>NW_028088227.1:9694961-12094961 GCF_014824575.4 Sturnira hondurensis | reverse complement strand
TTTAATCCTGGTTTTGTGAGGCATCAATCAAACATGCCTATTATCGGAGGCTTATCTTTGATCTGCAATGTAGCATCTTCCACAGAATCCCAGAATCTTGGGTTTCTTCTCTATTTTATTTATGAGGAGGGAGAACTGAAACAACTCTGGGGGAAAACGGCATAGACATAACGAGATCAAGTCATTAGTGTTACACAATGCAGGGAGCTGTCCACGTGATATTTAACAAGACAGCACACACCATGTGTGCGCATGATGAGTCCATACCACGTACCCCAACGGCACACTACGAAGCTATACAGATAACTAATTTTAATGTTTTCTTTCTACATAATTTCATATCTTTAGAAACACCGCAACAATAGTTCACAGAACTCCTGTTTATTCTTTCCCGGATTTACGACAACTAACACATGGCCCTATTGGTTCCTCATTCCTGAATCATTAGCACTTTGTTGACGTCTTATCCCTTTATCCATAAATATTTCGGGGCTTTCAGCATAATGAATTTTTTATCAAAACACAAAGTTAACACACAAACCATCAGAATAAATAAAAATATGTTAACTACAAAGAAAAATAATCTGAGTTCACTTTGCACAAGAGAGGAATTCATTGGTCTGTTTTGGTTCCTGTGCTGCTCCCGGGCCCTCCCATAGCGCCTGGCACACAGCGGGTGCTCCATGAACACCTGTTAATTTCTCAGTGTGACAGTGTGATGCGATACTGACCACATTTCTGAACAAAGTATTTTTAAAATAAAGCAAAGGCAATGGCAGCAAAATAGTCAGTCATTTCTTTATTACCTATGATTTATAATTAGGAAAAAAACCCCAAATTCCTTCAGATGTAAAGGATAAAGGACTGACAGGAAATTAAAATGAGGCAAAGCAGGTTACGACAGCAGAAAACTGACTTTGTTGGTCCCCCTCAGGGCCACCACGGGCCCACTCTCCCTTCACAGGTAGCGGTTTCTGATGTATTCACGGTACACAGAAGTGTCTTCTTTCCCAAGGGGCTGCATGACGCCTTGACTGGCCTGGATGTGGGCCTGGAAGATCTCTGTAGATTTTCTGTCTACTCTTGGAGGCTGGACTTCATAGATATTATCTTGTGAGAAAGCTGAGATGGGTGATCTATAAAGGAGAAGAGAAGAGAGGGCTATGTTAGAGAAAATAAAGTGAAGGACCACAGCTCCCCGAGGTCTCAAAGTGTTTGAGAGCTGCTGACCTTGAACATGCGGACTTAGAAGTAACAAGGGGTTATCATGGCCTCCTCTGTCCCTTCTTGGTTGGCTTCCTCCTCTGCCTGGAGGGCAGAGTTGGAGCACCTGCCCGGGACGCCGTCCCTGAAGCACAGGCTGAGAAGGCTCCCCCTCTGCTCCCAACGCTGTGGGCACACCCGTGTGTGCGCCCCCATCAGGCCCCCTCAGGACCGGGGAAACTCCGTGCTCCTTGGCCACACGGTAGGCACTCAATCATTTTTTGTGTGTATATATTCTCTGCATCCTACAACTTTAGTGATTTCGTTGATTAGCTGTAAAAGTTAATAGTTTTGTAAAGGAAGATTTGGTAGGAATCAGAGAAATAGAAAGTATTAATGATTCCTACCTCACAGGTGATGCGAGGAGTAAATGGGTGCATATGTGAAAAGTGCTCCTTTACCATAGTCCTGGCACACTGAGTGCTCAGTCAATGTGAATCATTGCTCCTGATTTCAGGTGCATAATTCCTTATCTACAATTCTCAAACCCTAAAAGTTTTCATGGCTTTATGTTAGTTTGCTGGCAAAACCTGATCCAATTGAAACTCACTTGGAGGCACATCCTAACATAAACTGGCAATTCTCATCCCACTTCATGTGAACAGTAATGTGTTTAACTACCAGACAAGGCCTCGGATCACACTTGTTACAAGGCATACGTACCACTGTGGTATGCCAATCTTTCCCAAATTCTGAATTCTGAAACACATCTGGCCTCAGTCCTTAGGATGAGGGATTGGTTGTGGATCTGTCACAGGTAGCTTCCTTCCTTTCTGAGGTGATTTGAAAAGCACCCAAGAATCTCTCTATTCAAAAACAACCTCCTGTCCCCACCCCACCAAGCCTGCTGGAGTGCTTGAAATTGCCACCCACGCCTTAGGGAAGGCGCTGTCTCCAGAAAGCCCGTGTCAAAATGCAGCCTGGTATCTTACACGCCCTCTCCTCAAGGAAGGTCGAGCACTACCAGTTATTACATTCTTAGTTGGAGGCAGGTCCCCGAGGGCTGAGTCAACCAAGTCAGGTGTGATGCAGAGTAAGTATGTGCACAGTGTGGGTGGAAGGTCAAGGGGAGGCCACCAATGGGGGAGGGTGGTAATTTAAAAAGACATTGTGAGGGCTTGGGAGTGCAAAAACAACACACCGGACCCCTTGGCCCAGGGCTGGGAGGGTAGCCCTCCAACTCGGGCACCAAGATCACCAGGGAGAAGACCTGTGGAACCCGCTCTGCTGGCTGGCACCTAGGTTTGCTCCTGTGCATCTCAGCAGAGGAATCAGGAAGACAGCCTGGGTGCCTGGCTATTGGGGTAGCTGGGACCCCTGGAGCTAACCTCAACTGTTTTCACCTCTATAATATATTTCAATTCAAATTTGGTATACCGTTTATGAAATACCGGCATTTTTTTCAAAGCACTCCGATAATCTTACATCCTCACTTAAGTGAATGAAAACTGAAGGATAAAATGATTTACTCAAAGTTATAAACAATTAATGGCTCTGCTGAAAGAATCCTGGGACTCTGAATCTCAGCCTGCACTCCTGTGTGGTGGTGGTGCTTTTCTCCAAAACACAAAAGTCACAGTTGTTGCAGTGCCTGTGGCTGACACATTATGATGGAGAATAATTAGGATGATTAACATGTGAACTCAATTTTCCCTCACAAAAAACAACACAGCAACTCTACAGTCACTTACATAATTCAAAGTGAGATGCTAGAATCCTTTAATGGTTGATAATATTCAGATTGAACCATTTTAACCTGACCTTTAAAGAGGAGGCTCTGTCAACGTGTTCAGAGAGTCTCATCAAAGCGCCAGCCGTAACAATGCCTCCTGAGCCACACCCGCTATACCCGTCTAGTATCTCCTCCTTCTCAAATCTCTTTCACATGTAATCATCGTATTTAAATTTTGCACCCATCTTGGAGACAGGAAGCACCAGGATTATGCTCTCCATTTTGCAGAGGAGACATTTAAAATCAATTTTTAGATGGCGATAGTGGTTCCTGTCCAGCCTTTGAGGCCAGACCTTTGTCCGGAGCCCTCTGGGCATTAATGACACCCTCTCTGGCTGCAGTCACACCAGACATCGACGTAGGGAGATACGATCTTGGAACTACACCTTAATGCAGCTGAGAAGGAAAGATGCCAAATCACCCAGTCACTGCTTTGTCCCTCAAAGGCTTCCACTGAAGACACGGCAGGAAGGCTGCAGGAGGTGACAGGACCAGGGCCCAGTGACTGTCTGACGATGGAGGGCCGGGACAACTGAGACTGGAGCCACAGGCCAGCCACTGCCACGTAGTGCCCCGGGTTTCAGTGAGTCAGAAGTCCTCACCCTTGTTCTCAGTAAATTGCTTCCCTGCCGTGTGGAATGATGGGAAACCATTACACACACTCTAACTTGAAGTGCCCGACATTCACCTTAAACGGTATAGAACTGAGTGGCAGGTGTGTTCAGGGCTCTGACACCACCTCACTGTAATTTCAGAGCAATGCAGGGAGTCAGGAAATGCATCAACCGTCCCCATGTCCTTTTTACTCTTCTAGGTTCAAATTCCATACTAAGTAACAACATTGAAATGTTAAAATGTTTATTAATGGATAGAAGAAAAAGCCAGAAAAAGGCTTAAGGCAAACCCATAATCAGAATGAGTTCTTTGTAGTCTTAAGGCAGTGTTTGGTTCTCCAAGTGTGGTCCCCAGGCCAGCAGCACTAACATCGCCTGGGAACTTGTTAAAAACATAAAAACATAAACTCAGTAGGCCTGCTCCAGACCTACTGAATCAGAAACTCAAAGGCGGGGCGGGGGGGTGGGGGGCAGGCAGCAAAGGTGTAACAGTCCTCCAGGAGATTCTGACACTTGGTGACGTTTAAGAATCTGTGGTCAAAGACCAAAATTATCTAAAATAATGTATTTGTGGACAATGAGCAGAACTGAATATTTTAAAGCAACAACTTTCTTTTTGAATTCTATACTGTCACTAACCATACATGGAGAAGGCATAATTTAACATTTAATTATAAAGATAAGCTGCAATATTAGATTCATTACACATTTCTTAATGATTTCCCCATTGACTTACATATATCCAAGGTGAGAGAAGGATGTAAAAACATCCAAGACCCCCACAGGGGCTGCTGTTTGGCATTTTGTCTCTGCAGGCCCTGAACAGAGATGGAGGTAAACCCAATAACATTTCCAATACTACATGGGATTGTCTTTTTTATTAGCTTAGATGGCATTTGTTTCTGAATTTAAAAAACCAAATAAACAAAAAAACAGTATTTAAACACTAAATGAGGTGGAAATTGTGAGACTGTTTTTTTTTATTCATTCCAGTAGAGTTGGCTTATTACCGTATTCGGTGGGGAAAAAGTGGATCCACATATTTCTCTCCTGACCATAAACAGAGGGGAGATGACTTTTTTCTAGCTTCTCCTCACAGCCCCCAAAGGCATATGACCTCCGGCCTTGAATTCAAATGCTAGCTGTAATTCCGGAAATAAAACACTACAATCATAAATTTGCAGTCTCATCTCTCCTTATTTACAATACCTAGTTCCATCTTTAAGGAGAGCTCTGTATCTCCCCTCAAGGAACGTTACAAGCCTTATTTAGAATAATGTATTTGCCAGCTCATTCATGGGCTGCTTACCCCACATTGCTGGTGCGCTCAGACTCCGGGGACGAGTGACACAGCCTTAACTGCAGTCCCCTCCACAGAAGAGCAATGCTTCAGGAAGAAATCCATTAGACACACCACCTATTGCTACAGAAAATCTTACTGGTGCCCTTTCATGCTCTTTCTTAAATGTGGCATTGCGTGCTCGGTTAAAATCTGACCACATCTGCTAATAACTGTATCTTACACTTGGGTGCAGAAATGATGTTTGAGCCCCTTTTAAAGTTCAATTCCTGAAGTATTTTTCTGACATATGCCCAGAAAATATTTAATTGGTCCGACTGAAATGTCTTCTGAATTTGGTCATAAAGAATAATTATTTCCCCTTTTACTCCTGCTAAAAGACATGAGTCTACACACACGAATCTATACACACAGAAAATGTTATGAGTCTAATACAGGACCCCCAACAAAGTCCAATTATTTCAGTCTTACTGTGATTGAGAGCTAATGAACATGATAAAAATAGTAAACAAGTCTGATTCCTTCAAACGCAAACCTCTCCAAATCCGTTTGACAGCTGCTGTTACAACGGGTGATTGGACTGGCCTCCAGTGGAGCTGCTGCCAGGGAGGTCAGAAATTTCACAGGCAGGTTAAAATTCATTAAAGCAAAGATGACGATAGTGCCGGTCCCTAAATAAACTACCATTCCAAGGGGCAAAAGGGGTAAGAAGGAAGTGAAGAAAAACATTGGGGCCACTCGAACAGAAAATGTACAACCTTGCAGACAGGGATGCATATAAGGCCCATCAAAGGCTCAGCAACAAGGAATCTCAACTCTTAGAACAGTAAGTTATCCTCACCTGAGGACACGCTTATTGATTTAGACAGAGGGGAAGAGAGGGAGGGAGAGGGAAGAAAACACTGATGTGAGAGTGAGACATCAATCGGCTGCCTCTCACATACACCCCAACCTGGACCAAACCTGCAACCTAGGCGTGTGCCCCGATCAGGAATCGAACCTGTGACCTTTTGGTGTATGGGATGACTCTCCAACCAATTGAGCCACACCGGCCAGGGCAAACAGAGTCAGTCTTTAAAGATTTTGATAAGAGAGGAATAAATGGCATTTTGGTTCCTGAAAGAGCATGAGGATGGCAAAACTCTCACTGCGCGTGTTTCTCAAACACTCATCTGCCTCTGGACTGTGAGGGAGCCATGCTGATGCAAGGTGTGTGGATGGTCTTGCAGAAGTTGAGGATTTTATGCCAACGCCTAAGCAATATCAATAACGCAGAATAATTATTTACAGATAAAAGTGTAAGTGACCTTAATATATTTCAAAGAAATGTATGCATTTGCAATTTCCAAGGCTGCTAACCTCTGTCTTTAACTCATTTGCCATCAGATACTCTAAATGAAAATTCAGTGAGTACGTGTGCCTACACACATAATGGATATATAATATCTATTAATATTTATGCCTATATACACTAATATCTTACATGAAAGTATTCTTTAAACAATGATGAGGAAGGGGCAATATATATGTATTCCCATGTTCACCACAAAGTGATGTACTTCAAATGAATCCATGTGAACTCACTTTGACGATGTCCATTCTATTGTGCAGACACTGAAACAAAAGTATAGTTGACGAGCATCTGGGGTAATGGAGCCAATGATTCTAGATAATGTATTAAAACACTTACTATTTCTTAGATAGAGTTGGAACACCATGCTTTTAAAAGGTACTGTTTATACTGTTATATTTATATATATTACTGATACACACGCACATACACTCTATACACATAAGAGCCTTCGAGGCTGTCATAAGCTTGTTAGAGGGGGAAGAGGGCAGAAGACAGTAGAGCCCTTAGTCATATAGTTCTGCATCTGGCTAATCAGGAGGCGCTTTATACAGCAGGAGAAGTATAACTTGACTTAGGGATGTTAAAAAAATTGACTGCCTATCAGCTACACTTTTCCTGAAGCTAATGGGAGATGGCTAGCACACCAAGGACCTTACTCCACTATCCAAGCAGGGTGCTTTCCTCCTTCTTGCCTAATGGAATTTGAGCACAGCTAATACTAATGGCAGTTGTATGTTTCCCATTCTCTCCCTTTCTTTTCTTCCCTATTTTTTAAAGATTGTGTTTATTTTAGAGAGATGGAGAAGGGAGGGAGAAAGAGAAGGAGTGAAACATCAATGTATGGTTGCCTGTAGCACACCCCATACTGGGGATATGGGCAGCAACCCAGGCATGTGCCCTGACTGGGAATCAAACCAGTGATGCTTTGGTTCGCAGGCCTGTGCTCAGTCCACTGAGCTACACCAGCCAGGGCCCCATTCTCTTCCTTTCTGAATGAGAGTTTTTCCTTCCCTTTGCCATTGCATGATGGGCGCAGACAGGCAGTCTTTTTGCTTACAGGTCACTAGATTAGAAGTCTCATCTGGACCTGATAAAGATAACTGCAAAAACCTTGAGGGCCTGGACTTTGAGCAGAATGCAGTAGCTTAGCGGGGCGGTGTGGGGGGAGAGGATATGAACAGATTCTACTTATAGCAAGAGAAGTATGCTTGGATAACTGGATAGCTAGAGGAGCAGAATGTGACAAATAACAGATTAGATTTCTCAGTACCCACTTGAACTCCCCTCCTAGTGTACAGAGGCTCAAAAAAAAAAAAAAAAAAAACCACCCCAAACAAAAAAACCTGGACTCCCTTGCAATTTGGGTTCAAAATGTGACTTCAGCTCTATCCACCACTGGTACTACAGAAGGCTAAGATCTGGAACTGAGTCATATGTGAAGAAGCAAGATGTACAGTATCTGTTCTGAAGACTGTGGCAAACGTGACATGTCCCTGAGTTGGCCACTGCAGTGGCAGCTTCCTGATGGGGACTGAGGTGGCTGGTGTGGCAGCCAGCAGCTGCTGTGAGAGCTTCCTGATCAGGGCAGATGCAGCAGCCACTCCGACAGTTTGCCATATGATTTTGAGAGTTGTTCCTGGAAGCTTGGCCTATAGCCTATTTCTCTGGCCCTCTAGTGATTCTGAACCTCACCTAAAATCTTATAATAAATTACTCTCCATTTAATCCACCTCAAGTGGATTATTTTTTTCTGCAACTGACCTCTGCTCAGCCAGCCAATGAGCAAGCACAGCCAGCTCAGCTCTCCCTGGCTTTACCCGGGAGCAGGCAGGCCGGCTCCGGGTGACCCCGGCCCCTAGATGGCTCTAGTGGGAAGGGGCTGGTTCCAGCAACTGGGCACACATGTTTGTTGCCCAGGGAGGTAGGAGGGACAGTCCACAGCAAGCACATATGCCAGTAGGTGTGGTAGTACTTCAGTGCTTAATGTCTTAGCCACAGTCACTAATATTTTTATTGGTCCAGATACGACAGAATGACAGTGGTTTTACACTCTCTCTGAGACCTGTAAAATAAAAATGTTCTTTGTGTTTCTAAAAGAAGTTTTGGTTTTAGAGAAATAAAGCAGAGTGACTTTTGGACTTGAAATAGGTAAAATGCTTCCAATTTAGGGTGCACTTTATAAACTTTATGGTTTCCCTCCCATCTACAGAGTGTATTATCATGTTATAAAATGAAATGCAGTTTTTCTCTGTTCCAGCTGTGTTTTCATTGCGAACACCGGGGGAGTGGCGGGGAGTGTTCAGCTGCATTGTTTTGTAGGTTACAACTTGGACATTTCAGCCCTTGTTTAACGAGAGAACACTTGGCTTTGAGCCACTGGCCACGGGGCCTGGCTGTCCCGCACAGCACTGGGTCTGTTCTGCTGGTAAAGGACAGGGTGATATCAAGGACATAACAGCTGCTCTCAAAGGGCAAAGAATGAACTGCAGTGCCCAGAATTATCCTTTCCTCCTGCCTGTGCACAGGCCCCGGCTCTCCCTCAACCACCAAACACTTACGCTGTGACCTTGAGAGTAATGGGTCCCTTTTCTCCTCAATTACCTACAACAGCAGCAGCAATGGCCTGTCAGTCCTGGAGACTCAGAACAATGGGTTGCAGTAACGGTCGTATCCGCCACGTGAAAGTGGTGACACACTACTTACTGGTACTGATACATTCTTCAGGCCCATTCAGGTATTTGGACAAAGGAATTTCCCAGATGATGTACAAACGACAACCACTGAGTTCGCCATGACACATCATCACGTCATCTCTTTGACGTAAACGTCATCTCTTTTCTCATAAACCTTTTATGTTAAAGCCACTTTAGATTTATAGAATTGTGTGCAGAGTAGAGAGAGATCCCATATATCACACACCCAGTTTCCTCTATTGTTAACATTTTCCATTAGCACGGGATATTTATTGCAATTAAACAGCTGATACTGACACACTATTATTAACTGAAGTCCATACTTAGTTTTGACCTAAAGCCCTTTTTCTGTTCCAGGATCCCATCCAGGATGCATGACATCTACTCAGCATGTCCCCTTAGGTTCCTCTTGGTGGTGACAGTAGACTTGCCTTGTTTTCAGTGAACCTGACAGTTTTGATGAGTACTTAATGTGCATCTTTCTCAGAGTCGGCCTTTTTTTTTAAACTAACAATAAGAATCAGAGAGAACTGTCTTTCAGAAAAAGACATGATCAGTAGGATCATGAGCCTTTGAAACAAAATCCAACTGTTCTGAGTTTCGGAAAGACTGTGGCTTCATCTCAGTGTCCAGAGTGAGGAAGTGCTGGGTGTGCTGCCCAGCAGGTGTCCGGACAGCTGCTGAGGGGACTTCTGCGGTGAACGCAGGGGAGCAGGGCTTCCCCAGTCTGCCTCATCATTATACTCCAATGGAGATTTTGTAACGCACACATTCCCAGGCCTTAGGCCAGCTATAATGGATCAGAATCTCTAGTAGTAGGGTCCAGAATTCTGTATTTTGTATCCCTTTAAAAATAAAATAATAATGCTAATTTTGCTTTTAATATGGAAAGTTATAAAGAAAACACAGCCCATGGTGTCAGTATTATTAATATAAATGAAAGTATAAAGGTAAAAACTTTAAAGAATAACCTAAAGTCCAAACTGAAAAGGAATGCCTCTCCATATAATCTATTAACAATTTTTTAGGGCACTGATTGCTCTCTGTTTTTATTATTGTTTTTGAATGCTTTGGGATTTGTATTTCAAGTAGCTTCATAAGACACTCTAGTATAATGGGAAATTTGGAACCCACTACTACAGAAGAAATTCTCAAATCAGCTGTGCAGAAGTAGAATGTCCCCTTTTCACTGCCGATGTCCATTATAACATCATAAAGCCCTGCTCCTCTCCTTCCTTCCTTAAGTAAAGCCTTTAAATGAGGCAGAGTAAGGAGAGAGGCTGTGACAGCACGTGGGGAGTCAGAGCCCAAGGGGGGTGAGAAGGACAACCCAACAGAGGACAGGTCGAGGTGGGAAGTTAAAGGCTGTGGGGTGAGGAGGGCATCCGTGCAGGGTGTAGCCTGAGGAGGCATGTTGGAGCCTGAGCAAGGAGAGGTGGGTGTGGGTGCCCGTGTGGAGAGGTGACCCACGGCGATGGGATGGGTGTCTATGAGGGTGGGTGACTCTGCCATATGGTCAGAGCCTGGGTGGGGGCAGCCATGTTTGGGAAAGGGTACATGCACTAGTGACGGGAGGCTGGTTATGTATGTGGGAGTTAACCAGGTAAATACAGTGAGCCAGGTAAATACAGGAGCCCAGCTTCTCACTGCCGGAGAAGGAAGTGCTAATACAAAAAGAGAAAGACAGAAACAACGCTGGGTACCCTGCAATTAGAGGTGTCAGTGTGAGCTTATGGACTTACATAAGCAAGTATTTATGTATGTATGTATTTACCTACATTTATTTATATTTTATAGATATTTATTTTATATAATATAAAAACACATATGTAGTATATACTTACATATACATACATGTATGTATACATTTACAAATAACAGGTCTACATAAGTTTACATATAGATGTGTGTGTAAATGTGCGTATGTCCTATGAATGGGCCTGGGAACAGCAGAACTCCAGTGGCACAGGCATGCCTAGTGACCACATCTTAACTTTAATACCATTTTCCACTAAAAAGAACCAGGGATCTTTAGAAAAAGGACTGATTTCGGGGCTAGGGCAAGGAAAAGAACATGATGAGATTAGAACATCTTGTGCCAGAAATCAAGTAAGTGCTCAAAAAAAAAAATGATGAGGACATGTCTTAAGAACAGCAGTCAGATTAAAGGTACATTTGTGAAATTAGGGACAATTTGAACATCAAAATAAATAATGATAGCAACAAGTTACTCCCTGATGAATAAAACAGGAAACCAAGGTCTCATACTGAGAAAAATAAATAAATGAAAAATTTCAAAAAAAAAAAGAGCCACCACACCGTGGAAAAGCCCAACAGATAGCCCTGTGATCAAGAGATCATTAGTAATGGGATGAACTGGAACTGTGTCACCTGACAGGGTGCAATGAAAGGAAGCCTCCGTCACTTCTGTGACATTTCTGCCTGCAATCGGCATGTACCTTAAGCTAACAACACTCACCATGTCACAGTTTCTGGGGGTCAGGAATCTGAGAGGGGCTTAGCTGGGTGGTTCTGGTTCAAAGTCTCTCACAAAGTCAAAGTTAAGCTATCTGCCAGGGCAACAGTCAACTCAAGGTTTAATTGGCGATGAAGAATCCACTCCTAAACTCACTCAGCATGGCTAGCAGGCCTGTTTCTTGCTGGCTATTTGCCAGACGCTTCAGTTCCTTACCATTCGGGCCTACCCACAGCATGAAGTGCGCTTCCCCCAGAGCAAGCAATCCAAGAGACCACCTTTATAGCCTGATCACTTCCGAGATATGCTCTTGGTCACAAAAATCCACTCGGGTACAATGTGGGAGGACATTGCAAAGCGTGTGACTAACAGGAGGTGGGGCCAATGGGAAGGCTGGCTACCTCACTGACAAAGATTCACAACCTGCAGGTGATCGCGGCAAACCCAACCTGAGGGCCATTCTACAGAATAATGGGCCTGGCTTTTTCGAAGTGTCATGGTCATGAACATCCAGGAGGACTGGAGAGCTGTTCCCAAATGAAGGAGACTACAGACATATGACGACTAAATGCAAAGTGAGGTGTCAGATTAGAGCGTTTGGAGATTAAAGATATTAAAATGATGGGCAAACACTTGAATGAGGTTTTGGTAGTTTCATTGGAAGATTAGCTGCTAGCAATGTATTGATGCTAATTTTCTGATTTTACTGGATGTATTATGATTTCTTATAAATAAGAATGCTCTTATTTATAGGTAATACCTACTCAAGTGCTAGGGAAAGATAGGGTATGAGTTCTGCAACTTCCTCTCAAGTGGTTTGGGGGGAGAGGAATGTTCTTTGTTCTGTAATTACAGCTTTCAGATAATTTTGAGATGGTTTCCAAGTTAAAAATATATACAAGTTATAAAGACCTATGAAAGAAAATTAAAATGGTCTAAGTTAAAGTAGAAAATCTGAATTCCGTTAGGTAGAATTATACAACACTGCTGCTTTGTAGGTAAAAAAACATATGCATATTGGTAATTTCCTGTGGTTCAACTTATTACCGAAAATCTCAACACACCAATCAACATCAAAGGTAATGAAATTACGGATTTCAATAAAAATGCAAAATGCTTCTCTTTGCGCAGAACCCCCAGCATCTACGGCATCGGGAGCCCCGTCGCCCTCAGCACAGAGAAGCTGCTGTGGTAACTCACCCCTTAGAAACAGTGTCTTCCTTCCATACTCCTCTTCAGACGCAGTCCTGTCTGCACCCCTTCGCAGCATTTTTTTAAAGAATGATTTCTGTTCCCCATGTTCTTTTCACAACTTCCCGTCTTGTCCTGAATTCACTCCAAATGGGCTTGCAAAGTTACTGTCCTCGACATTTTCTCATCAGGGCCATCAATAACCTTCCTGTTGATTTTTCTACATTCCTGGACCCGGTAAAACCACATTTCTCTTGAGTTTCTTATTACCTTCTTGGCTTACTTCCTTGCCCCTTACAAGTCATCCTCCAGAAAGCACCCTGTCATCTTTTAGAGCCATGAGTCAGAGAATCCTACCCTTTACTGAAAACCTCCACTGTCTTCCCACTGGACACAGGAACAGCCTGCCTATGCCTTACTCCATCCATAGCACATTCCTCTGGACCTCTCGTTTAGCCTTCTGCTTGCTCCGCAAATACGCCAAGCTGGTTCCCACCCTGGTCTTTTGTGCACGTTCTCTCTGCCTTGAACAGTCTTCCCCAGTCATCTCTGGCCAGATGCCTCCTTTTCATTTAGGTCTTAGCTTAAATGTTAACTCCTCAAGGAGACTATTCCTCAAAGCCTAATCTAAAACAAATCCTTCCTTCCCATCACCCTGGTTTGTATTCTTTGGGCCATTTATCCAAACGTGAAATTGTCCTATTTATTAGTTCAATGTTTGTCTGCTTACTCTAGAACATAAATCCCCTGAGGCACTTTGTCAGGCTTGTTCTTTACCGTATCTCCAACGTCTCACACAGTGGGTACTTAATAAATATTTGGTGAATAAATGAATCATGTACTTTTTGGTGCTAAGGATCCCAACCATCAGATGTCCCAAGGCTGTGAGAATGACAATTACAGAATCTTAGAGATGACCTTCCTTCCGAATCATCTTGTCCAAGCTCAGATCAAATGAAGAAACTCTCCACTGCATGGCTGACAGGTTAACCAGCCTCTGCTTTCATACTCTCAGCAATGGGAGAACTCGTAACTTCTAACTGCTGGGATGGATACATGTCACTGCTGATACCTCCACTTACAGGAAAGATTCTTCTCTTCAGTGGCCCTAAATCTTCCTCCCTGTGTGTTCCACTTATTGGTCCCCAAAGTGACTTACAAAAGGCCCTGCTTCACAGGGCCTGTTGCTTGAGGGAGTGATCACATGACTTCTAATTCTCTTTCCAGCTATCTCAACACTTCATGTGACATGAAAAATTAACCAACAATTCACACGAGAAAGGTCTCCAAAATTTTAGCAGCTTAGTTTTATAAAATAAAACCTTTCTAAGCATTTTACCTAAAAAATAAAGCATAAGAGTGCCCTCGGGTATTCAGAGAACATGGTCTCATTTTTCTCGCTGTCTTTCCGTTCTCCTGACAGCCTGCTTCTCCACATCACACTCTTGCTGACACGGAGGAGACTGCAACAGTCATGGACAGCCAGGTCCACAAGCATCTTTCCCAAAGACAAGGGCTTGCCTTTTTCAGAATGTATTTGTGGGTTTATGTTCTCACTTCAAATAAATTTTAAATTTTAGTAAGATGAGAGAGAACTCTCATGATGTAACTGTTTGCTAATAAGCTTTGTGGCAAGGGCTCTTTGCTGAGGGCATTGAACAGTTAACTCTACATGTAAAGAAATGGTGTGGACCTTACTTCCCTTTGGACTTTCAATGTGTGTGTAGAACCGGAGGAAGAGCATCTGTTGTGGTGAAACAGGTGGCATTCTCGTGCAGACCTGCATCCTTCCCCGTGACTTCCTCCACAGCAGAGTAAGCACTGTATAAACATTACTGAATGAAAGAGTAGGTGGGTGAATAAAGGAACCAATGAGCCAGAAGATGTCACAACCAGCGCTCTAGTCCAAGCCCTCATTTTACAGAAGAGGGAGCATGGGAGGGATGGGGAAGGAGCAGACAGTATCAGATGTGTGGCCAGACCCAGGGCTCCCAATTCTCAAGACTGGGGTTCTTTCCACAGATTCACACTGCCTCTTTTATTGGGCGTCTTCGCAAAAGAACTGCCAGGCAACTGGGTAAGTATAAAGAACTTTTTGTTTTGTTTTATTTTGTTTTTCAATAACTAAGTCATTGTGAGTGACTTCTTCACACCCCTGTGTCTCAAAACAATTAATTTAAGCCAATCGCAGCCCACGGCCCTTGGCAGTGACAAGGTTAGGGATTGGCATGTGACCCAATCCTAGCCACTGAGTCGATGAGAAGTCGGCTGGGCAGGGTTTGGGACTCCTTACTCCTAAAGAGAAGACGCAAGGAAAATGTTCCTTTTCTCCTATAGGCACAACCATGTCTGAATACAGCCCCTGGACCTCCTGTAGCTACCCTGCTGGCAGGCTAAAGATAGGACAGAAATGGAGAGAAACTGGGCACTTGAATGATCCTGTGAAGTTCCAGAATCAACCAGTTCTGGAACCTGCTCTTCATGCAATCTCTCAGTGAAGCCAAAACTGTCCATTGTCTTATAGATCATACCAGTTGAGTCGGATGTTCTGTTATCTGGAGCAGAAATTATCTTAAGAGGTTCAAACAAGTTTTTAATTGAAACCTTTCAGAATAATAGCTGCTTCTTTAATTCCTTAAAGAAACATTACAAATAAACAAACATTTATTCCACCAGTCACGAGCGTCATCCTGCTGGCACAGACTACCCAAGGCTGCACTGCAGTAATGCCTTGGTTGCCTCAGCACTGCATCCGGACATAAATGGTCAAATATTCTACGCCTTTTTAGCCTTAGGACACTTTATACTCTTAAAAACATCACTGAGGACCCTAGTAAGCTTTGGCTTATATGGGGTTGTATCTACTGAAATTTACTGTATTAGAAATTTACTGCAGAGAAAAAGAAAAGACTCCTGGGTGGTTACAAGAGGAAAGCGGGGTCAGAGGGAGGTAGAAAAGGGTAAAGGGAGGATAAATGGTGATGGAAGGAGACTTGACTTGGGGTGTTAAACACACAATACAATATACAGATGTACATCTCAAACCTATATAATTTTATTAACCAATGTCAACCCAATAAACTCAATTCAAAATAAAATAGCAAAAAAAATTAAAATATGTATTAACTCATTTAAAAATAACAATAATAGCGCTGGCTGGTATGGCTTAGTGGATTGAGTGCCAACCCTCAAACCCAAAGGTCATGGGTTCAATCCTCACTCAGGGCACATGCCTGGGTTGCAGGTCAGGTCCCCAGTAGGGGGCACACGAGGGGCAAACACACACTGATGTTTCTTTCCCTCTCTTACTCTCTCCCTTCCCCCTCTCTAAAAATAAATAAATAAAATCTTAAAAATTAAACAAAAATAACATTAATAAACCCAATAAATATTAACAATAATACTATAATTTAATGAAAAATAACTATATTTTCTAAAACAAAAGAAAACTAGCAAAAAAGGTAGCAATATTTTACATGTTTGCAAATATCTTCAATGCCTGATTTAATAGAAGACAATGGGCCCTGGCCGGTGTGATTTGGACGGCTGGAGCAAGGTCCCATACACCAAAGGGTTGCCAGTTTGATCCCCAGTTGGGGAGCCTACGAGAGGCAACCAACCAGTCGATGTTTCTCTCTCACATTGATGTTTCTTCCTATCTCTCCCCCCTTCTCTCTCACTAAAAGCAATGAAAACATGTCCTTGGGTGAGGATAAAAAACAAAACAAAACCAAAAAAAGAAAAAAAAATGAATTCTCAAATCTGTTCTGAAACTGTCATGACATGTTTTGGTTGAAATACATGAGTTAAATCTGACCTCAAAGAGATAAGTAGTTGTAAAAGGAAGAAGTATATTAATACCCTTTCCAAATAACTGTGGATATGTTTTTGATACTACACCAAAACCTGACATTTTTCTTAAAGATTAGTTGCAATGTGAAATCTGAAACCATAGTAATGAATTTTTCACATGCTTTTATCTTTAACATTTTTAAAAATATGTTTATTGATTTTAGAGAGAAAGGAAGGGAGGGAGGGAAGGAAAAAAGGAGAGAGGGAGAGAGAGAGAGTTGCCAATGTGAGAGAGAAACATGGATGAGTTGCCTCCCATGTGTGTCCCACCTGGAGAGTAAACCTGCAACCTATGTATGTGCCCTGGCCAGGAATCGAACCCCCCAAATTTTGGTGTATGGGATGACAGTCCAACCAACTGATCCAAACCAGCAAGGGCCATATGCTTTTATCTTAAAATCCACTGGCCTACCTTGCACTTGGGATGGGTTTTCTTACACATAGATAATTTTTAAACAGCATGATCGGTCAGTTGGATGATACTGATTCCTGGACTTATGAAGATCTTCCAAATAGTAACACATTTCATTATACAACATTTAAAAAATCATATTTATTAAGACCGTTACCAATCTCATCAGAAAAATCTTCAAGTATTGTCTAAATTTCTGATTTTGGATTTTATCAGTGTTAACAAAAACTCTCAACTGTTTATCTTGAAATAAAAAGCTTATTTACTTTGTTCAGTTTTGAGAGAGTTTCTGCCAAATACCTGAGTCTAATGAACCACAGCTTGTCTGTCACCATTACTGCAACTGGTGTCCGTGAAAACAGTGGCAAGTCTGGCTGGCAACTTAGACAATGTTGCAACTGCTTTTCCTTGAGATGGCCACCATATTTTTATATTCAATAAAAGTGCTTTATGAATATTTCCTGTTTTATCACAATGGATACTAAAAAGACATGATAGAAATATTTTATCAAGGGTTGACAATTTTTCCTGCTTCATCAAGGACTTAAGTGTGAGCAGCTGTCCTGCCTCCCTCCCTCCCTTCTCTCTCTCTCAAGACTGCAGCAGTGAAGAAAATGGCTGCTCACGGGAAGGGCCACAACCTCCAGGAGTTCACAGACCATATTTTGGAATTCACTGCCTTAGGTTTATCTTTGTCTTTTTCTTCCTTTGGTGGCAACCTGCTGGATGTCACTGCTGGTTACTATTCATATGCCTGTGGGAGGCTCCCCTACTTTTAGCTGCACCCCATAGTGGGATGGGATGGGGCAATTCCAGCTGCCTGGCTCAGGATAGCACGTCATTGGGCTTAATGTTTCAGTCCCAAAGGAATGAATTCGAGTCCTAGCTTTATCATGTATTGGTTTTGTAATTCTGAATGAGCTGCTGACCTTCTCCAGGCCTTATTTTCTCAGAAAAAAAATCAGAGGACTGAATCCAATGATCCCTAGGCATTTTCTAGTTCTTGGATTTCATGGTCCTAATATACCTGAACACATGCTAAGACATTCTAAGAATGCCACCTTGTCCTTCCCCACACAAGTCTGATTGTACCTTTGTATCTCTAGAAGCTATTATAGACAGGCTTTGGGGAAAGAGATGTATATGAAAAATTCAGATAACTGCAATTGATTTTCTCATTATGAGACTTGAAAAATACCCAGGATTCCAGATTTTTAAAAAAATTAAAGGCTAAAATGAAATTAAAAATTTAAACTAGTAAACAAATTCAATTTAATTATATTATCTACATGGTCTATAAAAAGACCAACAACTGATTCTGTTACAGCATGAGAAAATCCAAGAGTGGTATTGCCTACTGTGTTAAAACTGTTCAAAACATGTAAAAGCAAAATTTGGGGGCAAGTAAGAATAATAATGAGTAGAAAACCATGTGTGGGACAAAGTTATTGGTCTGCAAAACTTCAAATATAATTCAATTTAGAGTTCTCCAAAAGATAACTAAAATAACATTTTAGGTCCTTTTCTATCTGCTAAACATTTACTGATGCTCCTGAGATTATTAGAATGTTTTTCTCATAGCTCTATTCTATTATTAAAATTAAATGTATCTGAACATACTGTGTTTAGCCAACTTACTTTCCTGTTTTCTAACCACATGATTAAGGAACCACCAACTGAGCTATTCATCTTTGAAACAAGCCTAACATTTTCAAAGAAGTAGTACTTTGATGTACAATGCTTAGAAAGCACTGAATGACTTTATTTTGACATTAAGTAATGAGCTTCTAACAATTATAAACAGTAAAACAAAATGGTTTAAAAAGCCAGGATAGTCTTAGTCTCTTTCTTTTAAATAAGAACAGGATACATTTTATTCAGATATTTGGGGCTTAACTGTGTTTTGGTGACATCATACACACAGAATGGAAACCCTGACCCTCTACTAACCAATGTAAACCACTTTACAAAGAGTGTTTTGCAAGCTAATGGGAAGTGGGCTTGAGAGAAGGTTGTTTAAAATGTAAAAATTTTCTTTGTTTGCAACTGATATCAAACTGCCATAATTTTTCAATCATAAGATTTTGAGTGAATTACATACAAAAAAATAAAACAAAACTTTTAGAATGTCCTATATGTGTAAACAGCAGGCAAATGAAAATCAGAAAATCATGTTTTAACCTAGGTATGTTCATCAAGCAATCCCAAGAGCTCATTATGTATGGGGCATATTCTTTTGAAGTGCTTCAGCATCTGGGAGCAGCAGAGAACTGGAACTCAGAAAATCATGCATCTGGATGGCTATATAGGTCATTCCCCACTGCAACCCCTCTCACAAGAAGACCAGCTAGCAACTATCCATAGTCAAGGTATCACTGTGGGCATCCCAGAACCCCTCACCCACAGAGATGGAGAAGGACAGCATTAGCAGCGTAAGACGAATGGCAACACTCTGGCCTCACTGCTCCTCCCCTGGACCATGACAACATTGAACTGAGGGTCCCCCTGGGCTTATAGTTTCTACAGTGGGGGCTGGGGGAAGAGCCCAAGGTGGTTATCCAGCTCCCTCAGCACTGCAGGGTACTTCCCAGGAGGCCCACTTGGGTCTTGCTTCACAGGGATCACTGGGGAAATCTGAGGGTCCTGACCACAGAAAATCAGAAACACTGGAGAAGCAAGGGCTTACAGCAACCAGCACTCAGATTTGGGAAGACTCCATTCCTTCTTTCAGGGACAGCTGAAAACAGATCCCTGCCAGAGGCTCTTTCCAGCTGCAGAGCTAAGCTTGTGGCCCTATCTGGCCAGGGAGCTTGGTGAAAAGTAGAGATAAAAGGATTCTAATTAATACTGCAAAAACACATGAATGTGTAAATTTCACTGGTAATAGTAAATATATAGTCAAAGTCAGATTATTATAATCTCTAATATTATAATTGTGGTGTATAATTCACTTGCAACTCTAGTTTAAAAGTTAAAAATAACCCAAACATTAAAAACAACCATATAGCTCTGGCTGGTGTGGCTTGGCTGGTTGGAGCATTGTCCCATAAACTGAAGGGTCATGGGTTTGATTCCCAGGCAGGGCATGTGCTTGGGCCGTGGGTTCAGTGGCCTCAGGTGCATGCAAAGAGTAGTAATCGATATTTCTCACACTGATGTTTTTCCCCCTTGCTCTCTCCCTCCTTTCCTCTCTCTCTAAGGTCAATGAACATGCCACTGGGGGAGGATTAATGATAATAATAATAATAATAACTATATGGTTATACTATAACCATATAGTATAAAATATGTGAATAGTAATATCAGTAACCTACAATACAAGGGGGGACTATAAAAATATAGTTTATGAATGTTACTAAAGGCATTATCATGTTAAAATAGGATGTTAGAAATACAAGATATTTTACATAAGCCTGAAGGTAACCACAAATAACCTGCAGTACACGCACAAAAGTTTATGATAAAGGAGTCAAAGTGTAATGCCACAAAAAGTCATCAAACTACAGAGGAAGACAGAAAGAGAAGAAGCAGAGAATAAAGGATCTACAAAACAGCAGTGAACAAAATGGCAACAGGAAGCCCTTCTTATTAATAATTTCTTTACACATAAATGGACTAGATTCTCCAATTAAAACACAGAGTGACTGAGCAGAGTGGAAAACAAGAACCAAAGATGCTATGTTGCCTACAACAAGTTAATTTTACCTTTAAGGACACACACGCACTGACAGTGAAGGGACTGAGAGAAGTTATTATAAGCAATTGATAACTAAAAGAAAGTAGGGGTAGCTATGCTTGTATCAGACAAAAATGGTCAAAGAACAAAGTCATTATATAATGCGAAAAAGGTCAATCCACCAAGAAGAAATGACAACTGTAAATATTTATGCACCCATTATCAGAGCACCTACATGTATAAAGCAAACATTGACACTGGAAGTAAAGGGAGAAATTCACTGTAATACGGTAACAGTTGGGGACTTTAATAGCCCACTATCAACGATGGATAGTCAGATCATCCAGAGAGACATCCACTAACGAAACAGAAGACTTGAGCAACGCCAGAGACCACACAAACCTGACAGACATATACAGGACATTGCATCCAACAGCAGAAGAATGCACATTCTTTTTAAGCACACATGGGACATTTTCAAGAATAGATCATATTTAGGCCATAAAACAAGTATCAACAAAGTCAAGAATACTGAAATCATACCAAGTATCTTTTCCAACCACAAAGGAAGGAAACTAGAAATTAATAACAGGATGAAGGCTGGAAAATTCACAAACACATATTAATTAAACAACATACTCTTGAACAACCAATGGATCAAAGAAAAAATTAAATGAGACGTAAAAAGAATCTTAAGACTAACGAGAATAGAAACATAACATAACAACACTTATGGGATGCAGCAAGTTCAGTTTTAACTGGGAAGTTTATAGAGATAACACTCATTGAGAAAAAAGAAAGATCTCAAATAAACAACCTAAGCTTACATCTCAAGAAACTAAAAGAAGAAGAACAAACAAAGCTAAGAGTTAGCAGAAGAAAAAAATAATAAAGATTAAAGCAGAAATAATGAAATAAAAAATTAAAAAATAACAAAAACATGAATAAGCCAAGGGTTGGTTCTTTGAAAAGATATACAAAATAGATAAACTTTTAGCTAGACCAAACAGGAAAAACAGAGAACCCAATTCAAAAAAACTATAAAGAGGAGACATTACAACTGATACCACAGATATACAAAGATCGTAAGAGACAACAATGAACAACTATACACCAACAAACTAGACAACCTAGAAGAACTGGATAAGTATCTAAAAACATATAACCGACCAAGCCTGAATCATAAAGAAATAGAAATAAATCTAAACAGACTACTAAGGAGTAAGGAGATTTAATCAAAATAATAATAACAATAAAACCTCCCAACAAAGAAAAGCTGAGGACCAGATGGTTTCACTGATAATTCTAAAAATTTAAAGGAGGACACAAATCTTTCCCAAACTCTTCATAAAAATCATTCTATGTCACCAGCATTATCCTGATACCAAAACCAGGTAAGGCCATTACAAGAAAAGTAAAGTACAGGTCAATATCCTCAATAAATATACATGTAAAAATTCTCAACAAAATACTAGCAAGCCAAAGTCAACAGAACATTAAAGGCATCATACTCCATAATTAATTGGCATTCATCCCGGGATGCAAAGATGGTTTAACATACACATATCAATAAATGTGATACATCACAGTAGAATGAGAGATAAAAATCAGGACCATCTCAACAGATTCACAAAAGCATTTGACAAAAGTCAATATCCATTCATGGTAAACACTCTCAACAAATTGTGTAGAGAAGAAATGTAACAACATAATAAAACTCAAATATGACAAGCCCATAGCTAACATCATACTTAACTATGAAAGGTTAAAAGCTTTTTGCCTAAGATCAGGGACAACACAAGGTGCTCATTCTCACCACTACTATTCAACATGCTACTGGAACCTGTAGCCAGAGCAATCAGGTGAGAAAAAGAGATCCATCTCAGAAAGGATGAAGTAAAATGATCTTTGTTTGTAGATAACATGATCTTACATTTAGAAAATTCTCAAAGACTCCACCAAAAAGCTGTTAGAACTAAAAAATGAATTCAGTAAATTTGCAGAGCATTAAAGCAAAATTTAAAAAATCAGTTGAGTTTCTATATACTAAAAAAATTATCAAAAAAGATTAAAGAAAACAATTCCATTTATAGTAATATCAAAAGCAATAAAGTACTTAGAAATAAATTAAACCAAAAAATGTGAAAGATCTATATAATAAAAACTATACAACATTGATGAAAGAAATTGAGGAAGACATAAATCGATGGAAACATATCCTGTGTTCACAAACTGGAAGAATTAATACTGTTAAAAAGTCCACACTACCAAAATTAATCTATTACTTTCAATCTCTATTAAGATTCCAATGGCATTTTTCACAGAAATAGAACAAATAGTCCTAAAATATGTATGGAAGCCCTGAATAGCCAAAGCAAGCCTGAGAAAGAAGAAAAAACTTGAGGCATCCCACTTCCTTATTTTGAACTATATTATAGAGCTATAACAATCAAAATAGTATGGTACTAGTATAAAAACAGATACATAGACCAATGGAACAGAATTGAGAACCCAAAATTAAACCCACATGTATACGGGCAAATAATATTTTACAAGGGAGCCAACAGAGAAAAGACCATATTGGTGATAAATGGTGCTAGGGAAACTGGATATTCACATGTAAAAGAATGAAAATGTTTCCCTAACTTCCACCACACATAAAAATTAACTGAAAATAAATACGAAACCATAACACTCCTTAAAGAAAACACACGGGAAAAGCTCCTGGAAACTGGGCTTGGCCATGACTTTATGGATATAAAACCAAAATTACAAGCAACAAAAGGGAAAACAAACAAAGAAGACTATATCAAACTGAAAAGCTTCTGCACAGCAAAAGAAATGATTGACAAAATGAAAAGGCAACCTACAGAATGGGAGAAATGGGAGAAAATATTTGCAAACCCCTTATTTGGTAAGGGGTTAATATCCAAAATATATAAAGAACTCATACCACTCAATAGCAAAAACCATATAATCCAATTAAAAAAGGGGAAAGGACTTGAAGAGACTTTTTTCCAAATAAGACATATAAATGGTTAACGGGAACATGAAAAGGTGCTCAACATGACTAATCATCAGGGAAATGCAAATCAAAAGCACAATAATCTATTAATTAACAGAATAGCTATTATGGAAAAGATAAGAGATAAGACGTGCTGGCTCAGATGTGGAGAAAAGGGTAGGTACCCTCATACACTGTTGATAGAAAGTAAACGGGTATAGCGACTAAGGTAAGCTATAGGTTCCTCAAGAAATTAAAAATAGAACTATCTTATGATTCAGAAATACCAATTCTGGGCATTTACAAAAAAGAAAGAAAAACACCAACTTGAAAGATAGGTGCCCCATGTTCATTATGGCGTCATTCACCATAGCCAACACGTGGGAGCAACCTAAGTGTCTACAGATGTGCAGCCAGAAGAAAAAAGGAAACCTTGTCATCTGCAACATGGTGGGACCTTAAGGGCATTATACTAAGTGTACTAGGTCATACGGAGAAAGAAAAATACTGTATGATCTCACTAATACGTAGAAATAAGAACAAAACAAAAACCCAAACTCATGGGAATGAAGAACAGATTGCTGGTTGCCAGAGGCAGGGGTGGGAGGTAGGGAAAATGGGTGAAGGTGGTCAAAAGGTACAAACTCCCAGCTGTAAGTTCTGGGGACAGAATGCACAGCATGGTGACTACAGTTCATAATATTGTATTGTGTATCTGAAAGTTGCTAAGGGAGTAGATTTTGAAAGTTCTCACCACACACACATACAGACTATTTGAGGGGATGGAGGTGTCAACTGACCCTGTGGTAATCACTCTGCAGTACATGCATATATCAAAGTGTTACACTGTACACCTTACACTTAACATGTTGTGTCAATTATATTTCAAAAAAGCAGGAAAAACACTGAAATTTAACTTTAAAAATCATGATTGTAACTTTAGCCCATCCTACTAACATAATGTATAAATTAATAAGGTCAGCAACAGTTTGTCAATTGAAAAATCCTGAGATACCTGCCAAGAATTCTGAGTTGTTACATCTAAAACTGAAAATAAATTATAGTGAAGCAAACACCTAACAAACATTTATCACTTTCCTTGCCATTTGCTTAGTTTGTTAATCTTGGCATTTCCCTTACTCCTTCACATTTAATTTTGCATAATATTCCTAAAAGAGGTAAAAATATTGAATATCAAATATTACTCATCTGCAACTTATGTTTAGTGCTTACTCTATACCAGACATTGTGCTGCAGCCCGGGGGGACAAAGGCAGATGAGCCCTGGCCCCAAGCAACTCAGTCGTTTTTGATTTCAGATTAAAAATAGCACATGGAGGGTCCTGTTTACCAAGGACTCTCTGTGCCCCTAGAACTGGGAGGGATGGCAGACAGACATCGATAGAGTGTGAGCAACCATTTTATTATGAAGACATATTGCAATTAATTTCCATGATGGTATTTCCCAAATGTTTTTATGAAACCATAAGGGAAATAAATAGCAACATTATAATATTAAACATGAAAAATTACTTATGTATCATTTGAAAGACTTGGCGAATTTTAAACACAATTAGGATTTAATGGGATCTGTGATTTACTTTCAAAACCATGTGTAAAAGCCCCAAGGGGTCCTAAGTCATGCATAGGATGGTAAAGCTACATTTAAATATAAAATTAAATTGTTTTTTTCATTTTAACCAAAAATTTATCTTAGCTGAAAAGATTTCTCATATACGGTCAAAGAAAAGAGCAGTGAATACGTCATTCCTGGGCAGACACCTTCACTGTGCAATGGAAACAGCTGTCAGGAAGCCACGGTGACACGGCACGGACTCAGCGACCATTCCGTCTGCCCCCAATCTTCCCACTTACCTCCCAAACACAAACGGATGGTAATTGGGTAAAACAGCAAAATATCAAAAGGTTAAATGGTTACTAAATGCGAGTCTTGCATACAGAGCTAAGAAAACCCATGAGTAATACCCCTCACACGGTCATATCAGATACCCAGTTGTGTTCCCACAGAATTAACCTGCTTGCTCATGTAAAAAAACAAAGCAGTGTTTTATGAACTAAAAATACACCAAACACCATCATAAATTCTTCCTCTTTATCGGTAGTTAAAGGATTGTTTTCCCCTTCAATGTGGCCACAAATTTCCAGGAAATGTCTAAGTACAAAGTAATTGATTTAACCTGGACCCCTTCGGAAGTTAAGGAATTTTGCTTGCTTTTTAAATCAAGAGCAGAAAAAAACCAAATTGCTGAATCTGTTTAATCTAAAACCTCTTTAGCTCCAGAAAATCATCTTGGATGTCCCATATTGTCACAGAAAACCACCTGAGCCCCCAAATCTGGTTTGTCATGCATTTCCAATCCTGGTGGCCTACCACCGTACCTCCTTACCCAAGTGAGAAAGCTGCAGCCTCTCACGTGGTCTCCACAACTAATCCACCACCAAGTTTCACCAAGCCCTACAATTCCACTTCTACAAAATAACCCCCTTCTTTATTTCAATTGCCCGTGATACTTTAATCACTTTGCCCTCTTTTCAACAGATATATTGTTATCTCCCTGCCTCCAATCCATTCACGCTGATTCCAGAGTGACCTTTCTAAAATGCAAATACAAGCCTATCACTCTCCTGATTAAAACCGAGCTTTTAATAAAATAAGGGTCACTCTCCCTCACTCGGCATCTCCTCCTGATCCTGTTTCACTGTCTCCATCTCTCGCCTCTTCCTTGATTATTCCCTGGCATTAGACACACAGAATTATCATAATGGGTCTCCAAAAGTGGTGTCCAGAGCTTCTGCCCCATGCCCTCTTGTCCTTCTTCAGCCAGATAACTTCATCTGTCCCTTAGAATTTACTTCTGCCCAGGAATCTCTGATTTGTATTCTTCCCTGTAGTCCCACAGCCTCCTCTGCTAATGCCTTCATACCTCTCCACCACCTGGAATACTGACACTAAACCTGACAAGGTACGCCCTCAGGGGCAGGAGTTTTATCTCATTCAGCTTTGTACTGTGAGCACTTAACCAGGCACACAGTGAGGAGCACTCAGTATCTGCCACTTAGTGCCTTTAGTGCCTCTTACCAGTTATACCTTCCCTCGTAGAAACTGACATTCCTCAAAAAAACAGCCACAAAAACCCATGTCAAGGGGGGTGGGCACTTAAGACCTCCTGTGAAACTTCCATAAATGGTATGCTTTCTAGTCACCAAAATAAAACAGGCAATACACTTAGTTAAAAAATATGAAAGTCATTTTGGATACTTAAATTAATAACACAAGCGCCCACAATTAAATGTAAATTTATTACTCCTTATATGCTAGAAACCTTGCAGGATAGCCCTTCCTGAAAGTTTCAACAAATCCACTGTTCCATTACACTTACCTTGTTTTAACAGTATGTAGACGCTTCTGTAGATGATATTCAAACAAAGAGGCATCCACTTTATCTAGTGGCTTGTTCATTTTGACTTTCAGCTGCAGCTTCCTGCTCCATCCTTTCCTTGCATGCTCATCCCAGCTCTCTATTAGGTCTAAGTATGAAGAATGTATTTTCTAGGGCCTATGCTTATTTCACCTACAACGGATACACCGCACAAACCTCCCTCATCTCTTCCTGTCCCCTTTTCTTCCTGACTTAGCTCTTCTCCTTTTCTAATTATTTCCCCCAGGAATTATTTACACATACTTTCACTCAACCAACGAGCATTTATTAAGTGCCTAGAGACCAGAAATGGAGCTGAGTTTTTAATCCATGTGATTCCAGAAGGGGTGCAGTCATACTGAGGCAGGAGATAGTCAGGAGTGAGGAAACTCCCACAGTGCCTCGGGGCTAAGATAAAAGACATCCATATAGGACAGAGACCCTGTTCTAAGACCAGTTGTTCCCACTTTCTGGAAAAGTGCTAAATTGTGGTGAATCATGACTGCTCCTGTGCAGAAGATGCTACGTGATCCCTGCTTCATTAAATAGCATTATAATAAACTAGCATTGTGGGATCCCTCTCCCACAATCAAGAAAAATCATGGGAGACCACATGAACAGTAGCATAAAAGTAATACAACTACTTGTACATGAACAATAAAAGCCCACCAAAACTAGCCAGGAAAGATCTGCCCTATAAGAGTAGAATCCCTCCAGCCATGAGGTCAGTCTCTGCTCAGAGCTGACCCGCTCCCTTGTTCTGTGGAGTGTACCACTGCTAAATAAATCTGCACTCTCTCTTTCTACTATAAACTGTGTTTGGTTCAATTCACTGTTGGCGATCACCAAGAACACGGCTACCTATGCCCACCTTTAACACCTGTGACTGTTACCCATAGTAAAGAAGGCACTTTGCATGGCAAATCGGTACACACATATTTATTTGTGTGTACTGATGAATCTACATTTATGCACAGAAACAAATTCTCATGAACTAAGACTTAACCATACTATACGCCGTGCACTGAAATTTTCTTTTGGACTCAGTTCAGTTTTATTGCATTTCCCTGTGTGGAGGGCTACTAATTTCCTGACCCACTAAGGAGTCAAGAATTACAGCCTGAAAAGCACTGTCCTGGAATACACGAAGGAAACTTGTGTTTTGGAGAGGCTACTATTTGAAAAATATACTCTGGAGGGAGAAAGGGGGACAGAAAAACAAAAGTAAAAGAAATGGGCTGGGGGTGGGGGAAGAGGTGAGACAGAACAAGCTAATTTAGAAATAGAAAAGATACACAGTAGCCCTGGCTGGTGTGGCTCAGTGGTTTATGTGCCAGCCTGCAGACTGAAAGGTTGCTGGTTCGAGTCCCAGGGCACATGCCTGGGTTGCAGGCCAGGTCCCCAGTTGGGGGCGTGTGTGAGGGAACAGACTGATGTAACCTCTTGCATATCATGTTCCCTCTCTTTCTTACCCCCTTTCTCTATAAATAAATAAATAAATAAATAAGATATACAGGAAAAACCAGAGAGGGTTAAAGAAAAAAAGAGAAAAGTAAAGGCCAGAATGAAAAAAGCAAGACTTGGAGGTGATTTCTAGGGGAGAAGGGGTCACAGCCTCCTCGGGCTGCGGTGATGTCTCTCTCCTATCACCATCTCCCGCCTGTGGAGGGAGTTAGCTGATTAATCACTGATCCTGGCCTCCCAACTGCTCTAATCCTTAAGCCTTTAAAAACTGTGCTCCCCTGTGTTTGGGAAAGATAACAAGAGTTACCCATTAGGGGGGAAATCACTCTGCCTGCAGCACAGAGGCCAGAGCACCATCTGCAGAGGACTTGATGAAATCAGTGGGGTGGGGGGCCTCCCCCCGCGACTCCTGCAGAGGCAGCACATGACTGAACATGCTATCATGAAAAGGAAAAAAAGTACAGCTAACTGTGGCCAACTGTGGCCATTGTGTCACACTCCTCTCTTCGTGTAAAAAGTTGTGCTAATTCTGACTGTGCAAGAGCACCCTCTGATTTGTGAAACACTTGCCTGACAGAAGCTCATACCCAGGGGTGTTCATTCTACGGTCAATAAAGGCTTCTTATAGGATGCACTTAAGAAACAAATTCAACTGCACGATCCTAAAACATACTTTTTTACCTTATATTATATTTCAGCTCATCCTGAACTGGAGAAATCCTAAATTAAACACTATTTATTCAAACTCTATGTGTTATATTTTAAACCATTTCTTAGAGGTAATTTCTAAATGACTGAGACATATTCCTGGAATAGATGAGCCACAGAAGAGCAGGCACTAATAATATATGTGCTCATGTTCTTTTTAACCTACACTGATTGGCATTTGTTGCTTAGTTTAAAACTCCCAGAGAACTGGTAGGAGGATAAAATGAGAACAGGTTGGCCCCACCTGCCCTTGCATAGCACCCTGCATTTGCTCACAGGTGCAAGTAGAAGCAGAACAGAAAAAGAGAAAAAAAGCTAAAACCTTGGTGTGCTCATTTTTTTCTTTTAGCAGAAGGCAGTAGGGGCAGAACAACAACAAAAAAGAAACAGGGGGGTGCACGGAGGACTTAAAGCAGAAAACAGCACAGGGGAAGAACTAGGAAATGTTCAGCACTGGGAGGGGAGCCACAGGGAGGATGGCTAAGAACTAGGGAGACATTAGGTAGGGGGGCTTCTAGGGATGCTCAGGGGACCTCGTACAGACTCTGACCACAATGGAAGGGATTGGGGTGAGGTGAGATTCAGTCCATTTCAGCAAGTATTTACTGAGTCCTCAGTTTCAGGTGCTATTCTGGGGGCAGCAGAAGACACAAAGACGGGCTGCCCTCTAAGAACTTATGACCTATAACCTAGTAGGGGAGCAATAACCCTAAACAGCAGCAATGCTGTTCTGCCGACGGGGAAACAGCCTCCACGCCACGTCATGAGTTGAGCAGGGCCTGCCTGCCCAGGACACACGTCCTCATTCGGGACAACAGACTGGGGCCTGGGAACAGAATAGGGTATGTTACCTTAAAATGTGTTTTTAAAATTTAAGATCAACAGAGAAGAAATATTATGTAGGAATAGAGATCATGTCAGAGAGTCAAAGGGAAGAATGTTCATGCTAATGATAAAGAACTTCTACCACTGTGGTTATAAAAGCAGCGGTAGCACCAGACAATTGGAGCTTAGTGACGGCGAGCCAGCCTGTCCAGTCTGGACAGCTGTCTGCCCTCGGGCAAGTTACACACTTCTCTGCACTCCGGTTGCCCATCTGCAGAAGGAAGGTGACAGTGAGATGCGCCCCACAGGGTCACTGTGGGAATGGAGTGAATGAGGGCTAAGGTACGTAGGACGGTGCCCGTGCCACACTGAGTGCTGAATAAATGCTGGCTGAGGCTCCTTGTCCCTGGTCACCACCCACCCACTTCGGAAGAGGTGCGAGTCACAGCGAGGGATCGCTCAACAAAATGCAGCTCTGCGTGGGCCGACAGCGCAGACCTCGGCAGGTCTGGGTTTAACACCCACCTCTAGAAAATGTCCTGCCAAACCCTGGGAGGAAGTGTCCAGCTCCCCCATCCAGGTGACTGCTCCTCTGGGGTTGCATTTACCACATATTTAGAAAAGAAACATTGGTTGCCTCGTGATTGTAAGAAAACTTGGTCACATTATGTATTATCCAGAGATGAGTAGATACATATGGATATAAACTTAAAATAAACTTACTACCATTTTAAAATCTACTAGAACCTAAAATATAACTAGATGAGAATTTTGATAATCTCACATAAATCAAAATTCTCTTGGTTTTATCAGAGCTTTAGAAATGTAAAACTGCATTGTGGGTATTTTAAGAACCCAGTTACAGAGTTTCCATTTTTAAATGCACACCAATGCACAAACACAGGCACACACAAAAACAACACCACTCTTGGGCAGTTGCCATGACAACATAATGCAGAGCCTACCAGGCTCTTTGTTATCCTGCTGAAGATTTTGTGCAAAAAACCACTCATGTTAGATTCTTTACTAATTAATTGGAAAGGTTAAAAATCTAGAGCCATGTGATTTTCATATGTGTTAGAACTCAGAAAAGCAAGTACTAAATATTTTAAGAAAAGAATTTAAAAGTAATAATTACAAGATCCATTGTGGATCAAAGTAGTCCCAATGTTAAAGAAAATAGGAAGACATTTTTCTCTTATTTTGTATGCTATATGAATTTCATCATCTTCCCCTAAGTTGTGCCATACTATTTTGATGGAATCATCAATTTGTGTAAAACAATTTGGTTGACAGAGTCTCTTGTTTTACTAACACATTCAAATACTCTCCTTCTTTGGCCACATAATATTTCAATTCATTTGGGAGCCCATACTTCCACCTGCTAATTAGACATAAGAAAGAAAAACTGCTTCTAAATTAATGAGTTTGCATGTTTTTAAAAAGAGGGAAACAAAGAAAAAACAGTGACAGGGAGGAGAAGAAGGGACAAAGGGCCATTTTGAAGGCGGTGACAAAGCACCGCCTAGGCTGCCCTCCTCTCCTGACGGGCTCTCTCCGCCTCCCTTGGCGTTTCCCTCCGTCTCAGCTGTGAGACCAGACCCTGAACACAACTGTAGCTCCTTTCTCACCTCATCCCTTTCCCGAGATAGTCTTCTTAGCCAGTGGCTTTAATCATCACCCAAGTGCATTTACGTCCCCAGAAGGCTCTTTTCTGAATTCTAAATCAGTTGACTCAACTGCTTCCTAAATTGGCCACTGTGATGCTACTTTAAAGGCAAACTGGATCCTCTGTAGTGCTCCTTATCTTGGTAAATGTTAGGACCAGCTTCGAATGGTCCTAACACAGGGACACACAATACCTATCTGCTACATGAATCAGTGAATGAATCGATGAAACCTGGTACACAAACCAAAACGCCTAAGGGTTATCCTTGATATGGCCCTCTTCCTCCTCCTCCTCCAAGATGAGTCAGTATCCAAGTCCTGCCCATTTCGCCTCCTAAATATCTCCCGAATCCATCCCATTTCCAAACTCCTCCCAGCCACTACCCTGTAAGGCACCAGTCTTCCCCTGGTTTAGTGCAATGGCCCCTAAGCCATCAGTCAGGAAGGCGCAGATGTAGTGCACAGTGAGGTTAGGCAATTAGTGTCCACCGAATAGTTTACTGACTGATGAAGTAGGCTGAGAAAAGGGAAGAGAGCCTTTACTAAATGTCAGCTCTATGCCAGGCACTGATCTAAACACCTGTTCCATGCCACCTCCTTTAATCTCCACACCGACCCACTGTCTACAAGAAATTCAACTGAGCACATATGCATCAGAGAGCCTCTCCTGGTCACAAGTTTTGCTTTGTTTGGTCCCAATGAGCACAGAATCATGACAAATATGAAGAAAAGGATGTTGATGATGGCGATGATCACATTTATTGAGAACTTTTTCCAGACACTGCTCTAAGCACTTTGTATCACTTCACCTAAGCCTACAAAACAGGTGTCCCATTTTGCAGATGAGCAAACTGGGCTACACAAGGCTTAAGTTACTCGCTCATGGTAAAAACAAACAAAACAAGAAGTGGTAGAGCTGTGATTCAGGATATGACACCAGTACTGTTTAAGAATTTACTAAATACATGCTTAACTTATAGCAAGTTAAAAGAACTGTGAGGATGTACAGTTAGAAGAGACCAGCCCATTCTTGACCTCAAGGGTCTTACATTGAACTTGAAGAGCCTATCTGCAGGGTCAGAGCCGTTTTGTCATCCAACCTCTCTACCCAGGGGAGAGAAGCCTCCTTCGAATTCCACCTTCCAATCCCACCTCCGGAGGGTGCACTGTAAGCACAGTCAGGGCTGCTAATCTCTTCCCCACCCCACAGCTACGCAGTCTTCCTTAAATAAGGTACCAGGAGGGGACGCCTTAGTGCTTATACTGATGTGGTGACAAGATAACATTTTTCTTACAAAGGTTTTTTAAAAAGCACAAGGAATGGCATGGCCACAAGTGTTTTTCACAAAGGTCTAGTCTAGTACTCACAGTTTTATAACTCCATCTGGGCACCTGGAACAGAGCTGCTGGCTGCTCTTGTCTGGTTTGTGTTGACTCTGACCCAGCTGAACGAATCTACAAATCACAACAGGTAAGAGTGAGCTGCAGAGGAAACTACTTGCGATAAATTCAGCAGATCACACACAATGGGACAAGCTTTCAAGTAACAACACCACATTCTGCTGTGTATAATGTGCTCCTGTGTATACTGCACACCCACATTTTGGGCCCAAACTTCCAGAAAAATATCTTTCATTTTAATTTTTTAATTCAATTTTTAAATTTATTTATACTCAGAAACAAAACCGATGACATTCCAGGGTATTATTTTGTAAATGGATATCATTATTGCTTTTTAGAGTTACACTTTTAATGCATAAGCATAAATAAAAGGGTTAAAAACATTCAGGTAGACACGGAATTAGTACTACCCATGTATAATGCACATCCTCATTTTCCCTCAAATATTTGGGCAAAGAGTGTGCATATACATGACAAAATATAGCACCCTATGTACCACACGACTTTACTTATAAATGATTGCCTAATTTTAGAGTGGGTTGGTGAGAAGTAAAGGAGGAGGGATTTAGCTTAAAACGTAAGTCAGACCATAGCTATAAGAATGACATGAAATGTGTACTTATTGCATTTCTGTTTATTTAAATACAACAAAAACACCTGAACCAAAATGTTCCTGAAGCCAAACAGATGATCTTTCAGGGCCTCACACATCTACAGGTGACTTCAGCAGGAAATGTGGGGAAATACTAAGGGAGACGTTTGAAGTAAGACAAAGGGCAAGGAGAGGGCAGGATCAGGCAAGGGACCCATCTCCAGAAGCAGGGATGCTGCTGAGAACCTAAGACATGGACTCAGTTTCCTTAGGACCACAAGAATCCCCAAGGATAGTCCAGTCACTCCAAAGAGTACTTTCAACCACGAGGGGCTGAGGAGACCACCCACCGAGCACCACTGTATACCACCCCTCTTTAGAGAAGACTGGGACAACACTAAGCCAGTCTTAAATCTTGGAGCCAAAGACAATCACCCAGGCCATGTCAGCAGGGTAAGAGGATACATGGGATGGGCAGAGGGCCACCAGCTTATTTCTCAAGAGCAGACCTGTCTGAAGTGTGGCTGGCAGCTTTATTCTAATGTGCCTCAAGAAGGCAGCAGGGCAGGATTAAAGAGCTGATTCCCTTTTCACTGTTCTACTTAAAATAGTTTCTCTTGATGACTATGGACTTTTTTGTAATTTGTTTTTTAATCAGCTTTTTTAAAGGTCAAAGTGTCATAAAAACTACCAATTATTAAATCACTATGGTGCTACCAAAAAACTAAAATAAATAGCTTACTTTTACTCAATTTATCTTCACCAAGTGAACATTTTTTATGCATTTTAAAAGAATGTCATATAACATCTAATATTTGTACAGAACTTTAAACTTACCAAATCATTTGCATGGTCATGGTCAGAATTTAAAAAAAAAATTTGGCAGGGGGCTGAGGTTTTGAGGAAGTAAGTTAACTTCTGGGTGTGGTCAAAATAGCAAACAAAAGCTATTAGAAAACTTGAAAGCAAAGGAAGGTACAGAGAATAGGGCTTAGCAATTATAATAAAACAACAAAACCAAGAAATCTTCAGGAGTCTGAAGATGGTTGAAGGTCAACACAGGAAAAACAGGCAGGAGAACAGGAAGCTGGAAGACAGGCTGCAGAAGCCAGTTCTAGCTGTAGCGACTCCCTCCCCACGATGCGGTGAGGCAGCCCAGGTGGCAGCTGTGACAGGCAAGCCAGGAGAGGGCACCATGTTTACATGCACAAACTTTCGTGAGTCCAGCCAAATGGGTGCAGAACAGCAATGTGAGAGGGCATTTCACAATATTGGGCAGAACTACGTGGGCTCTCACCCTGCCCTTAAAGCTCTGCTCTCTGGATCAGAGGAGTCAGAAGAGAGCCCCAGGACCTAGCTGGGGCAAGAGGGGGTCCCAATCAGTCCCTGAACATCCTTGGAAGCCCCCAGCACAACTACCCAATGCCCAGATATGATGGAGGGAGGCTTCCTCTGCCTATAGCGATGCCCATGACAGGTGGAGAGGGGAGACACCGTAACTGCCAATGGGGGGCATTTCACCACAGGAAGGGGCTATTCACAGAGAGAGGAAGAGATGGACAGGCCCCTGCTTCACCCCTTTCCCCCAGGTCTGCATAAGCAGAGGCAGCTGATAGTATCAAGAAAAAAAAGAGAATGGCACAGCCTAAGATCACAGATACCCAAGAAGCACAGGAGAGGTCTCCAGGATAAGTCACCGAATGGCGCTTTCTGTGCTCTCAGCCTATAAAGAGGGATAACGACGTCTTCAGACTACTACAGAGTTGTCTCAAGAACAGATGAAACACTGAAGTGTTATAACCTGCAGAGGGGGACCTGTTGATCGTCATAATGGCAAACACAGAATCTTATTCCAGGACATGGGTCCCTCCTCCCCTGCAGCAGTCCCTTTCCTACAGGCCCGCCGCTTGCACCCTTCTTAGACTGTCCCCCAGGGCTGCTGTGGCTGAGCAAGCATATCTCACTCCCCAAAGTGGGAGAACTGGAGGTGGGCCCTCAGGGGCAGTCAGAGCTAAAAAGGCTCCAGGTGAAAGTCATGCCTGAAGCAACTTTTAGCTTAATTAACATGAGCCAAAATGTTAGTCCTTGATGTGTCCACTCAGGCCCTCTGCCACAAGCGAGGTCATATTATTCAGTCACTAACCCCAGATAGTTCATTCTTCCAGCCATGCCCACTTCAACTGAAAAGGAGTTTAGCTACACTGTTGTGACAATGTGATGAAGAAGTGACTGCATGTCTTTGTGTCCAGGGTGGGGGAGGAGGGCGTGGCTGAGTTCTGAATGACCAACCTGGGTTCTGGTTTAAGACAGAGATGCATTCACACCAGTGCTTTTGCAGTCAAGAAATACTGTGAATTTTTATATTTTACATATTATATCGCAGATCTTGCTAGTTCGAAGTAAGAAAGGTGGCAATATCCAGTATGATGAATTCTATACACTAAATACCCTCCTTAAAAAATTACGGATGATCAGTGCTCATTTATATTACAGTGTTTACATATGCAAACTTATATGAGTGAAGGATCTCATTACAGAATTATCATGACTAATGAAAGCCACCACACTTGCGTTTTGATTGGAAATTCCTTTAGTGTCAGTTGTTTGAAAGCCAATGATGTTTGCCACTAAAATTCATATTCATAGAAATATATTATACTTTCATGGAACTTGACTTTAAGGGGAATGGTGCACACAAGTGATTTCCAGTTGAACAGAATTGTCCTTCATTCTCTATTATCCTTCACTTTTTAAGGGATGTACTATAATGAGAATATGTTCTATCTTACTCTTCAAGTCTAACTACATATGCTTTAGAATTTTCTAAGACAGTCCTTTGGATCCTGTAACTGAATTTTGGCATAATAACAGCTAATAAAGTTATATGGAAGCAGCAAAAAAAAATTATTGTCTTCTCAATGCATGTACTAGGCTGAGGGAGTATTTACAGTGGTCTCATCAGTTTCTTCAGGATTTCTAGGTGAGGGATTCTTTTGTGAATCTGGTAACTGCAAGTCTGCTCAGAAAAATACACATAAACATGTGTATTTTCATGTCTGTGATTTCAGGCAATGCCTTTTGGTGGACCCTCTCCTTTCAGTTAGATCTGCCCCTCTAAGGTCTTTTACATTCTGAATGGGCACCTAACATCACGGCTCCCCTTTTCTTCTTCAGATACCATTCCCAGCAGCCCAGAGCTAAAGTGACTGCAAGATATTCCTCACTGGGCAATATCTCAGGTTTGTCTGTACCCGTCCTGAGGATTTGTTACTACTGAGCTGCGCTGGTGCTTAAGTCTGCAGCTTATATGCAAGCGGTGAAAACACATGTCTGCATCATACATTTTTATCATGAGAGGCACCAAGGAAACCTGAGACCAGGAAACAGGCCTTTTACCTCCAAATGTAAGTCAGTGTTTCTGAATTTGACCTTCTAAATGCTACTATTGTATTCCAGGTAAATTCATTTACCTGAAATGTATTTATTTGTACTCAGAAACAAATGAATTTAACATTTGTAAATTCATTTCCTTCTGTACTGACTATTTTAATTTTTGAAAAGTTAAACTAGATATAAGTTATTGTAATAAGACATTGGCATTTTGTCTCAACCTCTACGTGGTAGTTTACCTGGAATAAATGGAGAGATCGTCCTCTGAGAGGCCATCAAAGAGGTTAATTCCATATACTTCTTTCATGGGCTGGACCATGTTCTGCAGTTTAAAAAAAAAAGAACCAGGACAAATTTTTAGATATCTAGCATATTAATTACTTCCAGAAGTGAAGACAATAAACCTGTTAATTTTTCCACAAAAGAAATCACAATGTTTCTTGAATCTATACGGTCTGTTCAGAAAGTATCCAGCCATGTAATGTGAAAAAGAGACATTTACTGAAGAAGATACAAGATACAAGAAACACTGTACATAGGGCAATGACACCTCAGTCCCCTTCAAAGTAGACGCATTGGGACCTCACAGAGTTCTCCCAAATGCCATCAGCTGCCCCGTCATATTTTCCTGAATTTCAATGATGGTCTGAAATCTCTCCCCTTTCAAAGGTGATTTTAGTTTTGGGAAAAGCCAGAAGTCACAAGGCACCAAATCTGGGCTGTAGAGGGGCTGAGTCACCTGGGTGATTTGATGTTTTGCCAAGAACTCTGCACGAGATGAGATGTATGAGTGGGTGTATTGTCATGATAAAGTTGCCAATCAGCAGTTGCCCATAGCTGTGGCCTTCTGATCACCTGCATAGTTTCCATGGGGGAATGTCTGGCTTAACACATAACCTGATGCAGATTTGTTGCTCTCCTTGCTCAGTCATTGTGAATATGATGATCACACAGTACACATGCTCACTCAGCGGTGTCTATTGCCCCCACTGACAGGTACAGTGAGGTTGTCATTGTTCACACATGTGCATTCCAGTCCACTCTCCTTGTTATATCAATGTCACACAAATTGTTCTCTTTATGTTAACAATGGCTGGGCCTTTCCTGGACAGACCTTGTATTTATTAAACTTCTCAGTTAATGTGTTTTTAATTTCATTTTATTTCTACTAAAAACAATTTGTTTTAGGGTAAAAAACTGTTAAATCATTATTAGTTGCTTTAGTACACTACAGGAGTTAGCAATGCTTCTGCAAAGGGCCAGACAGTAAAAATTTTAGGTTCTTTGGGTCATACCATTTCTACAACTACTATTCGATTCTGTCGTTGGAGTACAAAAACAGCCACAGACACATATAAACAAATAGGCATGGCTGGGTGCCGAGGAAAGTTTGTTTACAAAAACAGCCGCCTGGACAGGGCTGATTGATTGTAGTTGGCCAACTCCTGGGATAATGAATTCAGTTCTTGTATCACCACATTTTATTGTCATATTGACCTCTAATGACTTCTCACTATTTCTAGAAATCAAATTTCCCCCCAAAGCTGATTTGGTTCTTTTGTTGTTTACTTCCCTTTCCTTCCCCTGTCATACGCTGAAATACCAAACTGCACGGGGCCACACAAAGGCCGTGAGGCCCAGGTCCAAAGCCCGAGTTCCAACACTGTGTTGAGCAAGGAAGTAAACAAACCTGTAAGTGGATGCGCTGTTCAGAGAGAGACAGGATTCTCTTAACAATACTAAAGTAATAAGAATTTCACTGTTATACACGGGAACAAAACACCAATTTTATTCCAAAATGAAGCCACTTTCCTTTTGTCTGTCTATGCTAAACAGATTTCTCTCTGCAGTGCCCTCGGGCACCACACATTAGAATGGTGTGAATCTCTTGCTCTCAGCCTTTGAACTGAAAGTAGGGTTTTAGAGATCACTCCCCAGAGCCTCACGCTGGCCCACACAAGCTCCCCCCACAGGCACCTCGGTCACTTTGGCACTGTCTCCCGTGTCGCTCATCTTCACTGGAGTGGAGCGCTGGGAGACAGAGCCCTCGTCTTCCCGGTCGGTCCCAGAGTCATCTTCGGAGCTGCTGGACACAGCCTCCTCGCTCGGGGGTGGTGGGGCACTGGCTGCCGTTTTCCGCTGCAACACAGCTTCTTCTCTATTGCTTTTGTTTCTTTGGAAAGATAAAGATGAAGGTGAAGCGTCTTTAAACAGAACCGTCAACAATCACTGTGCATCATCACTCTGCCCCACGGCCTCAGTCCTAGTGAAGCATGAGACCATGACCGTGAGAAAACGAGTTTCTGAGTTCAAGTTGTCTGAGTACAAGTTGAACAGAAAAATTTAACATTTTACAGTGTATAACATTTTACAACGTATAACAAGTACTGACCTACTAGGAATTTAAACTGTTATAAATTTTGGAACTAAACCTGTATGTGCATGTAAACCGGTGCAGAAAAGTCTTACTGGGCCTTTCCTCGGTAACTAAAATCAATATTTTCAAAATGTATAGTACAATAAAAGATCATATGTTCTGAGATATTAGTAAAATTGGCTGTAACTTGTAAAAGCTTCAAAAAAAGGTCAAGAGCCAAATCGATGTATATTTCCTTCCTTTCTGTGTTTTCATCAATTGCAGTTTCAGCAGATTATCTGTGCCAGAGTAATGAGCAACTGACAAACATGAGTTAAATTTTAAAATTTATTGTTACTAGTAAATAATTATATTTGCTGAACATAGCTTCTAATGGTAGGAAATAAATAGGGATACCAAACAGAAAGAACTGACACTTACAAAACTACTTATGTTTTAGTTCCAAATTTGAGAATAGTAAGAATGTTTTTTGTTTGTTTGTTTTTTTAAAGATTTTACTTATTTGTCTTTAGAGGGGAACGGAAGGAGAGGAGAGAAATGTCAATGTACGGTTGCCTCTCATGAGTCCCCTGCAACTCAGGTATGTGCCCTGACTGGGAATCGAACCGCGATCGTGTGGTTCGCAGGCCTGCGCTCAATCCACTGAGCTACAACAGCCAGGGCAGAATGTTTTTTTTAATTGAGAAAATATTTTATAATTTTTGGCTTTTATAAAAAATGTTTAAGATTTTATTCTTTGGGAAAAAATATCTATAAGGGACTTAAAATATCATAATATTCTGAAATGTTCTAGGAAAGGAAAATGCCATACTCTGTAACCACAGGTTAGATATCACAGAAAATAAATTAGCCTCTGACTTTCTGCAACTAAAAATTTCAAAGTTGATAGCATTTCTGCGCCATACACTAACATAGCTGGTCATTTATGCATTTGTCCTAGGAAATCCTTGAATTCTAAACTCCTGAGGATCCTTTCTTTTAAATTCCTTAGCATCTGGTCCAGAGCTTAACATGTCACTATTTAAAGCCACTTTGTTAAGCCATAGAAATGGTGTGTCTGGAAAAGAGTAAACATATCCCACTGTATGAGTCGCACGTGGCTAAAACCTAATTAGGACCCCACACATGCTCCTAAATACAGTTGGGACACTGTCCGCAGTTGGTCAGGGATTCTGGTGAGGGTCTAGGAGAAACCTGATCACTGGGATTATTCAAGTCAGTGGCAGAACCAGCGGTTCTTACTCTAGAAACCAACACATTTCACTCCAGTCTCCAAGCACGAAGATGTAAACATTGTTTGTCTTCTTCCCTGTACTTCCTGCTGGACAGCGTAACAGTCTTCGCCCAGACCATGCTGCAGCAACACACAGAAAATCTATTAATCTCTCTCTGAGCATATTTGCTTTAATGTTTCCTCAGGATGCAATTACAAGCAAATAATACAAAGAAAACAAAAACTAAATACTGTGAATATAAATTTTTACCTAAGTATTTTATGTTGAGGGGAATAGAGGATACTGAGCTATTTATAGGACACAGCGCATAATACCTGCTACCTGTCTTTATTTCGGTGACATTCCTAATTGAAAATAATAAAATGCCCCATGTTGCTGAAACCCCCCTAAACTCCATTTTCCATGGTGAACCGCTCCAGTGACCGCAGTGCGAGGTGCAAACTCCCCGTGCAGGAGCAGTGAGTGGGCTGTGCCCCAACCTATGCGACTTAAGTTGTTGGTTTCGGGTGGAGGATATACTGCAAGTGCTATGTTATTTTATATGAAGCTTTAAAATTTCCCTCGAAAATAAATGTCATTCTATCCATATATGCAAATCTTACCCCAATACTGACTTTCCAGTTTCATCTGGTTTACGCACAGTGAATGGACTTGGGTCAATGCCAACGGTCTTAGGCATAAAGTCACTGAAGAAAGGAGAAAAACATTCCATATGAATCGCTGTCCATCCAGAGAATATTTGCTTCCATTCAATTCACATTTTTATACATTCCTTCTTAGCCCCCGGAGCTACACACAGGGGTGGGCCAGAGTAGGTATATAGCTGCGAGTGCACAAACACAGAGTCAATTCTGTATTCTGAGCCAACTGCTCAGGGAGCTGAGGTGAACAGGCCCATAAAACCCCATGCGCTAACGACACTGGGTAACTTCAATGTCATCAGTCTTCACTGTGAATTTTCTTCATGATTATGCAGCCTGGTGGTTATGAATTTAAGATTTTGTTTACTGGTACAGAGTTGATATCTGAATTACTGCTAAGATATATACCCTCTGGTTGTATATCATGATTAGTTTTCAAGTAAAATTAAACTCATAAAAACCAATGACAAGCCACTAAGCCATTCAGTTTTGTGGACAATGTTTTTATTACACTGTACCACCTAGGGAGGCTGACACAGCGATCAAACAGGCAGTGGTACGAATTAAGTATCAGCATCTACCTCATCAGGCTAAGGTTAATTCATTAGAGCCCTGTTGGGACACTTTAAATAGAAACTTTAATTTACCACCTACTAAGAGTTAAAGCTATGTCCTCACTATGCCATGCCTATGTATTACTGCTAAAGCCAGACCCAACTCCTCACTGGATGCCAGAAAGGCACCAGTCATTGGCAAGGATGCTGTTCCAAGTGTGAGTCAATCTTACATTTTGTTAAGATAAAGAAAGTAATGCTGCATCAACACAAAACGCTTCTTGAACTATTTGAAAGTGCTTTGTTTTGGTTTTTTGCTGCACAGTATCTTATTACATGTTATTTTTAAAAGGTGTTCCATAGTTTTTTTAAAAGGCAAATATAAAAATTTAAAATTGTTTTTTTCCTACTTATATTTTTTTCCTTTTTATTGAATTTATTGGGGTTACACTAGTTAACAAAATTATACAGGTTTCAGGCACACAATTCCACAACACATCGTCCGTAAACTATATTGTGTGTTCGCCACCCCAGGTCAAGTCTCTTTCCATCACCATTTATCTCCCTTACACCCTCATCCACCTTCCCCCCATTTGGTAACCACCACACTGTTGTCTGTGTCCATGAGTTTTTTCTTTTCACTCAATCCCTCCCTCCCAGCCCCCTAACACCCTCCCAACAGCTGTCAGCTTGCTCTCTATCAATGAGTCTGCCTCTATTTTGCTTATTAGTTCATTTTGTTCATTAGATTCCACACGAGGAAATCATACGGCTCTCGTTTTTCTCTGACTGGCTTCTTTCACTTAGCATAATGTTCTCCGGGTCCATCCATGCTGTTGCTCATGGTAAGATTTCCTTCTTTGTTATAGATGAGTAGTAGTTCATTGTGTGTTTTTAAAAATTTAAGTGGTTTTTCTTTTTTCCTTTTGAATGTATTACAGTTGATCTTCATTATCTGTCGACTCCATATTTGAGAATTTGCTTACGAAAATTTATTTGTAACCCCAAATCAATACTCATAGCTTTCATGATCACCCCCAGACAGGCATGTGCCCATGTGCCAAACAGTGAGGAACTAGAGAAACCCAATGCTCATTTCCCAGCAGAGACAGAACTCTGCTTTCTTGTTTTAGCTCCCATACTGTAAACACCTATCCTCTTCACAGTCTATTCAATACCATGCTTTTCACATTTTTGTGCTTTTATTTTTGTGATCTCACTAGCTAATGCGGCTCCCAAGCTAGTGCTGAAGCAGTCTTGAGTTTCTAAGCATGAGAAAGTTGTGTGTTACAGAGAAAATAAGTATGTTAGAGAAGCTTCACTCAGGCATGAGTTGCAATGCTGTTGGCTGTGTACTCAATGTTAATGAACTGACAATACTAAATAAAGTATCCTTAAACAGAAACACAGAAAATAAGGTTACAATATTGAGTGGCTGATGACACATTGTGACAAGAGGCTTATAGAAACCTAAGCCTGTACTTCTAGGAGCAAAGGTTCCATGTTTTCTAATTTGGTGTCTGCAGGAGCTTTATAGAACATAACTCCTGTAATAAAGGGAATCAACTGTACATACCTGTGCTTACACATACATAACCTCAGTCATCCTTTGCTGAACCGAAAAATTCTGGAGATGACAATGACCTTACAGTTAAAATTTAAAATACAAAAATGTAAGCTGTAGTTTAAACATAATAATCAAGAAGTGATTTGCTTTGCCTAATTTTCTTATTGTAGTCTTTTTTTGGTGGGACCATTTTTCTAAAAGGTCCCACCAAAGTCTACAAGAGATACACAAAAATAAAGTTTGTTCAAAGGTGATGAATCAGGATGGAAAGTCTGAAAACAATGTCACATGGGTTATGAAAGAATGAAGGACATTTACTCTGAAAAAAACTAATCACACTTCCTCAAGTCCCTGAAGAGGTGTCACACAGCAGAGGAACTGGACTTGACGTGCGCCCAATAAAAACTGAAATGTAATGATGGTCACCATTCATTAGTCATCCACCTGTGTTGGGTACTATATTAGCACTTGGTATCTGTGTGAATATATGTGTGGTTTCCCTATCTACATGGAATGAAGGAATTGAGACTTACATAAGTTTGATAATTTTCTTAAAGTAACACAGGTAGACAGTGGCTGGTGTAAGGTTCATATCCCAGTCTTTCAGTGCCAAAGACTGTGCTTTTTCCAGCTAATTACTTTAGCTCTCAACTCTAATGTTCAATTTGAAAAATTGAGTTTACTGCAAATGGCAAACTAGGACCAATGGGAGAAAGATTTCAACTTATTAAAGGGAAGAAATTAAGTCCAGTTTTCTAACACTAGAGAGGACTGTTTTGGGAAGTAGCAGGCCCCCAATCACAGCGGGTATTCAGGGGCTAAAGCTGCCTGCAGAACAGACTGCCGGTAAAGTAAGACATGCCTGTATGAACTAGGAAAACCACAGTTCCCATCCTCACAGTACTGCTCACAACATACCGTGCTGAACTGGTCATAGCCAAGCAAAAGGTATCATCAAAACTACTCAGTTCGTATGGTCGGAAGAACTCGTTGTGGATGTCAATCTCTTCTTCACATCTGTGAAATTTCTTCACTGTCAACTTCTTTAAGTTCGTAGCACAGATAACTGAAAGAGATGCTGTCTGTTACTTTTCAAGTCCTTAGATTACATCTAGCAGTCACTTCTGGAACATCAACTGTATTCACAGAGAACGCATTGAACAAAGCTCAGCCCCTGCCTCAGTACTTACACACTGGGAAGCAAGAGCCGGGCACGGAATTTACAATGCAGAGTGTGACAAGCAGGTGGCAGGGCCTTTGGGAGTCAGGATGAGAGCAGGGAGTTATTGTAGAAGTTAAATTACTCATCTTTTTAAATTCTCTTTTGCTCTTAAATAAACACCCTCTGCTTTCTAGATCAAAATCATGTCGTTATTTCACTAAAATTATTTCCTATTTCAAATCCTGTTCAGGGCCAATGTTAGGCTGTTCGAGTCCTTTCCTTTGTTCCAGAACCACGAAAACTTCATAGCAATATAAGTTATGATTTTACCCAGGATTTCAAGGTCACAAATAATTTAAAAATCAATGAATAATGTATTAAGTACTAAAAATCATTTTCAATCTTCTTACTTTGTGGCCTTTACCACCCAATGTTGGGGTGGCTGAGCGTGGCCAGGTGGAGTCTGCAGCCAGAGTGCTCCAGCCTGGCAGGATCACTCGCTCACAAGCTGGAAAACGGGCAAACCCCGAGTCAGGGACATCACTGTGAGCCAGGATCAAACTCTATTTAAAACCGGGCAATGGTTTACATTAGGAAACATCATCCTAATGTATGTGCATCTGAGAGTACTCTTTTAATACAAAAATTTTCCTGCCTTTCTGACAACAAAATTTAATCTAAACTTTAGTGACTAATATGTACTTTTATATTCACATTTGTAACTTTTTTCACAGTTTAGACACAGGAAAGTTTTCACATCTCCTTGTGAATGGTCTTTCCTTCTTCCCATTCTCCCCAAATATTTAGAAATAGAATCAGTAGTAATTCAAAATGACAAACTACCCTGGCTGTTGTGGCTCAGTGGACTGAGCACTGGCCTTTGACCCAAAATGTCACTGGTTTGGTTCCCAGTCAGGGCACATGCCTGGGTAGTGGGCCCGGACCCCAGTTGCAGGTGCAAGAGGCAGCCGATCCAAGTCTCTCTCACACATTGATGTTTCTTTCCCTCTCTCTAAATATAAATAAATACAATCTTTAAAAAAATTAAATGACAAATGTATCTTCCAACTATTTAGGGGACATATCTAATAACTATAATAAGACACAATACAAGACATCGGCCAACTTAGATAAAAGAAGTTTAACACAATCCCTGCTTTTTAAAAAGCTGAGATGTCACGATAACTTAGCTTATCCATTGTAACAGCAACACAGCACTGAGCAGCCATTCATTTCTTTCTAATAAAAAATTATATGCAAAGAATGTAGTGCTTTGAGCTCATTTAGGAATAATTCCAAAATACAGGGCCCAGCAGAAGTAAAGTCTGCTTGAGTGCGATTGGTAGGGTAATGACATGGCTGTAATGATGTACAGTTTTAACTTAACATCTCACCTGAAATATCAGATGGCGTGCTCGAGTGTGATATTGTTATGTTACAGAATTACAGCTTATGATTTGGTAATAAAAAGGGGACATTATTTGTGCCAGACCATTGTATGTTAGTATAAAAACTAAAAGGAAACAGTACACCTACCTTCATCATACGGCAGTGGTAAATGTTTTATTACCTCCGGTGTCCACCAGTAAGTATAACTAAAAAATGAAAAAAACATAAGAGGGATCAATTGTAAACATTAGTTCTCTACGATTCACTGGATGAACGGGGTTGTGCGGTCCACAGTAAGATGCTGCCTCATATGTCAAAGTTAATTTCTCTTTCTTTTTAAAACATGTTTGTGAAGCCTTTGCCACAATAAATCTTCAACATGTTAATTCTTGTCCCAACCCCTTTCTTGTTTCACCTATGTGACAGGTCTAAAAACACATCCACGAGTCAAGATGCTCTAATGCACTTACTTTTAGATTAAAAAAAAGAAAAGACTTGCTTATCCTCCCCAAGGCTCTCTGAGCTGCTGTTTACTCTCCCCAGGGACTGTCACCTGGGGAGCGGCAGGACCCTAACCCACATCCCACAACCAGGATTCTCTTGCATATAGTTATGAGAGTTAGATTACTCTGCTCTATGTGTGTGGGTCTGTGTGTACAGCTAATTCAAAGAGCCAAGCAAAGTCATGAAGTGAATGGATAGCCCTAAACAGCAAGTTCACTCAGAAACTAGTGTGAGCCCTGTTAATCTCTACAATCACGACATGATCAGAGGCCAGAGTAAGGGAGGGAGTTGCAGTCACCTGGATTTCTACTAGCGCACTCATCCACTGTGAGCGGGGCATCTGAAAGAACCCTGAACTGCCTTCTCTCCAAAAAATGAACTTAATTCTAAGTTAAATTCTGAAATGGGTATTTAGGGGCAAAATGCTATATCAAAGTTCATGATGGATAGGAAAGGAAATGATGTTCAGTAGCAGGCTTGTAGAATCATCTAACTAGCTGAATAATTTCAGTCAAGACATTCTCTCCACACATATTATGCTTTTTTTTTTAAAGAAAATGGATGTAACACCCGCTTCCTTTTAGTCCCAAATAAGCTGCTCCAACACTGCCTGCCTCCATTTTGTAACTCAATGTAAACAGGGGTTTAATTTACACTTATAATATGCTGGCTAATTTTTGCAGTAGAAAATTGTATCAAAATAGCTTCAATACTTTAAGGCAGTGATTTTCAACTGGTGTGCCACAAGAATTTTTAAAGTATGCAATACCTGACTATAACATCCAACATAATAATAGCGATTCAGTGTGAATGAGTCAAAATTATATCTATTTTTTGTCAGATTTGCTAAAACTATATTATTGGTGTGCTGCAGATTTTAGTAGTTTATTTGTATCATGATATTAAAAAAGGTTCATAATTGCTGTTTTAAGGTATTATACAATTTCAGAACATCAATATTTACCTATAGTCAACAGCTTCACCAAAGATAAATATAGGTATTTATATTCATCTCTCATGAAATAAACATAATTAGTTCCAAATGTTTTATCTGCAAAAAATTCATACAGATAGCCATTTATTTACACTACATTTAATGTAAAATCCAGCAGTGCTTCATTGATAAGGAAAGTGAGTTCAAATATTAAGTTGGTTATTGCAATAACAAATTTGAAAAACATAAACTCTGATACTTCCATATATATATATATATATATTATACACATTCTTTACTTACTGATTTGAGAGAAACATTGATTTGTTGTTCCACTTATTTACGCATTCACTGGTTTTTTTTTTAATTGTTTTTTTCCATTACCATCAAGTCCCTTTATACCCCCCCACCCCCCTGCAATCACCACACTGTTGTTCATGTCCCTGAGTCCTTTTTCCTTTTTGCTCAGTCCTTCCACCCCCTACCCTCCCCATCCCCAGCTATAATCTTGCTCTCCATCTGTGAGTCTGTCCCCATTTTCTTGTTAGTTCAGTTTGTTCACTATACTCCACATATGAGTGAAATCATACAGTGTTTGTCTTTCTCTGACTGGCTTATTTCCTTAGCATAATGTTCTCCAGGTCTATACATACAGTTACAAAGGGTAAAATTTTCTTGTTTTTTATGGCCAAGTAGTTTTCCAAGGTCTAAATGTTCCATAGTTGTTTTATCCACTCATCTAATAATGGACACTTGGGCTGCTTCCATATCTTGGTGGTTGTAAATAACACTGCAGTGAACACAGGGGTGCTTATGTTCTTTCAGATTAGTGTTTTGAGTTCCTTCGGATATATTCCCAGAAGAGGGATCACTGGGTCAAAAGGCAGATCCATTTTTAATTTTTTGAGGTATCTCCATACTGCTTTTCACAGTGGCTACACCAACCTGCATTCCCACCAACACTGTGAAAAGGTTCCTTTTTCCACATCCTTGCCATCACTTGTTATTTATTGATTTATTGATAACATCCATTCTGACAGGTGTGAGATGATATCTCATTGTGCTATCAATTTGCATTTCTCTGACAGTTAGTGATGTTGAACATCTTTTCATTTTCTATTGGCCATCTGTGTGTCCTCTTTGGATGAGTGTCTATGTAGGTCCTTTCTGGGACCAAAAACTCCAATCTGGGTTGTGTGGAGTTTTTTTTAGTATTGCGTTTCATAAGTTCTTTATAAATTTTGGTTATTAAGTCCTTATCAGATGTATTGGCGAATATGTCCTCCCATTCTCTGGGTTGTCTTTTTATTTTGTTAATGATTTCCATTGCTGTGCAAAAACTTTTTAGTTTGATGTAGTCCCATTTATTTTTTTTTTCTTTGTTTCCCTTGCCTGGGGAGATACAGCTGATAAAATACTGCTATGAGCAATGTCCGAGATTTTGCTGCCTACATTTCCTCTATGATTTTTATGATTTTGGATCTACACTGGTTGATTCTTGTACATGCCCTGACGAGGAATCAAACCCGCAACCTTGGTGTATTGGGACAATGCTCCTATCAACTGAGCTACTCAGCCAGAACCATTTCCTTAACATTTTAAAGATTCCTGAAGTGACACAGAGTTTGGTAATAGCTGTAACATCAGCATTTGCTGATTCACCAGTTGTTCATGGTCTGTTCACACAGTTTCACAGACTGTTAATGAATGCTGTAGTGCTTGGGAGGCATCATCGTACAAAATAAGGGCTGTATCACACTGATGCTGGGAGAGAGGAACACTATGAAAGGAAGTTGACATTTGAGTGAGTGCCAGGCTCTAAGCTCACATATGTGAACATTTTGCCCTTATGGCAAGATTTATTATATTAGTATGTGACTCCTCAGTTAAAAACATGAAAGAATCTTCTCATTAAATCCTCACAATAACTCTGTGTGGTGTGTCCTGTCATTTACCAGGAGACAGGGTAAGTAACCAGTCCAAGATCATACAACTACAGAGATTCCAGCTCAAGTCTACCTGACCCTGAGGCCCACGTTTTAGGGTGTCCTGTTAAAATTCCTGGGATAAAGAGTTCATTTGTTTTGAGACTATTACTATAAGTTTAACTCTCATCAAAATAACCTGTACTGGTGAATGACTTCAGAAAGCCCAAAGTGAGTGGTAGGAGTGATGGGAGCAGTATCTGCCACTAAAGCCACTGCCCTAATTCCCTGTCTTCACTAGTGTCAGCAACAGTCAGCTGTGCTTCATGAAGGAAAGAATGCCAAAGCGATGCTGCTTAGACCCCATAGTTGAAAAACCAGAGATGGACTCCTAGAATGCTCAAGGGCTCCGTATTTGTTGGAAGCACTCAGAAATGATGGTCTGTGGGGCTGTGACTTATGTTCACTAATGAAGCTCTGAAACATTTTATCTTATGGAAAACGCCCGACACCAATTGTTAACGATGGTTTCCAAAACCACTCTCAGGGCACCGACACTAAATTCCCATGGCAAACATGGAAGAAGACTAACTACTTAGCCTATGTGATTATTTTTCCAAAAAAAAATAAGTATCTCATTTTCAAAAAAGTATCAAATCTGAGTTTATATAGTAGAGTAAGAAGAAAAATACCTTCTTGTTGGTAAAAGTCTCATGGTGTTTTTATGATGCAAATAAAAATCTGTGGGGAGTTCCCAGAGATGAGGCTTCCCTTCAGTGGGATGGAAAACTCCCAAGAAGAGATTAATGGCATCCTGTCTATCAGCATCTGAAAAGCAAACACACATATTTCAGAAATTCCACTGCTGACACATGCAACACAGACATTTCTCAGGAGGAGAAGGGAACAGCTGTGATTTCACGGAATGGACTGTATTTTGCCGTGTGTAATGTGCACCCACGTTTTTGGCCCAGACTTTCAGGAAAAAAATCTTTCATTTTACTTTTTTAATTCATTTATTTATTTATATTTAGAAACAAAACCAATTATTGTATCAAGGGTATTATTTTGCATATCGATATTGTTATTGCTTTCTAGAGTTATACTTTTAATGCATAAGCATAAATAAAAGAATCAAAAACATTTATATAGAGACAGAATTAGTACTACCCAGGTATAATGTACATCCTTATTTTTCCCTCAAAAATCTGGGCAAAAACTGTGCACTATACATGGCAAAATATGGTACCTTTAAAATAATAATATTTATACTTCAAGAGTCATACACACAAAATCTAAAACAGTCACCAAGATTTGAGAATTCAAAATTTGCTTTAAAATACTTCCTTTTTACTCCATCTCTCTCATGATGTAGAAGACAGTGCATATAAACTGCTTCTTGAATTCTGAATGATTCATAACACCATAGTGCCATAATACCAAAGTGATTTCATTTTTAGAGTAAATATATTTTCACCATTTGTTAGTTTTCTTGAAACAAATACATGTCCACTTTATTTCAGAGAAAAGCAGAGACATTAGAGACAAATAAAATAACTCAGTTACTACCCATATTCTACTGCATGACGTTGAACAAGTTAGTTTTACATAGTTTCCACTTTCAATCCTTGAAAAGATATTCTCCATTTCTTTAGCAGAGAGTATGTTCACAGCATTTCTGTTCCCCCTGACCCTCCAGCTATGGACCTGGCCCACTCGCTTTTGTGTTTGATAATGAAGGCAGAGCTGGCACACAGATAACAGCCTCCTTCTAACCATTCGATCACTCCAAAATTACTGACTGTGTAAACATACATATACATATACATATATACATATACATATATACATATACATATATACATATACATATACATATATATATATATATATACTGTATTTTTCTCTTCCTTTTCTCAAGAAATCTTGGTATAAATGACAACCAGCACTGCCACGGTCTCATGATTCCCGCCTCTCATCTGCACTGACTTCTTCCTGGCATTCTCATTCTTTCCCCCTCATTTCCTTCTTTCCATCCTTGTCTCGGAGCCCTGTGTATTCAAGTTTGGGACAGACATCCACAATATAAATAATAACCTCTTTCTTAGAATGAGTACAGAACTCAAAAGACAGCACAGTAGTAATGACTGGTTTTGAAATAAGATAATATTATGATGAAATCAATTTTCTTCCAACAGCAACTGTAAACATGGATATATCTGAAATTAGCAACATCATTCTCCTTGGGCTAGTCACTTCAGCAAAAACAATAAATGAAATATACATCAAATATGTATTTGAGTTACTAGTATTTTAACAGGAAGCATCCCATTAAAACAGCACTTACCTTTCGGGCTAACACACAGTATACAAAAGGCATGTGTTTATACGCTGAATGTATTTGGGGTCTTTTGTCATTTGTGGGGAGAAAATATCAAACATTAAATGATGCAGACATTATCGTCCCCTCTTTACACAATATAAAAGCAAATGCACTGCCTTCATAGTAACCACATTCTTTACACTTCCTGAACAGCCGTAGTGGCCCTTCCTAATTCCTCTATGCAGTACCTCAAAATATCCCTGTTTTATCTAGAGAAGCTTTCCATTTTTCAGCCATGTTTTCAAGGAGTTTCTTTCATCCTATAAACCTAATAGCAGCTTCCTTTAATTTAAGCAAATATGACAAAATGTAGGATGTGAGAAAAAGAACCAAATAAAAGATATTCTTTCAAAGGATCACAATAAAGACTTCTCGACTGCACTGCTGTCGTTATAACTTAGTATCTATGGAGTTGATGCTCACTCACGAAGCCTGGACTACCATGCCAGCCCTCATGAACCTGAGGACTTCTTCCTGGCTATGTTTCACAGCAAACAAGACAGTCGCCCTCAGGAAGACAGTCGGACTTTGGATATGGACAAGGGCTTAAAACAGGTAGGTTCTCTGCAGGACAAAAGGCTTACGTATTTTTGTACTCAATCATGTTTTAAAGGAAAAAATAATATGTATCATTTAACCTCCATTCAAACAGCTAAACATTAACCAGTTTTATTATGCACTGCATTCAAATAGATCAGGCTTGAATATAACAATTCTTTTTATTCAGCCAAAAACTTTATTTTGGAGCTAAAATATCTGTTATTATAATACAGAAATATCAAAGTTTGTGTGTGACAAAAGTGGTCTCTGAAATCAGCAATGGAAAGAAACATTATTCAACTGTGATAATAGATATTGAAAGGCTGAGCAAGATAAAGACAGGAAAGCGACCACTGGGATTTGGCACCGTCCAGATTGTTGGTGACTCGGACAAGCACAGTTTCAGTGGCATGATGGGGCACATGCCCAGCAAAGCAGATGGAGAAGATAGGATATGAGAGAGGAAATGCAGTTAGCTCTTCTGAGACATTTTGCTTATGCAGAGAAATAGGATGGAGAATTAAGGATAGAAGGAAAGGTTAGATGGAATCCACTACAGTGTGCTTCTGTGCTAACGGAACAGAGGCATTAAAGAGGGAGACGTGACGTGCAGGGACCACAGGAAAAATGATGGGATTCAGAGCACAGTGGGGCTTGGCCTAAGGTGGGGCAGGGGCACTGCAACCACTCCAACAGAGTACAAGGGAAAGAGTATGTGTGCAGATAAGGACAGGCTCTGCCCGAAAACTCATCTTATTTGGTGATGAGGTGGAGATGGAGGTCACAATGATTCATTTTCTTAACAAAGTATGAAGCAAGATCATCAGCTGAAACTGGGGGGCTGTAGGTTTAGAGAGAGAAGACAGGTGTGAAATGGTCATTTTGGAGAGTGGGAGAACGAACACACCAGGACAATGCAGTGTGTCTGTCAGGCTGGTTTGAGCATCCTTTGGAGAACTGCAGTCTCAGTTTAAAGAGAGTAGTAAGTTACAACTTTCAAAAAACAATTTTTGCTCAAAATAATAGACTTTGATTTTTAAATCCCTACACCCAGTTCAAGGAACCATGCATAAAGAGAAATATCTAAATACTCTTAAGGTCTATGGTACACTCTGTGGTTTTCATTGTATTGATACAGATTTCCTTTGGTGTGGGTCAGAGCCATGACTTATTTCTGAGCAATGAGATACAGCAAGTGGATGGGACATCATTCCAAAGATTACGTTATGTTGTAAGACTGTCTTGCTAGCAGACACACTCTAGAGACTCTTGCCTCTGCTGGCTGTGAAGAAGCAGGCTGCTGAGTCCTACAGCACAAGGAACTGAATTCCACCAACAAACACATGAGTGGAAAGCGCCTCCTTCCCCGGTCAGAACTCCAAATGGGGCCACAGCCTGGATGACATCTTGACTGCAGCTTGATGTCCACTGTGCAGAGACCCCTAAGCTGTGCCTGGAATTCTGCCCCATAGAAATCGTGAGATAATAAATGCATGTTGTTTTAAGGTGCTAAGTTTTTAGTAATTTGTTACACAGCATAGAAAACTAATAGACTTAAACAGTAATGTAGCCAACTGGCTTTGTATTTTCTCTGGGCGTGAAAAACGTTGAAAGATGACCCTTTTGTGGATGCTTTCGAATCTGCTTCGGAGGTTCTCATCATCACTGGGGACTCGTGCAGTTCCTTTGGTGTGGGCACATGTACTTTTTGTATCAGTTTCCTGCAGCTGCTTCCTTAGGAATCTAGCGATCATCTCCTGGTTCTTACTGCTAGGTTCCCTCTGACCAGGGCTTAGGCCAACCCCACACCATCACCCTCCCCCCTGAGCCTAATCTGGTCACCAAGAAACCCCCCAGGACCTGTTGGCCCCACCAACTCCGAGAAGGCAGGCCCTCTCCAACACGGCAGCCCTCTCCAGCCCATTCCTCTGCTCCAGCTTCTCTACCCAGCAGTCTGAAGCCAGCAGCTCCACGGGTTCCCTCCAACTGTAGGCCGCCCATCGAGCTGGCCCTGAGTCCTCCTGACACCAGCCCTCTCTAGCTTTGAGGTGAAGGAGTGGGGTGGTGACAGTCACTGCACGGCCACAGTGCTCTTCAAAGACTGTCTTTGCAAATCTTCTTCTCTGTATTCTATAAACTTCTTTCTCCTTGATCTGGTTCAAGAGCCAGAGACTCGCAGACTCAGTCCCTGTACATGCTTCTGTGAATTCTGTGCATGGGGACTTGCCTCTCAATCACTCTGCTCTGTGACATATGCTGTGCTGGAAATCCCATCAGAATGGAGGCAGGAAAAGTGCCACTGGAACAACCTGTTGCTTTCAGTATTCGCAAGTCATCAAATAAGAAAATGACTCAGTGTTAATGTTACCATGCATTTCTGGCTGACATTTTAAAAAAACAGTGATACTTACATTCTTAGACGATTATTAAGACTCTGAATCCATTTTAAAAATAATGATTCAATACCGTCGAACATTTTTTAATCTATGTATCACAAGCAGAAATACAGAGACAGAAGCCAAGGAATCAAAGTAATGTGCATTGTGTAAAAGTTCCAATAGCGGGTGGCAAAGTACAAACAGGCCTTATTTAAAAATACAACGTGTACTCATGCATTTACTGAACAAATGTTTGTTGAGCACTTTCTAAGTGACATTCTATTTTATTTAAACTTCTTAAACATTTAATTTTGAATTTTACTAGCCAAGTAGCTAAAAAAGCATATGCTCAGGAAGAAAAATGCACATTGGGACAAGTCTTAGAAATGCCAGGTACTCCAGAATTACCTGAGAAAGCATTGCTGTAGTATCTAGACAGGGTCTGCATGATATCCTTTGAGTGCTGGGTCCACGGTGCTATCTTTCTGTAAGTTTTCACACGATGAACAAGTTGAGAACCCCCATACTGAAGGGACAGAGTGTCCCCATGATCTTCATAGAGTTCCTCAAATAACCTAAGCAAAAAATCCAAATATTAAAGAATTTTGGAAAAAGTATTACATGTTATTCAATTAGCCACAGACTCAAAACAAGTCTTTTACTTTATAAATTCTCTGAGCCGTTCCTTCAAGTAAATTCTTCAACATCTTGAAGATAAGCACAAATGCAAAATATTTTATATTTTACAGTAACAGTCTAATGAGCAACAAAGTCACAGAAAAAAAAACTAAAGAGACAGCAGGGGCACTAAAAACGTAACCCAACAAAGTCAGACCAAGTTGGTTCTAAACTTATTCGAAGACATCTAACTTGCCCTGACCGGTGTGACCCAGTTGTTTGGGCTCCTGCAAAGCAAAAGGTCACTGATTCGATTCCCAGCCAAGGCACTTGCCTGTGTGGCAGGTTGGTCCTTGGTCAGGGTACATGTGAAAGGCAACCAATCGATGTTTCTCACATCAGTGTTTGTTTTTTCTTTTAAAAAGATTTTATTTATTTATTCTTAGAGAGAAGGGAAGGGAAGGAGAAAGAGGGAGAGAAACATCAATGTGTGGTTGCCTCTCACATGCCCCCTCCTGGGGACCAGGCCTGCAACCCAGACATGTTCTCTGACTAGGATCGAACCAGCAATGCTTTGGTTCACAGGCCAGTGCTCAATCCACTGAGCTACACCCACCAGGCCCAATGTTTCTCTCTCCCTCTCTTTTCCCCTCCCTCCCGCTCTTTAAAAATAAATAAATAAAACATAAAAAAAAAAGGATGCCTAACTTTCTGCAGCCTGCCTGATCATTTTATCTTCCATGGCAGACTTTTCCTTTCTCTCTGAATTGCCTTGAGAAAAGAAGGACACCCTCTGATCACAGAGAGATAAACCATATTCTTTCCTGGAAATACACGTTTGAAAAAACTTGTATTCCTTCGAGTGCCTGGTAAAGACCTTCAGTGCTGTGATATCTGTGGATCCGGCTACTTGTAAGCTGATCTGTTCTTCTAACAGCCTTTCCGACGATCTCAGATGACAAGTAAGAGCTATCACTGTGTTTTCAAGAAACCGTACTTCATACAATGCCATGGATCCAATGGACAGGGAAGAAATCAGTCCTTAATGAAAAACCAATATTTTATGTCTTCCATTTTTAATTCAGAATGTATGAAGGCACATTATTATTTATTCATAATGTAGCCTGGACTTTTTTTTTTAAAACCCACTATTTTGGATTTATTTAGAGCACTTTGGAACTTTCTAAAGAACACAGTGCTTATTGATAATTAATGCAAAAATCCACAGAAACAATACACAAGTATTTAACAGAAATATTTATTACAGAATTAATTTGCATAAATAGCAACACAATTTTTGAGAAGCTAAAAGTACAAACGAGTTCATAAAAGTCCTTATTATTAATCAGATTTGCTCTCTGTCATTTGCTCTCTGTCAGCATTCAAAAGGCAGAAAAGAAGGCTCACCTGACTGCATCTGTATCAAACTGAAGATTAGGCTTGTCAATCAATCCCAGGGAGTACAGCTGATAAGCCAGAGCACATTTTCCCACCATAAATTGCGCTGTGTTGGTGCGATCTAAACAGTCCACACAGTTGGTTCGAAGAACACCAGTCTAAAGAGAGACACCTTAAGACTTTCAATCATTATTCGGTCACCAAAACAACTTCCATCTTACTTAGATTTCCTTTCCCTAAGAAGTGGAAGAAAAGCTATAGGTAGGGTATTATCCCTGAACAACTAACCATGAACACTTCTCAGCTCGTGAAAGGGCACAGCGGCCGCTCACTCACTGCTGCAGCGGCATCATTACACCTTCTAGTTTGTATTTGAATTCTGTAGTTCAACAAGATGAAACACATAACACTTTCCACATGTACCAATTACTAAAACACGTGCTTCTTTTCCTGATGCGCCTCCTTTACTGTACAAACCAAATATTCAAGAGTTGAGGTCATATCATTCTTAAAGCAAAATTAGTACATACAGTGATCATACCTGGCTCATTTTCCAAAGTCACTCTAACTCACTCTTTCTACATTTCTGTTTATGTTTCTACTTCCAATAATGAAATGTATATTTTAAAAATCTGTGGATCATTTTTACTCTAGCTGCACATCCTTTAGGATTTAAACTCCAGCAGTAAGGCTTTAAAAAACTACTCCCAAATGACTAATAATTCTGCATTAAACAAGTATAACTTTCAATGATTGCGTCCAGAAAACATCATCTCCTGTGCATTCTATTCACTACTAATATAATAATATAATGTCGTCCATACCTGCAGGCGACCAGTGGCAATCACACATCCTCCTAGTTCATTCCACCTGTTTAAAAATACATGCTTTTAAAGAAATGCTTTGATAATATAATCTGTATTCATTTTTGCTACTAGATCTCTATTAAGAATCAAACGAACAGAGCTACATGCACCAATATAATCAGCTGATTCTGCTTACTTTCATCCTCTTGGGTAGGTTAATATGCAAACAACTGGGATGGAAGGCTATCCACGCTTTCCTCAAAGAGAGCCCAGGAAAGGAGTGTCTGACCTTGTCCCAGGGCCCCACACGCTGGCATTGTCTCCCATGTTCAACTGAAACCTCTCTTGCTTAACTTTAAGCCGAATTTTTGCTTGGTTTTTACAGAGATAAGTAATAATTACAGAATACCTTTCTATTAAAATCTTCCAAGCCTTATCCTTCTCTCCTCAGTATCAGGATGCTGCACCTCCTCGGCTTTTCTCATTCCTCCGGCTGTTTTTGCGGCCTTCCTTATTATTCTCCTTCCTTACTTGTGTTCTTCTCCATGTGCTAATGACTGCATGGGGACATGTTCTAAGCACTCTATAATGATATTAATACTTTGTTTTTACTATTTGAAAGAAGATGCAGTGAGAAAAGAGTTCTCAGGCCTGCCTGCTCTCCTCAGAAAGACCGCCTTACAAGGCTGCCCGCTGGCCAGCATCTGAGCACTTGGGTTCTCACTGCCCAGAACAGACGAGTGGTTCACTGGGTCTGAACTGTTCGTAGAAACAATATGGTTTTGCTGAACATCCCCTTTCCTTCTGGGAGTCTGCAATCTTGGTACATGCCAAGCAGACTCCCTACAGGACCAGCCTTCAATTTAAAAAATAAAACCAAACCCTGGCACTGGGTGTCCAATAATCTGTCCTAGCTGGCAAACATCTCACACATGCTGTCATAACAAGTGGCTGGGTAATCACGTGTGTTCTGTGTGACTCCACTGAGAGGAGTCTGGGTGCTTGCGTCTGATTCCCTCTAGGCTTTGCCTAGGTGCCTTTTCACTCTGCTGATTTTGTTCTATATCCTTTGACTGTAAAAAATCACAGCCATGAGTATAATACACCGTGTCCTCTGAGTTCTCCTGGTAAATCACTGTGTTGAGTAGTGGTCTTAGAAGCTCCCCATGACAGGAGCCAAAAAATTCAAACTACAGAAAAGGACATACGCATACACATGTCTCTAAAGACATAGACATGATTAGTCGGTTGTTTTTCTGCATTTTTATCATTATAATTAACTTTGTTAACTGAAAATAAAGTGCTCAAAACATATAATACTGGTTCCTTAAAAAGTAAATAAAACATGGATCCCTGATCTGAACAAGCTGAGAAAATATTTTGGTATATAATGGTAATGAAGAAAGATTTGTGGGCAAATAACTAACTATAGTACGATGATAAATATTATTTGTATTAAAATGTTAGTATTTAGTCTGTAAGAGAAAAATTTTCCTGTTCCTATTAGATACTGAAAAATAGAATTCATTGCAGAAATTTTACTCTATAAAAATATTTTATGTAATGTTTATTCCATGAAGTAAGATACAAAAATTCCATGGCTTCCATCGCAAGGTACACAAGGTCTGTCCAGAAGGTACCCAGCCATGTAATGTGAAAAACAGGGACATTAACTGAAGAAGATACAAGATGCAAGAAACACTGTACATAGGACAATGACACCTCAGTCCTCTTCAAAGCAGGCACCTTGGGATCTCACACAGTTCTCCCAGTCACCATCAGCTGCCCCGTCGTATTTTTTTGAATCTCACAGACATTCTAAAATCTCTTTCCTTTCAAAGGTAATTTTAGTTTGGGGAAAAGCTCGAATTCGCAGGGTACCAAATCTGGGCTATAGGGGGCTAAATCCCCTGGGTGATTTGATGTTTCACCAAAAACTGCACAAGATGTGATGCATAAGCAGGTGCACTGTCATGATGAAGCTGCCAATCACCAGTTGCCCATAGCTTCGGCCTTCTAAATCATCCAAACAGTTTCCCCAGAGGAATGCTCAAGCTTATTGCAAAATCTGATGCAGATTCATTGCTCTACTCAGTCATTCTGAATGCAACAGCCACACAGTACACCTGGTCACCCAACACCATCTACCATCCCCACTGACAGGTACAGTGAAGTCGTCATTGTTCACACATTTACATTCCAGTCCTCTCTTCTGGGCTGTGAAGTTATACTGATTTTGTGAAAACTGTTCTCATTATATTAACAATGGCTGGACTTTTTCTGGACAGACCTTATTAACCACTTGAGGAAATCTGATGCCCACAGTGAATGTTCATTATGTGCTGCTTTTCTCCCCAAAGGAATAAATCCATCCATCTTCCAAATTAGGATGAGTACTCTGCTCATATTTGGAATAACTTTATCCATAGACCAAAATTTTTTGATTTAAGTTTTTAAATATCATACATACTTTTCATCTGGCCGCAAAATGCTACAGTAAGAATCGGGACGGTTTACAAAGAAGCCTGTTTTCTTCACCACACTCTCTGCAATCACATTCAGTCGATCAAGAACGTTACACAGTTTGCTGAGGAGGGGAGGAAGAATGAGAAAGGTGAGAACTCAAGTTTTAATACCTATCTATCCCAATATCTAAAGCAAATAAAGTTTATAGAAGTGATATTCAGGGATTTAATTTTAGAAACCTCTGGTGTGTACTCAATAGGGACATGGTAGCAATTTCTAGAATATAATTTATACTCAATAAGTAACAAGATTTGGTGCAAAAAGACATTAAGAGCCTGTAATTTTTTTTATTTACTTTTATTTTTTAAAGATTTCATTTATTTATCCTTAGAGGGGAAGGGAAGGAGAGAGGGAGAGAAATATCAATGTATGGTTGCCTCTCGTGAGTCCCCTGCTGGGAACTGGCCTGCAACCCAGGCATGTGCCCTGACTGGGAATCAAACCACGATATTTTGGTTCACAGGCCTGCGCTCAATCCACTGAGCTACACCAGCCAGGGCAAGGGCCCGTAATTTAATATCAACTTTTGGCAAGCCTTACACTCGGACATCATGTGCCTACAAGAGCTTTTTCCAAAGCTTTTCACCCCTCAAGGGTCAAGTCAAGTCAATATGCATTTGTAAAATGACTGTGAAGAGAGCACAATGCGTAGTACAAGTGGCAGGTGAAGAAAACACTGTGTGTGTGTGTGTGTGTGTGTGTCTCATTACATAAAATGATTTCAAAAAAGGTATATAATGAGTTTAGTGCAAAACAATACAGTAACATTTTTTAAAAGACCTCAAAATAAACCTACTGTTTGCATGATGCCTAGTAGATGAGTAAAAAGACAATGCAACATGAATGAAAGAAAGCTCCTTGGAGATGTTCTGAACCAAATTGTGACAAGTAAAAGAGGTGGGAAAGCACGCTTGGGAGAAGTGCAGGAAAGGAGGGGTGAAGACCAGGGACAAAGAACGGGCTCAGCGGCGACACTGGGGGCAGAGCGTGAAGTCACGTTTTTCAGTAACAGGACAGAACTGGGAATAAAAAAGTTATTACAAGTTGGAACCAACCAGACAATGGGGCTTTAACATTCATCCAGGAGTTTGGATTTACCAGGCAGGGAGCAAGAACAGAAAAAAGTGGAATGAAGGCCTTTAAGGAAAAGGAGCGGAGTAGAGATGTTCTGAAATGACAGGCTACTTCAAAGAGAACTTGAAACAGGCATAAAAAGTGGGCAAAAAAGACTTGGTCTATTAATTTAAGCACTCAACAGCCTGTTAGCAGTTTCATGAAAGAAGTCAGAAAAGTAACTTACTTTATCATATCAATCAACTTTCTGCTATTTTACATCACAAAAAAGGAACACATACTCAGCAATCAGACTTATTAATATGTACTCACCTTTTTGTGTACTTGGCCATGTCCCAAGGAATGTAAATAATAGTGTGCTCAGGGGGGAGAAACTGGTTGAGGTATGTCACCGCAGCTACAAGTTCTTCACTCAGAATTCTCTCATGCTTTCTTTTCTCTCGTTCCTTTATCAAAAATCAAACATTTTCAGTGTTCTAATTACTTTAAATCAGAGGAACAGACTTTTAACGTTTTACTTTTCAGCAAAGATAAGACAAAAAGTCCATCTTAAATGTACTGAAATGAAACCTACCTATGAAAATTAAAGTAATATAAATGCAAAGAAATAAATGCTTCATTGAATTTAAGTCAACAGATAATGAGCTATAAAGACTCTGGGAGATCAGATTTCTTCCTAGTAACATCCTGCAGCCCCAAGAAGCCCAGGTTACCCTCCACAGCCTCGGCCTACACCCTCCACACCCTACTTTTCCAGAAGAGAATCCCCGAGGACCAGAAGAGCGGAACTCCTGAACTCCAGCCATCTAAGGACCACACACATCGACTGGGTCTGGGTGGATGATCCCTACACTGGCAAACAGAGAGAGCTTTCACAGCCTATACATGTCTTTAAATTTGGCTCACAAAATACCGGGTGAGGCAGCCAAGGCAGGTACGCTTTTACTGTGTACACGGTGGTTACATGAACTGAGAGTGAGAGGCGTTCATGACACTAACCCTTACTTTCCGCCTCCTGCCTGCGTTACCTCCTTAGACATTACACTGCCGCCCATCCAGGAGGGGCTCGTGCACTGCTGTGCAGCTCTGTGGTTGGAGAGCTGGCTCTGGCCCTTACGAGCCACGCCGCCTAGGGCAAGGTTCTCAGCTTTCCTAGGCCTCCACTTGTTCATCTATAAAATGGGGTAACCAGCGCATCTCTGTTACAGCATTGTGTGAGGTTTGAATGAGACAAAACATGATTATTAGCATCTGGAACATGGTCAGTATTAATAAAAGTTAACTATTTTTACTGTTATCCTGATAGGTCTTCACTTGGACACAAACAAACCAACGGGACAGTTAATTCGGCAGCAGCAACAACTGACGTGGCCACTGCAGCATGACCACTGGCATGGAAATGAGTCCATGCTATTCTCCATCATGGTGATTACTTCTCAGTTTCACGAACTTAGTTAGATAACCACTGTGGGAATGGAAAAGGGTGTCTCTTTTGTATAGTGAAATAAATCAAATGAGAAAATGGCTGATTAAAAACAATGTTATATCAGGTTAGGATAAACACAGATTTAGCTTAGTTTTACATCTGAGGAAATTAAATTATATATCTGGAATTCTTCTCAAAAGCATTTTAAATCAACTAGGAAAACCAAAACTTTTTGGAATTCTTATATTAAATCTGACATTTTAGCCCTGACCCATGTGGCTGGACATGGTCCCACAAAGCAAAAGGTCGCCAGTTTGATTCCCTGTCAGGGCACATGCCTAGGCTGTGGGCTTGGTCCCTGGAGTGGGCGTGAGAGAGGCAGCCGACCGATGTTTCTCTCCATCTCTTTCTCCCTCCATTTCCCTCTCTCTCTAAAAAAAATTTAAAATCTGAGATTTTATGAGATGGAGAAAAAAGATTATTTAATCAACCCTTCATCATCTCTAAACAAAGAATCTGCTTCATGCATTGTCTGTCCATAGGGAATGAATGTTAGTGGATTGATCAGCCAACCTTCTTAGGGTCAGAGACCTCTTTAACGACCAAATAAAAACTTCACATATGCAAGTGATTCTGCATGTAAGTTCAAAGGGTTCAGAGACCCCCCTCTAATGGCCACCTGTGGCCCCAGATTAAAAACCTCCGATGTACAGCTACGCTTCATCCCAGGTGGACTTTCTCTGATCCCCAGTAGCAGCACTGAAGGCATAGGAATAGATGGAATGTGTCTGTCAACTAGCACCTCAAACTTCCGCAGTTGCGGTGTGGGGGCTGGGGGTGGAGGGTTCGTGACACAGGGTAAAAGGGAAAAGAAACCAAGGGAAGTACTCCACTTCGGTAACTACACGTGGAGGCAGGGTAAAGAGTGACTATCCCTGAGTACTGTTCCACACACACACATTCCTTGGCTCCTCCACCACAAGTTAATAAGGACGTCTTCCAAGGGAACTGAATAAACATCCTCTTTTATCCTGTGAATAAAATAACCAATGACAAAAACAACAACAATTTTCTTTCTATTCCACATACAGCCACTCAATCTCCATCTATTTTTAGTTAATCTCTAGTTATTGCCAGGATTTTTATAACAGAACAATAGACTGGCCTTTAAATATTTTTTTAATGTACTTTTGAGAAATCTGGGCAAAAAAAACCTTTGCAAAATCACATATATCAGATATTATTTCTTGAATCTGTATACTTAATGCAGAATTATTTTAAATGTCACAGACTGAATCTCCATTTAACTACAGCTATCAAGACTTTGTAAACCATGAAGAATACCCACAATTTAGGTCGATGTTTATATTTTAATAATACCTTACTTATACATTTCCTAGAAAAGTGTTTATGACAGTCTTTGCTACCAGAGTTGTCCTACTTAAATTTTAAAATAATGTATATTATAGCTACTGTTCAATCACACTGGGCTGAGGTTATAGTTTATTCAGCTGCTACCTTAGATTATTCTGAGTTGATAGGGAAAGAGAGGTGAAAATGAAATTTCTAAATTAATGTGAACAAAAGCCTAGAGAATGATGTATTTAATAGCTGAACAATTTATTTTACAAAGTCAGTCCCTGGTAGGATGCAATAATTACACAAACCGAAGAGCAGCAACGGAAGAAATGAAGCTGAATGCCTCACTGCCCAAGGCTTCCCCTCTCACCGCCTTCCTCCCCGTAGCCTGGCCACTTTCTCCCCGTAGCCTGGCCACTTTCAGGCCACCTTCCTCTAGACCCTTGGTTTAAAACACACACACAGCCCTGCACCCTTCCAATTCTCTGCACCCCAATAGCACGATTCCTCCTTCCATGGGTCAGATTTCTCCCTTTCCTCTTTTCCTAAGCACGTGATGCCACTGGTCGTCCCTTTTCTCTCCTGTGCTTTATGCCTCTCCTTAAGGATCCCAAGTGGATCCTTCCCATAGTCGTTTAAACACATCATCATGATCTCTCTCTGTTTCTCTCTCTCTTTTTCACCCTCACCTCTGAGGACATTTTGTCATGGCTCCTAGAGGGAGAGGATGGGCAAGAGGAAAGGAAAGAGAGAAACATCAACTGGTTGCCTCCCATACATGCCCAGGACAGGGATTGAACCGACAACCTTTCAGCCACAGGATGACACTCCAAGCAGCTGAGCCACACCAGCCAGGGCCTGATCTCTTTTTAAAAACTGATAAAAACACCCACTCCTCTTCGAGTTTCACTAGGTGCTCACCGCCAGCACCGCCCACTCTCTCCGCACACCTCAGCTGCTTTGGTCGGGGCCCTGGCGTTACTGACGCCAGGAGTATTTCCTCTCTTGCCATCTTACTTGACCTGTCCACATTTTCCATTCACTTCCTTCATCATGAGACATGTTTTCTCTTCGTTTTCATAACATAGCACGTATTTGGTTTTCCTCCTACTTTTGTCTGGGTTTTCTCTGACTCCTTCCGGACTCAGACCATTCTCACTGGACAGAAAGAGCGGAGGTCCTCAAGGCTGGACAGAAGGCTCTTCCCTCTCCTCTCTCTATAACCTCTGTAGGGGCATCCCACTCCCCCCCCCCCCGCCCCTTTAAAAATGACATCTCGGCCCAGCCCTCTCCTCTGAGCTTCCAGCTCCCAAGTAAGCCTATTTGCCATCTCCTTTTAGAGGACTCAGATACACATAAACCTCAGCATGTGTACACCACACTCAGCATCTTCCCCCACAGACTGAGTGTATCCTGTGTCAGTGAATGGATGGCATCACCATCTGTCCACCTGAGTACATCAAAACCCTAAGAACCAAGCCTGACATCTCCCTCTCCCTCATCTTAAATCTTGCCCTTCGCCAAGGCTACCCCCTCCTCCATCCACCTCTCTGCCTCTCCACCACACCCCCACAGGACAAGCCGGAGCCACCCCTTTACTAGATAACGGTAACAGCCTCCTCCATAGCCCTCTAGCTCTGGCTTTATCCTTGTACCAATCCATTTGTTCTCTACATAAAGGCCAGGACAATGTTTTCAAAACATAAATCTAACCATGATCCTCTAACCATGCAAACCCTTGGACAGTTTTTCCATTACTCTCAGGATCAGGACCAGATTCCCTTCCCTTCAGCCTCGTCTCCCAGCAGGCTCTCTCGCCCTCATTCTCTGGGCCACAGCCACACAGGCCTTTCCTTCCTCAAACACACCACATCCCCTCCTGTTTCAGGGCCTTGGTACCTACTCTTCTGAGGTGAGTGCTATTCTCTGTCTTTTTGGACTAGTTAGTGCCTCTTCCTTCAGTGGCACTGACCTACCACATCCTCAGGGGACACTGTAGGCTCTCACGGCCCCATTTACCCTGCATTACTTCACAGTCTCCTCCTTTAGACCGCCAGCTCTGAGGGCAGGAATGGTTTCTATGATTGTGTTGGCACAAAGAAAACCTTCAAAAATACTTGTTAATCAATGGACTAAATGAACACAGGATTTCTTGGGTTTTGATTGAACTGCGTTAGACTTAGTAACCAACTGCTCAGAATAACCTCAGACACTACTAGGCTGTTGGCCACTCATGAAACAACAATGCAGCCCTTGTTTTCCATACTCTAGGCTGCAGGCTGAGACTCTTCCAAACCACTTGGTTGCAACAAACACAGATACGATTCACTACCTGGTCTCCATGTCCTCCATCCTAGGCCTCTGATACACAAGATGCAGTGACCAGGAAGTGTAACCTGACAAGGAAGCACAGAACTACATGACACTGCTTTGCCCACCTGACTCAGGAGCCACAACAGCACCCCACCCTCTGAATCTAGCCTTTAGGTCCTGTGACTATGCGTTACCTTGCCCAGGAGAGCTTCTGGATTGTCAAGGGAACTGGCTGCACCAGGGCCTGGCTGTGGCCATTTGGTCTCCTTGCTCCCTCTCCAAGGTGTCCTGGAGACTATGGCAGAATTTCACCCACATCTAGTTCACCCAAGGGAGTCAGGAGTCTGACACACTGCGTCACACTCCTCTCCTGGAAACTCATCGCTGATTCTCCTAGGTACCAGGGAAGAGGCCACGTGCCATCTAAAGTCGAAGGACAGCGGCTCGGACGGCTCAGCCACAGCGGGCCATCAGAGCAGGCTAAGTCAACAAGTCTCTCGTCCGGAGAAAGGAAGAGCAGGCTTGTTAAACCCCTCTGTGCTGAGGAAGAGGTTGTCCAGTGTGACTGAACTTCATAACCAGAAAGGTGAGCACATCATACCTTCACCAAGTTCAAGATGATGATGGGGGAGCCAAACCTCTGGAGCATCTGGTCAAAGTGAAGGGCCGCCACATGTGCATATGGGTCTGCCTGATCCACTGAGGAGAGAAAAATGAGGAATAAATACCAGAATGGAAACTATAAAGCGAGAATAAAAGTATAGGGTTTTGTTTTGTTACTTCATGTTTATAGAAATGCAATTCAACTAATTCAGTGGTCTCACTTCCCAAGTTCCTCTTGACCCTATCAAGACACTAATTTGTTGTGTATTTTTTAAATTTGAACAATTTTTACATTTCTGAAGTAAAATATAAATAATATACTAGCAGCCAAAATTAAATAAAAATATAAAGTCATTGGAAAAAAAGATCTTCTTTCCAGTACTAAAAGTTTGTCAAAACATAGGCATTGGTGAGATTTCTGTGACAAAGTCCATGATCTCTAACTGTGGAGAAAGAAGAAGTGCTACTAAAAAGACTGTCCCGCGTACATGTAATAGGCGGTTTAGGCATCATAGTCGAAATGTCCTGGGACCAGTATAAAGGAACTGATCCTCTAACTTGCACGTAAGAAGAGTAACTTCCCGCAGTGAAAGACATCACAGAAGCGTCGCAGAGAATCTGCTCAGTTTCCACTTCATTTGCAACATCACCCTGAAAGAAAGGTACGTTTAGAGATATTTTATGTTCTTAGAATGTTTTAATGAAAAAAAATTTCAAGTATACAATTACATTATAATTCCTATTCTTAGAATGTTTTGAAAGAGATAAATGTTGATCAATATTGTGTATATTAGAAAAGGAAAATCAATTAAAATGCAATCAAGGAAGGCAATTAAAAATAGCAGGGAATAAACTAGGAAAAATTCAAGGAAATAGCCAATAATACAAATCGTTGAAAACATCATGAGTGACATAAATGGCAGGAAGGGAGAGGAAAGAAAAAATTACATGGAATTATATGGCAGGTTAGGAAGACCAGCAGAATACAAAAATTCAACTCTGAAGACCAAAGAGAAATGAAAGGAAAAGAGTGAGATTCACAGAACGTCTGATGGACAGAAGAAAAAAAGGGGGGTCTTGAGGTGGCTTTATCTATAAAGTATGTAAGGATATGACAAAAATAATTTTAGAGGCATTAATAACAGGTCTGTTGGGTTACCCTTTGAATATTTAAAACTAAATAATACAGCTACAAAATGCTGATTCTTTTAAAGCACCAGTTATAACTATGTTCACTGTGGATATAATATGAAGAATAATGTTGCTATTTTAAGCCAGGATCAAAACCCAACATCTCAATTGGTCCACTCAGTCACATATCTGCTTAAGACTCTTGTTGTCTATTGCAAATAGAGACTGAACACTCAAGGGGGATTCCATCGCGATGGCACGGTAGATAAACTTTTGTTGCTGTTATTCTGGTGGTGACCAGAATGAGGAGTCTCCCTGGTTCTGCTGTCCCCATTCTTCTTCTCGAGGATGCATTTCCAACAAGTGCTCCCCTCCATTTATTCCTTGGCTGGAGGTGCTTTGCTATTTTAGTCTCTACACTCAGTATGTTCTAACATTTTTTCATACATTACAGAAATGGTTCATCCTCCAAAACATTAGAGATTTTATAACTCCCTAAGGCACTGCATAACTTGCTCTAAGATAGCTGATAGTTCAGAACAGCTGTATATTACTCCTATTTCTCATAAATTTTGGATACTCTGGAGAACCATTCCCTTCATAATGTCCCAAACTAAGATGCTGCACTTTCTAAAAATCTGCTTTACTTCATCTGTCAGCAAAGTGGATGGAAAAGGTTAAAAGGCCAGCAGCGCTATTGTTTTTCCCATCTTACCTCACAGTTTGCACCTCTCTTGAGAAAACGGGTCCCCGCAAACTTGCTGGATCTTCTGGCTATTAAAGTGACATACACTGGCCGTCCATAGATCAACAGCTCTTAGAGGTCAAGTTAAAGCTGTTTAGCATTCATGAATGTCACACCAAACCAAGAGCATCACTATATCTAAAATACACATTTAAATACATCTTATTGAGTAGGTTAAAGAAGACCAAAAGCTCCACCCAAGAATGAGCAGCATTGGGTCCAACTGTTCTTCCAAATTGTGTAGATATTTAGTGCAAAAGAGACCTCCCCAAGAAGTGGTTTCTAAGAATTTCAGAGGGAATGGTAACCAGGTGTAGGAATACTAGGCAAGAGAAGACCTAGTCTGTCCTTGTAGCCAATTAAAGGATGTAAAGAGGTACAACTAATCCTTCCTTAGTCTTCAGAGATCATACACCTGTCACCTAACAGGCTATTTAAACTATGAAGCAATATATAAAACTGAGAGAATGGAGTGAGTAAAGCAGCAATGACATGTGCACTGACAAGCAGTGCCCGCAGCGTCATGGATGAGACATGAGACAAATTCACACGGACTACTGAGTCCTGTGGAGGAAAAGGGCTGGCAAGGTACTCCTTCAAGAGGGGAGAGCCTCAGAATGGCCTCGCCACCCTCTCAAGGGGAGAGTGGCTTGGAAAGGCCAGGCAACTCTTTCCCAGGGGAGAGAGAGAGCCCGACCCTTACCTAGTCAGGCTTTTATTGGGATTTTTGCACAGGAGTTCAGGTACAGCTTATTAATCACTGTCAAGCAGTAAACAGTAGATAGTATACAAAGAACCATTAGGCCTTCTTCTAAATCAGGGCCTGTCAGCTAAAAGGCTACAGAACTTTGGGAACATAAACTCTTTTTCTGCTCAGGCCCTTATCATCTAACTAAAAGTATTCTAAAACAAAGCAGGTCTCACAGGGTTTCACACATTCCTTCTCAGGCCTAATTACCCAGGGAGCCCGCCATTCCCCATCATAGGTTTTTAGGCTTAAATGGATTAGACCCATAGACCTAGGAAACGCTTCTCCCAGAAGACCGGAAGACATGGGGACATGGGAACTCGGCTTCATCACAGCGGGGGGAGGTGGGGGGGGTGCGGGCGGGAGAGGTCCATCACTCCCTCTTTGTCGCAGCCCCCAGGGTCCTTCCATGATGGCCTCCCAAGTGATCCTGTCTGGCCTAAGATGCCCCTCCTCTGAGGGGTCTCACCTGCCTCTGACCACCAGACCATACTTTGAGGACAGGGAGATGAAGCAGGGGCAGCATCTGCTGCCAGAGACAAGCCCTGTCTCCTCAGTGGCTCGCATTCTGGAGGTCACTCAGTCTTAGACATGGGAGACAGTTTACAATTCCTGAAACCAGGCAGGGCAGTCCCCAACATCAGCAATCCAAATTGTCACCTAACTGCAAAAACTGAACACTGTGAAGTGTGAACTACTTAGCCAACATAAAGCTTATTGTTATGTCACCTCATTAAACTTGCTAAGCCTCTGTTTCATTTTATGTAGAATGGTGTAAGTACTAATAAAGTAACTCATTTTACCAGGTTGGGGAGACCAGATTAGGTAATGGGTATAGTAGCGTCTGGCCTCTAATAAATGTTCAGCCTCCATTACATTATGCCTGAACCACTGTGATTTTAACAAATAGTAACTACTTTTATCATCATATAGATATCAAGAATTCATTAAATACTTGATAACTAGAAGACTACAGTCATCATTTAAACTAATGAGCTTTAAAATTATAATCTATGGTGGTAGCTGCTACCTTGAAAAAGCAAACATTTATTGTGCTTAATATAAGCAGGCCCTGAGTTCTCTTGTAAATACAAAACACTTTGGAGTGGTCTTTTCTTTTTGGTGTCCTTGGCAACGAAAACCTTGTGTTCTTCTCATGTAGATTTTCTAATGGAAACAGAGTAAGTAATTCAGGGCCAAATGTCATTATTCAGTGAATAATCAAGCAGATAATACCACTCACTGGTTGAAAATGCTGTTAAAGTAATAAGCCTAGTTTTCAAGTGTAGCACATAAAGTCTCACTCATCTTCATTTCGAAATTCCTGTTTATCTAGCCTCTCCTCTCTCTCAATTGCCAGAAAGAAGGCAGCACTGGCCCTCTTCAAGGCTAACCTCTCCAGCTGAACCCCTTGACTCCGCTCCTCTGAAATGCTCTGGTGCATGAAAGCAATATTGGTTAATACCATTCACCCACTTACTAATCTCAAAACACCCATTCATTTGAAGTTTCATGATAGGTCTTAAAAAAAATCTGAGATACGAGGAAGAATGCCAACTAGACAACATGCTCTGTGCACAAATGCCCTCTCAGGGGCGTCCAACCTTTGGAATTTCTTGGCCACACTGGAGGAAGAATTGTCTGGGCCACACAGTAAATACACTGTGACACATAATCACAAAAAAACCTCATAATGTTTTAAGTATATTTACGATTTTGTGTTGGGCCGCATTCATAGCCATTTTGGGCCGCATGTGGCCCACAGGTCGCGGGTCGAACACCCCTTTATGAGTCAAAAAGGGATAGGAAAATGTAAATACCACTTCTAGAAAACATGCACAGTGCTTTATAAACCTCAGAATAGCACTTTCTTGAAAGGTTTCAACACAGCTAGCAATTAAGTGAAGGGGGAATCATTCTCGGCCTTTTGGCTAAGATCAAGTGTAGTATCTGTTCTTGCCAGTTTAAATGAAGGGGGGGAAGATTTACAAAATTTAACTCATTGGTTCATCCCATGGCTATTCCTATTTAATCTATCACATGCCTTTCCAGTCCTGGTCTCCATTACACTATGCCTGAACCACTGTGATTTTTGCCTAGCTCATGTCCCTTGTTCTAGTCTCATTTTATTTACTCTAGCTTGAAAACAGCTGTCAGCTCCGAGCTTCCTAAGTACTAATTTATACATCACCTTCTTGAAAAAACACTTTGAAAGTTCTAGCACCAAACTCAAAGTCCTTGGTCTGACCACCAAAGCAGCCTGGTGACTGGCAATCTGATCCTTCCCTATCAAGCTCCTTCCCACTAGACTGCGCCTCCCAGGGGCTTTAAACACCACAAGCCACAAAAATACATCCATGAGCGTCTGCATCTCTTCACTCACAGTGCTCCCCAACCCATGATCTCATTCTCTGCTCACTGCTAAGGCCTGACGTCTGTCAGGTCCCAGGCCAAGTTCAACTCTTCCTATGAGCCTTCTCCACTCTTCCCACCTTTCAAAGACTGCTCCCTTTCTCAGGTAAGAATAATACTTATCACCTATATAATTTACATGCACAAGCTATTTTCTTCCTTGTGTTTTATCTTTCTCTGTACACAATAGATCTGTTCAAGTGGTTTGTATTCCTTTTTGTGGTTTTACTACATGGCATCATGGGCAAGTTCTCCTGTTGGGCACATAGCATGATAATTATAATCTTACAATTCATAGATAGCTTTCTACAAGTTGGTACAGCATAAATTTAATAATGTGTATCTTAATTTTTCTTAAAAAGGATACTTGACTGCCCGCAGAACCCATGAATGACATACAACAGCCAGTCACGATGCACAGCATTCTTAATTACATCCAGAAGTTCACCATTCCACACATACTTCATGTAAGGCTCACTGCAGATCCCAAATACACCTGAAAGATGAAAGGTGCTGTCAGAAAGACTAGGCAATTGGTTGAAATTCAACTCATTTTTAAGCCCTCAAACTTCTGTTTGTAACTTGAGAGTAAGATGCTGACGAACCGCAGAGCCATTTTCAGTAGATATTCATCTCACTGTCCGTAATGCTGTGCTGACACCGCAGCAAGTCAAAGAAGCAGCACATTTTTTGATTTGAGAGAGTTTTGACCTAAGAGAAAAGGAAGCAACAGGGCAATGAAGGGCGCAAATGCAAACACGGGCGTGAGGCTGAGAGGCAGCGCAGACGGTTTGGGAGCCCCGCTCTAGGGCAGAGTGCCCGAGTCCCAGTGCTGGCTCCGCCTCTCATCAGTAGGGTGGCAGAAGTGACCACCAGTGTCCCTTGCTATCTCAGCGCCCCTGCTTCCTCACCTGTACCTGTACCTGTACCATGTGGTTGCTGGAAAGAGGGGCTAAGTCGATAATGTGTATAAAATGCTTGGAACAAGCCTGGCACCTTAGTGATACTTCCATAGTGGCAGTTATTATTTCAAGCTGTTTCTATATGAAGAAATTAATTTCATCAAAACAACCTCATCAGACATGTCTACTGAACATGTCTACTGAACATGTCTACAGAGTTTTACAAAAGTTATATGAAGTGCAAAAGTATATTTATAAGATAATGGTTTAAAAGACTGCAACAGTTAATATTATCTTTTATCTTAAAACATAACATGCCAAGAGTGTTTATACACTATGACAAATACACTTGTTTTGATTTATAAAAACTACATCTTCTCTGACCTTTCAATGCATTACAGAGCATGTAGAGTATAGCTATGGGTTAGAGTCCTGTCTTTGCCACTTACCAGCTCTGTGACCTTTGGTAAGTTACTTAACATCTCTGAGCNCAGTGTCCCTTGCTATCTCAGTGCCCCTGCTTCCTCACCTGTACCTGTACCTGTACCATGTGGTAGCTAGAAAGAGGGGCTAAGTCGATAATGTGTATAAAATGCTTGGAACAAGCCTGGCACCTTAGTGATACTTCAATAGTGGCAGTTATTATTTCAAGCTGTTTCTATATGAAGAAATTAATTTCATCAAAACAACCTCATCAGACATGTCTACTGAACATGTCTACTGAACATGTCTACAGAGTTTTACAAAAGTTATATGAAGTGCAAAAGTATATTTATAAGATAATGGTTTAAAAGACTGCAACAGTTAATATTATCTTTTATCTTAAAACATAACATGCCAAGAGTGTTTATACACTATGACAAATACACTTGTTTTGATTTATAAAAACTACATCTTCTCTGACCTTTCAATGCATTACAGAGCATGTAGAGTATAGCTATGGGTTAGAGTCCTGTCTTTGCCACTTACCAGCTCTGTGACCTTTGGTAAGTTACTTAACATCTCTGAGCCTCGATTTGCCAAACTGTAAAATGATGATACTACTACTACTCATCTCACAGATATTGTTTGGATTAAATAATACATGCGAAGTAACTAATATACTACTTGAGGCAGCAGAGACTTTTAAAAAGTGTATTATTTTTCTTTTCTGCCTACTCATATACCTTCTACCCTCACTCTCTGTTTCCTGTCAGTTTCCCTCTGTGTGTAGGAAAATAATGTCGCCCCCCACCTCCCACTCCGCCAGCACTACCGTGTCTATGTCCTAATCACCAGAACCTGTGAATGCGTCACATTACACAAGGAGGAATGAGTTACAGATGGAATTGGGATGCTAATGAGATGACCGTGAGATGGGGAGACAACTTTGTATTATCCAGTTAGGTCCAATGCAATCGGACCCCTACGAATAGAGAGGCAATCAGGAGTGCCATCGCCATGTAAAATGAAAAAACCTGGCTGTCCACTGCTCGCTTTGATGATGGAAGGGGGCCGTGAGCCAGGAAATGCAGACGGCCTCTAGAAGACGAAAAGAACAAGAAAAGGAACTTTCTCCTAAATTTTCAAGAAAGGAATGAAGCCCTGCCAACACCCAAATTTTAGTCCACTGAGAACTATTTTGAATTTTTGACCTCCGTAAGATCATAAATTTGTGTAGTTGTAAACCATTAAGTTTGTGGTAATTTGTTATAACAGTTATAAAACCTAATACACACTGTTATTCATATCTACCAAGTGGAATTGCTCTAGAGATAGTAAAAAACTGCGTGGCATTATAAGCTTAATACAGATCCCAAAACAGATATTCAAATATTTATTTGGGGTGACATGTAGTGCTAATTTAGTACTTCTTTAAGCTTTTCTATTACTAAGGGAGGTATTTAGAAGAAATGATGCACAAATATTCAGGCACACATTACCTTATTCTTCACCTGTGTCTAACAGCATAGGTTACAATTCACATCTGAATCAGGGCAAATTTGTGTAATCTGGATGCTCTGGCGTAGGGAGCATGCACTGGGTTTAATCTTGGCTCAAGTGATAGTCCATCTAATAAACTAACAAGAGCTAAGGGCAATGACAGAAACAGCATTCTGTATCAGTAATGGCCTAAGTCTTCTTAGAGTAGACCAGAACCCGTGACAAAATGCTAACAGGGCACAGCCTCTTCTTGAGGGACCTACAAGGACAAACTTTCTGGAAGTTTACATTTCATTCTATCTTCCGCATCCACACCTTCACTATTATTTAGGCTGCAAAGAGCAAGACACTATTGACTCACTTTGTTTCCATAGTAACTCCAATTCAGCTAAACTACCTTAGCTTTAAGTTTGAAATGACTCCTTCACAACATTTGCTTTAGCAATGCCTCTGGTTTTAGAGTTCTGGACCAACCCCAAAATCTAGGGGTAAAGATACCAATTCTGTTGTGTGACTGGTTAGTCCAGGATCTCCAGAGTCACCCTAGAATAGTCACACATGGGTCCTGCAGTGGTCCTACCATGGTCCTGACAGAAGCCAGGCCTATGAGGGGCCAGTGGGTGAGCGGGGACCAAAGTAAGAATGGCCTCGGACCTGCTGCACTGGTTCCTGGGGACACTGGTCATGTGGTCTCAATCTCGGGCCTCAGTCTCCTGCTCAGTCTCTATTGCATTCTGTCAATCGAGCGGTTTTTATGAGGATTAGGGACTTTGTACGTAAATGTCAGGACAAAATAGACAGCCCATGGTAATTATTTTCTAAAACTCAGCCCATATTAAACAGGTAACTATGAAAGTAAGTAACATGGTAGTATGTATTTTCCAACACTTAAAAACGAAATTCTTTATTCTCACTTCACCAAAGTGTATACCTGAATGTATTCTACAAAAGGTACATGAAAACTTGCTACAAAATGTCAGCATACAATTTTCTGTCTAGCCCACAAATAAGACTGCCTAGTGATTAAAGATCTCTATGAAAATGAATTGGTCAAGTTCATATATCTGAAACAACCCCATGTACAGACACAGAGCAGTGAGGGATGGAGGTATCTGAGGGAAATGTGAGTGAATTTAATGAGATGGCATCTCACAGATGCCATCTCATTAACACACATTAGATATGCTGAAAACCACCTACCACTTCCACCCTGTGTAATCAGTCCTTCATCTTCAAAGATGTCGAAACTCTCCTGGCGAGTCTGGGTCGTTTCTGACTTCAGCATCTCCAGGGGCATCCGCAAGACAGTGAGATTGTACTGAAGTGAGTGGGACAGATCATAGCTGTAACTGAGAACAGAGCTGAAACTTAATGGGAATTACAAAAACAAAACATACTGGGGTCTTGGCTCCCATATGCTACTAAAAATTGTGAACAAAATTAATTAGCACCTGTTAGTTTACCTAAAACAATGCTGTTCAAGTAAGTACTATAACACATAGTAAACCATACACGTAATTGGAAATTTAAAAATCATTTCATGACCTAGGCATTTGCATGACTAGAAATATACAATACAATGTCAGCAACCTACACTCATTGATTTGTAATGTGCCTGTTTTGCTTCACATTGAAACTAATCTAACTTCACAGCTTATGTAAAGGTGCATCTGAATGGAGGTCTATAGATGTTACAAAGTTCATTGCAACGGTGTAGTCTGTAGCCCAGTTTAACTATGAACAAAAGTAATTCTATTAATTATTAATGGTGGTAGCATCACTGGCTTTTTAATAAAACAGAAATAAGAATACAAAATAAGCCATTACAGTGAAACATGTTTTAGGAAGTAACAGTCACCCAAGAAATTAGAACAGTCTAAACAGGGTATGCAAATAAAATTTGGTCTTTAAGCCAAAAGAAACCCTTTAAATTCCAATTTCACATAATTAATCATTTTTATGAGTATCTCTAGCTATATATATTTTAGCACAAAATTTCAGAAAGTATCTAGAACTCTGTAGGTTTCTACAAAATTGCCAAGTATTTTAGTCATATTTTAGTTTTTAATTGCTTATACTATTACAGTTGCCCAATTTTTCCCTGTAGCCCCTCTCCCCCAGGCCTTTTCCCCGAGTCAATCCCCACACCATTGTCCACATCCATGGGTCTATCATATATGTTCTTTGCCTAATCTCTCTTCATTTCCTTTCAACTAGTGCCAACCTCCCCTCTCCTTTTTACAGTGGGCAGTCTGTGCCTCTGATTCTATTTGCTCACTAGTTGATTTTGTTCCTTAGATTCCAGTTATAAATGAGATCATATGACATTCATCTTTCATTGCTTGGCTGATTTCACTCAGCATAATAGTCCCCAGTTCCATCCATGCCGTTGTAAAAAGTAACAATTCCTTCTTTTTTACTGCTGCATAGTATTCCATTGTGTAAGTATACCACCGCTTTTTTACCAACTCATCTACTGATGGGCACTTAGGCTGTTTCCAAATCTTGGCTATTGTAAATAATGCTGCTTTGAACACAGGGGTGCATATATTCTTTTGAATTGGTGTTTCAGGATTCTTTGGATATACATGTATTCCCAGAAGTAGAATCACTGGGTCAAAAGGTAGTTCCATTTTAATTTTGTGAGGAAACTTCATACTGTTTTCCAGAGTGGCTGCACTAGTCTGCATTCCCAACAACAGTGTAGTAGGGTTCCCTTTTCTCCACATCCTCACCAGCACTTGTCTGTTGACTTATTAATGACAGTCATTTTGGCAGGTATGAGGAGGTTTTAATTTGTATCTCTCTATGGCTAGTAATACTGAGCATCATTTCTTATGCCTATAGGCCCTATGTATGTCCTCCTTGGATAAGTGTCTGTTCAGGTTCCTTGCCCATTTTTTAATTGGATTGTTTGTCTTTCTGGTGTTGAGTCATATGAGTTCTTTATACATTTAAAACCTTGTCCAATGTATCATTGGCAAATATGTTCTCCCACATGGTGGGTTCCCTTTTCATTTTGCTGATGGTTTCTTTAGCTTTGCAGAAGTTTTTAATTTGATGTAGTCCCATTTGTTTATTTTTTCCTTTGTTTCTCTTGCCTGAGGAGATATGTCAGAAAAAATATTGCTATGAGAAATGCCTGAAACTTTACTGCCTGTGTTTTCTTCTAGAATTTATGGTTTTGAGTCTAACATTTAAATCTTTATTCCATTTTGAGTTTATCCTTTTGTGTGGTATAGGAAGACGGTCTAGTTTCATTTTTTTGTGCCTATCTGTCCAATTTTTCCAACACCACTTATTGAATAGACTATCTTTACCTATTGTATGTTCTTGCCTCCTTTGTCAAATATTAATTGACCATAAAGGCATGGGTTTATGTCTGGGCTCTCTGTTCTGTTTATTGGTCTATGTGTCTATTCTTACACTAGTATCAGACTGTTTTGATTACAGTGGCCTTGTAGTATAGTTTGATTCAGGTCTCATGAACCCTGCAACAACTTTTTTCTTCTTTTTCCAAGATTATTTTAGCAATATTTTAAGATGGCTACAATTCTGTCTGGAGACACATACATTATTTCAATTATTATTTCTTCTTTGATTTAGTCAAGTAATCTAGTTGAAATTGATTTGTTTTATCTATGAAATTCAATGTTACCACGATAGAGAAATTAATTTTACTAGCATCTAACCTCACATGAATAACTCACATAATAACTATCATTTTTTCAATCTCATTTACAAGAACATCAGGGAAAAAATAAAATACTTAGAAATAAATTTAACAAAGGAGGTAAAAGCTCTGTATGGTAAAAAATTATAAGATATTGATGAAATAAATTGAAGACATAAATAAAAAGGAAGATATTCTGTGTTCATGGAAAAGAATTCATATTTTTTAAATGCCCATATTACTCAAAGACAGCTATAGATTCAGTGCAATCCCTATCAAAATTCCAATGACATTTTTTCACACAAGTAGAAAAAACAATTCTAAAATCCATATGAAACCACAAAACACCCCTAATAGTCAGAGCAATCTTAAGAAAGAAGAACAAAGCAGGGGGCATCACACTTCATAATTTTAAACTTTTATTATAAAGCTATTTTAAAAAGCTATAGCATTCAAAAAGTATGATCCAGGCATAAAAAGACCCATAGACCAATTAAACAAATTCGAGAGCCTAGAAAAAAATCTACTCATAAACATTCAACTAACATTTGACAAGGGAACCAAAAAGATGTAATGGGTAAGGTGTAGTCTTTTCCCTAAATGGTGATAGGAAAACTGGATAAGCCCCTGCAGAAGAATAAAATTAGACCCCTGTTTATGCAACTCACAAAAGTTAACTCAAAATGGATCAAAGACTTAAATATAAGACCCAAAACTATAAAACTACTAGAAGAAAACTTTGGGAAAAAGCTCCTTAATGTTGGTGTTGGCAAAGATGTTTCTGATATAACAACAAAAGCACAATCAACAGAAGCAAAACTAAATAAGTGGGGCTACACTAAACTAGAGAGCTCTGCACAGAAGAAATAGTCAGCAAAATAAAAAGGCAACCATGGTGTGGGAGAAAATATCTGCAAACCATCTATATGATAAGGGATTAAGATCCAAAGTATACAATAACTCATAAACTCAACAGCAAAAAATAAACAATAAAATTTAAAAATGGGCAAAGGATCTGAACAGACTTGAATAGACAAAGACATACAAATGGCCAACAAATTCATGAAAATATGCTCAACATCACATCAGAGAGATGCAAATTAAAACCACAATGAGATATCACCTCATACCTATTAGAATGGCTATTCTAATAAGAAACATGTGTTGGCAAGGAGGTTAAGGAAACGCTTTGCACTATTCATGGAAATACAAATTGGTACAGACACTATGGAAAACAGTATGGAAGTTCCTCAAAAAATTAAAAGTGGAACTACCATACGATCCAACCATTCCATTTCTGGGTGTATAAACAAAGAAAACTGAAATTACTTTCTCAAAGAGACATCTGTACCTCCATATTCATTGCAGGATGGCTTGCAATAGCCAAGATGTGACAAGAACCTAGGAGTGCATCAACGAGTGGATACCTAAAGAAAATGTGATACACACACATGCACACAGGTGCTTGCACACACAATGAAATATTATTCAGCTATAAAAAGGAAATCCTTGCGTTTTGTAACAACATGAAAGGATCTCGATGGCATTATGCTAAGTGAAATAAGTCAGAGAGAGACAAATGCTCTATGTTCTCATTTATATGTGGAATCTAAAAAAGCCGACCTTGTAGACAGTAGAACTGTAGTTGACAGAGGTGGGGGATGGGAGGTTGGGATGGGAGATGTTGGTCAAAGGGTAAAAACTCACAGCTAGAAGGTAAGATCTAGGCATCTAATGCACAGCAAGGTAACTATAATTATCAATACTGATTTATATAGTTGAAATTTGTTAAGAGAGTAATCAGAAGAGTTACCACACACACATTCAAAATCAAAATTATGTGAGGGGTAAGAGGTATTAACTAACCTTACCATGGTAACCATTCTGCAATGCATACATGTATGGAATCACCACATTGCACACTTTAAACTCACATATATGGTATGTCAATAATATCTCAATGAAGTTGGAGGGTGAAAGTTCTTTTTACTCATCATGATCAATTCTTTCTACTTAAAACAATTGCTTTATTCTAGTTAAATCTTAAAAATGTACCACAGTGTTTTCTAAAGCTTACCTATGAGACACAGAAACTTTAACCTACATATTTTTACTTATGGAATGCCTTGATCAGAAGTCAAAATGGGGATGGGGACAAAGTTGGAAATCATGAAGAAAGAGAAGACCATTTCTAAAGTACCACCAGCTTCAGTAATAATTCACAGATGCTATAAACATAAAATGAAGCAATAAAGACAGAAAAGCAGATGGCTGCAACAAACACAATGGAAGTACACGTTTATCATTAAATAAATATTTGTGGGAGTGAAAAAGATGTCTTTAGGAGCTCTTGACTACACAGTACTACTATTAATGTAGTTAACTTCCTTCAGGGTTCTACATCAATGAAGACATAGTCCACCCTACATAGTAGACATATTTTTACTTGTTTAATAGATAAATGGTTAATTATATCAACATTTAAAAAATAAATTTAAAAGAACACTGAGCACTCCATCAGTGTAGAACACCAATAGTTACAACACTCTAGGCCCTTGTTTAGTCCCTATGGCTCAAGTCCTTACTGATGCATGCTATTCTGTGTCCTATTTTGTAGTTTGGACATTATAGCTGATAGAATTTTCTACTTAGCACAACTCTGTATCTACTAGGTCCACACACGGGTCACATCAGTGGTGATATAATACTCTATCATGACGCTCTGCTGTATGTACTTGCCTGTTGTTCAATGCTTGATATTTGAGTTGTCCCTATGTTGTCTGTTGCCTGTTTGGGCTACACTAAATAGAAACACAACTGTCTCTAAAAATAGCAATTAATATTTCTCTCCTGACTTATTTCTTTAGAATACATTTTCATATATACTTAATGCTACATTCCTCTCCAGGAAAACTCTTCATTTACAATGCCATTAACAGTACATTGGTATTACAAGAGCTCTTCCTGTCTTGAATTTATTTTTATTTAATTTTGTTAAATTGGTACCTGAAAATTGAACTGTGAAATTGTTGCAACTCTATATTAGAGATTGAATGCAAATTTCATTTTTTGTATTGCAAAATTACAGAATAAGAATATTTCATTAAAAACCCATCTAAAACAAAAATGACTTTTATAGTGAGAATAATTACCCTTTAATTTCTCCATTCAAACACCATATTTTCAAAAGGAAATACCTCTATTATTATAAGCTTAGATAAAATAATTTAGCCACTAAAAAAGAATAGAAGAAGTATTAATATATCCTCTGGTTTTGTTTTTACCTCTTAGAAAATAAGATGAACATGTAAGTGGCTGATAGGAGAAAAATTAAGCTCAAATTTACCTAAAGTAAAAATTGCTGGATAGGTCCACATTTTGAAATATTCGTAGATACCTAAAAAAAGAAAACAATAAAGCATATTTTTTGACAGCTTAACATACTCAAATATACATTTATGTCTGTAAATATGCCCATTAAAACTGAGGGATCCAATCCCTAACTGGATGAAGGATTTCATCTGAAGCAATTTTTAAGTCTGTTGATCATCCTTCAGAGACCCTGACCTTACAGTCTGACCACTTCCTCATCACTGGTAATGCCAGGGAAGTCACCCACTTACACCTGTGGGCCACTTAGACAATGTTTTTAAAATGTGCTTTGTAAATGCTTTGAGGTTGGAGAGATGAAGCATAACTAAAACAACCACAATGTTTGTAGATCACCCTAATTTTAAGTTGGAAAGTTTTTAAAGTGAAAAAAAAGTATAGAATAATATATCCACATATTGCCCTGGCTGGTGTAGTTCAGTGGGTTGAGTGCTGGCCTGTGAACCAAAGTGTCTCTGCTTCAATTCTCAGTCAGGGCACATGTCTGGGCTGCAGGTCCCCAGATGGGGGTGCAGGAGAGGCAACCACACAACGATGTTTTCCTCCCTCTCCTTTTCCTTCCCTTCCCCTCTGTCTAAAGTAAATAAAATCTTTAAAAAAACATCCACGTGTCTACCATTCAGGATTAATATGGGTTAACATTTTTTTCATATTTATTTCACCTTTTTAAAGACTTTCAATCACAAATGGGTATTGAATTTGTCAAATATAGTTTTTACAAATGTTAAGGTAATCATAATTTTTCCCTTCAATATTTTAATGTGGTAAATTATTCTGGCAAATTTTCTAATGTTCATATAGCCATGTATCACAGGGATAATCTATTTGCCATGTATATGTTTAATAGCACCACCTTTTACTTTCTAATATCTTACCAAATATTTTAACTTAAATACATTACCAGATTATATAGTTTTATAAGTATGTTACAAGTCTACCCTGGCTGGTGTGGCTCAGAGGATTGAGTGCTGGCCTGTGAACCAAAGGGTTACTGACTGGTCTGATTCCTAGTCAAGGTACATGCCTGGGTTGTAGGCCAGGCCTCCATTAGGGGACACAGGAGAGGCAAACACACACTGATGTTTCTCTCTCTTTCTTTCTCCCTCCTTTCCCCTCTCTACAAATAAATAAATAAAATTTTCAAAAAAAAAGTTTTACCTAGTAGTAGTAAGTACTATCTAGAAGTAGTAAGTACTTCAGTCTATGTAGAACAAGCCATTAATATAATTGTATCTCATTCTGGATGGCTATTTGCAACATAGCATTAATCATAAGATAATTTCACTCTTTAAAAATAGTCAAGTCACTATATAGAACAACAGAACTTGTGTTACTAGTCTTAACTAAAGAGTCATAAAGGTGGTTTACAAATAATATAAATCTCTTGACTTTCTCCAACCCTTGCATTCATACCTGATGGTGTGCCTCATTCACTTTTAATCAATATCCTACACCTGCCTGTAAGCTATAAAGATTATCTTCATCTTTTTTGTGTGTGTTAGTGTAAGACAAAGGCCCACTTTATCTGGTAAATTCTACTTACCTGCACCTGAAATAAATCATTATTCAACAACCCTATTTCCAAATATTATCAAAGACAGTATCACAAGAGTCAAGAAAACTATTACCTAAAAGGATTTTTTAGAGAGCCACACCACCTTGGAGTTTTGGTTCATGTGTCCAGAACCAGTAGAGTTAAAATCTGTTACCTTCTCTAAAATCTTGTAAGCATGACTAACTTTGTTCCATTTAACCTTTACACTATACTTAAAATAAATAAATTTACTTATTAAAATAAATCAATTCTATTATTGTCTCTATCAAATTATTAATAGCCTTTTTTTGCATATTACCAAGCCTCCAATAATTTCCCCAAAAAACTTTTTCAAATTTTCAAAAAAATTGGGGGGGTGGAAATAGTACAATTAGCATCAGTATAACCTTTATTAGAATTCACTGTTAAATCTTTCTCTTTAAATATACATATATACATTCACTCTTTAAACATACATGTACATTTTATTTTTCTAAACCATTTTTAGTAAGTGGCAGCCATAATCACACTTCACTCCTAAATATCTTAAGATATATCTATTATGAACAAGAAAAACCTCCTAAATAACCTCAGTATCATTATTAAACCCAAAATTCAGCATTGATCCGATTGTACCCAGTCTATAACCCATTTACACACTACTCCAATGAAGTCCTTCACAGCTGTGTGTGTGTGCACATGCGAGCACACACATTTTAGTCCAGAACTCAGTGGAAATTCAAGTGCGGCATTTGGTTGTCATGTCTGTTCTAAACTCTAGAACAATCCTCTAGCTTTCTCTGTCTTTGAAGACATTGATGTTTTTGAAGAGCCCAAACCAGTTGTGTTACAAAATGTCCCACAATATGAATTTGTCTGATTATCGCTGCATGCTTAGATTCAAGTAAAATATTTTAAGTAAGAAAACTATACAGGGATCTGTGTTTTTCCCACTGTTTCACATTAAGAGGCAAATAATGTCAGTTTTGTTTCATTATTGGTAATGCTAAGTTTGATCATGTGATTAAGATGTTTGCCATTTTGTTCCTCTTTGTAAATAATAGATTCATACAGGGTACGTTGAGAATGGTAAATATTGTTTCTCAATAATAACCTCTCACCTAATGGTTTCAACAGCCATTGTTGATCCTCACCTGAAACAACTGTTACAATGGAGGGCTGTAATAGCCCTTGAACTGAAGTTGCAGAACTCTGAGCCAGTATTTTATATTTTTAACATAACATTTGTAGTCTTTTGGCTCTATTTTGTTTTCTAATTGATCTACCACATTAAACAAATAGCAGTCACCAGCAAGACCTACCTAGCTTCATCAGGATGAGTAATCCGCACAGAATCATTGGGTATATAGATCATATTTGTATCTTCGATTTTATATATCGCATGACCTCCAATATCTGCCATCTTCCTCCTTTTAGTTATTAACACAATATAATAGCCTTCTAAAAACCTGACAAAACCTACAAGCAAAAAAGATAAATGTTTCTTCAACATAGTAATACTTTTAGACACACATTAAAAAGGCAAAATAACTTTGACACACTTCCTATTTTATTTCTCTCTGTGGTTTACAGCCATACAAATGTTCAGTTATCTTACAATTATTCTCTAGAAATATCTATACTGACATTTATCTCACTTAAAAATCTTAGTCTAAACAATTTTACTCCATTCATGTACTCTTTCATATTCAGCCTCATTCCAGATGCAGCCAAGGTGCAGTGAGCAAAAACATACACAAGGGTAAGAGGAGCGACTGTCCGGGGGACACGGAGTTTCGGTTTTGCAAGATGGAAATCGCAGAGACCTGCCTGGCACAGCACGACCCACACAGTACCACTGTACTGCACACTTCAGAATGGCTAAGACTGCAACTTTTAATTTTATGTTTTTACATATAGCTATAAATAAGTCAATATTTATTAGTAAACATATTTAAAAACAAAACCACATAAGTGTTTAGAAACTCATGGTACTGTGCTAACACAGTCTCAACAGGGGATAAAGATGAAGCACCTCTCTACAGCTCTTTAATCATGGAACCTCATCCCCTATTTTAAAGAAGAAATTAGCCAATGGATAAATATTCTAAGACACATACTTTGAAATACGGTGCTCAAAAGTACCAACAAACTCCGCTGACCCTTAATCACTAGAGGCAAAACCCAACCTGAACCAGCATTTTTAAAAAGTTAATATTAAGGATACTGGGGTGATCCATGACACCAATGGGCAGCCACTATGACTGGGCCTCAGGGGGGAAAAGTTAGTCCAGATGCATTTCTGAACATGTGATCTATTCTTCTCTCTCCCTTGGCCAGGCTCCTCCTCTTCTCTGGATCACTCAGTGAGAAACACAGCTGTGAATAACTTGAGGCTTTACACCTAAAACCTTCACTGGGAAGAAACAACGTTTTTATCAAGTTCAATTACAGAATCCCTAGGGAAGGACTTGGATTGGCCCAGCATGGGTTGAGTGCCCAGCCCTCAACCAATCAACTGTGGACAAGGAATAAAGTCCCACTGCATTGCAAGTTGTTTTATTTATAACACAATAACTAAGTGACTTAAATGGGGCAGGCGGGTTCCCAGAAAAGTGGAGGCATTGAACAAACAAAACTATATAACCAGTAAATTGCATATCTTTATGTAATCTTCCACAAATATCACTTCCTATAGTTAAGCTTTTTATTAATGTTGGAACATTATAAAGTCGTATTTTATGTCAAACCATTGGAATGCATATACTGTATTGGTGATTAAAGAAAGGGACTATGATGAGGTCTGTACAGGAACAGTCCAGCCTTATTGTTAGTATAATGAGAAATGTTCACATGGCATTGATGTAACTCAGAAGCCAAGGACAGAGGACAGGAATGTACATGTGTGAACAACGATAAGTTCACTGTACTAGTCGGGGGGTGGGGGAGGCAGTAGATGCCGCTGAGTGAGCGTGTGTACTGTGTGGCAGTCGCATTCCAAAATGACTGAGGGAGTAGAGCAATAAATCCGCATCAAATTTTGCATTAAGCTTGAACATTCCTCTGTGGAAATTATTCAGATAATTCAGGAGGCTTTGGGGGACAATGCAATGAGTGTAGTGAAAATAAAAGTGTGGCACAAATACTTCAAGATGGTTGAGAATCTGTGGAAAGTGATCTATGCTCTGGAAGGCCTGCAACAAGCAGAACACCTGAGAATGTTGAACATGTACCGGCTGCAATCAACAAAGATCAGCAACAGTGTGGGAACTGGAAGCTGATCTGGGGATTCCAAAAACTACTGCGCCTGAGATTTTGATGCAGGATCTTGGCATGAAACGTGTCACGGCGAAATTCATTCTGTGGCTTCTGCTACCAGAGCAGAAGGAACATCATTGCTAATAACTTGATTTAAATCATTACCAATAAACCAGATTTCCTCAAGAAGGTCATAACTGGAGATGAATTATGAGTCTACGGCTATAATCTGAAATGAAGGCCCAGTCATCCCAATGAAAGTTACATGTTTCTCCATAACCAAAGAAGGCACGGCAAAATCACAGCAAGATCAGGAAAATGTTAACTATGTTTTTTGATTGGGAAGGTGTTATCCATCACGAGTACACACCTCCAGGCCAAACAATCAATAAGGAGTACACACCCCGATGTTCTTCATTGGTTTAGAGATGCGATATGATGAAAATGGCGGCAACTGGAGATTGGCAGCTTCCTCACAACAATGCACCTGCTCATCCATCACATCTCATGCAAAGTTTTTGGTGAAGCATCAAATCACCCACATATCTCAGCCCCACTACAGCCCAGATTTGGTGTCCTATGACTTCCTGGCTTTTCTCAAAACTACAATAACCTTTGAAAGGGAAGAGATTCCATACCATTGATAAGATTCAGGAAAACACAACGGGGCAGTTGATGGTGATTTCAACAAAGGATGTAGCAGAGTGTTTTGAACAGTTGAAGAGATGCTGGGAGAACTGTATGAGGCCCCAAGGTACCTACTTTGAAGAAGACTGAGGCATTACTGTCCTATGTACAATGTTTCTTGTACCTTCTTCAGTAAATGAATCTAGATTTTCATATTACAAGGCTGCATACTTTCTGGAAAGATCTGGCATCACTAATGTCCAATCGGACTAAGTTCTCAGCAACACACTAGTTACTATACAGTCTTGGTCGAATTTTTTGGCCCCCAGATGTTTTGCTTGGGGAGTTAAAACTGACTCTAATTGGTGGCAGTGGTGATGGGTCATTCCCAAAATAGCAATATGAGGAGCTTGGCAGACCCTCTCTCCATAGAAACAACCATAACTGGTGAAAATTATATTAAAAAAGAAAAAGAAAACAATGAAAGTTTCTAGAAATTGTCCTAATGACATTTAGCAAATGGAGAAATATTTATTCAAGAAAACCAACTAAATCTTGGTAAGAACGGCAGAGATCTGTTGTATTTGAATCACAGCCTGCTTTTTTCCCCCAGCTCTTGCCTAGTTCACTGTGACAGAATATCTATTCTAGGCAGGTGTCACCAAGAAGACAGTGCTCCCCATCCCCCACTCAGCTTTCAGTCTTGGGCCATGGTTTCTGCTCAGGAGGTACCAGCCACCAGAATTTCTCATCCCCTCCAGCTCTGTGTTACAGAAGCCGTATTCCAGGCAAGCATGGCTGAGAGCTTGGCTCCTTTCTTTTACCCAGATCCCATTCATAGAGCTGAGGCTCTACCCCAACACGACTGGTCAAGAAGACTGGGTCCTAATCCCCCTCACTTCAACTCACAGGGCTAGTCAGACAGAGCCATATACAGCTGACTTCCCATCAGAAATAATGCAGACCAGCAATGAAAGAACACAGTCAACCAAGAACCTTGTATCTAGCAGAAAGATCTTTTAAAACTTTACTGTGAACACATTGTGCACACCCTTCTCTCTCTCAGTGTGTTACACCTATAAAGTCTGAGCTAGGATTTTAGTACTATGAGTTTTTGCTCTAGAATTGATAAATACTGGTTGTCAGTATCTTGTTATTCTCAGTTGACAAAAAAGAAAACTAATTTAAAAAATGTGTTCATTTATGTTCCTTTCCTCGCCTTAGAGATAAGCTAAAAATTCCCTTACTTATAGCTAGACCTAGAAATGTGAAGGAAAAAAAGGCGATGATGATCTCATTAAAAGCAAGTTTGAAAGCAGTTATTCTTTTCCTTGGATAAAACTTACAAACGTAAGGCTCTAGGAAGCAGCACAAAAACACTCAAAAAGAGAATCTTATGGGGTATATATTTTTAATTGATTTTTAGAGAGTGAGAAAGAGGAAAGGAAAAAGGGAGAGAGCAAGAGAGAGAGGTAATCAATTTGTTGTTTCATTTATTGATGTATTTTGGTTGATTCTTGCATGTGCCCTGACTGGGGATCCAACCTATACAACCTTGGTGTACAGGGATGACGCAATAACCAACTGAGTTACCCAGCCAGAGCCTCTAATTGGGTTTAGTATTAAATATTTCTAAGATGAATGAGTTTCCCTCTTATTCTTACTATATATTTATTTTTATACAAAAAAATTATAAAAATCTTTTTCAACCTACATTTTTATTGCATTTTAGTTTTATGTTTTTAGTTCTAGACTATATCACCCTACCTTTCCCTTTATAATTTAAATAAAGGAAAGTAAGCATACTTCACAAAAGAGATATTTTTCTACCAGCACAAATGTCTTCACATATTATAGATAAGATCATTTTCTTCTTCCTTTGACTATAATTTGGAAATGTCACTTTCTCTTTTAAAAGGTTCCTATCAAATATGTATAGCCAACAATTAAAAGGCTTAAGTTTGGCATAGACATCTGCCAAGAGTCGGCCTATTCACCATTTAGCACACGGAAAAACAGAGTAAGTTTTTTCATCATCATTCTATGGACTTCTGATCTTAGACCAATGTCATTAGGAACTTCCCAGGCACCTTGATGAAAGTCATCCTGCAAAAGTAATTTCTGTCTATCCAAGCAGTGAAAACTCTGTCATGTGAAACAACACCACGCAAAATATATAGTAAAAGGACCATATGAGAGGATGGATTAGGGTGTAGTTACTGTGGCTAGAGAGGATCCCACAAGCCCAACAACAAAAACAAATCTAATATCCCACTTAGGAAGGTCACCAGGCCAGCTAGTCATTCCCTGGACAGCCGATAAGGAGAAAGCACTCTGGAAGTACAAAAAACCTCCACAAGATACCTCAGGCCTTTGCACAACAGAGCCCTCTGGAACCAAAGTAATCCTCTAACACCAAATCTACTGCTCCACGAGTAGCCTGAGGCTCAGACTTGGTTGTTGTTTTTGTTGTTATTTTGGATCTGCAATTGATTCTAAGGGTATTCTTTTACCAGTGAGCCGTCACTTAGTCTTCTACAATGAGACTTCTTAATCTGCCACTCCCCTACAAGGAACCAGCAGTTTCAAAGAGTATCCTCTGACAGGTGACACAGGAAGAAAAAGAACATAGACCTGAGGCTCTGTATCAAATAGGGCTGGCTGGGTCACACAGATGGCCTGCCACCAACTCCACTGATGTGACCCAGGACCAGACAAAACAGCTTTGTGAAGGATGCTCATGACACCATCCAACCCTCCTGCTGGCCATCAAATAACAATGGAGCAGGTCAGAAATGGGCCAGGTGTGTGCGGCCACAGGACAGATCAGTTCATGTCCTGGGACCAGTGATGATCCACAAACTTTTATTGTCAGCTCATAAATGGACAGTAAACAAAGTGAAAGAAAAGGTTAAAAAACTTTACAGATTGAAAATGGCCACAGGATGCGAGTGCATGATAAAGGAACTGCCCCAAACATGGCACAGACTAGCTGGACGCTACTAAACTTGTGTGATGAGTCACGTGTGGTCCAAGCAGCAGACAAGGTCTGTACAGGAAGAGCATGTGCTGGTCTGTGACATACCGATGGGGGGAAAAATCCGGTCCTTTTACTACAGATGATTGAGAAGCACTGCTCTAGGTTCTCATAGATTATGAACTAAATTAACCATGATAACCCAAAACATTCCAGTAATAATATTCACAAATGAAGAATGCTGAAAAAAGTTAATAAAGAAAATATTTTAGCCACAGAATAGAAGACAACCATTCTAGTCATTTCACATGTATTATTTTGATAATCAGACTACATGTTCTTCAAAGATAAGCATTCTGTGTTAAGCTATTTTAATATCTCAGACAGTACTAGACAAATCATAGACTTTTATTAGCTCCCTGTTTACTCTTCACAGACTCTAAGCTTCATGTGCATGGCTGAATAACAATACATAAAGTGCATTTCCATAAAAATAACACGTGTCTGCTTGGCTCGTTAGTGTGTTATATTACTGGTAGGTCAGTCTTTCAATGACGCCATCATCCAGAAACAGTCTCAAACCTGTGAGGCCTCTTTCTGAGAAGCAGCTACCACAACAGCTAAGAATGTCACCTTTAAGAGAAACAAGAAAACCTTCAGCCCCCACCCAGAGTTTACTAACTAACACTTGTGTACAAAATAAATATCTGGTTTCAAACTTGGTTATCAATTGATTAAAATAAAGCTTCTGGTTTTACAAGCTTAGTTATCAATAGGTTTAAAATGAGGCAAGTAACACTGCTAAAAGCAAACATTCCAAGAATAATTAAGAATGACCAAAGTATTGCCCTGGCTGATGTGGCTCAGTGGATTGAGTGCTGGCCTACAACCCAAAGGGTCACCAGTTTGATTCCCAATCTGGACACATGCTTGGGTTGTAGGCCAGGTCCCCAGTAAGGGGTGCACAAGAGGCAACCACACACTGATGTTTCTCTCCCTCTCTTTCTCCATCCCTTCCCCTCTCTCTAAAAATAAATAAATAAAATTAAAAAAGGAAAGAATGACCAAAGTCTCATAAAAACAAAATAGTAAAGCAATCGAGGGGGCACTTAATGTAAAGGCAAACTGCCCAAGACAACTCCAGAATACCCAAGGACAGCTATTTATTTATACTTAATCATCAAAGAGAGTTAAATTTTGAATAATAAACTCTGGCTAACACATTCAATATTACATACACCTTAGAAAATTTCCATTTAAACAAATGTTGTAATAAAGTATCAGTATTTAGAGGAATATGTTTAACCTATTAAGCCTACAGTACTTAAGACACATTTTTATTTCCATTTTTTCTTTAAAACATAAGCAATACGAAGTGAATTTTAACACATGGAATTTATGGAATTTAAATACATGAACTCACATGACACACACAGATGTGCACACACTCTCAAGCACTTATCTATGAAATGTGTAAGTAAGCCCTGGCTGGTGTAGCTCAGTGGATTGAGCACAGGCCTGGGCACCACATGATCGCGGTTCGATTCCCAGTCAGGGCACATGCCTGGGTTGCAGGCCAGTTCACAGCAAGGGACGCATGAGAGGCAACCATACATTGATCCTTCTCTCCTTCTCTTCCCCTCTAAAGATATATAAATAAAATCTTTAAAAAAAGAAATTATTTAAAAAAAGAGAAAGAAATGTGTAAGTAACCTTGTAAGTAACCTCAAGGCACTCACCAACAGCCCTGCACAGTAGTAGGATTGAGAAAAACAAACCTAATACATGGCAGAATACAATTAAAGTATCAAATAAATATCAAGTCACAAAATAGAAAGTGCTAATCAGAAAAACTAATAGAACTTAAAATACAGAATGGAGCAAAAGTAGGTTTACAGTTGTTCATATGGAAAGTGACACAATGATTAATAAACAATAATGCAAGAATAAACTGTTTCCCATACTGACAACTGTAAACATACTCTTACCCCACCTGGTATACAGCATAGTTCAGTTTATATTAGTTTCATTAACATCTGTAGATACCAATCAGTCAATAATGCACACAGTCCAGTACATTTAAGAAGCACAAAGATAATTTTTAAGTGTTAAAAAAACAGATTCAAAATAAGGCTCTGCCAACAGAGAGGCTGAAATACAAGTGCCCTCTTCGTGGCTTCCAAGGCCGCAAGCAATCTGGCCTCACCCAACTCACCAACATTCCAGGACACGTGGGCATGTTCACGCCTATGCCTCTGCTCTCATCCCCACTAGAGTTCTCTCCTCTCTTTCCCACATCCATCCAAATCTTGTTCCTCATTTGGGGTCCAGCCTGAGTCTCATCTTCTCTGGGAAGTCTTTCCCCGCCATCCCAGATTAAGTAATCGACCTCTTATGTAATCTCCAGCACCACTTAACTTTTACTCCACAGCTTGGCTCTTAATTACATTCCTAGAGTTGTCTCATGTGCCATGGTTTTTGTACCTCATCCCAGTCCAATCATCCTAAGATGCCCAGGGACAAATCCATGGTACAGCAGGTTTATGGACCCAGCACAATGAGGGACAATGTACACCAGAGAAACTATGGGACACTCACAAATGCCCCAGCAGCCACAGAGCAGACTTTTTATAGGCCAAACACATATCTCTATCTGTCCCTGAATAATTAAAGTAAAGGAGTTATACGGTTTAAGGGAAGAGTTTAATATTTTTTATACTCACCTAAGAACATTCTTATTGATCTTAGGGAAAGGGGAAGGGAGGGAGAGAAACACTGATGTGAGAGAGAAACATCGATGGTTGCCTCTTGCATGCACCCTGATTGGGAACTGAACCTGCAACCCAGTTATGTGCCCTGACCAGGAATCAAACTCACGACCTTCCAGTCTATAGGATGACTCTTTAACCACCTGAGCTATATGCAACAGGGTTTAAGGGAAAAGTTTAGGTAACAATTAAATAAAGAGGCTCAAACCAAAGCAGGACTGCATGTAAAAAGATCAATATCAAGTTTGGACTATGAAGCTGACTCAGGGTGCTGTTTCCTTGAAAACAACAGCACAGCTGTGGACTATTGTCCCCAGAAACCCCTTACTTGAAGCTCTGCCTCTGAGCTGCAAATCGAGGTTGCTCCTCTGTGTCAAAGTGACTGAGATCATCCAGGCAAGAGCGGAATGTTTTCTCTCACTGATGTAATTTCAAACAGCAAGTTTCAGATAGTCTGTGATTCTAGAGGACCAAGTTTCTCAGTGATTAAGCAGCCATCATTCAGAGAAGGAGTTATGACACTTTATGCTTCAGCAGGTCCTGGGGAGAAACTCCTGCTCGTTTTATAGCTGGTTTTATCTGGGTCTGTTTTTCCAGCTGACAAATAACAGGGCAGATGTACACCATCCATGCTCATTTTTACTTTTTCATCCCTCAACAAGCCAGAGAGCAGACTCCTTAAAGGCCTAAACTGTCTCTGTATTATTTGTCCATATCCTGTATGAAACTGAGCACATACCTGAGCACACAGCAGATGCTATATAAAGGCTGTTTGATACATGATCGATGAATAATGACGTGTTAAACAACCAATGCCACAGACGATGGGTTATAATTATAAAGCTATATAGGCTTACAAGCTCTTTATAAGTAGTCTATGCAGATTTTTTTTAAAAAAGAGGTTGGAAGGGGGAGGTACATTTCTTACCTACAATACCAAAAGCAGAGACAGCTCGGAATAAGCCAGAGGACCCTTTCTGCCCCATCTTGGTTCTGTTTCCCAGATCCAAGCGGCCAAGCAGCTCTCTCACTTCTTGTGGAGTATACACATGCTAAAAATAAGCAAACTCGATCTGTAAGGTGGTGCTTACTTTTTAGATGGATTATTTATTCTTTATCCCTGAAAATAAAAAGTTGCCCACAAGTATCATTGGCTATTTCACAGAGAAGTATACAATAAGTGCAAGGCTAAGCTGCAATTTTAAAAAGCCAACAAATTCTTTAACATTAGCAATTAAGGGTAATTACTGAATTGTGTTGCTATACTAAAAACTGTATAAAAACCTTATCTTCTGAACCAGAGATTTAAGGGATCCAAGGAAAAATTTCAAGAAATCTGTAAACCCCTTAAAATTACATGGCAAGTTTTGGTTATATGTACATATGTGCATTTTTATAAGAAGGCCCATAGCTTTTCTTAGAAGCTGAAAGAGATTCCTGCTCAACTACTCCTGCTCCCAAATAGAGCCATGAATTATTACATTATATTAATAACAACTCCTAGATTTGGGCAGTGGAAAAGACCACAAGACCCTGGAGTTCAGGGAATCGCAAAATAGAATGATCTAAAATTATTAAAACACAGAAAATAGTTTTGCTTAGTGAAAGTGAGTTCTAAACTGCAGCTACTAATGTATTTGAAAAACCAGGAATCTACATGGATTCAAAAATATTCACAGACAGGAACAAAAGATACAAAGGATAAGTTAAGTTCTTTCATTGGAAAGAGTCAAAATTAACTGTTCCACACACCATATTGTGTTTCTCCTTTAACTAACAGTCTCATGGTTTTGTGCTACCTGAATTAAATCTCATATTCCTGCCTCTGGATAACATAACATTAGGATAAGAACAGCTTCACATTTCTCTAGCGCATAGTAAGCCATCAGAAGAGGCCCTGCAGGTGGTCTGCAGCAGCACAATAAAGTATGCAGTACAGAAGTCCTCCTTGACTTCAAGTACTTTCATATTAAACCACAGTAATAAACAACCTCTTTGGTAGATGCAATATTAAAAGTTAATTGAGTTATTAAAGTGTCACCCCTTTAAGAAAATACATTCTTATCCAAAGAGTTTGCTTTGTAAAGCAAATCAAAATGAGGAACAAAGTGCAATTCTAGCATACTACTCAACATCAGTAATTTCTGGAAACCACATTAGAGATTCAAATTCTAGCCAATGAAAATTAACAGTAATTTTTAGATGCATAATTAAAAATTATATATCACTAGAAGGTATAGGACATTTTATATCCTTTAAACAAGTACAAAGTTTCTGTTCATATTCACGTTTGCAAGATACTTACTTACCCTATCATCAATTATGACCAAATCCTTTGGCTCTGTTCTATCAATTTTCAAAACACGATATTTTGTTTCTGCATGATTGCTCCCAACTAGAAAGTACCTCTATAAATAAAAAGAAATGTAATTAGTTTTTTAAGGCATTCTGCTTTGCACACATTTAATAATCGTATCAGTTTTTGAAATGAAATACATTAATAAAGTGAAGTTGCTTTTTAAAAGGAATATCGCTGTTACGTATGACTGGCAGATTAAAGAAAGCCTGGTTCAAAAGGTCAGTTGTAACACTGAAATATCCATAGTGGTGTGAGATCAGTGTGGTATGGAAAACGTACGCAGTGACCGGGTCAGACGGACTTAACCATACTACGTGGAGATAAACCTGACTGATGGGAGGCTGCTGTTCAACACTTCGCCAGGAGGAAGCAGCTCTGGTAAGAGGTAGAAAGATCCACGGATAATTAGGAATGCTGAGACAATTATCACTATTAAAATATTTATATTTTATCAAATAAATCTTTACAAATTTTCCATAGATGACTCAAAATGACTTTAATATAACAACCATAAAAATCTACCCCAAAGTCCTATAAAAGATTAAAATGAGTGTACTTTCCTAAATGGCTTTTTATATATAAGCTACCAGAAATAATTAATAGTCTTTCTTTTCTTAAACCCTTTCTCAGAGCATTTTACCTGAACACATTAGTCTTCTTACATGAACACTGAGAGCAAAATAAATAATAGAACTGTAGGAAAATAATAATATTTAAATGAGAATGCATTTAAGAAACCCTGGTCCAAATGAATACTTTTAAAATTTCATTTAAGAAAATAAATAAGCCTCCAATAGCAAAAATTAATTATTTAAAGATATTTTGCTTCAAAAATGTCCTTTAAAATAGGCACGTCTCCAAGACCGCGGACACTGAGAAGTTCACCAGTGTTGCCACCAACTGGCACCTACCTCACTACCTCACCAGTCCGAGGAGAGTGTGACGCACAGATCAATTAAATGGCATTCTCCAGATGAATGACCCACTGAAGTACAGCAGACCACGGCAATTCAGAGCAAGGAAGATGAATTTGGTTACTAGAGATGCCGAGCCTGCCAGTGACGTCAGGACCTGAACTGAGCCTTAAAGGATGGGTAAGACCTTTCAAAGTAAGACTGTAGTGTATATCAGAATACAAGCACTCGGTTTTATTGTTTTAAAACTAAGCCTGTGGAAATACACTTAATTTACTTATTAAGTATATATCTGTTTATGAAGGTCTGATCTAGACTTCCAGGTTATAAAGAACAAAACTATGTTAAAAGATGCTGGCTTAGCCTATCTCAAGAGGAAGGCCAACCAAAGGACTGAATCAGTTCTTTATCTCCTAGGGAGGTAGAGTCTGGATGACAATATAAATTTTAATGAGGTGGGAAAAACAATTATAATAAAAATCAGTCAGCTGCACTGAGACACCCTGCTCACATCAGATGACCAGGACTCCATGCACTGGGGGAGCAGCTAGAAGAACAGGGAGACACAGGGAGGGAGGAGTCAAAGATTCTCAGCTGGCCTCAGAATTCCTTCCCAAAGACCCTACCCACCACTGAGAGGAGAGTGGTAAACAATGTATAAAATTAACTTCAGAAGAATGGTTTGAAAACTGCACGTTTGTTATTAGAAAAGAGGGCCACCCTCTTGAGGACTTCAGGAAAAACCGTCCCTGGAAGAGGAAATAGCAAGAGCCAATAACATGAAAAGGGAAGAAGCTTCCTGCTTCTCCCCCTTCACGAGAAGAATAAGATTAAGTGACAAAATGCTCACAAAACACCGAACTAAACAGTGCTGAACAGAAACAGAAACTCGCTGAGTGTCGGTTCCTTGTCTCCCCTTCATTTGTAAGGCATCAGCAAGACTATGCTGTTGTTTTGGAGGAAAGGACAAAACACAAACAAACAAAGAGGAAAGAAAAGTACCCCAGAGGAATAAAAGCATAATACAGAACCAGAATGGAACCAGAAGATGGAAGAATGTACAAATCTATTACCAATCAGTCTTTGTCCTCAGGGGAGAAGAACATGCAAATCAACAACCAGTGGTCTATAATCGAGGTACGAACTGGACAACACAGAAGGAGCACGATTTACTTAAGGAAAGTCAGAGCAGGCGATCCAGAGGGGCTGGCGCTGTCCTGATGTTGAGTTTGGACTTGAAGGACCTCTAAACAGGACCTGCTGTACTGAGCCCAAACAGGACAAGTGATTACCTGCCCTCTCCACCTGCAGCAATCCTCTCATCACCTGCCCCAGCACAGCAATTTTATTTATCTCTAAATTTAGCTCTTACTTTTGAAGGCCTTGTCTAAATGAACTTGAGGCATGTGTGCATGCTTCACCTAATTATAAGCAGCTTAGGAGCCTGGGGCTAACACCCTGACCTCTGTGGTGTTTAACTCTGTCCTGGCAGTACAATCTGGTTCCACCAGCACTGGGTGAAAGTTAGGTGACAGGACGACCACTCATTTCATGTGCTGGGTAGCTTTCTGCATTTACACTACCCACCCTCTGTGTGCAAGCACACAGAGAAGCAGCCCTTTTGAGTCAGCCACTCAGTAAGGAGGCCGATCACAGCTTTCAGGGAGGTAAAATTCCAAATGGAATTTCTAGACTCTTAACAGATAAGTCCTAGGAAACCTAAAGATGAACTGCAGTAGGACTACAATTTGGCAGTTTGTAATAAAAGGGCAGATTTAATTCCTGAGAGCCTAGTGGGCAAATTCATCGCTGGTTTCAGGGCAGACACATGGGAGGGCAGACATACAGCTCCCGTACCCAAACCCCTCCAGGAAGGCCTCCAGGAAGCAGAGGAGCCAAAGCAGATCTGAGCGGAGAGAAAGAATCAGGAAGCGGTCCAACTACATTTTCTCTCTTCTAAAGCGGTGTACGAATCCTAAAAATGTCTGTGCAGAGAAGAGTGACCTCTTGTGGAGCCAGCTATGTGGGAAAGAAAGCCACAGTCCTCAGCTGGCCTGCCCTAGGCAGGGTCTCTCTAGTGCACTGCCCTCTCATAGGCAGTTGGCCATCAATGTTCACACCGAAATTTAAAAAGTGGTAAGTTTTCCAGAAAGGCCTTATTTCTACCTGGTTTTATCTCCTTCCTGTTAAATATATCAACTCTACAACTATGTGTATCCTCAGACTTTGTTACAGTTAGTATTTTGCTTCAAAATGGATTTCGGCATTTGGGGACCTAAAAATTAGCCTGAAATATCTTTTCCTTAAATTCTTCTCCACTGCTGATTTTTTTCTAAATTTTTATTTTGAAAATTTTTGAAACCTACAGTAAGAGGAATAGAATATACAATGAAATTCCATATACCCTTTACTTAGATTAATATTTTGCTACATTTGTTTACTAACTCCCTCCCTCTTGACACAAACTTTTCTCTTCTGAACCATTTCAAAACAAGTTGCAGGCATCATAACACATTACCCCTAAAAACCTCAACTGTAGTTCCTAAAAACAAGGACATCCACATAATCATGGTATCACCGATACAATATTATCTACAAATAATCTATATTCAAATTTCCCCACGTGAATATCCAGAATCCACTTACAGATCATGCACAAGGCCCCCTGTCTTTGTCTTTCGTGACCTCAACATGTTCAAGGAGCTCACGTTTTTTTACACCAGTTTTCCTGGGTTTCTATCGACATCATTGATGTGACTACTTATTAGTGAATGTCTCGTTCGTGCCAGGCACAGGTCTAGACACCTGAGGGAAAAGATGAATTGAAGATAGATTTTGGAGATAACTACTTGCTAATGGATTTGATAAAAAAGGGACCACCTGCCCCAATTACTTTTGTGCGAGCAACTCGCTAGATGGTAGTACAGCTTACTGATGTAGGGATGGCTGGAGAAGAAACCAGTTTGAGGGTAAACCAAGAGTTCTGTTTACAGTGTGCCCAAAGAGATCAGATGGGAACTTTGTATGAACCTGGAGCTGAAAGGAGAGATCTCAGCAGGTGTTATCAGCACATGTTTGGCATTTAAAGTCATGGACTGGCTTACACAGACTAGGGAGAGTGAAGGTAGAGGCAGAGCCCCAAAACTAAGCTGAGGAACTGCATTTTTTAGAGGCTGGATATGGAAAAGAATCAGTTGAGAAAACGAAAAGGAAGGGCCAGTGAATAGGAAAAACTGAGGACACTGTAGAGGCTTCAGAGCAAAGGGAGGAGCTCATTTGGAGAAGGAGGGAGCAGTGACATTCACATCAAATGCAGCTGAGAAGTCCAGGGAGATGAAGAGAGAGAACTGCCCAAAGGATCCGACAGTAAGAACCTGTGAGTGGCCTGCCCCTGGGCAGCTCAGTGAGGAAGGTGGAGGCAAAACCCATGACGGAGCTGGGTGAAGAGCAACCGGGCAGTCTCGGGGTAAAGACGAAGGAGTGAACACCTCTGTTCCTCCACACATCTCATGCAAACTCTGAAGTTTTTTGTTTATTTTTTAAACACATGCCCAAAGGGCCATATGAAGAGTGAGGGAGTCAGCAGCAAAAAATAGAAAAAAATTAAAATCATTAAAAAAATCATTTAAAACTGAAAACCATACCTAAGGTGGCAGTGAGGAAGTCAAGAAGCAATCCAATTTACACCACAGAATCTCTAAAAGGTGTGGAAATTTGTGGCATCTCTTATCTCTGGAGATAGAAATATAAAATCTCAGAAAACTAAAGATAAAAAAGATAGCACCAGCTTCTAAAGAGGCTAAAAAAATGGCTTCAAATAAAGATCAAGATAGAATAACATTAGAAATTCTCAACAGCAACACTGGAAGGTGGGAGACAGGAACATAATACCTTCAAAATTGTAAGCGACAGTTACTTTCAATCTTTAATGTAAATTAAATCTATTGATCAAACATGAGGATAGGGTAAGGACATTTTCACACACCCACGGGCTTGAAAATATTACTGTCCATGAACCCTTCCTCATGAAGCAACTGGCAAAGGTGCTCCACCAACACGAGGGCAAAACTCAAGAATGAGAAAAACACAGCATCCTGAAAAATAAGGACACCGTCATGAGAGACCAGAGCACGGCAGTAAGAATTAGGGATTGTAGAAAGAAGGAAAGGTCATCTCAAGTACTAGCAGTCTGAACTTCACATAGTGAAGGTGGAAAGGGAGGTAAACAAAATGCCCAAAAGCAGCAGAGAAGGAAAGAGAGCAGTAGTGGAGGGGTCCAGGATTTCCACCAGTCGGGCTTGCCTCAGCTGGACGGCCGAATGCGTTCATACCCGAGAGAGCAGATGACGCCCCTCTGCTGGGGACACATTTGTGTGTGTGCTTGTTGATATGTTGGGGGAGGAGCTTCAGGAGTTGGGGTGAAGAATTATACACCAGAACAAACCATATTAAAATTCCCTTTAAAACAAAGTGATCGGAGCTTCCAAAAGCTAAGCATCAGTGTTCAAGGAAACACCTGGTATGTAACTTTAACAGTGACTTAGTATAAGATGAATGTGTTTCTAAAATATATACATGAACTCCAAAGGGAATACAATAGGTAACCCAGTTAAGAGGAAACTCAGTACCTACTTACACTATTATCTCCTTTCAGAATGACAGGCTAATTAATCACTCACTTTTCATCTGAGGAAAGAAAATCTGCCTTCTTGAAAAAGAAATTTTAGGTTGTCTGACAGCATCAATTAATGTTCACCTTCACTTGAACTTTCAGAATAAAGATATTATTTTTAAAAATCACATGCTATTACTTCTCACAATCTAACAGTATCTCAGACCTGCCTCCTCACCATGGCAGCCACCCCACGGTCAGTAATGCAGCCCAGAGAGGGAAATGGGCCTCTGACAGTCGAAAGGAGCGACTCCAAACCACTCTTTACAGAGTCAGAGCTTTGCCGATGGAGAAGCTTCCAGCCCCTCTAGAAACAAGTGTGAAGCTGGCAGCTCCAACCACACCCTCCAAATTGGCTGTGCTTCCCTCTCCCACTTTATATTATTTACCCCCTGCTCTGACTCCTGAGCCAACCACATCCAAATTGTTCTATTCCATTTCATAATTACACTAATCAAGGTTAATACCAAGGCTAATTAAGTAAGTTGCCTTTCTCATGATGTGATTTTTCCTTATTTTATTCTATTTTGTATGATGGAGTAGGAAGGAAGGAGAAGTTTCCTCAAATCATTTAGGAACAAGGCTGGAATTAAATAAACACATACCTACCTACTGGCATACATACATACAAACAATTTTGAGCTAGCAAGAGTAAAGATTATCCTAATAACCTTGCCCCAACAAAATACATATGCAGACACGGAAATCCACCACCGTTCTGTTTAGCTACCAATTTTAAAGTCAACCATTACATTTCTGTGTTATAAAATGGCCATCACTTAATCCAATGGTAAGACCCCCATCCCTCATAATATTAAGCAAGAATTATAAACTGGGAATCATCTGAAGTAATCTGCCATCTCACCCATGGTAACTTCAGGTTGCTGGATCTCCTGTGGGCAACACCCACTAGAATAATACAACCTGCTACAGTTTGCTTTTTTTAATTCCTAGGATCTATGTAGTTGCCAGTAATTTTATGCCTCTTTAAAATTATTGACACCCCTTAAAATTTGGGCTTATTACTCAAAAATAATCTTTCTGCTTATACCTTTGCTTAAGTCAAAAAAAATAAAAAGGAAGAATTGCCAACGGTACTGATGAGGAAACTGAGGTTCAAAGATTAAATGCGGCAAACATTTCTCTGGTGGTTGCCCTGGCCCAACGATTCCCTGAAACAAAGGGGTGTTTGCACACACCGGTCATTCCTGCCATGTCCTTCCTGGCCACCACAGTCTGTGCACACAGGGGCAGATCCCCAATTACAGCTGAGTCAATCAGATTCCCTCTCCTAGCACCATGCTATGTCCTTGACAGCACTGAGAGGGTCCTGAAACCCTGCTGTCCCCTTTTTGCCGTCCCCCAGGTTGGGGAGTTAGGCTCCTGTAATGGTTCTTCTATGCAACGGGTCCTTGTGATAAACTCACCTTTGATATCTAAATTGGCCAAAGTTAGTTTCCATTACTAAGATGACCGAGAGGCACCGCAGCTGTGAGTTCTACAAGTCACTGTGCTAGATCAATGCTGTGAGGACCAGCAAAATTTTGACAAGAGAAGGTGCAGGGCATTACAAGGTGAGAAAAGAGCAGAAGAACACAAAGATATGGGGAACTGAAAGAAATGCAATTTTACTGCAGAGTAAGGCACAGAAAAGCACATTCTTAATCCTCAAATGTTTGCTGAACTGGCATTAAATTAGATGTAAGACCAGACAGACAAGTTCAGGACCAATCGTGTATGATTTTGAATGACAAACTAAGGAATTCAGCATTTACTCTCCTCAGAATGGGGGGCTACTGAAGGTTTCTGAGCGGAAGAGCCCTGTAACACGAATTGCGTTACAAAGAACACTAACATCTCAGGCAGTCCCCATGAAAGTTCAGTTTATTAATGGCTGAAATTTCTGTGTTTCCAGAATAGTATTTATGTTCTAAATAATCTACCATATGTTTCTAACTATTTACCAGCACATTGTATATAAAGCCGAAAGTTTTGCTTCAATGTCAAAATGATACTTCTGTATGACTCTACTCAACTGAAATATCTGCAAATGCACTGTATCAGATAATTTCATCTTCTGGTCTGGATCTGATCAAATGAAGTTGTCAGCGAAATTTATTTGGGATCGACAGACTTTCTACACTAATGATGACCTGAGGCAGACACGCTATTACGACCACGTTAAAACGGAGAATCTGTCAAGTTCCTTCTTGTACTCTAACTAACGAAGACAGCCCAAGTGCCACTTACTGAGCGCTACAAGATATTCCATAGCATCATCCTGTTATATACAATCTTGTTATCATGGAGTGTAATTTTAAAAACAGACCCCAAACCCCAGTTCAGAAATGCTGAACTGAATGCTTTATTTTCCAACCACACAAATGACAAAGTATGTATCCTGTCTTTCTGCAAATTCCATTCCCTAAACTGTAGGGAGCTACTAACATAAACATAAGAACTGACCTGCTTATCTGGCTATTAACTGTTTACATGGCCATTTAGAGTAACAGAACAAACACACCAAAAACGTATTGGGAAAAAGTCAAGTGAAAAGCAAAATAATTTTATCCAAGCAAATCGGCTGTCTTTAAACAGAAAAAGTTTTTCTTTTCCTTTCAAATAAAGCAAACCAAAAATTTCAGCAATAACACTCCTGGTAATTAACATCAGTCATAGTGACAGTATGCTATGGAAGAGGAAAACAGGCAAGTTATGGATTCATAGGACAAAATATTTTCTCACACCCATGCCTGTACTGTAATTAGTGAGCCATAGAACTCTAACAAACTTTCCGAAAGTTGAAAAGAACCCAGTAACTCCTAAAGAACCTCATGCACAAGTTTCTGCGCTACTACAGGGACCTGTTTGCAGTGTGTTCCTACCGTGGCTTTTAAGTTGAAATTCATACAAGCAAAAACACCAGCACCCTGGGTGCGATAACTGGGGGAAGCCCCCTCAGGCACAGTCCCCAAGGCTGGGGCGAGGGTACTCGCGGGTAAGGGTTTGCTGCCTGCACCCTACAGATCCACACCTGCTCGCCCGCCCTCCTCCTGCCCGCACCCGCCGCGCCCGGTACTCACAGCTCTGGTCTCGTACAGAACCAGCTTTTGGACCGAGCTGATGATGGGAGCGGCGGCTGCAGGCATGGCCTGAGCAAATGGGAGCCTCCCGGGCAGGGCACCAGGCCGTGGCCCAAGTGGCGGCAGCCTCCGGACCACCCCAGGAGGCCCAGAGAGAAGACACTGCAGACCCTAGACTCGGGTCCAGCCGAGAAAACGCTCCTGGGTACTAAAGATAAAGATAAACAAATGGATAACTGGCTACATCACAGGAGTTTCCGGATCCCGACGCCCAGCCTCCAGGCAAGCCCCGCCCCAGGAGCAGCGGGGCGGGGTTGGAGGACGCACCACAGAGACGAAGGATAGAGGTTCCCAGAATCCACGTGACGCGGGGAGAGGGCGCCATCTTTGATGCGGGCAGCAGAAAAGTGGGTGGAGTAGGTGGTCCCGTTAGTTGAGTCTCTCGTTAATCTGGTCCTTCTTTTTGGAAAAAAAGGAAGGTTTGAGTCTGGAAAGCTTCTTTTGAAGCGTTTCTCCGAGTTGTAGACAGATCCATTCCCAAGATGGTGTGTTTTTTCCCTACTTCTGCCTTTATTTTTCTGGAAGCCTGCTTCGTGATAGTGCTCGTCTGAGTGTCGGAGTGTGTTCCCCTTACGTCTTTTTGTTGTCTGTTTCACGTCTGTCGTTCGGAGAGTGTGTGGTTCAAAGTTGGTTTTTTTTTTTTGCTCACCTGAAGTTGGACATTTGGACTCTCCCACCTGCTTGTGCCGAGGCTAACCGTTTGTAAATTCTACAACTCGTGTAGTGGAGCTCTGTCTTGAATCAGGCACTTCCGCGTTTAAAAGTTAAGATTTCTTTCACTTGATACGTGTGAACACAAAGTGGCAATGCACGTGCCCTCTCTGACTGCCTTCCATATTTGTGAAAAGCAGTGCATTATAATTGTGTGCAAAATTAGATACACAAAAAGTTAACATTCAAAATAACAATAAATTACAGTCCCGCCGCCCCGCGCCCGCCTGCGTAACGTTCCTGCTCCGCTCCGCCCGCGTAACGTTCCCGCGCGCCGCGCCGCCAGGGGTTCCCCAGGCAACCGCTCAACACATCTGAGAAGTTCGCGGAGGCTGCTGTAGCGCAGCGGGGGCCCGTTGGGGTCGGCAGTGGCCAGGTAAATTAGGGGTGGTAGTGCACTGACCCAAGGCCTTGCGGTACGGATTGAATGGAATCCCACCTACTGCGGGCCCCAGACCGGACCAGTTCCTTTTCTTGCAAAACTAAACTTCGCGGTTTCCAGAAATTCCACTTTTTAAAACTACTTCCCCTTTCAATGACTTTTCATTCCACAAATATTTACTGAGAACCTACTATGAGAGCATACGATGTATATAAGTGCAGCTAACCTAGCCTAGGCAGAGAGAGTGTTAGGTTTTCCAGGAGTCTGGCCCCCTGTAAACCTCAGGACCCACTGGTAGAGGGGTTTCCAACAGCTAAAAATGTAAGGAAACTTAAAATTTTGAGTTGAATTATATTGTAGTATAAACACATGATGTGGTAATATAGATTACATTATGTAACAATGTGGTATTAGGTAATATTGTAAATTCAAAATGGAGAAATTTAAAAACTTTAAAAATATTTAATAACTTTTCATTGTTTTTCACAGTTTGATTCTCTTTTTGTTAAAAACTAGGAAGGTGACCATGTCAGTTCTGGCCTTTTGCACTGACTTGGGTCTTTTAACTGGGAAAAATATTTAGTTCTGTTCCATTTTATAATAGAAATGAGTTAAATATTTGCATAATGTTTTTATTTAGGATAACAACTCTTAATATATCTGTTGAATTTTGGTTTTCCAATATATAGTTTTCAATGATTACACTGTAATTAAGCACTTCATTTAAACTTTGTCTTAGTTTGTTTCAGCCAGAAACAGATCCTCAGATGAAAATTTGAGTAGGAATAGTTTATACAAGGAGTAACCCTGAAAACAACACCAGGGATGTGAAAGAAGCTAATAAAAGGAATATTATTAAGCAAATTTCTCTGTGGGCTGAATTCACTGAGGAGTTCACTTGAGGTATGTATGTCTCACTTATTTCCTCTTTGTTTCCTGTCTTTTTTTACTGTTCAATTACAGTTGTCCCCATTTCCTTCTCATTACTCTCCTCTGCCCACCTCCCACATTCAGTCCTGTGCCACCCACCCCCCACCCCATTGTCTTTGTCCATGGGTCCTTTATACATGTTCCTTGATGACTCTTCCCCTTCTTTTCCACCTTATCCCCATCCCCCTCCCCTCTGGTCACTATCAGTTTGTTCTTGATTTCCATGTCTCTGGTTCTATTTTGCTCCCTCCTTTGTTTTGTTGGTTAGGTTACACTTATAGGTGAGATCATTTGGTATTTGTCTCTTACCCCCTGGCTTACTTCACTTACTCCCTCTTAAAGGGCAAAGGAGCTTGGGGATTTGTTCATCATCCCCCACCAGTTATTCCCTTGGAACTTCCAGTCTGTCCTGTGCTCCAGCAAAATAGATTTTGGCATCCAGAAAGAGCCCTTAGACAAAGAGTCACATGCCAGCCAGCAGTTGGAAGTTGGGCTGGCCATGTGTAGAAAAAGTATATGTCAAGTAGATAAGAACAAGACACTAATAACATCTGCTCTGTTCCAACATTTGTGCCACTCATAACCACTCCTCCCCCATGTTCAGTTTATGCTATCTGTCAGTGATTCTTTAACGTGGTATCTGGCCCCAGTTTTTAAAAGAAGTGGACTCACAAAAAGATGATTAGCAGGACAAGCTACAGAATCCACTGCTGCAATTAATCCTAAGTCTGTAACTGGTAATTCATCACTTCCCTCCTTTAACACCCATTCTAAATTTCCCTTTCCCTTGGCCAGCATTTCTGCTGGTCTAAGTTGTTTTGCTAGTAGGGAGACCAGTTTTTGTCCCTGAACTATGTAAACAAACCCCTGGTTACTGTGTCGTTCGTTATCAAGTTCTGGTTGCTACAGTTACCCATTCACTGGCTAAGAAAGCACCAAAAGGAGTCTCAGAGAATCCCCTGAGTTCAAGACATGCATCCCCCTGCCCTACTCATGTAATTCCTGCCCTACTCATGCAGGTCTGTCTCCACCAGTGTAATGACTCCTTAACATGTATGTGGAGCCAAACATGACCAGGTGGCAGCAGCAATTTTAGGTTTAGTGAAACCTAACTAAGTGGATCTCCTGAAAGAAGCATCTCTCTCCTCAGTCAAAACCAGGACCTCCTCAGGTTATGAAGAAGGTTGGTGCAAATTCCTCATGGCGATCACAGCCATAGTGGGAGGAGCCACTCTTACCCAAAGCTTGGTTCAAAGCTCATTCCTCATTTTGAGGTAGTGTCTCAACTCAGTCCCACACAATCGTAAACTGGTACTTTAAGAGGCCATTTTAATAATCTCAGACCAGCAGCTTCTAGGTGAGGTGGTATATGGTAGGACCGGTGGATCCTCCTTCTCATATCCCCATTACTATGAAGAGGTTCCTTTGATCCAAAACAATATTACATGGGATCCCATGGTGGTAAATGAGACAACTCCACCCCTTAGAAAGTGGTGCTGCCCAAGGCACTGCAGGTACAGAGGGCAGACCATACTAGGAACACTTATCACCTGCCGCCCTCTCCAAGGTGAAGGGGTCCTGTGTAATCAGTTTGTCACTGAGTAGATGCTGTATCATATTGAGGGCTCAGCCTGAGTCTCTGCTGCAGACAGGGAAGACGTCCTGCAGAAGTAGTAGCTAGACCAGCCTGGTGAGAGGGAGCCTCGTTGCTGAGCCCAAGCACAGCCTCCTTCACCGCCCATCCCTGCCACATGCTGGTTGATGAGTGCCTCTTCTGAAATGGATGCTTTGTGAGACACAAAGCTCACATATTCTGTGTTGATTTGTATCAGTTTTCTATGCAGCATAACAAATTACCACAAATTTAGCATTTTAAAGCAACACATGTTTATTATCTCACAGTTTCCATGTCCAGAAGACCTGGCATAGCTTAACTAGGTCTTCTGCCCAGGGTCTCACAAGGCTGCATTCAAGGTGTTGGCGGAGCTCCATTTTTACCTGGAGGCCCTACTATGGAAGGATTCACTTCCAAGCTAATTCACATTGTTGACAAAATTTATCTCTAGGACCGAGGTCCCAATTTTATTGCTGGTTGGTGGCCAGTGGCTGCTCTCTGCCTTTGGAGGCCACCTGATCTTCCTTGCAATGTGGTCATTGTATAACATAGCAATTTATTTCTTCAGAGCCAATCAGGTGTCTCTCTCCAGTCTACTAAGATGGAATCTTATTTATATAACATAATGTTATGGGAGTGACACTTCTATTACTTTTGCTATATTTAGAAGCAAGTCACAGACTGCAATCCAAGCAAAAGAATTCCACAAAGGTGTGACTCATTAGAGGTCACCTCAGAGTGTGTTCATTACATCCATCTCATAAGTCCATTCTTATGCTTCTTCCCCCAAACTCTTTTATCTTCCGGTCTTGCTCCTTCCAGCCCCTTGACCAAGTGTATTAGGACCCACTCCAGGTGTCCTAGGCAGGACGTTAAAGCCTGAGTCCTGAGAGAGAGCCCACATATCAGTAAACTCTTATCCAGTTAACATTCCCCCAATAAATCACCCTCAAGATCTCCCAGGATGCTCTCCTGGTTCCTATTGGTACGTCATGACCAGGCCCCTCAGCTCTTTTGGTGCCTAATACCCTTTTTTCCTGTACCAGTGCCTCCCAGTTAGGCTGGGCTGACATTCAGCCCCAGCTACTGCTCTAGAAGCAATGAGAGAAGGTGAAGGCTGATCTTGTGGAAGGCAAGCATTGTCTCCTGAGGCATCTGCCCTAAGCCAGGCAAGGGGAGGCTGCTATGTTCCAGATTGGAGGAGGGGCTACTTCTCTTAATGCAGAGCACTCAGAGTAGTAAGGTACAAGGTGCTTAGACATCTGCCTAGGTAGCTGCATTTCAGGCCTTGGAGCCCTGGTTTTAGTACATAATAGGGTCCCTCTGATAAATTCATCAGGTCTCCAAAAGGTGTAGATGCATTTTACCCTTTAAAACTACATTTATGGTAGTATTACTTTTGGGGAAGTATAAAAAACTTAAAATTTCAGCCCTGTAGTTGATGAAGTATCCATCATAAATCTTGTTAATATATGAGTAATATTTATTTTTTAAAAAATATTTTTATTTATTTATCTTAGAGGGGAAGGGAAGGAGAGAGAGAGAGAAATATCAATGTATGGTTGCCTCTCGTGTGTTCCCCACCAGGAACCGGGAACTGGCCTGCAACCTAGGCATGTGCCCTGACTGGGAATCGAACCTCGATCGTGTGGTTCGCAGGCCCGCGCTCAATCCACTGAGCTACACCAGCCAGGGCCATGAGTAATATTTCTCACTGTCTTGTTTCATGTTGACACCTTAAAATAATAAGGTGTACATTATTATTACACCCTATTAAGATGTAATAAATAGTACATTATTATTACATAATAATAATGTACTACTTAAGTAGTTACATTAAGCCCACTTGAAAATTCTTAACTTTCATAGAAAAGTACAATTACATCCCATTTACCTGGAAGCACATAATCCACTCATCCCATTTGTTTATTCTTCCCTGAACAGTGTCCGAGACCACTGTGATATAATTTTGTTCCATTTTTGAAGTTTGCTTATTTAAGTCTTTTTATAAAGTTTTGTAGTTTTTCCATAAAGAGCTTGTATAGGTTTTGTTCTATTTAATCCTGGGTACTTTATATGTTTGTTGTTAAGTCATATTTATTTTTATTACATTTTCTAGCTATTTTGATATGTAGAAATTAACAGAATTTCATATAATGATTTTGAATTCAGAAAATTGGATTATCTCATTAATTCTTAAAATTTATCCATGGTTGGGTTCTCTATGCAGGTAATTGTATCAACTGGAAATAATTACGCTTTTCTTTCTTTTGTCTTGTTATGACCTTAAAGAGACATTTTTAACATTTAATCATTAAATGTTTGTTCTTTTTCATACCCTTTATCAAGTGAAAGAAGTTTCCTTGTATTCCTAGTTCCTAATAGTTTATCTTGGATTAATCATTAAAGGGTGTTGAATTATTTCATCATTATTTCACCCTTTCTATTTAGATAGTTATATGGTTTTTCTCCTTTATTTAAGGTGATAATTTCATTTTCTCATATTAAACCACCCTTGAATTCCCGAGGAAAACACAACTTGATCATGATGTTGTTATATTTTTTATATATTGCTGGATTCAGTTTGCTATTATGTTGGTTAAGATTTTTAAAATCTTGTTCATAAATGCAGTTGGCACATAATTTTGGTTTCTTACACTATTTTCTGGTTCATCTATGGAGGTTATGTGAGACACATAAAATCATGTAAGAAGTCCATACTTTGTACTTGAAAAGTAAATATATAAATAAAATTGGGGGAAAAAAAGAAGTCCATACTTTATCTTTTCTCTGAAAGGATGTTAGATCACAAGACGTGGAGCTCTTCAATTAAACCATCTGGTTCCTGTGTGGAGAGACTTTTTAGTTACTGATTTTATTTCCTTAATGGTTATAGAACTGCTCAAGCTTCCTTTTCTTTTTTCCTTGAGAAACTGATTTTTCTATGAAATAATTTTGTTTAAGTTTTCAAATTTATTTTGGATAACTGTGTTTGTATCTTTTATTATCTATATATGTAGTATTATTATCTCTATAGTCCTTCCACTTTTCTATATCTAATATTGTTTGATCACATAGGCAGTAAATCAGTGTTATGGAATATTCAACCAATAAAATTAACAAACTTGGTGTAAACAATATTTAAAGAACATGAGGTCAAATAAATGTAAATTGCATATTCTGTGCAAGGATACAGGGGATTTTGGGGGGGAAATTACCCTGTGATAGATCAGAAGGCAAGCCTTAACAAATTTCAGAGAATTAATCCAACATGAAGAACATCCTCTGATATAATATTAGAAATAAACAACAACAAAAACATAGAAAAATCTCTGTTTTAAGTTGTAAGAAAACACACTTGTAAAAAACTAATGTTTAATATTGTTTAATTGCATCTTCTATCTTGTTTTCTTGATCAAACTTGACAGAGATTTTTTATTTATAAGTTGTTTCAAAATACCACTGTTTAGCTTTGTTGGGCCTCCTTATATAATGTTTGTATTTGATTTTATTAATTTTTAAAATATATTTTTTCTTTTTCCCAAAATTCCTAAGTTGTGAGCTTCTTACTTTTCAGACATTCTTTAGCTCTGATGTGAGAGTATTTAAGGCTTCTAAATACTACTTTAGCTGTGTTATACAAGTTTTGGTACCTATTATGTTCATTATTTTTCAGTTCTACATATTTTATTATTATCATTAGGATTTATTTTAGAGCCATTGGTAGTCCCTACACACACACACACACAAATAGATGCATGCATGTATATAACATATTCAATTTGATCTTTGATAAAATATACACATCCTAACATGTATGTGTATGTGCATGTACACATATGTGTTTTCCCTTTAGTCTTTCAGAAGCATTTTGGTTTAGCTGTCTTTTTTAGCTAAAAATCCAGACTATAACTGGATTTCGCTTTTTGCCTCAAACTGAGGGCCTATTATGATTTTAACACATGAGTTTAACTTGCAGTTATTAGGAAAAGCCATGTGGTTAATGGTGTGAAGAGGCTTCTGGGCTAAGCAGACTGACAGAACACTCTAGTTCTCCCTAGCCTACCCACCTTTTCTGACTAAATTAAACACTTTAACAATCTTTCTCTTTCTCATTGCAGTATTTTATATTATGACTTCTCAAGAGAAGATAGAAGAGCATCCTTTTGTGGATATATTTAGTGAAGATGAAGCTGATGAAGACTTTATGTTGTCTAAACCTGTTTGCTTTGTTGTATTTGGGAAACCAGTAAGCTATCTCTTGTAACTTATTAGTATAATTTTTAAATTTTTAAAATCATAACTTTATGTTGTCATAGAATGAAAGCCACAGTGTGTTTTTAGACTTTCATTGTATGACTTACAACCTGATATGATACTGGTTGTAAATTTATGACTTTCTTCTTGTGCATTATAATCCCAAAAGAACCTAGATTGTATTTATCTTTGGTTTTATGTTATAAAGGAATTAACTCATCAAAGCACTGTACCATGACAGTTAGTAGTATGTGACCCAAGGTTATATCTGACTCAATTTGCATGTAAAACTTTCTGTGGAATTTGTTGTGAGGTTCTTTGGATGTATGAAGTGGGACAACAAAGGACGAATGGGAGGTTCTCCCATTGATATCTGAAGCTTAAGGGGCAAGGTGCCTGGCCTTTGCCCACAGTTAGTGAACCTATGCAGTGTCTTTCTACAAAACAGGAAGAAATCGAAGATGGTGGTGATGGGATAGTTTCCCTTTCTAGGCAGATCTAATGAGAACCTCTAGACAAGAGCTGTTTTCAGCCATGGAACTAGTGGGTGGTTACGGTATTAAAGGGCCTGGGCTGGTTAATTAAAGAACCTCTCCAGGACAGCAGAGTCCAAGGGTTGGATCCTGTTGTTCACTTAATTTCATATGACCCTGGGACAGATACCAGTAGCTTTTATTATGTTTCTAAAAACAAATTAGTGTTTTTAAAGTCAACAGTGAAGGTAATGAGATGCAGCTATTACTTTATAGCAGCGATCTTTTATCTTAAAAATATGATACTTTTCAAAGATGTCCATTAAGAATTTTTTTGCTCCTGGAAGTTACTAAATGAAAGTCTCCAAACATTCATGATTATAGACTTTAAGAAAAAAATAAAATGGTGTATCTCAATAGAATCACAATGATTTATATTCAAAATTACAAAATTTGACATTCAAAAGTGTTTAATACCTGGAATACCACTTTGGTAGACCTTCCTGGTTTTAGGGCTATTTTCTTAATTCAAAAAGATTTATTTAAATCACTTCCTAAATGCAACAATTAGTAGAGAAAAATGAAGCTATAAATCTCTTCGGTCTACTCTTAATTCATTTGCATAATAATTTACTTGATAATACAGTAACAATCAATAGAGTCTTTTAAAATGAGAATATCTGTTCCACTGGCAAATAGCAATTTTATTGGGTTTTAAATAACACCTTTCTTTTAAGGGCATTGGGAAGTCAACGTTGGCCCGTCAAATAGCGCAGGAATGGAAATGTATTCATGTGGAAGGTAAATTTTACTTTTTTACCCAATATTTTGGCATAACAATTTTCAAATATGCATAAAAAGTAAAGAATTATACAATGGCCCAGGCCAGATGGCTCAGTTGGTTGGAGCACTGTCCCATACACCAAAAGGTTGTGAGTTCAATCCCTAGTCAGGGCACATACCTAGGTTGTGGGCTCGATCCCCAGTTGGGGTGTATATGGGAGGCAACTGATTGGTGTTCTCACATTGATGTCTGTCTGTCTGTCTGTCTCTCTCTCTCTCTCTCTCTCTGTCTACCCCTCTCAAATCAATAAACATATCTTCAGGTACAGATTTTTTAAAAAGAATTACACAGTGAATGCTCATATAAATCATCTACCATCTACTCATTATCTATCATCTGTTATTAACATTTTGGCAGATTTGCTTCATCATACATCACTGTCAACCCAGTGAATTATCTTGATGATGGCATCAAACATGCTTTGCCCTTCAGTTAGTCCTAGTTTTGTTCATAGAATTTAGAGGGGTTTATGAAGGGTTTTTACTTCTCTCTTTTGTTTCCAAATCTCTGATTTCATGATTTAGGACTATTGAGGATGTGTGTCTCTGGGTTGTCTCCCTGTGAAAAATGAAAGGAGAAGGAACTCTTACGGTTGCTCTCGGGAGTATTTTCCAGGACTTAACTATCTTCGGTGATAAATTTACTTTTTATTATTTATAAATTGAATTGCATTCTTTGCAATGTATAAGACAGGGATTGATATTATATATAAATATCTTCTCAATTAATAAAACTACTTATGCCCTTATAGAAAAAAAGTTCACAAAAGTAGAAACAAATATAGGCAAATATGAGAAAAAAGAGTTTAACATCACTGTTATTCAAAGAAATGCTAATTAAAGTAACACTGATTGATATTTACCTATCAAGTTGGAGGTCATTTTTTTCCTTCTCAGAGAGCTTTTAAACTTTTTTATTATATTTTATTGAGTATTCTATTATAGTTGTCCCAATTTTTCCCCCTTTGCTCCCCTCCATCTAGCACCTCCCACTTCCTCAGACAGTTCCCACATCATTGTTCAAAGGTACAAGTTCTTTGGCTACTCCATTTCCTACATTGTACTTTACATCCCCGTGCTGTACTGTAACTACCTATTTTTACTTCTTACTCCCCTCACCTCTTCACCCATTCCTTAATACCCCCTCCCATCTGGCAGCCATCAAAACACTCTCTATCCATGATTCTTGTTTGCTTAGTTTGTTTTTTAGTCAATTGTTGATAGATTTTTTTTTCTTTTTTTTTCAATTTTTTAATTTAATTATTTTTCAAGTACGGTTTTCTGTCTATTACTCCCATCCCATCCCACCTCCCATCCTCCCCCCTCCCTCCCATTTCCACCCTTCTCAGTTGTTGTCCATGTATCCTTTATATAGGTTCCTCTAAATCCCTCCCTTATTTCCCCTGAAATTCCCTCCCCTCTCCCCTCTGGTCACTGTCAGCCTGTTCTCTATTTCAGTGTTTTTGGTTATATTTTGCTTGCTTGTTTGTTCACAGGCCAGTACTCCATCCACTGAGCCACACCATCTAGGGCTGACTAGATCTTTTTTAAGCTGCTGAGGTCCTCACTAATCTTTTTGAGCATCTTTATAACCAGTGTTTTGAACTCTGCATTTGATAGGTTGTTTATCTCCATTCTGTTTGGCTCTTTTTCTGGAGTTTTTATCTGTATTTTCATTTGGGCCATGTTTCTTTTTCTCCTCATGTTGGCAGCCTCCCTGTGTTTGTTTCTATGTACTATGTAGAGTTGCTATGACTCCCTGCCTTGATGTCATGTCCTAATGTAGTAGGTGTTCTATTGGGTCCAGTGGCACAGCCTCCCCTATCACCCAAGCTGGACATTCGAGGTGAACCCTTTATGAGGGTTGAGTACACCCTCCTCTTGTAGCTGAGCCTTGATTGCTTGTGGCAGGTCAATGGGAGGGGTTTACCCAGGCCAGTCAGCTGCAAGGATTGGCTTTGACCATGGACCGCCAGCCTCCACCATCTGTGGAGGATCAGCTGTGCAGGGACAGGGTTGTGGTGCTCCAGTGTCCTCTGTAGCTGCCCACTGGGTGTGCAGCCTCTGGGGTTTCCTAGGTGGTGCTGGCCAAGGTCAGCCTCCAACTGTGTTTTGCCCAGGGCCACCCTGCATGAGCTATAAAGCAGTTCGAGATGGCTGCCACTTCTGCTGGGCTAGGCATTGCAGGTGAAGCCAAGCTGTGGATTTTGGATGGCTGCTGCTAATAGTGGGCCTGGGACCACTTAGCAAGAGGTCGGGTGCTGTTGTGAAGCATGATCCAAGACTAGACATACATATGGTAAAGTCACTGTTAACAGCTTGGGTGGGCCCATAAATTGAGTGTGACAGAGTGTCAGGGGATCTCCAGGGCAGGGCGAATAGTAAGAGCCAGGTTGATGGAGTCTCAGATATGGCACGTACCTGCCAGCTCTGTGGCTTTGTGGCGCTGTGATAGGACGGTTCAGAAAAGGGACAGTGGCCTCTGCCTGCCTTTTTCTTTGGCTATTCCCCAGGTCTTTCCTTGATGCCAGACACTTTAGTTCCTCCCTATATGCCTTGGTGCCTTTCAAGCTGCTACCCTGGTGCTGGAGCTCAGAGGGAGTAAGTCTGAGTAAATTCATGTGTGGCTTCTTTAAGAGGAAATGCTTGGGACTCCAGAAGTTTCTTCCAGCGACTCAATCCCTGCTGGGTTTTGCAGCCAGGAGTTATGGGGACTTACCTTCCTGAAACTGAAACCCTGGCTGGTGGGGGACTGGTGTGGGTCTGGGACTTGTCACTACTGAGATATTCCTCCCAAAATTTTATCCACCTCACATGGATGTGGGACCATCCTACTCCACATCTCTGCTCCTCTTACCAGCGTGGATGGATGTGGTTTCTTGAATTCTGTAGTTGTCAGACTTCCACTCAACTCAATTTCTGTTGGTTCTGAATGATGGTTGTTCTATAGTTTCGTTGTAATTTTGATGTGGTTGTGTGAGGTAGCAAGATGTGTTTACCTACAGCTCCATCTGGACTGGAAGTCCAGCAGTAAATTGTTTAAGTTTCTACAGTCATTGTTTGCAAGAATGTTATGAAATGAGCGATCCATGGGCTGTTAGTGAAATTGCAAGTGGATACACTTTTGATGGGGACAATTCAAGAACTCAAGCGCACAAAAAATTTTAAATTTTCCTCTTTCTTTGATCAAAAAAATTTATTTGTAGGAAGTATTAAAGAATACCAAATGTTCCATAGATTATTAGCCACTAGGGACATCACATAGCTCTTGGGTCCTTTCCTAGGTCATGGCCCTGTCATTTGTCCCCCAGGAAGTCTTCCACAAGTGATGGAGTATTTCCTCTTATAAAGGAAACACATTGTTCAAATTTCAGCTTTGAGACCCTTTTCTGATCAGTTTTTATCTATTTTATCATTTCTTGATGCATAGTTTCTTTTTATACAACCAGTGTGCAATATTAATAGGCTCTAGACATCACTGTATAGTTATAAACATCTGGACCAGTTTCATAGTCCAGACGCTTTTGGGCATGGTTCACAATTTCCAAATCACCATCATATACACAATGTCATTTCATCCTGATAGTCTCTTGCATATTATATAGGGCATGGAGAGCTCAAGACACAGAAGTGTTTAGGAAGACAGCTTCCCCAAGACGGCAGAGGCATGCTCTCTGTGGAATATGTTCTGCCGCTCAGCATTTTGGTTAGGCTTAAATGATGTAATGTGTATACACATTCTTTGTAAACTCTAAAGTGATATACAAATGTTAATCTTTGTTATCAGTTACAAAGCACAGGAATGTGTTTTTCTTAATGTGACAGTTCTTTTTTATTTATTTTTTTTAGAGAAAGGGGAAGGGAAGGGGAAAGTGGGAGAGAAACATCAATATGTGGTTGCCTCTCACGTATCCCCTACTAGGGACCTGGCCTGCAACCGAGGCATGTACCCTGACTGGGATCGACCCTTTGCTTCACAGGCTTGTGCTCAATCCACTGAGCTACACCAGCCAGGGCTTAATTTGACAATTCTAATACCAGTTTGTGCTAATATTTTGAATTCATATTTCAGCTTTAACAATTTTGGAAGAACAGATTGCCAATGAATCTGAAACAGGAGTTATGGTAAACAAAGCTGAATTTCAAAATAATGATTTTTTAAAAGCTCTGTATCACAGGTATTATTATACAGTAATGCAAAATATCTGTGCTTTTCTTAGTTGCAATCGATGCTGGTCAGTGGTCACAGTATTCCAGAAGAACTTGTCATAAAGCTAATACTGGAGAAGCTCAAGTCCCCAGAAGTCTGTCACCTTGGTATGTGTATTTCTGTACATCAGTGGCTATCAGAGCAGCCTTAAAAACTCGTGCTTCTTCTGAGGCACATATAATTTCTGGAGTTGCTGTTTCTTTTGCCTCTAGTATAGGTCCCAGAGCCTGCATTCAACTGAGCAGCTCAGATAGTTTTGTTTGCTTGTTTACTTGTTTTTTTTCATACTCTACACTTGTAAAAACAAATTAAGTTTATGTGATCTAGTCTTCTTTAATATTTTCCGCAAAAGCATCAAAAATCTGCTACAGTCCTCACAGTGGTGACAGCTTCTGCTGACTGCTCTCCCCTTCACCCTGAGTTTGATTAGTACAGTAAGTCCTGTCAATGGTGTAGGTTTCTCTGTATTAATCCACACCTGTCAGGCAAGAATGGAAACTTAGAATAGCCCCAGCTTACCCTGTGGTCCAGATATTGGCAGGCCCCAGCCTCTTTGTCCAGTCTGCCCTTTGACTCTGGACCTGAGAGGTCTCCCTGCCCTCAAACAGGTGCTGAACAGAGGCTTTGGAATTGTCCAGCCAGGACGGGTGAGCTGGGCAAGGGTTGAATTCAGACTAGGGCTAGACATACTGTCTCTTCAACCAAAGTACCATTGTGGTGTGTCAGACCTGGATGTTAATGCCAATCATCACATCAGAATCTTGAAAACAAGTTCAAAAAAGGTTGTTAAGCAAGTGAGGGCTAGATCAACAACAGGAGCCACACCAAACTAGGGGAGTGCTGAGAAAGCAAAAAAGCAAACACACAAAGAGGAGGCTAACAGAAAAAGGTCTGGCCCAGTTCCTGAGACAGTATCAATGCATGCAGTGGCTGTATTTTTGCAGGGATGCCTTGGGCTCATTTAAAGAGCCTCAATAGGAGGGTGACTATCTTAGGATACCACCATGATTTCCTTTCCAAGTGTTTCAAAGACAACAAGAAGAGCAAACAGGAAAGCCAAGTTGGAAGCTAAAGATTACAGCCAAACAAGAGAGAATCGTGATACAACTCAGACATCCAAACCCAATGTAACAGGTCTCCCTTTCTGCCTTTTGAAGTTAAACTAGTTAGGACTGTTTTTCTGGATAGTGTCCACCATGTTCCAGCAGAGAGTAAAGTATTTGAGCTTAGGAGAAGTTGACACATTTAAGGAGGTTTTGGATTACCCTGGGAGTTGTTCATCTGACTCTTTTAAGTAAAAGATTGTGATCACCACGTTCTTAAGTGAGGATTTTGAGGTTGGTTTATTAAACACATTTATTCATCTACCAACAGATGCTTAGTAGGTTTTTTTATTATACTATGCTAGGCGTAGTATCAGATAGCAGATCAAGCTTTTTGGTCTCAAGGCTCCTTTACACTTATAAGAATTGTTGAGGCCTCAAAAGAGCTTTTGCTCCAGATATAGCATGGGTTATATCTATCAGTAGTTATCATATTAGAAAATAAACTAAGAAATGTATACAGTATTTGTTTAAAAATAATAAAACTGTTACATGTTAATATGATTAGCATATTTTATAAAATAATTATATTCAAGGCAAAAATTAGTGAGAAAAGTGGTATTGTTTTATATTTCTTGCAAATCTCTTTAATACATCGCTTAAGAGAAGACCTAGCTGGCTTGTCACATCTGCTCCCACTCAATGTGTTGCAATATATTGTTAAAGTGCCTAAAGAAAATCCAGCTTTGCACAGATAGGTAATTGGAAAAGGGAGGGCCTCTAGAATAACTGTGGATATTCTTGATCCTACACCAAAACTTGACAAGGGAAAGTCTATTAAAGGTTAGTTGCGCTGTGAAATCTGAAACATATCACTGAACTTTTCAAACTGTACTCCATTAAAATCCATTGGTCTGTCTTGTACTTGGAATGGGTCTCTTAGTGCCACAATGGGCCTGGTGCCACAAAATCACCAGGTGTGATTTTGTGGCACCAGGCATTGGTCGTTTGGAAAACATTGTTCGCTGAGTTATGCAGACCTTCCAAATGTTGGCACATGTCATTATACAATATCAAAAAAATCACATTTGTTAATATCACTACCAATCTCATCAGGACAAGTTTTAAGAATTGGGAAGTTGTTAAGCTTAGGGCAGTGGATACAAGTTTTTCAAAATACTAATTTTCATTTAAAGTTTATAATTGACAAAATGCTATCAGTTGTCCTTGAAGTGAGAGGCTCACTTCATTCACTTTTTATAAAGTGTCTGCCAAATGTCTAAAGCTATAGAGCCATAGTTTGTTGTCAGTTGTTCTTCAAAGAAAAAATGGTTCTATTAAAGGAGCAGGAATATCTGTTGGAGGCTTTCATTTAGCACTGAAGGAGTTGAGACTTTGTTCTATTAATAAGAAAACATTTTTCAAGCAATACAATGACATAATTAAAGAAATGCATTAAGGAACTTAATGTGATGGTGGAAAACTGGGTGGATTCCAATGGGATGATTGAGATTCCAGGTAAGGATGCAAGACAGTGAGTGTGCTGAGCCAGATCACTGATACTTTCTGAGACTGTGTGAGGGATACTTGGGTATTTTATTACCCCCTATAACTTACATAAACATTATACATAATTCTGTTATATTATGAAATGTTAATTTAAGAAGGAAAAATAATACTGTATCATGCAACCCCTATAAAACACCTTAACCATTCATCGTGTGAGCTTTACTAATGAGGTAAAAGACTTATTAACATGAAATATATTTCCTTAGGCACCTCCTATGCCTAAAGCAAATTGATTTGGAATTTTAGATGTTTCCACCTTGCCTAATGATTTTATTTATTATCAGAAAAATGTTATTCATAGTAATATTTCCTTAACTATTGATTTAAAAAATTCTGATATGCAATTTTAGTTCTTCATTAGTGTTCATCAATTACCAAATGATATTTTATAAAGTAATAATTATAAATCCATGCTTTCACATGTGGATAATGTAAAACTTTAAACATTATATTTTACTCTATAGGTTATATTATCACTGAAATACCATCACTTTCACAGGATGCCATGACTACTTTGCAGCAAATTGACTTAATTAAAAATTTAGATTTGAAACCTGATATTATAATCAATATTAAGGTAAGAAGAGTTTTTTTTAGTATAGTTAAGCATTCTTTTTATGGTAGTGAAATGAAAGGATTATTTATAAGAATTTTAAATATTTAGGGAAATATTAATTTATGCATCCATCATTGGGACTGAGTTAGACTTTCCTACACCTCTGTGCTTTGCACCCACAGCTCCATCCACAGCAGACACCTCCTCACCGCTTCACCAGGTGTAATCCTAGCTCTCCTCCGAAAGTCAGTTCGGGCATCATCTCTTCAGAACTTTCCTCAGGGCCATCCCCTGTACCCCGACACACTCATTAACTAATGCATTCTCTCTCTCCTCCCTGCTCCCAGAGCACGTTACTTACTGCAGGAAAGGGAAGTACTTCTCTGATGACCATTGATATCACTCTCTTCGCTCTGTCATATTATCTCGTTATATTCACATTGAACTCTTTCCTTCTGGACTGTGCCTCACTTGAAGGCAGGAGTTATGTCTTACTTGCGTAAACATCAACTAGCACAATGTCTGGCACCTAGCTGACACCTAACAAGTTTGCCAGTTTAAATAAAATGAAAGAATGAACAAGTGGTTTGGACATACGAATGTTAAAAAGCACTATTAGATTAAAAATTATCAAGGTAGAAACCTTTTTCCAATTCTTTCCTTTCTCAGCTGATAGAATTTGGTAAATCACTTTTAGGAGCCTCAATTTTCTCTTTACACAAATGATAAAAACTGCCTCATGGGGTTGTGAAAAGAATTACGTGAGGTGAGGACTACTTGTTTATATAAAAATGAAGGATAAGCTTTTATATTCATATCCTGCTTCCCTAAAAGGCTAGTCAGCTCATAATAAATTAGATGGGTCTCAGCTCAGGTGTGCGGACCCAGCTGTAACAGACAGGTGGCATTCAGTGCTGATCATGTTGCCTGGGCCACAGGTTATGGTCAGAGACCTATCAAAATGCTTGTGGTATTGACACCATCACATCTCTGAACATTTGAAGTCTAAGCGATGGAACATACAGATTGGGTAGGAACTTTAAGACTTGGTGGAACAAGAGCACACAGGCTGCAGGGCCCCAAAGGCTTACTAAATCTGGGGCGTCAATTTGGTTGTAAGTTTGATGAGCCAAAGTTGAAGGGGAAATGTGACCAGTTATATAAAATTCGTATTACCCATAAAAAAGATAAGCCATTCCTCAGGAAACACAAAACATTAAAAATGAGAGAAACATCTTACATAGGTCTTAATGTAAGAAAGAGATTGTTAATGTAGAGAATGTAATCCTGAACCCCATTTATATTATGTGTGATAGTGGGTGTCGATGGCAGTTTCTGCAGTGTAGCCAGAGGGTCATCAAGGGTCTCATGTGAGACTGAACTTGATACAACCCACACTTCTCTAATGGTTTAGTCATGTATGGGGATAAAATCTGAAATTTCTAGGACAAACTTTCTTAGCCTAGGGTCCATGAATCCTTCAGCATCCATTAACCTCTTAGAATTATGTGCAAAATTTTGTGTGTTGTGTGCATCCTTCTGAAACAAAAGCCTATAGCTTTCATTATATTCTGAAGGGGGGTTGTACTACAAACACATGGTTAAGGGCCAGTGGTCCACTGCGCCAGTGGTACTACAGTCCAGCTTCAGAGCCAGTCACATTAGCAGCACTCAGAAGGCTTGTGAGAAATGCAAATTCTTGCTGTATACCTGAAACTAATACAAAGTAATATTGAATGTTAACTATAATTGAAGAATTTTTAAAGAAACAAATGCAAATTCTCTGACCCCACCTTAGAACTATGAGTCAGAAAGTCTGGGGGTGGTGTCCAGCTGTCTGTGTTGAAAAGTCCTTCAGGTGACCCTGATGACCACTGAAGTTAGAGGAGTGCTGCTCTGAGTCCGAGACTCACCCTCTTGTTAATTACTTTCTACAAGTGGAAACAGGAGACAACTCCAGGCAATAGTCTTAGTCAAGGACCCACAATGTGGATGTTCTGTGTTGCTGAATAAGAGCACACGCATTTCAAAAATTACCTGAATGGGCTGGGATGTTTTTTTATTAAAAATTTGGAAGCTTAAATAAAAGTCTTGCCTCAATAAATAGTCCTCCCATCTCCACGTAGAGGTAGCCTGAAGAAATCAGAAAATGAGCAAGGAAGGTTCTAAAGTTTCTTACTTCTTTGTTTCTCAAAGTTATGGTACCTGCACTGTTGGCATCAGAGTCACCGAGGATGCTGGCTATAATGCCTAAGCCTCACTCCAGACTTAATAAATCACAAGGGGGAACAGAAGCTTCTATTTACAATTCTCTATGTACAGTTATACCCTAGTGTTTGAGAACCACAACCATAGAGTATAATCCAGAGTTTTTTGCCCTGAAAATTCAGAGCAGGATTTATAGCCCCAAACCCTAGTTGTCATTACCAATGTGCCACAGGGCAGGGCTATGGACCCGAAGGCCTGGCTCCCAGTCGGAGTCTCCTTTCACGTTGTGATCAACGTGAGAGCCCTAAGCAGAGCCCTAAGCAGCCAGCGCCCCTCTTCTCTGACCGGCAGAACGGCTTCATCGTGATGTTGGATCACTCCTCCTGTATGATTAGTTTGAGAATTGAGTCAGAGATTACACATGTGGAAGCACTTTGAAAGAAGAAAATTACTCACGGACTTTGGTTTGGGGTTGGCTTTTTTTTTTTTATCATCCAGACTCGTTTTCTCATTTACAAAATTAAAAGCGTAGACTAGAATAGATGACCGTTCAGGTCTCATTCATGATTGACATTTTGTAAAATACTTCACCTATAAAACTGTAAATGTTGTAAATACACATTACTTTTTTTGAAAATATGTGTATATTCTCCCATTTTCCTCCCTTCTCATCCTTTTATTTTTTTAAATTACAGTTGACATTCAATATTATTTTATATTTGTTTCAGGTGTACAGTATAATGGTTAGGTATATATTTTATGAAGTGATCTCTCCAATAAGTATAGTACCTACCTGGCACCATAAATAGTCATTACAATATTACTGACTATTTTCTCTACGCCGTACTTTACATCCCTGTGACTATTTTATAACTGCCAACTTCTGAATTCCTTCGCCTTTTTTACCCAGCCTTTCTTGAATCCTGGCAGCCATCATCAGTTAGTTCTCTGTATTTATGAATTTGTTTCTGTTTTTGCTTTTTTGCTGTGTTCTTTAGATTCCACATATAAGTGAAATCATATGGTATTTGTCTTACTCTATGACTTATTTCACTTAGTATAATAACCTCTAGGTTCATCCATGTTGTCACAAATGGTAAGATTTCACTCTTTATCATTGTCAAGTAATATTCCATTTCATGTCTGTACCACTTCTTATCCTTCTGAAACTAATCTGACAGAATCCTCCTGTGTACCTTTGCAGGCTAAATTGATTTTCTAATGTATTTCTCTCTTTCTGCCATTCTTCTAACCCTCTTCTTTCATGTTAAAATGTCTGATATTTTCTCATACATATTAATTTTGGATAAAGAAAAGTGTTGCCATAACATAAAAGTTGTGTCTTGTGACTCTCTTGGCATGTAATGTAACCTGATACAAAATAACACTTAAAAAATATTACATTTGCTCAGGGTTTTAAGGGATTTTTTGGTTTATGTATTGTGTAATATATATATAGGAAGTAAAAGCATATTTAACGTGTTTTAAATTATTACTAATGTTCCTTAGTGCTCTGACTATGATTTATGTCGAAGAGTTTCTGGGCAAAGGCAGCACAGTGGCACAGGGTACGTATACACACGAGATCAGTGGGATCTAGAATTCATTGAGAATCAAAGGAAGAAAAAGAAAGAAGCCCAAAAAGAAGGAAAAAGCGAAGAGGAAGGGGAAGAGGAAGAAGAGCAAGAAGAAGAAGAGGTAATATCCTAATAGCACATACTGTACTCTTAAAAATTTGTGACAATTACATTAGATAATACAAATAACAGATAATACAAATATATTTAAATTTTTTTAATTTAGTCTGGAGGAAATAGCAAAAATATTTCACATTTTTAAGAGCTATTAAATCATAGTCTGAAGGTCGTAAGTTTAACCTTCTTGACAGGGTGGAAGTCCCTTTACATGCTGTCAGCTAATCTACTTTCTTTCATAGCAACAGAAAGTTATTGGTCGCATACTGTGTATCAAGCATTATGCAAGTTAGTGAAAAGTTGGAGCAATAAAAGACAAAGTATAGTATGAAGAGCAAGGTAGCCCAGGCATAATGCAGTGTATGAGGTTAACATAACCAATTCCAAACTCAGACAAAGGGAGCACATAAAAAGAAATCTATAGCCCAATTTCACATATAGATGTTACAACAACCCTAAAGTCAGTACTAGTGAGCATAAAGCAATAGGGCATCAAAGGAATCTTCTACCACAAGTTAGTGAGGAAAATTTAATATTAAAAAATCTGGTAACAGGTGAGGGGCTGGACTTGGCCCACTGGGGTGGGGTAGGCTATAGTTGGCCAGTTCCTTCTCTACTGAAATATACATGTGGTTTCTATTATAAATTTATAATTTTGTATAATTTTTATACTTTCTATAGTTTATAATTATAATATCACAAGTAAACACTATTTCTATTAGGGCCTAGACCCTATTAATTTATAGATGGATACATTGCAAATAAATTGCTCAGTAGAAAAGATAACTTCCCGAGGTCACAGTTCTACTGCCCTATAGGATATTAAGCAGCTTTACATCTAAAATTGCTATCTCATTTAAGTGGTTATATATACTTCAGCTTTGTCATACTGCTGATTCCCTGACTAATAGGTTCAATGAATCTTTGACATTTGTTCTTTCATTTAAGACTAGATCTTAAAAGTTCTCATTACAAGACAAAAAAATATCATAACCATGTGTGGCGATGAATGTTATCTAGGCTTAGCATGGTGATCATTTTGCAGTGCATATAAATATTGAGTCACTATGTTGTGTGTTTGAAACTATATAATGTTATGTCAATTATGTATGAATAAAAACTTATTCATATAAGAAAGCCTATTGAAAAACAAAAACATCTTCCCTATGCAAATAAGGCATTGTATAATAGCATCTATTCGTAGCAAATAGGAATTTTAAAGTATGCTATTTTAGTGTGAATAGAACACACCATCTTAAATAAAAAATGGTGAGATACAGAGGTCACAACTCAGTTATGGGGGCCATAGGTCAATTTGTGATTTTGGCCAGGGATATAATGGGAAAGAGTGAAGAATGGGGCAGGCTAGGCCTACACTGTCTGATATGGTAGCCACTAGCTCCATGTGCGTATTTAAATTTAAATTAGTTAAAATTATATAAAAGTAGAAATTTAGTTCCTCAGTAGCACTAGCTACATTTGGAGTGCTCAGTGACCAAACATGTCTGTCTTCCACATTGGACAGCACAGCCACAGAGCATCTCCATTACTGCAGAAGTTTCCTCTACACAGCTAGAGAGTGCATGCCCTTCTTCAGAGGGTATGTCCCTCTCAGCTCCAGCCCAGCCAACTCATGCCATGAGGGAAAAGTGGCCTATTTTTACCAGGTAGTCTGGTTTCTCCAGAGAAACCAAAATCAGCGTCATAAAATAAAGTAGTTGGCAAGTAATCTGAAAATTGTAAAACACCCTGTAGTCTGTGAAAAGTTTGATATTAAGAAAGCTGTTAACAGAGGACGGGCTAGATTAAATTATGGAAAGATATGAAGGGAAAGGAGAAGAGGAAGGGGAAAGAAAATAGAGAACATAGGAAAATAATTAGAAATAATTAAATTATGAACAACTGTATGCCAAAAAACTGGACAACCTGCATGAAATGGTTAAATTCCTAGAAACATACAATCTTCCAAAACTAAATCAGGAAGAGTAAGAGAATCTGGATAGACAGAGTATGCTTAGTGAAATTGAAGCAGTCATCAAAACTCCCAGTAAATGAAAGCACTGGACGGGATAACTTCCAGTGAATTTTACCAAACATTCTGGGAAGAACTAACACATCTCCTTCTCAAACTATTTTTAAAAATTCAAAAGGCTTGGAAAGGCTCCCAAGCTCATTTTACAGGCCAGCACCATCCTAATACCAAAGCCAAAAAAGGAAATTTCAAAAAAATAAAATTATAAGCCAATATCCTTAATGAACATAGATGTTAAAATCCTCAACAAAATATTAGCAAACTGAATAGAGCAATGCATGAAAAAGATTATACACCATGATCAAGTGGGATTTGTTTCAGGAAATGCAAGGTTGGTACAATGTTTTCAAATCAATAAATGTAATACATGACATAAATAAAATGAAGGATAAAAACCACATGAGCAATCAATAAGTGCAAAAAAAGCATTTGATAAAATCCAACACCCGTGTATGATAAAAACTCTCAGCAAAGTGGGGATAGGGGAAACTTATATAAACATACTAAAGGCCATATACGACAAACCACTGCCAGCATCATACTCAACAGGCAGAAACTACAAGCTTCCCCTTAAGATTGGAAACAAGACAGGGTTGTCTGCTTTCACCTCTTTAGTACTGGAAGTCCTAACCACATTAATCAGACAAGAAGAAGAGATAAAAGGCACCCCAATTGGAAAGAAAGAAGTAAAACTGTCTTTATTTATAGATGACATGATACTGTACATAGACAGCCCCAAAGATTCCACCAAGAAACTACTAGAACTAATAAGTGAGTTCAGCAAAGTAGCAAAATACAAAGTTAATATCCAGAAATCAGTTGCATTTTTATATGCCAATAATGAATTAACAGAAAGGGAAATTAAGAAAACAACCCCATTCACAATTGCTTCAAAAAGAATAAGATACCTAGGAATAAGCATAACCAAGATGTAAAAGGCCTGTACTCAGAAAATTATAAGACACTGAAGAAAGAAACTGAAGGAGATACAAATAAGTAGAAGCACATACCATGTTCATGGACAGGAAGAATTTACATCATTAAAATGTCCATACTACCCAAAGCAGTCTATAGATTTAACACAATTCCTATCAAGATTCCAATGATGTATTTCACAGGACTAGAACAGATATTTCAAAAATTTGTATGGAAGGCCATGCATAGCAACAGTGATCCTGAGAAAGAAGAAAAAAATTGGAGGAATCATGCTACCCAGTATGAAACTATACACTAAGGCCCTAGGACAGCATGGTACTGGCATAAAAACAGATATGTATATCAATGGAACAGAATAGAGAGCCCAGAAATAAATCTACTCTCTATAGTCAATTAATATTCAACAGAGGCAAGCACATACAATGGGCTAACAATAGTTTATTCAATAACTGGTTTGGGAAAATTGGACAGATATGTACAGAACAATGAAACTAGACCAACTTCTTATACCACACACAAGAATAAATTCTAAATGAATTAAAGACTTAAATATTAGACCTAAAGCCACAAAAGTCCTAGAGGAAAACATAGGCAGCAAAATCCTAGACATTGCTCTTAGCAGTATTTTGTCAGATATATCTCCCCAGGCAAGGTAAAAAAAAGAAAAAGATAAATAAATGAAACTATATCAAGCTAAAAAGTTTTTGCAAAGCAAAGGAAATCATCAACAAAATAAAAAGACAACCCTCAAAATGGGGGAGAACACATTCACCAATACATCTGATAAGGATTAATAACCAAAATTTATAAAAAATTTACAAAACTCAACACCAAAAAAAATCCAAATAAAAAATAAGCAAAGGACACTTCTCCAAAGAGGACATACAGATGGCCAATAGACATACGAAAAGATGCTCAATGTCACTAATCATCAGAGAGATGCAAACTAAAACCACAATGAGGTATCACCTCACACCTGTCAGAATGGCCATCATCAATAAATTAACAAACAACAAATGCTGGCAAGGATGTGGAGAAAGGGGAACACTTTTGCACTGTTGGTGCGAAAGCATATTGGTATAGCCACTGTGGAAAGCAACAGCATGGAGATACCTCAAAAAATTAAAAACGAATCTGCCTGTTGACCTACTGATTCCACTTCTGAGAATATATTGCAAGGAACCCAAAACACTAATTTGAAAGAATATAAGCCTGCCTGTGTTCATTACAGTGTTATTTACGATTGGCAAGATACGGAAGCAGCCAAAGTGGCCATTAGTAAATGAGTGGATAAAGCAACTATGGAACATTTACACAATAGAATGCTACTGGGACATAAAAAAGAAGAAAGTTTTACCCTTTGCAACAGCATGGATTGACCTGGAGAACATTATGCTAAGTGAAACAAGCCAGTCAGAGAAAGACAAATACCGTATGATCTCACTCATATGTGGAATCTAATGAACTAACTGAACTAACAAGCAAAGTAGAGACAGACTCACAGAGGGAGAGCAGGATGACAGCTAAGGGGAAGGGAAGGTAGGAGGTGGAGGGATTGAGCAAAAAGGATAAAGGACACATGGACATGGACAACAGTGTGGTGATTGCCAGGGTTGAGGGTTGGGGGTAGAAGGGGACTAAATGGTAATGGAAAAATATACGATAATAAATAGGAAAAGAAGATAGGAAGATAATTAGAGATAATTAAATGCTGCAGGAGATAATTAAATTATGCCTTCAGGCATGATTCAGCCCCCAGGGCCCAGTCTGTTGCAATCTCTGCCAAACGGCACAGCTGTATTCAGAGGCAGACCTGCCACCCTCTTGGATTGATGGTGTGAAAGTGTTCACTTTTACATACAGGCAAGTGTGAACAATGTCCCTGAATTTCTTTTACTGTTCTCGTGACTTCCACCTTCCTCAACCCTCCCCATCCCATTCTATTCTTTCCAGAAGCCAGAGCCATTTTTTAAAGCTACGAACCTGTGACCTTAGATGAAAATCCAAACACCTTCTCACTTGGCTTACAAGGCCAAGGACCCAGCCTCTCTGATCTCATCCCCGCTGTCTCTCCCAGCCTACTCACTTATTCCAGCTGCATTAGTCTCCCACCTAGTCTTCAGCAGTTTGTTTACTTGCTTATCTGTCTGCACCACTGAATGTAAGTAAGCTTTGTGCAACTGGGAGAGAGATTTATATCCCCCACGCCTGTAACCGTCCTCCGTACACAGGAGGTATAATAAGAAGCTGTGTAGGGACTGAATGTACCAGAATCCTCTGCTACAGAGGAAAAAAGACATCTTTTGGAAAAGGTATTGTGTATTAAGCTACTTTGAAATGTACGATTTGGGGTTCAGTAATTTTACTGTTAGTAACTACTCTAAGGGAGAATATTAGCAATATAAAGATATATCTACAGGGCTATTTGGTGAAATGTTTTTTATAATTGTGGAAAATGTAAAACCTTGCTTTCCAACTTTAGAATACTTAAATAATCATATACTTAAGGTTATTATATTATTTGACCAACACAATAGTAATTAAAGCATTTCAGATAAGTTCTAAATTAGCTTATATAATAGGTAATATAGTTCAAATGGTATAAAATACAGATTTTTATGCACTGATTAAAACTAGAATTAATAATTAGATAATAAATATGATAATAATAATAGAATAATAAGTGTGATATTGAACACTTTCAGGCCTTGGGCTAATTTTTACATGCACTATTCCCTCTGCCTGGAAACATTCATTCTCCGGAAAGCTGTGTGCCTCTCTCCCTCATTTCCTTCTGGATTCTACTCAGTTACTTGTCAGAGGACCTTTCCATGACCACCCGATTAACGTAACACCTTCTCCCTTTACTCTTCATCCCCTGTGTCCTGCATTATCTTTCTTGTACCGATCCACTACCTAACCTGTTGTATATTCGTTTGTTTACTTATGTTCTTTATCCCCCAGCTGGAATGTGTGATACGGGATCCTCAGTGTCTTAGTTGGTTTTATTCCCTGTGGTATCTCAAGCTTCTAAAAGCGCCTGGACATAGTGAACACCTGATCAGTCTTTTCTGAATGAGTAAATGAACAAACTAAAACCTCAGGTATTCAGAGAAAATATAATTGCCTTTTTTGGTCTCTAAAAATTTGATGTTCTTTCCCTTCTCTTCCCAACTCATTGAGGAACACAAAGAAATTAGTAAGTATCAAAGTCAATTTCAAGTTTTATTCATCTGTAAAGGCCCTTTAGGGTGTTTAATCTCTCTTAAATAAAAACCTTCAGTCTCCGATGTTCCCTTCTGCTTGCTTCTCCCTCCAAAATGGCCTCTAGATGTAAAGAGGAAAGGATGTGGGTTGTATTTAAGTAATCATGACCATGAAGTTATTTAAAATCTTTTCTTTTTCCTTTTAGGCATTTATTGCCGAAATGAAGATCGTAGCTGAAATTCTTCAACATTTAGTTCAGAGGCCTGAGGATTATTTGGGAAATGTTGAGAACCTCGTTAAACTTTATAAGGAGACAGTTCTTCATGCTTTAGAAGTAAGAACAAGATATATTACTGAAATGGGAATATTAACATTTGTGTTCTATCTCTAGTTAAACAGCTTTTACATTTATTCACCTCTGTATATCATCTGCCTGACGCTCCTCCTCTTGAATTTGGTATAGAATGCCTTTAGAATAAAGTTTCCATCCCGAAGGCTGTTTCGAAGAACAGTATTATTTTACTTTTACAAAACATTAGTGTTGTTGAAAGTGCTAAATGAACTGCAGTTTTCAAAAGTCACCAGGGGAATTTGTTTATGGTTGGAGATTGGAAAACCCATGTAAGAGACTCTTTAGTAAAATCATTTTCAATCTGTAATTTATAAGTTTATCAAAACAATTGTATACTTAAGGTGCATCTTTTATTTTAAAAGGAATTGTTAGTTTATTTAAATTGCAATCTAAAGGAGAATTATCCCCAGATTGGTTTCTGTGGCGATGCCATTCAAAGTTAATTATATGTAAACATGAAAAGGTCATTATATATTTTATAATAATGAATTTTTAATTAAAATAATCAGTGTTTTAAGAATATGATTACTAAAACTATAGTTATTTTACAAAATAACATATTTTATATGGTCAAAAATCTAAGAAAGACTGCCAAATTTGTGTTGGAAATTTATTCACCAAACATTTAGTGAACTTGGGTATTTGTCCAGACATATAGCTGGGCAGTAGAACAACAATCTCCCCAAGTCCTCTTCCTGTTTGACAGAGAAACTAAAATTATTTGTTTTTTTTTGTTTTATGATGTTTATGTATTTTTTAAGTCAAATAAGTAAACACTTGAATTCTGGTAATATACCCACCAAAATGAGAACCAATCTTTTTTCCTTTTTATTGAATTTATTGGGGTGACCACTGGTTAACAAAATTATACAGTATTCAGATGCAGAATTCCACAACACATCCTCTGTACACTGTATTGTGAGTTCACCACCCAAGTCAAGTCTCCTGCCATCACCATTTATCCCTCCATACCCTCTTCCTCCTCCTCCACCGCCCTCCCCTTGGCAGTCACCACACTGTTGTCTGTGTCCATGAGAGAACCAAGTTTGTTTTCTTATGTATGGCTTTTATTCCTCCCTTCCTCCTCTTCAGTCCCTGGCCTTTAAACATAGACTTTTAACAGTAATTTACATGTCTGTGTATAACATTCTGTCTCCCTTCAACAAAAATACCATGCACAGTCCGAAAGTGGCTGGCACTGGGCGTGAAATAAAGCATAATTAAAAGCAGATTCAGAAAATCAGAGAACTGTATTCACAGGGGGGAAATAAGCAGAAATAGTCTCTTCAGGGTAAGTGCATAGTCTCCCATACTCACGTCGCCAATGCCCAGTGCGGTGTGCAAAGTATGGTGAGTGCTAAATGCTTAGAAAATGTTCAGCTGAACAAGTGATGAGATCACAAGGGAAAAAAAGATGGCTTCAGTTGCATTACAGGTAAGACTTTGGAAAATAAATTTTTTAAAAACCTCATTCAGATTAAAAGATAAACTGGAAATATATCCACATTAATTATGAAAAAGTCATAGAAATGTTTTTTTTAACCTGTAAGTTCTCACCCTTCTGAGATAAACAGACCACACATATGAGCAGACAGGTCACAAAAATTAAAGGCAAAAGAGTAACAAGCCTCTAGAAAAAATGTTCAGCTTCACTGAGTATGAAGAAATGCTAATCAAGATAATGAAGTATTATTTCCATGATCAAATTTTAAAAGATGAGCAGAGAACAAGACTTCCTGATGCTAGGAAGAATATGACAAAGCAAACACATGCCGCTGAAAGAAGTAGAAATCAGTGTGGTCATTTCGAATAGCTTGAGCAATGGAAATAACATGTAGTATATCATTTCAGCTTTCAAGATTTCTTCATAGAATATTAAAATTCTTATCTTGTATTCAGTTTTCCCAGTGATTCTAGGTTATAATGCTTCTTTCCTATTACTTGCAGGAAGTAATGGCTGAACACAATTCCCTATATTTCATTGAGCTGGATGGAAACAGGCCGCCAGAGGAGCTCTTCACAGTGAGTGCAATTTTCAGAAAATATATTTCACAGTTTGGAAAATGAAAAAGTTGTTGACTGGATTGTACTTATTTTAACAAACATGAGAAATATATTAAATTCTAACTATTGCTTGAAAAATTCATTTTGACACTTAAAAATGTGATGTTGTATTTATTCATTTGTTTATATTTAAATCAAAACTGCACTTGAATCTAAAATCTCTTTATGATCAAAAGTGCTTCAAAGAAAAATAAAAGCAAATAGCGACCAATAAGCACATGATAAAATGCTTAACCTGAGTCACTACAGAAATGCAAAACAAAACTATAATGAAATACCATTTCATACCTACTAAGATACATGAAATTAAAAATACAAAAACAAAAACAGGGACTAACAAGTGTGGCAAGGATGTAGAAAAATTGGAAACCTCATACATTGCTGGTAGGGTTGTAAAATGGTATAGCAGAAAGGCAGAACATAGTCTGGTGAAAAATAATCTGAAATTATTTGAAAATTGAAACTCTAAGGATGAGCCACTGGAGGATGGATGTGGCATTACTGAGGGGGGAAACTGTAGGAGAAGTGTATTTGAGTGGGTTGGTGGTGAGGGTGGATCATGAGTTTTATCTTGCACGTTTACATCTGAGGTAAGTAGGAGACATCTGTGCGATAATAGAAGATAAATATTTGTCTCTGCCCCTGGTTCCTGGCATAGAGCTCCCCAAACCCTTGTGATTTCCTAAGTGATAAGAGCACTAAAAGCATCTTTTGTTCTATTGAGGTGACTCTGAATAGGCTCCTGGGGGGTCCTGGATGGGGGCTGGGAACCAGAAAGCCCAGTTTATTAAAGGACATAATGAAGGATGCAGATGGACAGCAGATGAAGAGATACATAGGGTGGGGTCTGAGAAGGCCCCAAACTCAGGAGCTTCTGTCCCTGTGGAGTTGGGGGTGTGTCAGCATCCTGGCGTAGACGTGTTCTCCAACCTGGAAGCTCTCCAAACCCCATATTATTGGGATTTTGTGGAGGTGTCCTTACAAAGGCGTGATGAGTGACTAACTCTGTTTCTAACCCCTCTCTCTTGCCTGGAGGATAAGGGCTGAAAATTCCAAGCTGCTCTTTTCTTTTTCTTACATCCCACATTCAATGCATCAAGCATACACAGCAGGCTTCTTTGGAACGTATCCAAAATTTGACCCCTTTCTGCAACCTAAGATGCACTTTCCTCAAGGTAGAAACTCCAACAGGCCTGCTTGAAACTTGCCAAGCCTGTTAAAGCCCCGTTTGGCATTGGTACCCTGGAACTTCTGCCCACATTCCACTGGCTAAAACAAGTTACATGGAGAAGCTCAACACCAATGTGATAGGGAATGTACTTTACTCAACGTGAACTAGGAAACAAACAAGGAGAGGGAGGGAAGGGTGAATTGTGGGTAAATAATACAATCTACTACAGATTACCATGTACCATCAGTACTTTGTCTATCTCACCATCTCTCAACTCAGACTCTGTTTCAAATTCTCCCACAGGGTGCCATAAACTAGGTGGTTTAAAATGGCAGAATTTATTCTTGTGTGGTTCTGCGGCTAGAAGTCCAAAATCAATGTGTTGGTGGGGTCCTGCTCACTCCAGTGCCTCCAGGGTGAGACCTATCCTTGCCACTTCCTGCTTATAGTAGCCCCGGGCAACCCTTGGCTTGTGGCAACCTAACTCCAATTTCTGCCTGTCTTCTTGTGACTGTTCCCTCTGCCTGCAGAGGTCCGGTAGAGCTAGACCTCTAAGGACATGAATATTTGGGGATCAGAGGGAAGACTGGTATTGGTTGGGTTGCTCCCTTCCAAAAGATATTTTGAGGTCTTAACCTCCAGTACCTGTGAATGTGACTTTATATGCAAATAGGGCCTTTTCAGTTGAATCAAGTTAGGATGAGGTCATTTTGGTGAATTGTGATGGGCCCTACTGCAATGTGGCTGGTGCCCTTACGAGAGAAGAGACTCAGACACGCAGGCAGAAGAGGGCTATGTGACAACAAAGGCAGGGACTGCAGTGATGTGTCTATAAGCCAAGGAACACCAAAGATTGCCAGTAAACAACCAGAACTTGGAGGAAGCAAGGAAATATTCTACTCATGAGCTCATCACTTTTTCAAAATATCTGAGATGTTCAAATACTGTTGTATTTAAAGATGTGTTCTTTAAATTTAGACAGTTATGAGTCGACTTAAGTTTCTGAACCTACGAAGAGCAGCTATTTTAACCAAACTTCAGAGTGCAGAGGAAGAAATGAATGATATAATGGACAATGTAAGTTATTTTAACTGTTTGAAAGTGAACATTTTTACTATGTGCTATTCCCTGAATTTGTATTCTTTCAAGGTTTAAAAGGAGTTTGGGGATGCCTTTTATAAAAATTGATTTGATTTCTGGGAAAAACTGTAATATTAGCGTAATATACTTACAGACATCAAACACAACAAAACCAAAGTTTTGAAACAAAAAGCCAGTAAAAGCAGAACCACCAATGTCAGGAATAATGAGAAAAAAGGAATCAAGTTCACTTTAAAAATTCTGTAGCACCAAAGAAAACAAAGACATAAAAGCCCTGAACTCGGAGCGTTCATTCCTTCTTTCAACCGTTCTACCAATTTTTGGAATATCTCCTGTATTCCTGGCACTGATGTATTATGGATGTGATGGTGATCAAATTATAAATGCTAAGTGCTAAAGGGACCACAAGTTTAATTGGAGATGTAATCTGTTCTGGAAAGTTTAGTTTCCCAGCTATGAATAGAAATTTAAAAGCAAATACCAGAATTTATAAGTAGACATTGTAATTCAAATAATCTTTGAAGAAAGACCTTTTTGTTATCCTCTAATGTGTAATCCCTTAATCTTAATGGGTGGTCAAATTTGGGGGACATTTCAAGGAAGATCTTAATGAGCGGACACAGCTGGCACATGTGCTGGGACTTCAGTAACACTAACCGATGCTGAGGAGGGCGGAAGATGGGCCTGGTGAGCACTGAGGCTGTATCCTGAGCCTCCTCTTTGAGGTCATCAGTGGAGGGAAATTTAAAGTACCCGTGAAACCTGTGGGAATTTCCAGCTAAAAAGTTTGTCTTAGAAATTATTGCCTAAGATCTGTGCCTGAGGATGCCTGCCCTCTTTTCACAAAAGGACAGAGGTTGTGACTGTGTACAATGGGGTCATTATTCATGCCCCTCAAGTGGTGTTCCTCCCTGGCAGTCCAGACCACCTCCAAAAGAATCACCCAGGAAGCTTACTACAAACACAGATTCCCCAGGCCCACATCCAAGACCGGCTGAGCCAGGCTGTCTGGCAGCGGGACCTGGAAATGTATTTTTACAAGGCCCAGAGATGATTTCTATCCCCACCTAAGTATGAGAACCGCCACTTTGAAGTTTGGGCACTGAGGAATCCTGGCTTATCCTGGTTGATAATCTTGACGTTTCTGAGTGTTTTTGAGGAACTTTGGAGGAATGCCCTTGAGCTAAAGGTAGGTGAGTTGAAGAAAATCAACATAAAGGAGCTGAATATAAAGGACTTAAATTTCCAAAGAGGATTTCTAAATGGCTAATCATCTGGATTTGAATTCCAGGTCTGTAGGCACCAGGTCTGTGACTTGGCTGAACCTTACCCTTTGTTCAATTGTTTAAACAAGGGACACTATCCTCTACCATATTGCATTATTATAAGAATTATATAAGATGATGTTTGTAAGGTACCTAAAACCAATGGTAATATTCAAATATCTAACATCTGTGTTGAAGGGGCAAGCTAGAGACCTGTGCAGTCACACAGAACTCCACTCTTAGAAGGGCCCCACAGTTAGTTTAATGCTATGCTGGCACAGTCTTGAAATTCTTAGAACTTTAAAACAAGGGCTCTGCATTTTTATTTTCTACAGAGCCTGGCAAATTAGCTGATGTGTGCAGGCTCAGTCAGCTAGTCCCAGCTGAGCTGGCGGCAGAGCTGAAGAACCTCTGAGTGCCGGGCATTAGTGAGGTAGTGGCTGGATTGAGGGAGGGCCCAGAGGTTCTTCAGTGAGAGGCTCTGGTGGGAGGTGAGCTTGAGGGTAGTGGCTGTAACTGCTGACTTTCTTGCGCCTCCCTCTGACTGTGGCTGTGACTGGGTTTTCTCTTATAAGACCCTCTGCTTCAGTCTTTCCAGACAGTAAGCCTCCAGTCTTCAACTGGAGGGACAGGGCTGTTGGCTGATTGGGTGACACGGAGAGTGGCTCTGGCCAATAGAATATCCTTTTAAAGATTTTCAACCAATCCTCCTCTCTTCTGCTCTCCGTTTCCTGCCTTCAGATGTCCCTGGTATCAACATGTCCTGAGCCTCTGGAGGATTTTGCAGAGTGAATCAACTTGATTCTTGTCATCCCCACCCCACCCCCACTCCCATCACTGCCACCACATTGAGCCTTTACCTCTCTCTGACCTAAGTCAGCTACCACTCATCCATGTGCTTTCCAGCTATAAAAATATGTAGCCATTAAGGGTCAACTGTCAGCTCCTCTGGTCTCTTTTCCCACTCTGTGTTCTCATGAGTTCATTCCTCTGCTGTCATTTTCATGGGGTTTTAGGAAAGTGGCAAAGACAAATGCAGGTGTTATCTGCCTTGTTAAACTGCAACATCCAACTCGTTTGAAAACTCGTCTCAGCACCCCTCAGCACTAGTAGGCATGTGGCTCCAGGGACTTCAAGGTGAGAAAAAACATGGTCTCCTGTGAACACATTTTTCTCAAGTTGGGACAGAAAATAAGGATGATAAGGATAGAGAGGCTGCCTCCTCACTTGACTGGGTACACTTCAGTCCATAGCTCATCGTCTTGTGTACTGCATGGCGAAGGTGGGTAGCCCCACCAACAAAGTTCTCAGTCTCATGCAAATCCTCTAAGCACTGACAGTTCCCTTTATGCTTAGCTACTTCCCCTAGCTTTCAGTTGGGGACATTCATGCAGCAGCTCTGCACTGTGCATGCCTCTGTGCTCTGTGATGTTGCAGTGGTCCAAGCAAGACCATAGCTCTCATCTCGTCTATTCTCCATAGTCAGCTCAGAGCCAGCAGCTAATGTGAGGTCCACATCTGGAGGTGGAAGGGAGCCAACCTGGACCCTGTCATCCTGGCAGTTGCCCACCATGCCATCTCTCTCCTGTTCTCCTGTCCCTTGCTAAGGTAGCACAAGGACAGTGAACCTTTCAGCAACTGCAGTCTGTGGAGAAGTGGTTGTTAACTTCTCTGGAGAACATAAACAGAAAGAACTTCTGGGGGAAGCTGTACATTCTAATAAGAATGAAAGAGCTAAGTAAATGCAAAAGCAGACTATATATAATATCTTACTATTTAAAAATTTAGGTAAATTGACTAAGAATTTGTTACATTTTCAAACTTTTTCAATAAGAATTTTCCAGTATCTGTTTTCTGAAACAGATAATAGACAACACTCTGTCTACCTTATGCTTATTCTACCTTATAATAGAAAATACTCAGTAAAATTTAAACAAGGTCTTTTAACAGAAATGGAAATGATATGCCTATTAACTTTTGGACAAGTGCAGAATGGTTACCATTAAGAAAAAAGCCAAAATTTACTCTCTAAATTATTTCTTAAATAGTTAAAGCACTATCAAATAAAAAAATAAAAAAATTAATTTCAGCAAAACTTATACCTACATATTTATTTTTAAATTTATTTATTGATTTTAGGGATAGAGGAAGATGGGGAGAGAGAGAGGAATGAAACATTGATTGATTGATTCTTATATGTGACCTGACCAGGGATTGAACCTGCGGTCAACCAAGCCACCAGCCAGGGCACCGACATATTAAATGTGGTTTTGTTTTTAATAGGATGAGCTGTTTCGTACTCTTGCATCTTATAAATTGATTGCACCAAGATATAGATGGAAGAGAAGCAGGTGGGGACGAACATGTCCTGTGGTTTTAAAAGAAGGTTACATTCTTCCAGGATTGCTAGACTTTTCCGTGAGGTAAGTAAGATTTTTCAGAACCTAATTTCAAAACTTGCCCATATTTCTTTTCAGTTGTTTATGATTATCGCATATTTTAAGTTTTCTAGGTAAAATGTACTGTCTGTCATCAGAAGGAACATTAAAAACATTTTTGTCGAACCCACGTCCCTATCTTCTTCCACCAATGCCAGCACCACCGTTTAAAGTTTTCATATTTGGACCTCAGTCTTCAGGGAAAACAACACTTAGCAATTTGCTTGCAGAACATTACAAAGGAAAGGTAACTACTTAGCTAGCTAGCTGGCTAGCTAGCTTTCTACCTATTTATACTTGATTATAATTTGTAGGATTTTATGATTTATAGGATTTATACTTAGTTTTCTTAACACCATCAGTTGGGTAATTGTTCTTCTGGGCTTGGAGGGTGGAAGACACCCATCCCCCTAGCTGTCTGTTGTAGCTTCCAGACCATTGCCCCTCCCTGCTTCCCAAAAGACCTTTGACTACTATGTTGTGTAGGTAATGCCACCCATAACCTCCCCTGGTTCCACTGGTCTGTTTCCTGGGTTTCACCCCTTCTGGCTCACTGGGAGTGAGTATGTTGTGGAGAGAGTTCTTGGTGGTTTCAGTAGCTATAAAGGTAACCCTCCCAGTTCCCTGGCCTGTCAATTCCATGACCTTTCCCCTCATTGATTGATCTTGTTCTCCATCACCATATGAATCAGACGAAACAGTTATAATTGTAAAATATAGAGTTCTTACAAATCAATATGCAGATGAAGCCCCAGTAGAAAAAATATATGGCCAGTAGGCAATTCACAAAATAATAGATACAAATAGCCATTAAACAGAGAGATGCCAAAATGCCAGAGATGTGTCATGTCAACTGTTAAAGTTGAAAGGTCACTATTAACCAGGTGGGGGAAAGTATGTTCTCATACACTACTTGGGAGAATATAACCATTAGGGATGCCAATTGAAAATACATTTAAAAACCTAAAATCCATGCATATCCTTTGAGCTGTCTATTCTATTATATAGATTTTTCCTAAAGAAACTATCAAACATATACACATAACTGTATTCGGTTATAGCCTAGTTTATAACATCAAAAATATGTATGCCTAAGTATATATTATTGGTATTTTAGTTAAATAAATTGTAATATATTCAGCTAATACATACTGTTCATCCATTAAAAATGATAGTGTAGATGTTTGTTAGCATGGAATAAAGTAATATAAGACTACTGAAGGAAAAGTAAAATGGAATCTAGAGGTATAGGAATTATATTTAAACTTAAAAGGCATATAGGAATCTACTTGTAACAATTCAACATGAAGTTTATTACCTACCTGACAAAGGACTTATATTGAGAATACATGTAACATTTTAATCCAATTTCTACAATGAATGAAAGTTGATAAATGCTTAAAAACAGAAGGTGAGTGATCAAGAAGCAAAAAAAAGAAGCTCAAAATTACTAATAATTCAGGGCATATAAATTTAAATTACATTGAAGTACTTCTTCAGACCCATTAAAATCATTAAAATTTAAAAGGTTCACAAACTAAGTGTTGATGAGGATGTAAAGTGGTTACTTTTCATATATTGCTGATAGGAATGCAAAATAGTTCAACCATTCTGGAGACCGGTCAATGGTTAATTATAAAGTCAAATTTATACTCAACTTATGATGCAGTAATTCTACTCCTGGATATTTATCCAAGGTAAATGAAAACATGTGTTCACAGGAAGATTTCAAAATTGTTCATTACTAGACTTCCAGTCAAGATGGCAGTGGTGCCAGACATGGCTTGCCTCTTCATACAATCACATCAAGGATGAAGCTGAGAATCAAATCTATGATTTGGAACAGAAGGAAGAAAAAAACCACTTAACAACAAAAAGAAAAAAGAATCCAAAAATATTAGGATAGTGTCAGCAGCCTTTGGAATAACTTCAAGATATCCAGCATTCACATATAGGGGTGCAAGAAGGAGAAGAGAAAAAGCAAGAAATTGGACACCTATTTGAAAAAATAATGAAAGGAAACTTCCCTAATTTGATGAAGGAAATAGACATGCAAGTCCAGGAAGTGCAGAGTCGCACACAAGATGGATGCACAGAGGCCCACTACAAGATACATCATAATAAAAATGCCAAAGGTTACAGATGAAGAGAAAAATCTTAAAAGCAACAAGTGAAAAGCAGTTGGTTACCTCCAGGGGAGTTTCTGTAAGACTGTCAGCTGATTTCTTAAATTAAACTTTGCAGGCTAGAAGGGATTGGCAAGAAATATTCAGTCATGAAAAACAGGGACCTACAGCCAAAATTGTTCTATCCAGCAAAGCTGTCATTTAGAATGAAGGGTATATAAAGACACCTCAGACAAGAAAAAGCTAAAGTAGTTCATCATCACCAACCCACTATTGTATGAAATATTAGGGACTTATTTAAGAAAAAGAAGATCAAAACTAGGAACAATAAAATGGCAAAAATACATATCTGTCAACAATTAATCTAAAAAATATACTAAGCAAACAAGAAAAATAGAGACAGAATCATAGATATGGAAAGCATTTTTGATGGTTGCCAGGTGGAAGGGGGTTGTGGGGAAATGGGTGAAGAGGTGAGGGGATTAAGAAGTACCAATAGGTAGTACAGAATAGCCATGGGGATGTAAAGTGCAGTATAGGAGAAATGGAGTAGCCAAAGAACTTACATGCATGACCTATGGTCATGAACACTGGTGAGGGGATTGCCTAAGTGAGTGGGGGGTGCTGGGTGGAGGGTAGAAAATGGGGAAAAATCAGGAAGACTGTAATAGCATAACCAATAAAATATAATTTTTAAAAAGTTTATTTCTACCTTATAATAATCAAAAAGTAGAAACAACCCAAATGTCCATCAAGGGATAAATAAAAACATGGTATATTAATATAATGATAATACTCAGCAATACAGTTAATAGATTATTGATAGATAATTACACTGATGAATCTCAAAAACATTATGATAAAGGAGAAAACCTTGGAAAAAATGACAAGCTTCTGACTATAAAGAAGCTTGAGCCCTGGCTGGTGTAGCTCGGTGGATTGAGCGCGGGCCTGCGAACCACATGGTTGCAGTTCGATTCCCAGCCAGGGCACATGTCTGGGTTGCAGGCCAGTTCCCTGCAGGGGACTCACGAGAGGCAACCATACATTGATATTTCTCTCCTTCTCTCTTCTTCCCTTCCCCTCTAAAGATAAATAAAAATTTTTAAAAAAGGAAGCTTGAGAATACTTGGAGGGGAGATATAAATGTTCTGTATATCGAGTGTGGTTATTATATGTATAGATTTGTAAAAACTCATCAAACTATTTACTTAAAATGGGTACCATTTATGGTATATAAATTATACCTACAAAATTAATTTTAAAAATATATATGTAACTTGAAAACATTATATGATATATACGTATATAGATATATAATCTTACATGAAAAAATATGACCAAATTTTTATGAAAGCAAATACTCAAAAATCAGTAAATTCCAAAAATAACATACCTCAAGTAGCATTAAGATTTTAAAGACAGGTAAAGATATAGATATAAATATATGGAAATATAGATGTAGATGAACAATATGAACAATTACATTTTACAGTAACTTGTGCTTATGTTGGTTTTCTCAAATATTCTTTGCAGGTAGTTGACTACGTCAAACATGTTCAACCACGTTTTGATAAAAGCCTTGAAACGTTAATAAAAAATACTATAGCTGAGGCCACTGAAGTGGCTATTAAGACTGTGAAAGAACGACTTCGCACAGAAGTAGAAGCTAAGAGAAAAGGTGACTGGTCTTTTTAAAATGTGTTTTTTAAAGGCTAAGTTAACAATTAAGCCTGGTTACCTGTGGGCAAGGACTTGGTTTGTTCATCTTAATATCCTGGCACCTTGCACATTTGTAGCCTCTTAATAAATGCTTGAAGAAGTGAGTATATATCAACCTGATTCATAAACAGAGGAAAGATTTCCAATCTAGACTTCCAAGGAAATGAATCAAAAAGAGCTTCCAAATTTAGATTGCTTTACTTTTGTGAGTTTACTTGCTGGCCAGAGACTGAGCAGAATTTTTACCTTTATCTACACCAATCACGACAATACCACCGCTCCAACAGGCTCATGGAGTTTAGTGGTGGTGCTGCTGCTGCTGTTTTAGACTTGTGTGTCCACTCTGATTGCAATTTGAGCCTTTCTATTTGAGGAGTATTAATTTTAAATTCAAAAAGTCATAAAGGAAAACTGAAAGGAAACTTAAGATCAATGAACATAATTCCCTAACTTTACGGGAGAAAACTGAGGCACATGAAGGCAAATGGCTTCCTGAAACTCGCCCAGCTGGTAGCATAGCTTGAACCTAGTTTCCAAAGTCCCAGCTGTTCTTTCTCCTGACCATTCTGCCTCTTCCTGTAACTCACTTCTTATATATTTAAGGATAGACACAAGGGCTTGTGGAGGGGGCGGTTTTTCTGTCTTTCTCCAGGAAAAATAGGAGTTCTCATTTCATGAATATTTTTGAAACTTATGATTGGCTTTGATAGAATTTATATCTATAGTTGGTACTGTTGCAGCCAGTGACATTAGAACATGTGGAGGTAGCTTAATATCTGAGCATCTTCTCTTAGTGGGATACACACCATGCAGCACTTGCTGTACACTACTTGGGATATTTTTAACTTTTGAAGATCTGGAAACAAAATGTGAGATTAGCTTCAGTATTGTAGACTGGATTCAAATACCACTACTTGGATTTCTGGAAGCCGTGGCAGTGTATTGTAGTCTGATAGCACCATCACTGTCACAGTTCCACATATTGTTTTCCTAGTAAGGTTTTTCTCATCATGAAAATAATGTCATATATTTATTGGGCATTTACTGTACATTGGGGCCATGCTAAATGCATTGCATGCTTAATCCTTATAACAGGCCTATGAGGTACGTGTTTTTGTCTCCATTTTTCGTACACGAAGAAACTAAGGCTCCGAAGTGTTAGGTACTTGCCCACAGTTGACAGCCAGCAAGTGACTGGTATTCAAATCGATGTCTGCACTCCTATCGTCTGTGTCTCAGGTGGTCACAGAAAACTGGAAAGAGCAGTTGTACTCCAGAGATATCCCATCAACAATTCGATGCATTCTTCAACCCTTTCTTTTTTCTATTTGTATTTGTAATAATTAATTGTGATTCTATGGTATATGTAAACTTGCACTCTTTTGTTTAAAAAGAATGCTTCTTTTTAATTAATATATAATTATTGTTATAAGTTGTGTGTTAGATAGAGATTTAAGTTTGTAATTTCCCAATGGTTGGCCAATTTTATAAATAACATTTACTAAATGATACATATTTTTACTACAGATTTGAAATGCCATTTTGATCTTAATATTAAGTTCATGTGTGTGTAAATTTCTGAATTTTTATTCTATTCATCTTTCTATTACAGTCTTTAATACAGAATGCAGTTATTAAAACTTGATGCATTTTAATTTAGTAATGTAAGTTTCTCCTCAAAACATTTTGTCTTGAAATTATTCCCATGTGTTCTTTCACTTATTCCATAAAATGAGTGCTTAATGTGCACCAGGAGCTGTACTTGGCTTTGGAATGCATGGAGAATTTTTTCAAGTTCTACAACAAATCCCAGTGGGATTTGTTCTCCAGTGGGAGAACTGTGTTAACATTAAACAATCAATGGTGAGAATTAGCACCTCTACTATTTAATCTTTCCAGGGAAACAGAGGAAATCGCCATTTTTTGGTCTAACATTTGAGCCCTTCCTTAATATTTTGTAACTTTTCTCATGTGTTATTTATAGTTTTCTTAATAATTTTATTCCTGGGTATTTTGTCATTTTGTTACTATTGGATGAGATAATTTTTCTGTTGTATTTTCTAGAACAAAGGGGGAGCTAGCTAAGGTCCTGGAGGAAGATCCATGATTGTAATGTTTGTTGAGATTCCTCTTGCACTCCATTATGTCATAAAATCATGGACTTTAGAGCATTCCACAAATTGCCTTTTCCCATCAGAATATAGAAATAGATACTATCTCTCATGTGTTACAAACTTAAAACCCTCTTTTTAAATTCACTAATTATTCTAAATCTGATAATAGGGTTAAGCTTTCTTAAAATTTAAAAAATTGGAATACTCTTGCCAGTGAATTTTACTCCGATATGTTTTTTAAGAAAAAGTCTTGAGTAGAGAATATTGAGGTTCCAAACACAGAAAATGAGAGAGTAATACAGAGGATGGCAGCTAACAGTTGCAGGGTTTTTCTGAGCCATGCATTTTCTAAGTTGCAGTGTCCATTGTTGTATTTCGCCCATGTGGCAGTGCTTTCCGTTTGACAATCCTCATTTTGCGAAGCAGAAACTGAGATGAGGAGATAAAATGATTTACAAAGCCATGCTGACTGAGTCTGAACTTGCACCCACATCCATCTGGCTTTAAAGCAGAGGAATGAATCATCATACCTGACTCCTTACCCTCCACTACCTTCTGCTAATACAGCCAATTACTGTCTTTCAGCTTTAAGAGAACTTGAAAGTGAATTAAAAGCGAAGGAATATGACAAGTTCTCTTCTGATAAGAGCTTAGAAGGGGAGCTCTCTTCACTTGATGATGATGGTAAAGAAATATATTGCTTCTATTATTATTGGCCAGTTTTTAAAATATAAACACATGGCCTGATAAAGCATATTATTCTTTCTCTACAGGGTTTGCTCATGAATCTGAAAGAGAAAGCTCATTAGAAGACAATCAAGAAGCCAAAGTGAAATCAGATAGTGATGAAGCTGCTAAACTTGATAAAGATGGTAACAAAATGAACTGCTAATGCCACACTTATGGAACTTATTTTTCTTTATATTTTTGTCATGTTTATATTGAAGCTTAAAATACCCCCAAAATGGGAATGTTCAGGAGAAAAGAGTTAGCATCTCTCTTACAGATTTAAGCTATAGAACAAAAATAGATTTACTAGAATAAAGAAGAAAAGTATAGGAACTGAGGCATCTAATATGATTAGGTCCTCCTAAGTTTTTTAAAATGTTTCTAAGTGTAACAAAATTACTATGATATAATAATAAATTATCTCTTAAAATTTCTCTACTTCTTTTAATGCATTCAGATTCAGCCATCATAAACCTAGAGTTTTAGCTGTGAACTGTTATCATTTAGTGCTATTTATCCTTATAAAATTTTTCCAATCATATTTTAACATAATTAAAAAATACAATGTAAACTGTTTTTACCTTTTTTGATTTATAATGTAACATTTAATTACATTATTTCTTTAAGGGATATTTTAACCCTCATTTTCAATTTACTTTATAATTTTCCTATTTATAGATAATAGGTTTAACTAATTCTTTATGTTGGATACTTGTCATTTTTCAGATTATTTTGGTACTAAAAATAATGCTTCAATGAATTTTAAACAAAGTTTTGTCTGTGAGTTAACATAAGTGGAGTCACTGGTTTAATGAGTATGAAACTGTAGGCAGAGTCAAATTGTGTTGCATAAAAGTTGTTTCAGATTCTGTTCCCCTCATTAGTACGCAGAATACATGTCATTGCTTCCTCAATATTTTCTCTTTTTATATACTATTTTAATTTCTAACTGTTTCTGAAGTTTAGTATTTGTTAACCATTTATATTTCTTTTTTCTGAAGTAATCATTTTTTTCTTTTCCCCATTTTTCTAAGTTTTATCTGTTGTATGATTTCTATATAAACTTCCTATATTAATTACTATTTTTAATAGTCTTTTTCCAGATTGGATGGTTTGTCTTTTCAATCACTTTGCTATGTTTGAAGTAAAGGGATTTTTTTACATTTTGGTACTCAAATCATTACTTTCTTTTTGTTGATTTCTTCCACTTACTTTCAGGCTTAAAAAAGTCATCTTCTCAACCAGAGATTTCATATATGCTAATACTCTTTTTTTTAATTTTTAAAAACAATTTATCCAACCTTTTGTATTTAATTTTTAAGTACAGCTATAATTTATTTTATTATATAATCTAGAGCTGATGTTTCTTGTTTGGTTCTTACACCTGAATCAGACAGGCGTGCTATGTATTTCAAGTCTAGTAGGAATTGAACTGGGCACTGTCAGAAACTTACGTGTGGTATTCTTCCTGCCCCGAAGTACACACAGCACCTCTCCTAGCACACTCACTCACACACACACACACACACATTAAAATTTTGGACAAATGACTTCTGGGAGTTGCCAGCCAGTACACTAAGAGAGCCCCTCCCCAGAATGTCTGTCCCATGCTTGGGAGAGGCAGCACCAAGTAGAAGCAGACATCAGAGCCTCTACCTGCTGCTGGAGGGATGTCACCATTGGCAGTGGTCTCTGGTAAAAATTCACCTTCCCTGCCCCCTGTGTCTGAGATAAACATGGCCTTCGCCTTGGGAAGGGAAAATTTGATACGTATTTCTCTCGATTCAGATCTAATGGCATTATATGAAACTGAAATTACTCATGGTTTTGTTATAGGTTAATTAAGTCATTGTCTTTGTTTTCTACTACTTATAGATATGTTTATTTTATCACTATGGCTATTATTTTAACTTAAATAATTAGGAACATGAATCCCAGGACCCCGGACCCATACCACAATCTTTTTGGGTGAATTACCTGCAATTTAATACTGTTCTGTAGGTGTTAACAATATTGCATTCACAGATAAAAGGGAAACCAGTGCATTGTCTCTATTTAAAAGGGGAATATTGCCAAAGAAACCCAAAACATTAATTCAAAAGGATATCTGCACCCCTTTGTTCATTGCAGCAACATTTGTAATAGCCTAGATTTGGAAGCAGCCCAAGTGTCCATCAGTAGATAAGTGGATTAAAAATGTGTGATACATTTACACAGTGGAATATTTACTTTCAGCGATAGCATGGATGGACCTGTAAAGTATTATGCTAAGTGAAATAAGCCAGTCAGAGAAAGACAAGTACCATATGATTTCCTTTATATGTGGAATCTAATGAACAAAATAAACTTAGAGACAGACTCATGGATACAGGGGACAGACTGACAGTTCTCATAGGGGAGGGACTGGAAGTTGGGTGAGAGGGGTGAAGAAATTAAGCAAAGAAAAAAAGACTCATGGACACAGACCACAGCATGGTGATTGCCAGAGGGAAGGGGAAGTGAGAGGAGGCAAAAGAGGGTAAAAAGGGTGTAAGTGGTGACAGAAAAAGACTTAACTGGAGGTGATGAACACACAAAACAATATACAGATGATGTATTGTAGAATTGTATACTTGAAAGATATATAATTGTATTAACCAGTGTCATTCACCCCAATAAATTCAATTAAAAATTAGAAATTAAAACTACTCAGTTCGGAAAAAAGTTCTCAAGGCAGTCAAATCTAAAATTGGAGTCAAAAAAGGTAAATTAATATTTGGGTAATTTGGTTTTCTTAGATTGTGGATATAAAAATCACAAACAGTTCCTTCAGAATTTGAAGGAGAAAGATGAGATTTTTTTAAAAAGCATTATTAATACCCAACTTCATCTAAAAGACTACTCTATTATAAATAGTTGGACATGTGGGAATACAGACAAAAATAATGTGGAATATTGTTTTGGTAGAAAAGAATATTGGGAAGACAGGAGATCTATCTGTTTGTTCTGCCATCCCTGGCATGTGGCTACTGTAACAATTCACAACATGGCTGCAGGTGCTCCAGCCATCATATCAGTATGCCTAACAGGAAGAGAGAAAAGGCAAATGACAAAAACTGCACTCCTCCCAGATGACTTCTACTTCTCGTTAAAGAGATGACAGAAAGACTCACCAAAAATTTTTTTAATCTGTTTGCATCTTATCTATGGGCCATCTAAGCTATAATGGAAGTTGGAAGATGTGGTGTTTTGAACTGGGCACTTTGTTGACCCCAACCAAATCAGGGAAGTTACTAAAGAAGAGAATGGATACTGGGTGGAAAACTAGCAGCTTCTAGCACATATAGTATCTTTGCCTGACTGTTTCTGCCTCACCATGCCCCCTTTTCCAAGACCATGGGTTGTTGCCTCTTCCACTCTGCCTCTCCAGGAACTGTGGGCTCTCCCCACTGCTGAAAACAGACTTTTTAACTTCACAACAGGGAGTGTAGCAGGAAGCTGCTCACAGAAGGCCCTTTGGGGTTTTCCTGGGCTAGGATCAGTTGGGCTCTGGTGGGAGACTCTGATGGGGCAGCAGGTCAGCAAGCACAACCAGAAAGACAGAGGGAGAGGAATCAGGAGGAGCTGCCAATCTCCTGTCTCATTTACAACATGATGCATCTGTGAGCCAACTCAGCTGTGTAAGGAGACACTCAGGATGCACTGAGGGCAAGAATCAACTGTAACACATAAGAAACCAGCCTATGTCACCCTTTCTTCTTTTCCTCCAACTTGCCTATCTCCTGTCTTTTTCCTGTCCTGTGTAGTCTCATGCTTGTAATTAGAAGTGTTCATCTCACTTTCTGACTCATTCCCTAGATGCTCGTGTTTTAGCTTGACCCCTGGAATCGTTTGAAGCGTACCTCTTCTCTCTGGCTCTCTGAGTTTTGACTGCTGCCTAATAGGATTTCTTGCCTCATTCACTTTCATTCTGATGCACTGGCTTTAAGCCACTGCTCTGTTATTTTGTGATTCCTGATCTGACATTTTCTTCTGAGTCTATTTCCCCACTTTCCTAGCATGTGCTACAGTAACACACAGGTAGTACTTTGTTGGGTATTAACAATTATGTTCTATTGCAAATAGAGTTGTCCACTAAAATTATTAATAGCATTCATTTATTAACTTACTTTACTTTAAACTCGACAGAAGACTCAATAAATGAGGTCACTGCAGATCATCCCGAGGTGGTTTCTATGGTAAAGGAGACTGTGAAAATGACCAGGAATATGACCTTTGAACAGCCAAATGAAAAATATGCTGAAATCTTAGAGGAAGTCCTGGAAGAGGTAAGAAATCCAGGCTATTTGTTTTTATCATTAATTTAACAGACACTGAGACAGTGTTAACCTGGTTTATGTATAATTAATTTAGAGTCTCATTGACAATACTGAAATCTGTAGCCTTCAAATTCATGTACATTTTATAGTCAACATTGTTATGTATAATGTACCTTTGTGAATAATTGCTTATGTTCTTTATAAGTTTTTATTTATCAACAATTATGCAATATAATTTCATAATTACTTTAAAATTACTTTTAAAGTAATTCTTCACTAAATTTTATTGTCTTTAATTCCACTCAGTTTGTTAAAAGATGGTAGAGATCAGGCCAATACCAAAATTATATATTTTATCTAATTAGTTGTAAACCAAGACAAATTATTCTCCATAGATAGTTTCATCCAACCACCCTAAATGTGTTTTCATAGTGGAAATGGATGGACACATGAGTGATTTTCCAATCTGAGGGGAAAGTAAAGCCTCAGATACTATTCCCTACCAATGGCAAATCAGAAAGCTTATCTTTTGTTTGTAATGAATATGATATCTGTATGGGTCTGTTTTACACAGAGACCTTGAGTAAGCATTCAGAGCAAAGTCAAAGAGAACAAATCAGTTTTAGACTCTCAACAAACTTATATATTTCTCTTTAATTTGAAAATAGTGCAGTGTAATTTGAAAATTATGTGAGAAGAAAAAAATTGTTTTGTGAGGGTGTACGACCACTCTGTAATGTATTGGGTGGGCTCTTCAAGCCCCAGTCTGTACCCAGAATGAGTTGCTATCTCCCTATGAGCTTCCAAAAGAGATCTTTCAACTTCTCCTGCATCTCTTCAGGTTATGCTGTCATCGATTTATTCCTTCAGAAACACTCTAAGCACCTACTATTTGCCCTGTACTAGGTTCTAGGGATATCAAGATTAAACTCAGCTCTTTCTAAGGAGTTATACAGGTCAGGTGGGGGATGGCTGACCAATAATCCAATAATTGAGTTACCATGTGCTAAGTGATTAATAGGTATATACCAGATGTAGGAGTTCCACCAAGGTCAGGGCTGTCATCTCTGCCTGTGAGATTAGACAAAGCATCCCAGAGCAGGAGACATGCAAGTGAGGGACATCTTTAGCACTATGAAAGTCCCGCCGTTGCCCTTCACTGAAGCATTTCTCCATTGCTTTCAGAGTTTATTTTGGAGGATACAAATCTACAGGGAGTACTAATAAAATACTTGTGATAGAGGAATATATGTAGTGTCATTAGACGGTACACTGTGACTCTGGGATTGTGGGGGTTGAAATTACGTGAGCTTTTACCACCAAATCTCGTATCAGATTGTCTTTCCCAAGAGAACAGAGACCTGTGCGGAAGACTGTTTTACTCATCATCTGTTTTCTATGATTTCTGTGAGTAGGAAACTTATTTTCATAGTGTAGCTAGTTAGTTACTAATTTTGTACATGTAAAGATAGAATCTTAAGATGTCTTTATTGAATTAGTTTATGGATTGATGCAATGGTAAGAAAAATCTCAATATGTTTTGAAAAATGGCAAAATAACTCTAAAGGTGGTTTGGAACAAGCAATAGTCAAGACTAGGAAAGAACAGTTTGGCAAAGTATAACAGAGAGAGCCTTGCTCTACCAGCTAGTAAAATGTGTCGAAATGCAACAGACTACTGTTGAGACTCGATAGTCATACGAGAATAAACAGCCAGTCAAAACAGAGGCATAGGTAAACATGCTCTGCCCCCATGCACGACTACAGCAAAAATTACAGCCAGACCACAAAACAAATATCGCCCAGATTCATCAGAAAATCAACTATAGAGAAGTCCAGCAATCAGGGGTCTAAGAAGCTACATCCATCCAGATGGGTAGGAGAAGTAGAGGCGCAGAGTGGCATGGAGAGGCAGCGGAATGGGTGGTCCCATATTCACATGTGGTAGATAAAAATTGGGAGGGATACCTCAGGAGTGAGTCATCCCAGCCCCAGACCAGAACACCCAGCTCAGAGTTGCAGCACCAGGAAGATTCCCATAACTTCTGGCTATAAAAAGCAGCAGAGGCTGGGGCTATGGAAGAAACCATGAGATTCTTAAGAGACTCCTCTTAAAGGGCCCACAACAGACTTAGAATTCACATAAACCCACCCCCTCTGGGATTCAGCACTGGGGTAACAACTGGAAGGGCACAAGTGGCATATGGGGAGAAGGGGAGAAAGTAAAGTGGCTGACAACAGAGCGAGTGCTGGGAGACAGCTTCTTCGTAGGCAAACTCCAGAGGCCAAGGAGCAGCATTGTCCCCTCTCTGAGCCCTTCCCAACAAAGAACAACAGAGTGGTGAAACAGGTTGCCCTACCCTAGCAATTACCTAAGGCTCCACCCCACACAATTTACAGGTGCCTTTTCTACAATAGGCCATGCTACTAAGACAGGGAATCAAAGCAGCTCTGCCTAATACACAGAACCAAATACAGGGAGGCTGCCAAATTGAGGAGGCAAAGAAACATGGCCTAAATGAAAGAACAGAAAAAACTCCTGGACAAGAAGTAAATGAAATGGAGATAAGCAACCTATCAGATGTAGAGTTTAAAGCACTGGTTATCAGGATGTTGGGTATTGCAACAGCATAAAAAATACCCAGGCAGAAATAAAGGCTACATTAAGGAAATAAAGGAAAATCTACAGGGAACCAACAGTAGAGGGGATGAAGCTGGGAATCAAGTCGATAATTTGGAACATAAGAGAGAAAAAAGTATTCAATTAGAACAGCAAGAAGAAAAAATAATTTTAAAAAATGAGGATAGAACAAGGAGCCTCTGGGACATCTCCAAACACACTAACATCTGGATCATAAGGATGCCAGGAGGAGAAGAGGAGGAGCCAGAAATTGAAAACTTATTTGAAAAAATAATGAAAGAAAAAATTCCCAAATCTGTCCAAGGAAATAGACATATAAGTCCAGGAAGCACAGAAAGCACCAAATTGGAACCAAAGAGGACCACACTAAAACACATCATAATTAAAATGCCAAAGGTTAAAGATAAAGAGAGACTCTTAAAAGCAGCAAGAGAAAAGCAGAGAGTCACCTACAAAGGAGTTCCCATAAGACTGTCAGCTGATTTCTCAAAAGATACTTTGCAAGTTAGAAGGAACTGGCGAGAAGTATTCAAAGTCATGAAAAGCAAGGACCTAAAACCTAGATTACCGTATTTTGCTGCATATAATATGCTCCCATGTATGATGTGCATCCACATTTTTGGCCCAAACTTTCAGGAAAAATATCTTTTGTTTTAATTTTTTAATGCAAATTTTTTATTTATTGGTTTTAGAAACAAAACCAATTATTCTATTCTAGGGTGTTATTTTGCATATAGATATTGTTATTGCTTTCTAAAGCTAAACTTTTAATGCATAAACATAAATAAAAGAATTAAAAACATTTATATAGATATGAAATAGTACTATCCATATATAATGTGCATACTTATTTTTTCCTCAAAAATTTGGGCAAAAAACTGTGCATTATACATGGCAAAATATACTACTCTATCCAGCAAAGCTATCATTTAGAATTGAAGGGCAGATAAAGTGCTTCCCATACAAGGTAAAACTAAAGGAGTTCATCATCACCAAGCCATTATTATATGAAATGTTAAAGGGAACTATATACCAAAAAAGGTAAAAATAGAGCATTAAAATGGCAACAAATTCACAACTATCAACAACTGCATCTAAAAAACAAACTAAAAAAACAAGAAGAACAGAAACAGAATCATAGATATGGACACATTTAGAGAGTTATTAGATGGAAGGAGAAAGGGAGAGAATAGGGTGAACAGTGAAGGTATTGAGAAGTATGAATGGGTAGGTACAAAATAGAGGGATGTTAAGAACCATATAGGAAATAGAGAAGCCAAAGAACAGATATGGATGACCCATGGACATGAACTTAAGGGGAGGATTGCTGGAGGAAATTCGGGTACTGGGTGGAGGAGACAAAGGGAGAGAAATTGGGATAACTGTAATAGCATAATCCATAAAATATGTATTTTTAAAAAAGAATAAACAGAACCACAGAGATGATACAGAAACAGAAAGAGATAGATTAATAATTCACCATATGCTAATAAAGTTTACATCACAATCCAAAAGGAAAGGAGGAATTATTTAATAGTGTTGATAAAATTAACTATTGGGGAAAACCAATTTAGAATCTTACCTTATGAAAATTAAATTTCACATAATATTAAGTAAAATGTTAAAATTGCATTTTTAAATATTTTATTCATTCATCTCTACAGAGAGGGGGAGGGAAGAAGAAAAAGAGGGAGAGAAACATAGATTGGTTGCCTCTCCCATGCCCCCAGCTGGGAACCTAGTCTACAACCCAAACATGTGCCCCGACTGGGAATGAAACCAACACCTGGACTCACAGGCCAGCACTCAACCCACTGAGCCACACCAGCCAGGCCTAAAAATTGCATTTTGAACTAGAAGAAAGTGTAGTTATATTGAAGTGATATTGGAGTTGTCAAATACTCTGGGCACAAATGCAGTGGAAGTAAAATCTCAGGGGTGAGAATAATTAATGATTCTCTTTATATAAAAAATATGAAAATCAATAGTTTAAGGCCTAGGTCAAATTGAGGAAAGTATTTATTACAAACTGACATATTAATTATTTAATATAAATATTTCTTAGAAATCAAGAAAAATCTAATATCCCAATAAGAAAGCAGGCAAGAGACATAGCAGACTATTTTATCAAGGAAAAAACTACAGCTCTCGACAGCTCTCTCAGTTGGTTAGAGCGTTGTCCGAATACATCAGGGTTGCTGGTTGGATCTCTGGTCAGAGTACATAAAAAAAAGCAACCAATGAATGCATGAATTAGAAGAACAACGAATCGATGTTCTATTTGATGTTCTCTTTTTATTTTCCCTATCTCTGTAAAATCAATAAATAAAAAATTCTAATACAAATGGTTAATTGAAAATTTTTAATGTTCAAGTTTCAATTAGAATATGAAAATTAAAACAATGTGGTATGATTGCTGTAAAGTTGGCAAAAATATTTTAAAACTTACAACAATCTTGTTAGGGAGACTGTAGTGATATAGTCACATAGCAGAAGTGAAAATTGATGTGGAAGCAAGTGGCAATGTGTATGCAGAGCCTTTAAAATGTTTCCTTATTCTTTTTTACCTAAAAACGTTTTTAGGAACCTTGCCTGAGGAAATGTATGTTTGGACAAAGATTTATACATACAGATGTCCATCACATGAGCACAATATTATAATAAAGTTATCAATTATATATAATTTATATTTATAAATTACATATATAAATCAACAGAGGATGATTAAACAAATCAAAATTTATTTGATAAAATACTATAAAGTCATTAAACTTTTTCCAAAAAATTGAGATGGGGAAATTATAAATATGTTGATATCGCTTTAATTTTCATATCTTTGCAACTAGATGGTAACATTTTTATTAACCATTTATATTTTTCCCAGTTTTATTGAAATACAATTGACCTGTAATATTGTATTAGTTTAAGTTGTACAACATAATGATTTGATATATGAATGTATGCAAAATGATTATCACAGTAAGGCTAGTTAACATCCATCATTTCAGTTACTTTTTTGTCTGTGTGTAGTAACTTTTAAGATCTACTCTCTCAGCAACTTTCAAATATACAATACAGTGTTGTTAACTGTAGTCACACCATGCTGTAGTCACATCGCCAGGACTGACTTATAACTGGAAGTACCTTTTGACCCCCTTCATCTATTTCCCCCTGTCCCCACCCCCACCTCTGGCAACCAACAATACTTTCTGTTTCTATGAGTTTAGTTTTTTTTTAATTCCATGTGTAAGCGAAATCATACAGCATTTGTCTTTCTCTGTCTTCTATTACTTGTATTTCTTTTCTATAGCTTTTTTACTCTCTAATTCTTAATGTTATACATTTCAACAAGTTTGAATTTTTTCCTAAAGACTTCATTCAGATGGAAATTCATAAAGCAAATAATCTTAAATTCTGGGTGGGCCAGGGATGTCTGGATAGGCATCTCTTGCCTTTTGACTTGTAACATACTGTGATTACCTAAAGTGATGCAAACTTGTTTAAACCCTCAGAATCCGTGTATTCACAGTTCCACACTACTGATTTCCATACTTGTATTGAAGCTTTTACTGCTGAGTGATGGGAAGGGGAGAGTTTAGCAGAACTCATTAAGCACCTGGAAGATTTGTTTTGACCCAGTTCCCTCTCTGGCTATTAGTAACCATCTCAATACCTCACAGCTCTCTCACCGAGGGATGAAAAGCGAAAGGGAAGTGTAGAGTGTTGTCACTAAAAAAGCAAGCTGGACTAGGACCTTACTACCCAAAGTGTGGTCCATAGATCACCATTACTTGGGAGCATGTTAGAAATGCAGACCTTTGGGCCTCATCCCAGACCTTCTAAATTAGGATCTGAATTCTGTAATAAGCAATAATATAGCAAGGAAAGTGTTGTTATATTTATTTAATAAAGACTTTTGCTTCTCATTCTTAATTTTTAAAACTTATAGCTTTCTTGCTTTAAGTTTCTTTTCTGAAATTAAGTTGTTCTCTTATTTTCTTCTGAAAGTCAGAAGAACTCAGAAAACAGTTGATTAAGGTTCACATAAGTGATATATGGTGGTAGCATCCTTGACTCATCTAGCTATGATGGTAGTATCAGTGTGTCAATTTTTTTACAGGTAGTCAAAGAAAACAAGAAGAGGTTTTCTGGTGTCCCAAGATATGGAGGATGGGTACTGGACAACTGCCCTGTTACAAAAGAGCTGTGGACAGCCTTAATCGAGAAAGGAATTACACCAGATTTAGTAATCTGTTTGTCAGATATGGAAAACAATGGTTGGTAAATATTTATCATGTCAATTTGAAACTGAAGTGGGGTTTTTTTTTTTTTTTTAAATATTTTATTTATTTATCTTTAGAGGGGAAGGGAAGGAGAGAGGGAGAGAAGTATCAATGTATGGTTGCCTCTGGTGTGTCCCCTGCCGGGGAACTGGCCTGCAACCCAGGCATGTGCCCTGACTGAGAATCAAACTGTGATACTCTGGTTCGCAGGCCCGCGCTCAATCCACTGAGCTACACCAGCCAGGGCTGAAACTGAAGTTTTTTTATTGCTGATAATAGTTTTAGTTAAAATATAAAATGGAAAGTGTTCTACCCTTACTAGGGACAAATACCACCCCAACAATTCCTTTACAACCTAAAGGTGTACAGATGAGGCATCCATCCACCTAGTGGGTGGCCAGAATAATGTGCTAGAGCACTGGGTGTTCCAGCAGGCCCTTATAATTACTCTTTGGAGCTAGAATTCAACACCTCCTCTCTCAGTCAGCACTGTAAATCCTAAATGAAATATGTATAAGGCTGTATAATAGTCTTTGTTCACCTCAAATGAGACATATTAAGTACATCAAGATAGCAGAACTCAATTTTTATTTTTTTGTCACTTTGTACAAAGCTACAATAATCCAAACAGTATAGTACTGGCAGAAAAACAAATGAATAGGCCAATGGACAGAGAATAGAGAACTCAGAAATAAACCCATGTCCATGTGGCCAACTAATCTTTGACAAGTGGGCCAAGAATATATTGCCATTTTGCAGTTTAGGGAAATATACTTGAAAAGAGTTACTGGGGAAATATTCTGCATTTTTCATGTTTTAGTAATTTTTGACATGTGAATATATACCTTTTAAAAAGGATTAAGATGGTCTCTTAATATTTTAAAGAATCTGGGCTATATTTAAATAAATGCTTAAAGGAAAATAGATTTGGATTTAGGAAGAATTAAATTTTTTAAATTTTCAAAATGTATCTTACTGTACTTTATAGAACTTCAAAATTAATATTATTCTCTTTATCTGCATTTCAGGAAAATATTTACTTAATAGACTGTACTTGGAGAATAAGCCTGAAATTGACTCTAAAATATTAGAAAGATTATTAGATGAACTACAAAAGAAAAAAATAGAGGAAGAAGCAGCAAGGTAAAATCTGCCTGAAATATTAAAACAGGTTAATAAATCTTTTATGAAGCTGTTAAATATCTACTTACAATTTGTATTTATTAAACCTCTTTAATATCAAAATGGTGGTCTAACCAATCCAACTCTAATTAATTCTAAGAAAAACAGTAATTTCACAATCTCTATATTCTAGAATCTCTAAAGGAGAGTTGTGGATGTTTTCACAGTCCCAAACTAAATTTATTCTAAATCAAACATCTACTCTCAAAAGGCACCGTAAGAAAAAATGAGCACAGATAAGATTTTTTTTCTTTTTACCATATTTATCTATGACTTAAACAATTTTCCTAACTAGAATTCACAAAGTGAAGAAATAATATGATAAAAGTAAATAAAAATATACTGTGTGATATAACTAAAATGGTAGAGAAAGAAAATATTTATTAAAAATTAAAATATGGCCCTGGCCCTGGCTGCTGTAGCTCAGTGGATTGAGCGCAGGCCTGCGAACCAGAGGATCGTGGTTCGATTCCCCATCAGGGCACATGCCTGGGTTGCAGGCCGGTTCCCTGCAGGCCAACTCCCAGCAGGGGACACACAAAAGGCAACCATACATTGATGTTTCTCTCCCTCTCTCCTTCCCCTTCCCCTCTAAAGATAAATAAATAAATAAAATCTTTAAAAAAATTAAAAATAAAATAAAATAAAATATGGCCCTGGCCAGTGGAACTCAGTTGGTTATAGAATCGTCCCATAACCGAGAGGTTGTGGGTTCAATTTCCCATCAGGGCACATACCTAGGTTACAGGTTCCATCCCCTGTACAATCCGAGTCCAGGCATGTATGGGAGGCAGCTGGTCATTACTTCTCTCTGACATCAGTGTTTCTCTCTCTCCTTTCCTCTTTCTCTCAAAGTAAATGAAAAAAAGGTCCTCAGGTGAGGATTAAAAAAATTAAAATGTGTATGCTTTTGACCTAGAAAGTATATCTAGAACTTTAGCCCTCAGGAATCAGTATGTTGATGTAGAAGAGAATATGTATAAGAATGTTAACATTCTAACTGTGTGAGGTCCCAAGGTGTCTGTCTACTTTAAAGGGGGCTGAGGTGTCATTGTCCTATGTGAAATGTTTCTTGTATCATTTTCAATAAATGCCTCTATTTTCCATTAAAAAAGAATGTTAACATTCTTGTTAAAATAACTGCATCTTTAAAAAATAATATCAAAAAAACTATACCAAGTATTCAGTGGGGACCAGTGAAGTAAAGTGGAGCCCATTCATGTCAGCAGCACACTCTGGGACAGTCCTCCTAAGACCATTCTGTAGGCCTGTCATTCTCTTCCAGTCGTCATTCTTTGGGTTCTAGTTACACATATTCCTTCAAAAAACATTACCACACCTCTTCTCCCAACAGGTATGTTTCTTATTAATAGGGGCTGTTCTTTTACTGTATGCCAAATCCTGCCATCCAGCCTGAAGTATTGGTATAATTCAAGTTCTCTTTGTTCATAACCAGACCTCTGCGATGACTAGGTCTTGTTTCCACACTCTTTTCCCATTTTGACTGTGTGTGAATTGTCAGTTCGAATAGGACTCTTGTGAGACTCACCTTATCCAAAACTTAGATAAAGTATGCTGCTGATAAGAATCTGAGACCTGACAAGAATGAGGCAGGATTCTGCTGCCCGTCATGAGATCCTTAGATAAACCACTTGGATAGATGAGCCAAAGACTAATGGTGATGACAGAAATTATCCTGCTTTTGACTGGCACATTTGGAAGCTGATGCTGGAAAAGCTATAGAATTCTGCATGTCTTTAGATATTTGGGCCAAGATGGAATTCTTAAAAAAAAATTGTTTATTCATTTTCCAAGAGGAGAAGAGGGAGAAAAGAGGGAGAGAAACATCAATGTGTGGTTGCCTAACCCAAAACCCAGCCATGTGCCCTAGACAGGGAATCAAACCAGTGACCCCTTGGTTCACAGGCTGGCACTCAATCCACTGAGCCACATCAACCAGGGCCTAAAATGGAATTCTTAATCCTGTTAACTTTATCTCTTTTCTAAAAAACTTACAAGGCCTTTACTTGAGACTTTGACTTTTTTTGGTTTTGGTTCCATTTCAGATTTTATTTCTTATAATGCCATCATCTAGATAACTATTATTAATAATTTGATTAGTTTTCTTCTAGTCTTTTAATAATTTATATTCACTTTAAAAACAAAATTAAGCCCTGGCTGGTGTAGCTCAGTGGATTGAGCGCGGGCCTGTGAACCAGATGATCGCGGTTCGATTCCCAGTCAGGGCACATGCTTGGGTTGCAGGCCAGTTTCCGGCAGGGGCCAGTTCCCTGCAGGGGATGCACGAGAAGCAACCATACATTGATGTTTCTTTCCTCTCTCCTTCCCTTCCCCTCTAAAAAGATAAATAAATAAAATATTTTAAAAAAATTAAAATTGTATTATACATAGGTCTATATTATACTTTTCACTTAAGATTATATTGTGAACATTTCTTAATTAATTGGAAGAAAAAAGGTACAATTTTTTTCATTTGCCTTTTTAACTTGTAGTTAGACAATCTTTTACTAATTTTCACAGGTTTTCTAATAAAATAGCCACAGCTTTACAAAGTGTAACATTCCAAATTTTCTTCAGAAAAAAACCCTGAAAATTAACTGGCCTTAATAAGAGTGAATTAAATATTTATATTGTGAAGTAAAAAATATTATGACTATTATGAACAATGTACTGTTTATTATTACCATTCTAAGCCTTAAATTATATAATTTTGTGAATTTCCAAAGATAATTAAATTTTGAACTTTATTTTGTTTCAGAAAAACCAAAGAGGAGGCATTGAGACTAGAAAAAGAAAATGACGGGCTGTTGGACACTCTGGATATGAAAAGAAAAGGCAAACACAGATCGATATGACTAATAATATATCATTTAATTTTGTATTATTATTGCCAGCAACTATAGTATTTCAGTGAATTATAGACAGTGTTACCATATTTCTTCATTTTCCCATGAGAGTCCAGGTTTATGGCCATAGTTCAAAACTATTTATTTGACCTCCTTTCACTCTCAATTTGGGTAATAAATTATATGGTCACTGGAGTAATGGACCATAGGAAAAAGACTCCCGGCACAGATACTTACTCCTGCACCCTCAAAGCAGCGTGCACAGCAGGGCAGTGTGAGCAGCATGCCTTCTCATGGTTGCCCTGGCCATGGGTGATGTGTGGCTATTGGGATTACTTCCATTAGAAAGGTGTTGCAGAAGTTGATAAAACGGTCAAGCTCTTACTATACGCATTGTATTTGCACGTAAACTTCCAATCTACATTATAGAAGAACTTACCCTACAAACTTCTTTTAAGACTCGAGTTCTTAACCTGGGGGTCCATGGATAAATTCAGGGATCTATGAACTTGGATGAAAAAATAATTACAACTTTATTTTAACTGATCTTTCATTAAAATGTAGTGCTTCCTTCAACTAATAATTCATATAGGCAACAAACCACAGTAGTATTAGCAATAATTTAACTTTGTCACCAATAAAAATGAAGATACCACATTACAGTTTTATGTATCTTGTGTGTGTTTATCGCTATTTCCAAATTATGGTCATTATTAAACCAGGTGCTGGTTCTTGTACAATGCATTAGTAAAGATACACAAATTTCCTGTAGCACAGAATTTTGTATGATGTATTGAAGACTGTATTTGAATGTAATTGGCTTCTTATGTATTTTGTTTTATAAGATCAAAAGCATTATTCTAAAATGGGATTCGTATGTTTTATCAGACTACCAAAGGAATCCATTCCTCAAAAGAAGAAAGAGTATCTGTTTCAGTTTTCCATTGCTGGGCAAAAAGCCGCCACAACACTGTAAACCTCCATTTTTAGTGTGCACCCAATTCTGTTAGTCAGGAATTTGGGCGGGGCTTATCTCTGCTCCTGAAGGATCTCAGTGGTCACTTTAAGTAGCCACCTTGGAAGTGGGTCCTCTGGCCCTGTGAAGGCTTCAGATGACTGTGGCCTGATTAACATCTTTATGATGACTTCATGGGAGACCCAGAGCCAGAGTCACCAACAAGCCATGCCCGAGTTCCTGACCCCAGAAGCTACAAATATAATATGTGATCATTGGGGTTTTTTTTGGGGGGGGGACGGATTAACATTTGATGTGATTATTGTTGTTTTAAACACTAAGGTTTTGGGTCATTTATTATGAAGCAGTAGATAATTATATAACACATACTAGTCAAAATCACAGATAGTAAAGGATCTTAGAACACTTTTCAATCCATTCCTGACTTATATGGTACTCAGATTACTCACTAGGGTTCTTGGAAAAAGTAGTAGAACTTTTTACCTTTTTTTTTTAAACCAAAAAAGATATTTAGTAAAAGACATTTTGAGTTTCTGGTGTAGAGCACAGAACTGCATCCCAAACCCTAGTAGGTTTCAGCAAATTCTGCTTCTTCCTCTGTGCAACACCATGAAATTCTCTGTATAACACTGAAGATTCACCACATTCCAAGTCACATGCTTGGATGCCACGTGCTCTACAGTCCTGGTCAGACCTCGAGATGTAAGGACACTTCAGGATGCTTTCATCTGGGGACTTAATCACCCAGATTTCTATTAAAATTCAGGCACCAGAGGTATCACTCACCACTAGAACGTGATTCTTGCAAAGGTACTCACTGAGAGGAAAGAATTTCCACAACAATCCAGAAATCAAGTTCATTTATTTATTTTCACATCATCTTTGCCAAGAAATTACCTTCATTTTCAGTAATTTCATAAATCTATTAAAGGAATTGAGAAGATGGATTTTCTGACTCCATAACTCACCCCATATTCTTCCAGAAAGATTTCCATGCATGTATTTCTGTTCATCAGCAACTACATGGTCATCAGCAAATATTGAAAATGTGAAGTTATGCTTTTAAAATTTCCACTCAATGTATTGATTAACCACTCTGTTATTCATTATTAGCTATAAGAAAATACAGAGTCTAGCCTGGTAATACCCAATAGAAATATCATGCAAGCCATATATGTAACTTTAAATTTTCTAATAGCCACATAAAAAGTAAGAAGAAACAGTGAAATGAATTTTATGTAATATAGTGTATCCAAATTACTATTTTAACATGTAATAAATGCAAGAATTATCAATATATTTTACATTCACTTTTCCATACTAAAGCTTTGAAATCCATTGTATGTTTTGTACTTACATCACATCTCATGATAGCCACATTTCAAGTGTTCAATAGCCACATATTGTAGTGGCCATGTATCAGATGGTGCAGGTCTACCCATCCCCTTATTGAAGGGACATTTGAGATGTTTTCAGTTTCTTACTGTTAGAATATTTGGGGCTGCTAAAACCATTTCCTCTTTTAAATGAACCCTTAGGCTGGTTGCTCCTGTAGAACCCTGAGTATATGATGAGAATCCTTTACCACTACATTTTAATAGGTAAAATATATAGAAAATCTCTCTCTCTCTCCCTCATTAAACCTCATCCCCCAGGAGGCCAGGGGACCACTCTTGATTCTTTGTTTGGGTTTCAGCACTTATTAGAGTGCCTAGCCCCCAATTAGTATTTGCTGACTTAACCTGAATGGCAATTTACTACTTCTCATTTTTTTCTAGAAGTGGAAGAGACTGACCCTGATGCTGATGAGGAGATTGAAGGTGAGGAGCTTGATGTTCCTGAAGAGTCTGAAGCCCTTGAGGTAGCTGAGGAGACCGAGGGCTTCTTACCTGAGGAGTCTGAAGTGTCCGAGATGCCCGAAACAGAATCTGAATCAGGTCAGACTTTATTGACAGCCGTGCCCTTAATTCTGCTCATGTCCATTGCTGTGTTTGTGTGTGCATGTGTGTGTATATGTTAAGCAAATGGAAACAGGCTAACAATGGAGAATAAGTGCCCAAGGAACAGCCATAACATCCAAACCTCATTATTCTGAATCCCATGATTTGGAATGCTGAGCTGATTCTGCTCTGCCCTAGCTCAGTACTCAGGGACAGGCCTGTCTACATCGTTTGTGGGGCATGTTGTTTAAAAAGCAGGAGAGAAATGCCATTAAAGGTACTAAATGTAAAGCTTTTTCTTTTCTTCCATAATCTCTCTCACAAGTTGTCATGTATTGATTTTTATTTGTTATTTAATGTCATTCTGAGTAAAGAAAAATTAAAAATTTAAATTATTAGCATGAATTTCACCATTCATCTTTATATTGTACAATACCATTTTTAAATAAAAATATAAGAGTATTTAACTCATATAAAGAATCACTGAAATTGTCCTTGGCTCTGTGGCTCAGTGGATTGAGCACTGGCCTGTGAACCAAAGGGTCACTGGTTTGATTCCCAGTCAGGGCACATGCCTGGGTTGCAGGCCAGGTCCCCCCTAGGGAGTGCACAAGAGGCCACCACACATTGATGTTTCTCTCCCTCTCTTTCTCCATCCCTGTCCCTCTGTCTAAAAATAAATAAATAAAATCTTTTAAAAAGATCACTGAAATTAACACAGTTCATATTTTACAGCCCATACACACATAGGTATTTCATTCTTACTGTAATACTGGTAAGTTTTGTGCACAAAACTAACTCAGCCTTTTATTTCACTTCTTAATATGCATATATTCTACCAACACTCTCTACTTTTAACTTCCTGATGAGTAAAGAAAGACTGAAAGGAAAAGGAACACTGGGTTGCCCTATCTTTTCTTTCATTCTATATCATCATTTTCAGCCTAAGTGTTTACTACAGGAAATTGATGTGAATAAGAGAGGCTGTGGGGGTTCCTTGGTCATTCATGTCTCTCTGAATGCTATCACCTTCTTCCTGCATCTGAAGCAAACCCTAGTTCAAAAGGAAAGCATGGTTGCTCGTGTTTGTCAGCATCTTTGCTTGCCTGCCCTCACCACTCAGTCATACATACTCCCACACATCTTGGGTTCTCTGGAATTCTATAGTCATGGTGGGCCATCAGGAACTCTCATAAGAGTGAGATGACGAGGACTGGCTAACCCATATTGTACCTATCTCTGCTCATATGCATGCTCTATTGTCCCTTTGGGGCCCCTTTGGATTTTAATTACAAAACGAAGTTCAAAGATAAAATTATTAAAATTTTCAAATTGACAACCACAGAGCATTACAGTAAGTGTGGGGCCATCCTGAGTGAGAGACTATACAACTGCACAGGTCACACACACATGGAGCCAGCCCTGCTGCAGAGGTGGGTGGGGCAGGGCAAGGAGGAGTCTTTGGACGAGGAAAGCAACTCTCCAGACTGGGGAGTGAGCTTAAAGCAGCAAGATGGGATACCCAACCATGGTGGGAGTGAGGCTCATAAATGCTTCCAAGCACAGGTACTATTGGATTAGAAACTAGTGCTATGAACTAAAGGTCTTCAAATACCTGCAGCCAAATCCAGCCTGGGGTAACTAGGAACCTGCTGTCACCTGGTAAAAGAAACAGGACTAATGGGAATTTTCACACTGAGAAATCTCAGGTTCAACATAGATCATTTTTATCACATGGATTGGCATTAACTTCACGGGACAATCACATCCCTTGTGCCCCGCAGAGGAGCTAGCAGGATAAAACACCCAGTCTCCTTTGAAGAGTCCCACACCTGCACTGACTTCTGCTCCCACTCAGAGGCTTCAGCATTTTCTTCAGTACAGTTAGGCTGACTCTTCTCCTACCCACCTGCCTTGTGCAAGAAGACAGGCCATAAAATATCAAAAACAAATAAGTAAATAGAAATTCATTAAATATGACACATCAAACATTAAACCAGAGGGCTCTAGTGTCCACAGTATCTCACAGTAATGTTACAGGTCTAGGAGATTATTTAGTTTTATTGCTTTTTATCTCCCTACTGTTTCTCCCAGGGAACTTTCTTGGGATGATCTAAAGCCAGCCTCCTGTTCCATTTAGGGTCAGCTCTAGTTCAATGCTGTAGACATACATGACTGTTACCAGTCAGAATTGAATGTATCATGTGTCAGATATTATTCTGGTCATTGTCCTTTAGTATATTTAAGAATATTCTTCATTTTCTGTCTTATATTATTAGGTATTTTTATGCCTATACTTTTTCTTTTCTAACCGGAACTATAGTTTCAGTTACACATAATGTATACAATTTAAACTGTGTTTTGAAATTTTCTTTGTGCTGAAACTTTCATAAATTCAAACACTATTATATTTCTTTTCTAAGTATCTGAGCCTACGGAGGAAACTACAGTTGGAACAGAAATTCCAAAAGAACCCAAAGAGGGCCTGGAAGCTAAATTACCTGAAACAGGTGAGCATGTAAAATAAAAGGAGTTAGTGCATAAAAGTGCTTTTTGTAGTCTCCTACAAAGGGTGTGGTCCCTTGTTTAGGCACAGCACGGACTTCCTGCTTATTTCTTTTTGCATCGTATGCCAGCTGATGCGTTGTACTAATGTAGCTTATTACACTAAAAGTGTATCTGTCCAGCTTATAACACTTTTTATCAAGTTTTATACATTTTATCAACAGTTAAAGATGCCATATGAAATACATATTAATTATCCAAGTAATTTTATTAATACATAATAATTCATCTAGCCAATATAAGAAATTGAAGCATGATTAAAAATGAATTTATGAATGTACATTATTGTTGAGAACAACATATTTCTTTCATATGTTTTAAAAATATGAAGTACAAACCATTTTGGCAGTGTGGGTGAAATACCTTATTTGAAGCCTCTTTTTTTCTTTCCTTTAACCTTTACTTAAAAGTTGAACTACCCGAGTTTCCTGAAGACGCTTATCCTGATGTTCCTGAAATGGAACCTGTTAAAGAGAAGATAAAGTCTTTCATCACCACGTGGAAATCTCTAGAACGAACATTCACTGACTCTTCCATTCAAATTTTCCACTTGGAGATTGCTGGCAAAACTCCAGAGGAACTACTTCAAAAAGCAGTCGAGACAATGGAAAGTAAGGGCTGCAGTCCTAACATTTACTGTCCAGAGCAAGAGACATTATTAAAAGCACTTGCCAGTGTACAGCCTTCCTGATGCTCCACAGAGTAACATTCGATACACCGAGGGGTAATGTGTGAAGTGTTTAACGACTCTCGTAGCACAGGCACCCGCCAGTCAGAACAGTCAAGGTTCACAAACAGCACTGGCCAGTTGTCAGTTGTCGCTTAAAGAATTTCTAAAGGCCAATTTGCATACACATTTATAGTAAGAGATCAGTACACTGCAGTTAATTTTCCTAACCTTAGACTACTGCAATATTGGGTTGGGCAAAACGTTCATTTGGTTTATTCCATAAGATGGCTCTAGTAGTACTTAGTTGTCTTTAACTTCATTAGAAACAATTTTGTTAGGTTCTATTGTGACAGCTGTCATATCAGCATGCATTTAAAAAAAACATCAATATTGGTGAATTTTTTTTAAATAATTTTTTTATTTAATTCTTGTTCAAGTACAGCTTTCTGTCTTATATTCCCAACCCTGCCCGTCCCCCGCCCCATGCTCCCCACCTCTCTCCCATAATATTGGTGAATTTTTTGTGTAGCTATTTTACTATTGAAGGTGGAAGAAAACAGCAGTATTTTTGGCATATTATGCTTTATTATTTCAAGAAAGGTAAAAATGCAGCTGAAGTGCAAAAAAAACTTTATGCACTGTATGGAGAAGGTGCTGTGACTGACCAAACGTGTGAAAAGTAATTTGTGAAGTTCATGCTGGAGATTTCTGACACCACTCCACGGTCCTGTAGGACAGTTGAAGTTGATAGTGATCAAATCAAGACATTAACTGAGAATAATCCACATTATACCACGTGGGAGATAGCTGACACACTCAAAGTGTCCAAATCAGTAAAGTTATTGGTGATAATGAAAATGTGTCTTTTATTTTATGGAAAAAAACTTAGGACTTTCTTGGCCAAACCAATATTGCTAATATCATTTTATTGTAAAAATATCTTTCCAAATGTTTGTTTGCGCCTCCCTCCCTCCCTCCCTCCCTCTTTTACAGGACCTTTCCAGCATGCTGGATGGGAATTAAATTTAGAAGATTATGAGGAAGAAACAGAGGACTTTCATGCTGAAGCAGAGGTTGAGGAGGAGCTGGAAGATGAGGAAGAGGAAGAGGAAGAGGTATGCATCTTTTATTACTGCTGCTTAACATTGGTCACATCACAGTGAGAGTGCACATATCCAGAGTGGGAATTAGCACTCTTGGACCTCAGGAAAATAAGCAGGCCTCGTCAGTTTTATACGGAAAGTAAGGGTTTCCATATAAAAAAGAAAAACATGTTCAAAAAAAATGTGTTCAGCACACTTCGCTTCCACCCCAGCTTCCCTTGATCCCCGAAACTCCAGGGCTGCTTAGGCAGTATGTTACACCCATGAAAAAAGAAAAGGGAAATTGATAAAGAAGTTTTTCATGGACAAATCTATAGATATTAGGGACAGAAGTATTTTTTTTAATTTTTTAATCCTCATCTCAGGATATGTTTTTATTTATCTTTTTTACTGATTTTAGAGAGAGAGAAAGAAACATAGATATGACAGAGAGACGTGAATTGGTTGCCTCCTAGAGTGCCTGCTGGGGAATCGAACCCACAACCTTTCTGGTGTACAAGACAACACTCCATCCAATTGAGCCACCCAACCAGGGAGAAACAAATCTTTTATTAATTTAACATAAGTGGGTGTTTTAAGTAAAATACAGCAATAGCAACTTTGAGAAGTTGCTTGCATGATACTAATGAGTGGTATTTTCAAACAGGAATGACTCATTTTAGCAAACAATCTACCCTTTGTCACAAGAATTTTGATAACTATTCTTAATTGATAGCCACCCAATTCAGGCATCTATCAATAATAAATGAAGAAGTGATTCATTTAATTTTGGGCTTTATGAATGAAACAAAATGAGGTAATAAGTTGGACAAACAGACAGTTCCAATTAAGTTTAAACCCAAATATGTGTATGTCAAACGACAAATGTTATGTACTGTGATTCAGACAACAACTTCCAGTGCTTTATCACTAAGGAGCTGCTGCGAACTTAAGTCAGGTGGCTATTAGATGCAGGTTTTGTCCTTCCTGTATTTAGATTCTCTTCTTTCAATCATCCTTCTTCTGCCATTCTTTCATGTCTTGTTCTGTTCTGCAAAGTCAATGTTGCTTTCTTGTATCTGTGGACAAGTCTCAGGCTGTCTGTAATATTCAAAACATATTTTTAGGTAAGGTCTTCATTGATAACAATGTCCTCTCCTCACTTCCACTCTCCCTAATTTACCACTTCTTCCTGTTATATTAGTTTCCTAAGGATACCATAAGAAAGTGCCAAAACTTACACTCGAGATGGTGGCATAAGTAAACGCAGCTCACATCCTTGCACAAACAGATCAAAATTGCAACTCAAGTATAGAACAACCATCATTTAGAACCATCAGAGATCAAGTTGAATGGAAGTCTGACAACTACAGAATTAAAGAAACCACATCCATCCACAGTGGAAGGAGGGGTTGAGATGCAGAATGGTCTGGTCCCACATCTATGTGTGGTGGATAAAATTTGAGAGGGGTATCTCAGGAGTGAGAGGTCCTGGCCCCACACAAGGCCCCAAGCCCAGGGTTCCAGTGCCAGGAAAATAAGTTCCCACAACTTCTGGCTGCAAAGACCAATGGGCAGTGAGTCAGTGGAAGAAACGTCTGGAGTCCCAAGCAACTCCTCTTAAGCCACACACGAACTTACCCAGACTTACTCCCTCTGAGCTCCAGCACCAGAGTAGCAGCTTTAAAGGTACCAGTAGCATATGGGGAGGAACTGAAGTGTCTGGCATCGAGGAGGGAGCTGGGGGACTGCTTTCTCTCTGCCGGAAAAGTAGGTAGAGGCCATTTTCCATTTTCTGAATGCTCCCTGCACGGAGCCACAGAAACAGTGAGTGCCATATCTGAGACTCTATCAACCTGGCCTGTTTGTCCCCCCCTGGAAATCCCCGGAGGCTCTCTCCCACCCAACTTATAGCTGTTAACTGTGGCTTTTCTATATGAATGGCTGATCTTGACTCATGCTTCACAATTTCTTAAATCTTTTCAAACAAGCAACAGACAGCCTCAGTGAGTCCCCAGGTCCTATACCTCTTGCTAAGTGGCCCCAGGCCCAGCACTAGTAGCAACCAGCCTAGATTTATATCTTGGCTTCATCTAGAATCTCCAAGCCCAGCACAAGTAACCATCTCAGATCGCTTTATAACTCAGACAGGGTGGCCCTGGGCAAAACACAGGTCGGGGCTGACCTTGGCCTACACTACCTGGGAAACCCCAGAGCCAATGTACCCAGTGACAGCTACACACCACATTAGAGCACCACCATCCTGTGCCTGCATAGCTGATCCTCCTCGGAGAGCAGAGGTTCATGGTCAGTGGTCACAGCCAGCCCTTGCAGCTCACTGGCCTGGGTAAATCCCTCCCATTGACCTGATAACATCAATCAAGGCTCAACTACAAGAGGAGGGTGCACTCAGCCCACATGAAAGGCGTGCCTCAAATGCCCAGCTTGGGTGATAGGGGAGGCTGTGCCATTGGATTCTACGGAACACTAACTACATTATTTCTGCTACTGAGACGAAGTGATAGCAACTCTACCTAATACGTAGAAACAAACACAGGGAGGCTGCCAAAATGAGGAGACAGAGAAACATGGCCCAAATGAAAGAACAGATCAAAACTCCAGAGAAAGAACTAAACAATATGGAGATAAGCAATCTGATAGATGCAGAGGTCAAAATACTGATTATAAAGATGCTCAAGGAACTTAGTGAGGACCTCAACAGCATAAAAAAGATCCAGTCAGAAATGAAGGATACACTACTTGAAATAAAGAACTATTTACAGGGAATCAACAGTGGAGCAAATGAAGCCAAGAATCAAATTAATTATTTGGAACATAAAGAAGAAATAAAGAACCAGTCAGACAACAAGATGAAAAAATAATCCAAAAAAACCCCAAAGATAGCATAAGCAGCCTCTGGGACAACTTCAACTGTACCAACATTCACTTTATATGGGTGCCAGAAGCAGAAAAGAAAGATCAAGATATTGGAAACCCACCAGCGTTTGAAAAAATGATGAAAGAAAACTTCCCTGATTTGGTGAAGAAAATACACATGGAAGTGCAGGAAGCACAAAGTCTCCCAAATAAGATGGATGCAAAGAGGCCCACCCTAAGGCACAGCATAATTAAAATGCCAAAGGGTTAAGAAGAAGATACTCTTAAAAGCACGACGAGAAAAGCAGTTAGTTACCCACAGGGGAGTTCCCATAAGACTATCGGCTAATATCTCAAAGGAACTTTGCAAGTTGGAAGCGATTGGGAAGAATATTCAAAGTCATGAAAAGCAGGGACTTACAGCCAAGATTCCTCTACTCAACAAAGCTATCACTTAGAATTAGAGGGCTGGTAAAGAGCTCCACCGACAAGAAAAAGCGAAAGGAGTTCATTATCACCAAACCATTATTTTATGAAATGTTAAAGGGACTTATTTAAGAAAAAGAAGATCAAAACCAGGAACAATAAAATGGCAATAAATACATATCTACCAAAAGTGAATGTAAAAAACAAACTAAGCAAACAAGAAGGACAGATATGAAGAGTGTTTTGATGGTTTCCAGATGGGAGAGGGTGGGGGAGAACAGGCGAAGAGGTGAGGGGACTAAGAAGTACAAATAGGTAGTTACAGAGTAGCAATGGGGATATAAAGTACAGTATAGGAAATAGGGTAGCCAAAGAACTTACATACATGACCCATGGACTTGAACAATGGTGTGGAAATTGCCTGAGGGAATGGGGATAGCTTGGTGGAGGTGACGCAAAGGGGAAAAAATTGGGACAACTGTAAGAACAGTCAATAAAATATAATTTTAAAAAGTAAGACATATACATTGTAAAACACTGAAATGATACAAAATATAGTAAAATTTAAAAAAAGAAAAAGGAAGTGCCACAAACTGAAAGGCTTAAAATAACAGATGTTAATTCCCTCATGGTTCTCGAGGTAAGAATTCTGAAATCAAGGTGTCAGTAGGGCGCTCCGTTTAAGGCTCTAAGGAAAATCTTTCCTGTTGCACCTTCTTGTACCTCCAGACAATCTATAGCTTATAGCTGCTTAACTCCCATCTCTGCCTCTGTCTGAACATGGCCTTCTCTTCTTCTGTCTTCTCTTACAAAGACACTCATCATTGGATTTAGGGACCTCCCAGATAAGTAAATTATACATATCATCTTGAGATCCTTAACTATATCTGCAAAGACACTTTTCTCAAACAAAGCAGGTATCGCTGCCAGAAGTTCTTAGAAATTTTGATCTAGGAGGCAAAAGAACACTATCCTTACATCCACATGGAAAAATAGTGGGAAAGAACTTTGCTTTTCCTGTCTCAGTCGGTTGTCCTGACTAATCACAGTAACTAGAGGACTTAGTGTGACTGAAACCTTGGTAACATGCCCACCTAATGACTGTGAGGTGGGGAGTTACTGTGATCACCTGGTCCACGCAAGCTCCTCAGAATGTAGAAAATGCAGTTCTCCATGAGAAGAGGGAGGAAGGTCATGTTACTAGAAAAAGGGAAGAAATGCGCTATACAGAGAAAAGCAAAAGATGTACACCACATTATAAGAAAAATTCTGGGAAGATATGTATTAAAATCTCAACAGTCTTTCTGGGGAAGATGGAGTGAAAGGGGTTGGATTTGGGGAAGTACCACCTGATGAGATTAGTGGAACAGATACGTAGATCTAACACAAGACCAGAAATAATGCCTGTTCCCACCACCCACTGAGCAGTACTGAATAGGATCTAAGCATCAGGAATGGGGATAATTAAACCTGGAATAGTACACAGCAATAAATAAATAAATAAAAGAACTGCTGATACATGCAACCACCTGGATGAATCTCAAAATAATTATGGTAACAGAAAGAAGCCAGATCAAAAAAAAATCAAAACTATATGATTACATGTGTATAAAGTTCTAGAAAATTCAAGGTAATTTTAGTGACAGAAGACACAGCAGTGGCTGCTTGGGGGGTGGGGCAGGTAGGAGGCAAATAGGGTCTGGAAAGAGGCATGAGAAAATTGTGGTATTGATGAATATGTTCATTATCCTGATTGTGGTGATGATTTCACAGATAAACACATATGAGGGGAGAGCCCCTCAAAAAACAGTATTTATAAAAAATTGTGTATTTATTCCTACATGTTTAAATCTTCAAAGTACTCTCCATTTGGTGAAATACAGTTTTTAAAACATTTTTCCACTGCTCAAAACAGTTTTTGAACTTGTCAATTTTTAAAAATATATTTTATTGATTATGCCATTACAGTTGTCCCATTCCCCCCCTTAATTCCCCTCTACCCTGCATACCCCCTCCCACCCACATTACCCCCATTTAGTTCATGCCCATGTAGAATAAGTTCTTTAGCTTCTGCATTCCCCACACTACTCTTGCCCTCCCCTTGTATATTTTCTACCTATCACCTATGCTACTTATTCTCTGTACCTTCTCCCCCTCTCTCCTTCTCCCACTCCCCTGTTGCTAACCTTCCATGTGATCTCCATTTCTGTGGCTCTACTCCTGTTTTAGGTGTCCACTTAGTTTGCTTTTGTTTTAGGTGTGGTTGTTAATAACTGTGAGTTTGCTGTCCTTTCACTGTTCATATTTTTTATCTTTTTTTTCTTAGATAAGTCCCTTTAACATTTCATATAATAAGGCCTTGGTGATGATGAACTCCTTGAACTTGAGCTTATCTGAGAAGCACTTTATCTGCCCTTCCATTCTAAATGAAAGCTTTGCTGGATAGAGCAATCTTGGATGTAGGTCTTTGGATTTCATGACTTGGAATACTTCTTTACAGCTCCTTCTTGCCTGGAAGGTCTCTTTTGAGAAATCAGCTGACAGTCTGATGAGAAGTCCTTTGTAGGTGACTGTCCCCTTATTTCTTGCTGCTTCTAGAATTCTCTCCTTCATTTTAATCTTGGCTAATGTAATTATGATGTGCCTTGGTGTGTTCCTCCTTGGGTCCAACTTCTTTGGGACTGTCTGAGATTCCTGGACTTCCTGGAATCATCTAATCATCTAATCATCTTCCTTTTTTCATCTAATTTGTAACCAAAATCAACCAATTCTGTTAGCATCCTCATCACCAGTATTTTGAACAGTGCATCTGATAGGTTGGCTATCTCTTGGTCACTTATAAGTATTGGCTCTGGGGCTTTGATTTGTTTTTCTGATTGAGCCCTTTTTGGTCACGTTGCAACTGTTATGTATGAGGGGCGGAGTCTTAGGTGTTCTCCAGGGTGGGGCAACCCAGTCACTGGGTTGTGATGCTGTATGTGGGGTCAGCATCAGAGAGGGAGCAATGGTGCTTGTTCCTCTCTCTCTCAGATTTAGGTTCCCTCTGCTGCTTTCCACCAGCAAATTGGGCCCTTCTGGTGCTGGTTCCTGGGTAGGTGGGCTTGTGTACATTCTAGGACCCTGTGGGTCTCTCCAATGAACTCTCCTGTGAGGCTAGGGAGCCTCTCCTGGCTCTTTGACTCCTGAAAGTTTTTTCAATCGGTACTTTTAGGTTTTATTTCTCGTCAGTGGGGTCCTGGGTTGAGCAGTCTGTCTCACTGCCCGTTTTTTGCCTGGTTTCTCTGTACTCGAATGTGTGTCCATGGTCAGCCAACTACCTTGTGGGCCTCACTGGGTTTGCTCGATTCCTCTCCCCACCTGGTTCTGCTAACCACTGCCTCTTCCTGCCGGGACTCCTCCCCACCAGCAGCCAACTCCTCCCCTTTACTGGTCTGGATGAATGGTTCGTTGTTGTCGGACTTGGGTACAGTTCAATTTTCTGTCTGTTCTGGTTGCATTTTTGTTTCTAAGTCCTTCTTGTCCTTAAATTTCGTTGTGCGAGGAGGCACAGTGTCTCCACCCATGCCTCCATCTTGGCCAGAAGTCTGAACTTGTCAATTCTGATGCCTTTTAGTGCTTCTGCTATTTTTTTGTTTTACTTGTTCCACATCAGAGAAACGTTTTCCTTTGAGTATTTTTTTTTTTACTGGGAAAACAAAAAATGGTAGCTCTGGGCAAGATCTGGTGAGTAGGCAGGGTGGGACATGGGGGTCTTGCTGTTTTTTGTCAAATACTGTTGAACTCTCAGTGTAGTGTGGGCAGGTGTATTATCATGAAATGGGCAAATGAGTTGAAGGAGTCTTCAAAATAAAATTCACTGAAGCCAAATGCAGCCTCTCACAACAATGCCAGCTAGTACACTGATACAGATGAGCTCTTAGAACACACCTAATAGGGGAAGCCTGTACTACAAGGGGCCCACCCTCCAGAAGATAATTCCAGTTTTTTGGGGGGGTCCTTCTTCATAAGTGCATTTATTGAAAAATAAGAAAGCCTAAAAAATTAATTAAGCCTTCAACTCAGGAACCTAGAAAAAAGCACAACAAAAAAAATCAATAGAAATTAGAAAGCAGGAGATTAAATGCAAAATTAGTGAAATAGGAAAGCAAGAGCAAATAAAAACAGTAGACCTAATTTCCAAAAATAAAAAGTTAGTTCACTGGCAACAAAATAGAAAAACTTCCATAAAGTCAAATTAGGTAAAAAGAAGAAGCAATCAAATACACTTGAAAAGAAAAAGTACTGATATATAATTAGATAAAAAGAGGGTTATTTTAAATTACAGGAACTTTATACTAAAACATTAACTTTAAAATAAAGGTGAAATGGATTTTCAAAATATGAGTTACTAAAATTTGCTTAAGAAGAAAGATAAATGCTGAACAAACAAAAATAATAGGAGTCTTAGATTATTTCTAATATACCTTTGTTGGTTAGATAATTCCTATGTTGTTTAAAACCATCCACATCATAGAAAAAGATCAATACTTCCCAGTTCATTATGAAACTTGCATAACCCTGATACAAAAATTAAACAAAAGTAGTACAAGATAACAGTCATGGTGATGTAAAGTGCAGCATAGGAAATACAGTCAATAATACTGTGATAACAGTATATGGTGCCAGTTGGGTACTAGACTTATCAGGGTGATCACTTTGTGAGTTATATAAATGTCTAATCACTTTGTCGTACACCTGAAATTAATATAATATTGTAGGCCAACTGTGATTGAAAAAATAAATCTTAAAATTATATCAAATAATATAAATTTTTTGTAATTTTAAGGCTAGTGCAAGAAAATAGAGATTAGTCTCATTTTTGTACCTTTACCAAAAGTTGTTCATTATATCTTGTTTTGGACAAAAAAGTGAGACATGTAGTAGAGTAATCTTATAAAATATTAGTTTATATTTAAAAAATAATATATTTGTGCCTAAGTATATGTCTATTTTTAGATGTCTATATGTCTCTTATGTATGTTGGTAGGATATACTTAGAAAACAGAGTCTGGAAAAGTACACATAAAATCATTAAGAACGTTTCATTTTTAAACTTTTTTTTATTGCTGTTCAAGTACAATTGTGTCCATTTTCCCCCTACCACTCCCCCGACCCCAGCCATCTTCACTTCCCACCCTTGATCCTACCCACTTTGGAGAATGTTAATATAGTATTTGAGGGGGAAATGTGAGAGAAAAATTTTGTTCTTTATGTATTGCAAGAAGTTTTGAATAATTTTACATAAACATGTATTTTATAACACAGAAACTTCTTTTTAAATGTACTTCCACTGCTTTAAATAAATTGCAATAGGCCTGACTGGTGTGGCTCAGTGGGCTGAGTGTTGCCCTGCAACCTGAAGGGTCGCTGGTTCATTTCCTGGTCAGGGCACATGCCTGGGTTGCAGGCCAGGTCCCTGTTCCGCGGCATGTGAGAGGCAATCTATCCATGTATTGCTCATACATTGATGTTTCTCTCCCTCTCTTTCTCCCTCCCTTCCCCTCTCTCTAAAAATGAGTGAATGAACTCTTTAAGTAAATAAATTGCAAGGATTCTTAAAGGGCTTTACACATAATTTCTTTATTTTTCATAATGAAAATAGGTTACAAATTACCAATGGAATGAAATAAAATATTTTCAAATTATTTGTTTTTTTAAAGGTATTATTTATTTACTCTTAGAGGGGAAGGGAAGCAGAGAGGTAGAGAAACATCAATGTGTGGTTGCCTCTCACACACTTCTTACTGGGGATCTGGCCCACAACCTAGGCATATGCCCTGATAGAAATGGAACCAGAGACCCTTTGGTTGGCAGGCCAGCACTCAATCTGCTGAGCCACATCAACCAGGACTCAAATTATTTGATTACGTATCCACTTAGTAGCAAATAAGCTAATCATGAAGCATCTCACATTTCATTTTCAATAGGTAAGAAGTTGTAACCCTGATTCAGCTGTTACTTCTTAATTTTATTTTAGAAACCAATTCTGCTCCAGAGTATATCCTAGGGGTTTCATTATACCTGTGTCTGTGGAGGGCTGGGTGCAGCTTCATTCTCAGTGCTGCATATTTTCTTTGTGAAAAATAAACAAGCTTGAGATATGAACTTAAAGGGATATGAGAAACTGATTTTTAATTAATTAATTAAAAGGTCAACCCCCTTCTCAGAGCAGCAGCCCAGTGCATGGGTCCAAGGCCCCCTCTTTCTTGGATGTGGCTCAGGCTGGAGGTGTGCAGGGCCAGAGACACCATGGACTTGGGATCAGGAACAGCATGGAGGCAGTGAATAATAGCTCTTCAAGTCTGCAATAAAAAAAATAAATATGGCCCAAATGAAAGAAGAGATCAAAACTCCAGAAAAATAACTGAGTGACAAGGAGATATTAGAAGCAGAGTTCAAAACACTGGTAGTCAAGATGTTAACAGAAATGATTGAGTACAACATGAAATAGAGGAAGAAGTGAAGGCTATACAAAGTGAAATAAAGAAAAATACACAGGGAACCAACAGTGAAGGGAAGGAAACTGGGACTTAAATCAATGATTTGGAGCAGAATGAGGAAATAAACATTTAACAGGAACAGAATGAAGAAACAAGGATTCAAATAAAAATGAGGAGAGGCTGAGGAACCTCTGCAACAAGTTTAAATGTTCCAATATCAGAATCATAGGGGTACCAGAAGGAGAAGAGGAAGACCAAGAAATTGAAAACTTATTTGAAAAAATAATGAAGGAAAGCTTCCCTAATCTGGCGAAGAAAATAGACATGCAAGTCCAGGAAGTTCAGAGAGTCCTAAAGAAGTTGGACCCAAGGAGGAACACACCAAGACACATCATAATTAAAATGCCCCAAGATTAAAGATAAGGAGAAAATCTTAAAAGCAACAAGAGAAAAGGAGAAACTTATTTACAAAGGAGTTTCCATAAGACTATCGGATGACTTCTCAAAAGAAACCTTGCAGGCACGAAGAGGCTGGAAAGAAGTATTCAAAGTCATTAAGGAAAGGAAGGATGTACATCCAAAAATACTTTATCCACCAAAGCTATCGTTTAGAATGGGAGGGCAGATGTCGTGCTTCCCAGATAAGGTAAGTTTAAAAGAGTTCAGCATCACCAAGCCCTCATTATATGAAATGTTAAAGGGACTTATCTAAGAAAAAGAAGATCGAAACTATGAACAGTAAAATGACAACAAACTATCAAACTAACAAACTCACAACTATCAACAACTGAACCCCCAAATAAAAACAAACTAAGCAAACAGCCAAAACAGGAACAGGATCACAGAAATGGGAGATCATGTGGAGAGTTATCAGTGGGGAGGAGGAGAAGGGAAAATGGGGGAAAAGGTACAGGGAATAAAAAGGATAAATGGTAAGTACAAAATGGACAGGGGGAGGTTAAGAATAGTAGGGGAAATGGAGAAGGCAAAGAACTTATATGTATGACTCATGGATATAAATTAAGGGAGGGAGAATGCTGGTGGAAGGGGGTGCAGGGCAGAGGGAGATAAAGGGGGGAGAAAAACGGGACAATGTAATAGTATAATTAACAAAACATATTTAAAAACATTTTAAAAAAACGGCCTCCAATAAAACTACTTTGCAAACATGGGAAAGAAACAGAATGGAAGGCATAAAAAGGTTGAAGAAACAGAGCCTAAAGAATTTGTAGTGGAAAAAGTATTGCACCAACGTGTAGTGAACAGGAAGGTGGAGTATTTCCTGAAGTGGAAGGGATTCACAGATGCTGACAATACTTGGGAACCTGAAGAAATTTAGATTGTCCAGAGTTAATTGAAGCATTTCTTTATTCTCAAAGAGCTGGTAAAGAAAAAGATTGTACAAAAAGAAAGCCTTTATCTGATGATGAATCTGATGATAGCAAATCAATCAAGGGAAGAGATGCTGCTGATAAACCCAGAGGCTTTGTCAGAGGTCTGGATCCTGAAGGGACAACTGGTGCCGCAGACAGCAGTGGAGACTTAATGTTTCTCATGAAATGGGAAGGCTGAGATGAGGCAGACTCGGTGCTGGCGAAAGAGGCAAATATGCAGTGTCTTCAAATTGTAATTGCTTTTTATGAAGATTCTAACTTCGCATTCTTGTTTAGAAGACAAAGCCCAATGACTGTTTGCATTCCTTTTATGTACACTTACATGTATGAAAATCTGGGTCTTGGCTTTTTGATTTATTAGCATGAAGAAATAATTATATTCTAATAAAAATCAAGTTTGAGATGTTTGTTTTGAAGTAGTACTGAGGGAGTAGTTGGTGGGTTGCATCTACAGCACTGGTTACTTTGGAACAAAAGCTTTCTGTAGTTGCTTCCTTCATCAGAAAAGGACATTTGGTACCATGGTATATTCCTTGCTCTACATTAGAGAACAGCTTTTCTAAATGTTGGGGGGAACCTCCATTGTTGTTACTCAGTCAGAATTTGTGCTTAAGTCATATATGCCTAAGGGTCATCGTGGGTTTTTGTTTATTTGGTGGGGATGGTTGGTGTGTATACATACGTAAATGTAAATGGTTTTCCTTTATTTTTTTTAACAAAAACAAAAATAGCATTTCAAAACCATAGATAAGCTCATGTTCCTGGGCTGCCATCATTTTCAGCAACCTAAGAAATAGATCACTTCACATTAAATTGAAATATTTCCTGAAGCTTTAACCTTTGAAATTAAATAGATAACTTGTGATTAATTGGGCAACTTAAATATAATGTAAGCAATTCAAACTGGACAATTTAGAAGCAGCCACATCAGAATCCATACCTACAATTATAAATGCAGGTTGGTGAAAGGAAAATCTCATCACTACCAACAACCTCTCCTCTCAAATGAGAAAACTGGGCAAACCCTAGTGTGTTTTAATCAATCAAGCAAGACTTATTTACAGGTTTCATCTAGTAAGACGTTCCTTTCCAAAAAGTTAAAATCCCTGGGTTGTATTGACTAAAAAGTTATGATCATGAAATGTGTGAGACTTTATACATGGAAACCTAATCAGGTGGTTAGAGACCTTGGCAATTTAGATGTGCTAAAATAAATGAGTTCACAAATTTTGTAATCTGAAGTTTTGACTTGCATGTTTTTACTCCAGATCATTCCTCACATGTAGGATCAGTCTCAGTATTTGGGTTTCTGGTTCAGCAGAAGCCAGGAAAAACAATAACTTGGTAGTAAACAGAATGTTATCCAACTGCATATTGTTTACTTTATTGTAAATACTGGTAAACAGTGGTCAATGAATAGTTTTATATATTTTTAAAGGCCATATAAGAACTGGCCTTTACAAATTGTTTTAAAGATGTATTTTTATGGATTAAATATTATTTAAGAAATATTCTTTTTTAATCCCTTCTTTAGTATTGCATCAAAATACTTTTAAAAATATTCTTCAAATGTTAAAAACTATTTCTAGAATGAAGATAAGACAAAAGAGAAAAAAAGGCATTTGGGAGACTCAAAGCATTTTTGTCCAGTGGTTCTCAAAGAAAACTTCGTCCTCCAACCAGGCAACACAGAAGATGCAGCTAAATATCGAGAAAAGATCTACTACTTTTCAAGTCCTGAGGCTAGAGACAAATTTTTGGCATATCCTCAGGAGTATGTAGCTCATAAAGAACCATTAAAGGTGAAAACTATTTTCCTACTCTAATCATTGATCCTGTGCACTTTTTAGGGACAGACTATATCCGTAACCAGTTAGTCTCTGAGCAGAGCAGTCTGCTGATCATAAGATAGGATTTGGGGGAGGTGTGGGATTCACAGGTTCACGGCCTTCAGTGGGCTACTCAGGTGACACTGCTGTTAACCTGGTTCAACTCTGAGGCATGGTTACAGGGGCAAATTCGTGCCTGATTGCTTGACTCTGAAGAGCAAAGGATGTCACTGATTCGCAAGATTGCAAGAGTATTCCCAGAGGGGGGTTGTCCTTGATCAACTGAACGGCTTTAAAATTGCTTTAAGAAGCTATAGAACAAGCAACCTTTTCCTAAATTTGTGGGAACATTTTTATTTTGACTTGTTTATCACCTTTGGACCAGTTTTCTACCTTCTTTAAAAATATTTATTAAAGCCAAACATGAAAGAACAAATACTGTATGATTGGACTCATACAAGGTAAATTCATAGGGGCAGAAAACAAAAAAGTGGTTGCCGGGGTGGAGAAGAAGAGAGACTAGAAGTTGCTGTTTGTGGGTACAGAGTTCCAGTTTGGGATGATGAAAAAGTTCTGCAGAGAGATGCTCGTGATGGTTGCACAACATTGTTTATGTACTAATGCCACTGAATTGTACACTTACGATGGTTAAAATGGTAAGTTTTACATTGTGTGTATTTTGCCACAATAATAACAATAAAGAAACACACTGTGGCAATATTTTATTCATTCTTTAAAACAAAGCACACACATAGTAATACCACCTTTAAGCAAGTCTTCATTTCTATGTTTTACTTTGTCATCCTCTTCCACATTCTTTCTAGTGTATGAAATATTTTATCTTTTTTCTCTTAACATTATACCATAGAAAGTTTTTGTATTTCTATATAGATGTCATAATGTTTGATCATTTTGACATACCATTTTAACATAAGTTGTCAGATGTTTTTATCATGCTAAAAAGTATCTTTCCATTCTTTTTAAAGAAAAACTTTAAAAAAATTCTATTTTAGCAACTGCCTTTTAGCCTCAGAGATCAAGATGATCTTGTGATTGTTAATGTTCCCTGAGAAGCAACTGTTGATGCAGTGAATCATGTTAATTTGCATCCTAATGTCAAAATGTCCTTGAGTTTGTGAAGTGGTAATTCAGTCTTGGGGGGGGGAGGCAGTTAATTAACCTTTTTTTTAAACTACTCCAAACTGTCTTTTCTTCACTCTCCCTCACCCCACCTTTCCCTGACCCATTCCTCGTGGCAGGCTCCTCCATTAAGAATATGCCTTCTGGGCCCCCATGGCTCTGGCAAGACTGTCTGTGCAAGACAGTTAGCAGAAAAGTTGGGCATCTTTCACATTCAGTTTGAAGAATTTCTCCAAGAAAAACTAATGCTCAAAACTGAAAAGAAAATTGGAACTGAATTTGAAGAAGATGCTGAGGAAGAACAACTTGCAAAACAAGAACTTGAAGAGCTTGCAGTTCAGGCCAATGTCAAGATTGAGGAAGAAAATACAAAGAAGCCAGAAGTAATATTGATACTCTCTTTGTGGATAGTTGTGTTTACTGGTATTATTTTTGGCAAGTAGAATATAAGCAATATAACACTATAAATTTTCTAAGAAAAAGGAAAATATTAGCCCCTAAAAGTCATTGAAGAGTCATCCTCCTCACATGTTAGATACAGATCTTACTGCTGATCTAGAATATAAAATTACCGAGTTCCACGTGGCTCCAATAAAAATCAGAAAAGTTTTCCCTTACAGGAGTGTTGTGTAGCATTTTCTTGGGACTATTTGATATGTCTGACCTAGACTGTAAGGTTTTTCAGTATTGTGTTCCCTGCCTTCATTTATCTTGTGTCATAAAAATCAGCCCCCGTGCCTGTGGGGATTTCAGAATATGAATTCTCATGATGCCTCGTAAGAAAGGTAGTGTGACTCCTAGGTGGCTTCTATCCAGGGTTGTAAAGAGGAAGTTCTTCATTCTGACTCCCCTTTTAACCATTTAGATATGGCTAGACCCTTTGCTTCTCAGAGGATCCCTTGTAAATGATACAGATTGTATTTCAGATGCCCACCTAGCTGGCCCACCCTTTAATCAGGACTAGGTTTAATCATTATAAGATAGATGGCAAAAATCAGTGAAGCCTTACAGGATTGTGATATAAACTGAACAAGATTTTAACAAAAAGTGGTAAGACAGATATCCTGAGTCCATATATGAAAATCAGTTATGCTAATAGCTAGTAACTCCTCTTAGATATGTATAATTTAATATTTAAAACCATATTAAAATTGCCTTAAAGAAAAGAGCACAAATTTTAAAAGGTTTACAAGCAACAGTATAAAAAAAATGTCATGAGAAAAACCAGTCTCATTTTAATCAACTGTGTAATAGAGCATTGTTAATTAATATAAACATTTAAATTTGTTTTGTTTTGTTTTCATATTTAGACTTCAGAAGTACAATTTACAGAAGAAGAGGAAGCAATCAGATTAAATATAATGGAAAATGAACCACTGCCTCCCGAAATTCTTGATGCAATTCTTTCTGAGTGGTGGTTTAAGGAACCAATACGGTATTTTAATTTATATAGGATTATACATTTATAGACTTTAATTTGCCTTTAATACTCAAAAGTTTAAAGTGTAGTCCAACATAAATTTAAGAATTTTCTCCTTTACTCTCATGTAAATTACTGATTCCATACACTAAAATAATTGGGGAATTATTTTTAAAATACTGATGCCAGAGACCCCAACCCAAAACAATTGAATCAAAATCTTTAAGGATGTAAGGTTGGCACACAGGCATTGGTAGTTCTGAGAGCTTTCCAGGTGATTCTAATGTGTAGTTGTGGTTGAGAATCTGTGATCTAAACCCATGACATGCCTTTTAGTAATTACAGTTAAGAACAATTAATAGCTGTCCATAGTGTTATCCTTTAACCAAAAGCCAAGAACAAGCCTGACCCCACACAGGACAAGTCTAAGAATCTCCAGGTCAGCAGAGTTTCAAACTTCACTTTGTTTTCCTAAACCAGAATCTCTTGTGTTGGTTTCCACCAGAAGAAAGTGAAATAATATTCGAAGTACTAATAAGCAAACACTTACATGGAACTTACTATGTGCCAGGTACTGTTCCACTATATTTTATTCACATTAATTTACTTAATCCTTGCTACTACCCTATGGGATGGAACTTTTATTATCTCATTTTGGAGATAAGGAAACTGTATCATAGAGAATTCAAATAACTTGCCAGTCCCGCACTCCTCTGAATATTCTTTCACTCAGTCCCTGGCCTAAAAGAGTGAGGGGAATTATCGATCATCAACTTTAATTGTAATGTCTTGTTCCCTAAATTAGATCAGTATTTGTAGTAAATTTGGGTAGGTTGCCTGCAATAGCAGTCATGAGTTGTTTTTTATTATTTGGCTCCTGACCTCATACCATACATTTTTTTAAAAGCATATGATTTGAAGAATTAAAAGTTAAGTGTGAAGTTGTACAAGCCTAAATAAAATAACAATATTATACAACCATTAAAATGTGTTACAACAAAGAATTCATAATAGCATAAGAAATGGCATTTCATGGTAAGTTTAAAAAGAAGATGCAGTATGATTTATGATATGATAGAGAGGTGGACACATGAAGAACAAACTGGAAAGAAAAACAAAATGTCAATAACCTCTGGAACATGAGATTATAGATAATCTTGCATTTCTCATGCTTTCCTGTATTTGCCACATTTTCTATAGGAGATTTGTTGCTTTTATAATATGGAAAGAATCAATACATTTTAAAAAGGGCATTGCATTGGTCCTGGAGAGATATCCTAAGAGCCTGAATGAAGGTATAATGTTAGAGATGGAAATGTGGGTACAGACCAGGGCATGCCAGGACTTAGCTTGTATTTTTGAGAACCAAGAAGGAATTGAAGGAATGGTCCAAATGTCTGTGAAGTGTGCCACCTGAATAGTTTTGAGTTAGAAGGAACAACAGTGTGGACAAATGAACAATAATCAGGGTTTTGACAGTACAATGCATCTGTAACTCCTGAGGGGCACTGAGATAGAGAAACTAAACAGCTCTTGGAAAATTCTAAGTGAAACTCAGAACACAGGTTGGGTGTAAAGGTGAAGATTTAGACAAAGAAGTGTCAGCTGGAAGAGTAGGAATGAAATTGTTCCTCACAAAAGAGATGATGCTGAAGGCATCTCTAAAGAAAAGGACACCTACTATGGCCATTTGATGGAAATTTGCTCATTAATAAGATAGAAAAAATTGTAATGCCAATTAAGGGCGGAAAGTATCAAATGTTCATGATACTCCTGTTTATATTAAGAAGAAAACATATTTAATACAAATATTTAAGCAAACCAAATTTTAGATGAGCAGGATAAACTCTCATTCAAAAGGGGACCACTATTGATTTTCTCAATTACGTAAGGCAAGTTCTCAAAAAGCCTGATTCTTTTGTAGTTACTCCACAATGAAAGTGTGTTAACAGTCCAGTTATATTCATGATTCTTCAAGTTTCATCATAGTCAAACAAGTTTGATAATCCTATTTGGTTATAATTATCTTAATATATATGAGCCGGGATAGATACACAAATAACTGCCATGAGGGGACCCAGGGAAGAGGGTGTGAACTGTCTGAGGAAAGGAAGCATCACTAAGTGGAAGACTACCAAGGAGTGGATGCCCGGTGAAGGTGGGTGGCCAGATCTGCCTGTTTATGAAGGATGACGCATTCGTGAGGCTGGGCACTCCTTGCTGGCGGAGAATTCTCATCAAATATTAAGGCTACTTACAGTTAAAGAGAACTTATTTCTATTGTAAATATAAGTATAAGATGTTAGAGTTTTAATCCAACTTAATACATTTGAGAGAAGACACATCATGTTTATATAAGTAGAAACATTACAAGAACTAAAAGATACCACTTTTAAAATTACTCATACATCTTATATAAAGTTGAGACTTATCAACTTTTTTCATTTTGAATCTTTATAATATTTTAAGTAAACTGTGACATGTGTACCTAGTTCCACAGGTTTTATATTAGATGGTTTCCCACGCTATCCGGATGAAGCCCAGTTACTGGCGGAACATGGATTTTTCCCAGATGCTGCTGTTTTACTACAAGTGGAAGATCAAGATATTTCTGATCGCCTCCTGCCTCCTCAAATTGAAAAGTGGAGACTGAAACAAAAGACAAAATTAAAAAGGAAAAAACTCATTAAAAAAATGAAGGCAAAAATCAAGGTATGTCTCTTGTAAAAAATATGAGAGTACATTTTTCAGCATCTATTCAGTTTATAAAGTGGTCTTTACAAAAATGTAGTTTCTGATTTTAATACCACAGTCAGCATGAAAACATTTTTCATCAACTATAAAAGAGTTCTTATAATTAGAGAGTTAAGACTTATTTGAGGCCTAAGTGATTATCATTGTGTTAATGCTTCTCTCTCTAAGGCAAGTTAAAGATAGTGGTAGCACCGAAGTACCCTTATGGCTGACACAGACAGCAAGTGAAGCAGGCCTTAAAACAGAGAGAAGTAAAATTATCAGTGGCTTTTTCACTAGCTCCTGAAATTGTGACACCATCCATAAAGGTCATGTAAAGCCTGTAGTGAAAAAGATCCAGATAGTATCTTAGAACACCTTTTCTGAAACTGTTAACACGAGAATCATTCCGTAAAATGTTCCATAGTGTCATAGGGAACTGAACAATTCCACCCCTAGGAATCTATCTAATAGAAATGAAAATATGTCCACAAAAAAATGTGTATATGAATGTTCATAATCACATTATTCATAATAGCCAAAAAGTGGAAACAACCCAGTGTCCTTCACCTGATGAATGGACAAACTAAGTGTGATAGACATTCAGTTAGAGTGCTCTGAGTTCTGGCCCCAGATGGAGACATAGGAGCCTCCTGAACTCACCTCCTCCTATGGACACACTGAATCTGTAAACAAAGCAGTTCCCTCTGAAGGAAACACAGAAACTAGCTGAGCCAGTTTGAACCTTTTAGGCGTGTATTTTGGGAGAACAAGAACCCCTATTACCCATGTCAAAAGAGCTGCTGCCTGAGAGTCTAACCTCCCATTAGCCTGCGCTGACTGCGATCTTCCCTTTGGGACACTGATGGGTTGTAGCTCACCTTCAACTACTGGGAGCCACAAAGAACGAAGAAGGTATCTTGGGCAATCACAAAGGTTTGAGAAACAACCAAGAATGAGGGCCAGGCTGATCAATAAAATTAATCTTCTGCCATGGCCAGTGCGGCTCAGTGGATTGAGTGCTGGCCTGCAAACCAAAGGGTCACTGGTTTGATTCCCAGTCAGGACACATGCCTGGGTTGCAGGCCAGGTCCCCAGCAGGGGGCGTGTGAGAGGCAACCATACATCAATGTTTCTCTCCCTCTCTCTCCCTCCCTACCCCTCTCTAAAAGTAAATAAATAAAATCTTTTTTTAAAAGTTAATTTTCTACATAAGTCCACTCTGTCCAGACTGGAAAGGTGTCTATTTTATTTAATGTGCAGAAACCAACACAGAGAATCAAAGAAAATGAAGAAACAAAAGACTGTGTTTTAAACAGAAGAACAAGATAAAACTCCAAAAGCAGAGCTTACTGGACTGGAGATAAATGATTTACCTGATAAAGAGTTCAAAATGATGGTCATAAAGATGGTAAGCAAGGTCAGGAGAACAGTAAATGAACAAAATGAGAATTTCAACCAAGAGACAGAAAATATAAGAAGGTACCAATCAGAAATCACAGAGTTGAAGAGTACAATACTGAACTGAAAAATTCAACAGAAGAGTTCAATAGGAGACTAGACACAAAAATCAATGGAACAGAGCCCTGGCTGGTGTAGCTCAGTGGATTGAGCGTGGGCCTGCGAACCACACGATCGCAGTTCGATTCCCAGTCAGGGCACATGCCTGGGTTGCAGGCCAGTTCCTGGTTCCCGGTTCCCGGCGGCGGATGCATGAGAGGCAATCACACATTGATGTTTCTCTCCCTCTCTCCTTCCCTTCCCCTCTAAAGATAAATAAATAAAGTCTTTAAAAAAAATCAATGGAACAGAATACAGAGCCCAGAAATAACCACACACATATATCATCAATTATTTACATCAAAGCAGCTAAGAATATACAGTGGGGAAAGGACAGTCTCTTCAATAAATGATGTTCATAAACTGGGCAGCCACATGCAAAAGAATGAGATTGGACTTCTATTTTATACCATACAAAAAAATCAACCCAAAATGGATTAAAGACTTGAACATCAGACCTGAAACCATAGAACTCCCTGTGCAGTCATTTTGAATGCAGCAGCCACACAGTACACATGCTCACTCAACAGCACCTACTGTCGCCACTGACTAGTAGAATGAAATTGTCATTATTCACACATGCACATTCCAGTCCCACTACAGCACAGAAAAGATATGGAGTAAGCTTTTTGACATTGACCTTGGCAATGTTTTTTTTTGGACTTGACATCTAAAGTGAAAGTCAGCGAGTGTGACTACACCAAACTAAAAAGCTTCTATGCAGCAATGAAAACCATCAACAAAAACAATCTACCAAGTGGGAGAAAATATTTGCAAATTGTATATCCAATAAGGGGTTAAAATCCAAAATATATGAAGAACTCACACAATTCAGTATCAAAAAAATAAACAATCCAATTACAAACTGTCAGATGGCCCTTACCAGTGTGGCTAAGTTGGTTGAAGCATCCCCTAAACCAGAAGGTCATGGGTTTGATTCCCAGTCAGGGCACCTGCCTAGGTTGAGGGTTTGGTCCCCAGCTGGGGCACATATAGGAGAGGCAACCAATCAATGCTTCTTTCCCTCTTTCTCTTCTTCCCTTCCCTTCTCTCTAAAATCAATGAGCATGTCCTCAAGTGAGGTAAATAAATAAATAAACAAATAAATGGCAGATGAATTGAATAAACATTTTTCCAAAGAAGACATACAAATGGTCAGTAAGTACATTAAAAAGTACTCAACATCACTATTATCAGGAACATGCAAATCAAAACCACGATGAGACAGCACCTCACAGTTGTTAGAATGGCTGTTACAGAAAGACAAAAGGTAAGTGTTGGGTAGGCTGTGGAGAAAAGGGAGCAGCACTTCACAGTTAGTCGGAATGTAACTTGGTGTAGCTACTATGGAAAACGGTATGGAAGTTCACCAAAAAATTTAAAACAACTATCATATGCTCCAACAATCCCACTTCTGGGTATACAATGAGGCCTGTCTGGAAAAAATCTAGCCATTGTTAATATAATGAGAATGGTTTGTGCAACATTGATGGAACCTGGCAGCCGAGGAGAGTAGACTGGAATGTGCATGTGTGAACAATGACAACTTCACTGTACCTGTCAGTGGGGGCAGTAGACGCCATTGAGTGAGCTTGTGTACTGTGCGGCTGTCACATTCGAAGTGACTAAACGAGTAGAGCAATGAATCTGCATCAAAGTTTGTGTTAAGCTTGAACATTCCTCCATGGAAACTATTTCAGTGATTCAAAAGGCTACAGCTATGGGCAACTGGTGCTTGGCAGCGTCATCACACAACACATCATGCATCATGTCTTCAGCAAAATGTGTTTTGGTGAAACATTAAATCACCCAGGTGATAGCCCTCCTACAGCCCAGATTTGGCACCCTGTGACTTCTGCCTTTCTCAAAACTAAAATCACCTTTGAAAGGGAAGGGGTTTCAGACCCCTTTTCTAACTTTGTTTCTTATTTAGAGCAAATACAAGCCCTCCTCTGCAGCACTCAGCATACCCTATGCTTTTCCATTCCCTTATCTGGAATCTCCTCACACTGTCTTCCACTAGCTGTGTGGCATTACATGAGTTAAACCCCCCAACTTTGTTAACTCACCTATGGAGTAGAATAATACTGTCTGCTTCATAGGTATGTTCTGGGCACAAAAAGTATGCATACACTGCAGTGCTCATAAGAGGGATGGCATTTAGCAGACATACAATAGTTAAACCACTAACCACAACTTATTTCAGTGAAAGGGTCTAGAGAAAAAATAGACTCAAAATATGTATGTGTGTTATTCTGCGCATTTGGCATTTCTCTGTGGTATATATATATGGTGTTCTCTTATAAAAATGCAAAGGTGACTTTTCACAACTATACAGTTAAAGCACTTATGGTAAAACTCTGGCTTTAAAAAAAGGAATAATATAAAAGGTGGGGTTTTTTTTGTTCCTCCCAAATTTTATTTTTTTATCTTTAAATCATTTTTTTATTTTTCAATTACAATTGACATACAATATTTCAATAGTTTCAGGTGTACCCCAGAGATTATATAACATACTAAGTGATCATCCCACCATGTCTTACACTCATGTGACACCATATGTAGTTATTAAAATACTATGGACTATATTCTCTGTGCTGTACTTTACATTCCTATGATTATTCTGTAACAGCCAACTTGTATTTCTTAACCCCTTCACCTTTTTCATCCATTCCTCCAATCCCTTTCACCTAACAACTATCAAAATGTTCTCTGTCTCTTGAGTCTGTTTCTGTTCTGCTTGTTCATTTTGTTTTTTGATCCAGTTGTTAATAGATAAGTATTTACTGCCATTTTATTGTCCATATTTTTATCTTTTTCTTCATTTTAAAGAAGACCCTTTAACATTTCATATAATACTGGTTGGTGGTGACGAATTCCTTTAGCTTTTTCTTATCTGGGAAGCTCTTTATCTGTCCTTCAATTCTAAATGATAGCTTTGCTGGGTAAAATAATCTTATCATAGGTCTTTGATTTTCATCACTTTGAATATTTCTTGCCAATCCCTTCTGGCCTGCAAAATTTCTGTTGAGAAATCAGCTGACACTCTTATTGGACCTCCCTTGTAGATAACTAACTACTTTTCTCTTGCTGCTTTTAAGATTTTCTCTTTCTCTTTAACCTTTTGCATCTTAATTATGATGTGTTTTGGTTTGGGCCTCTTTGGGTTCTTCTTATTTGGGACTCACTGTGCTTCCTGGGCTTATAAGTCTATTTCCTTCACCAGGTTAGGAAAGTTTTCTGTCATTATTTTTTCAAATAGGTTTTCAATTTCTGCTTTCTCTCTTCTTCTGGCACCCCCATGATGCAAGTGTTGATATACTTGAAGTTGTTCCAGGAGCTTCTTACACTAGCTTCATTTTTTAAATCTTTTTCTCCTTGCTGTTCTGATTGGATGTGGTTTTTTTCTTCCTTATATTCCAAATTGCTGATTTGGAGCCAATGAGCTGCAAACCCTGAGTGGGGCTGATTAGTTTCCATGTGAACCTTGGGAACATGTCAAAGGATAAGTATTCATTGCATTAGATATAGAGGCCCCTGGAAATCCTGGAGGACCACCCACACACCGTGTCTGTGAGCACACCCAAAGTGCATGTGCTTTCCTCACTTGTTTGTGAGACACAGTTTTAGGTTTTATCATGCTCTTATATTTAATAGCTTGATAAAAGATTATCAAACATTTTCACCAGATTGCCTTCAAGTTTTTTCCTATTCATGTACAAAATTTATCTCTTCACCGAAAGCAAATCAGTAAGGAATAAATTTGAAAGGGAATTCTGAAGTTTCTAGAAGAATGACTGTCTCCAAGGGCTATTTCTCCCTCAAAGGGAAACGGCTAATCAGGTGGTTCCAAGGTACAAGGATGCAGTGACGTAAGCACTGCCAGCATATTCTTTTTTGGAATGTGTGCCACCCTTTCACCCAAATGTTATTCCCACTTCAGGAAAAATGTGTGTGTGTGTAACATTAATACATAGGAAGTAATTTTATCATTATACATTAAAATTTTTTATATCTTTCTTTAATAGGATGATATGATTGCTAAAAGAAGAGCTGAACTTATAGCAGAGAAAGAGAAAAAAAAGAAACAGGTAAGTAAAAAGGTTTTTCAAAAAAAAACAGGACACGCATTGTGTGTGTGTGTGTGTGTGTGTGTGTGTGAACACCAGAACATAAATGTTGCATAGATAAAAATCTTGAAGAAAATACAGTTTATGTGGAAGCAGTGAGATTATTTATCATTTTTATTTTTAATACCTTTTGTTATTCCATTACTGTTCATGATGATCTTTTATTATTTTTAAAATCTGAAAAATAAACACTTTTAAAAGAAAGAAAACCACTAGAGATGTTTAAATAATCTAACCCAAATATAATTCTACATTAAACAATGCTTCCTTTAGAATTTTACTTTTGCTTTCACACTTCCACCCCATACCATAGGAGACAGACTGGGAGCTTGGGGGTGAGGTCTGGACAGAGAACCTGTGAAACTGCACTGGAACTAAAATATTAATTACTTCAAATTAAGGAATGGAGTAAGGCAGAGCCTGTGAACCCTGAGTCATATACTCTGTAGGATGCTCAGTACAGCTCCTTCTCTCCATCTGCTGATTTAAGAAGAAAACCAACAGAACATAATCTTTGAAGACTGTGGATTTTGTTTCATTTGTTTCACAAAGACTGTTATTCTCAAATTGGCCTTGCGGACCCACTACAGTCAAGCTTGCTTAGGGGTGCAGGAGCCAAAGAGGAGGTGTGATTAGACCAGCTAGTTCTATAAAGGTCCTGAGGCTTGTATTTTTACAATCGGCTTACGAGGTACCCTGCAACCAAGGCAAACAATAACATAGTCTCTGCCTTCTCCCATTTCCTTCTTGTTTAAGGCCCCCTCGTAACATCTTATGAAGGCTGACTCTTCTGTAATCTGATTTCCATCTGTATAAAAATTTAATCCAATAAAAGAGGAATAACAGAAAATAGGGCTGGCTATACGTGCAACTATATATCACCCTGGTGTGGATATGCTTGATTTTTGTACAGGAGACTCTTGATACAATGTAACTGTATCTGTGTGTCAGAACATTGCAGAAGAGAGGCCAGAACAAGTATTTCTGTGTCCAAAGTATTTACAACCAAAAGCTGATCTAAAACCATTAAACTAAGAAAGATGGTTATGGCACCATCTAAGGAATGAGAACTCTCCTCTTTATTTGTTTTGATCTTCATTCATCCAGTCAGTTCATCAGCAAACCTTCACTGAGCATTCACTGTTAGCCTGACACTGTTTCAGACACTGGAGAATCAGCCATGAACAGAATTCACAGAAGTCTCCAGCCTCATTCTAATGCTCATTCCCTGGACAAACATGTTCTGAAATTCTAATCTGTCAAAGATGTCATGCTAATGTCTCAGATGAAAAAAAAACAGACATCCTAACCTGGGCCCAGCCACAGTTAGCTGCCTGTAGCCCCTGGGAGTCCTTACGGATCGCCTCAGACGTCTAGGGACGTATTACTAAAGGGTTACAGACTTTCGGATGGAATTGACCTACACTGGTGTAAGAGCTGCAGCTCTTTCTGAGTTTGTTCCACGGCTGCCCGGTGCGTACCCAGTGCGTGCGTACCCAGTGCGTGCGTACCCAGTGCGTGCGTACCCAGTGCGTGCGTACCCAGTGCGTGCGTACCGCGGTGCTGACACACAGCAGGCAGCAGCTTATCGTCATCTTTTTGATGTTGTGTAACGTTGAACATTACTTAATCTCGCTGAGCCTAGGTTTTTTCATTATAAAATGGGAAATTTGAATGATACCTAGTTTCCCTAGTTGATAATGCTCTAATTTTCCTTCTTTGCTATTCTTTACATTTTTTCCTACGAGAATTAGTTTTCCAGATAAATTTTAAATGTTCTTAATTTATAACTTTCTCATTCATTAACATTAGAATGAGGAGTTTCTTATTATTTTTCATTCAAAGATCTGATATTTCATCTTATAAATTAAATAGGTTTTTGTAAGTTAATTCTCCTGGGACTTACTTTTTTATAGAATTGGTTATGTATCCCACACAAACTGACACTTGGAAGACAATTCCTGAGATTTTTGATGAATCAAAGATTAAAGCTGTATAATTTTTTTAACTCCTTTGATGGAAATTTTCTATGCCCTGCTATGCCTCAGACAAAGAAACGCTAAACAAAATATAGCATTTCAAGGATCACTCAGTGTGATTGCTGTAATCAGTTAATGTGATACCCTGAGTCGAATCCGTCCTGACCACACAGGCTTTGTGAACAGGAACAGGAGCCTTCTCCTCATTTGCCTCTTTGTACTGAATGCAGAGCTCTGTCATTTACCTTTTACAACTAACTGGGGGGCTATATGCAGATAAAGCCCTACCCAGGGTTGTCATCTCACCCTGAGCAGAAATCGTTGCCTTCACTGTCTGACATTTTAGCAGTAAGAATTTTCAAGTGGTTTAACATTAGAAACCACTTCAAAGTCTGAAGGTGACTACTTGCAGTAATTTCTCAGGAAACTGTCACCATCATGCAGAACTTTAGTCTTCAAATGTGACTGAAAAAACTTTATAAGCCAACCCCCTTCATCTCAAGATATACATTGCCTATCTCCCACCTCCCGGGAGGCCCGGCTTCTACTCTTGCTCCTGGCTCCACAGTCTTGGCTCTCTCCCCGCCCCCTGGCTTCTCTGGTGCCTGTGTCCCCTCTACAAAGTGTGGAGCAGCCACAGACAGGAGAAAGCCAGGAAGAGCCAGGATGGGGAACCAGGGCAGCAAGTAAGCAGAATGGTGCAACACTGTGCCCAGGCGAGTAGTTCATAGAGGTACCACTGACACATACCCTAAGTACGATGGTGAGCACAAGGTCATCTGAAACTAAAATGTCCCCAGCTGGTAGTGTGGGTTCATCCACCAGTCCACCACCATACTTCCAACGATCTTTAGAAAATCAAATCTCAGGGAAAAAAATTGCCAACATATAAGAAAAAGGGAAAAGTAGTAAGAGTACCAAATGCTTTCAAACTTTTTTTTTAGATTTTTTATTTATTTATCTGTAGAGGGGAAGGAGAGAGGGAGAGAAACATCAATGTATGGTTGCCTTTTGTGTGTCCCGTGCTGTTGGCCTGCAGGGAACCAGCCTGCAACCCAGGCATGTGCCCTGACTGGGAATCGAACCGCGATCCTCTGGTTCGCAGGCTCGTGCTCAATCCACTGAGCTATGCCAGCCAGGGTGCTTTCAAACTGTAAATAAAAAAGAACCAGAACTGAGAAACACTACCCCATTGCCAAGCCTTTTTTGTAAAGAGGAAGGAGCATAGACATTGAGAGGAACTGGCCCTCATCTTCTCATCTTCCCTGCACCTTCAGTTCAAATCCCAGCTTCAGGCACCTTTTAGAAGAACTAGAGTCTAAGCAGTTAACAAGGATTAGGAAATATCAAGCTAATCAGAAGACTCAGGCCAGAGATGAGAGAGCAAACAGTAGAGTGAGATCGGAAAGGATGGACATTATTTCTAATGACAGTCCTTGGAAACTGGATGTGCAGAGATGGAATGCAAGGAGTCAAGGTAACTTTCAGGTTTCCAACTGGAAGGCAGTGCTGTGATCGAGACAAAGAATGCTTCAAGGAGAAGAGTTTGAAGGCAGTGCAGAAGAATCAATATTACAGGGCTCGGTACTACACAAACTGAACTATAGCACTTAAAACCTGTATAATACCACTTCGTATCGGTATCCCGTCACAGGATGCTGTATTATTCTTGTTTCCTCAACTAGGCTCTAACTTCCTAGAGGGCATGTACTAGTCTATTAGTAGAGTGCTTTATACAAAGTAACAATAGTAGCTATAATAGCAATAATAGCTATCATTTGCATGCTTACCATGTGCCAGACACTTTTCTAAGGGCTTTACATATATTAATTTTAATGTTCCCAATGAGTTTGTGAGGGAAGTACTTTTATTATTCCTATTTTACAGTTGAGGAGACTGATCTTGTCCAAGCTAACGCAGACAGTGGGTGCTTTATACTCTTTGGGTTGCATTAAATAGTTTTACTGAAGGCCATAAAAAATGTAATATTCCAACCCATAAACATAAATATCATTTCATATCTTGTCATAACTTCAGAGTTTTAAAGGTATTCAATTTCTGGGTGCCAGATATTGAAAATATTACTATGTTATGAGATGAATGTTGCCATGCCATACCAAGTAAAATCCAGTTATTACAAAGTACTCCAGATAATTAGTTAGCAGTGTCATTTGTTACATGTTTTATATGTATAATAAAAAGGAATATTTTCCTTCTTAGATTACTAGAGAAGATGAAGAAATTAGTGAAGAAGATGCTGAAGAAGAAGAAGATGATATTGACAATATTCTTGAAGATGAATTTCCAAAAGATGAGGATGTAATGAGTGAGGAAGACGAAGAACAAGAAAGCGATGCACTTGAACGTTTGAAAGGTGAACTGGGAGAAAAATTTGAAGCAGATTTGCGTAATTTACAAGCAATACAGGTTATTAATTTTTCTTTACTTTTCATAATTCAAAAAAGTGACATTTGAGTTGAAACAAAAGAAATTTGGCTTATGCCTTGGTTTCTTTTTAACTTTTCAAAAGAAATGTATATTTTAGGGCTATATTCCCTTTTGTCAGCACTACTTACAGTTATGAAAACAAGTTAATAAATAAGGACAACATGGAGCCACATAGGGTTAAAGGTTCCAGCTGCCAGCATGCAGTCATGCAGAAGCTGGAAAATATTTGTGCTCTAAACTGTCAGTCACCAGCAATGTCTGTGTGCTCCCGCCAAGTACCACCAGCCTTCTTCCCACTAAAAATATTTGGTTTTATGCTCTTTTCATCAGAATGAATTTGAAAGGTTTTTGATACCAGTAATTGTCATTAACGGAGGTCGTAAAATCCACATTGTACAATATATGTTGAATACAAAACTGAAACCACTGGTAGAGAATCGTGCAAGCATTTTTGAGAAGTGTTATCCAATATCGTCACGCCTTGCCCAGAAAATGCTCAGCTTTACCTATAAATATACAAGCACATTTGGCTACTGGGATCCTGTAAAGGTAAGGTCAGGAAAGTAATGTCTGAAAGTTATGTTCTATTATTTCTTCCTTTTTTTAGTATGTCTGAAGTATGTCTAAGAAGACAGTGGCAATTTCAAAAATTGTAAACATTGTACAGTATTCTTAGCTAGCTGTAAAAAATATGTGGTTGTTTTACCTTTCTGAAGTGGAAAAAGTAGTTGAAAGGTTAATTTCTTTTGTTCATTTCTGTAGAGATAGCCCAGTCCCAACTTGTTTTTAACTTTGTAGCAAAAGAAGATGGTAGTGGAAATATTTTCAAACTAAACATCTCCAGAGTTGAACTGTGATACTAATTCGCTATCGGATTTTAGGCAAGTCTTTTTAAAACCTCTTTGATTCTGTTTTCTCACCTGTAAGATGGAAGAATAATGCCGCCAGACCACTGTGACCAAATGTAAGAGTATTAAGTCCTCTGGAAAGTGTGAGACACCATTCAGAATGAGCTGTTAATGTTCATAACAAAATTATTTGAGCATTGTAATTTTATACAGTCTGTACAAAGAGATTTGATCCAACTGGAATTCAATAACTTCAAATGTAGGATGGTTTTCTTTTTTAATTTTAATTTTTTAAAATTGTAGTTGACATTCAATGTCATATTAGTTTCAGGTGTACAGCATAGTGGTTAGACATTTATGTAACTTACAAAGTGATTCCCCCAATAGTCTAGTATCCATCTGGCCCCATACATGGTTATTACAAAATTGTTGACTGTGTCGCCTTTGCTGTGCTTTACATCTCTGTGATTACTTTGTAACTGCCAATTTGTACTTCTGAATCCCTTCACTTTTTTCTACCTAGCTCCTCAACCTCCTCCCATCCAGCAACCCTCAGTTTGTTCTCTCTATCTATGAGTCTGTTTCTGTTTTGTCTGTTCATTATTTTTGTTTTTTAGATTCCATGTATAAATCAAATTATATGGTATTTGTCTTTCTCTGTCTGACTTATTTCACTTAGCACAATACCCTTTAGGCCACAAATGATAAGATGTCCTTCTTTTCAAAAGAGAGAGATGGAGAGGAACACAGGTACATAAATGTCAATGAATAAGTACCTTTCAATAATAACCTTAAATGTAAATGGATTAAATGCATCAATTAAAAGACACAGAAAAGCTGAATGGATGAGAAAGCATGACCCACACATATGCTGCCTACAAGAGACCCACCTCAGGTCAAAAGACCACCACAGACTAAAAGTGAAAGGATGGAAACAAATTTTCCAAGCAAATGGACAAAAAAAAAAAGCCGGGGTAGCAATTCTCATATCAGACAAAACAGACTTCAAAAACAGGGCCATAAAGAGAGACCCAGAAGGTCACTTCATATTGCTCAAGGGAAGAATCCACCAAGAAGACATTAACATCGTAAATATATATGCACCCAACTCAGTAGCACCCAAATATATAAAGAAAATCCTAGAGGACCTCAAAATAGATATTGACAGCAACACAATTATCGTAGGGGATTTTAACACCCCACTTTCAAAAAGGGACAGATCTTCCAAACAAAATATCAACAAAGATATTGCAGCATTAAATGACACTCTAGATGAAAAGGACCTAATTGATATATATAGAGCCCTTCATCCTAAAGAAGCTAAATATGCATTCTTTTCAAATGCACATGGAACATTTTCAAAGATAGATCACATGATAGGACATAAAACGAGACTCAACAAATTTAGGAAAATAGAAATCATACCAAGCATTTTCTCTGATCTCAAGGGACTGAAATTGAAAACTAACCCCACGGGAAAAAATCAAAAACACCCAAAATCATGGAGACTGAATGGTATGCTATTAAACAATGAATGGGTCAAGATTGAAAGTAGGGAAGAAATCAGAAAGCTTCTGGAAACAAATGAAAATGAACTCACAACAACCCAAAACCTATGCGACACAGTGAAGGCAGTCCTGAGAGAGAAGTTCATAGCAATACAGGCTTACCTAAAGAAAATAGAAACATTTCAAACAAACAACCTAACCCGACGCCTCCAAGAACTGGAGGAACAACAACAAAGACAGCCCAGAGCAAGTAGAAGGAAGGAAATAACCAAGATCAGAGCCGAATTAAACGACATAGAGACTAAAAGCACAATTCTAAGGATCAATGAATCCAGGAGTTGGTTTTTTTAAAAGATAAATAAAATAGATAAACCTTTGAGTAGGCTCATCAAGAAAAAAAGAGAGATGACCCAAATAAACAGAATCAGAAATGAAAGAGGAGAGATTACAACTGATACCACAGAAATAGAAGGGATTGTGAGGAATTACTATGCAGAGCTGTATGCCAAGAAATTTGAAAACCTAGATGAAATGGACAAATTTCTAGAAAAATATAATCTTCCAAAACTCAATGAAAAAGAAGCAGAAAACCTGAACAGGCCAATAACAGCAAATGAAATTGAAGAAGTAATCAAAAAACTCCCATCACACAAAAGCCCTGGACCAGATGGTTTCACAGGAGAATTCTACAAAGCTTTTAAGGAAGAGCTAACCCCTATTCTTCACAGACTATTCCAAAAAATCCAAAAGGAGGGAAAACTCCCCAACTCTTTTTATGAAGCCAGCATCACCCTAATTCCAAAGCCAGATAGAGACACAACAAAGAAAGAAAATTACAGGCCAATATCACTGATGAACATAGATGCTAAAATCCTCAATAAAATATTGGCAAATCGCATCCAACAATACATCAAAAAGATCATACACCACGACCAAGTGGGATTCATCCCAGGGATGCAAGGATGGTTCAATATACGCAAATCAATAAATGTAATACACGAAATAAACAAAAGCAAAGACAAAAACCACATGGTCATATCAATAGATGCGGAAAAAGCTTTTGATAAGGTACAACACCCATTTATGATAAAGGTACTCAGCAAGGTGGGAATAGAGGGAACATTCCTCAATATAATAAAGGCCATATATGAAAGACCTACAGCCAACATCATACTCAATGGGCAAAAACTAAAAGCTTTTCCACTAAGATCAGGTACAAGACAAGGTTGCCCACTTTCACCACTTCTATTCAATATAGTATTAGAAGTTCTAGCTGCAGCGATCAGACAAGAAAAGGAAATAAAAGGCATCCAAATCGGAAAGGAGGAAACAAAACTGGCATTGTTTGCAGATGACATGATAGTGTACATGGAAAACCCTATAGCCTCTACCAAAAAACTGCTGGAACTAATAAATGAATTTGGCATAACAGCGGGATACAAAGTTAATATCCAGAAATCAAAGGCATTTTTGTATACCAACAATGAAGCAGCAGAAGCAGAAATCAGGAAAAAAATCCCATTCGATATAGCAAAAAGAAAAATAAAATATCTGGGAATAAACCTAACCAAGGAGGTAAAAGACCTGTATGCAGAAAACTACACAACACTGAAGAAAGAAATCAAGGAAGACACAAATAAATGGAAACATATACCGTGTTCATGGATTGGAAGAATTAACATCATCAAAATGTCCATACTACCCAAAGCAATTTACAGATTCAATGCAATACCTATTAAAGTACCAATGGCGTATTTCACAGACATAGAACAAACACTTCAAAAATTTATATGGAACCAGAAAAGACCCCGAATAGCTGCTGCAATTTTGAGAAAGAAGAACAAAGTAGGAGGGATCACAATACCTGATATCAAACTGTATTACAAGGCCACTGTAATCAAAACAGCCTGGTACTGGCACAAAAACAGGCACATAGACCAATGGAATAGAACAGAGAGCCCAGAAATAAACCCAACTCTCTACAGTCAATTAATATTCGACAAAGGGGGCAATAACATAAAATGGAGTAAAGACAGCCTTTTCAACAAATGGTGTTGGGAGAACTGGACAGCTACATGCAAAAAAATGAAACTTGAGCACCAACTTACACCATACACCAAAATAAATTCAAGGTGGATAAAAGACTTAAATATAAGCCGTGAAACCATTAAAACCCTAGAGGAGAGCCTTGGCAAGAAAATCTCAGATATTCCACGCAGCAATATTTTTACTGATACGTCCCCTAGAGCAAGGAACATAAAGGAAAGAATAAACAAATGGGATCTCATCAAAATTAAAAGCTTCTGCATGGCTAAGGAAAACAGTATCAAGATACAAAGAGAAGCAACAGCTTGGGAAAACATATTTGCCAATGATACCTCAGATAAGGGTTTAATCTCCAAAATATACAAAGAACTCATTCGGCTCCACTCAAAGAAGACAAGCAACCCAATCAAAAAATGGGCAGAGGACTTGAACAGACATTTCTCCAAGGAGGACATACAGAGAATCCAGAGACACATGAAAAGATGCTCGATATCACTAGCTATCAGAGAGATGCAAATTAAAACCGCAATGAGATACCACTTAACACCAGTCAGATTGGCTATCATAAACAAAGAAACAAACAACAAGTGCTGGAGAGGTTGTGGGGAAAAGGGGACTCTAGTTCACTGTTGGTGGGATTGCAGACTGGTACAACCACTATGGAAAACAGTATGGAATTTTCTAAGAAAACTAAAAATGAACGTACCTTTTGACCCAGCAATTCCACTCTTGGGAGTATATCCTAAGAACCCTGAAACACCAATCCAAAAGAACCTATGCACCCCGATGTTCATAGCAGCACAATTTACGATAGCCAAGAGTTGGAAGCAGCCTAGATGCCCATCGGTAAATGACTGGATCAAAAAACTATGGTACATTTACACAATGGAATTCTATGCTGCAGAAAGGAAGAAGGAACTACTACCCTTTGCAACATCATGGATGGAACTGGAAAGCATTATGCTGAGCGAAATAAGCCAGGCGGTGAAAGACAAATACCATATGATATCACCTTTAACAGAAATCTAAACAACAAAACAAACAAGCAAGCAAAATGTAACCAAAGACACTGAAATGCTGACAGGGTCCAGAGGGGAGAGGGGAGAGAATCACAGGGGGAAAGGGGAGGGACTCACATGAACAAGTATAAAGGACACATGGACAATAACTAAGGGGGGGGCGGAGATGGGAGGGAGGTGGGGAGCACTGGGGGAGGGGCAGGGCTGGGAATACAGGAAAGAAAACTACTTGAACAAGAGTTAAATAAATAATAATAATAATAATAATAAAAGATTTCCTTCTTTTCTATAGCCGAGTAATATTTCGCTATATATATATGTACCACCTCTTTATCCAATAGTCTCCTGATGAAATGTAGGTTGGTTCCATATCTTGGCTATTGTAAATAATGCTTCAATGAAATAGGGAAGCATATATCTTTTCAAATTAGTGTTTGGGATTTCTTTGGATCCACAAGTGGAATTGCTAGATCGTTCTATTTTTAATTTTTTGAGGAACTTCCATACCACTTTTCATAGTGGCTGCAACAATTTGCAATCCTACCAGCAGTGCATGGGAATTCCTTTTTCTCCACATCCTCATCAGTACTTGTTGTTTAATGATTTGTTGATGATGGCCAAGGTGGTTTTCAGCAAATCTTAACCAAGGACACACCAGCCACGGTTCTAGTCCCTGGGAATAAGGTAGTGAACACAGCAGACAAGGTTTCTTCTGTTGTAGAGCTTATATTCCAGTTGGGTTGGGGAGGGAGGATAGGCAATAAATAAGTAAACATATCAACAGGTTCTTGTCAGAATTAAGCACTATAAGACAATAAAAGCATATCATCTAGTAGTGATCCACTCACTCAACCAGGTTGCCTGTGTGTCTCTATCAGAGATGTAGCACAGTGGAGAAGACCAGTGCCTCTGGGGCCAGACTGCCTGGGTTCAAAACCTCTGCTTACTGGCTGAATGCACTTGAACAAATTGCTTAACCTCTCTGAGCCATTCCCACTTATACGATGGGGATATGAATAGTCCCTACCTGAAAATATTGTTGCAATGATTAAATGAGTTAATTACTGTGAAGTGCTCACAACAGTGCTTGTTTTTTGTAAGAACCCAATTAATATGAGTTATTGTTGTTATTAATATGTATTATTATTATTGGTTGCTGATAAAAAGTATTTTGGAGGATGGGTCCAAAATGGAGCCATGTATGTGTCATTGATACTTGAAACCTCCTTGGTTGATGTTGTGAAACACAATCACTTTCAATTCTATCTAATTGTGCTATCTTCTTTATCCTAACCATAAGAGAAACCTTTTCAAATGTCATACTAAAATATAAAAACACTATAGCAGCCCCCTCCATAGAGAATTGGGTAGAGTTAAGCATGTATTAGAATCACCTGGAAAGAGTGTGAGTATGGTCAGGACCTAACATTCTCTGTGAGATAGGTAAGAGAGGGAAAGAAGCAGGCAAAGTCAGAAGTCTTATTTCGAGAGGAAAAACGAGCCATGTGCAAACACAATTAGGATTGTAGGAAAACACCTTGTAGAAAAACGAGTCAGAGGGAGGGTTTGAGTGTGTAAGGAATCATTTGTAAGAGCTGTTGGGAGCCTCTCTTGTTGCCTGGTAATTTGGCATTTCTGACTTCATGCCGTCATGGGTGTGAGTGTCATCCTACTGTGAGGATTCACACTTAACTGGGAAATTTGACATGGAACCCTTAAACGTTCAGCTTTTCTGCTGTTACCAAGTATAAAACATAGCGCAGACATTCTCGCCCCATTCCAGTGTTTCCCCCTATCCGAAGCACTTACTCCCAGACATAGATATCACTGCAGCCCAAGAATGATAATGCTGGCAATACCACCGACTACTAACAACTGTGCCAGTGTAGCTCTGGGGGAGGAGCTGCTACCAAACTGTTACACATCTACTCCATCAATGCCAGGGATGGCTGGTGCCTGGCCAGTTGATGCTGTAAAAAAGACATGCAAACCTAGCATCAATAAATTACCCAGCTCTCATCACCTCAGTCATGTGGGATCCCTCCTCCCACTTCATTCCTTCCCTGCCCCTTACGCTGCCTTTTAGGTGGAATTTTTTCCTTTTGTGGCTGCTGCTGTTAGGTGTGTGGCATTTGTCCTAGTTGAATACCCTGAAAGATGAACTACAACTGCACCCGTGGTCTCTCTTCCTCTTCTCATAAGGACACCGGTCCTACTGGATTTAGGCCCTGTTCTTGTGACTTATTTGCCCTTAATTACTTCCTTGAAGGACTGTCTCCAAATACAGAAACTTTGTGTGTTAGGGTTTTGACCTGTGCATTTGGGGGAACACATATCCATACATAACATTACCTTAGTAATAGACCTATTTGTAAAGATAAATTGTCCCTTGAATGTATCTAAACAACTTTATACTCCTTGACAGAAACATTGAGTATATACACCAAAGACATTGTAAAGAGAATCAGAGCAGTCTCACAGTCATAAACTGAAAGCCATATATATATATATATATATATATATATATATATATATATTATATAGGTATAAAATAATTTGTTCTTTTTACACAGTTTTATAAATATTAATATTTGATTATAATTAGTTTTATTATTCTTATTTAACAAATTATTTTATTTTTAAATATATTTAGGAGTAATGCTGTATAAATTAAAGCTATCTTTCTAATTCAATTTTATATATATTGCAGCTAAGTGAAGGAGAGACACTCAAGCCAGTTGAAAGTTCAGAGAATCCAGTTTATCCTGTAATCCATCGTCAGTATATTTATTTTTTATCTAGTAAGGAAACTAAAGAAAAATTTATGAAGAACCCAATCAAATACATTCGCCAACCCAAACCAAAGCCTAATATGCCCATTAAGATTGCAATTGTGGGGCCTCCAAAGTCTGGGAAGACGACAGGTGAGGAAATGTTTGCCTTTGTTTCCAATAAGCATCAAAGAATCCCCAAAAGGCGGTTCCGCTTCTTCAGGAAACCAACTGTCCAAACTGACAGGGAGAGAGAGAGAAAACTTCAGTGGGCCGATAGCCATCTGCGAGAAGGCATTCGAAAATACAACCCCACTCTAAAGCAGCCTGGGGTCAAATGGTTTTAGAGAAAAAGTGTGCAAACTTCCAAAGGGTTGAAAACTCAAGACATCTCTCCTGTGTTGTTATAAACTCGTCCAGAGCGAGGGAAAAGACAGCTTCCTGACTTATTTTCAATTTCTTTTTATTAAGGAATATGGCCCATATAATCCAAAAGATACAAAGAATACAAATCCATTTCTAAATTAGCATAATCCTGATATTAAAACCTAAGAAATACAAGAAAAGAAATTATAAACTAATGGAACATAAACAGAGTCAAATAATAGTATATTAAGATACTAGCATAAAAATTGTATTAAAAATTTTGCAAGTATAATCTATATTAATAGTTAAAAGAGTGAAAGTCTATTATCTTAACTATTGCTGAATTGAATAAGGCATTTGGTAAACTGCATTCCTGTAATGTCTGAATATTGTATGACTTTGGACTCTGTGTATGTGTGTGTTTAAAGGCTGATAGTCCAACAGTTGATAGAGTAGGCATTTCTAAGTGACATGCTCTCAACATCAACCATATCTTGATTGTCGTATGGTTGTCGTAATGAGAATAGGAATGGAAAGGACAGATACAGGAGATATTTGCAAGGAAAACAATGGACTTCATGACTCAGACTAGAGAATGGAGGGCTGAGATGAGGTCAAAGCTAAGTTTGAATTTGTCACAGGAAAAATAAAGCGGAGTTTTATGTTCCACTCCTTCAGATGGAATTTATCTCGCCATTTAAATTTCTTAACACGATGAGAGCCTTTAATAATTATATTTAAAATTTTCACAAAGATGTTGATATTTCCCAAAGAAAGCAGAACATCGACATTCAAATAAGATCCCACACCACAGCACAAAGTAAAAATGGGGACAAGACCATCTGATTTCACATTTCTTTGTTGAAACAGAGGTTAATTTTTAAACAAAATGTCAAACTGTAAAAGCTTAATTATTTTTAGAACTTTAAAAAATAGGTCTGATTCTAGCATTTCTGGCAAAACTGAGGTTAAGGCTCTCATGAGGGTTTTCCTTCCGAGGGATCTTAACTGCAGTCAGTTCACCTGCATTCCGTGGGACAGGACGGGCTCTCTCAGCGTCCTCCATGCTGCCGTCTGCAGACAGAGATGAGACAGGGCACACAGACCCCACCCTTACACTAGTTCCTGGAAGCCATGCCTTGGTCTCATTTAGGAGAAGTGAAGCCAAGGTGAGTTTTCTTTCAACCACTAGTGACATCTGTGTGACATTGGACAAATCATTGCACTTAATTGGGCTTCAGTTCTCTCATGTATAGAATGAGAATTTCAATATCTAGTGTACCCATCTGGGTGGGATACTTGAAAATATCAAAATCACAGAAGAAAAATTGCCTTGTAAGCTGTAAATCACTATTAAAATGTCTGGTATGCCATTATAATTTTTTAAAAGATTTTATTTATCTTCAGAGGGGAAGAGAAGGAGAGAGGGAGAGAAACAGCAATGTACGGCTGCCTCTGGTGTGCCCCCTGCTGGGAACTGGCCTGCAACCCAGGCATGTGCCCTGACTGGGAATTGAACCGTGATCCTCTGGTTCACAGGCCCGCGCTCAATCCACTGAGCTATGCCAGCCAGGGCTGCCATTATAATTTTAAAAAATTGTTTCTTAGGGGATTAACTGAGCTGTTTGCGACACAATACCCAATAATAGTACTATACATAGGATGCCTTTTTGCTCTCAATAATTTTACTACCTCATGCAAGAAGGAAAACTTAAAAGTTGGTTTGGTTATGAGAAAAACCCACAGAGTTGGCTCATTACCCAGATCTGTCAGTCAGATATACCTGAAATACTAATAATGATTGACCTTTGACAGTATTAATTCAGTAAAATATAGCAATTTTAATTTAAAAAATGTCTTTGAGGAATGTGAAGATTAGTTTGCTGTTGATATCAGTTAACCAGAATCTGCAACTAAGATTAACTGATGAATTTATGAAATGGAGTAAGTTTAAAAGTTTTCTTGTTTTTCAGTTGCCCAAAAAATTTCAAGTGAATATGGCTTAGAGCGTTTGTCAGTCGGAGAAGCTCTGCGTTACGTGTTAAACCACCAGGCAGACACAGAGCTGGCGCTCATGTTAAACTGGCATCTTCATAAAGGGATGACAGTGCCTGACCAGCTGGCAACTCAAGCCTTGGAAGTGTCTCTGATGGGAAATGTGTGTAATACTGCAGGGTGAGTAGGGGCCTTGAGGGGTCCGTTAACACTCAAGAAATGACTCACTGGAATTTAAAACATTTATCTTAAATAGGGTTTAAAGCTCTTATAAAAGATGCGATCTGCTTGTTAAACTTTAGGCACTTATATGGTCGCATATTTTATTTTTCTGTCAGGCTAAAACTTGGCTTGAATACTACCTGCCCGAACAACAAGCAGGCCACTAGACTCCCTGCAGCAACCCCCGAGCTGTCCAAAAGTCTCTGGGCTTGCACAGTCTACCACTTGGCATTACCACGGACTGGTGACAACCGTCCTGGTGACAACTTCACCTCTGGGGAAGGAGCGATATTACCATCTGTTTCATAGTGTGACTTCCGCGGCCCAGGAGAGCTTCTCCCTGCCCTGTGGAGTGATGAGAACGTGCCCCCCAACCCCCATCATAGGTGGGGGTGCCCTCCGCCTCCCCTTAATGCCAGGTCAGGGGAGCTCTCTGTGCTTGAGCTGTGTCTTCAGTTTACACTCCTCTGCTCAATCATTGCTCCCCCTGCACAGCCACTGGTCACACCCAGTAGTAAGATGGCGAAACCTAAGGCCCTCCTCGTGAGCCCAGGTTACTGACCTAGAATCCCTGATTTACTCAAAGCTGTTTTATGTTAGGTGCTTCCTTGCCCTTCCCTGCAACTGGTCCTTAATCAAATCCTTGCACAGTTCTCCAATCTCAGTTATGAGGGATCAGATTCTGGGGGATCAGATTATTTTTTCCCAGTGAAGGCTCTGGGACTTATGCAAATTGAGTTACTTCCTCCCTGTCACTCAGCTTTGCATACAAGAAATCTCAATAAGAGGAATCTTGGTTGAGTCCTAAAGATTTTATTTCACTTTAATGCTAGGAGAGTGACTACCTATTCACCCTCAATTTCCATAACCCTGAGTGACCCTTCACGAGACAGGGAAGCTGAGCCACTGTCTATTAAAGGCAACAACAACAACAACAACAACAACAACACCCAATACATTGTCTGTTAGGCTTGGCCGGCTAGGTGCACTTACCATCCTGCTGGCCATGGAGTGTAGAACTAGTTAGTACCTAAAGATCTGGCTAGAGAGCATTGAGTGAGGATATCCTGCGACTTATTTCAAACCAGCCCTGCCTGATGACCATCAGCCAGCACTCCCCTGACTTTCGGGGCCACTCCTCCCAGAATTTACAAACAGCTTTCATTCCTTCTCTCAGTTTGATAGCAACACTTCCATTATTTCAAGCTGTTGGACTAACAAATTCTCCTCCAGTTCTACTCAGTGGCATGGTGGGCCCTGTAGAATGATTCTCTTCCAGGTCTTATGGGTCTCCTCTCACCAGCTCTCCACCTCCCCTTCCCCATGCCCAGCCTCCGTGATTGAATAACACAATGATCAAGGTATTATGTGTGTTCTCTCTCGAATCCTAAGATTTGTGTACTTATGATGCTAAGTATATGAGTTCAGAGCTGTTTCCCTATGTATGCTGCCCTCCTCCTGGGTCTTGGGCTGTCTGAGATTAAAAATACCGATAGCCCTGACCTGTGTAGCTCAGTTGGTTGGACGTCGTCCCTTAAAGTGAAAGGTAAGGAGTTTGATTCCCAGTCAAGGCACACACCCGGGTTGTCGGGGTGTGTGTGAGAGGCAACTGATCAATGATTCTCTTACACATGGATGTTCTTTTCCCTCTCTGTCTCCCTCCCTTCCCCTCTAAGAATAAATAAATAAAATCGTAAAAATACATGTATGTAGAGAGAAATAAAGAGATGGAACACAAAGAAGATGAATCAGGTTGCATAAGGAAGACAATGAGGCTACTCCTAACGAGACAGAGTGGTTCTAGAAGACAGAAAGGAAGGCATGGGGGAAAAGAAACCTGGAATTTTTTTTCATGTCTCTCCTTGTTAGTGTTGTTATTGATGGATACCCTTTAACTGAGCATCAAATGAGCCTCTTGGAAGACAGGTCAATCACCCCCCTGGTCATCTTGGAGCTGCATGTGCCTTCCAAGGAGATTTTCAAAAGATTGCTCCTGGAAAAAAAAAATAAACAAAGGTAATGGATGTGATAAAAATAGTAATTAAGGAATGCACTTTAATGATCCAGAAAAAAAGTATGTTTTAAACAGCTTTTTCCATTCCTTGTCTGTTTCTCTATTAGTTTGCCTTATCCATTGCACAACAGCACACAGATTACAGCTGTTAGGTACTCAAAGTACCGCAAAAATGTTGTTGCGATTAGGCAATATTATCAAGAACAGCATCAGAACTGGTATGTGATTGATGGATTTCACAGCATATGGTGGGTATGGAATGAAGCCATTAATAACGTTAAAATGGTGAATAGATACATGCAGATATACCTGGAAAGAATAAAAGCAGGTAAGAAAACAATTGTTAAAACAGAATAAGATGTGAATTTAAAGTCTACATGTACAAGGCTCATGGTACTCTAATTCATTCAAATTGAACATTTGTTCCCACAATTTTAATCAGTATTTAAAAATATAGTACTATTTAATTTTTGTGGGCATATATATTTGTTCTAATAAATGACTGCTACTATTTAAGTTATTATTACTGAGTGCCTGTGTGAACTTTGCACAGACAATAACACATGGTCTTGCACTCAAAGAGTTTACAGTGTTCAGAATACTGTGTGCAAAGTCAGTTTCAAGCATGGCAGTTGTATGAAGGCAGAGGTCTGTGGAGCGATACTGGTCCAAATTTTGTTTAGGGATCTAGAATCAAAGTTATCTTTACTATTTACATGCATTGTGATGCTATATAAATGTTGAGTCCATAAAAATTAAACTTGAGTACAGAATGTATGTTCATCTATATTTGGAATCCATGAAAGAGAATGTTTGATTTTATTTCCTAAAAGTTTCTTGAGTTTCCTCCAAAAATATCCAAAATAGAAGAAAAGTTATCTGTATGTTATATGTCTAAAAACAGTGATGACTCCAAACACTTTATCTGTGGGGGTATTGTTCAATGACTTTGTTTAACTTTGGAAACTATAAAGAAGAAGACATAATAAGATATGAGAAAGCAACTTGGCTAAGAAAATCTAGTACAAGTAAAAATGTAGTGAAGATGCTGATAATAATTGTATCATTGAACCTTGACTTGCTTCATTGTTTAGGCTTAACCATTATCTTTGGTTCCTGTTTGTTTGCAAATTGGAAATTTGTTTTCACCTGAGTGTTCTAAGGCATGAAGACTGTAAGGGAAGGAAGAACTGAATTTTTAGGAACCTATTCCCAATAAGTTTTGGATAGCATCACACTAGCAAAACATTCCACAACAGACTTTGAAAGCAAAACTCATGCCTCATTTATTTTTCTGACACCTTATTTCACCCTCCCTGCCTTGGATGGGGTTCCCTGGAAACAGACTCAAGATGAAAAACAAAATAGAAACAGAGGCATGGAGACATGGAACAGACAGCTGTAAGAGGGGAGGGGAGGGGGTAACTGAATGAAGGAAGATGAAGGGATTAGCCAAAGAACATACATGAAGGACCCGTGGACACGGACAACAGAGTAGTGATGGCCAGAGGGAAGGGCGCAGGGGCTGGGTGGAGATGGGCACAGGGCGGAGGAACGGGGACGTCTGCAATAGTGTGAAAAGTTATACAGATACAGAAGCTTCATCAGAAAGTAGTGTCAGGAGTAGAGGAGTAGAGTTGCCAGATTCAGAAAATGAAAATACTGCCATGGCTGCTGTGGTTCAGTGGGTTGAGTGCCAGCCTGTGACCCGAAAGGTCACTGCTTTGATTCCCAGTCAGGGCACATGCCTGGGTTGTGGCCAGGTCCCCGGTTGGGGGTGTGTGACAGGCCACTGATTGTACATTGATGTTTCTCTCCCTCTCTCTCCCTCCCTTCCCCTATCTCTGAAAAAAGTTAAAATTTTTAAAGAAAAACACTCAGATGCCTGATAAATTTAATTTCAGGTAAACAACAAATAATTTGATAGTATAACTATGTCCCACAAATTGCATGAGGCACACAGTATTTTATCTGCCAACCCTAATGAGACCCCCCTGTGGGGAAGCAAGGACAGTAGGGCTGGGCAGAGGGAAAAACTAAACTGCAGTGCCATGGGAGCTGAAGCCTCAGTAGATCCTATGGTGGTGGGGGGCTGGGATGGATTTTCAGAATTTCCCAAATTAAGGAGAAGGGCCAGGCCCATTAGTCTGCCATTGACCATAGGTCACTCTGGAAGGAGGCACAGCCTATGACAGGGACAACTCCCAGTGCAGCTCTGAGTCACCAGCACCCATGTTCCCAGCAGCCAGGGGGAGGGTACATGAACACTGAGAAGGGGTCTGGGTGGGGCGCCACAGTATCCACAGCATCACCCCAATTGTTTACTGTCTGGAATTGTTTACTCTAATTGGGGTCTGCCTCTCTTGCTCTTCAGCTTCAACTCATGCCTAATGATCTAGCCTATGACTAGTTCTTTGAATTTAGTTTTATTTTTTTTTTCTTTCTACATTTCCTTTGTGTGCTATTCAAATGATCCTCCCCAGTCAGGGGCCAAGGTTTGCTCTGCTAATGAGATGGGGCAAAGTCCGAGAGAGAAGAATAAAGAAATTCTTCCTCATTCTGCCACATTCCAGAATAGGATCTATAGATATTGCCAGATGTTGTCACAAATATCCCGAGAATCAGAAAAAGATACTTAAGTGTCACTGAGGACTTGAAGCCAGATAATTCTGAATTACTAAATCTGTCAGAATCGGTGAGGTTCAGCACATCTGAGCTGAAGAGCAACCTATAGAACACTATAGTATAACACGATAGCACTATATAATACTATATACTTCAATAATACCATATACTATTATATCATAACACTGTATATTATAATACTTTAAAGTAATGTTACACCACTAAGTATTATAGTAGTGTAATATTCTTTGTAGGAAAGGGATACTAGAGCTTTTTAGCTTCTTCTTCTCTGCCATTCATAAGCAGCAGGTAGAATAGTGTATTAGTTTGTCTATTGCTGCATAACATATTATTCCAGAACTTAGCAGCTTGCAACACACAGTTGCAACACACACTAGCAGCTTACAACACACACTAGCAGCTAACAACACACACAGTTTCTGTGGATCTGGGTGCAACCTAACTAGGTCCTCTACTTCTGGGTCTTGCATAAAGCTTCAGTCCAGGTGTTGGCTATATTGGCCAGGACTACGGCCTCATCTGAAGGATCAGCTGGGAGCCTCGCTCATGTGCTGTTGACAGGATTTTGCCCCGATTTTGCCCCTTGAGGACTGTTGCACTGTGGGCCTCAGTTACGTGCCATGTGGACCTTTCCAACATGGCAGCTTGCTTTATCCAGTGAACAGAAGAGGAGGTAACAAAGGGTGCCAACGAGGCATGTGCCACATTCTTTTGTAACTGCTTTGGTTCCCTAAGCTGTAACAAAGTACCAGGAGATGGGTGGCTTCAACCACCAAAATGTGCTCTCTCACAGTTCTGGAGGCTGGAAGCTCAAAATCAGAGTGTCAGAAGGGCAAAAGTCTCTCTGAAGGCTCTAGAGAAAATCTGTCCCATGCCACAGTCTCTGCTTCCAGTGCTCTCAGTAACCCCTGCACTCCGTGGCTTGCAGACATATCACTCTGATCCCGAGGATCAATTCTACCTGTTCTTACTATCAAATAACTGCTTTATAATTTCACAGTTAAGACCTTCCTTGGCATAATTTTAAAAAGGTAAGCCCTGACCAGTCTGACTCATTAGATTGGGCATCATTCCAAAAAATAAAAGGTCACCAGTTCAACCTTAGGTCAGGGCACATGCCTCAGTTGTGGGCCAGGTCCCTGGTTGGGGATGTGAGAGGCAACTAATGGATGTTTCTCTCCCTCTTTTTCTCCCTCCTTTCCCCTCTCTCTAAAAATGAATAAATCAAAAAAATTTTTAAAGGTAAACCCTTTCACTGTTGAGAGGTACCATTAACAAAATATATTGGTGTCAAAATTTACTAATTATACCTGAGATGTAAAAAACAATTTTATTTTCTATAAATATATTGGTGTCAAAATTTACTAATTATACCTGAGATGTAAAAAACAATTTTATTTTCTATAATATCTCATGTTGCTTTTGAGTCCCCATTCCAGTGGAGTATTAGGGAAAAACTCTTAAACATGTCCACTGAGAAATTTGAGCTCTGTATTTTTAAAATAGATCCCTTAGGATAAATGTACCGTATTTTTCAGAGTATAAGACGCACCCCCCAAATTTGGGAGAAAATGTGGGTGTGTGTTATAGTCTGAATGTAGCTTACCTGGCTCACTATTGGCGGGGGGTGGTGAAGGGGGGCTATGTTATTTATGTTACTAAATATTTTACCACATTTTTTTGCTTCAATTTTTTTTTCCTATTTTCCTCCTCTAAAACATAGGCGCGTCTTATGGTCTGAAAAATACAGTAGTCACTTTGTGATAAATGTTTCTTCTTTTCCTTTGAATGGCATCTGGGCTCGGGGCAAGTTTGTGGCAGTAACATCATGTCAACAAACCATTTGCACTTCCTAAAATCCATTAATAGAAAAATGTGAAATATGAAGCAAATGTATATGTGATTGGGTGTATATGTGTGTATGTGTATATATATGTTGGTATATATGGTTAATAATATAAATAATTTATAATAGCTAAGAATTAAAAACAACCAAAATATCCATCCACAGAAAAATGGTTAAGTAAACTATATGTATATTTATACAATGGAATACTATGCATCAACTTTAAAAATTACGTAAGTTATATAACCTGGTATGAAAGATCACAACTAACAAAGTGAGTTGCAGCATAAGATTTACAATATAGTGGCGGAAGCACACTATATGCAAAACATACACACATGTACATGCGGTTGTACAGAAAAAAGTCTGAACAGGACGCAAACAGCACTGGTTACCCTAGTCGGCACTGTGAGGACAGAGGTGTGAAGAGAAACTTTTACTTTTTGCTCTATTGTTTGGAAAATTACAACATGTGTGCATTTCTATAGTGCTGTGTAATTGAAGGTTATTTTAATTTAAAAAATCATTGTGCTTTCTATGGAAAAAAGTATATGTAATAATAGTTAGTCTTTTAATACTAGGGAAAGCTGCCTGCATTGACAAGCTGTGCATCACCCCTCAAGAACTGACTTCTCGCCTGGGCGAATTCGGACAGTTCTGCCCTGTCAGCCTGGCAGAATCATATGAATTAGTTGATTGCTCTGTAACTAAGTCTTTGGAATTTGCAGCAGAGTTCAGAGGGCATTATTATAAAATGGATTCTGAGGAAAAACTGAATGTAAGTTTATTCCTAACTCCAAATATTTACTAAGGAAAGAAAATTCCTGTCTCAGAATTCACCAGATAGGAAGGAGTAGACACAGTTGTCCCCAGGAATTGGGGACCAGGAGCCCCATTATTGAAACCTATGGTTCTGGGATCAATGAGACAACTCAGAGGCCAGTCCTGGGACTGCATCCCAAAACACATTTTAACACAAGTCAGAAGTTGAGGGTCAGTGATGGGCCCTCAGCCTTAGCCAGCCCAACAGGTAGGGAGACCCAATGGTGGGCCTCACCAATAGGAGGGATGCTTGCCCACATCGGGGCTCGACCCACAGAAGGGCGTCCAGGGCATTCAGATCCAAGAGTGCAGAAGGGAACTCGAGGTCAGTAGAAATGAAGTAATGTTTCCTGTGCTTTAATTTTTTTCTGTCACTAGAATTCTCAGTATACCTTATATTTCTGTTTAGTGGAACAGAATACAGAAGTGTTCTAATATTATAATGTCCATAATGTGATGACATAAAAAGATTGGTAGTTAAAAACTGAACAGATTCCTCCAAACATTTTATTTTCCTCTGAAGAATTAGAGTTTTTAAATCATTTAATTAAGGATACAAGTGTTTATTTCTGCTTATTTAAATAATAATCACAAAATTTAAAAACTGCAGGTAACATTGGAAATCATGTACCTGGTCTGTCCCCTCCATGTTATAAAGTGATAACTGAAGCTGGAAAGGTTATCTCACCTGGCAAGAGGCACAACTAGTTGTGTGCCTACGCAGGACTCTCATACTACAGGACAGGAAGACGGGTGGGCAGGGGACTGTGTCCTCTTGAGTGCCTGGCACATTATAAGAGCTCAACAAATATTTTCTTGTGTTAGGGGTGAGTGAGTGAGAGAGAGAGAGAGAGAGAGAGAGAGGAGAGACAGATGCATTACTTGCGAGTGGTACTATAAGGAACCTCCAGGCGGGAAGGAGTGATCGTAGTGCTGAGAGCAGCTCTCAGGTGGTTTGGGAGACCAAACATTGCTACTGAAATTGGGGACAGTGCCAGGAAAGCCTCAGGGGATTTTTGATTGGCATGGTATCCCTGTTATAAATGGTCTTATTGCTGTAATCCTTTACAGAAGTTTTTGGAGAACCCAGAATTATATGTGCCTCCGTTGGCACCTCATCCACTCCCACCTGCTGACATGATCCCCAAAAGGCTGACACTGTCAGAGCTTAAGAAACGATTCCCTAAGTGTGCTGAGCTCCAGGGCTACTGTCCAGTGACCTATCAGGATGGAAATCAAAGGTAAGTCCGCGTGCAAGTACAGGGTGATGTCTCCACTCCCAATAAATGGTTCATGAAACAATCTTACACTGTTTAATGGGAAAGTATTCTAATTCTTCCTTGAGTTACACAGGTAAAGAAAGAAAACGTTTTGACATTTTATTTATACAATACTGCATATAATTTACTATAGTTTTTTGTTTGTTTGTTTGTTTGTTTTGTCTTTCAGATATGAAGCCCTAGTACCTGGTAACATCGAATATGCCATAGAATACCATGATCGTATATATATTTGTGAGAGTAATGAAAAACTTCAGAAATTTATGAGGTGAGACCATTCACTAAGTCACATATTTCTTGAATATCTTCTATGTTCAGTGCTCCATGCTGGAATATATATGTGTGTACACACGTACATACACATATACACATACACATATGTCTATATCTACATATATGATGGTGAACAAGGACTGATCACTGCTGTCCCAAAGCCTGAGTCTCAGATGTAAATAGACTTTAAGTATCTGATATAAAACAAGACTTCTGGCCAAGAAGGAGGCGTAAGTAGAAATACTATGCCTCCTCACACAACCAAATTTAAGGACAACAAAGATTTAGAAACAAAAGCACAACCAGAACAGACAGAAAATTGAACTGTATGGAAGTCCAACAATGAACCATTCATCCAGACCAGTAAGAGGGGCGGAGTTGGTGGCCAGTGGAGAGGGGTCATGGCAGGAAAAAGTGGTGGTTAGCAGACCCAGGCGCTGGGAGGAAATGAGCAGACCCAACCCAGTGAGGTGTGCAAGGCAGCTGGCTGACCCTAGACACACATTCACGTGCAGATAAGTAGACAAAAACAGGCAGTGAGACAGACCACACAACCCAGGGACCCAGTAACGGGAAATAAAGCCTAAAAGCAATGATTGAAAAATCTTTCGGGGGTTGATGTGCTGGGGGAGACTCCCAACATCACAGGAGAGTTTGTTGGAGAGACCCACGGGGTCCTAGAATGTACACAAGCCCACCCACCCAGGAACCAGCACCAGAAGGGCCCAATTTGCTTGTGGGGAGTGGGAGAAAGGACTGAAATTTGACAGAGAAGCAGCCTGTAAGGTCTGGGAATGTGGAGGGGAGGAATGGGACAACTGTAATGGTATTATCAATAAAATATCTTTTAAAAAAAACAAAACAGAATGTGAAGGGGTTTAGGGTGGGCAAATTGCCAGGAGTTCTGGGAAAGTGTGCCGCAAAATCTGACTAGATTGTTTGTGTAAGACCTGAATGAGAAGTGGAAATTGGCTAGAGGAAGAGAAAAGGGACAGGCTCTAAGCAGAGGGGCCTACATACCTGGCTCAGTGAGCACAGAACTGCAAGAAATTTGGCATGGCCTAGGTGTGATGTGGAGAGGGAAAGGACCAGGAGGTGAGGCTGGAGATAGTGAGCCAGACCTGAATGTGGAAGATCAAGTCAAGTCACCATAAATTATTTGGACTTGATCTGATGGGCAGTCCAAATACACGGACTGGTTCTGAGTGCTATAATCAAATTTGCTTTGGAGAGAGACCATCACTGGAATGTTGATAACAGATTAGAGGCAGAAACACCAGGAATACTGTTGAAATAATCCTGTCAAAACAATATAGCATGTTCGAGGGCACTCATGAAGACTAATGACATAATAGCAGCAGGCTTAAGACAAGCCCTGAGAAACACTGACAAGTGTCAGAAGAGCTTACAACGGAGAATGAAAGGAAGAACCCACAGAGAGGTGAAAGGAGACCCAGGAGGGGAGATGAAGGGGAGAGAAAGTTTCTGGGAGGGTGTACCAACATGTTTAAATGCTGCTCAGAGGTGAAGCAAGGCAAGATTTGAAAAGTATGTCAGATTTAGTTTGTAACAGGTCACCAGTGTTCTTGGCAAGAATGATTTCAGTTGAGTAAGTAGCCAGTTGCAGAGTGCCAAGGGATGAATGCAAGGTGATGCAATGAAGACCTTGCCTGTAGCCCAGAGGTCACAAACACAGAGGTCTCCAGTGCTGGGAAGTGGAGTAAGCGAGGGCAGCAGGTTGGGTGTGAAGGGACAGCAGCGGGGCGTGGGGGGGGGGACCACTGCACCCTGGAGCGTGCATATGCCAACTAGAGGGCAGCGGCTGCTCGTCTACGGGCAGACATTTCTGTTTTTCACAGGTTGGAAAGGAAATCTCTTTTAATTTTATTTTTCTGATTTTCAAAATGTTTGTGATGGATTCAAATTTAAAAAAACCATGTGAGAATCCAGTCACATCCGCAGGCATGATCTGTGCAGCAGTAGTCTGTGATATCTAGGGAAGCCCACTGTTTGAAGAAGTTTAACTGTAAAAAGAAAGACCTGAGTTGCTGGAAGAGATATGAGATTGAAGGACTGAAGGTGGTTTTTCTTTTTTCTTTTCTTTTTTCCCAATGGAGGAGGTTTGAGCGTGTTTAAAGGCAGATGCATTTAACATTTTCAGTAGGAAAGTCAGTCTCTGTTTAAAAAAAAGACACCTCCCCATGTACATCCAGTGCATGGGAAGGAAGTGCCAAAGGTGAGAGGGAGAAAGAAATGCTCTATAAGGTACCTGGCGACAGGGTAGAGGGGGGAGGTAAACTTTGCCGTGGAAAGAGGAACTTGTATGGGCTTTGCTGGTGACAAGCAGTCGAGCAAGTTCCTCTTAGAGAACTTCCCTTTGTATAGCATGGCATCTGTGTAGGAGGTTCTCTGGGAGAGTCAAAAGTTTGCAGAAAACAAAGAAAATTTTATATAATTGCTATGAAAAGTAAAGAAATAGGCAAGCAGGGCTAGGGACCTGGGCAAACATGATGGTCACGGATTTCTAGGAGCACCAGTCTTCCCACCTGGATCACTTTCCTAGTGGAGAAATGGGTACTGAACTTTGTCTTTTAGTTGTCTCTTGTATATCTACTTTCCTATATTCACACAGTGAGTGTATCTGAGAGCATCTGACTAATGAACTTTGTGTTCTTAGGTTGCCAATGAAATACTGGGATCAGCAGCTTCCATACAAACTTCCCCCATTAAAGGAACCGATAAATCTCACGAGTCTTCCTTTGCCGGGATATCTGGAACAGGTTCAGTTACACGATTTTCTCTCTCCCTCTCTCTCTCTCTCTCTCCCTCCCTCTCTCTCTCTTTCTCTCTCTCTCTCTCTCTCTCTCTCTCTCTCTCTATATATATATATATATATATATATACACACACNATATATATATATATATATATATATATATATATATATACACACACATATATATATATATATGCAAACATTGGAAGACCACAATGATCTCTTCTTTAATAGTAATTTTTATTTTGGTAATGATTCCAAGGCAGAGTTTTCTAATTTCTGCAAATCCACTTTTAACCTATTTTCTTTATGGGTGGTTATGAAAGTAAGATACATAAAATAGTAAGTTCCCAAATACCTGCACTAAAGTGAGAAGAGAGTAGATTGTTACAACATTATTTACATTTGACATGGAGTTTGGTTCGTACTTTGAATTTCAGTGTCTGTACAACATTGTCTTATTTTAAAATGTTCAGACTCTGGGTCCAATAGGCTTACTCTTTGCTTCAGAGCTGAGTTACACTGTCACTGAAGTTGTCTACTGAAGTGACATTTTATTTGTCTAAATATTACTCTTTTTACGTACAGTAAAACTTAACAGTAGCCAAACACTGTTTTTAAGTCTATAAATAAATACCCAGGGCACAATTTCATACCTTTCTCATGAAAATTCTTAACCACTTTTTTCCAGCTCTCCCAGATGTTTTGCCTTCACTTAAAAACAAAATACAAGCTGCAGCCCACCCACGGAGGGTATTCTTATAGCGGCCAAGTTCCATCAGGAGGGCGTCCCACTTCCTTTGCCTGCTGGGGCTGCAGAATCTTGACGCAGTGATCTCTGCGGTCTCTGAAAGTCCTTGTCAGGTGGCCAGGGGTCCTGATAGTGGGAGGCAGTCTGGCCAGTTCTGAGCAACAGAGGCAGAAATGGGCCAAGACATCTCAAAGTCCAGTGTCACCTTCTTTCTTTTTCAACTTTTTGCTATGCAACATGTCAAATGTATAAAAACAGAGAGAACTGTGTGATGAAGTAAGTCCATCACATTATTGGCACTAACCCAATATGTGATTTTCATTTTTCCTAATCAAATGTATTTTGGCTTTCTCTTGTTGATTAAGTGGTCATCTAACCATCTTGATAAGCCCCATTCTCAACCCCAGGAGGCTATTAGAGGCAAAGAGTAGCCTCTTTACCTATTTGCCATTAAGAAAAGAAGTCAAACTCAAATATGTACATGTTTAAATTGTTCCCTACCTGCAGGGTATTGCAACTTCTCTGATTAAAGCAATGAATGCAGCAGGATGCTTAAAGCCCAAATTTCCCTTCTTAAGTATAGAGAAATCTGCACTGCTCTATATAGCATTTCATCTAAAAGGTATGTCTTTTTTAATTATACACTACTCAGAAGTAATTTAACACTAACTGTGAAGGGTGTGTGTGCATATGTGTACGTGTGCAGATATTTTAATGAAAATACCAAAACTGAATTCCTAGTTTTTAAAGCAGGGACTCTGACTAATATAGGCAGCTCTCAAAAATTCATGCCACAGAGGAAGGTGAGAAGGAAGGCAGTTATGATCTGAAATAGAATAATCCACAGATTTTACTGGGGTTCGGTTACCTTCTCAGCTCAGTCACACACACAGTCCTCTTTCTCTGTAATTTCGTGATTTACTAACCTAACAGAAAACATTCACAAGTCTGTGAAATTTTCTACAGCCTTTAATCCCAAAGGTTCTGAATATACAAGAAAGAAGTATAAGAAGAAGATGGAGCAGTTTATAGAGAGATGTGAACTCATTACATACCTGGGTGCCAAGATGACCAGAAAATACAAGGAACCTCAGTTTAGAGCAATTGACTTTGATCATAAATTACAGACCTTTATCTCTCTTAAAAATATAGACCCAATCAATGAGTAGTATGCAACCAGATTGTCAAGCGTTATCTGAAAGACGTAGGAGGAAGGAGAAGTTGAAGGCCGGCCTCTCTGAGTGATGTCCACGGCTGCCAGACCTCAAAGGACTCCAGGTTCTGCCGTTCAGGGAGGAGTACTCTTCTGTAGGCGCGTTTTAATATAGTTTTAAAGTTTACTGCTCTTTGTCTGGATTTGATTCTGTAATAAATGGTTAGTCAGACTACCATTTAGAATATCTAGGTAATTCATTTTACTTAATAAATCTATTGTTTATTTTTCTTTTTAACATTTTCAGTAGAAAAGTCAGTCTCTGTTATAGAAAATTACTCAGCAAATGTTAGAAAGCTTCAAGAAACAAAATTAACATTTATAACAATGAAACAGAAATATTGGTTATACTTTTGAAATAAGGAATTGTTTGTAAACTATGAACATAAGATACTTCGTCATTTTCCCAAAGAAATAAATGGATTTTGAGATAACTGAATGGCTGTCTCTTTTCTTTTTCTTTAAGTATGAAATGAAGTGTGCTTTATACATTATTTTGTAATTAGAAATCACCTGGGGTTTTGAGAAGGATGAAATCAAGAGTTTTATATGATATTATCAAGTAGTATATTCAAGAGGAAGACTTACTAAATTGAATTTGGAAGAGATTTTTAAAATAAGATTATCAATTTTTAGCAGCAGCATAAGAAATCTTGACTGTGAAGTAGCAAGATTGGCTCTTTAAAAAATAAAAAATGCAACCAGTGTAATCTTAGGTAAATCTCAGTTTCTCTGAGCCTTTGTTTCTTAATCTCTAGAATTAGTGATTTAGCTCTCTTCAGCTTTAATAAATTATAATTGCCAAATAAAATCATACATACTTAAAGTATACAACCTGGTGATTTGGGTGTAGGAATACATTGTGAAATATTTACCACAATCAAGTTGACTAATACATCCGTCACATCACAGTTACTGTGTTTGTGTGTGTGTTTAGTTGGAATATTTAAGAAGCAAAGTTCAAGTACATGTACTCTATTAACTACAGTCACCATGGTATAGATTAGATCCTTGGAATGTATTCAGCTTATAATTGAAAATTTGTAGCATTTGACCAATACCTCCTCATTTCTCTTACATCTCAGCCCCTAGCAACTACCATACTACTCTTTGCTTCTATGAATTTGACCTTTTTTAAAAATTAGATTCCACATATAAATTTAGGGGGAAGAAGGAACTTTCCTCTACCTTCAGGTTTCTTTTTGGCTGGTCTGATCATGAATCTACATGAGACAGATTAACAAGAAAAAATGGCCAAATTTAATCACATATGTATGTATGGGAACCCCATATACATGAGTGAGTCATAGACCCTAGATACATGAGAGATTCAAGGACAGAAAGTTAAAATGAGTTATAAATGGTATTTTGAGCTAAGGATGAGGTAAGACATGATCATTCACCAGACAATATGAAAAACATATATGCAGTAATTAGAAGTTTGCCCTGCCCTGTATATAGGTCATAAAAAGATATGTCTGATAATAACTATTATTATCAACAAGGCTCTTAATTTAAATTCTTCCAGGTAGTTGGTGGTGGGGAGGGATAGCATAAGTTTCTCTTGAGTCTGCAGGATCTCGGTTACCTTTAACTCAAAACAATACACATCTTGGGCTGCCTCATTCTGAACCACTACAAAGTGATACCATACAGTATTTGTCTTTCTCTGCCTGGCTTCTTTCACTTAGCATAATGTCATTCAGGTTCATCCATGTTGTTATTGATCCTTATAACTTCAACAATGTTAATTAAAAACTAGAAGCCTGTTTTACATATATTTTGTATAACATATGTCATAATAAATCAAGAGATATGGGCCTAGAAACTGGATCATCACAGAATCAGTGCTATAAAATCCCTGTACAGTGCTTCATGGCCCTGGTTAGTGTGGCTCAATGGACTGAGCACAGGCCTGTGAATTAAAAGGTGGTTGGTTCAATTCCCAGTCAGGGTATGTGTCTAGGTTCTGGGCCAGATCTCCAGTTCAGGCATGCAAGAGGCAACCAATACATGTATCTCTCACACATTGATATTTCTCTCCTTCTCTTTCTCCCTCCCTTCCTCTCTCTCTAAAAATTAAAAAAATAGTGCTTTATGGACCTTATAAAGATGCCTTACTGGCATTGAACATTGTCAATTACCTGTCTGTTCCCCTTAAATCACTTTAAGTGATAATGAGCTTTGGACTTTAGCTACAGTTATCTGTCAACCATCACAGCTTGCAAGGATGTTTTTGATGTTCTTCATAATGACAAAGGACTTCCAAGAACTTCTGCTTTCTAACTTCAAAATCCTTCCAGGTTCTCCATTGACCCAGACCACCCAGAAGCCAACAGGTACTGGGCTGTGAGGAAGAAGTCTTTGCATCCTCTCAGGGCCAAAAAATGAGAAGGGTGGCCCTGGCTGGTGTAGCTCAGTGGATTGAGCGCAGGCCTGCGAACCAGACGATCACGGTTTGATTCGCACTCAGGGCACATGCCTGGGTCGCAGGCTGGTTCTTTGCAGGCCAACTACCAGCAGGGAACGCACAAAAGGCAACCATACATTGATGTTTCTCTCCCTCTCTCTTTCCCCTCTAAAGATAAATAAATAAATAAAATCTTAAAAAAGTCTCATCTTTATTAAAAATTTTTTTTAAAAAAGAGAAGGGTGGAGAATGGATTTGGAGGGGAAAAGTCTAGCTAGCCCTCTTATCTATCAATATGCACTCTGTAAGCGATCTCATAATAATTTTAAATTTATACTCTGATAATTCCAATATTATTATCTCCAATTCTGTTTCCCCCCTGAATTCCAGACACTTGCCTATAACTGCCTACTGTATATATTTACTCAATTATCTAGTTGACATCTCAAATTTAGTATGTTTGTCCCACAATTCTCCCAAATTCTCTTCTTCCAGTTTTCCCCCAGATCATTTAAGGGCAAAATATCACACACTCCATTGATTTGGCCCCAGAGCTATAAATAAACCTTGTTTTCTTTCCCTCACTCTCCACACCCACTGTCTCAGAAAGTCCTGTCAAAGAGAATTACTTCCAAAATAAACCATAATCCTGGGCTTGTCTCATGTTTTTACTGCTCTCACCCAGTCTCTGTGCCTCTACTCATGTCCCTCTAAGGTCTACATTCCACATAGCCCCTGGAGTAATCTTTAAATACATAAATAGACTTAATCAGTCCCTTTCTAAGACCTTCCAGTGGCCTCCTATTTTAGTTATAATCCAAACTCCTTACTTTTGGCATTTCTTTCATTAATGTTATGTGTTAATTTTGAGAGTATTTCTGGATAAAATTAAAATGTAAATTGGTGTACTTTAAGGAAGCAGATTGCCCTCTAGACTGTGGGTGGGTCTTACCTAATAAGTTGAAGGCCTGAATAGAGCAAAAAGTCTGGCCTCCCTGAGCAAGAGGGAATTCTCCAGCAGAATGCCTTCAGACATCAGACTTTGTGTCGTCAGTTCTTCTGGGTCTTAAGCCTGTTAACCTACACTGCAGATTTTAGACTTCCCAGCCTCTATAATCACGTGAACCAATTTCTTATAATAAATCTAAATTTCTTTATATCTCCTATTGGTTGTATTTCTCCAGAGGCCTGTAATACAGCATAAAAAACTATGTGATTTAGCTCTGCCTAGATTTTCAATATCTTCTCTAATTCCTTTTCATTTGTTCCTTCTTTTGGATTGGTTAAGGACATTTTTATTTCATTTTCTCCTCTAAGGTTTTTTGAAGTTAAACATTCTATTTGTATCCTTTGAGTGGCTGTCACTACTCCTAACCTTCAGACTTAGTCTGAAGGGGATCGATAACTCTATCCTTTAAACACTTAATACCAGTCACCAGCTTCTCATCTTAAATGTTAGTTTTATTTAATATTTTAGATCTAGTCTAGTTGTTTACTATCCATATTAGATCTTTTCTTTTCATAATCAGTGTTGGTTTAAATTTTCTCATGTTTTTGTTTGTTTGTCTGTTTGTTTTGTTCTCTCACCATTTCTGACATCTCAGACTTTCCTCCTAAGGTTGTTTTTCTTCCTATAGTAGAAATTTGTTGGTGGTTAATGTTTTCAATGTTTGTCCAATTTTTTTTATTTTTTCCTTGTTTCTTATGATACTTTCATGGCATAAAAATAAAAATAGACCATCTGAATAGGCCTATATCTATAAGGAAATTGAATCAATAAATAATAACATTTCCAAATAGAAAGCACTGGGCCCAGATGGGTTCACCAAGGAAATCTACCAAACATTTAAGGAAGAAATTATACCAGTTTTCTTTCAGAAGATAGATACAGAGAGAGCATATCCATTCATTTGATAAGGCCAGCATTACCCTAATACCAAAACCAGACAAAGATATTACAATAAAACTACAGATCAACATTTTTCATGAACACAGATGCAAAAATCCTCAACAAAAATATTAAAAAATTGAATCCAACAAGTATAAAAGGAATTATATACCATAACCAAGTGGGATTTATCCCAGGTATGCAAGGCTGCTTAGACACTCAAAAAAATTAGTGTAATCCATCACATTACCAGTTTAAAGAAGAAAAATCACATGGTCATATCAATAGGTGCAGAAAAACATTTGACAAAATCCAACACCCATTTATGATAAAAACTCTCAGTGAACTAGGAATAAAGGAGAACTTCAACTTGATAAAGAACATTTACAAAAACACAGTTTACATCGTACCTAATGGTGAGAAACTAGAAGATATTCCATTAAGATCACAAATAAGCCAAGGATGTCCCCTCTCACTACTCTTTTTTTTCTTTAATATATTTTATTGATTATACCGTTACAGTTGTTCTATTCTCCCCTTCATTCCCTTCCCCCCGCACACTCCCTCCCCCACCATTCTCCCCCCTTAGTTTATAACCACGTGTCTCAAGTTCTTTAGATTCTATATTTCCCCCACTATTCTTGCCCTCCCCCCCTTTCTATTTTCTACCTACTGTCTATGCTATTTTCTGTACCTTCTCCCCCCTTCTCCTCCTCCCACTCCCCTGTTGCTAACCCTCCATGTGTTCTTCATTTCTATGGTTCCACTCCTGATCTAGCTGTCCTCTTGCTTTGCTTTTGTTTTAGGTGTGGTTAATAACTGTGAGTTTGCTGTCCTTTCACTGTTCATATTTTTATCTTCTTTTTCTTAGATAAGTCCCTTGAGCATTTCATATAATAAGGGCTCGGTGATGATGAACTCCTTGAACTTGAGCTTATCTGAGAAACACTTTATCTGCCCTTCCATTCTAAATGAAAGTTTTGCTGGATAGAGCAATCTTGGCTGAAGGTCTTTGGATTTCATGACTTGGAATACTTCTTTCCAGCCCCTTCTTGCCTGTAAGGTCTCTTTTGAGAAATCCGCTGACAGTCTGATGGGTACTCCTTTGTAGGTGACTGTCTCCTTATCTCTTGCTGCTTCTAGGATTCTCTCCTTCATTTTAGTCTTGGCTAATGTAATTATGATGTGCCTTGGTGTGTTCCTTCTTGGGTCCAACTTCTTTGGGACTCTCTGAGCTTCCTGGATTTCCTGGAAGTCTATTTCCTTTGCCAGACTGGGGAAGTTCTCCTTTATTATTTGTTCAAATAAGGTTTCCACTCGTGGCTGTTTCTTTCCCCCTTCTGGTACCCCTATAATCCGGATGTTGGAATGTTTAAAGATGTCTTGGAGGCTCCTAAGCCTCTCCTCATTTTTTTGAATTCTCATTTCTTCATTCCTTTCTGGTTGGATGTTTCGTTCTTCCTTCTGGTCCATTCCATTGATTTGAGTTCCAGTTCCCTTTCCATTGCTATTGGTTTCCTGTGCATCTCCCTTCATTTCAATTAGTTTAGCCTTCATATGTTCCTCTAATTTGTGACTATGTTCCTCTAATTTGTGACTATAATCTACCAGTTTTGTGAGCATCCTGATAAATAGTGTCTTGAATTGTGCTTCTGAGAGGCTGGCAATTTCTCGGTCGCTTAGAGTTATTGGCTCTGGGACTTTGAGTTGTTCTTGCACCATCTTTTGGGCTGTTCATGCCTATTCCATAGCAGGATCGGAGCCCTAAGGTGTTCACTAGCCAGGGCAACTAAGTCGCTGGGTTGTGACGCTGTATGTGGGGGTGGGGTCAAAGAGGGACTATGGCGTCCTGTCTGCCGCCTGCCGCCTGCCGCCTGGGCCCTCACCGGTGCCGCAGCTGCTGCCGTCACCAGGCCCACTCGTTTCATCCCACTGCACGCGAGTGTGCCACCGCCGTCAGCCCTCACCCCCTGGGGCCTGCGTGGTCCGTCTCACTGTGCACGAATGTGCGACCGCGGTCAGTCTGCCCCGCACCCCAACTGGTTCTGGCTGCCTGCGAGCCTGGGCCGGGGGACCTGTCCTGCCCGACCCTGCTCGCTGCTGGCTCCGCCCCTCTTACCGTCCCCGTTGAACGGTTAGATGTAGTCGGACTTCCGTATAATTCAATTTTCTGTCCTTTGGTTGTGTCTTTGTTTCTCCAAACCTTTGTTGTATTCAAACTTGGTTGTGGGAGAAGGCACAGTGTTTCCACCTATGCCTCCATCTTGGCGGAAGTCCTTCACTACTCTTTTCCACATCATACTGGAAGTCCTAGCTGATATAATAAGATAAGAAAAGGAAGTAAAAGTTACACTGATTGGGAAGGAAGAATAAAACTCTCTTTGTTGGCAGATGACATGATTGTCTATGTAGAAAATCCAAAAGAATCAACAAAAATCATCTTGGAATTAAGTGATCACAGTGCAGTTGCAGAATGCAAGGTTGATATACACAAGTCAATTACTTTCATATATGCCAGAAATTGACAAGTGGAACTAGAAATTTAAAACGATACCAGTTATATAGCTCCCCCCAAAACAAATACTTAGGTATAAGTCTAATAAAATATGTACAATATCTATATGAGGAAGCCTACAAAACTCTGATGAATAATATTAAAGAACTAAATAAAGGAAGAGATAATTCATGAATAGAAAGACTCGGTATTGTCAAGATATAAGTTCTTTCCAACTTGATGTATGTGTTCAGTTCAACCCCAATCAAAATTTCATATGCTGTTTTGTGGATATTGGCAAACTGATTCTAAAGTTTATTTAGAGTGGCCAAAGACCCAGAATGGTCGATACAATGTTGAGGGAGAAGGACTGAGTCAGAAAGCTTGACACCACCTGACTTCAAGACCTGCTATAAAGCCACTGTAATGGAATCAGTGTAGTATCAGGGAAAGAATAGACAAACAGTGGAACAGAGAAGCCATCCCAGAATATACCCACATAAATATAGTCAGCTGATCTTTAACAAAGGAGCAAATGCAATGCAATGGAGCAAGACAGTCTTTTCAACAAATGGTGCTGGGACGACTGGACATCCACAGGCAAAACAATGAAACTAGACACAGACCTTTTACCTTTCACAAAAATGAACTCAAAATGGATCACAGATTAAAATGTAAAATGCAAAACTATAAAACTCCTGAAAGACAATGTAGGAGAAAACCCAGACAACTTTGAATACTTTTCAGATATCACACCATAGCATGATCCACAAAAAAAATCATTGATAAGCTGGACTTCATTAAAATGAAATAACTTCTGCTCTACAAAAGACACTGTCAAGAAAATGAGATGAACCGTATATAGACTGGGAGGAAATACGTGCAAAATACATAACTTATAAAGGACTATCATTCAAAACATACAAAAAACTGTTAAAACTCAGTCAAATAACCCTGTCAAAAGTAGGGAAAAAGCCTGACAAACCCTTCATGAAAGAAGAAATGCAGATGGAAAATAAGCATAGGAAAAGATGCTCTACATAATATATCATCAGGGAAATGCAAATTAAAACAATGAGATACTACTACACAGCTATTAGAATTGCCAAAATCCAGAACGCCACAAACATCAAACACTGGCGAGGATGTAGGACCACAGGAACTTTGACTCATTGCTGGTGGGAATGCAAAACAGTACAGTCACTTTGGAAGACACTTGGATAGTTTCTGACAAAACCAAACATGTTCTTACCATATGATCCATCGGTAACACTCCTTAGCATTTATCCAAATGAACTGAAAACTTACATTCACACAAAAACTTGCACAAAGATGATTATAGAAACTCTAGTCATAATGGTCAAAACTTGGAAGCAACCAAGATACCTTTTATTAGATGAATGGATAAATAAATTGATACATTCAGACAATGAAATATTATTTATTACCCCAGAGAAATGAATTATCAAGCCATTAAAAGACCTGGAGAAACCTTAAATGCATATTAGTAAGTAAAATAAGCCAATCTGAAAAGGCAACATATACTATATGATTCCAATATACAACATTCTGGAAGAGACAAAACTATGGAGACAGTAAAGAAATCAATGGTTTCTTGGGGTTAGCAGGGAAAGAGGGCTAAATAGGTAGAGCTCAAGGGAGTTTTAGGTCAGTGAAATAATTCTGTGTGATACTATAATGGTGAATACATGTCGTTATATATTTGTCTAAATCCATAAAATACACAGCACCAAGAGTGAACACTAATGTAAACTATGGACTTTGGGAGATGATGTGTCCATGTATTACCAGTCAATGATTTTTCAATTGCAGTAAATGTACCTCTCTGATGTTAAAGGTTAATAGTGGAGGAGGCTGTTCATGTGTGGGGCAAAAGGTACATGGAAACTCTGTATTTTTGCTCAATTTTGCTGTGAACATAATATTTAAAAGGGAAAAATAGGCAAATTTTGAAAATACCATTCCTGTAAAGACTCTGACTTCTATTGTTGCTGTCAAGAAGTTATCTGTAAGGTGGAACTGGGTTTCCTTTAGAGGTAATTAGTATTTTTTTTCTATGTTCTTCTAAGATTTCTTTATCCTTGATGTGCTGCAGTTTGACTACAATATCTCTAACTATAGATTTCTTTTTTGTTTAGCATTCTTGGAATTTGTTGTGCTTCCCAAATCTGTAGATTTGTGTTTTCTATTAGTTCTGGAACATTCTCATCATTATCTTTAAATATTGTTTCTTTCCCATTCTCAATAGTCTTTGCATCTGGAATTCCAACTAGGTTACATGATAAATTGTTCTCATTCTGTTCAGGTCCCTCAACATCCCTCCCATACTTTCCATCTCTTTATTTCAGACTAGCTTTTAGGCAGTTTCTTCAGATCCACCTTCTAAATCACAAATTCTGTCTTCAACTGTTTGGCCTATTTGCAGACTCTTGTATGTGGTTATGTATAGATTTTATTGAAATGTTATCCATTGATTTTTAAATTTCATTGATTACATTTTAATTTCTAGAGGACTTGGAGGGGGGGATTTTTTTTAATTCTGACAGGTCACAAATTTTCAGAGACTTTTCCTCCTCACCCAGAGCCAACATCAAGAAAGACATGATTTCTTGCTATCTCCCCTTGAACTCAGTAAGATTTTTTTCCTCCCTAGTCCACCCTTTCATGGAGACTGTAGCCCTTCCACAGAACCTGACTTCTGTGGGAGATCTTTTTCAGCCCCCTACTTCAGACACATCAAAGGCTTGGTCTGCTGGTCCCAAATTACTCATTAACACCTCAGGTGCTGGTTTAATAAAATGCCCCTAGGATTTCCATGGCTTCAAGGTTAACTTACTACCTTGATTTTAATTCTATTTGGTACCTGGGATTTCACTCTACTTTAAACTCAGTTATGCATTTTCTGTTGCCATTTCTAGCTATCTGGTTGTCGAAAGGTTTTTCATAATATGACCTTCCCATATTATCAAAATCAGGCTCTGTTCCAGTGAGGGTTGTCAGATAAAACACAGGATGTTGGGTTGTGTTTGAATTTCAACATCAAATGGATTTTTTAGCATAAGAATATCCCGTGGTATATTATTCATTGTTTATCTGAAATTCAAATTTTTACTGGACATCCTGGTGTTTTATTTGCAAAATCTGGCCATCTTATCGCCAATCCATCTCCTGCCATTTCCCCCCTCAGTCACCGTGCTGCAGCCACACAGGCCTTTCTGTCCCTCGAAAGCACCAAGCTGATTTCCAGCCTCAGAGCCTTTCTGCTTGCTTTTCCCTTGCCTGGAACATTCTTATTCTAGATCTTCACACAGCTGGCTTCTTATCATGTAGATCTCAGCTTAAATGGAATCTACCTTGTCACTTCCTGTCAGGCTCCACCACCACTACTAATAAAACTTAACATTCTCTGAAATTACATTATTTATTTACTTGTAATTTTTCTCCTTTCTCCCCATAGAAGCATGTAAGCTTCATGAGGGCAAGGGCCTTGTTAGTTGCTATATCCATCCCTAGCACCTGACACAGTGCCTGGCACTTAGTGGGCCCTGAATAAATGTTTTTTTGGATGAATGATACACAGGCAGCCCAAATCCTTCTCTGCAAAGTTTAGTTATGAAGATCTGCTGAAGGTAGACTAGCTGGCCTTAATTTAAAAAAAAAACAACAAGGGCAACAAATGTTTCAAAAAAAATCAGATGGATTCTAAACAAAATTGCCTTGAAGAAAGGGCTGGTTTGTACTGTGAGTGGCTGATGGTGGAAGATCCTCCAGCCCCAGTACCTCCTTGCAGAGCTTGTGCCCTAGCGAGCAACCACCCAGGGAAGGAGTGGGAATACCTGGCTTCACTCTACACTGAGTCATCTTCAGCTGTTAGACCGAGGCTTTGTGGAGGACCATGTTTTTACTGCAGTCTTTGAGGCAGTGAGACAACGGAGCAGTCAACTCCTGGGACTGACTGCTCTTCCTGCCTGTGTGCGGAAGTCGGGCAGAGCCCGCTATCCGATTTGGAACCCCACACATTCTGGGGCTTAGAAGCTATTCAAGAGAAAGAAGGAAACCTCAGAGAAAAGCCTAATTTTAACAAAAACTAGTAAAATTTTAGAAGAGCCAGGCTGGTAGTTATACCTCCAGTTTGACAATCTTGGAGGCCAAGACTGTCAGACATGGTATGGTGGGGGATCTGGAAGTGTCTGTTAGGGGTGGATAAAGTATAAGCAATTGTATGTTGGTGAAGCATACATTGAGAGAGAAAAGGTTAAAATAGCTGGAGAGAGGAGGAGGGAGGCAACTGTGTTTGGGTGGGGCTTGTAAACCATATCGAGAAGCTTGGGTGTATAGAAACCCTTAAGTCTATTGAAGAGAGATTATGAAAATCTGAAGAATAATAATGATAATTTTAGTCATAGTAGTCACGGATTAAACCAGGCACTTACTAAACTCATTATATAATCTTGTGTACCCCAAGGCAACCCAACCTCATGTGAACTAGTGTTTGTACCTCCGATTTATAGGTAGGGTGAAAAAAAAAAGTTGAGAGGGTAAGTAACTTGCCCAAGATCACTCAATGCTACCCAGATCAGTGTGACTAGAGTGCTCTCTCCACTGCCTTGGCCTAAGGCATCGGAAGTGGGGGAAAAGAAGGCAGATTTGGAAAATACTGAGGAGGCAAATAACAATAATAGTGGACGGGGAGGAGCTAAAAGTCCAGTGTGATATAAAACTTCCACAATTGCAGTGACAACATAATTCTGTGTACCTCGCCAACGTAATTCTATCTTCCACTGCCAACACTCGGCCTCCTGGGGCGCTCCAGGCGGCGCCGCGGGGGACTTCAGGCCCAGCCCCGCCCCGCCGCGCCCCTCCGGGGGGCGTCTCCGCGGGCCACGTGGTCCGGCGCCCCGCGCCGGTGCTTCCGGGTTGGCAGCCTCGGAGGCGGCGGAGGAGCTGAACCGCGGTCGGCGCAGGAACTCCGGTGGCAGGCCCAGCGGAGCTGGAGACCGCGGAGAGCCCGGTGCGGACGCGCCCGCCAGGCCGCTGGGTGGGCTTGCCGCGAACCACACCTCGCTGGAAGCCCTAAGAGGTAGGTCCAACCCAAACCTACCGTCCGTGGGTGCGGGACCCGCGGCTATCTCGACCCCTCCTCAGCCCTTTGCTCCTAGGTCCAGCCCGTGGGGCTCGGGCCGGAGGTGGGGGCCTCTCCCGCTCCTGGCTCCCAGCTCAGCGCCCCCGGGATCCAGAAAGCGTCAACCCGCCCCTCTTCGCGGAGCACTGTCTGTCCTCAGCCTTTGGCATTCCACGCTGCCCTTTTAAAGCGAGGCCCCTTGTGCCTTTTGTTATTATTATTTAATTACAGATACTTAGCACATGCGCTTTTCATATTTGTTTTTTAAAAATGGCTATTAATGTGTGAAATCGAGACACTAGTTCTCATTCTGTTATTTGTGCAACTATGGAAAGTGAGCGCTGGAAATGAGTTTTAGGGGTGCTTGATCCCAAAATGATCAAGGAGAAAACAGACCCTGTTTTGGGTCTGCTCCTTTGCAAAGGAGAAAACAGACCCTGAAGGGCAACGCGGATGTTGGAAATTCACCCAGCTAGATAATGGTACGATAGTAAAAAGAACCCAGAGCTAAGTTTTAAAATACTCTTTTAAAAGTGATAAGTGGTAAATTTCAGTTAACAACGTGAAGTAAATAGTAGGTTCATGTGGTCTGGGATTAACCTTGTTAGTGCTTACTCCTTTTTAAATATTGTTTTCTCATTTCAGGCTTAATTTTTCTTGTCTTCTGAAAAAAATGGCAGAAACATCACCACAGCCTTCTGGGCACCTCGTTGTACATTCAGACACTCACAGTAACACTGTCCTGGCCAGTTTCGAGGACCAGAGGAAGAAAGGCTTTCTCTGTGACATTACTTTAATCGTAGAGAATGTGCATTTCCGGGCCCATAAAGCCTTACTGGCTGCTAGTAGCGAATACTTCTCCATGATGTTTGCTGAAGAGGGGGAGATTGGCCAGTCCACTTATATGCTGGAAGGCATGGTAGCTGACACATTTGGTATCCTGCTAGAATTCATCTACACAGGTTGTCTCCAGGCCAGTGAGAAAAGTACAGAACAAATCCTGGCTACTGCTCACTTCTTAAAAGTCTATGATCTGGTAAAGGCATATACAGACTTTCAAATTAATCATAGTTCCCCAAAGCCTACGATTTTGAATACGCCTGGTGCTCCAGTGGTTGTTATTTCTAATAAGAAAAATGATCCGCCAAAGCGGAAACGAGGAAGACCAAGAAAAGTCAATAGTTTGCAGGAGGGGAGATCAGAACTGGCTGCAGAGGAAGAAGTACAGCTGAGAGTAAACAAATCAGTTCAGAACAGACAAAACTTTGGGGTTAAAGAGGGAGACAATGGTATACTGAATGAACAGACTGCAGCAAAAGAAATGGAAGAATCTGAGCCTGCTTGTGAACTAGGTAGAGGGGAGGGAAGCCCCACTGGAAAAGACGAGAACTGTGATCCTAAGACCCAGGATGGACAGGACCACCAGACTCGGTATAGCAAGCGGAGGATTCAGAGATCCATCAAACTTAAAGATTACAAACTTGTTGGGGATGAAGAAGACCACGGTTCAGCCAAGAGGGTCTGTAGGAGAAAGCGTCCGGTTGGCCCTGAAGCCCGTTGTAAAGACTGTGGCAAAGTCTTCAAGTACAATCACTTTTTAGCAATCCACCAGAGGAGCCACACGGGTAATTATGCTTTCACAACTTATTGGAATGTGTTTTGCAGTAGTACTGGTAATAATAGATTTCATTTATTGTGCAACTTCTAGGTCATGGGTATTACAGTAAAGCCTTTATAATTGTTATTACATTTAGTTCTCCCAAGAGCCCTGTGAGATAGGTTGTATTATCCCTGTTATACAGATGAAGAGACCAAATCCTAGAAAGCTTAAATTTGAACCCAGGTAGCCTGATTCCAGATAACAAGCTCTAGCCATATTTCTGTGCTTTCTGATGTCTGAACGTTCCTCATCTTGACCATAGCTATGCCTTTGGTCTGTGTGAACAGCTTTCTCATTCAGCCAGCTAGCTGTAATCTAGCTGTAAATGTCTTCTTTTTGGCCTCTCTATCTCAGTACTGGCCGAGAGACACTTCTGTGATGATGGTAATATCATCATCAGATACAGGGTTGTCCAATGTGGTGGCCACTAGCCACATGTGGATTTTGAGCACTTGACATATGACAGGTGTGACTGAGGAACTGAATTTTTTATTTTAAGTTCATTTAAATGGCCACCATATTGGACACTGCAGCACTAGCCAGAAATCCCTTCTTCCTTTGAACCTTCTCTTATACATATACTAACTCACTCTGCTTTGAGTTCAGTTGTAGTTACCACTTAAATACCCCTCAACTTAATTGTAAGCTTATGTATAGGGACTAGTGCTTAATATTCCGTCATCCTGAAGCTTTCTGTTCTCTGACCCAACAGCACTTAGAACTGGTTTTGAACCTGGCTGCACCTTAGAACCACCTAGAGAACTTGTAAAACTGTTGGTGCCTGGGCCCCCACCCTAGAGGTTCTGATTTGTCGGGAGCCTTGTGTTTTTAAGATAGATAAGAACCCTGAATTCTGGTTCTTCAAACAAGGCAGACACTTGAGAAACATTTGTTGAACTGTAATACAGTGTAGTGTAAAGAGTTAAATAGTTAGTCTACAAGGTCTTTTAAGGAAAAGAGCATGTAGGAGCTTCCCTACTGTCCTGGTACTCAGAAAGTTTCCAGTGAATCACTTTAGAGTGGATCTCTCTGGAAACTCCTGTCTTTCAGATCCAGAAAGTTTCCTGGAATTATTTCATAGATGATTTCTCCGCTTGCTCTGCTCTGTTTCTGGAACAACTGTTACTTGGTTGTTGAACCTCTTGGACCGTCCTCTAACTTCTTTATCTTTTCTCTCCTGTTTTCTACCTGGGAGAGTTCCACTTATCCTCTCAGCCCTTACAGTTTTTCTATTACCACTCTTATTTTTTCACTTCTAGGCCCTCTTTTTTCTCTAAAAAGAAATTTACTACAATCCCCCCCTTTTTTTGTTTCACGATGTAATATCTTACCCCCGTAAGCATGTTAATAATAAAATTTACTTGTTAGATTTTAACATTTTCTTAATCTTGGGCAGTTTCTGTTTTCTGCAAATTGCCCTTTTTTCTTCTTGTTTTGGCATTTGTTTTAACTACTAGAGGCCTGCTTTGAATGATGATTTTTTAAAAAAAATGATAATCTTCCTAGCTGGTGTAGCTCAGTGGATTGAGCGTGGGCCTGTGAACCAAGGGATCATGGTTCAATTCCCAGTCAGGGCACATGCCTAGGTTGCAGGTCAGTTCCCAGCAGGGGATGCACGAGAGGCAACCATACATTTATGTTTCTCTCCCTCTCTCCTTCCCTTCCCCTCTAAAAATAAATAAATAAAATCTAAAAAAAAATTATAATCTTTCCCCGGTCAGTTGGCTCAGTTGGTTGGAGCATTGTCCTATACACCAACAGCTTGTGGGCTTGATTCCCAGTCAGGGCACACACCTAGGAAACAACCAGTCAGTGTTTCTCTCTCACATAGATCTCTGTCTGTCTGTCTGTCTGTTTCCCTCTCTCTCTAAAAAATCAATAATAAAATATCCTCATGTGAGGATTAAAAACATTTTTTAAATCACTTTGCTTTGCTTTCAGATAGATGATTGAAACATTAAAAAAATTGTACTCTTCTAAAAATGGTTTCTTTAAAGCCACTAGCAGCCCTGCAGGTATGGAGAGAGCCTGTAGACAACAGCCTCCCTGAGGGTGGCATGGCTGGCCCTCACTTCCTTGCTGATGCTTTCTTTACCTCTGACTTTTCACATCTAGGTAGACTCCAGTCTCCCACCTGAAGGCAATAGTCTCCTCATTGTCAGTGTCTACAGCAGGAGGGAGAAGAAGGCTGAGGGGAGTGTCAGCATCCCAGATATAAACTTGGACCTATTCTCTCTGTGGTCATCCCACCCCACAGTACTGGGAGACCTCTAATCCAAGACCCCCTAGTCCAGAGACCCTCTGTTTTCCCTTCCACAGAGAACAGTCTTCATCTTCTTTTGGGGAGAGGCTAGTTGGCATACCATCTCCATGGAGTAGGAGACTGGATCTGAGGGGTCTAACTACCTTTGAAACAGACTGTCATGTATCGTCCTTGCCCCCATTTTCAGAGATAACATGTGCCACCGAGTCCTGAGTCATGGAGGGCTATCTTAAAAATTAGGTTGTATCTCAGTGTTTCTCCCTGCTGGCATTGGATTCATCTGTTCCAGCCTGCAAAATTCGATCGCTGATACTTGTTTCCCCTGTTCATTGGCCTTTTGGATATGTGCCATTATTGTCATTTTAATTAGCAAGTGAACAGAAAGATGTGCACATTCTTATACCACTCTTCTGGGGCTCTTATTCCAGGGGAGCGACCTTTCAAATGTAATGAATGTGGAAAAGGCTTTACCCAGAAGCACTCCCTGCAGGTCCACACCCGGATACACACAGGAGAGCGGCCGTATACATGCACCGTGTGCAGCAAGGCTCTCACCACCAAGCACTCACTGCTGGAGCACATGAGCCTGCACTCAGGTAGCCCGGCTTGGACCAGAGGGCCAACTACCACCAGGTTCCTATTCCCGGGGTGGGCATTACCATGATCAAAATAGTCTTCTCAGCCCGGTGTCATTGAGAGACAGAGTTAAGCAACTGTTAAGAGTGTAGGTTAGAGTTCTGCACCGCATCAAGCCTTAAACTAGGGCAAATTATAAACTGGCTGTCAGAAATTCAATGTGCAAACATGTTTTGATTAACCACTCAAACTTAGAGTATTACATTGGATGCCTTTAGGAGAAACTTGAATTCACCAGGTCTACCACAGTCTCCACCACCCCCTATTGCCCTGTGCCTTTGCACATTTATGTTACTGTAGTAGAGTGTGAAGGCATTTGGGTTTGTAGACAAGTCACTTGTATCATTTGTAGAATATGGGGACCTGGGCCCAACTGAGCATCCTGTTTTTCATAGTTTTTTGCATGCTTTAGTGTTTTGTTTTTCATTTGGCAGGACAGAAGTCTTTTACCTGTGATCAGTGTGGAAAATATTTCAGCCAGAAAAGACAACTAAAGAGCCATTACCGAGTTCATACAGGTACAATAAAGTGCAAGCAAATTTGGATTGGTGGGGGAAAAATGCAAATACAACATATTTCTGAAACATTAGATTATATTGTAGAAGATAAATGAATATTTAGGAAAAAGTCTTTAAAAACAATCTAAATTAGATGTTCTTGTGTTAATTCTCACTGTCTTGTGATTTGCATTTAATTTTTACACTACAGTTTTGGTGCTACACACAAAAACCCTACAGACTAGTATCTCAAAAGTGCCACTTAACCATGAGGTGCCAGTGGATTGGTTGTTAGTGGCACCTGGAGAAAGATGTCACTGCCCAGTAGCTGTCAGTCCCACTGGCTGTTTTTCTTCTTCTTCTTCTTTCCTTACAACTGATAAGGAATGAATGGGGGTTGGGAGTGTCATATGAGATTAATTGGCCACAGTCATACCAGTGCTTTCAAGGAAAAAGAATATATTTAGGGAGTTGGAAGGGTCCCAGCTTTCTTAGGAAGCAGTAAATTGAGATGCATAGGAAAAATATCAACTGTTACCAAATTAATTTAAAAATTATAGTGGTTTTATTAAAGTACCATATTTAAAGTGATTACTTTTCAGGGAAGTGCCATAACACAAATCACTGAGAAATGCAGGGAGAGCATATATGCACTAACACTTTTTTCCCAAGGGCACAAATCCACTTTTATTTATTTACGCATCACTAAGTTTACGTGTATGAGGGCACAGCATTACACAGATTCCTCCGCAGGAGGGTTGCTTTGGAATTCAGCGGGCACCATCCACTGTTTCCACAAGCACGCGCTTCCTTTCCCAGATGACTCTGGTTTTGTTCGGTTTGCCACCGGGCATAGCACATCTCTTGCCCACATAGAATTGTTTCATCTCGAGCATAAACACCTTCAGTTTTAACAAGAGCTGTGTGCTTTCTCTGGTTCCGGAGACTCCACTTATGGCCAGCAGAAATGGCCTTGGACCACAGCCTTCTAGACAGACTGGTTGTTATAGAAGTCCTGTTCCCAGCAGGGCCCCCAGGCTCCACGATGGCGGAAAGACGCACTGACACTTTTTTTATTGTTGCGACAAGGCCACTCATTACCGGAATGCAACCACTGCCATCGCAAATTCATGGACGTGTCTCAGCTAAAGAAACACCTCCGAACACACACAGGTAAAACTCCATCTGATCCTTCCTCTCTAGTATACTTGATGTTTGCGGGACAGTGAGGCGTGAAGTGCTTGCATTCTTCTCAGGTTCTTTGTTGTGAATTAGGTGGGAATTTTATAATTATATAAGCCCAAGCAGAATGCTGTCAGCATCTGTGGGGAAATCACACTCTGTAGATGAGCAAAACAGAGATTACTTACTGAACACTTTCATCTAGGGAAATATATCTGCTGACATGAAATAGTGCAAGTCTGAGTGTGGTGCCGTGTTTCATTCTTTTTTTTTTTTAAGATTTTAGTTATTTATTTATCTTTAGAGGGGAAGGAGAGAGGGAGTGAAACATCAATGTATGGTTGCCTTTTGTGCGTCCCCTGCTGGTAGTTGGCCTGCAAGGAACCAGCCTGCAACCCAGGCATGTGCCCTGACTGGGGATCGAACCGCGATCATCTGGTTCGCAGGCCTGCGCTCAATCCACTGAGCTACGCCAGCCAGGGCCCGTGTTTCATTCTTAATTTACTGCAGCATTCAAGAGTATCAAGATCTTTTTTCAGAAAAGGAAGCAAAGAGAAACATAACTAACACAGGCAGAAGATTTTTTCCCACTTTCTTTTCTAGAGCCAGTAGTTATAACTTAAGCATTGTCACCTCCAGAAAAACCAGCTTCAGGGATAAAGAGGACTCAGGATTAGATGGGGCAGGTCAGAGTCTTTCATTTAAGATCAGAAGAGTAAAAATGTGGACCTTTTAGGCCTTTGGGTAGGAGCACTTAAAAATAAACCTGTTATTTTTCTAAGAAAAATATTCTAATGTGGGTTAATTATTTCGTAATTCTGTTCAGTTGTCTATTGAATAACGTAATAGGTTGGTTTATATTGTTTTGGACTTTTTTTATGTAAGTTTTTCTCAAAGTAATTTGCTTTCTTAAAGCAAGTGTCTTACAGGGTATGAGTTTAATGAAAATGAATCTTTATACAACTTTTCTACAGACATTATAAATTCTGTGAAATGTAATTCATACACTTAACATATATTTACTGAGCAGTTACTGAGCACCATGTACTGTTCTTGGTCCCGAGGATACAGAAATGAGTGAGGTGGACTGAGTCCCTGCTCTTGAGGGGCTAAAATTCAGACAAGGGAGACAGAACAACTCTGTAACTGTGAGATGAGGGTGAGTGCAATGAAGAACTAAACGCAGGCTAAAGGGACAGAGTGCAGAAAGGGAGCTGCCCTTTTATGTGGGGACTTATCTGGGAAGGCCTCACTGAGGAGGAGACATCTATAATGGAGATCTGAATGTGGGGAGCAAACAAACCCTCGTTGCTATCCACGAGAAGAGCGTCCTCAGAAGAGGGAATGGCGGGTACAAAACAGGAGAGTTTCAGACATGCTGGAGAAATGCCAGGAGGCAGAGTGGCTGAGGCAGAGCCAGGATCCTGGGGGTAGGAAGGAATAGGGTAGGTGCCATCAGAGGCAACTGGGGTTTGTGTAAGGCATGGGTTTTCAGCCTACCTGTATGTTTCAGTCACCTGAGAAGCTTTAAAAAAGAAAAGGTTTGGCCCTGGCTTGTATGGTTCAGTGGATTGAATCCTGGCCTGTGAACTGAAATATCACCGGTTCAATTCCCAGTTAGGGCACATACCTGCATTGTGGGCCAGGTCCCCAATTGGGGATGTGTGAGAGGCAACCAATCGATATATTTCTCACACATTGATGTTTCTCTTTCACTCCCTTTGAAGTGGTGACGAAGTGGTCTGATTCTGGAAGTATTTTGAAGCAAGAGTCAGTGCAATTTACTCATGATTGGATGTGGGGGTTGAGAGAAAGGAGAGGCAGAAACAACTGGAAGGATGATAAATGGGAAGACTGCAGAAGGAACAGATCAAGAGTTCGATTTTGGACATGTGGGCTCTGAGATGTCAGTGTGACATCCAAATGCAGATGAGGAGGAGGCAGCTGGACAGTTGTTTGGGTCCGGAGTGCAGGGGAGACGTGCTAGCAGAGATCGAAGTTTCTGTGCTTACACATCCGCCTGTAAATAGCATGGGAGCCAGGAAGGGAGGACCTCGGGAGAGGGGGGAGAGAGGAGAGCTGAGGCACCTTGGTTATGTTGAGGAGTGCCAGAAACCGGACACTTCTTGGTTCTGTCTTCTGTGTATAAGGTGTCAGTGAGGCTTCCGGGTTTTTTGAGACATCAAAAATGGGGGATAAAAAGGAATAGAAGAAATAGGGGATAAAAAGGAATAGAAGCCCTTTCTCCATAATCCTAGCAAACTCTTCTCCATTCTCTCCTTTAAAAGAGGCAGAAGAGGGAAGTGGAAGATATATGATGGGTAAAAAAGGACATCAAAAGGACTGTGTGAACTGGTTTGTTATGACTTACAAGTAAGAAATTAAACCTACCGGGAAAAAATACAATTTAAAAAATGTAAAGTAAAAAAATTTAACAGCAAAACTTGAGAAAAATAAAACAAAACCCTCCAAAAAGATATTCCACTCTCATGGCAGTAGATCATAGCTCCTCACTCTTCAAATGTAAGCTACTTCCTTCCAAAGAGCACAATTTAAAAAAAATGTAAATCCATCAAAACACTGGGCTCTTTGAGGGCAGATTATGACCTACCTGCCTGTAGCACAGAAAATACACACGGGTGCACAGTATTGTTGAGAGAGTTGGTGTGCCACGTCGCTGCTCCCCGGGCAGAGGGGAAAGCTTAGGGAGAGCCTGCCTGGCAGAGCCGGCACTCACCTGTGCTGTGAGGGCCAGGGCAGGAAGCACCGACTGCAACAGTGCAGGGAGCACTCAGTTGGAAAACGGTGACTGTCATCTCTTAGCTCTTGAAGTGCAAAACTCTTTCTGGGTTAGACATCCTGTGCCAAACCCAAGAAGTCAGATAAATAAGAAATGCTTTTTTCCTAAGAGAACACTTGCAGTGAGGAAGATGGATGTGTTTTGAAATGGAGGCAGGCACCGAGCAGGTAGGCAGCACCTGTGATGTTGCCACAGCTCAGGCTCTTATACTCAGATCTTGTCCTCTACCTGGAGCTAGTCAGCCTGTCAGGAACTGAGCAAGCCAAGCCAATCAAAGGACTGATAAACCAGTTTATGTGTTAACTTAAAAAAGAGACACTACCTTTCTATTGCCCACAGTACCAACTGTCCTGATACCAGTGTGCCTGAAAACCAAGTTAGTGATCAGAAGATTGTTTGCTGAGCCAGGGACAAGTTGAGGGAATTGTCCCAGGCCGTGGAGAAGCCTGGTGAGTGACAGACCCTACAGTACAGGCACAGGCCTGCGAACAGTTACAGCCCTCTGGTGTTCCTGTCTCTTACATGATGTTAGGACAAACACTAATTCTACCGAATGGGCTCCCACTCACATACAGATGCCCAGCCTAGAATCACATCATCCAGTTAAGTCACAGCTTTCATTCAGAGCTTCATTGTGTTGGAATGGGTTTAAAGCTTCTTACATCTCAGTCATGTATGTCCAGAGCATCTGTTAATGTTGCTTGTCCCCATCTCGGTGAGATCTGGGGACCCCTCCCTGTAGCACACCCTCACAGGGTCTGTGTGAGATCTAGTAAGAGTCTCAGCATGATGCAAGCCCGAGTAGAGGTGTGAACACAGTGGTAGAAATGATTCACTTTCCCTGGGAAGATCTGGGGCCGCATCCCAGAAGAAAGACCTGGGTCTTAAAGACAGAGTAAGTGCTGATGGACACAGGAAATGGAAGAGGCGTTTCCAGACTGGAGCAGGGCTTGCGGACTTTGAGGATGTGAGGCTTCGGTGAGGGATTCAATGGTGAACACCCAGTGTGAGGTTGCTGACGGGGGGGAAGACTTGGGTGAGGTGGGCTCGGGGAGATATTTGAGCAGAGGGGAGGCATGTTTTGATTGGCATATTGAAAAGAACTCGGGCAACCCCCGGAGACTGGACAGAGGGAGAGGGTCCTGCGGGTGAACCAGTTAGCAGGCTCTTTGGTGGAGAAAGATGCAGGCCTTGGGGTCAAGGGAGTGGAAAGAAGAGATATATTTAAGAGTTTTGTCTGGAAAAAAGCAGTCAATGTGAACATGACGAAGTGTTGATATCCACAACATGAAAATAGGAATACCCCAGTGGAAAACTGGGCCAGAGACATGAAAGGCACATCACAGAAGGAGACATGGGAAAGTCCAGTATGCCTATTAAACGATGTTAATTACGTTAATGATTGAAAAAAAGAAATGTGCACTTCTTGTTGTCCACCAGGTTGGCAAATAAGTGAGGAAATGGAGAACTTTATGTTCTGTTGCTGGGAATATAGCTTGAGAAACTTTCTGGAAAGCTCTTGGGCAACGTGCGTCAAAATGCAAACTACCCAGTTGTGAAGAGATGTTTGCATAAGGATATTCCTCATGAGCAGGATTGTTCATAATGTCACATGCTTAGGAACTGCATCAGTGTCCATTAGTACGGGATTAGTTAGGTAAAGTTGGGGAGGACACGCAGGGAGCCGCAGCACAGCCGTTTACAGCGGTGGCGCGGCTTGGACTTGCAGAGCGGCGGGCACTGGACAGTCTGGGGGGGAAGGAGCTTCTCCGCGCTTGTAGGTCCTTTGCCCTGGTGGAAGCTAATAGATGTGAGACAGGCTGACAAGAGACAAAAAGCCCAACTGAATTACATATGTACATACAGGGACCCCACATACAGGTGAGAGTCGGAGACAGAAGGTTGACGTGAGATTTACAGATTTACATTCCTTCGGACAGCCTGCATGTCCCAGGAGGCAGAAGACAAACCCAGCCCATAGGACACCAGCAGCAGTTACCCCTGGGAGAAAGGATCAATAGCTGTTTGGTCTGGATTTGAGAAGGAAGGAAAGGACAGTGTGAAATTTTATTTCTCTCTCACTGGACTCAGGAGATAATCTATTTTAAAAAACTTTTTTTGTAATTTAATTTACTGGGGTGACATTTGTTAATAAAATTGTAGGTTTCAGGTGTACAATACATCATCTGTTTATTATATTGTGTGTTCACCACCCTATAAAAACTTTTGAAGGCCCTCCTTGGGTTTCAGAAATTCTCTAATTATGGGACTTCTGGCCAAGATGGAGGCGTAGGTGGAAACACTGAACCTCCTCCCACAACCACATCAGACAGAAAATTGAACTGTACTGAAGTCCGACAACAATGAACTATTCATCCAGACCAGTAAGAGAGGTGGAGTTGGCAGCTGGTGGAGAGGAGTCTGGCAGGAAAAGGCGGTGGTTAGCAAACCCAGGTGGGTGTAGGACGAAAATGCAGTAAGGCTTGCAAGGAGACTGGCTGACCATGGACACACATTTGCACACAGATAAACCAGGCAGGTTTAAAAATGGGCAGTAAGACAGACCGTGCAACCCAGGGTCCCAGTGGTGGGAAATAAAGCCTAAAAGCACCAGTTAGAAAAACTTTTGGGGGTTGAGGTGCCAGAATAGGCACCCAGCCTCACAGGAGAGAGTTCGTTGGAGAGACCCACAGGGTCCTAGAATGTACACAAGCCCACCTACCAGGGAACCAGCACCAGAAGGGCCCAATTTGCTAGTAGGAAGCAGCAGAGGGGACCGAAATCCGAGAGAGAGAGAGGAACAAATGCCATTTCTCCTTCTCTGATCCCACCCCCAGTCACAACCTAGCAACTGGGTTGACCTGCCTGAGGGAACACCAAGCTTTCATTCCTCATATGTAACAGGCGGGAACAGACCAAAACGTTATGGCTCAAGCAGAACAGCTCAAAGCCCCAGAGCCAATACTTTTAAGTGACAGAGAAAGCCAACCTATCAGATGTACAGTTCAAAACACTCATGATCAGGATGCTCACAGAACTGGTTGAATTAGTCACAAATTAGATGAAAAAATGAAGGTTACACTAAGTGAAATAAAGCAAAATGCACAGGGAACCAATAGTGATGGAAAGGAAACGGACTCAAATCAAGGGAGTGGACCAGAAGGGAGAAAGAAACATCCAACCAGAAAAGAATGAAGAAACAAGAATTCAAAAACATGAGGAGAGGCTTAGGAGCCTCCAGGACATCTGTAAACATTCCAAAATCCAAATTATAGGGGTACCAGAAGGGGAAAAGGAAGAGCAACATGTGGAAAAGTTATTTCAACAAATAATAAAGGAGAACTTCCCCAATCTGGCAAAGGAAATAGACTTCCAGGAAATCCAGGAAGCTCAGAGAGTCCCAAAGAAGTTGGACCCAAGAAGAAACACACCAAGGCACATCATAATTACATTAGCCAAGATTAAAATGAAGAAGAGAATCCTAGAAGCAGCAAGAGATAAGGGGACAATCACCTACTGTGAGTTCTCTTCAGACTGTCAGCGGATTTCTCAAAAGAGACCTTACAGGCAAGAAGGGAAAGAAGTATTCCAAGTCATGAAATGCAAGGACCTACAGCCAAGATTGCTCTATCCAGCAAAACTTTCATTTAGAATGGAAGGGCAGATAAAGTGCTTCTCAGATAAGATCAAGTTGAAGGAGTTCATCATCACCAAGCCCTTATTATATGAAATGTTAAGGGGAATTATCTAAGAAAAAGAAGATTAAAAAGATATGAGCAGTGAAAGGACAGCAAACTCACAGTTATTAACAACCACACCTAAAACAAAAGCAAAGTAAGTAGACAGATCAGGAGCGGAACCATAGAAATGGAAGTCACATGGAGGGTTAGCAACAGGGGAGTGGGAGGAGGAGAAGAGGGGAGAAGGTGCAGAGAATAAGTAGCATACACGGTAGGTAGAAAATAGACAGGGGAGGGCAAGAATAGTATGGGAAATGTAGAAGCTAAAGAACTTGTGACACATGGACATGAACTAAAGAGGGGAATGGGAGGGAGGGGGTGTGCAGGGTGGAAGGGATGTGAAGGGGGGGAAATAGGACAACTGTAATGGCATAATCAATAAAATATATTTTTAAAATTTTTCTAAATGGTTCTCATATTGGCCTTACACCAAGGAGTAAAAGATACCTTAAAACAGTCACTTGTAAGGGATAACATCAGTGTTACAGTCCTTTATTCTAGATACCTCTTATATTTTTAATTTTTTATTAGCCTATTAAAACAAGTCTTTTACAGCAAGTCTTTTAATGAAAGTTTTTAATATTTTTGAAGCCTTATGTTGGCTGTTGCATACCAGTTAAACATAGGCATATTATTCTATTTATTTGATTTGGAAGTCCTTGCCTTTTAAGGGTACCATAAATTGTACACCTGAAATTTTTAAATGATCTAATTGAAACATTCCTTATAATTGTAATTTTAGGATATAATTTCATTTGGGGCTGGCAGCAGTTTTGTAGGACTCTGGCCATAAATGGAGTTCAACCCGCATTGTGTCTGGTTGTATTTTGGAGCTTCCAACCTGACAGTCACCATCCCAGGTTATTAGGACATGAAATCTTTAGGTTGGCCCTTCTTAGTGTGGCTCAGTGGGTTGGAGCATCATCCACTAGACCAAAAGGTGGTGGGTTTGATCCCCAGTCAGGGCACATATGAGAAGGCAACCAATCAATGTTTCTCACATCAATGCTCCTCTTTCCCTGTTTCTCTCAAAGCAATGAAAAAAATGGCCTCAGGAGAAGATAAAAATTTTTTAAAAATATTTATAGGTTGTCTTTAGCAAGATTTTTCTATGTCTTTTTTCTTATTGCTTAAAGGACGGGTTTGCATGCCTTCTGTTTTATAATATTAGGCAGGGGGATGTTTCCTAAGGTGAGACACAATATCCACCCTCAAAATACAGTCTGGCAAAAGAGTTGCAGTCACTTCACATAGGATCTGTTGAATATATACCAGTTCTATAAACTTTTACTTTATTCCATCAGCTCTTACATGCCTACCTAACTGAAGCCTCCATTAGGACTTTATCACTAGGTTTTGGTTTTACAGTACGGGGTAGGGGAAGTGATTACAGCAGACATAATACCCATCCCCATGAAACATTCAGATAAAATTGACATTGCTTTTTTATGTAAAGCCTGGGTAAACATTCTAGTTTTCATAAGTTTATAAATCCTTATATTTATGTATTATTTCACCAAATAATTTTGGTACCATATTTCTCATATCAAGGAGTTCTAAAATTTTCTCTTTTCTGTCCCCTGACCATATTACCTAATTTGTGTAAAAAGATTTTGGGTCCCTATCAAGAGGTACTTGATTAACCAAGTACCTACTGTCTCAAGGATTGCTGGTCAGATTTCTCATTATAATTTCTTCCAGCTTTTTAAAACTTTTCAAAATGGGTGAATAGAGAGGTTGGGCCCATTGGTGTTGGGGGTCTGACAGCCCACTCAGCCTTTGGTGGTGCTGTGTTAAAGCATTTGTTTTAACTCCATCAATGTCCATTTTCATATTTATCACAGTTATTTTAAGTAATCATGTAAAAGATTTCCACCCTGCTAAGACTAGTCTGTGACTCTCCATTGTTTTCTCTTTGTTTTACCCCCTCAATATTTGTTTTATTTATCTACTTTTAAATGATTCTTTCGAATTTTCTACTATGTAGGGAAGAGTCCCAGGACTCAATTAAGGTAATGTTTTTATTTGCATCTGTAAGACCCATGAGGAGAAGCTGAGACTAGAAATTCAATGCTTTCTCTTTCTTTAAGGGAGGTTTTTTTAAATTGTTAAATTTAAAAAAACTTTGTTATTTAAGTACAGTTTTCTCCATTTTCCTCCCACTATTCCCCTGCACCCCACCCATCCCCACCTCCCATCCCTTTGGCTTTGCCCATTGGGTCCTTTATACATGTTTTTTTGATAACCCTTCCTCTCCCCACCCCCCACCATTACCCCCTTCCTCCTTCCGTCTGGTTACTATAAGTTCTATTTCAATGTCTCTGGTTCTATTTTACTCACTTGTTTTGTTGATTAGGTTCCACTTATAGATGAGATCATATAGTATTTGTCCCTTGCAGCCTGGCTTATTTCACTTAGCATAATGCTCTCCAGTTCCATCCGTGCTGTTGCAAAGGGTAGGAGCTCTATTAAGAGAGTTCTTAAGGCTAGGTGTTACATTTCTTTGTATTCACTTTTAAAATTTGGTCTTTCCATAGATACCAATAAAACAGCTGTTACAATAAAAGCTCTCTAAAATTTTTGTAAGCCTTTTTATGGCTTAACCAAGGGCCACACAAGAGTGTAAAAAACTCAGCCCTCACAAGATCCAGAAGGTTCAATCCCAGAGTATTCTAAGTAAGAAACCCATTTGGCAGTCAAGCTGCAAAGATTAAGATGACTAATGTCCCCTATGGAGTTGGACGCCTCATGAAATTCCCAAAAGCTGGCAAGACTGGACAAAGAAACAGAGATACAGCTGCCAGGAATCCCCAGGCCATTTGTCTGCCAAATGCATGCCAGTAAGTGCATCTTCTGGAGGACCAGAACCAAAGAGGAGGTCAAGACCAAGCTCTTAAAACATGGAACAAGACATGACATGGCAGATTAAATACTGACCATCTTTCAGAGGAAAAGATCAGTAAAAACCAAAAGTGCCATACCAAATAACCGAGAGTCAGTCACTGAGCCCAAGCATCTAGTTCCATATATATTTTCTGCTAGCATTACAAAAGGAAGAAAAGGACTCCCACCACTCTGCAGGTAGAGATCTGGGGGTCTGATGTGGCAGGAATCTTTGCCTTATGCCAGCTCGTGCTGGGGTCCCAGGATCTTCCTACTGCAGCAGCTTCAGGGTGAGCAGTGCCCAGCCAGCAAGGCGTCCTGCCCACAGTGCCAACTGTGGGGAAGGAAACTTTTCTCTACCAGTCCAGGTTCTTTTGGCTGGTCTAACAATCAAATAGGCATGAGACAGGTTTACAAGAGATGATAACCAAGTTAGTCACATTCGTACCTGTAGGGTCTCCACATAACATATGAGAGTCAGAGACAGAAGGGGGAAATGAGGCAATAACAACATCCTGAGCTAGGGATGTGGGAAGAGCCTTGGGGCTTCAGAGGGGAGGAGGGTCATGTGCAGGGCAATAAGAAGAGCAGATATTCAGTAACTAGAAGTTTGCCCCACCCTATAGATGGGTCATAAAGTTATCTCTGGTGATAACTCCCGTTATGGGAAAGGCTACATGCTTTTCCATTTCAATCGTATTTGAATCTTTTTTACACTGAACGTGGGTGATCAATAAAGAAAAACAAAACTGTTTTCTTTCAGAGTTAGAATGTGTGAAACTGGATTGCCAGTTGGGTGTGAACACAGTGAACTGGAGATGTCATGTGACTGACCTTTGGGCCTGGCTGGGGCAGGGCCTGGCTGGTGCTGCTGTTTTGCAAAAATGGTATTCCAGGTTTGAACCAATGGCAGTGGGAAGTAAGCTGTGACACCCAAAGATCCCTGGGTGGTTGGTACTGTCTGGGGCTGGGATGGGAGTACACGTCATCAGGGGTGGAGTGGGGCGGGGTCAGTGGTGGATACTGCTAGAAGAGGCTCCTCCTGGAAAGAAACCCTGAAATATCTTTGTGGGCCTCCCTCCGGGTAGATTCGTCAGCATCACACCCCCTTCTATGCTCTACCCTTCCATCACTGTTACCTAATCCTAGAACCAGCTTCCTTCCAGCCCCCCTGCCACACAAGGCTTATCACTTCACCATTTTTTCTTTCTCTCTGTCTGCCCTTCCTGTCCCAGGCCTCAGCATTTTGTTTCTAGACTGTTACAGGAATTCCTGCAAGATGCTATTGCCTCTGGGCAGCCCTTCCCATAATTCCCATGGTTTTTTTCTTCGTGTTTTTGTCATGTTGTTCTGCTAAAAACCTCCAGCCGGTCCTTTGCCAAGAACGTCTAGCTCTTTGTGGCCTGGCCTCACCTTTTAGCTCTACCATGCCTCAGAGTGAGTCCTTGTCCTTCCTCGTCCACACCATGTGGTCGTTGTCAACACTGCCTTTTGGTCTTGCTGTTCATCCTAGTCCCTGAACTAGTCCCCAGGCTTCTTTCCACTTCAGCCAGATCCTCCTCTGCATCCTTCATCTTGTCCGTGCTCAGTATATCGATACTGCCCATTCAAATGCTTGGTCCCGGGCAGCCCGTGTCACTTGACTACTGCTTGTCTCATCTTCTCAGACAGACTGTATGCTCACTTTGAAGCAGTGATCACGTCTTTTTCCTTTCTGCTTGGTGGTCTGCCGATGTTTAGAACTGAGTAAACCTAACGAGGAGTAATAGGTCCCTCACCTGAAGGCAACAGAGCTCTACAGCTCTGGTACAGATCACAAACCAGCAAAACAGGAAAGCTTGCCTCAGATTCCCCTTGGCTAGAAAAACTTACCTTCTTACTGTCCAGCTCACTTCCTCAAAAAGCGCCACCTGAAGGGTGTTCCTGGAAAGAACTTCCATTATTTTCAACATTTGCCAACAGAACGACTTTGTGAGATGCTGTAAGTCTGGGTGGAATTGAGCAGGTCCTCAGCCTTTGAATGTGGGGAGGGAGAAAAGGAACTGAGAGTGGAGCAGGTGCCAGGTCTGATTTGGAAGGCTATGAAAAGTCAGATAGTAGCGATAGCCTGTTGTGTTGTGTGTGCTTTTTTAAATTCTCGCACAAGGATATATTTATCGATTTTAAAGGGAGAGGGAAGAGAGAGAAACAAACATCAATTAGTTGCCTCCCGTAAGTGCCCGACCAGGGATCGAACCCACAACCTAGGTAGGTGCCCTGACCAGAGATTGAACCCATAACCTTTTGGTGTGTGGGACGATGCTCCCACCAACCAGGCCACCCTGGAAGTGGCCCGGGTTTAACCTTTGGAGTGGTAAGAGTTATGATGCGAACGTGCAGGCTCATCCAAGTTGTCACAAGTGTCCTTTGTCTACACAGGACTTCCAGTCACTGTGAGAGGGCAGCCACCTGAGCATCCTCCACTTCAGATTTTACTCCTCCCTTGACATTATCTACTTAAATTGAATTTTACTTCTTTCTGTTCCTTTTTTAACTAACCGTGCCCTTGCCTGCATTAATTTTTTTCCTGGGGTGTACGACAGCCTGTCACTGTATGTTGGTGTACAAACTACTGCTGAATAAATGCTGTCGAAGTTTTATTAACTCATAGCGGGGTCTGGAGCAGTCACATCTTATGTGAGTCTTAATCCCCATCCTGTGAAATTTGTTCAACAAGAATTTCCAGAGTGGCATGCTAGGAGTGAACATGCCCATAAATTACCCTACGTAAGAATGGGAGGGAATAGATAATAAAGAACAGGGTAGTATTATGGGAAAACTAACTCGGGGAAGTGGACTAGGATTGTCCTGGGTGGGTAGCACTTTAAGTGGTGACAAGCTTCCTGGTAACGTAACATTTGAGCAGAGGCTTCAGATGAGTGACTCATGCTGGGATACACGTGGAAAGTAGATATAAATGCAAATAATACAAAAGTCATCCTAGTGCACAAGTGTCCTTACAAAGGTCAAGAGGCTGCCTAACCAAGCAGTAAGGTGTGAGAGTGTAAGTTACCCAAGGGCGGAGGGTACAGGAGTGGATGTGGTGTGTTCCTTTATTTCCAATGGATAATCGCTTACCTCGTTTCAGTTTTTTAAGTTTAAGGGAAAGAACCATACCTACCCTTTCTCTGCATCCTCTTGGCACTTAGCACATAGTAAGTGCTTAGTAAATGCTTAATGCATTTGTGCTTATTGAGGATTCAAGTGGTATTGCCTTAATTCTTTTTTTGTTTATATTGTGAAATTATGAGGTGATTTTTGCTTTAGGTTGAATGTATAATTCTAAATGCTTTCCCTTTTTTAGGTGAGAAGCCATTTACGTGTGAAATCTGTGGCAAATCTTTCACAGCAAAGAGTTCCCTTCAGACCCACATCAGAATCCATCGGTAACATTATGCAGATATGTCTCCCATGTGGAGTCCTCATTCAGCCCTGGTGTTAGTAGGGTGCCATATGTTACCTGTATAGTCCTTTCCCCCGAAGTATTACTGATAGAAGTTTCTACTTTTATAATTTTTAAAAATTTGTTCAATAAAGAAATTCCTCAGGTATGCAAAAGCATGAAAACTGATAGCTAGCCAGCAAAAGTCTGCATTACTGACTTTATTTCATAAATTTTGATTTTGTTAGGGGGCTAGTCCAAAGTTTAAGTCTTCAACCAAAATAAATATTAAATGTTTCCCGAATGAATGTTTTTGTTCACAAAACTTACTTCTAGATTGGATTTAATAGGTCCTCTAACAGCATCACAGGTAATTAAGGGCTACTCATTTTAAGGGTGAAATTAGTTGTAAGTATTTACTTGGCCATTAGAATAAAAAAATTGGCTGTGAAAACTAAAACAAAATGAAAAGGAACTATATATGTAACATATAATTACTTTCTTATCTGAAATAGATATGGTGGGATCATAAATTTCTATCAAATCTGGCCCAACCCCATCAACCACCCTTCCTGAGACACCATCCCCACGCCTTTTTTAAAAAAATTAGAAACTGAAACCCATGGAAGTTGGGACGTGCTCCAAGTCCTGAAGTTAGCAGGAGAACCCGTGACTTCTGACCCTCAGTCTAGCTTTCCTCTGTCCTTGACTGCCTCTCCCTGTATATCAGGAAGTAATACATAGATCTTTCTGTTTTTTAATACAAAATATGTTTCCTTTTAGAGGAGAAAAACCATACTCCTGTGGCATATGTGGCAAATCCTTCTCTGACTCCAGTGCCAAGAGGAGACACTGCATTCTACACACCGGCAAAAAGCCTTTCTCCTGCCCTGAGTGTAACTTACAGTTTGCTCGCTTAGACAACTTGAAGGCTCACTTGAAAATCCACAGTAAAGAGAAACATGCGGCAGATGCCAGCAATGTTTCCAGCAACAATAATACTGAAGAGGTCAGGAACATTCTTCAGCTGCAGCCGTATCAGCTCTCTACCTCCGGAGAGCAGGAAATCCAGCTTCTGGTAACTGACTCTGTACATAACATCAATTTCATGCCTGGTCCTAGCCAAGGAATCAGCATCGTTGCTGCAGAGAGCTCCCAGAACATGACTGCAGACCAGGCTGCTAATCTCACGCTGCTCACACAACAGCCAGAACAACTGCAGAATTTAATTCTTTCAGCTCAACAGGATCAAACAGAACACATTCAGAGCCTCAATGTGATTGAAAGCCAGATGGAACCCTCGCAGAGTGAGCCTGTGCACGTGATCGCCCTCTCCAAGGAAACCCTGGAGCATCTGCACGCCCATCACGAGCAAACCGGGGAGCTGCATTTAACAAGCGTTGCACATCCTGCTCAACACCTGCAGCTAACACAGGAGGCTGCTCCACCTCCACCCAGCCACCATGTGCCCCAGCCCGCACCGCTGAGCCAGGAGCAGAGCTGACCTGGAAACATGTTTGAATGCTCTACCGGTCCCTTTTCCATAAACCAGCTATAACTGAGTTGTGTGCTTGAAGTCAGGCTTCCTGAAATGCTCACTTACAGGTCCTTACAGAGATGTGATAACTAGCTGAGAGTCATAATGCTTTCCATCCAGGCAGGAAGATGCAAGATGCATGTATCATGTCCCATACATAGTACTGATGGGGATTTAGCATTTCACTCTTTGTGTGGGAGTATTGATTTGGACTTTTTAGTAAGCACTAAGTGTTCACAGCCACAGGTTATGATCTTGTTAACCTTCTCAGTTACAGTTTTTAGTTTTTCAGACAAAGGAAGTCATAGGTTGAATTGGGTAGAAGGGCTAATTCCACTTCCTCATTTCTCATAAGCAGCACATTTGCCTCCACGAGTTAGACTCAGACCTGCAGTGGTGCGTCATCTTCATGATAACATCTGAGCTTTCTTAATTGCCCTGGAATAAAAATCTGATTGGTGTAATTTGTGTTAAAAATACCCTACTGAATTCTAATTGACCTCCAAAGATGGTGATCTGTGTATTATGACTGATAACTTTCTGGAGATAGGAACCTGTAAGATGTTTTTATTGCAAAGCAGGTTAAATCCCACAAAATGGACACACTATTTTTAAAAGTAAATGTTTTCTCATAATCTTAAAATCTTTGAGCCTCAGAGAATTAGTAGCCAGTATGAGTCTATTACTACCATACAATTGTAGATGACTGTCAAAGATTAAATGATGTTTTGTTTAGGTTTTTCGAGCCCAGTGTATTTTATTAAATACTTTAACTGCTTTCTCTCAAGAAAACTGGTAGAGAACTTTTCAGAAAAGATGGTGGGCACTGCTACATGTAAAGTAACACCTCTGGTGGAGAGTAGAGCTTATCTGTCCTAAAATTAGTAGGATCATCATATCAGTTCCTTGTTTTAGATGTCTTTGATTTCCACCAGAATCACATTAAGTTTGGGATTTAAAGTAACACATAATGGTTCAGGTTTGAGAGAAGATGAAACCAGTTTTCTAACATATTTGCCAAAATGTATTTTGTTGTATTTTGTTCATAAAATTTCCAAAATGATTTATCTTAGATGTATCAACCAAAGTAATGTTAAATCAGACCTGACTAGAGCAAAAGTGTCATTTTTGCAAATACAGTTATGCCTTAAATATTATTTCAGGTTCTTGCCTTAGTCATTTAAACTATTTACTTAAACCTTATTCTTAAAATGCAAAGCTTTCCCCAGCTTTTTAAAGCCTACTGGCCCACATTTTTCCTGGATATAAATAGTATTCCACTATTGGGTTGGCCAAAAAGTTCATTTTTTCCATTTAATGGCTCTAGTAGTACTTAGTCTTAACATCATTGAAAGCAGTTTTTTTAGATTGTATTGTGACAGCTGTCATATCAGTGTGCATTAAAAAAAACCAAAATTGGTAAATTTTTGTACAGCCATTTTAATAGTGAAGATGTTAGAAAATATGCAACATTTTCAGCTTATTATGCTTTTTTATTTAAAGAAAGGTAAAAATGCAACTGAAATGCAAAAAAAGATTGTGCAGTGTATGGAGAAGGTGCTGTGACTGATCAAATGTGTGAAAAGTGATTTGCGAAGTTTCTTGATACTACTGATATTTTGGCCAAAGAATTATTTGCTGTCAGGCTGTCTTACACATTGGAAGATATTTAGCAGCTCCCCTGGCTTCTACCCACAGGAGCCAATAGTGGGAGATAGCTGACATCTCAAAATATCCAAATGAATAAAGTTATCAGTGAAAATGAAAAATGTGTGTTATCTTTTATGGAACAAACAAAACAAGCTTTTTGGCCAACCCAATAAATGAATTTTTTTCCAATAAATGAATTTTTAACTACTCACTCTAGATAGCTGGATAATTATTCAGGAATATGGTCAGTCACATGACTGTAAGTCACATTTAGCTTTATGACAGTCTACCTCTTTGCTAAGAGAAATCTAATGTGAACCCCATGTGTAATTTTAAATTTCTAGTAGCCATAATTTTAAAGAGGGGAATGAAATTAAGTTCAATAAAAGTTTACTTAATCCAGCCTTTGCAAAATAGTGTCATTTCAGTATGTAATCAATATAAAAATGTATTAAGATATTTTACATCATTTTTTGCATATTAGGTCGTCGAAATCTAGTGTGTATTATATACTACTGACAGTTTGGATGCTAATGTTTATTGAATATGCTTGATCAGTATTTAGAGTTCATGTGACTTACAGTTGACACTATATATTCAGGTACTTGAGGACATACCTTTTTTTCCAATAACTGAAGTGAGTGTTGGTTTTAAAAATATATTAAAATTAATTAAAATTCAAACCCAGTTCCATGTCACACTAGTGTCATTGTGAGGTTTTTTTTGTTAAAGATTTTATTTATTTACTTTTGGAGAAAGGGAGGGAGAAAGAGAGGGAGAGAAGCATCAGTGTGTGGTTGCCCGCCCCCCCACACACACTCACGCATGCGCCCCCCAGTGGGGACCTGGCCTGCAACCCAGGCATGTGCTGACTGGGAATCAAACTGGCGACCTTTTGGTTCGCAGGTTGCGCTCGATCCACTGAGCTACACCAGCGTGGGCAACGTGGTGTAGCCAAATGTGGCTAGCGGCTCCACTGTACAGCACAGGCCTACCTGTTTCTAGTTGGAGAACCAGTGTCAGCCATAGACAGATCTTTTGGAAGGGTTCTGGGTTATCTGACCAGCTGTGAAAGGGAAATGAGAAGTGATAGCTGTATAAACCTATCCTTTCCTCTGTATCTCAAATATACATCACGCTCCTTTGAAGTCCAGAATTTTGAAGTTCAGTTACTACCCAAAGGGAGTGTCATACACATTAATGACGTATTTCTCACAATTCTGGAGGCCATAAGTCCAAGGTGTTGGCAGGATTAGCTTATTCTGAGGCAGCCTGGCCATCCATTCCTCCCTGTGTCTTCACTTGGTCTTCTCTGTATGTGTTTGTCTTCATCTAATAAGGACAGCAGTCAAAATGGATTAAGGCCCACCCCAATGACCACATTTAAACTTAATTACTTCTCTAAAGGCCCTTTCTCCAAATACACTCACATTCTGAGGTGCTGAGGGTTAGGGCATCACTGAATTTATGGGGCACCATTCAGACCGTAACAGCTTGCATCCAGAGTGTGTTGGGAAGCAGTGTCTGGGATACATCTGTAACCTACTTGAAGCACATTTAATTAATCTTCATGACATTGCTATGAGGTAAGTAATATTATGGCTATTTTACAGATGAGAACACTGAAGCCCAAACATGAAGTCCATTGTCGGAGGGCACACAGGAAGCAGCAGAGCCAGAACTGGGGCGCAGGGCTGCGAGACCCCACTCCAGCGCTTCCACCAGACAGGCTGACCTTCACGGGTCTAAAACTTCCCACCGGATTTCACTTTACATGTGATCCACTTAATGTAATAGAACCTTACTGACTAAAATTGAGGGTTTGCATCTGAAATTTCAGCATGTAATCATACATTTTGTACGTAAAATAATAGTAAAAGTTATATAGTCTTTCTCCTGCAACACAATGACTACTGTATTAATGTTAGTATTGTACCATTGATGTAAAGCTTAATTGAAATTTATCAATTACATGAAAGTTACTACTACAGTGAAAATATCTTAACTTGAGTCTCTCTGTTAAGTGAGCTGTTTCATCCACCTTCTGAGGATAAAGTATCGAGGTAAATTTTCATCCTCAGTTTCCAAACCAAAATAAGCCTAAATTTTCAAAATTGAAAAACTGTTTTAATTTTGTAAACATATAAATGAAGCTTGCAGGAATAACCTCTTTAAAAATCTCCCCGCCCTCTTTCTGTAAACGGCATGTATGGGAAGAGTGACCCCTCAAAGAAGCTGGAACGTCATGGCGATCGCTTATCCTGCTTTCAGATTCTTTACATGTAATCCAGTAACAAACACTTGCTGACTGCAATATATATTTATCTACAGTATAATCATTCTCACTTCTTAAAACTTACCTTAGGAAAGCATTTAAATTAAAGCTCATTCACCCCTGACAAGGTAGTTTAGTTGGTTAGAACATCTTCCAGCTACACCAAGGTGTGGCTTTGATCCCTGGTCAGGACACACAGGAATCAGCCAATGAATGGCGTAAGTCAGTGAAAGAACAAGTTGATGTCTCTCCTCCCCCTCACTATCTAAAATCAATCGATACATTACAATTTTAAGCTCATTCAATCACATTTTGAATACAAATGTAGGAGGAACTTGAACACATTTAGGTAACATTTACAAGACAGCTTGCCCTTTTTTTAAATTTAATTCTTATTCAAGTTTATTTAACCTTGAATTCTTATTCAAGTTTATTTAACCTTATTCAGGTTTCTGTTTTATATTCTCTGCCCTGCCCCCCCCCAGTGCTCCCCACCTCCCTCCCATTTCCACCCCCCACCTTAATTATTGTCCATGTGTCCTTTATACTTATTCGTGTGAGTCCCTCTCCTTTTCCCCTATGATTCTCTCCCCTCTCCTCTCTGGACCCTGTCAACCTGCTCCGTATTTGAGTGTCACTGGTCATATTTTGCTTGCTTGTTTGTTTTGTTGTTTAGATTCCTGTTAAAGGAGAGATCATATGGTATTTGTCTTTCACCGCCTGGCTTATTTCGCTCAACATAGTGTTCTCCAGTTCCATCCATGATGTTGCAAAAGGTAGGAGCTCCTTCTTCCTTTCTGCAGCATAGAATTCCATTGTGTAAATGTACCATAGCTTTTTGATCCAGTTATTTACTGATGGGCATCTAGGTTGCCTCCAACTCTTGGCTATCGTGAATTGTGCTGCTATGAACATCGGGGTGTATAGGTTCTTTTGGATTGGTGTTTCAGGGTTCTTATGATATACTCCCAGCAGTGGAATTGCTGGGTCAAAAGGCACGTCCATTTTTAGTTTTCTTAGAAAGTTCCATGCTGTTTTCCATAGTGGTTGTACCAGTCTGCAATCCCACCAACAGTGAACTAGGGTCCCCTTTTCCCCACAACCTCTCCAGCACTTGTTGTTTATTTCTTTGTTTATGATAGCTATTCTGACTGGTGTTAAGTGGTATCTCATTGTGGTTTTAATTTGCATCTCTCTGATAGCTAGCAATATCGAGCATCTTTTCATGTGTCTCTGGATCCTCTGTATGTCCTCCTTGGAGAAATGTCTGTTCAAGTCCTCTGCCCATTTTTTAATCAGGTTGCTCATCTTCTTTGAGTGGAGTCGAGTGAGTTCTTTGTATATTTTGGAGATTAAACCTTTGTCTGAAGTATCATTGGCAAATATGTTTTCCCAAACAGTTTTTTTAAGTGACACGTAGTACCAAATCCATATAGAAGGGGAAAATGTGAGCAGCAGTAGGTCGGAGGACTTTCCTGGTTTTAGAGCATGGACTTACTATTTATTTTGAATTCTTAAGATCCATAATATTACATTCTTTTAAATACAGAGTTGAAGATTTTCCAAAAGAATAGTTAGGCTCTTTTTAATTTTTTTAGTTCATTTATATAGGTTTATCCTTATTAGATGAAAAGTTAAACAGAAGCTCCCTTAGGCTAAAATGGAATTAAAAACAATACATTTTTAAAATTCATCTCAGATAATTCTAGAATGATTAAGTGGTTTGTGGACAAGTTTTTCTCATAATCTCAGTGTTTGGTGAGCAAAGCATTCTCACGACAAAAATGCAGAGAAGTATTTGCACCGATCCTGAACCTATTTGTATTTTTAATCTTGGCAGCCTCTCAGGGCAGAGGCCCTTGGGTTATCTGGGAGCCTATGTGCAATCATCCTGCTTTGACTGCGGGGAGGGACTTGAATAAAAAGCCGTACAAAGGGGGATAAGGTTGCCGGGAGAGGGCAAGGATGAGGCCCTCAAATTTGTTGTGATTCATTCATGTTATAGCCAAGAAAGCTGGGAGTCACTATTGGATAGAACCCTTCTCACCACCCCTACCCCGACCCCATCACCAATTACATCAGTTTTCTCTCAAATTCTATTTTTGAATCGTCCACCTCCCCCATCCCCACTGCTGCACCATGTGCTCTTGCTTGGACTCCATCAAGGCCTGACTGACCCTTTCCACCCTCCCCCAGCCCCTTTCTCCACTGGGAGTGGTGATTTGGGCTCACCATTGTGCCCTTAGCATCAGGCTAATGAGTGCATATTGTGTTATCACGGCAAATATGATCATGTCTCTGCTCTGTTTAAAATTCTCCTGCAGTTTCTTGTTGCACTTAATAAAAAATTCCCAATCCAGCTCCCTCTTGGGCCCCTTTCCCATGTTCCAGCCACCCTGGCTTCCTTGCTGTCTAACCACTACCACCCCTCCCCACCCTGCTCCTTCCCACACACACAATTTCCTGCCTTAGGGCTTTGAGGCAGGCATTTTCTCAACCTTGAAAGGTTTCTGCCCATATTCCCTAATTCTGTTCGTCAGAATTCGGTACAAGGGTCACTTCAGGGAAGCCCTCCCTGACCCTCTAATCTCAGCCATCCACCCTGTCATATCTATTAACAGCACTCTACACATTTGGCTCAGTTCATAACTATTTCTACATCAGGACTATGCATGTCTGGTCACCCTGCTGCCACAAACCCCAGCCCAGGACCACGATGTGTGTGACCACACTGACCTACAGGTAGGTGCAGGGTGTCTTAGACATGCCACCTGCAATGCCAGGGACCTAATTTCTAGCTTCAGGCTCAGGAAATGAGAGGTTGGGAATGAGGTAAAGGTGACCTGGAAGGGAGACACAACATGGTGTGAGTCAGAAGAAATGGATCTGTTTTAATGGTTCGGGGTTTTGGCCTGGGCCCTTATGCTGGCAGTATCATTTACAAAAACATTAGAATGGGATTCTTTTAAAATGGACTTTTAATGCATCAGCCACTTATTTGATATAATAATATGGTCAATGTTATTGTCTCAGTATTTTCAGGTCTGTATACAGCACATATAATATAGGTCATGACTCAAGATTCTGATTGAGAAATATTGGTAGATAAATAATAAATTTATTCTTTTAGTTTTAATGGAAGTAATTTTTTTTCTTTGAAGAAACTCTTTAAGTAGAACTCACTTTGGGTCTTTAATCTATACATTTCTTATAGTCACCAACATTGAATAATAGGATTTTAGAATCAAAGTGGGCTGAGGAGGTTGAGTAATTAGTTTCCATTCAGAAACCATAAGACTGAAGCATAGTGGTTGGTGGCTTTTTCAAGGTCACAGTAGGCTAGTGTGAAGCAAATCTGGAATCTGACCAGGCCTAGGTTACAGATGAACATATTCATTACTTTATGCTCCTGTGTGTGTGTCTTTAATTAGCATAAAGTGAACCACCAAGTCAGCATTTTAGTATTGATGAAGTCATTATTGTTCTGCAATCTTTTTTAAAGGCAAATGTTAGCATTTGTCACTCAGAGTCACATAATGCCGGCTGCTGTTGTTTAGCTGCAACTGCAACTCGCCAGAGTAGTCAAGAGCCAGAGCGTGCTGGGCCTTTGTGAATGGGCTGAATCCCAGCAGCTGCTGGTTTACTGTCTGCTCATGAAAGGGAAATGGGGCGATTCTAAGAGCCTGGTAACCCCACTTATAGCATTTTAGAATGCTTCTTACAGTATGTACTTAAATGTGGTGCATCTGCTGTTCGGCAAGTTCATTTGAACCTAAGGGACCAGTCACACTCAAGAGCCGGGACAGGCCCAGCTGGGAGGTTGCCCTAGTTTCCTGAGAGTGACCTGGCTGAATTCCCTGCCTTTCCTGGCAGAGCAGGCGTTCCCCCTCGCCCCTCTTCCCCAGCTGGCATTCAGCTCAAGCAGCCGGCAGTGAGTATTCAAGTCTTACTGGGTCTCGGAGGGTTTCCAGACGAAAAGTGAAAATGCAGAGAAAGGGAGAGCCACCGGGCACCCAGCTCTCCCTGGTCCCTGGGTCTCAAGGAGAGCAACCCTGCCATTGACTCCTCTGTTTTGTTGGTGTTGCTAGTGTAACAGGGCCACTTGCTCTAAAAAACAAAAAAAAAAAAACAAAAAAAAACCCAGCTTCTTATAATGCCAGCCTTTCAATGTGTCACATTGTGTCAACACTAGTGTGGTGGAGTCAGGCAGACCTGGGCCCTACCCCAGGTCTGCCACTTGCTGTGTAACTTGGTGCAGGTCACACAGAACTTCCCTCTCTCTGTTTCCTTTGCCATAAAATGGGATTGTTGTGATGACTGCGGCTGGGGGGAGTACTTACAGTCGATGCCCAGTAAATGAGAAGTGATGCTTTGTTAATATTAACTAGTTGGCCGTGACTGGTGTGGCCCAATGGATTGAGTACCAACCTTCAAACGAAAGGTCGCTGGTTCGATTCCCAGTCAGGGCAAGTGCCTGGGTTTCAGGCCAGGTCCCCAATTGGGGGCGTGTGAGAGGCAATAGATCTAAATGTCCTTCACACATTGATGTTTCTCTCCCTCTTTTTCTCCCTCCCTTCCCCTCTCTTTAAAGGTAAATAAATAAAATCTTTAAAATATGTGTATAAAAATATCACCTAGTTAACTATTAACTAGTTAAAATATTAACCTTGGACAAGTGCCTTTACATTCACACAGTTTCCTTATCTGGAATATGAGGAAGCTGAGCCCAAAGTTCTCTCATGCTCCTTTCCCCGCTGACCGTTCAGTAGGTCCTCAGTCCAAGGCATTTTTGAATACTGGACAGCTCATCTCTCCCACACACCCCTCCCATTCGCCCCCGTCTCAGTAGTGATCTATCACCACCACCACTCCCTCCCCCGCAACACACACCCAAGACTCCGTCTGCCCCTCACTTCTCATGCCGCTGTGGAAGCTATAGATTGCGGAGTTCTCAGGACTTAGTCCGTGCCCACTGCCCTCACGCCCGGTCCAAGGTCAGACTCGTCGCAGGGGACTGGGGCCTGGAGCTTGAATCCCACGTGGGGCGCCAGGGCGGTGGTAAGAGATGAATACAGCGCAGACTTTCCGGCGCCACCTACGGACCCGCCAGCTCCGGGAAACTTCGTGTTCAGCGCTCTGAGACGGCCCACGCAGCTGGTGCTGCGCAGGGGTGCGTGGCCTCACCCTCCCGGGAAGGGTTAGCTTTGCGGGCGCAGGCTCCGGCAAGGGGCCCGGTGCTGTGCGTGCGCTGCCGGGCACTCGGCGTCCCAGTTCCCGGGATCCTCGGCCCCCGCCAGGCCGGGCCCTGGATCTCCGCCCCCAAGCCAAACTCCGCATCCAAGGTGCCACGCCTTCAGGCACCACTCAGCAGGCCAGGGCGGGTCTCTGTCTGCCTCAAGCGCCGGGTCGCGGGATAATGAGATGCTAATGAGCGCGAATAAAGTCTCTTTGCCGCGAGCTCTGCGCGCCCGACGCCAAAGCCCACACCCCCGAAGAACTAACTCCCGGCGGGGCCGGGCAGACCCCGCGCACCGCCTCGGCGCCCGGCTCTTTCCACCGCTCCTCCTCCACGCTCCTTCCTCCGCCCCCGCCCTCCCACGAGCTAGGCAGGAAGCGGCCCGTCGGCTCCGGAGCCTGGGGGTAAGTTGTTCAGCTGAGCCAGCTGTGGGTCCCTGCTCGTGGTGGGGCGGGGGAGCGTTTCTGGGGAAAAGCCACCTCAGGCGCTCAGAAACCTGAGCACCCAGGCGCTCCTGGCTTGTCCCACCCGTCACCCTGCGCCCGCGTCCAGCTCAGCCCCTCTGCAGACTTTTTGGTCCAAAGTGTGAGTACCTCCCACCGCACCCCCGCCGCCGCCAGTGGTCCAACTCCTCTCCGTCCTTCCAGACCGCTCCAGCCCTCGCATATCCTTAGTCCTGGCGTTTCCAGGCTGGGTCACCCCTCCCTCTCCCATCGCTGAGGTCTTCTTTCCACTTCCCCACCCTCGGGAGACCTCTGGCCATCCTGATGGTCCTTCAGCCCTAGTCCAGGTGATTGGCAGCAGCTTTAGTCTCCGCCTGGTCTGGCAAGCTGGTCTCAGGCTGGGACCCGTGGAGTGGCCGAGGGGGTGGGGGTTTCGGTCCCAGGGACCTCTGCCTAACTAGGCTACGCATCTTTCCTAACTCCCCCAACGACAGCCTCATCCTCCGATTCCTCTAGGTCCCAGCATGAGAAAGCCCCTCCGGCACCCCTCAACTAACGTGGGGGCCTGAGAGAGGGAGAGGGAGACAAAGGGAGGCTTTGTTTCAGGAAATTCCTGGGAGAGCGGGTCTGAGCCCACAGGGATGGGGCGGTTCTTGGATGCGGGTGGAAGAAAGCTGGGAGGGGCAAACCCGGCTGCTGTCACCCGGCTGCGGTGGGCTGCAAACCCGGCTGCGGTGGGCGCCCTGGAGGCCCCCTGGAGATGGCAAGTCTCACAGGGGAAGTGCTTTTGACCACAGTGAGTCAGAAATAGACCTAGTGCTCCCTCACCCAGTGAGTTGTAACATGCAACATCCTCCGGCTGTTTGTTGAGGTAGTTTGGGTGGTGAGAAGTGGAACTGTCACAGTCACAGTCTGTGGCCCCCCTCATCGGGAGGAAATCACCAGGGCTAAGGAGGAAGGACTTGCCCTTGGTGCAAGACACACCCCTCACCGGGTGACACCTCGTGACACTGAGGCTATCAAGGGGCAACTGACATAGGGAGGTGCAGGTTGAGATGAGGCAGTGTCTGTGCTCAGCAGCTGGGGTTGCAGGTATTTGGTTTGTCCCTGTGTGCGCCACAAGGAAAGTTCTTTCTGGCTAACCTGCCCGTTCCAAGTCTAGAAATCACCCCACACCCTGTTTTCTGCGCTGTGGGCCCTGGCGACGGTGCAGGGTTTGGAGATCCCTGGACAGGGAGACTGAGCTGGTGGCTCCCTCGCTTCTTGTGTGCCCTCTGTGCCCAGAACTGCTGATGTTTCCATTCCCAAATTGGGCAGATTTCACTCAGAAGGGATAGCAGCTGCCTCTGGAGCAGACAGGGAGTGTGAGAAAAGAGCAAGGCCAATTAGGGTTGGCCCTGAGCTCCCTGGGGGCACCAGCCTGCTTCCCCCGCCCCCCACATTCCTTTTCCCTTCCTCAAGTCTCCTCCCCTTCTCTTTGCTCCTCTCCAGCAGCCACGTGCTTCTGCCCAGCTGTTCCCGTCCCTGAAAGATCCAGGGGCTGCCATGGCCTCACCCACTTCCACCAATCCAGCACATGCCCACTTTGAGAGCTTCCTGCAGGCCCAGTTGTGTCAGAATGCGCTAAGCAGCTTCCAGGGGCTATGCCAGGCTCTAGGGCTTGAGTCTGGTGGAGGGCTGTCTCAGTACCACAAGATCAAGGCTCAGCTCAACTACTGGAGCGCCAAGGCGCTGTGGGCCAAGCTGGATAAGCGAGCAGGCCAGCCTGTCTACCAGCAGGGTCAGGCCTGCAAGAACACGAAGGTAAATACACAGTGGCTGGGATGGGGGTTGGAGAATCTGGAATGGGAGGGAGGAGTCAGAGAAGGGAGATGGGATGCCACGCCCACACTGCCTTGTGTGTTCACAGTGCCTGGTGGTGGGCGCTGGACCTTGTGGTCTTCGGGCTGCTGTGGAACTGGCACTGCTGGGGGCCCGTGTGGTACTGGTGGAAAAGCGCACCAAGTTCTCTCGCCATAATGTGCTCCACCTCTGGCCCTTCACCATCCACGACCTTCGGGCACTCGGTGCCAAGAAGTTCTGTGGGCGCTTCTGCACAGGCACCCTGGACCATATCAGTGAGTACCACCTGGTGGCCTGGAGGGGCTGGATCGAGACAGGCCAGTGGGGGGCTGCTGAGCCAGCCAAGAGGCAGAGTGGACAAGGTTCACTTCATCTAGGTGATGTAGGACGAAGGTTTTTCATCTGTAAAATGGGCAGTTGGATAGAGTGATCCCTGACTTCCAGCTCTGACCAGGCACACACTGATACCTGGGGGACCCTGGGTCTCTGTTCCTAACGTCTTCTCCCTTCCAGGCATCCGACAGCTTCAGCTGCTTTTGTTGAAAGTGACATTACTGCTAGGGGTGGAAATTCACTGGGGTGTCACTTTCACTGGCCTCCAGCCCCCTCCCCAAAAGGGTAAGTACTTCTTTACTCCCGAGAACCACCATCTGCCAAGTACATCTTGGCCTGTGGAAGAAAAACAGTGGGGTTGGGAGTCAGCAGAGACTCCCTTTCTACTAGGGTGGCCTTGTGCAAACCTCTCTGAGCCTCATTTTGAGCATCTGTAAAATGGGAGTAATATTCCCTTCCTTCCTTCCTTCCATTCCCTAGGAAGTTGTGAAGGTAAAATTTGATAAACAGTCATTGCTTTCTAAACCGTAATGCCCTTGGACACATTTATGTATTTCACTGGCTTGTCCTGGGAACATTGAGGTCCCTTCAGACTTCCACACCCTTGTGCCTCTCAACACCCTTTGTCCCAGGGAGTGGCTGGCGTGCCCAGTTCCAGCCCAGTCCCCCTGCCCAGCTGGCCAACTATGAATTTGATGTCCTCATCTCTGCTGCTGGAGGTAAATTCATCCCTGAAGGTGAGTGATCCCTTTCCTAGAAGAGTCAGCATCTTGAGCTTCTCCTGGGCCCTTCTAGGCTTTTACAGTCCTCATCCTCCTGCCCCTGCCCACCCTTCCCCACCCTCTCTAGGCTTCACAGTGCGAGAAATGCGAGGCAAACTGGCTATTGGCATCACGGCCAACTTTGTGAACATGCGCACCGTGGAAGAGACACAGGTGCCTGAGATCAGCGGTGTGGCCAGGATCTACAACCAGAGCTTCTTCCAGAGCTTGCTCAAAGCCACAGGTCAGGACCCCTCTCTGTCATAGAGGTTCCCCTCCTCCTGCCTGACTTGGGGCTGGCACTTTGCCATGAAACATGGCTGGTCTTGGAAACCTTTCACAAAATGTGTGGAACTCTGCTTTGTGCATTTTTATATGTGCTTTAATATGTAAATGACATATATTCAAAATGAAATTGGAACTTCAGGAAGATGCCCTATGTTTATTTTGACTTTGCACTGCCACGCCCCTTGGGGTGTGCACACTCTGGTTCCAGAAGCCAGGCTGTGATCTGTAAGCATGTGACCAAGTGGTGCAGGTCTCCCAGCTGCTGCCCCACCCAAGATCCTCTCTTTGCTCCACATCCTCTGGCCTCCTAGGCCTGGGACAGATGGCCTATTGTGCCATCGGAACTCCTGGGCTTCTGCATGGGGCACCCACTATAGTCTGAGAGGTCAGGCATGGCTGAAGTGTTTGCCAGAGGTGACACATAATGAGGAGGTGACACACAATGAGGAGGAGACACATGTTCTGCCCCTACCCTGCCCCCCCAGGCATTGATCTGGAAAACATTGTGTACTACAAGGACGACACACACTACTTTGTGATGACAGCCAAGAAGCAGTGCCTGCTGCGTCTGGGGGTGCTGCGTCAGGTGAGGCAGGCCCAGGCAGGCAGAGGCTGGGCAGTGGGCCCTGGGAGGGGAGGCAGGACCTGGACACAGTCTGCCCCTCCTCCACCCCTGGTGTGGAGAGAGCCTGTCCTGCCCTTGCCCCTTGCCCTTTCCTCCACCCCAACAAGCTCCCCTCTGCTGGGATTTACGTGGTAACCTGAATCACATTCTGGGCTGAATACCTTATACCCAGCCGTAGGACTACCAATGTGAGCTCCAGGGGAACAGGAGTTTTGTCTCTGTCTCTTTTGCTTGTTGATTATTCCCAGTGCCTAGAATGATGCCTGGCATGTAGTAAGCACCCAATAAGTATTTGCTGAATGAACTAGTTGAACTACCATTACATACTAGGTACTTTGTTGAGAGCTTTATATGCATTCTCACCAAATTCTCACGAGTACCTTGAGATGTTAGGTGTGTTTTCTCTAAATCAGGCTCTGAGAAGTTCAGGGACTTGTCCAGAGCAAGTGTATGACAATAGCGATGGTCCTGGGCCTCGGGGGCAGGGTGGGGCCTGGGACCCCCAGAAGGAGGGTGAGTGCTGAGGAAGGGCCTAGAGCCTGCAAAGCAGGATGTTAAAATTTCAGGTGCAGCTCAGCCTTCAACTGCTGTGTGGTCTGGGGAAGCCCCTTCTTGGGGCCTTAGTATTTGTGTGCACCTCTTACATTCAAGGGGATAGGGCTGCCCAGTGGATGCTGGTTCTGATCTGTGGGCCTTGTAGGACTGGCCAGACACAGACCGGCTGCTGGGCAGTGCCAATGTGGTGCCCGAGGCTCTGCAGCGCTTTGCCCAGGAAGCCGCTGACTTCGCCACCCATGGCAAGCTCGGGAAGCTGCAGTTTGCTAAAGACGCCCACGGGCAGCCTGACGTCTCTGCTTTTGACTTCACAAGCATGATGCGGGCAGATAGCTCTGCTCGTGTGCAAGAGAAGCATGGCGCCTGCCTACTGCTGGGGCTTGTGGGAGACTGCCTGGTGGAGGTGAGGGATCAGGGTTCCCTGGTTGGGGGAGGCTGAGGGACTCTCTGGTACTTTGAAAAACAGGGACTCCTTTTCAGGAGGCACAAGGGTTTATGGTTGGAAGGGAGTGTGGAAAAGGTTTTCCCTGTCATGAAGAGTTAAGGGCTGCTTGATGTGGTGAGGGGCCTCCTGTTATGACCTGGGGGCATTTGGGCTTGAACACTCCAGCTGGACCCTGAGATGCTTCCTATCCTTCTGACCCTGCAGCCCTTCTGGCCCCTGGGCACTGGAGTGGCCAGGGGCTTCTTGGCAGCCTTTGATGCCGCCTGGATGGTGAAGCGGTGGGCAGAAGGTGCTGAGCCCCTAGAAGTGTTGGCAGAGCGGTGAGCCCTGAGTTGGGGGGGATGGGTGAGGGCTGGCTATAGGGATGAGTGGGTGCAAAGGGTGGGGCTGCTGGGTGAAGAGATGAGGGCATGGACAAAAAAGAATAAAAGCAAGGCCTGGCGGTTCTTGAGGGGTGAGTGCTGATGGGCAGACTCTGACTCAGGTCCATGACCCCCACCTTCACAACTTCCCCCACCAGGGAGAGCCTGTACCAGCTCCTGTCACAGACATCCCCAGAAAACATGCACCGGAACATGGCCCAGTATGGGCTGGACCCAGCCACCCGCTACCCGAACCTCAACCTCCGGGCTGTGTCCCCTAATCAGGTCAGACCTCCTGGCACCCCCACCAGACTTCCCAGGTTAGGCCTTCCCTCTAGCTCTACCCTAGGAAGCCCCTCCCCCATGGGTTGATGGGGTTGTGTGGTCAGCCTGCCTCAGGACCTGAAAGGGGCTGCCTTAGGTACGAGACCTGTATGACGTGATGGCCAAGGAGCCCGTGCTGAAGAATGACAAGACTGACTCAGGAAAGCCTGACACTGGTAAGCAGGTCTTCCTCCAGGGCCATCTCCAGCACATTCAGCAACCGGTGAGACTTCTGGAGCAGCTGCCACTTGGGGTGCCGGCACACTGCTGGGTGGTAGGGGAGTTTGGGGCATCCTGGAGAGTGGAGGGCCAGCGGAGCACTCAGCAGCAGCTCTTTGCCGCGTGGGCAAGTACTGCAGCATTTCAGCAACCGCCACTCCCACAGCAGCTGGATGGCAGCCATGCTGTTCCGTGCTCGGCTGCTCTTCCTGACCCTCCAGCCTCGCAGACTCCAAACCCACCTTTCCTCTGAGGCTGTGGCTGTGATTCCACCTCACTTGATTCATTCCCTCACTTTATTCCAGAAAGGGATTTATTTTTTAGTGAGAAAACTGGGATAGGTATACCACTCACAGTGTTAGGTCGGTGCCCCAGTCGGGGTGGGGCCCCACCTCCACCTACCACCCAGACCCCGCTGAGCTCTCTGTGAGCCCGGGGACTGGGGCACAGCACAGCTTTTCTTCCCAGAGTCAGTGGGCACACAGGAGGAACTGCTACGCTGGTGCCAAGAGCAGACTGCTGGGTACCCTGGTGTCCACGTCACCAACCTTTCTTCCTCCTGGACCAACGGGCTGGCTCTGTGTGCCCTGGTGAACCGGCTGCAGCCTGGACTACTGTGAGTTGTGAATTAGGTTTAGGGTCCCTGGCAGACCACATGTCCCTTTCAGGCCCCTGCCCCTCCCTCTACTTTGGGCAGTATGGAACTGTGAGGGGATCACTGCAGGAGTTAGCACACCCAGTTGAGTCCCAATGCCACCACTTTTGCCCAAGTCACTTCACCTCCCTAGGGACAGTATTCCTGTCTTACTTTGCCTGGATGCCCACTTGCCCAGGAATGTTGTAAGAATCCAATGCATTCAGTAGAGACAGCTTTGTGAGCAGTAGAGATCCCCAAAGCCAGAAAGTTGTCATTGGGTAGTGGTGGTGATGGTGTAGCACAGAATAACCCTTCCTGCCTTCTCCTGCATTTGCGCCCCACCCCAGCCACCCCTCCCACAGTGCTCTCTGCCCACCCTCTCTCCCTTAGATGGGATCAGGTTCTGCTCTCCCATTGGCTTCTCTCTGATACCCCGTAGGGAACCCTCCGAGCTGCAGGGGATGGGGGCTCTGGAAGCAACCAGCTGGGCGCTGAAGATGGCAGAGCATGAGCTGGGCATCACCCCCGTGTTGTCCGCACAGGCAGTGGTGGCAGGAAGTGACCCACTGGGCCTCATTGCCTACCTCAGCCACTTTCATGGTGCCTTTAAGGGCATGCCCCACAACCCAGGTAACCTGGAGACTGGGGCAGTGGTGGGGTAAGGTGCATGTGTGCACGCATGAGAGGAGAGGGTGCCCTCTGAGGAACAGCCTGGGAGAGGTGTCCTTTTGGGCTGGAGTATAGCCGTCTATTCCGGGGGTACAGCATGGGTCCTCCATCTGCCTCAACACACTCCAACTCTCCCTGTAGGCCCTGCCAGCCAAGGCTCTCCAGCGACCCCCAGTGCTGTACTATTCCTTGGCAAACTGCAGAGGACCCTGCAACGGACACGGGCCCAGGTAGAGTCCAGGCAGGGTTGGGGCTGGGTAGTGGGTTCCTAGTGAAGGCCTCTGGGCTCAAAGCCCCATGCTGAGTGTAGGACTTATTACAGGAAAATGGGGAGGATGCAGGTGGCAAGAAGCTACGCCTGGAGGTAAATACAGGAAAAGGCCAGATAACCCCCTGCCTCATGTTCTGGTCTCTTCCCTGGAACACTTTCCCAGGTCTTACCCCCACAAGGTCCAGTCCTTTGACCCCCTCATCCAATGTCCCTTCCTAGTCTCACTCCCCCTCCCTTCCAGCCCTTTCTATTTATCTGCCCTTGTCTACTCTCCAGCTGCCCCACTTTACCCTCCAGCCTGAGCACTTACCTCCTTAGGTAGAGGCTGAGACCCCACATAAGGAGCCACTAGTCCCAGAGTCCGGTGTTCCCCTGACACCCCCGTCATACCACCAGGAGGTGAGAAGGGGGGCCCTGCCTACAGGTAGAGGCCTGAGGTCGGGGAGGAGTTTCAGGGGTCGGGAAGGACTGTCTGGCTGACCCTGTGGCACGGGGATCGGTACAGGCTGGTAGCGAGGACCTGTGTGCACTTTGTGGGCAACACCTCTACATCCTGGAACGCGTGTGTGCCGATGGCCATTTCTACCACCGGAGCTGCTTCTGCTGCCGTATCTGTGAGGCCACATTGTGGCCAGGTGGCTACGGAAAGCATCCAGAAGATGGTGAGTAAGCCCAGGAGGCCTCAAGAGGAACTCTGGGCATGGCCAGTAGTGTCTGAAAAAATTGGAAGGTGGAAGGGACTGGGGTGCTGGGCAGGAGGTGGAAACAGGCTGATGGCATCTTCCTCTGAGCTCATTCATACCCCCGTCTCCCCCAGAGCCCCAAATGGGGTTCTAAGGAACCAGGAGACTAACAGGAACTCGCCTGCAAGTCCTGCTGCCCCCACCCTCCCAGAGAAGCTGTCTCGGGGCACTGTGTTGCCTTTATCTGACATCTCTCCCCCCCTCTCCACCATTCCCAGGACATTTCTACTGCCTCCAGCACCTGCCCCAGCCAGACCACAAAGACGATGGCAAGGAGAGAGGCCCTGAGAATCAGGTTAAAGCTGTGAAAGTGTGTTGGGGGTGGGAACAAGGAAAGGGGTCTCCAAGCCCAGCAGACTTTGCTGGGGGTAACGGAATGCTCTCGACTATTATGTAAGTTCCATTCCTGTAAGGCAGGAATTTCTGTTGTTTTGCTTATTTCCGTAGTCCAAGTGGCTAGAACACTGTCTGACACTGTCCAGAAAATGAATGAATTCCAGGGCCCACATTTGTCTAAAGGGACAGCCTCAAGCTCACACTGGGCAGGTCACTGACCAAATCACATGGTGGCTTTTCTAGGACCCCACACCAGGTGAGATGAACATGCCATCCAGCCCCTCGACTCCCACAGCCTCCCTGAAGGGGGCTAGTCCCACCCCAGTCCCCAAGCCTCCCCGTCAGCTGATCCGCCTGTCCAGCCAAGAACATCAGCAGTTGTCCTCCCTTAACCTGACCCCTGACTCGGAAATGGAGCCTCCACCCAAGCCCCCCCGTAGCTGCTCTGCCTTGGCCCGTAGCTGCTCTGCCTTGGCCCGCCAGGCACTCGAGGCCAGCTTTGTGGGATGGGGAGTGCCGACCCAGAGGTCTCAAGGTAACTGCTCTGCCCAGATGTGCTGAGCCAGGTGGGTGGTACTGGGATTCCTGAAGGGGAATGGGAAGGGAGGTTGTGGAGATCCCAGGCCATGTCTACCTCTCTGCTCAGTTCTTATGGCCATGGAGAAAGAAGAAGAGGAAGGAAGTTCCTCCTCCAGTGAAGAGGAAGAGGAAGAGGAAGATGTGGCTTTGGACTCAGACATGGAACAGGTGAGTGGAAGGGACCTGGCCATCTATTCTGCCCAAGCCAGCATGCATCCACCAAATATATCCCACCCCCACCACAGGGGAAGCCTACAGCTGGCTCGCTTCTCTGAGCTCTGTTCTTGGAAGGCCTTCTCCCCCAGTCTGACTCATTCATTCATTCATTCATTAAGTCTGACTTATTCTTACCTCCAAGCCTCCATCTATTCTACCAGAACACACCCCACTTCCAGCCCAGGTTCTTTTTGGCCTCTTCCAAACAAAGCTTCCCCAATCCCTATCCACCGAGAGGCCAGGCCCTGACCCTGACTGGTCTGACCCTGCCACAGGCTCTGCTGACCTTGGCCAAGAAATCAGGTACCATGGACAAGTACCCAACATGGAGGCGGACACTGCTGCGCCGCGCCAAGGAGGAGGAGATGAAGAGATTCTGCAAAGCCCAGGTGAGGTTCAGGGGTTGCCAAAAGTTCCGACGGAGTCAGAGTTGTGAGACTGGGGATTGGAGCACCTCCAGTGCTCCATTCTTGAACAATCCAAAAAACTCCTGGGCCTCTTGTCTTGGACTCCTCAGGCCATCCAGCGGCGACTAAACGAGATTGAGGTTGCTCTGAGGGAGCTGGAGGCTGAGGGCATGAAGCTGGAGCTGGCCTTGAGGAACCAGAGCAGTGAGTGAGGACGGGGAGGGATAAGCGAGGATAGCTCTTCACCTCCTGACAGTGCAGTCAGCCTGCAGCAACCCCTCAAACCTGCAGGCTCTGGCCCCAAGCAGGGTCCATTCCTCATGCTCAGGATTCCTGAGGTTGGAGGTTGGAGGCCTCCTGACCATGCAACGCCCCCCTCTTCCTTATCAGGTTCTCCGGAACAACAAAAGGCACTATGGCTGGAACAACTACTACACCTTGTTCAGAAGAAAAACAGCTTAGTGGCTGAGGAGGCTGAGCTCATGATCACGTAAGGGACACAGGGAGGTGACAGTGGCTTGTGAGCCAGGCCCCAGTCATGTCCTTGAGCACCATGAACAACTGTGCTTTTCTATGCCCTCCACAGGGTACAGGAACTGAGCCTGGAGGAGAAACAGCTGCAGCTGGACCAGGAGCTACGCAGCTACATGAACCAAAACGGTACGCAGGATGTGGAGAGAGGCAGACATCATGGGGCTGTGTGAGCCTCATGATCTTGGGTACTGACCAAGCAACATGGTCCTCTAGTCAGGTTCCTCTGGGGAATTCAGCAGGGAGCCAGAGGAAGGGGCTCCAAGCCCCTCTTCTGCCTGCAGTTCAGTCAGACCTCTATATAGGTTTCATGCACGATTTCCTTTCTAAATGGTGCTGCTGTGGAACACTGCTAGAAAACCACTGGTGTTGACAAACCTAATTTTATGGGTTAGGAAACAAAAGTCAGGTAATAGAAATCAAGAAATCACCTAGGCCATGATTAAGGTGTGCCTCTCCTGCCTCCCTGCCCAGCTCCATGAGCATTATCCTCTCCCTTCAGAAATCCAAAAGACGGTTGCTGATCAGCAGGCTGAAGACCGGATCCTGAGGGAGCTGGTGAATGTGGTGAACCAGCGAGATGCCCTCATCCGCTTCCAAGAGGAACGCAGGCTCAGTGAGCTGGCATCAGGGCCAGGGGCTAGAAGATAGTAAGCTGCCTGCCTTCTTCCCTGCAAGACCACCTCACCCAGGACAGTGCTACCCTGCTCATCTGGGCTGTCTGGGAGAGGGCCTCAGTGTTTGTAATAAAAATGTTTCTGCCACGCGCAAGGCATAGGCTGCCTGAAGATAGGAGGAGGTGGGGCGTGTGTACAGAGGGTAAGAGAGATGTGGGAACCTGAAGGTCTACACTGTGACAATCACTGTGATCACTGGCCCGATCGCTGCCTCTCCAAGGAAAAGGCAGAGCCACCAAAGTGTCAAACTTTATTGGTCCTCGGTCCTGTCCCCCTCCTGATGTCCCAGCAACAAAGCTGGCTGAGACTCTGGGCCCAAGTCTTGGGCTCCCCTTGCCCTTCCCAGCACATGTTGGAGCTCAGCCCGGGCCCTACATAAGCCCTTGGCCTCCTGCATGTGGAAGAGATAGAGTGCACCTGCCCCCAGCATCAATCCTACACTGGGAGTCCAAAGCAGTATGGCAACTTCCCTGACCTCTCCTCCAGCGACCAAGGTACAGAGCAATGCCAGGAGAAGCAGCCCTAGCCCAATCACGTAGCCAGCGAAGGTTGCCCACCAATGAGCTTGAGCCACAGCCAGATCCAGCTCTGTCCAGGCCTCCCTTAGCACACTGATCAATGATGACCTCTCTGCTGGTCCTAGAACAAGGCAGGGCAGTGGGGCAAGAGAGAGGGTCAGAGTGGAAGAGCTGCCTTGTGATGGGGAGGGACCAAGGGAAAGGATGTGGGTGACTCACCACTGGTAGAGCTGGGGTTTTGCTGGGGTGGACTGTGTTTCACACACAGAGTAGCCATCAGGGCTTCATGATCGGAGAGAGGGGAGCCACTGTGAGGGTCATGGCCTGTAGTAGTTTTGAGAGTCTTACAGGAGATGCAGAATCCAGAAACAGCCTGGGAAAAGGAAGGGCCAGAGAGAAACTTGTATTTTCCCAGGCAACCAGCTCCTAGCTGTCCCGTCTCTCAGGCATCAGTGAACTAAGGCTAGAGTAGCTGCACAAAGGGTCAGCCCAGGTCGATGAGAGGTGAAGAGACACAGTGGATGAAGGCACATTGCGGGGAGGGGCCTGACCTTATAAAGCACATAGTCGATGCGGATGCCACAGGGAAATGGCTCCAGCTCCTGCTGGTTGACATAGCAGTTCTGAGGTACCATTGTACAGCCTTCTTCAGAGCCCTAGGTGAACAGTTGGCTTGTGCTAGGATGTGGGTGAAGAAGGGAAAGAAGCTGGATGTCCAGATGGGGAAACAATGAAGCAGGTCCTCACCTTGAAGTCCTGGGTCTCAAGGTAGGCATCATGCAGCCCTGTCCACTCCTTCAGCAGGCGGTAGCCCAGGTCCTTCGGGTGCAAGTTGAGGTCCCCACACAACAGAATGATATCAGCCTTCTTGGATGTATGGCTAGGGAAACCAGGAAAGTGAGGCAAGAACTCTTCCCTAGCCAGCTCAGCCCTGTAAGTGGAGCTTTGGCCACCACTCAGCCCCTGGACCCCATCCCACATCCCTTGTCAAGCCCAGGCTCACACACTGGATGAAATGGGCCAGTTCCCAAGCTTGGGCCACACGATGTGCTAGGTAGATGTCCTTCTGTCGATTGTACTCTGCATGGAGCTGAACAAGATTAATGAGATTACAGCAGGTGAGATGAGGGTCCCAAGGGCAGGTCTAAATTAACCTGCTGACACTTGGCATGATGCTTGGTAAAAAATGGATGAACCTTGCCTACTGACTTTTGAAGATCCTGCCCCCACACCTCACCCCCAGGCAGCCCAGCTAGAGGATTCCACCTCACCCTCCCAGTACCAGGTTGCCTGTCCCCACCCTCAGCACCACCACCTTCACTCACGTGGGTCACGTAGGCATTGAGCACCAGTCCACTTAGATGGAGTACCAGCAGCCCCACAGCCTTCCCACTGAACCAGTCACCATGATGGATCTACAGGCAGGAGGGGGCAGGAACTCAGGACACTGCTACTCTCTTTCTGTCCACACCCCCCCCCCCCCCGAAACCCTAGGAAGGCTGCCTCTTTTACCATTAGTGAGGGTGGTTAAGGGAGGCAGATTAGGTCAGAAATCAGGCATACCATGTAGGGGTAGCCATTGAGACTGTAGACATGCTGGGTGAATTCCTGGATTGGGTGTTTGGAGAAGACACAGAGGCCACTGCCAATGATGCCACTGGAAGACAAATCCTGATTAATGGTCAGAAAAACAGAGAAAGACCTAGTCCTCTTCCCTTCTCTTGTCTCCCAGCACTTAGCTATTTTTTAATCTTTCTGCTGCTGGGACCAGCGCCAGGACCAGCTCCGGGACCCAGCTCAAAGCAACAGACCTCTGTGGGACTACACCATGACCTGATGACAGGGCTGAGATAAGCTGAAGAACTAGGATCTTCCTGGTTCCACCCTCTGGCTTCCACACCCAGAGGAGAGGATGCTGAGGGACAGGAAGGATGGTGCAGCCAGGATAGGGTAGGGCTGGCAGGGCCAAGAGCCTCCAGGCTTCCAGGCCAGAAGGGTTCTCACCTCCTGAAATAGTGTGCAGCTGGGTAGGTGGGCAACAGCTTCTGTCGCAGGTCCTGGAAATCCTGCTCACTCCACACCTGGGGGAAGGGGTGAGGATGTCTGCCTGGCTCTTCCCCAGAGGGAAAGTCTCCTCCTACTCTGCCCCCCCCTACCCCGCGCCCCTGCTTCCCAGTCCGGGTTCCACCACACCAGTTCCATACAGCCTACCTCCTCCAGTAGAGCTAGGTCGAAGCTCGCCAAGTTCAGAAAGTCTCCCAGGCGCTTCATGCGGTCTGCTCGGTGCTTGCTCAGGTACGGAATGCCCCTAAGGACAGAAAGACCAGGGGAGGTAACTACTGGGAGTCCTCAGCCCTCTGGACACCGCTGGGGCTGGGAGCCAGGTGTGGGTTTTGGCGGTTCAGGTTCTCGCAGCACCTGAAGACTGTAGGACAGGGTAGATAGAGCCCTCGCCCGGATGTGAGGATGGCTTCCTTCCTCTGGCTGTGTGGGTGCGACTGGGGCCGTGGCCCAGATCCCACTCCGCAGGACTACTCACCAGCAGTTGAGGTTAAAGACCCTCAGTCGCAGGGAGAAGTTGGGCTTCATGGCGGGGACAGTCCCGGGACACTGGACGGCTCGGACGAGTGTGGGCGGGCAGTGCCTCTTCCCAGGGCGGTGCGCACAGGTGGTCGGCCCCGCTTTCGCGCAGCCCCTAAGGACGTATCTCCTAAGTCCATAAGGTTTAGGCCAGTGGCCGCGACACTGCACCCGAGACAGACTCCCGCGTTACCCCGGCAACTGACCGGCTGGCCCAAACTGGCTGCCCACCAAACCGGAAAGGCGATCTGCGGCGACACCCGGGAGGTGACTGAAGGTGAGGGCCGCGCGCGAGGGGGACCGGAAGAGTGGCGAGCCGCACTGAGACATAAGAGGCTCGGGGATCCCGGTTCTTCTCCCTCGAGTCCTGTCCCTCGCTGGCCGCGACGGCCCGAACACCCTCTGGCTCCGGCCAGCGCGCCCTGCCGCGGGGTTTCCCGGCTCACCAGCAACAGGCGAACGAGCCCCGCAGCAGTCGCCCCCAGCCCCGCCCCCAGCCCCGCCCCTAGCCCCGCCTCCCCATCCCTGCGAGCGTCGGGGGCGGGGCGGGGCCCCGCGGTTGTCCTGGCGACACGCCGTGTTTGTGCTCCGACGAGTCCCAAAACGCAGTCATGGCGGGGCCGCAGACTTGCGGGCAGAGGTTGGTCCCATTCCGCTCGCAGTCGCCGCCCGAGCAGCCGCTGCAAGTGAAGGTGGTGGGGCTTTTCAAAAGCTCTAGCCTTCAGATTGCGAAGAGCACAGCTGAGGTAACGGCGAAGAAACTACAAGTGCGGGAGGCCCTTCCCACTTTCCAGCCTCGAGTTTCTTGGTGGTGGGGGTGGAGGCTCCGGGAGGGGAGTATCCCGGTTGAGCCCCGCGAGTGGGCTTGGATTTGAGCGAGAAAGGGGAAGTGCGGTTTCGGAGGGCGGGCATTCCACTTCGAGAAGGGCTGCCTTTAAAGAGCCTTCTGAGTGAAGGAAGCGTTCAGAACCTTGCTGGGAAGGTAATTCCTGCCCTCTGAATAGCCACACAGTTTATTCCACATTAATTTTTAAATGAAATTATAGATTTTTTAAATTCATGAAAAATGTTTAGGAAAAAGTGTTACCGTATAATTAGCTGAATTTTTACAAACTCCCACTCCGAGTGATTGTTGAAAATTATTCATCCGGGAAGGTTTTTTGTTTTTAAATAAAAAATTTTAAAGTAGTCACTGCATTCCAATCGAATTATGTTCTTGAGGGGATTTCTCTCTCTTTTTAAAAGATTTTATTTATTTATTTGTAGAGAGAGGGGAAAGGAGGGAGAAAGAAGGAGAGAAACATGAATGTGTGCAAGAAAAAAATTGGTTGCTTCTCCCACACCCCAAGTCCACATCTCAAGATATATGTGCCCTGACAGGGAATGGAACAAGTAACCAGAGGTCTGCAGGCCTGCACTGAGTCCACTGAGCTTCACCAGCGAAGACAGATATCTTAATAAATGACTGACCATGAGGTGCTTCCGAGAACACAGATATTTCTTTGTAAACACAGAAAATGAATGATATGGAAGGAAAAACACTTTAATTGGAAGAATGTGGCCGAGTCAGTCATGTTGCAGCATGCCTATAACCCCATGCAGGGGAAATGTAGAAATCTGTGAAATGTTGAAATGTAGAATTCAGCCCTCTGCTCCAGAAATGTTGTTCTAACATTATGCCAATCTTCTTCAAAACCCCACCAGAATAGAGACAATACCTGTGTCTGTATCTCGCAAAGTACCCACTGGATACTTGACACAAAATGTGCCCAAAAAGAAGAAATCTTAAATTCCTACCTCGCCTACTCCAAGTCCACAGAGTTAAAGAAAAGTTTGTAATTATGTCAAATCAGGAAATAGTAACTAACTTATGAAATAGGTAAAAGTTACATCAAAATGAAGAGTCATCAGAAGTGTGGAAATGATATAAGGATCATGTAAAGAAGTAGAAATTGAGGGTTGTGTTAGTTGGGCTAATAAAATTGGCATAGTTTTATAACCTAAGTTTGTATTTCATATGTTTAAAGGGGGTTTTCCTCTTAGCTCCTTTTCTGAAGGCACAAGTTTTCTGCGCCTGCTCCACACTGTAGACAAGGTATTGCCAATGTTTTGGGGTCAAGTCCAGATGTTAAATTACTAGGCCTTCAGGGCCATAGGTTCTCCATGGCCACCACTCAGTTTTATCCTTGTGGTGCAAAAGCAGCCACACAGTGTGAAAATGAATGGTGAGTTTCCAATAAAACTGTATTATGCACACTGAAACTTGACTTGCATGTAATTTCACATGATGTGAAATATGATTTTTTTGGTTCTTTCAGCTTAGTGGTTTTTCAGCTTACCTGGTTTTTTAGAGCTAAAAATTATTCTAGTAAGCTCTAATGTCAAAAAACAGGCTCGGGGCCAGATTTGTTCCACTGGCCAGGCTAAGTCAAGAAAACAATATCTTCATTATATCAGTAGTGATAATTTTCCCTCTCATAAATTTTTGCCTACTATAGCTCTATGTGAATATGAAAACATCCATGTGAAATCAGTTAGTTACTACTTAATAAATGGTCCTAGTAAATATGCCCAACGTGATCATTTGTGAGCAATCCCAGATGCCTAATTAACTGACAAAGATTCAGATTTGTAAAAAGTATTACAGGTATTTTAATTTGGATGTGGTCCATTCTAGAACAAACACTAAATTATGAAGAAAGTGTGACTCCATATACCTAATTTGAAAACTGTTGGGTTTATTAGTCATTCTAGGTGGTCCCTCAGTTCGAAACAGTCATCCTGCACAGTTGCCTTAGCCTGAGCACAGACACTGGAATTGAGAGAAAAGGATGTATCATTTGTGGTTGGGGACAGTCGTCTAAGAAGGCAGTGGCCAGATTGCTACTGCTCTCTTCTGCTGTCCCTGGTTCCAAGGCAGCATGCGCTCACATCGAGGCTCTCTTCCCCTTGAAATATCTACCCTTGATGAAGCGTGCCAGATCAGTGTTCTCTCAGACCAGGGGTGTCAAATTCATTTTCACACCAGGGGGCGGGGGGCCATCCATCAGCCTCATGGTTGCCTTCAAAGGGCTGAATGTAATTTCAACTCCTTAACAGTTAAGGAGTAGTTACATTTATACAGTCCTAAAATTATTTTGACCCTTTGAAGGCAACCATGAGGCTGATGTGGCCCCCCATAAAAATGAGTTTGACATCCCTGTCTTAGATGATGGCAGAAGAGGCCAGCTGTCACTTTTCCCTGTTGGCCCATCTGCTCCTCAGACCCACTCAGAAAACAGGCCTGATTGTTACTGCCTCAACTACCTTCTCTTGCTTTAAAAGGAGGAAAAGTATAACATACTAGGAACCAAAATATTTTATTTTTGACAGGGATTATTAACTACTAAGAATTTTCTCTAGTTCATATAGAGCATGTTAAACCAAAACATGCTCATTATCTAAACCTAAACATATTTAGTATTTACTTATCTCTTTCCCAAGAGACATAACCATGACAATATCCTTTTGGTGATTCTCCATATATCAGTGAATTGAAGCAATACATTTATTTCTTTTAGTTAGAAGTATCCATAGATCTATTGCGGTTTAGTAAGAGTTTAATTCAGGGGAAAAAACTGGTCCTAAAAGAACATAATAGATTACAGAACTATTGGCACAAATTCATATTTTTGTCCATTTGTTTATTCAGTTGCTATGTGAGTGATCCATTATGTGCCAGATGGTGAGGCCAGTGGAAGTAGAGGAAAACTAAGACAGTCTTCGCCCTCAAGGGGCTTATGCTCTACAGATGAGAGACAAATAAGACAGAGCCCCAGCCTGGGCTGGGGAGTGACTCAATGGAAGTGAACACATGGGACCTCAGAGTGCCATGCAGCCTGGGTGTGTGTTGTGTAAGATTTCTCGGAGACCCCATGAAAATTGGGGCAGATGATTACTACTTTGAAAAGGAGCTTACTCTAAAATAATTATTCTGTTTTGAAACCTAGAGTCTGAAGAGTAATTTTCCATCCAAATTTGAAGATCCTATAATAGTTCCTCTTCAAGATTTTGCATGGGATCAATATCTACAGGAGAAAAAAAGGGTAAAGGATATTTGGGGTGGTGGAAATGAGTGAAGTTTTGCCTGAAGTATTTATGCATTGTTTTGGGAAAACTGAAGTAGTAACTTTAGTGTGACTAAAGTTTATTTTTTAAAATTATGCACTTTTCCTAAATCATTTCAATCATTTTACCAGGCTGATTTTAAGAAAAAGTAAAACATTTACAGGATTTTCTTTTGGAAGGCATGAGATAAAGGTAAGCTTTAAACTCTCAATGCTGCTACTTACCCCTGCAGATGGCTGCCCCTCTTTCCCTGCACATCCCTTACACTTTCTAGTGCTCAGGTTGCTACGGCTTGCCACTCTAACTCTGGCAGGTTTGGGTTTCGGAGCATAGATGTAGTGAGGAGCTTGTGTTGGGCCGTTGCCTAGGGCAGCTCTGATGACAGGCACCAGTTCCCACAGGGTGAAATGCCATTTTCATTGGCATTTCATTGCTCATTGAAGCTTGCTTCTCTGCATCTCCCCCTCACAATTCCCTTGGAGACCCCAGGGCTAGTGGAGCCCGTGCAGGGAGGGCAGATCAGTTTTCTCTTTGGTGCCAGCCCTGATAAGGTGGCAGTGCCGTCTGCAGCATATGATATGAAGGATTCTGAGGTGGCACCCTGACTCAGCAACATCCGGTGTTGGAGGTGAGGTGGAATGGTGTACGCCCCTTGCCAGGCCCCCCAGCCCATCCTGTAGGGAGTACCAGTCCTGGTTTCCCTGCCCCTCCCCCTCTCGCCAGTGGCTGATGAAATCCCATTTTGCCAGACTGGAGAGGTTTCAATTGTTTTGTGCCTGGTTGCACAAGGAGGTCCTGTGGTCTTGTGATTATCATGTAGACAGTGTCGCTTTACCTGAGACCACTTCACTCTCCAGTCACGTAAGTGGCACAAGACTGAGTCATGAATACCACTTGTTAAGTCTAATACTGTTTTCATAGCCTTAATGCATTTTCATTGGCATTCGAATAGAACCATAGCAAACATGTATGATGCTTATTATATATGCCAGACACTATTCTAATAGCTTCTAACGTATATTTACTTTAATCATTACAACTAGGGCAACCAGTAGTCCTGGTTTATGTGGGACCAAGGAGTTTCCTGGGATACAGAAATTTCAATACTGAGGCTGGGTCCGTCCTGGGCAAACCATGACAGTTGGTCACTCTAACATAAAACAAAGTGTTTCTTTATTTTTATCATCAAATTTACTCTACTGTGTACCAGCATCACGCTCTCTACTTCCGGGAGAGCTACGATCTCATACTTTGGCTTGCGCCTGCCCCCTTACATATCCCCTCGGTATCCTTCAAGAGTAATTTCCCACCCTTTTCAGCCGAGGTTACCGACCTTGACATGTTTTGTGTTCCCTTCCTCCTGCCTTTGTCACAGGGCCTGAAGGAGGCTTTCTAGATAAGCATTGCTGCTTCTTCCCACTTCTTTATTCCTTATCTTTCCTCCCCTCCCTCTCTCACCGTCATCTCCTGGATACTTGTCACTTCAACCTCTTCTTCCTTTTTGGGCCAGGATTTTTCCCTTGAGTGTAAGTGTTGTGTCACATGTTTGATGCAGTGCTGCTTAGTGCATTGGAGGTCAGGTCCGGGCTAGCTGTGTGCTTCGGCAGAATGTTGCACACTTGAGGGATGGCTTCAGGCTTTTGAAATGCCTTTCTCTCCCTTTCAAAAAAGTGGCATCATATGTTATAGTGCTGGAAAGCCCAGAAGCCCTCAGGTCCATCCCAGGCTAGGAGGTCTCCTCCTGTACAGAGGCCACACACACAAAGCAGCCTCTGAATAAAGTGTACCTTCTGCCGCATTTCTTCTGCCAAGGGAATGAAAATGGCCACAGTTAAACTTTCTCTCCCCCTTTCAAAGTTCTGTGTCCTGTGAAATGTGATAACACTGGCAAATTTAAACATCCAGGGAGAATTGACCATGGTTTTGCCAGGACCCCCACTGGGTGATAATAAACCAGATCTCTTTGAAGGGGATGTTACTCAGTGGCCACACACTGGGACCTAGGAGGTTGACTGCCAGTGTCATGTGGACAAAGACACGAACACACTTTGTTTCGAAGGGCTTAGTCCTTGCAAGTGTTGATGCAGGTGAGGACTCTCACTGCCCTGGGAGCCCAGAAATTCCTGTCAGCCCTCTCAGGCGGCATTCCTCTGCCCTGACATCTCCTCTGTCGACAGAACATTCTCCATCCTTCCCACAGAAAGGCATGTCTTGCTCAGAACCCCCAGCCTTTCCGTGGATGCACACGGTAAACTGTGCTTCAGATCCGATGTCAGAGGTGGCCCTTTGTCTTCAAGTTACTATGACAAGCTTGCTACACACACACAGATTTTTATTACCAGATGACCATGTATTTTTTATGACTATCATTTTTAAGATTACTTTTAGGTCATTCTTTGCTTTCAGTGATGTCAGAGTCTTGAAAAATGTTCTTATACTCTTTTTGAGAGCAAAATTCTGAAGAGTGGCAAGAAACACATTTTTTTAAAGATTCAGTCCTCAAGTTGAACCCAAGCTCTGGCTTGTGGGGATAGCAAGGTTTTTTCTTCCTTTCTTTGTTACTTTTTTTTCTTTTCCTTTACAGGAACTTAAGAATGAAGTCTGGGAATATTCTGCCTATGTCATGTGCTTTATTAATGATCTGCTCCTGGGTGATGCACTTGATCTTCAGAAGTGGGCCCACAAGGTGTGGGATGTCGTCGATTTTAAGCCCCCTGCACTTTATGAGGCACTTACTGTGGATTATTCTGCTAAATTCTTAAGAGACACCAAGGCAAGTTACACTAATTTTTAAAGAAGTCGATTCATTATTATTTACTGATATCCTAGTGAAGGGAATATAAAAGAAGAAGAGACCAGGTTTGCCAAGGATTACATAATATGGTAGGGCTTGGCTTGGTGGTGGTTAAACAAGTCTGTAACTCAGTGGGCGGGGCATCCCTGCTCAGACATCTCCACCCCCCTGCAGGGATGGCCAACCTGTTGCCCACAGGCCATATGTGGCCCAGGATGGCTATGAATGTGGCCCAACACAAAACTGTAAATTTACCCAAAACATTGTGAGATTTTTTTTTGTGATTATGTATCATAATATGTTTAATGTGTGGCCTGAGACAACTCTTCTTCCAGTATGGCCCAGAGGTGCCAACCCTTGCGAGGTTTATCATCATTCATTTTAAAATATAAAGACTCCACCTCAGAGGTCAAGCCTGTCACTCATCCACATTTAGTGAATATATTTTTATTTTTTTTAAAAGATTTTATTGATTTACTTCTTAGTAAGATGGAAAGGGAGGGAGAAAGAGAGGAAGAGAAACATCAAAATGTGCTAGAGATACATCAGTTGGTTGTCTCTCACATGCCCCCAACTAGGACACCCGGCCCCAAACCCGGGCATGCGCCCTGGCTGAGATTGAAATTGCAACCTTTTGGTTCACAGGCTGGTGCTCAATCCACTGAGCCACACCAGCCAGGGCTGGTATTTTAAGTAGTACTTCTGACACCTAAGTACTTCTGACATCTAAATGTCACTTCTTAGTGACAGCTACTGCACTAAGAGCATGGAAAGTTTGAGAAGAAAGGTGACATTTTAAAGCATAGCACAGTTGGTGCCAGCAGGAGTGGACCAGCTGCTGCATTGGGGTTTTCAGTGGCAGAGTATAGGCATAACGTCTGAGGTCCAAAGAGGAAGAGACAGACATCAGGGTGGGATGGCAATACAGACAAAAGTACTTTGTAATTTTGCTCAGACACTTTGTAGCAACAACTACCACATGCTGGAAATCACTTCTTGCTCATGGTGGCCGGGCCCACACAAGATCCATGTCTTTCTGAGCCATGCAAAGGCAAAGACCAGTAACTTGCATCACTGTGTCAGCACTGCTTTGAACAGAATCAGAAACATAGTAGGTGCTCAGTGAATCATTGGTTGAATAAATAATGCCCTTGGAAAATGCTGGAAACTGGTGTGAGGAGGAATTCAGTGTTCACGGCAGTCAATTCCAGAGGGACAGGAGTCCACAAGTACATGGTGTACTCTGGGAACAACTGGGAAAAGCAAGGCAGCCAGGATTAGTGGAGAAACAAGGCTGGGAAAATGGGAGTATCGGTCATACTAAGCTACTCTGACTAGCTTAAGGAGAAAATGTATGTATTGACATGATGTTGGTATCCTCGCAACTGACAGGTAAGCTGAGGAACCTCTTAGGAAAGCAGGTAGAAACCAAGGGAGGACTGGCAACAGGAAAACCTGCTCAGAGCCATACCCCAGGAACGTGCAGCCATGGGCACCCCCTGCCTGGATTTGATGGCCACCTTCACCAAGAATAACTGCTCAGCTGGCCTTGTGTCATTGTTGCTCTCTGGAGAGCCAAGGAGCAGGCAAGAGCACCTAACTAGTGGAGCCGAGGTCATATCCCTGCACCCTGGTGCTCACAGGATGAGGAGAGGGAGAACCAGCCCTGTTAGGTCCCGTTAGGTCCCGTTAGGTCCCGTTAGGTTTTACAGAGAATGGTGGGCCCTGTGGGGAATTTCCCATCTGGAACATGTTCAGCTGTGAAGTAGGAAGAAAACCCTAACAGATCATTAAAGAAAGTTGAACTTACCATCCATTCTGAATCAAGGAGTTAGATTTTATCTAGAAGGAAGCCAAGCCAACAGAACTTTCATAAAGAGTATGATATAATCTCTTTTTTTAAAAAAACTTTCAGGGGTGTGCAGGAACAGCCATTTGGAAAGCTGCTGTACTAGCATGGGCTAGAGATAATGACAGCTTGAATAATTAGGGCAATGAGGAGAGGGGACCTAGATTCTGGAGAAAATCCTTAGTTTTTTTTCTTCCCCCAAATGGTAGATATTTGATGCTGAGTAAAACCCAGGCAGGGACTTTACTTCTGGGTTGGATTAATACGCCACACGATTGTGTTTGCGTGTTTGGCTGCTAGGTGACATTTCTTGTGCTGCATTTATTTGCCCTCTTTTCATGCGAGTTTTCAAGATTAACTACTATTGACAACCCCATAAAGATAAGATATTGTTGTACAAGGAATCATGATTTTCAGTAGATCCTCTTTTTCCTCTTAAGCCTGCAAAGTTTACAATATTATGCCTTTTATTCTCAAGTTATAATCTTTTTATGATTAAGAAATTGTAGTATAGAAGCTGAGAGGCAGAAGTTAAGTATAATTAGTGTGGATGCTGGAATGTACAATATTATTTTAGTCTTTTAGTTAAAAAATAAAAGGTTTGAGTGACATAAAATTATGATAGGGATACATTTAATAGTTATTTCATTTATGTTACCTAGATTCTTAAGAAATAGGGCAGGACAAATTATGGACCTTGTTAAATCAGGTGGCATTTTTATGTATGAGAGTGGTGTCTAAGATTTCAGATGTGTTGTTAGATGTGCCCTGCTCCCTAAATGAATGCTACTGTGACAGAGACTAGTGCTTTCATTTTGGATGCCGCTTTGTAAGGCTAGACAAAAATCACACAGATGTTAGCTGTCTGTCCCAGAAAGGATGTCAGTTGAAAACAAGATCTGGGAGCCTCAGAGAACATGAGGTCGTAATTGTACAGCACCAAGAGCACGGCATCTTTCTTCCCAGCCCATGGAATCACACCTGCTATGGGTTTAGTGGCCTTATTTTCCTACTCAGGAAGGCTGGCCTGGTTCTGTTAGCTGAATCTCAGCTGTCTCTGAAAATCCAGACCACATGGTAACCAAATCCATGGCGCTCTCATTGGCTCTTTTCCCGAAATTACTCAGGAAAAATAAGAATTCCCAGTCTCCTTCTTTACCCAAAGGGACTGACTGGTGTTCCTTTCCACACCTAGTTTGCCATGTGGTAGGTATCTAGGCCATGTGCTCTCAGGCATGGGGGCAGGTTAATGTTACTCAAAAGCTTTGCCGCTGAAGGATTTTAAAAAGCATGTTATTTAGGTTGTAAAGCCTTGATATAATAAAATGAAACAAAATTCTTTGAATTATTCTTTTAGCTGTTAACATTCTCCACTGTTAATGCTGTTGATATCTTATCAATAACAACATTATTGTTTGTTTTTTTGGTCATTTCTAAAATTTTCTTCCAAGATGTTGACCTGCATTATCTTTTTCTCCTGAATTTTAATAGCATGACTTTGTGTTCTTGGATGTTTCCATTGCTTTTTCTCCAATTGGAAGATTGATTTTTGAGGTAAGAGGGTTTTTTGTTGTTTCAGTAAAGTGGGGGGAATGGGAATCGGTAACTGTTAAAATGTTAAATATTTAACCTTTGAAACCTTTAATCTTTATTTTTTAGCTGTACAACGATGCATGTCCCAAAACATGTAAAAATTTCCAGGTCTTATGCACAGGAAAAGCAGGATTTTCTCAGAGTGGCATCAAGCTACATTATGCAGGTTCAATTTTTCATCGAATAGTACCGAATGGTTGGATACAAGGAGGGGGTGAGTTAGAAATCTTAAATACAACTGAACTGTAACATCAAATCAGAATGTCCAAAATTTTATTTACCCTAGTGAAACGTACCATATTTTGCTGTGTATAATGCATGCACATGTTTTGCTGAAATTTTTGAGGGAAAAGGGATGTGCATTATATATGGGTAGTACTAATTCTGTGTCTATGTAAATGTTTTTAACTCTTTTTTTTATGTTCATGCATTAAAAGTGTAACTTTTAATACATAAACAATAATGTTATTGTTTAGAAGGCAATAATGATATTCTTATGCAAAATAATACCCTGGAATACGATAATCGGTTTTGTTTTTAAATATAAATAAATAAATAAATAGAGTTTAAAAATTAAAACAAAAGATTTTTTCCTGATTTTTGGGCCAAAAACATGGGTGTGCATTATACATGGCAAAATACAGTATATAGAATTAACTACATTTAATATTAGTTGTTCTGTACATTTAAAGGATATTTCATATGGCCAAATGATTAGTTAAGATGTTCCTACTCCAAAGAGGTAGCGTGGCTAAGCGGTCTAAGGCGCTGGATTAAGATGTTCCTACTCTTTAAAAATTCTTTAATTATTAAACAAACTTAAAATATATTACTAGGAATAGTCTAAAATAAAGTAATACAATAAAGTAAGCTAGCATATTTTTAATTACCGTATTTTTCAGACTATAAGATGCACTTCCCCCCCCAGATTTGGGGCAAAAGGGTGGTGCATCATATAGGCCGAATGTAGCTTACCTGGCTCGTTATGGGGGGGGGCAGCAGTGGAGCGGGGTTGTGGCTGCATTTTCCTCCCAAATGGGGGGGGTGCATCTTAATAGTATGAAAAATATGGTAAATACAGCTTAAAATGCTTACCTAAATAAATAAGAGTGCCTAGAAAATACAGTGCTTTAAAGAAACATACTAAAGGTGAGAATTTGAAAATAGAATACATGGAAAACAACTTATTTCTTACCAATGTAATTTACCAACATTACATTGTTAAAACTGAAAGTAAGATCTAGAGGGCAATTTTCAACCTCTTTCATCTCATGGCACACATAAACTAATTACTAAAATTTCTCAACACACCAAAAATGTATTTTTTGCTGATTTTACACAAAAAAATAGGCATAATTTTTATTTATTCACACTGGACAGCTGTTGCTGTCTTAGCTGTTGTCATTTTTTTATTTGACAGTCGAAGGGAAAAGAGGTCAGTACCCCTGACAAATAATCAGGTATTGCATGTTTTAAAAATTATGGAGGCACACTGGTTGGAAATGGCTGATACAGAGCATTTTGGTTTCCTTTTTGTTTTCTTTCCAGGTCAGTCCTTTGGCTGCCTGGTTAACAACACAAAATTAAATTTGGGAGGCTCTTTGGGAAATAACCCACAGGAAGCAATCAGTCAGCAACTGAAAAATAATTGGCTTAGGAAAAAACAAAACTCATAGATATAGAGAACAGTATGGTGATTACCAGAAGGAAAGCAGGGGTAAGGGAAGGTAGAGGAGGGTAAAGGGGGATAAATGGTGACAGAAGGAGACTCAACTTGGGATGGTAAGCACACAATACAATTTACAGATGACATATTACAGACTGGTACACCTGAAACCTATGTAATTTTATTAACCAATGTGCCCCAATAAATTCAATTTAAAAAAAAGAGAAAGTTTGAAGGTGAAAGAGTGAAAAATATATAACATGTAAACACAAAATGGAAAAAAATTTGGCTTGGTATGGAGGGAGGTTTGTTTGAACTTGATGAAATATGCAGAGGTTTAAAATAATGTTTAATTTTTTTCTGCAACCTGGAACACTCTGAGGCTGGTGAGGAGAAAAATGTAGATTTAATCCGAGTATGTTGTATGTAAATCAGCTATTTCCCCCCTCAGTTTCTCCAAAAGGAGATCAGACTGCCAGATCACCACTACTATTAGCTAACCTCGTTATTTTCCACTTAATTTATATGCTGTGTATCTTCCTATGTCAGTATACATAAACATAAAATTTTAGGATCTGCCTAATTTTTCATCATATTGCTATACTAATTTAATTAATTCACTATTGGTGAACATTTAGTTGTTTTCAATTTTTTTTGGTATAAAACAGTCCTCAAGGAGCTTAGTATCCTGGTACTCAGTTCAGTGTTGACCCTTATGTGCTGGGCTCCCAGTTGCTATGCTTGTTTTTGTCCTGGTTTGCTTTTTGGTTAGACCTCCCTATCCACCCCCCAGTCTCCCCCACCCCTAGAGTAAGATTTGGGAAAAGTGGGTCATGCTTATTTATTTGAAGTAAAATTTCCAAATATTAATAGTAAAGTATACAGATCTTTAAAAAAAATTTTAATTATTGATTTGAGAGAGAGAGAGAGAAACATGGATTTGTTGTTCCTGTATTTATGCATTCATTGGTTGATTCTTCTGTGTACCCTGACCAGGGATCAAACGTACAACCTTGGGGTATTGGGAGGGCACTGTAACCAACTGAGCTGCCCGGCCAGGGCTAGATCTTGGGTCAGGTATTCAAAATAGCGAAGCAGCAATGTTAATGAGAGTTTGGAAAAAAATTTTGATTACTAGATTCAAATTCAAACTGTTATGTGCAAGTTGTACCATGTTGAATAAGTCACTTTGCATCTCTGAACTGGCCTCTTAATTATAAAATGGAGATAATCATAATATTACAGGATGTGGTGAGGAATCAATGACCTGGTATATTAAAAGTGCCAAGCCTTGTAAACAATTCTCCCTTTGGATGGTAGAATTCCACAGGGCTCTGTAGAATTTTGTTGTGTGGGAGCTAAATGTGGTTTTGTGTTATGCCTTAGGATGCTTCGAGGCATTATTTCTTGCCTTTTGGGACTAATAGGCCCTACATCGTCTTCACTCCTCACCCGCCGCCCCCAGCCCCTCTATCCCCTGACATCTCTCTCATTCAATGTGCTCCACACGCTGAGCTCCTTGCTGTTTCTGAAGCACATCAAGCATACATGTGTCTTGAGGTTTTTTGTCATTTCTTTTGCCTGGGACACACTTTACCACCTGTTGTAGACCACTCTGCCTGGTTCTAGGAATTGTGTCTCAACCCCTTGTAGCTAAGGGCAAGGAAGGACCTCTGGAATAGGAGCCGCAGGAGACAAAGCTTGTCTCTTGTAGCAAACACTGCCTCAGTTTCCTCTCCCTGACCCCAAAGCTTGGTCGGAAGTCAATGACGGGTAAGACCCCTCACAGCAGGGGGCAACCTAAGCCAGACTCGATCACTTGGGAGGCCTTCATGGAAGGACTGGGGGGCTGCAACAAAGAGCAATGGACTCTTGCCCCCACCTCCACCCCCGGCTTTGACAAAGCCTGAGTCCCCATGTTCTCTGGGAGAAGTGCTTCCTGGCTCTAATCCCCTTAAGCCTGATTACCTATTGGGGAAGGGTGCAGCTCCTTGCCTTGCTAGAGCGTGTCTTGGGGGAAAATCTGGCATCACAAAGACTTCCTGATAAACCTGTGAAATCTGCTCTGCTAAGAGTGCTTTCATTCATATGATAAGGGTCCGAGAGGAAATGAGTATGTCTCCCAAAGTTTCTGCAACCCTCTTTCCTAACAGACACTGACTCTGACTCATAGTAAACCCTCAGGTATCTTTGAAATGTTCTCTACTGTTTGATCCTTGCTGCCCTGTATTCCTGTATATTACAACCCAATAAAAGGCTATGGAACAGGGGGCTCAGGGCCTTTTTGTCCAGGGAGAGACTGGCTGCTGCTGGCCTTTGTCTCCCCTGAGAAACTGGCTACAGCCCACTCCTCCTCCCCAAACAGATCTCAGCATATCTTGGTCATTATTCACTTTTGTCCGTGGCACTCAGTGGGGGCAGGGGGGGGGGACTTGAGAGAGAAGTCGCCCCCACAACCACCTAGTCCTCCAGATATGCCCTTGCTATACCCCCTGATCTGTTTCTATTTTTTGCCCAGAGTTCATCTCAGCAAGAACTTACCTGATCACCCTATTTAAAACTGCCACTTGCTCCCCACCACACACACACTCCTCTCCTTAATTCCTTCCCTGCTCCTTCCCTGTCCCCTTACTCTGCTTTATTATTCCTTCTTTATTTTTCCCATCACTGGGCATTCTATTCTGTATTCTCAGTTAATGTACTGTCTGTTTCTCTTCAGTAGAATATAAGTTTCATGAGGGCAGAGATTTTTATCTATTTCATTCACTGTTGTATCTCAGGTTCAGAGCAGTACCTGGCATAGGTGCTTAAAAAGCATTTATTGAGCCCTGGCAGGATGGCTCAGTTTGTTAGAGCATCATCCCATACACCAAAAGGTTGCCGGTTTGATCCCCGGTCGGGGTGCATATGGGGCGGGGTGAGAGGGTGGTCAGACAACTGATGGATGTTTCTCTCTCATATCAATGTTTCTCTCCCTCCCTTCCTGTCTTTCTAAAAAAATTAATTTAAAGTTAGGTTGAAAGAATGAATAAATGGATGAATGAATGAACAAACAGATAGTTAAATGGGAAACATACATGCTATTCATTTCTAAAGTACAAATTTAAAGATATCAAGTCATTAAGCCACTTTGGTAGGATTCTCTATCTGTGGTTCCCACAAGTTCTACTGTCTTAAGAAGGATCTCTTGAGATATTGCTTAATACATTTTATCATCCTCATCACCATAATGATCTTAAGGGTGGTGAAGGTGATGACAGTGAAAGGATGCAGTCCACAGCACGTGATGCTGCATAATAGTAACAGCCATTAATGAGTGGGCACGACGCTCTGCCAGGGACTGCACTAAGTGCGCTACCTACATGATTTCATTGAACCCTCAGAAGTACTTGGGAGGCACTTACCATTATCCGTGTCTATAGATATCCATGTCTGTATACAGAAGAGGAAACAGGCTTGGAAAAAGGTAAATAACATTAAGATTTACATTAAAATCATCTGACTTTAAAGTTTACTTTTAATTTATTTTCAGATGTATAGAAATAATACCAGATCTACAAGGCTGAATTAAAGGGGGTGGGTTTTGGTCACAAAAAGTATTAAATACTGATAGGTAAAAATATAAAAAGTTCACCTGAGAGATCTAAAAGCAAAGGGCAAGAGTAGTAATGGTGTACAGACAGAGCAAAGAAGTGTCACTGGTGTTTAAGTGTTAGTAGGGGAGGGGAACCATCTGGACAGATTTGTCTGAGCAAAGTAAACTTCAGGATCTGAGGGAATAGGTGCTTGGGGACCCTCGTTCCTGGATTTAGCCTTCAGCAGTTCCAGCATGCTTCTGGGAGCTGCCGAGGGCTCTGGGTGAATCATGAGAGAGTATTGGGCAGAGAGGGGTTGGAGACCTGACGCTTATCAATTAACTTCTGAACCAGCTTTGTAAATAGTATAATTTAAATGCTACATGCCCTGTACTGCGTAAATTCCCTCCACATCTTGCTGTTGCATTAGATATCTTTAAACTGGCACAGATACTTTATAGATAAATTGTTCATACTGAGTTAAAATGGCACGGCCCTTCATTAGATATTTATTGCACACTGTATTCAAGAAGGGCAGATTAGAGAGCTGAGGATGTGAAGAGGTACTGGGGAGGCTGGAAGCACAGAGGTCAGGCCTTGGAGACCTCTCGTTTCACTAGAACTAGCTGTGTTTCCCTTTTAGCTGTGGGTAGATTAACATGTAGATGGAGGAGTTTTATACTAGGAGCATTACCTATGCCAAAATATGTATCTAATGCAAAACAGGTCATATACATACTTAAAAACAACTCGTTATATTACAAAGGAACTTCATTTCCAAAATACTGGGGTTCCAAGGAATGAAAATTTAAACATTAATTATTTTTAAATCATGTTTTTATTCTTGCTCTAAAAAGATCTTAGTGTTTTTATTTTATCCTCTCTGTTTTTATTTTTCTGAAAAACAAGATGGACTATGGAATAACTTGTGAAGTAAGTAGCATTTATATGAATACCTTTTTAAAAAGCAGTATCAAATTATAATTTAATATTTTATCATTTGAAAGTTTTGCATGATAATTTAACCTACCTCTGAGAGTTAGTAGGAAAAAAAATAGGGTCTTCAATGTAAAAGTGCTTAAAAAATGCAAGTGAAAACATTATAGCAATATTTTCATGGTATAAAACTTACTGTAGTTGTTGGTATAAGGGAAATGATAATGTAAAGCATTTTTCTCCTACCAATATTATACTTCCCTTTTTAGTTTCAGAATTCTAATGTTTATTCATTTTTATTTTGCAGATATAGTGGCTGGAAAAGGAAATGGTGGAGAGTCAATTTATGGACCAACATTTGAAGGTATGTTTCTTTAAATTTTATCAGTCATATATTAGTTGATTATTCAAATTAAACAGGACAGGGCAATTCAGAATTTCAAATAAGATAGTGTTTGGGGTAATACACTAAAAGCAGGAGTTAAAAATGGTACCCCAGTCTAGTTCAGAATAGTTTTGTACACACATTTTTTCACTTTCCTAAATATATTATTTCTTTCTTTTTTAAGTTTTTTTTTTTAAGATTTTATTTATTTATTGTTAGAGGGGAAGGGAAGGAGAGGAGAGAAACATCAATGTATGGTTGCCTCTCGTGAGTCCCTCGCCAGGAACTGGCCTGCAACCCAGGCATGTGCCCTGACTGGGAATCGAACCGCGATTGTGTGGGTTCACAGGCCCGTGCTCAATCCATTGAGCTATACCAGCCAGGGCCCAAATATATTATTTCTTTAGGATGAATTCCTAGAATGAGGATTGTAGGGTCAAAAGGAATTGATATTTTTAAACCTTCTAATCTGCCATTCTCAGAGTTGGCCCCTGGACTATCCTCCTGTTTAGGCTGCCTGGAATCCTGCGAAGATGGTAGTGGTGGTGGCTTAGTTTTTAATTTTTAAAAATTCCAACATAAAAACTGACATGAGAATTAGATAGAAAAACTGAAAACCCATGGATAACATTTACAACAAAACAATGTGACAAGCTAAGTTGAGGTGAGGACAGGTGAGGACAGACTGTCCATGGCCACGGTCTGCCAACAGCCATGAAACCTGTCAGAGAAAGCATGGTGTCCGAGGGATCTGACAGTAACAGAGCCCACAGTAGCCAAGAGCTGGTGTGGGCATGGGCCCATAGGAGGCCCCATGTAAGGTCTGAAGGAATGTAAGGTCTGAAGTGGCTGGAGCAGTCTAATCTCTGGGAACTCTTGAGGATGATCTGAAATGGCTGTCTTCTAGGACAGGCGCACACTGAGGAGGTGTGGCTGGGAACGGAATTGAAATTATGCAGGATGTAGAGACAACAGTGAGAAAGAAGGAATGGGAACAGGATGAGGAAGTCTCAGAAAGCAAGCTGCCATATGGTTGAAAACTATATGAAAACAGCCCAAAAGGGAGCTTTGTGAAGCTACTTTCCTCCTAAAGCCACACCTGTTTCTAATGTTTAGGAAAACCAATTTTACATAAAAAATGAGCAGCAAAAACTTTCATAGTTATTAGAAGAAAAAAGTGAAGAAGGAACAGAGTACTATCACTACAGATCATGAACGCACACTAGAAAGACATGCTCGCAAACGAGCAAAACTGTGACATTTTCAAAATGAGCTAGAAGACATTAATGAAATGATACAAGACCAGAAAGAACTCATAAATCAGAATTAGAAAACTCAGCATAAGGTTGCAGAGCTGAGGAAAGAATTAACAATAAAAGAAAATGGCAAAAAGAAACTTTTAAAAATAAACTAGAAGGACCACAGATCAAATAAACACAACAGATATATGTTTTAAAAGTAGTTAGTATAAAGTAGAAGGGGAATGTTTTTCTTATTATTTTTTTAAAGATTTTATTTATTTATTTTTAGGGATGGGGGGAAGGGAGAGAGAGAGGGAGTGAAACATCTGTGTGAGAGAGAAACATGGATAGATTGCCATTTGCATGTGTCCAGCTGGGGACTGAACCCACAACCTAGGCAGGTACCCTGACTGGGAATCAAACTCTTGGGCTTTTGGTTTGCTGGATGATGCCCAGCCCACTGAGCCACACCAGCCAGGGCAGAAGGAGGACGTTTTTAAAAACCAAAAACATGAGCACAGGCCTGCGAACCAAAGGATTGCGGTTCGATTCCCAGTCAGGGCACATGTCTGGGTTGCAGGCCAGTTCCCAGGAGGGTACACACAAGAGGCAACCATACATTGATATTTCTCTCCCTCTCTCCTTCCCTTCCCCTCTAAAGATAAATAAATAAAAATCTTAAAAACAAAACAAAAACAAAAACAGGTAAAGTAAGATAAAAAGGATTTACAAGAAAGTGACAACTATTACAGATAGAGAAGACCCAATATATGACTGACTGTTCCTAAGGAACTAAATCAATACAAGGGAATAGAACAAATACTGAGAACTATAATTGAAGAAACTTTCCTAAAATAAAAAAGGGTTTGAAAGTATATTTTGTTTTGGGTGATGGTTACACAACTATATACAACTGTGAAAATACCTCAAACTGAACATCTAGGATATATGCATTTTACTGTATAAATTTTATACCTTAAGTAAAATATATGTATAACAACTTGAAACTACTTATCTTTCAAGCACAAACTACTTGACAACATTGAACCAGAGCAATCAATACCAAGACATATTTTAGTAACACAACTGGACATTAAGGAAAAACAAAAACGTTTTTTCCTCAGCTAGGCAAAAAGAGCAGGTGATTTACAGGGGAAAGAAAAGTAGATTGTCATCACATTCTTTAACATCATATTCTTATGGCAAAAGAAAATGGAGTAATGTATTCATGATGCTCAAGGAAAGGAAATGTGAGCTATGGATTTGACGCCCAGCCAAACTAAATTTGGATTTTAAAGGGCACACAGAGTAACAGCATGTAAAACTTTAGGGAATAGTGCTGGCATGAACCCTTCCTGAGTAGTGAGTGTAGATAAATTTCACAGAACCAAAGGATCTAGAGACTTTGATATAAGGACCGGTGGTGAGCATTGATTGTATAGTGACTTGTAAAACTAAAATTTAAAAAAGGGTGAGAGTATGATATGTAATAACCATATACTTAATCTAACTGTTTAAAAAATGAAAGAAAAATGGGGAGAATACATGCTGAAAAATTTAAACTATTTTCAGTCATACTGATGATGGTGTTATTAATATTGATATTTTGAGATTATTGTATATATAATATGGAAAAAGGTAAGTCATTAAGGGATATTCTAATTTCATTATTTCCTGCATCCTTGAGAATCAGAATTTTCACTGTGGAAGGAAGGAGGGGCAGATGAAATATGATAGAGGCAAATAAAAAAATAGTTCATAGTCCTCAATTTGAATGGTAAATACCCCTTTAAACACAAGTATCTTCTCTCTATATATAGCTGTGTCCACTGAATTAGTCTACAAACAACCACCAATCCTGTAGTGATACTCACTCCTAGCGTTCACATCGTTGTTTTGAAATGTTATTTTTCGCTTAAAGGCCCCAGGGCTTCTGGGAGAAATGTTAGAATCCCGTTATGGGGCAGAAAAATTACAAATGAGCCTGGAACCTCCTGTTCAGACATGCTGTCATCAGACAGCAAGAGCGCTATGAAATTTACTAGGGTCATGTCAAAGGCCTTAAGAGACAATTTGGAGAGATTCTCACTGGCCAAAGATGGAGTGATTTGAATAGTAGTTGCAATAATTAAAACCTAACACATTTTAAATCCATGAGTTCATATTAATATTATATTATAAATAAAGCCTAATTGCTTAGACCTTTGTCCTTCTGTCCAATAAGAGACTGATCTCTCCTCACCTGCCCATCTGGAATGATTTGGAATGACTTTATTATCTTGAAAACTGATAAATACAGGGCATAGGGCCCCACCCGCACCCCATGGCCCCATTCCTCCCAGATCGTGCTCTCCTAGGTGGCAGCCACATTTGGGCTTCCAGCACTCCAGTGGGCACAGCCGCGGGGCAGCGGCCACTTGTTGTTACAGGAGGCAGTGCCACTTACTGCCAGGATGTGGCCATGTACTTCTCTCAGGAGGAGGGGCAACAGCTGGGCTCAGACCAGGAGGCGCTGTACAGGGACATGATGCTGGAGAACTGCAGGCAGGTGGCCTTGCTGGGACTCCCTGTCCCTAACCCAGAGCTCATCTCGCAGATGAAGCAGGGTGAAGAGCTGTGGGCACTAGGTCTTGTGGAAGCTAAGGACTGGAGTTCATGAGCAGGGGCAGCACAGAACTTGTGGTCAAGATGGAGGCAAGATAAACACTGCTCACTTCCTTGCACAACCACAGCAAAAATTACAGCTAGACTACAAAATAAATATCACCCAGAATAATCAGAAAATCAACCCATGTGGAAGTTTGACAACAAAGGAATGAAAGAAGTAACATTCATCCAGATGGATAGGAGGGGCAGAGAGACAACTACACATGGAGAGGTGAGGAGACATGGAACGGGTGGTCCCACACCCACATGTGGTGGATAAAAATCAGAAGGGATATCTTGGGAGTGAGGGATTCTAAGACCACTCAGCCCAGGGTCCCAGTGCCAGGAAGAGAAGACAAGTCTCCATAACTTCTGGCTCTAAAAACCAGTTGGGGTTGGGGTTGGGGTGGTGAAAGAAACTGGAATTCTCAGGAGTCTCCGCTTAAAAGGACCACAATAGTCGAAGGACTTACACAGACTTCACTCCCTCTGGGCTCCAGCACCAGGGCAGCAGCTGGAAAGACACCAGTGGCAAATGGGGAGAAATTGAAGTGTCTGGCATTAGGGTGAGTGTCAGGGGACAGCTTTCTCCTGGAGAAAATTTCAAAGGCCAGGTAGCAGCTGCAGCAGCAGCAGCCTTATCTGCTTTCTTAGCCCTCTCCCACACAGAGGCACAGAGCAGTGACACCATATTGGAGACTCCATCAACCTGATTCACATGGGTTGCCCTGCTCTGAAGACCACCTAAGACTCCACCCCATCCAACCTACCAGTGCACTTTTCTTCAATAGGCCATGCTACTAAGACAGGTAGTCAAAGCAGATGTATCTAATACACAGAAACACACACAGGGAGACTGCCAAATTGAGGAGATGGAGAAATATGGGCCAAATAAAAGAATAGAACAAAACTCCAGAAAAAGAACCTAACAAAATGGAGATAAGCAATCTGTCAGATGCAGAGTTCAAAACACTGGTTATTAGGATGCTCAAGGAACCCACTGGGCAATTCAAAAGCATAAAAAAGCTCCAGGCATAAATGAAGGTTACATTCAGTGAAATAAAGAAAAATTTCCAGGGAGCCAACAATGGAACAATGATTGGAACATAAGAAAAAATTCAATCAGAAAAGCAAGAAGAAAAAGAATCCTGAAAAACAGTGATAGGCTAAGGAGCCTCTGGGACAACTTAAAATGTATCAACATCCAAATCATAGAGGTGCTGGAAGGAGAAGAGATAGAGCAAGAAATTGAACACTTATTTGAAAAAATAATGAAAGAAAACTTCCTTAATTCAGTGAAGGAAATAGACATACGAGTCTAGGAAGTACAGAGAGTTCCAAACATGATGGACACAAAGAGGACCACAACGAGACACATCATAATTAAAATGCCAAAGGTGAAAGATAAAGAGAGCATCTTAAAAGCAGCAAGAGAAAAGCAGATAGTTACCTACTAAGGAGTTCCCATAAGACTGTCAGCTGAATTCTCAAAATAAACTTTGCAGGTAAGAAGGGGCTGGAAAGAAGTATTCAAAGTCATGAAAGACAAGGACCTACATCCAAGATGACTATCCAGCAAAGCTTTCATTTAGAATGGAAGGGCAGATAAAGTGCTTCTCAGATAAGGTCAAGTTAAAGGAGCTCCTCATCACCAAGCCCTTATTACATAAAATGTTAAAGGGACTTAGCTAAGAGAAAGAAGATGATCAAAATGATGAACTACTAGTAAAATGACAACAAACTCACAACTATCAACAACTGAACCTAAAAAATAAAAACTAAGCAAACAACTAGAACAGAAACAGAATCCTAGAAATGGAGATCACATGGAGGGGTAGGAAGGAGGATGAGGGAAACAGGGAATAAGAAGCATAATTGGTAGGCACAAAGTAGGTGGGGAGGTTAAGAATAGTAGGAAATGGAGAAGCCAAAGAACATGTGTGTGACCCATGGACATGAACTAAGGGTTGGGTGGGGAATGCTGGAGGGAGATGGGGTGCAGGGTAGTGTGGGAAAAGGGGGAGAAAAAAAATGAGACAACTGTAATAGCATAATCAGTAAATTATACTTAAAAAACCGAAATACAAATTGGTAGGTGCAGAATAGACAGGAGGGTGTTAAGAACAGCATAGGAAATGGAGAAGCCAAAGAACTTATATGCATGAGTCATGGACATGAACTAAGAGGGGACTGCTGGAGGGAAGGTGGGTACTGAGTGGAGGGGAGCAAAGGGAGAAAAATTGGGACAACTGTAATAGCATAATGAATAAAATATGTTCAAGAAAACAAAACATACATATGGGAAAGAATCAAGCATTTATCTTGCCTCTTCTACGTGAACTGGACTAAACTGAGATAAGGTGAATCATCTCATTATAAAAGTATTCCAATTAAAAATAAAAAGGAAATAATAGAATTAGAATACCACCGTTTTGCTGCCCCAAGTGAAATAATTGATCTAAGTACTTGCTGCATCAGTATCTGCTACGTTCACAGAAATGTAACAGAGAACAGGATGTTATGAGCCTTCTGTTTAGAGAGCACACTAGTAAATGGACAGAACAGGAGTCTGATTAAGCTTCTAAACCCAGCTGCCAACTTGCAAGAAATACAACCAATTCTGCCATAATGTGTTCTTAAGGATCTCTGTGCTATATAAAATCATGTAATTAAAAAGGCATAGGACTTGTGGCAATAATAAGGTTAAAAAACTTCCTTAGTGACACATTAAGAAATAGAATAGTAACCTAAGAAAAACAGTAACACATTTTTTACATACATGATATAGTTAAGAAACCCAAGAACACTATAATAAATATGGTAGTCTACCTTGTAAACTCCCTGATGATGTAGAGGTGGCATGGGAAGAGTTGCAGCTCATGCGTGACTTTGAAGTGGTGGAAGGATTGTTCTCTGAACTTGGAAGCAGGCTGTGACCCCAGATGTGGTTGGAGGCAGCTCATGATGCAGTGGCCTGAGGTACCTGGTGGATGTCTGAGGTGCGTGTACTCCTCTGCAGCCTGGCTTAGTTCAGCTGGGAGCAGTTCTGCCATTCACCCCGAGCTGTTTCTCCCGGGAAATGGCACTTGAGCAGTGTGAAATTCATTAGGCTCAAGTCCTTCCCTAACTTATCAATCAAGGTGAAACAAATGTGCATTTTCAACACCAGGTAGTTAAAAGGGCGTTTGCCTTATAGTAATTAATAATAACTAACTATACATTAGTTTTCTGTGGCTTTTTGTGTCTGTATTTTAATATAATGAAAAGACTTTTAAAAATAGTATTGAACCAGTGGCAAAAGTGAGAGGGAAAACTGAAAGGTAGTTTGCTTCTACGTTCATGTGGAGGCAGCTTTATTAAATGAAACCATGCGAGTGACACCATTCATTTATTTACTCATAAATCAGGGCGGTCTTAGTTGAGTGCCTACATGGTGCTAGGGCCTTTGGAAACAAAGGTGATGTGTGTTTTTGAAAACAAGTTTCCACCCTGAAGGATTTTAGTGTCTGCAAAAGCAGATGTTTAAACAGATAAACTACAGGCACTGTGCTAATGGCTATTTCCAGGGAAGAACTGAGTGGTGTGGAACAAGAAGGAACAACTTACCTTGGAGTTGGGGGCAGTGGCCCAGAGCAGCTTGAGTTTAGTCTTAAAATAAGACAGTGCAGATTGCAAGGATGTTCTGGACTTCCCTGGCACCCTTAATCCCTGACGAGAATCCACCCTACCTCTGCACCCACCAGCTGTTATCAGAGCACCTGAACTCTTACTGCTTCGAGGGAAGCAGACAACTTGGGCAGTCTGTCCAGTAGGAGTTTGATCTCTTAGCACCTCACCTGCCCCTCTGGACATCCCTGGGCCTCTGTTGGTTACCTTTTGTTCCCACCCTTAGACTGTTGTGGGGATTTGGCCAGTAGATGGAGGCTTGGCTTTTTTCTCTGGTGCCCAGGCAAGCCCAGTGTGTTTAGGGAAGTCTCTGTTACTGTTTGTGGCAGTGCAGAATTAGAAACCCAGCAACCAATTCAGTGAAAAAGAAATGCTCCACAAGGAAGGGTGAGTGACTGTGAAAGAGAGGCTGTGACTACTACTCAAAACAGCTACAGCATGGCTTTCCCTCCTTCTTTCTCCCCACTGCGGATTCATAATGCATCAGCCAGCCAGCCTTTCCTCTGAAATTCTCTCATGGGACCCTGTTCCCCTGAGCTGCAGAATGAAAACTCAGGGCTTGTTAAAAAACAACTACAACCACAAAACTCACTTTGTTAGGCTTAACACAGTGAATTTAAAAGGATGAAATCAATCATATAATTTAATTAGATGACTATTTTATAAATTGGTTAATCTTTTTTTTTTTTAACTTGAGGAAAGTCTGTTTTGCTTTGTTTTGGACCACAAGTTGTTTTGTCTCCCCAAATCCTGTATTGAATGGTAGATGAATATCCACCCTTTTTTCCTCCTTGTATTCTTTGAATAATGCTGCTAATCCTTCCCACCCTTGAAGGATTGGTGACTAGATAGATGGCTTGGGCTGACTGAAAAGAAGGTCATCTATGAAAAGCAAAAGAAAAGAGGCATATATTTTAAAATATGATTCTAAAATAATATCCTTGTCATATCACACAGACCAGTTTCTTAATGTTAGCTGTGCCCCAACAGGCACATCACTTAGATACCGTTTGTCTAGCCCCTAGATCTCCTCGTCTTTGAACGTAACTGGACATTAGTAAAATCACAGAGCCTGCTGTCAGTGCCTATGATGCAACTGGAAGTTTACAAAAGTGTTTTTTATTAGAAACAAGAACTGGAGATAATATGATCTGGGTAGCTATTTAAGGACTTTTTTTAAATTGTGAGGTTTGTCCTATGTATAGAAGGCATAAATGTACAATTAAAAAATAATTCTATTCTTTGCCAGTGTGGTTCAGTTAGTTGGAGCGTTGTCACATACACCAAAAGATCATGGCTTCAATTCCCAGTCAAGGCACATGCCTAGGTTGCAGGTTCGATCCCTGGTTGAGGTGCATATGAGAAGGCAACCAATCAGTGTTTCTCCCTCACATCAATGTTTCTTTCTGTCTCTCTCCCTCTCTCTCTAAAAGCAATGAAAAAAATGTCCTTAGGTGAGGATTAAAAACACTAAGGATTATAAAGCAAACCCATGTATTACCATCCTTGTCAAGAAAAACTGCCAGCATGCCAGAAGCCCACTCCCACCCGTCCATCCTCAGTAACTCCATCTCTCTTTCAGAGGTAACCATGAGCCCGACTTTCCCCCTGCTGTTCTTGATAGTTTTTTTTTTTAAGATTTATTTATTTATTTATCTTTAGAGGGGAAGGGAAGGAGAGAGGGAGAGAAACATCAATGTGTGGTTGCCTCTCATGCGTCCCCTGCCGGGAACTGGCCTGTAACCCAGGCATGTGCCCTGACTGGGAATCGAACCGCAACTGTCTGGTTCACAGGCCCGTGCTCAGTCCACTGAGCTACACCAGCCAGGGCTTGTTCTTGATAGTTTTACTACCCACGTATGGATCCCTAAACAATGTAGTTAAGTTGTAGCTCTTTTTGACTTTACGTAACATGGAATCATACGGTAGACATTCTTCGTGTCTTGCTGCTTTTGTTCATCAGTGCCTATGAGATTCACCCATGTTGCCTGTAACCGCAACTCTCTTCTTTTCACTACTCTCTAATGTTATGAATATACTGTGAGTGGGGGGGAGGGGCGGGGGAGGGGGAAGTAGAAGAGGGTTTAAGGGGGATAAATGGTAATAGAAAAAATGCAGTTAAAAAAAGAATATACTGTATATAAATATTTATCCAGTCAAGTGTTGATAAATACTTGGCTATTCACACACACAATCAACATGTTTAACTATCATTAAAGCAGCAGTTTAAAAATGCTACCTAGGTATCACACATTTACTTTTCTATAACAAGAAATAGTGAATAGCTGTTATTAGAACATTGATGGTAAAATTATAGCAGTAGCTTTTAAAAATGGATATTGTAGGATTGAGATCAGATTGTCTGTTGGGGTGTCCAATCTTTGGGCATCTCTGAGCCACACTGGGAGAAGAAGAGCTGTCTTGGGCCACACATTAAATATACAAAAACAATTTAAAAATCTCATAATGTTTTAAGTAAATTTATAATTTTGTGTTGGGCCGCATTCACAGCCACCCAGGCCTGCATGTGGCCCACAGACCGCAGATGGGACACCCCTGGCTCTAATGGATACAACAGTCCTTAGAAAATTGTATGGACATTCCCAAACTGCCTAATTATACTTCATCAGAGAGAATGCAGTGCCGTTTCCCACACTTAGAGTAGTTGCTTCCATTATAGTATCAGAATGAGTTTGATTTTATTTTATTTTTCTGAATTACTGTGTTTTTATTGGAATTGAAGTAATCTGTACATTTACACTCCCCCGGCCTGCTCCCCATTAATCCTTTCATACCATTTCTCCCACTTGGCCCTGGTCTTATAGATCCCACCACTCAGCTCTCACACCCTCTCCCTTCTCATCTCTGTATGAGATGTAATTTAGAAACTGATATTTTTCACATAAATTCTGATTTCTACTTCAAACAAGCAGTTCTCACTCTTAATGTTGTATATTACAAATAAAACCAGTTTTAACCACAGAACTATAACTACTATTCCATATCTGTAAGTGGCAGAGACAGGCAGGGACTCCTGAGTCACAATAGAACGAGAAGGTTCTGATTTGTATCACAGCCTTTCAATATCCTTAACTTTCTCTTTTACTTTTTATTGAAAGCCCATGCCTGTTACGTGACCTATAAATAAAATTTATCAAATATTCTGATTTAGCTATCACTTAAAAACATTTTTTATTTTCCTGATTTTGCCCAGCAATTTAAAAAATATTTTTTGTTCCTCCTACTTCAAAACATTTATTCTGTAGATTGTTCACATTTCTCCTTCCCACACAGTGCTGTGACAGAATTAAAATAATCTGTGATAGTTAACCAACCACCCACTCGGACATAGTGGTCAGAAAAGGAAAACTATTGTTCACTTAAGGGTTTTCTTTTTCTTGCCTTCAAAAAATTATGTGAGCAGATTAAATTTATATGTTTTATATGTCATAAATGTTAAACTCAGTACTTGGAACTGCATTGGGAATGCGGTAGGCATTCAGTAAATTTGGTGAATGAACAAATGTTTAATTAAACCTAGGGTTTTGTTACCCATTTTAATATTATTAACTTGTGTAAAAATATTTCTATTAATGCAAATATACTATTAGGATAGCCATTTTTCAGTAAAGTTTCTTTAAAGAAAAAAATTCCATTTTGACCCTTGCAAGCATGGCTCAGTTGGTTGAGCGTAACACTGCAAGCTCAAGGGTTGCTGGTTCGATTCCCAGTTGGGACACATGTCTGGGATGCAGGCCAAGTCCCTGGTTGGGAGGCATGCAACCAACTGATGTTTCCCTCACACATTGATGTTTCTCTCCCTCTTTCTCCTTTCCTTCCCCTCGCTGTAAAAATAAATGCAATCTAATAAAATTCTGTTTTGAAATCTGTTGTGCCATTTGCTCCCATCTTTCAGTGGACACTTTGCACAAGTGAGGGTCCACTTCATTCCCCAAATGAGCTGCTGAAGCTGGTATCAACAGCCCAGTCCTAGCCGCAGCTCCTGGCCAATGGATATGGAATAACACCACAGCCTGTTATTGCAGGCCAAGGCCCCACCAGGAGCTGTGGAGAGACTAGGATAGGAGAGGATGCCTCTCCAACCCCACTCCCAAATAAATGGGGTGCTTCCTAGGAGCAGGTCCAATTGCACCCATGGGCTTTACCTGTTGGTGGCAGTCAGGCACGGAGTGGTTTCCCTCTGGCCTGCCACCACTGCTGCCTGGAAGCAGCACAGCCTCAAGTCTTTCTTTACATTCAACCTAAACATTCTATACTTAAAGAATCAATCACCTAAGTCATTTATTTTTCACACTTTTTTTCCAGGTCAACAAATTTTAAATTTATAGTTCAGGGACTACCTACACCTTTTAAAAACATTTTTTTCTTTCTGTCCCTTTATAGCAGTGGTTTTCAAGCTGCCCTCTAAGGAGTTCCATGGGGTACTGACAAGGTATCCTCAGAGATGAGAGGATACCATTTTATTGGTTTTATACATGGGCTTTCACACAGGTAGTGTTTTAAAAATAGTTACTAGGATTAACTGTTTTAAAAGTTCTCCCATAACCACAAATTTTTGGTAAAAGTGTTACAATTATTCTATACATTTTCTTTTCTATTACTTACAGAATTTAAAAACAATCATAATATCTAAGAGCAATGACAAACACCATTTTGTTAAAACTGAATCTTAGGGCAGATTTCTATTCTAGGCAATATTCTGTGAAATTAATGGATTATTTCACTATTCCACTGAAAATAATATGGAGCATCAATGTAATTATATATTCATTCATATAAAAATGCTTTATTTTCATTTAATAAGGTTGGCTTCAGAGGTTTGCAATTTAACAAGGTAAAAGTAACCATCACAGATACGACTTAATTGCTTAGTTGGCTTAGCTTTGAAACTTAAAATAAGAATAGTAAGCAACTGCAATTTAAGAAAATCTTATTGACAGTTAATATGCTCATTTCTCAGTTATCCCCAGAATTTTATAAAAATAAATTGAATGAAAGTTATTGAATGAAAACCTACACTGGATTTCTCTCTCCCACCACTTCCTTCTGTGTTTTTGAGTTTGGAGGCAAATCTTATTTTATGCTGGAAATGGTACTTCCTGAAAAGAGTAGAATAACCACCATACAATTCTTTTTACCTGTTAACCTTACACTAAAAACAAACAACAACAACAAAACCCCACCTTCCACAAAATCTTGGTCAATCCATACAGGTTCAGGTTTGAGATAAAAATTTATTTAAAGAGCCCTGGCTGGTGTAGCTCAATGGATTGAGTGCGGGCCTGCGAACCAGACGATCATGGTTCGATTCCCAGTCAGGGCACATGCCAGGCCAGTTCCTGGCAGGGGACTCACGAGAGGCAGCCATACATTGATATTTCTCTCCTTCTCTCCTTCCCTTACCCTCTAAGGATAAATAAATAAAAATCTTTTAAAAAATTATTTAAAGACTACCACAAATAAGCATAAATTAGTTTCCTTTCATCATCAACAGTTCGGGCCACATATATGCCAGGTAAGGGAGGCCCTGGGGTAAAGCTACAATGAGGCAAGGTCTCTGCCTTCACATGCTAGAGAGGAAGCAATCATGTAAACAATTACATAGAGTGTTGTAAAGACCACAGTAGAAGTTTGTCTAAGATGCTATGAGGGGAAGGGTCATGCCCAAGAAAGCCTCCTAGCTCTGGTTGGTGTGCCTCAATGGATTGAATGCCAACCTGTGAATCAAAGGGTTGCTGGTTCAAATCCCAGTCAGAGCACACGCCTGTTTCACGCCAGGTTCCCAGTTGGGGGCGCTCGAGAGGCAACCAATGGATGTCTCTCTCACACATCGATGTTTCTCTGTCTCTTCCCTCCCTTTCTCTCTCTCTAAAAATAAATACAAAATAAAAAAATGAAAAAGCCTTCTCAAAGGAGACGTTTTTAATTATCACATTGGTTGGTAGTTTGAATGAAATACTACTGATAAAACAGCATAAGAAAATTTGCTGACCTTTAATCCTAAGGAAAGCATGTGCTTCTTTTTACATTACTAGTTTAACATACTTTATATTATTAATATTCTTAGTAAATGCTCAAATAGTTTTAACAGGACTTTACAGTTTATCTTTTTTAACAGCCCACTTGAGTGAAAGTAATGAAACAAACAGCATATTTGCCATTTGGAATGTATTGATAAGGATGTTTGAGAACCCTTGTTACCAAGGGTTCTGTTTGTGCTTTATATGTTATAGTCCATTGAGATAATAGAAATATTTTAATGACCTACTACTGTTTGTGTTTTCTAGATGAAAACTTTTCAATTCCTCATAATAAAAGGGGAGTTCTTGGAATGGTCAACAAAGGCCGTCACAGCAATGGTTCACAGTTCTACATCACACTACAAGCAACTCCCTACCTAGATAAAAAATATGTGGCTTTTGGGTATGTGTATTTAAGTTTGTGTATATTGTATTCATATATGTAAAACTGTGGTTCAAAAAATTTGATTCAGTATTGTGTGAGTAAGAGAATTTAGTTCTAAATTTGTCTTTAGTTACTAAGAGTTTAGAAGAGAATTTAAAAGCAAAAATAATACAAACATATTTAGAAATATTTTGTAAGAAACTTTTTATCTATTATAAACAGACACCATTTAGGAGGCACAGCTATTGTAATCTTATATTCATCCATCCATCCATTTACATTCAGCCTCAAAGATATCAATTCTTAATTACTATGAATAATACCATAGTGTTTAATAATGTAGCTATATTTACCTGCAGAAGTGAGCTGAAACTATTTAATTGTCTATGAACACCGAGGGGATAGATGAAAACTATCCAATTTGCAAGTAACTTTTTTATTTTTTAAAGATTTTATTTACTTTATTTTTAGAGGGGAAGAGGAGGGAGAGAAACATCAATGTGTGGTTGCCTCTTGTATGCTCCCAACTGGGGACCTGGCCCGCAACCCAGGCATGTGCCCTGACTGGGAATTGAACTGGCAACCCTTTGGTTCACAGGCCAGCACTCAATCCACTGAGCCATACCAGCTAGGGTGCAAGTAATTCTTTTTTATTGAGCAATTTAAAATATAGAACTATCTTAGGTAATTACCAGAATATCAGCAAGATGCTTATAGGCATGTGGACCTAAAATGGATGATATACTTTTTATCAGTTGTGTTTCATATCTTTACTTAATTACTTGTGTCTTCCCTGAAATGATGTAGTGTTAGAATTTTTGAGTATTACATTATTCCAGCCACTCCATGGGGATAATTATGAACTCTTCATTACATGGAGAAATTTCATGCCAGTGTTCATCTTAACCACAAATTTTGTATATGGCCATTGAGTACTTGAAACATGGCTAATACAATTGAGGAGCTAAATTTTATTTCACTTTAACTATATTTAAGTAGCCACACATGCCCGTGTTGGGCGCTGAAGTTCTAGTGGAACTCCTAGGATTTTGGAGCCTGTTGCATGGTTGGTACCATTCACCAAGATAGAGAATACAAACAGAAGGATATGGGAGAGAAGATCATGAACCTAGGATGGGCAAGTTATGATTCGGATTAAGACACAACAAGCAGGTGGCAACTTCTGAATACCAGGAGTAGGTGCTCAGGCTGGACAAGGGCTGGAGTTGTAGATTTTGGAAGCTGTCGACGTGGCAGCTGAGCTACAGCTGGAGCAGAGTACCATCACTCCCGTAACAACTTCTGGGCCTTCGTTTGTTTGTTCTGCCTCCCTTCAACCTGCCAAAATTCTGTTCAAGGCTTAGGTCAGAAACCTCCCTGATTACCAAGATGAAGCTAGTCGTTGTCCTCTTTGGCACACTCTGAACAATTGGAGTAGGGACTGGGTCTTACTCATCTTGTGCCCTAACACCTATCACAATGCACACGGTGCACACAGTAGGTGCTTCTTCAGTATTTGTGAAACCAATTTGGAGACTAGGTGTCACCTCTTTGGAGAGGTGAATCTGTCCCTTTTCTCCTGCTCTTCATCCTCACAATGTACCTTCTGTGTCACGGTTTCTGAATGGGATGGCAAAAATAGAGCATGACAAAGATGACTAGAGCATAATCAGTGTCAGCACTGTGTCCTTCCAAAGGGGCATGAAATGGAAATTGCACCTTCCCCGCAGCCACACCTCAACCCAAGCAAGCATGGGTAGAGGGCGCTGGTCCTATGCTTGGGGCTCTTTTAATTGAACCATCAGAGTTCCACCTAATGGCTAATGAATGTCTAGAGACTCTAGTGTGGCTTTGAGCTTTTATTCATGTATCTAGTGGATGTTGATTAGGTGCCCAGTATGTGCTAGGTGCTGAGCATTAAGCAAAGGCATGATCTCTGTCCTCAGAAGAGAATCAGAAATGAATCAGAGAAAAATACAAATAAATAACAATTTTAACCCTGGTAATTCCTATAAAGGGATCTGGGAAACTTCCACAAGTGATGACTGAGCTAAGATCTGAAGGAAGGCCAGGAAGTGACCACGCAAAGGCGTTGGGGTAGGGGCAAGAGCAAAGGAGACAGCTGTGGCAGGAGGGGCTCAAGGTGCCACCAAGGTAGAGAGCCAGTCTGGCTGGAGCAGAGCGCAAGGAGAGCATGCTGCCAGGTAGCCCTAGAGGGGTGTGGGGATGCTGGCCAGGGTGGAGATTCAGTTTTAGCATAGGGATAATGGGAAAGTATTGAAGTACTTTAAACAGGGAAACAAGATTGGACGATTTGCATTTTTAAAACTTCACCCTGATGGCTATGAAAGTAACAGATCGTAAGAGTTCCAGATAGGTGTAAGGGAACCCTGGCAATACAGACACATTGAGAGCTATTTAAGATATTTATGACTGATGTTAATTTAACTTGTAGGAAATATCCTTAGCTAAGCTAGATAGGACTCAATTTAGGGATGTAAGCTAAATGTGAAAATGTATGACTGACTAAATTTTCCACACTTTCTCCTACATTAGGCAATTAATTGAAGGAAAAGAAGTTCTCCAACAACTAGAATCAGTTCCAACAGAGAATGAAAGACCAATACAACAATGTACAATTATTGACAGTGGAAATATTTATGCTTAATTTTCGTATACATATTTCTGATCAGCTGTTTCTAGATTTAAACCATGCTTAATAAAATTTAATGTGAAAGCTGTGGCAGATGCTGTAGGTTGTCTCACCCAACACCCAGTATCTCCCCATTTTCTTTTGTGCATTTGCCAGAGACTGCAAAAACATAAAACTCAATTTCCCTACCAAGATTTTTAGCCTTCTTTACTGCCAGGAATAGCCATGGGATACAATTCTAGCCAGTGAGGCAGGAGTAGAATGCCAGTGATCCTGCCCTTTCCCCTTCACACAGTCTTAAATGCAGAGGCTGGAGCCATGAAAGGAAAGGTCAAGTACCCTGGCTGGTGTGGCTCAGTGGATAGAGTGCCAGCCTGCAAAACAAAGGGTCGCTAGTTTGATTCCCACAGAGCACATGCCTGGGTTGCAGGCCAGGTCCCCAGTAGGGGGCCCATGAGAGGCACCCACACATTGACTTTTCCCTCCCTCTAAAAATAAATAAAATCATTAGGGGGGAAAAAGGCCAAGAGAACTGCAGAGATATCAGCCCCAGCTCTTGAATTGTGTAACCAGTACCAGCCAACTGCCTATCTTTGGACCTCTTACTACAGGAGGCAAATAGACCCTTATGTTACTGTTGGTAGAGTATTGTTACTTGTAGCCCAAACCATTCACTTATAGCAGTACCTAATGAATGGAGTTTGAACCCTAAAATATTTGTAATTATCTGCCATGAGAAACTTACTAAATAACCAAGTAGGAGGGACAATAGAAGAAAAAAAATTTGTTAAATTCCCATTTACACACAACATTCAGAAAAAAACATCTTTGGATGTTTTTAGGGGCGTGAATACTTGTCTCCTAGCCATACCAACCCAGGGCTTGGGTTCTAGTCCCGCTTGTGGTTGACTCCTGAGACATTAGCGGGGATCCAGCTTTATCAATTGCTCCTTAATCTGAGATTCTCAAATCCATGTTACCTGAGGAATTTTTTCTACAAGACTGCTGGATCCTGTCATCGACCTACTCAGTCTCCAACATCTGAGACAGGGATTCTGCTGCGCATTTGTTTAGCTCTCCCCCCAGAGGTTATTTAGCACGCTGGGCACGAGTTGTTGGGGAATCACTGAAGACCTAAGTAATGGTTTCAGCCATTTCAGTGATCTTGACTCAGTGACCCTGCTCAGCCACCACTGCCTCTGCCGTCCTGCTCCACCCAGAGCCACTGTGATTTTCTTGCCCTTAGCAGGCTTGTCTTCAAATGTGATCTCTCTTTGAGCCAATCTTATAGAGACAAATCTCTAAATGACTTACGGCTTGCCAAAGGTAAGCGTGTGATTTTTTTAAAAATGATTCTAGATACACAGGAAGTTGCAAAAATAGTACAGAGCAGTTCAGTGTACCAATCACCTCATTTCCCCAATGTGCATCTTATTCAACTACAATACAGTACACCAGAATAGGCAATTGACATTGGTACGACATACACTGTCATTTCATCATGTGTAGACTCATGTGACTGACACCAAGACACAGAACTTTCCCAGTACTACAGAGACTTCCCTGGGGCTACCCCTTTGTAGATCTACTGCCCTGCCCTCTACCATCCCTAACTCCTGAACATTGGTGTATTTATATATTTATACACACACATACTCTTTAATAGAATAGCTCATTACAATATAGCATAGGGTTTTATACTAAGATCTGAAGTGGATGGGGACATTCTCAACTGACCCAGAGATAGCCCTTAAGGATGTGTGTCTTAGAGGCAGGCAGCCTGGGTGTGAATCCTGGCTCTGCCACTCCCTAGCTGCAAAAGAACTTCACTGTGCCTCCATTTCCTCATCTCAAAATAGTAGTAACCACCACAGAGAGCTGTGAGGATTCAAGGAATCAGTACCTTGTGGACTGGACCTAGAGTGGGGCCCTTTACACTGTGAGTGCTCAGTAAGTTACCAGTGTGTAACCTTCAGGGTGTTGTCCAGGAACTTGTTTTTTTTTTTTCAGCTAAAAGTAAGTTTATTTAAGCACAAAGGGTGAGTCAACACAAAGAAAACAGAAGTAGCAGTACTTGCAGCCTAAGACAGGTGTGTCCTCCCCGGTTGGCCCTGCAGCCATCTTGGGGTGAGGCACTACCTGGACACCTCACTTGCTTACAGGGGCCTGGTAGGGCTCCCACAATCCCATCCTCCAGTTCCCTGGGCCTGGCAGGGCACGCGCTCAAAGGCTTCACTGAGAATGGAGCCTGCATGGGGTAGGCAGGGTCACAGTGAGCTGGGCCTCAGTCACTGTCATGCCCTCGCCTCCTCTTGCAGCAGGGCGAGGAGTCAGAGTCGTGCCTGCGATGGTGAGCCCTGGATGGAGCCGGGGATGGCGAGGAGGCTGCCCTGGTCCTGTGCTCCTTTTCTCTCTTCTTCTCTTTTTTGTGCTTCTTTTTCTTCTTCTTTTCTTTCCTGCTCTTCTTGTGACTCTGGGGGCCCGGTTCTGCCTTCTCCTGTGGTCTGGGCTTCTTCCGGGCTGGGGAGGCCCCAGGCCGACTGCTCTCCACTCGGTGGTGTGTAAACACTGGGAGTCCCAGCTTAGCTGCCTCCTTGTCTTCTCGAGACAATGCCACTCGGCCTGCAGAGCCACTTGAGCTCCCCAGGCCCAGGAGCCGGTCCACTCCCTTCTCCTCAGGGTCACTTCCTTCACGCTTGCAGATCTCCACAAAGTCCTCCTTGCTGAGGCCAGTGGGCTGTTTCCTCACATTCTTGTAGCCCAGTGCCGCCATGAGTGCCTCCTGCTCTGCCTGCCTCACGGCCGCCAGCTCCTGCTCCCGACTCATCCCCGTGCAATCTGCTCTGCCCTTAGTGTACCAGGTGAGGTCACGGCCCTTCTGCCAGCGGCCTACCGGGGCCATCAGCGAGTTGCCCAAGTAGTTCTCCCGCTGCTTGTCAGTCTTCACATCCTCCCAGCTGAACTGGTCCTGCCCACCCCGCACGCCGCCTCTGCTGGAGCCAAACATGGTGCCAGCTGTCCGTGTGGCCTCTGGTCCGGAACTTGTATTTTCAAAAGCCCCTCAACGACTGACTGACAGCCAGATTTGGGAATCACTGAAGAGGAGCTATCTCCTCTTCCTCTCTTTAAGTTTTGGCCAACCTGACAACTCAGGCTGTTGTCTGAAGCCTCCAGATGACCTCTCTGGGCCTTTGGATGGGTTCCTGTGGTCACACTGGGAACGTCTCAAAGCCGGGAGCTGGGCTTACCACAGGGACTCTCACCAGCTAGTGAAGCATGCGATGAATGAAACCAATGCTTTGCAGAGATCCTGGTTAAAACATATTACAAGAATTAATCATATAACAGGGAGCAGAGTAATTCTTACTGGCAATGAACCTGTACATCATGACGTTAAGTATTTTATGTGAAAGAACTAGATTATCTGCATGGGTTTAAGAAACTGATTCCAGCTCCCCTATTTTTCATTTAGCTGTAGTGTAAAGGGAGATCACTGCAAACTTTCTAAAGAATGGCACAGTCATTCAACGAGTGGACTCGTTCCTGCTCACTTTCCACTCTCAGGCTGTGTAAGAAGTTTTACTGATTTGTGCATGGAGTGGTTCTTATTATCCCCACTAAACATACATACTATGTTTATCAGAACATAGTATATATTAGAATGACTTATATGTTTCAACATGTTTGGAGAAACTGATTGTTACGAAGAACTCAAAGCTTATCCCACTTAACTCCAAATATAAGACTTTAACCAAATTAAAAACTGTAATTTGATTAAACAGAAGGAATTCTATATTTTTCCAAGTCTACAAATATGAGAGTAGTCATTCTGATGATTTATACAAAATGTTAGTTATATGCCCTAATTGCTGATATGTCACAGTCAAGTAAACAGGCTGTATGCATCTTACACTAAGCCACATTAATAAGAAGAGTGTGGTATATGGACGTTCTTATTTTAGGAAATTTGAGGAACATTTAAATTCCATCTAAAGCATTTTCCCCCAACTAAACAATGCCAGTTATTTGTCAGTGAATAATTAGGCTGGTAACCTCAGGATCCCAGTCTGAATCTTTCCACTTTATACATATTTTTAAATTAGGCATGTTTTAGTCCCAGCTATCTAGCACTGTGGCAGTTAAATTACTTAACCTTTAACGCTCCCTCATTTGTGAGAAGAGCACAGAAGTGAAAAAGCTGTTAGCTCCCTTCCATTAATAAATTCATAGGGGGTGGGATGGGATGGGAGTAATAGACAGAAAACTGTACTTGAAAAATAATTAAATAAAAAAATTGGGAAGAAAAAAAATTCATAAAATCACTAACAATATCACTACTTACTTTGGAACTTCAATTTCATTAGTAAAATGAGGGTCCATCTATCTCACAGTGGTCTGAGGATTAACAGATAATATGTGAAGATACTTCCCATAGTGCTTGACCCACAGCAGATATTAAATAAAAATCGGTTCCCCTTCTGGAATATCAACTCACACAAACAGTCAAGCTGCCACTAACAGGACAGCATCGTCAAGAAACATGGAGTCCCTGTTATGTTTGGTATTAGCCATTCTAACATCGTTGATTTTCAACTGACTGAATTAATTCATACTCAAAATTAAAACTGATGTCTAAAACCTTGTGATATTCTCTCCTGTATGGAAACTCATTTTTAAGTCAGTACTTTAGCGATTATACTATTACCATTCCCAAAATGAAATCACAACTTAAAACTTGCAAATCTAGTCAGTCCGTATTTCAAATACACTTTATACAACATACAAAATATCTGTAACAATCTCAATAGTAACACATACAACAAATTATGAGGTTTGGTATTTGATAGGGGACTTTCAAAATGTGCTAAATCATAGGCTCGTTTTCTTCAGTGTGCATCAGAAGTGCTTGAACCTCTAAAATCAGATTTCTGGGGCTCATCCCTTACGTATTCTCAAAACTTATCTTTCTGCTTCAAACTCATTGTATAAAACAGCACCTCCGGTCCCCATCAACCCCAAAACAGTGGACATGTCCGTCCATACATTAGACATTAGCTTTTACAGTCTAATTTTTACCATTTGATGTAAGCATGGCTGCACTTGTGAATGTTTCTGTGAGACTGGACATCAGATGGCGCTCACCCTTAATAAAAGCCTGAGCAGCGACGGAAAATTAACAGGCATTTCTAAATCAAGCCCTGACGCTAAGCAATCACTGTGTTTTGGTCCAGTCACTAATGAATCTTCACTCACCTGCAAAGTTGAGATAGGAAGCCATCAGATGGATTTCCAATTCAGATCCGTCTTCGATTTTCTGACTATGGCTGCTGCTAACGCTGGCTGAAACAGCAAGAAATTCGGAAAAGTCATGTTAGGAAAGTGTGAAAGAGACAGTGTACGGCTCCGGCAAGAAGGCAGGAGACCACTTTCGGTGTTTTCGCGGCTCACATAACGTGGGCGGCGGGGCAGAAATCCCTTAACCACGTGGTCTCCATTTCCCCAGGGAGTCCCAATAGGGGATGACTTCCAGAAAAATCGACTTCTAAGGTAAAAAGCACGGGTACTATTAAGTACATATATACTCAAGACCTTGGGAAGGCGGAAGCACGGCCCACATTTAAATATTACCCTGTCGTAACGCACCCTTCGGAGACAACTTCCGCCCTGGGCGACTCAGGTCCGGAAAGCGAGGCGCTGGGGTCACGTGAGGCTATAGAAGTCACAGCCTCACTGGTCGCTCTGAGGGGACGCCACCGCCACGTCACGTAGGTTGTTCCATCCAAGCCAAGGTGGGAGCTTTCCTTATGCAGGAAAAAGAAAAGCTCAATTACGTCCCTATGGTAATCATAGGGTAAAGAAAATAGTTTCATATGTATAACACTTTCAGTGTCTTGGAATATTACAGTCTCTTTGGGGGACAACGGTTTATTCCCTCGGTTTATTCTAGATGATGCGTCTGTTCCCCCTCCCGTAGTATTGCAGTTGGTATCGACTACACCCGGCCCCCGCCCGCTTCGCCCCTCCAAGCCGCGGCTTGGGTCCCTCACGTGACCCCAGCGCGTTCCTGCTGGGGAGCAGAGTGTGGGAGGAGTTGCTGCAGGAGCTTTAGGTGCCCACCGAGCGTTGTGCGCTGCAGTTTTGGGCAGAATACCGACGGTGACGGCGCGATGTCGGGGCTCTCCCGCCTGCTGTTTTGGGCCGTCGCCTGCCGGGCCGCGCTCTGTGTGCTGACGGAGGCTGGGAACACCACCCTGGCCGCGAGCACGACTCCAGCGCCCACCAACCACACACTCTCAACGCCGTTGACGACCCTCGTTCCGGCCACCAGTCCAGCACCTGGTGGGTGCCGGCCCAACCGGCTTCTTGCTCTCGTTCTCCCGCCCGGGCGAGCTGCCCTTGTTGCCCGCGCTCCGCGCTCGGCCAACATGGCGGCCCGTCCAAGTCCTGTCGGGGCCGGGTGCGGGGTGGCCGGGGTGGGGAAGCGCCGGGGTGATAAGGGGCGGCGGAGCTCTTGGGGGCCTTTACGCAGTTTGTAACTCCAGTTTCCCAGTTCGAGGTGCTGTATAAAAGTGGAGGTTATAAAGTCTTCACCTTGCCGTAGGCTTGGAAGGAGGGACGTGGCCTCTTCCGTGGTGCGGGCACTGGGGTTGATCATGGGGCGAGCCGACGCGTCTCCTAAGTTGATGAGACCGAGCTCCCTCTCCCCAAGGTTAGTCGTTTGTCCACCCAGGTCTTCGGACCGAAGGGAGGCTTCTTCAAAAGTTGGCAGAAGGGGGGAGGGGAAACTGAAGACATTGATTTTCGCTTGTGTCTCGAGACTTGGGTCTGAGAAATAAGTTGCCTGAGATTTAACTACCTTAATTTTGCGGATAGTTATGAGATTTACCTTACGTTTGAGCGTTTAATTAAAACTTTACACCCCGTGCTACGTGCAAACGAGGAAAAGTACCCATTCGTCTACCCAGTGTTTAGCGTATGTCTCTTAGGCTAAACTATAAGGTGGGTGGTGAGACCGAGAAGTAGAGCGGAAGGAACTGCTGGGACCGTATGTATATTACGTCGTGGAGCTGGTTAGTGGAACCAGGTCTGTCGATTTTCTAGAGCCCAATCAGGAACACCCCTTATGTTAGTCTTTGCAGTCTACTGGTTGAGGCATACTCTGAACTTTGGCAATATCGTGACAATACAAAAAAGAATGGGAGATAAATTTGAGATAGTAAGGTGAAGAAACTAGATATATGAAACTTGCAGTCTAGAGTGGCTGGTTAGTCTAGGTAATAGTGGGTAAGTAACTGGCATTTTGATGAAATGAATAATTGCTGGCTTTTACCTTGGTGTTTTTCTTAAGGTCGATCATACTGTTGTACAATATCTTCCCTAGTTTTTGTATTTTATAAAAGCTTAATAATATATTAATGAACTGAAAAGTGTTTGTTAGATTCAGAGTAATGTGATAGTAACATTTTAAGTTTTTTAAATGAAAGGAAATTGCAGTTTAATACTGGAAGTCCTAACCCTCCCCATTTTTAAGATGATAAAGCGGCATATGTTTCATCTCCTAATTACTTGGCAGTTTCCTCTCAGAATTGTAGTTTGGTTGTGTTTTTTGTTTTTTAAAGAGAAGCTTGAAAATATGAAGTTAATTGCCATTGTGTAATTTAATGCATACAAAGGAGATGATTTGTGTTTTCTGTAAGTGGTAGTTGTATAGGCTGCAATCTGAAAGGTAGGTTCAGTTCATTGTATCATACTATACTACCCAAGCATTCATCATCAAACACAAAAGTTTAAACAACTACTATTTTTCTCTGTGTACAAATCTCTGAAAGACTTAACCCCTCCCCCCATACATGTCCCCAGTCTCAGATAAATACTGATGATGAAGTATAGAAACGTAAGCCCATAGTCTATAGTCTATTTGTCCATACATTGAATTGTAATTATCATTCCTTGAAGTCTTGTTTCTGGGACATTTGGCTTCGAATTATCAAAAAAGATCTTACTAATTTGTTAAATTACAGGTACATAGCTGTAGCCCCCTCCGAAGGTGTTGTCTCTTACTCTTTGGTCATAGAGGACCTTGGAAAGAGTGAATCATTTATTAATGATGAGTGTCTGGGGTTTTTCAGAATGGGCATCATCAAATCTTGAGCTTAACCTGTAATACATCTTTATTACTATTAAAAATTGTAGTGTCTCATCTGATGTTTTGGGGCAGTGGTTTCTCTGTTTATATTGTTGGCCTTGTAACTGTCCTTTTCGTTCTACAATATTTTTATTTTTTAAGGATGCTTTAAAATGCAACACGAAATTCTCTGTGTGTGAAAGAGTTGCCATGTAAAGGGGGTGGGTTTTAAATAGGTACCACAAAGTACTCGGTGTTCCACTAATTTGTGTTTCTCCCCCCTCTCTCTCGGGTCAACTGGGGCCTCGTAAGTCATTTAAACAATTGAAATTTCTTAACCAGTTCATAAAGTTTTGTGTGTGTGTGGTTTAAAAAAACACATGAGATCTACCCTCAACAAATTTTAAGGGCATTGTAAGTTTTAACTGTAAGTACGGTGATACATAGATCTCTAAAGTTTTTCATGTTGCTTGAAACTTTATAGTCTTTGGACTGTTCCCTGTTCTGCCCCCATGCCTTGCAACCACCATTCTACTTTTTGCTTCTGAGTTTGACTCATTTTAAGATTTTATTTGTTTATTAGAGATGTGGGCAGGGAGGGAAAGAGAGAAACATCGAACTGTTGCACATGCCCCAGCCAGGAACCAGGCCTGCAAGGAGGCATGTGCCCTGACCCAGAATCCAGCCAGGGACCTTTTGTTTTTGCTGGACGGCGGTCAACTAACTGAGCCAGGGTGATCAGGGCTGAGTTGACAATTTTAGATACATAAAAATGAAATTATGCAGTGTTTGTCCTTCTGTGACTTGCTTATTTCATGTAGCATAATGACTTCAAGGACTGTCCATGTTGCAGTATATGACAGGATTTCCCTTTTTAATGACTGAATAACATTATGCTGTATATGTATAATACATGTTTGTTACCTTTTCATCTACTGATAGGCTAAAAAGTATTACCATTTTTCTGAACTAGTAAGTCTCCTCTGCAATACTTACTGTGTTAAAGAAAAAATAAGTAATACAAACTCAATATCAGTTGCCAATTAATTGATTTCATACATTCCTCCCTACCCCAGAAACCTGTGAAAACCGCAGCAGCTGCATTTCCTGTGTTAATGCTAGCAATACTATCGCTAATACTACCTGTTTTTGGGTGGAATGTAAAGGTAAGAAACTTTGAGGTTGTTTTAATTTTGAGAATGCAAAACTGTTTTGTTATAAGACTTTAAAAAATACTACAGGAAAAAAATACTACAGGATATCAAACATTTGAAAATTATGTAGAACATTTATGTCAATGTACACCCTTTTTTTTTTGACAAGTCAAGTACTTTTCCTATACAGTACCAATTACCTAACACTTCTCCCTAAAATCTCTTCTTGTCACCCATTCCCGTAGCCCTCTTTAATTCTTTATACTTGATAATTAAAGCTTAATAGTTTTAAAGGAAGAGAGATTATAGATCTTTGTAGGATACAGTGCAAATAGCTGTGAAAGGAAGTTGTGAAATTTTCCTGTGGAAACTTCCCCAGAAAAGTGTTGGAGGCATTTATTCTCCGTGTGTCCAGTTAGATGAACTTAAACCTTATGAAACATAGGGGGGAAGGATGAGGTGGGGAGTCACCTCATCCTTTGCTGTGCTTTTTTTAAGTTTTAAAGTTGCTTTAATTTGAGAAATAAAGAGTTAGATGGAGATACTTGGAAATGCCAGTTAGGTTTTTGTTAGAACCGTAGGAGTGTTGTTTTCTAAATGTAAGGTGCTCACATTTTTTCTCTTATCAATATAGCAGGGGGTTTTAACATACAAAAAAAAAAAAGCCAAAGCTTGTATAGTTCAGCCTCTTTACTCTTCATTGAAAATTTTAAAAGTTCTGAATATTATATCAATATGTAACAAAGTTTAAAAACCTTTTTAAAATTAAGATATTAGCTTAATTTGGGGTTGTTTACTCTTGTATAAGAGTTGGGTTTTTTTTTAATTCATAAAATGAAATTTAAAAGTGCAGCCCTCTCCCATATATGGCAGAATTGGCAAGTTTTGGAGCTTAAATTACCCTTCTGTGGGATTTGGGGGGGAAGCACTCCCTTACTCCTGCTGTAAGTCTTCCATTAGCAACTGGTTTTAGAAAGTGTAAGAGGCGCAGAGATGAGGAACAGAGGGCTTACTGCTGCCTTACTGGCACCTCCCTCTTTCCTGAGCCTTTTTCGATCCTGACCACTTCCCCCTGCTGATTCAGTGCTCACGTGCACCCGAGTAACCCTCCCTTGGACAGCAGTCTTACCACGATTCTAAGATCTGTGTTTCTGGTTTGTTCGTTGTGTATTTTCATGTGGATTTTAAAAGGATAATATTTGGAAAGATGCTATTTAATATTGCTAAAATTGTGGGGGAAAGAATAACAGTATTTTGCTGTTGTGTGAATGGACTATAGCATTTATGCCTGAGTTCAGTTTTTGGAAGCTGTCCTGGAGCTCAGCAACAAAGATAGTATTGAGTGATTGATGCTGTTTATCTTCTTTGTTTTTTCCTCCATAACAGGTAAAAGCTACTGTTCACATAACTCAACAGTCACTGATTGCCAGGTGGTGAATGGTACAGACTTCTGTCATGGTAAGTATTCACACTGGCTGCTGGGGAAAGGGGTCATAGAGAGGTGCAGAAGATTATTGCTTCAGGAAGCCTTATTTCAGTGCTTGGTTTGAAGCATTTCTGTAGTTCTAATCTTGTTACAAGTTTCAATATGAATAGCATTTACATTGGTTGCTAAAAGAACAGTGTTTTGAAGCTTGGTTTAGTGATTTCGCTATACTGGGAGTGCTGTAACTATAGATTCCTCCTCTCATTATTATAATTTTTCTCTCTCAGAAACTCACCGCTGTTTAGACTCTCTGTTTGCATTCAGTAGGCCTGGACAGTCTTATTCCGACAATTTCTTGGTTATGGTATTAGTGAATGTCATAGTGTCCAGATAGTTTGTGCTGTGGTTAAGTAAATCTCTTTATTCATCTATTTTCTATACTTTAATATGAAGAACTTGATCACTCTTTAACCTGTACTCTTTGCTCAGGAAGTAGTCAAAATTCCTAGCTGAAACAGTGGATTTTTCTAACAAGACTATCACTTAATAGGAAAATTAAATCTAATTTGGTGCATAGCTAACAATTAAATTGAACAAAAGGTTTTTCTGAAGAGTATCAATAATCTTAAAGACTACCATTAACTAATTTTGTTTGGTAGGAGTTTTCCCATCTTCCCCCTTCCCAACTTGAACTTTGTAACTTAGAATTTCATTAGCATGAGATCAGTTATGCTCTATGTAGAGTGCAATAACATCGTTTAGGTGGCAGATGAACAAACATTTTAATAGTTATTTTAATGTTTGTTAGGGAAACCAATAACTATGTCAGACTTTTGATTTAATATTGCCTATAAAAAAGATTAAGTGAAACATTTTTAAGAGACAGTAAAGAAAAACTGAACAAATAATTCTGCTTATTTGATGATGTATCAATCAAATTAGAATGGTTAAGAAATAAGTTCACTTTGCTATCCTGTAAAGGAGGTCTGGGCTCAAGTACAGCTAGTGGGCTACAGTAGCAGCTTTACAACTATTAAGGACCCAGGTTGCTCCTAGGTTTTTACTATCATTCCCCAAAAATGGGCTTGGACCTATTCTCCAAGGTGAGTTCTCATGTTTCAGCTATGTAATTGGCTTTCCTGACAACAGGAAGATGAAGGGAAAGAGAGGCCCATATCAGTCCTGGCTGGGTAGCTCAGTTGTTTAGAGCACCATTCAGTATACTGTGGTTGCAAGTTGGACCCCTTTCAGAGCACATACAAGTTTCAACCAGTGAATGCATAAATAAGTAGAGCAACAAATCACTGTTACTTTATCTCTTCCCCCTTCCTTTCTCCCTCTCTCTCAAAAATCAATCAATAAAAATTTTTTTAAAGGGGAGGCCCATACCTACTTTATGTATGCTTTCTGGAAGTTACACATGGCTACCTGGCTGCAGGGTGGGTGGGGAAACGTCTGCTGGGGGAAGGCAAGTGTGGTTAAAAATTGATACTCCTATTTCTAGGAAAGAAGGGTGTAATACTGGTTAAGAGAAACTGTCAGTCTCCACAGATAGATGGTACAAAAATGTAAAAGTTGTAAGTGGCACTCAAATGGCTGCAGGTTAAGAAGTAGTGTTAACAGATTGTGATTATTTACACACCTTTGACTTAAATATTTGTTTGTTTTTTAAATAGCGCCCACTGTTGCTCCATCACCAACCAATTCTACAGGTAATATAGTTGAGTGTTTTTCTCGTCTTCTTTCTTTCAGGATTTTTAAGCTCTTTTGATGGATAATATTTTAGTAAATACCTAAAAGTCGTTAGTGTAATTTTTAAATTAGTAAACATACTTAGGAGTGGCTGACCACGCTGATTACATTAGTGTGTGCTGTCGTGACAGTGACACACAGCTGTGGTGTTACATTCATGGAGCTGAGCAGATTGCTTGCAGCTTTGTGCATTGAGTCCACGAACTGCTTTTTACGGACTTGGTGAAAATCTTCATAAATACAAAAGCATAAAGGAAATTGAAGTTCCATATAATTGACATCATTCAGAGGTACACCAAAACGTTTTAAGGGATTTGAGTTCTTTTAGTCTTTTCTATATGTATATCTAAATAAATAAACTTACTATGAAATTCGATGATATATGTACCTGCATGTTGAATTGTTTCCTTTTTACTGCAAGCGTCATTGTGTGCACTTTGCATGTTGTGCTTTTGGTTAAATAATTCGATTAGAATATCTTACAGGGAAATATTTGCTGTCATCTCTGATAGGGTTAATTTAAATGGCATTCCTAAACGATTGTTTTAAGACTCTCAATACTGATTGCTTTCTAGAAAAATAGGCTTCTTATTTTCATCAATTTGAAAGTTTTTCACTATACTCAATAGCATTAGATGACATCTCCTATTAAAAATCTTCACCAATTTGAGATGTGGTCAAGATGGAGGCATAGATAGACATGCCTCACTTCATTGCACAACCATAGGACGGAATACAACTAACTTAAAAAGGAAAAAGAATTGCCAGAAAATCACCCAGAACTAATGGAAGTCTGACAACCAAGGATTTAAAGAAGCTATATTCATCCAGACGGGTAGGAGGGGCGGAAAGGCGGTGGCAACCAGTAGAATGGGCAACCCCACATTCATGTTTGGTGGATAAAATGCACAGGGACACCTTGTAAGCAGGCCAGCCCCAGGACTCCAGCACTGAGAAAAAAAAACCGCATAACCTATGACTGTAACCCCAGTGGGGATTGGGGTGGTAGAAGAAACTGTCCGTACACACATGTTTATTAAACCCACCTGGGAAGAACAACCAGGACAGCTGTTGAGGGGCACCAGTTTCATATGGGAAGTGAGTGACTGGAAACAGGGCAAGGGCCAGGCAAGCACCCAGAAGTTAGCATGGTAGCATTGTCCCCTCTTTGTTGACCTTCCTTGACACATGGAGCCATGGTTGCCCTCCCCTGGCAAATACCCAGGGCTCTGCCACATATGACCTAACAGGCATGCTAAAATGGAACCAAAGCAGCTCTACTGAATATACAGACACAGGGAGGTTGCCAAAATCCGGAGACAAAGAACTACGACCCAAATGAAAGAACAAACTGAACCCCAGAAAAAGAACTAAGTGATGTGGAGGTAGCCAGCCTATCAAAAGCATAGTTCAAAATACTGGTATTCAGAATGCTCAGAGATAACATTGAATATGACAGAAGCATAAGGGAAGAAATGAAGACTTAGGGAAATAGAGAAAAATTCATAGGAAACCAACAGTGAAGGGAAGGGGAAGCCAGGATTCAAATCAGTGATTAGGAGCATAAGAAACATTCAGCCAGAACAGAATGAAGAAATCATTCAAAAGAGAATGAACTTTTGAGAAGACTCTGGGACATCTCCAAGCGTACCAACATCTGAATCATAGGGATGCTGGAAGAGGAAAATCAAGACATTGAAAACTTATTTGAATGACAGGAAACTTGCCAAATTTGGCAAAGGAAATAGGTGTACAAGACTGGGAAGCACAGTCTCCCAAGAAACCCAAAGAAGTTGACACTGAGACACATCATAATTAAAATGCCAAAGGTTAATAGCCCTGGCTGGTGTGGCTCAGTAGACTGAGCGCTGGCCTGCAAACCAGAGTGTCTCCGATTTGATACCCAGTAAGGGCACATAACTGGGTTGCAGGCACATGAGAGGCAACCACACATTGATGTTTCTCTCCCTCTCTTTTTCCTTCCCTTCCTCTGTCTAAAACAATAAATCTAAAAAAGTAAGTAAAAATGCCAAAAGTTAAAGGGAGGATCTTAAAAGCAGCAAGAGAAAAGGGAGCGTTACCTACAGAGGAGTTCCCATAAGACTCTCAGCTGATTTCTCAGATGAAGCTTTGTGGGGTGGAAGGGACTGGCAAGAAGTATCCAAAGTGATGAAAAGCAAGGACCTACAACCTAGATTACTCTATTCAGCAAAGCTATCATTTAAATTTGAGGGGCATATAAAGTGCTTCCCAGATGAGGTAAAAGCTCAAAGAGTTCATTATCACCAAGTCATCGTCATACAAAATGTTAAAGGGACTTAGGAAAAAAAATTTGTTGATATAATACTTTGATCAAAAGGAAAAGTGTAAATGTTCAAACAAAATTAGTAATAGTGTTTAAGATAGAAAGATAATTTGATACATGTTTAATTTGTAAAGTGTATTTTTTGAAGTCAGAATGTATAAGCAACAACAAAAATACTTTGAAGGGGTTGTAAGTCTTAAAATAATCATAGCCTCTAATCTGGGAATTCTGTATAGGAATCAGTCCTATTAGAGATGAGATCAAATATTTCCTTGTAGGATGATCATAGTATGGAGGAATGAGAGCAGAGTAGGTAAAATGTGTACACTGGTGAGAGAAAAAGGGATACAAAGTGTATGAAAATATCTGTCAAGTGTTAACATTTATTGCTATCCAACAATAGTATCAATGCTAACAAAAGTCTCAATAGGTGCTTTAGTTCCTACAAACATTACATTCAGTCTAATTCTTCTCAAGTGTATGTTTCCTTAGAAGCATCATTAGATAACTGTTTGAGCAGTAGACTAGAGTTTCTACTGGGCTCTTCTAAATGGAACTGTGGCCTCCGGGCACCTGTTATAAATAAAGTTTGATTGAAATACAACCATGCCTATTCATTTGCATGTTGTCTTTGACTACTTTTGCACTACATAGTGCACAAAGCCTAAAATGTTTACTTCCTGCCATTTCAAGTTTGCCAACCCCCTGAAAAAAGATAAGCAGATTTTGATAGACACGTAGTAAATACTGAGTTGCACTTATCTTGACTTTTTAAGTCAATCATTTTTGTCTTAGAAACAATGTTACTTGTAAAGAACCTATAGTTCCCTCACATAAACACTAATTCTTACCCTTTCGTGTGTCTTTTTGCAAACCTTATCTGGATGTACGCATAAATTTTGCACATAGAATAGCAGAGGTCCAATTTATGATTGCTTAATGTTGTAAAATATATGTAAAAGCTAGTATTTTGTATATGTATGTAAATTAGTGAACCATTAACTGAAATCATTCAGCCTTTAATCTTTAAAAAATGGAAGGCATGTGGAAGTTGACAGCATCACTTTAAAAAGGTAGATACTAGATAACAGAACTTCAGAGATTTAAGTTATTAATACGTTGTGTTTCTATTCCAGCTAAAACCACAACTGTGCCTTCCTCTTCCACAGCTACTGTGCCAGGTAATCAAAACTTTCTAAACAGGGAGGCAGGATGTATGTGCATTGCTGTTGCCTTTTACTGTTTCTCGTCATTTTGCAGTTTACTTGTGAATGGTTATGAACTGAAACGAATCTCTCGTAGGTTTTTTACATGTAATCACATTTGGTGTGACACGTTAGAATGGAATGGTTTTCCAAAACCTCTTTAGTGTGGCTTGTGCGTGAAGTCTAATATCTTATAACTTAGAAATTAAATACTGATTACTGTTAGGAATTGGTGATGTGCTGTATTAGACCACAGTGGTTTGAGTGAAGATAATAAAGCCATCCTTTTTACTGAGAAATACTTAAAAAGTCAAGATCATTGTTAGGGTGCATCTTGGCTATATTTCTTACTACTTCTCAAATTCCTGTGTAATAACTCTTGAAAGTACATGCGAAACTTTTTAATTAATGATTTGACATATTAAAACTAAGTTATATTTAGACACAGTAGATACACAGATTAGGAATCCTTTCTATTCATATGTAAAATACCATTGTTTCTGATTAATCTTTTATAATCATCTGAGTCTTTTGGCTTTATTCTTATGCTACCTTTATTTCACTTTTAGTGAAGCCATTCTGTCTTCACAAGAAGAAATACAAAACATTTGTAATTAGTTTTAAAGCTGGTCTACTTATATAAAGCCACTAGGACTAGTATTTATTTGATATTCTATTTAAGAAAAATGTTAAAGTTATTTTAAATAAGAAATTGCTTTTCATTAAAAAGTGAGATGGTGCTTCACTTGAATCATTTTACTCCAAGAAGGAATTCAAATTTTTGTGCCCCCCCCATGACTTTATAATGACTATCTCATATGTAAAATCTGCAGAGTAAGATTTAAGATAATTTTAATAACAAGTTATTTTGTTTATGGAATTATAAATTGCAGATATTTTATGATTTTTTATTTGAAAAATTGCAGCCAAATTTTTTGATTTACATCATACATTTAGTAAAATTCAAAAGTTGCATGAATTTTCAACACAAATTAATATTTGCTATTATTTAGCAATTAGGTATAGTCTGAAGAAATTGCAAATTTTAAAAGTGCTTCACATGTTCCCAGGGCGTAATTTATACAGCAGGAGAGTCTTTTTTTGTCATTTTCATATTAAAGTTGTATAGCTACAGTGACCACTTGATATCACCAGTCACTGTGAAGCATGGGCTTGATAAATAATTTGACTTCCTCAAGCAGTTAATAAATTTTAGTTGTAAAGACTTGACTGAAGAGGAAATACTTTATCGAATTTAACACATGACAAAATAGAAAGTCAGGTGGGTCTTGAAATCGTGATAGAAGCTAATAAGACTTACTCTTTATCTTACTTAACAGGTTCAACTAATACCACTTTAACTCCGACTTCACAGCCTATGCGACGAAAGTCTACCTTTGATGCAGCCAGTTTCATTGGAGGAATTGTTCTTGTCTTGGGTGTGCAGGCTGTAATTTTCTTTCTCTATAAATTCTGCAAATCGAAAGAACGAAACTACCACACTCTGTAAACAGACCCACTAGTTTCACGAGGACTGTCGTGTAACTCAATGAAACCAAAATACTATCTTTCAAGATGTCCCACATGGAAGACGCTATTCCAGGATCTTTAAATTTTCAAAGGATGTGTCTAAGATATTTTGGAGCATTGTGTTTGAAGAAAAGTCAGTGAAATCATTTTGTTCAACAGGAATATTTAAAATACTCTGCATGAATCCTTGTGGCTGTCGTCTTATATTTTTAATGGCTGCTGCTGTGGGATTATGTTCTCTTCTTGACATGCCAAATGTAACTCTGTGCGCGGCGGGAAACACTGTCCTGCACAGACGACCTCATGACTCGTCAGGCAGTTAGATACAGTCATTGAAAGCTGCATTATTGCCATCCTAACTCAGGATGTAGTGACCAGAACTGAGAAGAATGTGCCAAGTGAGCATCAATCAGGTGGATTTTTGGCAACCATTTTAAAAATGGAATAAATGTGTAAGCTTGCTATCCATAAAGTAAACTGTATTCTTAGAGTAAAATTTTATGCTTGAGAACAGTCGTTTGTTTCTGCATTAGAAATAAAAGGCCACCCAGGGAATTACATTCCAAATTTAAAGAAATGAATGGAAAGGATACAACCATTAAAGTGTATCAGGTTATTGTTAATACTTGTAAAGCACCTTATATCATTTAGAAAATAAAGAACAGTGCCTTAAAAGACAGATTGAAAGGTAGACTGTAACGTAAAATGTTTGTGATTTGTTGTTTCCCATTAAGGAAGGTAAAAGATTTATGTGAGCAGTAGTAAACCTGCTTTTAAATATCATGCTGTTAGTACTTAATTGAAAACTTACTACTTCATAACTGAGTAACTTAAGCTAAAGGATGTTATACAAAGTTGAAAATCTTCATATATTGAACTTCCCAACATATTTCTTATAGCCGTTAAAAATATAATAGCAATTAAAATTGATTTAATTATATTTTCCTTTGTATTTCAAAACGTATCCTAACACTGTTGTATCTCAAGAGGATTTTTACCAAGCTATCTTGAAAAGTAACTTCTTTCCTGAGGCAAGAAACAGTTGTTTTAGAATCATTAACTGTTTAAATGAGACAGTCATTTTAAGTTTTGAGACAGCAAGTGTGACCACTGTAATTTCAGCAACTCTGTAAGGCTTTTGGTTGATCAGATTACTGTAGGTTTTTAATGGTTGCCCTGGATAAACAGATTATGCTTTCTCTTTTTCTTTCTTTTTTCTTCCCCCCATCCTTAGTTTCAGTTCTCATAGTATAGTAAGCATGCATGCATACTTTTATTTATTTTTTCTTAGAAGCACTACGTTTTTTGGTTTCAGAGGGATACTTTTCCTTCCCTGCTTTTGACAAATTGGATTAGTTCAGAGGCTTAAATTAGTTTAAAATGAGCTTTTGCTTTTCTAGGTCATTACATTTTTTTTGTTCTAGTTTCTTTAGCCTAGAGTGGCCAAGTTTAGCCATTGGTTTTCAGTATTTTATGGCAGGAATGACAAGTTGCTTAGGTCCATTTCATAAGCCAAAATTCCTTACATTTAGGTAATTATATTAAAGGTTCTTAAAATGAAGATTTACTTGTTTCGTAGTTACTTGCTGGTACAGCTAAAGTTTGTTTTACTTGCACATTTGTACATACACCTAATGTTTTCAAGTGCCTTAATTGTTTAAACTCTCTGGCTTCAAAAGTTTTGGGGGAAAGGTAGGTTTACCTCACAGCTTTGTGTTTCATTAGTAGTAATATTCTAGGTACCTCACAGAAAGTTTTGTTACAGTGCCACGGCTGGTAGTGTTCAGTGAGTGCCACCAGATGCGAGGTATATTGCAAAGTGTGCAGGACTTCCATTCCTCCCAAAGTGGCAAAAATTGGCTACAGTGGTGTGATTGTCATTTACCTAGCTGTGAATACCTTGTCACACATTGATGTCAACAGAGCAGTGTTTGTGAGAATGAAGCTGATGAATCCTCTCATCCTCTGTGATTTTGAGTGCTTCTCTAACAATAAAATCATACGATACGAAATTAGGTTTTACCAGAAGAGCTCTTAAACAGAACTCACAGCCTTTTCCTCTTCTTCCTTTAGCAGTTTAGTATCTGGAGCCATTTATAATTTTTGGGTTTTTTTAATCCAGAAGGTATATAGAAACCTTTTCAGATTTTTCATCTGATTATTTCATGCAGATGTAATTCTATCAAAATAGCTTATTTTACCTTAAGATATTTGTTGTACAGGCAGACCCTGCTGTTAAGAAATTTCTATTTTAGTTTATTAAAAACTGCAAAATCTGTATCATGTACAAAACTGATTTAAAATAAATTGTGTTTATTGGATTAATGTGTTGTTCTTATTAACTGAACTGTGTTGCTTTTTGATTATGACATTTAATGCTAGTGAATTTCCCTTATCACTGAGGATGAGTTGTCTACTCAGTTTTTACTGCTCCCCGAGACCAGCAGGGAGTAACCGAAGTATGTAATCATTAGTGTAGAGCAGAGCCTTAGAAATGATCATTGGAGGGATGACTATATGTATGGGAGTGGTGTGCAAATACATTTTTATTACAATCAATACATTTCTATTGATTTTCCACAATCAATAGAAATCATTCACTTAAGCTCTACCAAGTAACAAATTTATGAGACTGCCATTTGTTGTTACAAATCTGAACTCTTGTTTGTAACTGCCTTTTTGGTTCATATTGCATATAAAATAAGGCTTTTGCTTAGAGTACTTTGCGTAAATACCTAGTAGCAAACTACATGGCTAGTATGTGAAATCTGGTACTTTAGGTCCATGTTTTGGCCACGATTATATTCTATATTAAATCATAGAATTTGGACTAAGAAGAGAATATAATGTCTTGATTATGATGTGTTATGCTGCTGTATTCTTTGTTTCTTGTGTTGGGGGTTCATTGAGTTACTTGAATTGATGGTTTTCAAGTTTGGGAAATTTTCAGCCTTTATTTCTTCAAAAAATTTGTTTTCTGTCCTCTCCCTTCTCTTTCTACAGACAGAGGCTACGAGAAGTTGATCCACAGCTCCCCATGTACTGTTGAGATTTTTAAAAAAATCTCTGTTTCATGTCAGATTATTACTGTCTTTGAGTTCACTAATGCTATGTCTAATCCATTGGTAATGTCCAATGTGTTTTTTTTTTAAATTTTAGATGTCTTTACTTCTAGAAGTTAATTTCAGTTTTTATATTTTTTATGTCTTCTACATAGCCAACCTTTTGTTTGGTTTTCGAACATCTAGTGTAACAATTTTTAACAGTCTATGGACTAGTTCTAACTGCAGGGTTACTTTCTGTTGATTTTTTTGTTTATTATTCATCATATTTTCTCGTTTTTTCTTATTATGGGCCATATTTTCTTATTTGCATGCTTTGTAATTTTTTATTGCATGCCAGACACATTTTAACTTGTTGGGTGCTGGTTATCTTTGTTCTGCGACTTAAGTGACTTGAAAGCCATTCGATCCTTTCAGATCTTGCTTTTAAACTTCTGTGAGAGCAGCACAGCATTTTTCTATGGCTTAATTGTTGTGTGGTTCTGAGGCAAGACCTTTCTGAGTATCTAGTCCCCCCCGGATTATCAAGCTTTCCAGTCTGGGCTAATTGGAGCAGGCTCTGTTCCTAGCTTTGTGTGGACTAGAGGTGCTGTTTCCTATAAACCGTTCCCCAGAGTTGGGTAGTTTTCCTTAGGTGCGTGTGCTGACCGATGCATCGCTGAATGCAGGGGGGCGAGGACCTTCTGCAGATCCCTGGAATTTCTCTTTCTGTTACTCCTCCCCAGTCCTCTGCCCCTGGGAACTCCAGCTGCCTTCATCTCCCTTGAGTTCACCTCCATATTCTGAACTCAAAGTCCGGTAGGCACTGCCCGGGTGTCCTCTCCCTGCATTGTGTCTGAGAAATCTAAGGTAGTAAGTGGGGTCAGTTCTTTCCTGTCTTCAGGATTGAGACCAGTGTATTGAAACTACTGTCTCGTGTATTTTGTCCAGTGTTTCAGTTATTTCAGTTAATCCAGTCTCATTTACTCTTGGCCAGAAGAAAAAGTTCCAAATTGGAGATTTTACAGTCTTAATTTGTAATTGTTTGGGGAATGTGAATATATGTATCCTCATAATTTTTTCTTCTAAACTATGAGTCCTGGCTGGTGTGGCTCAGTGGATTGAGTGCAGGTCTGCAAACCAACCAACCGCAGTTTGATTCCCAGTCGGCACATGCCTGGGTTGCAGGCCAGTTCCCAGCAGGGGACACACCGGAGGCAACCATGCATTGATATTTCTCTCCCTCTCCCCTTCCCTTCCCCTCTAAAAATAAATAAATTATTTAAAAAATTTTAAACTATGAGAGGTAGGTATATGTTGTCTTTGATCATCCCCAGGCCCTTCCCCTTGCTTGCCATTCAGTTTTCAGAGGTAATTGCTGGGACTGGTTTGGTGTTAAACTTCCCCGCACTTAACTACTTGGAGATCTTTCCACATTAGTTATGCTGATATACAAAATTCTTAAATTCTGCGTTGGTATATGTACTATGAATATCTTAAGTACCTACGTATTGAAGGATGGTTAGGTTGTTTGCAACTTCTAGTTTTTACTAACAACTGTGCAGACAATTCTGTACTCACCTTGTTTATATGTGACTATTTCTCTAGAGTAAACACAGAATTGCAAAGCTGTGTCACAGGGTTTCCACTTGGAAGACTAACAGACTGAGATTGCCTTCCATTTTCCACCAGCTAGGATATCAATGTTTTCTATATCCTGAACTGCTTGATACTGACAAGATAAATTTCAATATTCTGATGAGTAAAAGTTTTACTTGGTTACTATCATTAATTTGCATTTCCTCTGAATTGTCTTTTTCTATTGTCATAACAATATGTTGGCTTTTTTTAAATCTTGAAATATCCTGAATGATAATTCATGGTCAATGTATTTTCTTTATTTTATTTAAGTCTTTGTTTTTGCTTATGGTATATTATCAAGAGAGTACAGTCAGGACATAGAAGCCACACGAAATGAACAGGAAGAGTTTGACACAAGTGTTAACTCTAAGATTGGATTGGAGTAACGGGGCATATATCTGTAATTGAAGAAATAACTGCAAAGCAGTAAAGAGAACTCGGGAGAGTACAGGCATAGCAAATACAAGAAGTGGCCACTCTGTTCTCCCTCAGGCTGAATTCCAGAAAGCATTACAGAGAATACAGCCTTGCCTCTCGATGAAGCCTGTGTAGGTGCACGTCCATCTGAGATGATGCCAGGGAAGGTTATCCACGGAAATGGTACGCCAGCACAACCTGTGACGTCATCCAAAGGGGTGCAGGGTATACCAAGCACAGGAGTTCCACACCCAGTGACGCCCCACTGCTAAGCTACACGCACTGTTTGAGAAGGGCGCTGTGGTAATTTTCCCAGAACCAGAAAAATAAATCCTTCCAGTACCCTCTGCTGACAAAACAGTCCACCTAGCATTTTCACTATAATAATAGGTGAAGCAGGCAACAACTGGTGGATTTAAAGCTCAAAGCCCTGGTTTCTGTAAATTTATGACCTCTCACTACTTACTCAGTAATTGTTTTGCCCATGGTCAGAGCCTCAGCTGGTCAGGGTTCTTAACCTGGTGGAGTGACCCAAATATCTATTACCAAAGGGTCTAAGTCTTCCAATTGTCCTGCCTGTTTTGGTTGATGTTTCTCATTAACCTTTACTATTAGGTCCAGAAGAACTTGAGCACCCAGAGGATCCCGTGTTTCCAACACAGTCCTTTCCCTCCACTGTGTGTCAGTAACAGTCTCAGCCTTGGCGGTCAGGATTGACATTCCAGCCGGTAGAGTAACACCTTTCGCTGCCTGTTGGTTTAGTGGCATCAGAATCAAGACAGCCAAGCAGCAGCCTTGTCGTGGATCTTGCATCAGTAGACCTGTGACTGTGCTCCTGGTTGAAGCATCCCTTGGGAACTAAGACCTCTAAATCAGCACTGCTTGAGGTTGCTGGGATGAGAAATACAGTCATGCTTTGAACCGACATATAATTGTTGGTTCAATCCTATCTATAAGTCAGGCTTGGCTTTTTCCTTTTTTGGCCACCTAATTGTTAGAAACACCCCAGTCCTGGAAGAGGAGACAACAGGAGTTGGTGTTAAGAGACTTGGAGCCATGTGTTCAGGCGAAGCTGCTTGTACCTTTCAGACCTGCCCAGCGAGCTAAGTTGATTGTGTGCCATTCCCTTTGGTGATGATACATTGCTGCTCTGCGTGCTCAAGTTTAGGGCTGGGTGGGTCCTACAATGCCTGCATCATGATGGGAGGCTCAGGCTACACAATCACCTACTATACTGTGGCGAGGCATTCAGTCTCTACCAAGGCACAAAAGGAGGATATTTAACATCAGAAGAGGGCGTATGTATTTGCTCAAAATCTTAGGAGTCTGCCTGTGATTCTCCTGGTGATTGACAGGCTGTGTGCAACATTCTTTGCGCTGGGGCATTTTTAGGATTTTTGGCTCTCCTGGCTCATAGGACCTACATGGCAAAGCAGCTCATATTAAAACTCAAAATCACAATGGAGCCTTCTCTTACTCTGGTCCCCACTCATAACTGATAACCACATGGATGGCTATCTGGGGTGGGGGTGAGGTAGCACACTGGCACTTGGTATATGTTGCCTTCAAAATCCAAGAAGTCCTGTTGGGCATCATGCTTTTTTTTCCCCCAAGGTACATAGTGTGAGATGTAGGGTTTACCTTTCACCCTCTAGTTCTTACATGTCTTACTAAAGCACCTAAGTACTTACCATTTTCTGCTCATGATATCCAATCACCATGTTATTCATGTAGTAGGCCAATATGCTGTTTTATGGAATATCATGCTCTCTATGAATTAACTCATGGCAAGGAGCAGGAAAACTGACAAAGCCTTGAGGCAAGAATTTGAAGGTACACTGTGACTTTGTCAGGTAAAAGCAAACTGCAGTGGTCATTGCAATGTGATAAGGAGCAAAAGGCATATATTTGCATAGCAAGTGCCAGAGCCAGACCCACCGGCCCCAGTACAGACCAGTACTGCATCTGGGAGAGTGGCTACAGTTGGAATCACTGCCTGGTTAAGGTGTGGACCTGGTAGCCTCAGTCATTTTCCAAGCCATCTATTTTCTGCACAGGCCAAAGTCATGAGTTAAGAGGTGATGGGATAGATCCCACCACCGTTTCTTCCAAGTTACCGTCTGGCGTTAATCCCCACAGTTCTCCAGGGATGCAACGTTCCCTCTCGTTAACTTGACAGAAGGGAAGTTCCAGGGGCTTCCAATAAACCCTGCAAAGACGAGCCATAACGCAAGGGTCAGAGACCAGTACAGGAATCCTTTCAGTTGCTAATTATGTTTATTTGCATTATACCTTCAGGAACTGAGGAAATAAGCACGTGGTGGGGTCAGTGGATCAGCTGGGTCCACTATAATTCAGACCTGAGCTGAGACTCCAATCCCCTTGCTCTGCACCTTCATCTTGACTGGTAAGCCACAAGATGAAGGTGTTTGGGATCCCCAGGGAGCAGAATTGGTTTGGAGGTAGTGCCCAGTAATCACCAGATGTCTGGATATTTCTTTTTCTTTGATGAAAAATCACTCTAGCAACTGATTACAAATCCTTTAGGGAAAAGTTTGGAGGGAGGTTTATGGTCTGCACCTGCGGCAGGGGTGGGGTCCTTCCTCCCGGGGCCCCAGCCTCTCCTGCAGGCAAGGGGCTGTGGTCTGTGAACTGACTTAGGTCTGGTCTGGTTGTGAGGCTGTGACTCTCTGCTGTGCTGGCTCACGTCAGGTTTCAGCTCCCAGAATTTTTCCTTTTACATACATCAAGCAATAGTTTAGTTGGCTACCCATGTGTATTCACTCCTTCATGGGGACACGTCAATCACCACCAAAGACCTCTGTGTGCCAAATCTCTACCCAATGATTGATATGTCCCCCCGACCTTGATAACAGATGCACATACCTTGTCTTTGACGGTTGGCTTCTGCTGCTCCGGGATGGCTTCGTCACCATGGACCTGAGAGAGTCCATCTCAGCAGTGAGAAACACCGAGACTGTGACTTCAGCTGTCACTGTAAGTTAGCATTTTGCACAATGAAAATTTGTTTTTTATTTGTAGCAGCATTATAATTGTGACTATAGGAAATAAGTTTTAAAAAGGCTTTTTGTGGCAACTCATTGGTTCTTGGACCATGATATGAGCTGAGAATTAATGGACCTGACCTTGTCATTTTCTTTGGTAAGTGCTGAAGGAAATAAAAAAAATACCCCATCTCTCACCCCAAGCCTTATGGTCATCATTACCTCCATAAGAGTCAATGTGGTAAAAATTTGGGCTCACAAGGCTCATGTTTCAGCGGGTGCTTTGTCACAATCGACCACAGGTGATAACTTGGTTCATTGTCATGCCGCATGCATGTTACTAGCATGTCACTTTTTGTTGCAAGGAGATCAGCACTGTATACAAGTCCAAGGGTGCAACCAAACATCCCCAAATCCCATCTTTGTATGTCTGTCCTCTTAGACCAACCCACTACTGGTATCAGTTTTCTATCAGTCATGGGCCAGTTAGGAGGCAGAAACCACATAGTAATCAAACAGGGAAAGTTTAAAGAATTATCAATGAGTTCCTGACCAGCGGGGCTCAATGGGTTGAGTGTCTTCCTGCAAAGCAAAGGGTCGTCAGTTTGATTCCTGGTCAGGGCATATGCCTGGGTTGTGGGCTGGGTTGAGGGCCAGGTCTCCAGTTGGGGGCGTGGTGAAAGGCAACCAATGGATATTTCGCACATTGATGTGTCTCTCCCTCCCTCCCTCCCTTCCCCTCTCTCCAAAAATAAATAAAATCTTTAAAGTAAAAAAGAATTATCAATGATAAGAGAATGAAATAATGGTAGGGTTGGCTGGTACACAATAAAGAGCTCAAAAGAATACAGGGACAGCAGATACAGAGAATATCTGGTATTCCAGGGCTGACAGCCAGACCTCATTGGAGAGGGTATGCCCCTTAAGGTTCACTGGATGGCAGAGAAGTTCACTGAGGCTGTGCGGCATCCAAAGTGCTGGCAGGAAGGCCCCTCACAGGAGGCACCAAGCCAGTGACACTCCACTCTTAAGCTGCAGGCACTGCAGGGACCTGCCCAGAGGAGACCCCAAGACCTGGAGCAGAAAGCCTTCTTCCTCCCCCAGGGCTCTTCCAGCACCACCTGCTGACAAAGCTTAACATCTTGCCAGTTGGCAAAAAAGACATGTTTACAGGCTCTGGATTCATTATTTCACAGCAGACAGTTAAGGATGAACTTGGAGCTGGGAGGTTATTCATTGATAACTGGTTCCACACCTTGTCCTGTTGAATTTTTACCTTGATATCCATCATCAGAATTCTTCCTGGCTTTCAGTTTGTGCGTATGTCTGTGTGCACGTATGTGTGCATGTAGACCTTCATTCAAAGTTTGTTCTATGTAGTGTAAGGACAAGACACTACAATTTAATCTACCTCAAAGAGACAGACTTCTCCCTAATTTGAAAAGCTATGTGTGTCATATGTAAATTTGTGCATGCAAATGTTTCTCTGGTCTATTCCATTCCATTCACCTGGTTATTACTTTACCCAATGCAGATTTTCTTGTCTGAACAAAGAGACTTGGATTAGGACTTTCTGAAAGTCCGAAGACAGTTTTGGTGTTTGTAGGAAGAACAAAAAGCCTGTTAAGAGAGGATGATGTTCTTAAGTGAAACAAATAGAAATGAGTGTGTTGAAGTTTATTTGGATTAATCTCAGTTTTAGTTTTCCATGGGTTAGTAAATACTGCTTAGTAGCATTGCCCTTTCTCCTGGCTATTTCATGTAAGCAGTATTTCTAGAACCAGGTCAAGAGGCTGCTGGTTGACCACAGGCCTGGGTGGTAGAAATGCAAATCAACTCTTCTGTTTTAAAATCTGGGGCCAGCTCCTTCTCGAGGGACATTCAGGGTATAATCGTGTCAGTTCTTCGCAGCATTGATAGTAAATATTAGATAAAGGGTTTAATGGAGTTTAGAATCACTTCTATTTATTTAAACGAGTATAGAAATAAAAGTTGGGAAAGGATTTGTGTTTACCAGTCAGGTCTAAATAGGGTTCTGGATGGAGCTGTGTGAACTTGCAAAGCTGAAAGTTGGATGCCTTCTGCCACACTGCATAGGAAAATATCACCCGTCACTTTTCTGTGCTTAGTAGGTAGCTGCAATGCAAATATTCAGCAGATCTTTGAGCTTTTAAGGAAGATGGTGAATAATCCTTGTTACAGCACCATTAAAAGTCACTTTTCCCTGCAAGACCAAGGTCACTTTTCGATCTGGATTAGGCCACTTAGTGGGCCTCCTTGTGCACATTTTGCCATAAAGAGAACTGGTGAAGAGGGAAAGCCATTTCTTGCTAAGGACGTAAAGATGCCCCACGTGTGGAGTAATCTACAAATTCCTTAATATTTTATCATTTGTATTAGTGCGGTCCTATTTTTTTGATTTTAGAAAATCACTACTACTCTTACATTCCAGCCACATATAACTTCCTTCGGTCTGTTTCCATCTGACCCATCTCATAGGCCTTGCTTAAGAAGTCAGACCTGAGATAGATTTGAAGAGGTTCCAACTAGTTTGCTGCCTTTTCTAGACGTTAGGTTTTTTTATGTGGCGTCTCGATACTGTACCCGAGCCAGGGGCCCACCAGGCACTTTCTTACTTACGAGGATTTACATATTTAGTAGGGTAATATCCCACAATCAGCTTTCATGTCACCCTTCTGAACCTCTCCCATATCATGGGTCTCCACTGGTGCATGTCACTACTTTGCAGCCTTCTCAACCCTGTGCTGAGACCCCCCATGGCAGACACGTTCGCTTTGGGCAGAGAAATGGGGAGGGAGTGAATCTCAAAAACCTTTGTGGTCCCGTCCACACCAACCAAACACTGCTTTCTTTGAGAAACGTTTTTCGGAAACAAACAGACACGTACTAGGGTTCCACATGTTAGTCAAAGATGGCTCCACAGAGACTGGTGAGTCAAGCAAGAGGTGGGCATTCGCAGCGTGGCCCTACATGGTCAAGGATCTTGGCCGGGTCTGTGCCCAGCCTGTCTCTTCCCTCTCTGTGTTGTCTCTGAACTGTGCACTCGGAAACACCCCAGCCAACTTTCGGTCCAATCACTAGACATCGGCTGCAGAAAGACACCTTTGAAAAAGGCCTTAGAATGGCCTGTTTTCTCTGATGGAATGATGCAGTGTTTTTCTCTTAATTTTTCTCAAAGCAAGAGAAAAGGAATTCTTTTTTTATTATCTTTCATTTTTCAATTATAGTTGACATTCAACATTACATTAGTTTTAGGCGTACAGTACAGTGGTCAGACATTTATATCATTTCCAAAGTGATCGCCCCAATAAGTCGAGTGCCCGCCTGGCACCACACATAGTTATTACAATATTACTGACTATATTTCCTGTGCTGTACTTCACATCCTTGGGACTGTTTTGTAATTGCCAGTCTGTGCTTTGTAATCCCCTTCACCTTTGAAACTCAGTCCTCCAACCTCCTCCCACCCAGCAGCCATTAGTTTATTCTCTGTATGAGTTTGTTTTGGTTGTTCATTTATTTTATTCTTTAGATCCCACATGTAAGTGAAATCATATACCATTTGTCTTTCTCTGTCTGATTTATTTCAGGTAGCATAACACAAGAAGAGGAATTCTTAAATGTGTTGATCAGGACGTAACCCTCTGTGGGGGGATCCTGAAAGACTGGAACAAAGAGTATAATACATATTAAAATAGTACTGAGAAGGCGGTGGAAGAGGATGTAAATGTTTCACATAGACTAAAAGCTGAAATATTTTTTAAATACCTTCAAAGATGTGCCACGCCTCAAGCTCATCTGCATTCTGAGAAGTTCTTTGGAGGGCGGACATCTGGAACGCTGCTCTCCCAGGGAACTCGGTAGGGAATCTGACACTACTGGTTGGTTTTAAGTGAGTGAAATGAAAAAGAAGAAACCCAGAGACAGAACAGAACAAGGTGTTGTGCTGACTTCCACACTTACTGAACCGTAGTTGAGTAAGCGCGCTTGGGCTTGTTTCCACATCAGAATTGTGTTATTGAGGCAAGATGGCAGAATAGGAAGCCCTGGACCCTCTTTCCCTCAACAAATACTGATTCAGCAACAATTCATGGACAAATTCCTTTTGTTAGAAATCCAGAATTTTATTATCCAGACCCAAGTACCCAGATAAGATTCTGATACACAATTTTTAAGGTAAGTTTGAAACAACCTTAAAACCATAATTTTTATCTTGAATATATATAATATATTCAAATTTGTCTTTACTTACAGTTTTTGAACTTTGAAGCCTCCTTGTTATTTTATTGCCCCTTAGATTAGTCTTTGAAAGTTGTTGCTGGGAGAATCTGGATGATGTGGAAGCAGAATTTAGGGTGTACAGAGCCCGGGATATGAGGCCTATAATGTTAAAAATGTTAAATTATATTTCTGGGTGCAATACACATGACTAGGTCTAATTCATAAAAGTTTAAAGCTTAAAATGGGCATATAATCCAGCTCCCCTAATTCTGAGTCACAAATGTCAGGGCCTGGATAGAGTCTTTTGCCTAAGGGCCACGTGACCAAATGAAAGAGAAGAAGATGAGGGGCCACTTGGACTGTTGTGGGTAGAAGTGAACAGACCAAGAGATATTCAACTAATAGGACTTAGTAATTAACTGGATTTGCAGTGTGAGGAAGGATAGCTCCCAGATTTCTGGCCCAGGCAACTGGATAGACGTTAATTTTATTTTACAGTGGATTTCGTGACCCTGGCACGTACACGCTCAATAACTAATTGCTGATTACAAGATTAGAAGGAGAGATGTGTGCGAAATGGGCAGATGTGCAGATGGGAAGATAAAGATGACTAGTTCAAGGTCCCTGAGAAGGCGGGAGCACGTGGAACTGTGCACCAGAATTGGCCTGGGGAGGAAAGGGGCACCGTTTCCACTTCAGCAGCAGGAGGGAGGAACAGCCGTGCGGATGCATGTGGGCTGTGGACAACAAGTACAGGGAGTCTTCACCTGATGGTTTTTTACTCACCTGGGACATGGGGGAGAAGGACAGTGTCTGAAGGTCCGAAGAGACCAAGAATGGTTAAAATGGAAACAAGCGAGCCAAGCCCAAGCCCACCAGGCATCTTTGTCTTAAGTGATTTGTTTAAAACTGGGCCCTCAGCCCAGCCAGAGCCCGATTCTTGTCCTTGCATCGCCACAGCCCACTCCTGCCACCCGAGCTTGAACAGAGGAGGGCTGCTATGAGGGGGCGGCCCAGGGGCTCCACTCCCTTTGTGCTCCCAGCTCTCTCAGAGCCCAGAGGTGGAGAGAGAAACCAGCTCTCCTGAAGCAGTTCAAACCCGCATTGAACTAACTGAAGCCAGTCCACTTCTGAACATCTCACAGTTTCGTGAGCTAAACAATTTCATTTTTCTCCTGAAGCATTTTGAGAATAACTGTGCTAGAACAAAAAATAGTTTCTCAGGAATTGCAAGATCCTAGGGGAATCCATGTTAATGCCAACTAAGGAGAGCTCACCCCCTGCCCTCTGCCTGGGCTTCTGATGCTTCTGCGGTGGGAGCAGGGAGGCCACTGCTACCAGCCCTGCGGGAAGGAGTGTGCGGCCTTACCCTTCCCGCTGAGTTTACCCTGTAACGCCAACAGTGTAACTGGTATCTACCTGCCCCCTCGGAGCGCTGGCTACTAAATAGACAGGTATGACCCAGCCCCTTCCCTCCAGGGAATGCTCAGCAAACCCTCCTCCTGTCATTGCAGAGGGGGACAGGTGGGGACTGAGCCTGGGGAGTGACTTTTACCTCCACTTCCTGGGGTAGAGGCTTGCTTCTCCTTTGCTCCTGCCACACACCTGTCCTGGGGATTAGGCCTCCCCACCTCCCTCCTGCCCTGTGGTTCTCCTTGGTAATTGCGCAGGTGTTGAAGGACATGGTGGCAGTTACATGCACACATTAACCCTGAAAGGAATTAGAAAGATCCTCGGCTGGGCTGGAGTCAGAGGGGACGGGGAAAGACAGAAAAATCCCAGGGCGTGTGGAAAGGACTGGGCGACACTCAGAGTCAGTGGCCAAAATACGGACCTTGGGTGTCCTTGATGTTCTCCCCCTTTAGAGTAGGTGGCTGGGGCAAGGGGCGCCAGCCCCGGGGCAGGGCCAGGCAGCGGGCAGCAGATGGCTGCAGGGAGGACGGCCCCTGCGCCTTCCAGACAAGTCCAGCCAGGCTGCTCCAGGTAAACCCAATGTAACTTGATCTGTGTCATCTTGATCTTTCAAACTGATCTTTCTGGCCCTGAGAGGCTGTGTTTTCTCACATCATTCACACTGGTAAGTAGCCAAAAAGAAACATAAAGTACGACACAGGTATGAGAATGTAGTAACCAGCATTTGCACACTTAGTGCTACTATACTGTCTATACTGTGTGCCACATGTGTTATTTCATTTAATACTCAGAATACACCTTTAAGGTAGCTATTCCCACTGTATGAAGAGGCCAATTAACTTGTCTAAGGTCACATAGCTGGAAGTGTCGGGACCAGGATTTGAACCTTGGCTGCCCTCTCCAAATCCCCCACGCTAAATCACAAGGCCACACTGCAGAACAGAAAAGAAGAGACTTGGCTGATCTCAACAATAAGCTGATCATGGTTGCCGACATTTAGTGATATATATTTTTTAAGATTTTATTTATCTTTAGAGAGAGGAAAAGGAAGGGAGAAAGTGAGGGAGAGAAGTATCAATGTGTGGTTGCCTCTCATGTGGCCACCTCTGGGGACCTGGCCTGCAACCCAGGCATGTGCCGTGACTGGGAATCAAACCAGCGACTCTTTGGTTTGCAGCCCATGTTCAGTCCACTGAGCTACACCATCCAGGGCTCTCTGATGATATTTTCAATAGTCAGAGCTAGAAGAGGAATTTATTTTGTCCTCACCTTACAGGGGAGGATGCTAGTAGAGAGACACCATGGGGTCTGGGCTCGGCTCCACGCTGCTTGTGGGCTGCACTGTCCAGAGGGCTGTGCCATTTCCATTAAGCTCCTCAAGCCCCCAGCACCCAAGAATCATAATGGACTTCATGAATAACATCTGAGAAACATGGTCATTAATATCCCAAGGCACTGAGATGCTTCAAAATCCAGTGAAGTACCCGATACTCTTTAAGTGGTATATAACATGCTCCTGGGACCAGTGTTTATGACTGAGACCATTCAGTATAGGCTGGCAGGGATCAAAGGAGAACCAAAGCAGAAAGTTCTATCTGCAAATCAGAATTAAGCTTCATTCATTCACGTGTCATTCATTTATTTAACAAACATCATGGCACACCCACTCGATAACCCCTGGGATGTTGTGGCTAGTCCCTGGGTCCCCACTTCAATTCAGACCCTGGGGCCCCGGGAGCTCGTTCTAGCCAGAGCAGGGCGTCTGCTTACCTCCGGGTGAACTCATCTGGACAGAGCTCCCCGCGTCAGTAAGCTGACTTGGTAGCTCTTCCACACGCTGGAACGCGTCCAGCTTCACTCTGTGCTCCTGGGCAAGCTGGCTTCTCACGTGAGGGGAAAGTGCTTGGGAAGCAGAGTTGGTTGTGGGTAGTGCATACATTAGTCCCCGGGGTTCTTAGGGAGAGTGTGGGTCCAGGCCAGTTCAGGAAGACTAGTCCTCACAAAGTCCTGGTCAGGCTAAACTCAGCGTTCTGAAAGTCAAGAGCTCCAGGAAGGCCAAGAACTTAACCAAATAGGAGGAGACACAGCCCTTGAAACCCTTTATTACCTTATAAAAGCCAGGTGTTTAATCACAAAAGTCCTATCTTTTGTTTATTTTACCATAGGGAGAGGGCAGGGCCCAGTTCACAGAGGACTTTGCAGGCCAAGCCGTGCACCTGCCCCAAACACCTGTGGCGCAGGCACCCCTGGACAGTTTCTCACAGAGCAGGCTTGATCCCTTCCCAGATCTCCATGCTCAGCTCAGTTCATCAGCTTCAGGAAAAGTCCCAGGGCCTGAGGAAGGCCCACACCTGGAGGAAATTTCTCTGTTTACTCCTGTGGCTCTTCCCTCACAGCTGACTCACAGTCCCCACCCAGACACTCGCTGGGTCCACAGTGCACCTCATCAGCAGAGATTGCAAGTATTTTCTTTCTTTTGAAATGCATTTTAATTATCACCTAATGGTCCGGTTTATAAAAAAGGAATAATAGTGTAGTGGGTTGAATAGTGGCTCCCCCCAAACTTATGTTCACCTAGAACCTAAAAATGTGACCTTATTGGGAAAGAGTCTTTGCAGATGTAATTAAGGTAAAATGAAATTATGCTGGTAAGGGTGGGCCCTAAATCCAATGTCCTTAGAAGAAGAGAAGAGGGTACGTATCCACAGAGGGACCCAAGGAGGAAGGCCATGTGACCGGGGAGGCAGAGTTGGGAGAGAGGCGGCTGGAAGACAAAGAACGGGATTGCAGCAGCCGCCAGCAGTGGGAAGAGGGGCATGAGCAGATGCTTCCCCCAAGCCTTCGAGGAACCGACACCTTGATTTCAGACTTCTGACTTCCTAAACTATGGGAGAGCAGATTTCTGTTGTTTTCAGCCACCCGCCTCGTGGTAACGCCTTACAGCTGCCCTAGGAAATTAATACACTTGCTCATCTCAAAAATTCAGCAGCGTGTGTTTTAAATCCCACTCCTCTTTGTAGAGACCAGACCCAACCAGACGGCCCCTGGACTCTGAGCTGTGACCACAGGCTCGTATTGCAAATGTTAGAGGCTGGATGATCAGATCCTCAGAGTCGGGAAAACATCCTTGTGTAAATTGGGCCTAAGGGCCCACTCTGTTCTGTGGGGATTTGTGTGGCTTCCTCGTTCCTGGTGGGTGGGAGACAGGGGAAACACATCAAGACTCCCTCAACCAGGCAGGGGCTAAAGCAATTTGAAAAGTATTAGCAGAGGGAAGAAACATACTTAATAAGGACCTTGTGTTAGCATACCCCACCCCCACTTCAGAGAGGTTGGACCAGTGACTTGGCCAAAGTCACACAACCAGTTAGTGACAGAGTCAGCATTTGAATCCAGGTCTATCTGCCTATTTCCAAAGTTGTCCACCTTTATATTCCCAACAAAAGGTCAGACAGCCAACATTTATAGAGAGCTGTGTGTTAGCCTTTGTTCTAAGTGCTTCATTTGAATTACCTGATTCAACCCACCCCCAAACCTGGTGAGGTGAGTTCATAATTCTCCATTGGTCCACGAGGAAACTAGAACTCAGAGAAGCCACAGACCTTAGCTGAAGTCCCACAACCAGGGGGCCTGGGCTGTGAGTCAGTCTCTAAATGACTTCCCTGGGGGCAGGAAGTAGGCAAGGACAGGCTAGTTGTCCAAGATTAAAGGGTCAAGGATGGAGAGGGATTAAAGCCCCTGCTGGCCCAGGAGCTCTTGCCGGCTCAGGGTGGGTGAGCCCCAGGGCGCCGGAACTGCTAGTGAGGTTGGAAAGGTCGTTCAGGAAGAGCCAATGACTGTTTCCACACACAAATGCTAAAACACATGTTTATTGAGAGAAGCTTCAAAATATGTGTTTTGACTATTTTCAGAATCCCTACCATTAAACAAAATTAATTATTAACTGGAAGACTTTGAGAAACTTATGAACAGCACATTTTTGTTGTGGCTTTTAGAAAAACACAATTTGAAGGATATGTATACATATGTGACACCAAACTCTTCTTATGGATTCAGTCATATTTTCGTTTACTTTTCGTGAAATAAATGTGATTCTTGTTTTCTTTAAGAGCTACTCATTTTCTCTCCATCTCTACAAAAATATTTTCTCGAGTGTTGCCTCAATTCAATTTTTATTCTTTGTTATTTATTTTTGTAGAATCTTCCTTACTGATCTTCTCTTTGAGCACTTGAAACACTTGTCCAATAATTTATTTATTTATTTTTATCCTCACCCAAGGACATCTTTTTTCTTTTCCATTACTTTTAGAGAGAGAGGAAGGGAGAGAGAGAGACATTGATGCAAGACAGAAGCATCCATTCGTTGCCTCCTGTACACACCTGGACCAGGGACCAAACCCACCCTGAGTACATGCCCTGATCGGGAATCAAACCAGCGGCCTTTTGGTTAAGGGATGACACTCCAAGCAACTGAGCCCCACCAGCCAGGGCTTATTCGATCACTTAACTTTCCAATTTCACTTTTCTAGTATCTCCGGTGAATTAGTCGACTCATTTAGTCAGTGAGTACCTGTGAAGCGCCTACTCTGGAAAAGGCTGCTGCTTTTCCCTTTCACACTGAGTTACAGTCTGCGGGCTCCTCTGTTGGAACTTGCATCAATCCACACCTACAGCATGTTACATGGTTTCCTCTTTTTTCTCTGTTGCTGTGGGGTGTATGTACCAAAAAAACGTTGTGTCTGGGAATCACTGTTGCCTCCTTTTCTGTCGCTGCGGTTCCAGAAACACCGTGAATAAAGTCCTATACTAGTTTCCATAGTACTTATTCCTTTTCCAGATTACTTGTCAGAACTTTCTGAAGGATTCCTGCTTTAAAGATTAAAGCCAGGTGAAAATACACTTTCCAAGTTGGGTACAAGGATGCTGAAATGCTGGGCCTTGAAGCCTTTGTTCTTACAATTAGCAGCTGAACAATAAGCCAGTGTGGATATAAATATTTCCATTTTCCTGGTGGGCCCAGAAGTGACAAAGGTGAAGAAACACTGCCGTGGGGATGTGTAGGGCATGGAAAAGACGGGAAGAATGAATGAAAGGGTCCCTGTGGTCACACGCTGTTGCTTCCAGGCCTGCTCCCTCTCGCTGGAGTCACCTGCCTGAGCTCTCTCTGGGGTGTCTCCCCCTGGAACCGGCACAGGGAGATGCGGCTGCTGTTCTTTCTGCTCTGCGTCTTCCAAGAGCTTCTCTGTGCTGGAGGTTTTCAGTAAATCCGGCTGCAGATTCCTGGGTCACTTTGTGTGCTAATTCTTTCAGCAATTGAGCCTGTGGCAGGAAAAGCCAAAGGAAAGGAGAAAGGCTCAGTCTTTCTCCTTAGCACAAGGCAGGGAACTAGAGGTTGGGGGGACCTCCTTTAGGGCCCGGGGGCAGAACTGTGTGGAGTTTTCCTCAGTTCAGGGTAATACAGTCCAGCCAGCAGCAAGACGGCAGGATGTAGGCTAGCCAGGCATTTACTGTGAACCCCAAGGCAAGAGTCAGGGGGAAAAGGAAACGAGATCAATACACAGCAATCACAGCCAGACAAGTGATAAAGTGATAATGCCACTATCCAGTGATGCCAGGTCAGATAATCTGGTCTATTAATACCAAAATTTGGTGATGATGTGTATGTTGCTTACTTTATGAACCAGAGCCTCGTGGATCTCAGACTACATCTGTGTTGTCACTGAGCACCTATCGTGAGCCAGCAGGGAAGGGTTAACCTGGGGTGGGGTGCTGATCCAAGCTGCCTGACGAGGGGGGAAGGGAGGGTCTACTCTTGCCTCTGCTTTGACTTCCAAACTAGCTTTGGGGAAGCCAGATTCCAGGTGGTTAAAGAAGGAAAACACTAGTAATAATCTAGTTCTGTTCTGAAATGTTTCTAATCAGCACCATAAGTACCATACACTCAACCCTTAGTTATAATACTACTGATAACAATGAATACAGCAGGTCTTTGAATGGCATTGTTTTGTTCAACATTGTTTCATTGTAATGTTGATGAGATGCTGTAGGTACCTAACCTTTGTTTGTGTCAATTAGCCTGTGGTAAAATTGGTTTTGTTATGCATCCTTTAGCTTAAAGTTGCAGAACCTATCAATGACCTTGAGGACTTACTGTACTTGTATAGAGACTTTACAGCTTATGTAATTATACACCATAATCACCTGGTGCACAATGATGGAAAAATTAGGATCCAAAAAAGAACAAATTTTATTTCGTATTTTAAATACGCCCAGGTTTCCCAGGCTATCGTTTAAACTTAACCATTCTCTCTCAATGGAGGGTCTCTCTGCTTCTTTCACGCTCAGAGGACTGGCACAGTTATTAAGAGCTTAGATCTGGAAACACCTTTATTTGGGGGCCAGCCTCTACTGAGCAGCAGTAACTTCCAAAATGAAAACTTCGTGTGGGCCATCAGGAAAGGACCCGGGTTGGTCTGCTTGGGGCATAACGCTGACCGCTGGGCCGTGCTCCACGGGCAGAGGGTGCTGTGGATGGAAAGCGTGCTCAGAAGAGGAAAGAACTGTGTTCAAGGCAGAGACCCAGGGCCCAGGGGGCTTTTAGGGTGAAAAGATCCTCAGAGAGACACACACATGAATAATCTTAAATAATCTGAAGTATGAGTAACATGTCACCATTTTAGCTTAATATGAATAAGAACAAAAGCTTTTTGGCCACCGCCCTTGGTTCCTGGGCTGGAAAGGAGGGTGAAGGGAAGCCAAGGTCTGGGCCATCTGCTTGCTTCACACTGCGATGCTCTGGTGACCGCCACGGCCAGTGCCCACTGCTTCTGGTCGCCACACTCAGCTCTGCAGGGTGCGCTCAGAGACTGGGAGGAAGAGCTTCTGGGCCCAGATACCTGGCTTCCCTGCTGTTCACGCATCCCCGGGTTTTGGGACCCTGGCCAGGGCCTGCCTCAGAGCCACTAACTGCTGACCAAATAAAACCGCTTCTTATTCTCCCATTAGCTTGATGCTCAAACAGGTTTTTTTTGTTTTTTGTTTTACTTTGTGTAGCTTCCTGTGAACATCCCAAACAAATAAAATAGAAAATAAACATCCTTTCCCTATTTTCAGCTTCATGAGCCATTTCTAAACCCCCTCACCATCCGCTGTTCTTCAAAACTTGTGGTGCCAGGGGCACTGCCTGACTGCTGGTCTCTGCCTCCACCATTTCCCTCGAGAGCAGGGCGACAGAGCAAAGACTTTCAGAGACAGTAAGTCAAAGTTTCCAAACCACTACTAATACGTGCCTCGGTTTCAGTGTACCTTAGACTGGATTTTCCAAGTATTATAGTGTTACCTCATTTTCCTCAAATTAGCATGTTTGAAACTCAAAGATCTGAAGCATTTCAAAGAAGCTGTCTCAAGCCTTTGGTAGTCTCTCCTCCATATTTTCCCTTTCCTCACAGTAAACCGTCTGATCTGTTTTCCCAAAATTTGCTTCTGGCTTTTTCCTATTTCTCTCTAGCCTCTGACATTGCCCTTTCCCTGGAAGAATTCTCTCCAGTCAGATCCTTTAAGATGGCCAGAGCTGCTGCAGCCAAGCACCCCACCCCAGTCCAGCCCCTAGGGCCAGGCCTCCCACCCCACTGCTCACCTTCTTGGCCCTGCTCAGCTGGCCCAGAAGTGAGCCTGCTGCACAGCCAGCCTCTAGCAGCCCAGGCTCCACACTTTGCACACCAGGGTGGCCAGGCTGCTGTTCTCCTGCTCCATGTCCCACAGCTGCTCCCGCTAAGAAGGCTCTCTTTCAGAAAAGGCTGCCCCCAACACTTTTCTTGGAAGGGCATGGACCCTAACATCAGACACATGCCTTCCAGAAGATGACACAGTTGTGCAGTGAGCCTCAGTGCCCTTTTAAGATGCCTGATGTATTGCTGTCTCAGGCAGACCAGACTGGGATGCAAATGGAGCGAGCGGTGGGGTCAGAGCCTGGGAGGAAGTGCTGCTATCCCATGGCGGAACGAAACCACATACTTTGGCTGCATTTTCTTTTATTCCTTCATCGGGTCTGGCAGAGCCCCCACATGCTCAGTCCATTCTGTTGTCACTTTGCTGATGAGCTCACACACTTTCTGGATCAAATTAAGCTGATTCTCATTCAGCTTCTGCAAATCGTAGACTCAAGTTCAGGAAGGACAGCTGAGGAAGTCATTTTGCCTTCTAAAATGCAACTTTTGGGAATGATTTCACATGAAAAAAAATCATCCACCCAGCCCTTGCTGGTGTTGCTCAGTGGGTTGCGTGCTGGACTGCAAACCAAGGGGTCGCTGGTTTGACTCCCAGTCAGGACACATGCCTGGGTTGCAAGCCAGGTCCCCAGGGGCTCACGAGAGGCAACAACACGTTGATAGTTCTCTCCCTCTCTCTCCCTCCCTTCCCCTCTGTCGTAAATAAATAAATAAAATCTTAAAAAAATTATCCTCCCGGACAATTATTTCATCAGGTATTATCTGATGCCTCATTAGCAGCCCCTCGAGGGTCAACTTCAATGCAGGGCTTCATCATGTGAGGACCGGCCTAGGTTGTCAGAGGCCAAGGCGGGCTGAGTGGTAGAAGAGTCGGGGGGTGGGTCATAGGTGGAAAACTGAGCCCTCCTTCCCTTCAGATGGTTACTTAGGCATTTAGCCTGAGGGATTTTGGCCACCTGGGTGACTCAGCAGAATCTGACCTGATAAAACACTGTGGGTGACCACTAACAGGGAAGTCCACTAAAAAGTGATAAAGCAGAGGAACGACTCAGGCTGACTGGCTTCCTAGGGAGGCCCCCGCAGCAATCTCACTGTGAAACAGCCTGTTCTGAACCGCCTATGGCGACTGACTCACAGTAAAATGACTTGATCATTGATAAGTGCTACTGGAGACCCAGTGTTTGAGGGTAAGGGGTGAGAGTGGGGTGGCCTCTCACCTTTGAACTACTTCCCTGGAGAGGAAGGCAGGAGGAGAGGGCCTTGCTGGGAGCCACGGTAGGGAGCCTAGCTGCTGGCCCCCGCAAAAGCTTTGCCACTGTCTGGGACCCTGCGGTAGAGCAGGGATACCCTACTTTGGTGGGGGCAGGGGACTTTTAGGACTAGTTTAGCCTGGGATAAGTAAAGAATCCACTTTTTGTCTAGGAATCTGGCAGACGCTAAAAAGAACTTAAGACATTTTCAGCAGTTTCACACCCCAAATATGGCTGGACAGGGGTGTCCAAACCGAGGCTCATGGGCTGCATATGGCCCAGGATGGCTGTGAACAAGGCCCAACACAAAATTGTAAGTTTTACTTAAAACCTTTTTTTGGCTCATCAGTTTTCATTAGTGTTTGTGTATTTAGTGTGTGGCCCAAGACAGCTCTTCTTCCGGTGTGGCCCAGAGACACCGAAAGTCTGGACACCTCTGGAGCAGAGTCCAGCCTTCACTGCTCATCCCTCCCCTGCAGCAGCAGGCTCAGCACAGTTTGCTTCTGGTCCTTTAACATTTGTAAGCACCTGTACTTTGTGGGCCCTTCACAAGCAAGAGAATCTCCTATCCTATCTGGAATGAACAAGCCAGGGCAGAGCATTGTAAAAGCTCCTCTCAGTATAAGACCCCAGGGACAGCCCAGAAATCCATGGCTGGGAAAGGAGGTAAGGACCCAGTGAGGGCTGGCTCTGGGGACGTGCAGGGTCAGGATGTGGGCAGTGGGCTGGAGGGCAGCGTGTTTGAACCGAAATTCATACTTGTGGGACAGCTGGCCCAGGCTCTGTGATGGCCCATTTCAGGCTCGGGCCTCCATCTACAGCTGCTCGGACACCCTAACAGAATGACAGGCGTCCACAGCGCACAATCACATGGGTACCCCATACTGCTTCTCCAGGTGGGCCTCCTCTGACAGGTCAAAAGCTCCGACACCTGATTTTAGGGAAAGACTGGAGGGCGTTTTGCTGATTGGAAACATCTCTGAAAGCCGATCCAAATTCTGAATCTGCCTAGTGAGCTTTCAGGAGGTGCGTGTCACTCCCTGCTCTGGGGTCTTGCCTGGCCCGGGGCACTGACCTGTGCTGTTTAGATGGTCACGCTCAACAGACGCCGGAGAAGAAGGCGCCCCCTTCCTTCCCTTGCCTGGCAGTAGAGTGCGGAAAACAGCACATTTCTACATTACCTGGAACTATCCTGGTAAAATAATGATAGCCCGCTGCTGATTCCTGCTCTGTAGAGGAAGCTAAGCGCTGGAGCATTCTTGTGACACCACAGCCTGTTCTGTCACCGATCCTGCTGCGTGTGGCCACCGTGTAGTTGCTCCAGCTCCCCACGGGCCTGCCCTGATATCCGAACAGGTCACTTACCTTCATGCGTAAACATTCCGTAAACAGAGTTTTGACTAAATCTTCATGTTCTTCTTGCACTTCTTTTCTGATTTGCTCTTCGAGATTCAGGTTCTTCTCTTCCAAGTCCACAAGCGGGCTCTCAGAGCAGTGATTTCCGTGGTCATATTATGGCTGAGCTCTGCCACCTAGCAATGGAAATCATTCTTTTCTTAACAGAAGATAGTTCAGGAATTCCAGACTGCCACTACAATTTGCACTTTTGCCTTGAACCTAGTGGAGAAGGTGAGTACCCCATTAGGCAAATGTGGGTGGAAGAATCTAGGTTGGCTTAAGGGCCCCACAGCAGTGCCATGCACACAGTAGGTATTCAGTAAATGGTTGCTGAATGAATGGCCCTAGAAAAGACACTAATTAGGTGCCTTTCTTTTGGAGAAAATACTTGATCTTGGCCTCCATCTCCAAATTGTCCTTCCCTTGACATTTCAGCAAACTACCTCTTCTCCTTTGAATTGGACTTTGGAGGCGAGGAATTGAAATAACCCCTTCTCCCCAAAACCAGAAACTAATAACAAGCAGAAAGAAACAAATCAATAAGAATAACAAAAAACCCAAACCAAACACAACAGAGAAAGCCCTCATTGCTTAAAAAGTGAAAGCACAGTCCCTGGGGTGTCCTGTGGCGGACCTTCCTTGGCGAGGCTCCGGCAGGCCACTCCTGAAGGGCGGCGGGAAAACAACATGGGGTGGTCCGTGTCTGCCACTGAGACTGAGGATTTGAGACTTGGAGAAGAGAAACTGCTCAGTGGTAACTGACCTACCTGACCAGCATGGACTTCGGGTGGACTCCGACCTCTTTGTAAAAGATCTAGTTCCTGAAGACAAGAGAGCGGTGCACAGCTCAGCTCAAACATTCATTCTCCCGACCAGGGCTCAGTTCAGGGCAACACAGTCCAGGCACTTCTGATTTGCATCAACCCAGCTTCATTTAGATCCCTGGACTCCGCTTCAAGCCAGGACTGAGCTCTAGGATGCCCAGTCCGGCCTCAAAAGATAGCATCCACCTCCAGGTACCCACACTGAAGTGGAGGACTCAGCTCTGGGGCTAAGCCAACTGAGGACAAAGCTAAGACTCCTTACTTGATATTTGAATGCTGTATTTGCTCAGACTTTTGCACTTTTCTTAGGTAGACACTAAAATTACACAGAACCTCTGATGCAATCCATTTCAAAAAGTGTGCAATCTAGGGCAGAAGAAGTGACTGTTGGATTCCCACCAGTGGGGCCTCATTTTAAAGAAGTCTCATCCGCAAGGCCCAGGATGTGCATCCTGAAGGCAGAGGTTCCTCAGGGATTCTGGCTTCTCTGCTAGACCAGGAACAGCGTGAGATGCCTTGTGTTTTTCCAGGGCAGGAAGGGCAGCTATGCATCTTCCCCTGGAGCCAGCTGTTTTGTCGCTCAGCTCTTGTATTTCCCACTAGACACCTCCAAAGCATACAGCCCACTCTTACTGGGCCATCACCTTTGTGGCTGAGAATACCAGCCCAAGGAAAAGCCACTGAGCGTGCCACTCACCCTCCGTTCTTACGTGAGAACACCTCTTCCCACCCTCTGTTTTACTTTCCTCTGCAGAGTAGCTCCCTGGCTGCCCTGCCCACAGCTTCCCCATTGCAGTTCTGGTCTCTGGGAACACACCTGCTCCTTTTGACAGAGCTTCTGCCTCCTGTGCCCCAACATGTGCTCATGACACACAGAGTAGCTCTTGAAGCTGCTGTGCTCTCTTGCCATCATGTCACAGCCCAGGGAAAGGAGGCGGGCCCCCAGGTACTCTTTCCTGATAGTGATCTGAAGAGGGAGGGACGTCATTCACAGCAGCTCCAGCGGGGCAGCCTCACGTGCCAGGGCTCATGGCCTAGGTTGCCTTGGCTCACAGGCCTCCCTTCCATTTCTCCTGCACAGAAAAACGTCGGCTGGAACTTTGCAAGCCTTCCTTTCATGCCTGCCCTTAACATGGCAGGACCAGAGACGAGAGTACAAATGGAGGTCCACGTGCCATTCTAAACGTTTTAACTATTTAAAGGCTGTAAATCAAAGTAACAATTAGTAAAAGGAAAATGTTGAATTCTCCTGCTTTGGAAAATAGATCTTCAAAATGAGTTGCAAAGCCAGGTTTGAATTTACCATTCTTGGACTACTCTGAGTTCTATGCTAAAATGTGGTGACTTGGGGAGCGATAGCCACCCCCGAGTTTAAAGCGTGGCCCACATCTCTTCCCCACTCTGGCCTCACATCATGCCATGCAGGGTCCTTGCATGCACAGACGCAGACAGCAGCCAGGGTGTCCACACCCCCATGCAGCTGCCTGGACCGCGTGCATACACTGGCGGTGAGCTCTGCGGGGAGTGGTCCGGGGAAGTAGCCCTGGACTTGGGGAATTCCAGGGGCCCAGGAATGTGGTCTGGAAGGAAAGCCTGGGGTCTGAGTGTACCTGACTGCTGGGCTGTGTGGTTTCTCACTCTGTGGGGAAAGGTGGGGCTGGAGGAGGGCCAGCGGGCCCTCTGGAGTATGGGGCATACAGCAAGTGTCCCTCTTCCTCTGGCTGAATGGTCAGACTCTTCACTCGCTAAGCAGTCCCATTCTCTCCCTTTCCGAGAGAGATCTGGTTCCCTTTCGAAGAGGTGGCCATGAGGAACAGGGGAAATGTCCACTCCTCCAAGGCAGGCTTAGATTTTGTCTCTGGAGAGAAATGGAGGCCAGTGTGTGAAAGGTTAGATCCTGAGTGTCTGTGAGGGTTAGATCCTGAGTGTCTGTGAGTGCATCTCTGTGTATCTATATCAGTGTGTGTGTGCATTTGTGGGTGTGGCTGAGTGTGTGTCAGTGTCTCTCTGTGTATATCTCTATCCGTATAAGTGTCTGGGTGTGTCCCTCTAGGTGTATCAGTGAGAGTGTGTCTGTGTGTATCTGAGGGTCTTACCAGGCCCACTGGACTTTGGGAGGACATCTGAGGTTTCTCCTGATGTCCCTAGACAAATGGAGAACAGTACAGTGGGGTGGGCTCCTGGCCACTGAAAGACTGTGCCCAAAGGACCTGGGCAGTCTGGAGGGGACCCAGAGTGGGTAGCACAGGGCTTGGGGTCTGTCCTGTCACGCACTGTTACTAATGACTTGAATGAGGATATCAAGAGCAGGTTGGGAAAGGGAGTATCCTGGATGACAAAAATCCAGATTTTTAAAGATTTCAAGCAGTTCAAAACGAACAAGAACAAGGCTGATCACATGGCAGTGGCCGGGTGCCTAAAGGCAACGTGTGGGCTTCAGGTGATGATGAGCTTCATGAGCCAGACTTGGTGAGGCTGCCCAAACCCCCCACACGTGGATGTTAATCAAGCACTACACCCAGGTCAAGGGCACTCTTTGTTGGCCAGATGACCTTGAGTTTAGAGGAGACTGACCAGGATGAAGGGGTGCCACAGGGGGTGCCCATGTAGAGTGATGAAGGCAGTGAAGGTGGGGCAGTCGGAAGCAGAGAAAGCTGGCGCAGGGCCCCAGGTGAGGGGGTGGTCCAGCACCTGCTCCATTTCCCAGTTCACGTGCCCTGGCCCTGGGCCACAACCTATGGAGGAAGGGGTAAGGATTTGCCATCCACCACCTGCTTGGGTTTGACCCTCTAGAGCAGGCCCTTGGTTGTAATTTCATGGAAGCTTCACATGTGTTCACAAAGGCACCAGTTGATCTCCCCCGACTGCCCTGTCCTCAGATATATAAAGCCTTGTTGTGAGGGGGCGGAACCAGGGGCAGAACCAGAATCCGTGTTGGAGACTGTGGGGAGGCCAACGGCAGCTCTGGAAGGGCTGCCTGGAGTGAGGGTGGGGAGGGTTTGGAAGAGTGAGTCCCTGTCACTGCAGATGATCCAGGAGAGGCCAGAAGCCCAGCGGGCACAGACTTTGGGAGGACCTAACACCCTGAAGTCCTGCTATTCCAAGACACCCGCAGGCTACCAGTCTCCTCTGTGCCCTGAGTTTCTGTGGTGCCTGATATGGGTTTGCCCTGGCTCCTCATACCCACACTCCTTTCCTAGAGACCCTGTCTTTAACGTTGGGGTGAGGGGTATAGATAGGGGATGAGCACGTTCTGAGTCACAAACCTTTAGTTTTTATTGTGGTAAAATCTACATAGTGTAAAATTTTCCATTTTAGCCATTTTTTAGCATACGGTTGAGCAACACTAAGTACATTCTCATTTTTGTGCAATCAATCTCTAGGTCAGTTCATCTTGCAAAACTGAAACTTAGTACCTACTGAATGCTAACTGCCTGTTCCTCCTCCCCCTCGCCGCTGACAACCCTTTTCGACTTCCTGTCTATGAATCCAACTACTCTTCAATACCTCCTATGAAGGACTCATGCAGCATTTGTGCTTCTGTGACTGGCGTATTTCACTTAGCATAATGTCTTCAAGGCTCATCATGACCAAACCCGTGTCAGAACTTCCTTCCTTTTTAAGGAGAGCCACACAGCCTTTCTGGCTCAAATGTTGTTCTGAGCGTCTCCCTAAACACCTGTGTGCCTGTGGCTGAGGACCTCTGAGCTGCAGGGACCCAGAAGGAACCACTTCTCCTTCAGCAGAACTCCCAGGATCACATCTGGGTGTAACTGGGAGCTTTAAGCAAATACGAGCAAATCATCACGTGCTGAGAGAAATGTGCCCCCAACCAAGCTTGTGAATTCTCTATCTCAAAATTCAGAACTGAAGTGGTTATAAAATTATGGGGAATATTGGAAGAGCTTAAATATGTAATTTGAGGGAAACATTGCTATGTAAACATGGAGCACATTTTGCTAAATGAGGTTTTAAAAAAATGGTTGAATTTCCAATGGAGTGGAGTGACCACACCAATTCAATGAAACCGATTTTGTCATAAACCCCACAGGACAGTAATGCCACTGGGTGACTGCAACACGCCTAAGGTTTTACTTGAGCACCAGCAACATTTCACACAACATCCCCCTCCTTTGTGCTTGAGACACTTGCGTCACCGGACGCTGGACACCACTCTCTTCTACTCTTCCCCTGCCTCACTGTCTGCTCCTTCTAGGTCCCTTTTACTCGTTTTCCTTTCCCACTCCCCACTCCTGGCTCTTGACATGAAAGTGCCCTAGGACTCAGCCCTCAGTCCACCTCGTCCTGCTGATACGCACTCCCTTGGCTACCTCGTCTAGTCCCACGGCTACCTGACATCCATATGCTGCCAGTCCTCAAATTCAGACTTCATACCCACTTGGCATCTCTCCTTGGATGTCCAAACAACATTTCAAACTTCACTTGTGCTTAATTAAAATCTTGATCTTTCCTCCCCAGCTAGCCATCTCAGCTGATGGCAATTCTATTTCCCCAACAGCTTAGGCCAAAAGTCTTGGAGTTATCAGGGATTTTTCTCTGTCTTCCATTAAGAGTGTGAAGTAGTTGCTCCCTCAACCCATTAGTGACTACTTCAAAATTGCACCCGGAATCTGACCACTTAATACTTTCACTGCTCTCAACCTTGTTTGAAGCACCTGGCTTGGATGACTGCAATAGCCTCCCAGCCAGTGTCTCCCTTATTCCGCCCTTCCTTCCTTCATTGTCCATTCTCAAAACAGCAGCCAGAGAGATTCTATTAAAGTGTGTCGGATCATGTCACTCAAAACCTTGCACTGGCCCCCATCACGTTACATTCAGGGCAAACACTGAAGTTCTTGCAAGGCCCTGCGGGCTGTGTCCCCCTTTCACCGTCCTCTTCGACTTCCCCTCCTGCTGCCCACCACACTCTCCAGCCACACCTGGTCTTTGCTGTTCCATAAACACGGTAGGCTTGCTCTGCTTGGGGACTTCACCGGGGCCTCTGTTCTGTCTTCAGTGCTCTTCCTCCAGATACCTGCCAAGCTGACTCCCTCACTTTCTTCAAACTTCACTCAAATTGTCACTCTATCAGTGAATCTCTATCCAGATCACCCTGTTTCAGATTGCCATGTACCCCCTTCTAATCTCCATGGCACCATTATCCTTACTCCATCATTTTCTTATTTCTTATGTTTATTATTTATTGTCTGTCTACCCCACTCTAGATAATAAACTCCATGAGAGTAAGGATTTTTTGTTCCATGATAGTAAGGATGCATCCCTGAAATAGTGCCAAAAATATAGAGGCCTAGAATATAGTATGTGCTCAGTAAGTGGGTCTTGGATGAGGAATGAATTAGTATATGCATAAAAAAGCCCTGAAAGGATATATTAAAAGTGAATTCAAAGTGGTTACATAGTGGGTGGCAAAAGAGGGTAGAGGTGGCAACAAGACTTCTAAATATGTGTTTTTAATATAATTTTGAGCTTTGAACCAGGTTAAACAAACAAAATCAAATTTAAAAGTAATATGACAATGCCAGAACAATGGAAGTATGTCAACATTCCTTAACTTACATGTGGAAGAGCAAACACACATGTGTATGTTAGCTGTGCAGGCAGCTCCCGTCTCCCTGTACATGACCCCTGCAGTGTCTGGAAACAAAGAGAGACCTATGGGGCCAGAGGCAGGAGCCCAGACCCATGCCACCCCCTGTTCTGTCGGGGGTGCTGGCTGTCATCGAGAGCACATGCAGGGCCCCTTCCTGCCCTCCCCCTTTCTAATTTCAGAGGAAATTCTGATTCACACTTTCGTTTTCCTGACAGGAGACTCAGTGCACAAAAGAGGAAGCATCTAGCACAATCTTCCCAGAAGGTGGATACGACAGAGCAGGAGCCCCTGGCATTTGCACTTATGTTATTTATGGAAGTAGGGGTCCTCTTTTTGAGAGTGGGATTCCCTGTTTCTTCTATAGTTGTCTACTTTCGACCATAAACAAATAAATCTGATTTTGCTCTTCCTTCATGACAGTAAAGGCAAGTCGACATTGAGGAGTTAATGTACCTAGAAGTTTGCACTTCTTCAGATGTTTAAGGCTTTCATAAATCTAAGCTTTGACAAGACAGAGCTCATGTACACTGCAGACAAGGAACTGAATACTTTTCCCAGGAAACTTCGGGGGCAGGTGTCTGGCTCAGAGAGGCCTAGTGAGGGACCACATCCATCACATACTTCTTGTTTGGGGACTGTCACTATGAAATGTCCACAGAACCTGTTTGGGGTTTAGCTCTGGGCTTAGTTGAAGGGAAAGTATTTTCCCTGCCTGCCCAGAAAACTTCCGAGCACACTTCCCATGAGTTCAAGTTCACACGTACATCTGCATCTGTGTGCACGCAGGGGAAGCCAAGGAGAGTAGGATTCATCCAAGAGAAATAATTCCTGGCCTAGTAGAGTTGGCAGTTGGGGTCAGTATGTGTGGCCGTGGCTTCTTTAAGGTGGGTGGGTTCTGACAGAAGCGTGGCAGTAGGCGGGAGCCAGCACAGGGAGCGGGAGCTAAGTTAGGGTTTTGGTCTTCCCCCTCATTCTGTTCCCATGTCCTTTAAAAATTTTTTTTTATTGTTCAGTTACAGTTGTCCCCATTCCCCCCTATTACCCTCCCTCGCCCTGCCCACCCCCGCACCCCATGTTCCCGTGTCCTTGACTGCGGGGGAAACTTGAACTTCTTGGTGGCCAAACCACTTCCGCTTCTCCCTCTCAGAACACATCTCCCCGCCCCCACGTAGCTTCCTCCCTCTAGGAAAAGCAGGGTCTTCGTTTGCTAGTGTTTCAGTATTTCACTTCTCTAACACAACCACCAGCCTCTGTGCCTGAGTGGCCCCTGGGTCCTAAGCTGAGGCAGAACTGAGACTTAGAGGCACACCACTGCCAGCCAAGGGTGTCTTCCCAGCCAGGTGGAAAGCTCGCTGCTTCAAGCACACACATGTATTTTTACTCCTGTGTTTCTCAAGCTGCTCCCCCAGAGTCTAGTTCCTTGAGTTGATGACAGATGTTCCCGAGAGGAAGAAAGGTTCAGTGGTCAAATAAATTTAAAGAATGCCTTGTACTTTCTCTCTCCTGGAGATTTATAATTCACAGTAGGACAGTAAAGTCTCTAAGAAAGTCTGGAGTAAAGAAATCTTTTTAACATGACTTCATCCAAATTTCCCAAACTTATTTTGGCAAAAAACAAACAAAACCCTTTTCTCACAACCCCTGCAAAATATGGCAGAAATCCTCTTATTTAAAGCAATTAAGCCTAAGAGCTGAATGTCCAAATCAAGAAATCTGTTATGCCAGAGAGTGCTTAGAAGATCACATGCACCATCTTAAACATTTTATTTAACTTAAAAATACACCAACATACAAACATTTGCCATTCTTCTAACACAAAGCCTAGCCTTTTCTTTGTATACTCGCTCACTGAGGTTCTGTGCCCTCATTCTTCTATAAACTGTAATATCTGTGCATGGTCTACAATCTCTAGTGTTTTTTTATTTAGTTTGTTTCTTTCCTTTTATGGAGAAAAAACTTAAACACTGTAAAACAATCCGAATGCATCATTTTTAAAGAAAAGTTTTAGGTTCATAGAAAAATTGAGCAGACAGTACGGAGAGCTCCTATACATCCCCCACTCCACCCCCAACACACAGCTCCCCTCAAAATCAACATCCCACATAGCGTGGCAAACGGATCCAGATGAAGAACTACACCGATGTGTTATTATCATCCAAAGTCCATGGTTCATATTACGGTTCAGAAACTGTGGGTCTGACAAACGTATGATGACATGCGACATCCCATACAGAGTAGTTTCCAGGTCCAAGGTCCCCCATTACTGGGGGTGTGGCTTGCTCTCTCACTGCACAGCCTTTTCCCAGAGCCCTGTTTACAGAATTCAGCTACTCGAAGCCCTGATAAAACGACAGTGGCTTAGGTGAGGACAGAGGTTATTTGTAAACATTACAACCTGTGGATGTTGCCTCAAGAGATGTTGCCTCAAGAGGAAAACCTCATTTATTTTGCTAGTCACATAACTCCTTTGTAGAGCACTTAACACGCACTTAACTTTCCTCCACGTCTTTTCGTGGCTTGACAACTCCTTTCTTTTTAGCGTCGAATAATATGCCATTGAATGGATGTACCGCAGTTTCGCCATTTCAATTTAGTTCTCACAGAAGAGATCTCTTTCTTTTTGTACTCCGAGTTCATTGGTTTACAGAATATGAATCAAATTACTCAAACACAATAACAAGTGAAAGTGGCAAAACAGGTTTGGAGCAAACAATTATCGGTGACATTAGGTAAACCTACACGAGCCAGAGCCTGCGGTTAGTGGGCACTTTGCCTGCTCATGTCACCAAAGGGAGAGAGAGCTTCAGAATCCGTGAGTCTGTCAGTGGAGGGTGGTTGGGAGAACTCTTGGGTGAACACGCTGAGGGACTTGTGTCCCCAGGGCATGCCCTGGGGACACGCTGGCCTAGACTGTGCTCTCTTGAGTATTTGGATTGTGGTCCCCTCAGGTGAAACAAACATATTTATTCACTCACCTTCAACACATGACGGTTTATGGACGTGTAACTTCCTACAATACAACCGCTGGCTAATATTGCAAAGCATGATGTACTTAGGGGCAGGGCCACCAGCACTGAGAATCAATCTCAATCCACATTTCCAGTAGTTCCCTCTGCCTTTCAGTTCCTTTGTCTGACTTCTTATCAGGTCTGAGTCATTTTTTTTTTCACCTCACAATATGGCTGACAATAAGCCATATTATGTACCGGGAGCAGAAGTATCAGCTCTGTAAATATTATTTCTTCATATTTACATGTGGACTGCCTCCTTCCCGGTCACATTAGGATACTTCAGGGTGGAGTATCATAGGTGACTTCTTACATTTGAACTTCATCTACTCAGAAGTTCTAATATTTTCTTCCCACACTCCTGGCATATATGTACTCTACTTTGGAGACTGGTGGCCTTGTAACTGCTCAGAGAAGTTTAGAACATCAATTAAAAATGACTTCCATGCCCTAAATGTCAAAGGTGGAGAAGGGCAGAGCCTTTCTGCCTCAGTGGGGCCCCTCTCCCCACCCAGGTGAACCCTGAGGCTGAGCGGAGATGCCTGGAGCTGCTTCTGAGCGTTCCCAGGGGAGCCCTGGTTCAGCCTCCAGGAACCAGCTGCAGACTGGGTGTGGCCGCCACATTTGCAGATGCTCACTGAGAAACTGAAAGCTTACTCACAAAAGATGAAGCTCCCACACAAGGTGAAGAGGAAGGAAGGACACAGAGGGAAGCATCAGGGTGCATTTCTTGAAGGTACAAATGGAGACACCAAAGTCAGCCAAGAGGTGAGAGGAGACCCCAAGGGGAGGACAGGAGCCTGTGATGTCCCCTGGTTTCAGTCTCTTCATTTCCAACTCCCTCTGAGAAACTCCCGACCCCAAGTTAATCTTGGCCACAAACAGTGGTCTTGCAGGAAGGAGTGGCCCCTGTTGGAAGCCCCATCCCCAATGGCTGCTTCTTGCTGCTGGGATGAGCAGGACATGGTTTTATCACCTTCTTCATAGGTGTCCAACCCACAGAGGTCTTAGGAAGACTAAATTGAGAACATATATATAAAAGCACACCTGGCAGGCAATGGAGACTGTGTCGCTTGCATGGGGAGAAGTCAGTCCAGGAGGAGACCCAGGCCTCCATGTGAAGTCATGCTAACAGATCAAAACCCAAACCTAAAACACCCTCAACATTGGCATTTGTCTTAAAAGTGCCATGAGTACAGAATCTGAATGAGAGTTTAGAATTGGCCAGTACACTGTAACCAAAGTCAGATTTGGTAATATCAACCTTACCACCATTAAAAACGACTCTGCCCCTGCTCCCTGCCGGACTCCCACCAGCTCCCTACCGGACTCCCACCAGCTCCCTACTAAAGGCCCTTTCCAAACACAGCTGAGATGCACCCCGCACCGGGCGGCACACAGCACAGCTGCGAAGCAGAGATGCTTCCTCCCCAAGTCTCCTAAGAACCACAGCCCCTGAGGTGCCGATGGTTGCACCTGCCTTGAGCTTGTGGATTTTCTCCAAGGAAGCAGACTGGATGCAGCAAACTCAGCACAAACAACAGGGCTTTGTGTCTTGTTAAATGTTCTGTAATTGGAGCTCAACCACACTCGGCTTGTTGGTGACCTTCAGAGACACCTGGGGAGGAGGGGGTGTGGCTTGCTCTCTCACTGCACAGCCTTTTCCCAGAGCCCTGTTTACAGAATTCAGCTACTCGAAGCCCTGATAAAACGACAGTGGCTTAGGTGAGGACAGAGGTTATTTGTAAACATTACAACCTGTGGATGTTGCCTCAAGAGGAAAACCTCATTTATTTTGCTAGTCACATAACTCCTTTGTAGAGCAAAGGTTGTGGATTTTCCTACACAAGCAGTAGGAGTTAGGGATAGACATTGCAGTTCAGACAGGACTAGCTATGGCATCTGTGGCGCCCCGTGCAAAACAAACATGCAGATCTTCTTGTTCAAAAAGCAGAAAAAATTCCATTATAAGTACTAAAAGATAGAGTCTTCCTGCCTATCATAGTCTTTCTCTCTCTAGATCTATCACGGTGTTCTTTGTTCTCAGGGTTGCTCACCCAGACACGGAAACACTTGTGGGGCAAGGTCGACCCTTGTGGGCTCCCAGGGGCCCTGCCCTGTGAGCAGATGCATGAGTGCATATGGTCCCAGGGACAAGGCTGAGGTCGTGTTCCCTGGCCAGGGGCAGAGAAGCTGAGCCGGGCGTGCCCCTTCCCACAGGCACACTGCCCCAACCTGCTGTAGATGGGCAGCCCCATGGGTATGACAACCTCTGCACTGGGATATTTTAGGTACCCAGGGATGGACAACAGGCTTGGACACCATCCAACACACTGTGCCGCTATCAGCCTGGGATCCCTTAGACACTGCCAGGTACACATACCCCACCCCAACCCTCACCAGGCTCGGGCCCCCACTGGTGTGGAGAGCTGCAGTGACTGCTGAGTGGGGATGGTGAGGGGAAGTTCAGGGGGGTCCTGGGTGACAGAGAGCTGAGGAGCAGGCAGCTGAGAGCCCCGCCTGGCAAGGAGGGGAGGCAGCAGGAGGTGGGACTCTATGTGAACCAAGGCTCCGAGCCCTTGGTGCACGCTCCATTGACTCACTGGATTCCACTTACAAAACAGAAATTTTAAGTGAAAACCAGGCATTTCAAGGTGACACCCAAAGAACATTAAACTGTAAGTGGCCCTGAGTCCTGTGTGAGTGCACTGGTCATATGCCCATGAAGCGACCCTGACTTTAATCATTTATTTACTTATTTTTAGAGAGTGGGGAAGGGAGGGAGAAAGAGAGGGAGAGAAACATTGATCGGTTACCTCTCACACGCCCCCAACTGGGGATCTGACCTGCAATCCATGCATGTGCCCTGACTGGGAAATCAACCAACGACCTTTTAGTTCGCAGGTGACATTGAGTCCACTGAGCCACACCAGCCAGGTGACCCTGACTTTATACCTCAGATAAAAGGAAATGATTTTGATTGCCTTCCCACTCCATGTATATGTCATATATGTGTACAATATACATATATATATATATATATATAGAATAAGAAAAGCTTTGTGTTCTCCCATTTCAACTTTATTTCAGTTAGAGTTAATAAGCAGAGTTGAGACTGAAGTTAACAAATGTTTTCTATTTATGTATTTATTTAAAATTTATTTTTCAGTTACAGTTGACATACAACAAAGGTTTTGCATTTAAAAAAGCCCTTTAAGTGAAAGAAAGTATATTGAAGTGTTAATAGTACTTTTCTATGGGTCAAGATGTTAAAAAGTAATTTTTTTGTATAGTTTTACTGGGCATTATAGAGCTTTTTTACCCTGTATATAGATACATGGATTGCTTTTGTAATTAGGAAAAAACAGTAAATGTTAGTTTTTTAATCCTCACCCAAGGTTATGCTTACTGATTTTTAGAGAGAGGGGAAGGGAGAGACCTAACAAGAGACAGAAACATTGATGTGAGAGAGAAACATTGATCAGCTGTCTCTCGTTCGTACCCTGACTGAGACTGAACCATCAACCTAGGCATGTGCCCCGACTGGGGATCCAACCCCCAGACTTTTGGTGTATGGGACGATGCTCCAAGCAACCCAGCCACCTGGCCAGGGCAGTAAATGTTATTTTGTGAGATAATTTTGTGAGATAATGTTATTTTGTGTACCTGTAGGCAGAGTACACTGCTCCTTGGACTTTTCTGACGCGATCAGAGTTACCTCTCTGGTAACTTTTCTTAATGCCTCCTGGATCATATGAATTTCAAGATTTTCTAGAAGTTTCTGAAGCTAGAATAAGCAGTTTGAGAATCAGTCTCCATTTTTAGTTTACACTTGATGCTTCTCAGTCAGACTCCTGCCAAAGGGCCTTGGGCTGGTCCTAGCCATCAGCTGCTCTCCCCGCCCGTCCTCCCCTCCCTGCTCTCCCTGTCCAGGGCTCCCAAGTGCTTCTGCGGGGGTACATACAGCTCTCTGCAGACCAGCATCTTTTCTTCCTGGCCTACATTCTGACTAATAAGACACAACCCAGTTTGCCAAATTCTGTTAAATTGCAAAGTGCTCAGTGTCTGAGGTGACCTCATGTGTTTCGACATCTCTAAATGTGGCCATGAATTTTGTGATCTGTTATTATATGAGGAGCCCTCAGGTCTGAAACTTGATTTAAACACCAAAGTGGATTTCATGAGAAGATTTAAAACTCTATACAAAGCCAAGAGAAAACTCTGTTCCAAGAACCATGAGCCCTTACTTTACACATTACGCTTGCAGAGCCCACACTGCTTGGGACTGGTGTGTGTGTGATGGGGGTGGGGCGCTGATTTCTCAGTGCATCTCTCGCACTTTGGCATTGACACCCAAGGACCCAGAGGCCTCACTCACCTGCCATGATAAGCACACCTGCACGGAGCCTATGTCCCAGGACCAGGGTGGACAGACATTTGGGAAAACAACCTCTCCACATAGACCATCTAACACACACCAAACGGGCTGAGTGTAAATGGTGCCTTGTTCTCAGAAAAGCAATCATAGGACCTACTTTAAATATTTCATTTCCATGTGTGTGCATTGGGGTGGGGATGCTTTGTGTGGGATTTTATGTTTCAGATGCTCATGATTATATTTTCTATCATCATCTTTTTTTGTGTGGTGGTACACCTTAATTTGGGGAAATTAAAATATGAAAATCTAGACTTAAATTAATAATTCTGAGACATTAAGTGGTAGTTATTAGCTTATGCAAAGCTCTGTATACTTTTAAATACTTGGTTCCCTCTAAGCCTGTTCAATGACTTACTAACCTTCAATTTACGCTCCACTTCATAGAAAAAAAACACTACTTGGGTATACCTGTTAATGGCATAAAGGAAAATTTCAAGCCAAATTCAAAACAGCTCCTATTTACCTGTTGAGTTTTTATTTTAATTTCTGAAGCGCCTCTGGGGGAAAGAATAGACTGAGTATATATTATAAGTTCTTCAAATTCATCTTCTTTCCCCATCCTCCTGGCTAGAGCTTTCATGTGGTACAGGATGTCAGTTCTATTAAAAAAGAGAGACAGAAGTTACAAACAAACACACATTCTTTCTCATTAGATTCTCTGACAATTATTTCCATTCCTGTTCTGTTTCCTGTCATCACATATAAACCTCCCAACCCATCATAGGCGTTCACATCAACGTGTAAGTTAACCACATCTGCTGTTTCCTTAGTCAGTCTTAAACTCCAAGGCCTTTTCCCACCGGGTACACTTAATTTCCGTCTCTATTTTTTGAAATACTGACAAGTCTCCTTGCCTAGTAACCAGGGAAGCTGACTGTTAATAACTCATAAGATACACAATCCGTACTACCCCACCAAAGTGACCCTTCCTGTGCTTGCAAGGTCCTGTGAGGTGGGTAGGTGCTTTGTGAGTACTTGTTGGGTGACAGGCACGTGGCCAAAGCCATTTGTCTTTCCTGCCAGCTAAGTCGTCTTAGCCAGGACTTGCAGTTGGGAAAACATCCCCCTACCCTGCAGACCTAATTATACCTCTGTACCATATACATCTCTCGCTGCCGTGCATGAAGCTCTCAGAGAAGCAGCGCTTGGGTCTAATGGGGCAGAGAGTGGGCAGGAATCTGCAGCAGCAGCATCTCCCCACCCAGTGCTCACTTCGAACTTACGAGCTACAAACCTTAGAGCAAGCACAGCAGGGACACTTTAGAAGCACAAGTTCCCAGGGACAGAACTCTGGATAAAGGCTATGCAGTGTTGCTCGCGTTGCCAGAGCTGTCCCTGCCATCCACAGAGCGCCGCTTTCCCTGTAAAACTCTACTTGTAGAGACACACTGCCCAGCTCCCTCTGGGCTCAGTGGGGCAGGCCGCACCAGGATTCATGAACCAAATCTCACCCTCAGAGCAAGGGGGCTGGAATGGCCCTACCCCAGGTTCACATGAGTTTCTACCTCAGCAACACTCACCCATAGAGCTCCGAGGACTGGTTGTGGAGAGAGATGGAACCCATGTCCTGGCCTTGCAGCTTAAGGTGGCCCCAGTGCTCCTTCAGCACTTCCAGCTGCTTCCACAGCACCAGAAATGACCTCAGCAAAGCAAGGGCGGTGCATGGGTCTCCCCAAAGCTTGGGGGCCTCCCGGCTGCTCGGGAACTGACTTCTGAATCCTGGTGCTCCAGACAAATTTGCCTGAAAGCATTACAGAAATTCTTCTTTGTTGATCATGGACCCAGACAGGACAGACTTTCACCTGCAGGCCTTGCAGGAGGAAGTCTCTGGAAATGCTTCTTCTTCCCGGGAGGAGGGGTTCACAGACCTGCAGCACATGCGGGGCTTAGAGAGGGGAAGCTCCCTTCCCGAACAGATGGGAGAGAAAGGACTGTTTCAGCTTTCTTCCTGAGCCTTGAACCACGTGGTTCACACTTTTTTACTTGGGTACTAACATTCTCTATCCCTTTGAAAAATTAAGGTTTTCACGTTTGGCCTCTCCATTCTGGAAAGTGCTGTTCAACACTCTTGAGATTTAGCTCCCCATTTAACCTTAACTTGGGGATTTCTGCCATTGGGTGGGCAAGGAAAAGGAAACTTAAGTTACTCTTAACTTCCTGTTCCTTCTATCATCCTTTAAACGCTAGGCAGAGAACATGTCTCTTAATTGGAACTTATTATTCAATAGACAATTTTACTTGAAAATTATGATGTGCTCATTCATTCATTGGTGTTTTTCTTAAATAAGTGTTTGTAGAGGGACTGCTATGAGCCCTGGAAGGAGTGGAGGGAAAGGGGTTTCCGGTACTTGCTCTCCAGTGACCAGTGGTCTGAGGGCCGGTCACCCAGAGGATGACAGACAGAATGGGGACCTGTATCCAGGCCCTCAGGCTGACAACAGCAGCCCCGTCACAGGAAAAGAAGCTCCGCAGACGAAGCCGGCAGATCCGGATCATGAGGTTACGGCAAGAACGACCTCGGAGAACAATCGGGTATTAGCCCCTTAGATGCTCGAGTTTCCAGGGCAGGAACAGGAAGAACTGCTGGTGTAACTGGATCCTAGACCAGTACTATTAACATATTTGAAGAAGGGTGTGGCTGCCAGCAGACGGCTGGTCAGAGGGACAGGCGGCAAACAAGACCAGGATGAGCTCCTGAGGACGCCTGGCAACCCCTCAGCCTTGTCGCCAACTTTCTCAGCAACCAGGTAGTCCATGCTGTTCTGGGTTTCTCTTACTTTCAGAAACCTTTTGTCCCATGAATCTTAGTCAGTGGCCCCAAACATCCAACAGACCAAGGCCAAACATGGTAACGGGAGGTGGCGGCCTGCAGAGTTGGTTCCTCTGCTCAAAAGTCCCCAGAGTGCCTGTGAGGAACCCAGGGCCCCAGGACCACAGCTGTAAAGGCCCTGAGCGGACCCATCGCTTTCTCTTTGAGTTTTAGAGACTGAAGCCTAAGAGTCACACAACTGGTGGCACAGCAGGGACAGGGAACCCAGTACAGACTCCTGTGTCTCCTGTTGTCCACGAGTAGTTAAACACTCTTAACTAAGACAGATCATAAAAACAAAACTAAAGTCAATACTAATTTCAATGCCAACTGGCTTTGTTAATATGTAGCTGGCCCTTGAACGACATGGGGGTTGGGGCACTGGCCCCTGCCTAGGTGGGAGTCCCAGGGACATATAGGGCCGACTGTCTATTTGTGAAAAACCCATGCATAAGTGGACCATTGCATTTTCAAACTAGTGTTTTTTCAAGGGTCAACTTGAAAAACACTAGTTTGAAAATCAAGAGAAGTCTTACATCAACAGAAGTCTTACTAAGAGAAGTCTTCTCTTCCTAAGGGTTTTAAAGGATGGGAGAAGTGGCCTTTCCCAGGAAGGGTTTTTGCCTCCAAACTGCTCAGCAGACTAATTGGGGCAAAGCTTATCTGCTCACAGCTGGTAGCAAAACCAACATTTGCTCTTTTTCATTTAATAAACGATAATGATAGCAAGGACAACACAAAAATTAGGTCAGCAGCTGAGTTCTGAACAGCCCTGTTTACAACATGTGTTGTCAGACGTAACCCTGGCAACTACTACAGCTCCTAGGCACCAGCCACGTGCCCACCTGCCACAGCTGAAGAACTCACGGTTCAGGAGGCGCAGAGGTCAGACCGCTGGGCAGTCGCGTCAGCACTGCCCAGCGGTCTCACAAACCGTAGCAGTTATCTATGGCAGCATAACAAATTACCTTAAAATTTGGCATAATAAAATAATAAACATTCATTATCTCATGTAGTTACTGAGGCTCGGGAATCTGGGAGCAACCTAATTGAATAGCTCTGGCTCAGAATTTCTCGTGAGTCTGCGTAAGTGTGGGCCGGCCTTGATACTCTGCTAGAGGGCGATCTGCTTCCAAGCCCCTCACACGCCTGTTGGTAGGAGACCCACCCCCCAGGCTTAGCCACATGGGCTTCCCCTCGGACTTCCTCCCAATGTGGCAAAGGACGTCCCCCAGAGTGAGTGGTTCAAGAGAGAGTGAGAGAGAGAACCCAAGATGGAGTTACAGTCTTTTGTCACCTAATGCAGCCGTGCCGTCCCATCACTTTCCCCGTATTCTATTCATTAGAAGTGAGTCATTGATGTCATCACACACTTGAGGGGAAAAGAATCAAGCTCCACCTGTAAATGCAAAGAGTAACAAAGAATTTGTGGACATTATTTCTAAAACCACCTCCCAGGCATATACCTTTTGACTCTAAAACCATCATCCTACCGCTTTTGTGTAGTATTGCCAACACCAACCCCATGTAAGTCCTGCCCTTTTGCCTTCCCTCGCTACAAGGCGATGACTGTTGGACCCAGCCTTGACTCTCTTTTAGACACAGAAGACAAAGTTGGGCCACCACCTCTGAGTCAGTTCCTTCTGCCTTTGGGTGCTGCCTGGGATTAGATGGATGCCGGGGTCCCACCTCCTTGCACCTGAATCAACTCCAAGTTCAAGAATTGCCTGAAGCCAGCACCAGGTCTGGAAGCATCGAGTGGGGTCAGACAGACAGGCCCACTGTATCCAGGGCTGCGCGTGCTGACACAGGAGTAAGGGGTGCCTCGGCGGTTGGACGACGATGTGGAGAAGATGGAGGCCCCCGTGCAACGTTGTGGCATTGATTTTGAGCTGTTACCTAGAACTGAATCACAATGGTGATTAAGGACAAGTTTTTAAGATTCCTAATATTGAGAACATTTGAATAAGTTTTCTTTGTTGATTATAAATAGGTCTCATAGGTATGGCACTGATCTGGAACTTTCAAACACTGCGCTGACTAGTTACCCAGAAGTCTTCAGTACTCTTCTGTGTCTAGCCATTTTCTGAAAAATCAATTTAATGAAATAAGATTGTTACCTCTACATCATTAGGGACTACACATCAATAACTATTTCTACATAATAAGTAAATTATCCCACAGTATTTTGGGTGCAGACACAGTTATCCTGTTCGCATCAGGATGTCTATTATGAACACAGTATAGCGTTACCATGTTTATTACTTGGTTCTTTTAGGCATTTGTACTGTTCCTTTGGAGCGCATTTCTGCAAGTGGAGGGCCATTTCCAGTCATGAGTAGCAGCAGCCCAGATCCCCTGGAGCATAATATGCAGGCAGGACTGGTCTTCCCACTTGCCACAGATGTACCCCATTGCAGACTGCAAAGGGAGTATTGAGTCTATAGGTCAAATCCTCCACACCCTGGCCAGCGGTGAACAATTTATGAGATAACCAGCTTGTTTATAAGGCGTAAACCCAGTGCCTTCAAGGTGAGTCATGCTTTCTTACATCAGAAGAGCATTATGGTCTCAGCTGGTATCAGTTTTGGCTGTAAACTCACCTGAAATTCCCATGGCCAGGAATGATCCAGAAGAGAGGCCATCCATTCCCGGCCACTTTGGGGGCCTCTCAGAGAAACACCCAGGCTGGCAGCTCAGAGATGTGTGACCCCTGACCCATCCATAAATAGTGATAGAACGAGAACTCTTTAAGCAGAACTCATAAGAAGACTTCTTTTCAATCGTGTGTTTTCCCCCTGATTATTTAAGCAAATACAATTGTTTTTTATTTTAAAAAATTTTAAATATAGAAAAAATTAAAAACATGAAAATCAATAATAAATTTCCTTCAAAATAATACAGAGATGGGTCGTGACAGGATCGAGCAGGGCTGGCCACAGGTTGATGGTGTTTGGGCCTGAGTGGTGGGAACTATTCTGTTTGCTTTTATATCAAAGCTCTCTGTGTCAAAAACAAATTTTTGAAGTAAAATAGTAAGAATGGTTAAAAAATAATAATATGGCCTCCCACTGGGACACAATTACCATTCACATTTTTGGTTTATTTTTTCCAGCATTTTCCCTATGCATATATGTGTTACATCTGTACTTTTAAAGGAAAATTGGCCTCACACTATACATTCACCAGGGACAGACTCTGTAAGGGCTGGGAAACTTGGACTTCCATACAGAGCCAGAAGTCTGAGATGTTCCAAGAAGGTTTTGAGCTTGAGATGTTACTCTGATTATTATGGAATTTTTAATACTTGAGAGGGCAGGGCTTGTAAACACAATTACTCCTAGTTTTCTCCCCCAAAACCATGTGTAAATAATACATGGAAATCTTCAAAATGGATATTTTTTTTCTTTTCTGTTTTTAGCTGTGCCTCTGTAGGCTGAGTGACCGTGACCTCAAGATGGCTCATGGAGAGCTGGTCAGCACGCTGTTGCTAATGGAAGATGTACTTCTGAGTAACTATTGTATGACCATGGAGGGTCCCCAGGACGGCAGGCCACACTAGACAAAGATACACAGGTATTCTTGGTGAGCAGTCTAGATAATTGGCCGATGCCATATTGTTCTGAAGGACCTCCCTAGTTTGGAGGTGGATGGGAAGCCATGTCTGTCCCACTGCCTCTCCCAGGGGGTCCTGGGGCTGTGCGAATGCTGCACAGGAGGAGCAATGAAGTGGCAGTGGCCTGTGAAAGTCACTCCAAAGTATTTTCTTTCACAGTAAGTCCTGTGATCTGTGGCATATCCATTTCTTTTAATTTAAAAAAACAGAACAAAGGTTGTGAGAGGTCCATTGAAAGCAAACAGAACCAATACTCCATTGCTGGCTGCTTTTCGTTGTGAGCCACACATTTGGGACCAGAGTTGGAAGGACCCGGGTGAACTTCGGAAGCCTGGTCTCCAGTCTTCATCACTCAACTCGCCCGTGGACTCCTACGCAAGCTCTCCCTCCCTTGGACTTGTCCCTCTGAACTCAAAGGTACCAAGAGCCACTAGCCCACCGGCATAACTGGTAACAATTCTGCACGTATGTGGAACCAGACAGAGACTTGTCTGGACACAGGAAAAGCTGGCTGGTGCCCCTGTTTAAAAAGCCCCCTTTCCAGAACTGAACTCACTGGGAGATGCATGTACTTGCAACTCCATTTCCTCTCCTTCCATCTACTCCTCAGGAACTGCAATCTCGCTCCTTCCCCAGCTCATCATTCAGACCCCTGTCATCAAGAACACAGTGGTCCTTGTCACTAAATCTTCTGGGTACCTTTCGGTCCCCTTCCAGCCCAGCCCCGTGGCCACATTTGACACAGTGTCCTTGAAGCCTCTCCTTGGCCCCCGAAGTGTAGCTCTCTCCTAGTTTTGCTCTAACATTGCTGGCTGTGCCTTCCCAGACTCCGCTGTAGACTCCCTTCCCTCGGCCAACCCCGGAAATGTTCCTAGGGTTTTGTCTCACTACTGCCGCTCCCAGGGCTGCATAGTGACCTCCATGGCTCCAGCACCGGTGTCTCCGTGGGCCCCTTCCTCCATCTAAACAATGCAAAGTTACAGCTTACAACTATGTTAATGTGAAAAAATGTATTAACATCATATATTCAAATGTTTCATTCAACCTAAATGTTTTTTTCTTATTTTAAAGGAAATTGAAACATTTTATGGACCCCAGGCATTATGCCTTCTGTGCCTAATCAATAAGCTGGTTCCATATACTGTGAATATGATTGGCTATGATTGAAATCTGTTCAGAGTGCTTTATGAATTATAAATTTCTTTAATCTTCACAATAATTCCATGAGGTAGGTACTTCCGTTTTTCTCATTTTACAGATAATACCAAGGCTTGGAGAGCTTAAGTGACGCTCCCAAAGTCACATGCCTCTTGAGGAGAGAACCCCAGATGCCAACCTAAGAGCCTGGCCCTGGAGCTCCCTCATGCTTGTATCTCCACCGTGTGCTCCATGCCTCACTCTGTCTCCAGGCACAGTCACCTACCTGTATGGCTTTGGTGACTTTACCTGTGGTGACTCCAAAATCTACATGTCTAGTCCAAACCGCAATCCTATAAGGTCTGCATGCTCAGCTGCTCGGTCCCTCTCAGAAACAGTGTGTCCCAAACTGAGCTCATTTTACTGCCCCGGCTCTTGCTCCTCCCTCCATATTCCCTGTTAGTTTACCACCAGCAGCCCCATTGTCCAAGCCAAGAAAGCTAGACCCCCATCTTTGACTTCTCTCTATCATCCCCTATCATCGGACACCAAGTTTTCCTATCCTATTATTTTAATGCGTCTCAAATTTGTCTATTTTTCTCTATCCTCCTTCACCAGCCCACACCCACCAGTCCCATATCATCATCAGCGCCTAATACGGGGCTGTATGACCATAACCAACCAGCTGGGCTCCCTCTATCCATCCACTCTTGCCTCTTTCCACTCTGTTCAGCAGGATAGCACTTTTAAATGCAAACCTGAGTGTGTCACTTCCCTCCTATAATCCATCAATGACTTCCAAATGTGCTGAGAATGGAGTCCACATGCCTTAACCAGACCTTCACAACCTGACTCCTGCCAGTGTTTCTGCCTTCGGCTTCTCTCACGTTGACAGACGCACCGTGCTCTCTCTCCTCAGTTCCTTCCTGCAAGTTGGTCCTTCTGGAGGAAAACTTCCTTCTTCTCTCATCTTCTGCTTCATCATCTCATTGACTCATACTTATCCTTCAGGTTTCAATGTCCAAACCACTCTTTCGGAAGCTTTTTCTGATCTTCCATCTTTAAGTGAATGCCCCTCTCTGCCAATTAGGGCGCCTCTGCCATAAATAACAGATTGTCTCACTAGGCTGGACTTCAATTAGAAAAGTGTATTCATCTTTCTAAACAAGTTCAGAAGGAGGCAGGTCAGGTTGGGGCAACCACTCAGGGAAGTGCGGGCGCCCAGCTCTGCCATCCTGGGTGTGTCCACAAAATGCCGCCCTCATTTTTGTAAGAGGAAAAGAGAACCAAAACAGCTTTCTCCTTAGGGGCTTTTTTTTTTTTTAAAACTGAAAGATAAAAATCCTTTCTAGAAGCCTTCCAATAGATTTTCCTGTGTCTTACTAACACTGAGTAATAAGTCCACTTCAGGCCTCTTGGTGGGAAAGGACATGGTTTAGATGAGCCATCTAAACTCTCCTACAGAATTAGATGCCTCACCGAGGAGGAGCATTTGCAGAGCTGGATACAGACCAAGTACTGCCAAGACCAAGAAGCATGCTGGGCTCTTTGGTCCCTCTCTTCACCTGTTTCTGATGGAAACAGAAACAGTCATTCCCCAACGCCCCACCTCTGCCGCCTTGTTCTTTATCTTGTCTCCTGCCAGACTGGTCTGCCACCTGGGTGAAGGGGAGCCAAGCAAGACTGGAGGGCCTGAGAGCTCGGAGAGTCCCTGCAATACTAAAATCAATGAAAACAAAGTGGCAAAATCCCCACACACAGCACAGCTTTTGTAGGTATAAAATACCTCTCAGTGCACCTGGGGGCTCTGTGAGTCCAGTGGTGGGGGCAGGCTGAGCTGTGCAGCAAAAATGCACCACAGAGCTGCTCAGAGGCAGCAGCCCGGGGTACAAGCCGTCTGTGACAGACTGGTAGGCAGCAGCATTTCCAGCCGTCAGAAATGTTCTACCAAGAAATGAAGGGAGTCTCCTTAAAAGAGGTTACTTATGCTTCTGAAGCTCAAAACTTTCTTCAGCGTTACTGTGGCAAGACAGCATTTTACAATATCAACGATTTCTTTCTCAGTGACTGCATCCATCACCCCGTTTTCACACATTGCCATTCACTTACAACTCATGGCTCTCAAGGGGAAAGGCACACATACCCTAGGCCAGTCGTCCCCACCATTTTTGGCACCAGGGACCAGTTTTCCCGTGGACGAATGGTGGAGGGCAGGAGGTAGAGCCCAGGCAGAGGGCTTCCTTCACAGCCTGGCTCCTAACAGGCCACAGAGCAGTGCCGGTCCACAGCCCAGGGCTTGGGGATCCCTGCTCTAGACTTCCAATGGCCGATAGAACATTCTGCAGTGTGGAAACATTCTGTATCTGACTGTCCAAAGCGGTAGCCACTGGCCACATGTGGCTGTTAAGCACTTGAAATGTGGCCACTGCAACTGAGGAATTGACTTTTAAATGTTATTTCATCTAAATCAACATTAACTTAAAGTTTACATTAAATAGCCACATGTGACTACAGTATTGGGCAGTTCAATCACTGCCCTAAGACAAAGATATCAGTTGCTTGTTGAAGGGATTATTTTAAGCCCATGAGTTGAGACAAAAATTCTTGATCATCTAAAATCAAATTTTAATAAGAACCTGGGGTTTGAAGCCCTGGCTGGTGTAGCTCAGTGGATTGAGCGCGGGCCTGCGACTCAGACGATCGCGGTTCGATTCCCAGTCAGGGCACATGCCTGGGTTGCAGGCCAGTTCCCTGCAGGCCAACTCCCAGCAGGGGACGCGCGAAAGGCAACCATACATTGATGTTTCTCTCCCTCTCTCCTTCCCTTCCCCTCTAAAGATAAATAAATAAAATCTTAAAAAAAAAAGAAAAATGTACAGATAAAGGCATGTTTTTCTAAAAAAAAAAAAAAGAAGAACCTGGGGTTTGAAAGAGAAAGATTTTTCCTTTGTTTTCAACAAAACTTGGTTTTGCATATCATGAACCAAAAATCCTGAAGACTAGAACATGAAATTTTTACAGTAAAATGTGGAGAAGGAAGTATGCATGATAAATTACAATGACTTTCTTGCCCAAAAGGAAGAGAATTTAGCATAGAAGGAAAAACTTTGTAGAGCTTAGATCCAGTGGATGCCCAAGACCTTAACTTGGGATAAGCTGGGATGCAGGGGAGGGCATCCCCGAACAGAAGGGCAGCCTTTTGCCCGGGTCCTCTGTGGGCATGGCCCTAGTCTTGCGTCAGTCAGACATAAAAAGGATTAGGAATGACTAAGGGAGATGTTTGCACTGATGGAAATGAGGCCACCTCACAGAGACTACAATCGAAGCGGGGTGGGGGCAGTGCCTGAGCCCCCACAAATGGGTGTCTGTGCAGGGGCCTGGGCAGCAGGCCAGCAGGCCAGCAGAGAGATCTGGGATTGGGGGAAGTGGCTACTCTTCCCTGACTGCCAGGATGGCTTATAAGCACCCCCAGGAACATGGATCACCCCTGAGAGGAATGAAGGAGAAGACAGGTTAGTGTGAGGCCTAGAATTAAGGTTCACCATCAGGTGCTGCCTTGACACCCAGTAAGATCAGGAGGGCCTTGAATGTCCTAACCACAAGTTCCCCTTCCCTGTCTGCCCCCCAAGGACCAAGTGCAGTCCGTGCTTATATCCCGGAGTGCTGGTTTTAGCTTCCTGGTAGATGAAAAAGTGCTGTTGTAATAAATTGTAAATTCCTAACTGGGAAGGTCATGGGGGGGGGGGTCATCAGGCCCCAGGCCTGGAACTTCTTTAGTGAAGGTTTTTCAGCCAGCCCTCTCCATTGTTCTTGTGCAAAGAGTCTAACACACCTTTGAAATGGCCCCTTCAGACCCTCTTTCTAAAGTGTTCAAGAGAGCCAGTAATCTCATTAACTAACCTGTAATCTGATCTCCCACCGTCCCAAAACCCTGCTGGTCCCCTTCCTAATGTCAAATGCAGAAGAGAAACTGCAAACTGTCATTCTCCCAGAGCATTTGAGATCTTGTTCCCCAGCATATGTCATCAATTTGGCTCAAATAAGTTCTTATAGAAATTCTCTACAGGTTTGGATGTTTCCTATGTCAGGCCACAGAATTATTCAAACAAACCAATCATATCCCCCTGTGGGAATCAGGGGGCACCACCTCCTTTTGGTGCACAGAGTGTCTGCCACAGCCCTGGTATTTCACTCTGTTCCCAAATGCAATTCCTCTGCGGCCCTGCGTGGCTTACAATGTCTTCCCACCCTGGGCTGTGAGTGTAGGTGACTAATACATTGCCATTACCTCATCCGTCCAGTGTGTGGGGTCCTGTGCTCCCTGCCCCCAATTCTAGTGCCATCCCCACACCCTTAGGACAGAATCCCTCCCTCACCAACAGAGTAAAAGGTCATTATAATAAAGGAAAAGGGGATAATCTTGAATTAATTAATTTAAACATCAAACTGACCACTTTTAAACTCTAAGTGTGACTGAATGACATGGAATTGGACAGTTTAATCTTTTGCCAATGACTGAAGTAGGGGCTTGTTTTAAATTCAAAGACAGACAAAAGGAGTTCTAAATTTGCACATCAAAGCACGTACTAGTACAAAAATCATACTACCCCTTTCACACATGAAGGAGAGCTAACAAAAACAGGTGAGTACTGTTGTGCACTGGGACAGTGGGTAAGCATGGGTTTGCCCTGGCAGCTCAGGATGGAGCTCCGAGTTGCTCAGCAGATATGTGGACATCTAGACCTGCCGAGAATTTTTAGTTTACTTGAGCCAAGCTGACAAGATCTCAAATGCACTGGAGAATGGCAGTTTTTCAGTTCTTTTTATTTGGAATTAAGGAGGGAAGTAAGGAAGATTACAGAAATGTGGGAGAGGAGGTAGGAGAAGCAAGGTGGGGAAATCTCTGTGACTGCATTTGGGTGATAAAATCATGTGCTCCCTCGAGGGTGGTTATGGCCCGGAGGGATCTGAAAACAGAATTATTCAGGCCTTTTAAAGATGTGTTAACCTAGTTGCATGGGAACAACAGACAGGGCTTGCTTGAGGCAAAGATAAACCTTTTACTAAAGAAGTTACAGGCCTGAGCCCTGGATGATGCAGCTCAGTTGGTTGGAGTGTCATCCTCTAAACCAAAAGGTCACAGGTTCAGCTTCAGGTCAGGGCACATACCTGGGTTATGGATTCGGTCTCCAGTCCAGGCGTGCGTGCAAGAGGCAACCGATCAATGTTTCTCTTCACATTGATGTTTCTTTCCCCCTCTGTCTCCCTCCCTTCCTCTCACTCTAAAATTAATGCCCATGTCCTCAGGGGAGGATTTTAAGCTTAAAGCTTTAAGCTTTAAAGAAGTTACAGGCTTGCAACGTGACTACCCACCATGACCTGTCCAGTTAAGAATTTAGGATCAGATCACCCTGTGAGATTACTTTTGGTCACTTGAACTCATCAAATTTATTACAGAGTAGACATTTTCTCCCACTTCTCATATTTTTCTCATTTCCTTAAGATTCTCAATGGGGCCTGCAAAGGGACCCATGACTCACTTAACCCACAGGTGTCAGGGATGCATCAAGCCCCCACGGTGTGGGCACAGTGCCAGAAATGTCTGAGATTCAGAGATGAATCTGACCCCGACCTTCAGCCTGGTAGGGCCTTGTGAGGCAGAGTTCATTATCCAGCTGCTTCTGACCTTCCAATTGAACAAAAGAAAGAGAGAAACAGTAGGCCAAAATGGAGTCACTTTTGCCGAGCTACCTCACCAAAGTAAAACTTAGTAACTAATCTAATTGCAGTTTCAGCTTGAATTTTAACCGATCAGTCTGGAATTGTCTGGTCAGCCTTAACGAGACAATTTGCCTGCTAAGATCCTCAGCCGTCCCTCAAGGAAAGGTGTCCTTGCCTGGAAGGACCCACTCTTGACTTCTTAGTCCCACTTTCCTCCTGTCTATAACATTCCAGTTTTCTATATCTCTTCTGTGTGCCCCTTTAGTTAGTTGCTAGATGGGATGCTTCCTGATTTATTAATTGCTTCACAAAGCCCATTAAATCCTCAAATTTACTGGTTGAATTTTGTTCTTTAACACTCTGAACTCCCAAGGCACTTTCTACACACACATTTCTCTGATGGCACTCATAGGTTGTATATACTGACTAAAAACAATGGAACCAAAAGGCAGAATATTTTAAAAGAAATCTTTGCAGCCCAAATCCCACGCAGCATCCCGCACAAGCTCTCCCTGGTTGGCTCCTTTCACGTTGTTCCTGCTCTTCTCTCTCTCCAGTCCACGGACTTATTCTCTCTCTCAGCCTCTGGGCCCAGCTTTGTTAACATCATCCTTGTTCACTCTTTGTACTCTTCATATATTAAAATGTATTTTGTTTATTATGATGTTTGGACACCTTAAAAGAATCTTTCTGGCTCAGGAGAGGCTGTCCGCTCTGAGCTAGCTGCCTTCTAGAGCTAGCACAGGACTTAGCCAGGGACTGAGCCCGAGATGCAAATTACTCACCCAGAGCCCTGCCTCCTCTCTGTCCCCACAACCGCAGTCAAGCCCACAACTAGTTAGCAGGCAACCAGAGACCACTCCTACAGACCAAAGACCCCTGAAGTTATCGGAATCTGCCAACCTTAACCTGCCTATCTAGGCCTCAGCACTCTCCTGGATCCTGACCGACACCGATGCTTTCCCATGAACCCCTCCTGTTTCTAGGACTTGTGAGTATAATAAACTCTGTCTCCCCGAGTCTCTCCTGTGTCTCCTCTTGTGGCTGCACCTGACTGATCATCACATAAAAGAACACAGAACGCTGACATGCTGTCTTACCCTGGCAATTCTGTGCAGAACTTTGTAACTACCCAGTGCTGATGCGATCACAGTTCCTGGCACTTGTATAGCCCCAGACACAGCTGTGTGCACATATTTGGTCCATTACTTTATGGATTCTTGGAGACTATTTTCAAAATATCAATATTGTTCAGATGTTAATGTGACTGCTACTCTAGGGTACAGAATCACGGACTATGGTACACTCTCTGGAGAGACCAGAGTCAGATTATAGGCACTACCACTGGGAGCATCACTGGTTATCCTTTTCCTCACTCTCCTAATTCCTCAGTCCAGGTCACTGCCCTTCAGAGGGACCAAGTCCCCTCTATCTGTGGAACTGTTTATTAGGGAGCGGTATAATGTCATGCTATCTAAAAAGTTTTTAAAGACTTATTTTTATTGTTGAGACATTACAAATGTCCCCATGTCCCTCCCTTTGCCCATCTCCACATAGCCCTTGCCTGACCCCCTTACCTCAGGGTTTTTTTTTAATCCTCACCCAAGGATATGTTTTTATTGATTTTAGGGAGAGAAGAAGCAGGGGAGGGAGGAAAGGGGAGGGGGGAGAAACATCAAAGTGAGGGAAACATTGATCAGTTATCTCCTGTATGCGCCCTGACCGGGGATCAAACTCACAATCTAGGCATGTGCCCTGACCTGGGATCGAACCTATACACTTTTACTGTGTGGGACGATGCTCCAACCAACCGAGCCACCTGGTCAGGGCTCTCTCAGGGTTTTAAGATGGTACTCCACATTTTTAGCACTTGCTTCTTTTCTCTTTCCTCCTTCTGCATGGGCCCCATATTTTGAAAGACTTTTCTATATCCATTAAGCATTTTCTCATTTTTAACTCAAAGCCACATCAGCCTCTAGCCCAAGCCCTGAGCCACAGGAAAAGATGAAGAAACATGATATAAAGGAAGTAACAGGGCTCTGGAGTAAGACGAACTGCATAGACTTAAATTCCACTACAACAAGCTGTGGGTCCCTGGACAAGTTATGCAACTTCTTTGAATCTCTATTTCCTCAACTGTAGAAAGAGTAACTCCCACAGAGCTAGCACATGGTGGGAGCTCAGCCAGAACGAGTTCCTTCTCCCCCGTATTTCACTCAGTTCCAATGTTTCCAGTTAAAAGCAGAGAGGAGCTTGACATTTTCCTTACCTGCAAAGTTTTTAGGCAAATGCATCTTTTTTTTGTCACATTTGGAAACACTGAAAAGGGCTCACCAGCCCCTGGGGTGGCTCCCTCAGCCTCAGTGGGGAGAGCCTGGCCTGTGTCTCCTCAGGGCTGTGTCTAACCGGGGCAGCTGCCAGCCGCACACGAGACACAGGGAAACCCATCAGCAGGACAGGCCAGCTTGTTGCTCATGTCAGTGTAGCACCTGTCACTTGCCAGCTCCTGATAAAGTCAGGTCACCCTGGACACCCACTAAAATACCAGAATAGATGCATCAAATTCTCCAAACTGTTCTGCCACACGCCAGTTGTCTATAAGCAGTCAAAAGCAGTCAAAGGCTTCCTAGAACACCAATCATCTTGTGTGTGAGAGAACTATGCATAGCAAGCTGGTGCAAACCAGGGAATTTCTGGATGCAAGGATATCAACAATAAGCCAAAGCAAAAACAAAAACACCAGCAATGTGGCCTGGGGAAGGCAGGTAAATGGTGAGACTCAGACACTGGAGCCCAAGACCATGGTCATGAACTAGGCCCAGCTCACGTGAGGCTTTCTCTGTATCTCCCAGAAATCCCCAGGTAACCCTGAGGCACACTTTAATATCTGCATGTTTAGAGACACTAAAACTAGATGAGCATGACAACAAATTAAGAAACAAGGAGAAAACCAACACAAATTCAAGAACTGAGGAGTTAGTGTTGCTTTCTTTATCCATCTCTTGTTATTCTCCTAAATCAGGCTTGCTGCCGGAAATTGTCCTATTTTCTTAAGTTTCTCCTTTTCACCAGCATCAGTGGCATTTTTCATGCCACAGGTTTTATTCTGTTCCATAGCATTCCTTTGAGGGTTTTTTATTTCTGCCTCCTTCCATTCCTGAACTACAAAGGGATTCAGTCCTTTAAATCACAAGGTGAAAAACTTTTTCTTAAAAGGTCAGATAACAGAATATTTGCAGCATTGTGGATCATTGGATCTCCATTGCAACTATTCAGCTCTGTGGCAAAAGCAGCCAGAGAAAACCCCTAAATGAATGGCAAAGGCTATGTTCTCCCAAAACCTCATTTATGGACACTGAAATCTGAATTCTATGGAATTCTTTTCTTGAACTATTCCCCCCAACCACTCACAGGCCTATGGCATAGTTTACTGTCCCCCGACTTAAACAGAGGAGACTGACGAGCACCACTGTGACACTAAAGCATTTACTTTCTGCCCAAATGATTAATTCACTTGAAATTAATGATAAACTCAATCCTCAGGCATTTCTTACAGTGACTAATAATAAATCCTGTGTGCTGAGGACATGCCCAGGGGTGAACGATAGGCCCTGGGCGGTGTGATTCCAATGCCATCAGAAGACAGCAGCAATTTCCATCAGGTCTTTGCCTGAGCTGAGTTGAGGGCAAGTTAACAGGAGCAGAGTGAGACTTTTACACTTAAAAACATGCATCTATCTTGTACCCAAGCCGGTCTATGCCACAGAGAAGCAGAAGCCTGATAATAGGTGACTCTACGGGGCCACTGTCCTATGGTCTGAGAGCTAAGTCCTTGCCTGCTTCCCCCCCCAAGTCTATGGAATCAAGCTGCTCTCATTCTAGGCAAGAGTTCAGTTTCTTCTTTTCAAACTCTGGAGATGCCTTCCATTTACATAAGCAAGAAGTTCCCTGGGGTAAACAGTCATACTTGCTCAGAGTTGGTAAGCTCTGGGAAGGGCAAGGGAACTTCACAAGCTTCCTGTCTCTTTTGATTATCTAAGGATTTTTCCTTGTTTGCAGGTTCAGCACTAAATAAAATCAGCAGTTGCAGTTTCAGCACTAAATAAAACCAGCAGGAATGGTTGCATTTACCATTCAGCTTCTCTTTTTCTGCCACCTCTGGGTTCTGAAATTCCCAAGTCAGACTTTGCGTGGAATTTACATAGAGCAAAGAGATATGACTGTGACCTGGAAGTTCTGTTTGGATTCCAGCTATGCAGGGTTAGTAGGAGACTTCTCTTCAGACTTGCCTTTTCAATCCACACTGCTGCCTGGCATCCACCCAGCTCTTAGGCGTTGGAGTCAAATGCACCTCGGCTCTAATTCTGGTTTGCCACGTACTCACTATGTGGTTCCAAACACACACACACACACACACACACACACACACACACACACACACTCTGAAAAGCTCAGAAGAAAACAATTTGGAAGAAATGCAATGAAAAGCTTCATGGAGATGCACCAGCCAGAGTGGTTTCCTAATAAGGTCCTCTGAAAAATACACTGAATGTAGAGAAACCACACACAGGGACACGGCGCCCTCCATTCCTGCAGATTGAGTGAGTTGGGACAAAGAAAGGCCCACAGAGCAATTTCCCCAGGAACTGGTTCCCCATGGAGAACAGTAGCAAGCTGACCCCACAAAGCTGAGCTCCCCAAAGCACTTCTGGAGTACAGACCTATTCCTTCACTCTACGTAAACGCCTTGCGGATTTTGACTCGGACTAACGACCACCCTGACAATTAGACTGAGCTAGCACTCACAAAGCTGTCAATAAAAAGAGAACAAATTAGCCTGACTTGTTTGTCCTGCTAAATCTGCAGTCTAACTCTAGAGTGCCCCTGATGCTCGCAGCAAAGAAAATGCAGAGTTGGAAGAGAAAATATAGTTCAGTACACGCCTCACGTTTTCCTTCTCTATGGACACCCGCACTAACAGTGGGCAGCGATGCGGTCCACAGGTAGGACCGCCCACTGCCCGCTGAGGTTCCCCTCATTGGCTGAATACTCACACAGAGAACGAATCAAAGGAAGGTAATTAGTTTGGGCAATTTAAGAATGTGGAGAGACCCTCAGGACTGACCTCTTTCGTTTTTATATAAAACATATTATTTATACTTGAAAACTGGTGACTCTTAATCCAAACTAATTTTCTCATCAGTCATGATTAATTAACCAAGTAAACATTCTTTTTGTATGCAGAGTACTTATACCTACAAAGGTCAATTTATTCATTTGTAAATTCAACTCTGGTAGCCGATTCTATTGGCTTCAGAAGTGCAGTGAAAACTGTTCTTTTGAAAGGTAATTAAGGGCTGAAAACAAAAAACTGGGGGAAAGAATCATCTTCTGAAGTATAAAACACATCATTCCCAATAAAACAACCTGAAGATTGAAAACAGCAATTGTTATGCAAACTAACTGTACTGAAATCACGTTTAATAAAATCAAGACTATTAACGTCCAGCAATAACAGGTTCCACACCGACAGCCTTTGTATATTTGGCAGCCTCAGTGTTCTGGATCGGGCTGTGCCCCTGACTATTTTAAGCTTATGATCTAATCTTGCTCAGACTGACCTCCCTCCTTGGTCACACAGAAACACCTGCCCAGTAGAATTTACTAGACGGGATTAGCGCTCCAGCCCCTACCGGATGAGGTGCCTCGCTGCAGCGTCAAACTGCAGAAACATGACCTCCCTGCGGAGGAGGTGTTCCAGGGACACCTGCGTGGGGTCTTGGGGGCTCCGGAGGTTGTCAATCATTTTCTGCAGCTCTTGAAGCTCGGACGCTAGAAGATGGACAACACTTCAGTAAACAGTACGAAATACCGGCCGTTGCAGCTAGCCCAGGGAACCATCATTTCACCTCCCAAGCTAACTTTTTACCTAAACAAACTTCTCTTTGTTTGTGAGTATACCAATAATATGTTTTGCAAGACTAGCAAAGCCTTATGATCCAGAACCCAAAGGTCTTATGTGTCTTTCCTTCCTTCCTTCTCTTGTTCATTCCTTTCTTAGGAAGATAAAAACTGGCTTTTTTGTTAGCAGAAGAAGAACATGCTTTTGAGAGAAAGTTTTAAAATTAAAATTTATAAGGCTACAGTCTCTAAATAGACTGAAAAAGACAAATTACAAGGAGTAGGAAAATATAGGGTTCAGTAGAGGTATTAGGGGCTTAAAATTATTAGAGGTTGTAACCCAGCATTCCTTTCTTAGAGCCATGCCATCCATCCAAATCAACCTTCTCTGTCGCCGGCTCATCCTGTTGCTGGCTCAAGGATTACAGAAGACTGGAGGCCATTCAAGGCCAGCAAAAAATATGCCTGCAAGTAGGTATACATGTACACACACACACAAGCCCTTCTAGGAGATTCTTGTTATTTAAAGAGTAGATGTGGGAGATCCTAAATTGGCTTACTTCCTGGACTCTTACTGCCAAAGGAGGCTGCGTATAAATAGATTTATACATGTTTTGGATGGAAATTTAAGTTGGGAGCCTTTGGGGGCACTGCATGCTGGGTTGAGGAAACTGGCCTGGGTTTAGATGGCTATTCTAGCATCTCTATTATGGTCTGGGAAAGGAGCTGGTCAGGATGGGAGAGTGCAGCAAGGAAATGATGAGCCCTGGGAGCATTGGTGGGGCAGGTGTGGGGGGGCACTCTTCCAGGGATCCCAGAACATCAGCTGATCTGAAATGCTCATCAACTTCCTGTGAGGACAGAGATGGCTTTCCACATGAGAGCACATCCCTGCTATGGGAAGACAGTGGAAATTGGTCACTGTGCCTATGTGTAGCCCCAGGCAGAAGTGAGACAGGAGACCCATGGGGAGTTTGGAAGTTACTCTATCTCAGTGGTTTGTCCAGACTGGAGCAGCCTCTGCCCTGGGTAGTCCAGTACTGGTCTCTTCCTGTATCTGCCATGTAAGTCGAAGAAATTGAGGGAGTGGGGGAAGCTGCCCATGCAACAGCCCGGTCAGGGTAGAACCACGACTGGTACTTGCCATATATACTCTTGGCTTTAGGAAAAGGGAAACAGTCCAGGTTTCATATCCATTTGATCTTTATGCACAACGAAAAAATGCTTTTTGAGTATTTTTCCAGCTTCAAGTGAATTCAGTTTAATCATTAAATTTTTTATGACTCCTATAAATCTGGTGGTCATATTGGGCTGAAAAGACATTTCTACCAGAAGAGGAGTCACATTAGAGAGAATTGTGCAAGAGCTTTAGTGGTGGATGGGAGGAAGGGTGGTCAGTGAGCCCTATGTGTTCTAGGCCTAGTGTGTTCACTCTGTAAGCAGCACACTCTGTCAGGCTAAGCAGCAACCACAGGGAAAGGTTTATACTCCTCTGCGAAGGGGAAAAGAATGTGAAGTTGCAAATGCCCCATGACTAAAGCACTGTAAAATGTAAGTGTAAAGTGTATTTGGGTGAGAGCTAGCAGGGAGTAAAGATAACTAAAAATATTTCACTTGTTAGAGTGACTGGATTATAGGTGATTTTCTCTTTATATTGTTTTCATTCTTGTTTGGATAGTGCTGTTGTGTGCACTTTTACACGGTCCCTTCCTAAGAAAGCTGTTCTCTGTGATAGGTGGCATTTTCATTAACATACAGATGCAGAGGTGGGCGATGCCCTTTCTTTGTTACTTATTGAGTTGACAATGCTCATTCAGATTCCCCTTCCTTTGTAGGGTCCCCCTGCCAGGTGGGAAGCGAGGTGGCAGGGATAGGCAGGGCAGGCAGCCCTCCGTAAGGATGGGACAGATGGTTGCCGTGTGGTGCTGGTGGTAAGGGTGGGAGTAGACCTGCCCCAGGAAACTTCAGGAAACAGATGAGCCTCTTCTCCTGCTTTCCCCCAGCAGGGTCCTGTGTGGGACATCAGAGGAGGTGAGAAGAATCATGGTGGCCCTGTCTTCACATGAACACTTGGAGCCAGCACACTGTATTCCTAGTTGGTCTCCAGAGTTCCTGAAACACAAAGTTTGGTGCGTAGTACCTGGGCTTCAACTGGCTTCTTAATCCTCTCCACGGAAATCACAGTGGAAACCCCCACATTCTGATGATTCCCTCTGCTTCGTGCTGACTCCAGGGGAGATGCCAGTTCTCAAGGAAGAAGAGGGCTCGGCAGGGGTCACGGGGCCTGTCCTCGAAGAACTGTGTCTAAGAGCTGCCTCCTCTATCAGTGGGGAGGTCCCATGCCGAAATCCAGAGTGTCCCTTTAAAAAATAGTTTAAAGCATGTGAGTCCCCTAAAGTCATCTTGTATGACTCCAAATAGCTCTGAGATGACTGCAAGGTGTTGGGGGAGCACATGAACAGACCCAGAGCATCTTTCTGCCTTAGCTCTCCTCGCCTCCTCTGGGAGACTGAACAGCCTAGCCGTTTAAAAAAGATTATCTTAGAGGGGTATTTATTTTTAGTTTAGTTTTCTCTTTATCTGTTTTCAGCAAAGCAGAGTATGCAAAACGTTGCACATCCTCTTGGAGCACAAATATTTTTACTGACAACATGACAAGGTATGTGTCCCTGGTCTCACACCTCGGAAAGCCTGGGCCCTGCATATTTCAGTGATTCTGGTTCAGAAGCATATAAATATAAGAAACCAATTTCCTTCCTTCTGAATTCTAGGTCCTCGATAATTTGGCTTCACTTTCCGCTGTGTCTCAGGATTACACTGCTGGGTTCACCATTCTTTGGACTAGCCACATGTAGTCCTATTGTCTTTGCCAGTGACCTTGGCTTATCTTGCCAGGACCATCCTTCCTATTTTTCTCCATTGATTCAGTGGGGGCAAGACCCCCATTCTGCTTCCCTGCAGGCCTGCCTGCCCAGCTGCTGCAGGACTTCCTGTGCAGTGACTTCCTTTGGAAACGTTGCTCTGGCTCTGTCTCGGCCTCTAGCTTATCTCCATGTAACACCTGTCTCCCCATCTCAAGGGCAGGAATGGCACTTTCCCTGGCCCGTCCTCCCTTCTCCTGTCCTCATCTGAAGCCCAGCCCCCATGCCCTGGGAACACGCAGCTGCTCTCCTGAGAGAGTCTTTGTTTTCCGAGTAAACCTCTTTAACAGCAGCCCCTGAAGTAGTAAAAGGAAAGGATCTAAGAGTGCTTTGGGACTAATCTATTCTCTTGATGCTAGCTAGTAGTTCTGGAAGATCTGCAACAATTCTGTGCTTTCTACTGAGGCAGCACCAACCGCAGGCCCCTCCCGGCCCCACCCAACTTTGTGCTGCCTGTCCTCGAAGGTGGGATCTTCCTCATGGATCAGAACTCACCCCCTTCCCTGTGTCTCCCACCTGGATGCTTATAAATTCCTTCATTGGCCTTTAGCACAATGCAAATCTACCAGCAAACCAGTCAGGATCTCCAAAAATGTATTTTCTTTATGCAATGACCATAGACGAAAAGATTCAGATGATAGTACATGTAAGACCACTAGATTTAAATAGGCATACTGCCTCATTTTGTTGGTACTTCTCATCATTTAAAATCCTTAGCTATGTTATAATATATTGCTATTAATGAACATGACTAATGACATAATTTCAATGAGAGTCAAATTATTAAAATAACAAGATTTGTTTCCCTGCCTCTGATAAAACAGCTTACTAAGCATTTCAGTATCTTTAATTTACCTTGTGTGTTTATCTTAGAACTAGCTCAGAGTTAGAGTTCACAGATTAGCACTGGGCAGATACTACTAAAGCTGCGATCATTCTGACTGCAGGACCACTGGCCTCTGTTAGCTCACCAAGGGCTATCTGTGTGTAAGCTTCCTGATGGTGGATGTTTGGCTCTGACTTTGCCATATTAGTGCATAAAGGCCAGGAAGGGAAAAGGAATGAAATGCTTTTTACATAGATTTCAATGTGCAGATCATCTCTAGGAAATAGGTATTTTCATTCCCATTTTACAGATGGACAAACAGAGACCCAGAATGGAAAGTGTCCAGTTTCCAGTAACTGAGTGGCAGAGGCTTCCTCGCTCCTGCCTCTGTGTGCTTTGTGGTTTAACCTGCAAATGTGGAGTTAATCGGTTTGGAGACGGTGTGTCATGGGACTTTCCCTTTGCCCTTTTTATCACTGTCATTTATGAGGAAATATTTTAGTTCTGTCTTTCCAACTATTAAGAGCTTCTTAGTAATTACTAACTGAGGGAAACATTTTGTAATGTATATGTATATCAAATCGTCATGTTAAATATCTTATAATTTTATTTGTCAATTATACCTCAGTAAAGCTAGGGGGGCAGGAAAGAGCTTTATAGAATTTTAACTAAACACTGAAGATGACTTAATTACCTTTAGTCACTTATCGATGCCCTCAGTTCCTCCCCAGTCACCTCCCAAAGGGCTGGGACGTAGAGGAAATTCAAAACCTGACCATCCCCAAGTTTGGCGAAGCTGAAGAGTAGGCCACCGTGTCATGGTGAGGGCCGCCAGCTGCGGAGTTCGCTGTAAGGCTCTAAAAGCCGCCCGTGGGTCAAATCCATTCGAGGAAATAGTTTTAAGACACCTGTAAGAGACATGTAAAATATATGAGCAATGATTAAAGATGATGTATTTAAACACAAATGTTTAGGTAAACATTTTTATGGCATAATGCAGGATAATCCTTGTAGGATAGCACCTGAAAAACAGAACAGCAAACCTATTTATAACTGGATTATATGCCTTTGGACTAGGTGATTTGCGGGGTGGGGAGTTTAAAGCAATACTCTTCTCTTTGTTTAAAGCCATTAGTGCTCACAAATATATAAAAAAGTGTTTCTATGACCAATGAGAAATTACAAGGGTCACAAATAAGTCCTAGAAGAAACCCAAATTCAGACAACGTTGCCCTGAGGGAATAGTCGCAAGCAAAGCGCAGATATCTATCAACACAGTTCTGGGGGTGTCAACCTTCTGTAGTCTCTGGGCTACACTGGAAGGGGAACAGTTGTCTTGGGCCACATATTAAATACATTGTGACATTTAATCATAAAAAGATCTCATCATGCTTTAAGTAAGTTTATGATTTTGTGTTGGGCCACATCCGTAGCCACCCTGGGCTGCATGCAGCCCACTGGCTGCAGGTTGGACGCCCCTGGATAACATACAACTAAAATATCTAATACTTAATCTTAAAGATTAATGTTCAAGTGAGGAAAGTGAAAATTATGATACAACTGAAGAAGGTTTTATAAAGATATAAATTCACACACACAAAGTCAGAAAAGTTCTTCAGTGAAAGAAAGGGTAGCGCTATTTCTACCTGTTTGAGGAATCTCTGCACCATTTCCCATGACGGCTATGCAGTACAATCCCACCCTCAGTGAACAAGTGCTCCCTTCTCGCCAGATCCTGGCCAACGCTCGGTTTCTGTTGTCTTTTGAATGATCTCCTTCCTAACAGGTGTGAGATGATATCTTGGTGTGGTTTTGATTTGTGTCTTCCTGATAATTAGTGATGTTGAACACCTTTTCATTTACTGGTTGGCCATTGGTCGATTTTCTTTGGAAAGATGTATATTTGAAAACAAGGTTTTTGTGGGGTTTTTTTGCTATTGAGTTGTGAGTTCCTTACATATTTTAGGTATGGATTCACACATATGGTTTGTAAATTTTCTCCAACTCCGAAGGTTGCCTATTCATTTTGTTGATGGTTTCTTCTGCTCTGCAGAAGCTCTTCAGTTTGCTGTAGTCCCACTGATTCAGTTTCACTTTTATTGACAGTGCTTGTGGTATTATATCCAAAAAAAAAGCATCACCAAGACCACTGTCAAGGAGCTTTTCTCATTTTCTCTAGGAGTTTTATAGTTTCTGGTTTTATATTTAAGTCTTTAATTCATTTAAAATTAATTTTTTTAATTAAAAAAAACTTTTTAAAGATTTTATTCATTTATCTTTAGAGGGGAAAAGGAGGAGAGAGGGAGAGAAACATCAATGTGTGATTGCCGCTCATGTGTCCCCCACTGGGAACTGGCCTGCAATCCAGGCATGTGCCCTGAATGGGAATTGAACTACGATCCTTTGGTTCCCAGGCCCGTGCTTAATCCACTGAGCTACACCAGCCAGGGCCTCATTTTAAATTAATTTTTGCAAGAGGTGTAAAGGTATGAGGCGGGGTCCAGTTTCATTCTTTTGCATGTGGACCTACCATATGATCCAGCAATCCCACTTCTGGATATACACCCAAAGGAAATAAAATCAGTGTCTCGAAGAGATTATCTACACTCCCATGTTCATGGCAGCATTATTCCCAATAGCCAAACTAAGAAAACAACCTGAGAATCCAGTAGATGAATAAATGAAATTTTAAAAATATATTTTATAGATTATGCCATTACAGTTGTCCCATTCCCCCCTTCATTCCCCTCTACCCTGCGCCCCTCCTACCCTCATTCCCCCCTTTAGTGCTCTTTTGCTTCCCCTTCTAGCACCCCTATAATTCGGATGTTGGAACGTTTAAAGATGTCTTGGAGGTTCCTAAGCCTCTCCTCATTTTTTTAAATCATTTCTTCATTGTTTTCTGTTTGGTTGTTTCTTTCGTCCTTCTGGTCCACTCCCTTGATTTGAGTCCCAGTTTTCTTCCCATCACTATTGGTTCCCTGTGCATTTTCCTTCGTTTCACTTAGTGTAGCCTTCATTTTTTTCATCTAATTTGTGACCAAAATCAACCAGTTCTGTGAGCATCCTGATCACCAGTGTTTTGAACTGTGCATCTGGTAGGTTGGCTATCTCTTGGTCGCTTAAAAGTATTGGCTCTGGGGCTTTGATTTGTTCTTCTGATTGAGCCATTTTTGGTCAGGTCACACCTGTGTTTGTATGAGTGGTGGAGCCTTAGCTGTTGGGGTGGGGCAATTCATGGGTTGGTTGTGAGACCGTATTTGGGGGCGGGGTTAGAGTGGGAATACTGGTGCTTGCTCCGCTCTCTCTCTGATTTCGGTCCCCTCTGCCACTTCCCACAAGCAGATGGGGCCCTTCTGGTGCTGGTTCCTGGGTGTGTGGGCTTGTGTACGTTCTAGGACCCTGTGGGTCTCTCCAACAAACTCTCCTGTGAGGCTGGGAGCTGCTCCTGGCACCTCAACCCCGAAAGTTTTTTCAATCGGTGCTTTTAGGCTTTATTTCCCATCGCTGGGGCCCTGGATTGAGTGGTGTGTCTCACTGCCCTTTTTTTTTTTTTTTGGCCTGGCTTATCTGCGTGCAAATGTGTGTCCAAGGTCAGCCAACCACCTTGCGTGCCTCACTGGGTTTGCTCGTTGCTTCCCTGCGCCCCAGTCTGCCAACTACCACCTTTTCCTGCCTCAACCCCTCTCCACCGCTGCCGATTCCACCCCTCTTACTGGTCTGGTTAAATGGTTGTCAGACTTCCATACAGTTCAATTTTCTGTCTGTTCTGGTTGTGTTTTTGTTTCTAAATCTTTGTTGTCCTTAAATTTGGTTGTGTGAGGAGATAAAGTATTTCCACCTACGCCTCCATCTTGGCCAGAAGATAAATAGATTTTTAAAATGTGACAAACACGCACACACACACACACACACAGAAGGAAATCTGGCCATTTTCAATAGTATAAATGAACCTGGAAGACATTATTCTAAGAGAAATAAGCTGGACAAGAAAGATACATACTGTATGATTTCAATCAATGTGGAATCTAAAAAGAAGAGAGAGAAGAGAAAAGTCAAACTTATAGAATGGTGGCTGCCAGAGGGTGGGGGGAATGGGGAGGTATTGGTCAAAGGTTACAGACTTTCAGTTTTAAATGAATAAGTTTTGGGATCTAAAGCACAGTATAGGGAACTAGTCCACGTGGCAGTGGCAAATGTAGTTCAGCCCTGGTTTGGAAAACCGATAGGTGGGAGGTGGCACACGGGAGCCAGGCCCACCGATCAGCTTTCCCATGGGGACCCAGGCCTGCATTATACCTAGGCTGCTTTGAGGCTTGCTTTTACTAAAACTCCCTCACCCTGAATTAAGGCAGAAAATGTTTAATGCATATCTTTGAAGTAACTTTCTAAAGTCTGCCCCAAACCTCCTAATGACAGAGTATTACCAGTTCAACCACTTTTCCCCTTGCATTTTCAACATTCTTTTCTTTGTTATCTGTAAAAAGTAATCACTTAAAGCAAACCTACTCATAATGAATGAGGACCTTCCTTGAGGTAATGCTCCCAGAAAAGCAATAAAAGCCCGTTCAGGCAGGGGTCGGGCCCTCTCCCACTCAGAGAGTGGCTATGCTGTCTCTTTTTTCCACAGGACTTCTGCAGTCCCTGTGAATTTGTTTGTCACAGCCACAACACCATGGACATTGCTGGTCAGAGTCCATATCAGTACAGCATGGCGCCTGCAGTCGTAACACTGTATTGTATATGGTAGCCTAAAAAAAAGGCCAAAGTGAGAGGCAACAGGCATTTATCTGAGATCCAAAAGAATAGCTATTTGGGAAGCATGGATTCAGGCAGAAAGCAGAATAGTAATCTGATCAAGGGGGCGAAGGCAGGGAGTTTTCATGAGGGAGGGAAGGGGGATAATCACATGAAGAGAAGGAAGAAATTCCTACTGCTGTTGACAAATCATGGATGGAATTTCTATAGGTGCAAATCGACTAAGTTATTTTCTAGCTACACACGGTGGTGCTGATTCTAAAGAAAGTCTTTGATGTTTAGTCCGGGAGTCAGAACGTCTGCATTCCCATTAGCTTCGCAAAGAGTGTTGGGGACTCAGTGTTGCTCTAGGCCCAGTCCACGGGGTTTTTTGCCCAGTTTAAACATCCCAGAGGTTGGAGAGTAAGACGTGCAAGGGACGGCAGCTCTGATTCCATGGCAAAGTAACTCTGTTTGTTTATTTTTCACATAATACTGAAAATTTTCCAGGAAAGTAGATAAATGGTCCTCACACACACATACACAAGAGGTAACTGTGAGGTGATGAATGTGTTAATTAACCTAATTGTGGTAATCCTTTCACAATGTATAGACATATTAAATCATCACACTGAACAATTTTCTTTATTAATTATCCCTCAAAAAAGCTGGGGAAAAGAAGAGAGTATAAGAAAGCTAGGTTGTCAAGCAGGTTTTCACTTACAAAGAAAAATTCAGAATATTCCCAAACCGCCATTTTCAACATTGTACTTTAGCAAATACTTATTTGAGTGCTTTATGTATTACTATATTCATTTTTAAAAGATTTTATTTATTTATTTTTAGAGGGAAGAAAAGGGAGAGAGAGGGAGTGAAACATCAATGTATGGTTGCCTCCAGCACACCCCATATGGGGGGACATGGCCTGCAACCCAGGCATGTGCCCTGACTGGGAATCAAACCAGTGGTGCTTTGGTTCTCAGGCCTGCACTGAATTCACTAAGCTACACCAGCCAGAGCTATATTTGTTTTTTAATGGTTATTAATATTATCCTCTATCAATTTAGGCACTTACTATGCAAAGCAATCTCTCAAAAAACAGGAATTAGCTGATTCCTGTGCTTAAATATGACCTCAACGTTCTCTGAGCTTTAGGGGATCAGGGTGGGGTTTTTATTTTGAAGGGTTTGGGAGGAAATTGAGGAATAATGAGGAATATTGGAAATTTGAATTAGGGCTCATTAATGACCAGGGAGAAACAGGACTCATGAAATAATAGGGCCCAAGAGAAATTATAGTATTAGGAAATTTTATTATAATATGATAATATTAGGAGCTGTGAAATGTTTTCGGCTATTAGATGTCCCTGAAATAAACGAGAGATGTTGTCTGGAGTTGCTATGTTTAGCAGTGAGATATAAAAAACCAGCCAGTTCACACTCTGGTACACACAAAGGAACACAGACCCCGTGTGTCAGGGATCTGAACGGAACCAGCACTTCGGAAGGACGAGGCACGAACCCGGGGTTGAGGAACACTTTCCCGTCAGCAGACAGCACGGGGCCGGGGCTGGCAACTCCGGCAGCATTAGAAGGAAGCGTGGGTAGAGCAGCATTTCTCTCTTAGAAAAGAGGCTCCGAGGGGATCTGTTTATACCGGCCCAGACGGTGGTGACTCACCTGCCCAGCGGCCCAAACCTGAGGGCAGCAGGCCGCCCCTGGGCAGCCACGGTTATAAATAACTCCAAGGGGAAAAGAGCAATTGGGCTGATTTCAGCCCGAGCTGCGAGGAGGAAGGAGTGGGCGCGCAGGGAGGAGAGGTGCGGTAAGACAGGAAAGGAAGGGTGTGAATGAGGTGGCCGCCACCACAAGGCACAGTGTCACAGGGGAAGGGGTTCAGAACAGGCCTCCCCAGGACGTGCCACTTTGGCATGTGGGTGGCTTTGAGGTGGCAGTAATTGGCAGCCTGCGGCTCATGAGGAACTTGGATCTCTCCCTCAAAGAATTTAACTCTGTGGCCTTGCCCACAACGAGAGTCATCACCAGACACAACTTTTCACGACCTACAGGGCAGGGCAAACTGGTATTTGCTGAACATCGGCTCTTCTTGCCTCCTGCAAATGGCCTTCCTCCTCGAGGCGGGAGCTGCACCTCGGTCCGAGGTCAGGACGTCATGTACACCCCATTTCCCCTTTCCGTCCCTGACCTTTCGGGAGTGCAGGGTCTCTGCCTCTCCCATGTATGTGGGGTTCCTATATGAGTGCATATAATTGACTTGAGTTACTTTCTCTTTTCAATCTGTCTCGACACCAGCTGGGAGGACCTAAAACGGTAGAGGAGAGTTTCTTCCTCCCCCACACCTATCTCCTCACCTAATTCCTACGACAGTCCTTGGATGTACCTATTCCGTTCCTGTTTCACAGACGAGAAAACTGAGGCGACCCAGATCTTGCCCACCTAAGAGGTGAACTTTGAGGTGAACTTTGGAGTTAAGTGCTTATCTGTCCAGTTCTGGAATCAGGCTCTAGAGAGCCGCCTGTTTTCCTTCCCTCCCTGCTCTGTTTCTTTCCAGGTTCTCCAGACGCTGGCCCTCTTTTTCTTGTCTCTATTTGCTCTCCTCCACTTTCAAATACCTTATCGTCTCTTAGGCAGCGGTATAGTGTTCTCTTTGCTGTGATTGGCGTACAAACACATAATCCACAGCTATGGGTTTAGGGACTTGCACAGCCCAGGTACCCACGACCTGGCCTGAGAGTTAGAATGTTGCCAGTTGTGTTGAAGCTTGACACGAACCTCCCTGGTGGCCCCATGAGGAACCACCATCCTGAATTTTACACTTATCGGTGCTGGATTTTCTCTGAGACGTTGTTGGGTTTTGCCTGTTTCTGACCTTCATGCAGTTGGAAGCTCATGATCTTCCCACTGTACTTACTGAGAAGTAGCATCCTGACCTGGTTTTTGCATCATCTCAGGGGTGGGGCAGCCCACTGGGACAGAGGGTTGGGGGGACTGTTCCCCCCTTAAATAATGTCAGTGCCTTCAAGTCTAATTAATTGTGCTCATTTGGTGTGGAAAGTGGGGCTGTGTGCGGTGTCAGACGTGGGATCTGACTTTGAGACTGACATCTGTCACCCGTAGCTGTGTGGCCTTAGGCAGATTATCCTTTTTCAGTTTTTTTAATCCATAAAATGGGGGTAAAGACTCCTACCTAACTCACAGGACTGGTATAAGGAACGATTTTTAAAAAGAGTATCAAGTATTTGAAAACTATTTTATAAGTTTTATAAGTGAGGTGCTATACAAAGCTTGCTCTAAGGTGTGAGTATCTGGTAAAGTGGCCAGGGGGGCTGAGGGATGCACGAGGCCCAGGAGAGGGGCATGTTGGAACCCTGGGAATAATTGGTGAAAGTGAAGACCGGAGCCAGCTCATGAGAGGATGTCTTAGAACTGAGGGTTAGGCGGTAAGGCCAGAGGCTAGTGTCCCCCGGGCCTGTCTTGGTTATGCTAGCCAGGCAGTCCTGACAAATGGATACACAGCAGAAGGAGGACTGCAGTGGATGCAGAGTCCCCGCCCTGCACAGTGCCTTGTGTGTGTGCCTGGGGCCCACTCAGCCCTCTGCTCAGCTCGTCCCAGTCTCCCAGACCCTGGGCCATCCCACTCACGCTTCTGGCTACAACTACTATCTAGTCACCTAAGTCTCCTGAATCCACGTGCGCAGGCCTGTCCCTCCCGTGTTCTGCCGTGCTCGCTCAGACCACCGCAACTGAGAAAGGCAACAATTGCACTCCTTACCCACTTCCATCCCAGTCCTGTGCCCCTTCCCACATTCAAAGACCCGCAACCCCTCAGTACCCCAATCCAGAAATTGGGGAGTCCTTTGGAAACCTTCCCCTTCTCCTTTATTCTTCAGGTCCTACTGATTCCATCGCTCTCCCACACTTGTGCCCGCTTCCACTGCCTAAAGCAAGGACTTTTACTCTCCTGGGGGCATTTTGGAAACCAGAGGGCCATTTCTTGACTGTTGTTACTATTTCTGTGTTTCTAAGAGAGAGTCAGATGACCCTTTCCACTTATCAAAATAAAATGTGATTTGTTTTAACTGAGGACTGAATGTTTTCAATATCAAACATTCTGAAAATGAGACATTTTAGGGCATGAAAACTACTGTGAATAGAGTGAATCAACCCCTTAAGCCTACATTTCAAGTCTCACAGTTTTAAACAGATAATTTGAAGCTCAGAACAAAGTGTGAAGTTAGTTTGGAGAATTGGCTTTATCCCAGCAACCACAAAGTCAGACTATTCTGTTCTGGAGCAGACCAAAGCTAGCTTATTCCAGTTTTATCTCTATTATTCAGTTCACAGTGTTCAAAGGTGCCCCTGGGAAATACTGAGCATCGATGAGACAAGGTCGCCAGGTCTGTGTGTGAGCGCACGGGCCGCAGGCAGCAGCGAGGCTGAACCAGTCCTCGGCTCTGAGATCACATGTGTCCCTGGAGCCACAGGGCCCTCTACTAAGGGGTATCCTTTACTCCTCATCCGTTTCCTCCCTGCCATTTCCACGCCTGACTGCAGGGAGCAGCCATCTGCCGAGGAGGGGCAGAGAGGGCAGCAGAAGGCGTTGGCTGCTCCGTGCAAGACTGCAGCCCAGTTCTCAGCCCCACAAGGAGGGCGTCCCATCAGCTCCTTGGCCTGACAGTTCCTCGACCTGCTCAGGATCATCGCCCTTCATTTTCATTTCCCTTCAGCCACCCACTCGGGAGCATCAGCTCCAGATCTCATCATCACCTGGGACCATATCACCTCCAAAGTCCTAAATTCAAATATCCTACTTTCCAGCTCAATCTTTTATTCTCCTAGTTTTCCCATTCATTCACGCCCACTAAACCTTCAACCCTACCAAATAGGCTCCTTGACATCATCCTGCCCTCTGTCTCCCTCTGCCAGTTCCACTCCGACCTCTCTCCCTACCAGACAGGGTCTCAAGTCAAACACACGAACCACCGTCTCATCGGCAGCTTCAGTTCTCTGTGTTTCTCCCCCCACCCACTCACCTACGTAGCAAAACCCCAACTCTGGATGCCTCCAGCTATTCTGCGTTCTGCTTCTAGTCACCCACAGCTGGAGGAAACCACACCACTAATCATACTGATGCAATCGCAGCCCGAGCTGTGTTGCCCTGGGACAATCCCTTCTCTTTCCTTTGATCTGCTTTTATGCCCATTTCCTTTTTCAATAATTCCAAGTCTTTTTGAAGCCTTCACCCGAAATCCTGCCAGCAGATGATGGCATATTCTATTATTTCATAGCTGAATTAAAAGCCTCTGGCCGAACTCCCTTCACTTCCTGTGGGCCAACCACCTGGCCCCGCCCCCCGGCCCCACATCCTCCCTTTCCACCAGGGTGGAAGGCAGAGGTGCACACCCAGGATGGGAAATGCAGACAGCCTCTGCCCTCAAGGAGCGCACGCTCCAGAAGTAGCCTGTCATGCAAACCCGACTCTGTGCCAGAAGCACGGTGGAATGGATGTATATGAAAGTGCGGAGAAGAACCTGGAGTAAGAAGCATCTGAGGCTTGTTGGGAGTCTAGGAAAAGGAATTCGTAGCTGAGGCTTCTGAGCTGCGACTGGTCACCTCCCTCTCCGTGCTGCTTCCTCTGAATAGCACTGCCACCCCTTTTCCCCATTAAAAATTGTACTTAAATAGACATAACATAAAATTTACATAACATACTGTATACATAACATATGTAACATACACTTTATTGTTTTAACCATTTTTCAGTGGATAGTTCATGGCATTAATACATTTGCATTGTTGTGCCACTGGCACCACCGCCCAGAACTCCTTTCCATCTTCCACACTGGAAACCCACACCCCTTAGGTAATAGTGGCACCGCCATCTTCTTGTTCCCCCCACACCGGAGACTGTGAGGTGACATCCTGGAGTCCCCATTTTCCCTTAGCCCACTTTGAATTCACCACCTGGCCTTGCCGATTCTACTTCTTACACAGCTCTAGTCTGGGTGGTTTCAGTGGCTTCCTGAATAATGTCCCCGACAGTCACCTGGTTCTTTTTCCTCCCTGTTTGTTGAAGAACAAATGACTTCTGGATCTTGCGTGTCCATCTGTGCATTTTATGTCTGGTCTCATCCTCAATGCCCTGGGGGCGTGCCACTCACAAATCCACATGCTGTCTCGCATATTTGTACCTTTGCCTATGGGGTTTCCCAGCTTGAGCCCAAGTTCTTTTCCTTGTCCACCTGAAACATCAATCATCCTTTAAGATTTGGGTTCCCTGAAGCCTGCCGTGCCCCTCATCTCCACTTTCCTAATCCTTTAGGCAATACGGAACATTTCCCAGTGGGTGCTTTCGTTATACTTTTATTCTTCACCCCAGTGTGCTGTACTTTTCTATATCCTCTTGCCTGAAGGGCAAGGACCATGACCAACCCATTGCTGTACAGGGCTTGACACGGAGGCTGCCGGGTACTACTGCTGTTCAGGTTGTGCCCCGAGGCAGCCAGCAGTGGCCCAGACCCAGCTTTTACTCGCCAAGCTCGGCACCCAGATGGGGGGCTACCGCTGCCCAGAGGAAGGGGTGCCTTCTCCTAAGGTGCAGAAAGCAGCTATGTAGGATAGCGGTGACTCTGCCTGCCACATAGTAAGGGTTCAATTGGTGTCAGTGTTCTCTCTCTGTACCTTCTTAGCTCTTCTATCAGCTAATGCCACTGCTCTTGGGAGTGTGGCCAAGTGTCAGCCAAGTCTGCAGGCTGTGGACTCCTCTGGTACCGTGTGGCATGGAGGCCTCGAGGGACAGCCTCCTGGGAAGGAGGGCTCCCCTTGGCCCCTCTTCTGCAGAGACTCTGGTCTGGTTCGGACAGGGGTGAGGTTCTCTGCTAAAACTGGACTCAGCACATTACAGACATTACGGCCTCTCAAGGATTATGTAGCACCTTAGAATTTTAAACCTATAGAACTCATGGGGCTCTTCTCATCAGGGGACAGCAAACTCGAGTCTGAGGCCAGCTTTCTCCCTTTCCTTGACCATGGCAGACATTCCCAGTCAATTCCAACACTGTCGCACGCTTGGGATGCTTAGAGTCCTGCTCAGAAAGGCCCTAATCTTTGGAATTGGCACTTAAAACTTATCTCTTACCTTTAATCTAACCCAACTCCTTGTTTAACAGGTGAGGTGGGGTTCCGTCTCCTCCGGGATGCCCATTCCTCCACTCTGTCCCTTCGTCTCCAGGGCAGGGTGGCCCTCGACGATTTCCATTTAACTGGTCCCTTTCCTGGAAGTCTTCCCTTAGCAGTCCCGTCCCTTAGAAGCAAGCTCTAGACACCGTAGCATTAAGAATCATAACACTTAACTTCAAGGAGATGCTTCAGTTTCCTCCCTCCCTAGGTGAAGAGTTGAGGTCTAGAGACTGAATAGAAGTGATTTGCCCGGAGGCCTCAGGGTAACTTACGGCTGAGATGGGTGAAGTCTAAGCATTCTACCACCAGGCCTCGGCCCTCTCCCTGTTCCCTTGTGTGGCTGATCTTCAATATTTATTTAGGGTATGGAATGAATCATAGACTTTGAAATTAGAAAGAATCTTATACAGTGTCTTTTCCAAACTTCCACAGAAGATAGAAGTTCCTTTCTCTGTAATCCATTTTATGTGAGGGCATTAAAAGGGACCTGCTACATCTAGAGAGTTTAGGAAGCTGGGGAGGGGTACGGTGGAGAAACAGAATCTCCACCAGTTGTTGCTCATCCATTGCCTGACTGTACCAGCTGGGCTCCGTATGATTGCTCACCCTGCACGGACCAAATGCTTGTCCTGGAATTACCACACATCAACTGACCAGATGATTTAGGGCTCCAGGCTTTCTCTGGAGTGACTGTTTCCCTCAATCTTAATGAAACACATTCATCCACAAGAAACAGTAAAGGAACAGAGCAAGACCTACAAGTTAGAGAGATTCCACCCTCCCTCATTGGCTGCTGTAAATAGACTTTCTGAATGCATCTTATCCTAAACACAAACGTAGTGAACTCATTATTAGACTTCTGGAAACTTTAAAAAATTTGATCTCCAATTTTTTGGAGATCAAAAAATGGTTGACTTGGCTAGGGGACAGATGAGAGAATGGAACTGGGGAGTCTTAGAGGATTATCCTCTGACGTTTTATATGACAGAAAGCTACACTTAAGCCTCATTGGGCAACAGGTCAAACCCTATACAAAATAGTTGGTCTGCTGAGCTCTCGTTGCCTCACTCCTCCCTCAAATGCCTTCTTTCATTAGGTAAACCCTGAAGTCTCCCCAAGGGAGAGCAACGGCGGAGCTCATGAGACAAAACACGGGCATCTACAACGTGGGCACCTTGTCAGCATCAAGGCAGGACTGGCTGCTATTTTGATAGCCAGTTGCCAGTCAGCCAAAGGCAGAACTTCTCTCATTCTCTGATAGCCTGTTCTATCATCCCCATTTTGTTAGTAAACTCCAACTTCCCCATCACCTGCTCTTTGAATTTCTGCCTGAGGCCAGCCCTGGGTTAAACATTCCTTCCTTTATGCCCTCACAGAACTTTTTACATAACTTTAAGATGTTATCTTTGAAATCTCTGAAGTTATTTTTTTGCTTATAGAACTTTCCCCTGCTAGACTGAATTTATTGCCAGAGTCAGCAGTTTAATCCCCTTTGTAACTCCAGCACACGGCAAAGCGCCTGGTACCAAGTAAGCACCGAACAAATAATGTTTGAACAATGCGTGAATACAAAATGGGTGAAGCAGTGCTCTGATACAAAGGGACTCTTGTTCCCTTTCATCTGTCTGTTCGTACTTGTTATTCCCAATACTCAGCACTAGACTCCATGCAGTAAGGAAAGAGTAAAGAGGGAGGGGAGCTCATCCCACAGGCTGCTTTCCCTCCCCCTTGGAGACCATGTCACTGTGTAATACCTCCTTGTTTGTTTAAGGAAGTGTGGTCACTGACTGCACAGCTATGCTAACTTCTCATTCAGGTGAGTGAACTCCAGGTTGGCTGAGTTAAGCACATTTGGGAAACTAGATAAACCACGAAAAGAAAGTATGGAAGCATCTCTGCTCTCATCACTTAATATCACTACTTACATATTTTTTTCTATGTCAGAGAAATACGGAAAAACACTGATTTACCCAAGGCGCTGGTATGCCATTTTTCTATGAATATTTCTTCTGCTCCATTGAGTGAAATATTTGAAGCTAGGACAGCTCAAGATCAAGTCTATTTATTTGTTTGCTTATTTGAGATGCTGGTTTATGTAAAAGAGTGTGACTGATGAAAATCTTAGGGCCCTCCAGGGGAAAATAAAGCTGCGTAGATTGAAAAAGCAGTCCAACAGCCCATAAACAGAGAATGCCTTCTGGGTTCAAATACAAGGATACTCTTATTCTTGAAGTGTTAACTCTTTCTGTTGCCCTTCTGGACCAGAAGATCAAGGTCAATTTCAGTAAAGGGAGCAAGACTTCCATACCAGACTTAACACGCCTCTTCCCTGGGAGGGGTGGTGTGGAGAGGGGAAGTAACAAGCTCTAAGGAAAATCACCCACCTGGGCTCAGCCCTGAGGCCCTCATTGGGGTCCCTCAATCCCTTCTTTTCTTGTGGTTGCCCCACCATGAAAAAGGTGTCCCCGATGACCGGGAAGGCTTCCAGCAGAGCTCTCAGGCTGTTGCAGTGTGCCATGATCTGACCCTGAAGAGCATAGTGAGACCTGCGGTGGTTAAACCTGAAAAGTGAGAAGAGATGATGGCCAGGAGGTGAGTCCAAGTTGTTCCATCTGTCACAGAGGCTCCAGGATCTGCTTCCCCGAAGGCTCTTTCGGAGAGAGCAGAGGACCTCCACCATAAAGAAACCTCTGTTGGGGACAGGCTGCTGGTGCAGGAAGACAGAGGTGTGGGCCCCTCAAAGCACCTCCTGTCCTTCCCCTCTGCGGCTCCTTCTTCTATGTGTCAGAGGACAGCTTAGTGTGGTTTTATCCAACAGGACTGTGGCTTACCTGAAACAAACCACCTGATACATTGTCTGGATTTCTATGTAATATTGCTGTTGAATTCAGAGTGAGAGCAATCAGCACGCGCAGTTCACATATACTTATACTTGCTTCTGACAATATTCAACTATAACATCTCCCTTGGCTTTTTCAATCTCATCCTGTAGTAGAAAAAGATGATAGTTCTTCTGTGAGACAGTTGGTTATAAAAACTCCCCAAGCGAGTATGCATGTACAAACTCACAGCAAACTTAATGAAGAAAAAGGCTACACTGTTGAGAGTGTGATGGTTACTCCTTCTGAGGTTCAAGTGGCTGGGAAACGCTCCTCCCCGGGGCTCTCCTGCTCCTCTACATTTTGCTGGGTGAGTCAAGAATGCGAGGCCTTGACCACTCTTTACCTGGGCCATTACTCGGCGTTATGTTTGCAGGAAGCAATCTTAAAGGACAAGGCAGTGTCTCCCTCTGGGGAGAAGGAGCAGTCTTGCTATACGTAAGGTGGATTCCCCCAAGCTCAGTAATACTCAGTGACAGTGACAAACAGTGACAAACCCACTGCTTGCATCCAGGCTGCTCCATGGTGCCCCCTGGGACTTGGGAGGCCAAGAGAACTGACATAAACACAGAGCTCATGTTGCCTCCTTTGCTGTGAATAATAAAGGTCTTTTGTCTCTGACTCAGGATCTTGTGTCTTCTGCCAGCATCCACAGAACAGTCACAGGCTAACTCGCTGGCTTATAAGGAGGCTAAAAATCACAGACCTGGACAAAACTCACAGGTATATTGCCTGAGCCCGTTCTAGTCTGACAAGCATTGGATAATCCTAAGAGCAGTTAATGGGCTACTACATTTTCCTCTTGGTCAGTAATTTTGAATATTGCAGTAAAAAAGTAACTTATCACTTCAATGACTTATTAAAAGGAGTCCTTTGTATCCATTATTGCTCGGCAGTAATCTTGAAGTCTGGCTGCCCTCACATCCCATTTGTAGAACTGGATTAGGTAAATGGAAGTCTCTCCTTTTTGGTCACAGGCAGGGAAAAAGCCTAGAGGTTGTAAACCTGCCATTTCCCTCCCACATAGCGAAGCACGAGCCTGATGATTTCCTCATCAAAAATTAGTAAATGATGAAATGATACTCACAAAATTCAGCAACACTTTCAACTGTTTAAAGACTTGAGTTTTCTAAACACTTTTCAATAGACGGGCTAGTAGGAACACAGCGGCAGTGCCCAAAAGACAAAATAGCAGGTGAATTAGATGGTGAGAGTCTGTTCACTTTGTCTAAACACCTTAGGTACCAGTGGGTCCTTCACGAAAGGTCAGATGTCCCAGAGCAGGTGCTGAAACCAGTTCAGTTTAGAAAGTGACAAAAATAGGATGTGACTTTGGGAAAATGCACATATTGTAAAAACTAGACTGCAGTTAGCTCGAATTGCTTCTTTTCTATTTCCAGTTGAACTCCCCTTTTTAGTTCTTTATACTTTATTTTCAATGGTCCTATCTCAATAGGCTGAATGCAACAGATGCTGGGTTAAGAGTTTTTATTTGCTCAAATGTGAAAGATGACACGAGAGCATTAGGGAGCCCTTCCGACTGCACCCATGAGGCTCCCCATTGCGTCAGCCAAGGTTCAGAGGAGGAAGGCATCCAGCATCATGCCGCAGTCCTGCCTTTTCTGGTTGAATAGACATGAAAGCCTCTGGAGCCCTGGCAAGTGAACACTGATATCCGAGCCCAAGGCAAGTGGACACATAACAAGAAGGCAACTCTGGAACTCTCTGAAGGACAGGAGCACCTGAGGTTGCGTACTGGGCTTGCAGCAGGGGAGCGGTGGCGCTGTCTCTGTGGTCTTAGCTGCTCTCACTGTTTCTGATTATATCCACGGGGGATGCTGATGTGTCACCATCCTCCCTGGGAACCCCAAGTGCCGGAAGCATGTACCAGAAGTCCCAAACTTCAGAGTCTGGCCCAGTGTTTGTACTGTCCAGGTCCCTTGGTATCCTCCTGGCCTCATCTACAGGGGGACCTGGACTGAAGTGGCCTCCCAAGGATCTGCTCCACTACACATTGGTCTTGTATCTTCCATCTACACATTGGAAATGTGGATTTCGGGCACTTGACCTCTGGTCATAATGGTAACTTGAGTAGTAGAGTAGCTTTGCCTGTTTTTTTTTTTTATTCTAAATTTGCTAGAATTAAATTAGTGTCATTGGTAAATCCCAATAAAACACTCAGCATATTCACAGTTATTGCAGAACACAAATATCTCTTTTTCTCTGTCATGGTGAGAAGAGATCAAGACATAGTAGGGCCCTGACTGGTGTGCCCAGTGAGTTGGGTGTTGTCCCGCAAGCCAAAAGGTCGCCAGTTCAATCCCAGGTCAGGGCACATGCCTGGGTTGCAGGCCAGGTTCTTGGCTGGAGGCATGTGAGAGGCAACTGATCAATGCTTCTCAGCCTCTTTTTAAAAATAAATAAATAAAATCTTAAAAAAAACACATAGTAGGGCACTCCTGCTGTGTAGATGGATCTCCTTAGAGACTGTGTCTCTCTGATAACACACCATTCTATTCCAAGCAATGATAAAACCCATGTTAGAATAGAATAGTGAGGATGGTTCTGTGCTTCTCTTTAAGATAGAGATGGAAAATTTGGAGAGGCCAGTATTCTTTGTTCTACTTTCTTTGAAGTCTGAAAAATACAGAGAAAAGGAAGAAGAAGGGGAGGAAGGGAAAAGTAAGAAAAGGGAGAAGAAGGAGAAACAGAAGGGGCTGCATCAGTTAACAGAAGGAACTGTTAACTCCTTCACAGACTGGAGCACACTGGAAGGAGATGAGCCTTCGCGGTGTTTACACAGGGTTCAAAGTGCAGCCCATGCTGGCCACCCTGGGAGTTCGGGCATCCTCCAGTCCCATGATACCCTGCTCTTCATCAACTTAAAAGAGGGCACTTTTATTCAAACCCCTATGCCCTCAGTACAGTGCTTTTTGTCAGACTGAGATCTTACTGAAGGAACAATAAAGGTGTCTGGAACCGTTGGAGTTGGGGCTGACAGAGACCTCTCTGTGCCATTTACAATTCTGGCACTTCTTCCGGTTGGACCCTGAGTTCTGAGATCTGAACTTTTCTCCTAAAATATTTCAAACCAAAGTGAATTTAATTTGGGGACATATAAGTCCTAAGGTAATAATGGCTATAAAATCATCTCACCGCCACAACTGACCACAGACACATGTGAATGACTGGAGACAGGGGGAGGGGGTGGGAATGGAGAGAAGGGGGAGGGGAGGAGATTAAGGGGGAGAAGGGAGGAGAGCTACCATTTTGTACAACGAAGGTGTGAGACACTAAGTGTAACTATTTCCAGAATATAGTGCAATTGTCCTAAGTGCTCTGCAAAAAATTCTCTATTCCACAAGGTGGCCAGTTGGAGTGTTCGAGTAGAGTAGCCTCTCAAGGAACTGGCAATGGGCTCCGTGATGCACGGTCTGAGGAGCAGTTCCAGGGGCCCGTTCTGGAGAAGCCTGAGCCGGTGAAGGTGGGCTATTTATGCTGCCGCGCACGATGCAATGATGAAGGAGGGAGAGGTGGAGGGAGGGTGGGGGAGAGGAAAAGGAAGATGGAGAAGAAAAAAAAGGGAAATCTGTATTTTCCAATATTCCTGTTGGTTATGGAGCTATGAAGTATGATGGATGGAATTCTTTTGTATTTTTCTAAAATACTAAGAGAAAAATATTAAATTTTCAAGAAAAAACAAATTTTTTCAAAGAAAAGAAATAAGGAGTTCTTATCTGAATTGCTAAAGGAGAATGAGGCAAAAGAAAAAAATCCCTGGTAAAAATGTAGTGGTTCCATCCCGACTTTTTCTGAAGACCCTGTGCTGCTCCAGTCCCCTGGACGTTGTAGTGCATCCCAGTTCGGAGCATCGAGAGGTCTTAGGAATGCCATGAGTGAGCCCAGAGCGAGCAAACACAAGCTCTGCAATCAGGTCCCAGTGTCGACACTCAGCTGGTGTCCTTGGTGCTCTTCCTTAACCTTTCAGAACCTGCTTTCTCACCTAGAAAAAGGGGAAGATGCTCCCCCATCTCATGGGGCTGTTGAGAAGACTCCATGAGCCCATGTGTAGCTACCCGTTAGCTCACTGCCTTGCTTGGACCAGAAGCTGCTGAATTGAACTGCTAACTGACTCCCTCACCTGCCTTCAACACCGCAGCCATAACCCGTCTTTCATTTCTATCCCTGATTGCCTCCTCTTTTCCAACTCCTTCCACAAATACACCTATTTTATGCTTAACTTCCCCTCCTCCTCAAGCTTCCTCCTCAATTCTGACCAAACTTCTTAAAGAGCTATTATGGACTAAATGTTTGTGTCTCACTCTAATTGCTTATGTTGAAACCCTGACCCCCAATAGGATGGTATTTGGAGATAGGGCCTTTGGAAGGTAATTAGTGTTAGATAAGGTCATAATGGTGGGGTCCTTATCTGAAAGGGCCAGTATCCTTATAAGAAGAGAAAAACACAGAGTTTTCTCTCTCTCTGCCTGTGAGGCCACCCTGAGAGTGTTGATATACACATGTGAGAAAGGAAGAGAGCTCCCACCAGAAACTGGCCATGCAGGCACCTTGATCTCGGGATTCTAGCCTCCAGAACTGTGAGAAAACACATTTCTGTTGTTTAAGCTACTTAGTCTCTGGTATTTTGTTACGGCAACCTGAGCAGACTATTACAGGAGCAGTAGGCATACATTGCCTCTGTATTTTTATCATCTTCTCACTCCTAAACACTGGCAGTCTGGCTTTCACCTTCATTAGACCTGCTCTCTCAGAGTCAGCAATGAACTTGGAGAATGTCAAATGGCCTCCTTTTAATCTCTACTCTTCTAGTTCTTTCCTCTCGCGTTAACTCTATCAACTTCCACCTTCTTATTCTTTTTTCTTCTTTTAAAAAGAATAGCTTCATTGAGGTACATTTAACATTCAATTAATAATACATATTATTTTTTCCAATTTTTTTATTTAATTCTTTTTCAAGTACAGTTTTCTGTCTATTCCTCCCATCTCATCCCACCCCCGTGCTCCCCTCCTCCCTCCCATTTCCACCCTTCTCAGTTGTTGTCCATGTATCCTTTATATATGTTCCTCTACATCCCTCCCCTATTTCCGCTGAAATTCCCTCCCCTCTCCCCTCTGGTCACTGTCAGCCTGTTCTCTATTTCAGTGTCTTTGGTTATATTTTGCTTGCTTGTTTGTTTTGTTGTTTAGTTTCCTGTTAAAGGTGAGATCATATGGTATTTGTCCTTCCACACCTGGCTTATTTCACTCAGCATAATGCTTTCCAGTTCCATCCATGATGTTGCAAAAGGTAGGAGCTCCTTCTTTCTTTCTGCAGCATAAAATTCCATTGTGTATATGTACCATAGTTTTTTGATCCATTCATTTACTGACGGGCACCTAGGTTGCTTCCAACTCTTGGCTATTGTAAATTGTGCTGCTATGAACATTGGGGTGCATAGGTTCTTTGGGATTGGTGTTTTAGGGTTCTTAGGATACAATCCCAGCAGTGGAATTGCTGGGTCAAAAGGCAAGTCCAATTTTAGTTTTCTGAGAAAATTCCATACTGTTTTCCATAATGGTTGTACCAGTCTGCAATCCCACCAACAGTGGACCAGAGTCCCCTTTTCCCCACACCCTCTCCAACATTTGTTGTTTATTGCTTTGTTTATGATAGCCATTCTCACCGGTGTAAAGTGGTATCTCATTGTAGTTTTAATTTGCATCTCTCTGATAGCTAGTGATATTGAGCATCTTTTCATGTGTCTCTGGATCCTCTGTATGTCCTCCTTGCAGAAGTGTCTGTTCAAGTCCTTTCCCCATTTTTTAATTGGGTTAGTTGTCTTCTTAGAGTGAAGTCGTGTGAGTTCTTTGTATATTTTGGAGATTAAACCTTTGTCTGAGGTATCATTGGCAAATATGTTTTCCCATACAGTTGGTTGTCTTTTTATTTTAATGCTGTTTTCTTTAGCTGCGCAGAAGCTTTTTATTTTGATGAGATCCCATTTGTTTATTCTTTCCTTTATATTCCTTGCTCTAGGGGACATATCAGTAAAAATGTTGCTGCGTGAAATATCTGAGATTTTCCTGCCAATGTTCTCCTCTAGGACTTTAATGGCGTCACGGCTTATATTTAAGTGTTTTATCCACCTTGAATTTATTTTGGTGTATGATGTAAGTTGGTGCTCGAGTTTCATTTTTTTGCATGTAGCTGTCCAGTTCTCCCAACACCATTTGTTGAAGAGGCTATCTTTACCCCATTTTATGATACTGCCCCCTTTGTCAAATATTAATTGACTGTAGAGAGTTGAGTTTATTTCTGGGTTCTCTATTCTGTTCCATTGGTCTATGAATAGCACATATTTAAAGTGTACAATTAAATAAGTTTTCATACATATATACAAACTGAAATCATCACTGCAAAAAACCCCAAAACCTCAAAACCTCCTAGCCATCCCTCCCACCCAGCCCCCTTTATTCAAATAACCATTGCTCTGCTTTCTGCAACTATACATCAGAATGCATTTCCTAGAACTTTATGTAGAGTCCTAAAGCATGTACTCTTTTTTTGTCTGGCTTCATCTATATTGTTGTGTACATCAATAGTTCATATCTTGTATTGCTGAGTATTATTACATTGTATGAATATACCACAATTTGCTTATATATTCATCTGGTGGTGGGTATTTTTGTCCTTTCCAGTTATTGGCTATTTTAAATAAAGCTGCCATGAACATTTGTATATGTCTTTATATGGATATGTCTTTCTCTTGGGTAAATACCCAGGAGTGGAATGGCTGGGTCATCTGGTAAGTATATGTTTAACTTTTTAAGAAAGTGCCAAAACTACTTTCCAATATGATTGACCATTTTGGATTTCCATCAGCAGCATATGAGAGTTCCAGATTCTTCACATCGTTGACAATACAGTTGTTTAAATTTTAACCATTAAAATGTCTGTGCAGTCATTTTTCTAGGGTTTTAATTTGCATTTTCCAATGACTAATGGTGTTGAACATCTTTTTATGTGCTTTCTTGTCATCTGTACATCTTCTGAAATGACTCACTTCTTCTTTTTTTTACTGGTGTTCAAGTACAGTTGTCTCCATTTTCCCACCACCACTTTCCCCTGCCCCATCAACCCCCACCTCCCACTCTCGATTCTACCCTCCTTTGGCTTTGTCCGCAGGTCCTTTATACACATCCCTTGATGACCCTTCTCCTTCTTTCCCATGTTATCCCCCTCCTCCCTCCCTTCTGGTTACTGTCAGTTTGTTCTTTATTTCAATGTCTCTGGTTGTATTTTGTTTGCTTGTTTGTTTTGTTGATTAGGTTCCATTTATAGGTGAGATATGGTATGTGTCTTTCACCACCTGGCTTGTTTCACTTAGCATAATGCTCTCCAGTTCCAAAATGCTGTTGCAAAGGGTAGAAGCTCCTTCTTTCTTTCCCCTGTATAGTATTTCATTGTATAAATGTATCATAGTTTTTTTATCCACTCATTTACTGACTGCACTTAGGTTGTTTCCAGGACTTGGCTATTGTAAATTGTGCTGCTGTGAACATTGGGGTGCATAGGTTCTTTTCAATTGATGTTTCAGGGTTCTTAGGGTATAATCCCAACAGTGGAATTGCTGGGTAAAAAGGTAGTTCCATTTTTAATTTTCTGAGGAAATTTCACACTGTTTTCTACAGTCACTGTGCCAGTCTGCATTCCCACCAACAGTGCAATAGGGTTCCCTTTTCTCTATAACCTCACCAGCACATATTGTTTGTTGCTTTGTTTATGATGGCCATTCTGACCGATGTGAAATGAGATGTCATTGTGGTTTTAATTTGCATCTCTCTGGTGGCTAGTGATGCTGAGCATCCTTTCACATGTCTCTGGGCCCTCTGTATGTTCTTTTTGGAGAAGTGTCTGTTTAGGTTCTTTGACCAGTTTTTAATTGGATTATTTGTCTTCCTGGAGTGGCGTCATCTGAGTTCTTTATATATTTTGGAGATCAAACACTTGTTCAAAGTGTCATTGGCAAATATATTTTCCCATACAGTTGGTTCTCTTTTCATTTTGCTGATGTTTTCTTTAGCTATGCAGAAGCTTTTTATTTTGATGAAGTCTCATTTGTTTATTTTTTTGTGTCCCTTGCTCCAGGGGACATATTGGTGAAAATATTGCTGCATGGAATATCCAAGATTTTCATGCCTATGTTCTCCTCTAAAACTTTTATGGTGTTGTGACTTATAATTAAGTCTTTTATTCATCTTGAGTTTATTTTTGTGTGTGGTGTAAGTTGGCAGTTGAGTTTGTTTTCTTTTCTTTCTTTTTTTTTTTTTTTGCACATAGCTGTCCAGATCTCCCAATACCATTTGTTGAAGAGGCTATTTTTATTCTATTTTGTGCTTCTGCCCCCTTTGTTGAATATGAATTGACCATAGACACATGGGTTTATTTCTGGGCTTTGCATTCTGTTCCATTGATCTATGTGTCTGTTCTTATGCCAGTACCAGCCTGTTTTGATTACAGTGGTTTTGTAATACAGTTTGATGTCATCACTCACTTTGTGACACACTTCCTTCTTTTGGCTTTGGTAGCAGTGCACACAATTTTATTCTCTGTCTATCTCTTTCCTCTTTCTTTACTTCCTTCCTTTCCTCTTCTTCCCTTTCACTGTTTTCATTATTTATTTCTCCTTATTATATCATTATCCCTCATCCTGTCCCACACTTGTGGAAAGCATATAAACACACACACATACATATGCCTACACACACATATGTATTTTCTACCCTAATGCCTCCTTACCCCTCTCCATGGTGCAGGTCTTTTCAGGCTTTTCCTCTTAGTGCCTCCTCTCGCCTGCCCTGTGTTCCTATATATGACTTTCATTGTCTGCTCCCTGGATGGATCTCAGGGAGTGACTCATAAGCCTCTCAACCTCTACTGCAATCAGAACAACTCCCATTATAGCTGTTTAATTACTAGTATTCATCATATGATTAACTTAATTAAGTAAAAGAACGTATGTGTCAACTCTGCGTGAAAGCCACAAGCGGTGGTCAGGCGGGGCTCGTTTCCCCCTACTCCCCATCCGTCCTCACTTCCACGCCGGAGCATCTGGAGCATCTTTCTCAGAATGCTCACACGGCCACCCCTGCCGGTCAAAGAGCTTGTCCTTCAGGTTTCCCCAAATGCCCCCTCTCTGGGCTAGTCTTCCTGGTTCCCAGATGTGACCTCTTTTTTTCTTTTAATTCCTTCTGTAGCTTGTTGGACCTCTTTTATGTCTTGTATTTCAACTACTTGCTGACCTGTCTTCCTTTCCCACACTGGTCTGTAAGTTCCTCAGGAGCATGGATTGTACCTCAGTATTACCTGATGAGCCGAACTTATAGCAGGTACTGAATTAACATTTTGGTGGTTGAAGTTTTCAAAACAATTCACTCTACCCTGTTTGGTACTTCAGTATCTGATTCCTATAGGAATTAGTGTTTGGCAGAAGTGGAAATTTGTCCTCAGTTTCACATTAAGTATTCTTGCCATACTTATACATTTGTACTCTCCTGTTAATGTGAAGATTAGAAATAGATAAGTTGAGGTAGATAAATATGATAAGGGGTAAATGTGGTGAGCTATATAGAATCTATAAGGCTTAAAGAACATTTAAGTATGAAATATTTAATTTTTATACTTAAGTTGCATTCACCAGTGCATACACACAAGAGAAATGGGGGAAAATATCTGTGAACTGATCTGGAGTGATTTCCAGGACTTATTGATGAATGAGAAAACAAAGTACAAAAGGCTATACACAGGGTGGGGCAAAAGTAGGTTTACAGCTGTTCATGTGGAAAATAATATAATAATTAGTAAATAATAATAATAATACAAGAATAAACTATTTCACATTTTTACAGCTGTAAACCTACTTTTGCCCCACCCTGTATATATGAATAAAATCCAAACATCATGATAAAATCATTTTAAAAAATTAGGAATTGAAGAAAATATCCTCAACCTGGTAAAATGCATTTATGAAAAATGCCCTTTCCCCTCTCTCTAAATTCAATAAGCATTCCCTCAGGCAAGAATAAAAAAAGAATAAGACAATAATATCCCCATTTCTACTCAATGTTGTGCTAGAAGGTCTAGCTAGGACAATTAGGCAAGGAGAAAAATCCAATTTGGAAAGTAATTAATAAAATTATCTCTATTTGCAGATGACATGATCATGTATATAGAAAATCCCAAGGAATATATACACATCAACACAGGTAAACTTTTAGAACTAATAGATGAGCTTAGTAAAATTGCTGGATATACAAAATTCAACTGTATTTCTAGAGACCAGTAATGAACATTCTGAAAATGAAGTTAAGAAAATAATTTCATTTATAATAATATCAAAAAAATAAAATCCTTTTGAATTAATTTAACAAAAGAAGTACAAGGCTTATACCTTGAAAACTATAAAATACTGTTAAAAAATTAAAGAAGACCTAAATAAATGAAGTCATCTCATGTTCATGTATCAGAAGATTTAATATTGTCAGATGGCAATAGTACCCAAAGTAGCCCAAACAGTACCCAAACTAACCAATGCAATCATTCTAAAAATCCTAAGTGGCTTATTTTAAAGACAGAAATTGACAAGCTGATTCTAAAATTCATATGAAAATGCAAGGGATGCAACACAGCTAAAGCAATCTTAAAAAAGAAGAAAGTTGAAGGACACACACTTCTTAATCTCAAAACTTAACATTACTCTGCAGCAATCAAAGCACAGTGGTCATTGTATAGAAGTGGACCATAGATCAATGAAGTGACATTCTGAGTCCAGAAATACCCACTATGTCTTATAGTGAATTGATTTTTGACAAGGTGCAGAAAGATGAATCTTTTCAACAAATGGAGCTGGGACAGCTGGATCCACACACAAAAGAAGGAAGTTGCACCCCTGCTTTACATACCCAAACCAACCATGAATAGATTTCAGACCTAAATGAAAGAGCTAACACTACAAAAATCTTAGAAGAAGACACACAAGTAAGTCTTTATGACTTCAGATTAGGCAATGATTATGTAAATATACTAAAAAATAAATGACAAAAAAAAGAATTTGTAAATTGGACTCATCAAAATGAAACCCTATGGTTTCAAAGGTCACTTTCAAAAAAGTGAGAAGATGGCTTTCAGAATGGGAGAAAATATTTGCAAATCATATACTTGCATTATTCAGAACACATGAAGAAGTCTTATAACTCAATAATAAAAAGACAAAAAAATCTAAATTTGTAAAAGTGCAAAGGATTTGAATAGATATTTCTCTAACAAATATATACAAATGGCCAATCAGCACATGAAAAGATGCTCAATGTCATTAGCAATTATAGAAATGCAAATCAAAACCACAATGAGATATCATGTTACTCCCACTAGGATGGCTAAAATAAAAAAGAGAGACAATAACAAGTGTTAGCAAAACTAAAACATATATCTTTACAAGAGCTGGTACTTGAATGTTCATAGCAGAATTATTCATAACAGCCAAAAAGTAAAATCAAGCCAATGTCTGTCAACTGATGAATGGATAAATAATATGTGGTATATCTATCCATAAGATATTACTCATCAGTAAAAAGGAATGAAGTACTGACACACACTAAAACATGAATAAAACTTGAAAACATAATGCTAAGTAAAAAAAAAATTCCAGACCTAAAAGGACATGTGTTATGGTTCCATTTATATAAAATGTCCAGAATAGGCAGGTCTGTAGAGATACGAAGCAGATTTCTAGTTGCTGGGGGCCAGAGAAGGGAGGAATAGGAGTGACTGCTAATGAGTATATTCTTTTGAGAGTGAAGAAATGTTCTGGAATTAGAGAGTGGTGATGGTTGCATGATCTTCTGAATTAAACACTGAAAAGGAGTAAATCTTATGTAATAGAAATTATACCTCAATAACAATCAAAGAAATCCAGAAAAAGATAGAGTACATATTGTGTGTTAAGTTTTGTGGATAAAAAAAGGGACAAATGTATCTGCTTACTTTTGCAAAAAGAAGTACAGGAAGTATAAAACATAAAACAATGGAATCATTTATCTACAAAGGTCAGGGGCGAAAGAAAAGTTGTTTTTTTTATTCCAGCTAGTCAATATTATAGAGTTATGTATAAAGAAAAAGTTGTTAGCAAATTACTAAAAATTAAAAGATCCAGTAAAGATTTTGTCCTATGTTGAATCACTTTAAGAAAGAAGGAAGAAGGGGGAGGTGGGGAAGGGAAGAAGATAAAAAGAGGGAAAACAGAGAGAATGTGGAGGGGAAGGGGGAGGAGAAGGGACAGAGGGAGAGGCAGGGGTAGGCAGGGGAGTGGGGAGGAAAGGGGCAGCTGCTGGAAGTAGTGGTCCGCCTCGGCTCCTCGGCCTTACAGGCTGACCTTGCCCTCAGCAGGGCAGCCCCCTCGGGGAGTGTGATTGAAGAAGGCATGCTGGACAGCCACCATCAAAGCATTTTTCTGAGGAGCTTGACATGCAAGGGTCACTTGCATATTTTCCACTCCTGAGTGGAACAAGAGCTACAACAAGAAAATATGAAAGGTATTAGGAATTTCTCTCAAACAGAAAAAAGCAAAGTTGAGGGTTGAGGTCACCACTTAGTCAGCATGTATATACATAAATCAAACTGCAGGATGAGCTGAGATCCTTGTTCCTCAGTCACAAGACTGGGTCTCTCTCTCCCTAAGCAACATTTCATCCATAAAAGCAGCCCCCAAGCTCGAATTGCTCTGTAGCTGGACACCATCAAGTTTCCCCAAATGTCAGAAAAGGATGAGCAGGCTCTGATGAACTAGCAAACATATGCTCAGGGGCAGGCTCTTGTAAAACTGCCAAAATTAGATTTATGCTGAACACACACACACACTACACACACATACACACATGGAAAGAAAGAAATGTGAGTGGCAGGGAAAAAACAGTACCAGGTTTAAAAAGGTCAGATAAAAGCTTCAATAAGAAGTGTATACTTTAAAAGCTTGATGCAAAGATGGTTCACTACAAGTGCTTCTTTTTAACATCTAACAGAAGTTATTGCAACAGATGTTACAGTCTCTGTAGTTCAAACCAGGCCAATGTGCACTTCAAACAAGGCAAGGTCAAGATGGAAGCTTTCTTATTTGTGAGAGCCAATCATATATAAATTAAACATTATGATTTTTAAAGAAATACATGAGCAAATTGTATTTTTAAATACAATTTAGGTTTTTTTTAAGAATTAGAATACTTTACCTTAAGGATGGCTTCCTTTGTATAAAAACTAAATTTCCAACTTGGTTATTGTTCACCTCAGAGATGGCCAAGACAAAAGTAGGAGGAGAACATCCGTGAGAAGCAACATGACGTGGTTTCAGTGTGCCACGCCAGGAGTCAAGAGCTGCCCACGTCGCAGGTGGGCACAGGTAACCAGGTTCTTGGTCATGGCGGACAAAGAATTAAACCGAACACACAGAGTTTATAGCATAAAGAGAGAGAGCAGATTTCTTAAGTGACAGTACACTCCAAAGAACATGGGAGTGGGCCAACTCTGAGCAAAGATTGACCTCATGGCTGGAGGGATTCTATTCTCATAGGGCAGAACCTTTCTGGCTAGTTTTTGGTGGGCTTTTATTGCGCATGTACAAGTAATTGCATTTCAAAGCTACTGAGCATGTGGTCTCCCATGATTTTTTTTTTGATTGGCCACTGTAGAAGGGGGTCGCACAATGTTAATTTATAATAATGCTGTTATAATGAAGCAGAGGTCATGTAGCATCTTCTGCGCAGGTGCATTCATGAGTCACCACGATTCAGTGCTTTTCCAGAAAGCAGGAACAACTGGTCTTAGCCCAGTCTTTGCCTTGTATCGATGTCCTTTATCTCAGTCCTGGGGCACCTCTGGAGTTCCCTGCTTCCTGACTATCTCCTGCCTCACCCATTCTGATGGGATGGAGTGGCCTGTCTAGAGTGATCAGCTCTAGGACATCAGTGGTAACAGCAAGTGTAGGCTGTGCAAACCTTGATGTTGCCACTCAAAGACTGAGGGGCTCTGGGGTCTTTTCGATCCTTATTGGACTTGATCCCCCTGTAGTTTGGCTGTGGTGAACAACTCCCCTGGCGCGTTTGAACTTCTTGTCTCTTGATCGCCATTCCACTGTTTTCTCCTGTTTTTCTTCTTGCCTTCTTGACCTTGAAGGAGTTCAGAAGAGTCTTTCACACTTTGGCATGTGGATTGTTTTGTGCTGAAGGCAATTGAGAGCCTGCGGGCTTATGAGAAAGGTTTACCTCTCTCTGAAAGAATTTAAATTAAGGGCCTTGCCTGTAAAAGGAGTTATCACCAGAAATAACTTTTTATGACTTATACGTAGGGGGGCACAAACTTCTAATTGCTGTGCATCTGCACTTGCTGTCCTGAAAATGATCTTTCTCCTTCTGAAGCCCCAGGGGCCTTGCCCAATTTCTTAGCTCAGAGTTATTACCTCATTTTTCCTTTTTTAAAAAATCCTCACCTGAGGACATGCTTAGACAGGGGGGACGGGAGGGAGAAGACTCGAGAGAAACATCACCATGAGAGAGAAACATTGATGTGAGGGAGAAACCTCAGTAAGTTGCTCTTGTACGCACCCAGGGGGGATGGAAGCCATGATTTAGGCGCATGCCCTGACCAGGAATCAAACTTGCTACTTTTGGGTTTATGGGGTGATGCTCCAACCGAGCCACACTGGCCAGGGCTGTTTATCCTCCCCCGCTCCTTTGGACCTCCCACGTGTGCAGGGTTCCCATGTGTACGTGTGTAATTAAATTTGGTGATTTTGTCTTACTCATCTGTCTCATTTCTACTTGATTATTAGGCCAGCTGAAAGAACCTAGAAGGGCAGATATAGGAAAGTGTCTTCCTTTCTGCAGCCTCGAGTAAACTCAGACCCTTCACTGACTCAGACTCTTCTGTCCACTCATTAAAAGTTGTCCAATTCTAACTCTCTCCTGTTGCCCTCACTGTCATCCAAATATTCTTTGTAACCTTGTGTCTGCCTTGGGACATTGTCCTTTGTCCATAACTATGAGACTCTGTTGAGTAATTTAATATCTATGAATTTTTGTTTCTTCATCTGTAAATGTGTTATTGCTTACACACAGTTATGACAAATATTAATTGGAACAATTTTGCGTGGATGTGCTTTTTAAAATGTAAGTCATTGTGTGTATGTTCAATGTATGTTGTTGTTATAGTAGAACTCTGAAGTGGCAACTTTAAGAAATTAACATGCACAAAATAAACACAAACTTAAGACACAAACTCCTTGGATGGGTAAACCTCCCTCTAGTAATTCGGAAGGCTCTCATGACCTTACAGGGCCTCTGGTCATCCCTGGGAGGGCCACTCACTGCCTGGCCAGGCCACAGAGCACTTGGGCAATTTTTGCTATTTTGTTGATTCCAACTGAACAAAAAAGATGTCCTATTTTATAGCAGTGGAAAACGCCAGCTCCAGAAGGAGGCTGTTGGAGAGACAGAGAATAGCTGGGCTCTAGGCTGGAGTCTCGGCCTTGACTGAGGCCTGACTGCACCTCCTGCCTTCAGCTTCTGTGCAGTATCTTTGTATCCTCATAGCGAATTCTCTTTTGGGGTTAGCTAGTGTGACAGAATAGAGCAGGGGGACGTTTTGCCTTCAGGGGACATTTGGCAATGTCTGGAGACATTCTTGATTGTCACAAATGGGAAGAAGGGGTCCTACTAGCACCTGGTAGGTAGTAGTCAGGGGTGATGCTGAACAGCCCCTGATACAAAGCCCCTACAAGGAAGAGTTTCAATAGTGCCAAGACTGAGAAATTCTGGGATACTGTATGTATCATCCTAACCCCTCCATTCTAACCCCTGCTCTCTCTGGGGAAGGTGAGTCCTTTAACGTATTAACATATGCAAATTATATTTTGAGCAGTGATCCACATCAGCAAAATAAAGGGGACTCTCCCTCTTGGAGTCCTCTTTGCCTTCCCTCGGGTAGGTGGGGTCAGGGCCAGAAACCTCCAAGTATAGAGCTGGGTCCCCCTTAGGGGAAGGCAGACTACAAGGGAAGGAAAGGAGGAGGCAGAAGTTCCGTCCAAGCACATGGCTGACCCTATGAGGAGAAAAAGATTCCTTCCCCTGGTTAGGTAGATTCATGATCTATTCCTGGCGAGAGTGCTTTCTTTTTGCCAGCGGGCTGCACTGGTAGGGCATGAGAAAGAGGTTTCAGTGGTTTGAAAAGGTTTCAGCTTTTGTCACAGACCAACAAAAGAACCTGACCGAGACTTTGCCATGCGTGTTAGAGTTGAACATGGCGTTAGGGTTTTGAGGCAACAGTGTTCAAAACACTCTACTGACTTCTTCCTTGTCCCAGGGAAAGGGAGAGAAGGGACCTGGACTGCTGATCTATGGTTCTTGCCCCATGAGACCAGCCTTCACCCCCTTTCTGGCCAGGAGCACACAGTTGATGTGGGGAGCTACCTGGGCCTGTGATTCCCGCTCACTTGAACTCGCCGATCTGATTCTTCCACTTCTCAGTTACTTGATGTTTTTAAATCCAATTATTCTCTATGACTGGGATCTTATTTTTCCCTCTTATTAAAAAAGAAAGAAAGAAGAGAAAAAAGAAGTAGCATTATGGCAGGTAGAACTAAATTGATTCCATTATAAGGGAATGAATTTAGAAATACACTTGCATTTGTGTGTGCAGTGGGGGTAGAAATGATCTTTCTCACCGGTCATTCATTCTGCCATTACATTGTTTTTCTGTTGACCCTCCGCAGGCTCACCTGCCAACTCGATCACTCTCCTCCAGCAGAGAGGTGGTAAAGATAGGAAGTGGATCATCCACCTTGTCCTGTGTGATGCAAATTCAAAGTTAACAGGCCTCCATACAAATGGAACCCTTCAAAACCCACCTCCCACGTGTTTCCTTATAGAGACTGAAAGGGGGGGTAAAAGAGCCAACAACATTTGCTTTTATTTCCCCTAAAAGGAAAGTAAGTGGTAAGAAAACCAAAACATCAGAATAAGCACAAAAGCGAAAGGCAAAACAAGGTAAGCTGAGTAGGGTAGGAAGTCCATGAGTCACAAGGTCTGGTTTCTGCCCTCTGCTCTGATGGCTGAAAATAGTAGTGAGGTAGGAGGAGATGTGCTTGGGCACTTTCTCAGCTCTCATTTCCCACAGGCTGGCTTCTGTCCTCAGAGCCCTCATCAGGTCACCAACATTGCCCTCAGTACAAGGTTCACCATCTCCTCTTGCAACTCTTCAAGGCTGGCCTCTGTCCCCACCTTAGGGAACATATTTGTTCTCCTGGACCCAGGCTGTCCAGGCTCCCACCTTGCGGCTGCGCTCTCTCAGTCTTCACTGGCTTTTCATTCTCTTTATTTTCAAATCCTGGTGTTCCCGGTGTTCCAAACCCAGTCCTCTTCCCATCTTCTCCATCCTTTCGTGGGGGCGTCTGCCTTCCAATCCCACGCAGGAACAATCCCCTCCAGTGTAAGAACCTGGGACCCCCACCTCTGTCCTGCCTCAACTCTGAGCTCTGCTCCCGAGTTTCCGCAGCTCACAGCCAGGTCCCTCCAGCATTTCAGCCTTATGTGTCTACAGCATCTCCTCCTCCTCCACCCCCATTCTAACACATTCTCCCTCATGAGAAAGTGGTGCTTTAAGGCTGAGTTCAAATGGCACCTCTGGTATATATTAGTTTGCTAGGCTGCTGTAACAAAGTACCATAAACCGGTGGCTTTCACAACAGAAACCCAGCCTCACAGTCCTGGAGGCTGGAAGTTGGAGATCAAGGTGTCAGCAGGGTTGGTTCCTCCTGAGGGCGGTGAGGGAGGGTCTGTTCCAGGCCTCTCTCCTTGGCTTATAGTTGGCTGTCTTGTCCTGGGTCTTCACATTGTCTCCCCTCTCTGTCTGTCTGTGTCCAGATCTTCTCTTCTTATAAGGACACACCAGTCATGTTGGAATAGGGCCCACCTCAATAACTTCGTTTTAACTTGATTACTCCTGTGAAGATGCTATCTCCAAACCAACTTACATGCTGTGGTACTGGGGGTTAGGACTCAAACATTTCAATTTTGAGGGGGATACAATTCAGCCCATAGCAGCCCCTCTTCTAGGAAGCTTTCCCTGATCCACTTAAAAAGAAGGAAATAAATACTTTATTTCTGTGCTCTTGCAGCATACCGTTCACAGACTAAATGTCGAACTGTATTGGGGCTACTATTGGATTGTGAGCTCGAGAAGATCAAAGGACCAGAAATTATGGGGAGGTAGTATCATAAAGGTTAACAACTTGACTCATGGTTTAAATTTGTATATTTTTTGGCTATACTTCCTAGTTTTGGAATCTTAGGCAAATTACTTAACTTTTCTGAGCCCCTTCTTGCTCACTGGTGAAATGTTTGCCAGCTACCTCATAAGGATATTCTGAGGATTAAAAGAACTAATGCACGTAAAGTCCCCAGTACGGACCGAGGCCACAACAGGCCCTCGAAAATGGCTGGTGGTAGATGACTGGACCCTTTGAGCTACAGGGCCTCGTGTGGCGATCAGAATGCACTAGAACTCACAGAGGTTGGCGACAAACCCTCTAGTCTCATTTTCCCTGCTTATGGAACATGTCCACTCGGATGTCTTACTATCACCTCACACTCATACCTAAAACGTCACTCATTACCCTCCCCCACCCCCCACCTGCTCAGCCTCCCTCAGGCCTGAGTGCTGCTGCTGCCTCAGCCCTGGGCCTGCTGCCCGTTCTGCTCGGCTACTCTTCACCCTCATGACATTCACGAGAAGAAGCCAATCAACCTTCACTGAGGGCCGGGTGTAGGCCACACCTGACCCCAGGTGACAGAACACCGTGGAAAACAACACACTCGGGGATTTTGCATTCAGGGAGCTTCCACCAGAGGAAAACCACAAAGCAATAGTAAGCCTCTTGTTGCAAGGCAAGGTGCTGAATGGAGAGGAAGGCCAGGTGCTGGGATCCAGCCCAGCTAAGTGGCGAGAGAGAGGTATGTGGGAAGGCCTGGATGACAGAAGGAGCCAGCGAGGGGACCAGGGGATGATTTCAGTGACTTAGAAAGTTTACTCTGGCTGTTCTGGGGGCGCAGAGGAGGCAAGGCTTGTAGGCAGGGGGACCGGCTGTCCGTTATCCTCCATCTGGAGCCACAGCCCCCACTGACTGAGCTAAGTGTACGCTGGCCAGAGTCATCTTTATCAGCCGGTGGCGGTGGCGGGTCACAAGTTCCAGAGGTTCGGAAAAATGTCTCCAGGAGGAGCACGTGAGAACCTTGGCCCTGGTTTGGTCTTTTGGCTGCTGCAGAGCGGGGTGAGTGCAGGCCTCTCTCCTCGACCAGAAAGGGGTCTCTCATCACTTTAGCTGAAAACAGCTGGAAGAAAACAAAGTACTTTTTTAAAATATAGAATAAAGAAATATTACATATCAAGAAAAATACTGTTAGTGGCACAGACTCTGGATGCAGATTTTCTGGGCTCAAATCCTGACTCTGTCACTCACAGTCTGTGAGATTTGGGGCAATTTATTCAACTTCACTGTTTCTTAGTCTCATCTGTAAAGGGAGGGTAATAACAGCACAAAATAAGCACTAATAGGTAGTAATTACCTAGTAGTGTTGTTAAGAGGGTTCAGTGAGTTAGTAGCTGCAAAAATGCCTGGTACATAGTATTTGTTGCTATCATTATTATAAACGTTTTAAGTGAAAATAAAGAAAAAAAGCAACAAAGACAACCTAAACAGAAATATAAGTCCCTGATATTTGTCAAGTATTTTAGTGGCTAATAACAACAACAATTTCTTATAAGCCCCTCTAATTGCATTTTCAAAAATTCAAAGTATTTTTGTGTACATTAACTCATTTACTTTCACAAGACCCCCGAAAGTGGGCATTGCAGACCCCGTTAGTTCCCTTTCACTGGGGAGGGGTCTGAAGCAACACTGAAACTTCCTCAGCGTCACATAGCAGCACAAGAGCACATTTAGGTTTCCTAATTCTGAGTTCAGTGGATTTTCAGGAACTAAACTGCCTTACAGAGCCAGCCCTGAGCCACTTGTGAAACAGCCACACCCTCTCCAGTGCCCCCTGTCACCGTCAGCTCCTCTGCTCTGCGATCTCTGCTGCCCTCTTGTATACCAGTCCCAGCAAGGACCCAGCTGGGGACCTGGGCTCTGCCTTTTTGGGTTTGGCTCCCTAAGCAGGCGTGAGCTCCCTTATCTATCTGTCTGTCTGCAGAAAACCTTGTCTATGCAAGGATGCAGTTGCCATGCTCTTGGAGTCTTCTGAAGTGATACATTTATTTTTATTAATTTAATCTTTAATGTATTTTTCCATTACCCATTAGTCCCCTTATACTCTTCAAAGAAATATATTAAACTAATTTCTACACGTCTTCTGAGGCTAATACATGCCCCCTTTTCTGGCCTAATACACAAGTTTAATTTACATATTTATCAATTCTAGATCCGAATTTGAACACAATTGAAAAATAATCATTATTAAAACTGTGTGGTATCAATGGGAGCCTAGATAGGTATTTCAGACATTTACTATGATTTATAAAATAATTTAAAATACATTTTAAATATCTGGTACTGTAATACAAAGTGAAAAAAATCCTCGGTAAACTATAAGAATACATGACTGGCTATTTCGGGGAAAATTCAATTTTGAGCCCCACTTCACAACACACGCACACACACACACATTCCAGGTGGAATACTAAAGGGGTTGAATACTTTTAAAATGAAATGAACATTTTAAGAAATTAGAATAAAATAAATATTAAACATCTAGGGAAATATTTACTTTATGGATTTAGGAATATAGAAGAAATCACAAAGGATAAGATCAACATATTTTACTATATAAAAATAAGTTTCTGTTAACAATTAAAAAAACAATTTGGGAGAAATATTTGCAAAAAATATGATGATGAAAGGATTAAAGATTTTATTTAAGAAAAATGTGTGTAAGTGGGTAAGAACTACATTAGGATTCTAAGAGATAAATAAAAGGGAAAGAACAGAAAATTTACAAAAATAATATAGCTTGTAACAAGACATTTAGAAGAATATTTAATCTGAACAAATAGCAAGAGAATATGAACTCACAGTACAACTCTACCTTTTCTATATATGCGTGCAGTGGAGCAGACGTTCTATGTTGACCCCTGGAACTGACCATTGTAACAGGAATGGCACTCCTAAACATGACTGGTGGCATCATAACTTGGCACAAGTCCTTTTTAAAAATTTGCATGGAATTTATTGGGGTGAGACTTGTTAATAAAGTTGTGTAAGTTTCTGTACCACATCATCTGTGTATTGTACTGTGTGTGCACCACCCCAACAGCACAACTCTTGACAAACCATCCGCCAACATGTTATCCAAAGACTTAAATTTTGTTCCAGCAATTTCACTTCCAAGAATTTATCAAAAGGAACTGATTCAAAATATAGAAAAATCTATCAGCATGGAGAGGTACCTTAAAGCATGTTTAATAATAATGGAAAATTAGAAATGTACTTGAATGCCCATCAACAGGGAAATGGTTAGAGAAGTTACGATCGTCACTTAAGAGAATGATGCAGTTATAAAAGCAAGCACAAAGACTAGTTAGCAACACAGAAAAATACACAATGTAATGTTAACGGAGGAAAACAAGAGATGGCATTGCATGAAGTGTTTGATTATAACTATGTAAAACATGCAAATGAAGAATACCTGAATTCAGAAAAATGATCATGAATGCATAAGAGTGGTCATATTTAGGGTAATTTTTTTGCTTTCCTCCTTTGATAAAATTCTGTATTATATTATTTTGACCAACTTAAAATTAATTGAAAGTAAAATGTTTGAGCAGGAGGGGGATAGGAGGCCAAGCCAGACACATGAAACATATTTTTAGCAGCCGAGCCCTTAAAAGTTCCTTTATATACAGCAAGTACCCACGCAGAGTACGGTCACACCGGAAACCCAGGCTCAGTGGTGGAGCCTTAACTGAAAAATAAAAGAATTAAAATCCAACTGCAAACGCCATGCTCATCATCAGGCCACAGTTTGAACAACAGATTGTTAGAGCTGGAAGGGCCTTTAGAGATCATTAGTCTCACTCACTACCACTCACCTTCAAATACACAAACACAATGTTGCTAAATAGGAGAGACTGAGGCTCAGAGAGGCTGAGAGACCGGCTCAGGGTCACACAGAAGTCAATGGTAGGGCTGAACTGTAGTCCAGGTTCCTGACCCCACATTTGGTCCTCTCTCTTCTCTACCAACTCTCAGCTCAGGACAAAAGGAGTGAGCTTTAGAAAGAGTCTTAGTGGAAAGAAAATATATAACTTCTATTTACAAATGTACATTGTTAAAATATGAATAATAAACCAGAAAACATTTCCCACATACCTATATACATCTCCCTTTCAACTTTCATTGTAGCAGCATCTGGATAAACCAGAAACCTTGCACAAAATGAAAAAAAATCACATAAAAATGTTGGCAAAACCCAGGACTATGATCTGTCTCTGGCCAAACAGGGGAGGAATAGAGCCAAACAGAAAAACAAAACTAAGTAGGAACATCTGGGAGGAAACATTCTCTTTGCCAAGGACCCACCTCCCCCTTTCTGCGAACCTACATCTCCCTGGATCTGTGCACTGCTCCAGGACTCGGGTTTGGCCCGGCGAGCCACACATCCAGTGCCAGCTGCAGCGCGAGTCTCTCCAGCGAGGCCTGTAGGGGTGGTGGGCCTCCTGGAAGGAGGAACCAGGGCCCCAGGGCTCCAGGGCCCCGGGGATCAGCGAGACCAGGCCCCAGGAAGGTGGAACCCCAGTAAACACATGTTTTTCAAAGTTGGGTTTTAAAAAGGGAGCAACTAGTGTCAATTTACACAATGAGAATTTAATCTATTTCCAAAGATATTTGAATTAAAAAAATGTAAAGACCAATAAAACAGCTCCTTTAAACTAAGATATTATTTTTTAGGAACCAAGAACCTGAAGGGGCCTCAGAGGCTGTCCAGGGAACACACCAGATTATTCAACATGCTCTTTGCTTTTATGGGAACCCTTTTAAAATGGGAAGATATAGGAGTTTATTCTAAAAGTACAAGGGCAAGATTTTTTGACTGTATAAAGCAAATCTGTCAACATGCTGGTAATCAATATTTAGTCAAATATTTAGAAATGCAGTAACTTAAAAGTGACTAAATATTAAACAAATAATTTCCATGGTTAGTTTCTATTTTCACCTGAGTCGTTATCCACTTTCCCCCCAAAATGTTAATGGACAAAAACAATCTTTAAATCCTATATACAAAGGCTGTAAGGGAAAGTGGAGTGAGGCCATACCACATACCAAGGGGGTGACAAACACCGAATCGTTTGTGTTTGCCATAAGAATGTTGTATTTATAAATGAGTGAGGCAGAGATGACCAAACACTTTCTGTGGGTATTCCTTTGCAAATGGAGGGTACAGCACAGACCAAGTTCCTTTCTACACCTGCATGGAACTAAACAACAGAAATACTTCTTAAACCTATGCAAATAGGATTCCCTAGTCCTAGTTCCTAAAAAATACGAAGAATCCTTGGGCGTGCAAGGAATCTTATCCAGCAAATAACAATTGTTTTTGAGACTCTGCTGGCAGGACTTAGCATCCACATGGGCCTGGCATATTCTGCCAAAACCCTCATTTTCTAAACAGTAGATTCTTACCACAGCAAGTTGCACATACACAGCTGGTGTCCCAAGCTTATTACCTTGAGGACTGGTAATAAGACTGCATTTCCTCCGCTGACTTTTCTCAGGACTGGTGAAGAAATCAGTCCCTAGAAATGTCTGAGGAGGAAATGCAGTCTTGTGCCTGGGGCTCCAAGGGCTCTTTCTCAAGAGACAGCTATGAAATCTCATGGCACCCACTTGGTCCCCAAGATGACACCATAGCCACTGTGGCAGTTTCCCACTGAAAGTCTGTCTGTCCTGTGGAGCACGGTGTACTTCACAGGAGCATAGGGCCATGCTTCTGTCGTTCACATGTGTGTGAACAGCACACACCTAGCGTGTTGCCCAGCGCATGTAAGTGCTCAACAAACACACGTTGGATGTTGCAAAGTGTGGGACACTGTTTCCACCCATCCGAAGGCAAGAAACTGCAGTCTTGAGCCACACGACAACCTAGGGCTGGTCACCCACTTCTCAGTTCCGTCTCCACCCTCAAACGCTGGCAGGGAAAGGGGGGAGAGGTCATACTACATACCAAGGGGGGACAAAATATGTACCCCTTCTGAGTGGTCTCAGGAAATTGCATGTATTCCTTCAAGGGGTGGTGGATCAGCAAAAACCTTTTTGGTGGCATTTTCTTTTCCAGAAAAAAGAAATTTCTTTTTGGGAAAGCTTTAAGCACATCCAAGTTTCATACATGTTGGCTATGTGGAAGCTCTGATTAAATCCTCTGATGGCATTTCAAGTGCCACTGCTTTTTTTAGGTCTTCTCAGGAAGAGAAGATTCGGCACCCAGTGGCATGAGTTTAAAATCGACCTACTATTGCTTGTTACTTACAAAGCAAACAATATTGAGGATGCAAGGAAATCTCTCTTTGGTGGCTTTTATTTCTACTTCTCTCATCTTCCAAATACTATTTGGACTTAACATCATACCCTTAACTTATCTAGAAGATTAAATGTCAAATATCTAAAGATAACACTAGCTTACCAGCTATTGTTGATGGAATTAAGTTCTTCGCAAATTATGTTAGGAGGAGTTCACAATTATTTCTATCCTCTGGATGGCCTTCTTGCCGAAGCCTTGAGACATACTCCCGCTGACATTCTATCTAGAAATGTAGCACGCAGGTTAAAATTAGAAGAGTCAAACTTTCCCATGGATGTGAGTTATGAGCCTTGGCATGAGAAAAACATCGGCCCTTTGCATCTCTTTATTGTTTGACCCATTTTCAGCCAGACATAATTTTGAGGATCCTCTCATACAGGAACATGCTGGCCTCTCAGTCTGAGCCAAGGGTTAGCCAAGAAAAGCAAAGGCAGCCAACTTCACTCAGTCTTAAGAAGCACAAGAAAACTTTTTGTCAAATAATTGACTACAAGGAAACAATTCCACCTAGGCCTAAGGGAGATAAATGTACAGAAATCATCTTTACCACCTCTTACATCCTGCCACTAGCTTTCCCCCAGAGGACAGACACCGTGTTTGCTCCCTTTAGTGTCCTAAAAATAGTCATTTTTAATAGTTTATTAAAAAATAATAAACATAACTGTATACATCAATGTCTTATAAAGGGGTATGGTTAGTCCTTCCTTCATTACCAATGAAGTCTATAATCCATTCGTTGTGGACCATTATATGTAGTTAGGGTTGGAAGCCGCCCTCTAAGACTGTGGTTATGCTTGGAATTCAACAATGCAAATGAGTTTACAATGAAGCATGCTGTACATGCTGCCCTAGAAATCCAAGCTTCTGGGCCCACAATGAAAAGAAAATGGTTTTCAGTTCTGGTCACATTTTCCATCTTCTTCTCACATATACTATTAAAAGCCAACTGTACTCACATGCTCGTTGAGGATGTTCCTCACTAACTGCAGGTGAAGCCTCAAGCAGATGCATTCATCTCAGTAGGCCTTACTGAAGTAAGGGGGCTGAGATCAAACCTGGGGCACCTACGCATGGTATCAGTGATCACTTGTGCCAAGACAAACCTCTCTTCAGGGTCCAACACATGCTGGTAGGCTTCAAAGTAGCAGTCAAGAAGCTGCAAATAAGGTTGATAGAGAACAGTGGAGGCTGTCATGAGCATATATTTACAATATAGTCTTTCCCATAAGTCAGCTGGGCAACTGCGTGGCTGGCTGCATACCGAGCAACCCTGCACCAAGGAATAGACAAGAGTCACAAGAGGTAACTATGCTATTCACTCAGCTTTTAGTAAATACAGGTTCACTCAAAGTAGAACATCAACATATATTAATATACTACTCACACTCTAACACTGTAAGAGAAGTATAACACACACACACATAACAATCTATGGGTAATAAAGAAACAAGTCCCAGAGTCTCAGTCTCCAAGTCTAGGAGAGAGCACAGTAGTCAAGGGAGTTGTCAGCATCTTGCAAGGAAGGACCTCCAGATCCAGGTGGGCAGCAGAGCAGATGAAGTCCTCAGTTCAGCAGAGCAGATCCTCTGGCAGCTGATGCCAAGGGAGACCAGTGTGGCGTGGAACAGCCCTCTGGTGTGTGGGGTGAGCTCACCTGTCTGGAAGAGGTCCAGAGCCTGCTGTAGTTACATCTTGAGAGTGGTATACCCACCCTTCTGGATCTCTGGATAGATGTCTTGGCAACCCTGATGCCGAGGGTGGAATTTCCCCAGGAGCCCATCTGTGGGTGGTCCTGCTCTGCAGACACAGCTTTTCTGGTCATGTGTGCAGATATCTTAGGTGTGTCTCCTTGCCACATGTGTCTAGTGTGACTTAGGTAGTTTCCCTCTTGAACCGAAGTGTCATGACTGATTGGCACCCATCTTGGTTGGCATGAGTGACTTCATTTTGTTTTATATACTTTACACTATCTTCACCAGACCAATGCCATTTTATTGTTTCTGTTCCCTACAGAGGCAGTCCTTGGGCCCGGCAAAGAGAGGTGAGGCACCACCCACTCCATGCTTTGGAAAGACCCTGGGTACCAGCAGAAGACAGACAGGGCTGAACCTTTGGGTACAGGCCTGGTGCGGGCAGCTGCAGCATCAACGCAACACAGAGCTATCATTAAACTTGCAGACAGACTTTGGGAGGGCAAGGGAACGAACACTCTGTCTCCTTTTCCCCTGCTCTCTCCAGATAAAAGGGGGTTATATCATGGATAACATCACATCTAATAATCATAAGCTCCAATCACAGTACATTCACTGTCACTTCATCAAATATATTTATCTTCCACACCTTTCTTCACAGCCCCATTCCCCACTCCCTTGTACTCCATCATCAAATGTAGGCAGGTGGTCCCCTCCCCTCAGTCCCATTTCTGACCCCTTCTCTTTAATAGTCTGTCCAAATGTCACCTATGCAGGAATGATGGGGAGTATGGTAGAATGGAAGGCTGAGAGTGAATGTCCCCCCAAATACAAAGGTATTTATTCCAGACTGGACTCCACCAGGATGGGCATAGGGCAGAGAACTCTCAAAAGCATTTTGGAAGCTTTTTTTCTTGTGGTGTTCACAAGCCTTTTCTAAAAAACAAATCATTCTTAGTGTGGGAATTCAGAGAGGTGCTCTTTTATTTAGTTTTCACATTTGTCTATGAGCTTAAGGAATTTCTGTTCTGTGTATAAATTCTATTTGTGTGTAATTAGTCATGGTGCTAATCAGAATAAGCTCTTCAGAGGTCACTGAGCTGGACTCTTAAATAGGAAGCTAAGGGCAAGGTAAGTAAGTAGTTCTGAACAATGTAATTACTGTTTTAAAACCCTCATTGGCCTTAGACACTCATACTTTTGGAGACCCTGTCCCACATATATCCCACATACACTAAAATGTACTCACATCCTCCTAATTCCAAAACCAGATAAAAAAAGGAGATTAAAGGCCAATATCCTTGATGAACATAGATGCTAAAATCTTCAGAAAAGTTTAGCAAACTGGATCCAGCAATACATTAAAAAGATCATAAGCCATGATTAAGTGGGATTTATTCTGGGGATGCAAGGTTGGTGCAATATCTGCAAATCAATGAATGTGATACACTGCAACAACAAAATGAAGGATAAAAATCACATGATCACATCAAGAGAGGCAAAAAAGAAAGCATTTGGCAAAATCCAGCACCTATTTATGATAAAAACTTTCAGTAAAGTGGGAGTAGAAGGAACATACCTCAACACAATAAAGGCCACATATGACAAATCCATAGTCAACATCATCTTCAATAGGCAAAACTACTAGTGTTTCTCTTAAGAGTGGGCACAAGACAGGAATGTCTGCTTTCATCTCTTATTCAATATAGTACTAGAAGTCCTAGCCACAGCAATCAGACAAGAAGAAGAAATAGAAAGCATCCAAATTGGAAAGGAAGAAGTAAAACTCATTATTTGCAGATGATGTGACACTGTGTATAGAGAACCCTAACCATTCCACCAAGATAACTACTACAATTGATAAATGAATGCAATGAAATAGCAGGATACAAAATAAATATCCAATATCAGTTGCATTTTTATACACCAATATGAACTCTCAGAAAGGGAAACTAAGAAAACAATCCCATTTACTACTTCTTCAAAAAAATACCTAGAAATAAATTTAACCAAGGATATAAAGGACCTATACTTGGAAAATTCTATGACACTGAAGAAAGAAATTGAAAAAGATAGAAAACAGTGGAAGCATGTACTGTGTTTATGGATTGGAAGAATTAACGTCATTAAACTGTCCATACTACCCAAAGTGATCTATAGATTCTATACAATTCCTATCAAAATACCAATGGCATATTTCACAGACCTGGCACAAATATTACAAAAATTTATATGGAACCACAAAGGACCCCAAATAGCCACAGCAATCTTGAGAAAGAAGAACAAAGTTGGAGAAAACATGTTACTTGATGTCAAACTATACTATTGTACAAGGCCAAAGTAATCAAAACAGTTTGGTACTGGCATAAAAACAGACATGTAGATCAACTGAATGGAATAGAGGGTTCAGAAACAAACTCATAACTTTATAGTCAATTAATATTTCACAGAGGAGGCAAAGACAGTCTCTTCAATTAATGGTTTTGGGAAAATTGGACAGGTATGTGCAAAAAATAAAACTAGACCACCCTTTTACAATATACACCAGAATAAACTCAAAATGGATTAGACTTAAATGTTGCAGGTGGGGGCTGATTTTTGGCCTGCACCCCTAGGTAACCCCAGGGCCAACATACCCAGCGGGTAGCTACAGACCATGTTGGAGTACCATCATGCTGCCCCTGCACAGCTGATCCTCCACTGTTTATAACAATGTTTAAAAAACTTATTGAGGACTTAAGCAGCATAAAAAAGACCTAGTCAGAAACGAAGTATACACTAATTGAAACAAACAACAATTTACAGGGAAACAATAGTAGAATGGAGGAAGCTGAGAAACAAATTGATGGTTTGGAACATACGGAAACAAAAAACAACTACACAGAACAAGAAGAAGAAACAAGAATTCAAAAAAATAAGGATAGTATAAACAGCTTCTGGAACAACTTTAAGCAATCCAGTATTTGTGGCATAGGCATGCCAGGAGAAGAGAAAGCAAGAAATTGTAAATCTATCTGAAAAAAAAAGTGAAAGAAAACTTCATTAATTTGGTGAAGGAAATAGACATGCAAGTCTAGGAAGCACAGAGAATCTCAAATATGATCAGCGCAGAGGCCCACTCCAAGACACATCATTATTAAAAGGCCAAAGGTTAAAGAGAAAGAGAGACTCTAAAAGCAAGAGAAAAGAAGTTAGTTACTGTAAGTTTGCCAGATTGTGGGGGGGGCATGTGGTGAGGGGGAGAATGGGTGAAGATGTGTGGGGATTAAGAAGTACGAAGAGGTTAGGTGAACAATAGTAGGAGCATTGCCTGAGGGAGTGGAGGTCACTGGGTGGAGGCGGACAATGGGGGATAAGTCAGGACAACTATAATAGCATAATTGATAAAATATAATAAAAAGGCCTTAAGTGTTAGATTCAAGACTATAAAAACATGGTCTTGAATCCTAGAAGAAAACATGGGCAGTAAAGTCTCAGATATTGCTTGTAGCAATATTTTTTCTGATATAGCTCCTCGGGCAAGGGAAACAAAAGAAAAAAATAAACAATGGGACTATATCAACTAAAAAGGTTTTGCTCAGCAAAGGAAATCAGCAACAAAATGAAAAGACAATCTACTGAATGGGAGAACATATTCGTCAATACACCTAAGAAAAGGTTAATCTCCAAAATTTAAAAAGAATTTATAAAACTCAATACCAAAAAATTAAACAGTCCAATTGAAAAATGGGCAAAGGATCTGAATAGACACTTTTCTAAAGAGGACATACAGACATATGAAAAGATGCTCAATGTCACTAATCATCAGAGAAATGCAAATTAAAACCACAATGAGATATCACCTCTAACTAGCAGAATGGCTATCATCAATAAATAAACAAACAACAAACATTGGCAAGGATGTGGAGAAAAGGAATCCTTTGTGTACTGTTGGTGGGAATGCAGACTGGGGCAGCCAATGTGGAAAGCAATATGGAGATACCTCAAAAAAATTGAAGACGGAATTGCCTTTTGACCCAGAGATTCCCCTGTGCTCATTGCAACGTTATTTACAATAGCCAAGCTATGGAAGCCACCCAGGTGCTCATCAGTAGATGAGTGGATTCAAAAGCTGTGGTACATTTACACAATGGAATACTTAGTCGGCCACAAAAAGAAGGAAATCTTGTGACAGCCTGGCTGGACCTGGACAGTGTTATGCTAAGAGATATAAACCAGTCAGAGAAAGACAAGTATCATATAATTTCGTGGTTTTATACGTGGGATCTAATGAACAAAATAAACTAACAAACAAAATAGAAACAGACTCATAGATACAGAGAACAGACGGCAGCTGTCAGAAGGGAGGAGGGTTGCAGGACTGGGTGAAAAAGGTGCAGGGATTAAGCCCAAGAGAAAATAAACCTCATAGACGTAGACAACAGTACGGTGACTACCAGAGGGAAAGGAGGCTGGGGAGGAGCAGAAGGAGGGTGTAGGGGGATAAATGGTGATGGATAAAAAGTTGGTGATAATGGTGATAAAAGTTGACTGGGGGTGGTGAACACATACTACAGTGCACAGATAATGTGTTGGTGAACTGTGCACCTGAAGCTTGTATAATTTTGTTGACCAGTGCCACCCCAATAAATTCAATAAAAAGATAAAAAATAAAATGTACTCATATCCCAATCAATTTTTTTCTGTAAAATGTTAAATAATATGTATTATTTTGCTCTTCAAATTATTTGACTATGGGCAAAATATTTCATTAATGACTACCTATGATTTCTGGGCAGTACATAGTTGGGGATTCTGATAAAGTGAGGAAATCTAATCCATAAGTTATTTTCAAATGCAATGAGAAGTTTATAAGTGCTCAGTTAACAAAGTTTTTACATTTTACAGACACGTAGTTAAAAATTTGTTGACATCTATTTCGTATTTTCTTTTCTTTGGAGTAATTTTCTTTCTTTTCTTCATGTTTTTTTTTTTCATCAGATCTCAAACATTTTCAATGGTCCCTAAAAGCAATTAGATCCTAGACATTCAGTCTATATTGCCTGATGGATAAACTGGCTCTGACTGAAGCTTCTGGACTTTCATTCCTACTGGTCTTACAGTGGAACTCATTCCTTCCCTCTGCTAAGCTAATCCAACACCTTCTGCTCAGGGTTTTAGCTCAAGTTGTCCCTCTGAACCAGTCTTCTCTGAGCAGCTCTTCTCATGGAGGTTTCACTCTTCTGAGAGGCCTGGGTTCCTGTCACAGCCATATCGCCTAGGCTTGCCCAGTGTATGCACTTAATGGACAGCAGGGGGTGAGTTGTTGAGGTTGCAATTTCTACCAAGCCAACAGCCTAGCACACCTGGAGATGCATTAGAGAAAGGGTATATTTTGCTTTCTTGGGTGTTGGTCTACCTGGTTGTTTGAGGTCAGAAAGTCAGCCCTGTTCTTAAAAAAACTAAAAAATTTCCTAAAGGGGGATAAGCCCCTCTCATTGTGTGCAATAGCTAAGAATGCAAACCACAAAGAATAGGGAAAGTATAAGCATTTCTTGAATATAGGAAGCAACCACATACAGGGCAAGGGGATAAAGGCACCCTGGGCAGGAAAATCAGGACTGTCTCCTTCTTGCCAATCATGGCTTCTGAGGCCCCCCTGGGGGAGGTGAACACTTGGGAATTAATACCAGAGTAGGAATCCATGCCTTATTAAAAACCATCCATAACCGAGGGTTTCAATGCTAAAAGCTCAAGGAGGGAGAGCCTGGGGCACTGTATTTTGCTTCTGGGTTTTTCCAGATCTCCTTTGGGAAATGGTCTAAGGGACTTTGGGTCAACCAAAGGAGGCTAAGAGTTCAGGACACAGAATGCTCTCCCCAGGTGAGACACTCCACATCTCGGGATGCGAAATGAAGGAAGGTGGAGGTCCCCTTGCCTTGCAGGGTGACCTAAATTACCTTGTTCTGTCCACAGAGTTCTACTCTATAATAACATTCAATTACTAGACAGTAGAAGATAAAGCAGAAACAAAGGAGTGACTAGTTGGGGGTCACTCAGTATAGCCTAGGGGGAATTAGGAAAGAAACAATTATGCCCCTAATCATCCTGGACTAACTTGAATCATTTGGCTGGGCTGGGGCAACCCCAGGAGCTAGTTTGTTGTATTTGTATTGCCTTGACCTGTTTTTGTACAAAGAGCCCTATTGTTTGGTTATTTGGCCGGAGAAGTCTGGGAGGGCTCTTGCTGGTGATTCAGATCTGGTGATAGCAGGTTGCAGGGGCTAGTGCTGAACTGCCATGCTTACTTTTGTTGTTGATTGGATTGACAGATTTAGAGAATAAAGATACAGGTCATCGAGTTAAATTTTAATTTCTGATAAACAACAAATACTTTTTTTGGTCTAAATATGTCCCAAATACTGTCGTATTTTACCTGACAACCCTAGTTGTTGAGAAGGAAAATTCTGCTCTCTTTTTAAATTGATGAGGCCTTTTCAAGCTTTGGTTTCACTCTTGAGAAGCTCTCAGATGGAGCCTTGCATGATTTTATTATAAATTCTTTCCCCACAGGGGTAGGACTGTGATCTTTGCACCTCACAGGTTCTGTTTATTATCTGTTTGCTAAATGGCCTATTTCCATTCAAACTCCGGGCTGATATTTGTCTAAGAAGTCTTCCTAGCCTGTCAAATGTCACGTGTGTATGGGTCAAGGGCCAACGCCCAGGCAAAACAATACGTGGTGCACACTGATGGCAGGCCTGGAATATTGGAGAAAATGGAAAAGTGGACAGAATGCTCTCCACACTTACTTTGTTTATATTGTTCTTAGCTTAAACCTCTTTTTCATTTCTAGGATTCAAGAAACTTTTAAAGATAGTATTTCAGGTCAAATGAAAATGCAAAACAGAAAATCAATGCTAGATACAACCTGTCAACAGAATTTTTTAAGTGCTTCATATATTAATTCAGCTGAAAATGTGTCCTCTGGTGGCTGCAGGGAGAATTAGCCGTTGGTGCAAGTGTCACTCAGGAGCGGGGACAGCTGATGACTGGCTTCTCTCAGAGTCCCTTACTCTACCTAAATCCACGCCAGCTCTCTCTAATTTTATGAGTGTTTGTACATAAATAGTTACTTTAAGGATTTAAGACAATCCAGTGTGTTTGAGCAATTCTTAATAAGCTAGTGATTCCCATATAGTCAACAATCAAACACAGCTGAGGAGACTTGGCAGCAGAACCAGTGCTGGGGGAACTCAGTTCCGCTCCAGATAAAAATCTGGTTTATCCATTAAAATAGGTTCTGTCGACAGCATTTCTGATTTAGAAGGCCACATTTTATAGCTTGGCACATCCACGTTTCTACGGGGAACTTGTTCTCAGGGTAGAAAGAAAGGAGATATTTGCAATGATTTTATGTGAAAATAATTATGTTAAAATAATTTCATGTCCCACGGAAGAAACTAGTGGCTAGCAGCTTAGCACAGAATGAACTTGAGGTTGGAGTGTGAGGACAGTGGTTTGTCGTTCGGTCCACTCTGCCCTTCTGTTCTTCTCTGCCAGTGGCTCCGCCTGGAGCTGCCACAGGAGGCCTAGAAGCACCGAGAAGCGAAGTGGAGAGAGAGAGTACGGAAGGGGGGGCCCTCTTCAGAACTCATGTCTGGACCAGTAAACTTGTCAAGTTTGAGGATTCTGTCTTACAATTAGTGCAGCCTTTCCACTTACTACACTACGAGTCCAACTGTCTCATTTACTCAGCTGACCTTACAGTTCTAACTGGCAGATACATGCAAACTCCACAGAGGCCATTTATCTTTGAAAAGAGGAACAGCTTTCCAAGCCTGGGGCTTGCACCCTCTAAGCCCAGCCAGTTGCTTTTGAAAACTGGGTCACCTATATCTCCATGAGTAACGGGCCAGAGAGTAGATGAAGTAGTAAACCATCTATTCTATGAGAAAAACAATGCGAAGAAAACACAGCCACTCCCCCATCTTCCGACCACATCACAGTGCACTGTCACCTGGCTTCCACCCCTGGGACCTTGGAAGAGCCGTACAACACTGGCCGTGCCCACCTGATGGCGGAAACCACTTTTAGGGGTCGTCCTTCTGGGTGTTCACTGCATCCTACACTAGCGTCCATCCTCTTCTAGGTAAAACACTCTTTTCCACTGGCTTGCAGAACACCATTCCTTCCTTTTTTCTCCTGTCTCTTTGGCTACTCCTTCTTGTTCCTCTCACGGATTCTTGTCCCATGACCTTACCCTTAAAAGTAAGCATTACCCAGGGACCCATTTCAGACATCTCCGGCTTTTCCTAGTCATTTTGACTCATTACTGTGGTTCAACTTTCACATTCATACCTCAGCTCATACCTGCTCCTGAGTTTCAAAACTATAGCACTCAACAAACATTCACACCTGGGTTTTTAGAAAACTCCCTCACTTGCCTCGTCTCCTAGATTCAGTGTTACATTCCCTCTCAAGTGCCCCTCCTTCTGCTTTCTGTTTCACTGAAGAGCCTCTCCCTGACCCTGAGGAAGTCATTTTAATTTCACTCTTACTCCCAGGCTCCAGTCTTCCAAGCCTGCCATCTCCACCTCTGTAAAGTGCTGTCAAGCCTGCTGTTCCTTCCCATTCCCACATTCCCACTGCTACACGTTTGGTGTGAGTCCCTCCTAACTCGCTGGGTACCAGTTGTAATAAAAAGTGCAGTTGTACCAGAAAACTGCACTTTTCTCCAGGAGCTTTCTATTCTAATCCATTCTCCACACTGACACCCACCCAGCTACGATATGAAAACAAAGCTAGATATGATATGAAAACAGTCTCTCCCCTATTGAAAATCACCAATGGCTGCCCTTTGCTTATAAGATACCTTCTAAATGTCATATGGGCTAGCAGGCCTTTCACAGGCTGTGCAGAAACCATATGTCCACCTTGTTTCCCAGCATGCCTTCACGCCTGAGCCAGAGCAGTCTTCTTGACATTCTCCAAACTCACCATCCCCATTGTATACCTCCTGACGTTGCTAATGCTGTTTCCTTCGCTTATGAATCTTCCCTCCTCTGACAGACAATGTCTTACTCATCTTTTAGTAACAAGAATAAACACCTATTTCTTTGGGAAGACCGGCGAACACTTCCTTTACTCCGACAGCCCCCCATGGGGCAAATCCCTCCCTCCACTGGGGTCCATATGGCTCTTGCATGTGCTGCTGGGTTATAATTTTTGCTGAGAGATCGGATGAATGTTTATAGGCTAGAAATTCCTTGAAGATATTCTCTTATATACCTATGTGTTCCCAATGCCTGGAATAGTACCTGGTACAGAGCGAACACTTAATGTTTGATGAATAAACTCCCAGCAGTCAGTGATTATCAGAAGGGTCATAATCGATGCCAAGGACACAAATGAAGAGTAGTTTCTCATTTATTACTGGAATATGAACCATTAACAACAGGATGATGATTTAGTAACTCACCGTTTTATCGCTTTAAATCCTTGGTAACTTGTTACACCGACCACTCCTCACCCAGCTGCTCTCCCCCACCAACACGCGGCACATGCTGTGGAAGGCCGCAGTGAGGTCAGTCAGTTTGTCTGTTTAGCAGGCTGAGGGTCACCCCGACGGGACAAGGAATGTGGATGGAGTCATCTTTCATTCTCACTAAAAGGGAGCTGCCCTAAACGACCCACTGAATTTTTTAAAATACTGACTTTTACAAGAATGTTTCGCTGAATTTTGTTTTCTAGGCAAGAATACCTGGCGCTCGTTTTCTAGGAGAGCTGCTTCCCGAGTCCACAGGCCATTCAGCACAGCAACTCTTCCCACACGGGCCCAGCTCCAGTCCCGGCCAGTTCTTGACTTGCTGCTCTCTCTGCGACCTGGAAGAGAAGTGATGGCAACGACCAGAGCCAGGCCTCTCTCTCCACGAAGCTATTCCTGCTAGAAATGCACCCTTGGCTGCTCCTTCTCAGGAGTGGAAACACCGAATCCACAATGAGAATCCTAAATCAGTTACACAGCCATCAGCAAAGACAAAGCTATTCATACTTGTTGACTATTAAGTCAACAGGGGTTTTTGTGTTTACTTTATAATTTTAGTTTTAAAAACTAACTTCAGAAATATAATCAAATTCACTCAACATAAAATCTCTACTGAAATGTCCTTTAAAAACCTATAATTTAAAGGCAAAACATACGTTTTTCCTTCTCTAAAACCTGGAGGTTTAAAAACAAACCCAGTTTAACCTGTTATTTCAGTTGATGTTAGACAAATCAAACATTTCAGAGACGTTTCTAAGATAGTCTTTAATCATGTTAATCACTAATCTAAGTAAATAAACGTAGTCATTGTCATTATTCAGCTCAAATATTCTCCCACTTTATTAATGTTAGTTCTCACCATCAGCATTATTATTGCTTTAAATGTTTAAGCACTCTACTTCAGAATGAAACATTAACAAGTAAGAACTTTCCAGGGGCTGGAGGGGGAGGTCAATGGTTACTGAGTATGTGCTGGCTGCTGAGCACAAGAGGAAGGCTTCGACCGGCCTTCCCCTGGCAGCCGCTGGGATTCCTTCCACACTGAATGGCTAAACCCCTACCCGCTCCGCTGAGAGGTGCTCATGGGGGTAAATGACTGCTACGTGTTTCAAGCAAATTAAATTCTTAGCAGCTGGAAATACTTGCATTGTATCATGCATTATTCTCAATCAGCAGAAACGCTGCATTAGTGTAAGGAGAACCACTAGGGATAAAAGCTAAGAGTGGAAGGAAGTTCAGTCCCGGGGATGCTGGGTGCCCTCGCCGTCCCCATGAGTCAGGTCCCAGCAGGCTCGCCGTGGAGGCAGAACAAAGAGTTCCATCCAATATTAGATTAATTCCGTCCAGGACCTGCAAGGGTAATTGCCAACATTTTTCAAGCGGAATTTTATAACAATATGACTATGAATTGTCCTTTATTATAGTCTAATGCATTACAAAACAGCACAAACCCTTGCTATATCTCCCTTCAGGTGTTGCAAGATACCTAGAAACCCACGATTCTTTCCTAATGTAATGCTAATGCTGTCATATGATTTCAAAATAAATATTCTCACCTCACCTGTTTCTAAAATTGGATAAATATGAGTCGTGCCAGAGGGAAGAGCGAATACAGACTGTGGGCTATTCGATTACCCGGAGTAACGGTTTCTCCCTCTGGGGCCCGTCTGGCATTTTGCCAGCCAGATCTTCTTGCACCTGGTGGTTTTCTGTTAGGAACCCAGGGATGTCTCTGCTTCTATCTGCCCTTTCCCAAGGTCAATCACTTTTTTGTCACTTAGAAAAAAAGTCATTGATTTCACTTGCTTCCCTCAGGGCCCTGCGTGACACTCTGCATCCAGTGGGCAATGCAGAACTGCCAGTGGGGAGCAAGTCGAATCTAAACCACAGTAAAAATTACAGCCAAGCCCCCAGAGTGCAGTCAGTCTCCTACAAACGGGGGGTTTAGGCTGGAAACAGAGCTGTATCATTTCCAATGCGGTGTGTGGTGTGGGCTGTATGTACCTATTGAGTTTTCAGGAACTACTAGATACACATTTATATTTCAAGACGGGAGGTATTAAACCAAGCCCTTGGTGTTTTTTGTTTTAGTTGGTTGACTTTTAAAATCTGACTTCTGACCTTTTTCTTTCTCGATGTAATGACTGGCCCCAAGCAGTTCTGACCCCAGTTCCTTCAGATTACTCAAGGCTTCATCATACATGACATGCGCCCCTTACTGGTCCCGGGGGTGGGCATACCCAGTTTCTGTGCTATAACAGTCATCCTGCTTCTCCACTTCTGAGAACTCCATGAACTGGGCACTGCAGACCCAGGGAAACAAAGCCACGCCTGGAAGTTACCAGAGAGGAGAGGGCTGTATGTTACCAGCCGAAATGGCAAGCAGTAGGCTTATTCTCCCATGCACAGAACTGTAGACATGATGAATGTATGAAGAGCTGTATGTAGAGAAAAAGATGTGAGCAAAGAATGTTGGCAGAAAAGGGTAGTTTCTGAGCTAGGTAACTAGCTGTTTAAGTTTTCCCGACTAACTCAGGATGACCTGGAAAAAGGGAATAGAGCCAACCGAGAGGTGCAGGTGGTCTCTGAAGTCATGATGCCCACGTTCAGGCCCTGGCTCTGCCAGGATCTCACCTGGGACAAGTCACTCAGCTCCCCTTAGCCTCTGTTTCCTCATCCCCTCATGGGGATGGTAGAGACACGACAACAGTCGTAGGGAGTATGTGACACTGTGCACAGGAGGCACTTGGGACCTATAAATGTTAGCTGCTAAAGATATTTTGTTTTAATCTTTTAAACACTTCTAAGTGCACTAATATAGCCTTATGCCTTTGTAATACACTGGGTTGAATAGTGTCCCCTGAAAATGCACGTCTACCTGAAGCCTGTGAATGCCACCTTATTTGGAAATAAAGTCTTTGCAGACGTACACAAATTAGGATGAGGCCACACTGGATCGGGTGCACCCTAATCCAATGACTGCGGCTCTTATAAAAGGATGAAAATTTGGAGACAGACACATAGCAAGGGAGCCCCCATGAAGAGAGAGAGACAGAGAGGTTGTAGTGATGCATCTACAAGTCATGGAACGCCAATGGACGTCCAGGATGGCTGGCAACTACTGGAAGCTACAGGAGGCAAAGAGGAATCCTCTCTGGAAGCCTTCACAGAGAGCACGGTCCTGCTGACACCTTGATTTTGGACTTGTAGCCTCTAGGATGGCGAGAGAATAAATCTCTCCCCCAGTTGTTGTGAGCCAGCCATTTCATAGTGCATGTTATGGTGGCCCTAGGAAACGAATAAGTAATGGGAGTATTCCAATCATAACTTTATTTTTCTTAGATGACTGAGGATCTGTTGCTTCCTGAGAATCATTCTAATAATAATTCTCACAACTTCCAACCTCTCCATTCCTCCTAAGCCTCTGAATTCACTCCCCACCCCTCCCCTATGGCCAGCCTCCCTCAGTCTCAGCAGGAGCCAGTCCCGCACCCCGCCTCTCCCTCACACACCCGGTGCACTCACAGCCCCCCTCTCCCGCTCCCTCCTGCGCTGTAGAGGACCATTCCTCTCCCATTCTCCCAGGCCATTCCCTCCCTGCGCTTTGGATCCCTACCCCTTCCACCTCGGATGCAGCCCTTCTCCTTGGGTACCCAACTCCTCCCAACCAGGTATTTTCCAGGTGACACTGAATCATGCTCACATTCCTCTCATTTTATAACCTCACACCCTTCCCCAGGTTCCACCTCACGTCTCTCTTGCTCCCCAAGGTCCAGCCTCCTAAGAGGTCATCTGTACTCAGCATCTCTATTTGCCCCCCTCCTATCCTCACCCACCACCATTTGGTGTCATCTCCATCAAGCCACTTTCACTATGACTGACAATGGCCTTTCCTCCATACCCTTCAGGCTTTCTTCTTAATTTATATAATCTCTCAGGAGCATCTCACGAAATTGAGCACTCCCCGCTTCTTGATCCATCTTCTTTCCTGGCCTCCCAGGACTCCACACTATCCTCCATCTTGCCTACCTCCCAGCTATCCCTTCTCTGATGCTTGAGGTGTATTTTTCTCTATAAGCTCATTAAATGGTGGCCACACTCAAGTTCTAGGACCTCATTTCCCCCTCCTATATTCCTTCCTTGGGAGACGGTCCACGGCCATGGCTGAGAGCACCTTCTTTGACCATGTGCTCCCCAATTTATGTCTCCAACCCAGACTCCTAGAGCTCCAGACCCACATATGCAATTCCCTATTCGGCAGCTGCTCTGGGCAAAGGCCCCTCAAACTTAACACAATTGAATTGTGTGATTTTCCCCCACAAACCTAGGCCATCCCCAGCTGCCCCATTTTTGTAGTAGCACCATCCGCATCCACTCTCTCCAGCATGAGTCATTCCGAGTCTCATTCCACCTCACCCTACACGTCTAGTTTTGTGCCAAGTTCTGTTGATTTCACTTCCTATCTCTCAAATCCGTCTACTTCTCTCAGTCCCACCACCCACCACCATGGTCCAAGCTGTTATTATCTTTCACCAGGATTAGTCTAGGAGCTTCTAAATGGGTTTAACCTCTAATTGTTCTATCCATATTCCCTCTGGCTTTCCTTCCTCTCCCTTTTACTCACTGCTGGCAGATGAACTTTGAGAAATGCATTTTTGGTTGTCCTTCTGCCTCCCCTTTAATTTCCCCAAAAGGTACCTTATTGCTCACAGAATAAAGCAAACTGCCTGAACAAGGCCTACAGAGTCTAGCCTCTGCCTACTTCTCTCCAGTGGTTCTCATCCAAATGTGATTTTGATCCCCAGAGGACATTTGGTGGCATCTGGAGACATTTTTGGTTATCATGCTTGGAGAGAAGTGCTCCTGGCATCTAGGAGTTAGAGACCAGGAACGCTGCTAAATATTCCAGAATGCACAGGGCAGCCCCCGCCCCAAAGAATTATCAAGCTCAAAGTGCCAATGTAGACAAAGTTGAGGAACCTTGGGCTGGTGTCATCTTGTTTTGCTTTCCATGAGGATTGTTGCATCCTAGCCACACGTGTCTTCTTTTGGTTTCTATTGGGTTCATGCTCCCTCTGGCCACAGGCCCTTTGCACAGGCTATCACCTGTCCATGGAAAGTTCTCCCTTGCCTAGTTGAAGCCTTCCAACCTCAGCTTATCCTCACTTCCACACAGAACTCCTTGTGGCCACAATACAGCCCCAAGTTAGCTCTCTTCTGAGGCACCTCCTGAGGTTGCTGTCTCTCACTTACCTGTGTGATCATTGACTGATATGAATCTCACCCACTGAATTATTAGTACTATGAGGCTAAGAAACATGTCTATTTTTGTTTATTATTGTATTCTTAGGTTTAGCACAGGGCCTAACACATAATAGGTGCTTAGAAAATATTTAAATAAAAAAACAGATGAATAGATGAATGGCTTTTGATATTTTTTTCACATAGATTTCTTTTTGTCTATCATCGTAGGATCCTTACTTGTACTTTCAACACATACCAGTCAGAAATAGTGTGTTTTGCCCTTATAGATTTTCATCTCATGACATTATACCCTAATACATTCATCTCAGTGAGAGTGGAAAAGAGTTCTCGGGAAGAAAAAAAATCTTACTGCTTTACTGTGTAAAGCACAGACACACATAGTGTGCAGATATATGACATATCTCCGGTACTGACATTTCTTTGGAGACAGACCATCAGGGGGAAGGCGTCAAAAAAGAGTCCTGTCGGGGGGAGCAATAATGAAAAACATGTTAAGAAACATTGGCCTCATTTTTCATATTACATACATTTTAAAGGATTTTAATTACTTATTTTTACAGAGGGGAAGGAAGGGAGAAAGAGGGTGAGAAACATCCATGTGTGGTTGCTTCTCAAGCATCCCCCTACTGGGGACCTGGCCTGCAACCCAGGGATGTGCCCCGACTAGGAATCGAACTGGCAACACTTTGGTTCTCAGTCTGGCACTCAGTCCACTGAACCACAACAGCCAGGGACACATTAGATATTTTTAAATGATAAAATATAAATATTTATCATCAGAGCCACTTTGAGGCAGACAGTTAGGGCGGTATTGAAAACATTCACTTTATGTGCACCCATCAACACCATCCATCTCCAGAACTCTTTTCATCTTGCAAACCTGCAGCTTTGTATCCATTAAACACTAACTCCCCACCTCCCCTTCCCGCAACCCCTGGAACCATTCTACTTATTGTCCCAATGAATTTGACTACTCTAAATACCACCTATAAGCGGAATCACATAGTATTTGTCACCTTCTGACTGGCTTATTTCACTTAGAATAATGTTCCTAAGGTCCATCCATGTTGTAGTATGTGTCAGATTTCCCTTTCTTGTTAAGGCTGAGTAAGATTCCATCATACGCATACATATCATATTTGTTCATCCCTCAGTGGACACTTGGGTTGCTCACACCTTTTGGCTATTGTGAATAATGCTGTTATAAACATAAGTATACAAATATTTTTTGAGATCCTGATTTTAATTCTTTTGGATATATACCTAGAAGCAGAATTGCTAGATCTTATGGTAATTCTATTTTTAAGTTTTTGAGGATCCACCATACACTTTCACATAAATGGCTGCAGCATTTTACATTCCCACCAACAGCACACATCCTTTCCAACATGTGTTGTTATATTGTGCATATGCTCTGATTTTCTAAGTTGTTATTTACAAGCCGTTTAAAGTGTAGAACCAATGGCCCCCCACATTTTATCCCCCATTTATTCATTCTTATAACATAAACATTTTGCTAAGTTAAGTAATCAGGTATTGGGCAGAGTCCATTGATTTATAAACTTTAAGCGGTCATATCCTATCTTTCAGTAGACCAGCCAACTGGTTTGTGTATGTGGTGTTGCCTATTGTGTAGCTACAGGAACTTCTCTGCAACCTTCCCAACCAGGGCAGACTATCATCAGCTTGGTTGTCAATGTCAGAAAGGTGGACGAGAGGTAGCCTCTGGGTCCTCTCAGTTCCATGCTACTATAATTAGATTTAATGTGCTGTTGTAAGCACATTGGATGGTAATGTACTCAATTTCCCTGAAGAGACTACTCTTTAATAAAATGCTCTTTCAATGATAAGTTCTTAATTATTCAAGCAGAAACTTAGAAATACTCTAATAAGTAAGAGTATGAGCATGTCTAAATAATATCTGTGGTTCATAATATTCCATAAAAAGGATATTTAGTAGTTAAGCATTCCTCTAGTAAGTTGTCATTTTTGTTTTACTTTGATTTTGACCATTCTCTAGATATATATATATTTTAAATTAGGCATTTGCTTTTGCTAGGAGTTCATTTTGGCTAGGAATTCCAAAGATCAAAGTATTGTTTCTTATAAAATGATAGGTTCTGGGCAGGTGAGAGGGTGGGGACTGGATGAAAGAAGGTGAAGGGAGTAGCCAAAGAACATGTATGTATGACCCATGGACCAGACAACAGTGAGGGGATTGCCTGTGTGTGTGTGTGGCGGGGGGGGGGGAGGGGGGGCTAGGTGAAGGAAGCAAAGGGGGAAAAATTGGGACAACTGTAATAGCACATGCAATAAAATATAATTTAAAAAATTATAGGCATCAGTGAAAAACAGAAGAGAGGCTTAGAAATGTAATGCCACATACAAAAATTAAACAGCTTGCTTAGATTTATAAACTAGCATGTTGGTTTCTGTTGGCATTTAGCACCTATCACCTATTAAGCGAAATGAGCTCTCCTTCCAGATAAATGTATGCATTATCTACTTTACTGGCAAAAACATTTCCTAAATTCTTGCAGAGGGGAATTTTATAAGATGTAAAGAAATGGCTACTGCCTCAAGTCCTGAAGCTGATGGAAAACGATAGCAGTGTTAAATCGCTGACTGCAACCGGGTCTCCTTTTCCACCCTCCCCGCCCCCAGCTCACTGTTGAAGCCCTTAACAGCCATGCGTGTTCCTTCTCCTTCCCCCGCTCAGTTCCTGTCTCTGAAATGTGTGCTTACGTCTGATGGCGAGGATCTCTGATCAGATGGCCAAGTTATTTCATATAGGGTTATGACTCAGTTATTATAATGTTTCCTTTTAATTTTAATGTCCTCCTTGGCCATGTGAAAGACCTTCCCCCTCTAATGTTTTTGTGGTCTAGAAAATTGATTGTTCAATATTATGCTTACAGGAGTGGCAGGAAGGGGAAGACGATAATTACCTGTTTGGTTAAGAAGTAATCTGATCTTTGCAATGATTCATATGTTTTTTAAGTCTGCAAAATAACTGATGCCAAGATAACTATTTGAGTACATTAACTATAGGACAATTGATGGTCCATCATTCATTCTTTTCACTCTATTGGTTGCTGTCATCATTTATTAATGTGAGTTTTAGGTTTTGACAATGTAGACACTATTTCTCTGACTAGCTCACCTATTTCTAAATCATCTTTGCACCAATTTCAGCTAATAATAGTCCTATCCAAGAATTTCATCAACACTTGTTAGGTGAATGACTTGATCCATTGGCTATAATCTCAAACATTTTGAAAAGAACATAAAAATATCTTTTACCACCTGCCTCACCTGCAGAGTATGATATTACAATATCACCACAGCTAACCATTTCTCATTTGAACAGCATGATATACTTGGCAAAACACCCTATGTACAATGTCTTTTTGTGATATCAAAACCAGTCTGTTATGGACACAGCCTTTTGTTTTTGTCCAGCAAACAGTTCTTCAATACTTAGTATGTGAAAAAAATATATAGCAGGTCTCCAGATAACATGGTTTTGTTATAATGGTGATGAGATGTCATAGGAACTTCAACTTAACTCTTGTTTTTATCAATTAGCCTGTGGCAAATTAGTTTTGTTTTACCTTGTTTTGCGCGAAGTCACAGAATCTATTGGTGACATTGAGTGAGGACTTGCTGGACTTCCTTTTGCCGCCTGAACATTTAGTAAGCAACTCAACATTTAATGTCCTAAGCCGAGATCCTGATGTTTCCAATGAACCTGCTCCAACCACATGTCAGATGGTGGCTCCTCCAAACACCCAGATGCTCAGACCAAAACTTTTGAATCAATTTTGACTTCTCTTTTTCTCGCATTCCACACCCCTTCTTCCTGAAAATCATTTTGGCTGTACCTTCAAATATATCCAGAGTCCAACCATTTCTCACCCTGCTGTCTTTTCAGACACGTCTCTGGTTTGGTCGATGTGATAACCTCCTAACTAGTCTCTGCTTCAGCCCTGATGTACTGCCAAACTCTAGATAACTGGATGGGAAAAATAAAAGTGTTTTTCAGTATCTAAGGCTGAACCATTCTATACAACAGCCTCTAACCACAAGTGGCTACTGAGCACTTCAAATGGGGCTCATCTGAGCTGAGATGAGCTGTACATACGATGTACATACTAGACCCTCAAATTTAGTACCAAAAATGTATGTCTCGTAAGTGATTTCTTTGTACTGGTTATATGTTAAAATGACAATATTTTAGGTACAATGGGTTAAACAGATTATATCTTTTAAATTAAGCTTAGTTTTTTGAATACTTTTTGAAATGAGTCTACTAGAAGAGATTAAATTACATTATGTGGCTTGTGTTGTATTCCCACCCGAAGTGCTACTGTAGACTCTGCACGTTAATGACAGGGGGTCGTGAGATTTCACACCCTTAGGGACGTGACAAGCATAAAGCAGGGGCCATACAAGCTTAGAACACAGTTTGTTTGATGGCTAGATTTAATTTTTCACATTTGTCGACCTAGTATTCTTTTTGAGAAAATAAAAGGTTTAATTCAAAGTGAGTCCTACCTTTAGAAATAAACTTTCTACAGGTTGAGATGAAAACAGCACACGAATGTTTACAACAGTTTAAGGAAATGTAGGCATTTGCAACTTTACTGACAAAGGAAGGGATTTAATATGAACTTTGTAGACTATATAAAAATATCCAAGGGATATGAAAAGCACCCAGGGGCAAACAGGTTTTTGGAAAGATAAAAGATTTTTAATGTCAGCTCTTTCCATTTTACCCCTAACTTTGCTTTTTTAATCTATTTTTTTTTTAATTTAGGGCTTGGAAAACAGAAAAGAGGCCAAAAGGTACCCCTAGCAATGTCAAGGAGGGTCGTACAAGAGCTGTTGCGTAGGGACCTGTGGTTTTGGGGCAAGAATAACAGAAAGGGCCTCTCGGGCTCTGTTCACCATAAAGTTGACAAACCAGCAGCTGAAAGGTGGTTTGCGGCCATTGCAGGCCCCAGGGCTGCCATTTGAGCGCTCTCTGCTTGTGTCCTGCTCTCAAGAGGACCCAGCACTTTACTGTGGTTTTCACCACATTTTTTTTAAAAAGCCATTTCCCTAAGAAACTTCCACTTGTTATTCCATTGTGGTAACTGATTCCAGGTGCCTGGAAGAAGGTGACTCGGGAGACAGGGTAATGGAGGAAGAAAAAATTGTAGCAGAGTACCTTACCTTCTGCTCAGTAGATGTCCCATGGACATAGTGGAGAGCTCCTAGGCCTTGCAACATGCTCAAGCCTCTTTTTGCCATATTTTATCCAGGAACTCTCTTGTACAGTGAGGACCAGGCTGCCTGCAACCAAGGTAAGGCCCGAAGTATTGATCGTCAGCGTTCACTCAACGGATCCGAAGTAGTTCAGCATTCCTAAGCAGATAGATGTGCTGAAACAAAGAAAGAACAGGGTCAGGACCCGGCCCTTTGCTGGCCACACTTAGAGAAAAGCTTATTGGGACCCTGGAGGCTGGCAGGTGAGTTCTACTAATTTCCTGGTAAAATCAGAACAAAGAACAAAGTGTAAAAATGTGTTGCTACTGGAATGGCAGGAAAGCCCCCTTTCTAGATGACCAAACATTTTGGATTGCTGAGACCGGACTGCCAGGCCCTCCACCTACTTGCAGCTCCCTGGTTCTTCCCCGGTGGCGCAGACCCCTCTCCTTAGGACAGGGTCCCTGCCTATCACCAAGCCCCGCCCCTTCACCCAGGCCCAGCAGTCTAGGGCCCTTAATGTAGCGGTACCTGTAGCAGGCAAGAAATGTAGAGTAAATAAATGCCTTTCACCTCAAAGTGGTCTGGAAAATTTATATACACCAAATTAATGTCATCTTATTTAATGTAAGGGAATTTGATAAAAGCCACTCTTTAAAAAACTCACTGAAGATAAAATGATTACTGTATATGTATACATATAAAAAGTAATTTCTCTTAGCAAATACTTGCATTAAAAATCGAGTCCTAAAGCAAAACATTAATTTAGCTGTTGGAACTGCTTTAACAGTCTTGTTTTTATTTCAGCTTCAAATATTTTTTGAGTTAACATATAACCTCTATATTAATCAGTCACTGAGTTTTCCCCTCTGTGTTTAAGCCATATCTGTGAGTCAACAATTAAATGATTGAATTTTACCCTGGGTCTTTTTTCCACTTGACGGGCTCTCCAGCCTGTTGACTGAGGCCTATTTGTGCTGGGTTATTTTCATTTTGTACCAACGAAAGGTTGTCTTTCTCCATATTTTCATTCTATCAAAAAAGTGGCATTAGTTAAATTACAAAAACTTTCACAATGTTATTAACAAATTCATAGTTGGGTCATCACAAAATTAAATCTCATGACCCAGGGAATATTTAGATGAACAAGTATTGTAGAAAAGCATCTTCATCCACTTCAACCTGACATGAAAATCTATTTCTAAAATAAATTAGAGGTCACCGTTTTACTATTATTTAGTTTTTGTTTTACAAAACTATTCACAGCTTTTAAATACAAGCCGCCTCCGTACCGCACCCACGCTTTTCCACGGTTCCGGTGAACTTTCATGACCAAGAAGAGTCAGTACACGCTTTTCTAGTAAATGTCTGAAACCTTGAACCTCTACTCTAGTGTTGCTCCAGGCTAGGACAGATAAGGGGATTCAACCCTTCTTTCTACTTTTCAGAGGTATGATCTAACACTTAAAGTCTTAATCCTACCTTAAGAATTTAAAGTCCTTAATCCATCTCACATTTGTAAGATGGCATGATAAATAGAGAATAAGTTGCTATTAAGAATGAAATGACAGGATGGATAAAAGCTTGGTGACTGGTACCTCATAGATGCTCAGTGCAGGCTAGTTCTCTCCTGGCGGTGGGTTACAGTAGTCAGTCAGCTCTGTAGGATCTATCACAGGTTCATGGTTTACACTTATTTCTAGACTCATCTTTCCTGTTGTGGAGAAGGATAAGGTCATACCCCCCGGGGACCCTAGGAAAAACTGAAAAGAAGGAGGAGGTACTGATGTATGGTTCTCCCCCTGGCCTTCTGGACAGCTACTCTTTGTCCTTGGGCGTATACCCCATTTCCATAAGCCATAGTCTTTCATACTGACACCGATCCCCAAGAGAACACCGAGTGGCAATGGCTAGTTGGAATGCCCCCTCTTTGGGTTACTTATACTCTAATTTCCAGTTCTTAAAATTCCAACAATGGTAGAAACTACTGGTTGTTTCCCAATATCCATTTTCCTCTTTTCCCACAGTAATGTAATATCTATCTTGGCATATGGCCACCCAGATGAAGATGACATGTCAAAGACTCTCTTGCAGCTAGGTGTGTAGCTATGTGACTAAGTTCTGAACAATGGGATGAACATGAAAATGCCACGTGGCATCTTCTGGGCAGTTCCCTGAAGTGGCGGCTTCCCCCCACCATTTTCCCTCTTCCTGCATAGAACAGGAATGTAGCAGCTAGAGCTCCATCTCAGACTGGGGGTTGATCTCAGGTATGGAAGTTACACTTGTTGGAGCTCCAGGATAGAGGGAGCATGGGTCCCTGAGGACTCCATGGAGCAGAGTTGTCACACCAGGTCTGTACTTCCTGTTCCTGGATGTTAACTTGAGGAAGCAAGAGAAATTTCCATCTCTTTTAATCCTGTTATTTTGTATCTAACTATGACCAACAGCCAAACCTAGTTTTAAACAATACAGCTGCCAATACTCTAAAGATAGACTACCAATCTTTATGACAGGCAGTTGGGGAGAAAATTTGGGGCAGGGATATTAGCAAGAGTAGGTGAGAGACAAAGTTGTCCAATCGGGTGTCATTAATTGGCTTCCCATTCTGCCTTCAGGCAGAAGGTCCTGTCTGTTTCAGGTTAGTGTACACATAGGTGTAGTTCCATGTAAGTGTCCCACAACCCTAGGACTGGGAAAGACCTTGGAAGGTGACGTGCCACACTCTGGTTCTTTAATACAGAAACACAAACTCATTTTCCCAAAATAAAGAGAATCTCTGTTATTTTTAAACAATGCATATGAAAGCACATACTCCATGAAGGGACTTAAATTTTGACAGTTGCTATTTGACCCATAATTTTGGGGGAGAGGCATTCTCGGGAAGCCCTTTGTGCCCTGGGCCTAGGTACTCTTTAGTTACAGCTCAGTGTTGCCCAATGTGACTCCACAGGGCCAGCTCAGAGCCACAGACTTTCTCTGACGGCATGGTGACTGTTTCAGCCGTCTCTAAAATTACCCAGAATTACACAGGAAGAACAGAAAATGACATCAGTTACAATGAAAGACCCTGGAAGGAAAGACTGAACAAACCACAAAAGTACTGCTGGGCCGGTATATTTCCAGGAAGAAAGGAAGGAGGCACGACAGGCGAGGGTGACCAAAGTCCAGTATCTTCTGGGTAAAGAGGGCCAACCACAGCCTCTTCACATATTTTGACAGTTCTGACATTGCCACTGATTGCAAATCTCATTTTCTTCTGGGAAATTAGCAGTGGCAATGGAGTGGGAGGAATAGCTAGGGGAAACGTAATTCTATTATGTATTCCCCATTCCTCCCCAAAAGGTCTCTACAGCTTGTGTATATCCACAGAATAAAAAGACTAGAAGGATATATACTGAGTGTTAACAATAGTGATGTTATATTTGGATGGTACAATAATGGGTGACTTTAATTTTGTTTCTTGAACTTTTGTATGTTTTGCAAATTCTCTATGGTAAATGCATGTCTCTATTGTCATAAAAAGTTTGTTTTTTTAAAATGTCCTATTAAATGTGTTGATGGAAACCAGGAAAATGGTGTATTGTGTTTCCCTGAACGTCTTGCAGGCTGGAGCTGCTGCACATGGCACCACTTCTGGGAGGTGCTCATTATACTGCACTCGTTATACTGCACTCGTTCTACCGCACTGTCTCTGGAGATGAGGGGGAGCATAACACAGACGGGGAAACAGCTGTCCCCTTCTCCTCCTTGGTGTGGCTGGTGAGAAAAAGCAAAAGAAGAGGCAGAGGACATAGTATTTCCTGCTACTTCACTGCTCCATAAAGTTAAAGCAACCAATTTAAACCATGTCTCTAGAAATACAATGGTCAATAGCACTATTTAATGTTTGTACATTAAATAAACATTTTAATAAACAGGTGTTTTCTTGGGGAATGACATTGGACAGAAATAACTTGATGTAACAGAATTACATGTTTGGAAGGATCCATTGCAAGGCTAGCTAGCCCATTTCTTCCTTGGTCAGGACTCAAATTATTTTAGTTTTTTTTCAAAAGAATATCCAAAAATGCAGTTCATTTGGATCAGAATTCTCTCTTTCAAGTAACACATTATCATCAATAACAATTGTAAGAAAATTCAATAGTTTTATTTTTATCACAAAAACCCAGATCTTTAATTGAATCTGGAACTAGCACTGCAAATAAAGAAAAGAATGGCTAGCCTTTGATGCAAATGGTAAGTAACAGCCAATTCAAACAGTGATAGAAACATTGCAAACATTATTAATGGTTAGCAAAACATACAGTGTTAAAATGGATGTGGAAAAACAGGTTCTCTCATAAGTTGCTAGTTGGAGGAAAATGGTATACCTCATTGATGGGATCTATGAAGAATCTTGAATGTGCACATTCTGTGAATCAGCAAATCCATTTATAAATATTTGCTCTAACGAAACACATGTACGCATAAGGAGGCACGCACAAGGAAGTTTAGTAGGTAGGGTTTCAAATGGGGGAGAAATAGCAACAAGTATTCACAGGGGGCTGGCTATGCAACCTGTAGTATACGGTAAAATATAATGCAGCCTTGAAAGCAAACAGTAGAGACAGCTCTCTAAGGCATACCGTTGGGTGAAAAAAGCAAGTTGCAGAAAAATATCCTTAGGGCAGTGGCTTTCAACAGTGTGTTATGGCACACTGGAGCGCTGCAAGAATTTTTAAAACATGCAATACCTGACTATTTAAAACATGCAGTACCTGACTATTTCAAAAAGGGGAATTTTAAAAACATGGGCATTGACCTCTTTTCCCTTAGATTGTCAAATTAAACAATGACAACAGCCAATACAACAATAGCTGTCTAGAGTGAATGAATCAAAATTCTGCCTATTTTTGTCAGATCTGCAGAATTTTTTGGTGTGCCAAAAGATGAAAAAGTTTGAAAATCACTGCCACAGGGTATGACAGATTGTTAACCTAGAGAACTGAATTATACTATTTGTATTTTCATGGGGACACAAGTATGGATGTAAGTGCATTGAAAAGGCTTGAAGTAATAATAGTGTCGACCTCTGAGGAAGTGGAGTGGGGACCAGCATTAGAGTCCCCATTGAAGTGTTGACTTTTCAGTGATGGTCCAATTTTTTTAAGAAGAGAAGAATTATTTTACATTCATTTACTACTTCTGTAGTTTAAAATTAATATTTAAAAAACTTCTTAAAGAAAAAAATAGTAACTCTGCAGGGGAGAAGCTGGTAACCACGTGACCAAGATCAACACCCCCAGCAGCAACTCATGCTGATAGCATCTGTCCCGCAATGATGTGACGAGAAGGTCACTTCATCTCTAGGATGTTCTTCCCCTAAACCTATAACCTCAGTGTAACCAGGAGAAAAACATCAGACAAGTTCACATGAGGAGCCATTCTACAGGTGGCCTGGCCAGTTCTCCTGAAGAAAGCTAAGGTCATGATACTCAAGGAAAGACTGAGACACTGGCTCAGACCTGAGGATCCTGGGGAGATACGGCAGTTGAATGCAATGTGGTCCCTGGCGGGGGATCCTGGAGCACAAACAGGACACTAATGGGAAAACCAGCAAATTGCAAATAGAGTCTAGTTTAGTTAACAGTAACGTACCAATGTTGGTTCCTTAGCTGTGATACATGTGCCACAGAAATAAAAGACGTTAATCATAGGAGAAAGTGGGTCAAGGACTCCCTGCGAACTCTTTGTATTGTCTTTGTAACTTTTCTTTAAATCTAAAACTATCCCCCCAAAAAATGTTTATTTATTTTTAAAAACCCTCTAAAGAAAGGTTATTGGTGAACAGTATCCACTGAGAATCGATCAGAAAGTGTCCTGAAGTGGCATTCCAAATAGTGCCTGCTTCCTCTCCCGTGGAACACAGAACTGTCAAAACAGACAGTTCTGTGAGGTTTGCTGTCCTTCACACAGAAGTCCCTTAAGAAAGTTCGTTTTCATGGGAGATTGGTTGTCACTTGCCACTTTCAGGATCAAGCTGCTCCCCAGCACACTGATCCTAAAATTCATACTTGACTGCTACGTGCTTGCAAAATAGTAACAGGGTTATAAAATTCATCCCCACATTCTCGTGACTTCTCCCAGCTGCCACCTTTTACTGAATCTTAATCTCACGGGACTGGTATTCAACATTCAGAATGGCAACATGCCACCATTGTTACTGTTAAAGTGAGTCTTTTAAAAAATATTTTATTTATTAATTTTTAGAGAGAAGGGAAAGGAGGGAGAAAGATAGAGAAACATGGATGTGTGAGAGAAACATTGATCAGTTGCCCCTCTCACACTCCCAAATGGGGACCTGGCCTATAACCCAAGCATGTGCTCTGACCAGGAATCGAACCAGCAAACTTTTGGTTCACAGGCCAGCGCTCAATCCACTGAGCCACACCAGCCAGGGTTGTAAACCGACTCTTAACTAAAGTGGAAGAAATACTTGAGGAGGTCACCAACTCATATCCACAGGAAAATGTGAAGGAAAGTGAAAAACTATAGGTTACTGTCTTAGAATTTCCTTTCTTAAACTCTGTGATATTTTCTGTTACCTGTTGGGAAAACTCTTCTTCAGCCTGTTTGCCTGGGTGACTCCTTCTCATTCATCAAATTCCAACTCAGATGCCCTTGACTCTGGAAGGTCTTGGCCAATCTCTCTGTCATAAGTGCTCTTCTCAGTCCCATTGCCTTCTACTCCTGTGGATTTCTTCACGGCACCCACAGTTAGAGATGTAGATTTACTTCTTTATTCACTCATTTATTATGTGTTTCATTTCCTGAGTCCAGCACAATTCCTGGCACAAATGCAGCATTATGTAATAATCACTGGGTGAATGAATGAATGAATGAATGAGAAACTGGGGAAAAACATGCATGATACTAGTGTGGAGGGTGATTTGTGTGTGTATGTTATGTCTCCCTCATGCTCCCCCTCTAGAATCTATACGTATCCTAAGTCTCCTTAGGGTCTCTTTACCATGGACCAACTTGAAAATACAGTGCTCACATTCTTCTCTCTTTGCTCAATTCCAAGAACAACTTTTATAAGTCAGTAAATAGCCAAAGGAAGTGGTTTTCTTTCTTTGCTTTCTTTCTCCCTTCAACATTTGGGCAACTGCATTAAAAACAGACTTTAGCAAAAGCACAGACTAAATTTTATCAGTAAAATTCCATCTTCTGTGCAAATGGAGGCAAGCAGTAGCAGAGAACCGGAAGTTTTCCCTAGTGTGTGGCTGGGCTCCTCACACTTGCTCTAACTTAGCGCTTTCTGCCTCTCAGTGCTTACCCGAGCCATCACCTCCTGCTCTCACTGTGTGCCTTATGCCTGCTTGTCACTGACACAGCAGTCCCACAGAGGTAACCTCCTTTGTCCCCTCAATACTCCCAGGCACTACTGCAACTCTGAGCCCTGCTGGTCCAACCACAGCCATGATTTCCAACATAAAGCTCTCCATCTCTGACTCCTTCTTCCTCTGCCTCCTACCTCTTCCTCACTCATTAGGCACCTCCCTTTACCCCCATGTAGCCACCAGGAATTTAATTCTCCCTATTCTCTCAGCCAAGGAGGAAAACAGATTTGTGGTGATGGCCCTCAGATGTGAATACCAGAGCTTCCCAGATAAGAGATTATGTCAGCATCAAGAAACAGACTGTCCCAGATACTAGGAGCAGAGGTCCTGTTCAGAGTTCCCTGGGCTGGCTCTGCTTTTGCCCATCCCCCTCACTCACTACTCCCAACTCCCAACCCTCTTTCCTCTCAGTTTGGTTCAAGAAGCAGAAAAGCCATGTGTTTTTAAATGTCTCCTTGTTAAAACATAAAATGTCTTCCTGAATGGAGACATATTCCATATTGTAAAGTTACAATAGGTTGGGAGAAATCTGGCTATTTTCTTCACTCTTATGGGACGCTAGCCGAGGAGAGTGTCACTGGCAGGTACGCTGTCAGGGCATTCCAGGTCCAGGGAGCTCCATGCTGCGACATGGGGCATCTGCTCCCTATCTGTGTGCTCAACTCATCTTTTATTAGCTTTTCTAGATATTTGTCTAAACAGAAAAGTTGTAGAAATTATGGCATGTGTGCGTGTGTGCACATACACCTGTGCATTTGCTTGCAGACAATCTGGAACTTGCTAGACCCACGTCAGGTTACTCTTTTCCTTCATAGCCAACCTAGGATGGTGGATCATGACAGCGCTGCTCGTTCTAGAATTCTACTTCTAAACTTCTCCACACCCTTGACTTTATGTGTAATTTTTATTCACTCTATAATTGTCTTTAGGAGTGAAAGTAATAGAATTATTACACAGATGGGCTTACTACAAATTCATGCCCTCTTATGCCAACTGGGCCCTCTTAGCTAATGGTTATCCTTATATTCTCCTCTCATTGATGGCCTTCCCTGTAGTGATATCTGCTTACGTGCCATGTTCTACCTCACTAGCATGCACATCTTCTTCTCCCTCTCTGACACAACCAGGCCATCCACATCTTATCATTTTGCACCTGAAAATTCTATGTGCCTCATGCACCTCAAAGGAAGTGATACCATTCTCCCTTTCTCACAATTACTCCCCTACCTGGTTTTCTCATCCTGTCTCCTCCCCTTTCCCAGGGTCATCTGTTTCTCAAATTCACCCTCCCATCTCTTGTCCTCTACTGCTCCTGCCCCCCAGACTATAAATAAACTCGAGTCTTCTCACCTTAAATAAACAAGTGAAACAAAACTCTTCTTCTAGAGCAACAAACAAAAGTAGGTCATAGCTTCGGAAATGCTATAGTACCAGTGTAAAGACAAATACCCACTACCTCGTGCAGAAACTTCCTTTCATTGCCAAATTTCATGTCCACCCCATGTTGTAGCTACCTAACTAGCAGCCCTGCCTGCAATTTCTCGCTCTTCCAATCCAACTGACACCCTGTGGCTGTATTAGTCTTCCTAAAAAAATGCAGCTTTGCATACACCACTTGCCATACAGGATAAAGCACAAATTCCTTAGTCTGGAATTTACAGATATCTACAACCTGTTTTCTCCTCCCCCTCTAAAAAAACTTCTCTTTACTACATTTCCACGAGTCTTCCGCTCAATCAAACTTGAACACTCTACACGTAGTCTCTCCTCTGCATTGTTGCTCACACTTCCCTCCTGGAACAAGCTCCCTCCTTCCCTCTGCAACATCTCCTCCTTAAGTCCTATGCTTTCTTCAAGTCCAGCTCAATTTCCTCCTCCTCCAAAAGGTTTTTCTCAATAGAACCAACCTGTGGGGACCACTTTCTGTCTGAACACTAGCAATGGTCCACCTCTTTTGGTATTTAGCACCAAAGTTGGCTACATGCCCTGGCTGCAACAATATCTTATACAGCACCTCTTTATACCTCTCTTTTAAATTAGCCTTTAATGTTTTTTTTATAATGAAAACAAGCCCAGTTAGATAATAGAGCTTTGAGGGGGAGGGTCTCTGAATAACTACCAAAGTAAATTTCTAAGATCTACACATAGGCGGTGAGTTGAACAGAAAGACATACTAGCTATTTCTCCCTGTGGTACCTAGTAGAGGTTGATGTTGCTAGAAATATCCTCCCAGATCTGGTTATAGTTGCACTGATGCAAACCCTGGGGAGCCACGAAAGCTGGATGAGATGGCTCCATCTTATCTATCTTTGCAGCGTGATCCTGGAGCACGTGCCTTACTCGTCCAGGGCTGGAAATCTTGAGTAGAACAGAAAGGAGAAGGAAAGGTTGGGAGAAGGGTTATTCACTTCTTAGCAAGAATTGGTAATATACATATGAATAATAAGCCCCAGGTGGGACTTTATTCAATTAAAAAATAAAATTTAAATCATAATTCCCTTATGTAGTTCATTCATTCAACACTGTATGTATTCTAATAAACATAGAACATTTACTATTCTGTTACAATCACATAAGTACAATAGCAGGCAGGACTCCCACAAGTGCCGTGGTACCAGTGAAAAGATAAACACCCATCAGTTTTTGACACAACCTCTGTCTGCCTTTAGGAAGCTGCCAGGAGCTGGAGGGGGAGGCCGCTAGTGTGAGAGAAGCACAGGGGTTGTGAGGGCATAGTCCTGGGCTTATATCCCCACTGGAATCCTGACTTTCCACGCAGAGCAGGACAAGTCACCCTAACAAGAACACTAATGATGTCTCTCCCAGGGTCGCTGCAAAAATGCCTGGGATGTAGCATGTGCTGAATAAATGTTCCTTCTCTTCTTCTGGAGGTAAAACAGAACTTCTACTTCATAAATATACATAATAATTTGATCATTTTAATATCGCTAGAAACCTCAGAGATCATTTAGTCCAATCTCTATCAAAATCTCAATGGCATTTTTTAAGGGAATAGAAAAATTTATCCTAAAATTTATATGGAATCTCAAGGGACACCAAATAGCCAAAATCATTTTGAAAAAAGAGAAACAATTGAATTACACTTTCTAATTTCAAAACATATTACAAAGCTACAATGATCAAAAATGATGTGTTACTGAAGTAAGTTAGATCAACAGACCAATGGACAAGAACAGAGAGCCTAGAAATAAACCATCAAATGATCAAGTGGTCAAATGATCTGAGATAAGGGTGCTAAGACCACTCAATGGAGAAGGTACAGTCTCTGTAACAAATGGTTCTGGGAAAAACTGGAAAGCAACATGCAAAATGATGAAGTTAAACCCTTTTCTTATACCACATACAAAAATTGACTCAAGCTGGACTAAAGATTTAAACATAAGACCTAAAACTATAACACTCTTAGTAGAAAACAAGGAAAAATCTTCATCATATTGAACTTGGCAATGATTTCTTGGATATGACACTGAAAGCATAGGCCAAAAAAAAAAAGCAACAATAGACAAATGTGACTACATCCAACTTAAAAACTTCTGTGCATCAAAGGATACAATTAACAGAATAAAAAAGAAACCCATAGAATGGGAAAACATATTTCCAGATCATATATCTGATTAGTGTATCTGGGGTTAATATCCAGAACATACAAATAACTCTTACAACTTAACAACAAAAACCCAAATAACCCAATTTAAAAATGGGCAAAGGACTTCAATAGACATTTCTTCAAATATGTATGTAATACATCCAACAAGCATATGAAAACATGTTCAAAATCACTAATCAGCAGTATCCATGTTCATAGCAGCACTATTCACAATGGTCAGGTGGAAGCAACTCAGATGCCCACTAACAAATGAATAGATAAGCAAATGTGTTTCAACATTAAAAAGGAAGGAAATTCTGACATATCCAAGAGTATGGATGAACCCTGAGAACATTATGGTGGCTAACATAAACCAATCAATAAACAAAAAGACAAATACTGTATGACTCCACTAATACGTAGCACCTAGCGTAGTCAAATTCACAGAGGCAGAAAGCAGAATGCTGGTGCCAGAGACTAGGGGGAGAAATGCGGAGTTACTGTTTAGTGGGTGTCTAATTTCAGTTTTTCCAGATGAAAATGTTTTGGAGAAGGATGGTGGTGATGGTTGCACAACAATATAGATGAACTCAATACCACTGAACTGCACACTTCAAAATAGTTAAAATAGTGAATTTCATGTTATGTGTATTTTATCACAGTTTAAGAAAAGAGGAAAAATAATGTAGAGAGAGGTCATGCACCCTTCACTTTGCTTCCTTCAATGTTAACATCCTGCAAAACTACAGTGTCACAACCTGGGTATTGGCTTTGGTACAATCAAAACATAGGACAGAACCACCAGCACAAAACCTGCCTGCTACCCTTTTGAGGTCACACTCCTTTCCCTTCCCCACCATCCCTCCTCACTCCCTTGAATTCATGACTCTGTTTTCCATTTCTACAGTTTTGTCCTCCCAAGAGTGTTGTATTAATGAAATCATAGAGTCTTTATAGTATTGACTTTACTTGTATAGTTCTTTAGAGATGCATCCCTGTTCTTGAATATATCACTAGTTTGTTCCTTTCTATAGGTGCCTGCTATTCCATAGTACAGATGGATATACCAGCATTGGTTCAATAGGAGGCACAGAGTTTCAGTTTTACAAAGCAAATAAATTCTGGAGATCTCTTTCACAGTGACATGTATATGCTGAACACTACTGAACTGTACACTTAGAATGGCTAAGATGATAAATTTTATGCTAAGTGTTTTTTTATCACAATAACAGTGAGATAATTCAGTCTAATATTTTTGTTTCATAGATGAACAAAGTAAAACTTAAGGAGGTTATATAACTAGACTGACATCACGCAGAGACTTAGTGCTAAAGCTGGACTAATATCCAACTCTTGACAATTGCTACTCTCTCCCGAAAGCTAACAGGATTACACAAGTTTTGCAATTAGATTAGAAAGTTCCAAACAAAGCCTTCATAGTGAATTTATTGCTAACATTTTTCAAAAGGAAGAGAAAATTGAATTTTCTGAGAACAATTTTAGTAAGAATTTTATCTACAAGGGAACATGGTTCTTTTCTTACCTTCAAAAACTTTGCTTAGAGTTGCATTTAATACATCTATTCTCTGTTCTTCTAGTTTGGTCAAAAGCTTCTTTTGCCAAGATCACATTTTGGCTTAATCTAGTGGATAAACATGTTCACACCAAGTTACAACAGAACAGAATGGTTCTCAGTTAAAGTTGCAAGCAAAGAGATTCAAGGACCTTCTGAAAAGGGACCTGGCCTCCGTGCTAGAAAGCCTAGTGGGGCATGGGAAGCCTTGGGCCTGTGTGGGTTCACAGACCTGTGGAGGCAGATCATTGGCGCCTGGTCTGTGAGATGCAGTAGCTCCACCTGAGATGACAAAGCACCATCCATGAGCATAAGGGACCCTGAGGCCATCGGTATTGGGCTTTGCGCTCAATGTCTGGGGCGAGAGATATCCACTCACAAAGACAGGTGACATCACATGTAAAACTTCACCTTTTGCATTAACAAATTGTATTTCAAAAGTTAGTTCTGTGTTTAAATAAATACAATGATATATGGATAACTCTCTAAATTTATATCTAGCTCTAAGCTCTGGCCTGTTATATCCAACTATTCCCTTGATACCTATACTAGGGGGCAAGTGTAATGATCTAAACCAGAGGGTCTGGCTTCCTCTATACCAACTACCTATTTGCTTAAGCCCCAGGCTTAACAGTCATGACTTTTCTCCTTTCCTTCCAACCCTGTTTATCACATAAGACTTTTCTTTCTTCATAATACATAATATATGAATACATAACCCTCATGACACATGGGTTTTATATTTGCAAACTTGCCTACTCACTAAAACGTATTTGCCACCCTGAAATCAGTACTGGCAGACCTTTCCTGGTCACTCATGGACATGCACAGAATGGTGAAAATTCTAGTTGCTCAGCTCCACATTTCCAGCTGAGGTCAAACAAGGCAACACCCTGCCTTCTTATTTCAGCTCTTGTACTATAAACAAGTGTCCTTTTTGTGGCCTATTTAGTGCCCTGTTTTTATATTTTTGTGCTTTTTGTTGGTGGTCGCATCATTTAGAATGGCCCCAAGCACAGCACCGAGGCTCCACCCAGTGTCCCTAAGTACACAAGACGTTTCTTGTCAAAGAAGTGTGCATTTTAGTGAGCTTAGTTCACGCATCAGTTACGGTGTCATTGGCTACAAGTTCAATCTTAATGAAACAACAACACATTAAACTGCTGTCTTTACACAGAAACCCACACAAAACAAAGACATGTATTAATCAGTTGATGAACCTAATCCTGTATTTCCCCCGTGAGTAAGGGGTTCAGTATTAATTCAATATTTGTAGTGACTTTATAGAATATAATTACCCTGAATAACAAAAATCATGTAATTTAATCTGCTCACTTGTGTATTCCTTGTGAACTCTCTATCTCCAGCACCATGGGCCATGCCTGACACACAGTATGTAGTCAGTAAATAGTTTTGGACTGAAAAGCTGGATTTATACAAGCTAATGATACTTCAAGTGTTACCCTTTGTTCTTGCCGAGTGGGCAAGATCACTACGACAGAAAGGGAGTTCTGCCCCAACAGGGAGGGGCGCTGTGCGGACGACTTCCAGAGAAGGCAGATCAGCATGGCTGATGCCATCATAGACCCAACGCAGAAAGGAGCCAAGGTCAGATTCTCCTGAGGACGGGGAGGCACATAGCCTTTGTCCTAGGGGACAGTTTGCTGAGGGAACAAGAGAGGGGACAACAGGAACCTGATGGCCCTGGTGCTGCGGCCGCCTGGCCTGCTTGGAAGATACTTTGTAACACTGCCGACACCACTGAGAGGCAGGCCACTGTCACCGTGGGTCTTCTTACCTTCATGAAGGAAACCCAGTTGGCTCTTTTTCAAGGTCATCCTAGGTCCTGCCAGACCCAGTCTCTCCACTTTAGCTTTCCCAACAGCTTTCGTAGTCCCAAAACGTTTGCATTCTTTGTTGTTCTGTGAAGATGTTCTGAAGTTTTTAGTAAACCTAAGCAGGATTGAGAGAGTAGAAACCAGAAAAATGTGTCAGAATGTAGGCAATTTCCAAAACAGCTACTGATTGCCTTTGTAACAGTTTTGGAGGCAAACGAATTTGTAAAAGCATGACTCTGCCAGTAATGGACCGGTGTGTGTGCCGGTGAGTCACATGTATTCAGGCAGCTCGTTGCTAGAACCACATGTGTTTTATTTGTTCTGAATATCTTCTCCAAAGACTGGAAATCATGTAATTCATTTCTTTGTATTATTTTGAGCCAGACCCTATGAAGGGGTCTGGATTTGGAAATACATTCACTTTTCCTGGCCACCTAGCAAACTAGAAAAATCTAAGGGTGAGATAAATCCTGCTTCCAAAACTCTGACCAGGATGCTGCCAGAGAAAAGGGCCCAGGTACCAGGACCTGTTAAAATTCTTTAAGGTGCCTCGGCCTCTCACTTTCAGACTGAGGTTGCCTGTGCTTTCTATGACATGGCCTCCTACTGCCAGAGCGGACAACACTTCTTCCTCCCTTGTCCAGAGTGGGCCCAGGCCTGCTGAGCTTGTGGTAGAGCTTTCATTATCACACTGGCCACACCGTATCGTCATTTCCTCACAACACAGCAAGCTTCTTCAGGGCCCAGGCTGTGACTCTCAAGAACTTACCAAATGGTGATGGCTGAACAACAATGTGAATGTACTTAATACTGCTGGACTGCACACTTAGAAATGGTTAACATCGTTTGTTATGTATATTTTATCTCACACACACACACACACACACACACATTAAATCTGCCACAGTGCTGGCACACCCTAGGGCCTCAACAAAGGCTTCTGGAATAACAGAGGATGTTCAATGAACCACAGAACTAAAGATGCCTCCACTTCTGGCCAAGATGGAGGCGTAGGTGGAAACACTGTGCCTCCTTGCACAACCAAGTTTAAAGACAACATAGTTTTAGTAACAAAAATGCAACCAAAACACAGAAAATTGAACTGTACAGAAGTCCACCAACAACGAACCATTTAGCCAGACCGGTAAGAGGGGTGGAGTCAGCGGCTGGCAGAGCAGGTCGCGTAGGAAAAAGTGGCCGGACCAACCCAGGAGCACAGGTGGCAGTTGGCAGATCTCAGGCATGGGGTGGCAATGGGTGGACCCAGTGAGGGCGCAAGGCGGCTGGCTGACCGTGGTCACACATTCGCGTGCAGATAAACCAGGTGAAGGAGCGAGCAGTGAGACAAACCATGCAGGCTAGGGCCCCAGCGCCGGGAATTAAAGCCTAAAAGCACCAATTGGAAAAACTTTCAGGGCTGAGGTACAGAAAGAAGCGCCCAGGCTCACAGAGAGTTAGTTGGAGAGACCCACAGGGTCCTGGAGGGTGCATAGGCACACACACCCAGGAGCCAGCACCAGGGGGGCCCAGATAGCTTGCAGGAAGCAGCAGAGGAGACAAAATCCGAGAGAGAGCAGAACAAATGCCATTGCCCCTCTCTGACCCTGCCCTTACATACAGCGTCAAAACCCAGTGACTGGGTTGCCCTGCCCTGATGAACACCTAAGGCTCCGCCCCTCATACGTAACAGGCATAAACAAACCAAAACATTATGGCTCAAGAACAGCTCAAAGCCCCAGAGCCAATACTTCTAAGTGACTAAGAGATAGCCAACCTATCAGATACACGGTTCAAAACACTGGTGATCAGGATACTCACAGAACTGGTTGATTTTAGTCACAAATTAGAGGAACATATGAAGGCTAAACTAAGTGAAATGAAGGGAAATGCACAGGAAACCAATAGTGATGGAAAGGAAACTGGGACTCAAATCAAGGGAATGGACCAGAAGGAAGAAAAATGACCAAACAGAAAAGAATGAAGAAACAAAAATTCAAAAAAATGAGGAGAGGCTTAGGAACCTCCAGGACATCTTTAAACGTTCCAACATCCGAATTATAGGGGTACCAGAAGGGGAAGAGGAAGAGCAACAAGTGGAAAACTTACTTGAACAAATAATAAAGGAGAACTTCCCCAATCTGGCAAAGGAAATAGACTTCCAGGAAATCCAGGAAGCTCAGAGAGGCCCAAAGAAGTTGGACCCAAGGAGGAACACACCAAGGCACATCATAATTACATTAGCCAAGATTAAAATGAAGGGGAGAATCCTAGAAGCAGCAAGAGATAAGGGGACAGTCACCTAAAAAGGAGTGCCCATCAGACTGTCAGTGGATTTCTCAAATGAGACCTTACAGGCAAGAAGGGGTTGGAAAGAAGTATTCCAAGTCATGAAATCCAAAGACCTACAGCCAAGATTGCTCTATCCAGCAAAGCTTTCATTTAGAATGGAAGGACAGATAAAGTGCTTCTCAGATAAGGTCAAATTCAAGGAGTTCATCATCACCAAGCCCTTATTATATGAAATGTTAAAGGGACTTAAAGAAAAAAAGATAAAAAATATGAACAGTGAAAGGACAGCAAACTCACAGTTATTAACAACCACACCTAAAACAAAAGCAAACTAAGAGGATAGCTAGATCGGCAGCAGAACCATAGAAATGGAGAGCACATGGAGGGTTAGCAACAGGGGAGTGGGAGGAGGAGAAGCGGAGAGAAGGTACAGAGAATAAGTGGCATAGACAGTAGGTAGAAAATATGGAGAGGGCAAGAATACTATGGGAAATACAGAATCTAAAGAACTTGTGACACATGGACATGAACGAAACGGGGGGAAATGGTAGGGGAAGGGTGTGCAGGGGGAAGGGGAATGAGGGGGGAATGGGACAATTATAATGGCATAATCAATAAAATATATTAAAAAGAAAAAAAGATGCCTCCAGTGAATGCTGATACGTCCCAGGCAGTTCTATCCAATACTGTTGCTCCTAGCCATGTGTGGCTGTTCAACATTTAAATGTAAATTAGTTAAAACAAAATAAAGTTTAAAATTTAGTTCCTCAGTTGCACTGCCCACAGTTCAAGCACTCAGGAACTGCACGGGACTAGCAGCTAACACATTCGACAGGCCAGATGCAGATCATATCCATCAGTGCAGGTAGCTCAGTGAGCCACTGCTAGACGGGGGCTGGGGTGGCAGTTTTTTTCTTTTTATTGAATTTATTGGAGTGATGTTGGTTAATAAAATTATATAGGTTTCAGGTGTACAATTCTATTGTATAACACATCAACTGTATATTGAATATTACATATCGTGTGTTCACCACTCCAAGCCATTTATCCCCCTCCATCACCATTTATCCCCCCTTTACCCTCTCACACCCGCCTCCCCCTTTTCTCTCGTAATCACCATACTGTTGTCTGTGTCTATAAGGTTTTTTCTTTTGTGCTTAATCCCTTCACCTTTTTTATCCAGCCCCCCAACCTCCCTCCCCTTCGACAATGGTCAGTCTGTTCTCTGTGAGTCTGTTTCTATTTTGTTTGTTAGTTTATTTTGCTGTTGCTTTTTTCCTTTGTACTGAAGTTTATTTCACTAGACCGAGGGGGAAGTTACTAAAATGGAGTTCCTTCAGACCTCCCTAAGCAAGAAGACTCCAGAAGCCACTTTGTCCCCAGCCCCTTAAACTCTTCTTAGGCAAACTCAAAAGGGAGGGGCACTGACGTGCCCGAGAACACGTTAGGAGGCACTTTTGAACGAGGTGACCCTGAACTTACTTTGAAAGACACGTAAGGACTAGGGAAGTTTGCTAAGAGCAAAGAAAGTGTTAGTAGGTGAAAATTATGTCCTTGGCATAACCCAGTTTTATTTCATGTGAAAAATAGGCAGACATGGCTCGCCCCTTCACACAACCACATTTTAATTACTACTAAAATATAGAACCACCATCACTCAGAACCAACTGAAATCAAGTTGAATGGAAGTCTGACAATTACAGAATTAAAGAAACCACATCCATCCAGACTAGTAGGAGGGGTGAAGATACAGAATGTGTTGGTTCCACATCCACATGTGGTGAATAAAAGTTCAGGAGGAAGCCCTGGCTGGTGTGGCTCAGTAGATTGAGCACTGGCCTGGGAACCAGAGGGTGTCTGGTTTGATCCCTAGTCAGGGCACATGTCTGGGTTGTGGGCCAGGTCCGCAGTAGGGGATGAACAAAAGGCAAGCACACATTGATGTTTCTCTCCTTCTCTTTCTCCCTCCTTTTTCCACTGCCTGAAAATAAATACATAAATACTCTTTTAACAATTTGGGAGGGATATCTCAGGAGCAAGAAGACCCAGTCTCTCACCAGGGCCCTCAGCCCAGGGTTCCAGTGCCAGGAAGATAAGTCCCCACAACTTCTGGCTGCAAAAGTGATTAGGGATTCAGTCTGTGGGGAAAAAAATCTGGATCCCCAAGCAGTTCCTCTTAAAGAACCCATACACAGACTCACCCACTCAGACTTCCTCCCTCTGGGCCCCAGCAACAGGGTGGCACCTCAAGCCGCAGCACTGGAGTGCAGGGGGAGGCTAAGATATCTGGCATCAAGGAAAGCAGAGGCCATTACCCCTTTTCTGGGCCCTCCTCCCAGAACCAGCAGACTGGTGCACTATCTAAGATTCTATTAACCTGGCTAACACTGTTTGACTGGCTTTGGAGATCCCCTGAGACTCTGCTCCAACCAACTTTTGGGCCCACCCAACCTGTTTTTTCATATGAATGGTCTTGGCTCGTGCTTCACAACATCCTAAATCCTCTCAAACAACCAGCAGCTGGCCTCAGTGAGCGTCAGGCCCGGAACTAGCAGCCTAGATTCACAGCTTGGCTTCACTGGGAAATCTCCAAGCCTAGCACAAGCAGCAGCCATCTCAGATTGCTTTATAACTCAAACAAGGAGGCCCCAAGCAGAACACAGATGGGGGCTGATCTTGGCCTGCGCCACCTGGGAAACCCCCAGGGCCAGCACACCCAGTGGACAGCTACAGACCACATCAGAGCACCATCACCCTGCCCCTGTACAGGGGATCCTCCACGGAGGGTGGAGGTTTGTAGTTAGTGGTCACAGCCAGTCCTAGCAGCTGACTGGCCTGGGTAAATCCCTCCCATTGATCTGCCGACAGCAACCAAAGCTCAACTACAAGAGGAGATTGTACTCAGCCCACACAAGGGGCACACCTTAAGTACCCAGCTTGGGTGATAGAGGAGGCTGTGCCACTGGACCCTACAAGGACACCTAGTACATTGGGCCATGCTACCAAGACACAGAGTCAAAGCAGCTCTACCTCGTACACAGAAACAAACACAGAGAGACTGCCAAAATCAGGAGACAAAGAAACATGGCCCAAATGAAAGAACAGATCAGAACTCTAGAAAAAGAGCTAAATGAAATAGAGATAAGCAATCTATCAGATGCAGTGTTCAAAAGACTGGTTATAAGGATGCTCAAGGAACTTAGTGAGGACCATAACAGCATAACAAAAGATGCATAAAGCCCTGGCTGGTGTAGCTCAGTGGACTGAACGTGGGCCTGCGAACCAGACGACTGCAGTTTGATTCCCAGTCAGGGCACATGCCTGGGTTGCAGGCCAGTTCCTGGCAAGGGCCAGTTCCCAGCAGGGGGTGCATGAGAAGCAACCATACATTGATGTTTCTCTTCCTCTCTCCTTCTCTTCCCCTCTAAAGATAAATAAATAAAATATTTAAAAAAGAATTTGAAATAAAGAACAATTTATAGGGGAACAACAGTAGAAAGGATGAAATTGAGAATCAAATCAATGATTTGGAACATAAGGAAGCAAAAAACAACCAATCAGAACAACAAGAAGAAAAGAGAATCCAAACAAACGAAGATAGTGTAAGCAGCCTGTGGGACAACTTTAAGCAATCCAACAGTCACATCATAGGAGTGCCAGAAGGAAAAGAAAAAAAAACAAGAAATTGTAAATCTATGTGAAAAAATAATGAAAGAAAACTTCCCTAATTTGGTGAAGGAAATAGACATGCTAGTACAGGAAGCACAGAGTCTCACACAAGAAGGATACAAAGAGGCCCACTACAAGACACATCATAATTAAAATGCCAAAGGTTAAAGATAAAGAGATGGGAGGGTGTGTGTGGGAGAATGTGTGAGGGCTGAGGGGATTAAGAAGTACAAATAGGTAGTCAGAGAATAGCCATGGGGATGTAAAGTACAGCACAGGAAAGTGAGTAGCTAAAGAATTTATACATAGGATCCATGGACAAGAACAAGAGTGGGATGATTGCCTGAGGGAGTGGGGGTTGCTGACTGAAGGAGGCAAAGGGAGAAAAATCAGGACAACTGTAATAGCATAGTCAACAAAATTGTATTTTAAAAACCCTGGCTCCAGATATCATTCAAATTTAAATAAAGCAAGTAGGCATTTCTAAATCTACGTGATCTGTTGTTAATCCAACAGATTATAGTTTCATTTATCAGTTAGTGAACAATTTTAGCAGTCACATAAAAGTTTGTAAATAACGCTGAACTTAATATTTCTTAAAAACTGAAGTTATGAATCTAAAATACAAAGCATACTACAGGTAATATTAGAGCTTTTAACCTTAGACCAAAAATTTTATTTACATTTAAAAATCGTTAAATAAGCCAACTCTTTTTTTAATGTTTAATTTCTGATAATAAAAATAATAGTGGCTATAAGGAAACAAGTTGGACCAGCCTTACCCTTCCATCATAAACCCGTAAAAAATAGGACAAAATACTCAAGGCAACTGCTGTCTGAAATGGGGCAACAAGAAGTGCAGGGCTGTGGTTCTTGAGAGAAACAAGTGAGACAAGCCCTACAATAACCTTCATTTCCCACCTAAAGAAGAAAATTTCTGAACCATGAAGAAGGAAAGGGAATCTTAAGCACAGCATGATGGTTTCTCTGAGTTAAGGAGAGAGATGAAAATTTGGGAAGCCGAGTCAGCTAGGGTTTGTGGGACTGAGGACTGAAGAAGAGGGAGTTCTAGAGAGAAAGAGCTTCAGAAATATGCACAGAAATCCTTTGGTTTTATGTTATTAAGCCATGAATACAGAGGGTGAAACTCCCTGAGGCAGTATAAAGAATAACTGATTAAAGAATTATAAACTGAACAGTTTACAAAGTTCATATTAGGCTAGGAAATGCTCAAGTGCCCATCAGACAGAGTGAGGAAACCTGGGGCATTCAGGGGAGACAGCCGAGGGCTCACAATTTAATAATAAAAATAAACTATTCCTAGAGTAAAAATTACTCTAAAGCTGTTCTAACAAAGCTTAAAATTAAGCTTTGACGGTATAAAGCTGATCTACAATTTAATTGTCTTCCAGAATAAAGTACAACACTCTCTAAAGAAATGTATTTATTTATTTTATTTTATTATTTTTAAAAATATTTATATCTTTATTTTTTAGAGAGAGGGGAAGGGAAGAAGAAAGAGTGGGAGAGAAACATCAATGTGTGGTTGCTTCTCATGTGTCCCCTACTGGGGACCTGGCCCCCAACCCAAGCATGTGCCCTGACTGGGAATCAGACTGGTGACCCTTTGTTTCATAGGCCTGTGCTCAATCCACTGAGCTACACCAGCCAGGGCTAAAGAAATTTATTTTTAAATCAGCATTCTATTATATAATGTAAAACTGTAATGCGTAGTATCAAAAAAATTACTAGACTTGCAAAAAAGTAGGAAAGTGACCCATAAGCAGAAGAAAACTAATAAAGCAAAATGGATCCCAAAATGGCAGCAGTGATGAAATTAGCAAGAAAAAAAGGGTATTTTAAAGGAGCTATTATTAATATGCTCAGTATGTTCAAGGATTGAAAGGAAAATGTGAACATAAGCAGAAAAATCAAAACTATTAAGAAATCAAACAGAACTTCTAGAAAGGAAAACTACAATATATGAAATGAAAAAGGTTGAAATCGACAGCAGGTTAGGTAGTGAAGAAGAAAAGGTAAAGGAACTTGAAGATAGCAATAAACACTACAGAATGAACTCCTGAAGGGAAACAAGGGACTGAAAACACACTAACTAAGCCTCAGTGACATGGGGAGCAACACGAAGCGATTTAACATCTGTGTAATTAGAGCCCCAGAACAAGGAATAGGGAGAGAAAATATATTTGAAGAAATAATGGTTGAACTTCAAAAAAATTGATGGAAATGATAAGATAATAATCCAAAATAAGAGCCCACTCCAAGGAAGATAAACACAAAGAAAACCTCACTGAAGGCTACCATAACCAAATAGCATCAACCACCAACAGAAAATCTTGAAAGCACCGGAGAATGAATGAACACACGTGTTAGGAAATGAAAGTGATGGGAGCCAGAAGACAATGGAACAGCTTCTTTTAAGTGATAAAATAGAACCACTATCAACATATAATTCTATATTAAAATATTCAACCACAATATTTTTCTAAAAAGAAGGCAAATAAAAACTTAAACAAATAAAAGTGGAGAGAATTTGTCTCTGGAAGATCTGCACTACAGGGAATGTTTAAGTTCTTTAGGCAGAAGATTAATGAGTCCATACAGGAATTTAGACTCTACCAAGGTTTCTCAGCCTCAGCCCTACAGTGATCCCTCACCTATCACGGAAGTTATAGTCCAGAGACTCCTGCAACAGGTAACAATTCACGAAGTAGTGATGTTATATTTTATTATTTTTATATATTTTAAGGCTTTATAAACCCTTCTCACACTCCTATAAACCTCTCCCACACTCTTATAAACACTTCATATGCTTTTTAACACTTTCTATACTCTTAAACCTACGTAATTTTAACAACATATAAAATTCCATATGGGTATTCACTAGTGAAGTATACAGTTGTCCCTCGCTATATCGAGGTTCGCTTATTGCAGCTTCACTGTATCGCAGGCTTTAAAAAACCTGCGATACAGTGAAGCCGCAATAAGCGAACCACAATATAGCAAGGGATGACTGTATCAACATTTGGGTCTGAATAGTTCTTTGTGGCGAGGTTTTTCTGTGTACAATATTTAGCTGCATTCCTGGCCTTTACTCAGTAGACGTCAGTAGCAACCTACTCCCCTCCCCAAACTGTGACAAACAACAGTGTCTCCAGCCCTTGACAAATGTCCCCATCCTCATTCTTTCCCTCTTCCCAGTGTGGACCACTGATATTCGCAGTGGAGCAGAGAAAGGACATTCTCTTCATGAAGAGAATCTTCCATGAAGATAATGACAGCAGTTCGACTTACAAATAGAATTTCGCCATTTTTTTTGTTTCTTTGTGATACATTTATTAATCACTAACTAGTTGTTAATAAACTAATTTGTGTGCATAGTGAGGCTGTAACATATAACACAAGAGTAAATAACAAAAACTTTAAAAATCAAAACAATACATGCTTATTAGAGAAAATTTAGGTCAACCAGTGTCACCCCAATAAAGTCGATGAAAAAAAAGAAAAGAAAATTTAGAAAATCTGTAAAAAATAAAATGAGGAAATTCATTATTTTGCCATTCAAGGATAGTGATTGCTAAAATTCTGGTCTATGTCTTTTAAGTGATTTATCTATATATTACATGACCATTACTATCACACATACATTTTACTAATCTTACATAATAACATAAATATTTTTACGCAAAAAAATGTTTAATGGCAGAACAATATTCTATGAAGTACCACACTTCTTTCTTAACTCTTTCTCCTACCATTGGACATTTGGACATTTTCGCACTTTAATTACTATAATGTTACAATAGTGATCTCCATGGAAAATGCTTTCCCCCACATTGTGAGTTATTTTCCTAAAACAGGGTTCCAGAAATATATTCCCTAAGTCAGAAAACAGCTTGTTGAGGACTGAAATGATCTTAGTCAATGTTGCATTGCCTCATAATACCAGCACAAGGAGTAATTAGTAGAAACTTAAGTCAATTGGTTAGTGACTGAACTTAACTATGGCAGGAGTCTAGCAAAGAGGAGCATTTACACTAACCAATTTCTGCAAACCATACACGTAGAGAAAATCCTATCATGCCGGAAGATATACCAGAAAGCCAACTTTATTCACACATTTCTGCTAAATTGCATATCTGTTTTTCAAATCGCAAAATGACTCACCTGCAAGAGAAGCAAAGGTAAATTTTCAGCAGTGTACTCTCTTCTTAGACAGCTCTCTAGCTCCCTCTGCAGGACATCGGCTTGAATAACAAGTGGCTTTGACTGCCACCTGAACCTAGGGGGGCAACAAAGCAGGCAAACAAAGGGAAATAAGGAAATGAAACTATCAGTATGTATGGCAGAAAATGACATGCAGTTTCTGCCAGCTTTTACACAACACATTATGCTGTCATACTTAAGTTTCTAAATAACCAATTTTAACATCACAAATCAAGGAACCATCACAAAAATCAAATATATCCAGAGAGGCCTGATCTGACCCAGCAGTGAGCTGCGTATGGGGCTGCTATGTACTCATAACTACTGTCAGAAACATCAGCTCGTGGCATGCAAAAATGATTTTTTTTCTGGAAAGAGTTTCCAGAGTTAGCAAAATCTAACTTATTGCTATATTGAAATAGCCCCCTGTCCTCGCCTGTAAGTTTTCTTTAGGGCCAGTTCTCTTTCTCTTGTGTTGTAAGACATGGCCTTTGGTATTTGAACAGAGCTGCAGAAAGGTTGGTGCAATAGAAGCCATAATTTAAAAGCTGTAACAGATCAGATCATACGCAGGCCCTGATTAATCTGTAACTTTTCACAACTGTTTAAAATAAGTATATCATATAATACTGGGTGTTTAGAGCCATGTAAATGCCACGTGCTCCTATCTTAGTCAGAATCTCTCTGCATACACCTCATGTTTGATAAACCTTTCCTTGGGTCAGTTTTTCTCTCCTTGTTCTCACAAACATAGCCTCTCCTTCTACCCCTGCTTTCCCTCCCTGTCCCCAACTCCAGAGTACAGAGAGAGGCACCATGGTGAGGATTCCTCATTCTCCAGCCTGTGTTTCTTCCAGTAACTTAATCTCTACCAACTACTGTGCTTACCAGACCTACTTCACCCTAGCTGACAGATGAAACCAGTATCTTATAATTTATAAAAAATGTTCTTAATTGTAAGTTCTCACTCAATTATCTGGAAGTGAAAATGACCCCCTTAAATATCCAACATGAAATACTTTGGAAATTATTTTAACCAAATGTCCTGCTTCAGAAAAATTATTTATCCCTAGGAAAACCTTAGCAGGAGTGCCTGCTTCAGCAGCCTCAGAGACAGCTGCCCAAGCCACGTCACCTGGCTGGTGTAGCTCAATCCAAGGGATTCATTCATATGTTCATTAAGCATTATTCTTTCAACGTTCATTCATCCAGCAAGCATCTGTGAAGCCCTAAACAACCACCATGGCCTGGGCTTTAGGCATAAAATAAGGAAAAAAATGAAGAAAGAAAAAAGAGAGAGAGAGAAGGAGAGAGAGAAAGAGAGAGAGAGAGAAAGAAAGAAAAGAGAGAGGGAAAGAGAAAGAGAGGAAGGAAGGAAGGAAGGAAGGAAGGAAGGAAGGAAGGAAGGAAGGAAGGAAGGAAGGAAGGAAGGAAGACTAAGGTACAATTATCCCCCAGTTTTCAATTGATCTTTCAGTCTACTGGGGAATGAGAATGCTGACAAGATTATCAGGAGTGGACATTCTCCATTTTCTTTGGACTCTAGAACTTAGCACGACATCCAGCAAAGAGCAGGTGCTCAGTAAGCATTTGTTGTATCACTAGTTAGAGTCTCCCAGGTCAGCAGTTAGTAGTTTGGGAGAGTAGAGAAACATGGGTATTCAGAGATTTCCCATTATTCTGTCCTAAAAGGGACTTCAGGGAGCCTTTCTTACTACAGTGTGCCGAGGGGAGCTGCTGCCTGGTGCTCTGACATTCAGTTGTAACAGTATCAACACTTAATCTTTGCATGGTGTTTTCTAGTTTTCAAAGTGCTTTAAGATGCATTAAATATCTCAATTGATCTTTATAAGGTAGGCATGGAACATGTTTTTAACATCGTTTTTCAAATAAAGAAACTAAAGTTGAGAGAAATTATGACTTCGATGGTTGCATTACCTTTGCACTTCATCATAGGATCCTTAATCTGCTTCACACACCGAGGGCTTTAATTACCAAATAAAACACACTAGACACTGGGTGTTCAGAATCATCTCTGGGGAGATGCGAATGCACCTACTTACTGCTTCTTCTCTGGATTTTCCCTCCCCGACCCTCGTCATCCCCGTTGCATTTACTCAGCCCCTCAACCTAACAGAGTCCTCATAACTGTTTCTCTTGTTCAACTGTGGCAGGAACAGAAACAGAGGTAGATGACGGTCCTGAGACCATGAGACTTACTACTTAGGGGCTGATCTGGCTACCCAGCTTCTCGAAAAGAATCAAATTGCTCCTTCTTTCTTTCTACCCTTTGTGACAGCATGGATGAACTGGAGAGCATTATGCTAAGCGAAATAAGCCAGGCGGTGACAGAAAAATAATATATGATCTCACCTTTAACAGGAACCTAATCAACAAAACAAACAAACAAACAAAATATAACCAAAGACAGTGAAATAGAGAACAGGCTGACAGGGCCCAGAGGGGAGAGAATTGCAGGAGAAAAGGGAAGGGTTTGCAGGAACAAGTATAAAGGACACATGGTCAATAACAAGGCAGGGTGTGGAACCAGGAGGGAGGTGGGGAGGTCTGAGGGGGTGGGCTGGGGTGAGGGTAAAATGCAGAAAACTGTACTTGAACAACAATTAAAATAAAAAATAAAAATAAAATCGCTATCATTGGCAGCATTTACCTATACAATAGTTCCTAATAAAACATCATTTGCACCATTCACTACCAACTACCTAACATTATTTCAGTTCTGAAATTTCTCATCAAAATCAAGGTCAAATTTAATTAAAATATTACTGGAGGAAATGAGATCTCTTCCCATTCAGTATGATTCGTGTAATAGCTTCTGACACTTCCAGACAATGGTGTTTGTGAAATGTGAGAGCACTTGCCCCCTTTCTTTGGTAGGACATTGACCTAAACGCCTGGACAATTTAGTGTACAGGAAAACCTAAGGACAGCAGTGAAGTCTGAGCTTGAGATAATGCCAACTGTCCGAGTAAAGAAGGGGATAATGGAGATTTGGGGGTGATAGTGGGGGTTAAAGACGCTAAAGACCATGCCTTCTCACTGCCACCATTTACCTGTGAGCCTGATGAGCTGTTCCCAGAAGAGTACTCTGTTCTTCTCAGACTTCAGTCCTGTTGCTTGCACGGCCAGTTCTTTCTCCAACATCTGGATCCTTTCTGTGGACGTCATCTCGTAAATTTCATCCATGGTTTGCACCCACTCTTTGTCTGAATCCCTGAAAAACAAGAACACAGAGCTTGTGGCTGACTTCCTCCATGGCCATGTGGCACTTTGTTCAAGAAATCATGTCAGCTTTGTGGAGATGTATGCTTTTGCAGTTTGAAGAAATAGCTGGGCTAGACTGTTGTCCTTTATGATTTAATTACCATTTAGTAAGCAGTAGAAAAACTGTAGGTTAGAATCTCCATTGACCATAGCTTTGTTTTCCAGCTTTCACTGTGCAGGTTTATTAAATGAAAAATAAATTCCTTGGTCCGACCCCTGCCGTCTTCATAGAGGTTGTAGGGATGGCATACTAAATGCTATGAATGGTGGTTACTGCGGATTTCTAACATCACTTCAACTGGAACAAACAATTGCTGTGTACAAGAGCCCTCTACGTGCCTAGAATTTTTCTCCAGAAGCCTTTCTGAAGGTATGAGCTTCTGACCAGGGAGAATAGACTGAGGATGGAAGGTTACTTAACATAATCATGATCAGTGCATTTTAGGGTTTGGAAGAAAATCACCCATTTGAACTCACCCATTTGAACGTGTTTTCTTAATTGTGAATGCTTATGATTGGCATACTGCTTTTACCATTAAATGGAACAGTTGAGAGCCCCTTCAACTGTGGACACCCAGTTCACAGCCTGTCCAATTCAACACAATTATTTACTAAGTGTCGACATTTTGGTCACGACAGATTAACTGCATGACCCAGAACAGGACGCAGGATTGCAGGGGATTAAGTAGACAGGGTGTGTTCCATGCCACTGCTGCCTTACTCTGTCCTGGACAAGTGGGGGCAGGGTCACTCTCAGGCTTTAAAGAGGTTTAAAATATTTATTTGAACTTCCCTTTTTTCCTTTGATATTTCTAGGATTTTTAGTTTTTCCTTCAGAGATACTCCATTTTCTCAAATTAATTTGCTGCTATTTCAACAAATTGTTAAGATGTAGAGATTTTTTTTTGTAAAGACTTCCTTTGGGAGCCTATTTGTTCTTTTACTAAATATTAAAATGGAAATGAGCATGCATGTTGAGCTTAGGTTGCGAACCTGCTGAGCAATAAATCTGCCACGTTTGCCACCCTGCTGGGGCTCAATAAAACGCACTGTTGTTGTTCTCAGCAAAAGCGAAATGTTGTTATGAAAAATATTTGCCACTTGGCAGTGTCCTTTCAAGTTGGGCAAACAGTTAAACAGCTGCCTTAACAGCTGCATTCCAACCGGCAGCCAAGTACGGCAGCCACACAGACTGGCTGATTCTTCTCCCAAAGGATGGACCTTCTGCCTTCATTTCCTGATCAGTTTCAACACTTCACAGCTCAGAAACCAGAACATTTAATCCTGCACCATTTAGCGTACTGCACGGTCAAGCACAGTATCCACAAAATTAACACAGGGAGAAGTCAGTCTTTGACGACTGTGGTGAAGTGGATCCGACCTAGAGGAATCCATGCCTGCTGAGCATTCACCTCTAGCATTCAAGAGACAAACAACTGTTTATTCTGGGAGGGGGTGGGTACGTTTTATTTATTGGGCACCTACTCTGGGTCAGGCACTTAAAATCTCTGAAAAGAGATTCTCAAGAATTGCTTAATAGTGTTTTTAATAAATAAGTACATTGAATAACTATTGATTGTAATAACTATTGATTGTAAACAAACAAAAAGTGGTAAAATCTAAGCTCAAAGAGGATAGTAAGATTAGCTTGAGTGGGGTTCAAGGGTTCACTGGGTGTTCTCTGGGTGGTTAAAGAGGGCTTTAATGGGGTTAAAGTTGTCATACTTAGAAGACAAATATATACTGAGTAATTTTAGACTCAGCTAGAAAAATATAATGCACATCAAAAACTTGTGACTACTAAGTCATAAGTGACTACTAAGTGACCACTTAGGGAATAGAAATGCAAACTAGATATTTCAAAACAGGTGGGATTAAGAGGTAAGAATAGGTCTTTTATTATAAATCCAATAGAAGGCAGGAAAAAACAAACAAAAAGAAGCATGGTAGAAATAGATTCAAATACATCAGTAATTGTAATAAATGTAAACAGAGTTAGTCCATTTATCAAATACATAAACCAACACAGCTTCAGGCATTTTTAAAACCCCTGAAAATTGGTAATGTGATGTGTACAAAATAAAACAAGTTTTATTCCAGCAAACATCAGTGTTTGAGTGGACAAGCCAGCTGGCCCCACTTCGCCAATCTTCCTTGTGAACATCTGCACTGATAGACGCCCTCTAACTTCCCTGGGTAAACGTGTTCGATGCTTGGTCATCTCTGAGCATCAAATGTTCTTCCTGTGTGCAAATAAAGCTTCTTCTTTGCATTACACACCATCTCCTGAATCAGTAGGAATAAGGCTAAGCTGTTTTACCAAAATGACAGAGTCATTAACAGCTTAAGGAACAAAATTGTTTAACTGTAGCTAAAGTAATGATGCTAATGTGGATGGTGCATTGGCACAAGGCAGCTCTGCTCCTCTCGGGTATCCAAGGACCCAGGTTCCTTCCAAATCAGCTCCACCATCTGCTAGGCCTAGGCATTGTTCGGACCAACACATTTGTGCTTCCTCTTCAATGTGGCTATAGAACATGACCTTTGGTTGGGTGAGGGGGTATATAATACAGATTCGATGGTCTGAACTCAATAACCTCGTTTTTACCTCTAGTTTACTGAAAGTTTTGGGTTGTTTTCTTGAATGGGTATTAAATTGTGTCAAATCCTTTCTCTGTATCTATTGAGATAATGTGATTTTCCTCATTTATTTGTTGATGTGGTGAATTGAACAGATTTCCTATTGTTAGTCCAAAACTGCTTTCTTGGAACAAACACCACTTGGTCATTATTTATCTTTTTACACTTGATCTTAGCCAAAAGGCCGAGAAGCGATATTATTTATCTTTTTAAAAAGACAAAGTGGACTCAATTTGCTACTCTGTTGTTTAGAATTTTTGCATTTATGTTCATGAAAAAAACTGGTCTGCATTTTCTTATAATGCTCAGGTTTGGGTATCAAGATTATACTGCCTTCTTTAAAAAGAGTCATGAAGTGCTCCTTTCTCTATTTTCCAAAAAAGTTTAAGATTGGTATTATTTCTTCCTTAAATGCTTAAATTAATTCACCTGCGAGACATTTCCACCTGCAATTTTGTCTCTGGAGGGGTTTTTAATTACATATTCAATGTCTTTAGCAGATAACGATTATTCATGTCTTCTATTTCTTTTTGTGTTCGTTTAATTGAAATTGTTTAAAAGAACATTTCATCTAAGTAGACAATTTTTTTCATGCAAGGTTATATTCCCAATATCCTCTAATATTTTAACAGCTTTGTTGAGATACAATTAACCCACTTAGAGCACACAACTCAGTGATATTACTGTAATCACAGACTATACAACCAAAAGGAAACCCATATCCACCAGCAGTCACCTCCCACCTTTCTCTAGGCCCCACCCCACCCTCAGCAATAGGCAACCACTGATCTTCTTTCTCTCTCTGTAGATTTGCCCATCCAGAAATTTTATATAAATGGAATCACATAATATATGGTCTTTTGTGATTGCCTCCACTTTGCATGTTTTCAAGGTTCATCCATGTTTTAGCATGTATCAATAGATCATTCATTTTTATGAACAAATAATATTTCATTGTATGGCTTTTGTTTATTCATCCTTTAATGAAAATTTGGGTTGTTTCCATGTTTGGCTATTATGAATAATGCTGCTATGAACATTCATGTAAAGTTTTTGCCAGACTGTTTCCAAAACAGCCGTACCATTTTACATTCCCACCAGCAATGTATGAGAATTTCAGTTTCTCTACGTCTTTGTCAGCAGTTGTCTGTTTTTTTTTAATTTCAGCCATCCTAGTGGATATGGAGTGGTATCTCACTGTGGTTTTGACTCGCATTTTCCTAGTGGCTAATGATGTTGAGCATCTTTTCATGTGCTTATTGGTCATTTGTATACATTCTTTGGAAAAATCTTTATTCAGATTATTTGACCAATTTTTAATTGTTTTTTTAAAATGATGAATTGTAAGAGTTTTTAAAATGATACATGTCCTTTATCAGACACATGATTTTCAAATATTTTCTTCCATTCTGTGGGTCTTTTCACTTTCTTCATGTACTTAGAAACCTTTTATCTTTTTTTTTTTTAAAGGAATGCTTTTTTTAAAAATTTTATTTACTTATTTATCTTTAGAGGGGAAGGAGAGAGGGAGAGAGACATCAATGTATGGTTGCCTTTCACGCGTCCCCTGCTGGGAGTTGGCCTGCAGGGAACTGGCCTGCAACCCAGGCATGTGCCCTGACTGGGAATTGAACCGCGATCCTCTGGTTCGCAGGTCTGAGCTCAATCCACTGAGCTACACCAGCCAGGGCCCCTTTTATCTTTTTAATGTCTATGAAATATGTAGTGCTGTCTCCTTTTACATTCCTGATATTGATAATTTGTATATTTGCTATTTTTTAGAAGATTTTATTTACTTACTTTTAGAGAGAGGGGAAGGGAGGGAGGAAGAGAGGGAGAGAAACATCAATGTGTGAGAGATACATGGATTGGTTGCCTCTCCCATGCCCCAAACTGGGGACCTGAACCCAGGCATGTGCCCTGACTGGGAATCGAACCAGTGCCTTTCAATTTACCAGATGGCACTCAATCCACTGATCCATACCAGCCAGGGCTGTAACTTGCTATTTTGTTTTATTCAGTTTTATTAGGAATTTAACAATTTTATTACTGTATTTTTTTAGACCATGAGACACACCCAGGTTTTAGAGGAAGAAAATAGGAAAAAAATTTTGAAGCAAAAAACATGGTAAAATATTTAATAACATAAATAACATAACATTTTACCAATATAAATGTAAATAGAACTCAACAGCAGCATCGACAACCATTATTCTTCCCAAATGTGGGGGGTATGTCTTATAGTCAGAAAAATATGGTAATCTTTTCAAATGGCCCATATTTAGTTTTACTTGTTCTAATTTGTCTGTCTTCTCTGTTATTGATTTCTGCCTACTTATTCACATTACACCAATTAGTTCAATTATACCAAATATATAGAATTACTAGTCATTTATTATTATTTATTATTTACATATTTATTATATATTATACCATTCCTTTTATTATTTTGGATTTAATTAGTTCTATTTTTCTAGAAGAAAGTGTGAATCAATAATTTTAACCTTTTCTAATGCATGCGTGCAAAGCTATACATTTCCTTCTATGCAGTGTTTTAGCTGCATCGCCATTTGGGGGTGTTGTATTTTTATTACTTGTGATTTAAACATTTTCTAATTTCCATTGTGATTCTTTCTTTTTTTTTTTTTTTAGTCTGGCATCAATTTTTCTTATATATATATATATTTTATTGATTATGTCATTATAGTTGTTCCCATTATCCCCCTTTGCCCATTCCACCTGGTACCCCCCATTCCCTCTGGCAATGTTTCCTTCTAGTTCATGTCAGTGGGTCATGCATGGAAGTTCTTTGGCTTCTCCGTTTCTTGTACTGTTCTTAACATCCCTGTGTCTACTCTGAATCTACCAATTATACTTCTTAATCTCTGCACCTTTTTCCCCATTATCCCCCTCTCCCTCCCCAACCAACAATCCTCAAAATGGTCTCTAAATCTATGATTCTGTTTCTGTTCTGTTTGTTTGCTTAGTTTGTTATTTGGACTTAATTGCTGGTAGTTGTGAATTTGTTGTCATTTTAATGTTCATATTTTTGATCTTCTTCTTTTTCTTAAATAAGTCCCTTTGACATTTTATATAATAATGTCTTGGTGACAATGAACTCCATTAGCTTTACCTTGTCTGGGAAGTACTTTATCTGCTTTTCCATTCTAAATGATAACTTTGCTGGACAGAGTAATTGAGGTTGTAGGTCCTTGCTTTTCATCATTTTGAATACTTCTTGCCAGTCCCTTCTGGCATATAAGATTTATTTTGAGAAATCAGCTGACAGTCTTAGGAGAACTCCTTTGTAGGTAACTATCTGTTTTTTTCTTGTTGCTTTTAAGATTCTCTCTTTATCTTTAACTTTTGGCATTTTAATTATGATATGTCTTGGTGTGGTCTTCTTTGGGTCCATCTTGTTTGGGATTCTCTGTGCTTCCTGAATTTGTATGTCTATTTCTTTCATAAAAAATAAGTTTTTCATTATTTTTTCAACAAATTTTCAATTTCTTGCTCTTTCTTTCTCTTCTTCCTGCAAACCTATGATTTCAATGTTGATACATTTGAAGTTGTCCCAGAAGATCCTTAGCCTATCCTAGTTTTTTAAATTAATTTTTTTTCTTCCTTATGTTCCAAATCACTGATTTTATTATCAACTTCATCTACTCCATTGTTTATTCCCTGCAAATTTTTCTTTATTCCACTTAGTGTAAACTTCATTTCTGCCTGGGTATTTTTTATATTGTCGAAGTGCCCAGTGAGTTCCTTGAGAATCCTAATAACCTGTTTTGAACTCTGCATCTGATAGATTGCTTATCTCCATTTTGTTTATTTCTTCATCTGGAGTTTTGTTCTGTACTTTTAGGCCATATTTCTTTGTCTCCTCATTTTGGCAGTCTCCCTGTGTTTGTTTCTATGTACTAGGTAGAGCTGCTTTGACTCCCTATCTTATTAGCATGGCCTAATGTAGAAAAGTATACCTGTAAGTTGGATGGGGTAAGCCTTAGGTAATCACCTGGGTGGGGCAACCCATATGAACCAGGTTGATGGAGTCTCAGATATGGTGTTGCTGCTCTGTGTCTCTGTGTGGGGGAGGGCTCGGGAAAGTGGCCGTGGTATCTAGGGTTTTGTCCAGGAGGAAGCTGTCCCCTGGCATATGCCCTGATGCCAAACACTTCAGTTTCTCCCTGTGTGCTACTGGTGCCCCTCCAGCTGCTGCCCTGATACTGGAGCCCAGAGGGAGTGAGTCTCTGTAATCCTAAATCCATTTTGGGCCCTTTAAGAGGAGATTCCTGAGAATCCTGCAGTTTATTCCTTCACCCCAACCCCCTCTGGAATTTATAATCCAAAGTCATGGGGACTTACCTTCCTGGCACTGAAACCCTGGGCTCGGTAGTCTGGTGTGGGGCTGGAATCCCTAGCTCCCGAGGTATCTTCCTGATTTTTATCCACCACACATGGGTGTGGGACCACATATTCTACATCTTGTGTCTCTGAGTCTCTACCCCTCCTACCCATCTGGATGAATGTGGCTTCTTTAATTCCCTGGTTGTTGGACTTTCATACAGCTTGATTTTCTGATAATTCTGGGTGATAGTTGTTTTGTATTTTAGTCGTAATTTTTGCTATGGTTGTGTGAGGAGGCAAGCCATATTTACTTATGCCTCCATCTTTTTAAAAATATATTTTATTGATTATACCATTACAGTTGTTCTATTCCCCCCCTTCATTTCCCTCAACCCTGCACACTCCCTCCCCCACCATTCTCCTCCCCTTAGTTTATGACCACGTGTCTCAAGTTCTTTAGAGTCTATATTTGCCCCACTATTCTTGCCCTCCACCTTATCTATTTTGCCCCACTATTCTTGCCCTCCACCTTATCTACCTACCGTCTATGCTATTTTCTGTACCTTCTCCCCCCTTCTCCTCCTCCCACTCCCCTGTTGCTAACCCTCCATGTGTTTTTCATTTCTACGGTTCCACTCCTGATCTAGCTGTCCACTTAGTTTGCTTTTGTTTTAGGTGTGGTTGTTAATAACTGTGAGTTTGCTATCTTATCATTGTTCCTATTTTTTATCTTCTTTTTCTTAGATAAGTCCCTTTAACACTTCATATAATAAGGGCTTGGTGATGATGAACTCCTTTATTTCTATGTGGGGGCGGGGTCAAAGAGGAGTAATGGCGTCCCGTCTGCCCCCTCCTGCCTCGGCCCCCACAGGTGCAGTACCCGGCCCACGCGTTTCGTCCCACTGCACTGGAGTGTGCCGTCAGCCCTCGCCCCCTGGGGCCTGCGTGATCCATCTCACTGTGCGAGAATGTGCGACTGCAGTCACTCTGCCCCACACCCTGACTGGGCCCGGGCCACTTGCGCGCCTAGGTCGGGGGATCTGTCCTGCCCGACCCTGCTCCACTGCTGGCTCTGCCCCTCTTACCGTCCTGGTTGAACGGTTAGTTGTAGTTGGACTTCCGTATAATTCAATTTTCTGTTCTTTGGCTGTGTCTTTGTTCTCCAAACCTTTGTTGTATTCAAACTTGGTTGTGGGAGAAGGCACAGTGTTTCCACCTATGCCTCCATCTTGACTGGAAGTCCTGGCATACATTTTTAATTTCAGGAGTAGTATTTATGGGTCTTGAGATTACTTATCTTGGTGCCACACAGGGCTGCCTGTCAGACATCTGAGGTCCTGAAGGAGGCAGGTTTCTCACTTAGGTGAAGGCACCTGAAAACCCTATAGATTGTCCCCCTGCCACTAATTTCCTCTCTTCAGGAGGGCCAAGGATGCCCCACTTTCAAGTAATCCTGCAAGTGACAGGAGCTCAGGTAGTCCACTCCAGTCCTGGCAGAGGCCTTAGGGAAAAGGCTCCACTATGATTATTTCTTTGACCTATAATTAACCAATACGCTATTTACAAGTGGTTCTACTTTTCTATTCTCAGTTTCTAGTATGTTTCCACGGTGGCATAAGAACATACTTTGCATAATTTCACTTTTTAAAAACATTTAAAAGTTGCACCTGACTGGCGTAGCTCAGTGGATTGAGTGCAGGCCTGCAATCACATCATCGCAGTTCGATTCCCAGTCAGGGAACATGCCTGAGTTGCAGGCCAGTTCCCAGCAGGGGACTCACGAGAGGCAACCATACATTGATATTTCTCTCCTTCCCTTCCCCTCTAAAGATAAATAAATAAAAATCTTAAAAAAAACATTTAAAAGTTGCCCTATGAGTCAACATATTGTCTATTTGGCAAACATTCCATATATACTTGAAGAGAATATATATTCTGTACTTCTTGGAAATAGTGTTCTGTATAGGTCAGTTAGATGGAGTTGGTTCATAATGTTCAAATATTTTAGATTTTTATTGATTTTTTCTGATTCTCATGAGATATTGAGATAGGTATATTAAAACCTTTGACAATGATTATGCATTTATTTCCCCGTTTAGCTCTAACACTTTAGTTTTTATATATTTGAAGCTATATTATTAGCTACATACAAACAGAATAACAGGATTGTTAGTAGCTTTACACTGAATTTTTTATCATTATGAAATGTCCCTCTTCATTTAAAATAATACTCTTTAAAGTCAAATTTATGTACTAGTATTACGGTCACATGGTGTATTTTGTTTTGGGGGCTAGTGTTTACATGGTATATCTTTTTAACCCTTTCACATTGTCTGTGTCTTCTTGTCTCTTGAATCCAGTCTGAACATCTTTTAGTTCATTTATATTTAATGGTACTACTATTATAGTTGGATTTTAGTGCACAATCTTTGTGTATTTTACTCATATTATCTGTTTTTCTATTTGTCCTATCTATTATTTGTTCTTTTATCCCTCTTTTCTTTATTAGTTTGGGTTAGTCAATATTTTACCTCTTCTATTAGGTTTTTAATTAAACCTGTTTTTCTTTCGGTAGTTACCCAAAGCAGTGGTCCTTAAACTTTAGTGTGCCTCAGTTCTTAAAGAACTTGTTCAAACATAGATTTCCATAAATGACCATAAACTGTGTTCTGAGACATTTCATGGTCTGGTAGAGTTGAAAAGTCATTCAATGCCACGAAGGAACTGTGGGTCTCCAGAGCCCTCTATATTGCCATACTCTGTGTCCTGCTCAAAAGTGAAGTCTGCTGCTGGGTGGTAAGATGGGCACAGGAATCTCCTTCCTTTACCACTTGCAATGTGGGTCTCTGGAGGTGATACAGGTGCTTTTTTACACTTCCCATGCCGTTTGCACTGGTCAAGGGGAAGTTTTATTACAGGTGGAGAATGCAATATACAGAGAGTTGCTTGCTTCGTCCAGTTGCAACTCATAATCCTCTTGTCTTCTATTTCACCATAGCTGCACTTTTCAGGGTTGTAAACACTCATCTCCTTCAGGAAAAACTTGTTTAGAAAACCACTGTTTACTATTCTGGTCAAGAACTTCCAGATGATCCCCTTCTCTGATTCCAGGAAAACTACAGTGTGATTCTGACATGGCCCAGCAGTGGTGTCCATGGCAATTTTGGTGAGGCAGTATCTGACCATCGTCCCAGGAACCGCAGCCTGTTGATGAAAGGCACAGCCTCATCTGCGAGCAGGTGTGTTTTGATGAAGTTCAGGGTATCTTCAGGAAACTCCTTAGAGGTGGCATATTTTTCTGAGCAGGAGGAGCCAGCACAGCAACCTGGCCTAGGCTTAGGCATCCATCAGAAACTGGTGTCTAAGTGGAATCCAGAGACTTCTGTTCTTTGAGTCTCCTGGTGGAAACATTGGCAATGTCAAGTGTGCCACAGACACAAACTACAGATGCAGGGATGCTGTTATAAGATGTGGAAAAGGCTGCCAGGACATCATCATGGCCATTAACATGAATCACATCTGTAACCACCCTTGTCCTGAGTGGCAGGAGAGCCATGTATCACCTCTTCCCTCCCCAACATTGCTCTTCCATGTCACAGCCTTTGCAAGAATTCTGAAAATTCTTAATATAGCTTAGAGCAACACATTGTCAGAAAATATAAAAATAGTAATTCTGGAAAAATTGACAAAAATACAAAAGTACTCACAGCTGCTTAAAAAAGGGTCAAATATACAAAATGCCTTTACTTTTCATAGCCATGTAACTATTTTGCATAGGTTCTATAAAATCTGTTCCCTTTCTACCAGGCCATAATTTAAAAATCGCTTATGTGACCATGGCCCTGCCTCAGATCTTACTGAATTAGGCATGGCGAGCCCATTGTTAAACAAGGTCCAAACAATTGGTGAAAATGAATTAGATGGTTCAGTAGACAGGCTGATAGGAACCATATCTTACATATTAAAGTAATGACAACCTTATGAGCTTTCAAAGCCTCCAGTGTTAACTCTTCAGTTTTGGTATCACATGGCTCTAGTTTTATTAACCAGATTATAAGAAAGTCTTTGCCCACTAAACAACAGCTTTTATCACACTTACATAAAACAAATAAAACTAGACCAAATAAAACAAAACATCAAAATAGTGATACTGCATCAGAAAAATCACTAAGCAAATATATGTGGTCAAAGCCATGCCTCGGGGGGAAATTTAGAGGCAAAATTGACACCTTAACAGGATAGGTCAACAATGCACATCACATTCCGGAGTCAGAACACAAAACCACACTGTGCCGTAAAGGGTTAACCCAGCACGCCCAGGTTGTACAAACCTTTCTTATTCCAAACAAAGGTTTGGCCCTTGCTCAGCTCTTGGGAAATAACTGCTATGCCCTCGGAACATCCTGCCTGATAAGGATGTTGTTGTTTCCCCGGGGATCCTAGGCTTTGCCAGTCTATGCTAAAGACAGGCTTTACGGTGGGAGCCCTTGGGTCATGAGGTGCTAGTTTGAACTGTAGAGGGACTGGAGATTAAAGGTCAGCCACAGAGCTGGTCAGCCGTGCCTGTGTGACCAGCCTTCAATTGGACACCATGGCTGGAAGGAGCTTCCCTGGATGGCAATACTCCAAGCATGTCATCACACATCAACGCAATAAGAATTAAGTGCTGTCTGTGTGACCTCGCTGGAAGAGGATAATTGGAAGCTCATGCCTGGTGTCTCCTAAATTTTGCCCTATGTCCCTTTCTCAGGTGCTGATTTAAATCTGCATCCTTTCACAGTGAACACTATAGCCATGCATATATCAGCTTTTCCGAGTTCTTTGTGTCCCTTTAATGAATCTTTGAACCCAAAAGTTGCCTTTGGGGGCCCCTGAAAAGATACTTTACAGCCCTGAGATAAAGCAACAGCGAAAAGTCGCCCTGTATAGTTAGTTCTTATTCCTCCCAAGTAAAAGAAGCCTTAGAGTCTTTTCTAACAACAAACAAAAAAACCCCCAACTATTTCCCTGATTTGGAAATGTTGGTGTCTAAAGATATATAACAACTTTTTTTGCATATGACAATTACATGGGAATACTGTCTTCCACCTGGAATAATTTGATAAGGCTAAAGCTAGGTCTATCTTGGAAGTTATCTCTGCATATAAAACACCTTTTCTTTTCCAAATGCTTCAGTCTCTGAGTGGGTTCTGTTTTAGTTCAGCAGGTGGTAGTCTGAATCTATAATATTTTAGTAGACTGGTTAAGAGAATCAAACTCTACTTTTGTAGCATATCCAGAGGAATGCTGGGAAGTAGTTCTGAGAATTAGAAATCACAGGCAAATATCCTACCCAAATACCAAAGGCACACAATTTATAACTTGGAAATGAATTCTTTCAACTCTGACACTGAATTTCCAAGCTTTAAATTTATAGCTTATTTTTGGAAAAATGAAGGTAATAGTGCCTTTCATTCTGTGTTCAAGCATTCAATATTTAAGATATTAATAGTCTTCTTTCACATGTATTACATATTTTTAATTAGTTATATCCAAAAAATTATTTTTAAGGTATTCAGGGGACTTTTGCTAGAAAGTATGAACTATAAAATCATTAGTATTCCACAGAATGCTCAGGGGAATCTTTAGATTTAATTTTAAATGGGTTTCCTGTGTACAATGTGATTTATGTTTTAAATAACACATTTGCAAAGTCAAAAGAACCTACAGTGATGAGAAGTGAAATACTTTCCAATTCAGCAAGGAGATTCTGGATGACTGCCCTGTAAACATTAATCATATATTTCAGGCAAGAAACGTTTTACATTCTGTACTAGTTCAGTAATAAATTTTTATAAGAAGTACCCTACAAAAGTCAACATACATTTAAGAAAAAAACGAACAAAAAATACCTTACAAGGTTTTCCAGAAGTTATCCTAAACTTTACTTAATCATATTAGCAAAATTTGTTCAAAAGTACATTATTTTAGCTACAACTAGAAGGTCTGGCTCACTTCACAGTCATCTTTTGGTAAAGACTAAAATCTCTTTAACTATTTGAACAACTTTAACATTTGTAATGGTGAAACGTTTACAGGTGGGTAGAATTCCATTACTAACATCATTGTAATGCTCGCTTCCCTAGGGCGTTTCTTCCTATTCTGACTGTAGCTCAGAGCTGACATGGACACAAAAACATATGTTGAATGAGATATCAAAAGTAACAGAAACAGAGCCTGTAAGTTAGTAGTTTATTTTTAGGTAAGATATTTACATTCTCCACTCATTAAAAAATACTCAATCAGATCACTGCTCAGTAAAATGACATGTTTTTAAAGAGTGCCACGTTGGTGGTATATCAGGTTCCTACGTTGTTTTTTTTTTTTTTTTTAGTGCCGGTGACTGTTCATGATCAGATATATAGGGTTTGTCAAGGGATACAGCTTTGTTCCATTTCAGATTCAAGGCATGCATAGTTCCCCCCCCCCCCGCCCACAAATCTCAAATATTTACGAATTTTAAAACCGTCTCAAGCACCTGCATACCAACTGCTTTCCCAACCCGTAGGCCTGTACTTGGTTAGACTCTACACAGAGGCAGCGACTAAACTGCAAAAATGGCTGAGGAACAGTGAGGTCATTTGTCAAGGGATCCACAGCGGATATACTGTGTTCACATTCAAAAGGCTACATTTTTCTAATGTAGGTGGGCCAGTGGTTGGAAAGAGTATTCTATATAGACAAGGTATTCGTTAGAATAGGACTTCTGTCTGTAAAACTTGCAAAACAGACTTGGACTAGTGTTTCTGGATTAAAAGGACTGCCACAAACCATAGGAGATTGGGGACTACTCCTATTTTAAATGGACTACTTCACCTTCCTTCACAACATCTTTTGAATTCATTTCTTTTGAACATTTACTAAGAGCCAATTTTTTCCAAATAACATTTAGTACATTCTAAATTATAATCGAGTATTCACAAAGTTTCACAGAACACTACCTTCTCTATGTGTGATGCACTCTGGTATTTTTAATGCTATTCTACATCATTTAAAAATGTTGGCAGTGACCCACTTAACTGATTTCACAACCCTTTAACAGGATATGACCTGCAGTTGGAAAAACACTGACTTGGTCCAACAGATGAAAAAGATGGAGTATAAGGAAACTGAGTGGCTTAAATTCATAAGGAAAATGAGTGGTAATCATTTGCATATTCTGTGTGCAAGGCAATAATTGGCCTCCAGAATGTAACTTTTCTGTATATTATTTACATCAGTTTAATTTAGCAGTCCCCAATCTTTTTGGCACCAGCAGGGGTTGGGGGGGGAGGAGAAATGGTTATAGGATAATTTGAGTGCCTTACATTTATTGTGCTCTTTATTTCTATTATTATTACATTGTAATATATAACAAAATAATCATACAACTCACCATATGCTAGGGTTAGTGTGTGGGCTCACCGAAACTGTGACTGAGACAAGTGCACAGTGCAGGAAAGAGGCACGAATGGAAGTGGTAAATAAAAAATAATGGGTGGACCACAAAAATAAGTGTGAGATTCTGACTTAAAGCCTGCCACCAGATGCTGCTTAATTGTCACTTGCCACTCACTGATAGGGTTTTGATATGAGTCTATAAACAACTGATTTATTATGGCCTCTGCAGTCAAACCTCCTTGCTAATGATAACGTGTATTTGCAGCTGCTCCCCAGGGCTAGCATCACTGCCTCAGCTCCACCTCAGATCATCAGGCATTAGATTCTCATAAGGAGCACACAACCCATATTCCTTGCAAAGGCAGTTGGCAGCAGGCAGAGCTCAGGCAGTAACACAGCTATAAATACAAATGAAGCCTCACTCGCTGGCCCACTGCTCACCTTCTGCTGTGCGGCTGGGTTCCTAACAGCCCACAGACCGCTACTGGTCCACGGCCCAGGGGTTGGGGATCCCTGGTCTAGCTCATTCTTGCTTGACTTCCGCTCCCCTTACTCTTCACGCCCTTACTATTTACTTCAACGTTTTTACCCAGTTTTTCTACTCATGCCTTTGAATTTGATACTGCTTACGCAGACAGTATTAAACTCCCTAGGTGAACTGGTATCTTCAACTAACAACCCTATAGAAGATTAAGAATCCTAGGTCCATACTGGCACCAGACAAAAATGCAGATAAAAACTTGTATGTTAAGATAGAGAACGAAGAAACAGCACCAGGCTAACTTTATCAATAAATGAGAACAAAGATTTAGTAGACAAATATTTGTTGTACACCTACCCTATGTTAGTCAATATACCTCTATGTCACATATTATTTTCTTCCTTGGATTATACTTAAGTATGTCTTATCTCCCACATTAAATTACAAGCCACTGGAAGACAGAATCCATGCACAATTTCTCTGAATTTCCTGTAGCATCTAGCACAATATCTTGAGATTAATAAATAGTTGATTAGAGATAAAGACTTACTGAATAAACAAGTCAAACATACCAATACACAAATAAAGAAGTACCTTGGTTCTCAAACTTCTTCCTCTTAGCAATATAATATCAAAGAGAAAGCACTGTACTGAGTGCCCACTGTCTGTGCCCACAAATATAAACAAATCAAATGTTGGAATAATCTTAACCAGTCGTTATGTAAAATGTAATCACCTATCCTTGAAAGGGGAAACTGCACCATCTGACCCAACACGCTCACTTACATGAGACCACCGAATAAGGTTAGTGTAACTTCATGATATCAATTGTCAAATACTTATTGAGAGGCTACTTATGGGCCAGGGATTGCATTAGGTGCTGGGCTACAGTGGTGGACAAGAGTTCTCAGGGAGCTTTCAGTCTGTAGAGAAGACAATCACCAGAAAGCATAAGTGCAGAGACAGGAGGAATCCCTCGAAGACGCAGCGAATCAGAGTTCAGGTAAAGCAAGGGTGGGAGGGGAAGGCTTAAAGAAGGGTTCTTAGAGGAAGCAATAGATTGAGATCTGAACAATGAGGGAAAGCTAGATGAGCAAGATCTAGGCAAGAAAGTCTAGGCAGAAAATATGGTGGGTAACTGCACCCTTATTTTAAAAGAATCTGGAAAGCTCATTATATTCTTCATAGAACTTTACCTTCCTTTGCTGATTCATAATGCCCTATGCTCGTCCTCCAACCACCAACCCCGGATCCAGCCTCCCGACATTACAGACTGCTGCACTGCTCATGGACAAGCCTTACGCTGGACAAAACTGCTTCAGAGCATAAAGTAACAAGAGATCGACTTGACTACTGTTTTCTGCAAAACTGCTGAACACATGGGTATACAATGGAGCGTGGGTATATATAATAAACATGCACCAGGAAGACAAAATCCACCTAATCCTTTAAATAATTCACCTACAGCTATAGTAAAAACAAACTCTGGCCTAGATATTATTTGAACACTTTAATTTTATAATTTGATTATATCTAATTTTCCTTACATAAGAAAACACAAAAGAGGGATTAGAGGAGGAAAGTTACATGAACATAGTACAAAGGTAACAGCTGAGGCCTGGGCAAGACCTATGGAATCACCAAGAAGTAAACTTGTTTTCAGATCACTGACAGTCAATCGTTTTTGTTTACCCTCACTTTGCTTTAACTAAAAGGTGCATGGCACCCATAGTGATTTCTTTGAAAACCTTACAGGGGCTGTTACATCTTGGAGAGCTTTTCTTGTATCTACAGGAGTCAGCTTGAACTTATCTAAACCTCACATGCAGTTCAGTGTTCTTGGTGGGTACAGCTTTAGAGACAGCACAGCAGTGTTCCAGGACACCCCTGCAGGGGTTCGACTGTCCACACCAGCAACGGCCGCTGGGGCATTGCGGGCTGTGGTGCACACTCCTCAGATTGTGCACGACCTACTGACTTTTCCTTCTTAGTTTGATTTCTCACAAGTCAAATTTAAATTTTTCGTTTATCATAAAACTAAGAATAACACTTTCCAGCTAAAATTGTATTTTTAAAGGATATACAAAAAGCTCAAAAATAATTTTGGAGTCTATCATCCCAGTCAGCTAGCCTCCTATATTACCTCCTTTTAATCTTCTACTGCTGAAAATCGAGCATTTCCCTTTGACTCTCGCATCTTTAGCTACAACCTAGTAAAAATGGTGAGGTTGCCAATGACCCGAATAAGAACAGTTAGTTCAAGATTCCAATCCCTATTTCCAGGATTAGAACATTTACAATACCTGTTGCTTTAAACACTCGAACTTTTTAGTTTCGCAGTTTCAAAGTTGAGACCTGCCTGGGCTAGAAAGTTCCAATTTCACTTTTTCAATTTCTGATACATAAAAAACAAACAAGCCTGTTTTTCACTTAAGTGAACGCGATCGATGATATCTCACCAAGTTTCTGCTGAGCAGAGAGCACAGCTGCAGGGTTGCTACAGCAACCCCTGTACACAGACCACAGCTTGCCCCAGTCCAGGAAGGAAATCATTTGCTCCACCCCCAGAGGAGTCAAAGGCTCTGGCAAGCAGCGGTCAGTGAGCTGAGACACATTTTCAGTCCAGCAGGTGTGACGGAGGAACAAGAGGCCATTCTTTATTGTCTCTCAGTGAGAAATGTCACCCCAACAACCAGACTCCAAACCAAATTTCTTTGTGATTCTTTATTTCTGTATTACTTACCTGCTCCTACTAGAAACTTGAGCTAGGGTACAAGCCAAAGCAATGTCCTCCCAGGCACACAGAAAAAGAAAAAAACAAACACAAAAACCAAAACCTCACCTTCCACACTGCCCATTACCTCCCCCCACCAAAAATCCCAAGATTTTCCCATTTTATGAAGAATATTACCATTTTTATGAAGAATGCACTTTGACTCTTGCTTTCAGGCTTTAAGCCATATATACTTAGGTTCTTGACACTTTTTCCTCCACTCAGATTTACCATTTATTGAGTTTGTACTCAGTGCCAACCCTTTTGCTGGACGCTTTACAGGTTACTTCATCTACTCCTCAAAATATAACCCCCACTTTACAGATGAGAAATGAGGGTCCAAAAATGTATTTGGTGTCCGAGCTACTAGACAGTGGAGTCACAATGTGAACCCACGATACCTAATTCTGAAATCCTGTTTTTTTCTACCACACTACACTAATTTTGTAAGAAAATTCTAAATTTAAATATTCAAGCATTCCTTAAAATGACTTAAAATATTTTATGGTATTTTTAGAAATAAATTTTCACAAGTAATCATTACTAATAAATGAAATACATTCAGCCATCTTCCTAAGTGCATAGAAAACAAAGGCACAGAAAGAGAGGGCTACATTATGGTCCTAGCGAGGGCTTTTTTGGTTGTTATTGGTGGTGGGTTTTTTGTTTTTATTTTGGCTGAGTCTAAATTACAGAAATCACATTATTGAGAATGAAAGGCAAAATAGCAAAATAGGTAAGGTGGCAAAACTGCGTTTAGATGACGTGCTCTGCGGAACATCTCTGGGGCTGAAGGAGCTGATGGAGGGAAAATGAAAGTGGGTGGACACACGTGCCTATTTAAACCAGAGGAAGAAAAATGTTTACCTCTGCCGTTAGCTATTTCTGAGGACCATTCCAAGTATCAGTCTGCCCATTTTCAGTCATCTCTCCACTCCAGGTATGGAAAGGCCTTCTAACATAGTACTGCACATCTTCTCTCACTGAGAATGAATCCTCGTTCTCTCCAGGAAGACCAGAACTGTCCCCTTCACTCACACGCACTTTTGGGAATTTCCCAGGAGGATGTGAAGACTGTTTTCTGAAACCAGTTTTCCTAGCTCCCTGAGACTCTGACCAAAAAGTCTGCTACACCCATCGCTTGAGCACTCCCCAGCTTCAGATTCGGTGCGGATGCACCTCCATCTCTGTCCCTTTGGAGTCCCCATTCCTTAAGCTGATGGCCTGCTTTCTCCCTTCCAGTGTGCCTTTTCTGTCTGGCTTCAGTTTTATTTCAATGTCTTCGATCCTTCTGTTGTCCCAAAGGATTTCAGTGAGAAACCAAAAAAAGTTCAGAAGAGTCATACTAGTTTCCACAGGCTTCAGGAAAGATAAATCAACTAATGTAAATTTCTGATAAAGCATACACAGAAATCTCTTTATAACACTGATTTAAAAAAATAAAAAAATAAAAATGTAGCCTATTTCCCCCAATTTTTGCTAGATGAAGTAATGAAATGTCCAACTTCTTCCTATACTTTCCTATAAAAATTAAAAATTTGCCAGTTTTGTGGGTCCTGGAAATTCACATTCTTGATTCACATTGATTAATATTATACATAATGCAAAACTAAAAGCCATCCAAAGTTGTAGTTATAAAACTAGATTTGTAAAAGAGGATGACGATGGTAGAGGAAAGCTTCTATGGTTGAATTGTCACCTAAAAATGAAGTAACCGTGGGTTCTTATTTGTGATTGCCATAGAAACTTGGGCTAAAGGGCTCTTCACAAAGCTTTTTTATTTCCAAAAAAAAAAGAAAGAAAAACAGCTTAAAGATCTAAAACAAGACAGGGACGAGGCACCAGGAGAGTTAAGAACCTTTCCACACTGTTCATTCTATACAGCTTCCTAGGGTCACAGGCTCACAGGCCCACCCGTAGAGAAAGAGGAACAGCACTTGACATGATATTTCAAATTTAACTTGATTTAAGTATCATCAATCTGGTATAATTTCTTAGATTTAGCTTGCGATATCTGAGAAGTGAACATTGTTCTAAAAGTGAACACTGTTCTAAAATATTAGTATTTCAGTCAATAAAAAAACCCCAATCATTTATTATTTGGGATTCTTAGGAGGTCATTGGGCATTAATTAAAAAAATACTACAACTTGACACTTTATAGAGGCTAGAAACATAATTCAAAATTTCATAAAGGTCTATTAAATTACAACCACTTCAGACAATTTAGGATCTCACTGACAGAGTTCGCTTAAGGTGATAGTTCTGGTAGTGTTACTGTTCCCACATGATATCATCTCTCCTCAATTTTGTTTGAAGATTATGGACTTGTATTGGATGAAAGTTGCTGTTCTTCTGAAGAGAGTTATTTAGCAAACATTTTCTGGGGCTATTTTTTATGTTCTTTGATCCTTTAGGGTTTCTATCTTCTCGTTGAATACTTGAAGATTCATTCACCTTTGAATTTTGAACTTTTTGCTGAAGTTTACGAACCTGGAGAGAAAAAAATCTAACATTTTAGTCAAAAACATTAAAAATATACGCTATAATAGATGGATTGGATTGACAGTTTAAAAATTACATAAAATTAAAAAGCCCATTAAGCTTTTATTTATTGAATACCTATTTGACACCTAGTACTGTGCTAATCAGGTAGAAATGTAATAAAGAAAACAATCCTTGCTCTCAAGCAGCTTACTACTTTTACTAGTGAAAGAAAAGCATACACATGACAGCTAGAGAGTAATTCAAGCTGGGATAACCTGGAGTAGGACAAAAACTGTGAATCTGAGAAGGACAAAGTGGGAGAGTCAATGTAGGGTGGAGAAGCTGAGAAGAAGGTGTATGGAGTGCGTAAAAAATATAAAACAGAGGAGAGCGGACCTTTCAAGTGACATTAACAGCAAAGATCTAGTACTAGAATGAGCATCAAGTTTATAGAGTCAAATACATGTACATTACTCAAAAGCATCTCTGAATTTAAAGCAGTCCTGAATGCCAGTAAGAACAACAAAACTGTCAAGGGAATAACCTTACCTCACTGAGGAGTACCTGGTAATGGTTGGGTGGACAGAACTACACAAAACAAAACCTATCAACCAGTCAAAACCCGTTTCCTCCAAGTCCAGTCTATTACTCAGTCTATTTCACTAATACACAGGCTGAATTTGTGGAGCTGATCCAGACACAGGTGAAGTATCTGATGTTGTTTGTCTGAGGCCATTTTAACTGCCTTAGACAAATAGAACATTTTAAATGCAGCCATTAAATGTATCATGATAAAATACTTGAAAACATAATATTTTCAAAATATAATTTATGAACAGACTGCCTAAATTTTTAAAAAAATGACTACTTTTCTATCCCCTTCAAGTTCCACCTAAGTATACAAGTTATATAATTTTCACCCTAGCACAATCATACAAAAATTTTTACTTACTGTAGCCTTAAAAGCTACTGAAGTGAAAACATTTGCTTCAAAAACATTCATTTCCCTCTGTCTTTCTTTATTGACTATAAAAGAATAAAAGCAGTAAAATTCTGCATCCTTTATTACTGTCCCATAAAGTGAGGGAGGCTTAATTGTGAAGTTAATACATCACCAACTTATATGAATGCTGAATATTACATAGGCAGATGGCTACACAATGTGACTTGAGGGATCCTGGAAAGATTCCCTCTGCCTTCTGCTCCGAAAGTGTAATGGTGCTAATAATCCAACCTATGATGTCATTGTCTTGGCATAAAATACTATAATATTCCATGATTCCTCTGTTAAAATTGTTATGCCACTCTCGGTTATTAAGAGTTCACATGCAAGGATAGGTAGGGTTCCCCTCACGGCCTCACTACAGCGGGCTGAGCACAGGGCCTCAGGGAATGCAACACAGCACAGCTTCCTCTGGGAAAGGAAAAACAGTGGTTTTGGAACTGGCCAGGTTCCTGGCTTAAGGAGCCAGGTTTGTGTATGGTACTGAGTTAGAAGACCAGTCACTGTAAGGGGCTTCATTAAGGCATTAGGGGACGGAGGGATAAGGCGGAAATGCTCCAAGGGTAACTGGGACGGCTATAAGGCATTTTCAGCACACCTCACCATTTTCCCGAAGACAGTCTGGATACATAACTAAACTTTCTTTCTCCCTTTACACTATGTTGTCTTTGAAAGTTATGTTCAGGAGAATATGTTATTCCGATAGGACAGATGGGTCTATTCTATAATAAGCCTAAGTGACTCCTGTTTATTATCTTTTCACTAAGTCATACATACAGACCTCAAATTTGGAAGGTCATACAGAGATTTAACACTGCATCCAGGAATATTATAGTTTTATTAAAATCTTTTACTAAAGCCTTCTTACACTGTCTTGATGCTTCATCAGTTTGGAAATCTGTTCTCCTTTAATTTCCATTTTTTTAATTAAATGCTCCAGTTCACATTCTATGTCTTCACAGACTGAATGGCTTTCAGTTTCCTTCATTTGACTCAGTAGTTCTTGGTGCTCTCTACGAAAGAAAAACTAGTATTAGGCCCTACTGTAGTTTATGGTATAGGTCTTTGCCATAATTAAACAATAAAATTCAATGATAAATTTTAGTCAGTTAAATATTAATCTTCAAAGACAGTCTTTTTCTATAATTAGGGATCTCTAATTAAATCTATGGTAAATATAAACAGGTTCTCATGATGTGAGATTAGATACATTTAGAAATACCTTAGACTCAGGGTCTTAACCCTTAAAAAAAGTCTGAATTTTTTTAAATTTATAGCTAAATGTAGTAAAATATTCTAATGTCCTTAGCAAGAGGCATTAGAGTACTCTCTTTAGTTCTAACTTTGGAATTATTAATGTAGGATCTTTGGAAGAATTCCAGTTATAGAAGTATTTGCCAGATAAATCTCTAAATTAGGTGACAGCCTACTCAAGAACTAGTTACCTATTCTACGTTGCTCTTAGTTCAATTAGCTGGCCAGCCAAATCATATATTTTCTGAAATTTTGTTAAATATATATTTAAACCTGGGACTTAAAATACGTGTCCCATTCAGAATCTTGTTTACTATGGATGCTTCAACTTGTAATGCAGACCAGCCAGAGTCTAAAAGAAGAAACTGCATTCCTACTTATCAAATGAAATCATTAACTAAAAAATGATAAAAAACAAAATCTTCCTTATAAAAGCTTTTATGAGTGATAATTTAAGATCACCAGACCCCACTTTTTGACTGTCGGTAATACTGGTGTATGTATTCAGATCTTGGGAATACAGAAACTCCTTAGATTGAAACAGTAGTAATTTCACACAGATGAAAATTTAAATCCAGTGGTATCAATAAATACAATGAAAAAATCAGTGACAAAAAATGTGTAGATCAAAGTAAGTCCAAATGGCTAAGTAAGGCCATTAAGAATTTATAAATGGCCCTGGCTGGCGTAGCTCAGTGGATTCAGCGCGGGCCTGCGAACCGCACGATCGCGGTTCGATTCCCAGTCAGGGCACATGCCTGGGTTGCAGGCCAGTTCCCAGCAGGGGACCCATGAGAGGCAACCATACATTGATACTTCTCTCCTCCTCTCCTTCCCTTCCCCTCTAAAAGATAAATAAATAAAATCTTTAAAAAAAGAATTTATAAATGGCACTGTTGTTCTTAAGACTAAGAAGGAAAAAAGTTCCAAAATATCTTGCTGCTTCTTTGAATAAAGAATAAAAATACTTACATACTCATTTGGTCCAGTTCATCTTGCATTGCCACCAAAAGTTCAGACAAATTGTCACAAATGGAAACAGATTTTTCTGAGTCAAGAGGTACCACTTTACACTGGGAAGTTGTCTTTGTAGGCTTGTAGCGACATCTAGGCTCAGAAACGTCAGCAGGTTTCTGAAGAACAGGTGGCCCGTGATGTTGCATCATGTGCAGGAGGTTTTGCACACTTGCATTTACAGGATGGCGGGCACTGGCGGGCTTCAGGGGAAAACAAACAGCTGAGAACAGTTTCAAGGGACTGATGGCATTTAAATACAACTTAAAACAAAGCAGGAATTTTTTTGAACAAGTATCTTCGTTTTTCCCCCTCTTACCTTCTCAGCCACAATAGGTAGTGATCCAAACTTCGAATAAATTTGCTGAGGTGGTTCTCTTTTTAAACATTTAGTTTTCTAAATATTGAGAAAAGAAAAAGTAGACAAAAGTATTTTAAAACACACTTGGGACATGAAGAAGGCTCAAACCTCAAACAGAAGTCTCAAATAGTAAATAGTCTGATGAGAAAATAGGCATAAAGCAGAGATTTCTCTGAAGATGACATTCAGATGGCAAATAAACAGATCAACAGATGCATTATCATTAGTCATTAGGAAATTGCAGTTTACAGTGAAATAGCACTATACACTTACCAGAATAAAATAAATCAAAATAAAAACGACTGATGACACCAAATGCTAGCAAGGATATGAAGAAACTGAATTGTGCATACATAGTTGGTGGGAATGCAAAATAATACAGTAACTTTGGGAGCTTCCTGTAAAACTAAAGATATACTTATCATATGACCCAGCGACTACACTCTTCAACATTTCTCCCAGAAAAACAAATAGTTATTTTTACATACAAAACTGCACACAAATGTTCATAACAGCTTTATTTGTGATAGCCCAAAACTAAAAACAACCCAGCCCTCCTTCAATAGGTAAGTGACTAAATTGTGTTACATCTATGACATGGGCTACTAAAAGAAATAAAAAGACTGTGTTAATACTTGGATGGCTATCAGGGGAACTGGCTGGGTGAAAAGCCGATCTCAAAAGGTTACATGCTGTATGACTTCCTTTATGTAACATCCTTGTGATAAAATTATAGAGATGGTGAACAGATCAGAAGTTGCCAAGGGTTAGGGAGGGGCATGCGTAGCTACAAACGGACTGTGGAAAGAGCCTTATGGTGGTGGAATAGTTCTGTTAACAACTGTGGTGATGGTTACACAAATCTATACACGGGATAAAACTATACAAACTCATACACACATACATCTGCATACACAAGTAAGTGAATATAAAACTGGTGAAATCTGAATAAGTTCCCTGTATTGCACCAATGTCAATTTCCTGGGTTTTATACTATACTATACTATATTTATGCCAGATATTACCATTGTGAAAAACTGGTTAAAGACAGAGGGGAGCTCCCTACATGTATTTTTGTAATCTCCTGTGATTCTATAACTACTTCAAAGTAAAAAGTAAAAACAAAGCAAACAAAAATACATGATAAGGATATGGAACAATAATAAATGTTGGCAAAAACATAAATTGGTCCAATCACTTTGGACATTATCTTGTAAAGCTAAGGATGCACGACTCTTATGACCCAGCATCTAAGAGAAACTCCTGCAAATATATACCAGGAGGCGGACAAAATGTTCATGACAGTGCTGTTTATAATAACAAAAAGTGAGGAACAATCCACATGATCACCGAAAGGAGGAAGACTGAATCAAGCTTTTAGAGTCATAAAATACAATGAATCACAGGTATATAAATCAACTGGATGGATCTCATAAACTTAACACTGAATGCAAAAAGCAAACTGCTGAACAAACAAAATTAGGTCTATTTATATAAAGTTCAAAGTTATATAAAACTATTATATGTATACTTTTAATATTTTTACTGATTATGCCATTATAGTTTTCCCAATTTTCCCTCTATCCCCCCAAACCCTCCAGCATTATCCCCCTCAGTCCATGTCCATGGGTTGTACACATAAGTTCTTTGAATCCTCTGTTTCCCATACATTTATTATCTCTCTGTCTACCTTATGCTTACTAACCATGCTTCTTCTTCCCTGTAACTGTCCCCGCCACCCCCAACGGAAATCCCTCCATGTGACGTCCATTTCTCTGATTCTGTTCCTGTTCTGGTTGTTCACTTAGTTTTTGTTTTCATTGTTTTTCTTTCCTTTTAGATTCCTTTGTTGATAGTCATGGGTTTGTTGTCATTTTACTGTTCATATTTTTTATCTTTTTTTCTTAGACAGGGCCCTTTAACATTTCATATAATAAGGGCTTGGTGATGATGAACTCCTTTAACTTGACCTTATCTGGGGAAGCACTTTGTCTGCCCCTCCATTCTAAATGAAAGCTTTGCTGGATAGAGTAACCTGGGATGTAGGTCCTTGGCTTTTATGACTTCAAATATTTCTTTTCAGCCCCTCCTTGCTTGCAAAGTTTCTTTTGAGAAATCAGCTGATAGTTCTAATGGGAATCCTTTGTAGGTAATGCTTTCCTTTTCTCTTGCAGCTTTTAAGATTTTCTCTTTATCTTTAACGTTGGGTAACTCAATGATGATGTGCCTTGGTGTGTTCCTCTTTGGGTCCAAACTTCCTTGGGACTCTCTGGGCTTCCTGGACTTCCTGTAAGTCCATTTCCTTTGCCAAATTGGGGAAGTTCTCCTTTATATTCTTTTAAATAAGTTTTAAATTTCTTGGTCTTCCTCTTCTCCTTCTGGCATCCCTACAATTTGGACATTGGAACATTTCAGGTTGTTCCAAAGATTTGTAAGAGTCTCTTCACTTCTTTGAATTCTTGTTTCTTCATTTTGATTTGGATGGATGTTTATTTTTCCCTTTTGTTCCAAATTGTTACTTTACTCCTGGTCTCCTTCCTGTCACTGTTAGTTCCCTGAACATTCTGCTTTATTTCACTTTGGGTATTTTTCATTTGTTTTTTTTTTTTTTTCATTTTTCGTCCAAGATCAACCAGATCTGTGAGCATTTTGATTACCAGTGCTTTAAATTCTCCATCAGATAGAGATGGAGAATTGCTTAGCTGTCTTTCTGACGTTACACTCTGTTCTTTCATTTGGGCCGTATTTCTGTGTCTGGGTGCAGCTGATAGGTTGTAAGGGGGTGGGGCCTTAGGTATTCACCAGGGCTGTGGTGCTGCCTGTGGGGGAGTGGCTAGCCTGCTGGCCTCCAACGCACTTTTCAATGGTCTCTCAGAATCTCGTGTGAGACTGGGAGATCCTCCCACTGCAGCACCCCCAGCCATAGCCCACAGCCATCTCTGAATCCCTTTAAGTCAGCCCCTCCCACACAGCCCACCGAGCTCAGCAGCAACCCTGCCCCCAAGGTTCCTGGGTAACTGCAGTTTTTCTGAGTCAGCCCATGTAGTCCACTGCCTTACCAATCTGGTTGTTTTGGTTGACTTTTTCTTTAATTCCTTTGTTGTCAGAGTTCTATGCAGTTTGAGTTTGTGGCAATTTTGGTTGTTCATTCATTTTAGATTGGTTTTTATCCTCCTTTTGGTTGTGCAAGGAAACAAAGGGTCTCTACCTACACCTACACCTTGACTGAAACTCTTAACATCATATTTTTTATAATGAAAAAAAATATCCCTAATTTGGTGAAGGAAATAGACATACAAGCAGAGAAAGCACAGCGAGCCCCACACAAGATGGATACAAAGAGGCCCACTCCAAGACGTGTCAAAATTAAAATGCCAAAGGTTAAAGATAAAGAGATGGGAGAGCGGTGTGGGAGAATGCGTGAAGAGGTGAGAGGGTCAAGAAGTACAAATAGGTGGTTAGAGAACAGCCATGGGGATATACAGTACAGTATAGGAAATGGAGTAGCCAACGAATGTATACATATAACCCGTGGACATGAACAAAGATGGGTGAATTGTTTGAGGGAGTGGGGGGTGCTGGGTGGAGGGTGGCAAAGGGGAAAAATCAGGATAACTATAATAGCATAATCAATGAAATATAATTAAAAAATGAAGAATAAAACTATATTTTTGGAAATACGTATTTTACAAAGTGATTTATCTTAATAAATGCCAGTCGATGATAAACGTAAAATCAGAATTGTGGTTAGCCCTGAGAAGGGGGAGAGAGGATAAAATTTACAAGGGGAATATGCTGGGCTTTGTGGACCCTGAAAAGAAAGATTCATTTGACGTGAACCCCAAGAAGAAATTCCTCTGCTAAAACAGACTTAATACGGTTAACTGAGGGCCCAAATTTTATAAATAATAAAAGTCTAGTAGCCATTTGCTGATGGGCGTCTCACATACTTTGTATGCCAGAAAGATCCATAGACTGCCCTGCCTGGTGTGGCACACTGGATTGAATGCCAGCCTGTGAACTGAAAGGTCACTGGTTCCATTCCCAGTTAGAGCACATGCCGGGTTCCCAGTTAGGAGTGTTCGAGAGGCAAATGACCAATGTATCTCTCACACATTAACATTTTCTCTTTCCCCCTCCCTTTACCTCTCTCTAAAAATAAATAAATAGCCCTGGCTGGTGTAGCTCAGTGGACTGAGCGTGGGCCTGTGAACCAAAGGATCATGGTTTGATTTCCAGTCGGGACACATGCCTGGGTTGCAAGCCAGTTACCAACAGTGGACGCATGAGAGGCAACCATACATTGATATTTCTCTCCTTCTCTTCCCCTCTAAAGATAAATAAAGAAAAATCTTTAAAAAATAAAAATAAATAAAATAAAAGTAAAAACAAACAAACAAACAAAAAGAACTGTAGCCTGAATTTTCATTTTCCGCACTACACTATTCTTGTTTATGCCATTTATCCCAACCCTCTGGCCTCAGCTACCTCGGCAGAGCAAAAAGCTGGCCTGAGCTCCACTGCTCACCCTGCCCCCTCCACAGCAGGAGGCGAGCAGCAGAAAGCTTGAGGAACGCTGATAATTCAGTCACCGCATGGAAATGCTGGTTTCACTTTTCTACTGATACCTGGCCTGTCCAATCAGAACTACATGATTTAGATACCTTATTTACATAAAATGAACCTAATTGTGAATGTGGGAAGGAATTTTTGCTTTAAAAGACAGCCTCTCCTTTGTTTCTGTGGAACACAGTCTAGGTTGCTACCTGAATCTGTCTTTCCCAGGCTGCAGCTCCTTCTTGCTTCAGATAAATGCTTTTTATCCTTTATTATAATCTAAAATCAATTTTGGTTTATAGCTTTAATAGTGATGATAACGTTTTATTTCTTAAACTGGGTGGTGAGTACACCAGCATTAATTTTACTGTTATCTTTCAAGCAGACATTTTTTGTTATATATACTCTTTCATAAAACATTTTTAAAAACATAGTGCTAAGCTAATTTGTAAGTTCTTAGAAATAATTTACATTATTTCACTATTTTTGTTGGAGGGATTGAACTAGGGTGACCATTCTTCTCAATTTGCCCATGATGAGGGAGTTCACAGAACACGAGGAAAGGCTCAGGAAAACTGGGGGAAATTAGTCAACTTTAGTTAACACTTCAGCAGGAGACTGTAATAAAAAAAATGACCATAGTCCACAATGAAAAAAAACTCCCAATTTTAAGTGGAAATTTAGACAGCATAAATAATATAAGCATTCACTTTTTTTAAAAAAAGAGAATTAAATCAAAATGACTTAGAGGTAGATAAATCACAGTAGTTTTGAGTTAGTCCTTATTCACTTAAGAGTTGCTTGGTGACCTTGGATAATCAATCATTCAAGCTCCGTATCTTAGTAATAGGAATTTCAAGTAATGAAAAATAATGGCCCTATCTAAGGCTATTTCAAGCAGTTATAATTAAGAGCAAAAGAATTTTAAGTTAATTCTTCTAGTCACCACACTGAATGAGATCTCTGGTTGATTACAATCTAACCTTTTAAGAAAAGAATGAAAACTTCATAGGAAAGTTTTCCATCATCGCTTATAATATTCAGGCTGACTCTGCTTCCAAGCTCACCTTTACATTGCTGCAGTTACCATCTAGAAGTACAGCTCTGACCATGTCTTTACTCATCTTAAAAGCCTTTAATGTTTCCCACTGCTTACAGAATAAAAGTTAAAATTCTTAATATGGCACTGAAGGTCAGCCATAATTTCATCTCAAGCTATATTTTCCATTTTAACTCTCACCATGACACCATCTCATCCTCAGTACTGGACAATTATCTATGAGTTTGAGGAAAAAACAACTGTGTCCTCAGACCATAATACACTTCCCATCTCTAACAATACTTATGAATTCTCCAAGGCTGCCTTTAATGCTAATTCTTGTATGATTCCTTCACACATTCTTTGTGCAGAATCGCAATACCATGTTTACACCACTGTTGTTTTTAATTTACTTTAATATTTGTATATTTATTTGCTTCTATAAATTCCTGTCTTATTTATCTCTTTACCACCTAGAGGCAGCAGTCTATGCAAATCAAAATGCATGGGTTGAATGAACTCCACTCAGGGTACGGAAAAAGTGCCAGTGAAATAAGTAGGACTCACACACAGGTCTTCTAAGACATGATTCCACCTTTACCAATGTTGCTCCTGCCATTCTTTTAAAGCGAAGCATTAATTCTCGTGGGCCCTATGAATTTGGGATTGGAACTAACTACTTTTATAAAGTGATTTTGCTGTTAATTCGTATTTTTTTTCTTTTCTAGGAACCTTTTCTTTCCTTCATTTCTTTTACCTTTTTTCTCCCTGTACCTTTGTTACTTTTATGCCGAATAGAAAAATGTTAAAAAAAATTTCTACTAACTCATCAAAGAATGCCATAAAACAAATATAAAAATATTTCATTATTTTTCCACTGGCAAATTACTTAGCGTGATTTTGTATTTGGCTTTGCAGCTTCTAATCTCATTTTACAAACAAGATACAGACCAAATATTTAAGGAAGAAAATAAGCAAAAAAATTGAAATTAAAAAATCAAAGTAGTTTCACTGGGAAAATTGTTTTTCATTATTATAGTTTGCAAATTCTCTGAAATAAAAACATTATGAAAAACATAGCCAGACTATTATTGCACAGGAACTCTTACTTATGCAATACAAGAGTAGTCAAAGTTAAGTATAAAGTTCTCTCCGTTATTGTATCCTTAGGGGAGACTTATGGCAGTGGCCAGAATTCTCAAGCAGTGTCTCTGCTCCCACAGCAAATAGTGAACAGAAATACTCACTACATGTATATTGAACAAACAGTAATAATGGTCATCAAAACTGTAATTTCAGACTCATAAGATTAAAAGGGACTACAATTTCTTACCATTACAGATATTAAAGAAGGTTTAATACAATTTATCCAAAACACCAACTAATCTAAATAAAATATTGGTCAATCTATAAAGCACTAACTTCCCAATTCTAATTTTTTGGCAAAACCAAAGGACATAAGCATAAAAAGAACATCCTAATAAATTCTCTAGAGAAAGTCCTTCACAGGTCTATCATTTAATACTATACAGCTTACTCTTTTTATCGTGCATCTACTGCATAAAACTGCTGCCAGGATTTACTGTGTTGTCTGCATCTATTGTGTGGCTGAAGTGACTCTTTTACAATATAAAGTGTCACAAAATACATTACTCTGAGAGTTGAGTACTAGGAAAATGTTTATCTTTCTAGAGAAAACAGAATGCTTATTGTTATTTCACAAGGACATATACACTGCCCATTATACACTCGTATTTGCTTTCCTTGTCAGGCAAACTCAGCTAAGTTTTGTGCTCAACTGCTGTGGAGGTTTTGTGGAGAAAATTTACAAAATTTTCTGTCCTTACACCCCAACTTATCATCACTTCATTTATATTTTTATCTTCACTTCATAGTAGCATTGCATGTCTTTTATTATAAATCACTTCAAATTATTTTTGGAAATGGATAGGTATAAATGTTAAAAGAGTAAATAGATAAATATTAGCAAATAAAAGTAACATGTTTGCATACCTTTGAAGATTTCTTCTTTTCCTTAGATCGTTTTGAATTTGATACTGAAGACATTAAAATTCTATTGACTTCAAGTCCAGTTTGAAGCTACAATATTTAAGACAAATCTTTACAACATTGATTTTTACAATGAAAGATCAAGTCTCAGTTTATAAAGATAAAAATACTTTTTGGAAAAAAAAAGGAAACCCAAAATACTATTTTTATGTGTGTGAAGGTCACTAAATCTGTTGGTAATTATAGTCATTTTCTATTTATAAGAGAATGAATAATTTAATATATATCAACCAAACTGAAGACAATATATAACCAGGACTTTCTATGTGTGTGTGTGTGTGTGTGTGTGTGTGTATGTGTATTTATAATGTCAAAATTTCAAAACACCAGAAGACTTCTTGGCAATGCATTCAAGTATATGAATGTACTGGATGACTTACTGAGAAGTCCATTATTATAGCATAAAAAGACAAAACTAACAAGCTAGGAGGCAGAAACTAGCGTCCAGAATATAAACTTCAGTTAAGAAACTGAAGTAAAATAAAACATATGTTTTTTACTGCGATACATGAAATACTGCTCTATTTACCTCAGAAGCTTTGTCTTGAAATAGCTTACGCTGATGTTCTTCTTCCTTAAGTTTTTCCTCTAAATGTTTAATCTTGTCCTGCAAAAGAATAAAATAACTAGAGCCAAATATCCTTTGTTCCTTTTCCAAATAGAGTCCTTGGAGTCTGGATTATTAATGGTGTAGCAAATTAAAGCAGAAAGTAAGGAAAAGGAATGGCAAAAGACGCTAAGGTTTTTCCTGGCTTTCTATCTATGCTCCTTTACCTGCTATTACACATAAGAACAAAGGAAAAGCAAAGAATGTACATGCATAGGCATTATTCACTTTCAGCAACAAAACTTTGTGGGGGGGTATGTATTAAAGGTCTGGAAGGTCAAGCAATTATAGTTTGGGGCATCAGTGTTTCATTAAAAACACAGACAAATCACAATAAATGTCTATAATGTGCACAGTTGGAGCAGGGAAGGGATAGGAAGACATTAGAAATATTAAGATATGGTCCTTGTTATTTAAGAGCTTATCTTACATTTAGGAAGTCAAAAGTAATAAACGCAGAACAAACAACAGAGAAATTAATGTGATTTGGCCCAGATCAGGTATATACTTATACATAGAAGTATTTCATCTTATATCCTTGGTGTAGTTCAGACTAGGAGGACAGTGCTATTTCAAAGGAAGAGTTTCCTGAGTGTTGGAGACCTCAAGGACAGCTTTCATTGAGAAAGTCCTATGGAATGAATAGATCTGGCTGGAGAAATGAGAGAACATTTCAGGACAGGACCTAGGATAGGCTTTACTTAACTGCAAGTGGTGAAAGACAGTATTCTTAATACTCTTTAGGTAAATCATCTGAAATGAAAATGTTCTGCCATCTCAGAAGCAGCCAAAATTACAATTTCAACAGGCAAGCTCATTCATGCTGTGACAGAATATATTAACTTTTCACCTCCATAGCAGAAATTCACGTCTGGATTACTAAAAGCTGTTAAAGTAGTTTTATAAATCTAAGATTTACTGTATATTCACATACAGAGCCAATTATGCCTAACAGTAAAGATTTATTCCTGGCATCACCACTTCAAAAAATAAATGGAAGCTTACCTCAGCAGTTTTCTGAGTTGTTGTAAGTTTAAAACATTCTTTTTCTAAGACATCAAGCTTTTCAAGTTTTGCCTGAAGCTTCATCTGATCTTGTTCTTTTTCTCTTTGAAGCTGGGCCTGGAAAGGATAAAAACAAAGCTGAATTTGGTAAGTGCTGCCAGTGGCTCAAGAATAATACAATTTCTGAGGAGTCAAAGCACAATATAAATCTGTCATAAGAAACATGTACATACATGCACGTACTTTTGGTGCTTATGAGCAAAAGCCAAGAAAATAAAATATTTTTAAAGAATTAAAATGTGCAAAAAGTTGTGCTATATCAATACCAATGGAACAAATGCTTCTTTGCATCTTTCTATAACATTTCAACTAAGGAAACCACCATCAGTGAACCCTGTATTCAATAAAGGAGGGGGGCAAAGGGAAAAAAATTGGGGTAACTGTAATAGCATCAACAATAAAATATTTTAAAAAACTGAAACAGTCAACAAACAGTCTTGGTGACCTATAGTCTAACACTCAGCTGGAGTCACAGGAGAGGAGAGTGAGGTCAAGCAAGAGTTAATTATTTGAAGAACAATTGCCCAAATATTCCATATTTGATGAAAATATTAATGGACATATTGAAGAATCCCCAAATAAACTCAAGCAGAATAAACAGAACACCATATTTGAGTACATCATTATCAAATTGTTGAAAACCAATGGTAAAGAGAAAATCTTAAAAGAGCCTGAGAAATGTCACATTATGCATAGAGGACTAAAGATAATTCTCATTAGAAACCATGAAAGCCAGAAGACAACTGAGACAGTATCTTTAATGAACTGATTCAAAAAAAGTTGTCACCTAGAATTCTACATCCAGTGAAAATATCCTTCACCAATGATGGAAAAATGAAGACTTTCTCTGACAAACATGAAAGAATTTCCAGCATATTCGTTATAAAGGAAGTATTTCAGACTGAGCAAAAATGATACCGGATGAAAATCAAATCTATATAAATAAAAAGCACTACAAAAAGTAAAAATATAGGTAAATACATATTTTCTTGTTTCTTAACTTCCTTTAAAGAAAAATTGATCATTATGATAATGAGATTTGTAAGATATTTGGTTTTCATCCAGTTGCCGAATCACAGTTCCCAAAACTCTCGGAATTTCCAGACAGCAGTAAAGGTATCTTTTGTTTTGTCACTAGGAGGACTTTTGGAAAGCACCTAAGGATGGGGGCTGGTCACCAAGAGACCCAATCATGTGATTACAGGGTGGGAACTTGCAGTCCCAAAACTCCTTCTACGGAAGAAAGAGAGGCTAGAAGTTGAATCAAATGCCAGTGGCCAAAGATTTAATCAGCCATACCTATGTAATGATACCTCCACAAAACCCAAACAGGGTGGGGTTCAAAGAGCTTCTAGGTTGTAGGACAGACCCACATCCAGCCAGAGTGGTGGTGTGGGGTGTGGAAATTCCATGCCTCACCCTATGCATCTCTCCATTTGGCTGATCCTGAGTTATATCCTTTTGTAATAAACCAGTGATATAGTAAGTAAAATGTTTTTGAGTTCTGAGATTCATTCTGGCAAATTAATTGAACCTGTGTGTGGGGGGGTTGAGCGAACCTCTGATTTACAACAAGTCAGTCAGAAGTTAGTGTAACACTTTGAACTGGTCATGGGAGTCTGAAGTTTGGCGAGTGGGGTCAGCACGTCCTGCAGGGCTGAACCTTTAACCTGTGGAATCTGATGCTACCTCTGGGTAGTGTTAAAACTGAGTTGAATTCTTGGACATCCTTGTAACCTCCCTCACCCACACACATGGAAACTGGGTCCAGGGACCGAATTTAACCATTTAAAGCAGAAATAATAACAATGTATTATGGTTTCTAACATATATTGAAATAAATGTACGAAAACACCAAAGCCAAAGAAGGTCAGTGGAAGTCACTATCTCAAGGATCTTACATTATTACATGTAAAGTATTTTAACACCAATTAATGGTAGACTGTGGTTAAGTTAAGAATATACATTTTAACCCTTAGAGCAGCTACTAAAATGAAGGAGAAGAAGAAGGGAGACCAAAAAGAGGAATAGAAGTCAATTCAACTTTAAAAGAAATCTCTAGAGAAGTTAGAAAATATTTTTAACTGAATGACAATAAAAATACAAAACATCAAAAGTTTTGGGATGCTGGTAAAACACTGTTTAGAGGGAAATTGGTAGCTTTCCTGAGAAAATATATTATATAAAGAGAAACAAAAAAGTTTTAAAATCAATAATCTAAGCTTCCAATATATAAAGCTTGGGAAAAAAGAGCAAATTAAATTCTATGTAACTAAAAGAAAGGACATAATAATGTGGAAATTAATGAAACAAAATAAAAAAAATAAAATCTGTTCTTTGTAAAAGATCAAATAAAATTATAAAGTGATATTATAAATTAGTCATTTAAAAAAGTAAAAGTACAAAATTATTAATATCAAGAATAAAAGAGGGAATAGCACTAGAGCCACAAGAAACAGAAAATCCGAGTAGCTTTATATTGAATCCATAATCTAAAAACATTCCACAAAGAAAACCCCAGTCTCAGACAGAATTTAAATTTGATAGAAGCTAGCAAACATGTAAGAAAGAAATAACACTAGTCCTACACAAAGTCAGAAAACAGAAGGAGGAGGAAACCTTTTCCACCTAGTTTTGAGGCCAGTAAAACTATGACACCAAAACCAGACATTAAAGAAAATTACTAAGCAAGATCCCTTGTGAACATAGTCATAAAAATACATCAGAAAATCCTTAGAAAATATGAAAACTAGAGGAAGTAACTTAGCAAAGCCAAAAGATACAGTCACCAAAACCAATATATTTTATATACTAGTATCAGAAAAGTGGAAAAATCCAATACCATTCATTAGAAAACATAAAATTCTTAGAGATACATTTAACATGAAATGTGCAAGGTTGCTCATTAAAATTACAAACCACTGGGAATAGAAGAAGATTGAAATGTAGGTTTGCAGCTGTTCATTTGGAAAATAACACAATAATGAATAAATAATAATACAAGAATAAACTCTATGTTTTGTGTACTCACAACTGTAAACTTACTTTTTCCCCACTCTGTATAAATTTAACAAGATGCCAGTCAAAATCCCTGCAGACTTATTGGTAGAAAATGCCACACTGATTATAAAATTTAAGTAGAGTGCAAGGGATCTTGCACTTGTGATAACAATCACAATAGATAAGACAGAGTCTCAGAAATAGACCTCATCTATACAGTCAAATGATTGTTGACAAAGGTACCAAACGATTCAATTGGTGAAAGGGAAGTCTTTAACAAAATAGTGCTGGGACAAATAGAAATCCACAAGACAAAAATTTTAATCGTGAACATTTTATCTTAGCATACAAAAATTAATTCCAAGTGGATCACAGGCCTAAATAGAAAAATGAAGATAAAAAGCTTCTAAAAGAAAATATTCTAGCAAACAGTTTTGTTGCTTCTTTTAAAGTCAAACATATACCCATATACCCTGTGGCTCAGCAGTTCTACCACTACACATTTACCCAAGAGAAATGAAAGCGTGTCCACAAATAAGATTTGTGTAAGAATGGTCATACTAGCTTTATTTATAATACCCATAAGCTGGAAACAAGCCAAATGTCCACCAACAGAAAAATGGATAACCAAATTGTGGCATATCTATCTAATGACTTCTACATAGCAATGAAAAGGAACGAACTACTGATACATACAACATCAGGAATGAATCTCAAAAACCTTATGCTAAAAAAAACGAACCAGATACAAGAGAGTACATTTCCTATGATTCAATATAAAAGTTCTAGGACAGGCAAAATTAATCTAGGGTAAAATAAGTCAGAGTAACAGTTGCCTTGCTGCGTGTCCTATATATTGCTCTACAATATATAGTAGGGCAAGAGGATAAACTGGAAGAGATATGAAATGATTTCTGATGAAAATGTTCTATTATTTGATAGGGCTGTGGTTATACAAGTATATTTATCGATAATCACTGAACTGTACATACATTTCACTTTAAATAAATTATATGTCTGTATGCCAAGAAATTTGAAAACCTGGGTGAAATGGACAAATTTCTAGAAAAATATAATCTTCCAAAACTCAATGAAAAAGAAGCAGAAAACCTGAACAGGCCAATAACAGCAACTGAAATTGAAGAAGTAATCAAAAAACTCCCATCACACAAAAGCCCTGGGCCAGATGGTTTCACAGGAGAATTCTACAAAGCTTTTAAGGAAGAGCTAACCCCTATTCTTCACAGACTATTCCAAAAAATCCAAAAGGAGGGAAAACTCCCCAACTCTTTCTATGAAGCCAGCATCACCCTAATCCCAAAGCCAGATAGAGACACAACAAAGAAAGAAAATTACAGACCAATATCACTGATGAACATAGATGCTAAAATCCTCAACAAAATATTGGCAAATCGCATCCAACAATACATCAAAAAGATCATACACCACGACCAAGTGGGATTCATCCCGGGGATGCAAGGATGGTTCAATATACGCAAATCAATAAATGTAATACACGAAATAAACAAAAGCAAAGACAAAAACCACATGGTCATATCAATAGATGCGGAAAAAGCTTTTGATAAGGTACAACACCCATTTATGATAAAGGTACTCAGCAAGGTGGGAATAGAGGGAACATTCCTCAATATAATAAAGGCCATATATGAAAGACCTACAGCCAACATCATACTCAATGGGCAAAAACTAAAAGCTTTTCCACTAAGATCAGGTACAAGACAAGGTTGCCCACTTTCACCACTTCTATTCAATATAGTATTAGAAGTTCTAGCTGCAGCGATCAGACAAGAAAAGGAAATAAAAGGCATCCAAATCGGAAAGGAGGAAACAAAACTGGCATTGTTTGCAGATGACATGATAGTGTACATGGAAAACCCTATAGCCTCTACCAAAAAACTGCTGGAACTAATAAATGAATTTGGCATAACAGCGGGATACAAAGTTAATATCCAGAAATCAAAGGCATTTTTGTATACCAACAATGAAGCAGCAGAAGCAGAAATCAGGAAAAAAATCCCATTCGATATAGCAAAAAGAAAAATAAAATATCTGGGAATAAACCTAACCAAGGAGGTAAAAGACCTGTATGCAGAAAACTACACAACACTGAAGAAAGAAATCAAGGAAGACACAAATAAATGGAAACATATACCGTGTTCATGGATTGGAAGAATTAACATCATCAAAATGTCCATACTACCCAAAGCAATTTACAGATTCAATGCAATACCTATTAAAGTACCAATGGCGTATTTCACAGACATAGAACAAACACTTCAAAAATTTATATGGAACCAGAAAAGACCCCGAATAGCTGCTGCAATTTTGAGAAAGAAGAACAAAGTAGGAGGGATCACAATACCTGATATCAAACTGTATTACAAGGCCACTGTAATCAAAACAGCCTGGTACTGGCACAAAAACAGGCACATAGACCAATGGAATAGAACAGAGAGCCCAGAAATAAACCCAACTCTCTACAGTCAATTAATATTCGACAAAGGGGGCAATAACATAAAATGGAGTAAAGACAGCCTTTTCAACAAATGGTGTTGGGAGAACTGGACAGCTACATGCAAAAAAATGAAACTTGAGCACCAACTTACACCATACACCAAAATAAATTCAAGGTGGATAAAAGACTTAAATATAAGCCGTGAAACCATTAAAACCCTAGAGGAGAGCCTTGGCAAGAAAATCTCAGATATTCTACGCAGCAATATTTTTACTGATACGTCCCCTAGAGCAAGGAACATAAAGGAAAGAATAAACAAATGGGATCTCATCAAAATTAAAAGCTTCTGCATGGCTAAGGAAAACAGTATCAAGATACAAAGAGAAGCAACAGCTTGGGAAAACATATTTGCCAATGATACCTCAGATAAGGGTTTAATCTCCAAAATATACAAAGAACTCATTCGGCTCCACTCAAAGAAGACAAGCAACCCAATCAAAAAATGGGCAGAGGACTTGAACAGACATTTCTCCAAGGAGGACATACAGAGAATCCAGAGACACATGAAAAGATGCTCGATATCACTAGCTATCAGAGAGATGCAAATTAAAACCGCAATGAGATACCACTTAACACCAGTCAGATTGGCTATCATAAACAAAGAAACAAACAACAAGTGCTGGAGAGGTTGTGGGGAAAAGGGGACTCTAGTTCACTGTTGGTGGGATTGCAGACTGGTACAACCACTATGGAAAACAGTATGGAATTTTCTAAGAAAACTAAAAATGAACGTACCTTTTGACCCAGCAATTCCACTCTTGGGAGTATATCCTAAGAACCCTGAAACACCAATCCAAAAGAACCTATGCACCCCGATGTTCATAGCAGCACAATTTACGATAGCCAAGAGTTGGAAGCAGCCTAGATGCCCATCGGTAAATGACTGGATCAAAAAACTATGGTACATTTACACAATGGAATTCTATGCTGCAGAAAGGAAGAAGGAACTACTACCCTTTGCAACATCATGGATGGAACTGGAAAGCATTATGCTGAGCGAAATAAGCCAGGCGGTGAAAGACAAATATCATATGATCTCACCATTAACAGGAATCTAAACAAACCAAACAAGCAAGCAAAACACAACCAATGACACTCAAATATGGAACAGGCTGTCAGGGCCCAGAGGGGAGAGGGGAGAGAATCATAGGGGAAAAGGGAATGGACTCACATGAACAAGTATAAAAGACACATGGACAATAACTAAGGGTGGGGGGTGGAAAGGGGAGGGAGGCGGGGAGCATGGGGTGGGGGGCGGGCAGGGTTGGGATTATAAGACAGAAACCTGTACTTGAACAAGAATTAAATAAAAATTATATTTAAAAAATAAATAAATAAATAAATAAATTATATGTCAATAAAACATTTAAAAAACTGTTGTCTGGCCTACAATATTTAGCTGGCATAGGAATTTCTAGGTTATTGGGAACGTGCACGCTGAACTGCAAGACAAACTTGTTGCACTTCTGGGGTTGTATCCTCCTTGACTCATAGAACTGTCAGACTTCTAAATTTTTTCCAGTCGGATAGATGTAAAGTAGTATCTCACTGTGTCTTTAATTTGCATTTCCCAGGTTACTAATGAGATTGATCATTTTTTTCTACGATGTATGTCCATTTGTGATTCCTTTTCTCCTGAAAAATGTCTCATTACAATTTTGTCCTTTTTTCTACGTTACTTTGTTGTGTTTATTCCTCTCTACCCCAGGATCATAAAGACATTGTTCTGCATTTGCTTCTAAAAATTTCAAAGTTTTGCCTTTCATGTTTCCATCTTTAAACCACCTGGAACTGATTTTTGTATATGCTATGAGGTAGGGATCCAATTTCATTTTTTCCCCTCATATGGATTACAAATTTTTTCAGACATTTATTGAAATCTATCTTTTCCCCTTTGTTGTATACTGAATTTCCATATAAGTGGATCTGTTTCTGACTACACTCTACTCCTTTATTCTATTGCCTATCCACACAAATATCGTTAATTTCGATAACATTATAGTTTCTCTCAATATATAGTAGAGCAAGTCTTCACCTTACTCTTCTTCAGAATAGTTTGGTTATTCATGGACCCTTGCTTTTCTGTATAAATCTTATTTATTGTTTAAAGTATATTTTATTGATTATGCTATTACAGTGGTCCCATTTTTCCTCTCCTTTATTCCCTCCTGCCCTGTACCACCCCCACCAGCATTCTGCTCCCCACTTAGTTCATGTCCATAGGTTGTACATATGAGTTCACTGGCTTCTCCATTTCCTGTACTATTCTTAACCTCCCCCTGTCTATTTTGTACCTACCATTTATGCTTCTAATTCCCTGTACCTTTTTCCCCATCCTCCCTCCTCCCTCTCCCTGCTGATAACCTGCCATGTGATTTCCATTTCTCTGATTCTGTTCCTGTTCTAGTTGTTTGCTTATTTGCTTAGTTTTTGTTTTTAGGTTCAGTTGTTGATAGCTGTGTTTGTTGTCATTTTACTGTTCATAGTTTTGATCATCTTCTTTTTCTTAGATAAGTCCCTTTAACATTTCATATAAAAAGGGCTTGGTGATGATGAACTCCTTGAACTTGACCTTATCTGGGAAGCAGTTTATCTGCCCTCCCATTCTAAATGATAGCTTTGCTGCAAAGAGTAACTTGGATGTAGATTCATGACTCTGAATATTTTTTTCCAGCCCCTTCTTGCCTGTAAGGTTTCTTTTGAGAAATCAGCTGATAGTCTTATGGGAACTCCTTTGCAGGTAACTGTCTCCTTTTCTCTTGCTGCTTTTAAGATTCTCTCTTTATCTTCAATCTTGGGTAATGTAATTATGATGTGCCTTGGTGTGTGCTTCCTTTGGTCTAACTTCTTTGGGACTCTCTGAGCTTCCTGGACTTCTTGGAATTGTATTTCCTTTGCCAGATTGGGGAAGTTCTCCTTCATTATCCTTTTAAATAAGCTTTCCATTTCTTGCTCTTCCTCTTCTTCTGGCACCCCTATGATCCAGATGTCAGAATGTTTAAAGTTGTCCTGGAGGTTCCTAAGCCTCTCATTGTTTTTGAATTCTTGTTTCTTCAATCTGTTCTGGTTGAATGTTTATTTCTTCCTTCTGCCAAACTGTTGATTTGAGTCCCAGTTGCTTTCCTGTCATGGTTGGTTCCCTGTATATTTTTCTTTATTTCACTTTGCATAGCCTTTACTTCTTCCTCTATTTTGCAACCACACTCAACCATTTTTGTGAGCATCCTGATTACCAGTGTTTTGAACTGTGCTTCTGATAGTTTGGCTATCTCTTTGTTGCTTAGTTGTATCTTTTCTGGAGCTTTGAACTGCTCTTTCATTTGGGCCATATTTCTTTGTCTCCTTAATTCGGCAGCCTCCCTGTGTCTGTTTCTGTGTATTAGGTAGAGCTTTGACTCCCTGTCTTAGCAGCATGTCCTATTGCAGAAAAGTCACCTGTAAGTTGTGTGGGGTGGAGCCTTAGGTAATCACCAGGGTGGGACAACCTGTTTCACCACTCTGTGGTTCTTTGTGGGGGAGGGCTCAGGGAGGAGGCAATGCTACTGTCTGGCCTCTGGAGATTGCCCAGGAAGAAGCCGTCTCCTGGCTCTCACTCTGTTGACAGTCACTTTACTTTCTGACCTTCTCCCCATGTGCCACCTGTGCTGTTCCAGCTGTTACCCTGGTGCACGGGTATTCACCAGGGCAGGGAAACCCACATTGCTAAGCTGTAGCATTGTGTGTGCGAGAGGGGTCTGAGAGGGAACAAACTGCTTGCTCCACTCTCAGCAGGCTTTCAGTCACTTCTGGTGCTGATTCCCAGGTGGGCGGGTTTGTGTACATTTTAGGACCCTGTAGTCCCTTCAACAAACTCCTCTGAGGCTGGGAGTTTCTCCCACTGCCACAATCCCTATAGGATTTTAAAGCCAGAGGTTTTAAGGCTTTATTTCCCTGCTCTGGAACCCTGGGTTACACAGTCTGTCTCTCTCCCCAGTTGCCTTGCTCTCCCAGTCCTTCAGCCTCTGCCTTGCTGTGTGTCCTCTCCACCCTGGCTGCCCTACCCATCTGGATGAATGTTTCTTCTTTAATTCCTTGGTTGTTGGACTTTCATACAGTTTGACTTTCCGGTAGTTCTGGTTGTTTTTGTTTTTAAATTTGTTGTTGTTCTTCGTTTAGTTGTGTGAAGAGGCAAAGTGTATCTACCTATGCCTCCATCTTGGCTGGAAGTCCTCCACATAAATTTTAGAATCAACCTTTCTAGTTCCCTGAGAAATCTACTAAATACTTAACTGAATAAAATCCAATATTGACAGTACTTTTGCCCCTTTTCAAGACTATGTAGAGACCCTAGAACACTTTCAACTACATTTATCCCTCCCTAATTTATAAGCTATTACTTTCACTAATTTTAACTCTTTACCTATATTTAGACCAGGCAGAACATTATTATTGTTGTTTAGTACAATAAATATTCATTTACCCATATATACACCGCCTTTTTTGTTCTTCATTCCTTCTTGAATCTCTGACCTTCCATCTAAAATAATTTTCCTTCTGTTTGAATAATGTCCTTTAGTAATCCCTTTAGGATGAATTTCCTAGTAACAAATTATTTCAGTATTTGTTAATCTAAAATGTCATTATTACGCCTTTATTTCTAAAGGATATTATTCCCAGTCATGATTCTCAATTGGCAGCTATTTTCTTTTATATCATAAGTGTATTAGTCTCTTGTCTTCTGGATTTGGTAATTTTAGTTGAGAAAGCAGCTGTTATTTTATTGTCCCTTTGAAAGTAATCTACCACCCTGCCCCCTACCAGGAAGCTTTTAAGATTCTTTCTGAGGACTTTGGCCAGGATGGAGGCATAGGTGGAAACACTGTGCCCCCTCCCACAACTAAATTTAAAGACAGCGAAGTTTTAGTAACAAAAACAAAGACAAAACAGTGAAAATTGAACTGTATGGAAGTCCGACAACAACAAACCACTCAGCCAGACTGACCCTGCCCCCACATACAGCGTCACAACCCAGTGACTGGGTTGCCCAGCCCTGGTGAATTGAATACCTAAGGCTCTGCCCCTCATACATAACAGGTGCAAACAGACCAAACATTATGACTCAGAAACAGCTCAAAGCCCCAGAGCCTGTAAATCTAAGTGACCAAGAAATAGCCACATATCAGATGCACTGTTCAAAATACTGGTGATCAGGATGCTCACAGAACTGGTTGATTATAGTCACAAATTAAAGAAACATATGAAGGCTAAACTGATTGAAATGAAGGGAAATGCACAAGAAACTAATAGTGATGGAAAGGAAACTGGGACTCAAATCAAAGGAGTAGATCAGAAGGAAGAAAAAAATGACCAAACAGAAAAGAATGAAGAAACAAAAATTCAAAAAAATGAGGAGGGGCTTAGGAGCCTCCAGGACATCTTTAAATGTTCCAACATCCGAATTATAGGGGTACCAGAAGGGGAAGAGGAACAGCCATGAGTGGAAAACTTATTTGAACATATAATAAAGGACAACTTCCCCAGTCTGGTAAAGGTAATAGACTTCCAGGAAATCCAGGAAGCTCAGAAAGTCCCAAAGAAGTTGGACCCAAGAAGGAACACACCAAGGCACATCATAATTATATTAGCCAAGATTAAAATGAAGGAGAGAATTCTAGAAGCAGCAAGACATAAGAGGACAGTCATCTACAAAGGAGTGCTCATTAGACTGTCAGCTGATTTCTCAAAAGAGACCTTACAGGCAAGAAGGGGCTGGAAAGAAGTATTCCAAGTCATGAAATCCAAAGACCTACAACCAAGATATCTCTATCCAGCAAAGCTTTCATTTAGAATGGAAGGGCAGATAAAGTGCTTCTCAGATAAGGTCAAATTCAAGGAGTTCATCATCACCAAGCCCTTATTATATGAAATGTTAAAGGGACTTATCTAAGAAAAAGAAGATAAAAAATATGAACAGTGAAAGGACAGAAAACTCACAGTTATCAACAACCATACTTAAAACAAAAGCAAATTAAGAGGACAGCTAGATCGGGAGCGGAAACATAGAAATGGAGATCACATGGAGGGTTAGCAATAGAGGAGTGGGAGGGGGAGGAGGATAAGGATAAGGGGGTAGAAGTAACAGAGAATAAGTAGCATAGATGGTAGGTAGAAAACAGACGGGCGGGGCAGGAATACTATGGGAAATACAGAATCTAAAGAACTTGTGATGATATGAACGAAAGGGGGGAATGGTGGGGGAGGGGTGTGCAGGGTGGAGGGGAGTGAAGGGGAGGAATGGGGCAACTGTAATGGTATAATCAATAAAATATATTTAAAAATAAATAAATAAATAAAGATTTTTTTCATGCCCCATTACTTATTTTATTCCAAGTTGTCTAGATTCTTTATCCTGTTTTAGTTTTATAGGGCTTCTTCAATCGGTGGTATAATCTTTATTTAATCAATTTTGGAAAAGTCTATGCCATTATCTCTTTATACAACTTCTGTCCCATTCTCCCTCTCTTTTCCTTTCGGACCTCCAATTGCATATGGAAAACAAGGTCCCACCTTGTTCTTCAGAACAGTTTGGCTATTCTCGGATGCTTGCTTTTCCACATAAATTTTGACCTTTTCACGCTAAACTTATTTCTCCTTTTCTTTTTTGAAAGTACTTTTGTTTCTTCATTGGTCTAGATCGTTTCACTTTCCGATCCACTAATTATCTCTTCATATCTATTAGACCCATCCATTGAATTCTAAATTTCAGTCATTATGTTTTTCGGTTCTATAATTTTTATATGGTTCTTTTTCAGATGTGTTCTGACATTTTAGGCTCTCCAATGTTCTGCTGAAAATTTCAATCCTGCCTTTTACCTCCTTGATTACAGCAAGCATAATAATTTTACAGTCTGTGTTTGTTAGGGCCAGTACATAGCTGGAGCTAACTTGTGAACATGTTTATACATATAGACTATTAAGTATGCTGTATCTTGTTCCTAGTGTCTTAGCTCCTTCTGCCTACTTATCTTTGATTGAAAGTTTCTTGCTGTGTTAAAGAAATATTTGTAGAAATAATTTGAGGTACCTGAGAATATCAGCAGTCCAGAATCACTTTAATTCAATTTCAGGGGCCAAGATTTTCTGAGTTACTTTGATAACCCAGAGCAGAGTTGTAATCTTTTTTTTTCCCTATTGCTCACCCTTTCAAAGTACTCTGCACAGAGGATTTACCAGCATTCCTATTCTCAATAGGCTCTGGATTCTACCCTTAACTTCCTTAGCCCCAAAAGGATGGCTGTTAAAAACATTATTTAGCCTCTCAATGGATGGTTTTAGAATCAGCCCTCAGAAGGAGCCTGAAATATCTGGCCTACTTCTCTGGAATTAAGTCTACACACAGATTTTGAATTGGTGATTTTTAATCAACTTGTTAATTCTCTAATGCCATTGTGAATTTTTTTCTTTCTCCCCTTTTATTCTGTGTCTCTTTTTAATATTCTATACAGTTTTTCTTGTTTTCCTCTATAGAAAGGTTGGTCCAAATGACCTAGTCGGCATCACTCTCAGTGAAAATCTATATATAGCTTTGTATCTTAATTTCACTTAAGATTATAGTATAACAATTTTCTCATGACATTAAATATTCTTTTTTCCTGGGGCAAATTTACTGGCTTTTATTGTATATTTAATTTGTGTCCTCTAGTTTACATCTTATGTTTTTTTTTACTGAGGTATAATTAACATACAGTGTTTTATTAGTTCCAGGTGTACACTATAGTCATTCCATCTTTGTATACACACTGTGAAATGATCACCTCAATAAGTCTAGTACCATGACACCAGACATTAAATATTCTTCAAAAACATATTAAATTATATTATATTCCTTATAGAAAATATGTTTACCTGTTGTTCTAGGATCATATTCTTCTCTCGCTCTACATTGAGAACCATTCTCTTTGTATATTCTAGTTGCTTCTCTAAGAGAATACAGCGAGACTGAGCTGAGCTTAATTGTATACTTATATCTATGAAAAAGAAAAAGTAATGAAAAGTAAATTAGTTGATTTATCACATAGACCAGACATTTGGTTATCAGAAGAAATACATTTTATGAATTTAATCAAGAATTAAAAGTTCAAGCCTTCTTTATTCCGATGTACTGACTCTCCCTGTTACAAACATCCATTTGGTGAATATTTCATTGATTATATATAACTGGCTTAATATGATCTCCCCCTAAAGACCCAGAAGGCATACATCTGAAAGGGGAAGATATCAGTGACTTGTGGGATGATGAAAATCCTGGCTGTCCCTGGGAAAGGACATGAACTGGACCCAAAGTCCTCCATCAGTGTATTTCCTCTCTTTCAAGAAACTCAGATATATGCATTCTACCATTTCCACTTTCCTCTGCTCTTGACTATGACAGCACAGTTCAATTTATAAGGTGTAAACAACTTCTTTCTAAACCTTTAATTTCTTACTTTTCTCAGCTCTTTCTTCTACCTTTGTCCAATTACTTCAGAAAAAATAATTCTCCCTGTTTCTTCATCCTATTTGTAAGTTGAAACATGAACTTGAACCTGTTTTTGAGGGTGAGTGTTATGTTTTAAAAACAAAGCTATATGTTTTGATGTGAAATTTTTTTTTGGTTCACAGGCCCGCACTCAATCCACTGAGCTACACCAGCCGGGGCAATGTGAAATTATATAAAGTACTTACCTTCTAAATATCTAAAGCCTGTGTCCAGGTATCTTCTTCATAATTTCCACAGAACGTCCACCTATGTATCTATTTCATCTAATTAACCTCTTAAGTTAAATAAAATTCCTTTTTATTCATTTTATGGTGTTTATATTAATTACTAGTGTTGCCTTATATTTTTAAATTTTAAAACCATCTACCTGAAACTATAAGGTATTCCAATTATATAGTGGAATACTATATATTTAGGTTAAACTAAATTTTGTTGGAATTCTGGAGATATTCTAATTTCTAAATACAACTTTTCTAAAACCTTAATTTTTCTTTTAATCTCAAAAACATATGAACTGGGATCAAACAGATACAACAAAAATAAGTTCAAAGTTATATCCATTTCCTGAAAATATCAAAATGTCAGAGAACAATGCTTAGGAGTTTAAATGTATATATAAGAACAAATATATTTGAGTTAATCTGTCTAGACTGGGCTTATTTTCAAATTGTAAACTTTAGTAACTGTTTCTGAGAACTATTGAACTTTCTTACCTTTTTTCTGCTTTATCAGTTCCTGATGTACCAGATTTCTCTCACTAGTTTCGTTTTCCAGGGCCTTTTTATACTCTGCTGCTTCTTTGGAAAGAATGTTGAGGTTATCTTCAGCTTGTGTTCTCTCTAACTCTAAACGCCGAATCTTTTCCTGAAGAGTTTTTAGGGCTAAAATAAGAGCTGTTGAAAAAAAATTTTCTTGATAGTATAAATGAGATTTTTTTAACACTTACAATCATATGAAAGAGAGCAGTATATTTTTGTTAGTGAACCAGAAAAATGTGTAATATATATTTCTCATAAAAATGGAAAATAATAGCTAAAAGTCTAAAAAAAGGAACAAATTTCCTCTAACATATCTTGTAAAAACAATATATTTATGATTGTACTCAATGATTTTCTAGGTTTGAGAAAGGTAATGATCAAAGACCTAAAGATAATATACAGTCTAGGAGGCATAAGAATCTGAGTCTGAATAAAGAAAAATAAAATACAGTTTCCACTAATGTGGAAATTTAGGTTTAAAGGTAAAGGTTTTCCCCAGTTACTGATGTGTTCAGTTGCAATCAAACCACAAACACTTTTTATTCCTTTGTCCAAGATACGGTGTTAATAATCAGAACATAGGAGGAAGAACACAGCTTCTTCCACTAGAAAAAAAATTATAACCTCATGGTTTACCTGTTATCAGGCTTGAAAGATTATATGTGTATACATGAACTACTAAGATTTTTTTTTAGCTACAGTTAATATCTTCATAATTCAGGTAAGTTCAGATTTATATAATCTTATACTTTCTATTGAGCTGTTACTTCAAACTATAAAACTAGAGATGAATGGAATACAAATAAATGTTATGTTATATTTCATATAGCTTTGTTGTCTTTTGGAATATATACTTTCTATATATTCAGTTAGAGGGATGTTAGCTAGAGATTATCATTTTTTTTTACAAATGAGATAAAGAAATTATATTTATTTCTCTTTATATAGCATCTGTGGCTGGCTCATTGGTTTGGATTATTATTTCTTGTGGTTGTTTTATTCCATAAGGCTAATCTATTTATTATTGGCAACCCCCATCAGAGAACATTAAAAATCAAAGTGATACTCAGCATCTTAGGAAGTAATTTGTACTGTACAAGGTATGACTGAGTCATAAACATTTTCATAATTCAGTTTTAAGATCCTTCTAAATTTATACTTTAAAAGTGACAATATATTTTATAGTTACTCTAACATGCTGGCTTCATGAGGAATTTTCAAGGTAATTTTGGATTTATGCAATTTCTGAATTTAATCCTTGAATAAGCCATAACTCTACTTAAATTCAATAGCATTGTAATAATCTAGTTAGAAGGACTCCAAATCTGACCTTTTATTCTTCATAGAATTTTTCTGCTTTCTTTTGACATTTTTTATAATGAATGTCATATTTTATAATGTATGTCACCTTACAGCTGTAACCAGGATAAAAAATGTTAAATAACTTGTCTAAATTTACTGAAACTTTTTTTAATTTTTAAAAAATTAAATTTTATTTATTTATCTTTAGAGGGGAAGGGAAGGAGAGAGGGAGAGAAATATCAATGTATGGTTGCTTCTTGTGCGTCCCCTGCTGGGAACTGGCCTACAACCCAGGCACGTACCCTGACTGGGAATCGAACTGCGACCCTTGGTTCACAGGCCTGCGCTCAATCCACTGAGCTACACCAACCAGGGCTCAGTTTACTGAAACTTTTAATAATAGAATCAAAATTAGTTTAATCAAGATTTAGTTAAAAATGCAATTATATTCTTTTTACATAAAAATGAAAAGATTTATATAACATACTTTGTACTATTCCCTTCATTTTAAGTAAGATTTTTGTATTAATATTACCTTGGCTATTTGGACTACGTAGCATTTTAGAAGAGGTAGCTTCAAAGTTCCCAGAGTGGTGATTCTGAGATAATTCATCATTCTGGGTGAATGGTGGAACAAAAGTTCTTTCTGGAGGTTTAAGATAGCTTCCTACTATACTGTGCATTAATTCAGAATCCATTATCTGTACGGAATAAAGAAATTACATAGTATAGCATCATTCATCCTTATTTGGATCATAAAAACATTAGACAAATATCCAGGTGAAACTTTAACATAAATACAAAATCATATACTGTGAAGTTGTATCTTTATGAACTCGACTGTCACAAATTCAACTATAACAATACAAGCTCAATAAAAAAAGAAAGAAAAATGACAATTTACTCCATAAACAGTATGAACAATTAATTCTGCCTGATTTGCAATGAGCATATGCCCTGGAGTGAGCATTGCATGGGTGGTATGAATTTTCTGGTTTCTCAGTTTATCATAAGTCCATACATGTCTCATTGTCTGAGCACCTCTCTATAAAAAGAGTGACTCTAGGGCTCAAAGAGAAAGTATATATTCTAAAATACAACACAGCTTTTAAAACAAGCTACCCACATAATTTAATTGTCTAAGATTGAACTTCAATGTGCTGGCTTCCAAAGGGATGTCTGAGAGAATTTTGGATACATCAATTTCTGAATTGAACCCATTTAATGCATTAGCATTCCAATCATTTAATTTAGGAAGTTTTCAAATCTGAAGACTCTAATATAGCTTTTTTGTCATCCCAGGCTTTTTTTGGGTGGGAGGGAGGGATCTTATTTGGTTGGTTGTTTGTAAGAGAGCTCTTCTAATCATTTTAGTAGGTAAATTTTTACCTAATTGTCCTCATGGTCAGAGAAAAGGGAGGTAAGATACACTGAATTAAACACAAAATCATGTAATCTTACTAAAGTCTAGGAGGCTCTGAGAGAACATCTATTCTAACCTTTCAACATAAACTTACCCTCACATTATCTTTAACAGGTCATCTAAGCCCTGCTTATCTCCAGAAAGACAGAGCTCACTGTCTTTAGGCTGAATTCAAAGCTTCCTTCTATGATTTTTACGAATTTAACAGATTTGGAAGGAAATAAACATAACTTCTATACTTACTGATGTAGATGTTGAATTAGATATTTACATATCGGGTTTATCTAGTAAAATCTTGATGCAAAATTTAGAACCATTTTCAAACTTCAAATTTCATCATTCACAGTATCTGAAATGCATGTAAAAAACTTGTGAAATCCCATCCCCCGATTAAGGGCAAAATGGAGAAATCAAACAGAAATGACTCAATCATATAATCTATGATAGTTAATTTTTTATTAAATCTCAGTGGACTTGAGTAGATCAGATCAGGACAGCTGAATACTAATTAGGAGATAACTTCAGCATGTGTCTGTTAATCACCAATACCAGTAATTTCTTCCTTCTTAATACCTTAAGAATTTGTTTTTTTAAAAACTTACCATACATACAATACACACATGTATAGTTTAAGGAATTATAATAAAGCGATTCTGTGTATCCACACCTACCTTAAGAAATAGAGTGCGACCCTGTCCTGTGCAAACCTTCTGTGTGCCCTTTCCTTTCTCCTGCTTTAAACTTTGTGCTGCTCATTCTAACGCCTGATAAGTTTTATCATACATCTGTGTATCCTTAACAATATATTGTTTACCGTTGGTGGTTTTTAAACTTTATATAAACAGAATCATACTTTTTTTCATTAAAAGCATCTTGGCATTTATGTTGGTACATGAAGGTGTATGGTATTAATTTTCATTGCTGTGTATTATTCTACTATATAACACAGATCTTAGAATGCATTAATTCCAATTAATGTCTTCCAGACTCATAAAGCTATGGATGTCTGGTATTGTTGGCTCTATTTTTATTTTAACCACACAAATTAGACAATATTGTTTTACTTTATAAGGTTAATGTTTAGGTTCACCTACAAGTATTTTTTGCTCATTGTGGATATTATAATGGACTGCCTTTTAGGAATGTGGACTTTCCCCACAGCTACTAGGAATGCAGCCAGAAGGAAGCCCTTGGCTACCAGCTCTCTTTGGGATTGCTCTGTCTAAAGAACATTACCTCATCCAAGGTCAAGACTCCTTCACAAGGCAGCCCACATCCAGTGGGGGTTAACGGCCTGACCCTCTTCCCCCAACTCCAGACAACTCTAAAAGATCACCCATCTCCTAAGCTCCCATGGCATCAGTGAAACTTCTGTTGTGTCTTCATCTAAGCTTAACTTCTCTCTCTGCCTAACACTGCTCTCTTTCCTTTCCCTTCCCAAGGTATTGACCCCAAGAATAGTCTCTAGCAAATGTGTATGCTCATCTCTGTCACAGAATCTGCTTCCTGGGAAGCTGAACCTGCAATAATTACCAAACCATTTTTCTTAAGGCTTTCATTCTGAGATTGTATTTCATAGGCTCTTTCAGTGAGTATGTTAGTAGTAAATTTTCTTAGTTTTTGTTTGCCTTATTAAAATGTCTCTCTTTTCACTCTTTTTCTTAAAAGATAATTTTGCTGGATGTATAGTGCTGGGTCGCCAATTGTCTTCCTTTAGCACTATGGCAATATTATGTCTCCTAGGTTCCAATGTTGCCGTCCAGACAGGCAGGGTCATTCTGAAGGGCAGGTTATTTTCCTGTCATTCACACAAGGTTTAACCCTCTGGGGATCCCAAGTTTATACTGCAGTGTCTAAGCTTATCACTCACAGTGTCTAGGCACAGATTTTGTCGCTTGCCCCATGCAATCAGGAATGCCGTCTTAAAGGCCCAGGTCAGGGTCCTGGAGGAAACAGCAGGGGCTCTCTGGGATAAAAGAGATTCTATGGTCCATTTGTGCCTATGAAATTGGGCTTTCTCGTGTACAGTCTCACTATTTGCCCCTTACTTTGCTGCTAACTCAGCCGTGCTTTAAAAAAGATGTTGCAAGCACGTTATAGAGCACTGTTGCGTTCTTTACTAGAAAAGATTTCTTTGAATGTTCAATATGCCATATTGCTTGAAACTGCAATAGCATACCATACAGTCAACTTTTAAAACTATGCAATGACTTTATAGGAGTACCATAACTATTAAATTCCAGAAATTCATAAGCAGTTTAATCAACATGCTTCAGTGAATGATCATGCATAATGTATTAATACTAGAAGCAAAATTTGCATTTAATATATTGTCATTTGACATTCAAACTGACCTATTTAACATTATTCATAATTGTTTTTAAATACAGTTCTTGCTAGATTATAAAAATAATCACTTTACAGCTATTATTATGAAGACTGATGTAGGCAAGAAGCATAAATGTTAAATTTGGCCCAGGATGGCTATGAATGCAGATGAACACAAAACCGTAAATTTACTTAAAACATTATGAGATTGTATTTGTGACTACATGTCACAATGTATTTAATGTGTAGCCCAAGACAACTTTTCTTCTTCCACTGTGGCCCAGAGATGCCAAAAGGTTAGACACCTCTAGAAAGATCAGCAATTTTCAGGATGCTGACATTCAATGCCTTTGACTATTAGAGAGCTAGCTATGTTGTCCAGTCATCATGATGCCCCTTAGACCTGTTAAGGCGAGATTTTAAAAGGTTCAGAATTACAGATTTAGGAGAGAAAGGGGTTGAACTCAGAATGCTAAAGACCACACCACTAGCATTTAGGAGGCAAATGAAGGAATAGAAACCCTCAACAGATATCAAAAAGAATGATCAGAGAACTGGGAGGAAAAAAGCAGGTGGCAGTAACAAAAGAGTCAGAGTGAGAATAAGAAATAATTATTTCATATCTACAACCTATATGCTATGCCTTTTAGAAATAAGAAACACACAGGGTCTGGCTTCTGCTGTCATGTAGCTTGTAATCTCACAACTGAAAAAAGACTAAAAGGCAGGCAATGAGAGGGGAGAAAAGGATATAGGTAGTGACGTAGCAGTATATCCAATAAAACTGGTTATCTTATTTCATAGTTATTAAATTTTTATTGGGCATTCTTCAAACTCAGTATCTTAAATGAATCTGAATAGAACATGATTACATGAGTACAATACCTAGTTTTTAAACAGTACAAAGTAAAGCCAATTTTTAATGAATGTTGTATAAATTATAATATAGCATGTTATGTGCACAGTTAATTCAACTCAGTGCATGCTACCAAGCTACCTATTTTCCAAGCAAGCTTATCAATTGCTGAATTTAAAATACAATCTAGACTAGACTTATATACACTGGACCCAAGATAGCTATGCTAACTTCCTCCCAGGACCAAACTGGAATTATAACTAAATTTTTAAGAAAAATCATCCTGAATAGACTTATAGACATTATATCTAATAATTAGAAAGTTGGATTTTTCCTTATTGAACTGGAACCAAGTTTACAACTTAAAAATATCTGATATTACTTAAATTACTAGACTCCCCATCATCTTTAACTATAGTTTATCTAGAATAAACTATAGTTCATGAGAAAATGCTCCTGGCTTAACATGAAGTGAATACAAAGAATATAAAAGTTCATTATAGCCCAACTTTAGAAAAGGGCAAAGATAAGGCTAGACAAAAGACTAAAGGTATTAGCTCTGGCTGGTGTAGCTCAGTGGATTGAGCGTGGGCCTGCGACTCAGACAATCGCGGTTCGATTCCCAGTCAGGGCACATGCCTGGGTTGCAGGCCAGTTCCCTGCAGGCCAACTCCCAGCAGGGGACGCACGAAAGGCAACCATATATTGATGTTTCTCTCCCTCTCTCCTTCCCTTCCCCTCTAAAGATAAATAAATAAAATCTTAAAAAAAAAGACTAAAGTTTTGTACTGTTTAAAAACTAGGTATTGTACTCATGTAATTGATGAAGAACAAGAGATTTTCATTTTCTTATTTCTACTTCTTAACCATTCTCTATAATAAATATATTAGTTTATAATAAAGAACAAAAATATACTAAACTAGTTTCCTCTTATCCAGATTTCTGCATAGGTAGAAAACAGCTGAAGATGTATAGTATCAATTATTTATATGGACATTTGTTGGGGCACTTACAGCTTTCCATTTTTAAGGGCCTTGTGCCTCCTATAGCAATATAAACTCAGCGGGGGCAATTGTGTTCATTTCTTTCATAAATGCCTACAGTCCAAGCTGCTATGCTCTGAAAAGAGGTATTGTTTCCTCTGGGCCTAATCAAAAAAAAAAAATTGTCAAATGAATCCCCTGCAACCAGTTTGTTAGGTCAACAACTTTTCTCTTCTTCCCTCCCCTTACTAATGTTTGTCATGGTTAAACCCAACAAATTTATAAATATTGTCATAAGTTTTAAAAATATCACATATTATACCTTGGTATATATCTTTGCATACAGTGTTGTCATTTAATGAATCATGTAAGTAAATACTAGTTATTAAAATTTTTAAGTATGACTGGTACTACTGGTACTGGTACCTTTCTGTCATCAGAAATGTCTAACTTCCTATGATTTTGAAAGGGTTTCAACATTCTTATAATGTTTATTACATTTACCTGTTGTACTTAACTCTGAGTTCAGGACTCTGAGCAGAGTCCTTCACTCTACTTCTAACCATTTCTCTTTAGAAAGGCTGATGGCAAACATTAAATATAGAAAGAATTCAGAAATTTATCAAATAATGAATTAGGGTTAACAGTACTCAGATTAGTTGCTACAAATCCTCCTCCTTGGCCTTTACCTGTTTTTCACCCACAGACTGAGCACAATTAATAGTTAGAATTAATGAGAGGAGTGTCTGATTGTTCAGGCAGCCCAAAGGGGAATGAGCTATTGGACAATGATAAATAACTGACACTTACATATTTAACTGACAAAATTTACTTCAACTAGCTTTAATAGAAACATTTCCATAATATTTAACCTACTTTCCTTCCTTTTAGGTAGAACATACTCAACACAACTTAACCTCTGGGATGACTTAAGGATTCCATCACAGTATTTTAATTGCATACAATGAATGGTACTTAGAGAGCCACACTGATACTTGGATTGTTTGCTCCTTCACTGTTAAGTTCCCGACTGTTAGAGACCTTGTTCTCTGTCTTCTCGCCTCTTGCTCTCTTCCCTTCCAGGCTGCTAACTGAGCTGCCTGTTTACTTGTCTATAATAGAACATCCCTCCCCTTTCTCATTGGTTTCCCAATTTATAGCAAATAAGAAACAACAAAAACAATCAAGTTTCATTCATTAGCCATTCAGACCTATGAAAAATACAGACCAAAGAAAGCAAGAATGGGTAGAGGAGTAGATCAAATGTATAGCAAAAGAAATAGCATGGTAACAATGATACTTCACATTTATTAGACATTTATTGTGTGAATTAACTTATTCAAGTCCACATGACAACTCTATGAAACACAATGATATCCATTTTAGAAATGAGGAAACTGTGGCACAGAGAAACCATATTTTGCCCAAGGACACACAACTAGTTAACTGGCAAAGTTAGATTTGAACTCAGGCAGTATGCTCTAAAGTAGTGGTCCCCAACCTTTTTGGCACCAGGAACTGGTTTCAGGGAAGACAATTTTCCCACAAAGGGAGTGGGGGGGTGGTTTGGGGATGATTCAAGCACATTACATTCAAGCTCACCTCCTGCTGTGTGGCCCGCTTCCTGACAGGCCCAGACCAGTGCCGACCGGTGGCACAGAGGTTGGGGACCCCTGCTCTAAAGCTCACACTTTTAACCACCACGCTATATTGCTTATTTAAACAAAGTTATGAAAGCAAGAGAGGCTTTGGTGCTTCGGGCAAGTTACTACAAGCAACGTATAAAGCAGAAAGATTGCAAATGTGCATGAATGTTGCAGAGGAGGAGGCAGAAACCAGATCAGAGGAACCTGGTCTGCCAGGCACAGGTGTTTGGATTTTATCCCATAGGCAATAAGAGCCATTCAGCTGAAAAGCAGCAGGATCACATTGCCTTTGATAAAGATGTCTGTGAGATTAGAAAGGAGAAAAACAACCAGAGGCTAGAAGTCCAGGTAGGAGGCTATTCCAGAACTCTATGTGAGAGGTGATCAAGACCTGGACTAAAGCAAGAGAAGTGGGAATAAAGTCTTCTGGTCAAGATGGCAACGTAGATAAATGCAATACTTGAATCCTCCAACAACCACATCAAAATTACAACTGAATTATAGAACAACTATCATTCCAAATCACCTGAAATCTATCTGAATTGAAGTCCTATAACTAACGATATAAAGAAGTTACAATGAGACTGGTGGAGACACAGAATGGGCAAGTCCCCACATCCATTTGTAGATGATAAAATTGGGAAGGATATTTCTGCTGTGGAAGTCCCCTCTAAAAGCCAGGAGTTCCAGCCTCACACCAGGCCCCCATAGCTGAGGGTTCTAGCGCCAGGAAGAGAAGTCCCTATAACTTCTGGCTATAAAAACCAGTGGAGACTGTGGCTGAGGGAGACAGAGAGATTTTGGAGTCTCAGCCAGTTCCTCTTAAAGGGCCCGTGCATGGACTTACTCGGATTCACTCCTTCTGAGTTCCAGTGCTGAGGCTCTGGAACTTGAAAGGAACCAGGGACATACGGGAAGGAACTGAACTGCCTGGTATTAGGGTGAGAGCCTGGAAGAGCAGATTTGTGCCAGACAAAAATGCTGGCAGAAGCCATTGTTCCTTTTCTGATCCCTCTCCACACACAGCCAGCAGGTGGGTGCCGTATTTGAGTCTCCATTAACTTGGCTATCACTGTTTGCCCTGCTCTGGTAAGTCCCTGAGACACTACCTCACCCACCGTGCAGGCCCATGCAGGCTGTTTCCAGTGGTTTATTTATACAAATGGCCTGCCTTGGCTCACATTTCAGACTTTCTTAAAATCTCTCGAACAAGCAGCATCTGGTTCTGGCATGCCCTGTACCTCTTGCTAAGTGGCCCCAGACTTGGCACTAGTGGCAGCTGGCCTTGGTCCGCAGCTTGGCTTGGCCTGGGCTCCTCCAAGCCCAGCACAAGTAGCAGTCATCTAGAGATAGCTTTGTAGCTCATGCCTGGTGGCCCCAGGCAGAACTGAGGAGGCAGCTGACCTTGGCCTGTACTTCCTGAAAGGCCTCAGAGCTAGTCCACCCAGTGGACAGCTCCATTCCATGTTCAAGCACCACTCAACCACTGAGCACTAGAGTCCTGCCAAAGTAAGTTCTGCTTTGTGGGGGTGAGCCGCTGCACTGCTGATCCTCCACAGTAGTCACAGCCAGTCCTCACAGCCAATCTGTCTGGGGGTACATCCCTCCTACTGATGAGCAAACAGCAAAAACAGCTCAACTACAATAGGAGGGTATACATAGCTCACATAGAATATGTATAGGAGGGTATACATAGAATTGGTAGGGAGGGTGCATTTGGAGTACCCAGCTTGGGTGATCAGGGAGGCTGTGCCACTGGACCCTACAGAACACCTACTATATTAGACCATACTACCAAGACATGGAGTCAAAGCAGCTCTACCTAAACACCAGGAGGCTGCCAAGATGAGATGATAAAGAAACATGTTCCAAACTAAAGAACAGAACAAAACTCCAGGAAAGGAACTAGACAAAATGGAAGCAAACACTCTACTACATGCAGAGTTCAAAACACTGGTTATAAGGATGCTTAATAAACTAAGGAGAAGAGGAGATGAACTCAGACTGAACTTCAACAGCATAAAAAAGGACATGGAAACCAAAAAAAGAACCAGTCAGAAATGAAGGACACACTAACTGAAATGAAGAAACATTTACAGGGAATCCATAGTAGAGTGGATGAAGCCAAGGATCAAATCAGTGAGTTAGAATATAAGGAAGCAAAAACCACCCAAGTGAACAAGAAGAAAAAAATGAGGATAGCGTAAGGAGCCTCTGGGACAGTTTCAAACATAACAACATTTGCATCAGGGGGGTGCAAGAAGGAGGAGAGAGCAAAACATTGAAAACCTATTTGAAAAAATAACAAAAAACTTCCCTAACCTGGTGAAGGAAGTAGACATCTAAGTCCGGGAAGCACAGAGTGTCCCAAACAAGATGACCCCAAAGAGGCCCAAACCAAGACAAATCATAATTAAACTGTCAAAGGTTACAGACAAAGAGAGAACCTTAAAAGCAGCAAGAGAAAAGCACTTAGTTCCCTACAAAGGATCTCCCATAAGATTGTCAGCTGATTTCTCAACAGGAACTTTGCAGACCAGAAGGGGATGGCAAGAAATATTCAGAGTGATGAAAAGCAAGGACCTACAACCAAGATTACTCTACCCAGCAGAGCTATTATTTAGAATCTAAGAGCTTCTCAGACAAGAAAAAGCTAAACAAGTTCATCACTACCAAACCAATATTACATAAAATGTTTAAAAGGTCTTCTTTAAAGGGGAGAAAAAAGATAAAAAAATATGAACAATAAAATGTAGTAAGTGCATATGTGTCAGCAATTGAATCTAAAAAACAAAATAAGTGAACAAGCAGGACCAGAAAAAAAAATAAGGCTGCAATATGACTTAGCAACCCTCTTCTAGGTATCTATCCGAAATACTTCAAAATGTTTATTCATAAGGATCTATGTACCCCTTGTTCATTGCAGCATATGCTTGGTGAGTGTATTCTGCATTTAACAGAGACATGGCAGTCGTGTAGATGAGTTTGGCATCCAAGAAGAATAGTTTAAAGACAAGGATCTGGAAGTCACCAGTATACAGAGCTGGCTGCTGAAGCCATGAGTATTCACTTAGACACAGAGCGTGCAGTTTTTCTCTAAGTATGATCCTTCAATCACTTAGGTACAAATACCTTGAGTGTATTTGTTAAAAGTGTAGATTTCTGGGCATCGCCCAGGTCCACAGAAATAGAATCTCTGGAGATAAGTCCCAGAAATACAGAGTTTAACTCCCCAATTGATTCTTATGCAAATTAAAGACTAAACATCACTGACAAAGAAGGAGCAAGAAAATGTGTAACAATGACTTTGAGTTTATTAGATATGTTTCTAAAACAAGAGTAAACAAGTTCTGAAGAAGGATGGTAAGGACAATTAAGAAAGTGTCTGGTGGGTCTTTTAGCAAATCTAAGCCACTACTATAAGGTGCATTATTCTTTTATGTACCACAAGAAAAAAAGTAGGAGACCTCTTATATAAAGCTGTAACATGCATTGTAGGATCAATGGAAAATAAACCCACAATGCAGAAAGGAACGAGAAAACTTGAAAGAATCTTTCAAGTATTGGGCACTGGGTAGGGCGAATTTTATCCAGAAAACAGTCTTATATAGTTTTGAAGTCTGAATTCACACTACCAGTGGGGTGAACACAGAAACAAAAAACAACCCTCCCATTGAAAATGGTCTCAGGTTGATAGTAGTGCAAATGACTGGTAGAGGCAAATGCAAATCCTCTCTGAGGTAATCTGACTTCAATCCAGGCCAATACAAAATGTACCCCTCCTTTAGAAAAAAAAAATTTAAATGTGGAAAAAAAAGTCTTAGAATCAGTGAAATACAGTAAACTGAAGGTACACCAAGCTATTCTGAATGCCTAGACACTCTGGGGTGGGGAGGCCATTTTCTGGTTCTAAAATGTACTCATACATAGTCTCATATAGATGTTGATTTGTTTTTTAAAATAACTATGAATTAAAGGCAGATTATTAAAAACTCGTTTCCTCCCCATTGCATCTATTTTTAAATAATTCTTCTAAAAAGTGTCACTGATAAAAAGACAAAACAAAAATAACCCACCAAATTAAGATCAGACCACTTGTACCCCAGAGTTTATGTAAATGCTTCAATATTCTCTGGGATTTAGCAAACTGGATTACAAAATTCAACACAGGCCCTGGTAACTATCCAGATACAACAAGGGAAGAGCAAGCTTGGCTCCTCTTCAGGATGACGATGTACAATTCCAGTCCAATACTTGGCGTTCCTTCTTTCAGTCACAGGCCACAAACACACTAACTTAATGTTTTTATGATATTTAGGGTATTCTGTTTCTTTGTAAGTAAACAACAGTTTTTCAACAATTCCACCATGAAAAAATGGTTTTAGCATTTTTATAATTTTCCAGCAAGGCAATGTATTCCTAGTTCAGACATGCATTTTCCACCTTTTTCAAGGGTAATAACACAAACACTGCACAAATCACACACCATAGCTATTCTGGGATCATATAAAACTGTAGTATCATTGTATAGTAAGCACATTATCCACACAGATCATTAGAGGCCTAAAATAGCTTTAGAGTGAAAAGAAGCACCAATTAATCATTGTGGAGAGTGCCGTAATCCAAATTTAGAAATAAACCAGTTACACAACTGACCGCTGCTAGCTTCTCCCTGCTTTGAGTGGGTAAGTGTCTTCAAGTACCTCTCACAGCACTGTCCCATCTACAGCAATCAATGTTAAGAACTCAAATCTGATCCCCACTCTCGCCACTCCGGCAGAGCACCTCTTTTGCTCAGATTTTTCCAAGAGCAGTATGTATGTATGTATGTATGTATGCATACGAGTATAGGAATTTTGTAAGACTACAGAAAGTGAAGTTTCCCACATACCTATCTATAATTTCATATTCACTTTCCCATAGAAACAAGGAAATAGTGGTTTTATAGTGTCACTGCTATTCTAACCATGTTATAAAAATAAGGTTTCCATGTGGATCTGTGGAAAAATCGACTCTGAATGTCAGTGTCAATCTACTAAGTAACTCTTAGAATGCATTGTTTGTTCAGTTTGTGTACTATATAATAAGTAAAATATTTTAAAAGTGCCTAATAATCCCATTATTCAGAAACTCCTATTAACATGTGGACAGGCAATGAAACAAACAGCACAGAAAAGCAGAAGATAAACTTACTTGATTTAGTGTTACAGATAACCACTCTGGTAAACCTGACTAAATGGCACAAAAGAACTGTAGTGTATCTTCAAAAGTGCCTAACAGAATCATAAAATATAGCCAAGTTATTCAATAGATACTGTAATAGTTTCTCATTAACATATGAAATAAAGATGGTTCATTAAAGAGTAAAATTGAGCAACAGAATTCAAACAATTGGCATAAAATTATCTTGGAGCAAGAGACAGAATTTGTCTCATATGTTTTAAATGAATCAAGTCTAAAAATAAAACATACCACAACAGAAGGTCTCACAGCCACCATCTGTCCCTTCCTGAACAGAGGAATTTAAGAAAATGCAACTAAGTTGAAACAAAACAAGTGAGGGCCAATGAATAATGCCTGGTGTCAGAGAATCCTCCCAAGCACTACTGCTTATTGGTGGGGCTTACATTTGAATTCACTGGTATGGTGGTGGTAAGAGTTCCAACTAGTTCTGCAAAGTTATTCTAATTAGTGCCTTAACATCTCCATAACTTTCTCTCTATATAAAATAAAAGGGGTGATTTAAGTAATCCCCAAGTTTTCATCTATTTCTAAAATTCTACTGAAAAAAGGCAAACATGAAATTTTACTGAAGCTTCTGCCATAATTCTTGAGTTATAAATCCCAAATAATAGTACTTCTGTCTTTACAGTGAATAAATACTCTATGAATACCTTGATGATCTTTACTTAGACAGCCTAAGATTTTAGAAATTGAAAGAATACATGTTTTAAATTATTTCAGCAGTTATTTACAACAGTCATATTCTAAAAAGACTTAACTTATTAAATGAGATACAATAAAATATAAAAACTATAAAAAAATTCTGATAAAAATATTTAATATAAAATAGAAAATTTCCCCTCCAACCTAAATACAAAAATACTGAATACATAACATTAAAAAATACATAGCCAAGCTCAAATGCAAAAAAAGGAAACATCCAGATGCGAATAAAATAAAGTAAAATAAAATAAAAAGCACAACACTGAAGCCACGGTGGTAAATGGGAGCTGGGTTTTTAATTTTAGAAATAAGATTTATTAAATGTATAAGTCTAATTTATTAGATTTAGAAAAGCTGCATAATTCCTTAGGGAGATGTTACTTATTAGAATTGAAGGTCTGTCTTCACAGCTGTGTAAAGTATTTCAGAAAACATGACAGGCTAAATTGAAAAATGTAGCTTGGAAGCATAAGTAATTAAAATTTATATAAGCTATTACATGTTTAAAAAAGAGTTAATCTCCTACACTTAACTAATTAACCTGATAATAATCAAAGAAAAAAATCAAAAACCTTATTTCCATGTAAAACTACTAGATCTGGAAACTAGTAAAAATTTTAAGTTAAACTCAAATGTTTAGGAAATACTAAACTTAAAAAATTATAGTTTTAATAGAACATTAATTAAGACAAACTCAAAGTATTATTTTTCAAGAACAAAAGTCCACCTGAGACACCAAACATACCATTTGAAACAAAGATGCTCATTGCCAGTACTACTCAATACTGAACTGGAAGTCTTGTCAAAGCAATAAAAGAGAAAAAAAAGATGGATAAAGATTTAAAAGGAAGAAATAAAGTTCTTTGTAGGAAGTATGATTATCTACACAAAAAATCCAAGATAATCTGGATAATCTATATAAAAATGTAATTTTAAAACATATTCATCCAATAATCAGAAGCCAGAAGAACCACAGTGATAACCCCAAATAAAAACTTGTAAATCTCTGTGAAAAGATCAAGGGGAAGGGACTGCTCTTCTAGCTACTAAGATTTATTACACAGATGTAGTAATTAAAACAGATGTACAGGCACAAGGTAAGACAGAGACTACTGGACCAGAACAGTCTAGAAACTGACACAGACATAAATGGGAATTTGGTAAATGAAAAAGAGGGCATTTTCACGGGGAAAGGATAAACTATTCACAATTCACATGGAAGAAATAAACATGTATCTCTACCCCCTGCCAAACACGAAAATAAATGAATACCTACATATAAACAACAAACATTTAACTCTTTTAAAAGAAAACGTAAAAGGTTTATTACAAACACTTACCCAATGGTACAAACAGGAAGAGTGATCAAACAAACTATGTTAACATTAAAATTATATACAATAAAAGACACCACTGACAATGTTCAGTTTAAAAATCAACATACGTAACAAAAGATTAGTATCCAAATTATAGAAACAACTCCTACAAATCATGAGAAAAAGACAAACAGCTCAATTAGTAAAGGAACAAAAGACAAGAGCAGTAGCTAACAGATGAGAAAATATAAATAACCAAAAACCAGAAAGATGCGCAACTTCAGGAAATGCAAAGTAATCAGGAAAATGCAAGTTAAAACAACAATGAAAAATTATCTCACACCCACTAGTTAACAAAAACTTTAAAAAAAATGTCAATATTTTGCAAGAATGTGGGGAGATAAAAATTTTCATGAACTGATGGTAGGAGTGTGAGCTTGTAAAAAATTTTGGAAGACAATTTTAAAACTGTGATGCTGTATATACCCTGTAACTCAGAAATTCCACTTTTCGGTATTTGTGAATGAACCCTAGAGAACATGACACATGTTAATTCAGGGAACCCCAAACCCCAGAATTTATTAAAAATTATGTATTTATTCTTACATATTTAAACTTCCATCACCTTCAAAGTGTTCTTTGTTTGATGCAATAAACCTATTGAGGAGTTTTTCCCACTATTGAAAACAGTTTTTGAAATCACTGATTTTGGTAAGTTTTATTGCTTCTGCCATTTTTGTTTCACCTCTTCCACACTGGCAAGATGCTTCCCTTTGAGGACTTTTTCATTTCAGGGAAACAAAAGTTGCTAGGGCCAGATCTGGTGAATATAATGGGTGGGGTATGGGGATCATGCTGTTTTGGGTCAAAAACTGATCAACACTCAGCATGGTGTGGACAGGTGTGCTTGTAAATCATCTATCACAAACCGGACAAACATGGGCAAAGAGTCTTCAAAAGTAATTCACTGAAGCAGAATGCAGCCTCTCACAACAATGCCAGCTGGTACACTGATACAGATGAATTCCTAGAACATTCACCCAGTGGGGGAAGCCTGTACTACAAGGGGTCTGCTCTCTGAAAGATAATGCCCCCTTGTACAGTGATTTTCATTGCAGGCCTTGCTTTTTGCAACCAAAAAAAAAAGAATAAAAAGTAATTTAACAGGGGAATGCATAAATTGTGTCATATTCATAAAATGAAATACCATATGCCAGCTAAAATAAGGAAAATTTACATTTAGCAACATAGATAAGCTCTGAAATTATATTATCAAGTAAAAAAAGCAAATTATAGAATGGTAGGTATCATAGATGTCTTTTATATAAAATTCTTTTAAAACACAAAGACTATATTATGGTACCAAGGGCACTTCCACACATGTAATTTTTTTATCCCATTAAAAAAAATAACAAATGAGGCAAAATGTTAACATTTGTTCATTCCAGGGGTAGGTGAAAGGCTGTTTTTTATATTATTCTTATTTTTCTTTCTGTTTGAAATATTTAACATATTTAAACAAATTACACAAAATTTAAATATCTTGTATATATGTATATACTCACATAAATAACATGGATAAGGAAAACAAGAGAAGGAAAATAAGAATGAAGATAGCAGTGAGATTGGCTAATAACATTTATGCTATAAATTGTGTATATATGCTAGAGTTGGCTCACAAATCTATCAATAAGGAGAAAATACAGATTAAATAACTTTATTGTTTTAAAAATAATGAGAAATACACAAGAAATACTGTTGGTTTATACATTCTAAGCACATTCCAGTAAATATGGATACACCAAAAATGGAAGAACTAGAGAGAATATTATGAGTAAACTTGATTTAAGTGGTTTTTTCATGAAAGACAGAGAAAATAACATGAAAAAAGGAGAAAGACTGTATTCTGTAAATAGAATGTATGATGGTGTTTTAGCAGGAGATCTCTGAAAGGCTGAAAAGAAGATAATTCAAATCAATTTTGTGAAAGAATGAATTCAAATCAATTTTGTTAAGAACATCTTAAAAATAAAGTGTAAACAATCAAATCTAAAAACCTTTATGATTCATCTGAGCAATACATTCATCCACACCAAGGTGCACACATAATATTGGGTTGGCCAAAAAGTTGTTTGTTTTTTCATTTTTTCTGTAAGATGGCTCTAGTAACCCTTGTCATTTTTAACTTTAGAAACAATTTTGTTAGATTGTAACAGCTGTCATAGCAGCATGCATTTAAAAAAAACTTACCAACATGGGTGAAGTTTTTGTGTAAGTATTTTAATATTGAAGATGGAAGAAAGTACACAAATTCTCAGCATATTATCTGTTATTTCAAGAAAGCTAAAAACACACCTAAAGTGCAACAAAAGATTTGTGCAGTGTAGAGGAAGTGGTTTGTGAAGTTTTGTGCTTGAGATTTCTTGCTGGACAGTGCTTCTTGGTCGGGTATAACAGATGAAGTGGATAGCAATCGAATTGAGACATTAATTAAGAACAATAAACATTATACTACTTAGGAGAGAGTCAACATACTCAAAAGTATCCAAATCAAAAAAGTTATTGTTGAAAATGAAAAATGTTATTTTCTGGAATAAAACATATGAACATTTTTGGCCAACCCAGTACTTGGTTGACAAGTTGCTAAAAACACAAGCCAAAATAAGAGAAACCAAGTAGTAAGCATTTGGAGGCAAAATTAGTTAATGTTACTAAAAGATGGACAATTAGGAAATTTTCCTTTAAAAACTAAATTGAAGCCAGTCATTATATAATACTGGCTTCAGTGTTTCACAGTATGAGGGTAAAACTATTAGAGAGAAGCCAAAGGTAGATTTTTGCAAACCTGTATAACTAGGCAGAAAAGTAGCAAAGAAAAGGCATTGTGGATAAATAATAGGGTGTTTCAATTGAAGAAAATATTCCTAATTGTAGGAAGTCTCCCTAACAATTTGCATGTTTATGGTAACAACATGCTGAGCAGCACTGAAATGGGCCTGATGTGTTCCAGATAAAGCTCACCTTGGCCCCATCTTTAGCTGACTTCAGGTCTCTTTTCCAAGGAATAGTTTGGAAGAACAATGGTTAAATAGCTGTAAAGATTCAATACACCGTTTTCTTTTTAACCTTTTAATATTATTGATCAAAATAATAATTTCAGATTCAGCTGAAACTTTAATCAAATATAAATAAATCTAGGCACAGACCTTATACATTTATTTTTTAAAATTTTTAAAAGATTTTATTTATTTATCTTTAGAGGGGAAGGGAGGAGAGAGGGAGAGAAATATCAATGTATGGTTGCCTCTCATGAGTCCCCTGCTGGGAACTGGCCTGCAACCCAGGCATGTGCCCTGACTGGGAATTGAACCACAATCCTTTGGTTCGTAAGCCCGCACTCAATCCACTGAGCTACATCAACCAGGGACTTATACTTTTAATAGAAAATAATTCAAAAAGGGATCATAAACCTGTAATGCAAACCACAAAACTTCTAGACAGTAACATAGGAAAAGATCTAGGTGACCTTGGGTTTGCTAATGACTTTTCAGATATAAGACCAAAAGCACAATTCATGAAAGTAAAACTGATAAGTTTGCCTTCATTAAAATAAAAAACTTCTGCTTTGTGAAAGCTTGGTCAAGAGAATGACAAAACAAGCCGTAGACTAAAAGAAAAATATTTGCAAAATACACATATCTGATAAAGAACTTGTGTATAAAGTATACAAAAAACACTTAAAATTCAACAATAAGAAAATGAACCAACTAATTTTAAAATGAGCAAAATATTTGAACAGATACCTCACCAAATAGGCATATGAAAAAATGTTCAACATTATATGTCATTAGGGAATTGCAAATTACAATGAGACACCATTATTTACCTACTACAATGACTCAAATCCAAAACACTGACAACGCTCAATGATGATGAGGTTGTGGAGCAACAGGAACTCTCATTCACTGCTGGTGGGAATACAAAACGGTACAGCCACTTTGAAAGACAGTTGGGAATTTTTTTTCTTTTTTTTAAAAACATTTTATTTATTTATTTTTTAGAGAGAGGGGACAAGAAGGAGAGAGTGGGAGAGAAACATCAATGTGTGGTTGTCTCTCATGTCCCCTGCTGGGGACCTGGCCTGCAACCCAGCCATGTGCCCTGACTGGGAATCGAACCAGCGACCCTTTGCTTCACAGGCCTGTGCTCAATCCACTGAGCTATACCAGCCAGGGCAGTTGGGAATTTCTTAGAAAGCTAAACATATGATTGCCATACGATCTAGCAATTGTGCATCTATTTATTTATCCAAATTAAGTTGAAATTTTAGGTCCATGGAAAACCCGGACACAATTGTTTATAGCAGCTTTATTCATAAATGCCCCAAACTGGAATTAACGAAGATATGCTGATAAAAGTGAATAAACTGTGGCACATGCATATAATGAAATATTACTCAGTAATAAAAAAAGAAATGAACTATAAAGCCATGAATAAAGATGGAAGAACCTTAAATGTGTAATATGAAATGAAAGAAGACAGTCTGAAAGGCTATATACTGTACGACTGCAACCATATGACATTCTGGAAAAGGCAAAACTATGGCAACATTAAAAAGATAAGTGCGTTCCAGGGATTCAGGAAAAGGGACAAATGCATGAATACATGAAGCACAGGGGACTTTAGGATAGTAAAACAACTTTGCATGATACTGCAATGGTGGATACATAGCATGCATTTGTCAAAACATATAAAATGTACAACACAGGGTGACCCCTAATGCAAATTATGGACTTTAGTTAGGAAAAAGAAAAAAATCTAGTCCAATTCACCCCATTTCACAGATGAAGACTCTGAACCACAGAAAGATCAAGAGATTTGCCAAAAGTTATACAGAAAAGGAAGAGCGCAGAGTATAAGCAACCAGTTATTACGGATAAAGTTCGCAAATGGAGCTGTGATGGGTGTCAGGAGTCACTTTAATGCCTTGAGGTGGACTTGTTAATGTTTGAGCTGGACTACCATTAACAGTCAGACTGTTGAGATGTTCTGATATTAGAACACATTAAACACAATAAAGGTATAACACTACAGAATTCAGCTGAAGTCGATTCTTCATTTTAAAAACAAATGTAAAGAAGCTAGGCAACTGGAACTGATGAAATGGCACCACAAGAAAGCAGAAAGCCTGTCTTTAGGGAATGCAGAAGAATGAGCGTTTGAACTCTAACTTGGTATTTGAGCTCTATACTTGGCACAAAAAAATCTGTAATAAGAAAAAACCTCCTACACTAATATCCCCCATTTACTGCATACCCAGACTTTTTTCGAGGAACTGATAGAGCATTGTAAATAGGAAAAGAACATAAGTTTTGTCAGAAGGGATGTTTTCCTGTCCTGGCTCTTCCATTTAAGTAGCTATGTGTTTTGGTGAAAGTTGTTTAAACTCTCTGGCCCTCAATTTCCTTACTTGTGAAAATGGGGATAAAAATATCTACTTCATAGGGTTATTATGAGGCTTTAAAAATTCCACATACATCATGGCATAATACAGGCACAGAGTAAACACACTGTGCATATTAATCATTAATAATAATAACTATCAGATTGTGTGTGTATATATGTGTTAAATAGAGATCCCAAAATTTTTCTGAATCAGATAGGACACAGAAAAACAAAGAAACACACAAACAGAAGAAATGGTGCCAACCACTTAAGTGCATTATATACATCATTTTATGGAGTCTTCTATTTTTAAAAAATATTTTATTTATTTATTTTTAGAGAGAGGGGAAGAAAAGGAGAAACTGGGAGAGAAACATCAATGTGTGGTTGCCTCTCACGTATCCCCTACTGGGGACCTGGCCTGCAACCCAGGTATGTGCCCCAACTGGGAATCGAACCAGCGACCTTTTGCTTCACAGGTCTTCGCTCAATCCACTGAGCTACACCAGCCAGGGCTATGGAGTCTTCTTAAAAAATACATTATTTTATGAGGTAGTCAGCCAGTGGGTCAAGTATTTGAGGAACATCTGCTACGTGTGAATCACTAAGGCCTTGGGAATATAGTGGTAAAAAAAGACAAAGTCCTTGCTCTTGAGGAGCTTATATACTCATGTGGAAGAACACACAATAAACATGGAACATATAAATACATTTAAGTGGATAACCGAATTACTCTGAAAAGATTGTAAAGTGTAATAGGTGTTCTATTTCACCTAGAATGGTCAGGTTAAGACAGGGTAGGGATTTTGAGATGAGTCCAAAACAGCGAGGAAGATAATCACGTGATAATCCTAGGCAATAGTACGGTGAGTAGAAAAAAGAGCACAACACATGCAAAGATCCTAAATTGGGCACACTCAAAGATCACAGCTATCACAATGGATAATAATATGTACTGTAATTTAAAGCTGAGGAGCCCTGTTGTGAGCATCATTCCGATTCCAAAGGGTTGCCCATTTGATCCCTGGTCAGAGCACATACAGAGGCAACTGATCTATGTTGCTCTCTTACACCGATGTTTCTCTCTCTCTCAAATTAATAAGCATGTCCTTGGGTGAGGATTAAAAAAGAAATAAAATAAAAGAAAGAAGAAAATGGGGTTTTAGAAAGATTAGCAATCTATAAAATAAAGAGCAGAGGCACAGATTTGAAGGTCTAACTCTAAAGTCAACGGTCTCATGGAAATGCTATGTTACTTCTCAAAGTTAGCAAAACATCTTAACCTGCCCTCAGCCATGGAAAAATCCTGTTTCCCAAATGTACTTATGATAAATGTTTAATCACAGCATCATACACCTGAAACTAATATTGTATGTCAACTGTAATTAAAAAATAAATTAAAAAATTAAAAAATCAGTTACAACTGTTCCACTTCCTTATACATTTCCCCTCAAGATTGTAAATAGAAATGTACTTACAAAAATTTACCAACCCAAAAAAGTTCTTCAAAATTCTATAACATTTATTACTTTATTGTTGAAGCAAAAGTAAGGCAGACATTATTAAAATAAGAACTCTAGCCATGGCTGGTGTGGCTCAGTGGATTGAGTGCTGGCCTACAAACCAATCGGTTTGACTTCCATCCTAAGGCACATGCCTGGGTTGGATGGAGGTGAGGTACCCGATGGGAGGGCGTGCAACAGGCAGCCACACATTGATGTTTCTCTCCCTCTCTTTCTCCCTCCCTTCCTCTCTCTAAAAATAAAAAATAAAATAAAATAAATAAAATATTAAAAAATAAGAACTCTAAATCCAACAGTGTAAGACTATATTACAGTAAACAAAATGTTATGTGATTGGTTAATTAAGTTTCCCTAAAATACACATTCTTTTAATATCATATAGATATGCTAGTGATGATTTATGGTGTTTTTAATCATTTCTATAACAAAGCTGAAGACAGAGTGCTTGCTCAGAAATATAATCTCTTATGCTGCTGTTTTAGGAGTAAAATCCTAATTGTCATTTTTTTATTTATAGTAATTTTCCCAATTAAACCTTAAAGTGCAAAACGTTATTAAAGCTAAGTTGCAAGCTTGAGAAAACTGTAAGAATCTTATTACAAAACCTTAGAGAATGCTAACAACAATAGTATTTTTCTCTTCAATGATAAAGCATTTTATAAATATTTCATTAATCTCAATCAAATTGAAGGACACATTAGTTTATATAAAGATGCTCATTTAAAAAAAATACTGTTTCCTAAGAGCCAGTTTATGCCAAATGCTAATCTAAAATCTTTGCAAATATCTGATTAAATCTGCACACCAGTCCTGGGAAGGTAGGTACTATCCTCCTTTCATAGGTAAGAAAACTAAGACTATCTCATCTCCCACATCCAAAATTAGTGAGGTGAAACAACTGACCAAAATCACACTGCCAGTATGAATACAGCTGGAATTCAAATCCAAGTTTCTGTGACTCCAAGATCCACAGTCTTCTCACAATTTGAACCTCTAGCTACACTTCACAACAGCTGGGGTTTCATGTACAGAAGCTGTTCAGCAGTACTAAACATGATTAACATATTCAAACCTGGACTTAGTATCTTTCCAGCCCAAGGCTCAGTGTACTCAGTATAGTTCCTATTCTGATTAACGGAAGGAGTTACTCTTCAACTGATAAGTACTCACCCCAGGCATTTTCATTTTTTATCTCCCACATCCAAATAGTCACTGAATGCTGTGGATTCTACCTCCTTCTCTCATTATCTGTCATACAGACCTTTAGCTACTACGCTATCTCTATCCCTTACTGTTAAGGGCCTATAATCCACAAACACTGTCTTCTTCCTAAAGGGTAGTTCTTAAGGGCAGCTTTTTATGTATGCTGCTGTATACTTCGTGTCAATCACAGAACTTGTCCATAATAGCTTTCCAATAAATACTGAACACAAGGAATGCAAATATCTAGCTTCCATACCTCCATTCCCCTGCAAGTGCCATGAAAAAGGTCCCTGATGAATTTCTGATAGGAAAATTGCATTGTTTTCATTATTAAAACTCAGATTCTCTGAGGTTGACAATGGAAGAATATCCACATGCAGAACTTACGAGTTAAATCCATTAGTTTAAAATGCTCTTGCCTTGTAATTATGTGAGTCCTTTATGTCTTGATACAGCAAAGATAAAGTTATAATATTTAAATAAGACTTTAGCAAGGCTAGAGGATAAGAAAAGAGAAGTGTAGGCACCAAAAGGAAACTAGGCAGTGAGTCTGAAAAGTCAGGATTTTGTCTCTGGGGCATTTAGACTCCATTCTATCTCAGCCCCTGATCTACCTTTCACTGCTGAGCACTGCTTAAGCTCCCACCACATTCCCTCCTTAGAGACTAAGACTAGGAAAGAGAAGCTCAGAGAGATCCTGACATCTATCCATCCCCACTGAAATCCCTTTATCCAAGTCACAGCTTCCTGACCTGGAACCAACTTTTCTTGGTAAAGATGGAACAACAGAAACACCAGGCCTTTAGGAGAGACTCCAATCCTCAGGCATCGTCATGATTTTACCCTACAGGCCACCCCCAAATCAATCAATCTTTACCTCAATACAGCATAGCAATTCAATATTTATATGGGAATATATGCCAGATGCATATATACTATACTGCAATAGGGACTACTAATATCAAACCATCTAGAAACTTTAGCTTTCTAGACATGTTGGTAGCATTCTGTATATTTACCAGCCATTCCTTTTTGAAGTTTTCAAATACTTTGGTGGTTGCCCATCTCCTAGTTACTGTCCTCTGGTTAATTTCAGACTACCCTGGCTTTTTTCCTATTCTGCATTTTCTACATAGCCAACAGCAGTTAAGAGTTAGCTTTAGATCAATTCTACTTTTTTTTAAAAGCTATGTGAGGATAAAAGTATATGCAACACATTTAACACAGTGCCGGAAACATAGTAAGCACTTTGGCATAGTAACATAAAAGCAAAATAAAACAAAATATTCCAATAGGCTGTTTCCAAACACATATCTCTTGTTCCGACTTTGTTGCTGAGCTCAAGATCAATGTACTCCATACGATGCAGGACCTAGGAAAACTTGGAAATAAGATTATCCTCTGAGAACTAAACTATAAACCAGCATACTCGTATAATGGACCAAATCAGCTACCTGTAAAGTTAGCTGACAGACACAGAATGGCTCTGACCACAAACTAGGCTATAATATACATGCTTTAACATATTTAAAGAAAGAATATTTTCATCAAAAAGATTTGTCAGGAATGAAAAAAGAAAAAAAACAACTCAAAAGGCAAACATGGAGGCAAGTAAAGCTCTACTGTGGCAGTTCTCAAAGCTCATGTAGATGGAGGGATAGGGATGAATTTGAGGGGTATTTGGGAGATAAGATTTAACAGGACATAGTAATAATTTGACTACAGAATTAATTTGGCCACAGATGAAGGACAGGAAGAAATCGATAATGCTTAGGTGTCAGATGATCACAAGTGAACGACGGTACTATCCTTAACTGAAACAGGAAACACAAAAAGGTATCAGATTCATAGGCGATGCTTGCATTTGGTTTTAGGCATTTGAGTTTGAGGGCCTTTTGAGATATTTAAGAAGAAATATCAAGGAGGTAGATATATGAAGGCTGAAAGGGAAGCTGGATGGAACTATACAGTTAATAGTCATAGACGGCGGTGAAAGCATGGGTATAGATGAGGTCAGATTCAACTACACAGTGAAAAACAGACTTAGTCTTTAAAAGTTAAAGACTTTTAACTTTTGCCCCCCTTTGTGGGTCGGGCAAAAGATGATGTGCCCAGAACAACAAGAAAGGAATGGCTTTTTTGTTCATCTGTTTTAAGAAATCATAAGAAGTTCTCATTTTTTAATTCTATTTTAAACTGGTAGCATTAGAATGTAGCAAAACTTTCCAAATAAGACCAATTGTTTGAAATTATAAATCTGGTCAAGGATAGGTCACTTTGGCCCTGGCTGGTGTGGCTCAGTGGATTGAATGCTGGCCTGCAAACCAGTCACCAGTTGATTCCCTGTCAAGGCACATGCTTGGGTTGTGGGCCAGGTGCCCAATGGGGGGTGTGCAAGAAGCAACCACACATTAATGTTTCTCTCCCTCTCTTTCTCCTTCTCTTCCCTTCTAAAAATAAATAAAATCTTTAAAAAAAAAAGGATAGGTTGCTTTCAGCATCTATTTGGACAATTGATAGTACCTGTCTCTTTGCAGCTTCAAAGTACACCAATACACAGAAAGGTACCCTTCCCAAAATACACATGATTGGGCTTATTGCAGTTTCCTGAAAATACTACCTCTTTCTCATTTCTGGGCCTCAGAAATGAGGCTGTTCTTCTCTTTGCATGGAATGAGAATTTCCCTGACTTTTCAAGACTGGGCTAAGTGATCTTTTTAGCCATCCCAATGATATCATGCAGTACTGTAATTATATGTTTAACCATTCATTTCTCTTAGATAGGTAGGCGTTGTGTCTTTTTCACTGTTTTTTTTTTTAATTGTAACAAGTATTTTTATTTATTTATTTTTCCCAGTTTATTTTTTAAATATTTTTTTATTTAATTCTTATTCAAGTACAGCTTTCTGTCTTATATTCCCAACCCTGCCCGCCCCCCCATGCTCCCCACCTCCCTCCCCTTTCTGCCCCCCCACCCTTAGTTATTGTCCATGTGTCCTTTCTACTTGTTCATGCGAGTCCATCCCCTTTTCCCCTATGATTCTCTCCCTTTCACTGTTATATAGTACCCAACAAAGCTAATTTTTTTAAACACATCTATTCTGCAATGTGAAGAATTAAAATCTAATTTGGTTATCAGTTAGCTGATGATCTTTCAGAACCACAAATTTCTTTAAAGGAGTGATTTAAAAAACAAGCAGTACTTTGTAAACAAATAGTTGAATCCTTTAAGTAAAATAAATTTTCTTACGGGTCTTTTTTCACATAGTAACCTTAAACCCTGGAAAAATTCATGCCAAGGAATGCTGAATCTCATACAACATGGATTTGACAACTCGCTTTCCAAGCCCTGCTTGGGATGTCATTTCATTGAACAAATAAAGCAGAGAACACCCCTCGTGCAATGTCAAAGGTGCAATTGCACTGGTGTGCCCTCATTTACCCCGCACGAGTCCACCAGAAAGGGCGGAAGCAGAGGCAGCATCCTGCTGACCTGGCCCTTGCCGTTTCCCTTGATCCTGCGGCTGGCCACCTTTTCTACATCCTCGCCTAACACACCCTCGGGCTTGGGCACCTGGACTAGTCTTCCCCACGCAAATTACTGGAAAAAAAATCCCTGGACTAAGGAGGACAGCCCTAGATGGTTTCGTTTCCAAAATCCCAGAAGAAATGGAGGAAGGGAAAATCCTATCAAGGGAAAAGTGGCAGCCAAGCCTACAGTTCTCTCACCAAGCCGACGCTCTGAATCTCGGGGCGCGCTAACGTTGAGTAGCAGGCCGTCACAAAAGACGTTGCCGAAGGTCCTGGTGTCTTGTAGTTTCCGTGGCAAACCTAACGCGCCCGCAGCCTCAAAAACTACATTTCCCAGAAGTCAATGAGATGATGCCATACCTTCTTAAATTAGGGGTTTCGCGTAATAAAGAGACCGTCAGTATTTTTAGGCTAATCTTAAAATTAGGTTACGTTTTTTCCAGGAATGTGTCTTAGCCCTCTTTGCTGTGCTTGCTTTATCTTTGAAAGTTACAGTACTTCAACTCACCCTTACTTTTTTTTTCTCCTCCAGTTCACAGAATCCAAACGCCTAGGCACAGAAATCGCCCCTCGGCGCAGGCTGTCTTCCAAGGCGCATGCGCCCTTCTCACCATCACGCATGCGTAGCAGCCGGCAACCGTTGGCGGTTGTGCGCGGACTAGGGGTCCGGAGGTAGCGTGCCGAGGGCGGGGCTTTTTCCAATGGCTTTGCCTCAGCGGGTCGTGTCTGCCTGGGCGGGGAAGAGGGCGCTAGGGCAGGGACAGCTCCTGGTTGTGCCGGGCGGGGAAAGGGGAGGGGCTGGGGGTGAGGACCCCATCTCCCCTCCTTGCCCCCGCCCTGTGGGACGAGCCCCACTGATGGGGCTGGGCAAATGGGCGGGCTCTACACCGAGGGCCCAGCGGCTCTGCCAGCGCCGAGGCCCAACCCCGCACTCGAGGATTGCGGGGCGGCTCGGTGTTCATCTGGATTAAAGGGTGGTGGACGAGGACGCAGAGATCGGAAAAGAAACAGTATCTGCTCCAGGGTCTTGAACCGACCGGGCAGGTGACACTTTCCTTACTCGTTGCTGCCGAGACATCGACTGCTGGAAGGTGTTGCCCTCAGGAGCTCCTTGATCTTCGGCCTTGGTGGCCAGTGAACCCGGGTTCGGCGAGCTTTCCCATCCGGCGTCCAACCCTCCGCCTAGGCGCAGGGAGGAGCTGCGAAGGGCGGGGACTGGTGCCGGGGAGGGGCGGGGTGGGAACGCTCCGGAGAACTAGGTGGCTGCTAGACAAAAAAAAAAAAAAAAAAAAAAAAAAGAAAGAAAAAAACCCGAATGGCTGGAGGGTGTTCAACTGTTACCAGCCTTTTTGGGCAGAGCACGGATTTGACAGCTCTACAACGTGAGGATATCCGCTGATCCTGCAAGTCGGAGGCAAACACTTCCCTGTCCCACAAAGCCAACACTCTAAGGTTTCAACTTTACAACTTTTTTTTTCAGTCTGATCAGAAGACTGCCACTTCGTGTGGGAGAGGGTGAGTTCTACCTTATAGATCGTTTCAAAGACATCAATATAAAAGACACTCTGGTTTCAAGTGTCACCCAGACGTGTGTTCTCATGAAGATTCTATTTCTCTGGTTTTATTCTTAAATTTCTCGTATTAAAAATACAAAGTGTTTTTGGGGACATGCTAAAAGGCAACTGAAGACTGCAAAGAAAAATCTCCAGTTGTCATGGCTGAAGGAGAGAATGAAGTGAGATGGGATGGACTGTGCAGTAGGGATTCAACTACTAGAGAGACAGCACTGGAAAACATTAGGCAAATCATTTTGAGAAAAACTGAGTATCTTCGTTCGGCGAAAGAGACACCTTATTGTCCATCAGACGGGCTTTCAAATGCTGTTTCTTTGGATGGGTTGAATAAGCTTCTTGCTCATCTGCTGATGCTCTCTAAAAGGTGTCCCTTTAAAGATGTAAGAGAGAAAAGTGAGTTTATTTTGAAGAGCGTCCAGGTAAGGAAGAGCATTATTATTGCAATTGTTTATAAAGTGTAGTGAAATTTTACTTGCACTTAACTTTGTATTTACTTCTAATAAGTTGTTATATGAGCTCCTATTATGAGTTCATTCTGTATCTTAAATTTAGAGTGTTCTGTAAAACATAGAATGTGGGACCAAAATTGCACAAGATGAACTAAAGTAAAGGAAAATTTTCAAATATGAGTAAACAAGTATTATCTTTCTAGAGAATTGTAGCAGAAACTGCATTCCTCCTGGAAAAACACATGAAAGTTACAGTTGATTGCAAGTAAAGACTTGCTTTTCCTTATATTCATTTTTACATGTTGTTCGAAAGTGTAGCCAGTATGCTTTTCACATTGTTACAAACTGTTCTGTGTGGAAACTTTTCACATTTGAAAGTCTCTAAAATGGTAAAGGATATCAAATGTTTCCTTGTCAGCTTGTTCAAGATAATTGGCAGAACAATTTTCTCTTGTTCCTAAGAACAAAACAAAAAATCCAGGGTTTGTTCTCTAAATGCAATCTTTATTTTTCAAAAAAAAAAAAAGAGAGAATTGCACAAAGTAATAAAAGCCTTACGTTATCAAAGCTGACATCTTCAGATTTAAAATTTGGGACCAGATGGAGTGTATGGTAGAAACACTTTTATGGTAAATTACTCAACCAACTTTCTCTGTGTTTCCTTAAATTGTTTCTTTTCATTTTCATATATATACCTATTTAAATTGTGAAAGCAACAGGTTAGACATGTTATAGTTTTCCTCCTGTTTTGTACATAATCAGTTTATCTTTATTAGATTTATTAAAAGGGTTCTTTTTTTTTAAAAAAAAAAAGGAGAGGTGGTCTTTAGATATTAAGATTGCTCAGTAACCCTCTATGCTTGTCAGTCCAAATTGCTCAATCCACATTTGTTGTTCAAAGTCACTTTGTGAGTAGTTTTTAACATTTACAATTTACTTAGGTAAATATGGAAGTCAAGATTGACAGTTTTTCTATTCTGGCTTGAATTTAGTTTAAAGCAATAGAAAAAACAATCATGTCCATAAAATGAAGACTCTTCACGACCTTCTGATATTTCTTCTTACAAACACTTTGGCAATAATCATTAAGATTCATTTATCTAGAGTTACCAGAGAGGAACTTATTTTCTACATACCTGAAGTTTGCCCTTTTAAGCATCAATTATTTATCTCATAGACTATAGTGACTACAACAACTTTTTTTTTGTAATGGGATCATCATTGTGCACATTAAGTACTGTTGCCTAGCTAAGGGTGAGTATATAAGACTATATGATCCACGTTTTTTGAATTTTTGTGTTCAATTCTATCCCTTGCTGTCGGTATACTTCACTTTGGTTTCTTCTTTGACCTTTCATTTTGCTGCTTATTTGTGTTAAAATGGGAAACCAGATAACCAATTTTGTTAAGAGTTATAGTGAAAACAAAAGTAATTAGGCTCTGGGGAGTACAGGGTCACAGTACTGTAATACAATGGTGACTAAATGGGTACTGGAGTCAGACAGATTGTGCTCAAATCATCTCCTTTATTACTGTACTACATAACCTCTGACAAGTAAGTCATATGACTTGTTTCAGCTTGGATTTCCACATCTGTAAAATGGGAACAATAACAGAGCTATTGTGTAAATTAATATGATGTGAAGTGCCCCACTATGTAGTGGATTTTTCTCTCCACTTTCATAAGTAACATATATAGACTTTGTGATATAGTATATTTCAGGACTCATTCCTCCTAAAAAATGATTCAAGAATCTCCTCAACTGCACAGGTTCATACTCTCTTTTTAATTTCTGCCTCTATTGTACTTTATTTCTGCCACAATTTTAACAGGCACTTTACTTATATCATGCTGTAATCATGTTTGTGTGTCTATATCCTCCAGGGAAGGCTCTAAGTTCTCAAGAGTACTGGCTGGGATTTGGAAGCTACTAAGTAAATACCCAGTGGGTGAACAAATGTATATTTGGCTTCTTTTTGTTTCTTATCAGTCTCAATATATGAAGTTACCAAATTAGGGTCTCCACCCCCCACATCCATCATTCAATTGTGCCTTCATTCAATGAGTGTTTATGGAACCCCAGGTGAGTGCCATTCTAAGAATGAGAACTAGTGGTGAACAACTTTAACATTCTATTAAAAAGAAGTAAACAAATAAAATAATTTTACATAGTAAAGGAAGACTCCTTTGAAGAGATACCATTTAAGCAGAGATTTGATAAATGAATAAATATTATCCTGGAAGAAACGAGATTTTTTGAGGGGGCATCCCCAACACAGGGAACAATGTGTCGAGGCCTCATGGCCAGAAAGAGTAGATGAGTTCTAGGAACTGAAAGTAATGCACTGTGGTGGGAGCGCACAGTTTAATGGGCGTGTGAAAGCTTAAGCTCATCCTCTGGAGTCAGACCTGGCTCCAACACTTTATTAGTTCTGCAGCCTTACATAATCTCTCATCAACTCAGTTTTCTCATCTGCAAATTGAGGATAATGCTAGTAAAGTAGTTCCGCCTCACAATGAGAATAAAAGCTTGCAAAACATAGCACAGTGCTTACCACATAAGAAGTGCTCAGTAATGCTAGGATTCCTGTTTTGTTTTTTGAAAATGCTTAATTCAGTTTATTTGCAAAATAAAAATATTTTATTTGTTCAAAACTTAACCCTTGCCTCCAGTTTCTTTTTTTGCTTTTTTTAAGTGAGATTTATTTTTTATTGTTCAAGTACAGTTGTCTCCATTTTCCCCTCACCACTCCCTACAACCTCAGCCCCCCACCTCCCCACCTTAGGCAGCCAGATAATAGAGGATCTTGTAAGCTATGTTAAAGTATGTGGACTTTATCCTAGGAACAATGGGAAGCCTCAGGGGCTTTGGGCAAGATGGTGACATGATTCATTGTGTATTAGACGGATTGCTTTGGAAGATCTGCACTATCTACCCAAAGTACCCTAAATGTACTTCAGGGGACAAGAATGGATGTGCAGCATCAGTTAGGAGGTTATCCACTAGCGCAAAGCAAAAATGGTGGTGGAGTAGGATATAGTGCAAAAAATCTAGGATATAGTGTTTGACTGGATATAGGAGGTGAGGAAAATAACAAAATCAAGGACAGCTTGAAAGTTCTGGCTTTAACTACTTGGTGAATAGTTAAATCATTTCCTGAGACAGAAGAGCAGTAGAGGGTCAGTTTAGGGGGAATGACGAGTTTTGTTTTAGACATGTTGAGGTTATGCTGCCTATGTTAAAGCCTGTTAAAATAGCTAACAAAGGGATTCTGCCCCTGCCACTACTGTTCCACTTCTGCCACTATCTCTCATTTCTCCAGACTTAACCCATCCTCTGCCTACCTTCCATGTAACTGCAGAGCCTTTCATCTAAAATGAAAATCTGACCATGTTACTTTCCTGCCTAAAATCTAAAATAGGACAGAATCTAAGGATTCTAGCATCTTCTGGCTTCCACTTACCATCCTAGCCTTATCTCCCACCACTCTCAGACTCACATGGGAAACCAAATAATTTGAAGTAGTATTCCATAAGGCTTTTTCTTATTTGTTAGTAAAGCAGCAAAGGATGAACTGCCTTTGCACTTGCTGCAGGTATTCCTGAAGATCCTTAATTCTTTACGCCAGCTCAGATGACTATGGTTAGGAAGGGAGGGATGGTAGGGCAAAGGTAGGATGGATTCAACTTAAAATGGCCAAACCTTTTAAACACGCACACGCACACACACACAAGGAGATAGCCCTTTTTGTTTTTATTCCTGTTCTGAATTTATTGATTTCACGTCAACATATTTAAGTCTGTTTGACACATTTTTGAGAATTATTCTGTGCCAGGCAATGTACTCAGGACTAGAAGATCAGTAAGATTTGTTTCCTGCTTTGAGGAAAGCCTTCTATTCTCATAAGAGGCTTTATTTTATATTTTTTAATTTAACCCCATAATACCTTTTGATATGCTTGATTCCCTAAACAAATGAACAGAATTAATACATTGGCCCAATACACTAATAGAGCCTATTGGTAAACCACAGTCTTATATGACGCATGTAATTAGGGGGAAATGTAAGTGTATGTGTATATATCAGAAGATTATGCCCTGGCCTGGTGGCTCAGTTGGTTGGAGCATATTCTCATACACTGAAAGGTTGCTGGTTCAGTCTCTGGTTGGGGCACATATGGGAGGCAGCCAATTGATGTTTCTTTCTTTCTCATCAATAAATGTATCCTCAGGTGGTGATTTTTAAAAAAATTATGAGTAGTAAAAATAGCCAAATACATTTCCAAGAATAGTCATTTGATCATTTTCATTTGAAAGTAATTTGGTTTAAAAGAAAATTAAGACCAAGTAACAAAGTATTTAAGTGTGATGGAGGAGGCTTTCCTTCAGCGAAGTGATTGTTACACCCCAGTGAGAAATGAAACTTAAGCTGTTGAGTATGGTGTACATTTACAGATGTTAGAGTTGCAGGTGGAGTATCCAGTTGGTGTTCAGTTGGAGAATATATAGTATGTAGGTTTAACAATAAGAACATTATTTTTTTGCAAAATATTGGGTTGGCCAAAAAGTCCATATGGTTTTTTCCATAAAATAAAAGACACATTTTTCATTTTCATGAATAACTTTCTTCATTTGTATATTTTGAGAATGTCAGCTATCTGCAGCGTGGTATAACATTGATTGTTCTCAATTAATGTCTTGATTTGATCACTATTGACTTAACTGATCTACCCAACCATGGAGCATTGTCCTGCAAGAAATCTCCAGCATGAAATTTCACAGACCACTTTTGATATGTTTGATCAGTCACAGCACCTTTTCCATACACTGCACAAATCTTTTTATGTGTTTCAGCTGTGTTCTTACCTTCCTTGAAATAATAAAACATAATATGCCGAAAATGTACTTTTTCCATCTTCAATATTAAAATGGCTACTCAAAAATTCACCAATTTAGATAATTGGTGAATTATCTAAATACTTTATCTAACTAGATAACATTTTTAATGCATGCTGATATGACAGCTGTCACAATACAATGTAACAATATTGTTTTGAATGAAGTTAGAGACAACTAAGTGTTACTAGAGCCATTGTACAGGAAAAAGCAATGAACTTTTTGGCTAACCCAGTAAGTCTGGAGGTTGGGCAATTGATTCATTAACTGAACTACATTACCTTTTTGCTTCGTTTTTTTTTTTTTTTTGTCCTCATTTCCTCAATACGCAAGTACTGTCTCTGCTCAGGGTTGTAAGATTGCTACAGTGGATACAGGCACCATGACTATCTGACTATCAGCTAAGAATTATTTCTTCTTATGTGTCTATTGGGGAAGAAAAACTTTTCCCAGAAACTCTCCAGCAGACTTCTTCTTAGTTTCTATTGACTAGGGTTGGGTCCCATGCCCTTTTCTAAGACAGGAATTGGCGAGGAAATTGGGCATTTCTACTTTTGGTTCAGACTAATCCAAATTCAGCCCCTAAGAGCCAGGGAGAACCCTATCACTTGAACAAAGAATTTCTGTTGGTGAGGAAGAAGGTTTAGCCAGAGGCTGCGATTAAAACTGTTCTTATATCTAAGTAGAAACATATTGTTTTGGTCTAGTTATAATTTTGATTCTATTTGATAAGAAATAATCTATAATGATTCTATAAAATATTACATATTAGGGACATTCTGGAAACAGATTTGACCTTTTAAAATGCTTGTTTTCTTTTTTACTACCATGTCTAGTCAAATCCCAAAATTTAAGATAGTGCATTCACATATTCACTGCTGACTATCAGATCACAGGGAATATGAGATTCTTCTGTCAGTATTTACACTAAGCTTCTTTTTTCTGTATCCATTATATTCTGGCCTTTCTTATTTTATTGATACACTAAGAACACTGGGCTTACCTCTCTATTCAGTGCTTCCTCTCATTCCTCTTTTGACCACTATCTTTTCTTGCTTTTGAGCTCAGAGGAGAATACTATTTACCTGCACCTTGTCTAGGCTTCTTTGAATGGAAGATGTGAAGAAATTGAAGGTGAATCTTTAACATCTTTAACTTTAGTTTCTCTAAATGGTTTGAGAACAAATAAAGAGCCTCTTTTTAAAAAACCCATTGTCTTACAGGATGAATCATATCTGCACTATCTACCCTGAGTATCTTCTTTATAACATAAATACAGCCTGTCCTCTTCCTTTGTTCTGACTTTTCAAAAAGACTGGCACTAACAGGGCTAGTTTTTTTTAAGTTTTCATATTTTAAATATTCATGTTATTAAAATGGTCTCTAGCATGAAAAAAACAGAATAATTACATTTAAAAATATTTTTCTAACATAGTTATTGTTTGATTCATAAATGAGAAGTTTTTAGGGAGTTTTTGTAAGATAACAATTAGGATCCTTTATTGGATTTTCCCAGTTGGCATTTTTATTGTTAAATATCTGTATTACTGGTAGACTGTCATCACAGTTTGTGATATTTCAGTTAATAAAAAAACATGTGAAATTTGGCAACACAAGAATTCTCTGTCTTATGCTCTAATCTCTTTTACATAACTACTTATAGAAAAATCTGATTAGATTTCAGTGAAATATGGAATTACCTTAGAAAAATGAAACTCCTTTTAGGTTCACATTTTATTTAAATCTTACCCTATTTTTAACTTAAAAAGGGGAAGGTTTTAAAATGGATTTATAAATTATTACTTATAAAATTACTTTAAAACAACTTCCTAAGCTTTTTAAATCCTACTAAATGGAAATAAAATGTATGATATGAGTTTTGTGAGTCATATTACCCAAATCAACTTTCATATTTAAGTATTCATTAAATGAATAGTATTCACTTAGCTTTTTAACTTGTTTAAATTGACAAGATTATATATATAATCTTGTATACACTTACATGTACATATAAGTATATATGTATATGCTTACATATACTTATTTACCTATATAATATATGTATATGTAAATATGTATATGTAATGTATATGTATATGTAAATATATGCATATGTAAATATATGTATATACTTACATATACTTATTTACATATATAATCTTGTCAAGTATATATACACATACGTGCTTTTTAAGAAGTTAGCTAATTTGTTACTTCTGTGTGTAATATTCAGTAAAGTCTAATTAGAATCTTAGTTTACCCACTAAAAGTGAGCATTTACTGTTTTGATATTTCAGTGTTTTACAAGATTGCATACACATCTTTAAATTTTACATGATTTCATTTTCTAGCAAGTTGGCAGGTGTTAGCTGTCTATAATTATAACTGAGTAATTTTTCAAATGCTATTCATAGCCTAAACACAGCAAGAAACTGTTCCGATCATGTGATAAAGACCAGGCCTTGCAAAATAGTGTTGGAGTGATATGTTCAATGGTACTGAAGGACATATTTAGGAGAAGGCTTTCAAAAGTAAAACATGAGAGGGAGACAGGTTTCCCACAAAATAAGCTCTCTTGAAGTCACTGGTAGTGATTACACCTCACCAAATTCAGGTGAGCCTACTTTCTCAACCAATAATGTACATATTGGCAAATTTAGATTGCTAAATATAACTAAAATTTACTTTTTTTTGATGACAGAGCTCATGAATATAAGAAATAATTAAAATTTTACTGAATCAGTGTAGATTTTACCATTGAACCTAGAGGATTATTTCTTAACATTTCATTCATTAGGTGTTTGCTGTTTGCCTACTGTATATGCCTACACTATGCTTATCTATCTTTTGACATGTCCAAGGAAAGGATGTACATTTTATTTAACTTTAATAATTATTCTACTTAAAAAAAGAAGCTTGCATTTTCTTTTCTATTTACTTTGTGATGTGATTATAAAAATTAAAGGAGATCACATTGATAAAGCATTTTATAAACTTCAGTGTACTGGACAGACTTAATTATGAATAGACTCTTTGGAACTTTTTCTTATCTCTAAAATCAGGATAATAATACTAATGTCACAGGGTAGTTTTGAGAATCAAATAACTTGAAAGCATGTAGAAGTGGGCCTGGTTCATAGTGCTCGACTAATATTGGTGATAATGATGAAGAAGATGTTGAACATGATTTAGCTCATTAAGCTAAAGAGTCCAACTCCAAACTAGCATTACTTTCAGATTTTTATGTAATTGATTTTCATACATGGCACACTTTGTATCTCTATGTATTAACACTAAATTTGCATATGTACGCTAATTAATGAGGATGTCCAACTTTATCATAGCGTTCTTCTAACCAGCCACTACCCCAGGGTAAGTGTTGGACTTGATCAGAGCTTTGCCTGAGAATTGGGGTGTTACAGGAGAAACTTGGTTCTTCTTGCCAACACAGTAAAGAAGTACAGATGAGCAAGTCTATTAGTGTGCAAGTAGGGTATATTTGTGATATGTTCTTATGGAACAGAACAGGCCTTGTTGAGGTGGTGGAGAAAGGCAAGGGAAGGGGTGGTAGTAGCCCAGGGTAACAAGAGCTCCAGGTCCTTTGTTTTGAAGACTTATGTAGTTGGTGGGATGGGGGTGAAGAAGTTATATATTGACAGATGAAGGTGGTGCCAGCTTTCCTGGCGGTGGGGGTGGTGGTGGTGGTGAATACCCAAGGGTGTTTATGGGCTTCTTCCTTTGGGCACTGTGGGCCCTTTTCCTCCTTTTAGGCCTTGGGAAGAAAGCACAGTTTCAAAGGCTTTCTTTCCCAGGTGGTGGAGACAATACATAGAATTTCAAGGTCTTCTTTCCTCCTGTGTTAGCATGGTGTTTCTTGTGATGTAACACCTGGCAATATTATCAGACCAGGCGCAGGACTACTGAATTAGTGGGTGGGACATGGCTTCTCCTCCTTCCTGCCTTAGTTTGCTATCTGTCTTACCTAATGGTGGTACATATTATAGCATCTATACCCTCCTTGGAGTCCAACACCATTCTGGTATGGGAGCATGGCAGCAGCAGGGAGGGGGTGTAAGCAGACAGCCACATATGCCATCTAAGTGTTCAGGTGCACATGGAGAGGTCCATGGCCAAGGCCTGTACCTCAGTACCTGGACACCACTGGAGGATAATGGTCAAGACCATGGGCTTTAGAGTTAGTCAGACTTGGCTTTAAATCCTAGTTTGCCAAATTCTGTGACCTTGGACAAGTTATATACCTCCTTAAGTCTCAGTTCCCTCACAGAATTTGTGAGGATTAAATGAGGTGACACATGTAATACTTACTGGAACCCGGTAAGCACTCAACAAATGTTAACTGTTAGTATTATGTTCTGCCCACACAGTACAATGGCACAAAACTCATATGCTTTTTAGGGTACTCTAAGTCTCTGGACAACTGGGAAAGTTTTCACCTACTTTCCAGGTTTCCTGTCCCTCAGGAATAGCACTCTAGAGGAAATGGCACCTCTAGGAACCAAATTAAGGGTTTTATAAACATTTGTTGTAGTTCTCTGGAAACTGGATTTCTTCCTTGATATCATGTTAGTCTATTATTCCATTTATGAATATTAGACTTTCAAATAACCTTCAGGGACACTTAATATAGGAAAGCAAATGATGGCTTGGGTGCCAGTGTTGCCAGTAAGCAACTGAATCCTCTGTTCCTGATTGATTTGTGTCTGATATATCAGGCAAGTATCTACCATGAAGACTGCTTGCCTTGAAGATCTAATGAGATAAGAGCTGTGCTTTCATTGGTCCTATTCTGGTTCCCCCAATTTGATATCTGACATATTAAGCAGAAAGCCCCAAAACAGTCCTTTCTCTCTTGCCAAATAACTGGCTCAGCCTAGACAGCTTGGTATGATTAAGAACAAAATAACTAAGCAAAAATTGCATTGTCAAAAAGATAACCCAGAAGAGGTAACAGGGCTTGAAGAGCTATCGTACCATGTTCAATTTCTTTTTTATTTTTTAAAGATTTTATTTGTTTACTTTTAGAGAGAAGAGAAGGGAGGGGAGAGAGGGACAGAAATATCAATGTGTAAGAGATACAGTGATCAGTTGCCTTTTACATGCCCCCAACTGGGGACCTGGCCCGCAACCCAGGTATGTGCCATGACTGGGAATTGAACCAGTGACCTTCCAGCTTGCAAGCCGGCGCTCAGTCCACTGAGCCACACCAGCCAGGGATAATTTCTTGAATTTGCTTGCTTGTGGAACAGGTGTCTTTGGGACTCCTCCTGAGCTTGTATGACTGCCCCCATTATAATCTGCCATGACAGTGGAACCAGGTTACCTCACCGTTGTCTTTAGCAGTCTCTTAATCTTTCTACTTTGCAGAATGTATACTTTTGAATGTAATAAGAATATGCATTCTGTATGTAAAGTCTAGTTTTAGCCCTTTTCATACATTAATTCAGTCTTCACAATACCACCATAAAAGTTGGTATTATTATCTCCATTTTATTTATCAGAAAAAAATCGAGGCATAGATAGGTTAAATAACTTGCTCAAGGTATCATTGCTAGGAAAAGGAGCTGGATTTCAAACCCAGGCTATGGGACTCCATAGTCTGCAAGTTTTACCATTATACTGCACTATCTGGATAAAAATTTAATATAAGGCTCCTAACAGTGAAAATATGTATTACTTTCTTTTCTAAGTTATTTTTCCTTCAGAGTGAAATGTAAAACTTTAATCTTTCAAGGGGAAACCACATTATCAGATGTTATTAAATTGCACATCAAATTCTTATTTAGACCCTCATACATCTTGAAATTGCATTTGAACCCTGTCAAATCCTCACCTTTCACTGTGGTGTGTTAATTTTCATTATGTTGTCATTATAAATTTCAGCTGATTGTGAGGTGGCTCTGCACTGTAATCTTAGAAGTATGGCATGCAAAAGGCTTATCTTTTAAGAGATTACCAAGCAAGATGATTTCTTTAGTGAACCGCCTAAAAGAAAATTTGGTATATTTCCATGAATAATAGAGTCAAGATTAGCTTTGCATGTTAAAAGAGCATTCTCCCAGCTCGTTCATTGTTGCCATGACAGTGCTGGCAGGGTGAGTGTTGTAGTAACTCCTTGCAATGATCTTATTTTAGACCCTAACATTTGCAATGCCGAACATCCCCTTCCCTGCCCTACAAGTAACTCTTGTGGAAAAGTACTGGTTTTATAACTGGCTTCTGGCTCTGTAGCTGAAAGACTGCACTACTGTTGGCCTTAAAAAAATAGTGTAGGAGTGTTGAGTATTTTTCCTGTGGATTATGAGTGTTTGAAATTTCCCAAAATATGGTATTGCATTACAGGTCATACAGCAAGTTGTTTACAGCCAAAAAGAAAAGGGGCCTCAATTGTCTTTTCAGAAATCAACCCTGGAGGCTATCATACATTGAGCTCATATAGAAATCATTTTTCCATTTGCATATCTGTACTGTGCATACTTTAAAGTTTTTGCATTCTTTATTCAGTTATTATGGAAAATTAATATTAGAGCCATAAATTACATTTAAACAGTGTAGAAAAGTACTTTTTCCTTCTCCCTGTAATTAACATTTATCTGATCAAATTTGAATATTTTAATTTTGATTTCCTTAAATTGTGATCAAGTTATATAATAGTTTAAAGAAGTTACCCAATTTTAAAACTATATTTAAACTAACAATTGTTGAGTTGTTTTGTAGTACTTCACTGATATTTTCTAATGGTAAATCCTGTTATAACTATACTGTTGAGTAGAAAGTATTTTCAAACTCATAATAGCATGTGCCAGTTTGTATGCTTGCATACCATTTGTTAGTTTACAGTTTTGATATCTATTACATGCACATTAAATAGCATGATGAAACAAACTGATTTTGACAACAAACCTTGTCAAAGAATGAAAAATTTAATGTTATACTTCCTTCATTAGTAACAATTACTGAAAATGCTTTTGCATTTGCTTTTTTCCTAAATTCTGCACTAAAAGCTTAGTTCATCTTTCTCAGATGCTGATGTCAGCAAATCATGCACAATTGGGTCTGTACTAAGTAATTAAGTATGACTGTCAGGCAAGCCCTTTTCTTTCTTTTTTTGGTTTAATGTATAAAAATAACTTTCTAAACAAAAAATTTGCCCCCAAGCTAGAGATATATTTGGATTTTTCACCAGTCAATGGGTATTTTAGTCTTGCTTTTATTTTTGTATTTCTTTTAGTGCATTTTTTTATCTCCTTAGTGATAATTATTCAGACTGAGAGGTGTCTAATTCCAATCATCCCTTGTCTTTGATGGCTTGCTTTTTGAATTTGGAAGAAAGTGTGTAGTAAGAGTCAAACCTTGAGATAAATATTCTGTCATTTTGATACTTTGTATTTATATTAAATGCTTTTTGTTGATGGGAATGAAACTAAGATATGGTTACTTTTTCCCCCTTTGTTAAAAGTTTAATAACAAGTTTATTTTCCCCCCAACCCCACAGCACCTCCAGCTACTTCCCTCCACATCTAAGGCTGAAATGAGTATAGCTTTTTAAAGTAAGAATTCATTTAAAATTTTCCTTTGTGCCTGACACTGTTCTGGCACTGTGAAGGATAGAAAAAGAAGTAGAAGACAACTACTGCCCTTAAGACTTTTGCAATGACTTAGAGCAAAAAGTTTAAGAGCAAATTAAGACTGTGACTAGAAATGTTAAATTTTATGGTAATAAGTTGACAACAGTGTAACTGTTGTTGGGGTGGTGTATACATAGTAATTTTACATTTAGGAAATCTTCTGAAAAAAGATTTATATATGATGATAATTACTATACTGCTATTTATAATACAAATGTATTATCTGTATGCATTTTTAATATAAGTGTGTAAAATACCCAATTTAAATTATGGATCAATTAAATTATGATACATCTGTATAAAGGACTATTTATACAGTTATTAAAACTTGTTTTAAAATATATTTATAAGAAAATAAAAAATTATATATCTAAATGGAAAAGCAACTTTTAAAGCAATATGCCAACTATATATATTTTTATAGAGAGGGTAAAAAGTCAGGAAACCTACATTTACCAAAATATTAACCATAATTCTCTTTTAGAGATAGATTTATTGGAGATTAAAAGTTTTCTTTTTATAATAATAATCATTACTAAATATTAATTTTATTGAGTCCTTAATATATGCCAGGCATTGTTAAAAGCATTTTACATATAACATTTGTGAAATTTTAAGTGGGTTACAGGTTTTGCAGAAGCTGTCTTCCCAAAACAAAACAAATATACAAATATGAATGCAAGCACTCATTGTAAGTTTTTGGTTTATTTAGCCAAAGAAATAGGAACTTCTCAAAAGCTAGGCTTTCTCATTCAGAAGAAGCACTTGCAGCGAGCCTTGGTGTGGATCTTTCCCTGGACCTCAGTCTCTTAAAGGGGGCTGCAACTGTTGGGGACACTGTCTGGGTCGTGCCAGATCTGCAAAACACAGTTCTTGGTATAGGTGGGGTTCACATCCGTGTTCCGGAAGAATTTCTCCAAACTATGCATTTTCTTTGAAGGCCTGTTTCCCTATAATACTTTCTTTTTTACCTACAGCAATTCTGTGAGGTAAATTTTACATTTTATAGGTGAGGAAAACATAAGTAACTCAACTCAAGTAGTGAATACTAGGAATCAGGAGGCATGCCTGACTGCTAATTCTGTGTTCTTAATCACTAATCTGTTTTGCTATAGTAGCCTCTTTGTTTTGTTTTGGGTAATATACTTGTTTTATTTTTGAAAATGACTTAAAAAATCAATGTGGGAAAATATGATACATAGAGTTTTACAGTAATTCAAAGCAAGGGTAGATCAGGAAGCATCAGGACAGTGAAGGCAGCTTAATGGAGCAAATAAGTTTTAATGTAATAAATAACTTTCCTTTTTCAGCTATGTGTTTATGCAAGTATACACTGTTTCTATCCTAACATGCCCAAACCAAACCTCTGACAACTGGCTGGAAGTAATTAATGCTCTTTTGTACTTCCCTACAGACTAAGTTTTGGCCTCATCTTTGTTTCCTTTTTGTGGCCCTTTTTTATTTTCCTTTCACCGTCTGTCAGTGCATGTGTGAACATGTAAGTGTGACTTCTACCAAAGCTCCTTCTCACTACAGTGTTGAGCATTGTAAATAAAACAGTTCCAGCTCTGTGGTTTCCACGTGGTAACACCATCATAATTTAAAGATTGAGAGGGCTAAAAGAAGTTGCAAAATTTACATTAATGACTTTTTAAAGCTTATTGAAAGAAGGTAGAAGTAGGTAGGATCTTGAGTCTATGATGAATTAACCTTAGCGTAAAGTAGGACTGATGTTCAGCCAGTATTTATTGGCACAGCAATACATGTAAAAATACTGAAGTAGTTTCCTACCAGCTGGCATATGGTAAATAGAAACTGCAAAAGCAATAAAATTAATAATACATAGTCGATATGAGTGGTTTATCTTAGAAACCACATAGGCACTTAGGTTCCAAGTTGGTCTGGTCACTGAAGCATGGAGCTAGGAAGTTTCCCCAAATGCCTTGTTATTTACTTCAGAGGTTGAGGTATAGAAGCCTCTGGATGTGAGAGAGAGAGAGGGAGATCAGACAGGTGAACTGAGGAGAACATAATCTGTAAACCCACAAAAGAAGTGCCCAGTTGTGCCAAGGATCCAGGCCTGGTGGTAACTGGGGAGTCTGCCACAGCCAGAAACAGAAAGACCCTCAGGAAATATAGTCTCTCAGGTGGGCTTAAGCAGCTTTTCTTTGTTTAAGAATTGAATCAGTCATCTGTTGTTTCATAACAAATTCAGTGGTTTAAAACAGTACATATTTGTTATCCTGCAATTTCTGTGCAGCATGACTATGGCTATATCTTAGCTAGGACCTCTACTTCGGAGACTCTCATGAAGCTTCAATTAAAATGGAAGGCAGGATTGTGGTCTCATGTGAAGGCTCAGATGAGGAAGGGTTTGCTTTCAAACTCACATAGTTGTTGGCAGGATTCAATTTCTTGTGGGTTGTTGGACTGAGATCCTTAATTCCCTGCTTGTAGTTAACTGGAGGCTGTTCTCAGTTCCTTGCCATGTGGGCTTCTATACTTGCTTTTCCAGAGAAAGCACCTGAGAAGAGCCAGACACTAAAGGGTGCCAGCAAGACAAAAGTTATAGTCTTTAATAATCTAATCTTGGAAGAGACATGCCATCTTTTTTGCCTTAGTCTGTTCATTAGCAGCAAGTCACTAGGTCCAGCCCCTACTCAAGGGGACCATATTACACATAGAATAAATACCAGGAGGTAGGGATCACTGGAAACCATTTTAAAAGCAGCCTACCACAACATATCTCTTGAAGCTAGAGGTTTAGTAGAGTGGGCCTCCTTGCTGATTGTGAAGAGAGTTGTGATTTAGGGTATGTGCCCAGGGATGTAATTAATGTCTAGAAGGGACTGTAGTCCAGCAAGTTACAGTATGAACCCAGGTTCTGTTCCTTTCCCAACTTGCAACCAATCTCCAGATAAAGGAATCTTACATTAGCCTGGCCAATGGATGCCCTTTCTCAGGTCCTGCTACCTCACTGGCTGGGCCCCATCAAAGCTCCGTTAGAGAGGCCAGCCCACCTGCCTATCTATGGCAGCTTCCTGACCTTCTCTCTTTCTTTTCTACCTTGCCCCATGACCCTTCTGTTCCTATTATTCCTGTGTGACCCTAGGAAATTTCATACTTTCCATTCTTGTACTAACAGTAAAATAGCATTTGTTTGAAAGGTAAGAAATGGTCAACAGCTTTCTTTTCATTATACAATTGTTATCTAATGAGCTGTGAATCAAATCTCAGCAGCTGAGAGAAAAGATTTGAGGGAAAAGCATACTAAAAAGAAAACCCAAAATTTTTATGAGCATTTTCAAAATAAAGAATGAATGAGATTAAACATTATTGCAAATCCAGAAGTTCCGGCCAAGATGGAAGTGTAGGTAGGAATCTTTCACTTCCCCCCACAACCAAAAGAAGGATAACAAGCAATCTAAAATCAATAAACAACCAAAAGTGCTACAAAATCAAACTGCATGGAACCCCAACAACCAAGGAATTAAAGAAAAAAATCAACCAAAACAACCAGACCTGTAAGAACCTGTAGCAAGGCTGTGTGGGTGGGGCTGGCTGAGAAAAACCATGGAGAGGTGGTGGACCGCTAGGGCAGGGCTGGTCGAATGGGAAACTGAGACTCAGAGCTGACTGTGGACTATGGCAGGGGTTGCTGAGGGGGGAGAAACTCCCAGGAGAAACTCTCATACGAGAGTCCATTGGAAAGTGGGGCTAGAGCCCAGCAGGTGAACTGCATTGTTTCTTCTCTGGCCCCACCCCCACAGGAAGTGTTGCAACTCAGCAAGGAGGGTTGCCCTTCCCTGTTGAATACCAAAGGCCTTGCCTCTTTACAGTTATCAGGGGTGCCAAGACAAAGAAATATGGCACAAATGAAAGAAGAGACAAAAACTTCTGAAAGAGACTTAAGTGATGAGGAGATAGCCAACCTATCTGATGGAGAATTTAAAGCCCTGGTAATCAAAATGCTCACAGAACTGATTGAGCTTGGTCAAAAAATGAAAGAACAAATGAAAGATACCCAAAATGAAATAAAACAAACTATTCGAGGAACCAACAGTGACAGGAAGGAAACCAGGAGTCAAAGCAACAATTTGAAACAAAAGGGAAAAATAAACACTCAACTGGAACAGAATGAAGAAACAAGAATTAAAAAACGTGAAGAGAGGCTTAGGAACCTCTGGGACAACCTGAAACGTTCCGATATCTGAATTGTAGGGGTACCAGAGGAGAAGAACAAGAGCAAGAAATCGAAAACTTATTTGAACAAACAATGAAGGAAACATCCCCCAATCTGATGAAGGAAATGGACTTCTGGGAAGTCCAGGAAGCCCAGGAATCCCAAAGAAGTTGGACCCAAAGAGGAACACACCAAGGGCCATCATCATTAAGCTCCCCAAGTTTAAAGATAAGGAGAGAATCTTAAAAGCAGCAAGAGGAAAGGAGAGCGTTATCTACAAAGGAGTTCTCATAAGACTTTCAGCTGATTTCTGAAAAGAAACCTTGCAGGCAAGAAGAGGTTGGAAACAAGTATTCAAAGTCATGAAAGGCAAGGACCTATCTCCCAGGTTACTCTATCCATCAAAGCTTTCATTTAGAATGGAAGGGTAGATAAAGTGCTCCCCAGATAAGGTAAAGTTAAAGGAGTTCATCATCACCAAGCCATTATTATATGAAATGTTAAAGGGACGTACGTAAGAAAAAGAAGAAGATTGCAACTATGCACAGTAAACTGACAACAAACTTACAACTATCAACAGCTGAACCTAAAAAAAAAACAAAAAAAAAAACTTAGCAAACAACTGGAACAGGAACAGAATCAGAGAAATGGATATCACATGGAAGGATTTCAGTGGCAAGGGGGAAGGGAGGAATGGGGGGGGAAAGGAGGAATAGGGGGAAAAGGTACAGGGAAGAAGCAGCATAATTAATAGGCATAAAATAGGTGGGGAGAGATAATAAATGGTATGGGAAACAGAGAACTCAAAGAACTTGTATGTACAACCCATGGACATGAACTAAGTGGGAGGAATGCTGGAGGGTTGGGGGGCAGGGTGGAAGGGGGATAAAGGGGAAAAATTGGGAAAACTAATAGCACAATCAATTTAAAATATATTTAAAAAAAGAACTAAAATTTTTTTAAAACATTGCAAATCCAAATTTTTATTTAAATTTCCCAACTCAAGTTGGTATACTTTACTCTCAATATAGTGGTATCTGAATGGGAACAGATGAAATGATTTATATGTTTTTTCATTTTATAAGCCCCAGTCTTTATGAATGTTGGGTCTTGTAGACCCAGACCAAGTGATTATGTATCTGGTAGCAGTTTTTAAAAATTTTACCACAGTAATGCAGTATGAAGTTGAGGCTAGAAAAGTTCTTGATACATATATATATATATTTCCAGAAAAAGTCCAGCCATTATAACAAGAACGGTTATATCATGTGACCTGGCAGCCAAGGAGAGTGGATTGGAATGTGCATGCATGAACAATGATGACTTTACTGTGCTAGTCAGTGGGGGCAGTAGAAGCCATTGTGTGAGTATGTGTACTGTGTGGCCATCTCATTCAAAATGACTGAGCAAGTAGAGCAACAAATCTGCACCAAATTTTGTGTTAAGTTTGAACATTCCTCCACAGAAACTATTCAGGTGATTCAGAAGGCTTCCTGGGATGATGCAATTATAGTAGCACAAATAAAAGTGTGGCACAAACACTTCAAAGATGGTCGAGAATCTGTTGAAAGTGATTCACATTCTGGAAGGCCTGCAACAAACAGAACACCTGAGAATGTTGAATGTGTACAGACTGCAGTCAACAAAGATGAATGACTGACAGTGTGAGAACTAGAAGCTGATCCAGGGATTCCAAATCTACTGTGTCCGAGATTTTGATGCAGGATCTTGGCATGAAACGTGTAGTGGCAAAATTTGTTCTGTGGCTTCTGCTACCAGAGCAGAAGGAACATTGTTAATGACTTGATTCAAACTGCTATCAATGAACCAGACTTCCTCAAGATGGTCATAACTGAAGATGAATGATGGATCCACAGGTAAGATCCAGAAACAAAGGCCCAGTCATCCCCAATGGAAGTTGGCTGGTTCCTTATGACTGAAGAAGGCACAGCAAAATTGCAGCAAGATCAAGACGATGCTAACTGTTTTTTGGGGGGGTGGGGGGAAGGTGTTGTCCATTACAAGTATGCCCCTCCAGGCCAAACAGTTTAATAAGGAGTACTACCTCAATGTTCTTCATCAGTTGAAATATACAACACGACAAAAATGGCTACAGCTAGGAGCAACTGGTGATTGGCAGCTTCATCACAACAACACTCCCACTCATGCATCAGGTCTTGTGCAGAGTTTTTTTTGTGTGTGTGAAACATCAAGTCATCCAGGTGACTCAGCCTCCCTACAGCCCAGATTTGGTGCCCTGTGATTTCTGGCTTTTCCCCAAACTAAAATCACCTTTGAAAGGGAAAAGATTCAGACCATGGATGAGATTCAGGAAGGTATGATGGGGCAGCAGATGCTGATTCCAACAAAGAATTTTGCAGAGTATTTTGAACAGTAGAAGAGATGCTAGGAGAACTATGTGGAGTCCCAAGGTGCCTACTTTGACGGGGTCTGAGGTGTCATTGTTCTATGTACAGTGTTTCTTGTATCTTCAATAAACGTGTATTTTTCTTATTACATGGCTGGATACTTTCTGGGCAGACCTCAGTATACCTTGTATATAATTTATGTTCTCGTATTTTGTTTTTAATATGTTGGCCAAATATTTCATTAAACTTAAATTATTTTTCCCACACATATTTTAAATCTAGAAAATACATATAGTCTCTGGACCATGGTTTATGCTTTTCTGCATTTTCCCACAATTTTCATAATGGGTACTTCTGTCTTTCCTAATAAGACTATAACATGTTATTAAAAAGAAAATAAGCACTGCCCCTGATTGGTGTGACTCAGTGAATTGAGCACCAGCCTGTGAACCAAAGGGTTGCTGGTGGGCTTCCAGTCAGGGCCCATGCCTGGGTTGTGGGCCAGGTCCCCAGTTGGGGCCATGCGAGAGGCAACCACACACTGATGTTTCTCTCCCTCTCTCTCTCTTTCTCTTTCCCTCTCTCTAAAAATAAATAATAAGATCTTTAAAAATGAGAGAAATAAAAAAAGTAAGCACAATACACCACTTTCTTTTCATAGCAGAATGACCTGTCTTTAGTAGAACTTCAATATACTCTGTAAAATAAATTTCTTCTAATACAGTGTATGATTTTAAAAGCTGAAATTCTTTAATTTATTTATGAAATGCCTTTCTTTCAAGGCTTTGGCTGTTGATAGAGCAGATTTTTTTCCTAATGAATTTAATTCCTTTTTTTCTTTGACTTCACACTGGATGAGAATTTCTAATTCTCAGTTTGTAGCTTTTATGAACACTAGATGGCACTCTTGCTCAACTGAAATCTAGTTTGTCAATCTAATTTTGGTGCTATGGGCCATAGAAGAATTGAGTGTGCAACTTACAAATGCTTATGTTCCCATTTTTGTCTTAAAGGAGGAAGTTTGGGGAAAAAGGGGAAATTTCCAAGTTTAAATAGCAGAGCTTAACTGGTTCAATTTTTCCATCTATACTGAAAAGCATAAATCACGATCTATATTAATGATAATGATATTAGTCATTCATTCCCCCACTATTTATCATGCGCCCACTATCTTTAGGCATTGTTGTAGGCACTGCATACATTAGTGGGCAAAGAGATAAAAATTTCTACCCTCGTAAAGCTTACATTCCAATGCTTGGATTTTTTTCCAGGTGCCATTGTAAGCTTATACTTGCACTTACCCATTGACTCATTTAATAAGAGGAAGCTGAAGCACAGAGCAGTTATCTAACTTGTCCCTTTTCACCTACCTAATTGTAGGTGGAGGGGCTGGGATTCAAACTCAGGCATTTGGTCTTTGGAGTTCTAGTGATCTCAACACTATATTGCCTCTCAAACTAAAGAACATTTTATCATTGATTCTGTTGAATGTAAATAATATAAACTCATCTACTTATTTATAATTGTTCCTAGAGCTGTTCAATTTAAATATTCCCATTTTATTGGAGAAATACTATATAAAGTGCTTTTTAAAATGATTCTGTAGTCAACTATCATATTGTCTTAGCTCTCTTAAGATAACGTAGATCAAGTACAAACATAGCTGTCCTTGATCCCGTATATATTTAATCATCCTTATAGCTGTTGTATTAACCATGTAGTAATTCAGATATGTTGTGTTAGTGAGGACTCTATCAGATTGTGATTTAGTTGTTGTATAATGAAACATGGACATCAAGTATCAAAAGTTACTATTTTACTTGCTTGTACTTTCACTTCCTACACTATGTCATTTTACATTTTAGTAGTACTGTACTCTGTTTATAAAAAATAGACAAGGCCAACAATACCCTATGTAACTGGAAAATTACACAGACCCTTAAATTATTTCATAGTAGTCTAGGAATATGTTTAATAATTTGGGGGAGGTGGGAGCAATTTTACCTTACTCTAAAATACATATATAAATTATATGATTTACATAATTCTGGTTCTTGAGAAATACAAGTATATATAATTATAAATTATCTTAAACATATATATGTAGACTTGTATTTCTCAAGAATCAGAATTGTATTCAACAGCATACTTGTTCTAAGCAACTAAGTATAGAGGGGAAAGCAGGCACTTAAAAAATATTGATGACTAATTCATACATAGGCAATCGATAAATAACTTGCCTTCAAAGAAACTGAAATAAATAGTTCTTAATAGCCTGCTAGTCTAGGCCTTATTCCTTTTTACTATAGAACTGTTTTAGGTAACAAAAGTATGTTTTTATTATGCTAATAATTAGAGTTAACTCTCTTTTAATTAAATGAAATAATTAGTAAAAGAAGATCACTCTGTTCACTAGGGAATAGAGGGAGGTTTTCAGAGGAGAAATTTATTTTGGCAGATGCTATAATTTAAGGTTTCTCAGGTTGAGGATTATGGCTTTTCTAGGAGTCTTTGTGCCCCTAAGGTAACTGCAAAGTTGTGTAGAATTTGAGCACTTTTCTTGGGAGAGAGCCCAAGTTTTATCAGATTTTAAAAAGAGATTGTAACCCCAAGAGATTAAGAACCACTGCTAAAACTAGAATGACCTACTGCATATTATTTTCCTTAAACTTTCAAGAAAAGTTTAGTGATTGAAATTTGGGAGTTTTAGACCAACAAAGGGAAAATTTTGTTGATTCAACAGTAGTTTATCTTTCTTGGCCTACTGATCTTTTTGTGGTACATCAGGTGATATTGGTACTAGAAGTATTTATGTTATTTATCATAAACTGTCGAGTCCACTTTTAGAGGTTAAAAGTTCAAGTCTTGCATCAAGAATATTAAGACACAGAGAGCTCAGCTGAAGCACAACAGAGCTCCAACCCTCGTGTTAATGCAATCACTATATACCTGTGAGCCTCCAAGATATTAGGGTTCTGTTTTTCCCTCAGCAAAATCTAATTAATACAGAAATTGGTACTAGCCAGACTACCAGGGTGCATATTCTTGTTCTGCTTAGCTGTCTGACCTTGGACAAATTACTTAACAGTTTTATCACCTGTAAAATAAGTCAGTTGTACCTCATACAGGTTGTTATCTCAATGAGATAATAATGTCTCACTATCTGTAAGGTTCTCAGCACAATGCCTGCCTTAGTACTTATGGCAAAAAAACCTTAAATCTTTCCCTGTATATATCTCAGTTGTCTAAAATACACTTCTTCTTAGCTTTTAGTTCCTTACCTTGATTTTCTTCTTAGGCCCAAACACTACCTGATACTGTTATTTATTTACTTTTGATTCTGTCTGCTTCATAAAGATGAAGATTCTTTCCTGGTCATTGTTGGGCTTTCTAAGCCAGTACTAGCAATACAAACAGATGTTCAACAAATATTTGTTAAATGAATTAATAAATGTTAGCTACTATTATTACTTCACAATTTCTGACTAAAACTCCCTCCTCCCCCCAACCCCCTACCACTACCCCATCTGCTTAGACCAGCTGCTACAACTTTTTAAATGAGTTGGGCAGGCCAAGAGGAAAATCTCTTTCTCTAGCTGGAGTAGTTGAAATCATAGCTTCGAAAGGCATATTAATCTCCAACAGGCCCTCTCTACTCAAGCAGAGTAGACCTACAGGCCCAGCAGCATCTGTATCACATAGATGGCTGATAGAAATACAGAATCTCAATCCTCATCCCAGTACCACTGAATCAGACTTGAATCCCCAGGTGACTAGTGTACATTATAGTCTGAGAAGCATCACAATGGCCATTTTAAGGATTTTGGCTTTTATCCTAACAGTAATGGAGAGCCACTAAAATATTATAGGTTAGAAATTGCATGATCAGATTTGTGGTTTTAAATTATCACTTTTGTGCTAGAAACAGTAGTTGTCTCTGGAAGGGGAAAGCTTTTGGTCGGGGACAGAGATGGGACTGAGGCTTTTCCCAGGCCCACTCTGATAGGGTGGGCCTTGGAGAGCCTGTGGCCATTCACCCTGTTCTCCCAGCTCAGCCCAAACCTCTCTCAGACCTGTTAATGAAGAATGGACACCCTGCTCTCACTCTGGGACTCTGTGCACATACTACATGTAGCTACCTCTGGCCCATTTCCTGGACTTACCAGTGAGTCAGTTGTCCCCGTATTTGGCCAAAGGGAGGACAACCCAAGTGCAGGCCCTGGGAGTGGGCTTAGCTCATTTAGGGAGAGATTGCTAGGGTTCAAATACATGGTCTGGATGAGCACGTGCCCTAGGCTCTGTGGACCCTTAACCCATTTAAGAGACACCGCTGGAAGAGGCCTACACTGGGCCCTCTAACATGCAAGGACCACATTGTCTGGGCCTCAGGGGTGTACTGCCTTTTGCACCTTCTGTTTTAAATCAATGAATGTGTATTGTTCAACAGGAATATATTGGCTATATAAAATAAATAAATACAATGAGACATTAAATTATAATAACATAAAATCACATTGGCTTCTGTGTGGGAATGTATAGGAGGAGTACAATAATGGACACCCAGTTAAAAGGCTATTGCAGTGTTTCAGCAGTAATTGATACAATGCTTGGACTAGCATAATAGTAACAAAGATGCAGTTTCAACTAGTTTTCCATTTGTGTTTCACTTCTGTGTTGTTTAGATTGCATAAAGTATTTTTTTCCCTAAAAAGTATGTGGGAATTAAGTCTTCTGATCCTTGAATATTTATTTATTTATTTATTATGTACTTTATTTATTTCTCTTTAGAGGGGAAGGAAAGGAGAGGGGGAGAGGAATAATCAATGTATGTCTGTCTCTTGTGCATCCCCTGCTGGGAACTGGCCTTCAACCCAAGTGTGTTCCCTGACTGGGAACTGAACCGCAGTTGTTTAGTTCGCAGGCCCGCACTCAATCCATTGAGCTATGCCAGCCAGGGCTTGGTCCTTGAATATTTAAAGTATTTTTATTTTGCCCTCAGGTTTCATTATAATTCACTAGAATTCTAGGTTATAATCATTTTCTCTCAGAAATGTAAAGACATTGTTACGGTATTTTTTAGTATCTAGTGTTCATAGTGAGAAGTCTTATGATAGTCTGAATCTCACTTTTTTTCTTAATAAAATTTGTTTCTGTTTGTTTTATATTTACCTCTCTGGGAGACTTGTGGGTTTTGTTGTTCTACAATTTTTTAACCTTTTGAACAGTTCAAAGAATAATATAGTAAGTACCATATATTCTTTACCTAGAGTCACATACTAACATTTTATCATTATAGCTTTCTCTAATTTTTTTTCTTTCTTTCTCTTTCTTTCTTTCTTTCTTTCTTTCTTTCTTTCTTTCTTTCTTTCTTCCTTCCTTCCTTCCTTCCTTTCCTTCCTTCCTTTCCTTCCTTCCTTCCTTTCCTTCCTTCCTTTCTTTCCTTCCTTCCTTTCCTTCCTTCCTTCCTTTCCTTCCTTCCTTCCTTCCTTTCTTTCCTTCCTTCCTTCCTTTCCTTCCTTCCTTTCTTTCCTTCCTTCCTTCCTTTCCTTCCTTTCCTTCCTTCCTTCCTTTCTTCCTTTCCTTCTTTCCTTCCTTCCTTCCTTTCCTTCCTTCCTTTCCTTCCTTCCTTTCCTTCCTTCCTTCCTTCCTTCCTTTCCTTCCTTCCTTCCTTTCCTTCCTTCCTTCCTTCCTTTTCTTTCCTTCCTTCCTTCCTTTCCTTCCCTTCCCTTCCCTTCCCCTTCCTTCCTTCCTTCCTTCCTTCCTTCCTTTTCTTTCCTTCCTTCCTTCCTCTCCTTTGCTGACCACTTCAAAGTTATTATGTATTTGTTAAGAACCAGGACCCTCTGGATGTTTAAGATCTTTTTATTTATCCTTAGAGTTTTGAAATTTTATTGGTATATGTCAGAGTGTGTGTCTCTCCCCATCTACTTTTTTTATTATTAATCCTTTACACTTGGGCTCTTTCAATATAAAGATTTGAATCTCAACTTATTCCCCTGCTAGTTCTTTTCCTCCATTATCACTGTTATATCTGTCCATCTGTTGTATATAAGTGTTTAAACCTCCATCTTAATCTTCTCCCATCTGTTCTTTAGTTTTTGTCTTTTTACTCTATGTCTTGGAGAGTTTCCTGGATTTATCTTTCAAATTACAAATTTGCTCTTCGCCCTGGTTCCATTATGTAGTGCTTCTATTTACATGTTTACTCAGCAGTCATGTTTCTGATTTGCAAGAACTCTTATTCTCTGATCGTTCCTTTCTCAGAACAACTGATTCTTGTATTATGAGTATGTTATTCTCTGTAACTCAAGGAGGTCAATATAATTTTAATTAGGTTTTTTCCCCTCCGTGTTGGAGCAGCCAGGATCCTGCAGGAAATGGATGCATACTTAAATTGGGGTGCCTGAAGAGACTTAATGAAGGTGTGGGTGGAGTTGAGAGAAAACCAACCAAGGATAAAAAGCATTTTAAAATAGTAACAGCTGTAAATCTCAAGAGGCAAGATTTGGGAGTAGTTACTGGAACCAATGAAATTACAGCTGTAGGAGAAGGTTGCCTGCCCGATAGGAGCTGTGGCCTTCAGTAGAGGAATATACTCACTGCTAGCCTACAGTCTTGCTGGGAGGGAAGTGAGGAATAAGTGTCCTGACCTTCTTCCTCCTGTCCTTCAGTCTGTTAGTGCCTCCCATTAGAAGGACCTAATTATAAGCCAGATGGCAAGGGAACTCCAACGATCGTGTCCACAGAGGTGAGCATTTTGAAGCACAAAACAAAGAATAGGTCAAAGACAATTTGAGGAGGCAAGTAGAGAATATTTGGCATACCTCTCTTGTGCCTATTTCATGCTATTTGGGAACACATCTTGGTGAGTAGATTAGAGATGTGAAAAGAATAGCACTTTAGGCTAATTGGCTAATAGCACTTTAGGCAGCTGCAAAAATAAATTGCTCTGGTGAAGAGTCAAGATGAGAGCAGTTAAGAGGTGGGGGAGAGTCAAGAGTTGAGGACTCAGAAACAAGGGAAGTGAGATGGAGAAGTCTAGACAGGAATGATAATAAGATAGGGATAGAGCGATTGGAATGAGGGTCTGCCAATGAAATGGATCCCTTTGAAGTGTTTACATTTGTTCTTATTTTCTTTTAATTTGGAGGACAGTCATATTTAGCATCTAGTTTTAGGGGTTTTTCTCTCCCCATATTGGAGGTAAAACTCTTTCACCTCCAAAATGTCCATAAAAGATTTGTACACTTGGCTACATAGTAGTGATGCTTTGGAAAATGACAGCGGAGTGGGTGCTGTGTAGGGAGACTGCCACGAAAGCTCAGGGAAGTGTGTACAGGACAGTGTGGAGGAACCAGCAGTGACACAATTCCTTTGTGCCCATATAGGCTAGACCTTTAGGATGGGGGGAGTGATAAGTAGGGAGACACTGGGGTTCAGTTTATTTTGCTTAGTAATAAAGGCTGCAGGACACAGGGGCATCCAGACTTCAGGTTCTTGGGGCTAGGTGACCTTTTATTCATCAGGAAGGCAACTAAATTAAATGGTAGTTGAATGAAGGTTAAGACAAATATATTTTAAGTAAACCTGTCTTGGGAAACATAATTAATTTTGTTAATATTGCACCAGAATAATCATATCCAGTGGGTTAATGAGATGATGATAGGCGTTTACATCCTTATTCCAGAGCTGCATGTGTATTTTGCATTCTGGCATCTCTTTGCTACAATATGTCAATACAACTTTTGCTGCAAGTCTTCACTGATACTTGACTCAGGCAAATCAATTTTTCTCTGTGTGGACTCTCGAACTTTTAAGTTTAACATTGTCTTTCACCATTGCAATATATTTGTTTTGGGGGCAGTGATTATTTCTTCTTTTACATTTTAAAATATATCTTTTTGTTATTCAAGTGGTTTAGGAGTTTCTACCACTTTACCTGTCTTCCTGAATCCCTTGCAGCCTCTCTTCCCCTTCAGTGGTTTTAATACTTGTTCCCTAGACATAAGTTAATCAATTTAGAGTTGTATCTGTTCCGAATTTCGTTTTGTTAGGTTTGGGGTCTTCTTCTCATTGATACTGATGGTTTGGTTGTGCTACATAGATTTCCTAAGAATAACCATTTACTTTATCTTGTTAGGTTTTGGGTCTTCTTTTGATTGAATCTGTTGTTTTGGTTGTTCTGGATAGATTTCCTGAGAAAAAGCATTTAATGTATTCCATCATGTTCCTAAAATTCCTTTGGCTTTCCCCCCCTAAAATTAAATAACTGTTTGGTAAATTCTGGGAGTTTTCACTTTGCTGTGATTTCTTTGCGGTTATTTTTCATCAGTGGTTCCTTCATAGTCTCCTGCAGGCAGAGTGCCTTTTCTTCACTGTGTACCACACCTTCCTGAAAATAGATGATCTAGTTGGCTTCTTTGGTTTCATCTTTTGTTAAATTTAAACACCATCAGATAATATCAGTGCTATTATAACATGTCCAGATCTTAGTTACTCAAATTTTCCTAGGGGAAATAGACTAGACTCCTATGTGAGTCCTACCTACTGTCTTTCTCATCCTGTTCCAGAGGGATTCACTTACCTCCCTTACCCTCACTGTAGGAAAAAAAGAGAGATAGTAACTCCCACCCCCCAAGGAAAAAAATAGCTTGGTAACTTAAATCTGTGCTTCCTGAACAGGCTTGTGCTTGCCCCTCCCAGCATTAGGAAGCTAGAGCTAAGGCTCTAGGAAGAAAGGGATATGGATAGGGATTGTAGGTTTGTGTCTTTTTATTAGTATTTTATATATATATTATTAAGCCCAAAATCAAGATATGGGATTTAAGAAAGGATTACCTTTCAATATGAATATTAGTTTGAGAGAATTAATTTGAATGTAAAACCAGGATTTCTAGTTTTGTATTAGTTTCATAACTTTACCCTCTGTTGGTGTCTCTTTCAAAAGTGAGGGGACAATTTTCATTCTTAGCTACTTCAGGTTCTTACCTTACATTAGACCAAAAGAAGTTCCAATCTCTGTAAAAAGCCTTCGATGTGTTGGTTTTAGACTATAATTATTGATAGGATTTTGTGTTATAATTGGTAAAATATATTACTACATTTTAAAGAAAATAAATTATATTTTTAAGTTTTGTACTTTTTTTGTCTTTCATAAATGGGCAGTATTTTGTGACACTGAGAATATTACTATCACTATGTCCACAAATGTCTGAAAGACAAATGTGTGACCCAGAGCCTTTTCTACACCTGAGTACACATGTATTTTATTTTTTTGGCTTGTAGCCTTGTTTATATGAGGCACAATAATCTTGTTTTATTTTTTTTAATCCTCTAGTCATCTTATTCTATCTCTGAAGCTACTTGAGAAAGAAGAACAGCGCTGTTTTACAGTTTCCTCCCCATGTCTTCACAATCAAATAGATTGGAAGGCATGAGAAGGACAATGAAATGATTTTAAACACTAAATTAGTTACATTTTACTTTTTTAAAGCACAGTGGATTATTATTTCTTTTAAAATTGAATAATAAAAAGAAACAGATCCCTGAAGATCAAATGAGTAAATGGAAGTAGGAGAAGGAAAAACTAAATAATAGCACTCATTCTTACAAAGTATCATAATAAATAATAGTAACAGCATTAGAGGAAAATAATATTTTTATAAATCTATAAGAATATCAATAATGAGCCCGGCTGGTGTAGCTCAGTGGATTGATTGAGGGCCTGGGAACCACATGATCATGGTTCGATTCCCAGTCAGGGCACATGCCTGGGTTGCAGGCCAGTTCCCAGCAGGGGACTCACGAGAGGCAACTGTACATTGATATTTCTCTCCTTCTCTCCTTCCCTTCCCCTCTAAAGATAAATAAATAAAAATCTTAAAAAAAAAAGAATACCAATAATGATAAGAATTCTCAAATATGCCAATAGTTAAGGAAAATATAACCTTATAAAGTTAAGGTAACAGATGTGATTATAAGATCTAATAAGAAAATAGAATTATAAAGATTCTACAAGTTATTAAATTTGGAGACTGGAGGAGAGAGATATTGAAAATAACTGTAAAGTTTTAAGTTTGGCTGGTAAGAGTTTTGTCCTGTAGCAGGAGGGGTTGGGGTAAATTAGGATAAATAAGTACCCCAGTATTTCATGTGTCTTATTCAAGTAACACAATTTGTTATATGAAAGGATGTATGTGTATATGTATATATATTGCACTTGACGAGAAAACTAAGAGTACACACTAGTATTATTGGTGACTATTTTTAAATTGTCACAGCATGTTTGGCAGTCTCAAGGTTTGTAGACTGATAGATGTAGAAAGTGGAAAATATAGGGCTCTTTGTTGATATTTTGCCTCCTTACATGTGTAGTGATTGCTGAAGTACTACTAGTTTAACACCACACAGCTTTGCCGACATTAAAGTATATTATCAGTGATGTAGATTTGTTTACACTTGATATACTCTCTGTAGTTTTCTTCTTTTTTTCACTCTAATATTTGATGTTCTTTAATCTGGTTAAAAAACTGATTATGACCCATGTTTTGATTTGGTGATTGATAAATGTGACTTTCAGATCTTGTTTTGTTCTCAAGTATATCCTGTCCTTAAATCATTTTCTATGTTGTAGTCAATTAGTGCATCATGGAACATCTCTGTAGCTGAATCCATGATGCCTTTGGGTCAAGTGTATGACCTCCAATTATAGCCTGATATGTGGCCTGAGTCACCTTTACATTTATTGACTATGAGTTAACTCTGTAGTCACCCATAAGCTTTTGTATACTATCTTGGCATATAATTCAAGAATATTATAGGATTTGGAATAATCATAGCCCATGGGAAAAAGGTGATGGGGTGGCAGAACCCTAGAAATCATCAGATATCAAGCCAGTTTAGCGACAAGGCTAAATATTAGTTCACTAAGATTATAAGACTATTTCATGATTCTTTTACTTTTTGTTACGGATTTCCATGTCATGAATTTGAATTCTTTGGATCCAGAATTATACACATGGCTCAATTTTATTTCTACTATTTAATTTAGCATTGATATGAGTAAAGTAAAAGGCTGAAAGTTGGGGTAAAATAGAGGAAAACCTAAATTTTTTAGGTTATTAAGGGTTTTTTCTCTTTAAAAGTATAATTATTTTTCAGATATTTTTAGATACCAGATGACCTGTGAAGTTTCTCCCCGTCCTTACAATGCTTTATTTTTTATCCATTAAGTCTGATTCTTTATTTATATTTTAGGAGCAAAAAAAAAGGAGCTACAATTGTGTAGGCAATGCCTTATTGAATGCTGATGATGCCTAGTTAAAATGTTGAATGCTGATGCTTTATTAAATTCACAGTGTACAATGAATATTTTTCTATGCAAATGGGAAAACTACTGCAGATTCCCTTAATGAGGAATTTATAAACTGGTGGCAAAATAATCAGATTAGAAGATGTAATACAAGATGCATATTATACAAAGTATCATCAAAAAGTTAAATCAGCAAAGGTACACCAGGAAAATGGGAAGGGAAAACAGCAGTGGTCATAATGTTAATCTCAGGGGAGACATCAGGATTCAAGGATTTAGACAAATGTCATGATAGTGAGTCCTCAGCGATAGTACCCTAAACTTTCCCTTGGTTACATTCATCTCCCTTAGGAACATTTACACATCATCTTCATCCCCTCCCATCCATCATTGTCATGGAACTGGACACTGAAGAAGGCCCATGGGGAATTTGGGATGAACAGATTTTAAACACTTACTCTTGGGCCTGTCCTGGCAGCCTCCTCCTCCTCCTCTATCTCATATATATCTCTCCCCATCTGCTGACATGTAAGACCTCTGTCCAGAAGGTATCCAGCCATGTATTATGAAAAATAGAGACATTCATTGAAGAAAATACAAGATACAAGAAACATTGTACATAGGACAATAATACCTCAGTCCCCTTCAAAGTAGGCACTTTGGGACCTCACAGTTTTCCCAATTGCCATCATCTGCTCCGTCGTATTTTCCTGAATCTCACTGATGGTCTGAAATCTCTTTCTCTTCAAATGTGATTTTAGTTTGGGGAAAAACCAGAAGTCACAGGGTGCCAAATCTGGGCTAGGGGGGCTGAGTCACCTGGGTGATTTGACGTTTTGCCAAAAAACTCTGCACGAGATGTGATGCATGAGTGGGCGAGTTGTCACGATGAAGCTGCCAATCACCAGTTGCCCATAGGTGCAGCCTTCTGAATCATCCAAATAATTTCCGTGGAGGAATGTTCAAACTTAACATGCAAAATTTGATGCAGAGTTATTGCTCTACTCAGTCATCCTGAATGAATCCACCACACAGTAGGCATGCTCACTCAATTGCATCTACCATCCACAGTGACTAATACAGTGAGGTCATCGTTGTTCACGCATGCACATTCCAGTCCAGTCTCCTTGGCTGCCAGGTTACATTGATGTCAGGCAAACCATTCTTATTATATTAACAATGGCTGGACTTTTTCCTGACAGACCTTGTATATCTGCCCCCATATTCAGGCCAGAAGTCCACCCAACCCCTGTAGAGTAGTTGGGAACTGGGACTTAAACAGGGCAGTGACCAAGCACCCAAGGGCTGTTTCACTCTGCAGAAAGGTTTTACTGCTCATTCATTTGGTACAATTTCAGACCTCTTGTACTCCCTGAGACTGGCTGTGAAGTACATTTCAGACTTTTCAGGTGAAGGGATCTCTAGCTATTATATATTTACCTTCATGTTTAGACTCATGTTATAATATTGTTATTTTTGGTTGCTCTGTCTCTGTCTCTCTCACATACATACACACAACTTTAAAATTCTTACATATAATTTCCATTGGTGTTTCGGTCAAGCACAAAATTCTGTACATGGCCTCACAAAATTTATCATTCAAACTGGGACAGTTTGATTATACCAGGTCAACAAGGGTAAACCAAGATGAATAGACACCTTCCCTATAAGGTCTTACATGGTCTGCTTTTTGCTTACCACTGTAGCCTTGCCTTGCAATGTATTCTTTCTCGCTCTGTATGGCCCAGATGCACAATCTGTCTGCAGTTTCTTTTTCAAGTGTTCTGTGCTTCTGAGTGCTTAATCTTAGACAGCCTTTATATATGCCTGTCCTTCTCCCTGGACAGAGCTTTTCTTCTCTCTCTTTCACCTAAGAAACTCCTACTCTTTCAGAGCTCAGTTGTAACCTCCTCAGGTAAGCCTTTTCAGACTCTTGCGACTAGATCCATTCTCTCTCTCATTTCTCAGAGCACTATACCGCATTTAGATCATTCTCAGGTTGATGTCTCTCCTCCATTAGAGTGAGGCTCCATGTAGGTAGAGGCCATGTCAAATTTTTTCATCATTTATTTCTCTAATCAGTAGGTACATAGTAAAAGCTAAATAAATATTTGCTGAATAATTAATTTAATAGATGAAGATAAAGATCAAGTTTACTGCATAACCCAAAATATTTATGTGGAGTCAATTCTGATATGTCTCATTTTTATTTAGAATAAATAATACATTTATATTTGTAATTGAAAGTACTTAAAATTTTAGATTTTTTAATTTTTGTATTATACAAATAATAAAAGTTTCCAAGACAGTAAAATTATTGAAAAAATATTTTGCTTAAGGCTACTTTTTTCTTATTTAACATGCCTGCCTCTCCTTTCAGTATAATCTGTGGACTCACATGTGGTTCACAAATCTCTATACTAGTTAGCTCATTATTCTTTCCTCCTAAGGGAACTTTAAATTAGAAAAAAATTATTGGGGCTTTAATTTAGATTATGCACATTTTAAAATCAGATAGATACATCTAAGTTGTAAGTAATATGTATAAGATATTTCTATTAATTGAATGCATTTTTAAAGAAAATGTTAACTTTTTGTTATAGCAGTTTTAATCATAAATTGAATCAATGCTTATATCCATTTATTGAATTAATCATTTAAATTAATTTGACTTGAAGTTAGCCTATCCTGACAGAAAGATTGAGAAGGAAGGTGGAAAGTGTATACTTTCCCTCTTGACATACTGAAAGGCATAAATTTAAAGAGGGAGAGATAGGAAAAAATGTGATTATTTCTGATTTTCTTGGCCACTTGTCTTTGGTGAGAAAATTGCTTCCTTCTAGTGACAAATTTTCTGAGGTTTACCAGTTGCTCCATGACACAATCAGTTCTGATCACATTTAATCATAATTTAAATAATATTAAATTATTCTATGTAGTTAGAATGGAGCATCCTACAGATGCTGTACTGATTATAGTTATTAATGGCCTACTTTTTCTGACCTAAAAAGGTAAATGAAAGAGGGAATTGTCTTTGTCTTTAAGGGATTTTCCCTGTAAAAGAGATTAGTTTGCTGTCATTGCTATTTATTTTCACATGTACTTTTCTAGGATCTTTGTAAAACTCCAGCATACTGAACTAATCTGTAGAGAAGGTATACTGCATCTTCTCTCCTGGGAAGGGAGACTTGGCAGGTCAGATCTCTCCCACTCCAGTTAGAAATTGTAGAGTTTTTTTTTTTTTTAAATAAACAGACTCTTTCAGTAAGAGAGCTTAGGCATAGATGGAATTTATGGATCAAGGATGCACACATGAAGCATTAGTTTAAAAATGCTATTAAACATTTCTTATAATACCTCTCTTAGAAGTATCATTTTACAGTTTTAGAATCTATTTCAGAAAAAATATTCAAAAATTATCCTTTTTAATGTTTTACTTGGTAGTGTGGCTTTTTCTACAGATTAGGTGATGTTTACTCTTTAATATAAATGTATGTGCATGTCGTTATTGTTTATTAATGCACAGTGCATAACAGTGGCCTAGCTTTGGTGCTTTCAGGCTGAGAATTAAAGGGGTGATTTGACCAAAGTAGGTCAAAGAGTACCGTGGTGTAGCACAGAGGAAAAGTCCCTGAGCTTACTCTCATTGTCTTGCCTCTGTTAGAGTTCACTTTCATTGTTAGGGGCTATGCCTGTCTTCCTTTGAATGGAATAAATACTCAAATTGCAGAAAAGTCTGGGGAATATTATCATAAGTAACTTTTTAAAACAGTAAGATATTGTCTTATTGGGAGGGTTGGTAGGGCAGCAAAGGGTAGAATAAAAATTAGAACTGAATTTAATCCTAAATTCCATGTAAAATTATGCATAAATACAATACCTTCTCTAAGTATAACATAAGAAGTGCTGTGTAGATCTCTGTGAAATGGGAACTAATGTTTCAAAATTTGCTTGCCTGTTCTGCTTTTTTATATGCAGAATTGTTGTAGAAGTGACCATGTTGTAGAGTGAAGGAGCTGTTCCAGGTTTATCAATTCATGTCAATTTGTTTTGAACATAGGCAACTGATTAAATATTATAAGAAAATCTACTTCCTGATCATTGGAATAGTATCTATCACATTTGTATGAAACATTATTTTGTGTCTGTTTGACTATGCATGATTAAGCTACTATTAGAATTTAGGAGTATACTTCAGCTGGCTTCAGAGGTCCTAGAAATTTTAAGAAATGGCTTTCTTGGGTTGGTTAAATGTTAAGAAATTATCTATATGTGTATGTATACACACATGCATATATTTGCATACATTTTGGAAAACTCTATATTCAATTTATTATTTCCTGAAATACAGTATTTCTGGTATCTTGGCTCATGTAATCCTTTAGAGCAGAAAGTTTATTTTTCTAGTTAAATGTCCTTTTACTTAGGTTTTCCCTACCTCATCTCCTTTCCTAAGAGCAAAAGACCCATGAGAACAACTAAGCCTTTTAGAGTTCAGAGTTGCAGAAGTTATTTTTTATTCTTATATTTGCCAGGAATTGCTGACAACTTAAAAGCTATCATATGAGTGAATATCAGTTGCCTAGATTGTTTGATGATTTTGGACAAGTGTGGATCAGGATTTCCTGTAATTTTTCTTCCTTTACTGGGCCATGTTACCTCTATCTTTGAGCAACTGTACACTTAGAATGAAAAAACAAAGCAAGGTCACTGGATCTAAATTACTTTTACTTTTACTTCTGTGCCAAATTAAACTTTCCTTGTGTTATGTGTTACAGTTTTGGCATCTTTTGGCATCTAGAGAGAGATTTTGCAGTTAGGAGGGGGAATGTGGGTTTTTAAGAGGAGATTTTTGGGGGCTGAAGCCTCCCTTTTTTTGTATTTCAGTCAGGGTAGAGACAGCCAGTTCCTGCTCTTTGGCTGAAATGTATTCTAGAATCCTATGGATTATATAATCTAGCAGTTTAGAATCCATTTCTGAATTCACTGTGTTTTGAGATACAGCCAAATTAATTTTTTAAAAGGATTTTTCAGAAGGAGACATACTTTAAGAAGTAGGAATTCTGCTGAAAAAAAATTGTAATTGCAAGCTGAATGAAGGGGATAATCCAAGCCATTGCCTTTAAATACCAGGAGTGCCTGCAGGGCAGCCTGGGCATTTTTTCTGGGTCAGAAAATGAATATATTAACTTCTGAGCAGAGGCAGATCTTTGAGTAAAAGGAATCTGTCTTTGGAATTATTGAATGTGTCAGTTAGGAATGTGTTTGGCTGCAAATAACAGCAAATGTTACTATGTTACTTAAATTAGATAGAGGTCTCCCTCCATAAGAAACCTTAATTTAGGTACTCCAGAGCTGATGCTAATGCTCAAGTATATTAATACTAACCACCCTTAGAATGTGATTCTCATTCTCAGGGTCACCAAGTGGCTTTTATACCTTCAGGCATCACTGTATTTGTTACCTGTTGCTGAATAGCAAATTACTCCAAAACATATCAACCAAAACCAAACATTTATTATCTCCACAGTTTCTCAGGGTTGTGAATTGAGAGTGGTTCAGCTGGGAGGTTCTGTCTCAAGTCTCTCTTGAGATTTAGTCAAAATAACAGCTGGAGCTGTAGTCCAATAAAGGCTTGGTTGAACTGGAGATCTACTTCCAAACTAACTCATATGACTGTTGGCTGAAGGCTTCAGTTCCTTACCACATAGGGGTCCTCGTGACATGAAAGTGGGCTTTTCTCAGGGCACATGGTCCAAAGGGGTACTGGGAGAGTAGTCTTTTATCTTGGAAGTATGATATCATCACTTCTGCTATATTATACTGGTTACACACCCTGATACAGTGTGGGAGGGGACTACCCAAAGGTGTGAATAATGGGAGGCAGGGATCACTGGGGCCATCTTGGAGGCTGCCTACTATACTAAGGGGGACCTAAGAAATGGAATTTATTTATAAAAAATTGTGTATTTATTCCTACTTGTTTAAACTTCAGTCACCTTCAAAGTATTCTCCATTTGATGCAATACATCTATCAAGAAGTTTTTTTCCACTGCTCAAAACAGTTTTTGAACTTGTCAATCTTGGTGCCTTTTAGTGCTTTTGCCATTTTTTGTTTCACCTCTTCTTCATCAGCAAAACATTTCCCTTTGAGGACTTTTTCATCCAGGGAAACACAAAGTCACTCGGGCCAAGACTGGATGAACAGGGAGGATGGAGCACAGAGGTCATGCCATTTTTGGTCAAAGACTAATGAACACTCAGTGCAGTGTGGGCCATGTGTGCTTGTAAATCACCCATCATGAAATGGGCAAATGCACTGGAAGAGTCTTCAAAACAAATTCGCTGAAGCCAAATGCAGCCTCTCACAACAAAGCCAACTGGCATACTGATACAGATGGGTTTCCTAGAACATTCACCCAGTGGGGGAAGCCTGTACTATAAGAGGCCTGCCCTCCAGAAGATAATTCCAGGGTTTTGGGGGGTACCCCCTTGTATATCACAAATATGTTTCTGTCAGTCAGTAGAAAAGAAAAGAGACAATGCTAACAGACTTGTGTGTGTGTCTCATTGGCCAGAACTGTGTAAGGTGGCCTCTCAAAGGAGGCTGAGAAATCAAGTGCTTAGCTTCTACAGCTTCTGTTATAGAGACAGGCAGGGGAGAAGGCTGTGGGAAATGGAGTTTTTCCCAATGTCCATTGTCTACCACTACCAAGGCATTTGATGACTGTAATTAATTTTAATTTGTCTGTATTACCTATTCTTAGGATAACATTTAGCTTTCAGGGAGATTTAATCAATAGGAGTATGATTAAGAGGAGCCCTTAAATTTAAAAAAAAAGTTAATTGAGAAATAATTGACATTCAACATTATATTAGTTTCCAATATACAACATAAAGATTCAAAATGTGTATGTATTGCAAAATGATCACTATAGTATATATAACATCTATCACCATAATGACAGAATTAATTGTTTTTTAAATGTAGTGATTCTTATACTTCAGGAGTGTCAAAATCATTTTCACTGGGGGCCACACTAGCCTCACGGTTGCCTTCAAAGGGCTGAAATAATTTTAGGACTGTGTAAATATAACTACTCTTTAACTTACCTTCCACCCTTTGAAGGCAACTGTGAGGTTGATGTGGCCCCAGGTGAAAATGAGTTTGACACCCCTGCTCTACTTGTTAGAGAAACAAAGCTCTTCCTGGTGTCTAGATAGTATAAAATACCTGAAGTTTACTTAATTATGAATCACAAGATGGTTTATTATGCAGAAATTTGGAGTTATTTTTTCTCTGTATTCTTTTATACTGTTTGCAAAAAATATTCTAAAATTTGAAACTTCACTCAGTGTTTATATTTTTAGACCTAAAAATAGTTTTTTTAACTATAATAAACATTTATTGAGGCCTATGCAGTTAGATTAGTATCTTGTACACTTTTTATAAAATTTGAAACAATCCCTACCAGGCCCTTTTTCACTTGGTGATTTATAACCACATTTGTTTCTCATATATTCTTTTAGTAGTCAGTACTAAATTACATTTTTGAAAAATACCATACAACTAGAAAACATGAGAGTAGAATCTGAAATAAACTGAGGACCCAAGAGGGACTGGAGAGGAAGGTGGAGAAAGTGCGGTGCAAAAAATAAATTAAAGGGAGATTAGGACCAGACCATCTTATCTCTTACTCTCCTCCCTACCTAGATACCAGGTAGGAAAAGAGTTCTCTCTGCAGTAAATACAGCTGAAGAGCAAGAGGCACCATGTAGCCACTGACAAGTAGAGATGAGGACTGGTACCTAGAGCATCAAAAATATATCCTACTGGGAAAGGAGGCTTGTTCCATAAATGTGCTAGAACAACTGTTCAACTTCTTAAGTAAAATAATGGAGTTTGAACCTACCTCACACCAGCAAATATAACTGATATTTAATTTGACGTTGAGTTAGGGAAGGTCTTTTAGAGAATAAAGACAAGGAAAGAAACTTAACAGAAAAGATAGTTTTGATTACATAAAAAAATTAAGTACATCAAAAAATACCATAAAATCAAAATATAAAACACAGATTGGAAATAAAAGTTATATCAGGTACAAAAACCATTAACATTCTTAATGCATTAAAAGCTCTGAAAAATCAGTAAGGAAAAGTAAAAGACAAAAATAGATAAGTTATAAATAAGCAAAAATTGCCAACAAATGACTACAAGGTTAACTTCACAATAATAGAAGAAATATTTTAAGTGATATGTTTTGCCCACTATACTGGAGGTTTTTAAAAAGAGATACAGTCTTCAAGGAGGTCAGGATACATTAAAACATTACATGTAATTGATGTAACATAATTTTTCATACCTCTGTATTCAGTCATTGCACTTAGAAAGAAATATTCACTGTAAATCTCTAATGGAATGCTTTAGCTGTCTTTTTTAAGATTATAAAAATAAGATATAAAAAATTTGTTAAAACTATGTTTTAACTTTGTGCACTCTTCTATTAAACTGAGAAAATTAGTGAATATATTACTCTTTTCTATCCTGTTTTTGGTTATCAAATACTATTTCACATTACTAAGATTTATAACATTTAAATTTTATTTGCTAAGTATAACTCTTAAAGTTAGTCTTGGTTCTATACTTAGGTGAATTTGTGATTCAACATTAATATGAATAATCAACAGAAAATTAAATTAATAATAACTTAGAACTATTTTCACAGAATTTTAGTCAGACCCCTTCCTCAAAATAAAAACAAATAAACCCAACAGCAAAGAGAAAAAACATTTTGCTAGTAACATTACAAGTTGACAAGGAAAAAATTTGGCCAAGAAATAATCCCAAAATAAAGATGAAAACTACTAAAACTGAACAAAGTAAGTTTACCAATAAAAAAAAAGCAAATCAGATTTTTTTATCACCTTTGACAAAATTGGGCTTGGTAAAAATAATAGCCACAAAAGACAGAATAACCACAAAAAGACTCAGAATGGCAGAACCCATCATATATCAAATTTGATATGGATAATCAAACTTGATATGGAGAAAAACCTTATGGATAAATCAAATCTTTATTATAAAATTTATGGGAAAAGAATTTATTTCAATGAAAATAATTTGAGGAAACTGAAAATGGAACAAAAACTGATTATTATGTAGCTACATTATATAGATAATTGATTGTAGAATTCAGTTATAGAATTCTAGATGAAATTTGTTATTGGCTTAATTACTTATAATTAAGAAATATGGGGTCACACATTCTAAACCTATGAGATTCAAAGGACTGGATGAATGAATATATAGTTACTGATCTGCATGTTAACAGAGATTACAAGAGATTTGTTATCCAAGGATCCAGTCCACTGAAAGTAACACAGTTTCTATATGACATACAATCTTGTGATTGTTGGCATATAGGGAAGATGTTTTAACACTGCATCGTAGTTCTGGTACACCCATCTTTCACAGCTTTATAAAGGGCCCACAACTTCAACATAGCATATTCTCAGTGGTATGTTGACTGTTTCTATTTTCATACTTCTGTGATACCATCCTTCCTAGACTGCTACTATGTCTGAAATTTTTGTCAACTTTTCCTGCTTCTTGCCCAGCCCTGGGGCCTCCACATACCTTTGTATTAAATATCAGCTAATTAACCCATACCTTTACAAACCTTGCCCGAAGCCATTTTCCACAACTGTATAGAACCCTCTTTTGTAGTTGCACATTAGACTCATAAAGAATAAAACCAAATCTCTTTTGAATTTATCTACATTTGACTTTGTTTTAAAAGGTATTTAAATGCTGCAACTTTTGTTCTTAGAGTGTTAAGACTTAGACATAGATATGATAGGTTCCAGAAAATATTTTCAAAACTGAGCAAATATTCATCCTATTTCTTGCTTCATTGAATCCAACCTCTGTGAATTTTCTTCCTCGTGTTTTTGAATTTCAAATAGAAGCAGTAAAAGTGTCTTATGCCTTTTCATTGCATTTACGATTGAAACCGACATCCTTAATGTGGCCCACAAGGGCTTTTTCACAGCCTTAGTTCTGCCTCTTCCTTCAGTCTCATCCCCATTTCCCCTTATTCTCTGTGTTCCTGCTTAGTTTACTGCCTTTGTTATTGTTCTGTCTTTGATTCCTGGGAAGTCTGTCCATCTCAGAGCCTTCCTCATGCCTCTCAGTCTACCTGGAATGTACTGCCCCTGTACTCTGCCTACCCCTCCTCATGCTTTATTAACACTTCTAATCCTTTATATGTCAGTATATCTTAGTTATGCTCAGAAGTGGGATATGTCACATATAACTTTCGATCAGCTGCTTTGTTGTCTGACTTAACCCAATGGCTTGTTGTTTCTAGCTGTTTGATCTTAAGTAAATTATTTGACTTCTCTCTGAGCCGCAATTTCTTTATCTGTAAAATGGAGGGAAATAATTTTGACATATGAAGGTACTATGATAATTAAATGAGAAAAGGAGATAAATCATGTAACGTACCCAGTTCAAGGCCTGACTAGCACTGAATGTTATACTCAGTAAATGTTAAATAAAATTATTTCCAACCTACCTTCTATCCCCAATTCCTGATAAAGATGGCCCTCCACTACCAAACAGCCTAGGCCAGTTCCTTTTATTGTATAGCGACATTAACATATACCTCTTATTCCTAACATTTACAAATTTATATCACAGTTGTGATTTTAAATTCATTTTTTGTTTGGTCAATTAATGTCTGTCTTCCTTGACTAGATTATAAACTCTGTGGGATTGGCAATTCTGTAGTTTTTTTCCCATATCCTCAGTACTTAGCCCACAGTACACCAATAATAAATATTTGTTGACTGGATGAAGAAATGAATGAACCAGAAACATACTATCTCCTATCAAAACAGCATACTTGATAGTAATGATGTTTCTTATAGGATAGTCGTGCCTCCAAGCCTATAAATCACAAATATAATGCCAATAACTACTGAGTATCAGTACCTTATATGAAACTTATTTGTCACTAAAAAATGGTTTTAGGTCTTTTTGAATGTTTAAATATAATATTTCATAGGCTTTAAAGAAGACCCTTACTTTCAATAACATTGGAAAAGTTTAGCGCAAAAAACTTAGGTGTACAATGAAGATAGATTATTTTAAGTAATGTTTGATTTCAACTATGTAAAAATATCCATGAGATAAAGAACTGGAAGTAGTTCTATTCATGTTAGTGTTGGCTTTCTCTGAGTAGTAAAATATGATTAATTTTATATTCATATTTATAGATATAATTTTTTACTTTCCTAAACCAAAATTTTTAACAAAAAATATTTTTTAATTCTATTTTATTGTTTATGCTATTACAGTTGACCTGTTTTTTTTCTCCGTTGGCCCCTTCCACTGAGTACTTCTTATTTCCTTAGGCAATCCCCCACCATTGTTCATGTCCATGAGTCATGTGTATAGGTTCTTTGGCTACTTTATTTCCTATACTTTACATCCCCATAACTATTCTGTAACTACCTATTTGTACTTCTTAATCCTCTCACCTTTTCACCCACCCCCCAAACCCCCTCCCACGTGGCAACCATCAAAATACTCAGTGTCCATGATTCTGTCTCTGTTCTTGTTTGTTTCTTTTGTTTTGTAGATTCAATTGTTGATATATATGTATTTTTACCATTTTGTTGTTCACAGTTTTGAACTTCTTTTCTTAAATAAGTCCCTTTAACATTTCACATAATAATGGTTTGGTGAGGATAAACTCCTCAGTTTTTTCTTGTCTGAGAAGTTCTTTATCTGCTCTTTGATTCTAAATGATAACTTTGCTGGGTAGAGCAATCTTGGCTGTAGGTGCCTGCTTTTCGTGACTTTGAATATGTCTTGTCAATCCCTTTTAGCCTGCAAAGTTTCTTTTGAGAAGCCAGTTGACAGTCTTATGGGAACTCCTTTATAGGTAATTAACTGCTCTTCCCTTGCTGCGTTTAAGATTCTCTCTTTATCTTTAACCTTTGGCATTTTAATTATGAAGTATCTTGGAGTGGGCCTGTTTGCATCCATCTGGTTTGAGACTCACTGTGCTTTTTGGACTAGCATGTTTATTTCCTTCACCAAATTAGGAAAGTTTTTTTTCATTATTTTTTCAAATAGACTTCCAATTTCTTGCTCTTTCTTTCCTCCTTCTGGTAGCCCTATAATGTGAATGTTGGACTGACTGAAGTAGTCCCATAGGTTGCTTATACATGAGTAGTCCTCATGTTTTGGGGTTCTTTATTCTTCTTGTTCTGATTGATTGTTTTTACTTCCTTATCTTCCAAATCATTTATTTGATTCTTGGCTTTATCCACTCTCCTATTGTTTCCCTGCAAATTGTTCTTTATTTCAATTAGTTTTTCCTTCATTTTGACTGGATCTGTTTTATGCTGCTGAGTCCTCACTAAGTTCCTTGAGCATCCTTATGAACAGTGTTTTGAACTCTGTATCTGATAGATTGCTTATCTTCATTTTATTTTGTTCTTTTTCTGGAGTTATGATCTGTTCTTTCATTTGAGAAAGAACAGATCATAACTGTTTCTTTGTCTCCTCATTTTGGCAGCCTTCCTATGTTTGCATTTATGTATTAGGTAGAGTTGCTTTGACTCCATGTCCTTGTAGTGTGGCCTAAGGTAGTAGGTGTTCTGTAAGGGTCTAGTGGCACAGCTTCCTCTATCACCCAAGCTGGGTACTCAAGGTGCGTCCTTTGTGGGGGCTAGGTACACCCTCCTTTTGTAGTTGAACCGTGGTTGCTGTTGGCAGATCAGTGGGACTCATTTACCCAGGCCAGTCATTTGCAAGGATTGGCTGTGACCATTTACCACAGACATCTGCCCCCATGGAGGATCAGATGTGCAGGGGCAGGATGGTGGTGCTTTAACATTGTATGTAGCTGTCTACTGGATGCACTGGCCCTGGGATTTCCTGGGTGGTGCAGGCCAAGGTCAGACCCTGCCTGCCCTATAAAGCAATCTGAGATGGCTGCTACTTGTGCTGGGCTTGGAGGTTCCCAGGCAAAGCCAAATTGAATCTAGGCTGGCTGCTGCTAGTGCTGGGCCTGGGGCTTACTAAGGGCAGCTGTTGCTTATTTGAGAGGATTTAGGAAGTTGTGCAGCATTTGCCAATACCAGCCATTCATATGGAAAAGGATTTGGATGGGCCAGTAAATTGAGTGGAACTGAGTATCTGAGGTTCTCCGTGGTAGGTCAAACAGTGTTAGCCAGGTTGATGGAGTCTCAGATATGGTACACAGTTTGCTGGCTCTGTGGCTGTGTGGCTCTGTGGGGGGAGGGTTTAGAAAAGAGACAGTGTTCTCTGCTTGCCTTGATTCCAGACATCTCAGCTTGTCCCAGTATGCTACTGGTGCCTTTCAAGCTGCAACCCCAGTGCTAGAGCTATGAAGGAGTGAGTCTGAGCAGGTGAGTTCATGTGTGGATTCTTTAAGAGGAACTGCATGGGGCTCCAGCAGTTTCTTCTACCAACTCCATCCCCACTTGGTTTTGTAGCCAGAAGTTGTGGGGACTTAACCGTTACTGGCACTGGAACCCTGGGCTGAGGGGCCTGGTGTGGGGCTTGGATTCCTTGCTCCAGAGATATCCTTCCTGAATTTTTATCCACCACATGTGGGTGTGGGTGTGGGTGTGGGTGCACCCAGTTGCACGTCTGTGCCCCTCCTACCAGTCTGTATGGTCATGGTTTCTTTAATTCTGTAGTTGTCAGACTTCCATTCAGCTCGATTACTGATGGTTCTATATTTTATTTATAATTTTGAAGTGGTTGTGCAAAGAGGTGAGCCATGCCTGTCTATGCTGCTGTCTTGACTGGAAGTCCACAGAAATTATTCTTAAACCTTTTAAAAATATTTCTGAAGTACATGGGGGGACACTTTTTATTCATTCATTTATTCTACAAGTATTTATTGAGCAGCTACTCAGGGAGTGAGGCTATAATAAAATAGCAAAAATCCCTGTTTTTCTGGAATTGCCATTCTGGTATATTGGAGCTACCTGTGTGTCTTTGGTTTGAAATTCCTCTTCCACATCTTTCCTGAAAACCATTGAGTCCCATTAGTGCTTTATCGTTTTCATCTTGCATTCAGTTACAGGAAAAAAGAAAACCAGTAACTGCTGTTTCTGAACTCTTTGCAGTTCTTCAACCCATCTCATGTTTTATACCTTAAATCCTCTTTAATAGTCTAGGGTAAAGGTGATAAGGGGGACTCAATTTAAACATTCCTAAAGGATTACATTTTCCCTTTCAAAGAGTCAATTCAGATAGTGTTTCTCCTATAATATTGCAACTGGTTCAGCTCCTTTAGGGTTAAAAATAGTCAGCTTATTTGTTATATTATCACTAAAGTAGCACCATTAAAGTCCCACTTAATTCACACGTTCAGTAAATAAAACTTTTCAATCTTTCTAATAAATTATTCTGTTTCTCTAAAACTTCATGGAACGCTACTAGTTCAAAAAAAAAAACAACTTTAAAGCCACTAATTCAAAAGAACTTTTAAACCATTGTGAAACTGGTCTCTGAAGTGAGTTCCTCTGTTTCTTAACAGGACTTAGTTTGTAAATAGTTGTTTAGGACTCAGGCTATATTTCTATACACGTAGGACAAATATTAATACTTGTTGGACTTCTGGCCAAGATGGAGGCATAGGTAGACACACTGTGCCTCCTCACACAACCAAAAGAAGGACAACAACAGATTTAAAAACAAAACAACAACAAAAAAGACCCAGAACTGATAGAAAATTGAACTGTATGGAAGTCCAACAACCAAGGAGTTATAAAAGAAACATTCACCCAAACCGGCAGAAGGGGCAGAGATGGGCAGCAGGGTGGAGAGGACTTGTGGCAAGGCAGTGGCTGGCAGACCAGGCGAGGTGGTGGGTGGCAGACTGGGAAGTCCCACAGCTGACTGCAGATAAACTGGGACGAACAACTGGGGAACAAGATAGACCATGCAACTCAGGGCTCCGGTGAGGGGAAATAAAGCCTCAAAGCCTATGATTGAAAACTCCTAGGGGGGAGTTTCAGGTGCCATTGAGAGAAACTCTCAGCCTCACAGGAGAGTTTGTTGGAGAGACCCACAGGATCTTAGAACATACACGAACCCACCCACTCAGGAATCAGCACCAGGAGGGCCCAATTTGCTTATGGATAGCAGGGGAAGTGACTGATAACCAGCAGAGAGTAGAGCAAGCAGCTGGTTTTCCTCTTGGACCTCTCCCCAACATACAGTGTCACAACACAGTGATGTGGGTTGCCCCACCCTGGTGAATACCTAAGACTCCACCCCTTACTATGTAACAGGTGCCCCAAGACCAAAAAAAAAAAAAAATGGCCCAAATGAAAGAACAGTTCAAAGCTCCAGAAAAAACACAACTGAGTAATGAAGAGATAGCTAACCTATCAGATGCACAGTTCAAAACACTGGTTATCAAAATGCTCTAGGAACTTACTGGGTACTTCAATAGTATAAAAGTGACCCAGGCAGCAGTGAAGGTTGCATTATGTGAAATAAAGAAAAATCTACAGGGAACCAACAGTGATGGGAAGGAAACCAGGACTCAAATCAACGGTTTGGAGCAGAAGGAAGAAAGAAACATTCAATTAGAACAGAATGAAGAAACAAGAATCAAAAAAATTAGGAGAGGCTTGGGAACCTCCAGGACATCTTTAAACTTTCCAACATCTGACTCATAGGGGTGCCAGAAAGAGAAGAACAAGAGCAAGAAATTTAAAGCTTATTTGAACAAATAATGAAGGAAAACTTCCCCAATCTGGTGGAAAAAAAATAGACTACCAGGAAGTCCAGGAAGCCTAGAGAGTCCCAAAGAAGTTGGACTCAAAGAGGAACACACCAAGGCACATCACTATTAAGCTACCCAATATTAAAGATGAGAGACTCTTAAAAGCAGCAAGAGAAAAGGAGACAGTTACCTACAAAGGAGTTCCCATCAGACTGTCAGCTGATTTCTCAAAAGAAACCTTACAAGCAAGAAGGTGCGGGAAAGAAGTATTCAAAGTCATGAAAGGCAAGGACCTACATCCCAGGTTACTCCATCCAGCAAAGCTATCATTTAGAATGGAAGAGCAGATAAAGTCAAGTTAAAGGAGTTCATCATCACCAAGCCATTATTATATGAAATATTAAAAGGACTTACCTATGAAAAATAAGATAGAAAACATGAACAGTAAAATGACAACAAACTCACAGCTGTTGACAACCAAATCTAAAAAAACCCCCCAAAACAAACTAAGCAAACAACTAGAACAGGAACAGAATCACAGAAATGGAGATCCCATAAAGGGCTATCATGAGAGCAGGGAAAGGGACAGAGAATAAGTAGCATAAATGTTAGGTAGAAAATACACAGGGGGAGGTTAAGAATAGTATAAAAAATACAGAAGCCATAGTAGAAGAATAGTAATGTAGAAATGTAGAAACTTATATGTACGACCCATGAACATGAACCAAAAGCGGGGGAGGGAATGTGGGTGGGAGGTGGTGTGCAGGGCAGAGGGGGATAAAGGGGGGTGGGAATGGAACAAGTGTAATAGCATAATCAATAAAATATATTTAAAAAATACTTGATTAGCTTCAAGGATCAGCTTTGGGGTAGGGAGTGGGTATCATTCAGCCCTTTCTGACCATAACTTCCTACCACTTGTAATATTATTTCTATGAAAATGTGCACCACATCCACATCGCCCCTGTCTAAGCAGTAAAAGCTGTGTTTCTTTTCCTTCTTGCCTTCCACTCTAGACTGCAGTCCAGAGAATGGAAAGGAAGGAAGGCTAGTGGTGACTGATGGCACCAGTATTTTATTAATTCTGTGTACTTATTAAAAGAAGATAGCTCTCTTGGAAAATTGCTCTATGGTCAAAATTAGAAAACAGCATTTGGCCTTAGGTTTAGAAACCTGAGTCAAGGATTGTGTGAGACTGGTAGTGTAATTTGGGAGATGGGAGAGAAGTTCTGCTTGCCCATTTTTTAGACGGGTTATTTGAACAATGGAGACTACTTTCATATTTGTCTGCCTCTCTTAGGAAGCTAATTTCATCAACCTTTTAGACCATTCCAAATAATTTTATTCCTCTTACAATAACTTTTATATATTTTTAAACTATTTTAAATATTTAAAGACTTGCCATAATGTCTCTATCATTAGCAAGATGGTAAATCTGACTCACTATAAACTGAAATGACATTTTTCATTATAAAACAATTCCATGTGTCTTGTCTAGGTTGGAAGTGTGTTTACTGCTGTCTGATAAGTGCTGCTGCAGACAGACACCACTCAGTTGATAGCACAGCCGGTCAGTCCAAGAACGGCTCCCAGTTGGGCCAGTTATTGCGCTATTTGAACACTTTTAGATCTGAAGTTGCACCCTTTACTGGCTGTCATGTAATTAGAACAAGGTTGTGACATGACACACAACCTGTTAAATATTGAAAAAGTAGTTAAGTCAGATGCTTGATAACCAGTTTGGCTTTTTCATTGAATTGGCCAGTATTTTTACTTCAGATACACAGAGTTTTAAAAATTAGGTTTTCCTATACTTACCACCTTTTCTTTATTCTTGTTTTTGTTTGTTATATTTTACAGCTCTTTCATTTATGAATCTTCACTTAAAAATGCCTTTCAAATCTATAGCCTAGGTTTCAAATCAAAGTCAGACATATAGTCTCTTGACCCTGAAGCAGCCCCTGCTATTTCAGCCCAGAGTCTGGGAAGTGGAGCCCTTTGTCCAGGAAAAAAGGGCCTGTTTTCCTTTTTCCTTTTCTTTATTTATTTTAAGTTATTTTTCAATTAAGTTGACATACTATTATATTAGATTCAAGTATACAACATAGTGATTAGACATTTATATACCTAATAGGCTGACAGCCCAAGTCTTATACCCAGCTGACAACTATGCACGGTTATTGCAAAATTGTTGACTGTGTTCCCTGTGCTGTACTTCACATCCCTGTGACAGATCCATTGTTGAAGGACATTCTTCTTGTCATTGTGTTAGTAAATGTTGAGAGCAAAAATATTGCATCAAACCCTTTAAACTTTTTTTAAAAAATGTAAATACATTTTTTTACTCCTTATGTACCATGGTCTGTAAATCATTGAATGTCGAGGCATTGGTTTTTCTTTTAGAACAAAGGATAGAATATGCTTTTTTCAATCTATACAGATTCAAGATCAAATTCTTATTTTCATTTAGAGTTCTTCCACAGGCAAAAGGCCTTAACTCTGAAGAAGCTCATAGACAGGTGGGTGGAGAAAAAAATAATAGATGAAAATGCTGTTGTACTACATAGTAGTAAGTGCTCTGAAAAAGGTTGTGCAGGGCGCTTTGAATGGTTGAAAATGAGGAGCCACAGAAAAGGAATGGTTTTAGAAGACTGTAGAGAAAAGTATAGCCTCAACAGGCTCCTGAAGCCTGACTGAGGAGTAGCCAGTTGAAAAGGTGGGAGTTAAGGTGCTCTTGTCAAAGAGATTACGGTGTATAGAAGCACAGAGTCATGAGAGGTACTATGTTTGAGAAACTGTAAGTTGAACTCAGTATGATTGGAGAGGTAGGCAGAGAAGAGATCCAGAAGGGAATTGCATGCCCTGTGAAGATTCTAAGTTTAATTTGAAAGTTAGAGGGAGCCTGTGAAGGATTGTATTATCTTCAGATCCACAATTTAGAAAGATTGCTACAGTGTGGAGAATAGGCTAGCTAGAAGGTGGCACAGACAATGTTGATATAGTCCAATAGAGATCAGGACAGGGAGCAAAGTGAAAGGGTTGGGTTTATGGTAAGGGGATAAATTTGACAGTTTTTAGGATGTGGAATATTCAGAACTTGGCAAGAGATTAGTAAGGGAGTCAGGGAAGTATAGAAAAGGACTTGCAGATTTCTGTATTGAGTAACTGGATATATGGTAAGGCCTTTGTGGAGACAGAGAATATTAGAGGTGGTAATTAATATAAAGGGAGGGATAGGGGGAAGGTGATGAGTTTGGCTTTTAATGTGTTGAATTTGAGATGGCTATCAGATATCAAGGTGTAATATATTAGGTAGTTGGATAAATGGGCCTCAAATTCAGAAAAAGGGACTGAGATATAATTACAGCCTTGATCTGTGTTCATTGTTGAAGTTATGGAAGAGTGAGATCACCCAGGGAGAAGATGTACAGTAAGAAGGCTGATGATGGATGGAACAGGGAGAGCATCTACTTAAAATAAAATAGAGGAAGAAGAATCCATACAGGAGACTTGATACTGAGTGGGCAGAAATAGAGGATGAAACCGGAAAGCAGATATTATCCCAGTTACTAAGGTAAGATAGATTGCAGAAAAGGAGTAATCAACATTGTCAATTGTGGAAGAAGAGAGTGAAGTTAGGTCAAGACCCACACGGTATCAATGTCTGGGCTGGAAGTAAAAGAAGGAAGCAGTGGAGCAGTGTCTGATAGACCCAAGAAGAGGAAAATGCTGAAATAGCCAACAGATATTCACTGAAAATATGGCATGCCAATGTGCAAAAAGTAGTTGAAATTGGGAGGAATTTTCCTCATTCTAAAAGTATTTGGGGCCCTGGCTGGTGTAGCTCAGTGGATTGAGCACGGGCCTGTGAACCAAAGGATCGAAGTTCGATTCCCAGTCAGGGCACATGCCTGGGTTGCAGGCCAGTTCCCATGAGGGACACATGAGAGGCAACTGTACATTGATGTTTCTCTTCCTCTCTCCTTCCCTTCCCCTCTAAAGATAAATAAATAAAATCTTTATAAATAAATAAATAAAAGTAGTTGGTTATAAGAGGTTCACTGTAAGAAGATCCCAAGAGGCTAGAGCAATATAGCTTTTATGAACTTACAAAACCAAGTTTTCAGTGTCTTCTTTTTAGGGCAGTGTTTCATATTGAGGGACAGTTGCTGAATGTGAATAAAAAATGAGCAGAATGGGGACAACATAGATAGAAGGAAAGGAGAGTTTATGGGAGAGGAGAATAGAGCCCAAAGAACCACAGGAAGCAAGCTGCCATAGTTTTGAATACTATTAAAAAAATAGAAAAAGAAATTTGTGACATTAGAAAATCTGTCCTGACCCTATCTCATTCAAAAAGTTCAAGAAAGCCAATCTCACGTAAAAATGAGCAATATACAAAGTTATAAGAAAAAAGAGAATGAGTTAAATAATATCTCTACAGAAAATGAAAGCATGTTTGAAATATAGGTAAAAGGAAAAATCATTTCAAGAAACAAATTACGCTAGAATGAACACAGGGCCAAATAAGTAATGCATTAAGGAAAATAGAAAGGGGGGATGCAGAGAAGGAAAACTTTTTTTTGTTTGTTTGTAGCAGCTTTATTAATAATTTCCAACACTTGAAAGCACCCAGGATGCCTTTAGTAGAGAATGAACATATTGTGGTACATCCAGGCAATAAGAAAACAAAAAGAGCTATTAAGCCATGAAAAAATATGGAAGAAACTTAAATGAATATTACAAAGTGAAAGAAGCCAATCTGAAAAGTCTGTATACTGTATGATTCCAACTATAGGACATTTGGGAAAAGGCAAACCAGTGGAGACAATAAAACAAATAGTGGTTGAAAAGTTTAGTGGGGAGGGAGGGATGAACATAGGGAGTGTTCACAATGGTTGAACTCTTCTCTTTTTTAAATATATTTTATTGATTATACCATTACAGTTGTTCTATCCCCCCCCTTCATTCCCCTCCACCCACACACTCCCTCCCCCACCATTCTCCCCCCTTAGTTTATAACCACGTGTCTCAAGTTCTTTAGATTCTATATTTCCCCCACTATTCTTGCCCTCACCCTATCTATTTTCTACCTACTGTCTATGCTATTTTCTGTGCCTTCTCCCCCCTTCTCCTCCTCCCACTCCCCTGTTGCTAACCCTCCATGTGTTCTTCATTTCTATGGTTTCACTCCTGATCTAGCTGTCCTCTTGGTTTGCTTTTGTTTTAGGTGTAGTTGTAAATAACTGTGAGTTTTCTGTCCTTTCACTGTTAATATTTTTCATCTTCTTTTTCTTATATAAGTCCCTTTAACATTTCATATAATAAGGGCTTGGTGATGATGAACTCCTTGAACTTGACCTATCTGAGAAGCACTTTATCTGTCCTTCCATTCTAAATGAAAGTTTTGCTGGATAAAGCAATCTTGGCTGTAGGTCTTTGGATTTCATGACTTGGAATACTTCTTTCCAGCCCCTTCTTGCCTGTAAGGTCTCTTTTGAGAAATCCGCTGACAGTCTGATGGGTACTCCTTTGTAGGTGACTGTCCCCTTATCTCTTGCTGCTTCTAGGATTCTCTCCTTCATTTTAGTCTTGGCTAATGTAATTATGATGTGCCTTGGTGTGTTCCTTCTTGGGTCCAACTTCTTTGGGACTCTCTGAGCTTCCTGGATTTCCTGGAAGTCTATTTCCTTTGCCAGACTGGGGAAGTTCTCCTTTATTATTTGTTCAAATAAGTTTTCCACTCGTGGCTGTTTCTTTCCCCCTTCTGGTACCCCTATAATTTGGACGTTGGAACATTTAAAGATGTCCTGGAGGTTCCTAAGCCTCTCCTCATTTTTTTGAATTCTCATTTCTTCATTCCTTTCTGGTTGGATGTTTTGTTCTTCCTTCTGGTCCATTCCATTGATTTGAGTCCCAGTTTCCTTTCCATCGCTATTGGTTTCCTGGACATCTCCCTTCATTTCAATTAGTTTAGCCTTCATATGTTCCTCTAATTTGTGACTATAATCAACCAGTTCTGTGAGCATCCTGATAAACAGTGTCTTGAATTGTGCTTCTGAGAGGCTGGCAATTTCTCGGTCGTTGAGAGTTATGGGCTCTGGGACTTTGAGTTCTTCTTGCGCCATCTTTTGGGCTGTTCGTGCCTGTTACTAGCAGGATCGAGCCCTAGGTCTTCATCGGAGCATGGCAACTCAGTCGCTGGGTTGTGACGCTGTATGTGGGGACGGGGTCAAAGAGGAACAATGGCGTCCCATCTGCCGCCACTGCAGCAGCCACCACCGCAGCCACCGTCACCGGGCCCACGCGTTTCATCCCACTGCACGCACTTGCCACCGCCGTCTGCTCTCGCCCCCTGGGGCCTGTGTGGTCTGTCTCACTGTGTGCGAATGTGCGACCTCGGTCAGTCTGCCTCACACCCTGACTGGGTCTGGGCCACTTGCGCGCCTAGGTTGGGGGATCTGTCCTGCCTGACCCTGTTCCACTGCTGGCTCCGCCCCTCTTACTGTCCCGGTTGCAGGGTTAGATGTAGTCAGACTTCCGTGTAATTCAATTTTCTGTCCTTTGGCTGTGTCTTTGTTCTCCAAACCTTTGTTGTATTCAAACTTGGTTGTGGGAGAAGGCACAGTGTTTCCACCTATGCCTCCATCTTGGTGGAAGTCCAGGAAAACTTTTTAAATAGAAAAGAAATGAAGAAGGCATTCAAAAGGATTTGTGAGAAGAGACATGTTAAGGATAAGCAGAAAAGATCCTATATAATGAATGATGTTGAATAAACACTAAAAACCGTACTTCAAAGAAACGTTCCTGAAATTAAAAAATAAAAAACTACATATGGAAAGAATATAACATGTACCAAAGAATATTGACCCCGAATTACCATTACCAATACACAGTCATTAACTCACAAGGGAAAAAGTTAAAGCATCATTAGACTTTTCAATAACAATAGCAGAAGAAAACAGAGCAACATGTTTAAGATATACTGCAAGAAAGTCTGAGCCAAGGATTTTCTAACTTTCAAGTGTAAACAAGAAACTGTTATCAATATGTAAGAGCTCAAAGAATCTATCTCCAATGATCACTTTCTGTAGACTCTACTTAAGAATGAGGTTCAGATAACCAAAATGACTAAAGACATCAACCAGGTGTGCTTTCTGCTACTAGGATGTCATTTATTGCCTTTAACCTCTTAGCAGTCAGAATAATGAAATATATGTGTATGCTAATCTGTATATATACATATATCTATAAATATTTCTATATGTAACCACCTCTATATTATGCTAATTATAGTTTGTATTGATATTTCTAATTCTAATTCATGTCCACATGAATCATTCTAGAGTCTTCTACTTACTTATCTGTAAATTCCCACTTCAATACTGAGAAATATGGCTCACACCACCTGCCATTCTTTTACTTATTCAATTTCAGTACATATGTATAGCAGTAGTCAAACTGTTAACCCGTACCCCTGTGGGAAACTTTATCAATAGGAGTACAGTGTTTGCATGCAGTTCCTTTTGCTTTAGTTTTATAGACTCATTTTCAAAGTTAATTAGGTCAGCACATTTTCCTCTACCCCTTTAAGTAAGGTGGTTTCACACATTTGTAATTCTGTTAGATTCTCTTGTCATAGTTTGCGTTCCTTTCTGGGAATCTCCCGACCTTCTAAATGATTTTATGATATTTGTAGTAAGTTTTACTTTTTTTTAAAAAAAATATTTTATTTATTTATTTATTTATCTTTAGAGGGGAAGGAGAGAGGGAGAGAAACATCAATGTATGGTTGCCTTTCGTGCGTCCCCTGCTGGGAGTTGGCCTGCAGGGAACCAGCCTGCAACCCAGGCATGTGCCCTGACTGGGAATCGAACCGCGATCCTGTGGTTCGCAGGCCCGTGCTCAGTCCACTGAGCTACACCAGCCAGGGCAGTTTTACTTTTTGTGCTGTAAAGTTCTTTGGATTTTTACAAATGCATAATGTTATATATCTCCCATTGCAGTATTACACAGAATAACTTCACCACCTTACTTCACCTATTCAACATCATTCTCTTCCTCCAAATGCCTGTCATCTACTGCTCTTTGTGCTGTTTCTCTAGTTTTACCTTCCCAGATTGTCATACAACTGGAATCAAACAGTTTGTGGCTATTGCATACTGGCTCTTTTCACTTGTCAATTTGCATTTAGGGTTCATTTGTGCCCTTCTATGTCTTGAACACTTTCTTTTTATCACTTAATATTTCATTGATAGTTGTACTACAGTTTAGTTATCCATTCACCCATTGAAGGACATCTTGGTTGTTTCCAGTGTTTGGCAATTAAAGATAAAGCTGCTATAAACATTCACATGCAGGTTTTTACATCAGCTGCATAAAAGCCAAGGAATATGATTACTATAAGGTAAGATTATCTTTAACTTTGTAAGAACTAAGAAACTGTCTTTCAAAGTGCCTGTACCACCAACAATGAATGAATTTCTACTCTACATCCTCACCTGTATTTGGAATTGTCAAATTTTTAAAAATTTTAGTTGTTCTAATAGGTATATATTGATATGTCACTGCTATTTAAATTTGCAATTCCTTCATGACCAAAAAATGTTGAACATTTTTCCACATGCTTTTTGCCATTGCTTTATATTCCTTAGTAAGGTGTATGTTAGGTCTTTTGTCCATTTTTCAAATTGGATTGTTTGTTTTCTTATTCTCGAGCTTTAAGAGTTTTTTTAAATATATTTTTAGATCTGTCTTTTATGAACTATAGTCATGTATCCCTGTCATGTAATGACAGGGATATGTAATGAGAAATGCATCATTACACAATTTCATCATTGGGTGAACATCATAGAGTACACTTACACAAACTTAGATATAGTCTACTACATGCCTAGACTATATGATACAACCTATTACTCCTGGGCTACAAACCTGTATAGCATATTACTCTACTGAATACTGGAGGCAGTTGTAACACAATGGCCAGTGTTTGTATATCTAAACATGGAAACATATCTAAACCTAGAAAAGGTACAGTAAAAATACTGTAAAAATAAATACAAGAGCTAAAAAATGGGCCCTGATTGGTGTGGCTCAGTGGGTTGGGTATCATCCCCAGATCAAGGGGTTGCTATTTCCATTCTGGGTCAGGGCACATGCCTGGGTTGCAAGCTAGGTCCCTGGATGAGGGCATGTGAGAGGTGACCAATTGATGCTTCTCCCTCTGTCTTTCTCCCTCCCTTCCTCTCTGAAAATAAATAAATAAAATCTTTTTTTACTTAAAAGATAAAACATGGTACACCTGTATAGGGCACTTACCAGGAATGAAACTTGCAGGACTAGAAGTTGCTCTGGGTGAGTCAGTGGGTGAGTGGAGAGTGAATATGAAGTCATAAGACATTGCTGTACATTACTGTAAATTTACAAACACTGTCTCACAAGCCACCCCCCTCCCCACCTTCCATCCAACAGGGTCAGAAATAGAACATCAAAGCTGTCAACACTATTCCATGAATGGGTTGTGGGCCAGATTGATTGCAAAGAGAAACTGGCTAAGTGAGGCATAGATCACTGTAATAATGACGGTCAGGACCAAGTGAAAGTTTGCCTAAAGATCAGTGGGAATAACAAATCAAGATGGAAAAGTAAAGGAACATAGGGGATTGTCATGGCAATGTGGTTTTGGCTATTGCATGTTGGGGCATTGGTCAGGTAAGGAACTTTGTGGTTGATATTTATTTTTAAAAAGGGGGTGTTTTAATATGCAGAGGTGCACAACTAAGGACTCAATATGTTGATGTTAGACATTTGTTTCTGGTCTTATTGACCCCATCTGGCAGGAAGGTTTCTCTGGCATTGAATTAATGGAAGAAATAAAACTTATTTATGCTTTACATCATTACAGCTTGAAAATATTTCCAAAGTCAGGGACAGGCCGGCTCCACACTACCACAGAAAGCTTTTACTACAATGGCAGTGGCACTTGATACTTGTCAAGGTAGCTTCTGTGGACCTGTGTGCTTGACAGGATCTTAGGATCTCAACAAAGAATGTATAGCAATGTACTCTGAAGACTGTGAAAGTAGATCTGAGAGGGGTGTAGGACCATGTGAATATATAGCACTGGGGGGCCAGGCTCCTCTGTGCTGAAAAACAGGTTAGTGGCTGACTGACTGGGATGCAAGCTCTGTCCTCTTAAGTGGAGGTGCTGTGAGTGAGAGAGAATCTGTTGTCAAGCCCCAGAAACATGGCTCCATCAGAGAAAAACTTCCTCTTGAACTGTACATCCTTCCATTTCTTACAGCAAATTCAGCTCCATTATAATCTTATGGGATCCCCTTCATATATGTGGCCTATCATTGACCAAAACATTGTTATGCAGCAAATGACTATGTGTTTTGTAAATATTTTCTCCCATTCTGTGCTTGTCTTTTCATTCTCTTTAGTGTACCTTTCATAAAACAGAAAGTTTTAATCTTAATAAAGTCTAACATTAATTTTTTTCTTTAATGGATCATGATTTTGGTGTTAAATCTAAAGTTATTCCAAAGTCCAAACTGATCTCATGTTCTAGATATTTGTGAGGAGTTTTTTTTTTTTTTATAGTTTTGTGTGTTACATTTAGGTATATAATCCATTTTGCGTTGATTTTGTGAAAAGTATTATTACATCTGTGTCTAAGTTGTCTTCTTTTGGCCTTTTAAAAATTTGCATATGGATGTCCAGTTGTTCCAGCATCATTTGTTGGAAAGGATACACTTTCCTCACTGAATTACCTTTGCTCTTTTGCCAATGATCAGTTGACTATTTGTGTGGGTCTATTTCTGGGCTCTGTACTATGTTCCATTGATGTGTCTTCTATTCTTTCACTGATACCATGCTCTCTTGATTACTGTTGGTTTATATTTAGTCTTGAAATCAGGTAATATGACTGTTCTTCAGTATTGTGTTGGCTATTCTAGGCCTTTTGCCTTTTCATATAAACTTTAGAACCTACTTGTTGATATGTACAAAATAGCTTGCCAAGATTTTGTTTGGAATTGCATTGAACCTATTGATTAACATGGGAAAAACTGACATGTTAACAATATTGTATTTTCTAATCCATGAACATGGAGTATTTCTCCATTTATTTAGATCTTCGATTTCTTTCATCAGAGTTTTATAGTATTAGGTATTTAGATCCGGTTTTGTTAGATTTATAACCATTTTATTTTTTAATGCCATTATAAGTTTTTAATTTCAAATTTTAATAGTTTATTGTTGGTATATAGGAAAGTGATTGACTGTTATATATCAATTTTATATCCTGTATTTTTTGTGTGAATTCCTTGAGATTTTCTGCGTACAAAGTCATGTCATCTGCAAACAGGAACAGTTTTATTTTTTCCTTTTTGATTGTTATGCCTTTTATTTCATTTTTTTAATGTTATCACACTAACTAGAACTATCAGTAATACCATTCCTAAATGGTGAGAATAGACATCCTTGTCTTGTTTCCACTCTTAGGAGGAAAGCATTCAGTCTTTCACCACTAAGTATAAAATCAGCTATAGGTTTTTGGATAGATGCTCTTCATTAAGTTGAAGAAACTCTCCTCTGTTCCTACTTTTCTGAATATTTTTAAAATCATGATTCAGGGTTCAATTTATTCAAAACTTTTTTACATCAATTGATAAGATCATCTGGTGTTTCTTCTTTAGCCTGTTAATATGGTGGACATACCAGTTGATTGTCAGATATCAATCCAGCCCTACTACATTCCTGGAGTAATTTCACTAAGTCATGGTATATAATGCTTTTAAAATATTTCTGAATTATATTTGCTTATATTTTGTTAAGGATTTTTGCAGTCACAGTCACGAGGATTGTACTTTTCCTTTTTTTCCCTTTTGTATTGTCTTTGTTTGGTTTTGGTATTTAATACTTGCTTCATAAAATGAATTGGGAAGTGTTCCTTCCCTCCTCTTTTATTTTCTGGAAGAGACTGTCTGAAATTGGTGTTAACTTAAAAAAAATTTTAGTAGTAGAATTATCTAGTGAAAGCACCTATATTTGGAAATGTCCATTTGGGAGTTTAAAAAATCACAATGAATTTTCATAATAGTTACAGGACTATTCAGATAGTCTGTTTCATAGCAAGAGTTGTGGTGGGAATTTATTCATTTTATCTGAATTATCAAATTTATGAGTGTAGGTGTTTATACAATAGTATTCTCTTATTATCTTTTGGTTTCTGCAGATTCTTTAATGATAATTCTTATTTGTCTCATTTCTGATATTGCCAATTTGTGTCTTCCCTATTTTTTCTTAGTCTTGCTAGGGTTTTTTTGTTTGTTTATGAAAGATATTATTTATTTTTTTTTAGAGAGATGGGGAGGGAGAGAGAAACAGAAGGAGAAAAACATCTATGTGATAAAAACATCAATCAGTTAGCCGCCTCTCCCACATTCCCCGACAGGGGACCAAACCCACAATCCAGGCACGTGCCCTAGCTGACCTTTCACTTTGTAGGATGATAATTCAACCAACTGAGCCACACTGGTCAGGGCATTGCTAGAGGTTTGTTTTTTTTTTTCTTTTCACAGAACCAACACTTAGTTTCAATGATTTTTTCTATTGTTATTCTGTTTTCAGTTTCATTGAATTTAGCCTTTAGCATTATTTTTTTCCTTTTTCTTGCTTCTCAGTTTATATTGCTTTTCTTTCTCTAGGTTTTTGAGGGTAGAAACTTAATGTTTTAAAATTTTCCTCTTTCTTAATGTATGGGCTACATTGAAAGTTCTGACTGTCCCCTAGGCCTCTTCCAAAGCAGGGAAGCAAAGCAGGGAAGGAGGGATGCTTATTGTGGTGTGACTGGACATCCAGGTCATGTCCTCCATGAATAATGCCAGCAGTGGAGGGTGAGGAGCATTACTGTCCAGTGGAAATAAAAGTCCCAACTCTCTACAGCCTTCACTGACACTACCCTGGCAGGGAGTTTAGGGTACTTGTTATGGCCTGGCAAGGGTGGGAGACTAATCTCCCCATTTAGCCTTTTCTAGTGTGAGTGGAACTGGGCCACAGTTTGGTGGTGGTGGTGGTGGTGGTGGTGTTTGATTGCAGTAGAATGACTGTTGTTAAAAGATGTTCTGTCTTGCTAGGCTGTCCCCTTCCTGGTCCTTTTAGCAGGCTTTGGTGTTTCTTGTCTATAATAATTGATTTAAAACATGTTAGAAAAAATCCTTTCAAATAAGTCTTAATTTAAATCCTTGCACATATATCATCTGTGGTAGATTTCCTATCCACTATGTATGTATGTTTAATAAAATAGATCTTATGTACCATAATCTTCCCCTTTTTCAGGGGAAACTAGAAATATTTGAGTATTTACCTACCTAAGCACTCATATATTCATCATCAGTATTCTGAATGGTTTGCATAAGCTCTTGAGCATAAGAATGTTAGATGCTTGGAAAATCATCTACTATATTGTCCTAATTTGGTTAATTTATACCCCAGGCCTATTGCCTTTTTGTTACTGCTACTATTTAAAAGATCACTTCTCAGTGCTATTTTGGAATTTTTTAATGAAATTTTAAAATATTGCAGGAATTATGATATGGTTTTAGAGAACAGAGATACCAGAATTCTCAGTTAAACAATCAATTATAAATTGATCACTGCTACCATTTGGAAATTTTGTATTAGTCACATTGATTATGCCTATTGTTGTCCTATGACATGAAGAATTTTTGTGATTGAACTTTGATTCCTTATGTTATGGAAACTTCTACCCCTTTTTCGTTGCACTCAAAATTCCCTCTTTGGCTCAGTGGTTACATATTAGTAGCACAAGTATTTGTGCAGGTAAATGCTGAGTTGTTCTTGGAGAGAAGAAATGGTGAGATGTTGGCTATTTTTATATTTCGATTTAAAATGATGCACACTCTGCAAACTGAAGATATGTTATTAAAATTTATACTAGTTTGTCATATGCATGATTGACATTTCATTTGATTTTCAGAAGTTAAAATCAAGAAAGTGATAGCAAGGACTCCTGTTTTAATTTAATCATTGTAGCAAAGCACCTGATGTAATTTGCGGGAGTTGCCCCAAGAGTCCTTGAACAAATATTTACTCAAAGAAGGAAGTGGCACAACTAAAATGATAAATTTATGACTTTCCCACATTTAACAACTAAGTTGACAAGAGAAATCAAAAAACTAAACATTAAATACAACCCTTTCATTCTTTCTCAATCCCCATCTCTGGCCCCCCAAAAAACTTGAGTCTGATTCATAAAGAAGTATATTTAAATATAATAAAAAAGATGGCATATAAAGGAGTACATTTAAAGAAGTATATTTCAATATAATGAAAAAGGACATCACATAAATGAGAGAAGACCTGAAAAACTAAATTTTTTTTTCATGAAAGAAGAGTTGCTTTGTTGTCATTTACTAACCTCCTTAGTTCTATAGCTGAAGACTAACAATTCAAATAATAATCTCTGATCCTATTACTGGGGTTTTCATGCTAGAGATAATACGTGGGTATCAAGAGGCCATGTGTTTCCACTTAGTTATTTTCCCAGTCATGATTCCTGAGTGAGCTCAGCCGTTTATATTCTTGCACAGTCCTCCTTTGGACTGAGGTATGGACACATTTGTGAAGCCCCAGGCACAGCTGCGGTGCTGTGTGTGGCCATGACATAACCCACGTCAACTGAGCTTTCTCCTCTTGTCCATCTTGTGCCTCCTTTTTAGATTTGACGCCACAATAATTCTCTTGAATAACCTATTTTCTGCATGAACAAGACTCTCATTAAAAAAAAAAGGAATATCAACAAGGTCTTGGAAAACTGAATTCATAGGCAAAAGAACTTTTAATAGATACTTACGTTGTAAATTCATGACGGTACTTGTTCCTATTTGCAGCAACTTTATTTTGACATTTGGGTCAACCAATTTAGAATCTGTAAATGTAAATTATCTTTATATAATTTGGTGATTTAGGATTTTTAATAGTAGTGATAGGACTATGACCCCTCCGCTTGAGATGTTTTAGCAGTGCTTATCAAGATAAAGATAGCCAGCACTTGCTGGCAGTACTCAGTAAAAGGAGTCACAAGACAGCCCTCTGATTTGCAAATTTGATGTTCTCGTCTCTAAGTTACTTTAAATTGGATCTCATCTTGAACTGAAAATAGAAAAAATAAGAGATGGCATTTTGACACTAATAGTTACTGTTTGCAAAAGTGAAGGGAAATTACAGTAAATTGTCAGTAATCTGCCAAGTTGAGAATGTAGGAGGTTCTGTTTAATAAGCCATTATGGCTTAAAGTTTTATGCAGCATATGTATGTGTGTGTGTGTGTGTGTGTGTGTGTGTATACATACACACACACACACACACACACACACACTCTAAACAAATTTTTGAAGTAGGCAAAACTTAACTTTGGCCATGGTCTTTCCCACCCCATGGAGCCCTTCCTTGCTGAAAGGCACAGAGCCTATTCTTCCTTCTTCTGCCCTAATGGGCCCACAACCCACTGTTAGGGAAAAGATCCCTATAATGGGGTTGCAGCATTCATACATTTAACTTTTGCAAATGTAACTATTCTTGCTCATTAAACATTTTTAAATGTGAGGCAGAAACTATTTTTAATGCAAATATCATAGGCAGTTCTGCCTGACATGTCACTCAGAGAACATATGCTCCCAAGTGAGTATGCAATAAGAAACAAATGTACTGTGTTCTCCACTGGTCTGAATTCCTGCTCGGTCCTCATAGAGTGAGCATCTCACCGCTCTGAGGGAGTTTCAGGTGTTAGACATGTGCTTTTTTATCCAGGGCTCCTAAACACAAGCCAACTACCCCAACTAGTGCTGTAGCAAATAAACAGTCATCTGCTCTAAAGCTGGATGATAAAATGTCTGCTTTGGACTTACTAAGAAGTGGCTTGTCAGTCTCCAGTCTGGTACCTTCCAGAGAGATTTTCAAGGACATTGTTTCTATATGATTTTCACTTTATGTGCCTATGTAAGGTTTTACTCCTTTACATAGTTTAATGAGTTTCTCTTTTATAGGGTATTTATATTTTAACCGAAAATAATGGAATTAATTTGCTTATAGAAGTCTGTGCATAATTGAACCTCAGCTAAATATATAAAAGAAAGACAACTAGATATCATTTTACCATTTTCATCTCTGAAGAAGAATTTGGGTGACAAATTTTTATGTGGATTAAAAAAACTTATAGCATTTCTAATATTATACCAAATAAGCAATTACTTGCTCTATAAAATCCTAAGGCAAGGCCTGACTTTATACACAGATTACCTAAGTTTCTCAAAACTATAATATGATAAATATATCAAAATTAAAAGAATATATTTCACCTCTGGTTCTCAATTTTTTGCATTGGAAAAGTTGAATCTTTTATTGAAATTACTGGGGTGACATTGATTAATAAAATTATATTGGTTTCAGGGGTACAATTCTATAATACCTCATCTGTATATTATACTGTGTGTTCACTGCCCCAAGTCAAGTTAATTCTCAATTTCTAAGTACCAGTGCTCTTAGACATTCTCCAAATTCCTTTTCTAGTTTGACTTAGTTTATTTTAATAATGTTTTAGCTCTGAAATTCTATGGTTATTACATCAGATATAGACTAACTGAATATAATTGCATCATTTAATTAGAGGGGCTTAAACATCTTACAGTACTTCAAAGTTATCCCTATGCATTAAGGTTTTCATAATTATTGTTAAGCAAAGATACCAATTAGTAGAGATTTATAGTTTTTAGGGACTCTTTACTGTATAAAATGAAAATACTGTTTTCTTTGTTCTAAATTCAGTTTGAAAGAATAAGAGAAAAACTAGATTTCTAGAACCTTTGCTGGACATTTGAGCTGTGATTTTGATTGAAAGAATACATTTTTAAAGAAAATACTAATGCAATATTGTTGCATCATAGAGTCTTAAATAGCATGGTTCATAAATGAGCTAACTTGTTTTTCTGGACTTATGGCCCATTGGGGGGGGGAAAGATTGCCTTTATAACTTAGAATGTGTTGTGCCCTTCTATGTTGTATCAGGAATACAATAAAAGCTACATTCTGGCTGCATGTTATGGACAGGACCTTGTACAAAGAGACAAGGGGCCTTGATCACAATCAGTTTCCTGACTTCAGGTGTTGAACAAAAGCCAAAGAAAGTTTTTAAGCATCCTGTAAGCCTTTTGGCTAGTACTGGAAAGGCAATATTTCTCTTTTTCTGTCTCAGGTTTTTTAAGGTTTTATTATTTTACTATAATTAGTTTAGGAGCATTTTATTAGTTTAGAAAGAAAACTGCAAGTGAACACCTGTTACTGTCCTCATAGAGAAAAGCTGAGAGTAGTGTTGCTCAAATGGAAATAAGAAAGCTAAACTTGCGGTGGCACTTCCTCCAGGTATTTAGCTCAGGCTTCAGCAGAGTTGTCTGAAAGTTGACAGGAAAAGAAACTACTTACAAAGTGTTAAAACCACAATCTAAGAAAAAAACTTTTCATAATGTCATATTGTTGGGCATTAAGAACTAAATGTCACAAGTTGGTGTAGTAATATCTGTTATATATACTTGCCCTCATCTAAGATTTAAAAAAAAGAGAACCTAATCCCAGAATCAGTAGCTAGGTTGTTTTTTTTTTCTTCATTTTTTCATTCTTCTGGAGCCATTATGTCCAGCAATAGAATTACATATTTTACATTTTAGGTGAAGAATAATCTTCAGGTCTTCTATGTCTCACAAAGGGTCTACAGTCCAGTTAAAATTCATAATAATTACTTGAAACTAGGAACTTATTTTCTCACTCTGGCAAATCCTATTGACAACCCAGTTAATTTTAACTGCATGAGGTTGTTGAACTATAGAGTTAGTAGCATACATGATTTTTACATTCTATTTTAGCAGTATTTCTTTTTTTAAAATTTTATTTATTTATCTTCAGAGGGGAGGGAAGGAGAGAGCGAGAGAAACATCAGTGTATGGTTGCCTCTTGTGTGTCCACTGCTGGGAACTTGCCTGCAACCCAGGCATGTGCCCTGACTGGGAATTGAACCGCGATCCTCTGGTTCGCAGGCTTGCACTCAATCCACTGCGCTATACCAGCCAGGCCAGCAGTATTTCTATAAGAAGATTAAACTTAAACTTTTACTAGGGATTTCAACAATACTTTCTCTGCATTCTACTTGAATCAGCCTCTTCTCTCAGGATACACTGGGAGAAGAAAGTTTCAGTGAGAGGTGGGAAGGCACAGAAATGCGAATGGGAGCTAAAATTGGGAAGGAATAGTGGGGGGCCTTTTGAGGGTTTCTAAAGGACTTTGCTTGTAGCATTGCAAAGGTAGGTATAATAATGTGGTCAGTTGCTATGCTGTAGAAGTTCTAGAATTTTAACGGTAGGCTTGTTCATATTAATCATTAATAAATGAAAGAGGTGAGGATATATGAAGTCCAGTAAAACTCAATGAATATGCGTTCCTTTTCTTTCTCCCTCCCCCTTCCTTTGCTATAATTATATCTTTGCCTTTGACCCTGAAAGTTCCCCTCCATACCTCCTTAACTTCCTACTCCCTCTCCATATATCTGCTTTTCTCCCCATTTTTAACATTCATGTATCTTTCACTTTACCCAATAGGAAAATTTGAGAATACAGCAGTATAGTGCACAAGTAATAATATACAATTCCATGTACATTTTAAAATGTGGCCTGACTTAGCTCTCTGAAGTCAGGGTTTGTTTTATTTGTCATCTAACAATACCTACCTAGCACATGGTAGCCACTCAACAAAAATTTGTTGAGTAATTAATGAATGAATGCTGTTTTTGAGAACAGTTTTTTATTTTAATTTTTATTTATTTTATGAAATTGAAATTCTAGGATAAAGAAGCCCTGACAAGATGGCTTGGTTGGAACATCATCCATGAACCAAAAGGTTGTGGGTTTGATTCCTGCTCAGGGCACATACCTAGGCTGTAGATCCTCAGCTGAGTCATGTACATGAGGCAGCTGATTGATGTTTTTCTTTCACATCAATGTTTCTCTCTCTCTCTCTCCCCCCCTCCCTCCCTCCCTCCCTCCCTCTCTCGTGTCTCTCTCTTTCTCTCCCTCACTCCCTCCTTCCTTCCTTCCCATCCTCTCTCTCTAAAATTAATAGAAACATTTCCTTGGGTGAAGCTAAAAAAAAAAAGAAAGAAATTCTAGAATGAAGGGAAAAATGGACCCTAGAGTTGGTAAAGGTAGACTAAAGGATAAGTAAAGAATATGATGCGAACTGTTAGTGGTAGAATAGCTGAATGAACTCATCCCTTTTCTCTCCTTCACTTAATAGCATAGAAATGAATCAAAGGTTGTATCTACAGGGGCCCAGAAACCTACAGTGGAAATAAGAAGAAAAGGGGCATAAAAAGACCAGGCATGCATAAATTCAAAATAAATTTATTAACAAGTGAGCTTAAAATTTATCTTTTGTTTATATTTGTAGATTAGATTAGATTAGGCTGCCAGTGAGAGAAAACCCAATATGAGTTTTTATGCAGGAAAGTTTCACTCTCGTATAAATGAAGGCAGCCCAGGACTGATTTAGAGGCTCCATGGTACCCAAATCCCTTCTTTTTTTTCAGTAGCCTCAAAATGCAGCTTTCATCTCAATGTGGATGATTCTGGAGCAGCAGCATCCTAGGATGGCTGCTTCTGCTCTAGAATCATATCCACATTCCAGAAAGAGGAAGAATTTACTAGAAGAATGAGCATATACATCCTCATTCTACTGACATTTACTAAGCACAGGACATTTCCTTTTATAATCACATTGGCCAAAGCTTACTAAGACCTAGCTGCAAAGAAGTGTGCCCAGCTAACAATCTGAGAATTTATTAACTGTGGAAGAAGCAGAGAACAGATGCTAGGACAACTAGCTATCTCTACAACACTGACCCAGTGGGTTTCCTTGGAAAACTTTCAGTGATAAAAGGGTAGTCAAAGAATTGTTAAACTAGAAAAAATATTCAATATTGTTTTTAAAATGTAGATTCTATTATAATATGTAACATCATTGCTAGGTTGTGTTTAACATTAAATTATATGTAGATACTTAGTAAATTTTGTAATTAGAAGAATTATAGCAGTAGGGATACTAAATTTTAAAAAGTGCATCAAATGCCTAATAATTTTTATTCTAAATACACATTGTTCAAACTCAAAACACCATAAGGAGGAAAAAATTGAGTATTCCACAAATGCTATGCTGAAGAGTTGTTTAATTTATATTCTAAGTAAAACAGGGTTGCTAGTTGAATGTATTATAGCTCTTATATGTCTCCCACTGCTGATATTTACTGACCAGTTATTAGTACAGTCACTATGCATGATTTCTTGTAATCCTGTGATCCTCTAAGGTCACTCACTGTATTAGCATTCCCATTGTACAGATGAGAACATCAAAGCTCAGAAAGACTAATTAATTTATCCTTGGAACCCAGGCTGCTTGGACCTAATTCCAATGCCATTATACTTTACTGTTTCTTCTTTATAAATGTTTAATAGTATAGTCTATCTGATTATCATCTTAAATCTACATAGAAACACAGCTGGAATCATTTGAAAGATAGTGCCAACTGAATGCTTTTTTAAAAAATTTATCGTGACTATTTCTCCTGTCCATATGGCAACCTGATAGTATGAAAGGGCCAAAATGTTGGCACAATCAATATAGTAACTTACTTGTTTCTCACAGTTTTCATATTATCACTTTTTATGCTTACAACAATCTCATGAAGTAACTCTCATTTTATAATGAAAATCTAAGGTGTGAGGAGATAAAACGATGTGCTGGGGTTAAAATCTGGGGTTAAGATCTTCATATTTTAAAGTTCAGAATCTTTTCACTTGATTATGCTGCTTTAAGCTCTAAAGATAATTACAGAGGGGCATTATGGGATAAAAAAGCTGGAGGCATCTGTCCACAAGTGTCCAGTTACAAATAAAAGTAACTTCAGTATCCTGTCAATAAGCAGCTCCATCAAACAGTCTTTGACAGCACCACTTTTATTTTATGTTTGTTTACTTGTGAAATGGAAAGAAAGAAAAGGCTTTTTGGGGAGGTAAAATTTTTTATAATTAATAATCTTAAGATTATTAATAATTTTAAGAGTCTACTTTCTTAAATTATTGAATATGTCCCCTGCCTTTCATTTCTACCATCACTACCCTGGCTTATACTGCAGTTACCTCTTAACTCGACCACTGCACTACCTTAATGCTAAAGCCTAACTGCCTTTAGGTCTCCCCACAAATCAGACCACCCTAAAGGTCTCTCCTAATCATCTAAAAATCAAAGCTCATTCACATAGTTCCCTTGCTTAAAACATTTTTTTTAAAGATTTTATTTATTTATTTTTAGAGGGGAAGGGGAGGAGAGAGGGAGAGAAACATCAATGTACAGTTGCCTCCCATTCGTCCCTTGCTGGGAACTGGCCTGCAACCCAGGCATGTGCCCTGACTGGGAATCGAACCGCGATACTCTGGTTTGCAGGCCTGCACTCAATCCACTGAGCTACACCAGCCAGGGCCTGCTTAAAACGTTTTTAATGATCCCTTGACTTTTTCCCTCATCTGAATCCATAGCACTGCTTGTACCTTTAAAAGAATTTCACCATATGTGGTTCTTTATTGGACTGTAAGCCTTCTTGGGCTTCAGTTATACTTCTTTCATCTTTGTATACTCTGAAATACCTTGTGTGGGTTCTTGCAAAGTACTGTGCTTTCTGTAGATAGGTGTTAAATGAAAGTTGTTAAGTTCTTTGCTGCATTTAAGGCCAAAATGTGGTCTAAAAAATTACAGCCTATTATCCTCAAGCAGTGGTTATAAAAGTGTATCTTTTTCCTACCTTTGCCATGGCCCTGATCCAACCCTCCTCTTCATTAGAGCTTGGAATAACTCTTTCCCTGAGATTGAGGCCACCTTCCAAATGATGTCATTCCCCATTTACATATCTGTCTTGTTTCCTGGTTAATATAATCTTAGGGAAAATAACCCCTAAATCTATTGCCTTATCTTATACTCCTCTTTACTTCATCTCATTCATCCATTATTTGCCAAGGGATTCAGTGCTGGAAAATCGGGCCATTTCTTACCCTTGGAGCTTTCAGTTTAATAAGGGAAACTGGCTAGCCCACTAGGAATTAGTGTAGAGAGGTCAGTGCTATAGCATGGGAAGTAAGCAAACGGGCTATCTAACCCAGGTAGGAAGGGGTCAGGGAAGGCTTCTCCAAGGCAGTAACTTCTAATTTCAGACTGAAGGTGAGAAGAGAGCCAGGATTAGGGGGCACTGACTTGTAATCAGAGGGAACAGCATTTACACATGTCCAGGAATGGTCTCTGTGGGTGGACTGTGAAGTTCGGTTAAACATGGTAAGGCTGTAAAAAAAAGAAGGGGAGTGGTAAGTCTCTCTCTTCTTTAATATACAAAGATTTCCTTTGCCTGCACTCATCCCGCATACTTGTGAAACTCACTGCTTTTATCACTTTATGCTACTAAGAAATATTTTAGGGCTCCATTACTGCCTCCTGTTTTGTCCAGTCTCCTCTTTCACTGGTTTTTCTAGGCTCCCTAAACTGACCCTAACCTATTTCCCCCTGCTTACTAACTCACATCCCTCTGTCAGAGCCACAACAATCTCCATACAGTGTCAAGTTCATCCAGCTTATTTTCTTCTCTGAGCTATTTCCCTCTACCCATCTTTCAAGTCGTTACTGGGTCTCTACCCCTGGATATTCGCAGTTTATGGCATTGAATTTAACACAAAATTACACATTGCTTAGTGTTGCCCTTTGACTGTTCCTGACTTTTTTATGATCAACTGGGCTGTAAGCTCCCTGAGGGCTGGATCTGAAGATGCATGTTAAACTGCTGAGGAAAGGAAAAGGCGGTGGACCTGAAGTGAGACAGCCCTGCATTTGTTGTGTAGCTCTGCTGTTTATCAGTCACATGGCAGGTTTCTTGTTAGGTAAGACAGGAATAATGAGATTCATCTCACAAGGTTGTTGCGAGAAATTACACAAGTCATCCTGTGTGAAATTTGTGGGCTTGCAAAGCTCTATATACATTTTAATTTTGTGCCACAGTTCCTATGTAGACTCGTATTTATTATATAATGTGAAATTTTCATGGCTCCTTCCAAGACCTTGGGATCTTGAGAATTTCAGACTTTTTTTTTTCTTTGAGACATTTTTGTCTAATCTAGGTCCTGGTTATTTTTTATTTTAAGATTTTTAGAGAGAAGGGAAGGGGGGGAGAAGAAGAGGGAGAGAAACATCAAAGTGTGAGAGAAACATTGATTGGCTGCCTCTTGCATGCTCCCAGCTGGGGATCTGGCCTGCAACCCAGGCACATGCCCTGACCAGGAATTGAACTGGTGACCTTTTGGTTCAGAGGCCGGTGCTCAATCCACTGAGCCACACCAGCCAGGGCCAGGCCCTGGTTATTTTTATTTTTCCTCTGTTTCACCTGTTCCTATCCTATCCTCAAATCATTTTAGGCAGCTGAGAAAATATTTTGAGACATGAAAAAATTCAGTTGCCTAATCTGTTGATACACTGAACACATTTCCCACTCTGTTTCTCCCACAGTGTACTCTGCATGCATAAGAACATATTACAGTAGCACATAAATGTTCTTCATTCCTTAATGGGCATTCAGAGTTCTAGCAGTTTTTCTGATACCCTTGCTTCTCCAGAACCCAGTCTTCTTATTCTTTTTTAAAAATAATATTTTATTGATTATGCTATTACAGTTGTCCCATTTTCCCCCTTCATTCCCCTCCACCCTGCACACTCTCTCCCACCTACATTGCCCCCCCTTTAGTTCATGTCCATGTGTCATAAATTCTTTGGCTTCTACATTTCCCATACTATTCTTGCCCTCCCCCTGTCTATTTTCTACTACCATCTATGCTACTTATTCTCTGTACCTTTCCCCCCCTCTCTCCTCCTCCTACTCCCCTGTTGCTAACCCTCCATGTGATCTCCTTTTCTGTGATTCTGTTCTTCTAGTTGTTTGCTTAGTTTGCTTTTGTTTTAGCTGTGGTTGTTAATAACTGTAAGTTTGCTACTTTTTACTGTTCATGTTTATCTTTTTTTTCTTAGATGAGGCCCTTTAACATTTCATATAATAAGGGCTTGGTGATGATGAACTCCTTGAACTTGACCTTATCTGAGAAGCACTTTATCTGCTTTTCCATTCTAAATGAAAGCTTTGCTGGATAGAGCAATCTTGGATGTAGGTCTTTGGATTTCATGAGTTGGAATACTTCTTTTCAGCCCCTTCTTGCCTGTAAGGTCTCTTTTGAGAAATCAGCTAACAGTCTGATGGAAACTCCTTTGTAGGTGACTGTCCCCTTCACTCTTGCTGCTTCTAGAATTCTCTCCTTCATTTTAATCTTGGCCAATGTAATTATGATGTGCCTTGATGTATTCTTCCTTGGGTTCAACTTCTTTGGGACTCTCTGAGCTTCCTAGACTTCCTGGAAGTCTGTTTCCTTTGCCAGATTGGGGAAGTTCTCCTTTATTATTTGTTCAAATAGGTTTTCCACTTGTTGCTGTTCCTCCTCCCCATTCTGGCACCCATATAATTCAGATGTTGGAACGTTTAAAGATATCCTGGAGGTTCCTAAGCCTCTCATTTTTTTGAATTCTTATTTCTTCATTCTTTCCTGTGTGGTTGTTTCTTTCTTCCTTCTGGTCCACTCCATTGATGTGAATCCCAGTTTCCTTTCCATCACTATTGGTTCCCTGTGCAGTTTCCTTCATTTCACTTAGTGTAGCCTTCATTTTTTCATCTAATGTGTGACCAAAAACAACCAATTCTGTGAGCATCCTGATCACCAGTATTTTGAACTGTGCATCTGATAGGTTGGCTATCTCTTGGTCACTTAAAAGTATTGGCTTTGGGGCTTTGATCTGTTCTTCCATTTGAGCCATTATTTTTGGTCTGTTCACACCTGTTATGTAGTGAGGGGAGGAGCCTTAGGTGTTCACCAGGGCGGGGCAACCCAGTGGCTAGGTTGTGATGTTGTATGTGGGGGTGGGGTCAGAGAAGGAACAGTGGCGTTTGCTTCTCTCTCTCTCTTGGATTTCAGTCCCTTCTGCCGCTCCCACAAGCAAATGGGGCCCTTCTGGTGCTGGTTCTCGGGTGGGTGGGTTTGTGTATATTCTAGGACCCTGTGGGTCTCTCCTACGACCTCTCCTATGAGGCTTGGAGTCATTCCCGGCACCTCAACCCCCATAAGTGTTTTTGATCAGTGCTTTTAGGCTTTATTTCCCATCACTGGGGCCCTGGGTTTTGAGGTCTGTCTCACTGCCTGCTTTCGCCTGGTTTACTGCACGCAAATGTGTGACCGTGGTCAGCCAGTGGCCTTGCGTGTCTCACTGGGTCTGCTTGTTGCCTCCCTGTGCCCAGGGTCCACCAGCCACTACTTTTTCCTGCCGGTACCCCTCTCCACTGATTCTGCCCCTCTTACTGGTCTGGATGAATGGTTGTTGGACTTGCGTACAGTTCAATTTTCTGTCAGTTCTGGTTGTTTTCTTGTTTCTAAATTTTTGTTGTCCTTAATTTTGGTTGTGCGAGGAGGCATAGTGTGTCTACCTACGCCTCCATCTTGGCTGAAAGCCCACTCTTCTTATTCTTGATTTTCATACCTCTCCTTAGATCAGATTCTCAGAGCAAATGATCATAGCAGTGACTTCTTGTCAAGTACTAGAGCTCAGCTTCTGAGGGTTCCAGAAGTGGGCATCTTGTTCATGCTCATGCAGGACCAAAAAATGAAGAATCAGAGGAAGCAGACGCATGCCTCTAAGTCCCAAGTATTAAGAACAGCTGTGACCAAGTTAAAAGGCCATTTGATTAATTTTTACCTACTACTTATACTAGAGGGAGGAGATAGCCCAACATTCCAAGGATTGGTTACCTTAATATCTAACCACTATGTTATCAGTCAGTTTTTGTCTAAATTTAAGAGCCTGAGTTGTTGAAGAAGCTCAGCAAAACAGGCTTTATTTGAATACCAATTTATATAGTAAAATAAAGGATATTTCCTTCCTCACTAAGAAAATACAGAGAGTAGGCAAATATGCTTGTTACTGGGGGCAGGGAGAAGATTGAGGAAGGGAAGGTGTTAGAAAGGTGGCAACATCTTACCTTCAGTATTCATAGCATCTTAGGAAGTAATTCTCACTCAAGAAAAAAGATTTAATAAAGCATAATCATTCCTGCTACTCATAAGAATTGTTCTGAATACTAAACATGCCCTGAATCAAGTGCATTTATTCTGGAGACCACCTTTTCAGTACAATTACTGTGTTTTAAACCTAATAGAGTTCCATTGTTCCTAATAGAGTCTTTAGTCATCAGTCGCTAGTAAAATGTCTTTCTATGCCATTGAGCTCTATAATCCTTACCTAGCAACTCTCTGAAATTCCTTGTAGACATTTAGGACCATTCTTGCTACTTGAGTTCCCCATTTACTGCTGACATTATTTCAAATTTCTATTGTAAATAATTTTCTTAAAAAATAATAATTTACTTCATCAGAGAGGGTAAAAAAGTATCCCCTAATCATTATCTTTATACACTAAAGCTCTCTTTCAAAGTAGGCATTAAACTTAAGAATTTTAGATTATTGTCAAGTGAAGAATTTAGACTCTAAATCTATATGAGACAATGTACATCTTTTCAAGGTAATCTTCAAACCTAGTTCAAAATACCTTTCATGTCACCAATATGCACCATTGTGTGGTCTGGTGCTGTTTTTTCATTTCTTCAGCTGCAGATATTTTGGAATGTTTCAGGGGCTGTTATTTTCTGATACATAGAGCCATGACTTAGGAAGCTTTTTAAAAGGATCTCCTTGTCCAAGCACTGCTTCCATGGACCAGTTCATTTCTGTGCCAGGTCCTGGGATGGGGGAGTCATTTTACATAGTGGACTCTTTTTGTCTTCATGGTATGTGCTGCCCAGGTTTTCATGTGGCACCAGCTAATAATACTTTTAAGAAATGTTTTTTGTTTTTGTTTTTTTAATGATCCAAGACTACTAGAAGTAAAACCGTGTTGTTTAACCCTTTCTTATTCCAGTACTTTTGCCTGTCCTAGTCTGTGGGAGAAAGACCACTTCACTTTTTGCTCTATGGAGTTAACGTACCAGAAAATCATCACAAAGTACTTGATTTAAATACATACATGCATGGTACCAACAGATGTGAGGGTCAGATTTGGTCCCTAGAAAACAAAGTTAGCACTGTTTGTTATTAGTAGCATACTTCTCCTTTCCATTCTGCCTCCACCTAAAAGGTTCTCTGTCTGTACTGTGGAGTTTTTCATCATTATAGCAAGAAGATAGTCAGATATAATAGATATATAAGAAAGTGATAGCACCCATTCATAATCCCATTCTGTGGAGAGAAACACTTTAACAGTTTGGTTTTCAGATATAATAAAATTTATATCTATTTATATCTATTAAATGAGTAAAACCTAAAGCTATAAAAGTTCTAGAAGAAAACAGGAAAAAAACTTTGCGACCTTGGGATAGGCAAGGTTTCTTAGAATACACACACCTAACATTAAAGAAAAAAAATGATAGACTGGACCTTATCTACTTACAGAATCAAAAATCTTAAGACTAAAATCTTAGTTATTTTTTTTTAATTTTATTTATTTATCTTTTTTAGAGAGGAAGGGAAGGAGAGAAGGAGAGAAATATCAGTGTATGGTTGCCTCTCGTGGGTCCCCTGCCGGGAACTGGCCCGCAACCCAGGCATGTGCCCTGACTGGGAATCGAACCACGATCATGTGGTTCGCAGGCCCACACTCAATCCACTGAGCTACACCAGCCAGGGCAAAAATCTTAGTTATTTTAAAGCTCTCCATCAAATGACTCTCAATTTCCTAACTACTACAATTACAATCAGATGTTCAGCACAACACAGAATTCTGCTCTCCAAGTGCATCACACTTCTTTGCCTTTGTACTTCTAAGCCATTTCTCAGTCCAGATACATTTTTAGGAGCAGCAAAATGACTACAGTGGGTGGACAACAGTGGGAGGAAACTGGAAGGCGGAAGAGGGAGGACAAAGGAAGAAGATATGGATATTGTTCTCAATGACAGACTAGGAAGAAAAAAATTACTGGCTCATAGTAAATGCTTGGTTGAAGGAACACTGAATTAACAGGTTCACTGCATCCATAAATAAAGAGGTTCATGAATTTAGCAGAAACATATTCAACCAACCCATGGTATATAGGTATGTGTAATGTGATGAAACTTTCAGTAGAAGTTTTATACTATGAAGGTTTAAGAGCCAAAGGAAAAGATGAGCATGATATACAGTATCTCTTTTCAAAATGATGTATTGAAACTACCTTTCTTCTTCATTCACCATAGTTTAGTTATCTGTGACAAACTGAGGATAGAGGAAAATAATGAAATAAGGTTATCACCAATAAATAAAACGTAAAACTAGTCTCCAAACATTATTTAATTTCTCCCCACCTTCCCTGGGGTGTACAGAATACAAAAAAAATATTGACATCATCCTACAGTATTAATAGCAAATCTGTGTTTTATATTACAGAGTGAGTTCAGGAGATAATCAATGATATGACAAATCAAGCCGATCTACTTAAAATAATTAGTTTTTAAGGAACTAAAAGCAGTAAATGGTATCAGCAGTACTTAAAGAAAAAAATAAAAGGTGGTTCTTGAAGATCTTTACAAAAATACTGGAAACTGCCTTAGAACACTGTATAAATTTGGCAATCCAAAAGCAAAATGAAGAAAATTGTTAACTTGTTTTACGATGTTTTTGTGTCTTTCTTGCAAGTAACACTGTCAATTTGAGCAAATACCGAGAGCTGCATTAAACTGTGGATGGATGAAATCTGTAATTCTTTGAAAACTCCTTCTACAGTCTCAGAAAACTTTCATCTCTCAAAGAAGAAGGTTATGTATTGAGTGTTAAAAATAAATAGGAAAAGTTGCATAGAATGACATTATGCAATTTGTACAGTTTGCTTGCTTGTGTTGAAGGTTGTATTTATATGTAGTTGTTTTTACTCATACTTTATATTTTTGGATTCAGACTGTAGCATTTTGGGGGAGGGTCCCCTTTTCATGGATTTTAGAAATTGAATATTAGGGAATTAAAAAGTGAAGAACCTTTTTAAATAGATATTCCCATCCTTACCTTCTATCCGCAAGCAAGAAAGAAAATTTCCCACAAAATTCTGTATTTTATTACAAATACACTAATATTTAAAGCATAACTTTAATGTATACAAGTATGTGACAAAATATTGATGAAAAGATTATCAGTGTGTCATTAAAATCTGATATATTTTGATAAGGGTTGGTGAAGAGATTTTCTCTTTGTTACTTTTAATCTAGTACAGTACATTGTGTTTTATAACTTCTGCTCTGCTCTAACACTATAAAATAAAATAAAAAAAACACTGAATGGGGGTTGGACCTTGTTGGTATCTGGAGCAGTTGAGTCCTTACCTGTTTGTCTGCTTTATGATTGGCTGAAAGCTGTTGCTAAGCTTGTTTTTTTCTTCTTAGGGAAAGTTAAAGGTTGAGTGTGACCTATTTGAACTACATCCTGCTGCTTTCAACTCTGCTTTGCCCTTTCTCCTGATCCACATACATTTTTCTGTTATCCTTTGAAGTTTAGATTTTTAAAAAACCTAATAATTTATAAACTTAGTGTGCAATATTTTAAGGTTTTAATTTTATAATTTCTAATGTACAAATTAAAGTAGTGTGGCTTAATTTTTATAATCTAGTTGAGTATTTCAAAGTTGAATTTTTTGACATAAACCAAATTCTAATTGTAGAGAACAGATACATTATCTCAAAACCTACATGTTACAAACACAAAAGATTATTTGGCTATTAATAATATCCTTGTTGTTAATTAAAAAACAATTCCAAGTTCACTGAAAAATTTATTAGGTCAATTTTTTGTGATCCAGGATAAAAGCTATTAATTGACCATATTGTCATGTATGTCCCTGAAGGATAAAATTGATTTTACTCATGTTCTCTGGGGAAGAAACAGTTCTAGACAGATCCAGGGCAGGCTAAATCAAAGTTCTATTATTGGAGGGCAAGTTTGGTCTGTAATTCATTTACCATTGTGAAACGTTGTGCTTCTAAGAGCCTCTCCTCTCCTAAGGCTCTGTTTGGCATTGATGGGAATCAGACTTTGAACTAGATTTCCCCAGCACTCTGCTAAAACCAGACAAAATCCTTAGAGCATTCCTGAACCTTAAAGCCTGATGCAAGCCTTGGGTGAATAATGTAGGGAGTACAGACTAGCATGGATCCTTCAAACCTACCGTTAGGGTTCAAGTGTACAGATCAAGAGATGTGGCACATATATACAACAGCGGCATTCAAGTATGTTACTACATTTTTTGTTAGTAGTCAAACAATAATCAGAATTCTGATATATACAATATCTAAAACTGGCATTCTATTAATAAATTATGCCTAGGAGTTCAAATAAATAAAGTTAAATTATTTATCGAGTCAGTTGGTGAGAACAGTGAGGCCATGTTATATTTTAAACAAATTTGAAGTTAAAGGGTTATAATTATAATACTGGATTATAATTCAGTATTATTTCTGATTTTTTTCTTGTATGCATAACATCAAGGAAATCTGCATTCACACGCTGTAGCAGTTCACTCACTACTATAGTTCTACTCCAGCAAATACACACAGGCATGGATTTTTTTAAATGGTTAGAATACACCAGCTATACCCTTCCTAGTCACTGACACACTTCCAAGAATATTCAAGTATGTGTTCACAGAAATGGTGGAAGAAGCTTTATTTAGTCTGATAACTGAATTATTAGTGGCAACAAATTATTACTTTGTTGGTTTTAATGTATTTAATATTTATAGACATTTGTAGGTTACCTTTAAAAAAGCTTAAATCTAATATTTTATAATATCTCTAAAGTACTTATAAGAAATGAGTCCTAAGTAACAGAATTTGAAATGTACAAAGAAGCCTGATATAGGAGGAGGCCAGGTTCTAGTTAGTTTAAAGCATATAACTCTTGATAAAATCAGCAATTATCTTAAGAGATTAGCACTTCACAGCTGAAATAAAGTTTGAGATATTATGAATTTCTATTGCCCATTATTTTAAATTTGAAAGAACTAAAACTAGAAGGGTTGTTAAGAGATTTCCAGACTGAGTTTGGATTTTTGGTTTTGGGGGGATTTTTGTTGTTGTGCCCCCTGGAGCAATGAACTAGATGACTCTCTGGGCAGTGTTCTCTAACAGAGTCCTCATCTCTATGACTGGAGAGGCTTAGGTCTAAATAATAAAGAGCCTAATCTCAAATTAAGATATTACTCCTTGTTCATAGGATTCATGAAATTGGGTGCATATAATTTGTATTCACTAAAAATTAATAATAATAAATAATTGAACGTTAAAGTTGTTATATAGTACTAAGATTTCTGTTCATTGGTAAAATAATAGTACTGGCATCTGTACATAAACCTACGCTAAATGTATTTTTAAATTAGAGTTATAACAAATTAAGGAAGAATGGTATCTTCTCTAGTTTGTAATAGCTAAATAAAATCCTATTCTAATATTTCTCAGTTATTTGCCAAAAATTAGGAAAATCAGATTTGTTAATACTGCAAATGAAATTATTTTGAATTCTGTTCAAACTTAAGCGCATATAAAAATGTAATTTTAAAAGTGGCATTATCTCTCTTTTTTTTAGTATGGTTAGCTAAACAAAAGGATGGTAGTGATAAACAAAAATAAATGTCTTTATTTGTTGAACTACAGCATCCTGAATATACCTACACCTTTTGGGCAAAGAGGAAATGGCCCACAGAGATGCAATGAAGATTTGAAAGGCAGAATAGATGGGAAAGTTCAGTGATGGCATTTTATTTCTAAGATGCTTAATGACAGGCAGTTAGCCTCTACATATGGCCTTGTACTTTGTGACCAGGATAAGGATCTAGAACGTAATACCCTCTTGGAAAGCAAGATCTAAGAAGGAGGCCGAAAAAAAGGTGATTTAAAGGATTAAAGAGCCTATAACTAAAGATTATCACAAAGGAATTTAGTGGTGGTTCTTTGAGCTCTGTAAGAAAAGCACATATTATAGAACTCTGTTCACTGTTTGGCAGTAATAATCATGGGTGGGTCATGGATAGGGAGGTCAGGATAGCTGTTATAAATACAAAATAACTCGGTTAAAAGATTTTAGGATACCATCATTAGGATTTTGTTATTTGAATTAAAATTATCTTTAGTATGAATAAAACATTAAAAATTCAGACATGATTAAGCTGAAGGATTCATTAATATACATTTTGCCTAAACAAATTAACATGGGTAAATTCAATTTTATAAAGGAAACATACTTTAATGTTCAGTTCCATCAAGTCTGTGGACTCAGGATAAATTGAAGATATTAGGTTTGGTTTTAACCTATTTTGAAAAGATAATTTTTTTAATATTATGCTAGACTAATATATTCCTTGTATATTTAAAAGTATGTTTTATTAAAACCAGTTCTTTCCTGTGCAGAAGAAATTTGAAAGTTTGAAAAATAGTTGCACATGTTTTTAGATATAGATGAAATGCAGCCCCTTGATTACTATTTTTAAAGCTATACAACATATGTAGTATATATGCATAGTCTGAGAAATGCCTTATTTTTTTTTTTTAGTTTGTATCATTTCCTTTTTCTCCTTTAAAACCTTCAGCAGCTCCTAAGAAAATATGGAAAAAGTACTCTCAATTTCTTACTACATTCACCTTTTTTCTGTACCTTATCCTATTCCAAATTAAACCTATTTCCCCTTATTTTGATGCTAAAAGTGATTTGCCTCTAAAAATTATAGTGTTTCGGAATTAATTCTCCCATTTAATTTTGATATCTCAACACTTTCCTGTCATTTCACCTTAGATAGGCTGGAGGGAGTTTAAGGCCAATCTTGTTTACAGAATGTGTATGAATCTTGCCAAACATCAGTATGTATACAGGCAGTGTCTGACCTATACAGCTGCTATCTTGGTGTCATGAAAGACAGCAGGCACAGAAAAAATTCAAGAAGCTGGGGAGTATCTCTGGGTTCCCAAGAAGATGGGAAGAGACTATGAAAAATAGAAGCCGCTTAGCATAATTGAACCTAAACCCAATCTGATTCCCCTGAGAGCCTGCCTGCTTGTACAGTGGTCCCAAAGCCTTCAAAAATGTTTGTGTAGATGGCCCACATCTTTTATAAACTGAATATTGAACCTGAAATTCACTGTTAAACTTTCAGTTGAGTTAGGCCTTTTTTTTTTTTTTGTAATGGAAATATCTCTGCAGAGTTCATTCATTCAGCACTGTGTGCATTAGGGCAATGGAAATACAGCAGTGTACAAAAGGCAAACATTCTAATTTAATGGAGCTTATATTTATTGAGACAGACTAAATAAATTAGTATGAGATATCAGCCTTCATACAATAACCACTTTTGGTTTAAGAGCCCTGTTTTCTTTTAACACCCATCAGTTATTCTAAGAGGAATTGGGATAATGAGAGGAACATTTAAGAGGTTAGGGAGATTCAGGTATGTTCCTTATTGAAGAAGCTTTGGGTAGCATAAAGTCATAAAGAAGAGACACAGAAGAGTGATGAGGATAGAAAAATAAAGAAGAGCAGCTCTCTAAAACCAAGACCACCCACTCCATGATTTCCATCTTTTTTTTAACCTACCAGATCTCACCCTGAGGATAAAAAAGGAAGCTAAGTTTTTTTTTTTCTTTCTGTCCTCTTTGCTTGTCCTCACAGTCAAGAACTTAGGCTAATGCATAGTTATCAAGATTTTGAAAATATTCATTAAAAGCAGCAGCCCAGCTTCTGCTGCTTTGGATTCAGATAGATCTGTTTGTAATCTCAGGCTGCATTTTACTACTCTTACAACCTTAGACAAGTTACCCTTACTTTATGAATTTACCTGTCTGCGTTATGGGTGTGTGCTTAGTGTCTTATATATAGGAAATCATAAGTTACTGGTCTTGTTACTATTAGCCTGGAAAACCTGACATGTCTGAACACACTTATTCTTGGGTGAAAGTGATTTTCTAATTTACAACCACTGACATTGTTTAGATACTGCTGATTTACAATATGGGTGATGGATGGCCTATATTTTTGAAAGCCTATGTGGAGATTTAAAACTGCATCTCTAAAAGAAAAACCCCTCTGCTAATAGAGTAAATCTTAGAAGTTCTCATCACAAGGAAAAAAAAAAACTATGTATGGTGACAGATGTTAACTAGATTTATTAAGGTGATCATTTTACAATATATACAAATATTGAATCATGTTAGGCACATTTTTCATTTTCACCAATAACTTTCTTGATTTGGATATTTTGAGTATGTTGGCTCTCCCCCACATGGTATAACATTGATTGTTCTCAATTAATGTCTCAATTTAATCACAATCAACTTCAACTGGTCTACCCGACTGTGGAGCATCATCCAGAGAGAAATCTCCAGCATGAAACTTCGCAAACCACTTTTGACACATTTGATCAATCACAGTACCTTCTCCACACACTGTACAAATCTTTTTTTTGAGTTTCAGCCGCATTCTTATCTTTCTTGAAATAATAAAGTATAATATGCCAAAAATATTGCATATTTTCTTCTATCTTAATATTAAAATGGCTACACAAAAATTGACCAATTTTAATGTTATTTTTTAAATGCATGGTGATATGACAGCTGTCACAATACAATCTAACAAAATTGTTCCAAATGAAGGACAATTAAGCTCTACTAGAGCCATTGTATGGGGAAAAACAACTGAACTTTTGGCCAACCCAATATAATGTTGTTTGCCAATTATACCTAAATTAAAAATAAATAAAAGAAGAAATCCTAAGAAGAAATGCTAAAGGAGAGAAAGAGAGTGAAGATTTGTCAACATTCTTGCTCCCTTATAAGTCATATAATTCTAAAAATTAAATTAAAGATGTGAAAAAAGTAGAGAACAAATAAGAACAATGTAAAATTGAAGTTCAGTGCTCAAAGGATCTCAGTGTACCCAAAACATGGTATTGAGAGGAAAAAAGTGCTTAGCAGACAAACTACATATACAAAAACAGGAAGATATCATCTAGAGGAAAAATATCTTGACAAAATTAGTAAGCAGAAGTAATCTTACAAATCAGCATTCATTCTAATTAAATATTTAAATGACAACAGGGCATTTTTCATGAATGCTTAAACCACATAAATTAATCTCCCACTCTTCAAGCTCTTTGGTTTAATGGCTGAAAACATTGCTATTTGTGTTTTCTAATCAATTATTAAATATAATTCCTACTCTAATAAATAGATCTACAAATCTATAGTACTTTAAAGTAATTACTTGGGTTAATGGGGCAATTTAAGGTTTAAAGTGTGGTCCATGAAAGTGTGATTATGACTTTTGGCCTGATTAGTAAGAATTTTTTATACTAAAACATATGTATTCTTTTTCCATGAATTGGCTATATTGAAATCAAATGAAAAGAGGAAGCTACTTGTTCAGGAGAGCAGATAATTTGAGACTTATCTCCTAAATTTCAAAAACAAGGGAATGAGGCATGATTTCCTTTCTCTAGAAACTTATGCTGAAGAAACAAAACCCACCTTCATTCTTTCTTATTCTTTGCTTCATTCCCACTGTTCTTTAAACCACCCTCTTGACTTGCCAAAATTAACCCTTCTTAACTCATCTTCCTGCCTCCAGTTTTGTCCTTTCCAATATATTTTTTCTAAACCTTTGCTGAAATGCAAATCTGATGTTATTTGAATAACTCCTCAGTACACTTAAGAATGAAATTTATTTTCCTTAACTCTTTAACAAGGTCTTCCCTTACTGTTTCTTTTACTTAAACTTCATCCATTACTCTCAATACCCTCTGCTCCAGAAGGAATGAACTTCCTTTATTCTGCTTCCCTAATGGACCATTCTCACTTCCCCACCTTTGGGCCTTGGCACATGCTGGGGTTTTTTTTTTTTGCTTAGAACTCTGTCTTACTCCATGTCCCCCATCCCTCGCCCCCTGGCCACACACACATTATTCTCGCTAAGGCCTCTCTTCCAATTCCCTAAGCCCTAGCTCTGATGTTTCTTCCTTCAAGAAGCCCACCTTGAGCCACCACTTCAAATCTGAACTCTCTAATGGTTTGTAGTTCTCTGCTCAAATTAAGGCATTTAACACCACTCTGTTTTCTGTGGGTATATCAGCTTGTATTTGAGAAGGTTAGAGTTAAGACCATTACTGCTAATGACAGATACAGAAACTTCACTTTGGTACAGCTGTGTTTATCAAAACGTTGTTAGAGGACAGGAAGTATTTCAGATTATTACATCTTATATGACACGTCAGAATTCTTCTTAGAAAAAAATAAAAATTTGAAATGTTTACATAGCAGATTTTATAAAATAGTTGCTGTCCTATATTGATAACCTTTGGTAAATATCTAAAGCATAATTCTTTTCAGTTACTGTTCAGTTACTGTTTGGTCCTATTCTTTTCAGTTACATGTTCAACTTTTTAGCACATGTTTATTGTGTGCCTGTCACATGCCTAGCACTTGGGGGATAGTTAGGAGAAACACCATCAGGACACCTGGACTACTCAACACATGAAATCTTTGGAAGAGACACACTTTTTATTGAATGATTTGGAACAAAACCTTTCCAGAAGTGAAATTGACACAGTGGTATTTGTAGGTTGATACATTTGTTGAAATTCCTGGTTACTATAGATTTATTTAGAGTCAACCTTCTTATATTGGAGAATAGTGATGAATTCACAGTAGTGCTGTATCAAAAAGAGCAGAAATGAGCATTCTTTGAAGAACTTAAGTCAGTCTTTATAGCCACTATAAAGGAATCTTGTCATTTAATGGCTAGAAAACCCTCAGTAAATCATTGAATTAGAATATTTTTTTTTAATTTAAGGCAGCTCTGAAATAAGCTGAAACTTTCTTTTTTAAAAAAGAATCTTGCCCTGGCTGGTGTAGCTCAGTGGATTGAGCGCGGGCCTGCGAACCACATTATCGCGGTTTGATTCCCAGTCAGGGCACATTCCTGAGTTGCAGGCCAGTTCCCAGCAGGGAACTCACGAGAGGCAACCATACATTGATGTTTCTTTCCTTCTTTCTTTCCCTTCCCCTCTAAAGATAAATAAATAAAATCTTTTTTTAAAAAGATGCATTTCTCTAAAAAAAAAGAATCTTAATTGGAGCTTCCTATACAATTTATGGTTCTTCAATAAATATTTATTAAGCACTAAGTATCAGACACTACTTATATGTATACAGTTTGCAGTTGTCACTTGCATTTAATTATTTTAAACCATTTTGGAAATGCATGCTTCTCCATTGCCTCTCGTTAAAAAAATAGAAAGGTAAGCATTCTCCATGTTGCAAATGACATAATTTTAATGTCACAAACAAGGGTACACCATACTAGATAACTAACCCTAGTATTTTATTCCTTCCAGAAAGTAAAATCACACATAGAACCAGCTATCATTTTCCACATATTTCCTTCATTATCTAACTGGCTTTATAGCTCACGACCCCATAGAACAAGACCATTATTGTTTCCAATATTCCTGTATGATCAGTTTATCTTGGAGGGTATATCATATTGCTGCAAATAGGATGATTTACATGTTGTTGTCATTGTCATTCTTGCCTATTTGTGGCTGAATGGGCATTTGTTATGTTTGTTGTGGCGGTACTCAGGGAGAGAGCTTGGAAGCCTCTATAGACTTTTCTTCCACTTTATTGGCCCAAAATTGTTTTTCTTGACCAGTAAAAATATTTTGGATGTTTTAACAATTTGTAAAAGTAGGGTATAAGAACAAACATTTTCATCTGGAAACATAAAAAAAAGGTAACCATTTTTACTTGCTACTTTTAAAATATGAGTCTGAGCAAAAAGAGTAACTTAGTCTTATCTGAGACATTGTAACTTCAATTCTAAGATAGAAACTTATTTTCATTTTTAAGTCCTGGTTCCATGCCTGTCAGAATTTATTGATTTAAACTCCACTTGTTTCATTCTGTGAGAATGTTTCAGCCTTTTTTTTTTAAACCTGAGCATGGAAGCTTTTGAAAACACAAGGGCAAACATGCAAAAAGATCTAATTTAGGAGTTGATTTTTAAAAAGTTAATGGAGCCATGTAAGGAAATAGTGTTGACACAGAATTTGAGAGATTTGCATTCTGGATCCAGCAGTGTCACTTATTTGTGGTCCTTTATAACCTATATTTTCTCAAGTTCCTCATCAGATTTCAGAGAGAATTCTTTCTTAAGTAACCAATGCACTTATGAGGGAACATTAGACATTTTAAATCCTTCGAATATACTTGAAAAAAGAAAATTCAGAGACCTGCTACCAAAGCTTATCTTTGTAAGAGCGATATTTAGTTTTTATGTAGCTTACCAAAAAATAATTTTACATTTTTAATGAATACAGGCAGGCCATGTTCCTGCATCCTGTGGCCCATTCTGCGTCGTTTGGGCATTACTGGGAAAGAAGAAGGGAAATTTCAATAGTTTATAAAATGTAAAACGAACTTGATTCCTCTTGGTGGTGAGTTGGTTGCTGTCTGGTTCTAGGACCTAGAGTCTAGGTGAATGGCCCCGAGCAGATGGAGAGAAGGCAGGCTTTCTGCTGCTGGTACTGGGAGTGGGGGAAGGGGGCAGGGACACAATCGCCTTTGTATGAAGCCCCGAGGGCTCGCGCTACAGAGCAAGCTCACCTCCCAACCGACGGAGCCTGTTCTGGACCTGAGAATCAGCTGTTTTAGGGAGCTGGGCCTCTGGAGGTTGTTTTTCGCTGGTCCTCGTCAGAACCGCCCTCCAACGCCCGCCCCTTTGTGCCAAGAGGGCGGGACTGCGGGCGCTTCGATTCCTAATTGGTGCTCAGCCTCCGACCCAGCGGAGTGACAGTAAGGGTGTAAGGATGGGCAGTGCGGCTTCTTTGTTCGCCCCGCCCCTCTCCGAGCTGCTCTGCCCTCGCTTTTCGTGCTGAGTGAGGCGCTAATGCCCAAAACCCAGCCGGCCGCTCTGCACTGTCCTCCTCCGAGGCTGCTACTCTCCGCGACCACAGCCCTTTCCGCGTAGGACATGCGCTTGGCCACCACTGCAGACGAGGCGTACACAGCCTCACTAGCCGTCTCGGAGCTGCTTGGCTGCAAGCAGTGCGGCGGGGGCCACGGTCAGGAAGAGGTACCTGAGTGGGGGGCCGGGCGGGTGGCTGCCCCGGGGAGGGACCAGGCAGGCGGTTGGTACCTGCTCCAGCTGCCTGGTGGTCTTGCCGCTCCCCACCTTCACACCCTGACAGCTTCGGAGAATGCCCCTCTAGGAGGGAGCTCCCTGGAGCAACTGCCCCGCAGCGGCATCGCCTGCTGGCCTGCGTCCGCTCAGGTGAAGGGACGGCCTATGATGGGTGGGTGGGGAGATGTTTTCCACCGAGAGTCCCTGACCAGAAACTGCTGAGGCTAGAGGAAACAGCTGTCTCGGTCATTTAAATGGAAGTCTCCAAAACGTAAATAACGTTGCCTTCTGAACAAGTCTGCACAAGTCAGAAACCTTACAGAGCTAGAGCTCTGTCTCACAGTAGAACAGACTGTGGATTTTTTTCCTCCTCCTCAGAGTCTTGTCAAACCAGATTATTCAGTGACCCTCACTTCCTTTGCCTCCTACTAAAAAAAAGAGAAAGGAAAAAAATACATTTGAGTCCGTTAAAAGATGCTGTTGCCTAGAATAGGTATGTCCTGCCAGCTCCGTGACATTATACACATTTTCTCTTGTTTATTGCCTACCCTTTTGTATTTGAATTGGCCTTCAGAAAGAGCTAACTGCAACATTTTGTATGTTTACTAAGTAGTTGCAAATAGGGAACCATTTGAGTGTTACTAATATAATTTCAAATTTTGAACCTTTGAAAGGCTTTGATTCAGAAAGTAACAAGGACCAAAGTAGAGAAATAGTCATTAAAATTTGAAATCAGAATGCTGTATTGTCTTAGTTCAAGAAATCTAAATATGCAGTAATTTCTCTGAAACTTTGCCCACTAAAATGGCTCAGTTTTAGCATTCATAGTGTTTTAAATGGAATATACATTATGAGAATACTTGTATATTCATAGAAACTTAAATGAAGACAGTTTGTCTTGAAGGTTGTATAACAGCAAATACTTTTTTTTAGATTTTAACACTCAGGGATATATAATATGTTCCATGTTGCAATTAATACAACCTTAAAAAATCTCTTATAACTTGCTTTGGAAACTTGACCAAAGAAAAAACACTGTGAAGATGTTGAAATAGCATTTACAGTTTCTGTTTGCAGGCATACAGATCTTTTTTTCATTGTAAGAAATGGACCCCAAATATTGTGCCTGAATAGATTTCTTATTTCTGGTTATATTTGTGTTGCAGAATCCTGGTTCTTGCCCAGGTCTAGACTCTAAATATAGCCGTGTAAACTGGAAGATAAAGAGATACATTTTAGCTTGCACATTGATTACCCATGGGATTGTGCCCTTGGGATTGTGTTCAGGAAACGAGGAAGTTTTGTATAGTTGTATTTCATTTTTAACACACCTAACATGTGAGAAGATAAATTGGGAAGCCATGCTTTATAGGAAAACAATTTACTTTACAAAAGATCTCTTTCAAATAGTAAACTTCATAATGCTTTTATATTAACACTTTACTGGAATGAAACTCCTCACTAAAATACAGGGCACACTTAGGACCAAAGTCAGCCTTACAAATCTAGTATTGACTTTGAAGTCAGTGGGTGTTTATTTTTCTAGAATATAGTTTCATAAAAGACCAGATACTAAAAAATGAGGCACCTGAACTTTATAAATTCTCTAGTAGTTAATGACAATTTTAAAGGCAATACTGGTATATTTTGTTATAGTAGGAATATTTCTTTATAACACTTCTGTATTTCTTTATTTCTGTATAAAATTTGTGACCGTCAAGAGGCTAGCACCCAGCTATTGGCAATGATTCTTCTTAAGGGGGAGTGGACTGGGGCTTTCACTTTTACACAGTGTATCATTGCCTTGTTGAAATGCTTCAAAAACACACACATTCTAATTAATATCAGTGTTGTAGTTATCAGTATTAAAACATCTATATAGCTTTAAAATGTACCAGCTACAGTGAGAAAAGTAGGAGTCAAATGATTTGAGTATTTTTACTTTTTAAGTAGTTTTACAAATAGGTAGATGCCATAAGCCAACAAATGCTTTCATTTTGCATTTGTGGCAAATTGCTCATTCTTTCACTTACAGATATTTATATAGATTCATAGATACAGATATTTATATAGATTCATATGTTTAACAGATGTCTAAAATCTCATTAGAACAGTATTTTCATACAGTGATACATACAGGGAGTTGTCTTTCTGTGGCACTGTCAGCATTGGCTAAGAATTTTGAGTGTGAAAGTTAATGTGTTAGTATTATGCCATAATGATACCATGTCAGAGATTTGCGGCAATGTTCTGATAGTGGAGGCTGTTGCTGTCTCTTTCAAAAATGCTGATTAGGAGGACTGTTAAAGAGAGGACTGTTAGTTCCCATGTTAGTATTTTCCAGCCACACCTTCACCAAGAGCCAGTGACATTTATGCTGTGATTAGCATCTACATCTCCTTTTCAAAAAGGCTACTTTTTGTTGTCAGTTCTGCTTCCTAGAATCTAGGTTGGTCAAAATTTGATCATAGTCTGTAATTCAGTTGCTTACAGATACAAATGAAGTCATTATTGAAGTAAACTTTAGGAAGTTATGAAATCCGCTTAGTTTGGCTTATGATAACCCCACTGAAAACCTTCAGTGCCTTTTTTTTTTGATAAACACCTCTTAGAAAATAGGATACTAACTAATTTGTCCTGTGACTAGCAAAAGCAGTGTTTCAAAAGTAAGTTTTTCAGAAAATTGAAACTTTCAACCTTTTAGAAACCAAGAATACTATTGTATAATAACAGTGGTAATTAAAAGGACCTTTAAGTATCAAAAAACCTAAGGCTCAAAAAACACTACCTCTAGAACCAGATTTCTTGGCTGTTTTCGAGGTAATTGTCACCTGTATGCTTTCCCCAGAAGTTAGAACTTAATTTATGTGTAATGAGAGGCTAGATGAAATCAGTGATCTGCTTCCTGCTAGTATCTGGACTGGGATAAATTGTGATGCAATCTCATGGCTCATCAGGAGCACCCCAGGTCAACCCTTTGTCTCTCTTGGGCATGAGATTAAGTAAAAAAAGATCATATCATGTTCTTGTATCCTTCTCATATACCTAGTCTATTAAATAAGAGAGAGAAAAAGGATCTCTTTTGAATCCTGCCTCCAAATACAGGGGAACAGTTATGTGAGGTCTAGAACGGCAGTTGCTATATTCCCCATTATATTAATCTTGATATTGACCCATTTAATTGATTAATTAATTAATCTATCTATTTATTTATTTTTAGAGGGGAAGGGAAGGAGAGAGGGAGAGAGAAATATCAATATATGGTTGCTTCTTGTGGGTCCCCTGCTGGGAACTGGCCTGCAACTGAGGCATGTGCCCTGACTGGGAATCGAACCGTGGTTATTTGGTGCGCAGGCCCACGCTCAATCCACTGAGCTACACCAGCCAGGGCGATATTGACCCTTTCTTTTTGAAAATACTTGCTCTTTAAAAATCTGTCCATCTCCTACCCCTCCCCCATCTCTTCTTTCACTTCCTCTCTTCTCCCCTATCATTTCCCTTTCTGCTTTTACAGAATGGCACAACATCTCACAACTTCTTCAACTTAGTGGGAAACTGACCCTGGTAGCTTAAGGGTAAGCTGGGTAAAATTCTATCTTACTTAGAACTAGCCTTAGGTAAAACATGAAATCATGCCAGAGACTCCTTTTTATTCCTCCTTCCCACCCTCCACCTTCTGTTCTTTTTTATAGATTCAGCTTTCTTGCTAGACTGGCACCTCATCAAGGAATGAATGTGTTACACTAAGGTTATTAGCATAGGGTATCTATAATCCACTTCCAAAAATATTTGGTTTTCCTTAACATCCTGTTTTAAAACACATCATTTTTCACTTTAAAAGAATGTATTTCTAGCCCTGGCTGTGTGGCTCAGTGGACTGAGTGCTGGCCTGTGAACCAAAGGGTCTCTGGTTTGATCCCAGTCAAGGCACATGCCTGGGTTGTGGGCCAGGTCCTCAGTAGGGAGTGAGCAAGAGGCAACCACATGTTGTTTTTCTCCCTTTCTTTCTCCCTCCCTTCCTTTCTCTAAAGATAAATAAATAAAACCTTTAAAATAGTTAAAATAAAAGAATGTATTTGCAAAGGAACAGGAAGAAAGAATTTGATGAAGGCAAGAAAGAGGGGAGACAGTGGTATAGATATGGCCACAAAATCCCTACAGCTGTAGGAATGAACTTACAAGGATTTGAGAATTACATTGGACCATTGGGGAAGACCCTTGCCATACTTATAGGAAAACATCCTGCTTCTGAAGCATTGATTAACTGTCTTTGAATTTTAAAACTATTGTTTTATAGTAGTTTGCTACATAAACTATACATTTGGTATAAAAAACAAAAATAATATAATTCAATGTATTTGAGGCTTATGTGTAATCAATCTGGTCTCATTAAAATCTTTATATATGCTATCTACATGCTGCTAATGTATTTGTAGAATAATGTCCTAGAAATGGAATTGGCAAGTTTTTTTGCCCTCTCCTTACAAAGAGTAACCTAATTATACATATTATGCACTTTGCTTTTTTGCCCCCATATAATATATCTTGGAGATCTCAAGAAGCCAACCTGTATGGAACCACCTCATTTTGTAAAGACTGCATGTTCTTCTACTCTATTGATTTTCAACCCGTGTGCAAGAGGCACACTGATGTGCCACAAGAATTTTTAAAATATGAAGTACCTGACTGTACAGTCATTGGCACTGACCTCTTTTCCCTTAGATTGTCAGATACCAGACAATAGTCAACACAACAATGGCCATCAGGTGTGAATGAATCCAAATTATACCAATTTTTTGTTACAGCAGCAAAAAAATGTGTTTTTTTTTGGTGTGACACAGAATTTTAGTACTTAGTTTATGCATTCCATGAGATGAAAAATACTGAAAATTGCTGTTCAGTCTCTGGTCATACTAAACTGTATTTAAACAGTCCTCTGTTGATGAGCACTTAGGTTTTATATCTTGTTCTATTAAAACAGTGTTACAGTGATTGCCCTTTTACATATAACATTTCACATTTGTAACCTATATGACTATAAGTTAATATTTAGGATGTATTTCTTGATTCAAAGGGTATGTGACTTTTTCATTTTGATCATTACTGCAAATTGCCCCCCCCACAAGTTGCAGTCATTTATACTCCTTATCTATTTCCTGATCTTTTTCTCCACACTTCAAAATATTTCCATCAGAGTAGTATTAGGAATAAATGGTATTTTTCTCCATCCCCTCTCCATATCCTGTTATGAAACTTTTTTATTTTAAACTATCTTTTAGGTGAAAAATGGTATCTTAGTGTAGTTAAGTTGCAGTTGTTTCATTGTGAGTTATTTATTTTTTTAGCCATTTGTAGTTCCTTTTCTTTGAATTTCCTGTGTTCTTTGTTCATTTTTCTATCAGGTTATTGGGGTTTTTCCTATTGATTTATAAGAGTCTTTATGTATTAAAAAATTAGCCCTTTGATACATGAATTGCAAATATGTGTTTCCATTTTTTATTTGCTTTTGACTTTGTATGCTTGTTTTTCCCATGTGAAAGTATTTTTGCCATCAAATTATCAATCTTACATTTTATGACTTGGATTTTGAGACATTGTTTGGCCTATTCATTTCATGCATGTTTTGTTCTACTGCATTGGGGTTCTTTTTTAAATACATAGCTCTGATTTTTTGTGGAGTAAAGTATGATTTATAACTCCAACTTTATTTTTTTCTGAGTGGCTATCTAGTTGTCCCAAGATCCTTTGTTGAATAACCTACCCCATTTGACATGCCACCTTTTATATATTAAAGTCCCAAGAATAATTTTTCTTATTATAAAAGAATAATAAACTCTTGAAATGGATACTTTCTTCAAATGCATTTTATTTAAATAGATAGTAAAGGAATGAGAAAGGGTAAATACTGATTTTAGCCTTAAAGTTTTGCTCAGTATATTTTGTTTAAACTGTGTGTAATTAGATCAGAAATTCAGCAGTTAAAAAGGCTAACAGAGTCATCATTTTATATAAATGGCTGCAGCTCTATCAAGATGATATATTGAATAGCAGGAATGGGTTTTTTTCCTTGCATTCATTGTAAGACATTAAAATTAAGACATATCCATAGTCAGTCTAGTTAATTGAGTGCCTCCTTTAATGAAGTATATGGTTGTTAGAACATTACTGTCTTCAGTATAAGTGTGGGATAACCAGATTAAGAAATCACTGACCTCTAATACAAGATTATTTGAATAATATTATATATGTATAATAATACACATATATGTATTATAGATTCATTTGCCAAATATACCTTACTTTGAATCTGAATCCTGAGTTCTCCTGATAAAGATTCTCTTCAATTTTGTCCTGCTTGCTTAACTTTTAAAACTCCATTCTGCTCAAAAGGTTTTCATTCACTTGGACCAAATTTCTTGAATTGCTGCCATATGTCCTTCTTTATCCACCCCCCTGCCTGCTTTTTTTTCTTTAAAAGGAAAGCATCTGGTTTATATCATGACTTTTTTGAAGCAGTATTGAGAGGGCAGAAATGCTATTTGTATGTAATTTTGTGTATAATTTGTATCTAAGCAAGGGTTAATCTTAAAATGCTAAGGATTTTTAAGATACCAGGCTGATGAGCCTCAAAAAAAAATAAGGTTGAATTATTTTGATTTTGTTTCTATAAGCACACTATATTGGGGCAGGGGAATGGAAGTCTTAAGAGTAGATTTTTGGGTTTTGTTAATTACACTACACTGTCACTTAAGGTATAGAATTCTTGATTCCAGGTACAGAATTCTAGATTCACTGTGTCAAAAAGCAGAAAACCGCCCTGGCTGGTGTAGCTCAGTGGATTGAGCGCGGGCCTGCGAACCAGAGGATCACGGTTCGATTCCCAGTCAGGGCACATGCCTGGGTTGCAGGCCGGTTCCTTGCAGGCCAACTACCAGCAGGGGATGCACGAAAGGCAACCATACATTGATGTTTCTCTCCCTCTCTCCTTCCCCTCTAAATATAAATAAATAAAAAAAATCTTTTTAAAAAGCAGAAAACCATTTATTTCTTAATTACTTGAACTTCCCTAAAATATGAGCAAGATTGATGGCATCTTATAAATAAAAAAACTTAATTTAAGGCTCACAACAAAGTTAATTTTTCTAAAATTGTTTTTTTCAACCACAGAGAAAACATGTCCTAGAGTACTTTCTCTTTTGTAGATTTAAGCAACTTTTTTTAATAATGTTTCTGTTATTATTGTAAACTGTTAATTATAGGTGTCTTAAACTGAAAGAAGTATAATTAGTATTACCTCTAGGTAGAGGTCACTGCTTTTTCATTTCCTGACAAGATGCACTGAAAGTGATATTTTGGTTGGTTGTATTTTGGATGTACAAACACATTGGGCTGATTTTGTATCACTGACAATCCACAGGGTTGGCTGCTATGTGCTGAACTTTCTGTTCTAGACATTTTGCCAAGTGCTTTATGCAAAACTCTGGTTTAAGTGAAACAGGTTTCATTGTTTTTAGTCAGAGTCATATTGTAAGCTGTTGTCAGCCATGTGATGCAAACAGAGGAGTTGGTATGTATATATGGCCATGAAAACAGACCACCAAAACAAGCATGTCTCTGTTCAACTGGTTGTTTTTCCCCTTCATTCCCATAGCCTCAGTTCATGTTGTTTACTGCTAGAGGTCTGAGATGGTATAATTTTCTTTTCTAGGAACTTGGAATTAGAATTCCTCGACCACTAGGACACGGACCAAGCAGATTTATCCCAGAAAAGGAGGTACGCTGTTTGTGAAAATAAATAGTGAACTGTGTGTTTTTAAGGAAAAGCTTACATGACCTACATCTTGGCATCTGAGTAACTGTTAGTGAACAACATGTTTTATGCAGAATTGATCACAATAATCAACATGCTTTGGCAGTGAGTCTGTGGGATTAGAAAGCTGTTGTAGTCATGTTGATTTCTAGTATTTCTAACACCCATATTTAATCAAGGAAAGACAAGACTTGTTTTGAGCAATGATAATCCGTCTGATTATATTTAGATGTTATTTAGGTGTGTGCCCATAGCTGAGTTACTTGGTCTTAACCATCTCTACAGGTTGGCATCAGTGCTTGATTGGATCTTTAGTTTTAAGTATGTAAATACTTTTATACTTTGTTTATAGATTGTTTGCTTTAGTCAACTTTGATTCTCTTTAAATAGAGAGTAGGCATGGTTATAAAGAAAGGCTTAGTATCTGTTTGCAAGCTCTGCAAGTTTGATAATCTAAAGTTGCTTATCTGGATTCTGGTCAAATCTGCAAGCAGGCTATCTAGATGCCTTTAAATGTTTAGCCTTTGTTGGTTATTCCCTTCTACATAATATGTGACTGTTTATTCTTCTCTCTGCTCCCAGTTGACTTAAATTTGTAGAATTAAAACCTTTCTATTCTCTGAAGACAAATTTAATCTGCTTCTAGATGACGCAGAATGCAGTGCATGCATATTTTCTTTAATGCTGATTTGCAATGGACATAACCATGGTTTTCCTCTTTTATACAGATTCTTCAAGTTGGGAGTGAAGACGCACAGATGCATGCTTTATTTGCAGATTCTTTTGCTGCTTTGGGTCGTTTGGATAACATTACATTAGTGATGGTTTTTCACCCACAGTATCTGGAAAGTTTCTTAAAAACTCAACACTATCTATTGCAAATGGATGGGCCATTACCCCTACATTACCGGCACTACATTGGAATAATGGTTTGTGAACATTCCGTGAAGAATTTTGCCTGGTTGCTTTATTAATCTTTTAAAGAGATTATTAATTCTTTAAAAACAGGGATAGATACTTATATTGTGACTTCCACGTGTGTTTCTGTTAGGTAGTGTCTGTTTTTCCTTCTTATAAATAAATGTACTGTCAAGTATAACAGAAAAAGAAACATGTATTTATATACTTTTGAGAATAATAATGATGGAATAATAGTAAATAAGAGAATAAAGTAGAACAATATTTCACTAATATAAATAGTTCACATTACATAAGTGGCGCACTTATGTAATGTGAACTATTATGGTACACTATTCAATTTGTAAATATTGCATTATTTTATGGTTGGCACCTTAAGTTTTTTTCTTAATCTGAGGTTCTGAAAGTTGTATATAAATAAAGTTTTTAATGTGCAAATACTTTAATCAAATATTTTGTTCTAAAATTTCTGAGGTGCTTTCTACGGTGTATGGATTTTTAAATTGTTTATATGAAAACTTCATTTCTATAGTTTAGGAAAATTTGAAAACATGTTAATCAGAAACTTAATTAGCTGTTTTGAACATTGTAAAGGAAAAGGGTTTGTAGTTCAAGATTTTATTTGTTTTCGCTTTTTGTTTTTCTCTTAAGGCTGCAGCAAGACATCAGTGCTCCTACTTAGTGAACCTACATGTAAATGATTTCCTTCATGTTGGTGGGGACCCTAAGTGGCTTAATGGCTTAGAGAATGCTCCTCAAAAACTACAAAATTTAGGAGAACTTAACAAATTGTTAGCCCACAGACCTTGGCTTATTACCAAAGAACACATTGAGGTAAGTAGTATATCTGGAGGGCCATTAAATTTTTTAATAGATTATTTTTAGAGCAGTTTTAGGTTTACAGAAAAATTACAGTTCCCATATTCTACCCTCTTAGCCTATCCCTCCCACATACACCCACACCCAAGTTCTCCTATAATTAATAACTAGCATTATTAGTATGGTACATTTTTTATAATTGATGAATCAGTATTATTATGTTACTGTTAACTAAAGTCAATTGTTTACATTAACGTTCATTGAGTTGTATAGTTTTATGGATTTTCACAAACACATGTCATGTATCCACCATAACAGCATCTTACAGAATAGCTTCACTGCTCTAAAAACCCCATTCATTTTTTTCCCTTCCCTTTAAACTCCTCCAACTGATCTTTTTACTGTCTCTATAGTTTTGCCTTTTCCAGAATGACATATACTTGGAATCATACAGTAGATAGCTTTTTCAGACTGGCTTCTTATACTTCTCAGTATGTATTTTAGGTTCCTACATGCCTTTAAATGGCTTCCTGGCTCATTTATTTCTATTGCTGAGAAAATGGTTTAATGTATGCATGTATCACCATTTGTTTATTTATTCACTTATTGAAGGACATCTTGGTTACTTCCAGTTTGGGTCAGTTATAAATAAAGCTGCTACAAACATTTATGTGCAGAGTTTTTGGTAGACCTAAGTTTTAAACTCAGTTGGGTAAATAACTAGGTATGTGATTGCCTGGTTGTATGGTAAGCCTATGTTTAGCTTTGTAGGAAACTGTCCTCCAAAGTGGTTGTACCAGTTTGCATTCCCACCAGCAGTTAATAAGCATTCCTGTTGCTCTGTATCCTTGTCAGCATTTGGCCTTGTCAGTGTTTTGGATTTTAGCCATTCTGATAGCTGTGAAGTAGCCTCTTGTTCTATATCTTTTAAAAATACCATCTTAAACCACTTCCTTCTGGTTCTATTTATAAAAAAAATAATAGAATAAAAGTAGGTTGCATTCTCAAAAAGTATCTATCATGCAAGAGAAATTCTTGAAAATACATCTTCTTGGTCTTACCTGTTTTATAGAACATTTTAGATAATGTTACATAATTTAAACATCAAGAAAAAATAAGATTTGAATATCATTAATACAATATCTATTATATTGTCTAGTAATGAAAAATTGTACAAGATTATAGAATAGATAATGAAGCAGAAGGGACACAGATTATAAGACTTTGAAGAATTGTAGACTTTACCTTGGTCATAATTTTAAAAATTTAATTTGATTTAGGAATATTGAGAGTCAAGTTGTTCAGACCACTGTCTTAAAAATTCTTGAGGAGGCCTGATAATAAAAAAATTTCCACACATAGGCATATTTTATATAGTAGCTTCCCCTTTAAACACAAATTATATTTGGTTTGAAACTTTGAAGAATATAGTTAAATCTATTCATAATCTAACATGAAATATAGTGACTGCTTTTAATTTGCTTTTACTGCAAAATGAATTCAGAAAATTCATTTTGAATTTTTGAATATTTTGAATCAGGATTTCAGAAAATCAGAAATAATGTGTCATTACAAGATTATGTAAGCTCTATTGGTGAATACATGTTCATAAAAATTAGCAAATTCTGGGTTCTGCATGTCTCAAATTGTTATTTTATATAAGGTTTTGTATAATAACTAGTTTTGTTTTCAATTGATTAAATATCTAGATGAACTAGATGAACTATATACTTTCACCAACACCATATCCCAGTATAAAAATACCTCATTTTTTTTTCCATAAGCAACTTTTAAAAGCTGAAGAGCACAGCTGGTCCCTTGCAGAACTGGTACATGCAGTAGTTCTACTCACACACTATCATTCTCTTGCCTCGTTCACATTTGGCTGTGGAATCAGTCCAGAAATTCATTGTGATGGTGGCCACACATTCAGACCTCCTTCTGTTAGTAACTACTGCATCTGTGACATTACGAATGGCAATCACAGTGTGGAAGAGAATCAGGTCAACTCAGCAGGAAATGTTCCGGTAAGTGTCTTATTTGTTACAGGATTGTCATAAGACTAATCACAATAATTGCTCTTATATTATTTTTTAATTTGGTCACTATATCTGTTCATTCAGCAAGTACTTATTGACTTTCTCAGATGTCTGGCACCAGTCTAGTACTAAGGGATATACACAATTATAAGACCTTATAGGATGTTATACTTGAGTAATTTTAGGATCAGGAGCCACCAGAATATGCCCCATCAGAGCCAGCTAGTACTGAATGGCTACTGCAGTGGGAGAAGGGGAGGCTGAGAATAGTGCTCTGTGGTGGCAATAATTTCCTAATGCCAATCACATCCTTCCCTTTTGCACAAAAGAGACTGGCTTTTTAATTGCTTATCTTTAGAAGATTTAATTATCCTTGATCTGGAAGTTTCTCCTTTCAAAATTCTTATTCATGTTTAACTTGATACAAATAAATATAAAAGCAAATGTAATTTTATTAAAATGCTTTCATCTTTATTCCTTTTCTCCCACTTTTGTATTTTCTCAAAACAAGTTGAATGTTACTTCCTGTATACAATGAGTCAAAATTCCCTCTGCATTCTTTTGCAATAATGAGAGTGTAAGGGTTTATTTTGTTTCTAGAGAGAAATCAGAAACAGCATCACAGCCTTCTGCATACTTTTCACAGATTTTTCTCAGTTGTATTATTCCTTTGAAACAGATTTGGACAGGTTGAATTGCCTTTAATATAAATTTGACTTTGGGCAAGTTATCTAGCCTCTGTGCACTTCTGTTCTTTCATGTCTAATTAAAAGTCAAGCACAAGGTTGTTGTGAGGTTTAAATGAAACATCTCTAGGCAGCTTCAACCTGAGTCTTGGCTTCTTGCCTTTCTCCCTAAACATTAGCTTCAGCATCCACTCCAGCTTCTTCAAAAACTACTGGACCCTGGGCTCTTTGCAGTTCCCCAGCCACTGGGTCCAGTCGTCCAGCAGCACAGCCAGTGTCTATGCAGATGCTGGGGGCTCAGGCTCCTGGATCTTGATGTTCCACTCCACCAGCATGCAGGGCAGCTGGGAATCTGGGGGCCTGGCTGCAGGGATGGCTGGGGATCTGGCAGGCATAGTGGACATCCAGAGCGAGAAGGAGACTATGCCATGCCTGCATGACCACTGCCTTCTCACCTGGAGAGGGTGAGAAGCCTAGAGGCTGATAATCAGAGACTGGAGGGCAGAATCCAGGGATACCTGGAGAAGAAGGGACCTCAGGTCAGAGACTGGGGGCATTATTTCAAGATCATCAAGGACCCAAGGGCTCAGTTCTTTGCAAATTCTGTGGACAGTGCCCTCATCATTCTGCAGATTGGTATTGCCCATCTTGCTCACTTCAGAGTCAAGTATGAGACAGAGCTGGCCATGCGCCAGTCTGTGGAGAATGACATCAATGTGCTCTGAAAGGTCACTGATGACACCAATATCACTTGGCTACAGCTGGAGACAGATTGAGGCTCTCAAGGAGCAGCTGCTCTTCATGAAGAACCATGAAGAGGAAGTAAATGGTCTGTAAAACCAGATTGCCAGCTCTGGGTTGACCGTGGAGTTGGATGTCCTCAAATCTTGGGACGTCAAGATCATGGTGGACATCCAGGCCCAGTATGACAAGCTGGTTCGGAAGAACTGAAAGGAGCTGGACAAGTACTGGTCCTGGCAGATTGAGGAACGCTCCAACATGGTCACCTCACAGACCACTGAGATAGGAGCTGCTGAGAGGATACTCACAGAGCTGAGACTTAAGGTCCAGTCCTTGGAGATTGACTGGACTCATGAGAAATCTGAAGGTCAGTTTGGAGAACAGCCTGAGGGAGGTGGAGATGTGCTATGCCATGCGGATGGAACAACTCAATGGGATCCTGCTGCACCTGGAGTCAGAGCTGGCCCAGATCTGGGCAGAGGGGCAGTACCAGGCCCAGGAGAATGAGGCCCTGCTGAACAGCAAAGTCAGTCTGGAGGCTGGAAGAAAGGGAGGCTTTTGATCTTATCGATGCCCTGGACAACAGCCACTCCTTACAAACCATCCAGAAGACCACCTCCCTCAGGGTTGTGGGCTGCAAAATGGTGTCTGAGGTCAATAACACCAAAGTTCGGAGGCATTAGAGGCAGAGGTGGGGCACCCTTTGCAGGGGCAGGAGGCCACTAAAAAGTTCATAGATCATTGAGCATCAAAAGAAGTATCTCTAAAGAGGTAAAAGGCCTATTATAGCAGTTGGTATTTATCAGATGCTAAATAAGAGGTAGTAATTATATTACCATGAGATCAGCACATGAAGGAAAATCATTTCCCAAGGTTGGTCAATGTGCTGTGCTGACAAGGCCTGAGACCATCATTTTCACCCTCTTGAGCTACTGGAGTTCATGTTACAGATCTGCATGTGGCCACTGATCACTTAATGAAGCTTAGAGATTATGAGATGATCTAAGGGAGAGTATATCAGTTGCTAGGATGCTTGGAATCATATTGTTGTCCTTCCACACCTTTGATATAGTGCAAGACTAAAGAAAAAGTATTTGACTGTTTTTAGTGATCCTTCTATTAAATAATAGTGAAAGAATAGAAACATTTTCTGTACTGGATAAGCTCCCTATTTTCAAGTGTTGAGTTGGCTACTTTTAGAAGGTTTATGGCCACACTGATGAGACTTGACAGTAATCTGATATAGCTTATTCTTCAGGTACATGTCTGATATCTGACTCAGTTTTTCAGATACAAATGGTAAAAAAAAAATTTTTGTCATACAATATTAACATTTTAACATTAAAATGAAATGCCTTAACTTTTTTTATACTACTGACAATTTTAACAGATTTTTTCAAGGAGCAAAAGAAATACTTTATTTCCTTTCCCTCTTATTTCTATCAAGAATTATCTCACCTAACACTTAAAATTTGACAATTTATTGTAGAGGAAAATGGATAAACAAAATAGATAAATTAACACAATGAGGGATAATGTGAATTGACAGAGATCTTGAAATTAAAAAAAAGAGGACATTGGGTCAGTCTCTTAAATTTCAGACCCATTTTAATTCTTGTTTGGCTACTGATGCAGTGTCAGGAATAATTATACAGAGGTATGCACACACCAGAAAAATCATCAGTGCATCATAGAAACACTTCCCATCATGAAATTTGGGGAGAAAGTGCTTAGTTGCAGGGAGGGCACTTCGGTATAACTGTTAGGATCATGTGAAAATATAAAATACAAATAACATACACTATTTTCTCCTAATATAAAATTATTCTGACAGTCACTCTGCAACACAGTGATTATCCTGCACACAGTCCTGGCGCAGTAGGTATTTCTTGAATATCTGCTGTGTGTCAGGCACCATGCAAGGCTCTAAATATACACTAACAAACTAAACAGCTCCCCTGCCCTTACAAAGGTTTGGTCTTAGGGAAGCAGACATGAAACCAGTGTCATGCAATAACAATTACAAACACAAACTAGTTGGCTCTCTGAAGAAAAGAGCAGAGTGCTGTTTGAGACTAGTTAGGGTGGCTGGGTTGGGACTCGGGAGGAGCGTGTAACCTGACCTGACACCTGAAGGACTGATGGTGTAAGCCAGGAAGAGGGTGGAAGAGCAGGGAGAAGAACATTCCTAGCAAAAGAAATTTATAAAGGGAAAAACAATAGTTTTGTATTTGAACACTGTGATTTGAAATTTTAAGGTTTCTTACTATATCTATTTTATAAGATATAAATTCCACAGATTTGATCCAGCTTTCATAGTAAGTATGCAGCAGCGTAGAGAAGTATAAATTGTTTGGCTAGTTCAAGACCACTTGGCTGGGCCTCCTGTGTCAGACCTGGCATTACAAATGTGCCACTGCTGAAGTCATACCAGCAAGTGACAGCTGCCAGCCCGATTGTGGATGTCAAGTGTATGTCTCCAGCCCTATAAAGACATGTTTCATTCTTAATTGGTAAATTGGAAAGATAGAACTGATCATTGTAATTTAAAGATGATGATACGTCTATCATCTTTACATCTATGCACATCATCTACAATGTGCACAATGTACACAACTGATGCAAAACCACTTACACTTTGTGTCTTGTTTAAACTGTGCAAGTAGAAGTTAACTTTGAATATTCAGTTCTGTTTTAAATTGACAAGTAATATTATTAAAAAGAAAATAAACTGACAAGTAATATTAAATTCTAATTTTTGAAACAATTAACAGTAATGAGATTTATTTTCTAAGGGAAAAACATTACACTGTGTTCTTAAAATAATTTTTCTCTTATATTTTAAAATCTGCATATCTGTGTATAATAGGCCCAAACCAGTTATTCATGTATATTAAAATTATAATATTTATTTTTTTACATTCTGTTAAAATCCAAATTCTTAAGAGGTAGCCTTCAGTGAAAATTCAGAAGTTTCATCTCTAACACATGTAACATTAACTGTATTTTCTCTTCAGGTAAGCGATTCCTTCTTTGAGGTTGAAGCCCTCATGGAAAAGATGAGGCAATTACAGGAATGTCGAGATGAAGAAGAGGCAAGTCAGGAAGAGATGGCTTCACGTTTTGAAATAGAAAAAAGAGAGAGCATGTTTGTTTTCTCTTCAGGTAAAAACTGTTACATACCAGTAAAATTTCTGTAGCTTACCTTTAAAAAATAGCCCAATTTTTTAATAGAAAATTTAAAAGGTTTTAAACATCAATCTAAATATCTCTTTCCTTTTAGAGAGACAACAGCTGCATAGCTGTTCCTACTTATAGATAAAGCAGGCAACTCAGAAAAGGAAGGTATAGTGAAAATAGCACTAGGCTAGGAGAAAGGACATTTGAAAAAAATCTCATTTGTGTACAGGCAAACCTCAGAGACATTGCGGGTTCAGTTCCAGACCACTGCAACAAAGCAAGCCTCACAGTAACATGTGCCACAGTACTTTTGCAGGTGGAGGGTCTTGGTCACAATTTGTGGGGCTGTTGGGGGGGAAGCAACACCTGTGAAGTACAATACAATGAGGTATGTCTAAATGGAGGTTGGATGTTAGCTTGTTTTTCCTTGAGGAAAAGTTTTTGTTTCTATTTATTTGAAACTATAATCTCATCAACTCTTAAATATAAAGATAGTTCAGAAAGGCTTAGAACAGTGCAGGAAACAGTGTAAAATGATGACACACACACACACACACCTCTTTCCTTTATTCACCACTCTAAAACCTTTGAACTCTTAGAAATAGTATATACTATAGGACATTAACATTAAAAAAAAAACCAATCCAAGTGCTAAAGTTTAGAGCATAGCTGAGTTGTTATCATAAAGATTACCCAGAAGGGTGTTCATACTTGGAGAACATACTTAATTAGGGCCTCATATCTGTAAATTGGAGTGGAGACAGAATGGGTCTTAATGAGAAGCATAAAAACTTTAAACATGAGTATTTTTAACAGAGAATCTATTTTTATTATACTCAATTTACAGGTAAGTAAGCTATTCTCTTTGTAGTTTTAAGACTATCTTAGTTGATATTGCCTACCAGGGGTCAAAGAAAGGATTATTCTATTTTTACTTGTCAGGTAAAATGAATTTTAACTAGCATCCTATTTTGGGAAAGTTTTCAGTGGCTTTTTAAATTATTTCAGATGATGAGGAAGTGACACCAGCAAGAGATGTAGCTCGTCACTTTGAGGATACAAGTTACGGCTATAAGGATTTCTCTAGACACGGGATGCACGTCCCAACATTTCGAGTCCAGGTAAAATCACAATGAGTTGTATGCACACGACTGGTTAGAAATAACTCAGTTTGACTTAACAAGAGCCACTTGGATTTGAGAACTATAAATGTTGCAGAAAGAAGTAACTTTCCTATATACAGGCAGTTCCCTTAGGTCTGTTTATTGTATTGTTAAAGGTGTATTTATTATATTGTTAAAGTTCATAAATCAGTAGCTCAGAATTCAGAACACATTCACCCATAAAACAAAATTATGGTGGTGATTGGGTTCCCAGATGATGCATTAAAAACTCAAAGTTCTAATATTACTACTAAACAATAAATAATAGTGGAATTTGAACGTAGCTAGCATGTATAGCATTGGTTTTTCTACCCCTCTCCTACTGAGCACCAGTGTTAATGTGAGGTGATTTATGCCCTGATACACACCAGGCCTGAGGGACGAGAGAAATGTCCTCAGCATATCAAGCAGTGTGTGGGGGTGGAGGGAAAGGGATAAGAAAAATCAGAGGTGAAACGTGCGTTTAAATACAGATATCACAGTGAGATAAAGCATGACACTTACAGCGTTCCAATTCCCTTTAAAATACAAACTGAATGCTATGTGAAGTGATGAGAATTTTTGAGCGTTTCAAATTTAAACCTTAGGATTCACATAAATATTATTTCAAAATTTCTTAACACCTGTCTCTTGGAGTGAATAAAGTTAGTGATGTAGGGATAGAATTATTGTTGGTGGGTCCAGTTTCCTTAGCTTCCAAGGAAACTGGACCCACCAACAATAATTACCTTTTAAATTACCCACCAATAAATTATTACCTTTTAAATACATAGTAAATGTCCCCAGGACATTCCTATATACGTTGAGTCCGGGACACTTAAGGACCTGGTGCTCCCCCAGGATGCCAGGCTCCTTCTCTGTCTTTGCTTTGCAGATGATGCTGTGCTAAGGCTTTGCAAGCCTTAGCTTGCAAAGTGACAGTAGGTGTATCCTTTAATATAGGGGTGTCAAACTCACTTTTATTGGGGTCCACACCAGCCTCTCAGTTGCCTTCAAAAGGCTGAATGTAATTCATCTCCTTAACAGTTAGGGAGTAGTTACATTTATACAGTCCTAAAATTATTTTGACCCTTTGAAGACAATCACGAGGCTGGTGTGGCCCCTGGTGAAGATGAGTTTGACACCCCTGCTTTAGTAACAGAATTAAAGTTGATTACCAGTTAATCATCAGTTAATTAGCAAATGGATTTATCTGTTGTGTTCTAGTTTTGTAAGACTGCTTTCAATCCATCATTAGAAATACACTGTAGCTTAAAGGTATTTTTAAAACAATCTGTTGTATAACTATTTAATTTAGATAGGTAAATATTTAAATCAGATGAGTTGATATTCTAAACTTTTCCAGTTATTGTAAAGGGCCTGTGTTAAATAATAACTATTTTACCAGAAGTATGAAAATATTTGAGAACTGTAAGATTTTATTTCTTTGCTCAAGGAACTAAGATTATTTAAGGAAACAAAAATAGATACAAAGGTTATAGAATATTTCTACTTGATAGTGAAATTGTCATGAAATATAAATTAGAGGTGAAGAAATCATGAGGGCTGGAAATTGTATGAAGGAAGATTAGGAATTGAGATAGTTGAATAATCCAAAAGTATGGGTATCGTAAACAGAGGGCAATAATTGAGTTTAGGTTAAAGGTTATAGGGAAGGAGGAAGTCATAAACTGGCTGGGCTGCTGAGAGCTTTAAGCAGTGTTCCTACTTCCAACTGGTGGGAAATTAGTTTAAATTGCTCAGGTTTGTAGCTTTTGACCAGAGTAATCACTTAAATTGGTGTTTTAGGAAAGGTAATATGGAAGCAACATAGAAATGGGGGCTTATAAAGTTTCATTTGAAGTAGAAAGGAAGCAGGGAGATTTAGTGTGGGAGAAATAAACGAGGAGACTTGGTTAATAGAGCTGACAGTAGAAGAGAGAGGAGGAGGAAAAGGAACTAGTGATGGATGTGTTGAAACAAAACTTGAGAACTATTTAAACGGTGCAGTAATGGAAAAGGAGAGTGGGCTCTGAGATGGTCACGTCTGGATGCTGAGTGAGGAGACAGAGAGAGAAAGCTGAAAACGGTGGTCTGTGTATAAGGGGAAGAGAATCCATTGGTTATTAAACTTGCTGAGTTATAAAGGAATTTTTTGTATGTTATAATATAGAACTGAAAATATCAGACTGGAAGCTAGGAATGTACCAGAACGGCAATGGATTTCAACTGACAGTCATCTCCCCACACTGCAGAGTGGCAGGCAAAGAACTATACTTGGCCACATTTTTATTATTCACACTTATTCTCTTCTCTGTATTTAGGACTATTGCTGGGAAGACCATGGTTATTCTTTGGTAAATCGCCTTTATCCAGATGTGGGACAGTTGATTGATGAAAAATTTCACATTGCTTACAATCTCACTTATAATACAATGGCAATGCACAAAGATGTTGATACCTCAATGCTCAGACGGGCTATTTGGAACTATATTCACTGCATGTTTGGAATAAGGTTAGTCTGTTTTCTTATGTTTATAAAGAAGTATTTTCAGTTGGACTAAATTATTCATGTACTTGGAAACATATGCTCACAGACACAGAAACTCAAAACAATCACCTCTCCAGTAGCTTTAAAAAATTTTTTTTTGATTACTCTTAATCTTTATTGTGAAATCTAATGAACAAACAGACTAAGTTAACAGGAAAGTGGGAACAGACTCATAGATGGAGAGCAGGATGACAGCCAGTGGTGGGGTGCCGTTTAGGGGGTAGAGAGATTGAGCAAAAAAGAAAAAGGACTTATGGTCATAAGGACTTATGGACAACAGTGTGGTTATTGCTGAGGGTAGGGAGGTATAAGGGGACTAAAAGGTAATGTGAAAAAAAAACCCAGTAGCTTAATTTATGCTTATGCTTCAGAGAACCAATTTATTGCAGCTTGATCTGTTTCCTAGCTAGGAAGGGAGGAGAGAGTGAGGGACATTGACAAGATGCTTCTAGAGAAAAGAGGGAGGGCGAGCAAGCTGGTCCTAAATCATAAAGGGAAAGAGATAAAGGTTGTATTGAACAGCTTTGGCATCTTTTCTCTTTGTATCATCTTCTATTTCCTGACACACTTATATTAGTTCTACCTTCTTCAAACTTAGTACCCTTATAGTATCCCTCTGGCCATACTCACGCTCCTTCTGAAGCTGCTCCTGACTCCCATGATACTTCATCAAAATGCAAAACTTTCATGTCCTCTTAGGTATTCAGCCACATTATTATGTTATATAGGAAGTGCAGCCATTATATACCACCTTCTAACATAAGCATACAAACTCCATGCCACAATACTTTGTTTATTTTAAGCTTTAAAGTCAGACTTTTTCTTGCTATTTATCACTGGTCAGGCTATTGACTTCAGCCTCCAATGGTTAGGACCAACTTTGCAAGAACTTTCTTCCTTTTCCACTGAAAGCCAAATGGGAGATTTAAGCCCTTGGATGTTCTAGAAATCACCACCCAGGGGAGTGGAGCAGACAGTGGTGCCTTTGACCATCCTGGCTTAAAGCAGAACAGTGTCTCCTAAGTGTGACAGACACTATGAGGCCCTCCATAGACCATACTCTCCTCTGGGATGCTCCACCCCCATTTTTTAATCCATTTGACCTTAGAACTTTGGAGAAAATGAGAAAAATAATTCTAATTATTTTCATTTACACAAGTAGACTACAAGTTATATCATGTAATAGTACCAATAACAAACATTATTGTCTGATTAATTTCTTAATTTCAGCAATATTCATATACTGTTTTCATAATGTGTTTGTTGGTATGGTTATTTGTTTACAACTGTAAATATGTACTGTTGCTTGGGCACTGGCAGTTTTTTTGTTCATCTCCCTAACTTTCCTGTTTCTTATCCCCTTATACTCACTCATCCATCCCCATTTAAATATGGTAAAGTTGTTAGTTTAGGGGGACATCTGCCTCCACAAAGCAGGAAAAGGGGTGCAGCTTTTACTAGTGGTGTCTGTACTTCTGTAAGAAGAAAACAGATTATACATTAAAAATAGAATTCTCACTTTGTCTTTTTAACAGATATGATGACTATGACTATGGTGAAATTAACCAGTTATTGGATCGAAGCTTTAAAGTTTATATCAAAACTATTGTTTGCACTCCTGAAAAGGTTACTAAAAGAATGTATGATAGCTTCTGGAGGCAGTTCAAGCACTCTGAGAAGGTATGCATTTATTGTGGCTTGCTTACTCTGTAATTTAGCAGTGATTCTTAGTCTCCACCTAATCTAAAGCATCTCAGACCTTCCCATCACCTCTGCCAATCCAGAATACATCCCAGCACAGCTGTCCCAGATGCCCCTTGGGAGAGAACCTCATGATGTGAAAGTAAAGGGATAAAGACAGGGAGAACAGGCGGTCTGGCCCATCTGCAAAGTTGTGGCATGGCTATCATTACTTAAGAGGGAGAAGACTGTTTTACAAGATCTCTTTAAATTTTTTTTAGATAGAAATATCTGGTCTGGTCTTTGATTCATCTTTACAGAAATTATTGAATGATGATTTGGCAGGGGAAATTGGTATTCTAACAAAGACTGTCTATATTTTCTGTAACATAACAAACCTCCAAGAAGCGATATGGTCAATCATAAATATAAGCTGAAAACATGTATCCAAAAAGAATATCAAATAGCTTTTGTTTTGAGAAATTGGTATTCTATTCAATAAACCCAAGACTTCTAAGTTATTCAGTGACACACTGCAAATATACTTGATTTTTGGTGTTTATTAGATGCACTGCAAAACTGATCATGAATGATTATAACACTGCTTTAAACAACTGTTGTGTTTTGTGTGCAGGTTCACGTTAATCTGCTTCTTATAGAAGCTAGGATGCAAGCAGAACTGCTTTATGCTCTGAGAGCCATTACCCGCTATATGACCTGATGCCTCCCCTCCACTAAAGATGATGGAATGATCAGCAGATGTAGTCTACAAGGGGGAGGTGCTAAGCACCCAGGACCAATGGTAGATTAAAGAATTCAGAAATACATTGTGCCATGATTCCTTTAGTTTCTGCTATTTTACTGTGGAAATACCACTGTTGGCACGAGCAGTGAATGCTTGGCAGCTTCAAGTTTAGAGCTGTGTGAAGAAGGGTTGCAATTCACAGTATTTTGCTTTTTGAAGTATAAGATGCTGTATAACTGTTTTTAATACAGCAAATAGTAACTCTCCAAATCCTGTTGCTTTTGTGTTAAATAAGATAACAAGAATTGGAGCATGCAAAGAATGGGACTTGGATAACGACATAAGCTTTTTTACATAAAGAATTTCAGATCTTGGTGCTGCTATTCCTGCTGGTGGAATGAATAGAGAGGCTGTTTCAGTTAAGCTATTAGTAATAAAAGTGAACACTGCTACTATCTGAGCCTACATACATAATTTGTGTGGTTTCAAATTAAACTGGCATATGTTAATTTTGTTGCATCTAAAAAAACATAGAATTATTACTCACAGCTCAGCAAAGACCATTTTGAAGGTAACAGTTCAGTTCTTTCATTATAGTTGTTTTTTAAATTCAGTTATTGGAAAACACTGAATTACAGTGTCATTCTTAAAGGTTTTCTTCAAAAAGCAGTCTTACATGAAAATGTGTAAATTATAAGAAAAGCTGGCTATCTCTTAATACGCTGTTTCCCGAGATTCTCTGACACTGGAGGGCAGCCATCTTGTGCAGTATTTTCATTTCCAGCACGGAAGTGGCAGGAGCTGTTGCTGTAGACAGCTGCACCATCCCAGGTGCGTTCTGCTCCCGCCCGCCTCATTGTCCCCACTTTCAAGATTGTGCACTCCTTAAATAATAAAGCTGGAAAATATTTTTAGTCAGGTTACCAAATTTGATTTACAAAAATGGTAACTTTGAAATGCAGACTGGTTCAAAAATGTATTAAGTACTTTGTATTCTGGAAGTGTGAATTGCTTTTGAAGTCTGTCAGTATTATTGATATTTTTCAATAAAGAATAAATTTTCTCCCATTTTATTTGTGTCTTAATCTCTTTAAAAATCCATGACTTCACAGTCAGTAACAATTCTGAGTTTGTTTACTTCCATTAGTCAAGTAGATTCACACTTAATTATGTTGTCTCAGAGGAGAGGCTGCTATTAAATAGCAGACTCGAAGTTACTGTGCCTTGAAGTATACACAGAAAAGTGGACTTCAGGATCTTAAGTAGGGCTTTTTGTCTTGGAAATGACTGGCATGGTTCCATGCCTTGTCCCTTTTGGACTGAGTGTTTTTTAGTTCAAATAGACTTAACCACAAATTATTAGAAATGACAACTTATTAAGGGATGACATAAAAATGACAAACTAGAAATAAGTCCTGTTGTAATTAATAACTCTTACTCGTTGAAACATATATTGAGCTCAGTCTGTTGCCTACAAATTCATAATGTGTGGACTGGGGTCCAGTGGGGGTGAGAATGAGGAGTCACGGTTTTGAATGGAGGTGGCATCTGCTTCAAGGAAATGTACCCTGGTAAGAAGACAACACTATCACTGATTGAACAGAACTTGGTTATTCAGTACATTTTACATTTAAGGAAATGTGTAAAGTCCATTTCTAGTTAAGTAATAGTAACATATACATGGTCCTACTCATTGAATTTGCATCGTGTCCTTGCCCTCTTCTGTCTGCTGCTGATCCTTTTCTCAGCAATACAGGTGAACGCAACAAGTGAGGTAATTAATTATCCTTTAATTATCAGATTATAATCAACTTTTTACTCATTCTCCTTCTGCTTTGTCTTGAAAATACAAAATTTCTAATAGAGATTGATCACAAAACAAGATCAACTGAATGCATGATCTTAGTTTACTGAAGAAATCACAAGTCAGAATGAAATTTTTAATGAGTGAAAAAGTGTTCTTTTACCTAAAGTAATAAAGGCATTCGTGTGATAAAAAGTTGATGTTTCAATGCCTCCCGTTTAACAGGTGCTTCCTGTTACTGAGAATGTTTGCTTAAAACTAAACACACTGGATTTCTAATGTTACTATAATCTTTGAAACTAATAGTTTCCAAAATATTAGGGAAGGTGAAATAGAATGCTCTGGGCTTTCAAAACCCTCACCCCACAAGAGGAAAATTTTTTCTTAAATAATCATGAAAAAATTTCTGGTTGAAGGTTCCAGGATTTCATTTTTTAAATCTGAGGTTTGGGAGATAAAATTTGGGGAAATTTTAGGCCAAACTTAATTCACTCACTATAAGAATGAGATTAAATTCCAAATACTTTTGTGTTTGCAATTATTTAACTTCATATAAACAGTGGTGATACTTTAAATTTAAAATTCATTTAAAAGCTAAAAGTTTTATTCTTCAAATGATTTAGCTGTTTCAAGTTAATTTTGATAATGGACGATTGGTAGATAAGTAGATAAATAAAACCTGTTGGATGACTGTATTTTCCAAACATATTTTCATCATTTTTCATATTTTTCAGATACCCTGAAAGCTTTGTTAGCATATATGTCCTATGTTGTCCTATGTTAGCACATAGGGCTCACGAATATCAGGTGGATGGGGAGTTACATCACCAGTAAAGCTCCAGGTCCTCATTCCCCATGGTTACAGTGAGTTAGCAACAATGTAAGGACAAAACTCCGGAAAAGAGTTGGGAAGTTACAGCACCCGGGTGAACATAAAGCCAGGAGGAGGCTGCACGGAAAAGTGTGTGGCGTTTTGCTCATCCTAGCCCCTCCCCCTACTCAGCAGAGTGTGACACAATTGAGAGAACTCTCCCAGTTCCAGGCTCTTCCTTTAGGACAGAAAGAAAGAAAAATGTAGAACCTGTGTCTAACATTCTGGCTTCTGTGAGGGCTGCTTGAGGGACTAGACTGTCAAGTGACTTGGAGTGCTAGTGGGAACGGTGGCACGGTTTGGACGCAGGTTGGAGGCCACTGAACTGGAGGGAGCACAGGTGCATTAGAGGAAGAGGTCTTCAGGCAGGAGTGCAAAGCAATACAGACACAGGAATACAAAAGAAACAGAGAACTCCGGAAAAGAAACCTGGGCGATTCTCTCAGGGGAATTATGACAGCTAAAAGCAGGTGTATATCCTGGAAGAAAAGCACACATACAAGCTCAGAGAAGATACATCTCCCCCCAAAAAGTTTGGGAGGTCCTAGAGCTTCTAGCCAGGCTGATTGGCAAAGCTGTGAAAGTTTGAGGAGGTGCCTATTTTTCAAAGGTGGAATTCTCAACAAAGTTCGCGAGGCATGTAAACAGGAGAACATGGCTCCAATCTAAGAAACCAGCCATGAATAAATGCAGAATGTAAACTGTAACTGAAAAAAAATAAATGTTTTTAGATTAAAAAGTGCAGATCTCAGTTTTGTTTTTTTGTATAGAGTTTGAAAGACAAAAGCATAAAAAATAACTGTGAATCTATGTTGATGGGTACAAAACATATAAAGTATAATTTGTGACATTAATTACTTCCACACAAAGTGGAACTAGGCAGAGCTATAAAGGAGTGGAGTTTTGTATGCAATTCAAGTTGACAGGAGTTTAAAATAGATTGTCATAACTTTAAATTTTTTATATGATCCACATGGTAACCAAAGAAAATATCTCTAGAAATTACACAGAAAGGAAATGAGAAGAAAATCAAAGTGTGTCACTACAAAAAATTAATAAAACACAAAGGAAGGAGTAAGAGAGGAAATGAAGGGCAAAAAAGCTACAAAACATAAAACAAACCAAATGGCAATAATATTTCCCTATCAGTAATTACATTAAATATAAGTGCACTGAATTCCACAATCAAATGATACAGATTGGAAAAATGGATAAATTTGTTTTTAAAAAGGATCTAACTATATATGCTGTCTACAAGAGACTAACTTTATTTTTATTTTTTTATTTAATGTTCAAGTACAGTTTTCTGTCTTACATTCCCAGCCCTGCCCACCCCCCACCCCCCAAGGAGACTAACTTTAGATCCAAGGACACATAGTCTGAAAGTAAAAAGAATGTAAAAAAGCTATTTACTTGCAAACAGCAGCCAAAAGAGAGCAGAGGCAGCTCTGGTAATATCAGGAGAAAAGGTCAATTCATGAGGAAGATATGACAGTTATAAATGTATAAAACATGAGAACTGAGTATGTGAGACAAGTATATAAAACAAGCAGAGGAAATAAGGAAAGAGAGAACTTGAACAATATTATAGACTAGCTAAACTGATTAGACATACACACTTCATTGGACAACAGTAGAATACATACTCTTCTCAAGTGTGTGTGGAACATTTCCCAGAATTGACCATGTTAGGCTATACAACAAGTCGTTAGTTTTAAAAGACTGAAATCATACAAAGTATCTTTTGCAATCATATTACAATGAAACTAGAAACAAACAGCAGAAAGAAAGACTGGACAATTCACAAGTATGTGGTAAACAACACATTCTTAAACAACAAATGAATCAAAAAAGAAATCACAAGAGAATTGGAAAATATCTTGAAACAAATTAAAACAAAACCACAACATACCAGCACTTACAGGATGTAGTAAAAGCAGTGATAAGAAGGAATTTTATAGTTGTAAATCCTTACATTAAAAAGGAAATATAAGGGGGTGGAGGGATTGAGCAAAAAGGATAAAGGATTCATGTACATGGACAACAGTATGGTGATTGCAAGGAGGGAAGGGAGTATAAGGGGAACAAATGGTAATGGGAAAAAATACAATAAATAAATAAATAAAAGGTCTTCACACAAAAAAAATGAAAGAAAAAAATCTCAAATCAACAACCTAACTTCACACCTCAAAGAATTAGAGAAAGATCAGTCTAAACCCAAAACCAGCAGAAGAAAGGAAATATTAGAGCATAGATAAGTAAAGCAGACAACAGAAGAACAGTAGGAAAAATAAAACAACTGTTTGAACAAATCAACAAAATTGAGAGCTACCTGCAGACTAGCTGAACAGAATTCCTGTAACTGAAGATATAAAGAAGCAGCCACACTGAGTAGTAGGGGTAGAGAAGCTGAATAGGCAGGTCTCACACCCACAGTGTGGTGATTAAGATTTAATTAAGATTCGGGAAGGATATCCCTGCTGCAGAGGTCTTGCCTGAGAATCAAAGGACCACACCCCTCACCAGGCTCCCAAATGGGGCATCGGTGCCAGGAAGTGAAGTCCCCATGACATCTAACTGTGAAAACCAAGGCGGGGGGGCGGGGATTGCATCTAAGAAGGACACAGGGCTGCACAGAGTTTTACCTACTCTGCCATCCTGACAGGAAATAGACATTCAACTATAGGAAGTGCAGAGAGTCCCAAACAAGATGAACCCAAAGAGGCCCACAACAAGATACATAATTAAACTGCTGAAGGTTAAAGGCAAAGAGAGAATCTTAAAAGCAGTAAGAGATTTGAGAGCTCTCATAAGACTGTCAGCTCATTTCTCAACAGAAATTTTGCAAGCCAGAAGGAATTGGCATGGGATATTAAAAGTAATGAAAAGGACCTACAACCAAGCTTATTCTACCAAGCAAGGCTGTCATTTAGAACTGAAGGAGAGAGAAAGGTTTCCCAAACAAAAAACAAGGAGTTTATCACCACTAAGCCAACATTGCATGAAATGTTAAAAGGGCTTTTTTTAAGAAGAAAAGATATAAAATATGAATAAGATGTCCTGGCTGGTGTGGCTTAGTTGTTTGAGGCATCATCCAATAAACTGAAAGGTTGTATGTTGGATTCCTGGTCAGACACATACATAGAATGTGGGTTCGGTCCTGGTCAGGGCATGTACAAGAGGCAACCATTTCTCTTTCACATAGATGTTCTCTCCTCTCTTTCCCCCACTACCCTCTCTCTAAAATCAATAACCATGTGCACAGGTGAAGATAAAAAAATATGAGTAAGAAAATATAGGAAAAAAGAAAATCTTCACTGACAATGACAAACAGTAAAAACAATGCAGCCAAAGTATAAAGTTGCTACAAAAGTTAAAAGGCAAAAGTAGCAAAATCATATGTAATTACAGAAATAAATGAATACACACAAACACACAAAAGTAAAAAATAATGAGCAAAACATAAACATGGAGACAGTGAGGTAAAATTATAATGATTTTAGAATGTGTTCAAATTTAAACAACTATCAACTGAAAATAGACTGTTATAAGCATGGCTTGGCATATAGGAGGCACACAGTGACCACAAACCAAAAGTCTAAAATAGATATATAAACAACTACAAAGAAAGGTACCCAAACACCACTATAGAAACTCAGCAACATATAAGTGAAGAGAGCTAAGAGAATAAGAAATGAACAGAGACTGCAAAAAGAAATCAGAAAACAATACAATGACAATAACTACATACCTATCAAAATTATTTTTAAGTTTAAATGGACTAAATGCTTCAATCAAAAGACATATGATAATGCGAACCACAGGATTGCGGTTCGATTCCCAGTCAGGGCACATGCCTGGGTTGCAGGCCAGTTCCCAGCAGGGGACTCACCAGAGGCAACCATACATTGATATTTCTCCCCTTCTCTCCTTCCCTTCTCCTCTAAAGATAAATAAATAAAAACTTTAAAAAAAAGACATATGATAAAAAGTCCCATACATACACTGCCTACAAGACACCTACTTGACATTGAAAGACATGCAGGCTGACAATAAAGAATGGAAGAAGCTATTTCATGGAAATGGGTTGAGGGGAGCTGGGGTAGCAATACTTTATCAGACAAAATAGACTTAAAAAAAGACTAAAAAGTCCAAGGGCATTTCATTATGATAAAGGGACCAATCAAACAGAAGCTGTAACTCTCATAAACATCTCTCCATCCAACGTAGGAACACTTCAATACATGCAATAGATACAGGGTAGGGCAAAAGTAGGTTTACACTTGTTCATATGGACAATAATACAAGAATAAACTGTGTTTTGCAAGCTCACAACTGAAAACCTACTTTTGCCCCACCCTGTACTGACAGATAAAGGGAAAGATCAACAGTATGACAGTAACAGCAGGGGACATTAATGTCCTATTGACTTCAATGGATAAGTCATCCAGACAGAAAATCAACAAGGAAACAGTGGCCTGAAATGACACATTAGACCAAATGGACTTAGTTGATATTATTGAAGATTTCACTCATAAGCAGCAGAATATACATTTTTTAAGTGTACATGGAACATTTTCCAGGATAGACTACATGTTAAACCAAACAAGTTTCAATAAAGTTAAAAAAACTGTAGTTTTATGAAGCAACTTCTCTGACCACAATGATATGAAACTAGAAATCAATTGTGAGAAGAAAACAAATACACACAAACATGTGGAGGCTAAACAATGAGTGGGTTAATCACGATCCCTCTAAGATCAGGAACAAGACAAGGATGCCTACCCTTACCACTATACTGAAACTCCTAGGCAGAGCAATCAGGCTAGAAAAAGAAAAGGCATCTACACTGGAAAGGAAAAGTAAAATTATTTCTGTTTTCAGATGACTTGATATTATATGTAGAAAAGCTTTCAAGTTCTACACAAAAAAACCCTGTTAGAACTAATAAATCCAATCAAATTTAAAGATACAAAATCAGCATGCAAAAATAAGTTGCATTTCTATACACTAAAAATGAATAATCTGAAAAGGAAATAGAGAAAACAATTCCATTCACAATAGAATTAAAAAGAAGGCTTAGGAATAAACTTAACCAATAAATTCAAAGAGCTGTACTTTGAAAACAAGAAAACATTGCTGTCGGAAATTTAAAGACACAAATAAAGGAAAAAACATCCTGTGTTCATAGATTGGAAGACTTTATATTGTGAAGATGTCAATACTTGCTAAAGCAAAATACACATTCAATGCCATCTCTTTTTAAAAAGTTCCATTTTTTACAGAAAAATAAAGAAACCCATCCTAAAATTCATATGAAGTCTCACAGGCCCTTGAACAGTCAAAGCGATCTTGAGGAAGGACAGAGTTGGGGTTTCACATTTCCTGATTTTGAAACACATTACAAAGTTGCATTAATCAAAACAATGTGGTATCAGCATAAAGGCACACATATAGACCAAGGTATAGAACAGACAGCCCAGAAACAGACCCTCATTGTATGACCAAATGATCTTTGACAAGAGTTTCAGGGTCACTCAATGAAGACCAGAAGACAGTCTCTTCAAAAACATCATACTACCAAAACTGGATATTCACATGTAAAAGAATGAAGTTAGATCCTTACCTTACACCATATACAAAAATTAACTAAGATGGGTAAAAGACCTGAATATAAGAACCAAAACTATAAAATTTCTAGAAGAAAACAGGAGAAAAGCTTTAGGACATTGGAATTGGTGATGAATTCTTAGAAAAAACAGCAAAAGCAAAAGAAGTAACAGCAAATGGAACTAGGTTGGCTAAAAAGTTCATTCAGTTTTAAAGTAAAACTAAAGGAAATATTTTTCATCTTCACCAATAACTTTATTAAATAACATTATTCACCATTCTGTTCTACTGCCTTCTCCCATCTTTCAAGCAACTTCATAATTCCATCTTCCCAAAACTTTTTATAGTTTTGAGCAAAGAACTCTTCCAAGTGTCTTTTGCAGCCTTCCAGAAAATTGAATTTTTTTCCATTAAGAGAATTTTGTAGACTGAAATAAATAACCCAAAGATGTGACATCTGGTGAATACAACAGATACATGAGAACTTCCTAGCCAAGAGAAAGATGTGGTCTTGCATTAGTTATCCTGACAGAAGGTTAGTTAACTAATTCCAGTCACTTTTTGTCAAGTGCTGCTTTTGGTTGGTCTAACTGGGAGCAGTACTTGCTGGACTTAATTGTTTGGTTTTCTAGAAGGAGCTCATAATAGAGGACTCCCTTCCAATCTCATCATCCACATAACATCATCTTCTCTGGATGAAGATCAGACTTTGGCGTGGTTGGTGGTGGTTCATTTCGCTTGCCCTACAATCTCTTCTGTTGCACATGCAGGGGTGTCCAACCTGGAGTCGGTGGGCTGCATGCATCTGAGGATGGCTATGAATGCCAGTATATTTAATGTGTGGCCCAAGACAACTCATCTTATAGTGTGGTCCACAGGCGCCAAAAGTTTGGACACCCCTGTAAGTATCCACTTTGTGTCACCCATCACAATTTGTTTTAAAAATGGAACACTTTCATTACACTTAGGTAGAGAATCACATGCAGAAATATAGTCAAGAAGGTTTTTTATCACCTAACCTATGTGGAACCCAAACATCAAAGTGATTAACAAAACCAAACTGGTGCTAATGTTATTTTGATATTTTGAGTATATCAGCTATCTCCCATATGGTATAAATTGATGGTTCTCAGTTAATGTCTCAATTTGATTGACATCAACTTCAACTGGTCTACCCAACCACGGAGCATCATCCAGCAAGAAATCTCCAGCACAAAACTTCGCAAACCGCTTTGGACACATTCGATCAGTCTCAGCACCTTCTCCACACACAGCACAAACCTTTTATTTATTTATTTATTTATTTTGCAATTCAGTTGCATTTTTACCTTTCTTGACAAAATAAAGTATACTATACTGAAAATGTTACCTATTTTCTTCCATCTTCAATATTAAAATGGCTACCAAAAATTCACCAATTTTGATAAGTTTTTAAAATACATGGTGATAGGACAGCTGTCATAATACAGCTGTCTCAAAAATTGGCTCAAATGAAGTTAAGACATTTAAGTGTTACTAGAGCCAGCACACAGATTAAAAAAACAAAAAGATCAAATGAACTTTTTGGCTAACCCTAAATAATAGGGAACTGCAAATCAAAACCACAACGAGATATCACTTAACACCCCTTAGCATGACTACTTTCAAAAACCAAAAAATAACAAGAGTTGGTGGAGATGTGAAGAAATTGGAACTCTTATGCACTGTTGATGGTAATGTGAAATTGTTCAGCCTCTGTGGAAAACAGTACAGAGGTTCCTCAAAAAATTAAAAATAGAATTACTGTATGATTCGGTAATTCCTCTTCTAGACGTATACACAAAAGAATTGAAAGCAGGGTCTCAGAGATATTTGCACACCATGTTCATAGCAGCAGCATTCACAAGAGCCATGGTGGAAGCCACCCGAATGTCCCTTGGTGCATATGTAGGTAAACAAAATGTGTTTATATACGAGGAAATAGTATTCAGCCTTAAAAAGGAAGGAGATCCTAACACACACTACAACATGGATGAACTTTGAAGACATTACAAAATAAGCCAGTCACAAAAAGACAAATTCTGTATGATTCTGTTCATATGAGGTATCTAAACTGGTCAAATTCACGGAAACAGAAGGTAGACTGGTGATTTCTAGGGGTTGGAAGGAGAGGGAAATATTTGGAAGTTGTTTAATAGATATAGTTGCAGTTTTACAAGATAAAAAAGTTCTAGAGATCTGATAGAACAATATGAATAAATATATTTACCACTCCTGAATTGTACATTTAAAGACAGTTAAGGTGATACATTTTATGTTGTGCTTTTTACCACCAATTTTTTAAAGGCAGATAGATGATACCAAATGGTCCAGCTTATACATGAGTCTGAGGGGGAGGAATTTAGTATGTGAGAGCAGGTATAATATGATAACGTGGGTTATCATATTACTTACAAATAGTGAGGGAGCTTTTTTAGATCAGTAGGTTGCCTCTCATACATTCCCAGCCTGGCTACCGGACCTACCCAAACTGGAAATCAAACTATTGACCTCTTGCTTTGTGGAACAATGTCCAACCAACTGAGCCACACAGGTCAGGGCTAGATCCTTAAATGTTTGTGAGAGATTAACTCCTGACACCTAAAATGATGTCAACTGTCAGAATGAATTTACCAGCATATACTTACGAATTAGACTATAATAAGGTGAGTGCAATTTTGCTGAGCCCTAATCAGTATGAGCCCCAGATTAGAAGAGCCCTTGGGAAATCTATTTGTTCCTGGAAATTTAGGTTTTTCCTAATAGGCTTTGCAGGCCCGTCCAGTCTGTGATGCCTGGCCTTGTCCTGTTAGTCTTGGTATTTTGTAAGGTGAGAGGTGAATCATTAATATCAGCTTTTCTCCAAGCAGAGTAGTAAACCTACTTCAATTTCCAAGTCTTCATTTGGCTGGTATCACATAATAGTAATCTCAATTTATGTGTTTTTTATTACTTATTCAGAGGCCAGACGTATCCTACAAAGAATAGCAAACTAATAAATTATCATCATAAGCTTATAATTTATTGAATACATACTATAAACCAGACATTGTACTGGGCAACTTGCCCATTTATTTTTTTCCAAGTACCCTATAATGAAGTAGGTATCATTCTCATTTTATAGTTGAAGCTCAGGAAATTAATTGTCCAAGGGCCAAGCAGGGGAGAGCTAGAATTCGAACAGTGTATGTAGGCCGTATGCCTAAGCTTACATTCTTTTTAGTACGTTATATCACCTCCCTAGTCAGAGAGAATTACAGTTGGAAGGGCTGTCTGGTCTAGTGATTTTATTTCAAATGAAAAAAGATAAAAATACTCCCTTTTTGACCCATTTTACTTATTTAATAAAGAGTAGGTGGCCCAAAGTCATCTTCCCTATTTTTTTCTGCTTACTTCTTATCTTAATATGAGAACCACAAAAATATGGGTGCCTAACCAGAAGTTACTGGATGACATAAGAATTAGTTCAGATGCTTATGTAGTAACATATTCCTAATCATGTGGACCACCACTCTTTCTATACACAAACTCTAACAGTCTTCATTGCACAGTTCATTTAACTACTGGATTGACAAACACTTAAATCCCTGAATTATTAAATTGGTGTTTTAAGACTAGAACTAAATTACTGAATAGAGAATAGAAGAAAAAGTCATCTACTTAGAAAAACCATGTATGTATTTTTTATCTTACATTTCTCATAGCATAAAGTACATGTGTATTCATTTTCCCATAATACCTAACAAAAAGGAATGCTTATTTCTTTTACAATACTTTGACTACTCACTAACACCAGTGCCTGAAAAACTTTCAATGTTTGCTAATACTGGAAAAAAATGTTCATGTTTGTTACCATTTCTTAAGAATGAAGGTGACCTGATTTCCTGGCGTTAATTTGCATCATGTTAGAAAGAAGGAATAGGCAGGGGCTCCAGGAAGGTATGATGCGCCTGAATTCGGTTTAGAAGCTGCTGTGCCACAGGTTTGAACTCTGTTTCCCAGTGGAGTCTGTGATAGTGTTTTAGGTCTTGGTCAAAACTGCCGTCCAGTGCTAGGTCTTCGTCTGTATCAGAAAAATTAAAATCACAGCAATTATTTGGAAATGTAATCCTACTGAATAAAGTTTGATTTTTGATGGCATGAGAGAAACATCCTGGGTCATCCCTAATTCCAACATGATACAGACAAGATTTGGGGGGTTAAAGACTTTTTTTCCTGTTTTTATTTATAAGAGCTGTTTTATTAGAGAGTACAGTTCTTTGCTCTCTTCTGTTCTTTGCAAATATTTTAAATAAGCATATTTTAATCCCTTAACGGAAAAGGACAATAGTCTTCTCAAAAGAAATCTAAACTGCACTGAGCCTTTATTTCAACTAATCTCTTATGTGTATAAAATTCATACCCAAAAGTCAGGTAACAATTGCTCACAACAAAGTATTAATAGGTTACTTCCTTATCTTTGTATTTAAAAAGTTAGTTACTTTTTAATGCACAGACAAGAAATAAAAGTGGTTGACAGATATAAAAGGAGCCAGGAAACCTTTGGGGAAAGTAGCACAGTTGAATTTGACCATTAAAACTTTACTAAAAGTCAACTTTGTTGTCTTCAAAGCAGCCTGGACATAGTTCTTTAAAAAAGACAACCTCCACCCTGTGTTCTGACCCGAAGGACTACAAGAATCCCAAATGAGTCCATGGATAACACAGTTGCCTCTAATTCCAATGACATCCTGAATTCTGTGATCCTACGTATACCTATGAAAGTAGGGAAATAAATGGCCACCAAGTCTTGTGCGCTGACCTGACGCTGCAGCTTTTCTTGTTTAGCCTGGTCCCAGGGGCAGCACCAAGGAAAATGCCGCCACGCCAGTCAAAAGACCCACTCTGCCCCTCCCCCGGTCTGTGGCAAAGGCAGACGTCCAAAGTGGTAACCACTAAGTCCTGACCACAAATAGTGCCACTTACGTAGTCTGAAAACTTTCTTCCTAGGGCTAATGAAAATCCTATTACATAGCAACTGCCTCATTACTTACTGTTTACCTCAAATTTTCTACACTGAATATTTCTGTGCGCCATGTACTTTGGCACTGCTGGTATTTGTGTCCCCACCCAGAATAAGATAAGGCAGTCTGGAATCCCAGTTTGTACCTTCCCCTCCTCTTCTCACAACCAAGTGAACTATGCAGCTCTGAGATAAGTTTGTCAGCTATGCAGACAAACCCTTCAGCAAGGTGCTCCAGGGAGACCAGATAAGCACACCTGGATCTCCCTGCCCACACACAACCAGGCCCCTGGAAAGAGAGTATTGACAGTTTGGTGCCTTCACGGCCCTTCCCACTGGGCTACTTCTGGACAAGAGGAGTCTGTGAGACTCAGTGGTTTCAGATTTCTAGAGCTTCCTCCTGCTCACTCTTCCCAGATTTTCTGAGCACTAAACATCCTTTAATGCCCTCGTTTTATGTACTTCTTTCTCAAGATGCTGAGGGCTGCACATGCAACTCACAGTCCCCTCCTCTGCACAGCGTTTTGGTTGGAATTGGTGGTTTTAGCAAATCTCTATTTTGGTACTTTAAAAACATCTAATATCAAGACTGTGTTACTTTTCCTGAGGCTCAGACTGTAATTAGTTCATCGACACTCGGACCCTATTAATTCTAAACTGGGTTAGACAAGGTAATAAAAGTGGCCAAATAGCTACAGGAAAGAGAAAAACATGCTGAAATTTCAAAGTAATTATAGCAAATACATTTTCTTTCTTTCTCTCTTTAGATTTTTACTTATTTATTTCTAGAGAGAGGGGAAGGGAGGGAGAGAGGGAGAGAAACGGCAATGTGTGGTTGCTTCTCATGCACCCTGTACTGGGGACCTGACCTGGCCTGCAACCCAGGCTTGTGCCACGACTAGGAAGTGAACTGGTGACCCTTTGGTTCACAGGCCCACGCTCAATCCACTCAGCTGCACCAGCCAGGAGCAAATGCATTTTCTAAATCCTGCATTACACTAGGTATTAGAATTTGGAAATTGTATTGCGAAGAGTGACAGAGATGAAGGCAAGAAAAATTTCGATCTATGATTTTCAAGCTTTTTTGACTATGACCTAAGATACACGTATTAGATTATAACTGTATACATATTTCTATACAAGTAAACAAATGTTTTATAATAGAATACTTATCTTTACTACATGTTATAGATTCTGATATTTTCTTTCTTTGCTACTTCATTTTTTAAAGATACTGGTCACACTGTGAAAAGTACTGATTTAGAAAACCAATCATTCCCACATGTTCTTTGTACACAGCAGACTTCCAAATGCTAGCATTTTAGACAATCTATTAGAAAGAATTAAAGGACTCAAAATGATAAAGTTGTCAGTGATCATTGTAACACAATCTCCATTATAGTTTGTGTCCTACAGCATCAATAAAAGCTTCTCCTACTCACTGCACTGTTCCCTGGCTTGCTGTTCAGCACCAGGTAGCTTCATGAAGGGTCTAGTATTGCCCTCTTTTCTTATAAGGCCCAGTCCTCACTTGTTGCAGAAGCACCTGTTGGCCCTTTGGCACAGGCTGGACCCTGCAATCTTCTGACTTGAAGGCTGGGCCCCACTCTACCCCTTGTCATGTAACCTGGATGCTAAGATCCATGTACCTTATAGTGAACATAAAAAACCTAGTGTAGTTTACATTCACAAAAATAAACTGCACGCACTGATCACCAGTTGCCAGCTCCCCTGAGAGAGGCTCCTCGTAGACTAATACTCTAGGGTGTACCACTTAAAAACTTTAAGAGAAACATACTGCTAATGAGTTTAGAAGTGATTGAAATACATCAGGAAGTTTTAGACAACATCCTTTTTAAACCACTTTTCAAAGAGTCAGTCAACATCCCAGCATCCCAACCATGGTGCAGACCATAACTTCATCCTTTTCTTTACCCCCTGATGCCCATCAAAGGCAAGTTGGGTAACTTACATTACTTCATGAATTGCCTTGCCGTTACATCTAAAATCAGTGCTCACACTTCAACACGAGACTTTGTTATTTAACAACTCATCCGGTGTTTCGAAATGGCCTGATTTTAAGCTACCTCTGCAAAAGAACTGAAATTCAAATACACTCTCAAACATATACCCATTTCACTTGCTGCTGCCCAGCTGGTGAGAGCCGGCTACAACCCCATCCAGAGTGAGGGCCCGAGGCCCACTCTGCAGAGACAAGAGCCAGGAAGCAGCCCAGTCCTCACAGCTCATAAGGAGGGGCTTGTGATCATGTAAGAAATCCTGACACTGTGCTGGGGACTTGGCTCCGTGACCGACTGTGTTTGTTTTGGTTATCCATGCTGCGGCCCCCTTTCGTGGGGTGGGGTATGGGATGTAATTGAACAGAAAAGCTCAGAAGTTTATTTTCTGATGGAATGTCCTGGCTTTGCTGCACAAGAACAAAGAGGACAAGTCACTTAACCCTCTTAGATCTACTTTCCTTGTCCATTACCTAGCTGATGACCTCAGAGAGATCCTATGAGGTTAGAATGAACATGCTTTTTTTTTTTAAGATTTATTTATCTTTAGAGGGGAAGGAGAGAGGGAGAGAAACATCAGTGTATGGTTGCCTCTTGTGTGTCCACTGCTGGGAACTGGCCTGCAACCCAGGCATGTGTTCTGACTGGGAATTGAACTGCGATCCTCTGGTTCGCAGGCCTGTGCTCAATCCACTAAGCTACACCAGCCAGGGCTAAGAATGAACATGCTTTTGTAAGTAGATAGCACTATTAAAACAGAGGCACCACTAATGTGAGTCAGTCCACAAGCATCTATCAAGAACCTGTTTTGCATGAGACAATATCCATTCCTTAAAATGGCTCAGCTGGGGAAGGGAAATAAAAGATGCAAAACAATAACACAGAAGAAATCACACAGTTCATGATTAATTACTATACAAGTACAGATTCCTATGATGAGTCAGGGGGTCTGAAAAGCTCTATAAGAAGGGCCTGCAAAGACAGACAGCATCTGGCTAGGCAGGTCAGGGATATGCATGGTGAAGGCGCAGAGATTGAAGAAGCACGGGCAGAAGCCCAGCCTGCCTTTAGCGGAAGGTTGAGGGTGGAGCATGGTAGGCAGTAGGCTCACTGCCATGCAAAGCCTGCTGGGTGTGCTGCCCCTGCTGAGAAGAAGCTGGCCAGGCCCACAACCCCTTCTAAGCTGTCTCTGTGCCCCATGGCTCCACCATCCTCGTTAGTTATGGTGGATTGCCCCAGACTTTGGTTCCAAAGGAAGCCACAGATAGCCTGTGGGGGAGGCAGCTGCTGCCCATAGCACGAAAGCCAGACAGCCCAGGATAGTGACTGTTGGGCCCAATCAGACGTTCTCCCCCGAGGGAGAGACAGAAAGGTGCACCAACAACATAGAAAACTTGTTGTGCACTCTGAGTACAGTAAGAGGAAGCCTTGAGGCAGTTGAAGCTATGACCAAGCAGGAGCCTAGAGAGAACTAGGGGGAGAAAGGACAATTTCCATAAAGCAGAGACAGAGAGCAGAGCTGAGTCTCCAGCAGGGTGGAGATGATGCCTGCCATACCGAGGGGGCCACTCTGGGACTCTGGTTGCATCTGCAACAACCTCTCTGGCAGGTTTTGAACAACAGGCTGGTTTCCTGGCTTCCTTTGTCTTTGTGCACCCTTTCCTAAGCTCACTTCCTTAACCAGGGCCTGCATGAGTTCTCAATCCTGGCCACATAACAGATTCACCTGCGCAGTTTTTAAAAAACACAGATTATCAACCTCACCCCAGAGCTTGTAAATCAGGATTCCTGGGGGTGGGGCCAGAATACCTGTGGTTTCCTTAAATTGGCAGCTGATTCCAATGTTCTGCTGCCGCAGAGAACTGAATTAAGGCAAGTCTGTGAACCTCAATGATTAAGAATCAACACACAGTTTTTTCCTTACTCTTACACAAAATTACATTTATCTGGAAAAAGCAAATTTCACACCAACCTAACTAACCTTCTACTTCTGAGTTCCTATTTAATAACATGTTATTACACCCAGGATCTACGAAGCGCTTTCACAGTCACATTTTGAGGGCTTGCTGTGCGTCAGGCACCACAGCAAACTCTGTTCTACACATCGGCGCGTTCATCGTGCTAACAAACCTGCAGAGTGGACGTCAATGGCCCCCAGCTCAGAGATGAGGAAACACAAGCTGAAGCAGGTTAAAACCTGTCTGGTAAGTGCTAACACAAGGACTTAAACTCAGAACCGGCCACAGCCTCTTGGTCTTCCCATTGCGCCCTCAGGAGGTTTGTTTGATCCTCAAGATGATCCCCTGCAACGGGGCAGGGGTGATGAGGTCCCCGACTTAGAGATGAGCTGACAGGTTCTGAGAGATTATTTCACCAAACAACATCACCTGAACCCCAGCGGCCGAGCAAACAGAGCCTTTCCACAAGCCCTGGCTGTTCCGAAACGGTGTCTGGAAAGTGGGAGGTATTCCATTTTGGGGAAAGGATTATTGCACATTCATTCACTGCCCCCAGTCACTGTTGTCGGACTTAACCCAGTATGTGAACAATTGTCCTGAAAATGGACATTTTAAACATGGAAGAAGCTATCTTCTTTCCTTTGGTGTACATCAATGATTTCCCACCTTCCAAGGTATGGACCCCACTATAATGTCAAATAGTTTCACAGATCCCGAACAAAAGCAGACCAGTAAAGCACAGGGTGTTCAGCTGACAATTAGCACAGCTGCTAATTACAATGTATAGATTCACTTAAATTTTAGCCTTTTGTAATCTTTTCTCAATTACAATGATGTCTGTACACTTTTAAACAACAGCATCTTGTATTTACATTCTCTATTAAAAATGCTAAAAAAGAAAAAGCCACAGAAGAAATCATGACCGTGCCCAATGAACTAAAAAGTTTTCATGCCCACATTGTAAATAACATTCAGCCTCTTCCAGATATTTCTGAATTATAATAATATTTGTAGATTATTATAGATACTTATAGAAATGTACCCACCCAAATGCATACCAACCTTTTCCATACAGGGCACAGAAAAAAAATTTTTTATCTCACTGTGATCACAGAGTCACAGTGAAGAGTCTTACCCAGAAATGATGACAGCAAGACGAGGAGTGTATTGGCGTCTTCATCTCCAAAACACAACGAAGCATCAGTCATATTTTCACTGAAGTTCCATAACGTTTTGCAGACCAAACAGGCCAGCTGCCAATCAGTAGGACCAAAAACTCTTAGACACTCCACCAACCTGAGTTAGTAAAAGTCAAATTGACAAGGTACTAGGTCAGAATCTCTTTAACTTTTATATTTTTAGCACAATAATTATTATCAGTAATATTTAATATGTATTGTGTGTAATTTAGTGATTATTAAAATATGTTCATATCTACAAATTTAAATAGCTACCAAGTGGCAGTAATAAACCTCTGCAGGTAAGTGGTGTAGAAGGACCTGGATTCCATGAGCACAGGAACCCAGGAGAGTGAACCATTCCGAAACAGCAGGCAGCAAGATGGGAAGTCAGCGTCACCAAACTTGCTCACCAGGTAGCCCTCTGTGCTCAGGCCCCTGTGCACGGCGATTCCTCTGTGCTGGGACAGGTCAAGGATCACCTCTCCGCCATTTTCCATGGCAGTGGAATCTAAGTCCTCTCTGAGTCCTAGGTTGGCTCTTCCAGATGTTCAACACTTCTACCCGACGGAATGGCCAGAGGGGCCTAAACTCCCCGGAAAACTGTGTCCTCCAAATCCCGAGAGTCGGAACACCACACTCTGAAACTTACCTTTTAATGCCGCCTCCTTCTTTTAGGACGACACGCTTGTCTTTATCCACAGTGAGATTTAGGAGAACGCCACAGGCAGAAAAGCAAATATCCTGATGCCCAGCATCCAGCAGCGCAATCATGAACTTGTGTACTGCAGAGGGTAGAGGAAAAACACAGACCAATAAAGCTTGGGTTTTCAGCTGTACCTTATGCCCCCTTTCGTAAGGGGAAAAGGCATAGCGGAAATGGGGAGTGGCTTACAAAACGGAAGTCCCTACTGAGGGATTTAACCCATTCTTCCTAAGGCATTACCCACTGCCCAGCGGTGGGTTCCCCGGCACCCTCCACGTCCAGAACCCGCTCCCCACCCTCTAGGCCCCTGTCCCAGATATTGCTGTATCTGACCCAGAAAGCAGCTCCCTCTCCAGGGCAGTGGTGGAGTCCCTGCTCGTGGAAAGGAGGAAATCGTGGATATCCAGTAACACGGGTGATGTTCGTTTCTAGCACCCCAAGGGTCTTTCAAACTTCCAGCAGCAATTTTCTCTACATACACAGCCCCAGGGGAGGGCTCCCGCTAAGATCTGCCCTAAAGTCTTCCAGCGCCTCGGACCTCCCGGGCAGAACACCGGAAACGGGCCTGCGGGGAGGCAGGACTTCCTGGGTGGGGGCCGGCTCAGTGGGGACAGGCTCCCCGCCTCTGGGGGCCAGTTTCCCTCTCTCCTGGGAGACAGAGCTCTGTCTCGTTCTCACGTTCCGGATCGGGGGCTGGGCAGAGAATTGCGGGAGAAGGGGTAGCCCTGTGCTCCGCCTCCCCCCATTTTCCTGCACACCCGAGAGGTGGTCACCCCGTTCTGACCTTGGCCCTGTTGATGGATTCAACAGTGATCTTGGCAAAGGCTGCGTCACATGTATGTATTTTTAAGTCTAAAGAATGTGCACTAAAATGTAAAGAGTTATCTCTGCGGTAGGGAGATGATGGGCGGCGGTGTGCTGCTGCTTTGCATTTTTCTCTGTATTATGTAAAATTTTGATCGTGAATATGGATGACTAGGTATTGGTGGACAAAAAAGGGTGCTGTAATAAATCATAAATTCCTAACTGGGTGGGTCATAGTGGGTAGTCACGCCCCAGCTCTATAACTTCTTTACGAAAATAAGCCCTGCCCATTGTCCTTGTGCGTCTAGGTCAGCAGCCTCGGAGGTACCAGAAGTTATTTCCCTCAGAGGGGCAACCGTTCTTAAGAAAGCACGGAATTCTGTAACCCAGTCCCCACTTTGCTTTCTCCCACCTACATGCAATTCTTCCTACATCCCCTCCTTAATTTCAAATGCAGAAGAAAAATTGCAAAACTGATATTCTCAGGAGCATCTGAGATCTTGTTCCCCAGCACATGTCATCAGTTTGGCCCAAATAAACTCATAAACATCCTCTGCAGGTTTGGACATTTCTTAGATCAACATATTTTAGTTATTATTCTTACATGAAATATTTGAGACATATTGAGGGTGGTTAGTATCAAACTCTTGTGTACCTGCCACCCAGTTTAAGAAATCCGACATTACATATCTAATTTTATATCTGGGCATTCCTTTCCCTCCAAAGATAACTTTCTGTCTTAAATGTGGAGTTTATCAATTGCAAATACCATTTACACCTTATAACATGACTACATGAGTACATTACATAGACAGTGCCCAAGATTGTTTTGCATATTTTAAAACTTACCTTAATGGCATCATTCTGTGTATATCCCCCTACCGCTAACATTTCTGCTCCTAGATTATAAGTGTTTGAGGTTGAACCATGAACATCTAGTTCATTATTTTCATTGCTGTATGTAGAACATATCATGGCATGAATTCACCATAATGTATTTATCCTCTTGCCTGTTGATGGACTTTTAAGTTGTTTCCACTTTTTTGCTATTACAAGCAGTACAGTAAGGAACATTCTAGTACAGGAAGTAGAATGTCTCTTGAGTCTGTTCCCATGCACAGAAATGAGAGTATAGATAATTTGTTTCTCCTCTCTCTCTCTCTGCCCCGCACCTTGGAACTCAGAAGACTGCTCACGAGGGAGTGGGAACATGGAGAACACTGCCTAGTCCATCTTGGCATCCTGTGCTGACAGCCTTACGGACCGAAGGAACAGAATGTTAGGCACTTACTCGTCCCAAAGCGGAAACAAGTGTCACATTGTCATGACCCAAGCTCCGAGACCGCTTCGTGTTTATTGGCAAGAAGTGCATGTTTATGAGTGTAAGTGTCATTCACTCACCATTCTTCTGCACAATGAAATCACAGATGTCATGGTCCTGGGAGAGATTTCCAAAAACACGCACAGCCTCCAGGATTCCATCCGTGTTATTACTCAGGAGAAGCTTTAAAAGCACTGAGTTGGGTGACCAGAGGGGCAGAAAATCAGTGAACTGAAGCTTTGATTTTAAGGTTATTAGAAACCAATACCATCAACTCAATAAATACTGATACTGCTAATTCAAAAATTAAAAATGATAATACAATACAAACTTCAGGGGACCTTAGCAAGAACTAAGAAGCTAAGCTTTCCCCATATTCTAATTTTTCAGAATCAAGTCAGGCTCTTAGATATTTGTTTCAGGAAATCAGAAAATATAAATGCTTCTAGTACTATGTTCAGTTAATAAAACCAAAACCTTAACTGGACATGCATCTACCCAAACCCAACTCTGAACCTTACATTCAGCAATATGTAGCTTTTTGTTTTGAATTACGGAATTCTTCACTTGGTAGTAAGATAAGTTGTTGATTGTTACTGTCGTATTGATCACCAGCTCCTCACAATCATCAATTGACTTGTATTCTGAAACAAAGGAAGGGTGTCACAGACTCACAGTAGGGCCAGAAACAAGGCCATCCTAACTGCAGCAGAGATCCCAGCTGTGGCAGGGGCGAGCCGCTGTCCTGGGCAAGGTCTGGGCAAGGGCAGCACCTGCCCTTGCTGTTTGCTGCTTCATTTCCATGACTCTTCCTGTAGGGAAGTGCACCAAATGCAGGGGACCACTCCTGCCCAGGGCTTAAAAAACTCAAAGCTCCATCCTCACAGCCATGGGCTCTGGAAAAGTCGGGTTGACCTAGGCCCTGGGTCTGTAGTAAAGCAAAAGTGCTAGACACACCAGTGAGCCCACACGTCTACTCCCCTCTGGCGTGCCCGGCCCTTAAACAAGCAGCATCTGGTCACTTCCCACCTACTCTGCTACCATCTATCCCATCTTTTCACTGGTTTCTCTTCATCTACCTCTTCCTTCCTGAGTCCATCCTCAGCATGGTGAGCCTTTAAAAGTTAGTCGGACAATGTCATGGGTCTCACTTGGCCCCCTGGCTGTCCCTGGGCTGCCCTGGTCCTGACCTCTCTGGCCTCATTTGCTGCTCCAACCCTCAGGCCCCCAAGGCCAGCCAACACTGATCTTTGTACTCTTTTTGAACTTGTCAGCGTGATCCTTCCTGGGAATGTTTGTCCTGCTAACCCCTCTGTCTGGAATATATTCTTTTTCCAGTTATCTGCTTGGCTCGCTCCTCACGTGCTTCGAGTTGTTGCTCAAGTGACACCTTATTGGACATACATTCCTTAGTCACCCCATAAGAAGTGGCACCCATTATTCTCTTTTCCCCTTACTCCACTTCACTTTTCTCCATAGAACATTTGACCACTTGACCTGTATGTTTAATGTACGTGTGTCTTCTAGCCCTAAAAACGTGAATTCCACGAGGACTGGTGATTTGTCTGTTTTATTCATTGCTGCACTCCCAGCACCTTGAGCAGCATCTGACACAAAGAGGGTGCTCGATAAATAATTGCTGAGTGCAAGACTAGGTGAGGGAGGGAGGGAGGGAGGGAGGGAAAGAAGGAAGGAAGGAAGGAAGGAAGGAAGGAAGGAAGGAAGGAAGGAAGGAAGGAACCCTTTAGCTTACACACAAGACCCTCAGTAATTGTCCCTGCCTTCCACTCAGCCTCCAGACTTGTCTGGCCACAGTGCAGAGAAGGGCAGATGCGAGGATGCCGGTGAGGAGCGTCCTGTGGTATTCAGGTGGCAAATAATGTAGCTTAGGCTTCGGTGATGGTGGAGATGGAGCAGGTGGATGGACTGAAAAACTTTGGGGGGAGAAAAATGGACAGTATGTGGTGAAGACTGGATCAGGGGACAAGAGGGAGGAATCACCCAGCGTGATCCCTGGGTCTCTGTATTACATTATTGGATGAACAGTCATCACATTCTCTGGTTGAAGGTCACGAGAAGAGGGTCCAGTTGGGAGAAAGGTTGTGAGTTTGGTTTAGGTAGCTCGAGTTGCTTTTGAAGTGCCCGCATTTGGTGAGGAGTAAGGCAGTTGGATGCATGGTTTGGCAGTCAGAGGAAAATTCACACTGGTAACATTGAACTAGTTACGGCAAATTGAATGGGCATCTGCCTCTCACCTCTGACCCTGCCTCCCCCCCCTCGCAGCCTCCATAACTGTCCCAAGCCTGGGAGGGAGCCACCTCAGCACCTGCACACACCTTGGGCCCTTGCTTGGTTAAGGAGTGCCTTTCACCTCTTATATGAAAGCAAACATCCTCAGGGAATAAGAGAGGGGCTGTGTGCTGAGCAGGAGGACTGTGCTAGCTCTTACGCTCTCTGATTTCATTCTCTCTCCTTTTGGCTTTCTTCTCATTAAAGTCAATGGCCTTTTTAAAGCTTACTCTATTACAAAGGAAAATTCAGTCATTCATACGCTACAGAACATTATATTCGTTTGTTCTTTCTTTCTCCAAGTATTTGTGGAGGGTCTACCATGTACTGCCCTCCATGCTGGCCACGTGGGTGAAGGGACAACTGGCCAAAGGACTGGTGTATGTGTTAAGAGCTGAGGGAATTATTTGTCAGGCTTTGGACTTGCTTGGGACCTGACAGCCATTCCTTTTTTCCTGCTTCTCCATTTTGGAATGGGGATGGCTATCCTGGGCCTGACCCATCACTGTGTTTTGGAAGCATGGAACTTGCCTGGTTTTCGATATCTACAGCAGGAGAGAATTTTTTTTTTCTCAGGACAAATCATACCTCAAGTTACACAATAGCTGATTCAGAGGATACCGAAGTGAGATTATGGACCTTGGGTTTTAGAGTTGATGCTGGAGGGGTTAAGACTGGGGGCTGTTGAGAAGGAATGAATGTATTTTGTACATGAAAAGAACAGGAATTTGGGGGTTCTAGGGACAGAATACTAAATTGTGTCTACTCCTCCCAATACGTATACTACAGCCCTAACCTCTAATGGAATAGTATTTGGAGATAGGGGTTTTCGGAGGCAATGAAAGTTAAATAAGGTCATAAGGATAGAGACCTTATCAGCTCGGTCTGGCAGAGCCCTAAGAAGAAGCCATTCTCTCTCCCCTCCTGTACATACCGAAGGAGGCCTTGCGAGCATACAGTTGTCTGCACACTGGAAAGGGAGCTCTCTCCAGGAACCACATAGACCAGCACCCTGACCTTGGGCTTCCGGCATGCAGAACTCTGAGAAGTGAGTTCTGTTTTACACGCCAACAAGTCTGTGCTATTCTGTTATAGCAGCTTGAGCTGACTAATATAGGGGAAAAGATAAGACCTGCATGACTGGGGGCTGTAATGACAAATAATGTGACAACCTGAAAAATAAAAAGATTAAATACACTTTAATCACATGAACTAACCATGGAAAAATTTGGGTTTTTAAACTCTTTGTGGTTATGTTGGCTGATTTCTTGTAATTTATCTCTATATTTTTTCATATTGCAATATAATTCACATACCACAAAATTCACCCTCTTAAAGCACAGACTTCAATGGATTTTAGAAATAGTATTATTACTATTTTTTTCACTTTTTAGAAATCTGGATGACTTTTGAGGCAGTTCTGAGCAGAAGAGGAATGTTCTTTCACAGGGCTGAGAAGTCTCATTAAAGTGAACTGACTGTACTAATAAATCCCTCAGCACACCCAACCTCAGGACTGTCCCTGGCTGTAGGGCACAGCTGCCACCTCCGTCCACTGCAGCCCACTGGGCCGAGGGTCTTACCCAGTGTGGCGAGGAGCAGGCCCACGATGTAGGGGTTGGCAGCCATGGCTGGCCCGATGCCTGGGTGGATGGCCAAGTTGGCGAGCAGGCGGGTCAGCTTGATGAGCACGTCCTCCACCTGGGCCTGTGGCTTCTGTGCCTTGGGCTGCTCATCTCCTTCACCAGCTCGCCTCTTGGGATGCAGATCCAGTTTGTAGAACGTGCGGAATAATGACAACAGAGTGGGGATGCTCCCTTCCTCTTTGAAAAACTGTTCACGAGCCTGGTTATTTTTGGCTGTCAGGTTGCCAAGAATGAAAACAATACGAACGACTAAGTCCTGAAATACGTGAAAGACAAAGAGTTACAATTGCACAGCGGCTGGGACAAATTGTTGGAAAGAGCACAGTATTTATTCATGATTTAATTAATAGTAACATTGGAACACGTCTGGCTTCAACTAACTTGCACAGGATTTGATTCCCAAGGTTGGGGCAAACCGACAGAGGCACTAAAGCGCTTGGCAGCACTGAAAGGAGACAAACGGATCGATGCCATTGGAAGGTCTGTTAACTTCAGATCCTCCATCTGAAATTCTGGCTAGCGTTTTCCTTTTTTTTTTTTTTTTTCAGAGACCAACTAATGGAGTGGGATATCAATATTAAGAATAATGTATTACATAAATCTAAGTTTTCACGCTAACAGGTTTCTGGAGCATCTGAATCTTTTCCTGAAAGTTCATCTCATGCGGAAGCACTGTTTCTAAACATCAGGCAATAAATGATGGTTAGTCCGATTATAGTGACAGCACGCTTCTCAGCCTGGGCACTACTGATGTTAGGAGCTGGATAACTCTTTGCTGGGGGCATGGGCACCTTGCATTTAACAGCATCCTGGCCTCTTCTGCCAGATGCCAGTAGCACCTCCCCAGATGCCACAGCCAAACATGTTTAAATGACCCCTTAGGGTCAAGCCACCACCACCACCCCCCCACCACCCCCCCCCCCGTTGAGAACTACTGCCTGGTATCTGTCTGTACAGCACTTTAACGTAGAACTGTGCTTAGCTTTCTTGACCTGGGTAGTACATGCGTGACACCTTTATAACTATATGCTACCTGGTACCTATGTGTGCTATGAACTTTTCTGTATATATGATATATTTCACAACCAATAAGTAAATATTTCTAAAACCCTAAAGTGTGAACATTTCACAACCAAACCAGACACAAAAACAATTATGTTCTTAATTCAACAACAGACATGTGAGTACCATAGGCCTTACAAGCAGTGGGGGAGGAAGTCCTGGGAGGGGGGAACTTTAAAGGAAAACTTACTCCGGGCTACAACCAACACGGGTGCTAACACTTACGGTGTTTGGTGCTGTGCTATTTTACAGAAAGGAACAGGCCTGGAGAAGTGCTGGGTCCCACAGCCTGCCAGGGTGGAGTCAGGATTTGAACCTAGGATTACCTGGCCTGGAGTCCTTTCTACACCCATGCCCTACTTTCCCCAGGTTTGTCATTTAATAATCTCCTCCTTGAACTTGCCTTCTCTCAGAACAGTTACGGAATTATCTCCTTTTAAAATGCAAATATGGCACCAGGAGGGATTCCAGAAAACCTTTGTTTATCAGACTGGTCATTACCGGCAGCCTTCGGAAAGAGGGACAGAGGCAGAGGGCTGGGCTTGTTTTTCTCGAGGAGGCAGGTTCAGGTGGGATCCTGGCAGCAGGAGCAGCCCAGAGACTGTGTGTAGCAAAGAGACACGGAGATCGAGGACAAAGTGCAAGACTTTTAGATTTGCTGAGGGCTACTCTGCCAATTCCAGCTTGTTCCTGCTTGTTCTTGAAAAAAAGAGTTTTTCCTGGCCCTGGCTGCAAAGCAACGGGCTGCTGCTTGTGCAGCTGGAAACTATGTGTCAACATTAGGAAAGGACAGAGGCTGGGGGCCTGACACAGTGGCACCACCGCTGGTCTGGGACTGAGCGCAGTGGGAAGAACCCCGCTCAGCTCAGTGTGCAACCAGCTGCGGAGGCAGTCCGGTCAGGGGAGCCCCCACTGGGGTCCCCTCCATCCTGGGAGGGCTGGATGCTGGTCCTTACAGAATTCTTGAATGTGGGGGCTTTGGGGGAATACATTCTAAGGAAAGAGTGAAGATATGGAATACATAAAATGGAGTCACTTTATCTAAGATGATAAAATTATTAACATTATGAAGGTTGACTTCATTCTTGTTCTAAGTAGCCTGGGAACTTAAACTTTTAAAAACTTTTCAGTCCTGTGTCTATGTGTATGTCTGGAGAATGAATACACACACACACACACACACACACACACACATATATCTGGAGATTATATATAATCTCCAGATTATCTTCAAATATCCCCTGAAAAACACACATCTAGGCCACTGGGCATTCATCATCCAGACTGATAACCATCTGATGATAGTCATCCTGGACCAATCCTAGGGCTCAGAACGTAGGACTGATGATTCTCAAGAATGAGCTCTATATTTTGGGACACTTTCCTTCTTTGGAACACTCACAGGTTTTGCCTAGCTGTGTTCCCAGTTTGCAAACTCCAAGGCCCTTTAATAAATTTTCATCATTTACTCCTAGCCAAAGCTTTCAGATTCTTTGTTAAACAACACACACAAGCAAGTTCAAGACAAGGTGCTCTGAAGAGCCTCTAACCTACTTGAGAAGACAGGACTGAGGAAGAAGCTGGACCCCAAAGGGGATTATGACTCCCAGTTTGAGGGCCAGGCAGTCCAGTTCATGTTACTTTGCTTAGTTTCTCCGTGCCTCCACTAACTCATTGGGAAAATAATGTATTTTGAGATTGAAGCAAAACATAGAAAGCACAAATTGTAGTGAATAACCATTCAGGCATTGTTCTGAACCTTTTTCATGTACTACCAAAAAATTGTTAGTAGCATTAAACTAGGTGGGACGGGCCCAATGGTCCTAGAAGAGTTTAGACAAGAGGATACTCAGTGAGCAGTGTGTGTGTGGGCACAGCAAAGTTACCACAAATGGATTTGAGTTCAACTTCGCAAAATATGTGAAATGCACATATGTGGGGGGGGGGGGAGAGGGTTTGCAGGAGGAAAGAATACCCTTCGGCAGTTCCTTTCCTGGTGCCTGGGGTCCCCTTTTCTGTCCCTGATCACCAGAGAGTTCCCTAAAGAAGCTGAAGCCTGTGGGTCAAAAATCTAAAACAAGCACATCCAATTTCATGATAATACTTGAATTTCACTTCATGTAAAACCTGTGACTGCTCCAAGGAACTCAGGACAGCTGAGGCTCCGCCCCGGGCTCTGGAAGGAAAGCACATCTCCAGCCTGGCCGTATCCAGCAGAAAAGCAGACAGTTTTCCAAGTAGCACAGGGATATTTCTGAGAATTAGGCTCCTCAAAGGAAAATTCCATTTCATATTTGCTAAGCTGAAGAATAGAAGCTTTTTGCATAAACAGTGATATATGATTTCTGATTAAGACATTCTAAAAAAGTTCCACCCTGAAAACGAGTCCACTTGAGTTTTATGAACAATACTAGTAGTAGTAGCAACTAATGCATGGTGGCTTACGACGCGCCAAGCACTGATATATAAATTAACTGATTGGCTAAAGTGATAACTTCCAGTTCTTTAAACTGAACAAAGCTGTTCCCACTCTCTGCAGTTGGAGAGCAACTTCCTTCGTGCGCTCAACAGTAGTTATGTCGAACATTTTTTAACTCCACGCTGTTCCCTGGATTGTGCTCTTCTCCCACTTCCACAAAACACGTCAAGTGATTTTAAATGACTTCTTAAAGAATTGTAAAGAGTTGTACTCTGTTCACTAAATTACTACCAGAACTAATCAATATACCTCCTAAAATGTCTCTGCCATCTTTTGAAGAATGTTAGACTATTTTTAATCCATATATATACACACACATATATATATGTATATATTCCTTTATATATACTAAATTACAGCTGGCACTCCACATTATAGCAGCTTCAGGTGTGCAGCACAGTGCTCAGACATTTCTGAAACTTAGAAAAGTTCCCCGTGTTTGTTTTTTCTGGCACCTGAGGGCCCGTACCACCTCCACCCCTCGTTATTGACATGTCAGGAGTATTTAGACCCTGGCTGTAGGTAAAAGCAGATTTCCTTAGAGATCATCATTCTTCAAAAAACACATGACCTCTACCCACTGTCACATGTGGTCTAATCTAGTGCTGCTTTTCTTTGAACAATTTTCTCGGCCCCCTCCCACTGCTAAGATCCTTTCATTTTAACACGTCTGTGAGTCCTGACGTGGCCAAATAAATGCATCTGACGTGGGGAGGCTTTGAGGCAGGAAGAGTTAACACTGCTAGAAAGCCTCTTTCCCTGCCTTCAGAGGGGAAAAGGAGGGGGTGGTTCCTGGCAGCGTTCATGCCAACTGCAGGATGGCACGCGAGATCCACGGATGGGGATGGCAGATTGCGCCGTCTGCAGCAACAAACTTCCAGCAACTGCTATGCTCCCTGCTTCTGTCCTCTTTCTCAGGGTTGGCGAAGGTTTGCTTCCTCCCTCCCCTTCTCAAATATATTCCCCAAGAATCAAGGGAGCGCAGACAAGGCCAAAATAGAAGCAGTCCCAAGGAGGTTGGCAGGAGTGGTGTTTCCTTATTTCCAAACCAGCGCTTGTCTTGACTCATCTGCAGTCCCAGCAGTGAGGCCAAGCAGGGGGCACTGCAGGGCCCCCTCAGCTCCCTGTCAGTGGCCTCTGCACTGTGCAGACACACACTGGGACAGCATTATGGAGAGGTTACTTATTGTTCCACAGCCACAATTCATCTCAAGTCTACAGAATATCATTTAATTAAAATCCTCTAAAGATTTGAAAAATTGGACAAAGGCCAGAATCACTGATTTGCAGAGACTAATTCCACAGCAGAAAACTCTTTCAATATGCAATTCTCCTTGAGGTACAGGTTCTCTCCTTCATTCTTAGACAAAATCTGAGAACCATATATAAATCAACACTGAACTTTTATAGCATTTCTATTATATTTAACACCAAGTTGCATATTCCTACCACAGCTCAGAAACAGCAAAATGAAGGTGAATCAGGAGAGATAATGTTATTTTAAAGGCAGTCTAGCCCTGACCAGTGTAGCTCAGCTGGTTGGGCGTTGTTCCGCAGAGCGAAAGAAAGGTCACCAGTTCCATTCCCAGTCAGGGCACATGCCTACATGCCTGGGTTGCAGGCCCAGGCCCTCCCCACACCCTCCCCCCCCTCCCAGGTTGGGGTGTGTGCAGGAGGCAACCAATCAATGTTTCTCCATCGATGTTTCTCTCCCTCTCTTTCTCCCTCCCTTCCCCTCTCTCTAAGAATAAATAAATAAAATCTTTAAAAAAAAGAAGGCAGTCTAGTATAACCAGTTCCTATTGACTTTCTAATTTTGCTTTAAATGCAATCGGCCTAGCAACAGCAATGGCCAATCAGAGCCCAAACAGGTATACCTACTCTAAGAAGACTGACCTCAACCATGAGTTCCAGTTACAGCCTGTGGGACGTTCTCTTTGGTTTCACATATGTTATGCCCTAATGAGTAAGCATGTCCCTCAGTACGAATGAGCTCCTCATACTGTAGATAAAATACTTTAACTGGAACAAAACAAGGAGAACACTGCAGAGTAGAATGGTCTAGAGAAGTCCAACCTGTGGCCCACAGGCTGCATGCAGCTCAGGATAGCTATGAATGCAGCCCAGCTAAAATTGTAAACTTACTTAAAATATTATGAGTTTTTTGTGATTATATGTTGCAATTTATTTAATGTGTGGTCCCAAACAACTCTTCTTCCAGTGTGGCCCGGAGATGCCAAAAGGCTGGATAACCCTGGTCCAGCAGCAGTGGTAGGAGTTGTTAGATGTTACTTTCCATATGAGAGACTGGCCAGAAGTCAATGAAGGAGATTTCCCCCTACTCCAAGATCCGGAAACTGAGGCTTCAAGGGGCTCACTGACCCCATTAGCCCGTCTCCTCATTCCCAATGACCCTCACCTCCCAAATCTGCCAGACTCAGCCCTCGGGACACCTTTGATTCCTCCCCATCTCACTCCCCTCACCAACCAGTCACCAAGTTCCCTCCACTCTATCATTCCAAAATCTCTCCCAACTACCCCCTTCCCATGCTCGCTCTGGTTAATCTGTCCAGAGACTCTCAACAGAGACCCTCGACAGGCTCTTCCCTGTGCAATAAACATTAACACCACTTCCTGAACTAGTCTTACATCATCCCCTTGCTCAAAACATCTGCTGCATGTTAAATGTGAAACCCAGCGCCTAATGCACCATCTGGCCCCACATGACCACTTCTGCATGGCCTTACACTACTTCCCAGCCGCAGTGAATATATTCCTCCCTGACTCCTACACCCTCCCTATTGTACCTTAAAATAACTGATGTGCAAACTGTTGACCATCGGGAGGGAACCACCTCATGCTGTCACCGAAAGAACAAACTATATTTACCAGACTTCAGTTAGTAGAGAGCTACTTCTACGTAAAGGAAAACATTTTAGAAAGATATTCAAGAATGGGTTGAAATTGAAGGGGTTGTAAATGTGCTTAAAATTGGAACTTTCTCTTAACCAGAAAATTAAATTAATCACCATACCCTGTATAAAAGTTGGTTTAAAACTTACTGTACGGTCTGGATTTGAGAGCTGAATCAGAATTTGCAATTTACAAAGTTTACCCAACTTCCCACCCTCGATCGAAACCCCAATATAAATTGAGCTTATAGGGGGCTAGAAGACCAGCTAAATTTTACTAGTCAGGAAGCCAGACTGCACTACTGTAAAAGTGCTAATTAACCCCAGGGTACTGAAAGTGGGTCAACAGTTTGCATGAGTGCTGAACCACATACAAGTATCTGAGACATTGGAGACTCAAAACCCAGAGTCTAATAAAAAATCATTTAAAAACCAGAGGAGATTATGCTTGACACCTCCATCCCTCTATCCATCCTATTGGCAATTATTTACTGAGCATCCACTATATGCTTCTGAATGTGGTTATTAATCAAAGCACCAAGGCAATGCTAGAATTTCACTGTGTTCCATTCTTTAAGTCAGCAGACATAAATCAGGCATTTGGGATCTGTGCTGATTGGGGAAGAGCCAGTTCCACAAGGGCAAAGCAGCAGGAGCTGGAAAGAATGAACAAGCTGAGGGCTTATTGTGCTGCCCGCCCACCCGGTCAGGGGTGCAGACCAAGGCCAGCACTGAAAAAAAGGAGCAAGCTCAGCCAAATGCTTTCGGCACCCACTGGGAATGTGCCTGCAGAGGGGCTGGGAAGAGAGCCACAGGGCACACTCCTGCCAGGCAGGAGGCAGAGGGCGAACTGGGAGCCAAGTCGCCATATAAAGGCGCCAGGGTTAGGGGTGGAGGTGCCTCTCTAACCAATCCTCACTGGCCCCAAAGGGGATGGAGGGGAGAGAGAGGTCATGTTATCTCTGGGCAGCTGCAAGGCTGTGCTTGTGTTCGAGATGCGCAGCTAAAAAAATGGCAGATGTTTGTGTGTGTTCGGCCCACTCTGTCCAGACATTCCAGGTCTCATTTCAACACCACGGATGCCTAAGCACTCTGGATCAGATGGTGTTCACATGGTCGGGGACAGCCACTTAAAAGGAAGTCTGAATGGAATGAGAGAGGCATGACTTTCAAAGCAGTACAAGCAAGGACATGTCCAGTGATTCCCAGACAGGGTTTGTGAAGGCTCTGATTATGGTTCTACATCTGGAAGTCATATGTCAATGCCCCTCCCCCCAAATTGACCATTCCTAATAGTGGAGATGTTATTCAGACAGTTACTCAATGCATACAAATGATGAGAATATAGATAAGGGTTATTAATTTTTTGGACAATGACCTTTGCAAAGTATTGTCACTCTTAAAAGTCACATTTGAGGCCTTTTACCAGATATCCTGTTCAGTAGGTATTTACAGAAGAAATGGGAAAGACCCTTTTATGTTCTTTCAAAACACAAACCCAAACGTATTTTGCTGAGATGCTAAATGCAGCAACGCTGACGTCAGAGGCACCTCCTGAGGCAGGCTCTGCTTTGCACCCTGCTCATGCCTTCCCTACTAGGCCCATCTGTTTCACATTTGGTTTGTAACAAATGCAGTTTCCAACACAAAGTACACAATATGTGCATATTTCTTAAATGAAATGTGTCATTGAATTGAAATTTGGTCAGCATTTTTAATAGATAGTTTACTTAATGCTAAAGTTTAGTTTTCAAACTGTGTTAAGCCCACTGAAATGTGCTTCCATCTCACTTTTTGTGTGTATGGAAACTAGAGTTATTAGCCACACTGTGGATCTTGGACAAATTAACCTCATAGACATGAGCTGAAGACATTCCCCTCGTGCTCCCTGAGGAAGCCCTTTGTTAGAGCTGGGAGCAGTGCAGTCCTTTTCTCTGAGACTGTTGCAGAACCAGACACCACTGGCTCATCCCAGGACCGTCCTGTACAGACAGGGCCACACCACTGTGCACAGTGGGAGATGTAAACCTGACCATGTTTTATTTTAAATAGACTAGTGTTCCTCAGATTTACTTCTTGCATACTTACAAAGTCCAAGCTTTCTCAAAGCAGGTTATCTGCAGGGATATTTTATGATTATTTTAAAATAAAACTTGGTGGTTGTTTACCAAATGAACAACTTGTGGCTGGTCTGGCTAAGTTGAGGTTAATGAGTTCTCCCTTCAGCAGGCAGTTCTTAGGGTCCCAGAGGGGAGGCCCTGTGCTCACCCACAGGGGAAATGGAGTCAGTCAGGCTCCCTCACTAGGTGGAGAAGCAGTATTTCCATAGCCTCGAGGATGGGCCCGCATGCACAGAATCATGCTTTGTCATATAAATCTTGGCATCCTGCTGGCTTTGTGTGCATTTAGTATATAGGGAGTTGGGACTTCCCATGATGCAACACGGAGCTTGTGGTGTGTGTGGATTGCTCCACCTGTGCATAAAGGCACATCTGGCATTCACATGGCTCTGCGAATTTTCTTCCACCTGCCTGAATCCCGAGTGAACCTGCCACTCTGGCCTATGCCTGAAGCCTCATCATTACGATGGCCATCGATCTGTTATCAATGTTCTCAGTGGGTTTAGTCCCAGGACCACTTGTTCGGACAGAAGTCTGGGGGAGAAAATTTACAGACGAGTCTATGGCACCATCCCATTTTCTCTAGCTAAGAAAGCACCCCCAGCTGCTGCTGGTGCAAAGGGCAGAAGGCATGTGGTTGTCACCACTTACCAGGGAAACTTACACCAACCTTTGGCTTAGCTTAGTTGGTTTCTACTTTGTGAGATTCGCTTTCAGCCACACGCCTGTAGAGAAGGACGACCCTGTGTGGCTGCTTTGGTTAATCACTTTAAAATCTCTTGAGGTTTTGTGGAAAACCCTCTGCTATTAATATTGAAGAAAAATTGTTTTAAGGAACCACCTTAATTTATACCATAGGTTCCCAACCTATGGTATACATTCATTTGAATCCCCTGAGGAGCCTCTTAAAAAATAGGTTCTTGGGCTCCATCCCAGACCTGAATCAGAATCTTCCAGGGAGGGTCCTGAGAACCTGTAGTCTTAAAGCTCCCCAGGTGATTGCAATAATGAGTCACTGATTTAAATCAAGAATTAGAAATCTCATCACCTTAATAGCTACTGTTTTTAACGATATTACTATATAAGAATAATCTAAATCTATGATCCTTGTAAATAATTCTCATAACACAGATTATGTAGAAAATAAGTGAAAATCTCATAGACACAGATTTAAAAGACCCATTCTATATGCTGAAGTCAGACTTTACCTTGACAAAAAATAAACATGCAAAATGTCAAAATATGAGAAAATTTTTTACGTGCTTTCTTGGTTCCAAGCAAGATATCCGAATTGGTGGGCTGTGGAAGCAGCGCCACAGCTTCCCGCAAAACTCCCCACCCAGTATGTGTAAGATACTTTATTTATTACTAGAGAGGGTTTCTTTCTCTTTCTTTCTTCCTTCCTTCCTTCCTTCCTTCCTTCCTTTCTTCCTTCTTTCTTTTTTTTCTTTCTTTAAGATTTTTGTTTCTGTTCTTTGAAAATATAGTTAGCTATAAACATGCTTTAATTGAAAAATGAATCTCAGGGAAATGAAATCTCTGCCGGTTCCAAAAATGATCATCAGGCTTTTACAACAGAGACAACGCTAACTTCTCAGAACACGGATAAGGTGGAAAGACGCTTTCTGACTGTCATCCACTTGGTGATTGCTGTGTATGTTAAGAGAAAACAAAGCTTCTAAAGTCTGTGTCTACAACCCATGGTTAGTGTTGCAGAAACATTTCCTGAAGCTGGAACAAAAAGAGTTATAGGAAGTGATCATTCTATTTAAAAAGTTACTGGAGAGCTGATGTACATTTCAAAGGCCAGTTCCAAACCTCAACTGCTCAAGTAAATCTTAGGTGTAACAAAGTTTTTAACCATGGCAGATTAATGCACTCACATCAGATCAGGGCATGGAATTTCTGGAAATTACTTGTCTTTCTAGGAAAGAGAGAAAAACAAAGGACCAGGGGGAATGAAAGAATTTTAAATTGATCACTTTTGTTTTGCTCTTGTGGAAGGCAGTCCACCAATATGAAAAGTGTGGGGAAAAATTCTTTTTTCCTCCTCCAAACTAGGAAGAAAGTAAATATTTATGGAAGTACTAGAGTACTAGAAAAAATACTTTATAGTACTTTACAGATGTCAAAACATTTCACATACTTAAAATTCATTCTTTATGAATGAGCCTACTCTGTCAGGTATCATGTCAGGTTAATCAATACCGGGCTGCACCCCTGAGGAGCCCCAGGGTGGATGAGGCAGCTGGACCAGTGATAACCATTTGTAGAGTCACAAAAGAAATATGTATTTATAAAGGCCTATGGGGACTTTGGGTTAATGATTTTAGGAAGTAGTTTGAACACATAACAACTTCCTTGTAGTGTGAACAATTTCCCTGCTCTCCTAAAACAGTTTGGTTTTGAGGAAAATATAAACTATGTATCTATTTCTTTTACTAAAAAAAATCAAAGATGGTTCAATATTCTTTAGTATATATAGAAGACAGTAATTTTAGGAAAGTCAATAACATGACCCTCATACAAATATAAAATAACATATTTAAAAATTTATTTCATTAATGAAGAATCCAATACAATGATAAAGTTGGTTCCAAGAACAATCAGAAAACTGGGTGTTTACCAGCATTAAAAAGAATGTTTGGATAAGATTGATAGATGAGATACACACCTGGCTGATAGCCTACAGAAGTGATTTTCAACTGGTGGTCTGCAAGAATTTTTAAAACATATAATACACCTGACTACTTAGTCGGGGGCACTGACCTCTTTTTCCTCAGATTGTCAAATCAAAAAATGACAACAGCCAATGCAACAATAGCCTCCAGTGTGAATGAATCAAAATTATACCTATTTTTTGTCAGACTGGCAAAAATACATATTTTTGTGTGTGTCATAGAATTTTAGTAATTAGTTTATGTGTGCCATGAGATGTAAAAGGTTGAAAATTGTTGACCTACAGGGCAATAAAATCATAACTTTTGAGGCTATCTTGTCTACCAGAGAGAAACCCACAAACTAATGTGTAACTTCATAGAGTCTGGGTTCCACCGGAGCAGTAAATAGCAAGTTTAAACACAGATGCACCCTCCTAGAGAATGAAGCCCAGCCCATTAAACAGTGCCCCAGCTTGACTTTGTCAGGACACGCAGCCTCCCACACCACACCTTATTTCTAAGTTTTGGACAATATTTCTTTTCTTTTTTAAAATCCTCACCCTAGGATATATTTATTGGTTTTTTTGAGAGAGAGAGAGAGAGAAAGGGAGAGAGAGACATTGATTTGAGAGGGAAACATGATCAGTTGCCTCCCAGATCGGTAGCCTGCCCAGAGCTGGAGCCTGCAGCCTTCTGGTGCACAGGACGATGCTCCAGCCGACTGCGCCACCTGGCCAGGGCTGGAGATCACAGACACACTGCTTGGATCCCCCATGCTGGGCATATTAGCTAGGAAAGACTTTAGCTACATTAAAGTCTTTAAAATCATGTACCGACGAGGGAGGAATTGACTGGTCCTGAAAGGTTTAACAGAGAAGTGACATGAGAGGTACATCTGGAAATATAAAATGGCTTTTGAGGATGAGAAGTGACAAGAGAAATTTCATCTGAGTCCCCTAGGCCCTTCTCACTAAGGGCCTATTCATATTTAATTTTATTTCAAACTTTAAGTGCTACTTTTAACAAGCTTGGTTATGATGTTTCCCTACTAATTGCAAGCAAAGACAAAATTGCCAAAGGCAGAGGTAACAACCATGAGAAAGGGAAGAGAGGAGTGTACAAAAAGGAGACAAACATTTAAAGAACCTCATCAATAGACCCATGCTGCCAGTGTGGACAACGATCCTCCAGAGCATCAAGAGGAGGCCAAATCATTTTTAATATTTTTTGTAATACATTTATAATATGGTTGAATATGTTTTCACCACAATGATTGAAATAAGTTTGGTAATTAAGGGAGTACATTATACATGTTCTTGATGGTTCTGAATAAACAGTATATTACTATATATAATTTGCAAGGTGCACTTTATTCTTCGGACCAAAATAATTTCAATAGAAACACACAATTGTAATGTAAGTCAATAGAGAAAATATGGCTCTTAAACACCAATTTTGCCTTACAGAGAACTATTGGACCAATAGTTACCTGCAATAGATAACTAAGGCGAAAAGTAGTTCAATGGGAAGTGTGATAAAAATGTATGCCAATTACATTTGAAGTCACTTAGGCTCTGGAACCAGAAAAAGCATACCTTTACCACACTGATATCTCACATGTCTTGTCTTGGCAAGATACCGGAACTTGTGTGTGTTTATTAAACATGGCTGTCACCTAAGCTACAATCAGAGAAACAAACAGTGTCTGTTAGTGACACCATAAGGCTACTTGTCAGTACTCAGCTGATGGGTTTTCTTTCCTTTTAAAAAATTATAGGTTATGACAACTTGAAATCAAACTGTTAAAAACAAGGGCTTTCCTTCATCCACACTGGAAAATTCTAGTGCAGAGCAAAGAGGTCCTCTCCAGCTGCAGTCATTAAGCCATGCACGATCAAAATGTCAGAGCAAAAAAGAATCATAATGCTAAAATAAAATTACAATGAAAACCCACGCAGTAAATCCACAAAATAAAATTACCAAATAGAATCCACAACTAAATCATTTCTATGTAACCTAAAATAATTCTTTTAATGCTATAGTAAACTATCTTTTGTACCATTTTCATTTTTTTCCTTAAAAGAGAAAACCAGTGAGAATGCCTGAGCTCTTCATGGGGTTAGTTCACTTAGCCAAAGATTTCAGTTCTGACAATATATTACACCAAAATACAAATTAGTAAATGCTTAACAGACACATTAATAGCAGATCATGAATCCTTTAAGGTAGGTTAATCAAAATTCATTTTTGACATGGAAATTCTTACACCTTGAAATCTTTCAATGTATGTAACTTAGAGAAAATATAAAATGCATAAAGGAAAGTCTTTGTAAGCCAAAAACTCAATATCAGAAACTCAAGTGCATATTTAAAAATCAGTGTTTAACAACTAAATAAAATCTTAAGCCATTAAGCAAGGTTTTATCTTTAAAATGTGGTAATAATACCGTAAGAACACAGGGTTTTCCTTGTCATCTATCTAACCAAAAAGAGACCTGTAACCTTTTAAAACACAGCTATTAATAACGTAAAATCTGATGAATTTTGTCATTCTCAGCAGAAGCACTTGGCTGGGTACAAATAAGCTCAGTGCTCTTTGTGGCAATAGGGTTATGTCTTAAGGTGGCTCTGATGTTGTTAATATAATAACAACAAACAAAGATTCTTAGTATGCACATAACTTATTTGTCAACTAATGAATCTTACTATGTGATTTTGAAAATTTGCCACATTTGAAATGTATATATATATATAATCTTTGTCTATAAAATATCTCCTCTAAAGAGTTGGTGTCACTTAAATCATTTATAAAGGTAAATAAACCCTGGCTGGCGTAGCTCAGTGGATTGAGCAAGGGCCTGCAAACCACACGATCGCAGTTCGATTCCCAGTCAGGGCACATGCCTGGGTTGCAGGCCGGTTCCCAGCACGGGGCGCATGAGAGGCAACCATACATTGATGTTTCTCTCCTTATCTCCTTCCTTTCCTCTCTAAAGATAAATAAATAAAATATTTAAAAGTTTTTTAAAAAGGTGAATAAAATTAGACTGCATTTAATGACTATTTAAAAACTTATAATAAAAAGTTATATTTGTACTAAGTATTATAGTTGTATTAAGGGGAAGTCTTTGTGAGTTCTCCCCCCACCCCTTTTTTTAAAAACAACTACAGAGGTTTTTGCCCAATCCATTATAACCAACTTATTTCCTTTAAATAATTACCTAGAAATTTTATTTTCTAAATAAAAGATTGAAGAACTCGAGAATTTCAGCGCTAGAAGAATCTCTAGGGCATACAGTGTACAGGTGTCCCAAAGCAGTCTGTGTGGGGAGTCCCTACAGCCTTTCCTTTTTGAAGTGTGCATGGCCAGGCCCTGCCCCACCCATCTGACCGAGAAGGCGTGGGGTGCGGTCTGGAAATATCCAGGGTACCCCCACCTCACCCTAAAGTGGTTCTCAAGAAGAGGTCTACAGATCACTGCGAAGAACAACACTGTGGTGGTCCCCCACCGCCTCCCTAAATCAGGAATCCCCCTACCATGCAGACATTTTATTGAGGCCTTTTTGGCCTCAAACAACCCCTTCCCCAACTCCTGCAGGTAACTCTGCCTCCTGGGGCAGCCCACTACTCGTCTAATGGAAACCTTTACATTTAAAACATAAAGTCGTTCAACATGGGCTTGCAGGAACACACCAATGAAAAGACACACTGGAAAATCAAATGAGGAACTGACCTGCTTCTTCTGGTATTTGTTTATCAGATTCAAAAACAAGGCATAACATCTGGGGCAGTTGGCCAAGGCAGCACAGCAGTCGTGGTATGTAGTGAGTTTGCTGCAGAAATGCCAAATGGGAAAACAAAAATAAACTTTGTTCTTCTATAAAATTCAAGTACACATTGTTTTACTTTAAATGCGGGCCTTCAAAGCATGGCCCAGTACATGAAAAGGAGTCCAGAAATACTCCACATGCCAGAGCCGAGAAGCCTCAGGGAGGTTTGCTGTCTGCTGTAGACTCTCAGGGCATGGAGTGAGGGAATAGGAAGCAGTCTTTGAAAACCAGAAACCTGAAGCCTGCAACGCATGCATACAGTGTGAATTTATGCAATCTACAAAACCCACATGATTCAGAACATGCAAGCCAAGAAATTTACACAAAACCTGGTTGGACACCAAGCAGCGAGTCCCCGGAACCCCCCCCAGCAGCAGACACCAGCCTGGCAGTTGTCTGGCAAACAAACACCTGGCAAAATAGGCCTTGAGGCAAAAACCCTTGAGAGTAGCTTCCAAACTTCTAAAGCAAGCCAGCAAGCAGGAAAACAGACAAAACGAATATGGCGGACTGACACCAAATTAGAAGATCTTCACATATTTCTCATTAGTTGATAAATCAATAGGTAAAATATTAGTATTTGAAAGGGTGACCATGTACCAGGCCACTCATGAGTTTCAGTAAATGTTCAGAGAACTGGTATCTTGTAGATCACATTCTCTGGTCAATTAAATTAAATTAGAAATCAATTTTTAAAAATATCTTAAAAACGTACTTTTGGAAATTTAAAAACACGATTTGTGGGTCAAATTATCATGAAAATAAAAAAGCACTTAGCTATACTACTACAAAAACTACAAACACTACCAATCAAAATTTGTAGGATGTAACTAAAGTAGTCTTTACAGAAAAATTATAGCCTTAAGTAAGTTGAAAAGACAGGAATTAAGTTTCTAACTAAAACAGTTAGAAGAAAATATACCAAGGACAGTAGATGAAAGGGATTAATAAGGATAAGAATAGAAGGAATAAAACAGAAAACAACATAAAATAGGGTGGATCAATAAATATATTGATTCTGCAAAAATAGGTAAAAAATATTGGCAAGACTGATAAAGAAAAAAGAAAAACCTCATAAACGATAAAAATTAGGAATCAATAGCAACAATGAAGAGGTGGTAGGAATTGCGATTTAGCGCATGAACTCTCTCGGACTAGTTGGTGGGAATTGCAGCTCCGTGATTTGCGATCTCTGGGACCGTGGGAGAGCTACCGAAGCTCTCTGCGCCTCACTTTCCTCGTATATAAAATGGAGATAATAACAATAGAACCTACACTTTAAATTTGTTATAATGAGTAAGTGAGTTAGTACTTGGCAAGTGCTTAGTCTAGTGCCTGGCACATAGTGGGCACCATGAAGTATTCACTAAGTAAAATAAATAAAAGGGGACATAATTAGAGATATAATGGAGATTAAAGGGATAATAAAAGAATATTTGAGAAAACTTTATATCATTTGAAAACTTGGATGAAGTGGATAGATTCATATAAAAATATAACTTTTTGAAACTGACACAAATGCAATCAGGAAATGTGGTTACGTATTCAGACATTAGAGAAAGTACATCAGTAGTCAACAATATTCACACCTACCCACACCAGGATAAAAATAGCTTCTCAAGAAAGTTCTATAAGCTTTTCAAGAAAAAGATAAGTTTAATTTTCACAAATTCTTCTGGAAAAGAGAAGTCAGAATACTTACCAACACATTTTATGAGGCTTATATATACCCGACATGGCCGAGAGGACACAGGACAAGTAAAGGTCGATCTAACTCATGATCTGGGTGAAACACCCTACACTAAATATCTGTGAACCAAGCCTAGCAAAATGTAATGGTTTGCCATGAGCACATCTATTACATGGAATCTACTACATTAATGACTTAAAAAAAAGAAACCACATAATGTAAATAGATTCAGGACAAGCATTTAAGAAAATCTAATGGGAAAATTTTCCCTTAACCTTCTAAACGGAATCTATAAAAACCTGCAACAAATATTATTTTCAACTGGTAAAGCCACGGAAGTGTTTCCTTTAAAGTCAGGATAGAGGCAGCAGGCAAACACTCTGCTTTTCGTTGGACATCCTAAGCAATGTGAAAAGAAAGAGGTAGGAACATGGTAAAAGAGTTATAGTAACTGGGGAAAAATTATTCTCCAAGAGAATCTATAGGTAAGCCCTTAGACCTGATATAGAGTCCAGCACAAATTAACACCCCTTTTTATGAGCTGGTAATCTATATCAAATATTTTATTACAAAGTCGTATGCATATAATTCTGTAACATAGCAATATCACACTCAAGCACACCACCTGACATTTGGTGAAACATCCAAATTGCTGTCCACCTTGTGTGAGACCCTACCAACCACACCCAATGGTGTTACTTCTGCCAGACCCTGTATTCATCAAGATGCCTGGATTCTTAATAAGCAAACATCAATGCTATTCATATGTATCAGCAGCAACCTATCAGAAAACAATTCTTAAAGATTATATTAATAACCACAGCAAAGCCATGAAGAAACAAGTCTCAGAAAAGATGTGCAAAATACTTTTGGAGAAAATTGTGAAGTGTTATTGAAAGATTTAAAAGAAGACATCATAAAAAAAGACTTCATCTGTGGATGAAGAATTTAGTATCCTAGGGACGTCAACCTCCCCACTCCCATGCCAGTTACTCTGCATACTCAGTGCAGGTCCATGGAAAACCCCGAAGTTCCTATCATGGACCTTAGCTGATTCTCCAATTCAGAAGGAAGAGAGAAGGAGAATTTGGATTTTAAAGTAGAAAAGAAGTGATGGATTCATCTTCTCTTCTAGCAAGACAAGGTAAATCTGTAATAGTAAAACAGCATGGTGCTGGGCTGAGAATGGACCAAATGAATGCCCAGAAACAGACCGAAGAGTGTACAGAATTTTATGTTTAATTGACGAGGCATTTCACATCAGTGAACAAAGGGTACTGTGGTCAGTAGAAGGTCCGGGACAATAGACCGTCCATGTGGGAAATACCCAATTGGATCCCTACATGCTACCATACTCAAAAATACACTTTATAATTCACAGTGCTTCAAAGTGGGAGTTATTAAGTACCCAGCACAAAGCTCAGTAAAGTGCATTCTCAAACAGGGGTCAATTACCCATGCAGGCTTCAGGAAATTTTCCATTTCTTTAAACAACTACAGTAGTATATAGTTCAAGCAAGGGCCAGGTCTCTCTTGAGAAGGATCATTACAGAAAAACACTGGCAAAGAGCATCACGAAGGAAATGTAGAAGCATAATTTAAAGACAGTTGTTAAATTTGGCATCTTGCTTTGAGGCAACCTGGCTTTACATGATCATTATGTCTGCAGTCAAATAAGGGTAAACACAACCAGTTAATGAGTGAACCGAAGCTTAGCTAAACAACTGAAATAAAATAAAATTCTCTTACAAATAATCAGATCAGACTTTCTGAGCAATAGTCCCCTTTGTGAGTTAAAACCCATAAGTATTGTTTCCAAGTGTATCAAAGAGTCTGTCATGTTTTGTGAGAGAGTCCTTCATCTCCAAGAAACCACAGAATTCGTTTTTGTTTGTTTTGTAAGAACACTAGGATAACTCACAACTCACCAAAGAACTAAAGCAATTTATAATCCACGGCTTTAAAATTACATGAGAAATACATAGGAAATGAAGTCATTAGCTTAAATCACTCATTTTGAACTTGGGCTGCTAGTTACCTTTGCTGCCAGGTGAAGTAAGAAGAAAATAGGATTCCTCGCCTGTCACACGCACAAATATTAAAGATGACCTAAGTCCAAGCATTGGCATTTTTTGTAAGGCACTTTGTTTTCTTAGTCCACCTACCTGAATATTCTGGCAATATTGGTGCAGACGTCCTTGTCACTCATGTACTGTCCCATCAGCATGCAGAGCTGGGCGAGGGCACCGACACTCAGCAGCTTACTTCTTGCCAGCGGCGAATCAACCAGGTTTCTCAGTGCAGCAGTTATCTAGGATGAAAGCACGTTGGGGCCACTTCTTCTAAACTGGAAGTTATAACAGCACCGGTCAGCACAGCACCACTCACCCCGCAAGTTTCATGGTATCTGTTACGGGTTTCCCACCAGAGACCACGGGCGTAGGCACAAACGGAATAAAAGGAAAACCAAGCAATGAATACAAAGAAAACCTACATGGATTCAAAGGTAAAGAGTGAAGTGTCCGTGCTAATAATCAGTTAGTAGACCGACCCCCCAGGGTTATAGAAATCATGATCTGCATTCGTCACATACACACGATCTTCCTGACTCTGTAGCACGCCACATCGGTTCCGTAGATCAGAAACGTCTCATCCCAAAGAATGCTGTGGCCAAAGAATACTATTTAAGACCATTAGTTTCATTTATTTTCTTCTAAGTGGCAATTGCTGATTTCTTACAAATTTGTCTTACTTTGTGAAAAAAAAATGTTTGGGAAACTCTCTACTGTGGCCTTTGTCTAAAAGTGGAGAAGAGAACAACTTAGTAAGTCCATAAGACTAATATTGCTGTTACTAATAACCGTATAATATGCACTGTGCTCATTCCTCACAGGATAGTGTAGGCAGGCTACCTGTTAAGGGAGTCACTCAGGGGTTGGACAGCCGGGCTGCTCAAGTCCCAGCCCCACCACGCACTAGCTGGAGGTAGTGCGTTAACTTCCCAGAGCACATTCTCCTTAATCAGTAAAGGGAGGCTGGGATAAGGGCCATGGAGTTGTGAGGATTCCAGGAGATGAGAGGTGGGAATGGCTTTGCCAGTGCCGATTACCTAACAACGGCTCAGAAATCCTGGGTGTCTTCCCCACCTTTGTTGTGGGACTTCACACCCAAAATGCAGGAGAGAGATCACTGGCCATAGAGTCCAATGATGGCGATTCAAGTCCAAAATCTCTCCCTAGTTATGTGACTGAGGCACTCCATTTTTCTCAACTTCCCCATTTTCTCATCTGTGAAAAGGGTGTTACAATCCCTGCTCACTTCCAGGGTGGCTGTGTAACTCCAATGGAAAACACGTGACACTGCTTTTGTGCACTGTGAGCATTGTGCCAACATAAAACAGCTATTTTCAACCTTTTTCATCTCATGGCACACATAAACTAATTACTAAAATTCTGTAAAGCACTGTAATGTATTGAATTTTCCCCCCAATCTGACAAAAATGTTGATTCATCCACACTGGACAGCTATTATTTTGTTAGCTTTTGTCATTTTTTTATTTGACAATCTAAGGGAAAATGAAGTCAGTGCCCATGGCTAAATGGTCAGGTATTGCACGTTTTAAAAATTCTCACCTATAAGTGGAAGGTGATCAACAAAACAAGCAAGCAAAACGTAACCAGAGACATTGAAATTAAGAACTGACAGTAACCAGAGGGGAGGTGGAAAGGGATAACGAAGGGAAAAAAGAGCATGGTCATCAAGGAACATGTATAAAGGACGACACATGGACAAAGCCGACGTGGTGGGTGGGCTGGGGGAATGAATGGGAGGAGAGAGTGGGAGGGGGAACATGGAGACAACTGTATTTGAACAACAATACAAATAAAATAAAATAAAAATCCTTAAAAAAATTTTGTGGCATATTAGTTGAAAATTGCTGATATAAAGCATCATTATAGCCATAGTTAATTAACTTTGAAATCAATTATTAAAATGATATGCTTTGATTAATTTTTCATTGTAACAACAGTAACAAAAAATTTTATTGAAGTACAACTATCTTGAAAGCTGGAAAGAACAAATACAGTGTTTCAAATAAATGTGTGCAAGTCTTTTGCAGTCAATTGCACAATTTGGTAAATGCTTCCCTGAAAGTTTCAGTATCCAAAACACTGGAGGGGAAGCAAACAAGGTGAGCATTCCACTTAACCATGAATTGACAGTGTGATCTCCTAAACTAAGGAATGGGTCTTTTGTGAAAGCTAATAAGCCATTTCAGGCTTCTCAGGCCAGCACCACCATACGATGGAAAATTCTCATCATCCAAGCCTGGCTCTACCTGTTCTCCTTCTTTGGAGACAGCCCAGACAGTCCAGCAAGCGCTGCTGGTTTCCGTCACTCCAAGGAATGACTCACCAGCTTTCCACTCAGACACTGAAGAGCACAGATGCCCGTATGAATTCTGACCTAAGTGCTCAGAGACCGTGGAGACTGTGGGACACTCATTCTAACCTGGCATACAGGGCCAGTTCCTTTGCCCTGGTCCCCGAGTCTTCACAGATTGCTACCTTGATCTACTACAGCCATCTTGCTCCCCACATCTACCCTCCAGTGGAACACACCGTCAGTGGAAGGGACAGCAGCTTTCTTAGGAGCTTTTATTTCCTTGTTCCAACCTCAGTTTTTTCTCCCTCAATTCTATTTCTTACCACACTAGAAAAGGTTAAGAAGCTCAAGGTTCTTTTGCCTCCAAAATGCAACTCTTAAAAATGGCCCAACACAAGAGTGAAAGCACACGTTTATATAGAACACACCATCTGATTTTAGATCCCCGTGCATTTCCTGCAACATCACACTACGTGGAATGAATGTTCTTAGTTCAGTCAGATACAATACCTTAGATACCTCCACACTGGCAGTTGTGATGCTGGTAGAATAACATGTGAAGCATATACCACACACTTGAAAAATATACAGTAATACTTCAACGTGTGACACCACCATCAACTCGGCTGCTCAAGTTCCAAGCCTCAGAAACAACTCAGAATTCTGCCTTTCTGCTTTCAGTCACCCTAAGCCCTGCTGGCTTTTTGTTCATTGCTCCGAGGATAAGATTCTGTTTCCTGCCCATGGTTTACAGGGCCCTGTACAATCTGACTCTTATCGACCCCTCAGATTTCCTCTCATACCACATACACACTATTTAGTATTATGTTATTTAACATTAAGTCTCTCCCATGATTGTCTGTCTACTCCTCTATACTGGAAACACCAGGGAGGGCACATCTCTGTCTGTCTTTCCACCATTTGGCCCCAGACCCAAATCCAGTACCTGGCACACACTGGGTCCTCAATAAATATTTGTGGATGGAATAAATGGAGAGGTGAATGCCTACAAAGAAAAGCCCCAGTGTAAACACAAAGGTTAGGATATCAGAAAACCATATTAACCAATATTTCTGAAGTAAATTCATCTTAAGATGATTTTAAAGAAGAAAAGGAATAAAAAATAATGGATAAAAGAAAACCAGACTTCCTGGAGGGGGACGTGTCCTCTGTGTATTCCCTATTTTATCTCATTCACGGGGTGGCTTTCTTCTGGGCACCTAGCTCCCTCCCCCTTTTGCCACACCCGGTCAGTCAACTGGTCTACCTCTTCTCTGCATCACCAGGTGGTTGACTTCAGTGTAAGCCTGTTTCATCCCTTCCCCAAACTCTACAGCTCACTGACCGGGCTCCATCCACAGTCTCTCCCTTGTCAGGTTCATCTCCCCACACGGTCTCCCTGCTGCCAGAGGGAGCATCTCAAGACCCGACCTTTCCTATTCAAAGGCATCCTCTGACTTCCGGTGGCCTATTGGGCAAAGTCCATATCCTAAAGTTGTTTTGCTTTCTCAAGTACAGTTCAGCCCTCCAGGCTCACCTCCTCCTCCTTCTCCCCTGCTTTCAGGTTCTGCACCACACGCAATGTCCTCATCCTTCCCCAGTCCCAAGCCTTTGAATAGACCATTGCCTCTGTCCAGAATGTCTTCCTCCATCAACTCCTGTGCCCTTTCTTTAACCTGCTCACCTTCTGCTCATTTTTCTGGACCAATCTCAGGCTTACTTCTCTATGAAGAGATTTCAACAGTTGATCACATCCTGTTCCAAGTTAACAAACCACCCTGTCCATGCCTGCACCACACCCATCACAGAGTCATAACTACTTGTTTCATGGATCTTCTCTCCCATGATTAACTCCTCTGGGGTACAAACCATTTCTTGCTCTTCTTTCAACTCAGGGGACAGTAAATATGCCCATGAAAAGCTGGCTGGATGAAACACAGAAGCAGAAGGGGGAGAAAGAGGAGAGGAGGAGAAAGACAGGAGAGGAAGGGAAGGGAGGAGATAAAGGGACAGGGAACCAGAAAGGGAGGCGTTTCCCCTTTAAGAAGCCTCTGGCAAGAAAGTGCCTGGATTAGCAGAGGCCTGGTGATAAACTGGAGTTTAAACCCCTGAGGGAGGAAGATCAGGAGGAGGTCACTAGGCAGATGGAGCCACAAAGGCCCCTCATTGGAGAGGCTGGCTGTTAGCTGCCAGGCTCCCTGCAGGGGTGGTGTGAGGTGAATGCTGAGCACAGTCAAGTGGCTTTTTCTGGGGAAAATGTAAAAAGATCAGTGGGGGAGAGTCTAGCTAAATACTGTGGTAACAGGAGAGGCGCATTCCAAGTCAACCCACTTAACTCTCAATGTCGTTCCAACTTTTAAGAGATAAATGTGCGGAAATCATTATTAATGAGTCGTGTGCTCTGCAGCAGTCTTTGTTCCTAGCCCCCAGGAAAGTCCACCCACTGGGCCTGCGGGAGGTCACCAAAGCCCGGGCTTTATGCTCAGAAAAATGTATGTGTTTCTTCCTTAACTTTCTATTCTAATTTACAATGTTGCTAACTCCACTTAGTTATGTACTTTTATATTTTATGTAACCTTTTAAACCATCTCAACTAGTTTATGACAAAAAAAAAAGAAGTACAAGATGTCTACATAGATGCTTGATTCGTTTCTAAAGGACTTCCTGGGACAATTCCCAATCTCTTAACTCATCTCATGAAGAATGGCAAACTAAAGAACAGGAATATTAGTTTTTATTTTTCCCATCTCCTAATCTGCAACCCCTCGGGACAGCTGTACTGAGTCAAAAGGGCAACCAGTGGGAAGAAGAAAAAGGAGAATGTGGAACTGATAACCCACAATGAGGATTAATACAATTTTAAGTGTCCATGTTGGGTAGCAGCTCTTAGATGATGTCTGGGACAAAAAGGGACCTAAATTTTTGGTACATGTCAAAGAAGAAACATTCCAGTGTGATTCTGGTTACTTATCTGTTGAAAAATGACTGAGCTACCTTCTACTACTTTATGGTATTCATTTCAAGGCAGCTCTTTCTATCTGTATTTCCCCAGATTTCTTGACGTAAGAGGTACTACTAATTCTTTCCACCAGTAAGAATGCGCATGTAAAATGCCTGGTGAGTTGGGCCAAGCTGTCCTGTCGAACAGTGAATTCACTGAGCCTCAAAGTTCTCACTGTGCACTGCACATTAGGAGAACCCATTTTAAAGGGAAAATTAAACTAAGAAGTGATTAGATGATTTATAAAGGCTAAAACAGTATTTCAACACAGCAGAATTAGAAGGCAAAAGATTTAGCATCTATTTTTTCCAATCAATTATAAGCACTTGATTTTCAATTTTGATTAGTTTTCAAGTATTAATTGAAAAACCTTAGTAAACATGAGAAATCTTTAAATAGGAAGCCCTTCTGATTCAGAACAGTGGACTGATGAATGACAACACAGACCCAGCAGGTGTGGCTCCGTTCCCAGCATTCTCTATGCACTGGGGTGGGCACGGGTGAGAAGGGCTGGTCGGCCCACCTGAGCCTCCACATACTGCTCATTTCCCCAGTGGATGACCCTCTCTCTTTCTTTTGAACTATTCCTCCTTCAGAGTTCCCGGTCTCCAGAGAACGCATCAGATTCTGCCCGAGAAGGCATTCAGCCATCAGAGCTGCCCAAGAGCAGAGGAGCCTGTGACTCGCAGGCCCCCACAGAGCTCCTGTTTAGGTGCATCAGAAATTAAAAAGGCTCTCTAGCTAGCCTGAAAACTTCACCATCAATCGTTACATTGTTGGTTGGAGAAATGTTTTCCCAGTTTCAAAAAACCAGCTCTCAAAGAAATCTTTGAAACATAATACAATTGAAAACTGTGCCATTAACAGTTTGAAAGTTGATTTCCTTCCTCTACCAAAATCAGCGTCAAGATTTAGTTTCATTTATTTTTATACATTGAATGTTATATGAAAAGAATTTGAGCAACTACTTCATGGTTCATAAAGCTATCTCATGTGCTTGATCGCATTTGCTCCCTGCACCAACCCTAGGAGGCAGACAAAATGGTATTATGAGCATCACTTAAAAAATATTTATTTATTTTTAGAGAGAGGGGAAGGGAGGGAGAAAGAGAGAAACATCAATGTACAAGAGATACATCAATCAGTTGCCTCTTGCATTCCCCCACTGGGGACCTAGCCTGCAACCCAGGCATGTGCCTTGACTGGGAATTGAACTGGCTACCCCCTGGTTTGTGGGCCAGTACTCAATCCACTGAGCCACACCAGCCAGGGTGAGCCTCAATTTTCAGGTGTGAAAACTGAAGCCCAGAGAGTTTACCAGCAACCAGGTAGGTGAGTATCTGGGGCTCCAACTCCTTGTCTGTTGCCTCCCCCACTCTTTCGGCTGTCTCTAAAAGCATTTTATTTCTCAATCATCTGGAATATCTATAACCCAAATCCCTTGAGCCTTATCTGAACTTAACTGCTAACTGCAAAATGGTTCACTTCCTACTGATGTGAAAGAATAAACACAGCCAGAGACCACAAACAGTGTCAAATGATTTAAGACCAAACCCACACCATTTTCCAACCTCAACAAAATCATGTCCCTCTATTAATAAAAGCACATTCATTTTTTGGATTTGTGCCCAAGTGAGACCACATATATGCCAAAACCAGAGCCTATGTGGTAACCCAAGGAGTTTCGTATTGTCTCATAGATGATCATACAGTTCTGGCTGACAACAAAGAAACCATCGACGAGATGCTACTATACACACGAAACCACTAGTGCCCAAAATTCCTAAGCATTTCACTGGAGTTAAGGCCTATGCCTGTGAAAGTAATATCAACTCAGAATCTTCGATAACGTTTGGTGCCTGGCCACGGAGCCTGTTTAGCGCATTCCTTCCGTGGGTGCCCTATGTTGGCAGGAAGTGGCTCTGTCCTCCTCAAACCCTCCGTGTCCTACTTTGAGACTCTGTTTAATGTCTGCCTATGTTTATTATTATTTCTTCACTTACTGCCCCTAGGTCAGTTACCTTGGAAAAGTGAGTAGGTAGCTGATTCTTCTAGTTGTGGCTATTAAATGTATCAGTGTAGCTGAAAATTTGAATGTCATATAAACTATATTGAAGGCCAATGCAGGAAAATGAGTCTGAAAGGCATGCATAAGAATGACCAAGTAATAACACTGATTTTCACAATCACATGTTAAAGGTAGTGATGTTTCTCTATTGCCACACTAATATGTCTACAAGGAAGAGATGAGGCTGTAACTGATATGACAGCAATTGAAAGCAAATGGCTCCCCCCAGAAACTGCAGGAGTAGGAATACGTATTTCCCACTCTCAGTTCCTTCCTTGTGAGGAGACTTCCTGCAGCATAGTCCTCTCGGCCACTTTGCCTCTCGATTCCTCTTGGAGAGCACAGGTGTCCCCTGCCTCTCCAGGGGTGACAGTGGCCTGTGACTGCGTGGGCAAGTCTGATTTGGGGGCTCAGGGGCAGAAGGCATGCCTGCTGCAGCTGAAGCTACAATCCTTCAACCATGGTGATAGCTTTCTCCCCTTCCTCTTCTGCCTTAGTTTTTCCTCTTATTTCCCAGTTCAAAAATCTCATGCATTCTATGTTTGGGGCCTCTGAGTCTCCCTGAATCTTCAGACATGCTGTCTCTGGAGAATCTGAGGTAAAGTGAGTTGCCAACATGTAGCCCCTCCCCAAAAAAGGGAAGAGTGAGGCTCCGACTGCCTCCTCTCCCATGGCCATCGGGGGAGAGGCTGCTGGGTGCCCCTTACAGGCACGCAGGAAACTCCGTAGGTAGTAAACAGCTGTCCTGTTCCCACTAACAAGCACATCATTAGAACATTAGTAAGCCTAATAAACAATACCAAAGATTGTGACCAAAAAAATGTTCATCTAATCTCAAGATATATGCTAATGAGCAAAATAAGCCAAAATAATCATGTCGCACCCTATCGCTTTCATCCTTATTTTAGTAACGTGCTATAATTATGGCAGAAGCTGGGCGACGGGTACACAGGACCGCTCTATACTATTTTTGCAACATGTTGTGAATCTATATTTAGTTTAAAATGAAAGTTAAAAAAAGGCAGACACAAAAAAGTACACGCTGTACATTCCATTTATATTCAATTCTAGAGCAGCAGAGCTTATCTATGGTGAAAGGGATCAGAAAAATGGTTCCCTCTGGTGGGGGTGCGGAGTGGGAGAGCGGGAACCAACTGGCAAGAGGTGGGAGGAAAGCTTTGAGAACCCTTCTGCATCTCGATAGAGGTGTGGATTACATGGCTGTATGCTTTTGTCAAAACTCATCAAACATACCAGATCTCAGCATTTCATTGTATTGTAATAAATTATACGCCTCAAGTACAGCAATTAGAAAATACATGGCCTCATCCACTGCTTTCTATTCAAGCAAAATCTTCAAAACAGATGCTTAAATTTTTTTTCTGTTTAATGATCAAATCTCCAATAAAATTATCTGTATGAATTTAAGAAATATAATCACGGGAATGTTTGCTCCCACTTTATAGGTGTGTAGTTTATTTCCTCCAAATACCAGAGCTGGGTTCCATCAGGTGGAAGTTACTGCTGTGGTTCTGATCTCACTGTCTGAAGCGAGGCAGGCTTCCCACGGGCAGGTTAAGCCAGAAAATGAGAATTAACATACTTTCCAGCTTATTTATGTATACTCATAATAATTAATTAAATAAATACACATTTGTTAATCTTTACATTTTAAAACTATTAAATATAAATAAAGCATAATTTAAAAGACCCAAATCACCTTGGTGCAATCCTTAATTACTAATATATTTAAATCACTGTTTAACTGAGTCCCCAGACTTCGGTCAAAGGCCTCACTTAAGTCCCCCAAATCCATAAAGCAGAGACTAACTACCCAGAATTCCATCTTGCTGATATAACACTCCCCTCCCAATTTCAGTTTCTCTTTAGCGATCTCCTCCACATGGCTTGTCAAAGCCAGAAAAACAAAAAAAGATCCAAGATTTGAAATCCATCTCTAACTCTGTCTTCTTAATTTCTCGTGGTTATTGTTTTATCTTATCAGAAGTTGTTGCTCTTTGAAACTTTAAATTTTGGTAATTCTGATCTTACTTTATTTAATAAATTCCAGTTGAATGCCATAAAAATCCTAGAAGAAAACACAGGCAGTAAAGTTTCAGACATTTCTCTGAGTATCAGAGAAATATCAGTAATGTTTTCACTGATATATCTCTTGGGGCAAGGGAAACAGAAGAAAACATAAACAAATGGGACTACATCAAATTAAAACCTTATTGCCCAGTGAAGGAAACCATCAACAAAATGAAAAGACAACCTGCTGAATGGGAGAACATATTTGCCGATGCATCTCAGGGGTTAATACCCAAAACTTATACAGAACTTATACAACTCAACACCAGGAAGACAAACAACCCCATTAAAAAATGGGCAAAGGACCTAAATCAACATACAAATGGCCAATAGACATATGAAGAGATGTTTGAAGTCACTAATCATCAAAGAAATACAAATTAAAACCACAGTGAGATATCACCTCACATCTGTCAGAATGGCCGCCATCAATAAATCAACAAACAAGTGCTGGGGAGGATGTGGAGAAAGCAGAACGCTTGTGCTCTGCTGGTGGGAATGCAGACTGGTGCAGCCACTGTGGAAAGCAGTATGGAGTTACCTCAAATAATTAAAAAAGTAACTGCCATGTGACCCAGTGATTCCACTGCTGGGTACATATCTGAAGGAACCCAAAACACCGATTCAGAAGAATATACGTTCCCCTGTTTTCGCTACAGTGGCATTTACAATAGCGAGGCTGTGGGAGCCACCTAAGTGCCCATGGATACATGAGTAGATAAAGAAGTCAGGGTACATACAAACAATGGAATATTACTCAGCCATAAAAAGAGAATAAAATTTTACCGTTTGCAACAGCATGATTAGACCTAGAGGGGAATATGCTAAGTGAAATTAGTTAGAGAAATAAAAAATACCATATGGTTTCACTTACATGTGGAATCTAAAGAACAAAATAAACAGAACGGAAACAGACTCATAGATATGAAGAACAGATTGATGGCTGCCAGATGGGAGGAGTGTCAGGGGACCGGGTGAAAAAGGTAAAGGGATTGAGGAGCAGAGACCGGTAGTGGCCAAACAGTCGTGGGATGTGAAGTGCAGCATAGGGAATGCAGTCGACAGTATTGCAATAACTGTGTGTGGTGCCAGATGGGTACGGGAAATATCGGGGGGAATACTCGTAAAGCATATGATGGTCTAATCAGTATGTTACACACCTGAAGCTAATACAAACTAATAACGAATGTAAACCGTAATTTAAAAAATTAAAAAACAATAAAGAATTCCTCTTCTCCTGTGCGCTCTCCACAGTATTTGCCGAAGCCGACCGATCCTTGCTTTTAAAACCTCTACTCTCTCAAACATCATCATCCTTTCTTAATTTTCTGATCACTTCTTTTTCTTCTTCCCAACCCACAAATTTGGACATTTTACAGAGTCTGTCCCCGGCCCTCTCCATTCTCTTTCCACTCTCTCCCCTGGAGCAATGTCATTGTCTTGCTGGACTTCAACTCCCACCTCCACGTGGATGACCCTAACCTCTCCTCCAGCCTCACTTTCTCTGCTAAGCATCAAATCACACCTCAAACTGCCTACCAGACAGTCCCACTTGGCTATTCTGCCAGCACATTAAAGTTTTATGTTGGGACTAACTGCATTATTTCCTTCTCTCCTCTCACCAAATAATTTCCTTGTATAACTCTTTAATTTTTAACAATTATATTACTTTCCAAAAGACCCAGGCTCAAAATGTTTGAGTCACCTCTCTTTGTTCAATTCACTTTTCTTGTGCCCAAACTCAAGCCAAAGCAAAGGAATGGAAGGGGATTGACAAACGTCTGAGGACTGGCCTTTCGAGAAATTCCCACTTAGGGAATGGGAGAAGATGACATTGGAGACACGCTGAGCAATGCGGGGAAAGATCCAGATTTGAAGGACCCTCTGCAGGCTTAGAGGCCAGAGAAGTGAGACAGGTACAAGAGGAGGAAAAGCAAACAAGGTTGAGTGGGGTGCTACGGAACGGTTTTAACTTCAAAAAAAAAAAAAACGTTGTATTTGGAGCAGGGAAAGAATGTATTTCTCTAAGGACTGAACTCGAAGTCAAATGAGTCAGACTGTTAAGAAAAAAAGATTGGAAATACAAAAGAACAATAATAAATAGGAATGTCCTAGTCAATCTGGGTTTTGATAGTTACATTATATACCTATAAATTACCCAACTATAAGTGGAAGTACGTTGAGATTTTCTACAATTACAGTAAAGCAACTTTATACATAATGTTCTCAAGAGACAAAAGGACAAATGAGGTACCAGGGGAATTGGGATTGGTTGTGATTATAATATATACAGAAGGCTGTTCTCTACTCCCCAGAGAGAGGGCTGGGGGAAGCCCACAGGCTTCCTGATGGAGGTAACTCCAGCAAATGTCCTCGCTCCTCTGTTATGCCTTCTGGCTGTCAGCCTTTCCAGGTTGGAGAAGAACCCCAACACCTCAGGATAATCCATTCTAGATCAATGAAGACAAATCTCTGCTCCATCGGTCACCTCCTTGGGGTTTAATTTACTCCTGGCACTTTAGGGGGCTTGCTTTCTTTTCCTGGCTTGTGTTTCTCTTTTTCCAAGTTTCAGAGAGCTCTCCCCAAATTCTGGAATTCTGGAATTTCATGAACATGCACAGTTTAATCTTTACTATCTTTACAACATACTCATGTCTTGGGATTTGCCAGACTGGAGGTGTTAATGCTTCCACTTGTGTCACAGGTGGTGGCCCCTTGGTTCCTCTGAGCAACAACAATGACCCTTTCAACCTTCTCAAAATACTATTAGGTATCTGACAGGCAGAACTGAATGCAGCATTGAACACGAGGAAGTGCCATGGTTTGGTAGAAGGGTAAAGCATCAGAACACTGTTACCTAGACATGAGGATCACCAAAGAGTCAGCCCCCACTGGCAGCTACCTGGTCCTCCATTATCCTGTTCAGCACCCAGAACACACCTGGCACAGAGCAACCACTTCACAAACACGTGTATCACCAATGTCTCCTGATGGCAGCCACATGGTGATAAACATATATATGAGTAAACATATATAAACATGTATATATGGTATACAAACATACATATATATATGCATAACATAAGAAACAACATGAAGAAAAGCTTCAAAATCACAACACTTCAGTCTTATTTCCTCTAAGAAATATCAGCCCATACACTGAGGAGAAAATTTTTTTTCACACCCATTCCCTGATCTCTCTCCTTTAGCTCCATATAATCAGTCTAAAATCTAACAACTGCAGCCATGCATCTTAATTGGGGCTTCTGCCTGTGAGATCTTAACTCTCCGATCTGTCCACACCACTAACGCATCCTCCTTCTGTCACTTTTCAGCTTTTGGTCTTTATCGTTTAATATCTTGTACACATTCATCTTTCTGCTACTCTGATCTCGTTTTCTGCTTCCCACGAGTGGACCTCCAGTTGCTCCCTGATGCTCTGAGCCACTCAGCAGCTGCTCTTTGAGACACAGGACCGTAGCCTCTGAATCACATCTGCATGCCTCACCCAGAAAGTCCCTCTGGACCGACCCAGTTAACCTTTTCAGTATCCCCCAAACACACCTCGTCCCATTCCCTTTCCCTTTCTCTAAATCCTACACAACCTGCGTGGTCCAGCTTCAGGTGTTTTCCATTCATTCAATTGCCCCCAGTGGGACTGCTTTAGGGAAATAGGATGACTCTAGCACTCTGCCAGATGCTAGAATGTACAAAGCTTTACAATAGGAGGTCCCCAGAAAGGAGGCTAAAGCTTCTGAGGTTCTCTGGGTTGAAAGTCATGAAGGTCAAGAAGTCCCAGCTGTCCAAAGTTGCCTGCCTTCCTTTATCTTTTCTGCCTTGCCATGTTCTCCCTGGCTTACAGATATTGTTCCACTAGTGCAGCTACAAATAACTTCTTTTTTTCAATTAAAGTTGCCTTTTTAAAAAATGCCCCAGGAGCTAGAGTTGGCAGGTTCTGAAAGTTGGTGGAAGTAAACAATTCTGCCCATGGATCTGTTTGGTTGAATTTGCACATGAGCAGGCTGGTCAAAACCCAGTCAGTATTCCACACTCACAGAATAGAGATTTCCTTCTGCGCTCGTAGTGAAGTCCTGTTGCTTACTTCTTTTTTTAAAAATCATTGTTCAAGTACAGTTTTCTCTTTTTTACTCCCATCCCTTACTTCTTATCATTCATATAATACAAAAGTTTTTCTTTGTTTTGATTATACATATATGATGGAATGTCCAGTTTGGGGGATTCTGCAAATGAAACACCCTTAAACAACATCCCCTCCCTGTCCAAATCTGTAGACACACACACACATAGTGACGCCATATAGTTGATGCAAAGGGCAGTTGGTGGCCATGGGCAGGCTCTGCTTTCTTTTGCTGGAGGTGGAGGTGGGGTGCTGACTGTGCCTCTGGGACAGTGTTGTAGACCGCTCTGCCTCGTTCTAGGAATTGTATCTCAACCCCTTGTGGCTAAGGGCGAGGGACAACCTTTGGAATGCGAGCCCCAGGAGACAAAGCCTGTCTCTGGTAGCAAATGCTGCCTCAGTTTCCTCTCCCTACCCCAAAGCTTGGTTGGAAGTCAATGACAGGTAAGATCCCTCACAGCGGGGGGGCAACCTAAGCCAGACTCGATCACTTGGGAGGCCTTCATTGAAGGACTTGGTGGGGGGGGGGGTGGCAACAAAGAGGGAGCAATGGACTCTCCACCCCACCTTTGACATAGCCCAAGTCCCCAAGTTCTCTGGGAGAAGCGCTTCCTGGATCTAATCCCCTTAAGCCTGAATACCTGATGGGGAGAGGTGCAGCTCCTTGCCTTGCTAGAGCGTGTCCTGGGGAAAAATCTGGCATCTCAAAGGCTTGCTTTTAAACCTGTGAAATCTGCTCTGCTAAGAGTGCTTTCATTCATATGTTAAGGGTTTGAGCAGGAAACCCTAAAATTCTCTTCCTGACAGACTTTGACTCAGACTAAGCCCTCAGATTTCTTTGAAATGTTACCTACTGTTTGATCCTTGCCACCCTGTATTCCTGTGTATTACAACCCAATAAAAGCCCCTAGAGGAATGGGCTCAATGCCTTTTTCTCCTGAGAAACTGGCCACTGCTCACAGCCTTTTTCCTCTGGGAAAATGGCCACTTCTCCTCCCCAAGCAGATCACATCATGTCTCAGTCATGTTTACTTTCATCCCTGGTGGCTGGGGGAGACTTGCAAGGAAAGTTGCCCCCACAGGACAGTACTGAGTCATGTGGGCAGCAGATGCTGGGCAGGTTCAGAGAGAAAGTCTTTGAGGCAATAACAGTACCTGGCGAGAGCTGGTGGGCAGTGAGGAGGACGTCACTACAGGGCACCACACCACAGTGCCCTAGAGGGGTGCATGTGTATCAGAAAAGGAAAGGGGCATCTGACCTAATGAGTTAGTGTGCACTGGATGATGCTGAGGTGAGAGAAGAGGGAAATAAAAGAGAAACGCAGGGAGAAGACACTGTACTGGCTAGTATACCAGAGGTCCTAGCTCTTGATTTGATATACTCAATGCTCCTATATATTATATAGTTATATATTTTGTTATGTATAAATAATAAATACAAATATAAATAAATGTATATATTTAAATGTATAAATTATGCAAATACATTTATATAAATACAAAATATATAATTTTATATAATTATAAATAAAATACACAATATTATATAAAAAAATAGGTTGAAAAGGGCTCTTTTAAACCAGGGTATCTATCCACAGATATATAGAGGTACAGACATACAGTCTACTTTATATATATTATAGACACAGATATATAGTCTATTATATATTTGTGTACACACATATAGAGAGAGAGTCTGGTTTTAAAAAGCTCTTTCCAAAGATGGAGGCATAGGTAGACACAATGTGCCTCATCACATAAACAGAAGAAGGACAACAACAAATTTAAAAACAAACAACAACCAGAACTGCCAGAAAACTAAATTGTATAGAAGTCTGACAATCAAGGAGCTAAAGAAGAAACATTCATCCAGACCTGTAGGAGAGGTGGAGATGGGCAACCGGGCAGAGAGGACTCATGGCAAGGCAGTGGCTGGTGGACTGGGCAGTCCCACATTCCCTTGCGGATAAACCAGGAGGAGCAACTGGGGAGCGAGACAGACCGCGCAACCCAGGGACCCAGTGTGGGGAAATAAAGCCTCAAAAACTCTGACTGAAAACACCGTGGGAGTTGTGGTGTCAGGAGAAACTCCCAGCCCCACAGGAGAGTTCATTGGAGTGACCCACAGGGTCCTAGAATGTACACATACCCACCCACCTGGGAATCAGTGCCAGAAGGGCCCAGTTTGCTTGTGCGTAGCCCCAGAAGTGACTGAAATCCAGCAGAGAGCGGAAGCAAGCGGTGGTGTTCCCTCCTGGACCCCTCCCTGACACACAGCATCACAAACGCAGGGACGTGGGGGTTGACCCACCCTACTGAACACCTCGGGCTCCACCCCCTACTACCTAACACCACACCGAAACCAAAAAAATTGCCCCAATGAAAGAACAGGTCAAAGCTCCAGAAAAAAATACAACTAAGCAACAAAGAGTAGCCAACCTATCAGATGCACAGTTCAAAACACTGGTAATCGGGATACTCACAGTATAGTGTAGTCACACTATAGAAGAAAAAACACAGTTTTTCTAAAACTTTTGTGACTAACACTTTTGAGTGTAGTCACAAAATAGAGGGAAAAAAATGAAGGCTATGAAAAGAAAAATGTTACAGGGAACCAACAGTGATGGGAAGGAAACCAGGATTCAAATCAATAGTTTGGACCAGAAGGAAGAAATAAACATTCAACCAGAACAGAATGAAGAAACAAGAATTCAAATAAATGAGGAGAGACTGAGGAACTTCCAGGACAACTTTAAACTTTCTAACATCCTAATCATAGGAGCCCCAGAAGTAGATGAGGAAGAGCAAGAAATTGAAAACTTATTTGAACAAATAATGAAGGAGAATTTCCCTAATCTGGCAAAGGAAATAGACTTCCAGGAAATCCAGGAAGCTCAGAGAATCTCAAAGAAGTTGGATCCAAGGAAGCATACACCAAGGCACATCATAATTACATTGGCCAAGATTAAAGATAAGGAGATTAAAGATAAGGAGAGAATCTTAAAAGCAGCAGGAGAAAAAGAGACAGTAACCTACAAAGGAGTAAAAGATAAAGATAAGGAGAGAATCTTAAAAGCAGCAGGAGAAAAAGAGACAGTAACCTACAAAGGAGTTCCCATAAGACTGTGAGCTGATTTTTCAAAAAAACCTTACAGGCAAGAAGGGGCTGGAAAGAAGTATTGGAAGTCATGAAAGGCAAGGACCCCCATCCAAGATTGCTCTATCCAGCAAAGCTTTCATTTAGAATGGAAGGGCAGATAAAGTGCTTCTCAGATAAGATCAAATTCAAGGAGTTCATCATCACCAAGCCCTTATCATATGAAATGTTAAAGGGACTTATCTAAAAAAAAGAAGATTGAAATATGAACAGTAAAATGACAACAAACTCACAACTATTAACAACCAAACCTAAAATAAACCAAACTAAGGAAACAACTAGAACAGGAACAGAATCACAGAAATGGAGATCACATGGAGGGTCATCAGCAGGAGAGTGGTAGGCAGATGGAGGAGGGAAAGGTAGGGACTAAGTAGCATAAATGGTAGGTACAAAAATAGACAGAGGGAGGCTAAGAATAGTATAGGAAAATGTAGACGTCAAGGAACTTATATGTACAACCCATGGACATGAACTAAAGGGGGAGAATGGGTAGGAGGTGTGCAGGGTGGAGGGGAATAAAGGGGGGAAAATGGGTCAACTGTAATAGCATAATCAATAAAATATATTTTTAAAAGCTATTTCTAATGCATTATATCTGTGAATATATAAATACAAATATTTATATTTAATTATATAAACATTTATATTTTACAATCTATGATTTTATAACTCATTTTATTATAAAAATATAAATACATAAATAAGTTGAAAAAAGTTTTAAACTAGATAAGACTCCCAGAAGTTATTGAATCAAAACCAAAAACAGAATATCTCAACAGGAGAATGGCTAATTATTTGAGGTATAGCCTAGTCACAGAATATTATGCTACCATCAAAAAGAATAAAATAAGTCTATGGAACTGACTCAAAGGGGTTTTACTGTTGCTGAATGAGAAAAGACGAGGGCGTTTCTACCCTGTTTTTGAAAAACCTATGAGTATAACAAAAGGTGCTGAGGGCATCAGTGTGAACAGAGACAGCTAACTGGGTGGACCAGAGGAGAAATGAGGAGGGAAAAAAATGATGGGAAACAAGCAAATACAACTATTAAAAAAAAGGTTCTATGATAAAAAGCAAGAATTACATATAAGTACACATGTAAGCATATATGTGCATAAAATGCTTCAAAGAATGGATACTAAAATGTTGGAGGTATGTTGTTATCTCAAAGAGGAAATAAAAGCTGTTTATTTTTACACTTTTCCTTATACTTTTTTGCATTTTAACAAAAAGTATAATTATATAACCAAAATAATTATTCACTGAGGGAAAATTTGAATAACTAAATAGTAACACTGGCAAGTGTGAATATGATGTTTCTTAAGCCTTCCTAGTCAAAATTCATCCAGCAGAATTTTGAATCATTTGTGACAAAGAGGTTTCTACAATCTTCAAAATGGAGACAAAACTGCAAGTCCAAAATTAATAATCATCATAAACACTTTAAGCATCTTTATACCAGGGCCTAGATCTAATTTTTAACACATTTCCCCAAGGGCTTTGAGGGCTCTGGGTACTTAATCAATCCTCATTAATTGACAAGCACATTTCAAATCTCATTAATTACGACATCAAAGATGCTATTATCTGACATACAAATGCTAGTAAAGAGTAAAATCTCATGTAAAAAAGAATATGAGAGCTGAAGCAGCTCCACTGAAAATAATTTAACTATGAAATTTAATTTGCCACAAAAGAAGTAAGAAAATTCTAACACACAACACATTTCTTCTCCCTGCCCTGGTCCTATTAAATGTATTCAGTTTTGTCTCTTGCGTTCCCATACTCTCAGGCCTACATGCCATCTACATGTGCCCTGGACAGCTATCCACTCAATCTCATTAACTTTCTGTTTTTCACTGTAGATATGAGATTCATGACATTTACCACCCATAGTCATGAACAATCTCATTATAATTCTGATTATAACATGCAATTGTTTTCCAAAGAGGTGCTGCTTTTTCATGCTTCCAGCCCTTCTTTCTCTGCAGGGTAGTGGAAAATTTGTCTGCAAGCTGCGTGGACAGCTGCTCCATGAACAGGCCTGGAAGAGCCTTTCCAGGGAAAACGGGCCTATGTGGGGAGGAGGTGGGGCACCAGCTGCTGCCCTTGGTCCCCAAGGCCAGGCACCCCCACCTGGCTGTAGGCAGCAGCCCACCTGTTACCTGTTACACTCACCTGGCAGGTAACTGTTACTAGGTAACATGAAAACTAATTTTACATCTCTTTAAGTAAAATACTTACTTGGACTAACAAGTGGCCTGAATTAGGCAAACATGTACTGTGTTTCTCGGTGTTCTCATTTATTTGCTTTATCAAATTCATCAATATTTCCACAGCACCTTTGCTGACCATTTCATTAAGAAATCCTGGATTTCCAGAAATGAACTTGATAGCCCCCATACAGTATAAAAAAGCTTCAGTGTTAGTCGGCAGGTCTTCCCTTCTCAGGACCTCCAATAATGATTCTGTCAAAAAGATGGATTATTACAAATGTGTGATTCTACCAGCTGGACAGAGATATATTAAAGTGTTTGTACATGAACATCAAATACAATTTGTAGAATGTTAGTCAGAACCTAAAGTCAAATGCTTGTTAAGGCTTATTGATTAGTATAAAGAGGAAAACCTACTTTTACCTAAATCTTTGTAATAGCAATGGCAGTAAAAGGATGTGCTATAATATATAAATAAGAAAGCGTTCTTTAAGTGCTAACCCTTGCCTCTTACTCACATTTACCAACCTTTATTCTGATTACACACATTTTGAATTATTATAGAATAACTAATTATTAAAGCAATTTAAGAGTTACATTTCAACAAACCAGTAAGAGTATCCCAGTTGCTGTATGAATGAAAAATTAATCGAGATGGGACCTTTAAAAAAATCTTGATCACAGTAGAAAGGAATGCTTCAGATATAATATCCACCCTTTCCCAAGACGACTTAAGAACATCCATCCAAAAACATACTATTGCCAGGTTTTAGGAGTAATCCAAGCAACTCTGACAAGGTTTTTTATGCCTCTCTCATATTTTATTTTATTAATGTCAGTATGATCATTTATCAGGATCTTTGTTTTTAGTGTACAGCTTTCAAAGAGCTGATCCAGTGTTTGATTGGGCTTGTCCCTGTTTACTGGGGTAGAAAAAAGCGGAAGACCATTTGCCCTGTGTTGCAAAAAGAGGACCCAAAGCATTGCCATGCTGCCTTCCTTCAGCTCAGCAATGCCGTTTCATAAAAGATTTCTATTCAAGTAGTGATTTAAGCATCTTAATTATCTAAGGGCATGTCAAGAATTAGATCTCATTAGCTAGGTTGTCAGAATGTAGTAAAATTTATCTACATATTTGAAACACATTTGAGACACTCTGATGCCAAATTTCTACAACAGTTATAGAAGTCTTCCAAGTTTTAGTCATTCTTACTATATCAAGAGACACGAATTTCAATTATGTTAAATACTATTAAATGCGGTGTGTTTATTTTTCTAATGACAAATCCAAGACCAGGAAATGAGTTTTTAAACAGGGAACACTTTGCTAAGTCATGTATACACCAAGCACCACAAAAACAGCGGGCCATCCCCCTACCTTCCAGAGGATACATTAAATGAAGTGTGGAAAACACAGAGAAGGACAGAGTAAAAACATCACACAACTTCCACATAGTACTAGGACATAAAATATTCCGTGTATCATTAATTTTAACTTTGCACTCAAGTGCGACAGTTGGCCAATGGGAGTGCTGGATGATACTCACCCAGAATGCTGTCATTTTGAATCAGAGAATCATTCTTCTCACTTCTGCTAATTTTAAATATAAGTTTGCAGACATTAAGGAGATTCTTTCTACTCACTTTAAGCTGCAGAGAAAAACACATTTATATCATGGAGGGAAGTAAAGATATGCCATAATTTTTAAACACAAACATCTTAGTTTTAAAGTGGAGCAAGAGTATTTTTAAAACATGAAGAAAAGCTCTATGTAAATTAACTTTCAAAAGTTTTGGCCACTTATTTGCCAACTATCTAATATAAACGATATTTAGAATTAGCACATCTTAATAATAAGTGTTTATTTTTCTACTTCATAAAGGTTCATGCTGATATGTGAAATTACTAGTTACTTTTTAAAAAGTATATGAGGAAAAAGGGAGCATAATGTTGAAAATTTAATTAAATGGAGTAATTCCTTTAAAACACAAAATAAAGAAAGATGGATACCAAAATCTCAGATTAAACTACCTTAAAAAACATAGTGGAGGTGAAAGATGGAAAAGAAAGGAGGAAAGTATGACTTTTTTAATCATTTGTATAAAAGAATATTAAAAAGTCATTCTCTCATCAGGTTATATATAACCTGATGAGAGAATGACTTTTTAATATTCTTTTATATGTATGTATATTTATTTATTTATTTATTTTTAAGGCTATTTCTGGAATGCTTTGAGATAATGACAGGTAATGTTCAAAGTTTAAAATTACCTTCTAAATCACAGAAAAAATTCAAGTAGATTAAACATAGGGGCAATAAGGAAGTATACAAGGTCTGTCTAGAAACTGCCCAGCCATGTAATATTAGATACAAGAGACAGGAAACATTGTACATAGGACAAAAACGCCTCAGTCCCCTTCAAAGTAGGCACCTTGGAACCTTACACAGTTCTCCCAGTCACCATCAGCTGCCTCATCATATTTTCCCAAATTTCATTAGTGGTCTGAAATCTTTTCCCTTTCAAAGGTGATTTTAATTTTGGGAAAAGCCAGAAGACCAAATCTGGGCTGTAGGGGGGCTGAGTCACCTGGGTGATTTGACGGTTCACAAAAAACTCTGTATGAAATATGTATTGTAGTGATGAAGCTGCCAATCACCAGTTGCTCATAGCTGTGGCTTTCTGCATCATCAAATAGTTTCTGCAGAGGAATTTTCAAGCTTAATGCAAAATTTGATACAGATTCATTGCTCTACTCACTCAGTCATTTTGAATGTGATGGCCCCACAGTACACATGCTCACTCAATGACATCTACCACCCCCACTGACTAGTACAGTGAAGTTGTCATTGTTCATACATGTGCATTCCAGTTCCTTCTTTCTTGGCTGCCAAGTCATACCGACGTCCTGCAAAGTGTTCTCATTATATTAACAATGGCTAGACTTTCTCTGGACAAACCTCATACATTTTTAAAAAGCACAGTATAAGAGGACTAACTGAATCATCTAAATTAGCTGTTTTTTTAAAAATTTAAAGTAGTAAAAACTAAAAAGAAAATCCTAACTATCCAATATCCTAAAAATCTGAAAAATCCCAATGTTAGGGAATAATTTGATAAATAGTGGAACATCAATACTATTCATATTAAGCATTCACAAAAAGTATAACTGTGAACACTATGTTTTAAAAAAGACATTTATAAGCTATTTATATTTCTATTATAAAATAGAAATATTACATTCCCTCATTGCAAGAATATAAAATAGGTTTGTAAGATTAAGGTCATCTGAGCAAATAAATCTACCTGTTTGAAAAGGAAGGTATAAGCGTCATTATTTTATCATTTTAAAATATCTTTTAAATTATCTTTAATATTGTTTATTCATGAGTTCCAGTTAGTTTTCAAAAGAGAATGGACTTTGTCAGTCATATTTTTTAAAGAGAATGGAATTTGTCAGTCATATTTTTTAAAGACTTCTTTTGTGTTTGACCCATAAATACTACTGAGCCCCCCCTGTGCACTGGGCCCTGTGCATCTGCTGTAGGAGATTCAGCGATGAACACAATCAGCCCCACCGGGAGGGGCGAAGCGGGGAGGGCGTTCTCGATGGAGCAGCTCCCATGTGGCTCCTGCTCTGGGCCCTTTGCCCGTCATGCCAGGGCCACCCTGCACATTAGGTGTTGTCATTCCCATTTTGCACCTGAGGAGTCTGCTTCTCTGACAAGTCATTCAGCTCCTCTTGGCATCACCCGGTCAATACTGGAAACGCACAATCCCGGGCCCCACCCAGCAGGACTGAATCGGAACCTGCACTTTAACAAGCTCCCAGGGAGCTTGCACGTGCACATTCCCGTCTGAGAAGCCCCGTTGCAGAAGCCCGGAAAAGATCACGTGTGGCAGAATGGAGAGTCCCACTGTTCTCAGGAGGAAAAATGAAAACGGGAACTTAAACACATTTTTAATGATTGGGTGCTTAAAAAATATTGTGTAAGCACTCAGAAAATAAATGAAAGAAAAATAGAAAAAAATCTACATCAATGAAAAATATTAATGTTCTTGATGTTCATAAGAATATATTTTAATTAGTCAACAATCTTCCACGATGTTGCGAGACATTGAGGTCAAAAATCATAGTTTATTACTCTTTCGATGGCAGTGCACCGCATGTGCTGCATACGTAACAAAGCTTGTTGAATAAATGAATGAATACAAACAACCCCACCCCCCTGCACACCCAAGTCATACTTTTAGTGAGAAGTAGCAAAGGGGGAAAAAAAGGGTCAGAGTTTTCATAAAAGGAAACAACAAATAACTCACAATTTCCAGGTCTGCTATAAGGTCAGTTTACATTCAAAGCAAATGTTTATAACTTATCTTTTGATAACTGCAAAATTATGACTTTGAGACATGAAAAGTTAATAAAATATTAGATTATATGCAAAGCATATAGACTACCCTACATAAAACAGCACCCCCCCTTCACTGTCCTTTTTCTTTCCTTGGGTTTATTTTCTTCCCACAGCACAGAGCAGCGCACTGGGCACCTCATGTGTTTACTGTCCGTCCCTCCGGCCACGGTGCCGGCCCAGAGCTCAGGGGCGCTGCTCTTCACTCGTATTCCAGTGCCAAGTGTCCCTGGTACAAAGCTGGTTCCTCTATAGGGTATTTTTCTTATGCTAAAAATAGTAGACTTTTCTATTTAAAACAAATTTGAAAAATTAAAGAGAAGTTTTAAAAATCACTCATAATACTACCACCATATATAATCACTGTTGACATACTGGTGTGTTTTTTACCCCTGTACAGGGTGCTAAATGTTTTCCCCTCCTGAGTATAGTTACATTCACAGTGTACATATGCTTATACTCTAAAAAAAATCTGAATATAGACTGATGTATTTTTGTAAGATTTTTCAATACAAAGAGTAAAATTAAAGTGATCTGACAGACCTCCACTAAACCAAAGAATGAACGACTAACATTGTGCTCACTGAATTTTTTAACTACAAACAATTTAAAATGTCTGAATTATTACATTAAATTGATAGATTAAATGTTGGCAGAAAGAAGTTATTAAAAACTTCTTAGTCCTATATAGCTTTAGTTTTTTGCTGATTGTTTTCAACAGCATTTCATGTGGTCTTTTAAAAATTTATGTAGAATCCCATCATCAAGGCCAAAGTGAAACAACGTCTTGCCTGGAATGTTACATGAGATTCAGGAGGCAAATGGGAAGCTGAACCTGAGGGACTGGTCTGGTGGGTTCATGGTTAATCAGAAGGCACAGCCGACCTGTCTCTGCGATCTGGAGTGGAGCCTAGCGAGTCTCACCCCGATACAGCAAGGCAGTCAATGTCACGGAGAGGGCTTCACCCAAACGTGTGTTTCATCCAGAACATGTGCACTGCCTGGCAGACCACGTAGCCTCTTGCCTTAAAATAGTTAAATTGTGCCATGTACATAATTCATTTGAATGGCACCTTTAATAACCAAGATAATACTTTCTCTGCAAAGCATGAACAAATTCATTCCATTTTCCTTCTTTCTCTCACTCTTTGATTTACTGATTTTTTTGGCTTTGTACAGACAGGATGTCTAGGATCAGAATGGAAAACCAAAGGCAGTTCCTGGCAGCTGGCAGCTATACCAGCAGAGCCCTCCAGCTTCACACCAGGGCTCTCTTGGGCCAGAAGGCGCCCCAAGTCCAGGGCCAGAAAGGCAACTGGGCAAGCGTGCTGACATCCTGCTATGTCTACTTACAACTTTGGACTTGAAGTCCTCCCTGTGGTTTATGCTCCTTTAGTTTCACCAAAACGATTGATCAATTATCATCAAGGAAAGGGGATTTAAATAATACTGAGCCCACTATTTCAAAGAAATGTTGCTTTCTGAGTCATATATCATATCACAATTTTTACAAGGGGGTGGTGGTGAATAGTTTAGGATGACAGATAAATAAGCATGTAGCTGCTCCAAAGACCTGCATAAGGTGTACAGTCGGAATGTTCTTCCGTATGAAAGGTACCAGAGTAAGAGACGGCGGACACTCACTACACTGTCAGCAAGTATGCCAGTGCTTACTTTCACTGTGTACTTTAAGATTTCAAATTATAAGTTATGGGTTGTTCACATAACAGCTTTTACTTCTATGAAACTGGGTAAACAAAGCTTCATTTGTTTTAGCGGCTCTCTTACAACGCTCTGTAATCACTGTGTCTTATCTTTCGGTTCCGTTTATGGCCACGACAACAAAGTGCTCCCCTCGAACAATGATACCATTTTGTTTGAGACAGAGTTTCTACGCTTCCATTTGGTGTCTGGCCTTTTCTTCCAATACCTCACAGGAGCCTTCTATGACCGCCTTCCCACGCCCGCACACAGCTGTTTCTCTGCTTCACTCTGCTTCATAAAGCACCTGGCCATTGCGTCCATTGCCCAAGTGATGTTAAGTTATTTATTAAATCACGTGGCAAAATCAAGCACCCACCAGAAACCACAGAGCAGAAACCACAGCCTGCACTCTCTGATACTGCTCTCCAGTCAAGTTATTTGAGCAGCCGTTTTCAATGTATTTGCCTATTGTCACATTTTTAAACCTAGCCACAGTCCACGTGCAAGAGCTTTCGGAACATTTTCTGTGTCCTCAGCCTTAGTTCCGTAGATAGTACATTCTAGTCAAATTCTGGGATATCAGTTTAATACCTTAATTTTTTTCAAGATTCTAAGCAAGTATACTGCATTTCTGATAATCTTTGTAATATTTACAAATAAAACATTAAACAAAACTTTTATGTGTTACCATCTACTAGACCAGAGGAAAGAAGAACTTACTGCTAGAATAATTTTTGCCAGTTTAAGGCTGAGTGGGTCTGAACCAACATCGACTAGTTTATACAGAGTCTTCAGGAGAATACTTCTTCTCTTGAATTTATGTCCAAGCATGTGTCCTTCCTCTAAAGCCTGATGAAGTTGTGTGCAAGCAGCGCACATCATTTCAATGTTTTCCTCTGTCAGGGCAAAGAGAGGGAGGCGGCACTTATTATTAAGGTCAAGTTCTCAAGTGTGTCAAACACAGACAGTGTAAGTAAAAACCCCATAATTATTTCCCTGGACATCTTCAAATTCCTGAACTATGCTTTTTCCACTTTCTTATCATTTCTATTAACCTGATTTCTTTTTCACTTTGTCAATCCATCTCCTACCAAGTTGACTTACTTACTAATCAGTCAGCTTATCGAGTACACGTGATCTGTTCAGGAGAGTTCTGAAGAATGGAATTGTACCTGTTTCAGCTGGTCTCCCTTATTCCGAAAGCCCCCACCTCAGCCAGGGTTCTGTTCAGGCTCATGGAAGCAGACTGCTTGCCCCTCCATCTTCAGCCCTTTGGGGCACAGTTCTACTGGTCTAGAATGTTCTTTTCCTCCTCATTCCTACTGATTTGGGTCCTTCAAGGCTCTCTCAAGGTCCTGGTTCATCCAGAAAAGGTGCACTAGTCCACATACAACAAATCTCATTTTGTACTATTATTTCTCACATGTGTGTACATGTATGTGGTGCTATGTGCCAAGGGCTCTCAAACACATGTCATGCTTTGTGAGCGGGAATCCTGTCTTACGCACATTTGCATCCATTGTGGGTGGCGCAGTGAGAACGCTGCACTGACAACCTGCAACGCAGTGTAATGCATTTCTGTTTTCTAATACATCGTTGATTGAATCGATGATCAATACTTTTCTGAGAAGAATGCTCATCATCTGAGAACAGAGGGCTCACACGGAACAAAATCTCAAAATGTCACCACACCCACCATGATTGAGGGATGGGTTATTAGAAAAGAGGAGAATAAAAAAAGAGGACTTCTGATAGAATTCTGAGAAAAGCAATTTTTAAAAAAAGTGGCAGCCATTCCAATAGGCACACAAGGAAGAAAGGCAGCAACATGAAATGGGAGGAGAAATAGAAAAATCCAAGGTCTAAGGCCTTCAGTTGAAAAATATTATCTTTGATAGATTCCATCACGAAATTTAAAAGTAGGAAACCAATCTTAAATAAATACCATAATGTGCTCTTAAAAGCCCACATAGAGGAAGTGTGTGCCTGCAGAAGGAAATGACTCAGGCCATTTTTAGCTCTTTTCAACAATAACATCTAAGAAAAAGTTTTAAACCTCAATGGGTAAGCAACCTTCAATGCCTTTCAGTTATGCACTGAAATAAATGAATTGATGGGAAATGACTTGGACTAACTTTAAATAAAGGGAAAAACCTGAGCTATTATAAAAAAAACATTTTTGTTGTTTTATTCTTCTGTGACTGGCAGTTTCTTCATGAACTGGAGGCCAGGCCACTTTCTGGCAGTGGGTGTAGACTTCAACACATTTTCCTAATACTTCCCTCCACAAAATCCTCAGCCTGGTGGGCTCTCCCCAAGAGTATCTGTGTTAGTTTAAAAGAAATTTAAAAGGAAGGCTCAAGGACCAAGTGTTAAACTATTGATCACATTAACACTTTACACTATTCAGTTTGTTATAAATACTGTTATAAATACCATATAGCCTCAGAGACAACTTGAATCCAAGAGCTAACAAGGTTCTCAAGGGGCTAAAGCCAGTGGATGAAAGTAGATGAGCAGTAAAAACAACATCCTCTCAAACATTCCCCCATAAGATACTGATTAATTAGAAGGGGGGGTGGATAGAGATTTTACAGTGGAAAAACCTGGCAGACACCACATTTCTCAAGTGACCCAAGTTTATATCACAATCAGTCATGGACCAAGTCAGCTTCACACGCCTCCTGGGGGGATACCCTGGGGCACGGCACCGCTCATCCCATGCACTTGCCTCAGGTGTCCAGCCTCCATCTATCAGTAACTGTGGGAAAGTACCAGACAGATCCAATTTGCAAGGTGGCCTATAAACTCCTCAAATATGTCAAGATCATGAAAGAGACTGACAAATAATTGGAACTTGTGATCTAGGATTTTCTTTTCTCTATAACAGAAATTGTTAAGATAAGTGGCAAAAATCTGGATAGGATTCACATAGTTCTATACGTTAACTTCCAGATAGGTAACAGAATGCCCTTGTTTCTAAAAATACACACCCCAGTACTTAGGGCTATGGGACATCATGTGGACAACTTGTTCTCAGAGGGTTTTAAAAAAGGAAAAAACAACGTGCCTGTGTGTTGAGGAGTGCGGTGTAGGGGAAAAGCGTAAGGAGGAGAGGAGGGGAGAGAGAGAATGATGAAGCAAATGTAGTAAAATATTAATATCTGGGAACCTGGGGGAAGAACATACAAGATTTCTTTGTATGTTCATACAAGAACATACAAGTATTCTTGCAACTTTTCCAGAGGCCTAAAATTACATCAAAATAAAAAGTTAAAAAAGAAAAAGAATCTCAAAGGGTCAGGTAACCCAGCCCTGCCCCCTTTTGCTGCTCTTAAAGCTGCCCACGGAAGACACGTTCCTTCTGAGGAGGGAGATTCATCCACATTTCCGGTCCCATGCTCCTGTTGACGCCTGTTGGACCCGTCTTGAAATCCTTCAGGCTGAAGACTTGCTCCATGATGGGCCTCTGCCAGTAGCACTTGTGCCTGCTGCTGTGTTCTTCCTAGTACCCTTTCTTTCCAAACTCTTATCCAGACTAACTGCTCTCCTCACCAGTCTTTGCACACATCTCCTAAAACAAGGGCTGCCGTGGACGTGGCCCACTAACAAGAGAGTGAAAATGAGTACCTCCAGATGGGACAAAGTCATTCACTCTCACCCTCAGGGATCTGAGCTGCAGAAGACTGTGGTAATGATCTAGTTTTGCTTGCTGCTCACCTGGCAGGCGAGAGTCCGACAGAGCACAGATTAGGTGATTCCCCAAGGCCATCTGTCCAGGGCTCCCTCGTTAGCCATGAACACAACTAGGTGCCTACAGGGAGCCAAGGTCATTGGAACCTTTTAGGAAGTAGGTCTTTCTGCATGACTTTCCTGTTTGGCTTGGCTGTTGGGGGGCACTCATTTACCTAAGGCCCCTTCCTGTGGCTACCATGCTGCTTTGCTTATCCAAGAGACACTCAAGCCACAGTTCCCAGTGAAGGCCTATTGGGCGCTGTGTGTTAGGGGCTGAGCTCAGCCCTCGGGCCATCACTGCAGCTTCCCCAGAGCCTGTTCCAACTTCAGAAATGGGCTCCCCAGCAGCAGCAAAGAGGGAGAAGGGTGGCAGGGGGTGTTCTGACAAGATTCCCACAGGTCACTTTTTTTTTTCCAATTTTTTTATTTAATTATTTTTCAAGTACAGTTTTCTGTCTATTACTCCCATCCCATCCCACCCCCCATCCTCCCCCCTCCCTCCCATTTCCACCCTTCTCAGTTGTTGTCCATGTATCCTTTATATAGGTTCCTCTAAATCCCTCCCTTATTTCCCCTGAAATTCCCTCCCCTCTCCCCTCTGGTCACTGTCAGCCTGTTCTCTATTTCAGTGTCTTTGGTTATATTTTGCTTGCTTGTTTGCTTTGTTGTTTAGCTTCCCACAGATCACTTTTCCAGGGACCTGCTGATCGTGGGCCTTCCCTGCTGGGCACCCCAGAGTGCCAGGGCACTTCCAGCTCTGAGTGACTTCTCTAATGGGTGTGCTCAGCCTAAGGAGAGTAGGACATGCACTTTTGGATCTAGAAAACCAGGGGCGCGCCTGCTGGGGATGCCAATCTATGAGACTTAGTCAGAGTTTCGAAGACCTGAAATGTTTTAATCTTTCACTTTCTTGCTTAACTGCCACCCTAAAGAGTTCAAATGAGCATTTCCTTGGGCAGAATGGGTGATGGTTAATGTACATGCCAAGGGGAATTTTAGAACTAGAGTCTCTTGCTGCATGTACAGTATAATTTTACTCACTAAAAATTAGGTTTGCACATACTATTTAATACACACAGTCCTGGGTAAATAAGTAGATGATGTCATTTGTTTTTGAACATGTTCACAGAAGTGATAGTCAAAGTATACTAAAAATATCAGGACAACGGAGACATATAAATAACCACAGATATTTTTGATTTAAAACAAAAACTGATTTTTATTACCTTTTTCTAATTGATGCAAAATTGGCACTATCCTTGTATTCCAAAAGATGTCATCCACCTCCATTTCCATATCCTTTTCTTGCGAGTCAGCGTTTGAAACTGCAAAGGAAACCCAGGGCAGGAGAAAAAGCATTGAAAACAGAACTATGACTGGAGCACCATCAAAAGTCTTTGCTATTTATCACTAAAACTAATAAACTCTAGAATTAAATTATACTTGGCTCCCAAGCTCAACTAACACTAATTAGGACTATATGTCTTCTGATCAAATCACCCCAAATTAAACTCAGATAAGATAATGTAAAGATATCAGAACTTAAAACTCTGATTGGGATACTTCATAAAAGCTTCAGCTTTGTAAACATTGAAATTATCATCAATAAGGCAAACGATTTTGAGTTATTTTTACTTAAAGGTATCCCTCTGTAATGTAGAATAAATAAAAAGCCATAGATGTGTAAAGAATAAAAATCTTGAAAATGTTGAATGAAAAGTTTCCTAAAAGGGAGACCTGCAGGGATTTTCTGTCCTAGATGGAATAAAGTGTCCACATCACCAGGGACTGATTTTGCAGCAGACAGTGGGACAAACCTGGGCTTTGGGTGCTGACCAATCTCACTTCAGATTCCAACTTAGTATTGATGCAGTGGGTGACCAAGGGCTGATTTCTCATTCTGTCTGAGCTTCATCAGCAAAACAGAGACCAGATTACTTGCTTTCAGGGTTATGTGAATAATCTCTGACCCCAGCGCCCAGCACCTAATAACACTCAATAAATAGGAATTTCTTTCCTTGATTAAAAAACAAACAGGCCATCACTGTCTGAAGAGTATCAGGCGTGTGATGTGCCAGCCCTCAGGGGCACGTGCTCCCGGGGAATGCGGCTGTAGAGAAGTGACAGCCACCAGTCACCGCGGGCTGCAGATGCAGCAGGCCTGTCTCCCAGTTTTGTAACAACCCTACGTGAGGTTCCCAAACGGTCCCCATTTGCCAGGTAATGAATGTATTAAGTTACCTGCCCAGGGTCAAGTAGCTCCATAGTTTTTGCCCTTGACCTCTATGCTGTTCTGCCCTGCAGCAAATCAGCAAACTAAAAGGTAACTTTGAAGGGAAATGTAAAGCATATTAGAAGCTGTAAATCATGATTACATTTCACCCAGGAAATATCTCAAGATCCGATACACAGTCTAGCTGGAAACGGCCCTCGGGCTGAGTGTGCGGCCCTCGGGCTGAATGTGTGGCCCTCTTCAGGCTGAGTGTGTGGCCCTCAGGGGTGGTGCTGGAGGCACATTCTCGGCTCCCTTCTCGGAAGAGGCACCCAGTCTGTACTGGATCAGGAAAGCCACACCCTCGCATGGTGGACCCGACACCAATTAAGTGACCACACAGTGGGTGCCTGGACCCTTAAAATGTCACGTGATGAGTTACAAATCTTAGGGACAATCAGAGGGTTCCCCAGAGAGAAAAAGAGAGAGCACTGAAAGGGGGTGTGGCCTGTATACATTTAGGTTATTTTAACCACAAAAAGGGCAAGCTGAGGAGGGAGGCCTGTAAAGAGCACAGGTCCACAGTCACCATCTGGGCTTGAGTCCCAGCTCTGCTGCCCAGTAGCTGGTTCTGGTTGATTTTGGGCAGGTTGCTTTGCTTTTTCTCTGTAAAATGAGATGACAGTGGTCATCTTAAGTATTGAGATTATGGGTTATCTCAATTTCTTTTCTGTGCTCTTTTGTATTTTTCAAAACTTCTAATACATTTGTATTACTTTTGAATAGAAAATATACAATGCATATTAAATTTTCCAAGCATGCGGTAATGATGCAGAGAGGCAGTTACCACCCAGCACACAGCCTCCCACCCCCCCTGCACTCCCTGCTGCAAACAGCCACTCCCAGTTGCAGCAAGCTCAGGCTTGCCTTTTATTAAACCTTCCTAATATCAGGAGGGGCTGGTGTACACTAGGCAGGAAGAGCACTCGAGAAGCAAAGTAGACAAAAGGCATTGTCAAAAAAGCTATAGCTAAATAGTGTAGGTGCTGTTAATAGTTTTAATTGCAAGGTTTTACATAGTCTGTCTAACCCATAAGCAAGAATTCACCATAAAACACAGAGTTGAACTGGACAAAATCAGCCCAGATCTTCCAGATCTTCTTTGGACAATTGTTATCCAAAGCCTTTGGGTCCAGATGTGGTTTGGGATTCAGAAAATTTTTAATTTTCATGAGGCAATAGGGTACATACACTGCATATTACATACCACCCCAGTGGTCTTTGGGGCAGCCCCCCTGTAGCAAAACATGTCAATATTCACACTAGTGAATCAAAGACTACATTGGCCTCGGATTGGTACAGGTCAGGCATCGTCACTGAATGAGTTTGAAACAGATTTCAGCTTTCAGAGCTTTCGGTATTTTGGAATGGCAGATAAAGGATTGCAGACCACCACCGCAATCTTTTGGATCATTACTTTCATGAGTCTGCACTAACTTTGATAAATTGCGAATATGGACTCTAAAAGTAAACATGAATATTCAAGCAGTATAAAAAACATAGTTGTTCATATTCTCAGCTATGTGACATCTTCAAAGTCCAAAGTCTATGAATAAAACCAACATATATCAAAGGAAAAGCTGAAAGACAATGCCATAAAATAATTTAATTAACAAATATTTATGATGCACTTAAATTTACTAGAAATACAAATTTTAAGTCCAGTAAGTTCAAATCAGCCTTTTTACCTTCTATGCAATATACTCCTCAACAGAATAGTGCCGTGAGAAACCAGGGTTATCGACTCTTCCCTCGAGACAAACAGAATTGGTAATATGCTCACCCCAGGAAGAGTTAATTTACAGGGCTGAGCCAGAAATCACGGAACAGTTTATTTAACCTTCAGAAAGGAAAGTCCCTCACAGGCCCTTCTGAATGTTTCTAAGATTTGTTTCTTCTCAGACAGAAGTTAGCTAGACACTACAGCATAAGGGTTTGCTTTCAACTCTCCTAGGCACCCTTGCGTGAGTCTCCAGCTCCAGCCTCTCCGCATCTCCACCCTCACAAACCTTCTCCAACTCTGCCCGCCACGTGAATCCCGCTGTATGTACTACAGCAAGTCAGTTTCTATTAGAGAAACTGAAGCCTAGAATCCTATGATTACTTTTTAAGAGCCACAAAAAATAAAGTTTGTCTCGGTTTTGGGCAACCACCTAGCATTATAGAAAGCACTTTTATCTATGTTTGCTAAATATAAAAATTATGATTCAACAGGAAATTGGGTAAGTCAAGCAGACATTTCAGCATGTTTTTTAAGATTTTGCTGTCTCAGTGGTTATAGTTCTTAACCACAGCTTGCGCTCTAGACACAAAAACTTGACACAATGTTTATTGGCTGCTGTTTTTAGCATGTAGATGTACAACGCTCAGCAACAGTGCTGACGCGGAAACCAGTCCACCTAGGATTTCTCATTGGCCACAGAAGTCATTTTATCTCTAAGAAATTAGTGTTGAAGATAATAAAATATTCTTTGAACCTAATATTAGTTTGGTTTTGTGAAATTTCATGTATGCAATAAAAGTACAAAGAATATAACAAACACCTGCATGTCCAAAACTACTTTGGTCAAATATTAACTCTATTTTCATTCTCCTTGTTTTAAAGAACCGAAACGTTACAGATACACTTGGTGCCTGTTGTGTGACTCCCCCACCTGTCCCCTCCTCCCTCTCCCTCCAACAGTTGCTACCATTCTAAGTCAGGTGCTTATTTTTGTTTTTATCATGCTTGACTTTACATGTTTACAACATAAACCTGGATCCATAAAAAACATATATTATTTTTGCAACTTAATTTTCATGTAAGGTTATGCTTACACTCATTTCACTCAGTACTATAAATATGGCCAAGTTCATTTTTCTAATTGCTATATTCCATGGCATGATATATTTTGTATCATTTCTAGTCTGCGATTTACAGTGTTACATATTTTTTTTCAATTAGTTTAAACACCCAGAGGGCTGTTATCATACAGTCGCTATAGTTTTACTTAAGTGAGTAATGATTTTAAACTAAAGTTTTGAACTCAGTAACCACGTTGGAGTCAAGTTTTGAAATTTTCCAAACACTACCACAAAATAATTTCATTAAGATTGTAATCTACAGATATTTGAGCTGGGATAATGGTAAGAACAGTAAGACTATTGTGAAGATAATAAAAAGTTATCAAAGTAAATGTTGGCATGTGATCAAGTTGGACAAATTGCCTGGAGTTTTCAAACAGTGAGCCGACATCAGATATTTTCAGTGCAAATGTTTTTCTATGAACAGAGATGCTGAAGGTGAAGGCAGGATGGGGACCTCTGAGAACACGAGCACCTCACCTGCTTCAGTTTCCAGCCTGCTCAGGTCCGAGCTGTTTGGGCACGACGAGGCCCTTGAACGCCTCTTCGCCTGGTCCCTACAAGGAAGAGGAATACACACAGCACTCAGCACAGAACCAACGCGTTTCTCTTTCTGTGAGTGTCGAGAGTTGGCCATATACAGCTTCCAAAGAGACCACAGAGTACTGTTTATAGAGTGGAGTTTGGTAGTTTATATTCTATTTTAATCAACTTCTAATTTTCAACTAAGATTTGTGTTTTGAAAACAAGTCATATTTGTTCAACAATATGAAATATAGTTACTAGAAACAACAAAAATAACTCCAAAGTTTACTTTGCAAATCAAAAAAATTGATTAAGGATATATGCCACAAGAGGTCACTGTTAGAAAAAGAAAGAACTCTGTGCTTGAATCACAAAAGCCTGGCATTTATGAGCTGGAAGCAATCCTCTTCTCCTCCCCTCCCCTCCCCTCCCCTCTCTTCTCCCCTCTTCTCTCTCTCTCTCTCCAGGTCTCTCCCCTCCAAAAAAAAGTTCTCAAATTTGCCAGATGTGTCCAAGGTCACAGAGCAAGGTCAGATCTAGAACCTAGGTCTCATAATTTTCAAGCCACTGCACTTCCTACTACATCACAGGGTGTCCTGTTTCCAGTCAAAAATTAAATGTATATTCTCTGAAAATGTTGAATTTTTAGACATAATTTAAATGTTAAAGAAAATGGAAGATACATTCAGGCAGTCTGAGGTGACAAGTATTTTGTGTATCAAACACAAGTGTAATGGATAGCCAATAGCAGGATTATATACCTGCTTTTTTAAAGTTTACATTCAATATAGAAATGGTCCATGAAGGATATAATTTCTCCTCAGCTAGAGCCAATACTTAAAAGTACTTACTTTGAAATATCTACATAAAATTCCAAGGCAAAAAACAAAAAACAAGCACTGAGAGAATAGTGAAAGTTTTAAAGCAAACTTTTATTTGTAAAATATGACATTTGCTATGAAAGTCATAAGGAATGCATATACATGGCCAGGGCTCCCCACGAACATCCGCACGCAGCCCACTGCCCCTGCTGTCTGTGGCATGATTCCCAGTGAGCACTCAGCGCTGGTCTTGCTTGACCTTTACTGCTGACCTTTACTGGGTGGGCTTCTCCAAAGATCATTCTTCCATAGATATGTCCTTTTTCTTTAACACTTGATTTAATACTTCTTTTTATCCTATAAGAGAAAAGATCAAGCTAACCTTCTAAAAAAACATCTAAGTAGTTAATACTCTGAAACAATTACTTTATTTTTATACATATAAAAACAGATCTGGTAGCAAGGTGTTCCTAGGCAATGAAGCAAAGAAATGGGGATGCGATCTTTTTTTGTCAACACTCTCGGAGCTGAGATGTAAATGAAGCAGCTCTCAAAGAAGATAGAAATAAAGGAAATCAATCCTCTGAAAAGACAAAGTTTTTTGGCAGGGTGTGAGGCTGGAAGTTTCCATATGTACCACCCCTAGAAATAACGAGAAAGTGTGCGGACGAGGGGAGCAAGTCCTTCTTTTCATTATTGTTCCAGACAACTGTTGGAATTGAGCAAGATTGTTTTCAGCTAACGGCCTTTCAAAGTCACTGGTCTACCCTCCCTGAGGACACTGCCAGTGATGAAGCTGCCTTCCTAAACACCACATTTGTGTACCCCCATTTCCTAGGGGAACAAACAAGGGTTCTTCGTACCATACACAGAAGTTTGACAGCACTGGGTTCCACTGGTCCTCAAGACCCGCGCAGGACTGGAATTCACTGGGACTGCACAGTACTGTGCCCCACTGCTACAGCGCCGGGATTGAAGCGCAGGCTCTGGGCCCAGCCGACCCAGGTCCAAATTCTGGGTCCAACACTTAACAGTTATGTGGACTTAAGCATGTTATTTAATCTCCTGGCCTTTGTTTTCTTATCTTAAAATGAGGGCAATACCTCTGTTTGGTACAGTAATCGCTACACTTATTTTTTTCTTTAGATTTGAGTCAACAAGCACCTGTCTGAGCGGCCTAGTGCTGGATGTCAGTGTGATACAGAACATACAAGGAGTTGCCCTAAAGGATTTTAAATCTATTATGAAGAACTAAGGGACTTTTTAAATGTAAAATTCCAATGGAGTCTCTATGCAAGTACTAGAATGTTAAATGGAGCAGGCTACAAGAATCAGAGGGATGTTGAGAAGGAAGTGAATGCTGAGAAGAAGTGAACCACAGTGTGGGCCTTAAAAGAATACAAGTTGAACCAGCAAATGACAGGTCTACCCTCAGGAGGAGAGCAGCGTGAGTGAAGGTAGAAAGGGGCAAGTGGAGCCTGGTGCTCAGGGCCAGGGGTGATTGCACTGGGCCAGCAAGGCAGGAATGGAAGGTTTCTGCTGGGAACTATTGGAGACAGCTGCCTGAAACCTGGGGCTGAGTCAATGGACCTAATTCAATGGGCAATGAGGAGTTGTCATTGGTTCTTACACAAGCAAGTGAAGATGAGATTTAGAATGTGCAGTGACAAGAGTATTCAGGAGAGTTGCAGAGAAGTTAACAAGAACGAGTCCTTTGAGGGTGAGAGGGGGACTCTAGAAGGAAGAACACATTCAAGAGATCCTATAAAGGAAAAGTTGATAGGACCTAGTGGTTGATTTCACGCAGAAGAACAAACAGAAGGAGGACTAGGAGGAACAATATGGTAGGGTTGCTACCCCCCAAAATGGGGACATTAGCCCTGGCTGGTGTGGCTGAATGGACTGAATGGCAGTCTGCGAACCAAAGGGACGCTGCTTTGATTCCCAGTCACGGCACATGCCTGGGTTGTGAGCCAGGTCCCCAGTAGGAGACGCGCAAGAGGCAACCACACATTGATGTTTCTCTTCCTCCCTTCCTCCCTCCCTCCCTCCTTTTCTCTCTAAAAACCAATAAGTAAAATCTTTTAAAAATGGGGAGGTTAGGGTGCAGAACAATTAGATGGGTAAAGTAAGTTTAAGTTTTGCCATATTGAGTTTCTGATGAAAAATGGAGCATCTACAAAGGAGATGTGGTGATCAGAAAAAGAGTTCTGTCAACAATCAAAGCAGCACACACAGACCAGGGTCATCAGAGGGCTGGTTCAAAGACTGCACTCCCCGAACAGGGCTGTCAGATGCTCAAGGGAAGAGGGCAGAAAGGGGAAATGGGGTCCAAAGGAAGAAGGGAAATAAAACGCGCTCTCGTGTAGGCCAAGCAACATGTTGTGAAAACAGGCGTGATTATAGGTCCAAGAAGATGAAGAGACTGAGGAAGAATTGTTCAGTCTGGCCAGGGTAGACTAGAAATTTTGGGTTGAGTCAATGGTCTTCAAAAAGAAAATCTCTTCTTGTCTAAAAAAGAAGAGACTAGATGGTCTTATACTCAATGGAAATCTTCCTGTAACTTCTACCCATTGGTCTTGGTTCTGCTACATCAGAGCCACGAGAAACAAATCTTAACCCTTACTGAAAATCCAAATATCTAAGGTGTTGCATTTACCTCTTAAAGCCATCTCCTACAACTTAATAAATCCCATGGCTCTACCACTTACCAGCTGTGTGACCTTGGCTAAGTTTCTTTTACTTAAGCCTTGGTTTCCTCATTCGTGGATGCAGGGGTGGTAAATAATGTTATGCCTCAACATAAGGTGGTTGTGAGAATAAAGGATATAATGTGGAATTGCTTAGCACAGTTCCAGGCACATTAGTGAGTATTTAAGTGTTTACTATTATCACAGCTCTATCACTGGTGTCATTCACAGACTTCTCCAGTCCCTTCAACTCTTCCTCATTTGATATGGTTTTAAATGTTCTCACCAGCCTGTTTAGCCACTCTGAGTGCCAGTTTGTCTGGATCCCTTTTAAAGTCTGGGACCCAGCACTGAGCTAAAGGCATGGCCTGAGGAGCAAAGAGGAGACATTCTAAATAATGCAGCCTAAAACTGTATTAGCGGTTTTGGTGGTCACATCACAGTGTTGGCCAGTTCTTGTCTTTTCTTACACATGCAGCTCATTCTTGTTCATATTCTTAAGCTCATTCTTAATGAGTTTCAGTGTTGTACTTGGTAAAGTGTCTCTGCCTATCAGATGTTTTTAGACCTTAATGCAGTCATTCAGTATAATTTCTCCTCTTCCCAGCTTCTTGGTCCATGTTGTTAAAGACCATAAATTTTTTTTACAATGATTCTGATGTACCAAGGATAAAACAATTCCAGAAATTATTCCTTAAAGGTATTCTGTGAAACTCTTCTTAGAGGTAGAATAATGCCATTTGTTAGTAAAGATAGCTTCATCTACAAATAACAAAAAAACCTAATTCTAATGACAAACTATAAATGAAATTTATTGGCTCATCTAATAAATATATATCTACTTAACCCAAGAGTCAGGCGTTAGGGTGGGTTTCAGGTATGGTGTGATCAGGGCTTTGGCTCCATTTTTGCACTGTCTCAGGTCTGCCCTTCCTGTGGTTCCATCTGCAATTAGGTTGGAGTCCTGAGGAAAGCAGCCCACATGTTTTGGTGCAAAAGCAAGGCCTTCATATCCCAGTTATTGACAAATGTCCTATGTTTCACTCCAAAAAATCAGAATCAAAATAAAATTTTGTAGCCAAGGCAATGCCCTACACAGACTAAGTTACAAATGCTCATCCATGAACCAGTCACACTAGCAACATCTCCTACTGGACCAAATATACAACAAAGATAAAAATATGTTTCTTTAAAACTATTCTCAAATTCAGATTTTGTTACAATTCAGAGAGTTCTTCCAATTATTAAGACTAAGGTTTTTTAGTCAGGGGTCAGCGAACTTTTTCTGAAAGACCCAGACAGCTTGTATTTTACACTTGGTGGGGCAAGTGGCAAAATGGAGGCTGCTACGTAGGTACTTTTGTAACCATTTAAATGGTAATGATTGAAAAATGTATAAACAGTTCTTGTCTCAAGGCTGCAGCAGCAACAACAACAAAAGTAGATGAATGGCCAAATTTGGCTCCCAGGCTATAGTTTGTTGAGCCCTGCTTCAGAGCAATAACTAGATATTGAGAAGTAAACTGTAAACTAAGTGGAAGAATTTGGAATTAAGGGAAAAACAAAGGAGACATTTATTTCTATTTGGGAAAAATTTACATGTTCAAATGGAAAAGGAAATTTTAAAAGACGATTATGATAGAAAGAAAACTTGGCAAAATTTTGAGCTAAGATTTCCTTACACTAAGAAGATGGCACTTCATTTTTAGAATTAGACTTGAGTGTATAGATTTAAGTCAGGTAGTAAATATCTCAGACTATGAGGCCACACAGTGTGGCATATCCAAATGGTTGTAGCACAACCACTCAAACTCTGCCAGTGTAGTGTGAAAGCAGCCATAGACAATAGGTCAATCAGTGTGGGTGTGTTCCAATAAAACTTTATTTACAAAAACAGACAATGAGCGGGATTTAGTCCATGGGCCTTAGTTTGCTGACCCCTGCTTTATAGTCTTACATTATTTGACTGAGATTTGGATATGCCACCAAGGGGTGGTGGTCCCTTCATCATGTCTTTATAGCCTGAAGCACCAGATACATAGTTTCCAGCACTCTGTCTTAACATGAAAAACAGAATTCTACTTCACAGTTACATACAAACAAGGAAACTAAAGAACATGTTTTTAAAGGAATGTTCCTAAGATCAAAATTTTAAGAAAGTCCTCCAATGTATCTACAGCATTCATCAGTTTATGGCCCAAGATTTAAAATACATACATTTATAGGTTATACACATGCTCTAAGTGCCTTTTTCAGTAGTCACTAACTGGTTATTATTCAAGTTCTATACACACATACTTGATTAGACATTGCGTGGTAGCTAACCATGCTATCTTAGCTTAGTTAGGTTTAAATTTCCTTAGCTTAGAGTAAAAGCCCACAGTGTCACACTCCCCTTCACCTTCAGAGCTTCACAGTTTGAGGGAACCTCATGGGAAAAGCCCTCGTAGCTTCTCATCGCACACTCCAAGAACTTCAGCACAGTTGCTGTGGCTGCCCTCTCCCACAGTGCGCGTTGCTGTGCAAACTCACTGACATCACCATCGCCCCACCAGACCTGCTGCAAATGTTTCCCAGTGGTCACCTCAGTCCCGGGCCCTCCCTCCTCCGAATGTCACCCACTGCTGCTAGTCACTCCTCTGCTGGAGCCTCTCCACCGCCCCCCGCAGTCAGGGCTCCTGCTCTGCCAGGCCACCTGCCTTTCTTTGAACTCGTTGACAAGTCAAATCCTCTCCCCCATCTGCTTATGCTGCTCCTTTAGCAAAGTACACAACACTTTCCCCCTGTTGAAACTCAGGCTTGGGAGGCACCCCACACCCTCAAACCCCAGGAAACCTTCCATGATTTTCAGTCAGAATCAGGTGCTCCCACCTCCACACGCCCAGGTCTTTCTTCCAATTCTCCTTTCCTTCCACTGGCATTAGAGAAATCATTGTGTGCATACAAATCACCTAGATATCTTATAAAATGCAGACACTAATTCAGCAGATCTGGGATGGGGCCTGAGATTCTGCATTTCTAATCAGCTCCCAGGTGAGGTTGACACTGCCCTTCAGGGACCACACCCGAGCAGCCAAGCCAGATGCATTTGTGAACTCCTCTTGAAAAGGGGCCGTTTCTACATCTCCCGACTCCCAGCACAGGGCTTTGCTCATCAAGAAATGCTTACTGCATGAAAACTGTCGAAAAAGGTGGGATGCTACCAAATCTTCCTGGCCAATGACTGTCTTTTCCAAATTAAAACAATTTCTCAGCCACAGTTTCTCTTTCCCTTCAATTTCTTAAAAGAATAATGACTTCATTGTTTTTTTGGAAAATGATATATTTATTATTAATTTTTAAGGCTAGGCAATGTAAGAAAGTACAAAGGAAATGGTAAAAAATCACCCAGGATCCCACCATTCAGAAATAAATATTGTCAATATGTAGTAAACATCATTCCAGACATATTTTGTGTAAATTCTGATAAAAAGGTAAAAGAATGAAAGAACAGAAGGGGAACTTGGAGGAAGTGCAGGTAAAGGATACACATAAATGGGATCGCAGTACATGTCATTGTAATTTATAAGTATAAATTTTACTTGAGTTTAACAGAGAAACAGAAACTGAAGCGAAGTGAAGGAATTGTAGAACTTCAGATGAATGAGTCTTCCCAAAAGATTTTAGTTTCTAAAAGATTTCTCTGAAGTTAAGAAAAAAATAATGAAAAACATTAGGATGCTGAAACCATTCTTTTTTAAACAGTACATTTCCATTTCAGGCTGTAGCTGCTGAAAAATCTACTCCCTGCTATGAAGTGAAGTAACCGGCACTCACACTTCCTCCCAAGTGCTGGCTCTGATCGTGGACGTTACTATGATGTCACCGAGGATCCCGTCCCATGGCCATCTTTTCCAGAGTTGTTTAGTTTCGGTTCAATATGAAAACAAAGTTGATACTCACCACAAAGGCTCCTACCATAGCTTCTTCATTTCTGAGCTTTGAATTTTGACTCACCATTTTGTTGCCTAAGGGTTTTTCTAGAAAGTGCATGAGTACTGCAGTACCCAAGTTCACTCACATTTGAAAATGTCTGATGCCTTTTTTACTGAAGGCTGGCCATGCAATTGTTGAGTTACAACTCTTACACTTAGGACTTCATAGACATTACTCTACTGTCTTCTAGCCTTGGGCAATGCTTAATAAAGCCAGAGGCAGCCTGCCTTTTTCTCCTTTTATGTAACTGCTTGCTCAGCCTGTGTGGCCAGAGGAGATGTGTTGCATTTATCCCCCCAACAGACAATTACTAATTGAGTGTGTGCATGTACTGGGTAGCCTTCCAGTGCTGAGCACTGTGGGAAATGGCTCTGTACGGATCACTGCACATCAGATTCTGTTGTGACACGATGTGTCCATGTGAGCTTCGGATTCAAATCTTTATCTCAGGAAGTTGTCTTCTGCTTTATGTCTTAATATTTTTCCAGTTTTCTCAGTGGGTTGTTGCAAATATCAAATGAGTTAATGTATGGAAATCACTTGGAAGTGTGCCTGGCACTTATTTCAAAGTAAGATAGTACTGGGAGCATGCGCAGCAGGAGGAAGAGGATTCTCCCCTTCAGGAAAACGTGTCAGGCCACCCATGCTCATCTCAGTCTCGCTAGGCATTTTCCTCTCTTCATGTTCATTTCTTTGGGAGTGATTTCCTCTAGCCTGTCCACTAGATCTCATTGCATTTCCAACTGTTTTTATTCTCATTTTTTATCTCTAATGTCGCTTTCTCCTCCACATTTGTATATTTTCTTTCATCTCTGAAAATTACAAGCATGCTTTTAATCTCTTGATGTAAAATTATAATTTCTAATTTGAATTCTTATCATCCAAGTAAGAGCTCTTTTTTCCCTTTTTTAAAAAAACAGATCAATAACATTATCTTTAATTTCCTTGAGGCTATGAAAAATTGTCTTAACTCTCCATTTTCTTCATTTTTTCGTTAGGTTCTTTCCATACCTGTGCTCCAGTCCCATGATAACTCCTGTCCTAACACTATTTATCTTTCAACAGAGCCGTATATTTGTTGAATAATGAAAAAGGGTCCACAGAGAGAGAGAACCAAAATACATGTACCTTCATTCCCCAAGTCTGTTATTTCTTATTTGGAGTGTGTGTTCCCTTGGTTTGTGTGTAGCAGGTTGCTGTGGCTCACATGTTATGCTCCTTGAATTCTGACCATCAGACTACTCTCTTCCATACACACACACACACACACACACACACACACTAGATGGCCCACAGGGCCCACAGAACATGTCACCCTCAGTTTCTCCCTCCCCAGTTGCTTCATGATCTGGATCTCTGAGGGGGTCTTTACAGTGGCTTCTCCCTTCTCCAGTGGCCTGCCCACCTTAGATCTCATTTCTTTCATTAAAGACTATTGGATACACCTTTCTGAGTTTACAGACTCGGTTTTACTGAAACCTGTTTCTTGCTCAAGATCTGAGGAGGTATCTGCTCTCAAATTACCTCTTGTTTTCATCTACAGTTCATCGAGTCCAACAGGTGAACTAGACTCTTTTGGTTGCAATATTCCAAGTAACAAATACCTAATCTGAAGTACCACAAGCTGTCCCAGTCAAAAGAAGTAAATAAAAGAAAGAAGAAAGGTAAGAAAAGAAAGAGGAAGGAAGGAAAGAAAGGAGGGAGGGAGAAGAATGGAAGGAAGGAAGAAGAGAGAGAGAAAAAAAGGAAAAGGAATATATTGGCTCAAAACAGAGCAGTCTAGAATGTGGATGTGGTGGCCTCAGGTACAGCTGGATCTAGGGGTTTAAATGGCATCCTTGAACTTGGTCACTATCTCCATTCTGTTAGTTTATACATTGGCCACTGTTGGCTCCAAGATAACGTCATCTTTATAGCTTATAAACTTGGAGAAAGAGCACTTTCCCTAAGGCTTCAGCAAAAGTACCAGGAAAGAAGTCCATTGGCCTTGCCTGGATCACGTGCCCACCTCTGAACCAAGTGTTACGGCCAGTGGGTTGGAGAATGCTAAGTAGCCAGCTCTGGGCCACTTAACCACCTCTCGGAAGAGGAGTAGGGAAGACGGGGACAGCCCTCCTCCACAGATGGACTGAGCAGGATTTAATATACAACGCAAGACAGCCTACTTCCCAAAGCGGGAGAGGTGGCATGAAGGCAGTTATGCAGTGTGAAGTTTGCTTCATGTTTTGTAGTTTGGGGTTGGTACCATTTTTTGTTTGTTTGTTTCATTGATGACATTTATGTCTCTGTTTCTTATTCTTTGTTGCTTTGATTGGGTTTCTGCAGAATACCTTTGCTTTGCCATCTTTAACCAAAAGCCCTCTTTTCTTTTTTCTAAATATAATTTTTATTTAATTCTTGTTCAAGTACAGGTTTCTGTCTTATATTCCCAACCCTGCCCGCCCCCCCACCCCATGCTCCCCGCCTCCCTCCCCTAAAAGCCCTCTTTTCTTATTTTTGACTCCAATAATACTAACAGCACTTGATGGTTTAAATAGATTCCTTTCAAGGCTTATTAATTATTCTAACTCCTATGCTGAGAGCTGGGAGGATAGAGAAGTGAAAAAGCACGGTTATTTCCATATCACAGATGAAAACACTGAGCCTCCAAAATTGTCAAGAGACTTGCTGAAGAGCATACAGAGAAGTCACATGGCTGGGACAGTAACCACGTCCAGGGACTCTGCTCCCAGCAAAGACTCTCGTCTCTCTGCCACTGACTGCTCCTGGCCTTTCCTCCTAAAAATTACATTTCCAAACCACAGTAGTTTGAACAACATTGACACAGAAAACCTTACAAGGTTTTTAAGCAGCTGTATAAAGGATTTCATCAGATTGAGCCACTGGATGGAGAGATGAATGGACAGATGAACGGAAGGAGATTTATATACCTACGGGGGTTGGAAAATTAGGTCTACAGTTTTGAGTACAAAACACAGGGTTAATAAAACTACTGTAATAATCATAACCCGCATGCCTTTTTCCAAACAGACAGCCATAAACCTACTTTTGCCCACCCCCATACACATAGTTTAATGAAAGCTGTTTTCAATCCATATAGCAGAGAGAAAATGGAGTGCCGCTGAAGAGCAAGCCTGCCAAACTTTCAATGAATCCTTAAACGAACACACAGAGACTGTTGTAATTGGCACACTGTTTTAAGACGATAATTTGTTAAGTGCTTGAGAGTGTGTTCTCTTTCGGAAAGTTAAATAGTTCCCCAAGACTGTGTTTGCAATAATACCTTGCTTAACAAATCCTTTTCCATCACAACCAGCACAAAGTTAAACTCCTGTCCACCCCATGCCTGCGTCATCGATAATCTGAGTTAAGGCCGTGCAAGTCGATGCTGTTGCACTGAGATATCCTGCTCTGTTCTCCCCGCAGCGCGAGCTCCCAGCATGGGGTGTAAGGACCCTGCACAGGGTGCACGTCCACACTCCTGTTCCCTCTGCACTCTCTGCTCCTGCTCCTCTCCACCCGCTGTCATCTCACCCCTCCCCCTGTTCTAGTTACATATTCCCTTCCCTCCCTTCTTCTGACAGCCCAGCTCACTGACAAGACTTCATTTTCCAGTTTATGGGCTAAAGATTAAAAAAAAACACATTAATGGAGGGTAAGGCTTTAACATCAAAACTGGGAATACTTCATTGCAAAGCAAAGATCATTTCTTGGAATTATTCACTTAAATGTTTACAAGAAATAATTATCAAGTGTCCCAGATTGATTCACAAATGTAATTAATGAAAGAATTGCTAATAGTTTCCATTTGCTGGTTGGTTTTAATTTTACTGTCTAAAAATTTTTTTTGGCACCTCAACAAAATCCCATCCCATGATTAAAGGAGGTAAAGATCTGTAAGGCAAAAATGTTATTAGAAGTTAATCTTGCCAGGGTGTACTGCAAACCCAACTCAGACACAATCATTACATGATGCAAAAGTCATGCTAACAAAATAAAAAGAAAACAATGAGCAATTAGTGCCAATGCCGCATAATTTGGGACAGTCAGAAAGAAGTGCGTTTGGTCCTAACTGATTTCTCCTTTGCTGTTTGTTGGATAAAATAAGTAACTGAAAATGCCTTTGCTGACTCAGACTAGGGGAGACATAATAAACTCTGGCTTGCCAGATTATTCTACAACATCTGAAGGTTTGCAAAAAATAAAATAAAACAAAACAAAACAGCTCTTGTCTGGTCTTCCTAGTCGACTTCAATTACCGTAAGGACGGGTGCAGCAGGATAAACGTTTCCTTTCACTTCAGTGCAGAAAGAAACACAAGTGCTCTGGCTGCCTTTCATGTTAAAGCTCTGAGGTCTGCAGTCTGTTCTTACTCACCAACTGGAAAAGATTTGTTGCAGTGGCCAGTGCGATGTTTTGTGCTCAACTCCCAAAGTCCCAATTTGAAGTTTGTTCTCTTCCACTTAAGGAGACATTTCATTTTTCCTTTCATTGAAAAAATGTTCTGAATGCAAAGTGACATTACAAGGACTGCTAGGTTGCCTAATATAAATCTGGCGTGTGGGACACTCTTCGGGCCATGTCAGCAGACAAGGTCAGTTCCCCTAAACTAATCAGTGACCCAGCAGCCAGTTCGGGGAACAGTTTGAAGAATGTAACATGTGTATAAACCAAAGTCAGGCCTGAAATCTAAAGTGAGGGTAACAAGCTCTTGGTCTTAAAATGGCCTGTGGAATGTAATCTTGTTAGGCAAATTTGAACTGGGCAGTTGTCCATAATGACCCAATGGAAAGTCAGAGAAAAATATCTTTGAGTGACCCTGTCTGGTACAAGACCTTCTGCCTTTCTTAGCATCATTAGTGACTGGGACTAGAAAACAGAGCCTGCTCGCACCCTGGCGCCCAGTTACTCAAGGCTACCTTGGGAAAACAAGAGGTAAGAGTCCAAGTGGCCTATACAATAAACATTTCTTACAAATCCCTAATGTGGTAGGATACTTGCTCCCATTTTTTTGGCAAAGCCCTAAAAAGCCCAATCTAGGAACAGAGGATGAACTTAGGGGTTCCCAGATAGGCAGGGGGAGGGGAAGGGAGGATGAAGGTGTTGGTGAGAACTGGGGTTAAAAAGCAAGTTCTGTCTAGGAACATCGGATGAAATAAAGTTAATTCCTAATCATTCATTTTATGTGGGATTAGTAGAGGGATTGTGTCATAACCAGAATCCACAGGACTCTCCTTTTTTAGCTATTAGTTTGCAAAATAAATATTCTATTGGAGAAAAAAATAAATTAAATGTCTACTCTTTTGTGGAGTTAACAATAGTAAGCTAACTGAAAGGCAGCTAATGAGGTGCCAGCCCAGGCAAGAATCCCAAACGACATAAACAGAGTCATCGGTCGTCACTCAACGGCTGGAGCAAAGCCTCTTTTCTGACAATCCTACCAAAGCAGCACATTGGCAACCATGGATAGATGTTTCCTAAGGATTAAATGGAGAATCATGTAAAACCAACTCCCCTTAGCTGTGAGGAGAAATCTTTCCTGCTCATGTATCATTAACTCAACATTTGCTGTCCACAAAAGAGAAAATGCAAGCCAGCCATCTACATAAGATAGAAAACAAACGGGCAAATGGCATTGTTATCCTCACCAGGAAATGAAACAGGAAGAATACTGACCCTCCACTTCCGAGATGAGATGACGAGGATGCTGTCCCCTCCAACAGCCCTTGGTCCTTGACTTCGCTGAAGCCTCCATCCTCAGTTAGCTGAAGCGCCCGGCTCTCCACGAGGCCAACAGCTTTCAATTCCGTTACATGAATCCCATTGATTTTCATCAGAGAGCCCCCCATCCTGACTGTTTCTTTGGATTCCACTGCCTTCTTTCCTGGAATAACCAAGGAAATGTTTTGTTAAAGCATTTCTTCTTTTAGGAATCACCATCTTTCCATATTTTTTCAAAGAATTTACACAATTTAAAAATTATGTATTACTTATAACTAAGTCTGCAACTCTATGGATAAAACCTCCCTGGACATATGACACCACAACCCTATTTTAGGCTTGATATCATCAATTCAGCAGGTGAAAATGAATGAAATCTTCGTTCTATTAATTTGTGGTCTACCTAAGGCAAACACTTGAATTTAGATTTATCATCTACCTAAGTCCACATACTCTGCATCCTATACAATAACCCCTACTCGTAAGTTTGCTCACAAAAGCTAGTAATTTTTGATTCAAAAAGTATTTATTGACTACCCTCCTGATGTCAGGCACTGTCCTGGGCACTTGGGATGCATCAGTGACCAAACAAAAATCCTGGCCTTGTAGGGTTTACATCCTAATAGGAATATACAGACAATAAACAATACACCATAATAAATAAGGTATATGAGAGAATAAGTGCAATGGAAAAGAGCAAAAGTAGAACAGTGGAGAAGGGTAAGGTGACTGGGAATGGGGCCAGTAACAATTTTGAACAGGGTGGACACGGTAGGCAGACCCTTAAAGGAGGCGAGGCGCCCAGCCGTCTGATGAAGAGGGACGGCGTTTCCAGCAGAGGGAAGAGCAGTTCAGAGGCCCTAGAGCAGGAGTGTGCCTGACACGCTCAAGGGCAGTGGGAGTGGAGTGTGTGAGGTGGAGAAGAGGGGGAGAGGTGACCAGAGGGCAAGGCTGGGTCCTGGAGGCTAGCAGACCATTACGTGAAGGGAGGGGTGCACTGAAAACCCTATAAGGCTGGCTAAAGGGGAATAAGATAGAGTTGCAAACAGATGTCCAGTCACTGAACAGAAACATCTATCTTGTTTATGACTGTAGAATCTTAGACTTATAACACTGTTTCTTCATCAGCCATTGACATCACGCTGCAACTATACTCTAGTCTGTGCTAATTTTTTTTCAAAGGCAGAGGGGGAATGAGCCTCACATAAAAAAAACACCTTTTGTGAACTTTTCCAAAATGACTCAAGACTTCCTCTTCTGCACTTGAACTGACAAAACAGTGAAAAGCAACAACAAAACCACCTAGTATACTGCCATGACCAAGCACCTTGCTTCCAAAACACAGAATTTTAAAGCTGAAAGAAACCATAGAGATTGGCTAGTCTAACCTTCATTTTTTCTGATGAGAATTGAGAACCTAAAAGGTTCAGTGACTAGTTTAAGGTCACAGAGGAAGTTCGGGGAGAGCAGGACTATACAGTAGGAACAGTATAGGCTTCATGTCTCATTAGACTTAGGGTCAAGTACAAGCTGTGTGACGTGGGAAGGCCCCTCAACTTTTCTCTCATCTTCCTCAATGGTCCCCACCCCTTGGGAGTGTGGTGAGAATGAAATGATATGGCCTAGTGACTCACATGACACCAGCACACTCAAAACTGAGACGCTGTCATCATTATTATTAATGGAACTCAAGACTCCGGACTCCTGGTCTGGCCTCTCTCCCTAGCACCATGCTACCTTAAATATCTTTACTGCTGAATCACAAGGCATATATTTTTGTTTCAGATTACAAAGCATCTTTAGCCTGTGCCTATATTTTAGCATTTGTTTCTTTTATTCATTTGCTCCATAAATATTTATTCAGCACCCATGGCTGTGGGCCAGCTGCTGTTCCAGGCACTGCTGGTCCAGTGGGGGACAAGATGCCCCAGTGTCATGGGGCCAGTGTTCTAGGCGGGAAACAGCCAGCCTCACAGGTGAAGAAGGAGCTGCATGCAGACCCTGTATCTTCACAATCTATGGGGTGAGCTGCTAGTCACAGAGAAGAGGTGCCCTGGGGCTCACTGCACTTTTGCAGGACCTCTGCCATTAAGTGAGCATGAGTGTCTGCCTGGCAAATATCTGCAGCACACTGCAGTAATTTTGTCATGGATCACTGGTAAACTTCAAAAGTATTCTACTTCTGGTAGTATTATCCAGCAGACACGGTTCCGTTTCACAGACCTTTCTCTAGCACCTACTATATATTAGACCCTGTTTTAGGCTCTTGAGCTACATAAAGAGAAGAAATCTCTTTACCTGCTGAAGTTGCTCAGTCTAGTAAGGGATACAGAGAAGCAGGCACATGTAAGGAGAGAAATGCAATGGTCTGAGCCGGGTAAGGAGGACAGAGAGATCAGGGGAGTTCTTGAGGGGTTAAGATTTGGTCAGGGAAAGATTCATAGAGGAGGTGGAACCTGCAAAGCATTTTGAAGGGTTAGCAGGCGACAGAAAGGAGTTTTGAGAAGAAGGAACAAAAGCCTCATCAAGTCAGAGCCAGCCTCGCACGTGCACAAGCTAGAGAGTCAAGCGGGGCCCATGCTTAGAAGGGCCCCATGCTGGTGTGATGCTCCGCTGTGGCCACCTTGAGATTCTGAACAATTTTTGAACAGAGAGTGCCGCATTCTCATTTTGCACTAGGTCCAACAAGTTACACAGCAGGTCCTGCACGAGGCTTGAAGCAGCAGGATAGAAGGGTGTGGGGAACTACAAGGAGTTCCACATTGCTGGTGCAAAGATGATGGAGAGGGGTAGGCAAGGGGAGTTGAGAGAAGGGCCTGGGAAGGTAGGCTGGGGCAAGGTCACAGCATAGCTGTGCATACAAGGAGTCAGCGAACTGCTACCGAGTCTGGCCTGCCTCCAGTTCTGGTGCAGTCCGAAAGCTAAGAATGGATTTTATATTTTTAAGTGGTTGGGGGTAAAGATCAAAAGAGAGAAATATTTTGTAACATATAATTATATAAAATTCAAATTTCAGTGGCCATATATCAGTCCCTGGTTGATTTCCTACTAGAATGGCACATTTGAGTAGGTTGAACCAAGACTGTATGGCCTTCAAGATCTAATATTTACTATCTGACCTTCTGTAGAAAAAGTTTAGTAACTTCTGTGTGAGGTCGGTGTTTCCCAAGATGCACTACCCAAAAGACAGATTCCACAGCCACAAAGATTTCTGAAATGCTGGGTTGAATTAAAATGAAACAGATTTCTTTACCAAATGGCTTCACCAACCCTTTAAATACGCTCATGTGGATTGCAACTCTCACAAGAGGGACAGAAAGTAGACAGCCTTATTTCAGCACTGAACACTTTTTCCAAGGAAAAGCTATTAATATTTTGCCACAATGTTCCCTGGAACTCAGTCTGGCAAACATTCCTTCAGGCACAGTGAGGGTTTTCAGCAAGATGATGCAATCTGATTTCTGTTTGCTTGCTGACCTCTTGTCCCTACGGCACACACAGAAAAATGATTTTTCATGGCCCATTGAGATAAAGGAATAAGGCCACTGCTCACAGCCACGTCTGGTTGGGAGGTCGGCTTCCCCAGGCTCTGCTGGCTGTTCTGAGGGCTGAGGGTTCTTGGATTGACCCACTTGCAGGTCTGGGCTGGGAGCAAGACAGGAGGGCTGGAAGACTGGCAACAAGGCAATAAATGATAAAGGCAGTAAGGCAGTAGCGGGAAAGGAGAATGCAGACACAAGAAGTACTTGTAAGCCCATTTACAAAGCCCACTGGCAGGGCACAGTGGGTGGGGGTGGTGTGGGGGGCGGAGGGGTGCTGGTGAGAGCAAAGATGACAGGGATGGGTGAGAAGGTGGAGGCCGCACCAAGGTTCCTGTCTGGCTTGAATAACCAGGGAGGTGTTAGCAACACTGTCCTCCTCCAGGCAAAAGCCCCAACTGGAACGCAGAGCAATGAGACCCCTGGTCCTGCGAGGATGATTACACACATCTCCTCCCCTTTCATGTCCTTAAGTCAGAAATTCCGAACCTGGCATGACACCTCTACCCCTGCCTGTGGCAGTGTTGCTGCAAAGGGCTTCACACCAGAGGGAGGGACACACCCCTGTCTGCACAATCACTTCTACAGTGACCCAATAAAAGATGCCTTTTCTGAATGACAGAGGCTTGGAAACAAGCCCAGGGAGCTCCTGTACAAGTGACAATGATCCCAATGCTAGAACACTAAAATACATTTTTTAATTGGGCTTTTAAAATGACAGCAACTTTTTACTGCCATTGTCTCCAGAGCGCTGACACCGCAGGGGTGAAGGACACAGTGAAGCTGGCCTGCAAACAGGGCAGTTAGAGGAAGCCAGCTAATAGGTGCTTCAGGGCACTTGGGGGCACGGAGGTGGCCTCAGTGCTGGGGTGTGACACTGCAGATGGCACCTCCCGGAGCACAAGTGGGGCACTGTGGCCAAGGGGACAGGCGGCCCCCGAGGGAAGGCGCTAGGCCACAAGGGAAGCCCAGAAGAGGAGGCTAGAGGGTGAAACATCCATCTCTTCAGTCACTGCCACAAACATTTGACCAGATCGGCAAGCAGCAGGGCTCTTGGGGCGAGCTACCGAGGGTTAAATGCCTTAAGCATGGAGGTGGCATCCAGGCTCAGAAACAAAACCACCAATAACAACTGTTCGGTAACTCAGCTCTGCATCCTGTTCACAGGAAGTGACCCTGCTCCTCTCTGCGTCTGGCCTCACCCCCAGCCTTCAGCTGCAGATCCCATCCCCTCTCAGCTCACAGGGGACTTGGCTCCGGCAGCCACCCAGCTCTCTGAGTTAACTGGTCTGGCATGCCCACCACACCCTGTGTGGGGCATTTGACAAGTCCCTCAGGTGACTGTAATGTGCAGCTACAGTTGAGAAACAGAAATTGGATGACGTTTCTCCCTTGCTTAAGCCCCGCTTTCCACTGCCAGCAGAATAGGCCTGGGCCACTCCCCAGCACCCCGGCCCTGTACCGCCCTTGGCCTCAGCTCCCTCCAACTTCCCTGGGGTCAGGGACCTTCCAGCTACACTGGCCTTCAGGTCCTCCACCACCCAAGACTGCGCCCATCTCCAGCCTTGCTGTCCCTCGAGTGTGACACGTGTCCGCAGATGTCTGCATGGCTGCCTTCCTCTCATCACAAACACTTCAGCCCAGGTGCCCCCTCCTCAAGAACGTTTCCAGAGCCATGAGCAAGCCCAGATTCTTCCTGTCACAGTTATTCTCCGTCATCCTGTGGTCTTGCTTATATTCTTTGTAGCACTTGTTAGAACCAAAATCATCCTGTTTCTTTGAGTTGTTATTTATTGTCTGTCTCCCCTCTCTGGATTGTAAATTCTTTGAGGACAGAACTCTGGTGGCCCAGAATGGAGCCTGGCACTTCATAGGGGCTTAGAACATTTCTGATCGACTGACTGTTAAAAGAGAAACAAATTGGAACATCAAGGTAAAGTGAGTTGCCTAATGACAAACAGCCATCCCTTCGTATCTGCGGGTTCTACAATGGCACGTTCAGCCAATCTCGGAACCAAAACAGTCAGAAAAGAATGGTGCAGTGTTGCTGATGTGTACTATGTGTACTATGTTATTAGGCCTAAGATGGTTGCATCTACAGACTTTCTTCTTGTCATTATTTCCTAAACAAATATATAGGAAAACAAATATTTGCACAGTATTTATATTGTATTAGCTATTAGAAATCATCTAGAGATAATTTGAAGTAACCAAGAAGACTGCACAGTTTACATGCAAATACTATACCCCTTTATATACGAGACTTGAGCACCTGCAAATTTTGGTATCTGCAGGGGTCCTAGAACTAATCCCCCATCGATACTGAGGGACGACTATCCTCCAGGACAACATTGCCGTGTCACACACACACACACACACACACACACACACACACACACACTCAGTGCTGCCTGTCTTTTCCTTTCTCCTTGGTTCTACCCCTTCAGCTGTGACAGGGATCACTAGGGGCCACAGGATCCAGGCAGGGAAATGAGTGAAGTGGGCTGGGGTACATGGGGCACAGCAGATCATGTCCTGGGCCAGTGGGGTGCACACACTCAGCTCCGATCATTCTCACCGTGACTACATAGAAAAGGAACCCAGAACCGCCAGACCTCTTGATTTTTCATAAGAAGTCATAAAGCTGGACTCCTCCATGAAATCTACACTGAAACATCGGTGACTAAAAGATAATGCCTGTGTGTGAAACCAGCAGGGTCCTCAGGTGGCGATTTGTGACCGTGGGCGTCTCTGCTCACACTCCCTCCTCTCTGAGGCCGCTGACCCACAGGTGTTCGGCAGACTTCACCCTGAAGGAGGGTCAGTTCCGTCAGCCCCTGGGAAGTCAGTTGTCCAACTTTTTGTCACATAGAGTGATCACGAGTTTATTATATGATTCAATATAAATGTACTAGATAATAAATTTATAATATGGCTCTAAACACCCATGTATGTGTCTGAAGTAAAGTCTCTTGAAGCAAAACTTACCTTTATTGTCTGCAGTGTACCCTGATATTTTCCATCATATGCAAGTCTACTTCATTTTTTAAAAAAGGCTGGTGTGACCCACTAAATTGATTGTCATCCCAGTAATGGGGATGTTGCCTACAGTTTGGAAAACTCTTAGCATGCCCTGGACTGCAATTGTTGGGGGTGCTCCTTAGAATTTCAGGTTCTTAGCCTCTCTGTTCCCAGGTGTAGATACCTGCCGGCAATTCTGTGACGGCAGGAAAAGCCTCAGTCAACTTTTGCTCAATTTTCCCACGGGATCATGGGTATTTTCAAAGACCCAAGCTTGGTGTACACTGTATGAATCTTAAATATGCCTAACAAAGTGAACAACTTTTTAAACTCTAATTTAAAAATCATTTCTCCAGTATAGATAATAAACCCATTCATTAGAAAATACTTAACCTAATACTGTTTTTCTACCAAGTAATGACTTTTTGAAAACAGTGACATTTAGGTATTCTTGGTAAACACCCAGAAAAATATATGAACAATATTTCTTACCCAGCTTTTGTACAAAATTAAGCCTTAGTTAACATAAAAATCATGTGAGGTTTGAAAAACTACGTAAAAATAGCTTTTGTGTGCAAATTCAAGAGACATGCCTGCCCCCAGGATTTAAACATTGTTACTTGGCCTTACGCTCAGCAGGAAGAAGCGTCTTGTCTGGCAGAAGGGCCCCCTGGGAGGCTGCCCTGAATAAGCGCGCCCGGGCACTGCTTATTCTTCTGATCTTCGCAGGGTCCACCGGGGGTTTAGGGAAAGAAAGGCAGGGGTCCTCCTCTGTGCTGGGAAATGCTGGGGCTTTCGGTTTCTGGAAAGAGAGTTTTCAAACAGTTGGCATGAATTTCTGCATCTCAAATCAGTCCGCCACCCTGGAGCTGGCTCTGACCCCCCAGATGAGTACAGACAGGGCTTCCCATCTGGCCGCACCCAGACCCCCAGACTCCTGGACCCCGCATCTCACTGGCCCGTTGGACTTCATATGTTTTCATTGTTTTTGTCAAATGCATTTAATAATACTCTATTGTGCTGCCTTGTGAATAAAGCAAAACAAAACAAAAACAGAACCGATGCTAGCAAACAGTTATCTGTATAAGAAACTAAACATTTTGGGGGACTATATTCAATATGCTTTGCAAATTTGGGGTTCAGTTCAGCTCAGACAACATTTGTCAGACACCTATATGTGTCAAGAACTATATGGAATATAAACACTACTTTTACATATTTTGGACTCCAAAAAAGTACTTTTCAATTATATAAAAATTTTAAAGTAATTTACAGTTACAAAACATAAGAGCAAGAAGTTGTCTTGGACTTAGGATATAAACATGTTTTATTTTCCATATCTCCAGAATTCTGTGCTGATATCCTCAGAAAAGAAACATTGCTTGGCAAAATTCCAGTTCCTTAAAGACTTTTAGAAATACCTGTGCTGACCACTGTGCCTCCTGGAGTAACCCCAGGTCTAACTTCCAGACGGCAGCGGTATAAGCCAGGGCCATGGCTGCACGGAGACCCCGACCCTCACTTCCAGTGTTGCCTGCTGGTCCACCCTTGTGCTCTCCAACCTGAGCCCGACTGTCTGTGTGCAAGAGCGACCTTACAGCAGCCTTACAGTACTTTCTAGCTCTCTAACTAAAAACCATCAAGTTCAAGCTCCTCAAGTTACTCACATAATATGTGAACCGAGTGACTCTCAATCCAGCAGGTTGGTCAACAAATGTTTAAATATCCGGTATGAAATTCAAGTCAGATAATTGGGAAAATTGGGTGAAGTCATCTATATATATGACACACAGTTTTAAACACGTTTTCTCATATACATTAAGAGAACAATGGCATCTATATTAGAGTTCTATTTCCAAGAAGTGGCTTATTTCAATAATGATGACACTTTTCAAACTATTATTGTTTTGTTTTTCAGGTGTACTCAAGATATTTGTTATACCTTTGTGTTCATTTGCATCTGAAATTGGTTCATGAACCACATAAGAAATTAGTTATGACATTAGAAACACATTCTTCTAAACATGGGAAAATGATAAATAAAATAACACAATATAGAGGAAGAGAAAATGACTTTGGATCAGATGGATCTGAAGTGTAATTCACTTACTGGTTACGTGAGCCTGGGCAGGCCATTGACTTCTCTGAACTTGGCCACCTACCAGAGACAGTGGTCCCCTTCTCACAGAGATGCTGCTGTATATACAGCTCCTGCCATGGAGACTCAAGAAAGGCTAGCTCCCTTCCCCGTGAAGGTTACTCACCCTTTATTTACTGAATTTGGTTCTAAGTTACTCTGAAGTCTCACAGCCAAGGCCCGAGCCTGTGACAAAACCTTGCTGGAAAAAGATCCTAAATTCAGAGGGCTCTATTCTGAAGGAGATAATACTCTTTGTGTAAATTCTGCTCTACTTACTGGATAAATACTCCTTCTACTTTTCATTCTCACTAATTTGTTGTAAAAAATTCATTAGAATGTGACTTAGGCCAGGAAGCTAATAGTAACAAAAAAAGCTAAGAGTATAAAACAGGAAAATAAGCGTTTTGGGTATAATTATAAAAGATAAGATACATAAGGATAGTCTCAACATTGAATATAGATACAAGGTTTTCTTATCTAAAAACATCTGTATTTTGCAGGTACTTTAAATAGGAAGCAAAGATGGAGGAGGCTGCCAAATAACAATAATGTGGATGAAGTAAACATTTTCTTTTACAAATGCCTTAACTGGTACAAACGTTCTGTGTACTAAATAAAAGATCTTATAAAAAGGGAAAACATAGTTTTGCAAAGGTAACGTTTACCCCGAGAGAAGAACAAAGGTGCCGTTGGATGGCAAGACAGAGCCCTTTAGCTGCTCCGTGATAAGCTGCATTATTTTTTTCATGCGGAATCAGTCACTGTTTGCATAATGAGAAATTAGGTCCACTTTTTCTACGGACCTCTACTAAATTATTTATCCCATTTAAGCATGTATCTCACTGGACTACTTAAGATATAAACTGATACACGTAAAGCATTCTTGATTTTTTAAGGAAAAACTATGGAACGAGCCATCAATTTCTCTTATGCCAGGTTCTACAAAATGGTCTTTCACTTCGTAGAGCAAAATGGCTTTTATAAAGCAAAACAGTAAAAAAATAATTTCTTAGACCATTCACATCACTTGAGAATTCAGAGAACGTTGCAAGCAACTCAAAACTTCACTTGAGGACCTCACCACCCTCACGTCTCGTGTCAGGGCACTAACTGGGGACTCGAGTATAATCAAGGATGCTGGGAAGTCAGATGTGAAGATTTATTCTGGTTGATAAAGCCACTAGAGTCCATTGAAAACTGAAAGACTGTTTCCACAGAACAATCTAATCGAAGAAGACAAAATTCCTAGAACATTTAAGAGGTCTGTCTGGCTTCAACATTCCCCCAAGCACCTGGACCTTGACTGGTTCCTGACGTGGCTCTTCAGGAATCACCAGATGGGGAGGTGGTGTCTCCTTTATTCTATGTGAAGGCTGAAAAAGGGGTTCGATGACATCCCACCCCAGAAAGCTGCAATGATTTAATTTGTAAAGCAACAGAACACACACACACATGCACACACACACACACACACACACACACCCTCTTGGAAGTTAGAAAACAAATATTAAAAATTCCCCCAAGCACATAACTTTGGAGTGGGGCAATTGTGTGTCCACCTCCCCACAGGTGCTCTGGGATCTGCTGTCTCTCTCAGTGTGTGACTCACCACAGTAATGTCACCCCTCCTTTCAGAACTACTGAAGAAAAACCACCACTTTGACAGTCTTATTCTGCTTTTTCTTGCCCTGGATTCTCCTCTATTCTCAAGGTATAGATGGGCTCCTATGTCCCTTTCTTTTTAAATGCGTTAAATTGTGTTTTACTTGTCAAATATTTGGAGCTTGGTTCCTATGAAACGTAAAAAGAATGACTCAGTCTCTGCTGTGAGGGGTCAATTCAGCCGTCACTGTGGGGAGGTGGGGTCTGGGCGCCGGTGACGACCTATTTGCTCTTTTTGAATGCTGGTTACTGGGTGTGCTGAGTTTGCGTACATTTATCAAGCTGCACTCTTAGGATGTGTCTTTTCTGTATGTCAATAAAAGGTTTAATAAAAATACCTGGAGCTTAAATGACAAGGCTTTGTAAGAAGACACAGGGAGAATTCTGTCGACAAGGATAATGAAGAAAGACGACATTTCCTATTACTCACATGGTCACATAGCTTGTCCTACATACGGTCCAAAGCAGGAGAACAGCTGCTCCTGAGGGGACCGATCTGAGAACCAGCTGACCGGAGCCACAGAACGAAAATAGGAGTAACCACCACTACACAATAGTTCCAGGCTCAAAGCTGTGGTGGGGGGTCAGGCAGCAAAGAAGGACAAAAGATTTACCAGAGCATCCCTACAAAGCAGGTATGAATGTTTGTGGAAGACTGTAAATTGCAGGGCTTTCCTGTCTTAAAGGTTATAGGTGCTAATGGGAACCCTGGGGAGCCAGTCAGACCAGCCAGCTGAGGCCTGAGTGGTCAGGACCAGGAGCACCAGTTTTTCCATCACTCTCTGAAGCCTGGATCATTTCTGGGTGCAGGAAGCCCACTGCCAGATATGGGGGGCTGGACAGGGAGAAGAAGGGTAGGTGTGCAAGCGCAGAGTTGAGCTGATTTGATGCGTGTCGGAGCTGAAATGAGTTGCCCTCTGGGTCCCTGTTCCCTGTCTGACTGCCGGGAGAGGAACTCTAAAAAGGTAAACTCACCTGACAAGGTGTCCTAGACCCACAAAGTACTGAAATGCAACTGCTTAGGTCCTCACCAATTCTTTCAGCAAGGGGCCCCTAACCATTAGATACCCCACCCCCACCTTACTGCTGTCTCCTGTCTCCTCTCCTCCGGCTCTCAGCTCCCCTGTCTCCTCCCTTCATCAGTCAGTGCTTCCCAGAGTCAAGGGGACCACCACAAGGTGAAGTGAAAGGAAAAAGAACATGGGAGGGCAGGTGGTAGGAGGCCACTTTCAGAATTGTTTGACTGGGAGCTCCAAACTTTAATTATTGTATAAAATAAAATATACTTCAGACCCTTACATAATCTACTACAACAGAAACACTTCAAACTAAAGGGGTTATTTAGCTTAACATGGAGATGTCTTATCCCATGTTCACTTTGCAGATCATACACAACCATCCGGCAGGAAAGAAAGTTAATGGCAATGTCGCTAAACGGATGCAAATGCCAACTTATCTGTGCTGAACACCTAACCCTGCAGTCTTAGAACTGTACCAGCTTGACGAGGACCAGGTTAAGTCTACACATGGAGATTTTCAGGAAAGAGTGGGTGAAAACTGAGTCCCCAAAACTACAGAGATATTAAAAATGACTTATGGCAGTCAAAAGGCAGAATCATAGAAGAGAGAGCCATCCTACAGCCAGGTCGGCCCACTGGGCTGCCAAACCCAGGGGCCTCTCACTGCTGCTGACTCAAAACCCAAGTGGTTTCTAAGGCTGTGGGCACAAAAAGCCACAAGACAACAGTGGCTGGCAAAATGTTTATTGTGCATCGGTTCGTAAGTACTATTTTGGAATCTTATTTTTGTCATCTGCCACATAAGAACAAGTATAATCTTCCTCACAGAGGCATTTTGATGAGTACTTTAAGAATATAAGATACCTTTTCAGACAATTAGGGTCATTTAGACATAGCCTGTGCATTAAATGACTATATATTAAATCTGAGGCGTAATAATAGCACTGTAGTCATGTAGGAGACTGTGCTTGTTCACAGGAGACACACTTACGTTTTTACGGACCGAGTCTTATAAGGTCAGCAACTTACTTTCAAAGAGTCTATCAACCGCTCCCCCCCCCCCCACACACACATCCAGTAGTAAAAGTTGAGAAGCAGCTTCAGTGCCACTCCGGCTCCATCAAAGTCTAAGGAATTGGTATCACTGGCACTAGCAGTTGCCAGAGCCCAGGGGAGGGGCACCTAAAATAAGAAGGACTGGCTCCCCGTCTGTGTGACTCCGTCCCACCCCAGCCCACCCCCAGCTCTATGTAATCAGGCTCCTGAACTCAGGAGTAGACAGGAAGTTTGTTCTTCTGGAATCAGGCTAACCAGGCACAGGGGAGGGGAGGGGTACTTTTTGTAGTACCCTTGCCACCTTGATCTTGGACTTCTAATCTTCAGAACTATGAGAAAAAAAATTGAAAAATCAAAACTATCATTAATGTATGCAGATAAGAGGCTGCAACCATGAAATTGAATACTATATATACATATATACACATTATGTATATATAGTATGCATATACATATATAAAAAGATAATTTTAAAAGGGGGTAGGAATTTAAAATAGCAGAAATAAAAAGAACTCAGCAAAAGGATTAGAAGATAAAATCTCTTCTTAACAAATGATGAGAAACAGAAAAGAGAAAACAAGAAAATCAAAATGATAAAATCTTTAAAAAGGAAAAAAAATAAAATCTTTAAAAAGAAAATTAAAATGCCAGTCCAGGGGATTCCACATCCAAATAATAAATTCCAGAAAGAGTAAGCAGAACAAAAAAAGAGAGAAAGACATGTCAAAATAATTCAAGGGCATTTCTAAGATCTGAAATCAGGCACGAGATTTCTCACTGAAAGTTCCCAGCAGGATGGGTGAAAATGGACTAACACAAAGATTATCACAAAATTCCAGAACAGTGTGAACAAAGAAAAATCCTACATACTCCAGAGGGAAAAACCAGGAAATCAAGGTCTCAAATAATTCACTTCCCATACACTCTTTCTCAAGAAATTGTTGGAGGGAGAGCACCACCAAAGCAAGAGTAAATCAGGAAAGAGAAGGACTTTGGATCCAGGAAAGAGGGAGAAGCCAGCTGTGTGCCAGGTGCCCAGGGCGCGTGGTCCCGGAGGCCGGGAGAACATTCTCCGTGGAGGCGAATCAACAGGATACCTCGTGTGTCTGAATGCCCGAGGAGATCCAGAGCACTGGGGAGAGGCTCGAAATCTCTTCCCCAGTCGAAATAGTATTAATACCAAACTAAAAAAGCAGGCAGTTACTAATGCCAGAGGGAAGAAGTAAGCATCACTAACCATGCCAGTTCAAGGCTCAGCTGTAAACAGGGTCTCTATAATCAGAGGAAAGAGATCTAACCAAAATCCCGATATATCTCTACTGGGAGCGGCAGCAGGGACAGAAAGGGTGAATGTGTTGTGAGGAGGCTGGGAGGACAGAGTTAAATCTCCTCCTTCCTCCAAGGAAAGTCAGTCATAAGATAATTCTTAAAGCTCATAAGCCACAGGGCAGCAACACACTGTTGCTGTAAATAACAAGAAATAACAAGAAAAAGTGCCAAAAGAGTTTTAACTCATGCAGGGGTGTCCAACCTTCTGGCATCTCTGGGCCACACTGGAAGAAGAGTTGTCTTGGGCCTCACATGAAATATATTGTGAGCTGTAATCACAAAGAAACTCAATGTTTTAAGTAAATTTACGATTTTGTGTTGGGCTGCATTCACAGCCATCCTGGACCGCATGTGCCCACGAGATGTAGGTTGGACACCCCTGTGAGGGTCCCGGGGGAGGGGAGAATGAAGAATAAAGGGACAAGGGACTGCTGGAGTTGTTTGGGTAGCAAATTGTTGTCTCTTTATGTACATGTATTTATTTGTATACAACTATTAAAAATAAAATAATATATATGCATAACTTTTTTAAATTAAAAAATTACTGTGACACGTTTTGTTTGCCAGGTTACTCTGTATTTCTAAAAGTATTTATTATTAAACTATAGGTAACTAGAAATGTTTTATTAGGCACTAACCATTATATTTGAGAAAGTATAAAAGAATTTGCTTTCATACTCAATTATTAGCATTATGTGTAGGTCTGTGTGATCATTTTCTTAGCATCTGTAAGTACTAATTCCAAGTATTTTTGACCGATTCCACTTCACAGCACTCCTGACATTATAAAGTACTCACAAGCTCTAGTGGGCTGAGACGTGCACCAGAGATGGGCCTGGAATCAGGTGACTCAAAACTGGACGCGTGGAGGCTGGCACAGGAGACGGAACAGAAGTATTAGTCTGTGAAGAATCATTTCTTTTATTCTAGTGTACATTAGTTAACACTAGTCCCAAACAAACATACCCAATGCATGAATCTTGAGGAAGAAGAAATCTTAAAAAACCATGGTACTTAAAACATTTTATTAATAACTCTTTCCATTCCTTTTAGAAGAATTAAAAATATTGAATAATGAAAAGAAGAAATCCACATAGTGATTTTTTAAAGCTTTGTTTGTATTGCTTTATAAAGTAGATATGACACCAGTATTAACCATTGCAGACCACATTCTTGGGCCCCAGGTCTGGAATTGTCTTTGGGAATCCTGAACAGACAGACACAAGAGGTATAACTGATAGAAGGAGCAGAAGTCAAGGGGAAACATCATCTGGTGGCTTACAGATCAGAACTCAGAGGCAAGAGAAAGGTCATACACCTGAAGGAAGAAGGGGGTCTGTTTTCTGGTGTCCTTGAAGACGCAGGCCCAAATAGTTTCCTTTGGTCTTCCTGTGGCGTAAATGGCCTTTGGGTCCTCACTGTTCTTAATGCATTTCGGGCTTCACTTATGATTTCTGCACTGGTCTTCTGCTTGGCCAGTGAAGGTCGATAAAACGGATCCAGCTTTTGCAACTTTTTATCATTTGGAGACAGCATCTTTCCTTTTAAAGTAAAATGTCCTTCAGTGAGTCGGCACACCCTAGAAATATATGATACAAAATATCAAATATTTTCATCCAGTAGTTTAGAAAGTAGTGCTTAAGTCCATCCATATAGGCATAAACCATCCCTCTATATTAAAGTTGAAAAATGATAAATACATTTGAATTAAAAATCTACTAGTCAGTTACAGTTAGAAGATTGGATGGGAGAAGAGCTTTCAAAGATACAGGCTGATAGGCATTGTTACGCATATAGGAAGATACGTGATTAAGGAAAGTGATATTCAGAAAGGAGACCCAGAATGAAAGCTAAAACCCAGAGATAAAGAGGCCAAATCACAAAAAAAGATGGACTTAGAAGAGAAAATCATCTCCTCTCCTCCACCCGCTTCCCCTGCAAAATATTGGGGCTCCTATTAAAACTCCAAACTAAATATTCCTTTTCTTTCCTGCTTTCCTCCACACAAAATGCTAGCCTAAGTTTAAATTTAAATAGATTGGGTCCATTTCCAAATTATATTTTCTTTTATACATGTAACTTGTAAACTCAGAGAAAGGTTCAATTCCAATTTGCCCATATATTTGAAAGAATTATTTCAAATCACCTTCCCTGTGAAATAGTGTCCTAGATGAACAAATGCCAAATATCAGTATCAGATGATCCCTTCCCAGGCCACCTGAGCCCAGTCTGAGACGTAAGGTCACACACAAGGGTCCTGAGAACGCAGATCCTTCTGGAATGCCAGTGTGCCCTAGAGAGACCTGGTTAACTTGGCAAGGCACCTCTGACAGCTCTGAACTTCAAGTAGTCGAGATTTTGAGAACTTAATTCTAATTGGTATATCGTATTAGGTGTTCATTAAAAAAAATCCCTCTAATTCCCTGAAAATGTTATAATTCTAGGGAGACAGAGGTCTGGAAATTATTCACATGTTTCAGCTGACCAATTTTAGAATAATCTGCCAAAAAGAAAAAAGCTGGTGACATTCCAAAGGAAGCTAAAAAGACTTTATTTCCATACGTAGATTCAACAGGTGATTTCCCAGACAAATAAAGATTGACTACATCATAGTTTTACATATGAAGTTGCTACATAACAACACACAACCAGAACAACCAGGCCTCATCCTTAGCATTTTTGAGGAAGAGTCTGATGGAAAGTACAAACAGCATGCCATTCCTCTCATATGGGAAGGTCAGGCATCGAGGTAAAACAGTACAAAAATCACTAGGTAAGCAACACTATTCTAGTAATTTTTGATGTAGGAGGCTGAAGTTAAAGGAAGCTCTCAAAATCACTATGCAAATTAAAACAACTAACAGAATATATGACAGGCCTGATACATTTTACTTCTAATAGACTATGGTATGATGGGCTCTTTATTAAAAAATATTCAGCCCTGGCTGGTGTAGCTCAGTGGATTGAGCGTGGGCTGCGAACCAAAGGGTCGCTAGTTCAATTCCCAGTCACGGCACATGCCTGGGTTGTAGGCCAGGTCCCCAGTGGGGGCCACGGGAGGGGCAACCACACATTGATATTTCCCTCTCTTTCTCCCTACCTTCCCCTCTTTCTAAAAATCAATAAATAGAAATCAATAAAATCTAAAAAAAAAGATACTTAACATTTAAAAAATATTCAATGATAAGTATTAAAAATATGTTTACAGTGTGGTAAATATGCATAGAGATTGTTTTGGGGTGCATAACAACACAAATTCATCCCCACAATGTCTAACTTTAGTGGCCGTGACAGGTCTGTGTGTGTTCGGAAGGCCCACTGCAGTAAGGAATCATACTGCTTCGTGACAGAATCTTCAGTGCGGGGAACTAGTTTCTTCCAGAACCCAAATCAGGTTTGCAACGCTCTTGGCCCCACATGTTGCTAATAAGTCTAGCAATGTCCACAGGTGGTCTGACAAACCTAACAAAGATGAGAGAAAGGGCTTTGGATAAGTAATAATGGACCATCATCCCTGACTAAGGTTTTCCCTGGCTATACTAGTTTGCACTAGAAACTAAACTCTTTCATAGAGAAATGGAGCAGGGACACTGAACTCGAGTCAGATTCTAGGGAGCCGGTAAATTAGCTGGGCATATGAGTGTTTAGACTGATCAAATGCAGGTGGAAATGCAAATAATGGCCTTAAACATTTTTTTTGTCTCTAAATTTTTATCACAAATTCTAATACAACTTTCTCACCTTTCCTCTTTCTTCCCCTCAAACTTCACATTAATGATTATATTGTGAAGAACTGTTTTAATAATGTAATATCTGCAGTTAATCTATTAATATAATAATATTAATATATTATTAACAAAACCAAACATGGGAGTGTTCAATAACACAAGTGAACTGAGTTAGAAGTTTGTTTTTTTGAGGTGGAGATTTTTTTTATTTGTTAAATTAAAAATTCTTGTTATAGATGATTTTTACCAACTTAAAAAACTGTCCCTCAGAATTTGCAAGCCTGCCTCTTTATAGTAAAGTATTACACACAGTGTAACAGAAATTTTAACTTCACAAAAATCCTCCTGACAACTGGAACATATTCATCGGCTAGAACTGGTGGACTGTTTCCTGTGTGCAAAGGCCAGTGTTTGGATCTCTGGGAATGCAGACAGGAATATATTTTATCTTCACTCTTGGGCAAGAAGGACCACTGATGCTAGTTACCATGTACACCAAGCACTGTGCTAAGTACCACTCTCGAGTACATCATCTCAATTAATCCCCACAACAATTCTGAGGTGGACAGGGTCTTAAGCAATAGCACACACACACACAAAAGCTATGACGTATACCCAGAGATAATATTCAAATTATTTCCCACAGATGGGGTGGTAGGAGGTGGGGTACTCAGAGGCCTGGGGCTGCAGCTATTTACACACCAATATACAGACATGCTGTATTTTCACAACTAGAGTGTCCTTGCTGTGTATCAGCTCTATATGTACTTCTTCCAGGAGGAAGGAACTTCTGACTGGAAGAGGGTGTCATGTAGACTTCCTGGAGGAGGTGATGCTTGATCTGAGTTCTAAAAAAATGGACTGAATTTGAGCAAGTGGCAATGGCTGATACTGGGACTGGAGTAGAGAAGGAATTTCCATTGAACTCAATGAGGGAGGCAAGACAGAGTGTCAAGGACATATGGGGTGTGTGCTGGATAGGAAGGAGCTCTGGAAACAAAGACTGGAGAGAGAACAGAAAGAAAACCTAATGGCAGGTCAAGAAAGTAAATAAAAGCTGATGATAAAATTAAAAGGTTTTTGATGCATGATGTGATCTGGCAGGGATTGGCAGAATGGAAAGAAGGGAAAAGACTAGGAAGAACAGAAACAGTTCTTATATAATAAAATCACCCAGCATTCTCCTAGAGGTCCTCACGAAAGCTTTCCTGGACATGCCTGTCATTCCCCCCGGGCTGCTAAGTGTCTGTCCTCCACACTCCACAAGACCCCCCAGCTGGTCTCTGCCAGTAACACCTTCCCACTGTGCCTGCGTAACTAGTGTTGCCCCACCAGACTCTGAGCCCCAGCTTTCTGTGCAAGAAACAGCTAAAGGTCAACAACTGTATATATTGGGCTGGCCAAAATGTTCGTTTAGTTTTTTTCTGTATTGGCTCTAGTGGTGTTTGTCTTTCACTTTGTTCAAAACAGTTTTGTTAGACTGTATTGTGACAGCTGTCATATCAACATGCATTTTTAAAAAACCATCAAAATTGGTGAACTTTTGTGCAGCCAGTTTAATATTTAAGATGGAAGAAGATATGCAACACTTTGGGCATATTATGCTTTTTTATTTAAAGAAAGGTAAAAACACAACTGAAACACACACAAAAAAAGATTTGTGCAGTGTATGGAGAAGGCACTGTGACTGACTGAATGTGTCAAAAGTGGTTTGTGAAGTTTCTTGGTACTACTAACATTTTGGCCAAATAATTCTTTGCTGTGGGGTTGTCTTATGCATAGTAGCATATGATGTCTAGTAGCACTCCTGGCCTCTACCCACTAGAATCCAATAGTGGGAGATAGCCGACATACTCAAAACATCCAGATCAATAAAGTTATTGGTGAAAGTAAAACAACTGTCTTTTATTCTACAGACAAAACTAAATGGACTCTTTGGCCAACCCAACACCTAATTATGAAGACCCGTCTTCACCTTTGCTGCCAATAGTCACCTGAATCAGCACCTTCCTGCTAAATGCAACACTATGGCTATGGAGATGTTTGCAACAGGGGAAAGACTGGCCATCTCCATACTCCTTTCCCTGCAAACCAAATACTCAGGACACTTACCTGATGGTGAATTACTTTTGTGTTAATGTGAGCATCCAAAAAGGCAATGGTTACGTGCTTAGACGCTGGAGGAAGGGTTCAAATACTCTGATAATTCACAGCTATGTAACCGAGGGCAGGGCTTCTAACATCTCTCAGTTTCCTCATCTATAAAATAATAGTAATTGCCTCATAGAATTATTTTGAGAATTAAATAACATAATTCATGTGAAGTGCTTTAGCATGGTGCCTGACCTTTAAAAAGTATCAGCTATTGTTCAAGTGCTGTGTGACAAAAGAATACAACAAAAATTTCTCCCATATATGAAAAACTGCATTAAAAAACCAAATTGCAAAAGAAAAGAAATGACATTTGTTCAGTGTTTTCATTCATGTGTTTTATAAGTTTTGAATTTAAATGAGAGGTATTTTCCTTTATGAACACAATTTTTATTAAGTATTTTATTTGATATCATCTATGCTAAATCAACAACTAATCAGAATGTAATAAATTCACAACATAGGGTACAAGTGGAGTGGTATTTGCTTTTCTACTAAGTGAAATTTCAAATCAGAGTGAGATGAGAGACCTGCTATAACACCTGAGGGAATGGATGATGAAATTCGGTTTATGTACATATGATATATTTTAATGTATATTGTTACACATACATTTACTTATCGAGGCTCTATCTGTTGCATAGAAGAGCCCGGGTACAACTTGTGCAACCTTGGCCAGGTCACTGTCTGCCTAGACAAAGCCCCTTAGTCTACCATTCTCTCATTCAACGAATTTTAATGAGTATCTAACCAAGTACCGCGCACTTGGCTAAATGCTCAGTGTATAGACATAAAGACAGCCAGGCCCAACTCTGAAAACATGCACAGTACTCTCATCACCTCTTTTCCCCATGGGGAACAGAAAGGGGGACGGCAGCAGGAGGGGAGCCCGGTGAACCGGCGATGGACGTCTCAGCCCCCGTCGCGCGGACAGCGGCTACCCCACTCCGAGCAATGCCCCCTCCTCCACCGGTCCAGGTGGAGCAGCATCTTCACCTACGGGTCCGCCCCACCCGCAGGCCAACGTCTCCATGGCAACCGTACACAAACTCCCTACCTGAGACGACTGCTGCAGGGCCAGGTCACTGCTGGGCTATCACGAGGAGCGGGCCGGAGAATGAGCTGGGAGTGGGCGCGGGGAAGGGGGCTTCTAGCCAGACCCAAAACACCTGTGCGATTAGCGCTGGAGACAGCAACAGCGGCAGGGCTTCAGTTCATTTTCCAGTTTTCCAGAGACAGCTACGGCAGCGATGGAGAAGGCGGGTCCGGGAGAGGCGGGGAGGGGCGGGGCGAGGCGGGGCAGACTGGGCCAGGAGGGTGGGGCAGGGAGGTCCCCCGGCGCCACTCTCTGACACTCGGCTGGCGTCCTCCCCCCTACGCATGCGTAGAAATGCCGCGGTGTCGGTGTGGGAGGAGCCTGAGCGAGGGCGGGAGGCGGGGAGTGTGAGGATCCCCTGGGAAGAGAGGCAGGTTAAGGCCTCAGCTTGGACCAACCAGGGTGGGAAGACGTCTACTTTTATTTAGCAATTTACCGATCCGCATTTGTTGAACCCCTCTGAGATTTCAACGACTCTATTAAATAACTGCAAGAAAGAAGGCTGCTTAGTGCTTAGGGGTAAGAGGATTTACTGGTTCAAGTTGTGGCGCGGTATAATGATGAACTAGTTGCTTAACCTCTCCATCTGGAAAAAAAGAAGGGAAATAATAGTACCTAGCCAGGTCTTGTGGAGCCGAAGACTGAGAAAATAGATTTAAAACGTTATGCACGTGGCAATCAACGAAATGTCAAACGGTTGCTGTTACTGAGCCCTTGCGTTTGTGCTGGACTTCACAGATTACAAAAGATATTATTACACCGTGTATTATCTTTCTGAGCATCCCTGCCGTTCTGAGCTGGCCAGTTTGTCGTCCCTATTGCACAAGAGACAAAATAGGGGCCTGAGGCCTAATGAGCGACAACCTAGATCCCATTCTAGGCCTCCCATGGGCAATCATTTTTGTTTTTACTGCATCATCACAGTTGAGTGGCAAAAAGAACCCCACACATATTTCTGGTTTAAATTCTGTTATCTCCTCTTAGACCAGCAACACTTTCCAGTGTTAAATACAAGTGAGACCATAATCACTCTCCATTCAGGTTTGCGCCACATTTTACTAATATGGAGATTTTTCAGCTGAAGTGTTGCTGTCAACATTGGAAAAATGCCACATCCCTTGGTGCTAAGTATATGGCAAAGAATAATTAAATGGAAAATATTTTTGAGCACATACTATGTGTTAAGTCATTGTGCTAGGCGGGAAATGATACTAACCTGAACTAAGAAAATGTCATTGTTCTTCAAAGTACTGAACAGGATTTCAAACACAACAGACAATAAATATTTATTAGTTGATTGGATAATTTGAGGACCTGAAACAATTTGTATTTTACAGGGTTGAAACCTTTTTTCCAGTGATTTAATATGGGTTATCACATCAAGTCCCTTTTATTTGTCACTGGACTCCATTGTGCAAAGGGAGTCCATTTAAAATAAAAACATCACAAGTATTTTGAATTCACAGCTTGTGGTGTGATCAAAATGCAGCTTCATTTCTGTCTCTCACTGTCATTTAAAAATCTATTCAATGTTGTTATCTTCTGCTGTCCCTGGATGGGAAATTGGGTAGAGTCCTTGTATATTCTACTCATTTTTAGAAAACTGATAGTCCTATACAGTGACTACATCTCAACCATAGCTTCATTTCAAAATTACAATGTTGTGTTCAAGACACAGATAAATGCAGCAAACTTTACTAGACACTAAGCTTTCTGCTACCTCTCCAAGATTCTGGCTTAAGGTCTGTACTTGACTTTCCCAGCAGGAATGCAGTGGCTTAGGCTCACCACTCCCCCATTCACTAGGGCCTTCTTAAGGCCCCACCTGGGTGGAGGTGGGCAGGGATGTGTGGGGAGGGGAGAAGTCAGGAGAAGTTTCTTCTGGAGTTGATTGGCTTTGAGCTTGCTGTACCTGGCCTATGATTAAAGGAACTCACCTGGATCTTTCCTGGGTCTTCCAGAAGTTTTCCATTAATCTCTCCCTGGGACTCTGAGGTGGATGCATTGTTCTTCCACAGTTGCTTACAACTTCTTCCCCACCCTGGAAATCCAGGATTCACTCCAGCCCCTTTAAACAGGCCCCAAGATGACCCCCACATTGTGTCCAGGGGGAACCCCATGCATCTCTTGTCCCAGTGACTCTGAGAGTACAGGCCCATCCCTGAGCTGCCTCCTCCCGGCTGTCACGTGGACCATCAGCTTTCCTGGGAGTGAGTCCCGCTCCAGTCCTCTGGACCCCCTAACTGCAGACTCTGGCAGGCCCCCCCCGCCCCCCTCCCCCCCCCCCCCCGCAGCCCCTCTCACTGGGTTCAAGATGAATGAGGGGGCGTTCTCACACTCTGTTCCAAAGATATGTCCTCACACATTCTCCCACTTTGTTCTCTGACTCCTTATTTTTGGTTTCAGCCTGGACCCTTGGGGCCAGGGAGTCTGAATGTTTCTTTATAACTTGCTCTGTAGAGACTTTGCCTCACCTTCACTTTGGAACTGATGATTATGTGATCACCATTGCAACTGAAACTTCAGTTTAAACACCTGGTGTACAGCCAGTTACTAACTATGCTCTTGCAACCTAGAATCTTGGTCTAAAATAGACTCTGTACGCACACTACTGGAACCTGAAGCTAGCCAGCTCAGTTGGCCAGGAAATATCTGCCAGGCAAGTTAGAGCAACTGAAAAGAATGACAAGGGCAGAATTATAGGAAACAATTATTTAAAGCAATAAAGCTGCCCAGTCTACTTCACTGAAGGACACGATATGGGAAAATATTAAGGCTATCATAGAAGTGGCCTATTCTATTAACCTGGCTATTCATTACCTAATTCTATTAACCTGGCATCATTACCTAATGACTAACAGAATTTGACACAGTTAAGCTATGTTGAGTAGTGGAATTATTTTAGAAACAAAATTGTTGACTTTTTAAAATACCTTAGAGAGATTAAAGAGGAAAATAAACTATGAATTGTAAGTATGACACTTCGTTTCCAAGTTGCTTCCATTTGGAGCATTTTATTTTGATTGTTTTGTTTGGAGTGCATAATAAGCCTGAGCAGGAGGCAGTTCAGGGATTATTATCCCAGTCTGAGAGTGGTGGAAACTGACATTCAGAGAGGGGAAGCAATCTGCCCACAGTCACACAGGTAGGAGAGTGGCCTGAGACTTGGCCTGGTATTTTTGATGGCCAAGTGCAGTGTGTCATCTGCTATCGGACACCTGTGCATACAGTTTCTTCAGGCTGAGGCCTCTCATTCACAGCACTGAGAGATACAGTAGAACCTCCATTCCGAAACTCAATTCATCTGGAAAAGAAGCAATTTGTTTGACAACCCAATCTCCTTTGTCGCCCGAGGGACGCGTGACTGATCATATGTGTATTGGCACGAAAGGGTTGTTGGGGTAGAGAATCAAGACCCAAAGTTATGTTAGACAACCGAGACATTTTTGCCATGAACAGCTTGGTCGAGAACCGAATTGTTCAAAAACCAAGACAGTTGGGAACTGAGCAGCCTTGCTTCCTAGGCTGCTAACCCTGTCAAAGTACTGTTTTAACTTTCTCCCCTCGCTTGTCTCAGAGCAGGTTCTGGCTCTGTGTGGGGTGATTGTCCTGCTGGATTTCTGGATTTTAGTTAAGGTGAGAATTACATAGGTGGTAGGATGGGTGATAAGTAATCTCACACAACTTTGAGATACAAACATGTAATGAAATGATGAACCCAGAGATACTTTTATCCACGCAATTTCCCAGTATATTTTATAGTTTATATTATACTTTATATTACACACATCTCATATTTAATATGTGTAGCTTATTTTGATTTATATGTTAGCTATACTCTTAAAAATATAGTTTAAATAAATACTTCTTTAGTGCTCATAATTTCCCCAATGATTTTTATGATCAGAATAGAGCTGTGATTCACAGAGGGGAAAAAAATGACTCTGACATAGAATAAAAACCACCAATTTAAATTTCTAATATTCACTTCAAGATACTGTCTGCTTATGTAAATAGGGAATCTCCATGCTTTAATTATATTTATCACATAATCCCTGGGAAGAGTCCATCAAATTGATAGCCTATGCAATCTTTCCCTACAAATTTAAAGGTGTAAATACATTAAAATTCAACTTGGTGGAAATTTACAGTGCAAGGAAAATTAACTGACTTCATGGAACTGGATAGGCACAAGACTGTGGAATGGCCCTAAAACTTATTAGCCAAAAAAGATTACATAAAAATTCTCTATTTAATGGGGCTCAACTGTTACCTGTGCAGCTTAAGTGCTACTTTGTGTTTGAACACATTATCCCTCCTGCAGCATCTCCACCTCCCCAGGCCACATTCTCCCTGAGCAGTCAAGTGTTGCCAGGGATGCTAATGAATGAGAGTCCACTTAATTACCAGTTGATTATAACATCTCTAACTACCTAGTATTTCACTGGAGGGGAGAGGGTCCTACTCATCAGGGATTGAGTCGGTAGGAGTCTTAACTGTGAATCACTTTGTCTTAAAGAACTGCTGAAGTACCACCTGTATATTGAAGAGGCCATCAGAAATCCCCATTCCTTGTCAAGTTCATCTGTGAGACATTATGAGGTGAGCATGCCTGTATCTTTTGGAAGCTTTGGGCTGCAAATTACAAAATACCCCACCAAAAGTAGCTTAAGTCTCAAGGAGACTTCTTATTTTGTTTAAGGGTAAGTTCCTGGTGGGCTGCTTTTAGTTCGGCCCTGCAGCTCAGAGACGGCCTAAGAGTGTCCAGCATGACTGACATGCCTTGTGGCAGGGCTGACCAGTGCATTCTTATGTGATCATGTTTCAAGGCAGGGAACTGAGAGATGGGCAGGGCCCTCTTCCTATAATATCGTTCTTTACTTAGAGAAGGAAAACATTTCCCAGAAGCCCTTCAGCTCTCTTCTCCTTACCTCTCATTGGACAGAACTATGTCACATGCCCAGTACCTACCACAGATGAATGGAATTACTATTGCTGTGACTAACTTTGATCAGTCAAATTTCACCCCCTGGAGTCTGAGGGAGAAGCCCATCTTCTCTGAGTACAACCTGAACCTAAATGGAGTCTGTTTAGGAGGGAGAGGAGCAATGGCTGTTGGGTAGACGCTAGTGATGTCTGCCACAGTGGTCTGGGTGTCTCCTGATAAGCAAGAGAGTTTGAAGGTTGCTTGTTCTATCTGGAACAAGAGAACCGAAAGAGTAAGGCTCTACAAGGCAGGGTGCTTTAGTTTGGGGCCACCTGCTGAGGTGAGGCCACAGCCCCTGCTTCACTCCGGCTGCTTCACTTCTGCTGCTCACTCCAGCCTGCCATGAGAATCCTGTGGAGAGTTTCGAGAACCGTCTCCGCCCAGCATCCGCCCCGCTGTTCTGACTCGGTTGCCAGGGAGGAGCACACAGGGTGATGTTGGGTTCACTGTTTTTGGAGTTGGGAGGAAGCTATAATGTACAGCAGCCAGTGTGGAGAACCCCAACCCCAGTGACGGCCAGACCAGCCCTGTCCAAGGGCCTCAGTCAGGACCCAACAGGAGGCAGAGGTGTAAAAAGAATCCTTGGCTTTCAGAGCAGAAGGAATGGAGAGGACGCTCTGCACGACCCAGAGGTGAGAATCACAGACTCCTGGATGCTCCCCCTCCTGTTCACATGCCATTGTGGCCCCTTTTTACATCTTCTCTCCAACTGGCCCCTCTGACTCCTCTGATTCTCCTCCTACTCCAGTCCACCCTGCACTCAACAACCTAAGTGACTGTCATAGGCCGCAGTCCTGGAGGTGCCCATCCCTGCTCACGGGCTCTCCTTGTCTGCCCGTGGACCACCAAACCAAATCCCAGACCCTCTGCAATCCGCACTGTTCCTTATGGTAATAACTAGGATTCACTGTGGAGTTGTATCAGGCCCTCTGCTAAGCACTGTGATGACTTTACATCAGCAAATCTTTCAACCCTAAAGTCCCACTGTTATTCTCATTGTACATGTGAGAAAATTGAGGTCTAGCTCTTCACTTGCCCAGGTCACACAGTTGGTGCAAATGGTGACTCTAGGGTTCAAGATCAGCTAGTCTGACTCTGGAGGCCACGCTTCTACACACCATGTGCTGAGCCAAACTGACTGCTGCCATTGGCTTGACACTTTGCATCTCCCTACCTCTGCACCTTGACTTTGGATAGTCCCTCCCCCTTAGAAATTCTGAGCACTCAGCAGAGATGTTTATGCAGCACTGGGAGGACTGCAGGGAGGAACTTACCGTGGAGTAGTCCACGTGAGAAACAAAGAAGATGAAATATGCCTGCTGCTTTCCTTTGGTCAAGTTCATAGTGGATCTAGTTGAGATACTTCTGTAGCTTCCTACACAACGTCCCACGACCCAGTGAGGCAGCAGAAATAGTGTGAATGGGGATGACCAGGACTAGGGTTGGCCCAGAGGATGAAGTCTGAAGGGGCAGACTACAGGCCTGGGCAGATGGGAAAGAATAGGGAGGGGAGAGGGTGCTGGTCTGTGAGATTGGGGAGGGGCTGGGGGACAGAGATCATACAAGGGCCCAAAGTAGATGAGGTAGTTTGAGGGAGGGAACTGAGATTGTCCTATGGAAGACACAGCTCTGGACTGGAAGTCAGGGGACCTTAATCAATTTACTGCTCCTGCCACTCTGTGTGCCTGGGAGCATGTGAATTAATAGCAGTAGTTTTCTCGTGTGTGAGATGTGAAGGTTAAACTAAATGACCCTCAGGATGTAGCCAAGCTCCAGAATTCTATGGGAGGAGGATATAGACAGAGAGGGGCTGAAGGTTAGAGATTTTGGAGGTGGCTCAGCTGTGAGAGCCAGATAATGAGGTTCAAGGTGCGGCCTGGGTGGCCACTGCCCTGCAGAAAGTCAGGGCGGTTAGAGAGGCCCAAGAACGAAGCACTGGTAGAGAGGGAGAGAAGAACCTGACCTTTCAGCAGTTTGTTCCTTGAGCCCCTGGCGCTGTGCTAGTAAACCCGTGCACAGGTGCCAGCCCACAGAAGCTGGAAGCCCCAGAGGAGGCTGCTACCATAGAAGGACTTGAGGCTCTAGGAGAGAGAGGCCTCCCAGCTCTCTTAGGTGATGAGAGCAGTGAGTTGCCTGAAGAAAGAACCCCCTAATGTGCCTGGACCTGTGGCGTTAGAGGGGGCACCTAGGCCACTTACTTTGCCACATCTCGGGGCTCTCAAATTTAGGTTTTTTCCTGATGCTATATTTATGTACTATTGAGGGATCAGGGAATATAGAGCTCAGCTTCAGGTTTAAATCTTCAGACAAAAGGAATCCAAGCAGGTCCCAAATCTAGCTGAGAGCACCTGGGCTGCAAAACCAGTATCTTTAAGGGCTAAAGATGTCTGGCGCACATGTTCATTGGGATGAGAACAGCCATGCCGCTCTTTGTGCTCCTCAGATAGAAGGTCCCACTAGACAGAGTATATGATATTTTCTACCAACACTGCAAACGTAGGAGCCACAGAAAATTAAAACCTCGAGATAATCCCTTGTCCACCTGCAAAGCACTTTTCTTCATTGGAGGCTCAGAACCACATGCCCACAAGCACGACGGAGCATATCGATGTTGCTCTCCTCGCTGTGACACTGTGCTAGATGGCTCTGCAAAGTGTCAGCATCACGGAAACTGGGCAAAGGGCACTTGGGGCTTCTCGGGACCCCTCTATATTATTTTTTACAACTGCATGTGACTCAACAATGACCTCAAAATGAAAAGATTAAAATAAACTGCTCTCTGGCTCCCTATTTCGTTTCTGCAAGGCTCGTAGATAAAACGTGGTGATGTAAACATAGAGGAGATACCAACCGGGATGTAAACAGGACGGTTATCCCACGATGCCGTCTGAATAAAACAATTTCTGTCTGAAACTGGAAGAACAGTGGGCCAAGAAAAGTGAATTTTAGCATTGAAAGTCTCAGTGAAATTATTCTTTCCTGGCTTTTTCTAAGTTCACAGTCAGACATTGTTAAAATAAACAGGTTGTCCATTACAGTCCTTTTAAATTTTTTATTTTGTTTTTAGAAGTTTAGTTTTACTGAGATCTAATTGACTTGCAATTTAAAAAATGTTTTCATGTCACGGTTCGTATTAGGGTATGGAAAGAAACAGAAACTTTTAGACTTTATGACCCTTTTGATTTTGAGAGCTCAAACCCAAGAGAGAGGACTGTTGGGCTTAGACAGCAGTGTTCAAAGCAGCTTGTTTTCCATCAGGGGCGGTGACCCCTGGCAGCTCAGGCCCCTGCTGCTCTCTGCCTGCTGGCTGCAGCTGCTCCAGGCCCTCCACCGATCCCACCTCCCCTGCCCTCTAATTAAGCTGCAGGGGCCAAGCCCCCAGCCAGCCCTGATACATCACCTCCTATTTTGGCCTAGCACCCACATTATAAAGCTCTGCCAGGCCTTGCACTAAGTGGCTTAAGTTCTTAAGCAATCATGTGACTGCATCTTGTACCAGCTGGTCTCCTAGAACAGCTCCAGACAGAGCAGTTGTCCCACCAGGACCCACCCTGAGGTCACAACCAGCTGTGGGGAAAACCCATCCCGAATGGAACAGCATCATCTCATGGTCACAAAGCCCTCAGTGCAGGAGTCCTGTGCTGAGACACAGCCCTTGCTTTCAAGAATCTTACGAAGAAGAAGAGGGTTTAAGGCCTCTGTAGGAGGTTTTAAAAGTTGCCCCAAATCACCTCTCCCTCTCTTCTTTTTTCTCCGCTCTGTAGTATGCTTCTTGTTCATTTTGGTGACAGGCAGGAGAATCCTAAGAAGAGAATGGAAACATGAAGCTAAATGGAATGGTGAGCTCCTGGGATCGGAGATCTTGTTCCTCTTTCTCTCCTTTGGGTGTGCTCAGTACAGGAATGGTAGCCGGAACACATAACAGATGTCAATAAGTATTTGTTAAATAAATGAACAAATGAACACGGGCTTGAGAGCATGGTATTCAGGCCCAGAGTGTCATGATGTAGAACCCCTACAAGGCAGGATGTCCTTCTGTTGACAGTGCCCCCAGGCCCCCGGAGCCTCCCCCAACCCTGTCTGGTTCCAGTTATTTCTGGGAGTGCCTACGGCGGCCGTGCCACCTCCCCTGTGCTCGGGATTAAGCCAGTGTACCTCGCCCACTCCCACCATCTCCAGGGCCCCTCGCTGCCCAGCTGTGGGAGCTCTTCCTTTGGGAGCTTGTGGCTCTGTCATCCTCCCCTCTAGTGCTGCCCTGGGGTGTAGCAGGCTCTCTGGATTCTGTCTGCATTTTGCCCCTGGACCCTGGGGCAACACTGCTTCTGCCCCAAGTCTCACACCACATTCACAAACAGCGTACCCTGCGCTTCTCACCTGAACCCCTCTCAAGGGGGCGTAAAACCAGTCCACAGGCCTGGCCAAGAGTCAGCCCCTCCTGTACCCCTCTCATTCTCCTGTCTCTCCCCTTTCTTCCTCTCGCACCAACACGCTTCCCCTTCCTGTAGCACCAGCCAAAAGCTCGTCTGTGGAGGAGCTCCTGCAAACAGGCACCTGCAGGGGTCAGCAGCCTCCCAGGTCTATAGTCAGCAGAGGCCTGGTATGGACTCTCCAGGACAGAGCCCTGGGCTCAAGGCCGAGAGTCCGAGGTCAAGCCACTCATCGTTCCCCAACCACCCGGTGATGTGGGAGAAGTCATGGGAGCTCTTTGGGCCTTTGTTTGGGGGTCTGTGAAATGCAGTGGTTCTAGCAATCCAGGTACCACGAGAGAGAAGAAAGCAAAGACATGAGGCAGAAGAAGGAGAGAGAGGGCAGGAAATCAATGGTCGGCCAGGAAGGGCACTTAAGGGAGCATTCCCCTGGGTGTTGGGAGAAACAGCCCACCCCAGAAGTTAACGAGGGGAGATCGTGTGGCAAGTGCGGAGGGAAAAGTCACCTCTTAGGGTAGGGTCGCCGCTTTGGTTCCCTGAGCTTCTGTGGGTGAAAAAGCAGCTCCTCTGTGGATTCAGGTAGGACAGCTGGCCTCGCTCCCAGTGCAGACCCACACTGTGTTTCCTTTCCTTGCTTGTGACTTTGGTGGCCTAAGGATCCATTGCCAAATCCGAGGTCATAAAGATTTTCTCCTGTTTTCTTCTACGAGTGATACAGTTTTAGTTTTTACATGTAAGAGTCTCTGATCCATTTTGAGTAAAATCTTGCCTGTGGTGTAGGAAATAGTCATTCTTCATTCTCATGCACGTGGCTATCCAGCTGTCCCAGCTACTGAAGAAAGGGGAGAGACAGTCTTTTAGGCACAATACCTGGTGTCACTTCAGTGTCCTTTGACCCAGGCTAACCGGAGTAGAGTTTTTCAGGAAGTGGGGCCCTGAGGGAGCGAGTTTATCAGAGAGTGACTGTGAGGCTCAGAGGAAAGGAGCGCTCCTCCTCAGCCAGACCAGCTTGGGAGCACGCCTGAGGCTGCAGGCGGTGGGAGCACCCCTCAGAGGCAACAGGGCAGAAGGGTGGTTTTGGGGCAGGAACAAGGTCCAACTATGTGGAGGCAGCAGCAAGGGCATCTTTGAGACCACCAGGGAGCAGAGCAGAGGATACGGAGTGGGGGCCCATTAAATGGCCGCCACCCAGCAGGTTTCACCCAGAGGGATGGGTGCTGGGGAAAGAAGGATTTCAAAGACACGGCCTACAGCATTTCCACTGGCGAGCTCTGGGAGCCCCGAACTATCTTTGTTACTTTGTGCTTGTCCTCCCCCAAGAGTTACAATGAATTCCCCGTTTCAAAATGCAGTTCAAAAAAGAACATTCTGTTTTCCAAGACCCGGGCTTTCTGTGAGATATTCTGTACTAGCATTTAAAATTAGGCCACGTTCGCTAAAATGTAAAGTTCTTTTAATGGCTATTTTTTTAAGTGACTGCTTGTGTTTGAAGCAGAGAAATAAGAGAAAAAAGGAGGAGTAATTCATCCAAGAACCAGCAGGTTTTTTGGGGGAAAGGATGTCACAGAGAACCAATGTATTTCTGTAATAGTAATCTATTTCAAAATTTTTAAATGTCAAAAACACAGTTTACATTTACAGCCACAAATTCGGCGAACACTTCTCATCATGCGCTAAACAGAAACTTTGGAACCAAAGGTGCAGCGCTGTCCAGACAGAGGGAGGAACCCCTCCCCAGGCCCCCCCTGAGACAGAACCAGGACAGTCCGATACAACAGCCCTCGGAGAGGATTAATGATGCCAGAAAAAACACACATGGCAGTTTCTGAAGCATTCTTGATCACGTGCGCATCTTTTTCCCTGTGGTCACATTATTGAATTTCTTGGGGTAACACTGGTTAATAAAATTGTATAGGTTCAAGGTATGCAATTCAATAATTCATTATCTGTGTATTGTACTATGTCCCCCACCCATTTATCCTTCCATCACCATTTATCCCCCCCTTCACCACTGCTGCTTCCCTCAACCCTACTTCCCCCTGGTAGTGACCAAGCTGTTCTCTATCTAGGAGGTTTTTGTTGTTTTTTTTGTTTGTTTAATCCCTTCACCTTCTTCACCCTGCCCCTACCCCTTCACTCTGACAACTGTGAGTCTGTTTCTGTTTTGTTTGTTAGTTTATTTTGTTCATTAGATCCCACAGATAAGTGAAATCATATGGTACTTGTCTTTCACTGACTGGCATATTTCGCTTAGTGTAATACTCTCTCCAGGTCCATCCATGCTGTCACACAAGGTAAGAGTTGCTTCTTTTTCATGGCTGAGTAGTATTCTGTTGTATAAATGTACCACAGCTTTTTTATCCGCTCATCTATTGACGGGCACGAGGAAACCCGAAACACTAATCCCAAAGACAACGTGCACATCTTTACATCCATAAGCCTGGTGCTAACTGTCTTGGAACATTCTATGACAATATTGAATGAGGGAGTCTTCACAATTAGAATCGCAGGAAACCCTCAGTGACAATCAACATATACAAAATAAAAGGGCAAAAAGGTTCCATGTTGCTTCTATTAAATAATAAAATATTGCAACATACTCACTGCTGGCGATGGTGCGGCGAAACTAGTGTCCGCACGTGCAACGCTGATGACGGTGTGAAGCTGCCCTGCCAGGCGAAACCATTCAAAATATTTATGATTCAGTGATTTTCATTACGCACAAGGGAAGCAATGTTTTATACAAAATTAATATAAGGACATTGGTAAGCTGGAAGGCTCCTAAATATCTGGTGGGGGTGACGGGTGGTTAAGTCAAATACATTGTACCCGCCTAGCAAATATAAAGGCACAGTGACACTTTGAGATATGCAGATGACAGAACGTGAAGAGGCACAGGAGCTGGCTGTCAAGCCAGGGAGAAGGGAAGAATTGCAAGTGTAGTTGTTCCTTCTGTTATTGAAAGTTTCATTAATGTCACCATAGTTTTTTTGTTTAATAAAAATGTGAAGTAAATTGCAAGGGAGGTACATGGTGGGAGGGCAGAAAATCGAGCATATACAGCACCTCCATTTTTTAACCTTCTTATTTATGCTTGGCTTAGCGAGGCCGGCTGCAATTTCTTCTACATGGTATCAAGTTGCACATACCCACTAGGCTAGGAGGGAAGATCCTTGGGGTGGGAAGCTATTCGCTGGAAACTCCGAAGGAGAGAGAGCAGATTTGCATCCCAGGGGAGGTAGTGTAGAAAGGAAGCTAAGTTCACCGGCAGAGCGCAACTTCTGGGGCATTGCTCGTATTTTATTCTCCATAAGTGGGGTGCACCCCACAGAATACAGCCCCCTGGTGTTTATTTAATAAACACCGTCAGTCTTCATTCTGCAAAGCAGAGCCACATACCTACTGTTGTAGACACAGTTGCCTACTCAACAACTATTCTTCACTTCTTCCTTGCAGACTTCTGGTAATGAACAGGATGGCCCACTCAAGCTACTTACTTTAAGCCAGAAAGGAATTTATTAGTGAGCTCACAGAACCCCCAGGAGGGATAGGAGATTAGACTTGAAGTCTACCTAACCTGGAACAATACTCAAATTATACCCCCAAACTGCTTCACTGGAGACCCAGGGCCCTTGCCACCTGTAACACTGATGTTGTAATGCAATGGTAGCACAGGGTGTTACCCCTCAGCTGTCTCTGGCCTAGACGGGGCCTTTCTGCGGTGGTCCTCCACCTTCACTGGAAGATGGATTGATTCTGGCACCTAACTCCTCGATTCTGGATGCAAGTCTTAGGCAGGTGCTTCTGATTGGTGGTGTTCCAATAACACAGCTGCTGCCTGGGAAGGTCATTCCACCCCTCTCTTGAATAGGTAGGACTCATAATGTGGGATATTTCTCAAATATAGGGAGCCACCAATATGGCTAAGGTCCACAAAACTTCACCAACTTTGTCTGGTTGCTCTTTATTCTTTGTGATCACGAGCTTTTGGGAAGGCTGGCCCCATTCACAGCCATTGTGACTGAGCCAGTTGGGGAAATTCCATTTTCCTTGGTGGTAACTGGCCACAAAGGCACGTGACCCAGTTTTGACCAATGAGGTACGAAGAGACATCTGTTGAGGGACTTCTGAGAAAGGTTTCTTAAAAAGCCAAACTAGGATATAATGATCCTTTTGTTCTGCCTCTGAAGAGTCGGGTGTGGGAACTCGAAGCTTGGAGCTGTGGCAGCCAACCAGTGGCTGACACACTTAAAATGACAGAGCAAACAAGTGAAATTAACCTGGGTCCTTGACAACATTTCTTAGCCACTGGCTCCACCAACCATCTGATCTCAGGATTAGTTGTTAAGTAAAATAATAATTTTCTGTTATGTTTGAGACAATTGAGTAGAGCAGGGGTGTCAAACTCATTTTCACCAGGGGCCACGTCAGTCTCACAGTTGCCTTTCAAAGGGCCAAATGTAATTTTAGGACTGTGTAAATGTAACTACTCCTTAAGTAGGGGCAAGGAGCTTGGCCCTGTTGCCGGGTAGTAACAAACAAGATGCTGGGCCGGATAAAACAAGGTGGAGGGCCAGATTCGGTCCATGGGCCTTGTGTTTGCCACCTGTGGAACAGAGGTTTTCCTTGCAGCCCAGAGTATCCTGAGCTACCAACTCTGTGTCCAGCATTCAAGGGTTGTGGAGATAAACAGGAACATAAGACACGGTCATCTCTTTGGTTTTAAGGAGGCTGAGAATGCATCGGTGAAAATAAAGTGGATGTGGCCATATTAGGAAAGTCCCTTCTGAACAGCTTCCCCACCCCCAAAGCGGACCAGCTTCCACTCCCTCCCTGCAATGGTGCCCATTCTTTTATGCACTTTTATTGCTTCCACCACAGTCAGCAATTGGAGACACCCTGCCCTACCACAGAGAAGGCCGGAGATCCCAGAGGTTCTTTCTGGCAGAAATATCCTGTCATGCCCCCCAGGCACCCAAATAGCCAGGGGCAGGCCCAAGACCTAAATTCAGTTGGACTCTTTCTCTTAAGACTTCACATCTCCAACCCTGTGACTCAAGGACAGAAAATAGAAGTGGCTGTTCATTCATTCCAGAAAACTCCCACTTCCCCTGGCTGGCACTGCTGAGTCGTTCCTGCCACCGGATGGCCTGAAGTCGCTCCGGAGGAATATCTGTTCTGATTTGGCACCCACCACGTTCCCAGGAAACAGAGATTTCAAAACCCCGCCTAGTAGCCCAGCCAGACACATTCCGGTGCAAAAGCTTTCCTACCTGAAGGAAATCCAGTTTGGGGCCGAGAAAATCAGTTCTACAATTCTACCTATTTCTCTAAGGATTGTTTCAATGAATTTCTAGTGAGATGCTCTTTATACAGGAAATTCACCCTATTTCTTCTTCTAGCCATCGACCCCCAAATTGGGGTTTTTAAATTGTAAAATAAAGGGTCGAATATAAAATAAGCTACTAAAATTAAACAAACTCATCAAGAAATGTACAGATGACTCAACTGTTCATGAAACACCTGTGTTTATAAATTTCGAGGAACATTGGTGTCCCAGATCCTTGCTTGTTGGGTACTTGAGGACAATTATTTGAAATATTTTAGAAATCATGTTATTCCCCAAACTATGATAGTATCATGTGACCTCCAAGGGCAAGAGAAATAATTATTGAGTATGTGGAGGAAAAACAAAACCATTTCATCTCTTCATTTAAAATTCTTTTATTTCCATAAAAATGTTAAAGTTGTGCTAAAGTACACATAAAATTTAACATCCTAACCATTTTTAAGTGTATAGTTCAGAGGAATATTTTTTTTAAAAGACCATTTAATGTCTTGAGTTTATCATATCTATTCTCATATAACTTTCTAACATGGAGACTTGTGAATTTTCTAGCAAAATCAGAACTCTTTAATATGCTCTCTGAGGAACTGTTAGTTAAACTCATTACCGAGGCAGGGTGACAAGGTGGCCTACCTTCTGTTTTTGAACATTGTAACAAATGAAAATGATGCAAGAAATAAAGAGAAACACATTTATGATGCAAGCCACTTAATTTTCCATTTTTAACCTCTAGCTAATTAAAAGTAGTAGGTAATGTTTAGTGGGTCTTGCTATATTCAAAAGGAATTATGTGTCACCTATCACATTTTTAGAACTTTTATTATGGAATGATCCCCATGCGTACAAAGTGAACAGAACAGTAGAATGAGTCACCAGCTTTAACAATTATTAATATTCTACCATTCTTGTTTTTATCTGTATTTCTCCCCCCCTACCCAATTATCACAATTTTTGCTGTTAGTTGCTTTGTGTAACTTTTACATATTAAAATATACAAATGTCAACTGTACAATTTAGACAAATGAATACTTCCAAGTAAACTATATTCCTATCACAATACAGACATTTTCATCTCCCCAGAAAGTTCCCTTATGTCTCTCCCTAGTTGAGAGACGTCCACTGTTCTGGTTTTTTTTTCCACTTTTATTTTGGCCTGTCCTAAAAATTAACATAAACAGAACCATACTTTTTTGAATCTGTCTTCTTTCACTCTACATAACGTTTGTGAGGTCCGTCCATGTTGCTGAGTAATTCTTTCCTTATTACTGCTGACCAGTGGCCCATCGCGGCCACACCAGTTCTCACAGGGGGAGGACCACTGCCAAATGGCTCGTACTGTCTGGTTCGTGGACACTGAGTTGTTTCCTGCTCCCCCATAACCCCCTGCCCAGTTTCAGCTGTTGTGGGTGGGGGGGGAAGTGCTATGAACATTCTTGTATAAGCATTTTTTTAATGGATATGTGCTTTCACTTTTTTTGGAATGGAACTGCTAAGTGTAAATGCAGCTCTCCATGAATCGTATGACACGGTCGAGCCATTTCCCAGAGTGGCTGCCCGACTCTGTAGTCAACGAACAGCATATGAGAGTCCCAGGTGCCCCACGTCCTTGCTGACATTCAGCTTTATCCATCTTTTACATTTTAGTCCTTCTGGTGGCTCTTTGTGGTTTTAATTTTCATTTTCCTTGAGGGCTAATGAGGTTGAGCCCTTTTGTTCGAATGTGTTACCTTTTGAAACAAATTTGGTTGTTCATTTTTTATTGTGAAGGTGGAGGAGTTATTTTATATATTCTGACACAAGATCTTTGTCAGATACACATTTTGTGAATATTTTCTAGTCTGCGCTTTGTCTACTCATTTTATTAATAATGTCTTTTGACAAGCAGAATATTTAATGAAAGCTAATGTAATAATTATTTTCTTTTATGATTATCACTTTCTGCGACCTGAGCAGTTTTTGCCAAATCCAAGGATGTAAAATACTATCCCGTGTTTACTTGTACATGCTTTGTGGTTTTAGCTTTGGTTCATATCTATAGTACATCTCAAAGTAATTTTTGTGTATTATATGAGGTCAAGCTCTGTTTTCAAAATATGTACATCCAGTTATGCCAGCACCATTTAAAAAATTCTTTCCTGTTCCCATTGAATTACTGCGGCATCTTTGTGAAAAATCAGAGGACTGTACCTATTTCTGGATTCTGTTTTGATTGCTATGTCTGCCTTTATGCCAATACCACACTGTTTTTATTACTGTAGCTTTACAGTGTATGTTTTTACATTGGCTGTGGGAGATTCCTAAAGCTGCCATAGCAAATTGCCACAAACTTAATGGCTTAAAAGCAACACACTTACTCACTGAGTTTTCTGGAGATGAGAAGTCTAAGGAGAGTGTTAAGGGGCTAAAATCAGAGTGTTGTCAGGGCTGCTCCCTCTGGAGGCTCCAGAGGAGAATCCATTTCTTGCTCTTGCAGCTTCTAAAGGCTGTGGGTGTTCACGCGCTCAGGCTACGGCATTGTGCTCTCTGCTTCTGATATCACATCAGGCTCTCTGGCTCTAACCCTACTGCCCCTCCTTTAAGGACCCTCATATTCACCCTGCCAGAGGATTATTGAGTTAAATTTTTTTCTATCTTATAATCATGAAATCTATTGATCTTCAACTTTCTTTTCTGCTAATGCCTTTGTCAAATTTTGGTATCAGGGTTAATGTTGGCCTCCTGAAAGAAGATTTGAAGCAGTATTTCTTTAGAAATATAGAAATACTGAAGTATTTGTCTAATCCTTTAGACAAAGGATTTTGTCTAAAGTCAGTGCTAATTTCCAGAAACTATGTATATGTTCCTTTATTTGGCCAAAGAGACTTTGCAGGTAAATTTAGGCTCTTGAGATGGGAGAACATCCTGGGTTCCTCTGGCAGGATTTCAGCCACCCCTGAGCGGGGCCCAGGCTGGGAAGTTATCTAAAGCAAAAGCTGCTGTAGATAGGCCTCACCAGGGTAGATTCTTGTCTAGTTTCTCTTGGCCTTTGCTTATTCTTCAGTGCTTTCTAATAGCCACTTGTATTACATTTTTTTTCTCCAGATAACATAATTATTATTTGGGAAAGCTTGTCTAACCAAAGTACTCTCTCACTGTTGGCTATTATTTTAGCATACTTTCAAGAGATTGGGAATTACATATTGAGAAACTCAACGTCACCCGGATGCTCATATCTGGAAACTAGCTGTGTGCAGGACAATGTACAGCACACTTTGGCTTCAGCACAAAAATGGTGCATGGAGTTTATGCATCTTCACAAGGGGCCTCCCCTTGACAGCTGCGGCTGACACTTCCGTTCCCATCTGCAAGTGACGCAGGACAAAGCAGTCTGCAGCAGGTGGCATGGGCCATATAACTTTGGAGGGGTGAGCAGTGAGTACCCCACATCAAACCCCTTGGCACAGCCAGCCAGCCACCAGCTCAGAGCCTCCAGGAGGAGACAACACATATGGGAGTGATGTCCGAGGCCCGAGGCCGCTGGGCCAGGAGCGGTACCTGCGCACACACTGTATACACCAGAAGCAGGCGGGGTGGGCAGAGCAGTGCTTTTAAGGACATAGAATTCCAAGCATGAAACCAGTGTTAACCAAGTTTACATTTGACACAAGAGGGAGGGTGAGTGATAGAAACAGAAGGAAGAGAAAGTATTCCTATTACTTTCATGTCTGAATTTCCTAAAATAACTTCTATTGTTGGTCCCCTTTATGAATTAAGATTCAGGCTTAGAGAGGCAACTGACTTAAGTGACTCCAGCATGTTTCATGTACCTCCACGATGATATTATAAATCACAGGTGGCAAACACAGGCCCCCAGGCCGAATCCTCCCCTCCACCTTGTTTCATCCCGCCCAGCATCTTGTTTCTACCCAGCAGCAGCACCGAGCTCCTTGCTCCTAGTTAAGGAGTAGTTACACAGTCCTAAAATTGCATTCGGCCCTTTGAAGGCACCCGCAAAACTGATGTGGCCTCTGATGAAAATGAGTTTGACACCCCTGTTATAGAAGTGAGAGGTCAGGTAGTTAAACCCTTTGCCTTTGATGGATGATAAAGCAGTCACTGAAGACATGCAAGGGACACAGAGAAGTTGCCATTGTTTAAAAACTCTAAGTCTCCTCTACACACTCAGAATCTATTAATCAATCAATCCTCCAGTCAGTTAATTAGAGTTTTAAGTGGGTTAAAAAGCCACTCTTAAAAAAATAAAGCCTATTCCTGGGAGGCTTATATATCAGTCATGCACATCATTGTATTAATTATTTTACTTCCATGGCTTTCCTCCTAATGGCTGAGAGAGAGATGTGTCATATTGTTTCTTTCTTTGGAAAGGGAAGAGAGGCGACTGTAGAGCCAGGGGACTTGGCAGAGGACCCTGGGGGAGGCAGGGTGGGCTTTAGGAACCTGAGAATATCATGGTTTCTGGAAGGCAGGAAGAGGAAAGATGCCAATTTTCAAGAATATATCAAAGCCTCTTTTGCCTGTTGGGGCCTTCTGAGGTCCTTTGCGGGGGCAACTCTGACCACGGTGACTGCTGTTGCCTGGCCCGCCTGGGGCGCTGCTGCCGCGGGGAACTTCCTCTCCACTGGGCCTGCCTTCCTCCCAAAGCTAGCTCCCCCCACCCCCCTCACCCCCCCACCCCCCCACCCCCCCCACCCCCGGTCGACGCAGGAAAATAACTCGTTTTGTAATACATACAAATGCCAAATCAGTATGTCGTATGCCTGAAACTAACATACTATGTCAATTATACTTCAATGAAAAATCACTATAAAAAAAGAGGAAGAAAGGGCGTTGTGCTTATAGACAGCTGAACCACACAGCCCTGACGGAGGGCTCTCCTGTGTGCTACGGGCTTCAAACACGGCGGCTACCGCAGCAGGCAGTGGGCTAATTCTACACAGAGAGCGCCACGGAGAGGCAGGGTGCAGTATCTGGGATGCGGACACTAAGGGACTAGGTTTTGATTTCAAACACACTGGGAAATTGGTAGTCAATCGTGTTCCCTTCTTTGCTTGGGTCCCCAGGAAGCTGTGGACCCAGATCCAAACTCAGAGGCTCAAGAACTTCTGCCATGCGTTTCTGTGTACTGACTTTGTCCTCGTCTTTATCGTACTGTTCCACCCATGTTTTTGCCCTGTCACTGTGTTTTGTTTGCTATTGTGCAGATTTGTATAAAGCCAACTCGAACCCTTCTGGGAGTAAGGTAGTGAAATAAATAAGTAAGGCCCCTTTCGGATTATCTTTCAATAACAGCCCGAGTGTTCCTTGATAATTTGGCCAGCACTGGAGCTGTTTGCTGACCTTTTCAAATGAGTTATGGAGAAGTCACAGCCTGACTTTTAAGAAGGAAAATACAGTTTTAAAAATGTGCCTGATGCTCTCCTGCCCAGCTCAATGCCGAGTCTCCTTTCATTTTTTTTTCACTCCCTCCTATCCAGGCCAAACTGGTCTGCTAGACTTTTTACAAATTCTGATTTAATAACTCTCCAAGTTTATAAATGGAGTCAATTATCTTCTAACTTTATAAAAGTTAAAATTGGAGAAAATAAGAAAATTTGATGAAACATTGTACTCCAGTTTGACAAAATAATTAAGGCTTAAAACAAAAAAAGAAGTGATGAGATTAAAAAGTGGGTTTATCTGTTAGGTGGTAGAATTCTGATCCCCGTGGCTTCTTACACAAGTACACAGACAACTTCCACAAACACTTCTGGCATAATTGTCTTATCACTGTCATTATAAAAAATTTGACCCACCATCAAGTAACACATATTTATCAAGGGTTCAGGATGTCATTCTTTTTTTTTTTAAATATAATTTTTATTTAATTCTTGTTCAAGTACAGGTTTCTGTCTTATAATCCCAACCCTGCCCGCCCCCCACCCCATCCTCCCCGCCTCCCTCCCCTTTCCACCCCCCACCCTTAGTTATTGTCCAGGTGTCTTTTATACTTGTTCATGTGAGTCCATTCCCTTTTCCCCTATGATTCTCTCCCCTCTCCCCTCTGGGCCCTGACAGCCTGTTCCATATTTGAGTGTCATTGGTCGTATTTTGCTTGGATGTTATTCTTTGCACCCAAGAGATTGCAGAGATAAGGAACCCCAGTTCTTGCCCTCCAAGAGCCCACTATGTGAGGCTGGGAGGTGGTGTGCGTGGAGGATAGACAGCCAGTGAGTAAATACATGTACTGTGAGACAATGAATGGACACCTTGAAGAGGGATGAACATTTGTGAATGCAGAAGAGGGCCTGGTTTGGGGGCCAAGATGAGCGCTGGCTTCTCTGAAGAAGGTTGTTTCCACGTGGGGAACCATGAGAAAGGACCGGGGAGGCCCCCCGAGGGCTGCCTTAGCGATCCTTGTGGTTAGGGTAGAGCTGTTTATTCTCGATTTTGCAGGAAGGGAGGAGGGGACTGAAGATCTGCCACTGGAGAGCGCTGTGTTTAATCTGACAGCAGAGAAATTTCTATTTCATTTTATTCAGACACCAGATTGGGTTTTGTGACAAAACCATAAAACTACTAAAAAAAAAAAAGTGGAATGAAAAGTGTAAGTCCTGACTTTATACTCCTGCAAACTGATAATGAACCAGTTTCCCCCTGAGATATCACGGCCTTGTTTTGATTTTACAAGGTACATAAATAGCTTGAATCGCAGAGAGAAGTAACCAGAAGTCAAATAGCATACTCGGGAGGGCAGTTCCTCTGAGCCAGGCAACGTGACATTTTAACCTCCCTTCTTTCATTTGGATTGCCTTGGGTCCGCCCCCAAGAAGGGTGCTGACATTTTAATAGTATCGTTACACAAGAAGCTTCCTTTGGTTTTACCGAAGTTTCCCTCTGACTTGCAGCTTCCCTGACGAGACCAAATTCCCTGTCAGGCTTAGCCCTCGAACTAACTTATTCCTTCACTTCTCCAGCCCCTAAAGTTGAAGAAATGAGATACCTCTAATTTCTCTTTTTGGTTTCTATTCTGAAGTTAAATCTTCTGCTCTTGTTATATTATTGATGCAGCATTTTATGTCTCCCAAATGCCTGCATGGCTTTCCCGTAGAATAATGCCTCTATTAGCAAAAAGGGTCATTCCAAGGACAGTTTCCTCAGCAGACATTTTGTTAGGAAAGGGAAAAATAACAGAGAGGTCGAGGGGAGATAAGCTATGGAACTAAGGCCAGGAAGCCTGGTGGAGAGAAATCATTAAACGAGATCTAAAATGTTGTCACTTGTATCATAATGTATATATCCAGGAGTCTCAAGGTCGAAGACAGGCAAGGCAGGGACAGATGTGAGGAGGAAAAGGAGGTAGTCTGCCTGTGGCTGCGGAAGTGAGAGCCTGAAAAAGAGGCACAAGTTCTTCCTCTCATTGCTTTGGCTCTCTCGAGCCAGGCCCCGTCCTGCTGGGCCACCCTGATTGCGGGAGCAGAGGGCTCTCAGGCTGGGGCCCCCCGTCCCAGGGTTTCTGAAGGGCCAACCCCCAACACAGTCCTGGACTTTGGAAAGGGGACAACTCCTCTCTCACCCACTGAGACCCAAACTCCTGTGAAGGAGAGAAGACCCTTTCATTCTGGGCAATGCCAGAAGGCTTACAGTACAAAGCGTGGCACGGAAACATTTTGATGAAGACTGGTGAATACGCCTTCCTATAGCCAAAGGCGGCTTCAGGGAACTGGAGACTCACACAGAGGTGGGCTATTATTGAGTGAGAGGGGGGGAGAGAGGGTGAAGCGGGAGGAAAGAGAGGGAAAGAGCGAGAGTGAGTAAAGGAGCGTTTGGAAAGTGGAGAGTCTACAGCAGAAGACAGACCTGGAAGGCCTCATGACTTTGGGGAGTCACCCTGTTACCTCCAGTGACACCAAGACAGGGCAAGCTATACCTGGAGTAGCCTGGGAAAGGCAGTGCTGGGTCACATGACCCCTCTTTGCTTTGTCATATAAGGTCACCCATTTATTACAGCTGGCAGTGTTTCAGCATGGGAGCTTCCACTGGTCTTTCAATCCCCCAGTGCTCTGAGGGCTGACCGCTGTGCTGGCGGAAATGAGGGTGTAGGCCCAGGCACCATCAGCCCTTCTTTCATGCGGGAACCGCCACACCAGAGCCCACATCTTGTCTTTTCACCTTGGTTTTGCCACAGAAGGAGCGAATGTATTTGCCATGCAAGCAGAGTTTACGTTTCTTCACCATTTTTCTGAGGGAGGCTCCATAACCAGTCCCGTATCTGCTGGCCATCCAGACCTTCTGGTGTGTTCAGCCACATCTCTGCAAGCAGACTCCAAGCCCAGCAAGGAAGTGACCCTCTTCGTTGTAATGTTGACCAATTGTATAAATTGACTTCATCCCCAGGGCATTAATTAAGCTAACATACAATTTGTTATTTTTTAAATCACTTATCGGCCAGAGAGTCATATTTCAATCATTGAAATAATATCAAACTGAGTGTGAAAAAGCAGAAATTGGGCACATGTCCATTTCAGGGTACTGCATGTGGGCAGGGTCAAGATGAAATTCTCACTTCTATTCAAGATGCAGGCGTAGGTAAACATAGCTCACCTCCTCACACAACCACATCAAAATTACAACTAAAGTATAGCACAACCATCACTCAGAACCATCAGAAGTAAAATTGAATGGAAGTCTCACAACTATGGAATTAAATGAACCACATTCATTCAGACTGGTAGGAGGGGCAGAGATGTGGAATGGGTTGGTCCCACATCCATGTGTGGTGGACACAAATTCAGAAGAGATGTCCTGAGAGCTAGGAGTCCCAACCCCACACTAGGACTCCCCACCCAGGATTCCAGTACCAGGAAGATAAGTCCCCTTATGGTCTGGCTGCAAAACACAGTAGGGACTGAGCCGGTAGAAGAAACTTCTGGAGTCCAAGTAGTTCCTCTTAAAAAACCCACACGTGGACTTACTCAGACTCACTCCCTCTGAGCTCCAGCACCAAGGTAGCAGCTTGAAAGCCACCAGTGGCATCCAGGGAGGAACTGGTGTCTGGCATCAAGGCCAGAGCTGGGGGACAGCTTTCTCTCAGACAGAAAGGCAGGCAGAGGCCATTGTCCCTTTGTTGCTCCCTCCCCCTACATAGCCACAAGCCAGCAGGTGGGTGCTATATCTGAGGTCCTATCAACCTAGCTAACATTGCTTGCCCTGCACTGGAGACCCCAGAGACTCTGTCCCACCCAACTTACAGGCACACCCAAGCTGTTAACCAGGACTCTACCATATGCATGGCTGGTCTTGGCTCAGGCACCACAACTTTCTAAACCCTATTAAATAAGCAACAGTTGACCTCAGTCATGCCCCCACACCTGTACTTCTTGCTAACTGGCCCTTGGCTTGGCACTAGCAGTAGCCAGTCTAGGTTCATAGCATGGATTTGCCTGAATCTCTGGGTCATAAGGCAGCTTCATTTTTAATTTTTTGAGGAAACTCTGTCCTATTTTCCACAGTGGCTACACCAGTCTGCATTCCCACCAACAGTATGCAAGTGTTCCCTTTTCTCCACATCCTCACTAACATTGCTGATTTATTGATGGTGGCCATTCTGACAGGTGTGAGGTGATATTTCATTGTGGTTTTAATTTATATTTCCCTGATGGTTAATGACATTGAGTATCTTTTCATGTATCTATTGGACACCTGTATGTCCGATACAGGTGTCCGATTTATTCTCTTCCTCCTTGCAGAAGTCTGTATTCAGGTCCTCTGTCCATTTTGTAACTAGATTGATTTTTTTTGGTGTTGAGTTGTATATGTTATTTATAAGTTTTGGATATTAACTCCTTATCAGATGTATAATTGTCAAATGTTCTTATACTCAGTGAGTTGTATTTTTCTTTTGTTGACAGTTTCCTTTGATAAATAAAACTTTTTACTTTGATGTATTCCTATTCTTTTATTTTTCCTTTGTTTCCTCTGCTTGAGGAAATATATCAGAAAAAATACTACTATGAGTAATGTCCAGGACTTTACTGCCTATCTTTTCTTCTATGATTTTTATGGTTTTGAGTCTTAAATTTAAGTCTTTAATCAGTTGTGAGTTTATTCTCATATGTGGTATTAAAAAGGTGACCTAATTTCATTTTTTTGCATGTATCTGTCCAATTTTCCCAAAACCATTTATTAAAGAGACTACCTTTATCCCATTGTATGTTTTTGCCTCCTTTGTCAAAAGAATGTATATTATGCTGCTTTGGGGTGAAATGCTCTGGAAATATCAATTAAATTCATCTGATCTAATGTGTTATGTAAGGCCACATTTTCCTTGTTGATTTTCTATCTGGAATAGAAATGGGCTGTTAAAACCCCTACTAGGACTGTATTACTGTCAGTCTCTCCCTTCACATCCATTAAGATTTGCTTCACATATTTAGGTGCCCCTATGTTTGGTGCAGAAATGTTTATGAGGGTTATATCTCCTTGTTGAATTATTCCCTGTATCATTATGTAGTGTTTTTCTGTGTCTCTTACTAAGCCTTTGTTTTAAAGTCTATTTTGTCAGATTGGGTACTACTACCCCAATCTTTTCATTTCCATTTGCATGAAATATATTTTTCCATCCCTTTCTAGTCTGTGTATCTTTTGTTCTGAGGTGGGTGTCTTATAGACAGCATATATATGGGCCTTGTTTTCTTATCCATTCTGCTACTCTGTGTGTTTTGATTGCAGCATTTAAGCCATTGCATTTAAAGTGATTATTGATAGGTATGCATTTATTGACACAGTATTCTTTATAACTATTTTATTGCTGTTGTTGTTGTTCTTCTTCTTCTGCTGCTTCTCCTTTTTCTCCTCCTACTCCTCCTATTCCTCCTCCCCCTCCTCCCCCTCCTCCTCCATCTCCTTCTCCTTTTTTAAGATGACCTTTTAACATTCTTTGTAATACTGGTTTGGTGGCAATGTACTCCTTTAGCTTGTTATTGTCTGGGGAGATTTTTATTTGTCCTTCAATTTTAAATGATAGCCTTACTGAGTAAAGTGGTTTTGGTTGTAGGTCCTTGCTTTTTATCACTGAATATTTCATGCCAATCCCTTCTAGCCTGCAAAGTTTCTTTTGAAAAATCAGCTGAGAGTCTTATGGGAGCCCCCTTGTAGGTAACTGTGTCCTTTAGCTTTTAAGATTCTCTCTTTTTCTTGAACCTTTGACACTTCAATTATGATATGACTTGTTGTGGGCCTATTTGGGTTCATCTCGTTTGGGGCTCTCTGCACTTCCCGAGCTTGTGTGCTTTTTTCTTTCACTGGGTTAGGGCAGTTTTCAGTTATTACTTCTTCAAATAGGTTCTTGATTCCTTTCTCTCCTCTCCGTCTAGTACCCCTAATATGTGGATATTGTTACATTGTATGTTGTTCCAAAGGTCCCTTAAACTATCCTCATTTTTAAAAATTCTTTTTACTTTATGCTGCTTTAATTCAGTGTTTTCTAAGTTACCTTGTTTTCTGAATCATTGAGGATTCAATCCCCTGCTTCATCCAACCAAGTGTTTTTTCCTTCTAGTGTATAATTTCAGATATTGTATTCTTCATTTCTAATTGGTTTTCACTTATGGTTTCTATGTCTATTTCTATGCTGCTGGCTCTTTGTTGAAATTCTAAGTTCCTTGATGTTCTTTTTTATTTAAGAAAAACTTAAAATGAACTTTACAATGCTAATTAACCTTTTCCACTGTTTGGCATCATCCTAGTTCCTATGCTCTGTATTTCCTCAACAACAATTCACACTGTTTGCCTATTGATCGCCTGTAAATCAAACCTTTTATAGCTTATTAAGTCACACCAGATCGACAAGGTTATTTCCACAAAGTCAGCGTTTTGGACAAACATTGTTTTTCCTTCTTGTCTGTCAGCCTCAGAGATGGAAAAGATTTCCCCGTGGAGGGTTGTGGACATCAGAGAAGACCATGTTTAAGGTTCCAGGCTAAATTTAGCCCTCTAAGCTGGTTGTTATTCCAGAACTAAGTGTGGGCTTACCCAGCTGAATTTTAAGCTGAGCCCCATATTTCCCTCTGTTTGGTTTTATGTTCAGAAGCATTTGGTTCTGTCACCAAAATTATAAAGAATTTTCTTGTGGTCTTTCAAGTATGTTTTAACCAGTGAGGGTGAGGACAAACGGCCTTGTGTGGATGAACATGGGAGTTTGATTTGAAGGGACCTGCCTGGCTAGTAGAGGACATTTTCTGACCCAAGTTAATTGTCTGAGACCAAGAAAGAAGGAAGGCCATTACTAATTTGCATTTAGAAAGATTACTACTGTTTTATGTCATTTATTCTTCAATAAAACTGATTTTTTTAAGCCTACAGTTTAGAAGCACTTTCAAAATTTGCAAAACTCTGAGCCTAAGTACAAAACAGTATACATAGTATGTTACCATCTATGTAGGAAAATAGAAAATATGTTTGTATTTTCAAATTATATATCCAGAAACATTTACAAGGACTGGCAATGCTAATTGCCCCTGGAGAAAAAACTGCAGGGCTGAAGGCCAAAGGATCATGCTAGAGTTTGTTCCTTTGTACTGGGATTACTTACAATTTTATGCTTTAAAAATGTTTTATTTGGACAGTGCATCTAGTACATTGACACGTAAAATCATGGCTTCATTATTTCATTATTACCACAGCAGTTTGTAATGTAACACCTTCCTATCAGAAACACCAGGGAAGAGCAATCAAAAAGCCACAAATGCATGAGAAGTTAGTTATCCACAGTGAGTTCACAGTGTGCACAGGTGCACACTGACACACTTCATATTTTTAGCACATAAGTATACTAGTTTAGTTTTAAAAACAGAGTATTAAGTTAAAAGGCTGGAAGCAAATAAGCCAAAATATTAATAGAACTTAATTTTACACCACGGGAATAGGTGTCACTGCTATTTTCTTCTTTATATTTGTGGGGAATTAAAAATTTTGAATTTGAAGTTTTCTCTTAAAAGTAGATTTTAACTGTGCATTTTTTAAAAGAAGTATCTTGAGACTTCTGGTCAACATGGCACCATAGGTAAATACAGCTCACTTCCTCACACAACCACATCAAAATTACAACTAAAGTATAGCACAACCATCACTCAGAACCATCAGAAATAAAATTGAATGGAAGTCTCACAACTATGGAATTAAATGAACCACATTCATTCAGACTGGTAGGAGGGGCAGAGATGTGGAATGGGTTGGTCCCACATCCATGTGTGGTGGACACAAATTCAGAAGAGATGTCCTGAGAGCTAGGAGTCCCAACCCCACACTAGGACTCCCCACCCAGGATTCCAGTACCAGGAAGATAAGTCCCCTTATGGTCTGGCTGCAAAACACAGTAGGGACTGAGCCGGTAGAAGAAACTTCTGGAGTCCAAGTAGTTCCTCTTAAAAAACCCACACGTGGACTTACTCAGACTCACTCCCTCTGAGCTCCAGCACCAAGGTAGCAGCTTGAAAGCCACCAGTGGCACCCAGGGAGGAACTGGTGTCTGGCATCAAGGCCAGAGCTGGGGGACAGCTTTCTCTCAGACAGAAAGGCAGGCAGAGGCCATTGTCCCTTTGCTCAACTCTCTCCCACACAGTGCCAGCAGGTGGGTGCTATATATGAGATCCCATCAACCTGGCTAACATCATTTGCCTCACCCTAGAGATCCCCTGAGGCTCCATCCCACCCAACATACAGGTCTACCCAGCTGTTAACAGTGGCTTTTCCATATGCATGGCTGGTCTTGGCTCATGCTTCACAACTTCCTAAATCCTATCAAACAAGCAACAGCCAGCCTCATTGAGTCTCCAGCACCTGTACCTCCTGCTAAGTGATCCAGCCCTGGCACTAGCAGTAGCCAGCCTAGGTTTACAGCATGGATTTGCCTGTGTATCTCCAAGCCCAGCACAAGTAGCAGCCATCTCAGATTGCTTTATAACTCATGCAGGGGGACTCAGGAAAAACACGGGTGGGAACTGACCTTGGCCTGCACCACTTGGGAAACCCAGAGCCTATGTACCCAGTAGACAGCTATAGACCACAGGGGACTACCACCAATCTGGCCCTGCACAGCTGATCCTCCCTGGAAGAAAAGGGTATAGGTTGGTGATCGGTGGTCAGTGGTCACGGCCAGTCCTTGCAGCTGACTGGCCTGGGTAAATCCCTCCCATTGATCTGCCAACAGCAATCAAGACTCAACTAGAAAAGGAGGTGTGCTCAGCCCACATGAAGGGTGCTCCCTAAGTACCCAGGGTAGGTGACAGGGGAGACTGTGCCACAGGACCCTACAGGACATCTACTACATTAGGCCACACTACCAAGACAGGAAGTCCTAGCAGCTCTACCTAATACACAGAAACAAACACAGGGAGGCTGCCAAGATGAGGAGACAAAGAAACATGGCCCAGATGAAAGAACAGATCAAAACTCCTGAAAAAGAGCTAAACAATATGGAGATAAGCAATCTATGAGGTGAGGAGTTCAAAACACTGGTTATAAGGATGCTTAAGGAACTCAATGAGGACCTCAACAACATGAAAGAGATCCAGTCAGAAACAAAGGATACACTAGTTGAAATAAAGAACAATTTATAGGGAAACGACAGAATCAAATCTATGATTTGGAATATAAGAAAACAAAAAACAACCAATCAGAACATCAAGCAGAAAAAAAGAATCCCCCCTGAAAAAAAAAACAAGGATAGGATAAGCAGCTTCTGGGATTACTTCAAAAATTCCAACATTCACATCATCAGGGTGCCTGAAGGAGAAGAGAAAGAACAGAAAACTGAAACTCTATCTGAAAAAATAATGAAAGAAAACTTCCTTAATTCGGTGAAGGAAATAGACATGCAAGTCCAGGAAGCACAGAGAGTTCCAAACAAGATGGATGCAAAGAGGCACACTTCAAGACACATCATAATTATAACGCCAAAGATTAAAAATAAAGAGAGGATCTTAAAAGCATCAAGAGAAAAGAAGTTACTAATCTACAGGAAAGTTCCCATAAGACTGTCAGCTGATTTCTCAAAAGAAACTTTGTAGGTTAGAAGGGATTGGCAAGAAATATTCAAAGTCATAAAAAGCAAGGACCTACAGCCAAGTTTGCTTTATCCAGCAAAGCTATCATTTAGAATGGAAGGGCAGATAAAGAGCTTCTTGGACAAGGAAAAACTAAAGTAGTTCATCATCATCAAACCATTATGATATGAAATGCTAAAGGAACTCACTTAAGAAAAACTCACTTAAGATCAAAACTACAAACAATAAAATGGCAATAAATACATACTTATCAAATGAATCTAAAAAACAAACCAAGCAAACAAGAACAGAGACAGAATCATGGATACTGTAAGTATTTTGACGATCGCCAGATAAGAGAAGGGTGTGGAGGTATGGGTGAAGAGGTGAGAGGTTTAGGAAGCACAAATAGGTAGCCACAGAATAGCCATGGGGATGTAAAGTACAGTGTAGGAAATGGAGTAGCCAAAGAGCTTATACACGTGACCCTTGGACATGAACAATGGTTTTAGATTGCCTGAGGGAGTGGGGACTGCTGGATGGAGAGAGGCAGAGTGGGTAAAATTGGGAAAACTGTAAAAGCATAATCAGTAAAATATCATTAAAAAATAAAAAGCAGTATCTTATACAGGAGGATGGTAAAGCAATAACATAGCGGCAATTCTCTGTGTTCTATATGCTGCCTCTTATAAGGAGCTTCGGGAATTCTCCTCGTTTTCACATATAGTTGTGTATCCCATGCGACGTTTTAGTCAGTAATGGATCACACGTACAATGGTGGTCCCTTTAGGTTATAACAGAGCTAAAAAATTCTTATCTCCTAGTGAGGGCACAGTAAAATTATTGTACAGTGCATTAGCTCACATTAACTCCTGTTTGTTGTGATGCTGGAGTGAAGAAATCCACTACACTAAGTCCTAAACAACGACGGCACATACCGTCATGTCCAGTGTAGGCCACTCGGTGATCATAACAACCAACCATGTTACTGGTTCATGTATTTACTCTATTGTACTCGTCATAGTTACTTTACAGTGTGCTCTCTACTTATAAAAAGGAACTTGCCATAAAACAGTAGATGTGCTTCGTCACCCGCAACCTCATACATCTTGTGTTTACCACGTCTCTCACCAGCATCGTTTTTCTTGTGCTTGATTTAATCTCACGTTGTTTTGTACAGCAATGTGCTGTACAGGCTTGTAGCCTAGGAGTGGCTGCACCACATACCCTCAGTGTGTAGTAGGCTGGACCATCTAGGTCTGTGTACATGCACTCTATGATGTTTCCACAACAATGAAATTGCCTAAACATTTCTCAGAATGTATTCCAGTGCTGAGAGGCACATGACTTATTTGATATCATTAAGCAATGACTCATATTTGCTCATGTCTCATCTTTAGATAAGCTCATTTCAACTCAACAAATGTTTACTGAATGCGTATTATGGGCCTTTAATGGGCTGGGTGCCAGGGGTACCAAAGGACCTCCATAGCTCTGTTTGTGTGGAAAATACTACCCTTTCTCCAAAAGTTTTCTGAAGCACAAAGACTTTTACATTGATTCAATGCTTTAAATAAAATACTTCTCAGTCATCAGCATTTCATGCTGACTCCTTCTGAAGTCTTCCTCCACAGGATTATTATTTCTGGTACCTTGCTGGAAGGAAGGAGGCTGGACAGGATAACCTTCAAAGGCCGTGAGTTTTTCTCTTTTACTGGTCTAGCCCTATTCAACAGCATAATACCAAGACCAAGTGACGGCATGGTAAAGAAAAAGATAACCGTTAATCTAGGAAGCTGGCAATCAAACTCCTTAACAAACTAAGCACAGCATTTTCTACTTCAGCATGTTAACCTCCAAGGTCAGTGCAGTGACTGTCAGTAACTCACTTTAAACTGTATCTATAATGGGACTAACCAACAAAAGGAACTTGGTAAACAGAGATTGAGGTAGAGGACGGGGATGAACACAGGTGAGAGAGGAAGCGTTGATGAGAGCCATTCACAGAAAATGTTTGAAGGCAGGGAGGGGAGCTTGGGGCCTCTGGGGATCCAGGCTTCACAGAAAGAGCTTCTGTTTTACAGTGTCCCCATTGAGGCTGTCTGGAAGCCCTGTTGAAACCTGTCCCTTCATCTTGGCAGAATGCTGGCCTTCGCAGAGTCAGGCCAACTCTGACTTAGTTTGGGATAGTTGGTAAAGCAGGAACCTGGAAGTAGAAAATAGAAAAATGACTCTGAGTCACTTGAGTGGTTTTCTTTTTACCTGTACTATACAAACCCTGACCCTTAACACACCTTTTTAATGCACTCTTGACCATGACCTTTAAATACACCCAAGCCGTGCCAATCCCTCCATCCATTAGTTCTCAGATTGAAAGCAGGGCACCATCTACTCCTGGAGCAATCATTTAACTGCCAACTGGCTCCGCAGCAAACCACACTCTGCAGTCTGTCTGAGCCCTCAGGGCTGTTCAGGAGTCACCTGCTCAACCTACAAGCTCCCTCTCCTCATCAGAAACATTTCCCACATCCTCCATTTTGGCTCCTTCTCTCTCAAGGGGTGATCTCATCTCCTTTTCCACTAGGGGAGGGGCCATCTGTTGTGTTTTAGCTCCCTCAGTTTCCCTTCTTTGTATTCAGGAATGGTCCTTTCTTCCATTTCCTTTTGTCAGAGATAGATTCTAGGATGACTTCCAATAATTCCTGCCTCCTCATATTCGGATCCTTGTGGAATCTCCCCTCTTCGGGTGTGGGAGGGGCCTATGACTTGTTTCTAACCAATACAATATGGCAAAGGAGATAGCAGTCCTGTGATCACATGACAGAAGGTTGTAACTTCGTCTTGCTAGCAGGTTTTCTCTATTGACTCTCTCCCTTTCTGGCTGATAGAATAACCCACCACTTGGAGAGGCCTACTGGGCAAGAAACTTGGGGAAGGCTCCCGCTGACAGCTGACAGCCAGCAGGGGAATGAGACCCTTAGTGTGATAATCCACAAGACACGGATCCTGCCAACAACAGAGGAGTGTGGAAGTGGATTCTTCCCCATCCAAGCCTCAGATGAGGCCCCAGTTCTGACCAACTAAATCCTCGACTGCAGCCTTGGGAGAGAGACCCTGAAACAGAGGACTCACTGAGCCATGCCCAGATTCCTGACCCACAGAAACCGTGAGAATGAAGGTGTTTGTTTTCAGTCTCCACATTCATGCTAATTTTTACACAGCAGAAGATAGCTGATACACTCCTCATTCTCTCCTTACTCCAAAATAATAAATGTCTCTCCAATCCCCTTCCAGTTCTCTGTTCCCTCCACACCTGTGCTTGACCCTACTTCTTTCTCTCTCTTTGAGGTTATTTCTCCAGATTCTGAGTTCCTTAAATCCACATCTCCACCCATGCTGTACACACATGCTCACAGTGGGGATTAATACACAGCCCTGCTGATCATTTTACTTAAATGCATTACCACCGAATACAAGTGCTGGCCTGATGTTCTGATTATGTTTTTCTAGTTTCCTTATTCTCCTAGGTCTTGTGTTCACAGATTTTCCTCCCTCCTTAAAACTCCAATGTCCCTTCCCCCATTCTATCTTTGAGCTGATGATCTTTGCTTCCTTTTTCTCCCTCTGGGAAATAAAAAGTATCAGGAGAGAACATACACACATAACACCCACGCACACCCACCACTGCATCTGCCAACTTGCCTGCACCTGTGTCTACACACTCTGCTCGCCCTCTTGTTTCTCTGAGCTATGGACCGGAACTGGATCTAAGACCAGTCTCTCTCTCTGTGCAGTCGATCCCACTTCCTTTCACCTGTCCATGTCCAGAGCGCCAACGTCCCTGATAGTTCTCCTGCGTCATCAATTTGCCCCTCTAACGGATTCTTTCCAGCAGTATAGAAACATTATAATTTCTCCCATATTAAAAAAGAAAATATTTTCTTGGACTCACATCTCTCTCTAGTTACCACTCCACGCTTCCTACTCTTCACCACAAAGTTGTTCCCAACAGTTGCTTAAACCCACTGTCTCTGATTCCTCTCACCTAATTCTCCTTTGAACCTCCTCAGCCAGGCAGCAGCACCCACTTTCCACCCCCAGGACGCTGCTCTCTTCAGGTCACCCATGACCTGGCTAAACCCAATGAATGATCCTTACCTCACTTGACCCTGCAGTAGCAGGTCCCCCTCCTTTGAAACCCTTGCATCACCTGTCTCTGGGACACCGTTCACCTCAGCTTCTCCTCCTTCTTTCTCACTGACCACTCATTCATTCTCCTTTACTGAGTGACCCTTTTCTCCCTTGCTTTCAATGTTGGGGGTGGGGGTGCTCCAGAGCTCAGTCCCGGACTCTTTTTCTCTGCATTTAAGTTCCCATGCAATTTCCTCCCTTTTCACTACTGATTTGCTGAGAATGCTCGGGGTATGCATTCAGCCAGGATCACTCCCCTGGGCTCCAAGCTCACAATCCAAACCACCTATGCTACATTTCCACTTGGGTATCTAAGGGTATCTTAAAATTGTCACGTCTAAAAGTGACCTCCTAACCTCTGACCCCAAACTGCTCCTCTTGTATGGCTCCCTTTCAGCAACGTCCAGTTTTTAATTCCAAAAGCCATGGAGTTACCTTGACCCTTCTCTTTCTCTCTTATGTCACGTGAAATTCATGAGTACATTATGTTGGCTGCACCTGCAAAATATAGCAGGATCCAACCTCTTCTCATCTCCTCCACTGCCATCATTCCAGCCCGAACCTTCCATCCCTATTACTGAAATAACCTCCGTAATGTTCTCCCAGCTTCTGCCTTTGCCCTCACTTATCCATTATCAATATAGTAATCACATTGGTCAGTTTACATTACACCTCTAATCAAACTTCAGGAGCTGCCCATGTCACTTAGAATGAAAGTCGAGGTCTGCTGATGAGGCCTTGTGTGATCTGCCCACCACCCCTGTACCTCTCATTATTCCTGTGAACCTTTCTACCACTGACCCCCAACTCATTCTGCCCCAGCCACACGGACCTCCTTGCCATTCCTCCAAACACAAGCATGTTTCCACCTTGAGGCCTCTGCCCTTTCCGCTTTCTCTGTCTGGACTATTCCTCCCTCGTAGACACAGCTATCTCGTACCTCTTTAAGGACTTATGGTCACATGCCCTGTCCTCAGCAAGGCCTACCTTGACTTACCCTGTTGAAAATCACAACACCCAAAGCCAAGTATTTGTTTTCCTTCTTCCATGATTTATTTTTCTCTTTATAGGATGCACTCTTTATTTCACTTATTTGTTTTGTTACTTGGCTGTTGTCTGCCTCCCACCTTAAAACATAAACTACTTGAAGGCAGAGACATCTGAACACTTCTTGTTCACTCCTATATCATTAGTGCCTGGCACATAGTAGGCACTCAATAAGTAATTGTGGAATGAATGTTCTGGTTGACAAGCGCTTAGCCTTGGTTTGGAGGTGACTGTTAGGGGTGGTGGGGACAAGAGGGAAGCAGAGAGCTCATGCTGCCACTCCCCGCCCATATAAGGGACTAATAATCTTTATCTGAATGAGCTCCCCATCTGTAGCTCTGATTTCCAACTTCCTATTTCTGGTGCCCAATTAATATGTCTATGATAAACGCAGAATGCCCATATTCTGAGTTCATGCTCCATGTAGTTCTCTTTTTATTTTTCTCATCTCCGAACGACCGGTCATCCAGATGAGAAACTGTGATCCATTACACTGTGCTAACACGTGCTGAGAACCAGTCCTGGGCCGCCCAGAAGGCTGGGTGCTCATCTCTCAGGGCAAGGCACGCGGCCCCTCCTCTCCAGGAGCCAAGTGTGGTGCAACAAGCACTGTGATAGAGAAATGCAGGGCCTACTGTTATTTTTTTCCAAAGGGCAAATGTCTATTTTTTATGATTATTAAAATGTTATACATGTATTATAAAAATTCGATTAAGTAAATAAATGAAGTAGGAAATGAAAATTACCTATAACCTCACATTCAAGAGAGAACGGTTTTTTGAACAAACAAAACAAAAACAGAGTGGTGGAAACAGAGGCTAAAGGGATGGTTGCCGGAGGGGTGAGGTGTGGGCGAGGGGTGGGCACGGTGAGGGCAATAGAGTCAATAATGCTGTGATAAGCTTGAGTGAGAAACACTAGAATTAGTGCGGTGAGTACACCGTGAGACATAAAAGTGTCAAATCATGATATTGCATGCCTGAAACTAACAGAAGCAATAACATTGTGTACCAACTATACTTAAATTTAAAATTAAAAAAAAAAGAACTGTTTTAACAGGTTGGTGTGTATTCCTCCAGACATTTTTCTATGCATATTTAAAGATAGCCAACATTTATTGAATTCTTTTTATGGACTAGATACCCTGCAGTGTGCTTTAAGACCAACTAATTTTAACCTCGCAGTGCTCCTCTGAGGTAGGTACTATTAATATCCCCATTTTATAGACAAGGAAACTGGGGTTGAAAGAGGTCAAATAAAACCCCACCGGTGGTAAGGTGTCTGTCTGTCCAGGCAGGCTGACTTAGGCTACGTGCCAACATCGGGGGCTGACAACAACAGAGGTCTGCTTCTTGCTTGTGCCGATGGACTGCGTCAGCCTGTTCCACGTTGTCTGTGTTCCAGGACCAAGATGAAGCCGAAGGAGCACCCTCAGTCTGGGAGTGAGCTGATCATCCGAATAGGAGGAAAAGACAACATGGCAGAAGCAAACGATGGCTCTTGAACCATCTACTCAGAAGGGGCAAACCTCATTCCTGCTCTGGTTTCCTTAGCCAAGCCGGTCACATGACCAGCCTGGTGTCAATGAACAGGAAAGAATAACCTTCCCTAGGAAGAGACAGTGAATATTTTCAAGACTAACACAATCCACCAGGAGTGCTAAACTCAGATTTTTAACCCAATCTGCCTTTAAAGCTTAAAAGCTCAACTACTATGCACATATATATTTTAAACTTAAAGGTAGGAACTCTGCTCACATGGTCAGATAACCTCCACTTAAATTATATATATATATATATATATATATATATATATATATAAATTATATATATGTACACAATTTATTTATTTTTACAGAGAGGGGAATGGAGGAAAGAAATATCAATCAACGTGAAAGAGAGCCCCAACCAGGAACTGAACCCGCTGAACCCGCAATCCAAGCAAGTCCCCCGACTGGGAATCAAACCAGCGACCTTCTGCTTTGTGTGACAACATCTAATCAACTGAGCCACACCAGCCAGGGCCACATAACCTCTTTTTAATGTAATATACACTGGACATCTTCTTCTGTTTGTTCAAACAGACTTGGAGTATTCTTCTTCTTCTTTTTTTTAAGGTCGCAGGCTTTTGTGTGGGATATCCACCCTTCCACCTGTTGAAATCCTCCTCATCCCAAAGGTCCAACTTGGAGGACTCACCTGGGGAAGGACTGCACCTCTCTACACCCTGGGTGCATTTGGTGGACGCTTCCCTTCTGTGCTGTCCGTGCCTTGTCTCACAGGTGCTTGTGTGCACACCTGTTTCCTTCCCAGGTTTTGAGCACCTTGCAGCAGGGATGACGTCTACTGAGAGATAAAGATTTTTGCCCTCCCATGCCTGGGCATGCTTGACAGAGGTGCGATACTGCCTGCTGATTGGGCAGCATTGCGGAATTATCCTCTCTGCTCTCTCTGTTAGTTTCTCTCTGTCACGTTTGTTACCTGTGCCAGTTCTTTTGTATTATTTACATTTAGTGACCCCTTCAGAATTTGTGCAGCATTTGTTGGTTAAAGGGGTCCTCAAATGGTTCTGCCTTCTCACACTTGTTAAAATTCCAGCAGCAATAACAACGTTAGGGAAACAAAATGGCACATAGGTGTTCATACTGCCCTTCTTCCTCCTTAAAGGAAGACTATTAGAGTAGAAACATAACCCAGATAAAATAATTGTTCTAAATTCTTATTGTGACCAAATTTTTCCCTCTGCTCTCTGCATCAAAAGTTACTGAATGAATGGCAGTCTTTAAAATGGAGCTGTCGAAACCGTGCTGGGACGCAGGCCTAAAGCAGCGCCCGGCTGCCAGGAGCATTTGCTCATTATCAGAGAGGAGGGTCTTGCCATATGTACAATCACACACAGCACTCTCTGGGTTGAAAGGCTCCCTTTCTGGTGCCCAGAAGGTTTCTTTTTTAAGAGTGGCAAGTAAAAACAGATTCCTAATCTGCATCGCAAACAGGGGACACCAGGCTTTGAAGGAGGGCCCTTCCCTGAGACAAAGGCCATGGCCATCTGGAAGGAAAGCCACCCTGCGAAGCAGATCTGCCGCGGGTTCTACTACACTAGAGTGGATTTGCCCGGAAACAGGCATCTTGCCATTATTAACTTACTCCGTCATTAGCAGTAATCAGTGTGTCCTCCTCATCTAATTCTTATTGAGCACTGTGTAAGTGGCGTTGCACAGCCTCTCCACGAGAGAGCCTAAGGACAAACTGCAGCCCTTCTGTCCCCAAGCCAGCTTTGTCTACGGGAGGTGCTTTGGAGAGGGCGTGAGCAGAGCCCAAAACAGCCAAGACTGAGACAATTTTTAAAAACATGCTAAGAGTTCAGGTGGACTATCAAGTCCTTCATGGTAAGAAGGTGCTCTCAGGGGCCTTACCCACCTTCCTCGTGGTCTGTTCCCTCCTGGGCCCCTCAAAGGCATGACCAGATTTCCGTTCTCACTCTGCATTCTGTAAGGCTCCCCAGCCTCAGTGCTCAGAACCTCCTACCCCAGGGACTCAGGCTCGGCTGTGACAAGCTCTCTGCCTGGCCTCAGGGGCCCTTATCACCACTCAGCATGCCACTTCCCGTCACGCATCCTGTGCCAGCGCTGTGTCAAGCTAGTCGGACATTTTTCAAAATGTCTTTAGCATCATTTCCTGAGTCTGAACATTTGCTCGTGCTGCAAAACGGCATCCAAGCTGAGAACTCTCTTTACAAGTTTCCCACAGGGTTATTGGGACCACAGACTTTCAGAGGCAGAAGCTAACGCTTTTCTCTTATCAGTGGGAGAGAGACTGCCCAGCTTTCCTGTGGAACCCAGCAGTTTGCAAACCAGAGCGGGTCTGTGTGTTTTTATCTAAGTAGAAACCTACTCTTCCAGTAAAAAGAAAAAAAATCATGTAAGAATTACCCTCTCCCCACATAATTTAGCATCAGATCATGGTGCACAGCCGTTCCTCCTTTCTCAAGGGCTGGGAGGGGGCAATGCGGATGCACTAGAAGTGTGGCCCGGGGCACAGGTCGTGGGCCCGTTAGTCTCTGCTTGGCCCCAGCCCAGCTCCCTGTGCATAATGCTGCCTGACAAGATTGCTCCTTCCTTCAGCCTTTGTCCTAACATTTTCAAGCCCCACTTGCTTACATCACCCTGGTTGGATTTAAATAGCTAGCTGTGCCATGTTCTCCTGGATACAAACCACCCATTGGCCACCGCCCCACCTGGCCTCTACCTACTGAAAGGCAGGAGGTAGAGCTTTGGGGCCAATGGCTGCCAGAGCTCAGCTGCTGCTGGAGTCCAATGGGTTTTCTGTCACTACGGAAGGGAAAAAATACAGAGGCACGAGAGTTCTGTCCTGTGCATGGCAAGGCTTGCCTGCCTGGGCAATGAACTGCATTGTGCTAATTTTTACTATGTCCTGGGCATAAAAGGAAACGATAGTGCACATCCTTTGTTCCCACTTGTTGAACCGCAAGCAAATTATAAAATCAAACTCAGTGGCTAACTGATGGAGTAATTTTAACTCAGAGAAAAAAAAGAATTAAAAGATGGATACGAGATCTCTGGAAACTGCAGTCTTTCTCTCTTCATTTTAAGGGCACGTTAGCTGCGTCCTTGGGGCAGTGGGATGTGGCGTAAATGATCGGGCGGAGTTGAACTACATCACATGCAACAACGAACACTTAATTATTCTAGTGGGTTTTTTAAGTAATAAATTATGAGTTTAGCAGTCTGCTAGGCTGCAGTCATCTTCAATAAAAATTCTTATAAGAAAACGGATCTAAGAGAAAACTGAGGAAGGTCAGAGTGAGACTAATATAACCCACTGGAATCACATCATTCTAGAATTTTAACTAAGTAAGTGTAAAAGCACCGGAGAGCCGTCTACACGAACAATAGGCTAAAACTTACTAGGCTGTGGTTAATACTGAAATCAGTGTTCAAAGGAGAACTAGAAAACCGTATGTGTGCAACCAGCAAGAAAAGGGAGCTCACTGGGAGCAGGGTCTGGAACAAAGAGAACCCTGGCTCCCTATTCAGAAAAGCATCACTAAAATTTTTGCAGAAGGTATGAGGTCTGTGATAAAGTGCAACAGAAATTATACATATATCTATCGTACATACACATGCCTTTACAAAGAGATTAAGTCACCATCAGCTTAGAGTTAAGAATACAACTGAAAGCTCATTCCATTTTATAAGAAACAAAACATAGCCCTGTGAAGTCACTTACTCATATGGCTGGATACTTGGGGTGGACTCCACATGGTTTAGGCAGTCACTTTTTAGCTCATTCACATCTCTTTCCAGCTCTCATACCTTTTCAGGCCAGGCCTGGGTACTCTCATGGTTTAGGGTCAAGCATGCCAAACGATTACCATATTTTGCTGTGTATAATGCACACCTTTTTGGCCCCATTTTTAAAAAAGATTTCATTTACTTATTTTTAGAGAGAGGGGAAGGGAGGGAGAAAGAGAAGTAGAGAAACATTAATGTGCAGTTGCCTCTCATGCACCTCCCACTGTGGACCTGGCTCAAAACACAGGCACGTGCCCTGACTGGGAATCGAACCCTCAGCCCTTTGATTCACAAGTTGACACTCAATCCACTGAGCCACACTAGCAGTCAGGGCAGCCAAAATTTTTGAGGGGAAAATAAGAATGCACATTGTACATGGGTAGTACTAATTCTGTATCTATATAAATATTTTTAATTCTTTTACTTATGTATTAAAAGTGTAACTCTAAAAGGCAATAACAATATCTGTATGCAAAATAATACCCTAGAGTACGATAATACAAAAATCAAGTATCTAAATATAAATAACTAAAACATGGAATTAAAAATTTTATGGAAAGATTTTTTCCCTGAAAGTCTGGGCCCAAAATGTGGGTGCGCATTATATGTGGCAAAATATGGTATATTCAGGAATACACAAGTGAGGGGTTAGAAAAACAATCCATGTTGGACTTCGTTGAGCCCACTAGATACTACACCTTTACAATCCTAGCAACATTTGAATTCAGGCTCCCATGTCTTAGAGTAAAATCAGATAAACTCCTTATTCCAGATCGCTAATACATAAACGAATGAGCAACTTTACACGTTAATGTTTCCTAAATGAAATGTGATTGTCCTTGCTGAGGTGTGATAATGCTGGGTACAGTGCTAGTTACATTATTCTTTATACTTTTTGTTTATTTAATCTAGTTCATGTCTTTTAAAGTGTGCATACCATTTGACCCAATGATCCTACTTATGTAGAAATTTATTCTATAGCTATGCTTCCATACAAGCATTGTTTGAAATAAAAAAAGACTGCAAACAACCTAAAAGTTCTTTAAAAAGAACTGGTGTGGACACTACGCTGTGGCCACGTGGGGAAACTACGCTGCTCATCATGAGAAACAGGCAGCACCGATGGGGGCAGACTTGCCTGGTCCACGACACATCATTAAGAGACAAAGCAAGGAGCAGAGCTGAATGTTCAAAATTCTGCCGCCTCTACTTTTTTTTTTTTTTGGAAGGAGTTTATCTCTCCACAGCTACACCCCATTCACTCCCCTGTTTCGCCCCCCAAATAAAAAGCAAGGCGGCGGCCTCCAGAGAGGGTTGGAGTGGCTGGGGGACGGAATTTGCTTTTAGTAGCATTGCCAGTGTCTTCCGGTTTAAGTCAGCTTTATTGACATACCATTTGATGAGTTTTGATAAATGCATGTTATACTCTTGGATTCTGTGCATGTATTACAAAAGATAATTTTAGGAAAAAAATACCTTTTTGAGCAAATTCTTCAGAAGTTTATGGAGTAAAGTCTTAATGTAAGATACCTTCTTTGGTCTAGGAGCCAGTAGCAGGAGGTGGCCACTTTGGGAAGATGAGTTATTCTGATCTTTCCTGAAGGTAAATGTCCCCCATCGTAGTGAACCGCCTGGAGAGGTATGAAGGCCCAGCCTGAGGGTGGGGGAGGGCAGTGGCCAGGAGAAGAGAGAGCCAGAGGTTTGAATGCTTTTACTTCTAGAAGCTAAGACACCTTCATCTGTGCTATGATTGGAGTGGTTCTGTTTTCCAAAATTCTCCCGTCAAAGCCTAAGCACCAAAGTGACGGTGGTGTCCGGAAGTGGGGCACGTAGGAGGTGATTGGGCGTCCAGGAGGTAGTGGGGGTGGAGCCCTGTGATAGGATGGGCGGCCTTATAAGAAGAGACACCAGAGCTTCCTCTCTCTGTTACGACGTGAGGACACAGCAAGGAGGTGACCTTCTGCAACCAGGAAGAGAGCCCTCACCAGAACCCGACCAGGCTGGCACCCAGACCTCAGATATCCCACCCAACAGAGCTGTGAGAAACTAATTCTGTTGTTTAAGCTTCCCAGTCTACGGGACTCTGCCATGACAGCCCGAACAGACCGTATCAACATTCTGAAATGCTGAAACGCTGGCCTATGGCCCAATGTTTTCAGACTCCTCTTAAGGCATTAATTTATGAGAATTAGTCTGTGTGCTCTAATGTATAACCCATGAATTAATAACAGTAAAAGCCAGTTTAATGTTCTGATTGTACCTCTGTCGCCTTAGGAGGTCCACTTTGATTTCACCTCAAGTAGTGTGAAGTTTATGATGTTGACTTGGTCAGAGTACTTTGGCCCTCCTCACCTCGGAGGCCTTATGAGGGACAAGCAGCAAAGTAGGGAGGATAGGGGCAGAGTCAAGGCAATGAGCTGGGAAGGCTGCAGAGTGGGACGTGGTGCATTAATTCCATCAGGGAGAGGCAGGCTAGAAGCCAAATGTGTATGAAGAAGGGGCCGAAGACACTGAAGCGGGAGGAAAGAAGGAAGGAAGGAAGGAAGTGGGGGAGGGAGGGGGAGGGCAAAACTATTGCCTAAGTGCCAGTGGGATTGTTAAAGTAAATAAAAGGTAAGGTAAACCTAACACTTAAATTAAGCAGAGTTAACATTTGTTTAATCTGAGCCTTTTGACAGTATGTTTAGAAGCATTACATGCTAGGCAGATGGGCAGAAGCGCTGCTCCAGGAATTCCTGAGCATTGAGAGGACAGCCCTCCGCACCTTCGGGTCTCCTCCCATTCACGTGGTGAAGGTCAGTGACTTTCCTGGTGAATACAGTCCCACCACCACCTAGCTGTGCACCGTGAGCACTTAACTCTTTGTGCCTCATTTTCCTCAACTATGAAACAGGTCTAATCTAGTTCTTCCCTCACAGAGGTACTGTGAAAACTGAATTTCATATTTATTATGTGCATATGTGTTAATAATATACAATAATGTCAGGCACACAGAGACCATATAATATATATTAACTACAATAATTATTAATATCACTCAACTACTTAGGGTTTCCCTACAGCTTCCCTAAGGCTTCCCCATTTAAAGTAGGTAAACCTGAAATTGTTGAGTGATATGAACAATGGGATCACCATTTTGCCAATGGCTCCAGCATTCTCTGCTCTGGGGAGTGAAGACATGTACAACAGTGGGTTGCAGATAATGGACTAATTAATGTTGTTTAATAACGATGGGATCTGTTCTACATTCTGGTGGCTGTTCAGTGAAGAAGCTTATCCATGGAAATGCCTGAGTACACTACACACTCAGGGATACTGGTCACTAAATGTGCTTACAGGAAAAGTCCCATTTCCTGTTACAATTACCAGTAGAGAACAGATTCATGAGAACAGCCTGGTGAGAGCAACACGTGCCGTCACGCCCCGAGCCTGAGGCACCTCCACCTTTAGGAGACAAGAGTGTCCCCACCAAAGGCAGGGTCATTCCTGCATCAATGCACTGAATTCTTCCAATGAACTCATCTATCTTATGTGAATTCGATTTAGAGAATACTGCCAGACAGAATTAAATATATTTGTTTGAAAAATTACAGAGAGGGTGTATTTAAAACAGTTCCATTTTGATTGAATCCATTTTCTAAGCCTTTATCTTTTCAGAGTTCTAGAGTCTTTGTTAGAGGGTGTGCCTCCCAGGTAGACTTTGCATTGTAGTATCTGTTGCAAGAAAGGGTCCTATAATATTTTTTTAAAGATTTTATTCATTTATTTTTAGAGAGGAAGGGGAGGAGAGAGGGAGAGAAATATCAATGTATGGTTGCCTCTCATGAGTCCCCTGCTGGGAACTGGCCTGCAACCAAGGCATGTGCCCTGACTGGGGATTGAACCACGATCATCTGGTTCGCAGGCCCGCGCTCAATCCACTGAGCTACACCAGCCAGGGCCAGAATGTTTTATTTGGGACCTCTGATAGCTGTCCAAGAGGACTGCTACAGAAGAAAAGTACGTGAAAAATCACCACAAACATTTCCACAAGCAATTGTTCCATCCCCTACCTGGATGATTTATTAATCTGTGTACTCTAGGGTTATCAAAGTTACAACAAAGGGATTGTGATGGGACCTCACCAATGAAGAGATCTCAGGTACTGTATAGGGATAATGTATGTGATGTCTTCGGTACTGACTTAGATTCTTATGTAGCAAATGACAGTCCCTCATGAAGCACCTGCCATTTATCAGGCTTTGCACCAGGCACTTCATATACAGCATACCACTGGTTCTGGAGGTCAGTGTTGAAGGGGTTACTTTTATAGGTGATGAAACTAAGATGCCGAGAGATTCATTGAGGTTAGAGTAAGGTGCCCAGGTCATAACTGTTTAATGGCAAAGCTGACATTTGAACCCAAATCTGGTTGACCTCAAGATACATGCTTTTGCATCCTACTGACCTATCAGTGCCAACAGGTAAAAAGTGTGATGCATGTGGTCTTTACCCCACCACCATTTTTAGAGATATTTCCTTAGCATAAATCCAATCATTTAAAAAATACTTATTTAAAAAAAAACATAGCCACCTTAGAGATCATCCTCTATTTCTAAAGGATATGATTAGAGAAGGCATAGTGCCTTCTTTGTGGAAATTATTCCCCTAGATGAAATCTCAGTCTTCCTTCTGAGATTTAATATTCTTTATGAGAAGAGTTAACTCCCTTACTTTGTATGAGGGTAGGAGGTGAGGGTGGGTAGGGCAGAGGAGAGCAATGGGGGAAAATTGGAGATAGCTGTATTTGAACAACAATAAACAAAAAATCATTTTTTAAAAAGAAAGAAACCCAGTGTAAAGAAAGATGATCTGAAAACATGCAGACTGTTCTTATGTTGGATATTTGACTGATAAAATTCTCTCCATGAACTTTTACAGAATTCTCCAAAAAGAAAAAAGCAAAAATTACAACAATGAACTAGACTATAGAATGGAAGAATAGCCAAAATACAGTTCACAATGAGATTTTTTTAATGACAGAAAATGAAGAGAATGAAAGAATAAAATAACAAAGTACAATATTTACAGAAGTCTTAGAAAAAATACTAGAGCAAATGCAATATTCAACTAGGTAATAGCTGAAAATATTCTAAAATTAACAAAAAACCCCAAATCCTCTGATTGAAGAGGCACAACAAACATCAACTACAATAAATCAAACAAACCTCAGATACATATGGTAAAACTGTGTAACCTCAAAAATAAACCTTAGAACAACTTAAAAACAACCTGTAAAAAAAGACACATTGTCTGCGAGGAAAATTAGACTCAGAGTTGACATCTCAACTGCAAAAATTAAGGCCAAAATAAAATACAAAGCTTTAGATAGGAAACCATCTTAAAAACTGCTGGCCTACAGTTATATACCCAGTTAAATGCTCATTCATCAATAAGAGTGAAATGAAGACATTTTTGGACAGGAACTGAGAGAGTTTCCCACTCACAGACCTTTATGAAAGAAGTACAAAGGGATGTACTTCAGGAAATAGAAAAAGTTAGCCCATGAGAAAGAATTTACAAAGGAATAAATTAGCAAAGAACAATCTGCAAATAAAATTAGGAAAACAATTACATTTATTACATTTACTAGGATAAAATAATAAACTATTTAGGAATAAATTTAACAAAAGTACAGAACTTGTACTCTAAGAATTATAAGACATTATTTAAGGAAATTAAAGAATTCCTAAACAAATAAAAAGACATCCCATGCTCATGGATCGAAAGACCTAATATTGTTAAGATGGCAATACTCCCCAAATCACCTAGATTCACTGTGATGCCTGTCAAAATCCCAGCTGACTTTTTGTGCAGAAATTGAGAAGACGATACCAAAACTCATATGTAAATACGAGAGACCCAAAGGAGCAATCCTGAACAAGAAGAAAAAGTTGGAGGGTTTACACTGCCAGATTTCAAAGTTTATTACACAGTTACAATAATAAAGACAGTATAATACTGGATTAAGAACAGGAATATAAATCAAGGGAATAGAGCCCAAAATTAAACCCTACATTTATGGTCAATCTTTTTAAAAGATTTTATTTATTTATTTTTAGAGAGAGGGGAAGGGAGGGAGAAAGACAGGAAACATCAATGTGTGGTTGCCTCTCATGCCCCCTACTGGGGACCTGGCCTGCAATCCAGGCATGTGCTCTGACAGAGAACTGAACCAGCAACACTTTGGTTCACAGGCTGGCACTCAATCCACTGAGCCACACCAGCCAGGGCTGAAAATATCATGTTAAATGAAAGAAGCCAGTGACAAAAAAGCATATTATGATACAATCTCATATCTATGAATGTCCAGAACAGACAAATCAATGGCTATAAAAGCAGATTAGTGATGGCCTAGGGCTGGTAGGATTGGAGGAAAACAGGGAGTGACTGCTAATGGGTATGAGGTTTCTTTGGGAGTCATGGAAACGTTCAGAAGTTGATTTAGTTAGTGGTTACACTACTCTGTAAATACATGGAAAACCACTGAGTTATAAACTTTAAATGGGTGAATTCTATAGATGTGAATTATGTCTTAATACAGATGTCTAGAAAAGAAAAAATGGAGAGTAAAGAATTTGATAAATATATAGTCAAATTGAAACAAACATTGAATGTATGAAATAATAGGATTAACAGGAGTTATGGAAAAGATGGAACTAAATAAAATACTAGAAATAATAATATGTGACAAGAGAGAATGAATGATTACAAAGTATCCCACAGTTCTTAATTCTGTTTAAAAAGAAAGCAAGGGATTGATTAATCTAGGAGACTGTTGAATGGTACACTTGCTAAATTTAAAAGTAAATATGCAAAAATAGAAAAATAATCATTTGAAGAAAGAAAATTGATCAGTTCTATAGAAGGCAAAAAGAAGAAAAAAAGAGCAACATGGTGAATGGAAAGCCTAAAATAAGATTAAAGAATAAATTCACTCCAGAATGTAATTACAATCATGGAAATAGACTAAATTCACCAGTTAAAAGGCTGAGACTTGAATTTAATTTAAATAGATCTAACTATATGTGGAGTTTTTTTAAATTGTACTTTCTAACCATTTGTTCCTAGTATTTAGGATGAAATTGCACTTGAATATTTTTCATTGTCTTTTTCCTGACTTTAAATGGGATGTTTCTAGGCATTCTGTTATTATGAATAAGATTTAGGCCTTTAAATAGATACTCTTTTACAGATTATAGGTTTTTCCTTCTATTCCTAGGTCACTAAGAAAAAATATATTCAGAATGTTAAGGAAAAATAGCTGTCAACTTAGAATTCTATACAGTTAAACTATCATTCAAGAGTAAGAATGAAATAAAAAGATATACCATTTATTACACTATGAAAAAAAACTATATGATGCCTAGAAATAAATCTAACAAAAGATGTGAAAAACTTTCATGAAGAAAATTCTAACGATTTATTGAAAGACATAAAAGATAACCTGAAAAAATGAAGAGATATAACATGTTCACACGTGGGAAGACAATAGCTTACGATCAGTTTTCCTACATTCATACTACACATTTCATAATCCTATTAAAAAGCCCTGGGGAGTTTTTCCCTGACTGGGATAAGCAGACCACAAAACCCATTCGAAAGAGTAAAGGGCCAAGAATAGCTAAAAACTATTTTGAAACAGAAAAAGAACTGACTGTTACAGATATCAAGCCTTTTCACAAAGTTATAGTAATTAAAATACTCTGGTATTGGCATTTGGTAAATAGATCAATGAGACAGATTTCCTGAAAAACCTCAAAACTCTAACCTATAAACAGAAATGTGGAACATGACAAAGGTGATATTACAAATCAACAGGAAAAAGTGACTACTTCATAAATGGTACTGTGGCTATTTGTCAATAATATTTTCAAAGGGAAACATTAGATTCATACCTCATAGGGTGCACAAAAATAAATCTCAAATGTGCTAGTGGAAAGCTGTAAGCATTTAGACAGACAGATATATAAATATATATCATATATATATATCATATATATATATGACATCCTAGAGGACACAAAGCAAAAAAATTATTACGGAAAAAGAAAAAATCGAATTGCATAATTTTGTTGAACTTCTTACTGGCCAATAACATCAATTAACAAAATAAAAAGACAATCCCATGCTTGAAGAAAATATCTGCTACCTACATTTCCAACCAAAGAGAAATCCAAAATACACAATAAGTTCCTAAAAATAAGCAAAAAAAAGGGGGGGTGGTGGTGGGAGGAACAACCAAACAGCAAAGAGTATGAAAAAGCAATTAGCAGAAGAGGACTTTTAATGGTCAATAGAAACATGAAAACGTGGCTGACTTTACAAGTAGTCAAGGAGATGCAGATTAAACACAAAGATATTATTTCACACTTATTAGAGTAAAATGAAAATATTCACTCTGACAATACCAACATTTGGTGAAAACGGAGAAATGAAAACGTTTATCTGCTAATAAGGGGGAGTGTGGAATGATACAATCACTCAAGAGAGCGTTTAGCAATGCCTGGTAAGGTTACTGCATAACCTACGAGCAACAGTTTCTCCCTTATGTGTCTAGGAGTTCCTAAGAGACACAAAAAGAATGTTCTTTCCAACACTCCCTGTAATAGCTGAAAAGTGGAAACAAGCTAGCTGAATTTAGGAGTAAAATGGGCAAAGAAAACTGTGGCTTATTTTGGATAAAATCCAAAACACATAGTGATAAGCTGAAAGGCTGCAAAGGAAATATCTATACATGTTATCTACAATATATAAAATTTAAAATAAATGAAACAATAGTACATATTATTTACTAATACTTTAAAGACACCGAATCTTCCTGGTTGTGATTCACATTTCCAAGGGGTAGAGAGAGTCTCCTAATCCAGATGTCCTAATACTACAACACCTAGCAAGTTCCTTGAACTTATGTTTCATAAATAATAACAGATTTTTTTGAGAATGATCGAGCCACTAATGAGAACTCAGAACCATTTACGTGCTATGTACAAAGAACCTAGACATCTGGTGTGTTCTGCTATCTGTGCCTCCCTCCTCCTCACTAAGGAACTGCTAAGAATGACCCTCCACCACGGGGCTAAGAGAACGGTTCTGGCCCAGCCCTCTCCTTCTGCAGGTCTCAAGTGGTTCTTCCTCACCCAGCCGCTGTGTGCTGAGAAATCCCTTCTTGCTCCAGATGTGTACATTCCTGTGCTCCCTTAAGCACTCATCGGAAGTGCAGGCTGGCACCCCAAGTTTTATCAGCTGATTTCTATAAGAGACTCCACAGCCCAGCTCTGCCTCTCTGGTCCATGCCCAGGGCCTGTCCTTGTGCCTATTCAGGGGGCGCTGCTGCCCTGAATGGACTGAGCTTTCCTCTGGGAGCTGCACTATCGGACAGGAGGCCTTCAAACTCCATCTGGCTTAGAGTTACAGAACTATAATCCTTCCACACACACACACACATATGTACACAAGCACACATTTCATATACACACATTTATATACACATACATACACATGCACAAACTTGGACACACAGAAACACACACCTACACCACTCCCCTTTTCTGAAATAGGAATCAGGGCTGCTTTATCACTCAAAATCCAATATTGTATAGCTATCATGTGGCAGATCTGATTTTATAATGGAAGGCTGTGGGAATAGCCGAATTTGCTATGCACAAACACACAGACCTCAAACAGCAAAGGACAAGTGTGTGACACCATTGGAACCACTATAATATAACAGACCCTCTCACCCAAGCTCAAGTCCCCTGAGTTTTCTTTTTTGCTTTGGGAGCAGGGTTGATTCTATTATCCTCTTCAGTTCTCATGCCATTATCCCTCTCTAGTTTATTTTACTTTATTATAATAATTTTCCCCATTGCGCCTGATTCCACTCTCATTTCCTCTCCCTCCCACTGCTCACAGGCATTCGCTGTCATGTGTTTGATATCTGCCCAGCCATCATTTAGCCTACTGCGTCTCTACTAGGGTGGCACAGCAAATGGTGTTTGTCTCTGATTCATTACGCTGATTCCTTTTTATTAAGCAGCCATAATAGATCAGGTGCATGTGGGACTGGCATCTGCTGGAGCACCTAGCAGACAAATGATGGGAACATCTGTTTGCTGTGACGGCCGGTCCAGAGCTGTCTGTCATNTTTGATATCTGCCCAGCCATCATTTAGCCTACTGCGTCTCTACTAGGGTGGCACAGCAAATGGTGTTTGTCTCTGATTCATTACACTGATTCCTTTTTATTAAGCAGCCATAATAGATCAGGTGCATGTGGGACTGGCATCTGCTGGAGCACCTAGCAGACAAATGATGGGAACATCTGTTTGCTGTGATGGCCGGTCCAGAGCTGTCTGTCATATTACTTTTTCGTACAAAGAACGTGGCTCATAATATTGCACTCTAATGAGGGAAAATGCCCTGTAAGTTGGGAAAATGCTCATTTGTCACGAATGCGTTGAGTGTGTCTGTAGGTGACTGACCCACGAAGACGTCCTTCAATGCCGAGACTGTGTCTGGCTGGCTGGACCCCACCTGCGGGTGCCCCTGGACCCTGGCCCATAGGTGGCAGTCTCCCTTCATCATGCCCGGACTGCAGGCCTCAGAAGGACAGTCTGTCATTTCGGTTTCTTTTGCTCTTTTCTTTCCTAACATCTAATGTTCCCTACACTCAGCTCCCCCCACCCTCCCCGCAGACAGGGTAGAGGCCACCCGACAGGGGTGGGCAAAGGGCACAATAAACTTTATCTGGAATCAAAGTCAGAGGGCCCAGTTGTGCCCACCTCCGGGCCCTGTAAGTGGCCAGGAGAACAGTCTTTCACTCTAAACAGAAAAGAAAGCCTTCGCAAACTGTCGTGTTTTTCAAAAGCAATGATGCAAGTATTTCTCCTCCTGTCCTGTCTTGCCCCACCCCTCTCTGCTGATGCATACCCCGAGATTTGGGGTTGATCCCTGGGGGTGGATTGTCGTTGGACCTTCTCCCCCAGAGGTGCCCCAGCCCTCACACAGCCCCTCACACAGCCTATTCGAAAAGACAGGCAGAGATGAGGGACGCGTGTGCATGTGCGTGTGTGTGCCTGTGCGTGTGAGAATCCTCCCGCTTGCTTCTGTGCAGAGAATTCTAGATGGGGAGTCAGAGGAGACCAAGAGAACAAGAAAGGGGGCACCACCTCTCTCCCCTGCCTCCTTCCCCACGGCCCCCACACTCAAGGGCAGAAGGCAGGTGGAACAGGACCTCACCAGAGCCCCTTGGGAAAGCCTGCCCAATGGGCTTCTAATCCACCAGCGCTGCACGTCTGCCCCCCCCCCCCCATTTATGGAGCCAAAGGGAGCTCCACAGGGTCAGATTGCACAAGGACTTGCTGGTCTGTGATGCCAAATGGAGTGGTTCATTAGCGACTGCAAAAACCGCCTCAACCAAAACTGTCAAATCCAGTGCTCTGTGTAGGTTTTGTGTATTCCACTTGAATTAGCAAGTAGAATACCTTTCTAATCTTGTTAACTCTTGGATTCTGAAAAGCACTTCCCCTAAAAAAAAGGGCTCCCTTGTCTGTGCTGAAAGAGGCTTTCCCTGCTTCTACGCGCTTCTCTGTCCCAGAGCAGAGACCTAACTAGATGTCCTGTCCTGCTTATTTCCCCAGAGGTGGGTAGGGCTCAGAGCCCGTGGCTCAGGCTTTGGGATAACGAAAACAGAGGATGTCCATCAGAGGTAACCAGTGGTCAGCCTCTTTGAGAGGGGGCCAAATTCATGTTTCTCCAAAGGACCAGAGCCTAGGGTACATGGAGTATGTGTGTGTGAGGGGGAGGGGAGCAGCGGGTGGTTGTGGAGGGGGGTGGAAAGGAGGGAATGGATGTGAAGGGGGTGGTGGGGACAGTGGAGGAGCTGGTGGAGATGAGGGGGGCGGGGTGAGAGAGTAGAGGGAAGGTAGAAGAGACCTGGCAGAAACGGGTTCAAGCTGGAACTTGACAGAGCGGTGGCCCTGACGGGCAAGCATCTGCCACCACAAGGAGACTTCTGCTGTGACACTGTGTGGGGTGTTTGGCGGCTCTGTGGCACACACCTGGAGCTACTGGGTGTGTTCTGAGGAGCCACAGCTGACGTCTTCTTGCTAGGCTGACTTGAGGGGAGGCCCTCCAGTCTAGCTGGGTGGTACGCAGATGCGCCTGGTGGCGGGGAGCCTGGGAGGGGGCAGCCAGCGAGGAGCACACACCCACGAGGGAGCTGAGGTCACCTCACCTTCAGCCCTGGTTATTTCTGAGGTGGGAAGACCTGGTCATTCATGAGACACACTCTACCAGAAAGGTCTCAGCGGCCACATTAATTCAAGACCCAGGAATCATTAGTTGAAACCAATATTGTAAAGAAACAGGATTTCAAGTTAATTTCTGTCAAGTGGATCTTAGTTGATTAGAATTCCAGGACAACTGACATTCTGCATCGCCCACTGTACACCAACATGGGGAATGGATGCAGAGGGTCTGATGACATCTTTCTTCTCTGTAGACTCTTTCCTTCAGAAAGCTCTACAAATTCAGATTTTCTTTTCTCACATGGAAGAAAAAACAACAAAACCCTGCCTAAAAGCACTACGAAGTCCTCAAATCTATAAAATAAAGCCTCAGCAGGACGTTTAAATTCTTCTGGAACAGGAGCCCAGCAGGCCTTCCCGCTCATCCCCCACCACTGACGTTTCATTAGACTCGTCCCAGTTCTTCCTCAAAGACAAGGAGCGTTTCCACACCTCCCCTGTCCCTGCCGTCCTTCGGCCTGGGTGTCCTCCTGTCCCGCTCCTCTCATCCAGATCCTGCGTTCTCCCCGGGCCTCCGATCTCACTTCATGAGGCCTGATCCATCTAGAGTCAGTTAACCAGCCCCGCTCTGTGCCCTCAGGGCCCTGTGAACCTCCGGGGCACCTTCCGCACACACAGCCCTTCAGCCGGCTGTGGGGGCCTGGGCCTGGGCCTGCCTTTCTCCTCCACAGCCTCCGGCTTCCCACGCGCACCAGCCGTGCCTCAGTGTGTCTCCTTGTGTTGCCCAATTAGTCGGTCTCGACAACAGTTGATAGAACCTGCAGTCAACTCTGTCAGCTTGTAAAAATAGACACAAATGTCAGGGCTAATCCCACCCCATTCAGTGTAAGAGGTACCACAGATTTACTTTTAACAGGAAAAAAATAGTAATTTAAAACTGGAAGTGAATTAGCTAATTAAGAGAAAGACAAAGAATGTTCAGCCTCTCTGGAATTCAAAGAGTTGTTTGTGAAAATAAGGAAATGCCAAATTTGGCAAATCAAATTAACAAATTTAGAAGAAATTACAATGGTCATTGTTGTCAGAGTCACAGCGAGACACACGTCCCCAGGGCTGCTGGCAACGCAATCAGGCCGGCCTCCCTCAAGGCAATTTCACAAAATGTCTCAGGAGCCTTAAAACCTCCATTCACTTTGATTCAGTAACTCCAGCAAAACTGCAAGGACACAAGCTGTGATGCAAATGAAGAGCCATGCTTATTACTGCGTTCGTTGTAGCCGGCATGATTTATGATGCTGCAAAGCTGATCATAACCTAAGTATCTAACAACATGGAAATGGTTCAATAAATAACGGTGGATCTGTAGAACAGTTGCCATGCACCAAGATGACTTTTAATAATACTTATTAACATGGGAAAATGCATATGATATCATAGTAACTGAAAAATAACTTATAAAACTGAACATGTATTAAGATCTCAAATGTGATGTTACATACACATGTGTGTATACACATACATATATGTACCTTTATATGTGTATATAACCTGTTCTATCTAATATGACAGCCACTAACCGCATGTGGCAATTGAGTACTTGAAATGTGTAGCTAGTCCAATGTGAGATACGCTGTAAGTGTGAAAAATATATCAGGTTTTAAAATATTGATAACATATGGAATGATATTTTAGACATATTTGGTTAAATAAATTAGTTTGTTAAAATTCATCTCACCTGTTTCTTTTTACTTTAAAATGTTGCTACCAGAAATTTTACAATTGCAAATGTGACTCACATTCTATTTCTACTGGACAGTGCCGTGTTAGGCAATTGTATTTAAAAAAGAAGAGGAAGAAAATTGCTAGTTGAGGTTATTCCGGGGTTTAAGAATCACAGGTGATTTTAGTTTTGTTCTTCAGAGTCCTCTGTGCTCTCTGTTGTCTCAGCGAGCACATGTGCCCAGCATTTCCCTTCTGTGGGAGAGCCTGCTGCAGCTCCCAGCCTGGTGTTGGCGGCGTGCATGGCTCCCTACGCTTTTCTCCATCACACTTAGCGGCTGAAACTACATGCTGACTGCTCTTTCAGTTCATGTCCGCCTGCTCAGCAGACCAGAAGGTTCATAGGTCTGGGACCCATGACTTTTTTGCTCACCTTTGTGTCTCCAGCACTTAGCTAAATACCTAGTATATAACTAGGTATTTAGTAAATACTGGTTGGATGAATGAGTAAACAACTTCAGAAAAAGGATTCAAAGCCAGAAAAACCCAAATCACTACAGCTATAAAAGCAAAGTAAGTCATCGCATGAGAGAAGCCGTTGCAAACTTTGGTAGAGGGATGGGCAGGAGAGATTTTGCGGTTGCTGCAGGCCTAAGATCTGAGGCAGTGCGTGCAGCTGATCAAAAGCCTCAGCTGCCGAGCTCTGAATCCTTCCAGTCGGGAGGCAGACTCTCCAGCCCAGCTGCCGCCAACCTCTGCAGAGAGAGTAAGGCACACCCACTCCAGCTGGAGGCAGGACTCTTCTGGCTGGCGGGCGGCTTTAACTCAAGAACTCCTATTGGCCTTGTCCGAACTTCCTTCCCTCTCTTCTTCTCAGGGGTCAGTATGTCAGCACCACCTGAGGGCTCTCCCTCCTGCCTGGGGCTCCCTCCCCATTTCCCCCAGTAAATCACTTGCTTGCCTACTCTTGTCTTGGGGTTTGCTTCTCAGGGAACCCAAACAATACATTTGCTTCCAAAGTTTAAAAATATACATTATTTACTCTTTGGAGGGGCAATGCATGCATACTGTACAAAATTCAAACAGGACATTTAAAAGGAGGATGGACTATCAAAGGAAAGTCGCTCTCACATCTTTTTTCTCCAGGCACTCAATTACCTACTAAATTCCCATTTCTCTCCCAGAGGTCAATCTTTGTTCCACTCTTCCATTTTATGTGTAAGTTATTCTCCTACACGGTTTTTAAGACATAAGAGTATGTCTTGTCTAGACTTCTACGACTATATACATTATGCCTCCTTGTTATGGCTCCGTAGCAGTCCTTTCTATTTGACTGCTTCTTCACTGATGAACAGTTAGGTCCTTCTGATCTTCTGCCATGGTTATTGTGCCATTGTATGTTTCTCCTCATTCATGGACAAGTACATCTGTCCGTGAACTCCTAGAACTGGACTTACAGGGACAAAGGGTTGAGCGATGTGAGATAGTCCTGCTGAAACAGACTCTGCAGAAGTTAGAGCCATTTGCACCCCCACTGATGTGACCTCACACACTTGGCAAAACAACATCTCGTTGATCTTTTCATCTTTGCCCATCAACAAATTAAAAATGCCTTGCTCTTATTATAATCCAAGTTGAGAATTGTTCATACTTTTAAGAATTATTTTATTCCTTCTCTGCGAACTGTCTGTTCACATCTTTTGCTCATTATGCTACTGGATGCATTTGTTCTTTCAAAATTGTGAGAGTCCTCTTCACTTCAGGGAACTGATGTTTCAGCTGCGATGTCGATGTATTGAAGTGCTAGAAATTTCCCGCTTCCAATGTGACTCTGTCCTTATTCTGTTATGGTGTTTTGTCAGAAAGAATTTTTTAATTTTGAAATTAAACTTATCGTTCTTAATAGCATCTACATTTTGAGTCATTTATATAGACCTTCATTTTGAGATTTTTAAAATAATTCCAAAGATATTTCTGAAAATAATTTTTTTACTTTTTAAATATTTAAAAATATATCTCCCATGTTTTCTTCTGCCTGCTGTCCTTCCTTCCTTTTTTTAAAAAATAATTTTACTCTTTCTTCTTCTATAATTAATTTTGGTGTAAGATGTGAGTCAGAAATTTGTGGGAGAGACTGACTAGTTATTAACCAAAACCACTTCCCCTCCTCTTGGACACACAGCTAGACTGTACCTCCCTCTCCCCTGGCAGTTAGTTGTGGACATAGGACTGAGTTCTGGCTGATGAAATGTGATGGAGAGTGATGCGACCCTCCTGGCCAATCTCTGCCAGTCTGTTCACCATGAAGAAGATTCTGGGACCTGGAGCAGTGCTGTCTGATAGAAATAAATGTGAGCTGTAACAGTGACACGTATATAAGTCATTTTAAATGCTCTAGTGGCCGTATTAAGAAAAAGCAAAAAAAAAAAAAGGTGAAATTAATGGTAATCATAAACTTTAACCTGCTATATCTAAAATATTATCATTTTAACAAGTTAACACTATAAAATGTATTAATGAGATGTTTTACATGCTTCATGCTATGTCTGTGAAATCTGGCGTGCATTTTATACTTACACCCCAGCATTTTTGCCCTGGCCAAATTCCAGGTGCTCAGTTGCCATGTGGGGACAGTGGCCAACATATTGGACAGTGTGGCTCTAGAGAATGAAGAGTTAGCATTCATGAATGACTACGAGAAAGATACTGGTACAACCAGTATCAGCCAATTGTATTTAACATGCACAAGAATCAACCTTAACTGTTAAATCATTGAGAACTTGGGGGTTATTTGTTAGAGCACTTGCCATGACTGTATATAACTAATACAGGTCCCTATGCTACTTTTTTCAGATGGCTTTAGTCCCCTTACACCCCCTCCCCCCAGCAATCACCACACTGCTGTCTGTGTCCATGAGTCCTTTCTCCTTTTTGCTCCATCCCTCCACCCCTAACCTCACCCCCAGCTGTCACCCTGCCCTCCATCTATGAGTCTGTTCCCATTTTCCTTGTTAGTTCAGTTTGCTCATTAGATTCCATATATGAGTAAAATCATGTTATCTCTATATAGCAAGCTTTTTAAATAATTTTTTATTACTTATAATAGATTTTAGTTGAATCTCTTAAATTTTTCAGGAAAACCATATTATCTTCAAAAAATAATAATTTTAACCTTTGAAGTTTTCATGAATCTCTAGTGTTTCCAATACATTATGAAATAATATTGTTAACAATACATATTGTTATCTATTTTCTGACTTTAATAGAATTGTTTCTGTTATCCTGAATTAATATATCAATATTCAGAGCTAATATTGGGTTATGATTTGACTCACTTTTGGTGCCATTTTGCTGGGTTTTAGCATCAATGTTATACTGGTTTCATAAACTAAATTCATACTTTTGATTTTTTCTTCATTCTAAGATAATTTAAATAGCATTGACATTACAAGTTCCTTAAAAATTTTGCAGAATTTGAGAAACTATGTAGGCCTGTTGTTACTTGAGGATTAGTTCATTAATAACATTTTCTAATCACTTTATGTTAATTGATCTGTTTAGATTTTCATTCTGTTCTGACCCATTTTGGCAATTTATATTCCCGAGGAAAATATGTGTTTCGCCATTTATTTGCATAGGCATAAGAAAAGCAGCCATTTCTGATCCAATTTCATTTTTCTCCAAATGTGTGGCCTTGTGGTGTCAGGATGGCTCCTGACATCACATCTCTGTCTCAGGGAAGGAAGAGAAGAGGAGAAAACAAAACACTACACTCACAACTCCCCCACTGACTTCTGTTTATATCTCACCAGCAACGACTGTGTCATGTGCTCCCTCCCCCAATTGCAAGGGACACAGAGAAAGTGAATGTCTAGAATTTCTTGGCCTCAAAGTAGACTTCAGAGCAGCAGGAAGAAGAGAACACCTGAGTGAGGACTTGCAGGGATTGGAAGAGCTGCATGTGTGTCCTGGAGAAGATGGGAGTTTAGCATGTGACAGTGTGAAGGGACTGGGGTCACAGTGTCAGAAGCAGGGCCCCTGAAACAGCCTTGGAAGACCAGAGCAAGAACCATGCTCTTACAAGTAACTTGGGTGATGAAGATCCGAGACTGGCGTGGCCAGGGAAGTGAACACTTGCCCTTCTAGTCGTCCAGCATCTGCCTCTTCCCTCACGGTAACCACGCCCTAACTCACCGTTTAGGAGCTACTACTAACCCTGTTCTCCATCTGTGGATTTCTGGAGGGGCTGAATCTGCCCTGACCCCCAGGAATTGGGAACCTGGCCTGGGCCTAAGCTAATCACTCCATCAAATTTCCCTAGGCAAAGTGATTGGTTTAGGAATGGGCAGCAACCCAATGAGAGCCAATGACATTTTCCCAGGTATTCTGGGACAAAGACACTCTCTTCTTCAGGGTGTGGACCTGGAAGGTATACAGTCCTGAGAGCTGCTAACAGTCATCTGAGGGTCACGAGCCTATTTAAGAATGGCTTCAAAATCCAACAACTTAGATTTCCCTTCACAGAAGAAGTAACAGAAGGCATAGCAGTTACTTTTGCAGATGGTATTGATTGGAGTAGGGGCGTGAAAAAGCTCAGTGTGCTGAAAATGTTCTACATCTTTTTCTAGGAGGTGGCTACATGGGTATAGACCATATGTAAATATCACTGAGCTGTACACTTAAGTTTTGTGCACTTTGTTATATATGTATTATATAATAACTTATTTTTCAAAAATAAAAAGCAAGTATCTGTATGGAAGAAGGCTTGCATATAGGATACTCAAAACTGTTCAGTAGGGACTAATTTATATATATACAGGTTGGGAACAAATATTCATTGAAGCTGGATGGCCTGTAAACTAATCTGGCCCTTCTGTTAAAAAAGGTACTATTCAGTTCAATGTGGATGGTATTTTGCTGAGCATCTGCAATGTGTTCTGATGTTATGCAAGGTGCTGGGGATACTAAAATGACAAAGCTGCAGTTTGTGCCTCAAAGGACTTACAGTCTACCTGGGAGACAAGCTGCCAAATAACATGTATGGTAAGGGTGAGGGGGAGGGTCCCACAGGAGCACAGATTGGGATGTCTGACCCTCTCTGGTGTGTGGTAGACTGCCATAGGTCACAGCAATCGAGTGTTCTCTTCTGCCTGCTACCGAGAAATCTTAGCAAGGGTAGGGGCAGGAGTAGCAGGAGGATGGGATGGATTTCATTTCCTCCTCCTCCTCATTTGCCTTTCCTCTCATTACCTCGTTAATAGGACAAGAGTCAGATGATCAGACAGCTATTTAACTTGACCGTGTACTGCTATGATTCTGAAAAAGTCTCTTCACCACTCTGAGTCTCAATTTCTGCAACTGCAGATGGGGCTTACAATGTCCACCGTACCCTCTTCCGGGCAATACATCTTTCATAAATCATATAAGAGAGAGAGGTAGGAGGATGGCAGGCCTGGGGGCTGCACCTTTTTGGATGGCTGTTGAATGGCTGTTGAGGTTCTGCTAGAGAAATCTTAAAATGTAGGTGGGGCAGGGGGGAGTTTCCAAGCATTTCAATGATTGTGAAGGTTAAGTAAAATATTTTGAAAGTGTTTATAGAATCTGAAGCTCTCAAGAGATGCTGAATTGTATTTGGGGACCCAGACAGATCATTGTAAAGCTCTTGTTTGACTGCAAGTGTTGTTTGTGTATAACACTCTTTGAGGGTTTCCACCCTAGGGAACAAAAGCACAAAAGTTTCACTGAAGTCGTCTGGTTTAATCCTCTTAAGAGTTATTGAAGCCTCTTTGAATTGCTCCAGAAGTAGTCAAGTACCTCCTTAAAACTGGAGGCCCTTTCAAATTTTCTTTCTATTCCTTGTTCTAATAAACCCACTCAAGCATTCCTGCTACCCATCACTACTACCCATACAGCAGCTGGAGCCAGAGATTTTGTCCAAGATTATGTACAATGCCAGAAGGGGCCGGACAAGGATTTTGCCAGAATGCGCCCTAACTCCACATGGCCAGAGAGCGCTAAGACTGCACAATCACGAGGGAGACAGGCTGTAAAGCACACAAAAACCACAGATTTTGATTGCATCCTGCAGGAAGAAGAGAACAGTGTCTGAGTAAGGACTAGACACAAAAGAAGTGGCAGGCTTGGAAAGGAAATCAGAAAGATCAGCTCTTAAACTGGTGCTGGTACATAACCCAGGACTGAACTCCTGAGGCTGAACACCTCGATGACCTTTGCCTATGCAGAGACCATAAGTGTATTCCTGACTTAGTGGATGTTCAGCTGGGCTGATGGTTGGGGCGGAAAGGAACAGATAGACTTAAGAGATGACCTGGATATTAGGCAAATAAAATTTGTGAGTGGTTGAATGTGAAGCATGAAGGGTAAAAAAAGAGTCAACTATGGCTTTGAGTCTGGGGAACTGGCAGACAAAGGGACATTCAGGTGGGATGATTAGGAGTTCAGTGTGTAGTTTAGTTGGAAGCCATAGTAGGTCAGCTATGGAGACCTTATTAGAGATTTTATAGTGTGTTGCGATTCCTTAATAAAAAATGTATGGGAAAGCCTAATAGAATTTCCCCATAAAATGTAAGCCAGTAGAATGTTTCTTACAGAAACATTCCTTTAGACATAGAACATAGGCTACTAGACACCTTTCCCCAGTTTTTCCTTACTAATGGATCTCTAATTTCGTCCGAGGTAGCAGTGAACTAGACTCAGTATTTCCCTATTTCCACCTCCCCTGCCAGAGGAGCATGGAATGAAATCTAGCCAATGAGACATAAGTGGAAGCTGTTGGGTGGGACCCAGCTAACTGGCACGCACGTTTTGCTCCTGGCCCTTCTACTTTTCCACTTCAGTGTCTACCTGACAGCTAGAGTTCCTACAGCCGTCCGAGTCTGATGGCCATGAGGATGGGAATCACACGCTCAGGCTGGCAGATGGAAGAAACCTGGGCCCCTGGTGGCCCTGGGAAGCCGCCACACCAAGCCTTGGATACCACCCTACAATTTCTGTGCAACATGAGAAATAAAGCTTCTAATATTTATTTCTGTCTCTTTTCAGGCTTCTGTTATTCACAGCCAAATGCAATTCCTTGTTGATACACCATCATCTTAAAAACAGTGAAAGACCTTCCATATCAGAATAAGTTTGAGATTCACAAAAGAAATAGCAAGAATAAGGCATTAGTCCCTGATTCAAAATAATAACCACCAACCCTATAAGCATGTCTATCATTTAAAAAGCCGAAAGGAAGCCTTTAGGAGCCTTGTGACATTCGTCACTTCTAACACAGCCCCTGGCCTGCTTGGACTTCGTGTCTAAAAGGGCAAGAGAACAGCAAGACTATCAGTATGAACTTAAAACTACCTACATGTACTTTTAGTGCCAAAGAGTCTAAGAAATTCAAAGAACATCTGGGCTTGTGGTGGAATTCTGCGAAAACACACCAACTCGTAGCAATCATATCCTAAGAAAATCACAGTTGCTGAGGGGAAGGAAGAAGGTACTAGGTGCCCGCATCTACATCTCCCTCTTAGCTCCCATAGTTGTTTGATTGAAAGCTAATGTCAGAAAATGGATGCTTCAGACCTGGCTCTACCCTCATGCCCAGCTCCAGCCAACCACCTGGCTGGCCGGGCCTAATGCCATTCTCCATAAAATACTCTCTGATTGGTCCAGCCCAATTTCTAAGTGAGTTCTTCCCCCAACCCCTCTGAGGGATGGAGCAGAGTCTTTTCTGGGGGATGGAGGATTTTGTTTATTTTTTAATTTTTTGAGTGGCTCAACATATTTCTTTCTTTACTTATTTTTTCACACATTTCTTTTTGGTTTAGGAGTGCACCCCTATAGGTTTGGCGGGGGCAGTAGCAATTCTCAGAGCAAAGGAGACTGGGCTGGGTGAGGGGAGGGAATAGAGACGAAACGCAGCTGTGGACTATTAGGAACACATGGGCCAGGTGTGTATGCTGGAGCTCTTTTCCTAACAAAATGCAAATGCACCCTTCAGGAAGGTACCTCAGCCAGAAGCCTATCTGGTTTTATCCGGAAGATATGGGCCTCATTTCTACAGTATTCTCAGCCTAAGAGAGCAGTTTCATTTTGCCAATAACTTTTATTGATTACCTAACTAGTTGTTTGGAGGAGAAATTTCTTTTCTCCAGGTTAGTTCAGCTAATCTATTAGATAACTGAAAAGGGAGGGGGACCTCAAAAAGAAAAAAAGAGAGAGAAACCTCAACCTTTAATTCTACAGCTCCCTTGAAGAAAAAAGGATACCACCCCCCCCCAAAAGGCAAGTTCAGAAAGTCGCAGCTCACCTGACACCCCCAAACAAACCACACACTCAAAGGTGGGCCTTCAGAGGAGCTGCCTCTGAATTTCTTCCCCACCCTAGAGTTTTTGGTACCTCCATGTCCTCAGCTGTGGAATGGAAATAAAACACACTCAAAGTCTCGGCAAAGCAGCATTTTTATCTCCGGGCATGTTCAGAGGGACAGCGGAGCCCGGAGACAGACCCGAAGTCCGGTGAAGAGAGAGTGCAGACAGACGCTTGAGCCCCTACCTGGGATTAGTGGACAGCGCGTGCTGATGACTTTCCTTTTACGGAGCATTTAGAGTGCGCCTCACACACATTCTCTCATTTTCTAGATTGCTGGTATCAGTCAGGTGACCCTCCCTCAGCTCCAGTCCCCCACAGGGCAGGAGCCCCGTGCCAGTCCCTGCCAGGAGTTCAGGCTGCTGTGCATCCAATGAGAAGGCACTCACCACCTCTCAAGGCCTCCCACCCCCACTTCCACAACTAAACTCTGTGTCCCTTAGGTCCCACTCATGGGCCTAGGCTCCGGCTCGACAGCTCCCCACGTAGGTCATGCACTTTCTCGTCCTCCTGACAATTATGTGAAGATCACCATTATGTCCCCCCACTGAGCAGCCAGTGCCCTTACAGGCCACATAAATGATTTCCCCACCTCTTACCCTGGCTCCAGTTTGTCAGTGACCCTCTGAAAGAGCCCAAGGCTCACATGTCCATGCATGCAAGCTCAAGGCAGGTCCTTCCAGGCCCTGCATCTCTGTTGGTAGAGCCCATTCTTGCAGTAACTTTTCTGTCAACCGCTAAACATATTGAGCCTCCAGGTAACTAAAACTCATAAATCTTTCCTGGCCCAAACATGTGTCTTTAGCGTTCCCAAACTCTTCACAAGAGTAAGAAAGATGTAGACCAATAACTAGCACTGCCACTCGTCCAATTATTGTTAACCCAAGTCCATGTCTGTCCACTTGCCTTAGAGGTTTCATTCCAGTGTTCTAACCAGCCTAAGACTTTCTAGAAATCTGTTCCGTCATTTGTCATTATTAGCTACAGTCTCCAGCTTTGTGGCATTCACAGACTTGATAGGCCAGTTTGTATTTCTTTATTCCAATCACTGCTACATTGCAATAAAAGTCAGCTGTGTATACCAGGAGTTGAGCAGATGTGATCAAATTTGTCTTAAGAAGGGTTTGTTCAAGGTCACATGACAGACTTACGTAGTGGAGCTGGCACTGAAACTCCTGAAACCCAGGGTGGAGATTTTCCCACAATGCCAAGGGGCTGCTGCCTGGAATGCTTGCCTCCCCCAGGGCCTGCCACACCCAAATGATGTTCACTGCCCACTCCACAGGCAGGGTATCTACACAGTTTTCAGGGTGAAAAACTGTTTATGATTTTGTGTTGACCGACACAGAGGACTGTAGTTGCTTTCCACTCACTTAACTTCTAGACTTCAAGGGTCTCTGACGGAACCCAGCTAGGCCCTCCCCCTCCACGGACCTCCCTATGCCTGCCCAGCTCACCACAACGGAACAGACCTGGTATGACCCAGGCATTATGAGACTCAGGCCTTCGTGCCCTTCCTCCATGTTTGATTCTTTCACCTGCTTTGACAAACCATTCAGCTTCCCGGAGCCTCAGCTCTCTCACCTGAAATGCGGACCATGCCACCCTAACTTACAGGGTTGACTTCAGCACCAAAGAAGAGAACGAGTATAAAGAATTTGTGAGAACTCTCCAAAGCTTAGTGGAGCACATTAGTATTATCAAATGGGTACAGAAAACTCCAAAATGTGTCAGTACCTAAAACTCATTTTTATAGCAGCTCATTGTATCCTAACTTACTTATTCATTTCTTTCTCTTTTTTACATAAAGTGCCAACAAAAACCAAATATTAAGAATGTTTGTAGGGAGAGCACTGAATAAAAATCAACTATGCAATGTTCTTTAGTCGCCTTGGCAGGGAAGTGATACACCTATTAAAACACACCAGTCAGGGCAGGCACGTACTCTGCTGATAACCCCAGCAGGCAACGACCTTGGCACCATGACAAGGGCAATATTTTCAAATGGATGAACTATTCCTGAACAAAGTGTCCAGTGTACGAGGAATAAACAGGCCTTTCATCAACCAAGCCTGTGTGTTTTCTACTTCCAACAATCTTTCCCAGAGACACTGTTGGGTGGAGCGGGGGACCAGGAAACAGCACCTCTCAGCAACCTGCCCCGTCTTGCTCATCCCTCCTTAAGAATCCTGGGACCGAACAGACCTCCAAACCTCCACGCATTCTTCTAAAGGTTTCTTGATTTCTTGCCTGCACTTCTTCAAAAGTAGAACTCAATGCTGCCCATTGCTGTCCTGGGCATACCTCAGGGTATTCCTGGTAAGAGAGCCAGTGCGGGGTCAGATTTTCCCACAGGGTAGAACAGAGTCCTGGGGCCTCACGAGCAAGAACCTGTGCTGGAAACTCAGATACAAAATCAGCCAGTGTCTGCAAGGCCAGCTCTGTAAGAGGGTGGACGAGTGTCCTCACACAGTCCAAAATAGGGTGCATGAGAGGCTCTGAAGACAACATGCTTGAGACAAAGTTTTTTGGGAGAGCAGGAGAGGACTAAAGTCACCAGAAATGAAGTGCACATGCAAGAATCAGCGGGTAAGACCTAACCAGGGCCAGGGAAGCTCAGCTGGCCCATTTAGGGGCCATTCTTTCACTCATTCCACAGATGTTTTGTTTTTTATTGAATGTATTGGGGTGACACTGGTTAACAAAACACACAGGTTCCAGGTGCGCAGTTCTACAACACATCATCTGAACACGTCATTCTAGTGAGATTTGATTGAGCACTTACTGTGTGCCTAACATTGTTCTATGTTCTGCAGACGCAGAGCAAACACGGCAAAGTCCTGCCCTCCTTACATTCTGGTAGGACTAGGCAAGCAATACACAAACAGGTAAGTAAATAGATAGTGTGCCAGGTGGTGATAAGTGCTAAGAGGCAGAGGGAGTAGAGATGCAGGCGAGCTTGAGTTTCTATCAGGGAAGGCCACACTGTTTTAAGTGAGTGTGACCAGAGGTCTGAAGGAAGTATTTAAGAGGGGGAGCTACTTCTATCTGGGCAAGTGTGTTCCAGGCAGGAGCACACTTGAAGCAGCAAAGGAGATAGTGTTGCAGGAAGGGTGCAAGCCCGGGAAAGAATCAGAGGAGACAGGGTGAGAGAGGTATTGGGGAGCCAGCTCACGTGGGGCCTGAGAGCCATTTTAAGGAGTTTGGTTTCAATTCTGAGTGATCTAGGGAAATACTGTGTGTTGGCAGGAACTGGGGCCCTGGAAAAATGAAGGAAGGGTTGGCAAGAAGAGCAAGATAATCTGATTTCCATGTGTAAAGATCTGGCTGTTTCCTGAGGACAGAATGTAGGCAGGAAAGAATGTGAGCAGGAAGGCTGCTGGGAGGAAAAGGCAACAATCTAAGCAGGAGACGGTAGTGTGGCTTGGACCACGGCAGTAGCCGTGGAAGGGTAAGACGAGGATCTGGATATCTGTAAGGCAAGACCTATGAGTATGATGATAATGGAATGTGGGAAATAAAATACAGAGTCAATATGAGTCCATGGTTTTGATGTAAGCAATTGGAAGGATGGGAAAGATTAATACTTTTCTGAGATGGGAAAGATTACAGGTGAAGCAGAATTAAAGGCATCAGGAGTATAGTTTGGCTGTGTTAGGTTTGAGGTGACTGTTAGGTGCTGAGTGGAGGTGTCTAGGAGACAGATGGACAAGCAAGTCTTGAGTCCAGGCTAGAGATGTAACTGGGGAATCACCACTCTACAGAGGCATTTAAAGCCAAGAGTGAGGATGATGTTAGCAGAGGGGCAAGTGCTAATAAGAAGGGATGCAGGACTGAGCCCTGGAAAGAGCTCCACAAAGGAGAATTAGCAAGGTATATTACACCAAGTTTAAGAATTTAAAAAGATAAATAAAAGAGGCCTAAAGAATGTATGAAGAAGAAGAACAAACTTCCTGGGCTGGAAGTCTGGCTCTAAACTGTGCGTCATTTTTCTCATCTGTAGCACAGCTATTCTCCAGCTATGCTTTTTCTCCTCCTACAGCATTCCCAGTATTTTGTGATATATGCTAGCATGAAACAATGGTAGTTGTCATATCATTTTAACTATGTATTGGTTACCTGAGTAGTATGCTATGATTTGATTCTGTTTTTATATGTTTTTCATTTGCTTTTCTCAGAATTACAAATTTGATGTTAAAAAAAAGAATGTGTGAAGAAAATGTCTCAAGAAGGAGCCACCGGTCCGCTTTGCCCAATACTGCTGTTTGGTCACGTGTGGTGACAACTGAGAATTCACTACTGGGCTTGGAAACGGGGAGGTCACCGGTAATTTAAGTGAGGCAGACTTAGTTCTGTGACAATCCCCAAATCACTGACTCAACACAATAAAAAGCTTATTTCTCGCTCCTGTCACAGTCCAATTGAGTGTTTGGTAGACTGACTTCTGTGTGGCACTTGAGGTACTCACCTCTCTCCATCCTCAGTGTGCGGCCTCCGTGGGCGCCTTGGAAAGGAAAGGGGCAGCCCGCCTGAAGCACCCCCACACCCCTTCCTCAGACGCCCAGCCCGCCAGTGGCACATTACCCCCTTCCCGTTCCTATGGCAAGGACTAGCCACATGGCCTCGTTTATATGTAAAGAAATTGAGAAACGGCATTACGATGTGTGCCCAGAAGAGGAACGTCTGGTACCGCCTGGCCAATTTCTGCCACAACGACCTCAGGAAGATCAGTCTGGGGACAGAGGGAGCAAAAGACTGACTGAGGGGGTTACGGCAAAAAGGGAAGGAGAGGAAGATGGTAGCTAAAGTGAGATTTGGAATCAAGAGATTTTTTTTTTCATTTTGTCTCCAGTTAGTTTGTATGACAATGAAAACACTGTCCAGTAAACGGGGGAAGGTGTGATGATGAAGAAGAGGGGACAACCACTGGAGAGGTGTCCTTGGGTTGGGGGGGGAGAAGAGGATCTAGCTCAGAGCATCCTAACTTCACGGTGCACAAGAATCACTTGGAAAGCTGGTTGAAACGTAGGTGCCCATGTCCTCCCTGAGATTCCAGTTCAGCAGGTCTGGAGAGGGGCTGTGGGGCTTGCGTTTCTGACCATCTTCCAAGCGCTACTGCTGCTGCCAGTCAGAACTGAGCACCACACTTTGAGTACTGCTCATGGAAGCCTGGGGAATCGTCCTGCACTGAGGGAAGGCAGAAGGATAGGCACGGATGAGGGTGGGCAGTGGGCATGGTGTGGAGGCACAGAGCATGTCAGCTGGTTGTTCTATCATCTCAGGGAGTCAGGAATCGAGATCGTCGGCTGAGAGTGGAGGGGGGAGTTGACAGTTTGAGGAAGGAGGAGAGAATAAGAAATCATTGTCTGGGAGAGTACGTGGGGTAGGAAAGTGAACTCAGAATGGTAGGCCCACATGGCAGCTATGATATGAACTTTAAGACTGGGCAGCCACCCCCAGCTGTGCTGGTGCAGACAGAGTGAATAGGGCATGGATGCAGCAGGGGCCACAGGTGCCAGGCAGGTGCAGTGAAGGGAGGGGTCGCAGGGAGCAGTACTACCTGGCAGGATGGTAACAAGGGGCCACAGAATCTAAGTGGGTAAGAAGGGCAGTGAGGTCTTGAGGGTGGGGTGGGTGAAGAACAGTGAAAAGGTGGTAGATCAGTTGACTGTAGATCTCAGTGAAGTGGACGAATCATGGGAAAGAACAGAACACTGAGCTGGAAAAAGGAATTGTGACCGAAGAGTGGGGTATTTGAAATTGGGATTATGGAGAGAGTGTGATTGTTGGTATAACAAGCAAAGTCAAGAGCATCGCCATGGGTATAAATGCCCAAGATGCCATAATAGACAAGATCACTGGAGCAGAGGAAGTCGAGGAACTGGACGGCTGCGTGTGCAAAGGATCACGTTTGTGGATGGCGAAATTACCACGGATTATCATCAGGAGTGTTGTTGAAAGCTTACTGAGAGCTATTGTTTTCAGACCCTCCTTACAGAATCTAGTGCTCCAAGGAGGGCGAGACATTCTGAAATATAAATTCTGGCCCCCAAGCAAAAATTCCCCCATGAGTCTCCTTCTGGCACTAATTGCAAACTAAACAGGTAAAGCAGCAGGGACTGGCTGGGGAAGAGGCTGGGCCAGCAGAGAGGAGCCTCACACTAGCCGACCGGTGTCGGCCTCCAAAGCGCCCAGCTTTCCCCGGCTCTTTCCCTGCCTAATTCGAAGAAGTTAAGGGTGATGGCGAGATGCTGAGACACCTGAGGTGACTCATCACAGCCCGTGAATGCTCATGTCTCTCCACACGTCTAATGTGGACTAGGAGGCTGCTAGTTTGGGGTGCCTTAGATTTCATATTTAACTACCGTGAGTGTTCTAGTGCAGAAAGACTAAATATAGACTTCGAGTTAGGAAATCTAGAAAGAATAGCAGAGCAGCGTCGATGGTTAGGGCTGGAGGAGCCGTGAATTGGAGTGAGGGACACTGGGGCAAGAGGGTGGTACCTTAGCCCGAGGACCCCACTCTGTGACCGGGGTGTGTCCAGAGAGAAAACAGCCACTTCAATACGTGATTGAGAACAAATACCCTTCCTCCATTACTTGCCTGAGCAGAGCACAGTTCTCTGAGTCCTCACTGGGTGGGAGCCGCACTGACTTCTACCCCCAGCGTGGAGTGGTTCCTCTCTCCCCTGGGTCAGACCCACTCCTGAGGCAGCAGGGGGACCAGACTCCCTGCTGTCTGCTCCATTTACCCTCCAGGCCTGAGGATCCACACACCAAATGTGACCACTTCCCCTGTGTAAGCAATCGCTGCACATCAGCGCGGGGGCGGGCGCAGGGATGGGGAGATGGGTCAATACTCTGACCACATGAATCCCGTCTGGGACCTTCCACTGGGATATGTAGCTGTGTATGAAGCAAGAGCTAGAGAAAGAAAGAAAGAGAGAGAGAGGATTTATATCCAAAGCAGTCTGTAATTATCTCTGGGGAGTTGGGTTATAGATGACTTTTCCATTTCCTATTTTCTCATCTGTATTTTCTAAAAGGAGTATGTGTGACTAATATATGTGAAAAACTCCTAATAAATGTGTTTTGTTGTTAATAACACTTAGTTGGATGAGTTTGCCTTGATGGTGGGGTGGGGCAGGGCGGGGTGGGGGGCACACAACCATATGAGACCAATCCAGGCAAAGAGCTAGAGACTCACCCTGCACATAATTAGAGCTGAAATCCAGCTCTTGGGGTGCAACAATGGCAAGTTAAGAGTTTGGTGACTCATTGGTGGCATTGCCTGACAGGCATGCCCTGCCACTTGCCCGCTTACAGCACCCAGAGCCCTAAAACCGAGAGGATGGAGAAGACAAAGTGTGGACAGAGGTGGCGGTGTTCTCAGAGGGACAAGACACTTCATGTCCCCTCCAGTCTGTGATTCTCTGTCTGGCCCAGATTGTGTGGACTGGAGTGTCCACATGAGACTGACCTGCTTATGAGCCAAGGGCACATTCCACTGCTGCTGGCCATCATAACAAAGGGGGGACTTGGGCCACCTTGCCTGAAGCAGACTTCATTTCGCCCACCTGGTCTGGGTTGTCAAATTCCAGAGCAACACCTTGAATGCCACATTAGCTTTGACCAAAGGTTTGAGGTCAGGTTCAAAGTCCTGTGGTCTAGAATAAACACACGATGACTTCAGTTCAAGGGCAGGCACTAGATTAAATAGTTAAATGAATAAAATGCATCTTTGGACATCTCCCTAAAAGGGAAAAGTGGCTACTTTGCACCAGGGCACCTCACTTTGTAGGGTACTGGGCAGGTACGGGCAGGTACAGGTACAGTCCTTCCCCATTGAGTTCCTGTCCCACAGGGCTCGCTCCCTGGACAGGCTCCCTGGTCTGGGCAACTCACACACATGCTGAGCTCAATGTGTGCACACCTCTCACCATGTTGAAACTGTATCTAAACTCGGGCCTCTTTCTAGAAAGGTATGGCCTTATCAAATAAACAAAATGCTAATGAGAAATTTTAGATTGACCTATAAGATACTAGTAGAGGAGAATTTGGGGCATAGGATGGAGGTCAGGAGTCCCCCTTAAATAATAACACTTTAATTATACTTTAAATGTGTGTCTTTCAACAAGAGTTGACTTACTGGAAGAATAAGCTACCTTAAATCCTTTAGGAGCAACAAGAAATTTTTAAATGAGAAGAACAAAGGCAGGAAGAGAAAAAAAATACAGAATTAGTAGAATGAAGGACTGATTCTTAGAATATATATCCATAGTCTTTCATGTGTTTTTCCTTCTCCATCCTTTGCAAGGGGGAAGATGATATTTAGCCCCACGAGAATGTGCTTCAAGTCTTAGTTTTAAAATATTATTTTCTAGGACAGCGGTTCTCAAAGTATATTCCAGGGAACCCTCAGGGGTGGGAGTGGGGGTTTCCAGCCCATTTTAGGTGATCCTTGAGGTCAAAACTATTTTCACAGTAACAAGACACAGTTTGTCTTTTTCACCCAGGTGACATGACTGCGTCAAAAAAGATTCTGTGGTCTAACAAACTTAGCAAACGCTTTTAGACTCTTGGAGAATTTATAGTGCCTATTAGCATATTAAAGGAGCTGAGAAATTCTGTAGTAAGAAAAGAAAAGAAAAACTGTTTAACTTGGTTTAATATAACGTCACAAATTTATCTGACCACGGAATTTATTTTTGTTTTCATCAGTCTATTTAATGCCTGTTGCTATCAGGGAAGTGTTTGTTTGGGGAAGTGTTCTTCTGGGGGTAAGATACTAAGCCAGTAATCCTCTGGCCAAGGAGTTTATTAGCGATTCCTAAGGTGGGCCCGAAGTAAATAGTCAAGGACGGGCACTAGTACGCCAGTATTGTGCAGCAGTCAGGAAGAGAGCCAGACTGTCTGAGTTCAAATCCTGGCTCTGCCGTTTACTAGCTGTGGCTTTAGGCAGGTTACCTAACCTCTCTACTTCCTAATCCTCGTGCATAACACGGGAAAGATTATACACACACACACACCATACACTGATGCCTTACACACAGGAATCACTACATAGGAATTAGTTATCACCTACTACTGTGCCAAAGGTGCTGGACCTAAAGCTAGTGGGCCACTAGCTCGTGACACAACCTGAGGCAGGTCACCTCTCTGCCGCAAACTTCAGTGTGCCCATGGGCTGAAACAGAACATGACACGAGGCAATCTCTGAAGCCCCTTCTAGGGCTGACAGTCTCTGATTCCACACATCCCTGGTGGAAGGTGGCACTAACCTGGAGCGTAAGAGAAAACACAGGAAGGTAAAGGGTGGTGGGTCTAAGAGCCCTCAGGGTCTGGGCAATATCAACAAGGGCTAAGAGGATCCCCAAAACAGAACAGTTGACCATGGAGGACAGGGTTGTCTGGTCTGGAGCTCTGCCTCCCACCACGCCCGCTTCTTACTCCCCCCGGGTGGGAAGGAGAAAGAAAGTGGGGGCTGCTGTTCATACCACCACCTCCTCCTCCACGGCCCCTCTCCCACTGCACCGGCCGCTTGAACGAGGGCCTGGCTGCAGAGAAGTGCAGGCTCCTTAAAAGGAGTTAAGAGCATATGAGGCTTTCAGCTCAACGGGCAGTTTTCGCTGCCCTCTTCTTAGGACCCTTTCCATCACCCCAGCCCCAGAGAAGCCTTTTGGACACCTACCCCTGAGCAGAGACCACGGTGGCTGCCTCTGTAAAAATTCCTCCGACGTGACTTCACCACAGTTGGGAATGAAGAGAGCGCGCAGTCTTAAAAAACTGATAATGTCTACACAAGAGAGAGCTTTGAATTGCTGGCAGCTGTCAGCCAAGGTAGACGCGCCCAACATACTGCTTGTGAGGCTAAATTGGGAATGTTTGAAGGCTTGGTTTTGTGCTTAAAAAAAGCAAGTAGCAGCTCAACCACCAGATGTCGGAGCACTTGACTACGTGGCTTGTGGACCTGGCACCAGCAATGCCTTTGCAGGTGACCGCACCTCAAAGAGAGTGATGACCTGCTTTCCTAAAACTGCTTCTCGGAAGGGAGCCCAGTGACTTTCCTGTTCCACTTGCACTGAAGAGGTTGAATTTGGGAATACCAGAAAGCATCTCTCCTAACTCAGAATGACTCTGGGGCTTGTCAGCAAAAAAAATTTCTGAGAACTGGGGCTTCATAAGAGCTCGGCTCCCTGTAACTAAGGCCTTTGAGTAATCACTGGACTTCTTTCTAAACCTGCTTTTTAATCTGGTGTATCAGAAATTGCTTTTGGTTACTAGTCACAGAGAACTGACCACAGTGGCTTAAATGCAGAGGTTTTCTTTATGGGTTTGTTATGAGAAATGCACACATGGATAAGTACCAGCCTTGGTTCAGTGGTTCAAGTAGTTAATGAGAATCAAGAAAATCAGGGCTGAGTCTTTGTGATTCCTCTAGTCTTTTCTTCATGGTCTCAACCTTGCTGTTGCAGCCCCAGCCATTACATACATCCATACCCCAAACCACAGAAGGCAGACAGGGTGGAATGGCAAAGAGAGCTTTCGCAGAAGTATCATCCAACAACGTCTGCTTTCGTCTTCTACAAGAAAGGCATGGAAACATAGTCTTATCACAGGGTCCATGCCACCTAGAATAACACTGGGACTCTGTTACTGAAAGACAATGGATGTCGCAGAGGAAACTAGCCCGGGCTGTTTGGGACTTTTTAGAGAGATGTGTTTAGACAAGAAGTTGCTGCCTAGACTGGTCTTTATGGGAGAGCTCGTTATATGAAAGAGCAGACATCTGAGGGAACCTCTGCTGACCCATGACACTGACTTCCAAACCTCTCTCCGAAAGGGGCAACACTGGCTCCCATCCCAGCAGAGCCCCCAGCTCCCAGCACAACTTCCTTAGGCAGGGAGAGCATTCAGAAAACAGGGAAATCTCAAAAGCAGCAGGTTCTTTTTGGGATCAAGGGCAGTGTGCTCAGCACCTCACACTCACACCTGAGTGTGAGCACTAACTCAGGAGGCGCACGGCCACCACTTTGTGGTGGAGTTGCGGGGGGGGTGGGATGGGGGCAGCAAATGAAGAAACATGGGAACTTGACAGTCAGAGAAACTGCTATTTGCATTACCCGCAACATTCTTATGTTGAAACCTAGTCTCCCCATGTGTGGAGGTGGAGGCCTCTGTGAGGTGATTAGGTCACAAGGGTTGAGCCCTCAGGAATGAGATTAGTGCCCCTGTGAAAAAAGGACACCAGAGCACTCTCTCTGCCCTTCCCCTGAGGGAGGACATAGCAGGGGGACAGCCGTCCAGGGGCCAGAAAGCGACTCTCGCCAGACGCCAGACGCGGACTCTGCTGGCATCCTCATCTTGGACTTTCCAGCCTCCAAAACTGTGAGAACAATTTTCTGTTGTTTATAAGCCACCCAGTCTGTGGTGTTTTTGTTATAGCAGCCTGAACAGGCTGACACAGAGGCTTGGGGAGTCAGCGCCAGGCACAGAGAAGGAAGTGGTCGCCACCACCCATGGTCGCTGCCACCAGGACACATAGAATGTGTCAGACATTCCATAGCTGAGAACCAAAATACCAACTTCTATCGCAGCAGGGGAAAACCCTCCCACTGACGAAAGAGGGGTATTTTGTCCCGGCCTTTCTTCCCGGGCTGTCTTTAGATCCGGGAGCCAAGTGCGCTAGCAGGACAGCTGCACTCTACAGGTCACAGGAGAGGGAGACACAGAGTGCGGGAGAATAAGAGTGGCTTGTTTTGTCCTTAGGTCTACACGTTTCTAACTGCTGTCCTGTGCTTCCTGCAGTTACCGTGTGCTCGCAGATTTTAAAATCACAGCGAACGCCAGGCTGAGCCGCTGTGGAAGAACTCCCCGCTTTGTTCGTTTTCCAGCGCTCCCCATCAGACTGCTCTCTCCCCTGCACATCAAGGCCACGGCCCCTCTGCCTCAGTGGCAGTGAGAAGAGCCCGTTTTACTCTGGTGGGAAGCTGGGAGAATTGCAAACTGACCTCTGAGCTTTGGGTAGGTCGTGAAAGTTTTAGTCACGAAAATTACTTTTTCCAGTGGTTAGATCTTTAAAATCCTGCCTCTGTCTAGTGGCATCTTTTAATCATGCAGATTATCACAGGCATACCAGAGCAAAGACTGACGCCATCCTGTCCTCGGAAGAGGCCAATCACCTGAGAAGGGATCCTGTAGTGAGGCTGGAGGCAGGCGACCTGAATCCAAACCCTGCTTCCGCCACTTACTCACGGTGTGAAACCGGGCATGTTGTTTAACCAGTCCGTGCCTCGATTTTCTCATTGGTGAAGCGGAGCTAATAACACGGAGGTGTTAGTATGAGGGGTCTACTTCCGTGTTCTAACCCTGGAAGGATTCAATGAATTGACCACCATAAACTGGTTAGTGCCAGGAGCAAATGCCAATTAGCATAATTAAATAACTCACCGCACATAATTGTGTACTTGTTTACCCATGTGGTTTTTAAGCATTGTTCCTTACAGACTAAGTCCTGCAGGGACCTGCAATATGTTTGCCCCGTTAGCTGCTGGGCGAACAAGAGGCCTGGGGCGCCACACACTTCTCTTGGCCCTGCACTGGGCCTGCCCCGCATCAGCATCCTCTCCAGCACACAGAGCAGGTGTGCTGGCCAGAGCACAGTCCCTGGCTCACCGGCACCCAACAGGAGAGGACCGAAGAGAGACCAAAGGACAGCACAGAACTGAAGGGGGCAAAAGATGTGTCCTCAGTGCAGAGCTTCTCTTTTTACTTTTGGGCAAGTCTGGTGGGGTAACCTGACACCGCAGCAGTCTATTCGAGTCATCCAATTATTTGTGCATCTGTTTGAAAAGCAGCCTGCTCTTGGGGACAGAGACGAGCGAGCAGGGCTGGCCCAGTTCCTCATGACACCAAACAAGCTAGCACTGCTTTTGGGAGCCCTGCCCAGCGGTCTGGCCTTGGAGGAGCTGCCAGCTACCCAGAGAGAGCTGGCCCTTTTCCATGTAATGAGATTGACCAAAAAAGAACAAAGTTGCTCTCGACACCTGCTCACCCTCTCACAGCTATGAAGGCCAAGAGGGGAATGGGTAACTGCAGACCACAGACAATGAAAGAAAGAGGGAAAAAAAATCAGCAGCCCTTAGTGCAGCATCTTCCCTACTATCTTTTCACAGGAGGGGGTCAGTGCAGAGTTGCCCACGCCTGGGGGGCAGGGGGCACTGGGAAACAGTGGGATGGCTCCAAGGGCGGCAGGTGGGAAAGGATGGAGGGATCTGGGAAAGCAGCCCCACAGAAACCTCCCTTTTGTTTGATCTAGCTCAAAATGGGTTGCTATGACTTGCACCCATTCTCACTGGTAATACGTTTTGCGAGAAAACGCAGTATGGACCCCTCTGCACGAGCAGAGTAACCTGGTCACATTTCAGAGGAGCTGCAAGGTGGCCTCAGGGCCTCTCACAGCCCAGCTCACAGCTGATGGGGCCTCCGGCCTCACCTTTGTCTACTTTGTTTGGCCTGAACGCCCAGGCAGGGCCAGCCTCCACAGAGCTGACGTGAAAGAAGTCACGGAAGACAAAAAAGACAAAGATACTGTGAAAAGGGGTGCTTATGATCACACCTGACTCTTCATTCACTGTTGTAATCACATCCCTAGAGGCTGCCATGATATTTGTAGGAGGCGCTCCTCCAGGTACCTGCCCAGCTCAGTCCCATGGGGATGGACAAAGGATGGCTGAGTTCATCCTGTGTGCCCACCCACATTCATGACTCATCAGACTAGGGGTGAGCCCTGGCCCAGGCTGACCCCATCTGAATTAGGACTCAAGAGAAAAGTCTGGGCTCCTGGCTTGAATGGAGGGATTGTAATCACAGGGGTCATGGGTGTCACGTGTGGTCCTGCAAGCCAGAATGACAGAAGGCAAACTGCAGGCAGAGAGAAAATTGAAACAGGTAGATACTCAGAGAAACCCAATGGCGGCTGCTGCCTGGGGTCCTGGCTCTTCAGATGCCACTTCTGGATCCAGCCTCACTTCCTGCTCCTGGTTTCTGAGAGGTTTCAACTCAGTGCCTTCCTTTCTGCTCCCTTACTGAGTTTCTATTACAGGCATGCCAAAGAGCTTCTGCGAAGGCAGTGGTTCACAGTTTACGGAACACTTTCACATGTTTTCCTGTTAGGATTTTGTTTCTCACACCGCTCTAGGAAGAAGGCAAGGGAGGTATCATCATCTCCATTTTATGGCCAAAGAAGCGTAGGCGATGACCGATGGATGACAGGTCAAGGTCTCCCAGGCAGAGAGGCGGTCTAACCTAGCCCCAGCTTTGCCTCCACCCTGCCCCCTTGACATCGGAGGTGTGCTTCCAGGAAAAGGACCCCTGGCCCAGGTATAAGCAAAAGAAATCTGCTGCATTCCTGAGCACAATCAGATATTTCAGGAGGAAAATAGGAGTTTCTGCTTGATCATTAGTCGCCACACCTTCAAGCCTCCGTTAGCAGGACCACGCACGCGCCTAACTTTGAAAACAAACTACGCACAGAGAGCAGAATGCGGAATGGACTTTTTGGTGGAGAATCCTCCTTCTTGTAAAAACATGTGAAGCCTGAGCTATTATATTATTTTGACGGTTATTGTACTGTACTTCCTTCTCTCTCCTTCTGTAAACGATGGGCAGATGCGTTACGGTTCTCTTCCTTGCCCTTGCCTAGTCCCCACTTTGACGTTCTCCCCCCAAAGGAGAGTAACTTGGAAACTGGCGGTATCCCCTGATGGCATGTGTGTGTGTGTACACAAACACACACGTGCCTCATGAATGCCATTTTTAAAAACAGTTTTACTAAGATATTCAGACACCATACAATTCACTTGTTAAAATTTACAATTTAAACAGCATGGTACTGGCATAGAAACAGACACATAGGTCAATGGAACAGAACAGAAAGCCCAAGAATAAACCCATGTCTACACAGTCAACTAACATTTGACAAAGGAGACAAGAACACACAGTGGGAGAAACACAGTCTATTCAATACATGATTTGGGGGAAATTGGACAGATATATGCAAAAAAAAGTGAAAGTAGACCACCTTCTTATACCATATATTAGAATAAACTCAAAATGGGTGAAAGACTGAAATATAAGACTCAATATTATAAAAAGTCTAGAAGGAAACATAGGCAGTAAAATCTCAAACATTTCTCATAGCTATCTTGTTTCTCCTCAGGCAAAAGAAACAAGGAAAATTTTAAAATTGGACTATACTGAAATAAAGTTTTTGTTCAGCAAAATAAGCCATTCACAAAATGAAAAGACAACCCACTAAATGGGAAAATGTATTCATCAGTGATACACCTGATAAGGAATTAAAATCCAAAATTTACAAAGAACTTATACAACTCAAAACCAAAATAACTAAACAATCCAGTTAAAAAATGGGCAGAGGACGTGAACAGACATTTCTCCAAAGAGGACATAGAGATGGCCAATAGACACGTGAAAAGATGCTTAACATCACTAATCATCAGAGAAATGCAAATTAAAAACCACAATATCCCTTCATGTGTATCAGAATGGCTATTGTCAATAAATCAACAAATAGAGTTGATTGGCATTCAAGCATTGGCTAGAATGTGGGGAAAAGGAGCCCACCCTTCAGCACTGTTGGTGGGAATACAGACCGGTGCAGCCACTGTGGAAAACAGTACGGATATTCCTCAGGAGATTAAAAATGGACCTGCTTTATGACCCAGCCATTCCATTCTGGGCATACATCCAAAGAAACCTGGAACACTAATTTGAAAGAATAGGTGCACCTCTATGTTTATTGCAGTGTTATTTACAATCACCAAAATATGGAAGTAGCCTAAAGTGCCCAGCGATAGACGACTAGATAAAGAAGATGCAGTGCATATATACACTGGAATATTACTTGGCCACAGAAAAATGACTAGATCTTACCCATCGTGACAGCACGAATGGATCTGGAAGGCGTTATGCTACATGAAGTAAGTCAATCAGAGAAAGACGAATACCATATTGTTTCACTTATATGAGGAATCTAAAGAACAAAATAAATGAACAAACGAAACAGAAATAGACTCATAGATACAGAAAACAGATTGAGGGTTGCCAAATGGGAGGCAGGATGGGGGTCTGGTGAAAAAGGCGAAGGGATCGAGGAGCGCAGATCGGCAGCTACAGAACAGTCGCGGGATGGGAAGTGCAGCGGAGGGAGTACAGTGGACCACGCTGTAACAACTGTGTGTGGCGCCAGCTGGGTGCTGGAAATATCAGGGGACCACTTCGTACAATAGATGAGTGTCTAACCAACACGCTGTACACCTGGAATGAATATAAAATAATATTGAATGTAAACTGGAACTGGAACATTTTTTAAAAGAGTAAAAAAATACAATTTACAGTTTACTGGTTTTTGGTGTAGTATACTGTTTTTTAAACTGTGGTGATATGTATATAATATAAAATTTGCCATTTAACCATCATTGGGTATAAAATTCAGTAGCCTTAAGTCCATTCACTGTGTCGTCCCATCATCACCCCTGTCTATTTTTCACCATTTTTTGAACGTCCTCACTCTCTCCCTCCCTCCCTCTCTCCCTTCCTCCTTCCCTCCCCCTTTCTTTCCTTTTTGTGTTGAAGGAGCCAGGGAAGCCCAGCCCCACGCCAGCCTGGTCCTCCCCTTGCAAGCAAGTCCCCTCATTGCCTCACTTCACAGCCCTGTTTAGAGGACACGGGCCAAACCTCGAAGGCAAGATGTTGACCTGATCACACATGCACCTCTGCCTGCCCTCAGGTCTCCGCATCACAGAGAAACATCCTCTTCTGGGAGGGTCCCTGGTTGCCAAGCTCCCCTGCTGAAAGGGGAGCTGCCTGAGAGCAGGGCTGTGTGTGCTCGGTCTGAGCCCCTGACCTGGCTGCCAGGCTCCGCAGGTCCACAGATGCCCTTGGGCCCTGCAGCTCTCCCCCGCCGTAGCCTGGACACAAGCACCCACTCCTCAAGCCACCTCTCTCCAGCTGAAGGTTGAATTCCAAATATTTTCTTCCTCTTGATCACTTTTGCTGCCTCCTGGCACTTCTCACTCGTCCTAACTGGTGTGAGATAACCTTCTGGAAATTCAATCCAATTGGATGTTAATATGAACTCGGCATTTTGATGCTCTCCCTTATAGCTGGGGAGGGGGCAAGGTGGGTCCTGAATGGGTGTTAAGTGCTGGATCCTTATTTCTGGGCACTGGCAGCAGGTACCCCCTCCTATAATCCACTCAGGGAAGAAGAAAAGGAGGAAGGATGGTGGGTTTCCAGAAAGGAAGACACGATTCTCAAGTGGATCCTTAGGCGGTCTCTACGCAGGACTGACTTATGAACCTGTCTGGCAACTGCCAATAAACCCCATCTCCTCCCCGACCAAAGCCACCTTTGGGGATGTCACCACTGTCATTCATCACGCATGTGGACAACAACAGCTGAGTCTCCTTGTGAGGATCTTTTATGGAATTAAATATGCAAGCCTGACAGCCCCCCAAGGGGGAGGTCATCTCCCTTGGTGTAGAATGGCTTTTCTCCGACTCTGAGTGATGGCATGCTGTGGCTAGGTGCCTATATTTTGCCTTTCAAATACTAAGTAATGAATAGGGCATATCTCATAATGCATCTGCAAGTATGTAGCTATTCTCATACTTCAGTGGCCTTTAAAATATTATCTGCCAACACGTGGACTATGTGCTAGTATGCAAATTAGGCGAAATAAAGGGAGTTCTTTGCTCTTGAAAAGTCATATTTATAAGGTTAACGAAATGGGTATATTACAGCAGGGAAGCAAGGTTAGAATGCAAGACTTTTAATGTAAGAGTTGGCAACGATGAAGATTCTCTGGTGTTTTCCCCGCACGAGATCAAAACTTTCATCCGTGCTGAGGTTACTGAGATGAAAAGGATTCCCGCAAAATCAAAACATGTAGAATCCTACTTCAGGAACAAGGCAGACATTCCAAGTTGAACGTGTTTGACTGGTAGTGACAAGAGCAGGAGCAGTCTTTTAAAAACATGACTTTGCATTTAAAAAAATCAAGTTCAATTAAATATTTCAGTGAGTTATCCATTTAAGACAGGAAAGTGGGCACCTTTATTTGGAGGATAAGATGGAAAAGACCAGGAAAATTCACTCTAATAAAGGGAAACACACAAACAATGGGAAACACTTACACACACACATGCATCTACACCCTTTCTAGAATGATGAACTACTCCATAAACAGACGGGGAAACAGTTGAACCCAGTCTGGTCAAAAACTGGGATGTTAGGAGTTAGCAACCATTGTGACTGTAGGGCACCACCCCGATCCTATGCATGTGTCTATTTAGTATTAAAATAGAAGCATAACTAAGTCTGTACTTGCTAAAGAATCAGATATCAGCGAAATATATTCAACACGAAGACAATCACAATGATTAAGCTATCAGTAATGACTCCAAGGGCACATCAGGATCTTACACAACTTGGGACCCCTGTCACAAACATGAAGTGATAACTGTCATCATAGCCACGCACCAGTGCTCAACGGCAGAGTTCCAACGGGAAGGATGTCGGATTAGGCAAATCTGGGTGTTCTGGGAAGGTTTCAGGAGGCCAGCCTTGGAGGGGCCCCCCAGCACACCGAGAAGAGAGCTGAGTCCAGGCCAGTTTTGCTTCCCACTGGGCACACCTGTGCACGGTCCCGGGTATGGGGTACATGCTGCGTAAGTGTTTGCTGAATAAGTATTGTGAGTGAATAACAAAGTCAAACTGAATTTTGTCTGTTGATAACTTCTGCTGATGCCCAAAGCTGAGATGAGTAACAAGCGGTCCCATGTTCTGAAGAGAGATGCAGCTTCCATCCCAGCAAGACTTGTTGAGAATGGGTCAAAATAAGAGCTATAAATATAGATTTGGATGGATTGTACTGAATTTCTATCAAGTACTGTGCGTTTGCTTTCCTTTCCTCTCACTGGGGGAGTGCTTCTCAGACCAATGGAAATGGCTCCGAGAGGACTGCTGTGAGCGTGGGGAGTCGGCCGACCGCATGTCTGCTCTGCTCAGGTCTTGCATGTCTGCTCTGCGGCCGCTGCCTTGGGGAACAAAGCTCTTGGGCAAGACCTGCACTTCCAGAGCCTGCGGGACAATGGACCCATATGGCCTTCCTAAGGATGGGAACTAGACTTGGGTGTTCTTGACAGGACCAGCCAAGGGCCCTGACTGCCAGGGAAACGTGAACTTATGATCATTGCTGTGGGGGGTATCCCATTGGCACTGGAGCTGAAGGAAAGTTGTAAGAGTCCACCAGAGAGGGCATCATTCCAAGTCCAGGCTCTGCAAGGCCCTGGCCTGGGTTGGGTGGGTGGGGTCTGAGGAACCCGCTGAAGCCCCTTATAAGAGAAAGAACCAGTGCCTGAGCATCTGCATTCAGAGGACACTGAAGGCTAGATTCCAGCAGACCTGGCTTCTTGCTCTCTTCCATCCTGCCTTAGGGAGTCAGAAGCAGCTAGTGAAAGGCAAGAAACGCAATAATAAAAGATGGCAGTGCAATCTTTTCATGTTTGGATCAGACCTGAGCTGCAAGGAGTGGATTAGCTTTGCACTTGATGGGAAATAATTTTAAATGTATTTTGGAATGAGTTTTTTTTAATACTCCAAGATGAGGACAGTCCCTGAAAGGGACTGAATAGTTATGGGATCCGCCTGAGATGTTGACCAGCGAAAGATCAGGTAGAGCAGTTTAGAAGGGCAGTGATGAGAGAAAGGAGGAGGAAAAAATAAGCTATTTCCTGGTTATGTCACACCAGGCCCAGCTGAATGAAAGAAAGCATGCATGTACAAATGGATGAAAGAAATCACTTCTGTGTAACTGGTTGGCAATGTGGCCACTGATCCAGTGCCCCCTGCTTACCCTACCTGTGTCAAGAGTCCAGATGACATGCTCCCCTTAGCTGCAGGCAGGTGAAACCTCTCCACCAGCTTTGGGGTGTGGCTGGGCAGAGTCACTGGGTCAGTGAGTCAGGGGAGGCTGACCTGCCATTCCTGACTTCTCCCAGGTGTACTGTGGGTTGATCATTCATCACCACCTTATCAAACACTGTAAATGCTAAATGTTACTTTGGCCCCAGTAAGTAACGACTTTCAGTGGGCGAGTTAGCAAAGTGCCCAGATGTGACACCGCCCTATGTCTGGAGTGCTCTGGGCTGCTCAGGGCACACCCTGGACAATTGGCTAAGAAGATGGTAAGTACAGAATGTCTCCTCCTGGGGTTCTGGGTGTCATGGAGACCAAGCCTGTGGGTGAAGGGTGAATGGTTTCTGCTCTCACCATTTCTCGCTAGATGAGCGCAGTGTGGGTTCTTGCAGTGGGGCCAGTGAGATTCACTTGGCAAGATCCCTTAAAATCCTGCCCTTTGAGTGGAGGGCTCACAGTGGTTCCCACAGCAGCATCCCTGTTTTTCTTTCGTAACCCAATTGCATTGCCCTGGAGCTGACCCATCACTTGTCTGTCTCTTCTGCTAGAGCAGGAGTTTTCTTTTATTTGTGATTCTACCTATGTGCTGGGCAAAAGAGACTCTCAACAAATACTGGCTCAGAGAATGAACTTGATTGGCTCTGATGGGGCTTCCTAAGCAGGTGGAGTTAGGTAGCAGGCCATTTTCCAGAGGGAGCCCTGGAGTACAGATCGGTAGTGTGGTTCAGCCATGGTCCCAGATGAAGCAGGGTGAGGGGCCTCTAGGAATAACCGCAAAGCCACATATCTCTGCAAACACAACCACAAGCTAGTTGCCTGGAGGCCAGGGCACCCTCTCAGAGCACAGGGCCCTAGACCATCAGGCCACCACCTCTGCTTCATGGCATTTATAGATCACCAGATGGTTTCCCAGCCATCAGCTCTCTTACCCTTCAAGGCAGGCCAGAGGGAGGTGGACCAGTCATCATCATCCATATTTCACAGGTCCAGAGAGGCTAAATGATGTTCCCAAGGGTGCCCAGCTACTCAAGGGGGACATATGATGACCTCAGGTCATGTGACCCCCAACTCTGTGAGTTTCTCACCAAACCTGGTCAGACCTACCAAATAAAAGCACACAGGACCCCCTTTCCGTTGCAGCACAGTGTGAAGAGAGATGTATCTCCATTTGCATGCATCCTGTCGAGGTTCCTTCAATTCTGCCCTGTAAGGGCTCACGGGGTTGGCAGTGCTCTCACTCCTGGGAAGAGCCATGCCACAGTCCCTCCCACTGGGTCCCCATGGTGGCCTGGAAGCCTGTCACAGAATCCAGTTCCAGGTGGGCCTCCACAGCGTGTGCTGCACCTGGGCAGGATGGATTGCTGAGAGGCAGAGGCATCTCTGGAGCCAACACACTTGCCTCACTGGAGAAGCCACCGGGCCAACACTGTCACACCTCACTCCACAGTGTCAGCTGCCAAGTGAGACCAGCTGCACTCTTCCCTTGGGCCTCTGACCCTCAGTCTATCATTTCCATGGGCCACAGCCAATCTATCCATTCTCTTTGGAGGTGCATCTCAGCACAAAGAAAAAAGGCTTGTGAAATTTAGCATGCTGGGGGTCTGATTTGCAAAGTTGGGAACAGAAGACAGAACAACGTTCAAGGATGTGTTCAGATCGTTAAAAGAAATGCCACAAGACGTCTTTCTAACGTTTAGCTGGCATCACCTTTTAATGTTGACACCAGCCGGGTGCTGAAGGTAACAGGCCGCGCACCGTCAGATCTTGCCCAGTTAATTTCTGAAAGTAAATTTAGGGGCAGAGCCTGAAATTACTTTTTTTTAAATGACAGAGCTATTTAGGCAGACTAAATGTGGCAAAAAAAAAATAAGTAAATATAAGTTCAGAGACTTTGATTTACCAAAACTCATTTTCAAAGCAAGAGGAGACATGAAAGGCAAAAAATTCTACTAAAATTCAAATAGTTTCCAAGGAAAATTCCTGTAACCTTGAAGAATAATAAAGGCCCATGGATATATTTGGAATTTCTGAATGGTAGGACTGTTTCCCGAGAGCATTTTAAACATCCCAAGCGAAAAAATGAGAACAAGGCCGAAATTGTTTGGTAAAGAGCAAAGAAGTCCTTGGTTTAAGAAAAAACGAGGGAGACACTTAAGTCAAAAACACTGTTAGGGGCTGGAGTTTCACATGAAATACGAACAACGGTAGCTTTTTGCCAGAAAACTCTTTACTCAGTGTCATAGGCCAAGAATGTATACTATAATCATCTACTTTTATTTTATTATATGAATCCTTACCTGAGAATATGGTTTTATTGATTTTAGAGAAAAAGGAAGGGTGGGGGAGAGAGAGAGAGAGAAACATCGGTGGGAGAGAAAAGCATCCATCAGTTGCCCCCATACATGCTTTTGCCGGGGATGGAGCTCACAACCCGGGTATGCGCCCTGATCGGGAACCAACCTTGCAGCCTTTTGATGTATGGTCCGATACTCCAACCTACTGAGCAACCCAACCAGGGCTATAATTATCTATTTTTTAAATCCATTTCATGCTGTCTTGCAACCTACGAGTTTTCCCTGTGTATTTTGGACCCGCCCCAGGTGTCGGGGTGGGGGTTCGCCTGCCAGGCACGCAGAGCCCAGCCCCTCTTGAGCCAGCAGGACTCCAGGCATCATGGTTACCGGCCCCACTTCTGCCCAGATCCCTGTCAGTCTTGAGCCAGTTGGGTGTCTCTGCCATTATTATTTATTCCCTCTGGCATTTCTTGAACCCCCTCAAACCTCAAAACTGGACACTCCCCTGTACCCTATGGGGGATACATGTTGGAGGGAGGTACATGCCTGTCCTCAAGTTGTTTAGACTCCATTGGCGTGGACAAACGTTACGTGGAGGCACAATAACAGCCAGTATCATCCAACAAACATAACAAAGCCCAAGCACTTTGTAAATTCTAAGGAGAGAACATTCGCTTCCATCCGAGAGGGCTGGGGAAGACTTCCTCACGCAGAGGCACTGCAAGGGAAAGGTGAGGGTGAACTGGGGATTGAGAGAGGGGGAGGTGGACACGGAGGGACACAGGCCCTGGAGCCTGGTGCCCAGGACCTCCCCCACCCTCATGTTCTCTGCTCCTGGGACCAAACATGCACTGTGAGGCGGGGTTGAACACCATCATAAGGACTCAGAGTTGATTCTGGAGGTAAGCGAGAACAAACCACTGGGAGCAATGAAATTATGAAGTGTTCAGGGACCCATGGCTGGGCTCGAGGGGACTGAGAAGCCTCTGAAACTGCATATATTCCTGTGCTCAGGAACAGTATGTGCGGGCGAGCACATCCGTAGCTTTTTCTAGTTTCTCAAAAAGCCTCACAGCTCTGAGGCCAAGTTCCGAGGCCATGCTAGAGGAGAGTCTCACCGCCGCCCTTCTCCCAGCTCCCCATCCACATCCCACACACAGGGCACCAAAGACACCTCGCACACTCCCTCTCCTGGACACAAACCAGCCATGAGAACAGAGACAGAGACTGGGGGGGTCTCAGCCTTGCGGCCCCCTGGTGCTCCTCTGGGACCGCCCTGTGTTATTGAATTTCCAAATTACCCAGGGTTGTTTATTTATACCACATTTTAATGTCAAATGCACAGAGAATTGCCGAGAAACTTCTGCAACAAGGTTCAGATTTCGAAATCTCCCCCTTTGGCAACATCACCTCAATTGTTTAAAGCAAAGCAGCAAACTCTACTCACAGTTTCCCGGTCACCACAGGCTCCTCCGGTGGCTCCGGACCAGACCCTCTGTTCTCGGCCTCACCACCACCAACCAGCCATCGAGAGAACTCCACCAGGCCTTCTCAACCTTGTATTTAGTGAGAGTCAATGTGGCCTCCTCCCCTTCACCTCACTCCTCTCGCACTTTCCTTAGTGGCCAAGCTGCAGGGCCCTTGGTCTACAGACCAGCAGCAGTGATGGAGTTTTCCAGAACAAAGCCCAGGCTCCACCTGAGATTAATTTTACAAGCCCTGCTTTATCACAACCACTAATGGTTGTGGCAAGGGCCCTCGGGCTGCTCAGGAGAAGCCCTGTGCCTCTGGAGCCGAGGGTGCTGCGTCTCCGCCCCAGGGGCTCCTGGGGGTGGGAGCGAGGTGCCATGGAATCTGGGGGAGGTGAGGGGAGCATTTGTTGGATCCAACTCAAGCCCCTTGTGAAGACTGTAGAGAAAAGGACCACACATAATGCAGCTTCCAGATCGGTTTGGCTAGTTTTAGAAGTATGAAGTCTAGAAACCCAGACTCAGAGATGAGTCTTTCTAGGATTTAAAACATGGAAACTCTACCAACAAGCATTTCTTACTATGCGCCGAGTGCCGGGTCAGACTCAGAGACTCAATAATGTGTGCCATCTGTATAATTTCGTCACCTGAGCCTCACTTCCGCTTGCACCCCAGTAGCTGCCTTTCCTCTCCCTCACCTGACTGTGACCTTGTGAGGCGTGGGCGCCCCAGTCACCTGTGGATGCCCCTCTCCCACACAGGCTCACCGTGCTGGCTATGGGTCTTGCGTATAGAGCGTGTTTGTGACTGCGTGCTAAAGAGAATTTCTTGTTCAAATGTTTGTTGAACTCTCATTATGTACAAGACTCTGCATCTAGCCCTGAAGACAGGCTTGGATAAATGAAGCCAGGTCCCGTAGTCCAGAGGACTTCATAGTCACCACAAGCATGAAGGGAAGAGCTCACATTTAGGGGAAATGACCTCAGAACTAAACAAAGGAGGAAGTAAACAAAGGAATGGGCATAGAGTGGTTCTGGCAAAACTGCTTGATTGGCAGGGCAAAACGGCTCAGGCCACCTGGGACTTGGGCAAGGACTTGGTCTACTTACTTCCTCCCCTTTTGGTAGCACCAAAGGGAAAAGACAACGGCATCCTGCCCCACACCCCACCTTCACCCCGCCTACCCACTCCACCAGGAAGGAGAATGTGCCTGGAAATGAGCCCCTGACCCTCTTCTCTGCCATCTCATCCCATCTCTGGCAGCGGGGACACTCACCGCTGTGGCTTTGCACAGGAAAACAGAAAGGCCAGGACACCCCACCACTAACACAGGGGGAGGGTGATTTGCAGGGAATGTTCAGAGGTAGAACAGCAAGTTTTTAGAACTTTCCAAAAGTTACACACACACACACACACACACACACACACACACACACAGTCTATTTATCTATCTACCTACCCAGCTGTCCATGTATCTATTTGCCCACCTACCTATTGCCCTTTCCACTTTGCTTCTAGAAGTAAAAATAAAGAAAAAGGAGGAATAAGGATTTATGGAATGGGAGGAATTGGGCACAGTGGGGCGGGGAGGGGGTGGGTGAAGGGGTTCCTGTTTTAATACAAACTGTAAGCCAAGCACCATAGCTCTCTCTCCTCACACTCTTTCTGGGAGTACACCCCACTTTGGTCTGCTTACAAATGCCCCTGGGTTTCATGAGAAAAATAAAACAAAACATGTATTACAAAATCTGTATAATTCCATCTAATTTGAGTTTGAGTAACTCATCAGTCCTACACTCATTGCCATGCCCCACCGCCCCCACCCCCCGCCTCTGCCCCGCTTTCTAATTTTAGACTAAGAGCATGGAACTCGACACCGGACTGTTTCCATTTACCATGAAAGGCATGTTTCTGCACAAACAGCTGGAGGGCAGGCTGGGAGACAAGTCGGAGACCGGCCTCGGAGAGCGTGGGCTCTGGGCTGGCAAGTCTCTGGAATTGCCCGCCATCCCAGCAGGAGGCAGGAAGCACTGAGAACGAATATGTGTTCTGGCTTCTTTCAAATGAAATGATTTAATTTTAAGAGTTCCAATTCATAAAATAGCCCCAGCTAATTTTCCAAGGAAAATGAGCATATTTTGTTTTTCTTCATTCTTCAAAGAATATTTGAGCTGTGAAAAGAATTTATACAGAATTTCCTTAAAAGGCATAACTGGGCAATGTTCCCAGGACCTTATAAAGAAATATAAAGGGGTGAAAAAAGCAAGTTTAATAGGGATATAAACTTTTTTTGTGATTTAAAAATTAGAGATCCGTTTACCCCCTGTGATAATCACAAATTTTAAAAAAACTAGAAAAAAATTCTTCACATGCTGTAGTCCATTAATATAGTTTTATAGAGTTAGAAGCTATCTCAACAGAAGAAAAAGCAAAGTTTTCCATTCTGAAGCTGACATTTTTATATCTCCATGGGTATCCTCTTTGTCCAAACTGTAGGTTGGGTCCTTTTATTGCCCCATATGCAATCAAATTATCAATATGTCCCTTTATGGTCATCGTATAAGAGGAAAGTCAGCAAACATTCTCAATGTAGTTTTAAAAAATCACAGAGAACACCCACCTGTTCAGTCCTCTGGTCACGTGGCTCTCACCTGCCCTCCCCGTCCATCACCTGTCCTCTTGTGGGGCAGCACGTCCCCTTGTCGCAAGCCCCAGGCGTTTACTTGACCTGCTCGCTTTTCCCTTCCAGGGCAGCTACTTCCAACAAAGAGCACTTTTCTCCCCCTGGGACCAGATCCCGGGCAAGGCACAGTCTCCCCAACTTTTACCTTCTACCTCATGGCTCAAAACAAGCAAGTTGGCGATCAGTACCCCTCTAATTTAAAGAGTTTACTGCTAATTCCTCTGTGGAAATGGATGGTGGGCACTGAAAGTAACAAGCACAAGGAAGCTGCAAAAGCTTAAGGAATCTCCTGGGCTCTCCTAGGCATTTTCCTGATTGGCCTGACTTCCTTCTTACGTGGCCTCAAGGAGCTTCTCTCAGTTGGTGTAGGATGTTGGGCAAACCTGTAGACGTTGAAGGCCAAGTTAAATTTGATCTGGCTTCTCTGCTGGAAAAACTGACCAGCAGAATTCTTGGCTATTGTCTGAGGTGCACCTACCCAGGATGCCAGACACAACCACTCCTCCATCCCGTGCCCGCAGCAGACTCGGCTCAACAACCACAGATCTGCTTCCCAGTGAGCCTGGGCACTGCCCCAGAGTCCTTCTTAACAAAGTGTTCTGAGTGGCCACTGGCAGCTCTTCACATTTGGCATGGAAGTTGGACTTATTTGTCATTCCTGTACTATCTTGCCTCACATTCTGGGTATTCTGAATGGGACACAAACATCAGCCAGTGACAAAGGTTTTCTCCACCTTCCAGTAAAGCTTGGCTTCTTTGCCCCTTGTCTTAAGGAAGGGTCATCCAACAGACAGCCATTTGGCCTCTGTGCCCCCACTCCCCTGCCAGGGTGTGTCAGCCCTGAGGTTTACAGCAAATCCCAACATTTACCCAATTACAGGCATACCTTGGAGATTTTGTGGGTTCAATTCTAGACCACCACAGTAAATCGAGCATTGCAATAAGTGGGTCATAATCTTTTTGCTCGTAGAGTGGCTAGCCTTCAATTTGTAGAAGAATACAACAGCCACGAAGTACAATAAAGCTAAGCGCCATAAAATGAGGTATGCCTCCGGTTAGTCCACACAAATTAGTCAGGGGCTAAATACCCGCCTATAAGAAATTCGAGACACTTGGCCTGATGCAGAATGAAAACCTGTTTCTGATTTAAAACTCTCCATAGTTCCTGATGCACAGTTGTGATGCGGATGGAACAGTTTATTCAAGTTAATAGGAAAGGCAGGTGCGCCCCCTTCTACTGGATCCTCATCAGAAGATTGATGAACCTGAGGAGTCGGGCTCCTGGCAGGTGGGGGCATTGGAGGAAGTGACTAAGGTGGTGAGTTTCCTTCATGGTCATGTCCTCCACTGAGTTTGTTTATGGGGCACTTGGAAGAAGTTAAAGCAGAGTGTACACGTTCGGTTGATATTTTTTTATTGTTGACATTATTACAGATGTCCTCAATTTCTGCTTCTTTGCCAACCTCCACCCAGCCCCGCCCTCCTCCCTGACCTTCACCCCAGTGTTGTCTGTGTCCATGGGCTATGCGTATATGTTCTTTGGCTAATCCCTTCACCTATTTTCATCCAGTTCTCCCCACTCGTCTCCCCTTTGAGATCTGTCAGTCTTTCCATGCGTCCACGCCTCTGGGTCTATTTTGTTCTTCAGTTGATTTTAATGCGGGCAGGTGGCTGGGTTGTGGAAACTTGGAGAGATTTGCTAGTGGCTACCCCACATCCAGGTCCTGTTGGCGCTGCTATGCTCTGACACGGCTCACACAGGGAGAGCCCTCTGAACGCATCAGTTTGAAGCTGCTGGGGGAAGGAGAGCGTTTCTCCTTCGTGAGCACGTGGAAGGATGGGCGTCCATAGTCACATGGGGGTGTGGTTTGAAAAGGAAACAGAAACAGCCTTTCTCTCCACTCCTGAACTTCCCTTTGTGCCACCAAGTCACAGAATTGAACCATGGCAGAGCTCTTGGGTGGAAATGAGGTCACGATGTAAGAAGAGAGCCATAGATCGAACAACGTGAATCACCCACAGGTTTCTCTGGCTGCCTCGGGAGTTTCAGCCTGGGGGCGTGGCTGAGTTATCAAACATCTGACCCGTGAGGGTGCCTCGGTGTTATTGGATGGACCACCTAGATGTCCTGGTATTTCCAGAGCCTTGGAGTGTTCAAATTGTCTGTGATAAGCCCAATGCTGTCTCCCTTGTATCATAAACCAGCTGGAATGAAGTTAAAAGTCGCCACTTCACTAGTGGCAACCTGCGTCCAGAATTAAGGCATGTTTCTGATGTAAAACACTCCATAGTTCTTGAAGTTAGTTTAGACTTCTAAATACAATACTCTCTTGGCCACATCTGATTAAAGACTAATTCTAGGCTTCTATGTTATCACCTGAAAAAAGTGCTTTGGACTATTTTTTATGATAAATATCTACATGTTTGTATAGCTAAAACCATTTACCATTAAAAATTTTGTGCAGCAAATGTGTACCACATAAGGATTTCAGGTGAAATAGTTTACAGATGAAAAAAGAAAAAAGTTAAACATACTCCTCTCTTAAAGTAATGCCTGGGCCTAACTTCTCTAGATTCTATATATTCCATGTATTTATTCCAAAATATGTATTTTGGAATACATGGAATATAAAGTGTATTTTATGAAGTGTATTTTCTACACTTTAACTTACTTTTCTTTCCATTTCCAGACAAATAATTTTATTTAAATTCAATCTGAACCTAAACCTCAGGCTTAGGTTCATAATTCCAGTGTGAAAGAAAGATCCTTCTAGGCTCATCGCCATTTGCCCGGCCGACATGATTGACACACCCTGTGACTAAGGAGGGCCCAGTCTTTCCTGTTCCGGGTCACTGGCCCCTCCCTCACTGACCCCTCAGGTTTTCTGAAATGGCTCACCCCCCTTTTTCTTCAAGGACCCCTGCCCTCACTGCAAGTGATCCTTTGAAATTACTATTTTAATGGATAAAAATAGAGGGAAAAATGAACTTCCCCACCGAGAGGAGTCTTCTCAGCACTTCCTTAACAGAAATACCTCCACCTTCACTCTGAAGCTCCTGAGGACTTGGAACCATTCCAGTGGCTCATGCCTTTCACCTTCCACCATCCTGCCCCCCATTCCTGGACAGCATGAAGTCCTGACCAGGAGACCCTGCATCCTCTAGGCTGAGCTCTCTGTCACATGGGTCTTGAGTCTCCAGAAAACTTAGCATTTTTTGTCCTTTGGTAAAACAGGAAGCATAAGAACAAGAGAGATGTACTGAAGAAAGAATCCCAGGCAGTACATTCCTGGTTCTGGCCCTAACTCCCTCTGAGGCATTAAGGCCACATCCCTTATCTCCAGTTTCACTTCCTCATCCCTCACAGGAGGTGTGGTGGGACCAGAAGACCTCGAGGCCCACCCAGGTCTAGCAGAAGAGAATCTACCCTCCCTCCACAGCCCCAGAAAGTGGCCTCCACAGAACTGGCCCTGAGTGGCCGGGCTGGCAGAGTGGCAGGTCCTGCTCCATGAATGGGGCAGGAGGGGCAGTGAGACGGAAGGACAGAATTCCAGAAGTCGGTGGGGCAGCCAGCTCGCACTTTTCATAAAAGGGCAGTTAAAACAACAAGGAGGGAGAAAAGACAAACACTGCATGACCTCACTTACCTGTGGAAGGTAAAAGGACAAGCTCACAGAAACAGAGGACAGATGGTGGTTGTCAGGCGACGGGGAAAGAGGTGGAGAAAATAGACGAAGGTGGTCAAAGGTACAAATGTCCAGTTTAGTAAGTCCCAGGGGTGCGATGTACTGCATGGTGACTGTAGCTAGCAATACTGTATTATATATTTGAAAGCTGCTAAGACAGTACATTTTTAAAGTTCTCCCCACAAAAATAAAATGTAAAAAGTACTTATGTGAGGTGACAGGTGTGTCACTAACCTTTTTGTGGTAATCATTTTGCAATATTACATATACAAAGCACTACATTGTAACCTTAAACTTACACAATGGTGCATATCAGTTATATCTCGGTAAAGCTTGGGGGGAACGACAAGGAGAGACATTTGTATGGCACTTCCCAGTTTAGAGAGGCCTTCGCTTACATTACCTCATTTAAAAGTGGAGAAGCACTGTGAATACAATCACTGTTTTACAGAAAATGCAACAGGCTCAGAAGCTACATGAGTTGTCCATTGTCACATGGCCAGAAACAGTACAGCAAAGCCTACAAGGCTTCCGGGATGGCCTCCTAGATACCTCTTTGACCTACCAGGCCCCAGGGTGCCCTACCAGGCCTCAGGCTGCTTTGTGGGAACAATTATTTTTTGGATACCTTTTTACTCTAAATTTGCTATTACTCCTGTTGTGTAATTCCACTCATCAAGCTTCTTACCCCGTCCTTGCAATTCAGTCTGCCCTCTGTCAAAACGTGTGGCTCTTGCGAGTGGGGGAGGCAGGCCACACAGTGATAGCTGCCTTCCCCACCCCTGGGAGTCCTGGTGCGAGACACGTATTCACTAGGATTTAAAGGGGGCAGTAGAAATAGAGCAGCATTTTCTACCCTTAAGAAGTACGTCTCTCCTGACCAGCATGGCTCAGTTGGTTGGGTGCCGTGCCAGGAAGCAGAAGCTTGCCGGTTGGATTCCTGATCAGGGCACAGCCCGTGTCACGAGCCAGGTCCCAATCGATGTTTCTCTCTCACATCGATGTTTCTTTCCCTCTCTTTCTCCCTCCCTCCCCCTCTCTCAAAACATAAAATAAATATTTTTTAAAAGTATGTCTCTCTGTTTATAAAAGCAAATGACAATCCTCAAGCCCCTTTAACAGGTGTCAGTATTCTCAGCCAGCGCAGCGGGCAGCTAGTGAGGAGCAAACCTTTTCCAGAACAGGAAATTCTGTTCCAGAACAGACTTGAGAATACTCTTGCCCCTCTGTGTGGCAGACGAGTTTCAGTTTAAATGATCTTCAATGTTCCTTGAGTATGTCCGAACGAAATACAAGCTATATATGAAATTTACTAAAAACATGTTAAACTTTATGGCTCATAGGTAAGTGCCTGGTTTTGCTGAAACTATATTGCCAGTGTTGGATTACACGAGATTTAGTGTGAGTCTGCCTTTGTGTCTGCCTTTGACCTTCAGGATGCCATTAGCAGAAGGTGCCTGCACAATAGGTATGTGGTGGGAGATGGCATGAATGACTGCAGGGCTTTCTGGCCCCTTCAGGTTGCCAGACTCATACTTAACCTGTACTCTGCCAGGAGCAACCCCTGAGTGCCAGCCCTAACTGCAGCTAGCGGAGACCTCTGCCTTTTCCTCTCAAAGCTAACGTCCATGTCTTGCTGGCCAAGGCCGGCAGGCTGTTTCCACCACACGCTCTGGGAGGCCCGCGTCTTGCACCTGCCCAGGGGCACTGCCTTCGCAGACACGAATGCAGGCGCAGGCCCTGGAAGAGCCCAGCCGCACTCAGGTCTTGGTGGACACCCAGATGACTCAGAAGATGCTCCTGTAATGGTGGGGTGGGGGCAGTGTCATTAGCGCAGAAACCCAGTACCAGTACCGCACTGACCCGTCACGGAGCAGCGGTCAGGCGCAGGGATGCCACGCCTTGGATTACAGTCCTACTCCTGCTCTGGAATGACAAGTCACCACCTAACCCCCTGCACATCGGTTTCTTCATCTAAAAGATGGAGACGTTAAGAATGCCTGCTCATCACACCCCGTAGGATTGCACCCAAGCAGCAGTTTTCAAAGTGTGGGCAGCATCAGCAGCCCCTGGGAAATTCTCTAAAAATGCAAATTCTCAGGCCCCACTCCAGACCCATAGAATTGGCAGCTGTGATTCGTGGCCAGAAATCTGTGTTTGAACAAGCCCCCAGTGAGCACGATGGCCCTGAAGTCTGAGAAGCACCGCAGAGCGCAGAGAGGCCCGATGCCCACACTGCCTGTGCATTGCCCACCCGCACCTCACTTTGAGAATCACAGCACTACCAAAATGTTACTCACTCTTTTAACACCCAGGCTCCCACTGAAACACAAATACCCCTGAGGTGAGCAACACTTTATGCTTTAAGGGGTATTGCTGTTCTCAACAAGCACAGCGGGCAGTTAGCGAGGAATAAACCTTTTCCAGAGTAGGGAGTTGGAGTTGAATGCCCTTGCTCCTCTGTGTGGTGAACAAGAAACCAGGAGGGGAAGGAGGAGTGGGGCTGGGAGCCACACGGACAGGGTATGTTCCCGCGTCTGTGTACCAACTACATGACCTCGGGCAAGCTACTTAAAGGGCATCCTAACTATGACCATGACTTCTGTGGGGTCATTGGGAGGACTGAATGACACAACACATGCAAAGCAGTCTGCGAAATGCGCGGTTATAGGGATTCAGTAAGTAATTGCCCATCACTAGTAGCAGGGTGTCCAGGCCAATGGAAGCCACCTCCCAGCACCTGTCCTGCCTTGCTCACTGCTCCCCCATCCCATCCCATTCCATCCCATCCTATCCCACCCACCTATTACTGTTTTTATTATTGTTATCACCAAAAACATCTTCACCCCTTCTGGCCCAGCACTTCCTGACCTTGGGCTTAACCAGCCTCTCCAAACTGGGGAAGGTTAACCACCAAGGAAGGGGAGGGGAGGATTTCCCGGAGGCGGCACTGGTGTGGGCCTCATTTTGAAGCCTGAAAGACGGCAGACAACCAGAGGAACAAGTCCTTGCTCTATGTCCACCCCCTTCGCTGCCTCGGGGGTGTGGCAGTGCAGCAGGGGGCGGAGGCGGGGAGACAGGGGCCGCAGCCTTTGTCCATTGTTCACCTCTGGTGGGTTGGGCCCACCCTGATATTATCTCTCAAGTGGCTCCTGGCACCTGTCTGTCCAGGTTCAGGCCTCTAAGATGGGTCACCAGGGCTTGGTTTGTCTTCCCTGGGATGACTCAAGGCCTGCTGGCCAAGAGTCACCTTCAGCTCCCCTCCCGGTAGTGACAGAGGTCAGATTCTTTCTGACTTAGCAAGGGCACTCCTTGAGGCTGCCTTTAGTCATCTGTCCATGGTGACTAAAGATGTCTCCTTTAATGAGCAGTGAGCCACACACCCTGCCCCCAGAATGGGGGTGCGGTGGCTTTCTAGGTGGCATGTGAGCAGGGCTGATTTCACAATGGCCAGCCCACAGGTGAGGGGCCAAGGGCAGTCTGGGCAGGACATGGCCTTGTGGACCTGCTTGGTCAGCCCTCCCCAACCCTCCCAACCAGGCTGCAACTCCTCCACACCCCACCTGCCCAAACAGCTGAAGGGTGGTGCTGCTGCGGGCATGGGCGGCAGAAGAATCGAAGAGCTGGGATACTGAGCGCCGATGATTCCTGACCCAGCCCGGATGAAGCTGCAGCTAGGCCAGGTGTTGCTGGACCACGCCTGCCCCATCCATCCCTCCCCTTAGAGCCCTGGAGAAGCCTTAGCCCCGTGCCGTGACCACAGCTTACACGCACCTTCGAGCAATGTCACCCAGCCAGTCTGAACTTTATCCGTGTAGCCCAGGACAGTTAAGGCACGTGTCTGGGTCACATGTGGCAAAGGGAAGGAATTTAAATTTGATTTCATGAGGCCAACTCCAAAAACCCATCAATTTTCTACTCCATTGTTGGTTTCATATTTTTTTAAAAAAACAGAGTTTCGAACATTTAAAGAGAATATCAAATCCTATGGGCCTCTCTGTACTATATTTTCAACTTCCTGTGACTCTATAATTATTTCAGAATAAAAAGTCTTTAAAAACCTGTATGGGGCCCCAATACAGAAAATCTACCAATGAGCTATAGCTGTGAGTCGGGAGAGCGGCCCCTGCTCTGGGGGCTCCTGGGCTGGGGCTTCTGTTTCTGGATCTGGTCGGTCCCACAGGTGTGTGCAACCTGTAAAACTCAGTCAGCCGAACATTTAGGATCAGTGTATTTTCCTAAACAAACGGAGCAGGAAGAGGGGTTGGGGTTTGCTCAGCTCGTCCCACCCACCCCCCACCACCTTAAGCTTCTGGCACCCATGCTTCTGTGCAACGCAGTCTGGGGTCTGGGCCCTGACTTCTCCTCCCATCACAGACGCAGCTGGGGCGAGGCCCTCGGCTCCCCAGGCTCTGCACTGACCATTCCATGGCCATTTCCCATGATCTAGATACACACTGTCCCCTTCAGTTCAAAAACATCATTCAAACGGGTGTGTAGAGGAGCTTAAGCCTGGATGTGGATGGCACCATGAAAGGACGCTGAGTAGAAGAGGGGACAGCAGGCTCCGGGTCTCCCGCAGAAAAGCCGTGGTCTCCGCTGGGGAAGGGCAGCCTTACACTGAAAGTACAAACTTAGAATGAGGGGTTCCCAAAGGACACTGAGTAAAATATGTGTGTGTGTGTGTGTGTGTATACATATACATACATATATACATACACACATATACATATATATGTGTGTATGTATGTATGTATTGGCATGCCTTAGCCGGGCTGTTTCTCCCTCATGCTCGGGGGATATGGTTAACATTTTTCCCTTTAATACACCAGTTAGTTTCCTCTGTCACCTGCCCACGACTGTACTTGGAATCAGCAGTAGCTGACAACACACAGCCAAGGGCAGAAGTTAGCCCAGTGTGAGGTTAATTGGACCAAATTGAAGCCATTACAGTTTAACAGATCCCCTCAGAGGTCTATGGGAGGAATGTTTACGTGGGCTCCCTCAAAAAAGTTTGGAAGTGAACTTGATCTTTACTCACAGCAGCGAGAGGCCCCCTCTTTTCTGTGTCAAACAGCCATGCCGCAGGCTGCTGTTGGATGAAGCCATTAGACAAAGGAGGGTCTTTTATGGACTCCTGTTCCTGGAAGAGGCTAATCCCTGGGAAGTTTAGGAAACGATAAAGACAGTGAATCCAACCGATGACCCGCCCACCGAGGAGCTGAGGGGAGGGAGGACCAGGCCTGGAGCTGTCAGTGTCTCCAACTTGGTGACCGGCCTTTCTGTGAAGTTCTTTCCAGTTCAGTAACAAACACTCCACTCAACCTCAAGGGAAGTGGAGTTTTGTTTTACTGAATTTCCAGGCTAAGAGGAAAATTCATTTTTGATATACCCTTTGTCACCCACCATACAGCCATGTTCTCTGTGATTCCAGGGCTGTCTCTGCCTTGGGCCCCCTCCTCAGAGGGATAAAGACAGGGAGGTTCCAGCTGGTCAAAGCACAAGTAGCCAATGGCAACAATTCTTCTCTTATTATGAATGCCAGGCCCCTTAGTCAACATTAACCTAAGGGTTCCTGTAGCCAGGATGGTAACAGCACGGTCCCTCTGGCTTTCTGGACATTGGTTTGTTGGGTACAATTGTGGGAGGCTTATTGGCACGCTAGAATTTTTCCAGAAAAGAGACCAGCATGGTAAACCTTCTGGGAGCTACGTGCATTGAAGAGAATGGCTGTGTGCAGCCAAGAGAAGAGAAGGCACCGGGCTGGGGCGTGGCTGCCAGGGAAGAGCTCTGGCCTCAGCAGCGTGGTTCCACACCGCACTCCTTCACAGGCTTTCCCCAGGGAAACTCGGATCTGAACACGGCATGTACTGTGAACTCACTCAGTGTGCACAACAGCTTCATGGGCTCCTAACTCATCTCCCCCTTACAGATGTCCCTCTCTTTGGGACATTGCCCAAAGGCACAGGGCTATCAGCGACAGAGCTAGAATTTGAACCCAGCCTTCTCACTAACCCAGGGTTCCTCAGCCTCAGTACGATGGACATTTTGGGTCCATTTGGGCACTGGACTTCGTATCTGCCCAGGGGCACCCTCGCCTTAGATATTGTTTGATTTTTAGCATTTCCAATATTTTCTAATTGTATTTTCATTTGCCTCTGTGCCCCAAAAGTCAGAAGCCATAAAGCAATGCCGACTCATTGAGGCAAATGCTGAAGAAAGGCCTGGGTTTCACTTAGCACTTTGCATGCACATCCTAAAGTGCTAATCCTCACAATAATCCTACTGAGGTAGACACTTTTATGCCCACTGTACACAGGAGCAAACTGAGACTTGGGAAGTTTAACAACTTGCCCAAGGTCATAGCTAAGAAGTAGTGGAGCCACGATGTGCAGCCAGCTCTGTCAATACCAGAGTCCCCATGCTTTTGGAAGGAGCAGAGATTAGGGCACATAGATATAAGCTCACAATAGGCACACAATATCCACAGTGACACACCAGGACGTGAGAAGCCTAAGCTGGAGGCTGGGGGCAGGGACGGAAAGTAAAAGAACTGCTGCCTCCCCCTCTGGGTAGACAGCTCAGTGTCACAGGCTGCGGTGATGGTGATGGGGCTGAGGCAGGGTTGAGGAGCACATTTGGGAGCTGTGAACGTGTGCCCCACCCCTTGTCCAGCTCAGGCCCTCCTGGTCCTCTCTGTCCTGGGCCACCAGCCTCTCCTATCTTCACAATGTCACCTCCAGTGCCCAGAGCAGTCTATTGACGCCGTCAGTCTGACTAAGTCACTCCCCCCACTCTAAATCTCCCAGGGCTGCCCTTCTCTCAGAGTGGGAGCCCACGTTGTCCAAGGCAGACTCAGGAAGCCCTCCTGGCTCCTGACCCTGTGTCCTCCACCTCCTACTCTCATTCCTCCTTGCTGTCCTTGAAATTCCATGCTTTTTCTCGCAAGCCAAGCTCTTCACATCAAATCGAGCTTTTGAATAGGGGGTTTGTGAGTGCCTAGGTCCTGCCACCCTTCTTCATGGTTTGAGCCTCAGGGGTGCAGTCATCTCCTCCACGATCTATCCCTTTGCAGGGCCAGCACAGTGCCTGTTACATTGTAGGACTCAGCTGATAGTTGCTGACTGCGTATTTAACAAGCATGTAATTTATGTTCTCATCTAAGTCACTGATGAAAATGCCAAGTAGAAGTGGGCCAAGGCGGGGGCAGGTGGCCGCCAGTGGACATTGACCTCCAGGTGATGTCAGGCCTTTAGTCTGCACCGTCTGGGTCATTCAGCCTCCCAGTGCCATCCACTGGCATCTCCACGCAGAGCGTGCACCTCCACACCTCCCAATCTCCTTCGACGAGAGCGCCTCAGACACCTGCTTGCTCACGGGTCCTTCAGCCCGTGCCTACACATTCCTTTATGCCCCAAGCCACAACCCTTTATAAAAAGGAAAAAAGCCTGATCCTGACAGCCCTTCCTACCTTTTAGTGGTTCCTCTTCCTTCAACTTTCAAGTGTCAGTTATTTTGCTGCTTGGTGGTCTGACCCTTAGGAAGCTGGGAACAAGCTCCAAACAAAGGGGTCCAGGACAGGTACAATTTTTCTCAACTTTACAAAAGTACATTGACATTCAATACACTGCAAAAAAATAGGATTGCACCAGTCGATGCTTTAGAGCAAATGTTTGTTCTCATAAAACCATCACCACAAGCAAGATAATGAACATTCCGTGACCCAGGATTCCCAGTGCCACGTGCAGTCTACCCCCCTCTCCACCCCACACTGAGGCAGCCACTGTCTGTGCTCCCTCCCGATAGACCAGTGTGTGTGCTTAAAAACCTCGCATAATGGACTCAGACATAGGTATTTCAGGGGGAGTTGTCATGTAGTGATTTTAAGATTCGCCCGTGTTGTTGCATGAAGTGATAGCTTGTTCCTTTTGAGCTGAGTGGCCTTCCCATATATGTATCTATCCCAGTTCCTTTATCCATTCACCTGTCCAGAAGGGTGGACATTTGGGTTGTTTCCCATGGGGGACTATTTCAAATAAGGCTCCTGTGAACATTAGTGTGCAAGCCCTTCTGTTGACATGTGCTTTCAGTTCTCTTGGATGGCTGGGTCACTTGATAGATACATATTTAACTTTGTAAGAGAATGTCAAACAATGTTTCAAAAATAGTTGTATCATTTGGCATTTCTACCACAGAATATAATTCCACTTGCCCCACAACCTCACCCGTACTTGGAATGGTCAGTCTTTCCAATGTTACCCACTCTGATAGGGGTGTTGCAGTATCTCCTCATGAGTTTAATTTGCATTTCTCTATGAGTAATGATGTTGAATGTCTTTTCATGTGCTTATTGTGTATTTTTATGTCATTTGTCATAAAGTGTCTGTTCAGATATTTTGACCATTTTTAATTGGGTTGTTTGTCTTTTTAAAAATTTAGTTATAAAAGTTTTTTATATAATCCAGAAACAAATCCTTTATCAGATATATTTGCAGTAAATAGTTTTTCCAGATTGTGGCTAGCTTTTTCATTTTTTGATCAATGTATTTGGGGGGCAAAAGTTTTAAATTTTGATAAAACCAATTTATTTGGTTTTATCAAAACCAAATAAATGGCCACATGTCATTTATGTGGCATGTTGAAGAAATCTTTTCCTAGTTCAAGGTCACAAAGACTTCTTCCTACACGTTGCTCTAGTTTTAGGTTTTACATTTAGGCCTATAGTTCATTTCAAGTTAATTTTTTTATGTGCTGGGAAGTAAGGTTGATGATCATTTTTGTAATATGCAGTATTCAATTGCTTTGCACTATTTGTTGGAAACTTTCTTTTCCCCCATTGAATTGCTCTGGTGCCTTTATTGCAAACCTATTGCTATATGTATGAGTGTATGGCCAGATTCCTTATTTTGTTCCAATCACCCACACATCAGTGTCTTTGCTACTACTCAGCTGTTTTGACCACTGTAGCTTTATCAGGTCTTAAAATCAGGCAGAGTTTAGTCCTCCAACTTTGTTCTTTTTAAAGTTAGCTTTGGTTATTCGTTGTCCTCTACATTTCACATATATTTTAGAATAAGCTTGCCAATCTTTATGAAGGATCTTCCTAGGATTTTGATTGAAAACATGGTGAATCTGTAGATTAATTTGGAAAGGATACTGAGTCTTCCTATCAACCAACTTACTGAGGCTTTCCATTCAATTATGTCTTCTTTAATTTCTCTCAGCAATGATTTCTAGTTCTCAGTATGAAAGACGTGGACCCCCCTTACTAGATTTATTTCTAACTATTTCATGGTTTGTGGTACTATTATAAATGAACTTGCATTTTCAAAATTTCACTTTCAAAGTGTTTGCTGCTAGTACATAAAAATACAGTTGATTTTCTTATAATAATTTTGTATCCCGCAAACTTACTTAATCCATTCACTAGTTCTGTTAATTATTTTGTAGATTCCTTGGACTTTTAGATGTAAACAATTATAACACCTACAGATAGGAATAGTTTTATTTTGTTCCTTGTTGATCGTTATGCCTTTTATTTCTTTTTCTTGCTTGATTACAATGGAGAGGAGCTCTAGCACAAAATGAAATAGAAGTGAAATGGGCATCTTTGCCTTGTTTCTAACCTTAGAAATCTTTCACCAGTAAGTATGATGCTAGCTGTTGGTTTTTTGTAAATGCCCTTTATCAATTTGAAGAAGTTTCTAGTTTTTTTACTTGGTGTCATGAATGGGTGCTGAATTTTATCAAAAGCTTTTTCTGCATTGACTAAAATGCTCAGGTGGTTTTCCTTCTTTACTGCGTGTTTACTTCTTTACTGCGTGGTTTTCCTTCTTTACTTCTTTACTTCTTTACTTAGTCCATTCAGGCAGCTATAACAAAATACCAGAGATTCAGTAGCTTATAAACAACAGAAATGTATTTCTCACAGTTCTAGAGGCTGGCAGTCCAAGATCAAGGCACCAGCAGATATGATGTCTGGTGAGAGCTCACTTCCTCACTCGTGGAGGCTGCCTTCTCCCTACATCCTCACAGGGCACAGAAGGGATGAGGGTCTCTTTTTAAGGGCACTGATCCCATCATGAGGGCTACCCCTTCAGGATCTGATCACCTCCCAAAGGCCCCACCTCCTAACACCATCACACTGGGGGTAGCTTTCACAGACAAACCCCTGAAAGGAATCCACAGGCCGCGGAGTTTCCCAAACACGTTTGATTTCAGATCTGTTTCACAAGTCGCTATCTCTTTGGTTCCAAAAGGACAAACTGTTGGAAAGCCTAATGCAATTTTACTTATATCTCAGTGGCACATTTTGAAACTTTCACCCCCTAAATAAAATTTTTTTTTAATTCACGGCCTTCCATGGAGCCCAACCCACAGTAGGCTATAAATGAGTAGCTTTGTATTATTGTTAGGTATGATTATCCCCATTTTACAAATGAGAAGAAGCCTGGGCTAGAATGCTAACCATTTCATGCATTTCATCTAAGTTAGTCATTGCAACAGTCTTCTAATATAGGCATCATTATCTCCATTGGATGGCAGTGGAAGGAAATTAAGTGACTTGCCCAGGGTCACATAGCTAATGGCACAGTAAGAAAGGCACTGGGGAGTCCGTAAGACGGTCATCTATCTGAATGCCTCCATCCACCCAAGGTGAGCTGGTCATTGGGACAGAAATGGACTGCGACGCAGGTGCCAGCTCCTCTAGGAGCACAGCACCAGGCAGGTGCCACTGACTCACCCCCACCTCCCCTCCCTTCCGGGTGGGGCTTGGCGGGAAGAGGAATGAGTGTGTAGGTGCTGCGAACTTTGAACTTCCTGAGCAAGAGGACTTTGTTTTCTGGAGAGGCAAGAGAGCGTGAGGACCTTTTGTCTCCCAGAACTGCGATTCTGGGCTCACAAACAGGACAGCTTTCAGCCTTGTAAGCCTTTTTGCCCAGCCCTTGTTGGCCTTTCCACTTAGATCTGACTAGCACATTTAGGAAGGAAGGAGGCAGAAGTCCTTCACTCAGAAGTTCGCCTGAATAATCTTAACTGCCCCGGCCCGGCCCAGTCTTAAGCTGAATGAGAGCGGCGAGAGAGGAAAGCCCACACCTTGAAAATTCAGGAAATCGTGGGTGAAGGAAAGTGAGGAAAATGTTAACTTGACATTCAAAAATCAGGAGTTGTTCATCAGGTGGTTACTCAAGTGTATTAATTGGCAAGTAAGTGCCAGGGTGTGGGGAGGAAAAGACCTCGCCAGAGGAAGCTAAATGTTACTTAGTAGTGATCCCGCTGAGACACAAAACAGACACTATCCTCAGATGTTTGTAGATGCGACTTCCAGTGTAATTTGTGGGTGCCTGGGGAACTCAGTGTGCCTTTATTTTGAAGGTGCTGAGCATTGCCACACTAGTTCGGGTTTACTTTTGAATGTTTCCATGTCGGGCAGGGGAGGGGAGGGACAGGCAATAGGTGTTAGCTTCCCAGCGGACTGATACTGTTTCTTTCTTAGCTATGAAAACAGTTTAATAAGTCACCTTGGGTCCAGTGGTCCACACACCAAATAGGATAAGGTGATGAAAGCAGCGATGGAAATGAAAAATTAGTCAGAGATTGCAGAAACGGACCTATAAAATAAATGGCACCAAAAGTCCATCTCAGCAGTTTTATCTCTGTAGGGTTCTGGGTCCACCTGGGATCCGATGGACACAGACACGAATGCACACAGCCTTTGTGAAGCTAAGGAGCTCGCTGCCCCACTGTGGCCCCACCTTCTGGGCATGCAGAACCTAGATTAAGAAACCCTAATCTTGGCATAAACCAGCTTTAAACTGGCAAGTGGCATCACGAGTCTACTCTTGAGTTTGCGATAATTAGCCAAGACAACTTTCAGAGCTATCTTTGGGACTGCTCCAAGAAATCATTTCATTTAATCATCTGCACTAGTCTATTAAATATTGGCTGTTCTGAAAAACTGGCCTGCAACCTGCCAATACCAGTGACTTATTGCAGTTGATAAAAGACAGTCTGGTTTGGATCCCATTAACCCCTCTCTGGCTGTGGAGCAAATATTGAACACGGGTCTGGTTTAATGAGGTAGGGTTTGGGATGAGATCTTCAAACGCCACCAACTATTGATTCCCAAGGCATTGTTTTGTCTTTGGCAAAGCACACAGCAAGACAGGCTGTGGCTTTGCTGTGCTCAGTTGGTGCTTCCCCTCCACTCCCAGGCCATGGACCTCACACGGGCTGTCCCCAGGGCCAGCCTCTGACCGTGAAACTGGTGAGCTTTAATAACGCATCACAGCTCTGGCTGCCTTTGCATTAGTTCAAGGAGCGATGGACAGAGAGAGGAAGACACTGACCAGCGGCGGAGTCTGTCATACCCACACGAGGAAGGCCCTTCTCCAGTCCTTCCTTCCGACGCTGCCCGGCCACTCAGGAGCAATGTCCTCCATCTCGGAGCGTCATCCTACCTGGACCAGTTCCTCTGCCTGGGACCCAGTGTTTTCTGAACCAAGAAGGGGCTGGGAGGGCTCCTGGCCCAGTGTATGTGGTGAGTCAGGTGAACTGGGTTGGATGAGTCTGGGAAGCTGAGGGTCACTGTGACCGTCCCTCACAACGGCTCCCCTCAAGGACCAGAATCAGAGTGGCTGTTGGGAATCTTGGCGTCCTTGTGAAGACAGTGGCTTGTGACCTTGTGTTTAGGGCACAGGGACTGAAGTCCACACCACCAATTGTTCATTCACACGCCAACTCACGGTAAATCAGATCTCACCTCACTTTAGTCTAGATTCTGGTCCACATAAGCATGTCGGGTGATTTTTAGGAAAAATTAAACAGTGAAAGCCCTGGCTGGTGTAGCTCAGTGGACTGAGCGCAGGCCTGTGAACCAGACGATCGCGGTTCGATTCCCAGTCAGGGCACATGCCTGGGTTGCAGGCCTGTTCCCCGCAGGGGTCAGTTCCCAGCAGGGGATGCACCAGAAGCAACCATACATTGATGTTTCTCTTCCTCTCTCCTTCCCTACCCCTCTAAAAATAAATAAATAAAATATTTTTAAAAAAATTAAACAGTGAAAATTCTTAAAATTCAAAAAACTATATCACACACCTCATTTCCCACCCTCTCCTCCCCTTGAACTGAGGAAGGACCTGAGTCCTTTACCTGGGGAATCAGTCACGCCCACCTAGCTGGTGATACAAGAGCGTCGGCCAGGAGCCTCCGGTTTAAGCTTTAAAAAGAGAAGTGACTGACTAGGCAGGTCGGGGCGGCAAGGGGACAGAATGAAAGAATGGTTGCTTTGGTATTAACCGGACTAAGTCTTAATATTGTCTAATTGCAGCAGGTATTTCCTTTCATCTGGCTTCTTGTTTCTCAAAAAAATCATAATGCTATAATGCTTCACCCAGCATTTCCATTAAGACTAGCAATTTAAATCTATTTCCAGCAGTCTGAATGGCTGTTTAGTGTAGGCTCGGTGAGGTTTCTTTCTATTCAAGTTTTTCTGGAAAATACTTAAAATGAGAGTTTAAAGCACTATTTTATTGATAGCTCACTAGCAAAGAGGAGGTAACCGCTGGAGTAATTTTTGGAGTCCAGAAGCCACCTTCACCCCCGAACTCTCCTTCCACAGACTTCCCACGCTGCCTCAACTGCTTCCTGGCACGCTGTCCAGGAAGCACCTCCAGAGGCGGCTAGGCGCACTGGAAAGGGAATAGCCTGGGCGTGAAACGAACCGACTCAAACCCTAGCTGCTCTACCACTGGAGAATTACGTAGCCTGGTGGAAACCCAGTCTCTCTCTACAGAAAGGAGTGCACGTGCATTAGTCGGGGTCTAAATACCAACACTGAAGACAGATGAAATCAAATGATACCTAACAGTTCTCAATGCACATTGGTTTCAGGATTAGGAAAACAGCAACTTCTGAGGATATAAGACAGGAAGAGTTTAATGCAAGGAGTTGATCACACAGGTGATGGGAAAGGTTAAAGAGCCAACCAGGGGACCATGAGGTGACCCAGAGATGAGCAGTGGCAGGAAGGACACAGGGAGGAGACAGTTCTCCAAGGCCAGGCACCAAAGTCACCGGAAGAAAACCAGGCCACAGCAGGGGAGCTGGGGTCAGGAGACAAGGCAGCTGCTGCCAGAGACAGCACCCAAGGCCGAGAAGGAGAGGAAGAAACTCCCTGTTTCCTCCCACCCACCAATCTCTTGCAAAAGGCTCTCCTAGGAGACACCTGGCCAGCAGCCTGCTGACTGGGCATCCTCGAAAGTGCAGCCTGCAGGGCCTGCTCTCTGTCACGCAGGGCAGCAGGGAGGCTGGGCAGCAGGCCGGAGGGCGAGCAGGCCCAGGCCCAGCACCGGAGACTAGACAGCCTGACCCTGATGCTGGCCTCCCCACACTGAAGCCTCCACTGGGCTCAGGGTGGTGTCCTGGCTGCAGGCCTCAGGCATTGCCCTGCTCACTGTCACGGCCCTCTGTCTCTCTACACTGACTCTACGCTTAATAGACTGCCCTCCCTCTTTCTAAGCAACGCCATGCTCCCTGGTGGCAAACACAGGGCCCTGCTCTAAGCCCATCCTGCGGGGCAGCAGTAGCGTGGGGGCAGACAGGCCTCCAGGGCTAACAGACGCAGCGCTGCCCTCAGGCCTGAGCTGGGGCGTGCTGCTCTGGGCCTCTCTCTGGAAAGGCCAGGGTTCCAAGAGACAAGGGGAACTGGCCACCCACTCTCCCCCCATTACCCCCTTGCTCTGGGTGTGCAGGACACCCAAATTCCCAGGGCAAACAGCCCGGAACATGTTTGCAGGGCCGACTGGTCTTTTCCCCACCTGTCCTCCAGGGCAGACCAGGCCCCCAGTGCGAGCACTTTTAGCCCTCAGGGACGGCGCTTTGCAGGGCAGTGGGAAGAGAAGGGAGGGCTGCGGCTGTGAACACAGCTTACACACCACACGAGTGGTGTGTCTGCACACCTGCATGTGACAGCCCCTCGTGGCATCTGGGGTGTGAGAAGAAGGGGGATAGGCTGCGCGCCAGGCGCTGGGGGTTAGGGCCGTCTCCCCACATGCCACAACATTCTGGCACAGAATTTCAAGGAGTTCTAAAATTAAACCTGGCCTTCCAGGTTGTTATGAAGGTGGAACTGTTGAGTTATGAGGATGGAACATATTTTTTATGTAGCAGTCGTTACCTTGATGTGTGACCTTCATGAATCGGGGGCTGCCACTGGCACTCTCACCACAGCCCCGACGCTTGTCAAGGGTGGGCCTGGGCCAGACTGGACTGGTTCTTGAACCAGATGCTGGGCTCTGAGCGGAGGCGGCTCAGGCAAAGAGGGGACAGGAGGAGGTCTAGGTACTAGATGCCCACAGGCCAGTGCTCCGTCCCCACCCGGCAGAGCTGAACCTGGCAGCTGCAGCCCTCCAGAGAGAACGCTTTGCAGGACAGGACATCCTCTGATACTTGTAAATGAGCATTTACGGAACATGGGGAATATGGCAGACTTTGTCCTAAACACATTCAATCCCACTGAAGTGGGTAACATCGTTATCCCTGTTTCACAGAGAAGCAAACAGACAAGGAAGTTAAGCAAACCTACTCAAGGCCCAGCCGGGACTCAGATCTGTGAGTCTGATTCTCAAGTGGGGCCCTTCACCGCACCCTGTACGGCCTCCCCCAACCCCGTGAAAACTGAGTGTGTCCAGGGTTTCCCTGAGTACTCAGGGGACACTGACCCCACCCCCCAGGCAGTGAGGGGCCGCAGGCTGCTATTCTCCCAAACATTTAACAGCAGTTCTCACAGCCCATCTAAGCCTCCTCTTTTCCTGGCAGAACATTCCATCTGCTTGCTTTTCCTCACATGACAGAACATCCAGGCTGCCCTTTAGTGGAGTCCACTCATCCTGCTTCAGGTGCCTCTCTGGAAGTGTGGCACCCAGACCTGAAACCCACGTTCAGGTCGTCTGACCACGCTGTGTGAGCAGAATAATGATTTCTGCCCATCCTGGTCACACACGGCAAAGACAGACCCTCACCGCAAACATTGGTGGAGCGTCTACTCTGTGAATGGGAAAGCGCTTGTCCTCGGAGCGTACCGAAGCAGACGCACGGGGGGCAGCTCATTTGAACGAGACGTGGTGAGTGCCAAGAGGAGCAGGGGTAGTTGGGCTTTCGAAAGGGCCCCGCCCAGGCGGAACCGCTCGACAGTGCACGGGGCACAAGCCGATCTTAAAGCACGCTCAGGAATCCACGGGCGCGCTAGAGCAGGAGGAAGTGGAACAATGCACGCAGGGTTGTGAGGTGTGCAGAGACAAGGCGCATTCCAGAATCTGTCAAGTGACTCGCTGCTGGAACACACCTGGGTGTGATCCTACCGCAGGACCTGGTCGCAGGCAGAGGGGAGCCGCGGGCCTCTTACCATGGCTTGATTCCTATTGACTATATGGTACTTTAAGTCTCCTAAAATCCTTAAGTTCTTTTCACCTTGTGTCATTGATTTATTCCACTGAAGTCCAAAACTCTTCATTTATCCCAATTAAGTTTTGCTCTAAGAGATCACGACGGTTATTTCAGTCTGCCTGGCCCCTGCTTCTATAACCAGACCAGTACCCTCTCCACGTTGCCTCCTCTGCCCTTTGTGCTATTGACAGAAATATCCAGACTAGCAGGCTCAGGCTAGAGCCTTGCCGCCCGGCCCCACAGACTTCCTCGGAGTTACCTCTTGTCGTCAGCGCTCCTCGGGTTAGGTATTCAACTGGCTACACGCTCTTCTAAATAAAAAAGCACGTCTAGCTCTCACAATTTTCCAGTTGCATCTATGAGAAAGTCACGAGGGACATTATCAGCTGTTTGACCAAAGTCCAGAAATACCACATCATCGACATCTCCCTGATCTACCATCCCAGCAACCCCATGAGAAGAGGAAATGAGGGGTGACCGGCATGACTTGTTTTGAGTAGGCCCCTGTCGCTCTGTACTGACCCGTGTTCCTATTTCTAAGGAGTGCAAACTGTTTTTTTAACAGCACCCACTATCATAGACCAGCGTGGGTATAGTCTGCAGAATCCAAAGTCCTCTCCTTTTTGTAAATGAGGACTTTGGCTCACCCAGTTCTTTGGGGCTCTCCCACATTGGCTACGGTCTGTGAAAGATTAATAACCGCCACGGAGCCAGGCGAGCTCCTGCGCTCTCTCTGGCCCCGGTCATGAAGGGCACCCGGACTCACTTCCATCGCCGGCAGGCTCCTCTGCAGGCTTCTCACCAACCTTGGGCTCCGATTCCAACTCAGGAGGGTTATTTTTCCCTTTTAGTCCAAAGATCGCTCCTGAAAAAGAAAAAGACGACAGGAGTTTGGTGCTTTGTGTTGCGGGCTACAGTTTGAACTTGATCTGGTAAGTACAGAAGTCACTGAAGATCTTTTGAAAAAAGGAGTGACATGATCCTATTTTAGGTGAAGAGTTTTCACATTTTGACTGTTTCACATCATTAGCACATTGCTCTTAGCATCAGCATTTAACACTAACAATTGCCAATAAGCATGACAGGCAGTGCGAAATACACCAGCTAAGGTTGATCAGTTTATCTTCAGTGTGAGGCAGAAGGGGGAAGTGGCTATGAGTCAGATGAGGACTCCAACAGACCTGGCTTTAAATACCAACTCCATCATTTAAAGTCAGGAGGCCTTAAACAAGTACCTCACCACCCCTGAGCCTCTGTTTCTCATCTGTAGAATGGGAATAATAATTTTACCCACTTCACAGGGTGGGTGTGAGGATGGAGATAATGAATGTAAAGTGCCTGGTTCCACTGACTGCATAAATGCTTAATAAGAGGTCCTTCATCGGAGTCCTTTGTCTGTAGAGGTTATGGTCACCTTGCAGGATTCCTGAGTTCCCCAAGACCAGGTCCAGACACCTGGAGCAGCCTGAGGAGAGGGGCAACCCCCAGATGTGGGCTCCTGGAAGCAGCTCCCCCCCAGACCTGGACGTAATTCCTGCTTGTGGCATGCCTCTGTGCAGATGGCCGCCCAGGCCCCAGACCCTGAGGGACCTGCAGGGGAGGCTGGCTCTGAATTCCTAGAGTCCTGATCTTCCTCCACCCTAATTAGCTCCACCTGGGTACACATTTTGTCAGGAGTTGCGGGGTTAACAGCTGGAAAAACCGGTTTTTAATATGTGCCCTCAGGAGTTAGTCTGGGTGATTCTTCAGTGGAGACTGGAGCCTGTGTGGAGGCTCCAGGCCCCCAAATTGGCATGTGTCCCAAGGCCCTGCCTGAGGTTCTGGCTGTTTCCTGCACTGTGGCCCATTGCCTCGCACACACCTGGGCCGCCCCCACCCCCAGCTGTGGGCGTGTGGAGAAGGAAAATGAACTGTGCCTAGGAAAGCATGGTTGGGGAGGCACCACCCCCCTCTCCAACCTACTGTAATCCCAACCTGCTCCCAGGTTGGCCTTCCCGGGCTGAGCAAAATGGCTGGGGTAAGAATGCACAGCACCACTCTGCCTCCTGACCTGGGAAGGGTCAGTTCAGGCCATCAGCTGATGCTGGCCAGAGGTAACCACATTTTCCTTCACTCAACACCTTTCCACCCAGATGCCCAGTTATTTTGTTGCAACATGAGTTCTCCCATCAAAGCTTCCACCCTGTCAAGAGTCCCCTAACTTCTCAAACACTAATGTAACATATTGGGCAAAATGCCAAGGGCTTCTACAGGATGACTCGAGTAGCCCTCACTCTGTGTCTGCAGTTGGGTACTGTTTGACCCCATTTTACAGATGAGGAAACTCAGGCACTGGCAAGCTCATGTACTTTGCCTGCGACCACATAGCTAACTACTTGGCAGAGATGGGAACTGAACCCTTAAAAGCTTGGTCTGCACTAGATTCTGTTTCCTCTCTTGTGATAGAAACTTGGGGACTTAAGACACCTGGCAGCGAAAAACCACCAGCCCCTGGGCCCCAATTTATTTCCTCTGTGGGCCTCGTCCAAGTAAAAATAACCCCAGACTCTCTAGTGACTGGTTAATTCTGACTCCTAAGACCTCCCCTGTTCGCACTGCCCTTCTCCATCCTCCCCTTGAATCCAGGCAGCAGCCGCAGCTCTTGACCACTGACACCTTAACTCTTTTTTAAAAAATTGTGGTAAAAAAATAAAACATGTAACATGAAATTTACCACCTTAACCATTTTAAGTATATGGTTCAATAGTATACTCACGTGGTTGGGAAACAGATCTCTGGAACTTTTCAACTTGCCAATCTATAACCACACCCATTAAACACACTCCCCTGTTCTCCTGTCCCTTAGACCCTGGAAACTACCGTTCTTCCTCCTGTCTCTCTGAGTTTGACTTTTCCGATACCAAACGTAAGTGTAACCACTCAGCGTTTGTCGTTTTCTGACTGGCTTCCTTCACTTAGCATTATTAGTCCTCGAGCTTCTTCCACTTTGCACCAAGTGACTGGATTTGCTTCCTTTTTAAGGCTGACATCCCATCACACGCACTGTCTTTCGATTACCCATCTGTCCCTCCATGGGCACTTGGGTGGCTTCCACCTCTTGGCTATTAGGTTGCTGCTATGAATGTAGGTGTGCAAACACCTCTTTGAGACCCTGCTTTCAGTTCTTTGGATACAGACCCAGAAGTGGGAATTGCTGGACCACACGGTAGTTCAATTTTTGAGGAACCTGCACACTGTTTGCCGCAGAGGCTGCACCAGTTTACATTCCCACTCACAGGGCACAAAAATGGTTTCTCCACATCTGTGCCCACACTCGTTGTCTTCTGTGTTGAGAGTGGCCATGCTGATGCATGTGACGCGTGGAGCCTTAACTCTTGAGCACGAAGTCCTCCACGGACTGACCGGACAGGCCTCCCCATGCCAGGATGAGACTCACACGTGGCAACCGGAGTTCCCCTGACATCTTCCCCTGTGGCCAAAGAAGCCAAGTGATTCTATCTGATGGCTGGGGACCTGGAGGCCGGTTTCAACTCAGTCTCAGAGAATCCCTGAGGAGCCTCCGCTGGCTGGGCAGTGTTTGCGGGGAAGTGGGTGCTGAGCAGACATTGATGACCGGAGGATGTAAGCTCCGTGCAGGCAGAGACACTTGCCTCGGTCATCTCTGCATCCCCAGCATTTGGCACATAGTTAGTGCTCAGTTTGTATTTGTCGAAAGAGCTAAAAAAAAAAAAAAAAATGGGTAGCTTTCTAACCCTGCAGAAAGCAGTCCTTCTAAGCTACTGTAGTCCATTCTACAATGGAGGCCCTCCGCAGACTGCTGGAGCCACCTCTGGTGGCTCCCGCACTCTTCCGTGAGTGCTGCCCCTCTCTCCTTGCCGGAGCCTTGTATATCTGGCTGCCAACCTCGGGCTGTTCCTGTCACTCCTGAGTCTCCAGAATGACTCTGGGCTTTGTCTGTCTGACGGTGCTGACAAGGAGAGAGTTTTAAAAGTCTGAGAAGTGCTGCCTCAGAGGGAGGTGTGGGCGGGCTGTAACACAAGGTTAGCTTTCAATCGGGAAAGAGAAGGGCACCTCTCCTCACTCCTCACAGGGGAGATTTTAAGGATCTCGGCGCTTTTTTGTGCCAACACTGAGATTTTGCGGTTCACCGACCCCACCCCCAGACACAAAGACACTTTGGTGGGGAATGGGAATGAGGGGGGTTCAGACTGATACAGACCCAACAAAATTTGTTTCCCCCAGTGGGGTACAAGGAGAGGGCAATGAAGGGGAGGAGCCTTTGGGCCAGCCCCAGTGCCGCACTCTCTGTCACAATCTGTGAGAATTCAGGGAGAAAACTCCTACTGTGTGTGTGGGACTGTTCTGAGTGCTTTACACAGAATAACTCATTTAACTGTCCCACTGATCTTGAGAGATGTGTAGTGATGTCATACCCATCGTACAAATGGGAAGATCAAGCTCCTTAGACGTTAAGTCACCTGCCCACAATCACAGAGTTGGCTGGGATTTAGATCCAGGCATGTGCATTCAGAGTCTGGGCTCTTACCTGTGAGCTATGCTGGCTCTCTTAGTCATTTATCAATTCATTTGTTAATTCAACAACCACTTATAGAGCTGACTGTGGCAGGTACCAGCCCCTCAATGAACAAAACACAGGCCTCACCCTCCAAGGCCGTCAGTCTATCACGGATGCTCCTACCGCAAGCCCTGTCTGTGAGACTGAGTCAGGGAACGTCGGAATCCAGACCCACAAGTGGTCAAACCAAATTCAGATACAAGGGGGACATCCCCCCAAAGTGGAACTATCTCCTGAAGGCAGGCTCCTTGTGGCACGAGCTTCCCCCGCTAGGTGAGCATTCTAAGAACCCATCTGCATCAGTGCACCAGCTGGCATTGTTGTGAGAGACTGAGTTCAGCTACAGCGAATTTTATTTGAAGACTCCTCAACACGTTTGCCCATTTCATGATGAGTGATTTACAAGCACACCTGAGTATTCGGCACCGTGCTGTGTATTCAGCAGTTTTTGACCAAAAAGCGGCATGATCCCCATGCTCCCACCCCCCATTCACCCGACTTCTCCCCTATTTTTTTGTTTGTTTACCCAGATGAAATAAGTCTTTAAACAAAAACGTTTTGCTGATGTGAAAGAGGTGAAACAAAACCCAGAAGCACTAAAAGGCAAAATCGACGAGTTCAAAAACTGTTTGAGCAGTGAGAGAAAACATCTGGATACGTACATTGCATCAGATGGAGAGTACTTTGAAGGTGACTGAAGTTTAAACGTGTAAGAATCAATACACAATTTTTTATAAATGAATTCCAGGTTTTTATGGGTCCCCCTTGTACAAAACCAAATTAGTGATTAAGGATCCTAACAAACTATTTCTAGGAGTCAAAATTTTGTCTTCTTTAAAGAAAGCAGCTCCAAGTGTTTTACAGATGCCATGGGCCCTGGGAAGGGGGTTGAGAACATCGAGGCAGGGCTCACCTGCCTGCCAGAGAACCAAGGAAAGCAGAGACTTCCTCATGAAACTTCAAATGAAAGCATTAGCAATACCAACTGAAATTAGTATCAGCCAGGTTCCTGCACTGGGGCCGGATCAAAGGGGCTTCTGAGACAGCGCTCAGCCTCTCTGTGGAGCCCCCCGGAGCAGCGCTGCCTCGTCAGCTCAAATAAACCCTGGGCTCTGAGTGGGCACCTTAATAGCCAGAAGGGTGAGCACCGTGCAGCCCACAGACACCCGGGACAGAGGTTCAACACTTCTGCGTGTCTGCGTGTCTGCGTGTCTGCGCTCTGCTGGTGCTGCCATGGGGCAGTCAGAACACCAGCCTTGGTTTAATCCAGGCCCGGGGCCCATGCAGTGAGTCACCTTCGACCTTTCAGTCTCCACATCTATAAAACAGGACTAGTGATGAATAACCGTACCTTCTGGGTGAGGTGGATGTAAGGGTGGAAGGAGAGGATCCTGCAGAGAACTTGGCACTGGGCATGGCCCCCCAAAATCATGCGTGTTAGCTATTGTTATTAAATGATCTTATTGTGCATTATCTGCAAATAAAGTTACCATTTACAAAAGTCACTGCATTTAAATAAACGTGCAATGGGCACTTCATAGGAGTGTTTTTCCCTCATTGCTCGAACTTCGAGCATCACCCCATCAGACGCGTCATGAGGCTGGGCCCATACCTTCATTTTTCACCACGGCCATAGCAGCAGCACCCACAAGTCCCAGCCCAGTCTCTGTCCAGTTGCTCACACCTCCTCCCTTCAACCCTGGCTTCCATCTCCATTTCGCAGCTTCAGAATTGGAGGGCTTTGCCCACCCCACTCCTCTGGACTTCCAGTTCTGAGGTTAACTCCCCCCAGAAATCTGACTTTGGGTGCAAGTAATTCAACAGGGAAGTGTTCCCAGAGGTAACCAGTAAGGAGGTGGGAGAAAGAGAGCAGGGAAGGAGAGAAGCCAAACAGGGGTGCAGCCTCAGCAGTCTCAGAGAGGGCGGCTTTAGACTGACCCAACGGGGCCGCTGCACAGGCACCAGAGTTATCCCTCCCTTCCTGACGGGAAAGGAGCTTGAAGTGTTGATGAGGGAAGGGCAGGCAACAGGGGTCAGAGGGCCCTGCTCATCTTTACTCCCAGTGACCTACTTGGGGAGAGCCGTGTTCCCTGTTGCCATGACAGTATGTTCTGTGGGTCTCAGGGCCTCATTCCCAGAAGGAAGATACCTCTGCTAGGGACTCAGAGAGCACCCTCTATGGCAACCACGTGGTCACCTGGGGGCTCCTCATGCTGGTAGATCATCAGGCAAAGAAAGGAGCTGCCATGCTGGCTAGCACAGGCTGATCGTTAACAGGAGGCGTGGTCCCTCTGCCCTGAGCCCAGAGGGAGGGCGTGAGGAACTTGGCAGTTCTAGGTTACTCCCATGCACAGTGTCCACTGTGACCTGGCAGTTACCATGACCACACCATGATGACCAGGTCCTCGGCCAGGACTGCGGGCTGGGTCACGTCGACTGGTAACCACCAGGCAAGGGTGAGGGTAGAGGAGGTTCTGTGTGTATGGGTTCTGCCTCCAGACTAGCTGCAGCAGTTAAGGGCTATGAACTGCCCCATGACCCCTGCCCTTGTGTGTTTTCCCATACCGTGGCCAGTCCCCAGCATGAAGACTCTGCAACAGGATGGCGTGAACTTGAACGTGGGATGCCTGGGATGATGTCTGTGCTTGGCCGGATCCTCCCAGATCCCCTTTTCTGGTTTGTTTCACAGGTGGCTTCATGGGGTGGCTTGTGCCCCAGCCCCACTCCTGAAACCGCTGTCTTAGGTCGAGGCCCCCACAGCTGGCCCCAGAGTGACATAAGGACACTAGTGGGGACTGGCGGGGACTGGGCAGGGCCTGGGAGGAGTGCAGGCCAAGGCTCCCAGCCAGTGGCCTCTGCCTGACCCTGAGTGCTCCAGCATGAGGTCTCCCAGCGTGAGGTTCTCCCTCCTCATAGCCAAACCAGCTCCAGGGCCCCCGGGGGCTTTTTGGGCCAAAGCACCACAGGGCTGATTTTGGAATTGGAAAGCCCATCAGGGCCTGTGGTGCACAACAATGGTAGAAATGATCAGGGGACAATGGGCTCTGGCATTTGCTGTTACCAGATCTACTACACAAATGCTCTTGGAGTTGCTTTACTCCCCATAAGAATGAATTGCGGTTAAAAAACGGAACCAAGAGAGGATAGCAAGCCTGTTCCAACAGAACAGATTCTTTTCCTTCTACCGGAAGACCACGGGTGCCTGGCCTCACCTCTGAGGGCTGGGGAGCAAGGAAAGGCTGAGGCACAGATCTGCCCTCCCTAACGCCCCCCCCCCCCCCCCCCCCCCCCCCCCCCCCCGGCTGTGTAGAGGAGAAGCCACCTGTGGACTTTTGAAACCGCAGCCCAGCATACCCCCAGGAGGCCTATTATTACAGGGGAGAAGGGAAGTACCTGCCCCTGGAGATTAGAGACTTGCGAAGTCACTCTGAACCCAAGAAGTGAAAAAACAAATCAAAATAGACAGAGAATTGGCATGGACAAGTTCAAGACTCGATTTATTTCTTCAAATTACACTTCCTTAAGTTTTGCTTGGGCTCAGAGTTGTTTGCAAGTCAGGCAGATTTCCAAGGGTCAAACACTGCTCCGAGAGCAGCTGCACTCGCTGGTTCATTCATCGTGCCTTTCTTTCCACACACGTCCAGGAGATTCCTGCTCCATAATCAGGCCCCAGGCTGGTGACATAATCAGGCACAGGGTTGGTGACAAAACAGACACAGGCCCTGCCATTGTGCAGTTTACGGTTTAGCAGAGGGGCGATCGCTAGATCAATAAATACACACATAGATCTGGAAGTACACATGGAGATGGGTGTTTTGAAGGAAAAATGTACAATGCCAGGAGAGGGAGGAGCAGCGTGAAGGAAATTAAAGTGTCACAGAAGATTGCTCTGAGGAAGTGGCATGTAAATTGAGGTTCACAAAATGAGTGGGAGTTCAACCCATGGAGGGAAGGAAGGAGGGTGGGGGTGGGGTAGCCTTCCTGGGCAGAGAGAATAGCCTGTGCCAAGGCCCAGAGTTGGGAAAGATGGGGGCCAACCTGAGAATCCAACGAACCTGAACGTGCAGACAAACCGAAGCAGCAGCCTAGTCTCCCCGAAGGACTGGAACAAAGCCTGGAGTGTGCTCCTTTCTGTACGTGTGCGCTGGGGGTGGGTTTCAGGAAGGGATGGAGCCTGAGGTGGTGACAAATGTTAGCCCCCAAAACTGCTCTGGGTAGGAGACTCAAATCAGTCCAAAACGACGAAGCTTCTGATTAAAGACAAGGCAGAGGAGTCTCAGCTCTTAGCAGTGCACAGCCCCAGGGGCCGCCACGCACACTGCCATCTCTGCGAAAAGTGAGCACAGTGGGCAGGGCACAGCCCACGCAGCTGCAATGAGTCTGGAAACAGAGAGAGTGGGAAAGAGGCTCTTTGGAGCAGTCAGTAAAACGGTTGAATCATTCGGGAGAAAAGAGGAGGTTCACTGAACAGTTGAGCTTTTGTTTTCTGAAGAATCTGGAGGCCAGCGAGGAGAGACAGCAGAAATGGGAGTGTGAGATGTGCTGAAAAGAGATTCTTTTTTTTCTAGAACAAAAAATATTGTTGGAGCTTTCTGCTAAGTGGATAATATTGAGTAAAACAGGTGAGATCCTACCCTCATAACGCTTACAGTCTCATGGGGGAGAAAAGACTAATTTAAATCATATAAAAACAAGTGTGTGACTGTAAGTTGAGAAGAGGCATGCAGGAGAGGGCCATGGGTGTGGCTGAGTGCGTGTGCCAGGGCCCCAATTAAGTCCGGGTGTGTGTCAGGGCAGCTTCCCTAAGGAAGTGGTATTTAGGTTGAGATCTAAAGAACAAGCAAAGGTCACTTAGACAAAGGGGGTAGAGTGGGGTCAGGGCGAGGACATTCTAGGCTCTGGGAATATTCAACGGCCCTGTGGCGGGGACACATGAAGAAACAAGAAATCAGGTGACTGGGGCACAGACAACACAGAGCAAGGAGAAATCGTTGAAAGGTTTAAACCTTAAAGGTTAAATCTTTAAGGTTTAAAGATTTAAACTTGAATTCTACCTACTTGAATTCTATCCTACTCCTCCACGGCAGATGGACAGAGGGGGCAGGGGAACAAGCAGAAAGAACAGTTAGGAAGGCCTGGAGTAAGACAGATAAGAGCTCATGGCGGCCCAGACCAGGGTGGTGGCAGTGGGGACACAGAGCATGGGACAGGTTTGAAATATAGTTAGGGTGGGTGAGGGGTGTATAACAGGACTAAATGGTAATGGAAAAAGTACAATAAAGATGAAATGTTCTTAAAATGAAATATATTTAGGGTGTAAATTTGGCAGGAAGTTGTGCTAGACTAAATGCAGAGCAGACTCTGAGAGGAAAGATTCATTTGATGTGAACTCCAAGAATACGTTTACCTGATAAGATGGACTTCCCATGGTCAACCAAGGGCCTGAATTTTATAAATAATAACAGCTTAGTGGCCATTTGCTGATGGGCTCCTCACACACTGTGCGCCAGAAAGAACCAAAGCCTGACCTCTGAGCTTCCGCATTATGTTCTGCTTGTCTATCCGTGGATCAGCGATGGAAGTGGGGTGGGTGGGGGTCCTGATTTTGTCTTTATTGATGCCAGTGGGCTGAGATCTGCCCATTCAATTGTTCAGTCACGACTGAAGATCTGCTCTGTAACGACCATTCGGGGCACATAATCATAGCCCATCAGAAGTGTATGGATGTGGATAGTTATGCATAAAATGAACCCGACTGTGAACCTGGGCAGAAACTTTCCCTCTAAAAGGTATTATCCTCCCCTCTGTCCCTGTGAAACACAAGTTCAATTGCTGCCTGAGTCTGTGTCTCCCGGGCTGCAGCCCTTTTGCTCAAGTAAATGCTTTTTATTCTTCATTACAATATAAAATTAGTTTTGGTTTACAGGGGTGTGAGCGATGTGAGGGGAACAGGTATCAGAGTTTCCGCCTTGTGGGGCTGAGCGGATGCTGGACCGTTCATCAAGTTGGGGTCCCTGGAAAAGATCTCGGTAAGGAATGAAGGGCACTCGTTTTGATTTTAGATGCTTGGGACAGATTGAGTTGGAGGTGCTCTTAAGACACCCAAATGGAAGCAACTGGATGAATAGATCTGGGCTTCAGGGGAAAGATCTGGACCAGAAACATCAGTCTGGGAGTCACGGGTTTTGAGGATTATTGAGGTCTTGGGCATGGATAAAACCACACAGGAAGAATATGGAAGTACAACACAAATGTGTATAAAGACATGACTTTGTCGGTCAAATTTGTTTGGAAAACGCTGGGTTAAATGTACTTAAACCTCGCTGCAGCGCTTCTCAAGGCCTTTAAAAGACCAGTGAGTGTTTGTGTTTCTAGAGGGGGCCAGCTAAGGAGCCCTGGGAATCTCTGAAGGCAGAGATACCTTAATTCAGAGATTCCTAAACTTTTCTGGCCACAGGCTCCTTCTCTCCCAGCACCTCTTACTGCCCTAGACCAGTCTTTCTGACAGTTACCGTGTTTTGCCGTGTATAACACACACCCACATTTTTGGCCCAAACTTTCAGGGGAAAAAAAGTCTTCAATTTTAATTTTTAAATTCAAAGATTTATTTATTCAATTATTTACTTATTTATATTTAGATACTTGTTTTTGTATTATAAAGGAATTTTAGCACTTATTTTTGAACATGTTATGGTAGGAGAAATTATATGTAACAAATAATTACACAACACAAGAACAGATACAAGGGTATAAGAAATTTTAATTAGCCCTGGCTGATGTAGCTCAGTGAATTGAGCGTGGGTCTGTGAACCAAAGGATCATGGTTTGACTCCCAGCCAGGGCACATGCCTGGGTTGCAGGCCAGTTCCCAGCAGGGGACTCATGAGAGGCAACCATCCACTGATATTTCCCTCCCTTTCTCCTTCCCTTCCCTTCTAAAGATAAATAAATAAATAAATATTTTTTAAAAAGAAATTTTAATTAGCACTACCCATGTATAATGCACGTCCTTATTTTTCCCTCAAAAGTTTGGAAAAAGTGTGTGTTATACATGGCAAAATATAATAAATATGGTCACCAGAGCACTTTTTTTCCTCTTTGAAAATAAAACCAATAGCAATAATTGGACAATGCATCGCACTTGACTGGGTGTTTTCATATCACTTCTTTTTCAACTCCCCAAACCACCTTGGTGGGGTGGTCTTAGCACCTCCACTCAGAGACAAGGATCAGATACCTTGAGTGGCAGCCCCAATGTTCAGGGTCTCACAGATGCTGAGGGACAGACCTGGCACTAAAGCCAGGGACCACCAAGTTGCCAACTCCAAAATCATGTTGTTTTATGACCCTAGCTGCTCCCATATACAAACACACAGTCCTTAACAATATTATTAATTTAATAGTAGGGAGGCCAATGCTTGGATCCTCAGAGCCTCCAACTGGTAGCTGAGGAGCCTATGCTTCTAACATTCCTTCTCTTAATAAGCTAAGCATGGTACACTGAGTTAGACCCGAGGGGGCCCACAGGGGAAGCATGTGGCTGTCCCATGGAAGTCAGCTTTAAAGCCTAAAGCCATCCCCCTATCATGCCAGCTTCTCCTTAATATTCAGTTATGGGTTTAACCCCCCCAAATGTATCTGAAACTTTAAAAAACATACTGATGATTTTAATCTTGCATTACCCCTTGGGATAATGAGGTCTATGGGTTCATTGTTCCTGCGGTAAAACCTTCTTCAAGCTTTTATGTGTTGATTGAAAATTAGGCTGTTGGAAGAAATAAATTTCTCAATTAGAGAGAGGATTATCTTTAGAGGTGAGACAAGCCCAGACTACCTCCTAACATTAGCACAGGGCTCATCTTTTCTGAGAGTTAAATATGTTCCTGTTAGTGATGTCTTTAAGTGATGTCTGGGAATTTCTCTCCTACTCTGTTACACAGGTATACAATGAACACCTCTTCATGGCAAAGAGGTGTGCTGGCTGTAGCAGGAAAACACACACTCCCCATCAGGATTTTTTAATTTTTTTCAATATGTAAAATTTTACTAAATTATAGTGTATATTCAGAAAGATACACAAATCATAAATTTTTACAAAATGTAACCTGCACCCAGATCAAGAAATAGAGTCTCATCAGCTCCCTCGAAGTTACCTGTGCGGCACCTGCTCTCATTCCTAAGGTAAGCGGTGTTCTGACCATGTATTAGTTTCCTATTACTGCTGTTACACAGTCCCACAAACTGAGTGGCTGAGAGCAACACATGTTTATTCTTACAGTTCTGGAGGTTGGTGATCCAAAATCAGTCTCAGGGAGCTACAGGCGATGTGTCAGCAGGGTGCGGTCCTTCCAGGGTCGCTGGGAGGGAATCTTTCCTCCCCTTTCCCTGCTGTCAGAGGCCACCGGCATTCCCTAACTCCTGACCTCCTTTCTACAGCTTCAAAGCCGGCATCACGGCATCGTTTCTCTCTCCTCCCTACCCCCTTCTCTCTGACACTGATCTTCCTGCCTCCCTCTTATCAGGTCCCTTAAAATCAGATTGGGTACACCTGAATAATCCAGGCACGGTCCCCATCTCAAAATTCTTAATTTAATCACATCTACAATATCTCTTTTACCATACAAGGTTCATCTGAAGGTTCAAGGGTTTAGGATGTGGACCACAGCCTACTATTTAGTCCACTACACACCCTAACATCATAGATTCGCTTCGCCTGGTTTCGAACTTTATATACATGGGAACATACACTCCTTTAATGGTGTCTTCCAATTTTAAAAAGTTTTGAATTTCAGAGCGGTCAAATTTACCCATTTTTTGCTTTAAGGTTAGTGCTTTTGTGTGTTTTTAAAGAAATGTTTGCCTACCCCAAGTAATGAGGGTATTTTACTTCCTCCAGCTGGTATATTGTCTCACATGTACTTTAACCTGGAGTGAACCTAGACTGAACTTGTGGGTGGTGTGATGTAGGTACCATGAAGGTCCCTTCTGTCCTGACATGGATGCACAAGTGATGCAGCCAGACTGTGCGGACACTGTCTGTACTTCGCAGCCTGCACTGCCACTCTGCATCACTCACAGACCTGTCTCCGTGCCGTGCCACACTGTCTCAACTACGGGGGCTTTAAAATAAATCCAGGTAACCACCAGCACGAGTTCTCCCACTTAGTCCTTCTCCGAGATTATCCTGGCTATTCTTGGATTTTTGCACGGTCGGGCAGATTTCAGGATTGGGTTACCAGTTCCTTGGAATTTGTGTGGGACGGCGATGCATCTGTAGGTCATTTGGGAGAGCATGTCTACGACTGAGTCCTCTAACACCTGAACGTTTGTTTGGGTTTCCTTACCTTGGCTCAATAATGTTACTCTTTCTGCACAAAAATGCTTCAAATCACCCATTGGATTATTCCTAGGAATGTAATGTTTTTATACTATTATAACACGATAATATTATTTTAAAAATTCATTTTCTAGTTTTTACTTTTTTAATTTTTTATTTGGCTTCATGTCTAATTTTTATTCTGAAATGTAAAGCTCCTCTGAATTCAAGTACAGCTGACACACAATATTGTATTAGTTGCAGGTGTAGAACATGGTGAGAGTTCACATCTATACACTTTACAGAGAGATCACTGCAAAAGGTCCACTAACCATACAAAGTTATTTGGTATTCTTGATGTTATTAATATTCTGTATGCTGTACTTTTCATCCTCATGACTTATTTGTAAGTTTGTACCTCTCAATCCCCTCAACCTTTCTGCCCGCCCACCCGCCGCCAGACCGTCTGGCAATGATCTGCTTTCTGAATCTATGTGTCAGTCTGTTTTGTTTGTTCATTTCTAGCTTTTTTGGATTCCGCACCTAAGTGAAATGAGACAGTATTTGTCTTTCTCTGACTCAGTTTCACTTAGGGTGATGCCCTCTAGGCCTCTCCACATTGTTGCCAATGGCAAGACCCATACCTTCTTCCCGGCTGTGGTGTATTCCAGTGCGAGTGCGCAGGCGCACACACACCCACATCTGCCTCACCTGTTCATCTGCTGAAGAGCGCCTCGGCCGCCTCAGGAACAGCTACTGTGAATGGAGCTGCCGTAAACAGAGAGGTGCACACACCTTTTTGAATAGTTCCACTTCTGGGGTCTTCTCTGAAGAAAAGCCCCAAGAAGTGGAGTTGCTAGGTCCTTCTTTTGTCTCTTGTTACATAGCTCTAATTTCTGTTTTCAGTGTACAGAAATGCAATTGATTTTTATATTGATCTTACCTCCAGCTACCTTGCCAAATTCATTTACTGATTTACATAGTTTGTGGATTCTTTTCTATTTTTTTCTCTATAGCTTTATCTACATAAACAATATTTATATACACACACATTCATATATATTTTTATGTATTGTCCATGATGCTAGTGAATAATGGCAGTTTTCTTTCTTTCCTTTTTGTCCTGATACCTGTTCATTTTTCTTGCTTTGTTATATAAGCTACAAACCACCAGTTCAATGTTGAATAAAGTCATGATAACAGGTATTCTTGTGTCATTTCCAAACTAGGGTGATTATGCTGTTTGCTATGGACTTATTTATAGTGACCCTTTATAGGTTTAAGAAAGTTCCTTATATTTCTAGTTTGCTAAGAATTACTTTAAAATCATGAATGAGTGTTAAAAGACATTTTATAAAAATGTTTTTCTCTGTTTCAATGATCGTAAGATCTCTTTTATGCTGTTCGTGTGGTTAAAGTACATCAATTGAATTACCTTAGTTTTTTGCTTTGAAATAATTTTAGACTTACAGAGAGTTGCAACAATAGTACAGAGTTCCCTTATATCCTACACCAGCTGCCTCTAATGCTCATTTGATATAACCATAGGACCATTACAAAACTTCAACAATCAGCACTGGTATAATATTTTTAACTATACTATGACTTTGTTCATATTTTTAAAACTTCAAAAAATATTTTATTTATTTATTTTTAGAGAAGGGAAGGGAGGGAGAAAGAGAGGGGGAGAAACATCAGTGTGTGGTTGCCTCTCACACATTCTTTACTGGGGACCTGGCTCACAACCCAGGGATGTGCCCTGACTGGGAATCGAACTGGGGACCCTTTGGTTCTCGGGCCAGCACTCAGTCCACTGAGCCACATTAGCCCAGGCTTTTGTTCGTATTTTATAGTTTTTTCCACTGATATAAAAAAATATATATAGCTTTTCTTTTTCTGTTTCAGAATCCCATATTGCATCCAGTTGTCATGTCTCCTAGTCTGCTCTGATCTGCGACAGCTCCTTAGTCCTTCCTGGCCTTTCGTGACCTTGACACTTTTGAGGAGCATCAGTCAGGTACTTTTTAGAATGTCCTTTAATTTGGGTTTGTCTGATGACTTCACAGGATTCAATGGGAGTTTTTGTTTTTGAGAAATGTACAGAGACGACGTGCTTCTTCACAGTGCATCACACTGGGGGTGCGTGACACGCCTTACTGCTGGCGACAGCATCCTCCATCCCTCGGTTAAACTGGCATCTACCAGCATCAATTGAGTTTTGAATGTCAAACTTCCCTTATACTCTTGGGATAAACTCAAATTTTTCTACTATATTTTCATATATTTTAAATGATATTTTCAACAGGTCATTTGCATCTATGTCCGGGTGAGTTTTGTCTGCAATTTTCTAATTTTCTTTCTTCTAATACCTTTGTCAGGATTTGGCATCAAGTTCATGCTGGCTTCATGAAACAAGGCAGTGGCTGTTCCCTGTTTATTCTTTGAGAGAATTTATGCTTGTGTAAGGTGTGTTGCTCTTTCTTCCCCAAATATAGGGAAAATTCATTGATGAAGTTACCTGGGCCTGGAGTTTTCCCTGAGGGAGGTTTTGCATCATAGATTGAGTAGATATTCGACTACATTCCTATTCGTCCTCGTCTCAGTTCAGCAGTGTCTTTTTCAGAGAACCCACCATTTCATACTTTCCAATGTATCGGCAGAAAGTTCTTTATCTCTCTCTGTATCGTCTTTGTATTCTCTCCCCTCGCCCAAGGATTCTCTTGTAACATCCGTAGGACCTGTGCTAGGTGCTCTTCGCTCCTGGGAGTGATGCTGTTTTCTCACGTTTGTTTCAAGAGGTTTGCAAGAGGTTTATCAATATTATCTATCCTCTATCCTTTTGTAGAGCCAGCTTCTAGTTTTGTTGATTCTCTCATTGTACGTTTGTTTACTGCTCCATTTATTTTCTGTTTTTATCTTTATTACGCTCTCCCACTTTCTTGGGTTGCATATGCTGGGCTTCCCACCCCCCACTTTCCTGAAACAGAGTCTCCCGTGACTGAGTCACAGCCTCTCCCCTTGTCTAACACACTCACTGTGGCTGTAAATAGCTGCCTGCCACCCAGAGCGGCTTTTACCGAATTCCACATGGGTTGACATGTTGCCTTTTCACGATCATTTAGTTAAACCATTTCCTCACGCTTCTTTAATCTACAGATTATTTCAAAGTGTATCACTTAACTTCTTGAAAGGTTAAGATTTTTTTAAGTGTCTTTTGTCATTGATTTCTAGCTGAATTATACTGTGTTCATAAAACTATGAATTCCCCCAGAGAATAGAAAAGAAAAGAACATTTACCATGCATTTCATAAGGGCAGTTTAACCTTAATACCAAACCAGACAAAAATATTATGTGTGGGGAGGGGAGGAAGAGAAGAAGAAGATTATGACAATCCTCTGGAGTTTGTTCAGGTTTGTTTCACGGACCAACATATGTTCAGTTTGGGTAAATGCACTGTGTGTGTTCACATTTTAGAAGAGTATAGCTGGTGGGCAGCGTGGTTGGTTAGAGGGCTGTCCCAGCGGGGACGGGGACGAGACTCATCCCACCAGGGCTGCGGGCCTGATCAAGGACCAGCCGGTGAGTGCATATGTCCAAAAGTGGAGCAACGGACTGATGTTCCTCTCTCTCTCTCTCTCTCTCTCTCTCAAAATCAATAAATAAAATTTCGAAAGGGCATTCTGCAGTTGTGCGCACTATTCAGTAAATGTGAATTAGGTCCCAGTCACACTTGTTAACTGGTTGTTCAAATCTACAATGTGCCTGTCCTTTTTTCCTGCTTCTTCTAAAAGGGGGTGAGAGCAGTGAGAGCTGTATTAAAGTCTTTATTGTAATTATGGATTTGTTTCTTTTCCTTTGTAGTTCTGGTCAATTTTTGCTTTATAAAATTAGAGGATGCATTATTAGGTACAATTTAGAATTGTTATATCCTTCAGATGAATTGACATTTTTATCCTTATGAAATGTGCTTCTTTGTAAAGCTACTTGCCTTAAACATTATTCTGTCTGATATTGGTGCAGACAAACCAGTTTTTATTTTTACTTAGTTAAAAATGCATTTTTTTCCTTTTCCTTTTATTCTTTTTGTATATTTGGGTGCAGCAGTGTGTTTATTTAGAATCCAGTCTAGGAGGACTTCCGCCAAGATGGAGGCATAGGTGGAAACACTGTGCCTTCTCCCACAACCAAGTTTGAATAAAACAAAGGTTTGGAGAAACAAAGACACAACCAAAGGACAGAAAATTGAATTATACGGAAGTCCGACTACATCTAACCGTTCAACGGGGACGGTAAGAGGGGCGGAGCCANTCATACATAACAGGTGTGAACAGACAAAAACATTATGACTCAAGAACAGCTCAAAGCCCCAGAGCCTATAATTCTAAGAGACCAAGAAATAGCCAACCTTTCAGATGCACCGTTCAAGATACTGGTGATCAGGATGCTCACAGAACTGGTTGATTTTAGTCACAAATTAGAGGGACATATGAAGGCTAAACTAACTGAAATGAAGGGAAATGCACAGGAAACCAATAGTGATGGAAAGGAAACTGAGACTCAAATCAATGGAGTGGTCCAGAAGGAAGAATGAAACATCCAACCAGAAAGGCATGAAGAAATGAGAATTCAAAAAAATGAGGAGAGGCTCAGGAACTTCCAGGACATCTTTAAACGTTCCAACATCCGAATGATAGGGGTACCAGAAGGGGAAAAGAAACAGCCATGAGTGGAAAACTTATTTGAACAAATAATAAAGGAGAACTTCCCCAGTCTGGCAAAGGAAATAGACTTCCAGGAAGTTCAGGAAGCTCAGGAAGTCCCAAAGAAGTTGGACCCAAGGAGGAACACACCAAGGCACATCATAATTACATTAGCCAAGATTAAAATGAAGGAGAGAATCCTAGGATCAGCAAGAGATAAGGGGACAGTCACCTACAAAGGAGTGCCCATCAGACTGTCAGCTGATTTCTTAAAAACAGACCTTACAGGCAAGAAGGGGCTGAAAAGAAGTATTCCAAGTCATGAAATCCAAAGACCTACAGCCAAGACTGCTCTATCCAGCAACACTTTCATTTAGAATGGAAGGGCAGATAAAGTGCTTCTCAGATAAGATCAAATTCAAGGAGTTCATCATCACCAAGCCCTTATTATATGAAATGTTAAAGGAACTTATGTAAGAAAAAGAAGATGAAAAATATGAACAGTGAAAGGACAACAAACTCAGTTATTAACAACCACACCTAAAACAAAAGCAAACTAAGAGGACAGCTAGATCAGGAGTGGAACCATAGAAATGAAGAACACATGGAGGGTTAGAAACAGGGGGGTGGGAGGGGGAGAAGGGGGGAGAAGGCACAGAAAATAGCATAGATGGTAGGTAGAAAATAGATAGGGGGGAGGGCGAGAATAGCGGGGGAAATATAGAATCCAAAGAACTTGAGACACGTGGTTATAAACTAAGGGGGGCAGAATGGTGGGGGAGGGAGGGTGCGGGTGGAAGGGATCGAAGGGGGGGTATAGAACAACTGTAATGGTATAATCAATAAAATATATTAAAAAAAAAAGAATCCAGTCTGATAATCTTTGTCTTTTAATTACAGTACTTAATCTGTTTACATTTAATATGCCCCCTGACATATTTTGTGTTTAAATCTACCATTTTATTTGTTTCCTAGTTGTTACAATTGTTGTTTTCTTTCCCCCTCTTTCTTCCCTTCTTTCAGATTCATCAAGCATTTTTCCACTGTGCCATTTCCCTCTTCTATTGACTAGTTGTTGATTCTTTTTTATCCTTTTGTTGGTGACCCTGGATGTGAAGGTTACAACATGCATCCTTACCTTACTGAAGTCCAATACAAATTAGTGCTTTTTTCAATTCCCAGGACGTGAAGGACACTGGGACACTTTCACTCCTTTTTCCTACTTCTTATATTTTCTATATTGTTGCATGTTCTAATTCTACATGTATTCTAATTTTCTCAAGATATTATTTTAGTCTTTCATAGTCAGTATTAATTTAGATTTTCCCATATGTTTATGCTTTATAGTGTTCATTCCTTTCTGCATGTTCTTGCTTCCGTCTGGGATTCTTTACCTTCTACATGAAAAACTCTGTTTAGTTTTTTTCCTTCAGTGTCTGTTGCCTAGCTGTAAATCACCTCAGTTTTTATTCAGCTAGAAATATCTTTATTTCACTTTCACTTTTGAATGATACTTTCTCTGGGTATAGAATTTTAGGTTAGCAGTTATTTTTTTAGCCTTTTAAAAATATTATCATATTATCATTTTTTGGCTTCCATTGTTTTTGTTGAAAAATGAGAGAGAAACATCAATCAGCTGTCTCTTGTACACACCTGGACTAGGGACCGAACCCACAACCCAAGTATGTGCCCTGACCAGGAATCAAACCCGCAACCTTTCACAGTTTATGGGATGACACTCCAAGCAACTGACCCACACTGGCCAGGGGGTGAACTGTAGGGGTTTCTGCCAGAAAAACTGTAGTGATAATTTGAGACTCTGGATATTGTAATCTTCCTCCAAAGAAGGTTTACTTTGTTTCTGGCTGACAGTTCACTAAAAAAAAAGTATCTTCTTAACCTAATCTGAGATTAAACTGATCCAAATCTGAGTTTCTGTCTCTGTGAGCGCTGCTAGTCTGCTTTCAGGCTTGCTGTACTACCAGTGTGCAGTCCTCCAGTGACCCAGCTGGAAGACCGGGATGTTGATGAGGACTCCTTTTGGAAAGCGTTGAGCCCCAGTTTTTATCTGCACAGCCCCGTAGAACAGCCAACAGTCCCGCCCAGCATCTCTGTATGCGTTCAGCATCAGCATCAGCACCAGCACCAGCACCAGCATCAGCACCAGCATCAGCATCAGCATCAGTATCAGCACCAGCATGGTGGGGAAAGGAGCTGCATGTGTTAAGCCAACTTACCTGTCTGTGTGTCTTTTTTCTCCAGCACCTTAGACCCTATCTTAGTAGCTTTCTGTTGCTTTCAGATAAATGTTTCTCACTCTTAAAAAATTTAATCTTTATTGTATTTTTCTGTATTATCATTTAGTCCCTTTTAACTCCCTCCCCTCAGCCATCACCACACTGATGTCCATGTCCATGAGTCCTTTCTCCTGTTTCTGCCTTTTAAAAAATACAGCATTTTCTCATTGTTCTCCGATGCAGGATTGGCCTGATGCCAGCTAGTCCATGCAGACTATAGGCAGAAGTTGTCCCTGATGGAGTTCATAACTAAGAACTGCTCTATTTTATCACTCTGGGTTCCTGCCCTTGAGAAAATTTGCTTTAAAACTCTGTCCCAGCTGCCATAATTAAAAAAACAAAAACAAACCTCAGTCTCAAAAAAAATTAATTCCTTGGGTATCATTATTTTTCAAGCAATATCTTATCATATCAACAATAATAACAACTAACAGTTTTATTGTTTATTCTGGACCCATACCCCAGCATCTTTACATGCATTAATTCATTTAATGGGATGCAATAATGTCTAACGCAGTCCATATTCCTCAGTCACAGAATGGTGAGCCATGGGTGAGCCATGGGTGAAGATGACATATAATTCAACAAACACAGCCAGGGCCCAACTAAGAAAAAAAGCTTAGACATTATCTAGGCCACCAGATTATAGGGAACACACAGGTGAGAAGGTAATTTATTGCACACGCCTCAAACTACTTCCCTACTAGTCTTTTTCAAGTGAGAACTCCTAAAATAAGTCAACTGACAGCAAAAGACTAACAATGAGCGAGTTTCCCTGCTACTTGTGTGCTTCCTAGTGCAGGTGATGAAATACCAAATGTAAATACTGGACAAGAAGTAACAGGAGGAGAAGAGAGAACAACCAAGGGCTATGTCCACTGTCCCTGGGTGTCAAGAATCAGCTTTATTTGAATTCAGCAGATACCAATGATTGCAGATGTGGGTCATGCACACGGATCAAGGGACAGATATAAGGACAGAAAGGGGGTGATATGGAATGGATGGTCCAAGACCCTGCCAGAGAGAAGTAAGGGGCTTGTTTCGGCTCTTTACACCAAATACCACACACAGAGCACAGAACGTGGCGATCCCAAGCCAACTTCAGCTCTCAGCCAGACACTCCCTGGGGCCTGACACTCCTTGCCCTTTCATACCCCTCAACCTCGACAATAAATTGAGTGAGTGGCATTCTTGCTGTTGGATGGAACTCTATTTAGCTTCTTCTGTACTCCAGTTTCATTTCCACCAGTGCAAGCAGTCTGGGGTGGTTGAAGCCTAGGCCATAGAATAAGCCTGCCTCAGTCCAAGTCTTGGCCCTAATTGCTACCTGGGTGACCTTGGGCAAGTTATTTAACCTCTCTGAGCCTCAATATCCTCATTGTGAAAGAGGGATGATGATAATAATAGTTATCGAGATGCTGTGTGATAATGCTAGTGAAGTGTTTGGCAATGAAATAAAAGCAAAATAAATGTTGGCAATGGCTACTGCTTCATTTAGGGGCCTGCCGTGTACAGGAAGGCCTCATGCTGTTCCTACCTATCACGTTCCTCATTTGAGAGGTGGCCTCAGGAGTGTTGTTGGAGAGGAAGGAAGAGGTGGAAAACACAGGGGCTTCCTTGGTTTCACACCTTTAATCCAACAAGCACAGTGCCCCTGAGGCCTGCATCTACTAGATCTGTTCGGAGAACTGTTGCAAAATGTATTCATGTGACTGGTCATCAGCCAGGTTTCCTGTCCTCACTCCTCCCTGGGAGGAAATTGGTTCTATTTCAGAGACATCAGAGATCTCCACTTCCCCCACCCATTCCCCTTCAGAAATACCAAGGCTGGGGCAGCCTTAGGCTAACCAGGCACAGACGTCGCCCGCCCAGTCTCGTGATCAGGAGTGCTCCTCCGTGAAGTTCAGGGGCCTCTGCTCACCCAAATCTCTTCTCAGTAGAGTATGAAACATCAATTATTTAGCTCTAAATGTGAATTGAATTAATGTGTCTTATCCAAGTGAATTTGTAATTTATGTCACCCTTCACTCTGGAATGAAAGGCTTGTGTCCCTACAAAATCAAGGAATAGCAAGAAGGGGACATATAGCAGATAGCCATCCTGTGAGTCAGACGACCCCCATCCCCACTTCTGCCTCTCCTGTGTGGCTTTGGGTAGTTTATTTCTCCTCTGCTGCCCTCAGCATCCTCACTGAAGGGTCTCAGGGGTCCCAGCTCTGAAAACTGTCTCTAGGCAAGTGGTTTCAGTCGGAGGCCCTGGGGCAGGCCCGGAACTCCCTGCCAGGCATTCACAGTCATCCCTTGCCCATCCTGAACTTTGAACACACTCAGTGTTCCCTGTCACCTGCCCCTCCCCCAGCCCCATGTGTGTCCCCCACCCTCAGCACATGTCTCTCCGGAGCCAGGCTCTGAGTGGGGGTGGTAGCCCAGCCCCCAGTCCAGCCTCACTGTGCAGCCCCCTGCCCCCCCTTCCCCTCCAAATCCCCATTTCCTGTCTAACAGATTTACGATGCGGTTCAAAGAAGGAAGGATGATATAACAGCTTCCCGCCCCCTCCCTCTCCCAACCGACTTATTGGAAAAGCCAGTTGAACTGGCTGGGGGCCAAGCAGTTTTGTCCTCCAAGGCCTCCCAAGTGTAAAAATACTCCAGGCCCCAGCCCTCCCGACTGTGACAAGGCGTCAGCGCCCAAACCCACTGGTCAGGCTTTGCTCGTGGGTGGGAAGGAGGCAGCCCTGCCCCACACTGGAGTCTAATTAAGTACTGAGGGAATAAACCATGGGCTTCAATTTTAGCTTTAAAAATAGTTCGGGCCAGGATTCCTCTCTCTGGTTTGAGCTATGAGTTCGATGTGTCCCCCTGCACCCGGGCTTCGAGAGGAAACTCAGCGGGGAGGAAAGGACAGGGCTTTGAGGAGCAGAGGGACCCTGTGGAGGCTCGGGGTACAGAAGCCAGTGGGAGAAGCAGACTTCAGAGGGAGGGAGGTTTGAGGCCAGGGGGTGGATTATTCTGCACCCTCCATCCCTACTTGACATCCTGGCCCTAGTGCACTGGCTCTCCCCCACAGCAGGACATCCAGGGGTTTGGGGTCCTTCTGAATGTATCTCCAGAGCCCCATGAGGCCAAGAATGCTAAGCTCTGGCCAAGGCTGAGGTAATTCCCCACCAAGATAATAGAATGCACATCACAGTTTTGTGCATAATCAGGCCTCTTGGGCAATGAGGGTGAGGAAAACATCAACAAGTGGAAAGAAGAGCTGCAGGTCAACTGAGTGTCTAACTGGCTGGCGTTGACTCCCGAGCCTCTTCCTGCCCACCTTCTCCACGTGGAAGGAGAGAAGCCAGCCTGCTGAGACACAGGCAAAGAACAGCTCACCGGACCAATGGAGGTGAAGGAGGGGGCGGTCGGTGTGAACTATGGGCTGTCCAGAGGGTCATCAGATCTGCCATGCGGGTTAACTCTGCAGTCACTCACTCCATTCGAACTCTCACACTGTATCATCCTTACCTGTCATTAGACCATGGTCAGGGGTTCTATGTTACCTCCTCCTCTTCCCATTACCCAACATGGAGCAGGTGCCTGGCTTAAATGTGTTCCTTTCTGGGCACTGCTTTGTAACATTCAGCTCTGAATATGCTTTATGTTGCTATGAACACCCCTTACCTCTGCATCAAAGGGGCACAGTCAAGAACAAGCTAAGTAAGTTTGTGGACAAGCTTACCCCACCTGCCTTCTGCATACCTGGGCTGACCCAGAGGGGATGGTGGGACTGGAGTGAGGCCTGGCAACACTGGTGGCTACGAAGACCAATGTCACGTGTACCTAACACTAAGCCAGTACTCACTGCTCCTGGGGAACAGTCAGAATAAAAAGGAAGAAGCTCAAAAGAAATCAAACTCGAAGGGCAAGAGTAAGGGCTCCTACCCGACAGTCCTCTGGGAGAGTTTTCCCAGCAGAAAGAGTTCCTAGGCAGGTGGCTCCCTTCAGCTCCTTCTTCTCCGGATTCATTCAATCAACTCCACCAGCGTGTTTGAGCAGCTACTGCAGCTGCACGTGGCAGGTGCAGCGGGGGCACGCCAGCCAGCAGCACCAGTAATTACAACAGTGATATGTTGGGGAGGGGACAAAGGGCCGAGGGAAGCCGGGCAGAAGGTACCTTTGGCTGCCTGGTGGTCATGGGAGACTTCCCAGAGCCAGTGAGGGGGACTCAGGCCTGCCTTTTCCAGGCCCACTGTCCTGCTTCTCTCTCTCCTCCAGTCTGGCAGCTCTGCCTGGGAAAGGGGCCCTGTGCTATGGGAGACAGGCTGTCAGAGAGTACGGTTCATTCTCCAGAGCACCTTTGGCACCCTGGTCTCCTGCTTTTCGGCTTTCAGGTGCCTCTGCAGGGCCCAGCTGTGCCTAACACGGCAACACGGCAACAGGGCAACACGGCAACACGGGGGCAATTAAAACACTGCTGAGAAGGGGCAGGGGGCGAAGGGGCCGAGGAGAAGCACCACTTTACCCTCAGGCCCCACCCTGTGGGTAACTGTCTCAACCCCTAACTGCGCTTGTGGAGGCACAGCTCAGTGTGGCCAAGCCACAAAGTCCCCACTTGGAAGATCCCATTTCCCAACCACCCTGGCCCAACATCAATAGCTATACTGCCCCACAAGGAGGGGCAAGCCATTTACTGCAGAACCACCAGCATCGAGGCTCAAAAATCAAGTTCAGATATGAAGAACTTCCCTCTGGAATGTAAAACTGAGCTCAGAAATAAGAAAAACAAAGTTTCAGCCCAAGTTTCCTCCAAGGAGACACCCTCAGTGCCCCTCCTCACAGCTGCCTAGGCCTCCTTCCTGGGCTGACCCCTCATTAGGAACTAATGGTCCCCAGCTGTGCCAGCTTCCAGGCCTCTGCCTTAACCCCTTGGTTTCCTCTGTTGCTGCCAGAAAAAAATTAGCGCTGAGAGGCAGAGGGCGCCCACTACACGGAGTCAGTGCTGTGCACATTGTATGGTTTCTCCTAATAAACCAAATTAGTAATAATTGCCACCAGGATGCCTTATGCACTTGCATTATTAGGTCTTCTGTCACCTCTCAGCTCTGCAATAACACAAGGGGGTAGGAACTGTTCCACCCATGCAGCTAGGGAAGGAGAGACGTGATTTCAACTTGGGTCTGCTCTCCTTTGCCCACCCTATCGCTTATTTTGAGCAAGATTTGATTCTCAAATGTGCTTTGTTCATCTGTAGAGGTTTGAATACTTTAAAGCCAGACTATTCTAGGTTGAGAATGGAAAGAACCGGGTTTTCTGCCCAACCAGGGAGGCTTGTTGACCTTGGACAACTACCAGCTTCCTTGAGCTCCTACAACCTTACCTTCAAAATAGGGCAAGTAAAAATATCTGCCCTCTTCCCTCCTGGGCTTCTTGGAAAATCAAATGGAGCCAGTTGGGCAAAAGCATCGTAAACTTTTTTCATGAGGAAGGACAATGACACCCGACAACTCCCCGCAGGACACAGAACATTCCACGGGCAGAGAAGCACACCCAGATGCTGTCAGACTGAGTTCTGGAGCCTAATATTCCAAGAGCCTTTTATTTCCTTTGTGACACACTTGAGTGGACAATAACCACCCAGGGTAGGTGGCAGGGGTGTCCAACCTGCGGCCCAGGGGCTGCGTGAGGCCCAGGATGGCTATGAATGTGGCCCAGCACAAAATCGTAAATTTATTTAAAGCCTAGGAGATTTTTTTTAGATTACGTGTTGCAGTGTATCTAATGTGTGGCCCAGACAACTCTTCTTCCAGTGTGGCCCAGTGATGCCCAAAGGTTGGACACCTCTGCAAAGGGCCCAGGGCCCCGTCTGCAAATGATTTCATGGATGTGGAGTTATTTTGGTTCAGGAGTTTAGCCCACATTTTGAGGCCTACTATTAGGCCTTTCCTTACTGTACAGAAATTAAATTCTTTTGTGAACAGGCCTTTTTCATGCTTGTTATTTCCACCAGTAAAATGGGGACAATTTGCAGGTCTCCTGCTTCATAGCAGTCTGAGATGGGAGGACATCGGGTTCATGTTGGGGGCCCTACGAGGTGTTACCTGTATCCACGACCTGCAGGCTGCAGCCCAAGCGTCTGTTCCCGTAACCTGCCATCTTGGAATTCACTCAGTCTCTTCGGAAGTGGTAGCTTCACCCTCGAGGGCATATTGTTAAGATGGCACTTTGTCTTTCTGAAATCCTTGCGTTTTCTCACAGAAAGAAACCCGGGGCCAGAGGCATGACTTTCTTTGACAACTGTAATTCTGAGCTCTGGAACCATTCAAAGAGAAGACAGAGTGTGAACCTGGGTTCAAATCTCAGTCCCATCACTTACCGTTTGTGAGATTTAGGGCAGGTGTAAAATGGAGCTGATAACTGTATTTACTTTGCAGAGGTACTGTGGGGTTTGAGAGATAAATGCCGAGGCATTTTTTTATTTATTTAGATTTGATTTTTTTTTTAATGAGAGGGAGGGGCAGGGAGGGAGTGAAGGGGGAGAAACATCAATCGGTTGCCTCTCATTCGCGTCCTGACCAGGGACCGAATCAGCAACCTAGGCGTGTGCCCTGACCAGGAATCGGTTTATGGGATGACGCTCCAACCAAGCCACACTGGCCAGGGCACATGCTGAGGTATTTAGAGGTGAAGCATCTCATGATGCTTCAAAAAGTTGGCAAAAATATATATATACATAAATATATAAAGCTAACATGGCAAAATGTTAAGAATTGTTGAATCTAGGTGATGGGTATATGAGTAATCACTCTTTCAACTTTTCTGAATGTTTGAAAATTTTCATATTCTTCAGGAAAAATAGACAATACTCAGGGGCCAGCAGAAGTAATGCCTGCTTGAGTGTGGTTGGCAGAGTAATAACATGGGCGTCGTAATTTATAGTTTTAATTTGAACATTTCACCTAAAATGTCATAGGGTGTGCTTGAGTGTGGTACTGTGTTACAGAATGGCATGCTTATGATTTTGTAATAAAATGGGGCGTTCTCTGTGCCAGACCCCGTATGCCGGACCAGTGGCACAGTGCCTGTGACTCAGAAGGTCCTAGCCGGTCAGAGAGAAGGAGGTGAGGGGGACAGGGCAGGGGCGGGGCAGGGGGAAAGGGCTGCAGGCTGGTCCAGTGCAAGAACCCAGAGAATAGTGAGGCAGCTGAAGCCAGGGACCCAGGAGCCCTAGCAACTGCCATCCTTAGAGGGTGTGGGTGTGAGAACTGCCCTTCATACTCCCATCTCCAGAGCATCGGGGTGTGGGGAGGTGTGGGAGAGGGGTGCCCCACTCCAGTCAGGAGCTCCTGGCATGTTTGTCTCCTCAGGGTTCTGCGGAGAACCCACTGGGCCACTGCCAGGTGCTCAGGCCCTCTTGGTAAGGGTGGGAGACATGGTAGAGACCCCATAGACCTCCAGATGGTTCGCAGTTGACAGAAACTCCGAGCCCCGCCCTGACATCCGAGAGTCTTGCTCAATGGCTGTCCTGAGCACCGGAGTGTAAATGAACAAGGAAGAAAGCCATGAGGCCTGCCCTTGAACCAGGCAGCTGGCCCCCTTCCTCAGCCCATGGCTAGACCTTGGGGTTCTTCCAGATCCAGTGGCATGAATCTGACCTGCTTAAAGAGAACACAGTTGTTTCCCATTGCTGCTGTCACAAATCACCGTAACTTAGTGGCTTAAAACATCACACATTTATCCTATGATTCTAGAGGTCAGAAGTCCAGAATGAGTCTCACTGGACTAGAATCAAGCAGGACTGTGTCCTTTGTGGAGGTCCTCGGTGAGATTTCGTTTTCTCATCTTTCCAGAGGCTGTGGCCCTTCCTCCCTTCGAAGCTCCCCTGTCCACCTCACAATGCCATCTCTCTGTCCACATGCCTCTGTCCCCTTCTCCTCCATCAGGGACCCTTGGGATTACACTGGACCGATGATCTCTTACTTTCAAGTTCTCTAAGAAGCAACCTGAGTTCCCCTGGCTTATAACCTAACACACTCAAAGGTGCTGGGACACGGACATCGTCTGGGGGCTATTATTCTGCCTACTACTGAGGATGCTCCTAAATGGATGAGTATTTTTACCCTTTGCTCCTGGGGATTCTGAAACGTTCAAGCACTATATAATCATGGACAACAAAGGCAGAATTTTAAGCCCCATCAGATTCTGACTCAGTACCTCTGGACTGGACCCAGGGAACTCAACTTCTAGCAAGCTCCTTCATGCCCTCCTGATACATAGGATCCAAGGATCACGTTTTTTTAAAAGTCTGCTTTCCTTGGTCTTTGGGTCAGGGATAGGGGCTGCATTATAGAAATCCAATTACAAACCTGTAAGCTACAATAGATGGAGCAACTCCAATGTTCTAACAAACATCACCGAGTTTAGCAAGCATTTGCCACGTGCCAGATTCTGTTTTAAGCGGGGTCCATGCACTACCTCATCTCCTCCCTGTGCTACCACGACCAGGTGGGGGTATCAGCATCTCTGTCTTGCAGATGAGAAAGTGGAGGCACCACCTAAGGTTACACAGGCCAAGCCAGACGCCTACCCATCTCCTTCCCTTTTTCTAAAGCCCGAGTTTTTGACCACCAAATCCAGCACAGGACAGGCACACAGTAGGCCCTCAATAAATATATGTTGACTTACAGAGTGAATAAACAGGTGTGCATTTTGTACTCATTCACCCCAATCCTCCTAAGAATCCCGAAGGGAAGTGTTATGATTGTCCCGAGGGAGGAAACAGGGATGGAAGCTTGGAGGGCACGAGGCCCCTCACTGTGTCTCCCTCCAAAGTCCACGCGCCTCTCACTGGCCTCACAACCAGTCGTCCACGTGTTCTTACAAAGGATATTTTTCTCATCATGCATTTATTATAAAAATATTTAGTGCTATAAAAGTTAAACTGGCTTTGAGTTCTGTAGTTACCAAGTGGCTTCTATCAACAAGAGCCTAATTGCATCACATCAGGCCCTGGTGGCGGCTCCGCCAACAGGAGGAAGGTTATTATCCTCCCCCAAAGATGGAGCTGGGCAGAGCCAAGGCTGGGGGAGGTGGCAGGAGCCTTTACACTCAGGGAGGTATGCAGAGCAATGAAAAGCCTCAAACCACCCAGGTACATTCTCTCTCACTCAGTTCTTCTGCATACACCTAGCAGGGCCACAAGAGTGCCGTGGGCCAGCACACGGATCTGCTGAGGAAATGCCATCCCGCCTATCCCGAAGACAGAAACGTCAGAGGGCTCCCTCTCTCACACACACAGCCACCCACCAGGTGACAGTTTCACTACGTGGGCGGCTTCCAGCCCATCACCTTCCCTGAGCCCTGCAAACCAGCAGTAACTTGCCCTGGCCTTGGACAGACGCTGGAGAGACTCACTGTAATGCCAGCCACGGTACAGGGCTGACATCTGTGCTGGGCACACCACCTCCTCTGCCACGGACACGGCGGAACAAACCACTCTCTCCCCACTCCCCGCCACACCCACCTCCTGATCCTTCATTTGTCTCCCTGCCACCTTTTCCCCTTCTCCACGTCTTCAGTGTGTGGCTTTGGAAACCTGGGGCAGAAGGGTGGGTTTCAGCAAGAAACCAGGCATCTGGAAGCTCGCTTTGGACTGTGCCTTTGTTTCCCTTCTGGAGAATGAATGTATCAACACTTGCTACCTTCCTGACTCACGGCAGCATCTGTGGTTCCGATACTTGCTTTGTGGTCCGTGAAGTGTGTGCCCCATTTCTGGGCTTGTCATGACAGCCTCGTGAAGCACAGTGTTTAAGAAGCAGACTTTGCAGATGAGGAAACTGATGCCCAGAGAGGGAAATGACTCACTCAAGGCCACACAGCGTTCAGTGGCAGAGCTGGGACCAGAAACAAGTCTCCCAACCTTCTCTGACCGGGACACTGGGGTTCTTTGTGCTAACAATTGTATGGCACACAGCACAGAGGACAGGGACCTCGAGTGTGACGTCTGCCAACAGATCATGAAGGACATCAAAGAAAATGAGGAAGAACCTTAATAAGGTGGTTACCTTATAAGCTTAATTGCTATGCAACCTAATTATACTGACAGGGCTCATCAATGGGTCAAACTTGATGCTTTTATAGGATGAAAAGCCAACACCCCCAAGAGTGTGGGCCCACGGCTGTGTATAAAGAGAGAGGACTTGGGAGAGGGCTAACTGCGAACTCACTGGTGTGTGCAATGCTTCCGGGGAGCTCAGGGGACCCTCGCAACCCGCAGTCCGGGCAGCCTCACTCCCACTTCACAGGTGAGAAAACGGAGCTGCAGAGAAGTGGACTGACTGGCCCGTGGCAAGGCTGGGTTCAAACCAAGATCGCATTTCAAAGTTGCGTTTCTCTCCCATAGCGCATGATCCTGGCTCCCCAGACACACAAAGGGCTTCTCAGTGAGATGACTTGGTTTCCTTTTCTGTCACAGCCCACCTCCTGGTTTCTGTGCTCACTAACGAGAGGCCCTCTTCTACCCCAGCTGCCAACCAGAATGGCACGGCAGAAGGCCGCCTTGTGGAGTGCTAGAGCTTTTTCTTTGGAGGAGCACGTTTCCCCCACTTTGGGGGAGAAGCCAGTGGACCCTCGGGTCCCCGAGCCCCCAGGGAACAGCCCTGTTCAGCAAACTGGAAGCTGCCCAGGGGCACCAGTGGGGCAGGGCCGGCTCAGGAGCAGCACGGCCCTCCCCGTGCCCAGCTGGGCCACCCTCCAGCTGGTTGTGCAATCTTGCTATGAATAGGTCTAGGTGTGTGGTTTGGTGCCAAAGAGACCAGACTTGTTTCCTTTGGGTGACAACTCCCCTCTGGAATTCTGGGAGGTGAGGGAGTGCAGCTGTGAGGTCAGGCCACTGACCCTGAGGCTGGGCGGTCCAAGCTGGTGGCGTGAGGGGAGGAGCCTGAGGCCAGACAGGATGGACAGGTTGGCAGCATGTCTCTTCAGCGTGCTGGCACAAGGATGGGTGTTCAACTTTGAGCGCCCAGGGCTCCTCCTCCGTCCCTAGCAGTGCCCAGCTGCCGAGTCCACCTCCTAAGCCCCTCTCCCATCCCCCACCCCTCGCTCTCACCAGGTCCTCATTACCTTAAAACAAAGGAGCTCAGAGAGAGGGACAGGGGAGAGAAAGACCTGCAATTTCATTTTTAAAACATTAAAATTATGAGGCTGTGGGAAGTCAGAGATTCTCATACTGTGTTGGTGTTGTGAGTTGGTACATTGGAGGGCAATCTGGGCAATCTCTATCAAAGCTGGAATTGTACATACACCCCCTGACCCAGCAATTCCACATTTGGGCACTAACCCTACAGATTCTTGCACGTGTGTGTAATATAAAGTTATTTACTGCAGTGCTGCCGATAACAACAAACGTTTAGGTAAACAATTCAGTGTTCTGCGTCTATCCGTAGGGACCCACTGGTTAAATGACTATGACACATTAGCACAGCGGAACACCACGCAACTAGAAAAGCATCTCCTCCATATGTGAGAAAGTCATCAATAAAGCAAGATGCCCCACAGGGTGTATGATGCACTGTTTGTGTAATAAAGGGGGGGTTAGAATCTGGATTTTTATTGATTGTAGGTGTATGAAAAATTCTGGAAGGACACACAAGAAACTTTGGAGTGGGAGGAACTAGAGAACTAGACAGGGATGGGAAGGGAACATTCCCTGAGCATATATGCCTTCTGGCTTTTGAATCATCTGAAGGCATTATTACCTTTCAAAATATCAAAAACACAGTGCAACAAAATGAAGATACTTCTGAAAAACATTCCATAATCCAACTGCTAGACTATAATGAATATATCCCATGCAAGGACCCCCTTCCTACTCAGGGAAGTTACCCAGTGGGTGAATCTTGGCCGGAGGGAGCCCCTGCTCCCCTCCTGGAGTGGGCCATGGCTACTGATGCCCTCCCACCAGCTGGGGCTGGGCAGTAGGCGGCTCCAGCGCTCTCTGACTGTGAATGTGGACAGAACGACTGAGGAATACTTACAGATTATTCATGGCAGCAACACTGAGGTCCCGAGTCCATCGTTAAAAAGCCACAAGTGTCCGGGACACAATAATTATTTCAATTTTTGCACTTTACCTCTTAGTACCTCTCTCCAGCCATAGTTTACCCAGGATGCTCTATTTCCACCCTGCTTTTAATTTTTTTATATCAATATATAAGGTTATAAGAGCAATAGAAAATCAGACTTCTGAAAGTGTAAACAATGAGTGTTTCCTATGCAAATGGTTTTCAGAATTATTGTTTTTTTTAAAGATTTTATTTATTTATCTTTAGAGGGGAAGGGAAGGAGAGAAGAAGAGAAATATCAATGTATGGTTGCCTCTCACGAGTCCCCTGCTGGGAACTGGCCTGCAACCCAGGCATGTGCCCTGACTGGGAATCAAACCGCGATCCTCTGGTTCGCAGGCCCACGCTCAATCCACTGAGCTACACCAGCCAGGGCAGAATTATTGTTTTAATAGACATAAATTTCTTTGTTCTGATTAGGTATTTCCTACACTATGATAATCAAGATGTTAACAGAAGAAAACCAAGGAAACTGAGTTATGAGGGCACAACTGGGCAGCACTGTCTGTCCTCCAGAGTCCTCGTAGTCAGTGGCTGGAGTCCACTTGTGACCTCCGCTCGGGCTCCCCAGTGCCCTTCTTTCCTATGGCTCCTTACCCCCTCCAGTCACAGCAGGGGTGGAGTAAAAGCTAGCCTTCCCACTTCCGCTTTTTTAAAGCTACATTTATGAAAGTAACACTCCCACTTTGGCAAATTAACATAGTACACCAGGTGGGGCTGAACGTTCAAGTCTCTTCTCTGTCCCCCAGCCTTCACCATTACCAGGTTTCGTGTGTGTGTGTGTTCTTCCCTCTGGACGGGGACTTCGGAACTTGCCTAGAAAGTTACAGGGGTGCTGAGTTATGAATTTCTCAGCTGTGGGGGCAGCCTGTAGGGCTGAGACCTGGCGCAGCTTATGCATGTGTTTATATGGTATGCCATATAAACATCATCATTTTCTGTGGGCAATACGTTGCAAAAATAGTTCTAAAATAACCATAACTTCTCATTTCCTCAACATCCACCTCCACAGCGGGCCAAGGGCCCTTCCCAGGGACCCACTCCGATTAGATCTGTCCCACTGGCTTCTCCAGGCAGACGGAGCAAGCTGGTCTGGAATCCTCTGGCAGCTTCTCCCTCTTGACTGACTTCTCACCTGTTTCCTCTGACTCTTTGGGCCCAAACAAGCTCACTGTTCCTGGAATATGTTAGAGTCTTTCCTGCCTCCTGCCTTTATCCCCGAGATTCATTGCTTCAGCTGTAAAGGCCCAACTCGTTTCTGCCTTTCAGTTCCAACGTTCACTTCCTTGGTGCTACCTGGGCTGACTCCTCTGTTTCGCCACCAAACCCTTGGCAACATTCACAGGATCCACTCACTCAAGAACTCGTGCCTCCAGCCCCTGGCCTGTCTTCCTGGGTCATAACGGGGTGCAGCACATAGTAGGCGCTGATGGAATGAATGAACAGAGGATTCAGAGGAGGGCCTGTGCCCATATAAGAAGAGTATTGAGATTCTTCTTCCCCGAGTGGGAATGGTGATGTTTTTACTGTTCACAGCAAGTCCTCAGAGTAAGGAGGCAAAAACACAAGGTTTTGAAGCCATCGCTCTGGGACAGGCGCTGGGCAGGCGCGCGCACGTGCACACACCTCTGATAGCTTTGGGTCTTATATTCTGCTGACAGTCTTCTCCTAACATGGAGGAGAAAAACCCAGGGGGTAGGACCCCTCTTCTTCCAGCTCCAAGTGTGTCTAGGTCTTGGAGGCCCACACTGTTGCTTCCCTCTGATGGAGACGGAGGCAGAGCTGGAGTGGGTGGGCCCTTCCTGAATGCTCCCCTCTCCACCTCCACGCTGCAAAGTCCCTGCTGGTCCCCACCACAGGCCCCTCCCACAGCTACCCTGTAACCATCCCTACCTTTCCATGTCCCGGGGGAGGGTGTGGAGCATCTGGCGGGTGGTGGCTGTAAACTCCACCTTCTTCCCCACTTCATTACCATGTTCCAGCCTGGTGTGGGTGACTTACTTGGCTGATACACGTCACGTTCGCTGGTTTAAAGGTTTGCCTTCATTAGGTGAAATCTGCAAAACCAAATCCCTTAAGGAGAGATTAGTCCACATTCTTCCTCTCTCAAACATGAAAGAGGCACAGGGGCAGGGAATGTGTCAGAACTGGTTCTTTATTCCTGGAGGAGCAGCGGGGAGCACGCACCTAGAGTACGACCCCCGGAGGGCAGGGCCCAGGTCCTAGTTCTCCTGGCGCCCAGCACACGGGGTCTGGCCCACGGCACACTTAAGATCGACTTATTAAGAATTGATTGTTAAAACTGATTCGTTTAGTTTTTACCTGGTTTGGGAGCATTCTCTACTGAGAATCTTGTGATAGCTAATGTTGAATTTCCATCTTTAACCTTTAGAGAGACAATCAAAATTGGGAAGCAATCTCAAAAGAAATGTTCTCCCGGTTGGCTTGGGTGTTAGAAGAGGGTGAGGTTGCGCCTGCACAGGCCGTGAAAACGGCGGTAAGGACCACCTAATGAAGGCACGTCTCTCCGCCAATGTAGATGGTATCCCAACAACAAACTTCAGTATCTTTTTTACCTACTTGATCTGAAATAAGAGTCCATCATGCGGCTTGGGGTTCTGGAACCAATCCAGAACCCCAATCCTAGGGGGTTTCTAAATGCTAGACCATTTTATAACATGTCTATTAAAAAACATAACCCAGGCTACTAGAAATAGTTGTACGATAGGGCGGAGTCCCCCTAACTTGACTGAGAGCCCCCCCTACACTTACACAGAGGGAATATTTATGCTGTTCTCACCAGGTGCCTGAAGTATTGTGTCTGACTTTCAATACGCAGGTGGGCACTGCCCATGGCCGATGTTGACTGGCCGGGCTCACGTCAGGACTCTCATTAAGGCCAAAACTTTGACAGTGCAAAACCTCCGACACTCTGAAGGCAGAGAATCTAAAACTTGCCTCCCCACTTAACAGCTCCTCCAGGCCACGTGACTCAGTGCACACCAACAGTGGCCACCAGCCACCATGAACCACGCCGCAAATCTGCTTGTATTAAATCGGTGGTGTGTGGAGGTCAAAAGGGAGCCAGAGAAAAAGTTCGTTAGCTTTGTTGAGTTTGAGATGTCGTGACAGAGCCGCTCAGCCTCGTGCCTCTCCCAGCATGCCTGCGAAGGCCTTCCACGGGAAGACCCCCGAGATAAACTCCGCTTCACCTCTGGGGTTAAAGAAAGGGGGAGGGGGAACAAAAGACTTCTTGGAGTAAGACAGAGTGTTCATTGATGCTTTATTTACATGCGTCACCATCTCTTTTACAAACTAGGTTACTGTTTTAAATGGGATACACAAGGCAATATCTACAAACACCAAGGGAAGTTAAGTACTGCATCTCTATTTCATTTGGAAAGGGAAAGATTCCCAAATCAAACTGGCTTTGATTCTTGAAAAGAAAGTCGGCAGAGTTAATTCATGGCAACATACGATTGGACAAAATCCTCGGTAAGAATGCAATGATAGTATCCGCTTTGAAAGGAGGATGAGGCGCTTCGAACCAGGGTACTGACTGCTTGACTCCTGGGTGTTGGAATGTGGCCATGCACCGTATTTAATCCTAGTTGTATGGGGTATGAGCAAGAAACTGAAACAGATAAGACTGTTTTACAGATACTGTATACAGATTTTCCCCATTCATGCAACTTTTTTTCTTAAAAAAGTTCAACGTGTGAAGCCAAAATGCACAATACATTTTTGAAAATATGAACTAATTTTTCTGGTCCTCCTTCACACCTGTTTACATTTCCCATGTACATAAATAATGTGCTAGGACAAGTATCCAAGAGAAGACTGATTGCCAGGCAATGAGATAATTTTAGAGAAATAAGTGACCAGACACACAATTTTTAAAAGCAGCCACACAAATATTTCTGAAGTGTGGCAGAGGCCTCGTCACCAATCATTTGTCAAAGAAAAATACATACAAATAAGATTAGACAAGAGGAAAATATTTCATTCACTCAGAATGCATAAAATATTATCCATGAAAGACTTAGATAAAAAATAATACACTCTCTTTAATTTCTTGGGCATCCGCTTTCAGGTCCTGTCAGACTCGGCTTCGGGAGGACTTCTTTCCCCTGCAGGGCCCCGCCTCCCCCGAGCTCCAGGAGAGGCTGGCTTCTTCGTACCTCTGAGCCAGTGATTGCATTTCTGTCAAAAAATTTGCTTTTGTCAATTTAAAAAAAACCCCGTTATGCCTAATCATACAATGTTCCCCAAATACAGCCAGAAGAAGGAAATCAGAGTGCATAGCTGTCAGGGTGTTGCTTCTGCATTCGGACAGGGGGTAACGTTTGTATTTCCCCCCGCCAGCCTGTGGCTTCAGCACTCCAAATGGAGGGCGCTGCTTGGCTTCTTTTCTCTCAACAGTCGTAAGAGATTCAAAGGTTCCTTATTCTTTAAATGGGAGGTCCATTAGGCAGCAGTGAAGTCTGTGCCTACCGTCTTTGACAGGTTTGGAGACCACCTGAAATGACACCCTGAGAGTGGGCATGTCTGCCCTGAGCAGCGAGCCCAGAGGTCCTCTCCCCGGGGAGGGGAAGTGACACACAGGCGAGGCCCAGACCCAACACCAAACACATAGAGTCCACCTGTACTATTACATGTGTATGCACAACATTCCTGTTGACAGGAAAGAAACTTCTGAAGTTTTTACACATGTGTTTCAGCAATCATTGTATTACAGAGGGTGTGCCACGGGAGACCGACCTCAGCATCATTCACAGTTAACGGGGTTCATGGAACCTGGCGGTCAGGGCCTGCACCAGGACAGCAAAAGCCTGTGACATATCATGCTTTCCATATCAGTCAATCTTCCAATTTCCCATCAGAAAGTGGAAGGTTCCCTAAAGAAGCTTATTTTGAGGCCAAGGGCTGCCTCAGGTAGCTCCTCTTTAGAATGCAAACACGAGAGCAGCCAGGCCCCAGAAGCTACTAAGCATTCTGCTGAGATGCTTCGATCAGAAAACTTACTTCGAGGAACCCATGACACTCAGAACTCCACATGGTGGCTAACAGTGGTCCTTCCTGAAAACAGATCTCAGTATGAGCAACAGAGGGCTCAGGGGAACCTCTGTCTAGTGTGCCCACTTTAGAACCTGGCTGGTCTAAGGTACCCTGGCCTGTGGGTGGGTGGCCAACTGAGCAGAGCCAAGCATGACAGAGGGGCTGCTGTGATCCTGCACGAGCCTAACTGTTCCACTCTGACCCCTCCTGGGACTGATGCTGGCACCTGACTTTACCCTGACCTCAGTGCTCCAAAAAGTAAAAAAAAAAAAAAAAAAAAATCACCTGGCTGGTGTGGCTCAGTGGCTTGAGTGCCAGCCGGCGAACCAAAGTGTTGCTGGTTCAATTCCCAGTCAGGGCACATGCCTGGGTTGCAGGGCCAGGTCCCAAGTGTTGGGGAAGTGGGGGGGGGGGGGGTGCGGTGCTCAAAAGGCAACAATGCATTGATGTTTCTCTCCTCCTCTTCGCCTCTTGAAAAATAAATACGTAAAATCTTTAAAAAAAATTCAAAGCACCTCTTGCCCTCCATTTTCTGTTCTGAGCCTGCTTTGCTCTCTATTTAGTCAGTCCCTCCCCCAGGTCCTTTAGATTAAATTATAATCTGATTCTGGAACATTTTGTAAGACATTCTGCCTGAAATCTAACAAACACTGGGAGGTGGGGTGGGGTGGAGGAGAGAATAAACAAGATGTCACATGTCTGAAAGGGATGCAACATTTGAAGTTGAAAACATTTGAGGGTTGGTTGCCTTTCTTACTCCCAAAGTAGCTCCCAGGGTCTATAAAACTAACTGCGAAGGCAAAAAGCTAGTTTGTTAGTTTGCTCGTTTCTTTGAGCTCAGGAGAGAAATTCTCAGGGCCCTCCTGTTGGAAGCATTTTGGATTCTCCTTTGTATCCAATACCCCCCATCTCCACAGGCCGCTGCTGCTGTCTCTGAACTACAACTCCACTCAGGGCAACATCGCTTAGGTACCCAGAGAGGCAGCCCTCTCTCACCGATTCTGGACAGTTCTTGTGTGAAGCAGACTACCAAAGAATCAAGGAAGTGGCTAGCATCATATAAAGAAATATAGTAAGCAAAAGTCTGTCTCACTGACAAGCAGACCATGTGAATAGAATATATATTTAAAAAAATTATACATACTTTTAAAATGAACATTATAAACTTGTAGCAGTTTAGAAAGGCGATACGCTACGTGTCTACTCTAACCACAACTGCACAACAATTTACAGATTCAGCAGAAGGCAGGATGAAATCAATAGGGCCATCGCTCAAACACGACAACCCAAGCGAGGCGGGACAATACCAAATGGAACTCTGATTATGCTAGGAGCTGTTATCACCACCAATATTATTACCCCCAGAGGGATTATAAAGCATGGTGCACGAGGGGGCCCTTGGGGGCCGGTGGCGAGCGCAGGGGGTCAGGCGGCACGTCTGTGTTGGTGGAAGGGAGTCAGTGCCCACTGCACGGTGCGGGCGCCAGCGAGAACTCATGCAGGGAGGTCTGTGCTGAAGTACTAGCCGGTGTTCCTAACGTCCATGCAGAATGTTCCATTTTTGTACTGTACATGATAAAATATATTTATACATTTATATGCCTAATGCATTTTACGCAAAGAAAAGAGTCTTCGTACATCACTTTGGAGAAGTATGCATGTGCTGTGCTGATCAGAGCATCGTCACACCAGTTTCACATGTACCAAAGGTGTTCCCAACTGGTCTGTCTACTGAAGACGGTAGTAGTATGATCACACGTTCCAGGTTAAACAGAAAGCACCTATACAGCACCGTAACTTTTTGAAAACAAACAAAATGAAATCCATAGAAGCAGGAAAGTAGGGGGGGAAGTCCAAACTGCCCCATCTTGTACTCCACTGTGCCACTGGTACAATTACAATCTATGATTATAATTAAAAAATCAGTTTGCTACTACTGCCTCTCACACACATCTAGTAGATCAGATTATACACAGCAAGGCTGAAAGAATCAGGGTGTGTCTTTAGGAAAATGGTGAACTTAGAACTCTCTCCACATTGACTTGGGTTTGTACTTGTCACAGGTTTCTCACTGTGGACTTAGTGCTCACCTGCAAGTTCATTTTTTCTGCAAAGCAAAACAGGACTTTTTTTTCTTTTCTCCCTAAAACTAAATCCTTCAGTGGCATTTGGCAACTAGTGGACAGCTGAGCTGATTTCTTTCCTGAAAAGATCCTAATTTCTAACCACCACAGCATCCCTGCTCCCTGCATTAGCTGAGGGGACCGGAGGAGGACATACACTCCACAGACCTGGCCACTGCAGACAAGGTGCTGGGGTCTTGCCCCAGGCCCCCGACTCAGAACTGAAACATTCTGAGTGGGGGGCCAGATTCCATTTGCTTTGCCTGTGCAGGGTTCAGTCCCAGCCTGGTTCTCGTAGCAAACAGTTGTGCCATTGTTCAGTTCTTAGACAAGAATAGTTTTCTACTAAACAGAAAAAGAAAGAGCATCCCCCTCCAGTTTATGTAATTGTTAGTTTATGGAGTTCCACGGCTCAAACCCCTGTGATGCCCAAAGCCAAAATGGTAACTGGTACAGTGTCCTTCTGTTTTTAAATCTGCCAGAGGAAGAATGGTTAACATTTCAACAGAAAAATACCGCAAGTTAATGCATGTGGAAAAACTCAGAAAGTCAAAGGAAAACAAACACAAAACACCACTTAAAACATCCCATACACCACTGCCATATGCAAACACCACGCAATTGCCGACGGGGGCCCACGGTGTGCTCTGACGGAGGGTGGGTGGTGCTGGCAGGACGCTGTCCTTGGCTGGCAGGTGGCGCATCGCCCCGCACAAGGGAGATTTGCATACTTTAGATACAGAGTTCTGTTCCAAGGTAAGTACTTCACCTGGGGTAAGGGGCCATTAACAGTCTCTGCTGGGTCAGGAAAATGGCATGGGGTTCACAAAGGTGTTAAGCTGTAAACGGTATCACTGTCCACTTGTTGAGAGCAGATTTGGCAAAGGGTTTTCTCTGTAGGTCTTGTGTCAGTTTGAGGGTCTACAGAAGGAGAAAAGAAAAGCAGAGACGGTTAAGGACATTCAAGTGGCAAGAGGGGCAGGCACCTCACAGGGACATTTCATCGGCCTCCCATCTCCTCCCCCCCCCCCTCCTAGCCAAGGGCACCATCAATAAAGCTCCTCTGGCCTCACCAGCTTCAAAGGTCTCAAAGCCTAAGGACAAAGCATGCAAGTCAACTTATCTTATCTCTCTGCTTGATTACAAAATGCTGTCAAAGTTAAAGAAGCTCAAAAGAGGTTATTCACTTCGGGAGATTAAACAAGAGAAGCAAAATCAGGGGTGTTTTAGTGGGCCCTTTCGAGTTAGGGACCCCTAGGATGCAGGTGGGATATTGCTCTAGATTTTTGGACCAGGGATTTCCTGGGAGACAGGGCTTTTATGTGAAAACCAGTGAAGTGGTCACCCTAAGCGAAGGAGCTGTGCTCTCTGGTTCTCTCCCACTGGCTACATGGACTGACTTTGCTCACCTGCTTTCCACTGCTGCCCCAAGAGACATGACATAGCCATTCCCCACAAGGCTTAACAGGCCTACACTGCTGGTTGGGGTCATCTTGACTTCCCCCACTAAAAAAGGAGTAAGTAATCTCTAGGTAGGATGTCTTAGGACTTTGCTTTTTTATATTTAAAATCTGCAGAGGAAAAAATTACATAATACACTCATATGATAAACAACCACCTCTCGTGAAACAACCCTTTAACAACGAACAACATTACTGTTTTGCCTGTAAAGGTGTTCAGTGCCGAGGCACACCAGAGCTCCTCTCGGAACACCTCTCCCCCACAAGTCTTATCAGACTCCATGTGACCACTGAGCCTGGAAAAGTCAGAGGATGCTTTTAAAAAGTACAGTTGACCCCTGTGCAACATGGAATTTAGGGGTGCCAACGCCCTGGCATAGTCAAAATCCACATTTCACTTTTGACTCCCCCAAAACTTACCTACTAAAAGCCAATAACATAAATAGTAGATTAACATAGAACTTGTAAGTTATATGTATCACATGTTGTATTCTTAAAGTCAGCTAGAGAAAAGAAAATGTTATTAAGAAAATTGTAAGGAAGAGAAAATATATACATGTATTTTATGCACCCATAACATAGCTTTTTAATTCTTTTTGAGATTTCTGGGCTATCTGTAAGTTTTTTCGAATTGTAGCAAATTTCCAAAAATGTTTCCAATATATTTACTGAAAAAAAATCCACCTATTACTGGATCTGTGCAGTTCAAACCCATGTTGTTCAAGGGTCCACTGCAGAGGGACGGACAAGACAGGCCCCCGGACAGAGGACCTTTTGTTCATGGAGACGGTGCCGGCTGTCAGGGCAGGAAAAAATGGCTCCAGGCCAAGAAATGGATACAAAAGTGGTGGTGAAGCAACATGAACTCCCGATCTGCCCACCAGATAAGGTGAACGAGTCATGAAAAATGCATCAATAAGCTCTCCCGCACACATGCGGACATCTGCTTCCCCCTCTCCAGAGGAGACAGCATCAGGAGGCGCACACGGGACTTCCACAAGTCCACCTGCGACCTCCTCTCTGCTGAGGCCGTGCTGGGTGGCGGTCTCACCTTCCACTACCGACGTTCAGGAAGAGCGTGGCGCTTGGTGTCAGTCATGCTACACAGCCGAGGTCATGGCTACTCTGGTTATAGCTCTAAATATGAGAGCTGAGGTTGTTTTGCTGGCAGCAGAGACAAAGCAGGAAAAGAAGCCCCTTCTTCTCCCATCCCCAGTATTTCCTTTCCCAGGATGATGGATTTTTTGGAGCTACACTTGCTTTGCAAGGGTATGAGACCACGTATCCTGGACCATAAAAGAGTGGCCTGTTGATTTCAGAGGGAGAAAGGCTAAACTGGACGCCAGACCTCAGGACCTGCAAGGACCAGAGCCTCCAAGAGCCCGTGCTGTTCAGCACCTCCACCCTGGACCCCTGCGGCGCGGACGAACCGGGGTGCAGAGAGGCTTCTTTGAAGGGGATTTGGTTTTTTCCTCCACAATAACACTTAATAAACCACAACCTAACACCACTATGCAATTAGTCATCAGGGGACTTTGGTCCCCAACTCTCGATCCTGACTTACTGAGCGCGCCAAGGGAGAAGCGATGAAGTATTACCTGATTCAGACCCCATCCCCCAGTTCCCATCGGTGTTAATTATCCTGCTGTGGAACTAGGATGGTGACACACTTCTTCCACAGACACACAGGCCAAGCACACAGCTTGCTCTGATGCTGGGGCCGGCTCAGTGTAGGAAGCAAGGAGGCAGAGGGCACTAGAACCCCCCCCCCGCCATGCCATCATTCTAGGCAGAGCAGGGCATCAGCCCTGAAACCAGGGACAGGAGGCCTGCACGGGGCAGTCTAAAGCAACAACCAGCAACAGTCCCCAGGCCAAAGGCCAGTCTCCTCTTCAAAAGGCCCAGAATCTTTATGAAGTGTCGTGGTTAAAAAGGAGATGCACTGAACATCACTTTTCGTTTCTGCACAAAGGACTTGGGGGCACCTGTGGCACTAAGTCCCAGAACTGCCCCAGAGTCTCACAGACACGCTTCTCATCTCAGGGCTGGGAACCCACCTGTGCCTAGAGCTTACGCTAGAGAGGCCCAGGCCCAGGCCCGGGCCTAGAGGCAGCTCTCAAACAAAGTTTTCACAAAAACTCCTCCACAGAACAAAAAGGCAACTTGTTTTCTCTGTGATGGAGGGCATACAGACTGTAAAATAATGTGAAAACATATAGGAACAAGTTAGGTATCAAACAGAACAGAACTATCCTTCTAAGAGGAAAACCAGAATCATCATTCATTAGGAAGACCTTATGATAACAAATAGTCATAAGGAAGGCAGCCGCTCACCTGCCCTAGATTTATAACCAGTCTTTGGGAGTTCAATGTTTGCACGTTTATCTGACTCCACCAAGCACCAAAGAACAGAGGGAGCAGCACATGGAATGAGACCAGCTGCTGAGATGGGGCCTTAATGATACTTAGGTTGGGTACAAGTCACACAGACTTCAATGAAGCTCTCGCCATTCTTACATTGTTCAAAGTAAGATGTTTTAGTTAACTGTGAGGTTTATGTATATATGCTAATGCCCTGCTAAGTTTAAAAACACATCAGATTAAGCAAAACTTGGAAGGAAAAGGAAGCACACAGCTGAAGGGAATTACAGCTATCACTTTACAGTTACTAGGCAACAGGCCAACTAACAGTAAATACGAAAATGTCCCGTCCCATCAGTGACTTTCATTAATAGGGAGAAGGGTCCCTCCTTCCCCTTCCTTGCCCAATAAGTAAGTTTGAAATCAGGCGGTGATGCAAAGAAAATGAAATGGGGAGACCGAAGGACGAGGCCCATTCTAAAACTGCCTGTGGATGCTGTCATCTGGTCTCTGGTGAAAGTAAGTCCCTCTATAATCTTGGCATCTGTACAGAAGACAAGTTTCTGCCTAATTAGCAACACTAAATCACATGATGTTCTGAGAAAGGGCAACGCCTCCAAAACTCTACACAAAACATAACAACCCCAATCAACTTTAATCTGGGAAGAAAAACATAAATGTTCCCACTGCTGTCCTCCTACGACATGGCTCCATGGTGACAGACTCGGAGTTCGAGGCAGCGTTTTTATCTTCCCGGCAGAGAAGAAAGGAACAGGACCTCACCACCAGATATGTCACGGAAGGAAAAGAGCCAGTCGGATGAAACGCTCCCGTCCACAAACCCAGGACGGCAAGCCACTGCTTTCCTGGCTAAAACGAAAGGATGTTCAGAGGAGAGAAGGCCTGAAAAACCAGCTCAAAGTGAGCGTAAGGGCAACTGAAGCCAAACCCGCTGCCCCTATGGACGTCCAGGGAAGAAAAGGAAAAACATCCGCGGTCACACAGTCTGAGGGGAAGCCTCACTCGAGTTCAGAGAACAGGGGAGGGTTTTGAAGTATGAACCTTTATTTCTGCCCCCGGGGACACAGCCAAGCAGTGCCTGCCTGCCTCCAACTCGGCTTTGCCCCAGGGGGATCTAAGGGACATCCAATTCACCATGAGCCACAGCCATCTGCCAGCTCCCACCAAGGCTTTTGTGGCTGATGTCACCCCAGGAAAAACAGCATTTTGGGGGGTTTTAGGTCAGCAGCCACATCTATTTCTGGAATGGAAGCAGTTCCCTTGGAGGTCACCTTCACAGGCCAAACTTGAAGCAGCTCCAGAAAACATGCTCACGGACACAGCACGGACCGGCTTAATTCGGTAATTTGTCAGTATCCTCCAGGTTACTGGAGGAAAGGCAACAGAGAATTCAGGGAACTGCATGAAAACCAGCCTGGCAGTCACTGACAGCAAGGGCTGGACAATGACAATCCCGCCTCTGCCTGTGATGAGGGCCCCGCAGAGCCACCCTCCAGGACTGCCAGGGAGGGGCGGCTCCAGAAAAGTACAATTTGCAAGTGCCGTCAACTTGCCAGTTTAGACAGCAAAATGTTCACGAGGGAAAGAGACCAGGTATGGAAGTTCTGGCCAGGCTGGAAGCCAATTCGTATTCTACTGAGGAGCCTCCCTAAAAGGAAAATATAACCACCTCAACCAACTTGAATCTGGGAAAAAACCTGTAAAACGTCCCTGCTGCTGTCCTGCCAGGAAACAGAGCCTATAGGTTCTAGTGCTTTCTGATGGGCAAGGAAATACTCATGAAGAAGGTGAGGATGTTACAGGGAAGTTTAAAATAAGCTTCTTGGGGCAAAAGGTGATGCGAGGAAGATACTGCAAAGATCCTTGGCGATATGCACTATTAAAAAATAAACCTTAGTTTATGTAAAAGAAAAGCTTGTCGTGTACAGGTCAGTTCTTTCTGCTCTCTCCCAGTAACTTCTGGGCTTTTCAACGGGGCAGGGGAAGCTCGTCTGTGAAGGCGGGGGAACAGGCCTCTAGAGAGTCTTTGCATCCAGACGCATCCAGGCCTAGATGTAGCGGGGAATGCCCGCCCCTCCCCCCAAGCCAGCGCGGGCGCTGATGCCGTGAGGATGAAGCACAGGGGGAGAGGTGGCCTCCTAGGCTTCACCTCTGGGGGACAAAGAACAGAAATGACCTGCACAGAGGCACTGACTTTCCTGTTGCTTAAACTGCAGAAATTACTGATGTTACAATAAGCTTAACTTAAGAATGTCCTACCCGCCTTTATGTTGGAGCAGGAATACATCCACCAATATTTTTTGTGTATCCAGAGTTAAATACGCCGTTTGACATGGCAGAAATATATGTATTAATCTACTGTCAATAACAAAGCTGCAGAGATTTCATATTTTCTTACGATTCTTACATATTCAAACCACACAGAATAGCATGTGAAGTTTCTTACTATGTTCTATGAAAGAACCATTTTAAGGGCAAGTGCCTTTAAGGACACTGGGATCCTCTCTGGACTCCTGCTTACCGAACCTTCATTACAACACCCCAAGCCTTAGCGGGCACAGGCCTGTGTGGTCAGGCCCCGCCATGCTTATCCAGGCTTCGGGGACAGGCCCTCCTGGTCCATAGGTCAGGTGCAGTCACACTGCACCTGGTTCACTCTCCCCACCCCTGTGAATCATGCCACACGTGCAGCCCCACCTTCCCCAGGTTGTCCTCCACTAAACTCCTAAGCCACTCATCTGACACCTAATCACACAGTGCCCAGAATGGTTCCTTTCTCATAGACATTAAGCTCCTGAAATGCTGAATTTCTTGAAAACAGAGCCAAACCTTCAAGCCATGTCCAACAGTGATGAAGCACCAACTATTTCAGTAGCACTGTCTGAGGCTCGGTATTTGCCCTCAAGAAGCATATATTCTAGTCTGGGAAACAAAACTGTCTTGATCCCAAGTGGCCTGCAAAGCTGAACTACAGAACAGCTGTGCAATAAATGTTGGCTGACTAAAGGAATGAACCATCCTCCTGAACAGCTCTTCTCCTCTGCAACCAAATACCACCCTCTCGGCATTTTAGGCCTAATCACATGTACTAAGACTTGTCTTATTGGAATCCAGGCAGACACCTACTGCTTGCGGGACAAGACCTATAATTTTAATGTCTTTTTCAGGAGAAGGTGGTTCTAACTCCAACAAAGTTTCTAAAACTCATGAACCTTCCTGAGGATCAATACAAGGCACAATTTTAACATTCAACTAATTTAATCTAAAAAAATTAAAATATTAACTTCGATAATTTAAAATTGTAATAGTATTTAAAAAAGAATGTCTTTTCACAGCCTTTCTGTATACCCCACCATACACACTCTTTATTACCAGCCCCCAAGTTAAGAGCCCTAACTCTCAAAATGCTGTCCTCGCTGAAGCGACTCCCCATTTACAAACAGAAGGGAACTCTAGTCCAGGAGGAGGTGCTTAGTTAGAGCCACAAACCAGGACCTGAAAATCAATGTTTATGTTTGCTGGCTGAGGCCCCATCGCGTGGGACCCTACACTGCATTTACTGGCTGGAGGGGGCAGGGAACTAGCCCAGCAGTCACCCCTCCAGGCTGGGATCTTTAGGACCCTAGGGGCTTGGTGCAAGTGTGGTCAAGAAACAATAGCCACAAAACAAGGAAAGGAAACCACGAAGGGACTGAAAGGAGTGACATAAGGACGAATTGAGATCAACAGAGAGACAAAGGACCGTCCTGATGTCAGCAGCCTGGCCAAGAGTACAGAGGTATTTGTGCGGCACGCATGACCCCTGCCTCCCTACTGTGGGGTCCCCACCCCAGCCAGCAGGGCAACCTGGACAGACTGGGGCTGGGCAGGGAGTGCTCTGGCTGGAGGCACTCAGGAGGCAGGCAAAAGGGACACTGTCCAACAGGTCTCTCAGTCAACATGTATTTTCTGATCATTTATAGATATGTTAGGCTGGTCATTTCTAAACACATGAATGACCAATGAAAGTCCCAATTAATTACAGTGGCATGGGTACAAAGGGAGGCCCAGTGGGTTTCAACCTTAGGATGACCTCTGGCCTTCTCTTCTTGGCCATTAATTTCCCCCAAGGAGTCAAATCAAACACTCCACAAACAGGACTACTTTAAAAAAAAAATCTTATGGTCCAAAATTCTCTCACAAGAGAGAAAAGAAAGGAGAGAGAAGTGGAAGGGATGGGGGATGAGGGAGGACATGCTGATAAGCAAACCTTCAATCAAGCCAAGACTGGCAATTAAAGCTTTATTCTTCAGGGGCACTGAAATTACTCTCGGAGACCTTCACGACTAAGTAATTCTCATCCTTTAATGCACGAGCGTTGCAGATTTTAGGGGGGAAAAAGGTTATTAGAAAAAAAAAACAATATTGGGGGGGTAGGGGGGCTGGAATGGGAGTAAAAGACAGAAAACTGTTCTTGAACAATAATTAAATAAGGAAAAAAAACACCCCAGTATCTAGAGAGTAAAGTCCACATCTATTAGTGGGAAGAGAAGAAATGCAACAAAACCCCTGCAGCCGAGGGCGCAGGAGCTCTGCACAGAGTGCTGCGTGCACGTCAGTTCCAGGCTGGTCCTGCTTCTGATGCCGTGAATCAAAAAACCCTTTCTCTTCAAGAAACCACAGGGCCAGGGTTCGAAGGAAGCCCCTGAAGATCCTGCCCTAGCATATTGCTGAAAAAGGTCAATGGCCCTCTTGAGAACTGTGCATTCTTTGCCTTTTCACCCTTGATTCTTGCTGAGTTTTTGTATGCCCTTGTCATACACACAGCTCTTTCTCAGCCACAGAGTGGGTGCTACTGTTGGATGGGCTGCCTGGCACGATGGCAGGCCCGATGTTGGTGCAAGTGCTCAGGAAAAGCCTGAGCTCATCAAACAAAATTCACTTTTGAGTGAAGTGGGTGGCCTGCAGTGTGCTGGGCACAGGGGGTAGAGGTCAATAAAATAGGGGTTCCTGCCCTGGCCAGTGCAGGTCCGTTGGTTGGAATGTTGTCCCGCAGACTGAAGAATATGGGTTCAATTCCTGCTCAGGACATGCACCCAGGTTGCAGGTTTGGTCCCTGGTCAGGGAGCGTACCAGAAGGCAACCAATCAATGTTTCTCTCTAAAAGCAATTTTAAAAAAAAGTCCTCAGAGGAGGACAAAAAAATTATTTTGGAAAAACAGGAGTCACCTCCCTTCAAGAAATGCATGGCCTGGTAGGGACTACTTGTCATAGAGGAAAAAGTGCCTTGCATTTGAGGTTGAAGCAAAGGACCCAAGGGTGTGTGGCAACCTTACTACGCCTGGTTTTCAGGCACAACATTACTTTTGAATGTCCTATTCCATGATCACATGGTCTCTCTCTGGGGGATGAAAACATAGGCCCTAGTACAGGAGTTCCAGAGTTCCATGCTCATAGGCCAGAGTTCAGACTAAATCCAGATGCCGATTTCTGTAAAAAGCCCACAGGACACTTGCTTTAACTTCTGCTTCATTTCTGGAGCTGGTTCATCACAGCTGGACACAAGCCAGCCACCCACTTCAGCTCACTGTCTCTGGGGCTCTGCTCTGAAACATTATTTATAAGATGTTCAATATTGAGCATTATGAACACTCTAAAAAGAGCATTTAATGGGAGCTTAAAGTTTATAAGAATTTCCACTAGTAATTCTGGTGAATTTCACCCCATTTATTGATGCTTCACACAAGCTCTTTGACCAAAAGAGACCTTCTAGAAAGCAACTTATAAAAGCAACCGCTTCAAGTAAAAGGCACGCAGGCTCTGTCCCCATGATTAGCAGGCTGGCCAGAGGTGACCACAGGTGCATTCAAAACTCTCATGCCCAGGAGAAGCAGCCTTCAGTGCTAGACGCCCCTGCTTTCTGGGATCAAGTACCAGCTTCTGCACAGAAAACCCCTTCTCACAAAGATCCAGACAGCCATTCTCTCCGTGAATGACACTTCAGATCTGGGGCTTAAGAATAGAGGGCCCTGCAGATGCAGAATTCTTGAGGCTGGCTTATTGTAACCAAAGACTAGACTATAGTTACAATGCAAAAACCAGAGTATATCCTCCACGTAGTATGCACAGGTTTGTATCCACCGTGCGCTATAGCCCTGACAGTGAAATACCTACAGCAAGAAGAAAACGTGACGTGAATGGCCTAGATAGCCTGTATTTGGTTAGAATTAGTCCTGTCTCCCAACATGAATATTTAAAGACTCACAGCATTCAAACATAAGTCCAAGTACCCAAGTACCCAAGATTTGCTCTTTTTGAAACAGAGCCTAAATATAAACCCTAAATGGCCTCCAGCCCTGGCACCCGCTGTTTCCACCTGGTTCACCACCGTTTCTTTACATTTCCTATCATCATCACTCCCTCTTACCAGGGCCCTTTCACAGACAGGATGTTAGGCTTCAGGTGTAAAATTCTAAGTACACTGTACCTTTAAACTATGATTTTGTCCTCTTTTGACAAACAAGAAACCTACAATTCAAAAAGATTCATTAATGATGTGACCATTGGCAGAAACAGAAAGAAAACTACCCTTTTCCTCTCCATCCAGGCTCTTCCTGGTTGATGTTTTTCCAATCCCTACCATAAAGTAGTTTAAAACAAAACTAAATACTGGACTGCTTCCTAATGGGGGTCTTCAAATGCCAAAGGATGAAAATGAATGAAAGAGCTTGTGAAATCAGGAATCTTTCAACGTAAAAACTACAGCCAGATTGATGCTGCTTTCCGAGGGCAGACTCGTCCAACTCCGGAGGGCTTATTAGATAGAAGCCCAGCTCTGCAACCCCTGCACTGGCTCACGACATCTCTGCTGCCAATCTGTGCATTTCTTCACCAAGTTTTACGAACGCCTGAGAGATGACAATGCCCTTTACACCCCAGTAGCTGGCACTCACATAAAGGTACATGTTTGTTTTTTTTTCCCCCAGATAGATCCACAGGTTGAAAGATTTTACATGGTCTAAAATAAATGACATATGAAACGACCAGCCCTACAGAGAAGCATCTCACCACAGTTCTCCAGCAAGGCTATCAACTGCTCTATTAACTCCGTGACTAGACGGCTCCAATTCAAGGTCACATGACCTTCAGTTAGCAAGTCAGGAAGTGAATCTGGAGAAGACCACGAGTTCTGGTTTAAAGAAGGCCTTACAGAACAACTCCGGGGGATGCCTGGGTGCTTAATTTGGGTGAAGTGAAGTCTGACGTTGTGACCTCAGACCTGTTTTGTGAATTTAGAAGAGAATCTTCAATAAAGTGATGGCCACAGGATTGAAAGTAAAGACAATACTTAGGCCACACCTCTTGGCTGTGAAGAGGAGCAATTCATTTCAAAGCAAAATGGAAACTCTAAACTCAGAAACAGACTTTCTCAGAGCAACCCCCTCCTACACTCCCCAGTCCTTATGATGTTCCTTCTCTTGCTCTGGTCACACATTTTCAGAAAAATTTGGTGACTTTATGTTTTTAACTGAAGAAATATCTTCTCAGAGCTACCTCCCCCAAAATGTTCTTGGAAAAAGGTAACTGAATGACCCTCAAGTTCCATTTGAATGTAATAAATGTGTTTTTTATTATCAAAATAATAATTCATTAATGTTTTAAAAACTTAAATACTTGTATCTCCCTTAAAATACTTTTACACAATCTTTTAGAATTATACATACACGAGAAAGGTCTGCTATTTAACTCCAAGGTAAATCTACACTGAAAAAAAAAATCAGACAAAAACTGATAGTACATTTTCCTCTGAACTTAGTCTTTCTAATAAAGCAGAAAGCGGCCTCTTTACAACGACACCAGAATTAAAGCTTGTGTCTTTTGAAGCTGGAATTGCGTTCCTCTTCTTAAAGGAAGACAAACTGTTTATTCTTCTAAAAGCCGAGTTCTGCTATGAACTGAACCGGCTGGCACAAAAGTGTTTCATCCTCTTTAGCTTCCATTACAGTCTCTTTACTATCTCAGTGGCTATTAAATGACTGAAGACAGATGTCTGAGTCCCATTAGAGCCCTGCATATGCCTGGGAGAGCTGGGAGCCTTTAGCTTCGCAACACTTGACATTCCCCTTCCCTCGACTCCTGATGAGCTGGAGGGAGCTCACCACAGGAGACCCTTGTAATTCCTTCAGCAGGGCAGGAGGTTAAACAAGGCTCAGGTTCTTATGCTTTGAATCCCATTTTTCCCTTACACCATTTAAAGGGTATAAGAAGCTTAAAAAAAAATCGGCTGAAGCACAGAGCAGAGCCCTTCACCATGGAAGGGTCCATGGGTGCAAGCCTGTTAGCAGAAGACCTCAGGGCTCATCTTACTTCTTGAGGAGGTGAATTTTGGGAGAAGCTTGTCTATTTTCTGCTACCCTGGCTCCAGTTCAAAGCACTTCCCAGTTTTTACTATGCAGATGGAATTATAGAGAACTATTATGGTTTAAGCCATTCAAGAAATGTGGATTCTGAGTCCAGCTGTGTGACCCTGGACAAACCATTTAACCTCTCTGAGCTTCCTGCTTACTCATCTGTCAGTCAGTACATTAACCTAATCTATACAGTACACATTTCAGCCCACTGCAGCTTTACAGAGCACTTTCACATACCTCAGTGCATGTGATTCTTGCAATAACCCTGTAAAGTTAATAGGGACTATCAGCCTCATGTTATAAAATTGGAAATGGAGGCCCAGGAGTTAAGTGACACACTCTCAATGGCAGCCAGAGAGCAGAAGGGGACAGAACACTCCACTTCTGATTCCAGTCAAATGCTTTTCTTATCACATCATGTTGCGTGATCTTTCTGATTCCAGCACTATTAAAATGCCACAATTGGAAAGTCTCTGTCACTGTTCACAGCCCATGTCACTCTGTTTGGAATCTGACGTCATTCATACATTGGGGAACATGAAGCACATGAGTAAGTGCTCTTACATTAAAAATTGTTTCCAATTTAATTCTTTTGCTTTTAAATGTTTAGAGGCTGAACACTAATAAAGATGCTCAGTATTATGGTAAAAAATCTAACAGATCTTGCTTCTGATGGAAATAATCATGTATAAAAGAGTCCAGAATACATATTCTACAGTTAAATTAGAGTACCTGCAAATCATTACTTTAATGGAAAGAAAGATAAGATGATGATATTGAAAACCGACAGTGAAGGTGTTGGACTTGAGAGTGTAAGCAAGTCCTCTGCCTGGGTCCTTAACCTTGATGTTTGTGTGAGCTAAGGTCTCCCCTTCCTCCCCTTCCACCCTTCCCTTCTATTCTCATCTATCCATCGAGTAAGGGGACCTGTGTCATAGGTTAGCAAGGGCGACTGGACACAAAGAAGAATGACAGCTATGAATGTGTTCCTTTTTACTGGCAATAAAATTCCTGGGCTGTCAGCAGATTCTGGGGAGGGGCACCTGACAGCCCTGTTTATTCTGCAGGTCAAACTTGGAGATGAACCAGTTGGCAGCCATGTTACCACACATCACCGCTGCACGGTTTGCAGTTTCTCAATGTGGAGTCAAGTTCAAAGTACTGGTAAATAAAAGACAGCCTCCCCCAATCACCCCCACTCTGTTATGATTATGCCATAGCATTGGGCACTGACCTGCTTTGCCCACTTCCCCTTTCCTCAGTGATCCTTCAGCCTGGCACCCAGCTCTGAGATGAGGCCTGCTTAGCACCAGTGAAGCTCCCCACGTTCAAACCAACAACATTCTGTGTGGAGATGAGGGAATCAAAGTTAAAATCCAACCCATCGGCATCCATGAGTTCACTACGAATAATGGAGTCCATGTCACATTCCAAGCTCCCATTGAACATGTCCAGGTCCAAGTCGCTGGGGAACTTCTCGTGGCCCATGACGGAAAGGTTTGCACTTGTTGAGTACAAGGAGGAGCCTGAGAGAGAGTCCGAGAGGGTTTGCATAGACTGGCTGATGGGAGACTGCTGCTGGTGTTTGGCTGACCCAAGGCTGCTGGAGTCGCTCAAGCCCATGTTGCTGACAGAATTCGACAAGGCACGGCTGCCACTGAGAGCACCCTGGGTTTGGTGCTGGTGGTGAAGCAAGTTCTGATTGACCAAACTCCCCTGGGTAGGCTGGGCGGCAAAGGACATCATTGGGTCATTGCGAAGCATCACGTTCCGGCGGGAGTTCTGGGCAGACACAGCGGTGCTGGCCTGAGACATCAAGGGGTCCGACTGGGTCATCATGACATCGCTGTGGCTGAGTGAGTCTGAAGAGAGCAGGTCCTGGAGTGTCTGGGTAAAATAGTGTGACATGGAAGAGAAGGTAGCTGGCTTGTTCTCTTGGATGGTCTGCATGGGAGACTGGCGCAGGGAATTCAGAGACGAGGGGCCAAACACGCTGCTGTTATAGGAGCTGGTTGGGGAGCCCAGGCCAGAGCCCTTGGTGGTGTATGGGAAGCTAGAGCTCCGCTGCATGAGCCCACCGGTGGGGGATGGCTGAGACGACGGGAGTGTGATGTTGTCCAGTAGGTCATCCATGAGGTTGTCAGCCAGCCCATCGTTCAGGTTCATGGTGCCGGCCATGTCGGTCAGCCGCGGCAGCTCCACGGTGCACGGCTTACTTCCAGAGGGCGAGAGGCTGGCTGAGCTGCTATAGAGCATGGGGGAGAGCGGCGCGTCATCATCCTGGACATCATCTAGCTCTGTGCTTGCCAGGATGGGCGACAGGCGGCTACTGACTGTGCTGGCATTGGAATTGGTGCGCGAGCGAAAGTCCGTCCATGCGTCCAGCTCATCGCTGCTGCGCGATGTGGGGCTACCAGGCCACTTGGAGAGCTGGGAGGGACTGTCGTCTGCTGACTCTGGAGCTGTCTGCAGGGCTGCTTTCTTCTTAGCTGCGCGGCTACGACTCTTGGTGTACTTGTTGCTGTTGTCCATGGATACAGCCCTCCGCCGGGGCGCCTTCCCACTCTTCCCTCCGTCGGGGTTGATGATCCACCAAGAGCTCTTGCCGGTTCCCTCGTTCTGCACCCGCATGAACCGGCTGTGCAGTGACAGGTTGTGCCGGATAGAGTTCTGTGGAGAGAGAAGAAACACAGAACATGAGCCAGAATGGTCCAAATGCTAAGCACCAAGAAGGAATAATTAATCAGACTAATTTTTAAACACTGGCATGGCCCTCCTTGGCCTGGAACTAAATGATGTTATAAATGGCAAGTTCCATATTTAGAAGGCGGGAGATGGTTTCATATTCAGGAGATGCTGGGAATGTCTAAGTTCACTGACACTATTTTTCACAAATTCCTGTTTTGTTATCCTTTCTGTAATTGTATTTCCTATGCTGAAGTTCTCGTTTGTAATTTATTGCCACACCACTTTCCCCCTGCACTTTGCAACAGCCCTCCCTGGTTTTCTAAGGGTAATTAATCACCTGGGGGCTATTTTATTCTCTCACGGTCCCCTCCTCCACCAGTGTAGAGGCAGCACCTACACTTCTTAATCATCTCTAATGAACTCCGAACTGGTGTGAATTCTCCCCTACGACTCTATCTCCTCCAGCTACAAGTCACATCTGACAGGTGTAAGAAAAAAACTGTAGAGTAGGATCCGCTGAGTTGACAGAAGTAGGCACGACACTCCCCGCGCAAGGAGATGTGGTCTGAGCACAGCAACTTCCTCCCACAGTGCACAGCACGGGGAGGAGGAAACAGAGTAACCATCGTGGAAAAACCCGACAAAGGTTATCTCCGCCAGATGATCATGGGCGACACCGACAGGGATATCATGCTGGAAACATCTACGCTTGATGTGGTGTGATGACAATGCGGTCTTCCTTCCCAAATCCACCGTCCCGGTCCAATCATGAGAGGGACATCAGAGAAATCCCAATTAAGGGACATGTAACGAATGCTTGCCCAGAGCCACAAGGAACCTAAGGAGTGTGATGACTAAATGCGGTGTGGTGCCCCAGGTGGGATGCTGGAATGGAAAACGCACACTGGGTACAACAAGGGCAATCTGAATAAAGCACGGACCCTAATTAATAATAATGCATTGCTATTGGTTCATTAGGGGTGACAAATGTACCAAATCTACACAGTATATTACCAACAGGGGAAATGGTGTTGGGCATATGAGAGCTCTCTATACTAGTTTTGTAACTTTTCTACAGATCTCAAAGTATTCTGAATTTAAAGGTTTAGTTTTTTTAACAAGAGAAATAGGGCAAAATATCCCCAAACACTAACGATTATGCCCATCTTGCAAGAACTGCCCTGGCTTGGTAGGTAAGCCCAGCTGACAAGGATGACCCACATCCAGTTTCATCTCTGTCACTGACCAAGCATGTGACCTGAGCAAATCATTAACCGTCTGCAGCAACTTCAGTTCAGCCATCGTAACACCCAAACTACGCCCCCTGACAGGGATGACGTAAGGGTGATTATATGATAATACACTTCCGGAGCCTGTCAGGCGACCCAGGCAGGGTGTTCCTCCTGGTTCTATCAGGTACAGAGTCCTCGGTGGGACACCACCCGGTGCTGGCTCATTCTAACCTGTAAAATGCCTCACGGACCGTAAAAGAAAGGAGTGGGCAGTATTCTCCACATCTGAAACAGTACACGCAGGCCTGATGAGTGGATATTTACAGAATAAAAGGCATTGGCTGATGCTATACATTAGATATGAACAATCCTAAATGTTATCCTAGTTAAAAAAAAACTGGCAATCACCAAGTGTATTTATGTAGAGGATGCAAACACATGTGTTCTGCCAAATGTTTTTAAAACACAACGTCAGCAGCATCTACCATAATAACCCAAAACACACACAGTGTTTCCCATGCAAGGAGGACCCACAGTTTAGGCTGGGCAATGAGCATCAGCAACCACGGGTCATGAGTCAGTATTTCTACCCCGGCCATAAAGACACAGTTGAGAAAAGTACACATGCTGAGTATCTGATGAGACAACTCTGCCCAACCGACTATATATCCTGCTTCCCTTTCACTCTTATGGTTTTTAAAAGAATAATGACATGTCTACTAATGATTCAGAAAATACATTTCTCTAAAAAGGAAAACACTTTCTCAATAAAATAGATATAAAGCATGCTCTTGAAACTCATTCTGCAGGGTTAAAAACCAGGTCAGTGCAAGATGGTTCTAATACTGAGTACTCAGATGAAGGGATATTTAAATAAAAACATGAACTCGAGCTTCCAGGTAAAAGCACAAGCAGGCCCCGAGGCTTTGTGAGGGCAGCCTGGACCCCGGCTCAACCACTCCTGCCCTGGCCAGACCCCTTGGCTGCGGGAGTTTGAAGAGTTCATACCAACACCCAGAATCAACAAGCAATCGTACATACCCAATTATCCCTCTTTTAAAAAGCATTTAGGGAAACAATCTCTTTTGGATTGCATTTGTAGTTTCACCAATTCCAAATCAACTGGGAAAAATGAAACACTGTACAGACCTCCAAAATGTCCTATATGGATTTTCTAATGATCACCTATCACTGCAACTCTCAACCCCAACAAATGCACAAGAGTAATTCTATAAAATTACAAGCCACCGCCGGTTAATTCTTGGAAACAGAAATCGAGCTTCTGTAAGGGCACCTGTGAAGGGGCTGGGATCCACCCCCCAGGACAAGAACCACAAGAAATTGGGGCCCAGGCCCCCAACTGCAAGGGTGAAGAACCAACACTCTGCCCGATTTCAGCACGCGAGATACTGGGTCACTGGTTTTAGGTTTGTTGTCTCGAATCCTCACAATAAACCTGCAAAGCTGGTATCAGTGCCCTCAGGATATGAAGTCTCAGGCTGAGAAATCTTAAATAACTTACACACGGTCACACAGTCAGTGTCTCTAAGAACCCAGACTGAAATCTGCTTTCTCAACTCCAGTTCGATGCTTTTCCTTGCAACCTTTCACAGGTCTATTGCCAAGTTGTTCAGGGGTCACCACTTCCCCTGTCTGTGCTGACAATGAACGAAAGAAACATTTAAGAAGGAAGGATACGAAGGCACAATCTTATTATTGTACTTCTGTTTATGAAATAGTTAGGGGTAATAATCTGACAGGTCTTTCCTCATTTTTTTTTAATTTAAAAGAAACTATTTCTGAAGAGCAACCTGAAAGGGAAGGCTCACTTGAGAGTCTGTGTCCATGTTTCTTCAGAGTTGGCCGTCATATTCATTCTTAGGAGAAAACAACCCAATATTAACCAGCACCATACAACCCAATGTTAACTCGCCTTGAATGTTGAAGCAAAACCCAACGTATTACATGGGTGATTAGCTTCTGTGTCCAATCTTTGCTCAGCTCTTCTTTTTAGGGGTTGTCGGTAGCAGAATCCACTTCCTAAGGCATACGGCCCACACAGCACTCAGCACTCAGACAGGCCCTCCCAGCTCCACTGCTAAGACAACACAATGAACACTGCACTGCACCTCCCCCCCCGCCCCCCCACGGCCTCACAGGCCCCGGGCCAGCCAGCCCTCCACTTATAAAACCCACACTCTGATGGTGGGACACTGACAAAGGCCAACAACTGAGGCCCCTCCGTCCATTCCCCATTCCAACACCCCCCACCCTGGCCAAGGTCAGACACCAGACATGTATACTGATTTTCTTCACAGGTCATGATTCAAATCATTAGCTTCTCTCCCTCAATTTTGGTGAAGCACAAAAATGTAAATAATTAAATGCCAGATAAAATGTCAGAACTGCAATATTTTCCCAACTTCCCTGACAACAAAAACTCCCCAGGGTGAAGAAATGGTATTTATGAAAACAGACAGACTAACTGGAAAATTCTCTTATGATCTGTAGTTTAAGTTCTCTTAAAGACCTTTAGGGTCTGTAAATTAGCTTCCAATTTACTGTGTGCATTTTAAACTATAAAACTACCATTAATAAGATTCTATGATTTTTCCATTAATTCACATATCATACCAATATTCCAAATTTCTAAAAGTTTAACCAGTGTGGGGGCTGGGAGCTGAAGGTGAAGGAGTAACGCTCTGATTGCACTAGACCGAGTTTCCTAGTCACATCTCCCGTCCGTTTTGAAATCCCTTGTGAGGCCAGGCGGTGTTAACTGGCCGCAGCACTGTCAGTGTGCTTTCCTCCAGGCTGAGGTGATAAAGTAAACACTACCACCCAGGACTCCCACTGTCAGAATCGCTGAGGCTATTCTGTCACTACACTCACTTTCACTACAGGAGCAAAGAAGCTATTGCAGCCTCAACCCCAAACCCTGTGAACAGTCCTGGGTATTTAAATCCACTGCTAGGAGCCCCAGACACTGATGAATTGCAGGAAAGCAAACGTCTTCAGGAAGAAACTTTAGCATCAGGGACAAACATGCCAGCTTTCCTCCCAACTTGGGCCCAAAGATACAGGGAACCCTTAAAGCAAATCTATCACAATGTGCCTGAAAAAGGAAAAAAAGAAATAGCAATACCCTTCATTTTATTTTTATGTCAATCATATCTTTGACTAAACCATTTACACTGAAGCAAGGCCCACACAGGTGCAGAAATGCTGTAGGGGTGGTTAATTAGTAATGAAACAGGCAACTCTGTGTCCTGTGTGATTGCAGCTGCAATTGGGGGCCGATCCTTTAAGGAGACGTGTGCATGCAGCAGGAGTGTGGGGGAGGCAGCAGGAGGGAGTGCACACGTCCCAGTGCTGCTGACTCTGGTGGTGTGGGCCTGGAGGGGCCCCTTTGCTTCACCCTCCTGGAAGAAACTAGTATCAAGGTAACTGTCCTCATCTTAACTTTTCTTACTATCCTGAGGACAGTTTTCTACTGCATGATACATTTACTGCTAATGCTGAAGTGCATACAGTCACCACATAGATGGCACTGGCTGTGAAGACACAGGGACCCAAAGTAGATTAGATTAGGTATCGGAGAGAAGCTGCCTGGAATGAAAGAGTATTCCATCTTCACAAAGGAGTTTAAGGTGGCCAACCAAGGGAGGGAGGCCGGGTGACTCTGGAGGAAGATCACAGGCTTTGCTCTGAGCCAGCTCCTAGTCAGGATCCAGGCCCTGGCGTATGTCTTGTGACCTTGGGCAAGCGACTTAACTTTGGTTGGCCAAAGTTAAGAAAATGGGGATAAAAGCACCCTCTCTGTTACACTCTAGGGTCTCTGGGAAGATTAAATGGAATTATGAATGCAAAGTACTCATCCGTGTGCCAAGCCCAAAATGCTCTCGACTGTCTGACCCCACACACGGAAGCAGTGACACCACAAACACTCACTGTTTTCCTAGCATCATATACTTGAAGCCAAAAGGTGAGAGGGTGGCTCCTTCCAGGAAAAGATTTCTAACTCTGAAAAATATTTCAAAGGTGCTGTGCCAGCCGGGAGTAACTGGTAATTTCTAACTGTTGCTACCCTATGTCAGCCCCAACCCTTTCCCAACCATGTTTACCTTGTGCAGACTGTCCACTAACCCAGACAGCAGCTGCATGTGCTTCCCCGGGAACACAGAGAGGGTTTTGTCTGGAGGCAACATGTGGTATCAATTTATCTTTCTCAGCAACGACAACAAGGAATCCACTGAATTTAAAAATAAAAAGGGAGTTGTGTAATTTAACTCTTAAAGGCCTGTGCCTTTTTTATTTTTTTTAAGACAGCCTCTCCCCGCCCCCTAAAAGCAGTCAAGTGAGAGTTACAGTTGCCTGCTCCCAACCCAGACCCACTGCTTCCTCCCGCCCGCCTGCAGACTGCTGGCGTCTCCCTGGTCTGCACCAGGAAGCTCAGCGGAGACTGTTGGCAAGGGCTGCCTTTGCATGCTGTGCTCCCCTGCCCTGAACACAGGACCCTCATTTGAAGGAGGTCTCCCTGCTTTGACTTTGGGCACTGACAATTCAGAAAGAGACTGCCCAATGCCTGTAACTACATGCATGTGCTGAACTGCAGAAGAGAAAGGTCACGTGCCAAGTCAAGTCCAATGGTAACTGCAAGTCACAGGTAACAAGGAACGCCGGGGTGTGGTGCACCATAGCAAAGCAACCCCATGATACAGCTTTAGGAGAGAGTCTGGGAAGCTCCAGTGTAGCATGACATGTTCTTTCACAGGCAGTTCCCCAGGAGAGGCCGTGGTTTCTCTTAATATTAGTTCTGCATCCTGCTGCCCACTCAAATCACCTGGGGAGACACCAAACACTTTCCCCCACACTCCTTGAGATTCTGATTCAATTGTCGTGTGGAGGGCCTGGGCAGATGGGCATTTTCAAAGCTTCTCAGTTTAGTCTCATGTGCAATTAGAGCAGAGAACCACTGGAATGTCCCTCTCCCATTTCTAGTGACCGAGAATCTGATGCCAGTCTAATGATTCCCAGTCTCTCCTGGGTCTGGTGACACAGCACAGGTGATGTTCTTTGCGTCCAAACTTCCACCAGTTAGAAGCTAAGGGTAAGAACTGGGCTCAGAGATTGTATATGCCAAGTAAAATGGACAGTTAGAACAATTCGTCAGATCACTGGGGTCCAGTGATACTTTTTCTTTAAAAAAAAATAAGTAAAAGGCAAGGGGTAGGGGGCGAAGCGTCTTGGACCTTGCACTGTCTAGCAGACAGGCACCCGTTCTGCCCTGTGCCACCTCTCCACCCAGCATGGATCGGCACGGACAGCAGAGAGGATGGGCTAGCACAATCACTGGTCCCTGTAATTTTTCAGAGGCCTCTCTGAATTAGCATGCAATCTTACACAATCCCTTTCATAGACTATCCTGCATGCAAACCCCAAAAGACTGGGTAAAAATAACCACTGAAAAAGCCATAACCCAATCCTGAGGTACTTATTAGCTCCCATGGTTAGGAATACAGCAAAGTATTACTTCATGAACTTCCCTGAGAACCAAAGTACATATTCAGAGAGCCTCAAGAATGAAAATAACAACCACACTATTTCTCATTCCTGGATTGGGCAAAGCACTGCCTCACTGGGCTCAGTGCAAGGACCCCGGGGGCGGGTGCTGCAAAGGCCTCGATTGGCACCACCTGCGGGAGCCACAGGACGGCTGGTCCCAGCCTGCCCCTCTCCACTACGTTTTTATCTACTCTGGGGCCGGCTAACTTGTCCTTTAAAAGCAAGTATATAAAGTATCATGGTATGAAACAGACTTGAAACAAGAAAAGTTATTATTTCTAACTATATGAAATACCAGCTATAATAGCCAAACAAGCCTTTCAGACTCCGAAGAACACTTAAAATAAACACTCACATAAAAGATTGCACAATCGACCCTGATGTGTAAGACAAGTTCCAGGCTGGCTCTCAGTCTTATCCTTGCCTAAAACACTAAAAGTTTTAGCCATTAAGGGAGTTATTTAAAAAAGATGATGTTCTAAAATAAATACTGTCGGGAACTTGGCTCAAGGATTAAATTTCCAACTACAAACAAGATTTCCGCTAAATTTGCTGACAATAATCCTCTACTAACAGAGATCTCCTTTGAAAACTAGTATTTGTTTCAAGTTTTCATGCGGTAAATGACAAGTTCTGGCCCCTCATTAGGAGAACGAAAATAATCATCATCTTGTGACTAGCAGAATGAACCCATTTGCTGTCCAAACAAAGTGAGACACATGAGGCTTTCTTAGGAGAGGAAAGGCTGGGCAGACAATCTGTCCTGCCCCAACTGAAAGAAAGAGATCCTAGGTGGAAAGAAAGTTCTCTTAAAGAGCTCTCACTCTATTATAGACAGTTTTGTTGGGTTTTCCAGTGTGGGCTTTATTTTCGTATTAATTTTTTTTTTCATTTAGCAATCTTCTTTTCAAGCGCTTCCACAGCTGTTTCTGCTCTTGGAGGGCAGGAGGGAACATTCCATTCCCCACGGCCAAACCTGCACTTCCGGCACACTGCGAACCCTGGCAGCCCCGCAACCTCTGCCCACACCCACTCCCTGCAGCACCCTCCCCTCCCCCTACACCCTCCCACTTCCAGCCCAACTTCCTTTCCCCCACAGACGGAGGAAGCAGCAGCTAAGGACTTGAGATCAACGGAATCACAGTCTCCAGAAAGCAGGCTAAAGCCGCAGCCTTTGTCCTACCCCCTTTCCCCAAGCTTCTTCCTTGATTTTATTCAGTGTTTCTCCTTCCCAGAAGGGATCAGCAAACACATGCTATTCAAATTCCCCCTGAAGACCTCGATGGGAAGATGTACAAAGTGGATGCTTCAAAAGGGTTAAAAAGCCATGAAATTACAGAACAGTGTTAAAGCTGATCCTGCAGAGTAAAACAAAGCAGGACACATACGGTTTCATTATTAACAAAATTTTCACTTCGATTTTTAAAAATAAATCTGCAAGCTCTCCCAGTTTGAAAACTTGTGGGCAAAAACGGAGAGAATAAAAGCACACGGTAAATCTACATCCAGAATTCAGGACTGCATCGGAGGGTTTTTCATTACTTTCATGACATTATGTAAGTGACAAGGGTAGGAAATGCAGTAAAAAGTAATGGGGAAAAGTGGAGAGGGTTATGAATCCTAGCAGCTTAAACTTTACAGTTAAAGAAATTGAGGACCAAAGAGTTACATACCTGAATTCAACCAGCTACTAAGTGGCAGCTGAGCTGAGACAAACTCAGACCTCCAGACCTTGAGGTGTAACAGTAACAGCACTCAGCATTAACACCAACATCTAGGTTACCGTACTGACTTAGAAGATAAAGTGCAGGGAACACAAAGGGTGAATAATACACCCCTTCCATCCCTCCGTTCACCTTCAGTCTGCCTTGCTTTATAACTTGAGAAACACTGAATGCCTCCTCTACCACATATTAAACTCTTTAAAACCAGATACCATATCTTCTTATAGCTTTAGCACCTAGCGTGGGGCCTGGTACATAGCAAGTGCTCAAGAAATATGTGTTCCAATCAAGGGATTAATGGGAAGGGGGCAGCAGCTGAATGATACTTTTAAATGAGATGTTCTAAAACATGAGCCTGTGACAGATCCTCACGAGTGAAAATGGAAGAACGCTTTCACTGTAAGCTGTAAAGTAGTAACTAGGTCGTTTTAACTTCAACTATACAACCCAATTTCCAAAACCGAGGTGATGTGGTCTAGTAAGTAAGCTTCAGGTTCTCCACAATAAGAGTGGGGAAGGGCAAAACGATGGTGTGCGGGCCACATGGTGGAAGCAAGGACTTGGCAGAACTATCAAGCGTCCATCCAGGGTAAAGGGCTGATTCCCTTCCCATCTGGGTAATGAGGTTGGCCCAGAGCCCTCCCAGGCATACTCAAAACCACAGATAACACATCTCAGTTTAAAGTTTCCTCCAAGCAAGCGCATAGGGAACAAGAGGAATACAAAATAGAGTCTGTTTCACCTGCAATCTGAAGGAACTTAATGTGTTTGGTGCCTACCAGGGCCAATGCTCCGAGCTTGACCTATCTAATCGTATTTTATTTTCATGACAAGCCTGTGGGGAGGAAACTGAGGTGCAGAAAAGTTAAGTAACTTGTCTAGTAGGGGTTGGTGCTAGAAATCAAGCCAGAGGCCAACTCCAGAATCAAAGCTCTCACCACTGCACTGTGTCCCTCTGAAGTCACCCAGCTGTCTAAGGAGAGGTACCATTAGTAGGCGACTAGGCAACAAGAACCTTTAACGACTACAACAATCGGTTCCCGAATAAATGTCCCCACCTCTGAGTCTCTGCACATTGCCCTGAGGATTACCAGAGGGAGGGAGAAAAGGTCGAAAAAATGATGAGCCATGAAGCAAGCCTGGTTGGAACCAGATCATTTTTTAGAAATAAAACTTTTTTTTTCTCAGACACACCCCAAAAGGGACACCACTGGCAGAGCCTAACTTAACCTGGGATCACCCATTTTAGGGAACGACCAAACAAGATTATTGCCACAAACTGTTAGGTGTCCAGGCCTTCCCCAGTGGCATGCCTGGCACCTTCTGTGCACAGGGAGCCCCGAGCCGGGACTGAGTCAGGCCAGTATTACCTGACAGGCCCTCGAACAGCTGGCAGCGTGCTATGCGTCCTCCAGCCAGAGACATCAGGCGAACGTCTGCTCTGGCCGGGACCTCGCCATTATGAGGCTTAATCTGAAACAGGAACTTAGCTCTATACTATTTAATATATGTAATTAGTTTATTATTGAGCCAGAAAAGATGAGCTTGCTTTAAAACTATGTGAATTTTAAAATATGATGCCTCTGCCTGCCAACTGACAGCATGACCGGGGTGCTTCTGTTTAACCTCAATCAAAAACTCTGGTAGAAAATTGCTCTAAGGCTACATATACATGTGATTTTATTATTTGTCTTCTGGCATTAAAACACGCAGAAACAGAAATCACTGACAATGCAACACATGAAAGGGATGAATGTGGAGGTGCTGAGTGGGTGGTGGAACAGCCTCAGAGTTTGACATCTGAAATCCAGGAAAAGTGCTTTTTTCTGTTCTTAGTTTGCAATCCCTTCCTTCAGATGAAATTCACTGGCTTTAGCATCACACATACAAACACAACTGTTTCCAGCTCTTCTGATGTTATGGCTCAGAAAAAATGTTCTTTTTTGTCTTGTTATTTCAAGAGCAACTCATTTCTTTTTGGTAGCTCTAAAATATATGCCAATGTGTGGGCACAGTCATACACGGGCCCACACCCTGGAAAGACTGGGAGGGTTGGAGGCACATTTTTCCGGCTAGGGAAGGAAGAAGTTTGGGCTAGCATTCACAAAACAGGTAAGTGTGTATGCATTTGGAAGTAGGCTATCTCCCAAGTGTCCATGTTAATTATACTAACAGCCATCAAAATCAAGGTGTTAGCAGTGAAAGAAACAAAGAAAGTAAATGCCACGTAACTGAGTATCTCATGTTGGCTACTGCAAACAAAACGACTGATAGACTTTCTCTTTATGGGAATAAAAAATACCCAAGTCAACTCTGCAAAATGACCCAGGCCTACAGAAGCCTCCAGGCCCCCATGAAATTCAGCTACTAAGAAGCCTGCTGAGGAAACTCACCTGAATGTGCAGCAGCATTTCACTCTACTGGTTTTGCAAGATTTCTTCTTGTTTAAAACCACAGGAAGCAAAAGTAGCTGATGACCAATACAGTGATATTGCTAAATGCCAAGTGAACCAGCCATTTATTCCAGGATACTCTTGAGTGCCAGTTACTCACACAGATGAGCACCAGACAGCTCAAAAGTCCACATAACACAATCAAATAAGGAACAGAGAGGACGTTTCCAATGACTAAAGAACCAGACACTCTGTTTTTCTGAAAACAAAGAACAAACAAACAAGAAACTTACACACACATTCATTGAGTCATTCAGACACTAGCACATTTCAATTTATAATTTGGATGATCCCAAATGTGCAAGTTAAAACTAGCACTATTCTCCAAACTATAATGAATGAAGAAGGTTAAAGGTGCATGAGACAAATGGATTTTTCTAAAGGAGGTGACAGGACCGCAGTATTTTAGTACTAATCTGTACCGGGCTCTAATCTGCATTAGGTATGCTGCCAGGTAAGCTCCAAAGCTCTTAAGAGATGGGAAGCACAAGCATCAGTATTGTAACATCTCTCACCCAAAGGGCAAGAATAGTCACACATGAGACTATAGGAGCTGAATATACAGCAGGACCAAGAAATTCCTGTAACTGAGAGTTTTGAGGGATAAAGGAATTTAGGAGACAAATCTTTTAGGCCCTGTTTATGGCTGCAGAATGCTTTTGGAGACAGAAGGGCTTAAGAGGAAGAGATCAAAGTATGGTGGAATTGTGGGTGGGGACAGGGAGCCCACTCCTCAACCAGCAGGGTCACAGTGCTCCAGGACTCAAGGGCCCCCACACACTAGCTGCCAGGGATTCCAAGACCGTTCCGAGGACGTAGGAACCCTGGCTTTATGGCTGCCTCCTTGGTTGAATCTGACTCAGCAGGTTTGGCCCTTAGATTTTCTCCCTCAACTTCTGGAGCCTACGTTTCCAACTCTCTCCCCTTAGCCAGGTTGTTCAGTTGCTAAAATAGGGTGTGTGTGTGTGTGTGTGTGTGTGAGCGCTCAGCACAACAATGCTGAACAAATCACTGTACATAGGGGACCCACTGAAATCAAATCCTTCACACACAGACGAGGAGAGAAAACACACAGGAACAGATGTTGCTAAGCCATTCTCAGGCTCAAAGGTAACTTCCAGTAACACACTTCCAACTCTGAGGCATTATGTGGAACAATATTACCCTATATTAGCTGTTTTTCCAGAAATAAGTTAATCAGGCTCCTTCAAAGAGCCCTGACCTCAGCAGTCTTCCCAAATAAGAAAGACATCTGAGTCCTGATGTTAATCTGTGGTTAGAAAAATAAGTCACGCAAACTTCTTACAAGGTTACCAAATCCAAGTTGGGAGATAATTCTCCAAGGGTCTCCAGTGTTTCTGCACGTTTTGCAAGCAAAGGACTAATGGTCCTCCATCCTGGACTATCTTTCAAGGTTGCTTGGCATCTGCATAGTGAACAGCCTTGAAAGATAGGTGTCTCCCTCTAGAGCAAAGGGCAGATACGCTTTTTTTCCTAATACAAAAGATTAGGACCCCTAAACTCAGGTTTCCTCTCCTGAAACCTGTCACACTCGTGGGACCTGGGGGCAAGGAGAGAACAAATGCGTAATATGCTGCTGTTAGTGCTGCCTGCTGTGACGTGGGAGAAGGAAAAATTCCTTTGCCTTTCACCCAAAAGCTTCATTGCTAGTAAAGGTCAAATCTCAGACCCTTGCACTTCCAGACAGTCTACTGCCACTGGACTTCCCTTAACTGCAAGAGATGAGACTGGGCGAGTCATCGCTACCTAGCTTTTTCCTCTACCTCTACAAAAACGAGAAGGAACACAAGATAATGGGAAAGGAGGAAGATGAGGTCACAAGTAGGAGAGGCAGAGACATTTTGAATGTTCTAACCTGGCTCTGATGAAGACCCATAAGGCTTTGTGAAAACAAACCATTCATAAAAGGTGGTGGCAGGGTGGCAGAAGAGCTCCCTGACGCAGTCACTTTGCAGTGTTTCATCTGAGTCAGTCACCACCTCTTTCAGCTGTTGCTCAGTGTTGTGCTTTGCTTGTGAAGAGCAGAGCTGAGTGAACTGTGCGTGTAGGTTTGTCTCTTCTTGCCTTTCCCGCCTACCAGACACAAGAGCACTCCACATTACGTCCACCCTCTCCATCTCCCTGCCCGTTGTGCAGTAGGCCTCTCTATAACATTTGTTGTCTTTCCACAGGATCCAGACCTCTGCTATGGAACCCTGGGCCATTCTCAGGGATGACCTCTCCTTGGTTCCCTTGACTTGCCAATGGGCTACCCCAAATTTAACCCTGGTACAAATGCTTTCAAGGTCTTCCTCCTTGCCAGGAGTTCATAAAGACAGCACTTGGTGATTCTGTTGCTGTCCTGTGTGAAAAGCCAGGATTCCCTCCATTTTAGCTCTCCCCCACACACACTGTCTTCATTCCTCTGGCAGTATTTAGTGGCATCATTCCTCTGGCAGTATTTAGTGGCATCAGACCTTCAAAAATGAAGACGGACCAGGCGGTTCCCATGAACCAAGAGCAAACACATGCATGTACACATTTATAGACTCTCCAAGTTCCCAAAAGGAGAGAATTAATTTTCTAGCTCACAAAATATGAACCAGCAGACTCTACTATGAAATATAAAAACCTTACAAGATTTCACGCTCTATACTTTCTAACCAGCAGACTCTACTATGAAATATAAAAACCTTACAAGATTTCACGCTCTATACTTTCTAACCAGCAGACTCTACTATGAAATACAAAAACCTTACAAGATTTCACGCTCTGTACTTTCTAAGTACCAGCCAGACGTGTTCTTAGGTACATAGGAAATTGGTATTTTCTTCTCCCTCCCTTTGCCTCTTGGATAACCTACCTCCATTCTTGGCGAAAAGAGGCATGTATTTACTATACTGTTCACATGCACCTACAGGCCCCGCGCTTCTGGAATGGCACTGGATTGCTGCCACATGGCCAAATGCTGTGCTCTTTGAGAAATAATGATCAATTAGCGTGCTATAAAACAGGCCGGCTGTTCTACTCTGCACACGCTGTGTGGTATTCTGGCCCCCACACACAGCAATCTTTCTTTGGTTCTCTTCACATCAGTCAGGAGCTTACATTAATGTGCTCTGATGCTATTTGTGGACATACCTGGAACAGAATGCAGGCATCCACGAGTGAATCAGTCAACTCACTCGAATGGTAGGCGCTCCAGATACTAATATTTTATGGTGACCCCAGTCTGGGCTGGGTGGCAAAGGCTGTATGAAAAAGGAATGATTAGCAATAATCTGCAAGCAATCAATTTTTAAGGCTTTAGTCTAGGGTAGCTGCCAAAAACCTCGGCAAAAGCCATCATTTAAAAAACACCATGTCAAGTGACAGTGAGGTATTCTTACTACATTAAATAGGTTCTACTTTGTCTATCTAAACTTATAAATAGAAAAAAAATAGTGTAAAAATAGAAAAAATAAACATTTAAAATGTAGATACTACTTGGGCATTAAAAATGTCCTATGGCTCTTTGTCTCTCCTGACAGCTCTTTTACGTGGTACTATGTTTGGTAATGATTATTAAAATATTTCTAGGGGAGAAAAAGTGCATAAAATTATGAAGAAATCACAAGTTCACATAAGAAGAAGAGGGAAGCATTAAATAGTAAAATAAAGCACAATTACATCTCTTTTTGTATGTTGACGGTGCCTGACACATGGAAGACTCTCAATACATTTTCCTGAGAGGATAAATGACACTCCCCACCTTATTTTCTCTTTGGAACTAAACTATGCTGAATGAGGTTAGCGTCTGTAATTCAGTCCAGGAAGTCTAGCATAAAGAGGCAGACACTCTCCGTTCCCAGGTTCTCCATCTCCAAGGAAATCTACCTTTTGCACTGAAAAGTCACGCTAAATAAAGTATCAGATGTAAATAAATTAAGTTGTCTGCCTTGAACTTCTAAAGCACCTGAAAGGCCAAAGTGTGGATTTTATTAATCAGGAAACACACTCATGCTTCATGTGGACTACACAATTTATAACTGAAGAAAGTATTAAGCGGGTAAAAACTTAAAAAAAAAATAGTAGCCCTGGCCAGGTAGCTTAGTTGGTTGGAGCATGGTCCAGTCCACCAAAAGGTTGTGGGTTCGATTCCCAGTCAGGGCCTGGACTGCAGGTTTAATTCCTGGTAGGGACCCATAAAGAAGGCAACCGATTGATGTTTTCCTCTCACACTGATGTTCCTTTCTGTGTGTCCCTTCCTCTCTCTCTCAAAGAAAATTCAGTAAACATACCCTTGGGTGAGGATTAAAAAAAAAACAAAAAACAAAACCTACTGATACTAAAATTGAACATAACCTATAACTTAGTGCTACTCCATTGTCCTCCTCTTCCTTATTAACACAATGTTGACTTTTAGCTTGGCACATAGCAGCCCAGAAAGTAAGTAAGCGGCCTTCCTTGAAGAGGTGGTCACGTGACTTAGTTCTGGCCAAGAACATGTAAGTGAAGGAATTCCATGAACTCTCGGGAAGACTGTTTAAAGGCAGCTGCAAGATGCGAGTCCCTTCGTTCTGCTTTCTTCTTCCCGCTGGCCTACGTCGAGATAGATGGGCCATGAAGACAAAACTGCCTGCTAAGGCAAGGAAGGACCCCCTCCAGAGCCTTCAGGGGGAGCACAAGCCCACCAACCTTGTAATTTTGGATGTCTAGCCTCCAGGACAGTAAGTTTGTATTAAAAAACAAACAAACAAACAAACCCACTACCAGCTATGGTGGGGCAGATTATAGGAGACGGATCCTCAATCACTCCTTCAAGTGGCCGTATCAGGCACGGACTTCTTTTACATGAAAATAATTCATAAATTTGGGCTTTCTGTGGTATGTGGCCTAACCTAATCTGAACTGATAGACTCACCAACTCTATTTTTAGTAATTAATCTTATTGACACACTCTCTCAACTTTTGCACATATGAGAGTGTAACAAAATACCACTGACTACAAAATTTCAAATATTAATAATGGTAATTATAGTTTTCTAATCACATCAAGTAAATAGTGAAAGAGAAACATCTGGCAAGGAAGGCCCTTCTGCGCCTGTCTCCCATCCACCTTGATGCCTGTGTCACCAGGCCCTGCGAAAGTGCCCCTCACGGAACGACTGCCTGCCCTGGGCACTGCCCGTGTCACAGGCTCGCAGGGTGCACAGCGATCCTCCTGGCCCCCAGGTTTTAGAAGTTCTGATGCAGAGGCCACTAAGGACAGGGACTCAGGAGGTTTGCAAGCACATCTGTGAAGAGGCTGTGTTCTACTGAGGCTTTTAACACTCCGTCTTTTGAGTCAACCTGGATTTCAAGAGAAAGAGCACTTCCGGGGATTCGCGTGAGATATAAAGGAAATTGTAGGAAAGATGGCTTGGAGATACACGTGGTCTTTCCCAGGAATTAATTTTATGGTACAGGGTACAATATACAGCTATTTCTACCAATTGTGGGAATTATGCCTGAGCCACTGGCTTAGCAGTAATTTGCACAAAACTATCAGAAATAACATCAACAGCCAATGAATAAAGAATGTCTAGAACACCCAAGTGACATAACCTGGACAAAGGCTTACTTACGCTCTTCTAACTGTGAAGCAATGGGAAGTGAGGGGAAAGTAAGAGAGACGTAATGACATACTGGTCTCTACTCAAGCCCAGAGCATCAAATCCAAAAAATAAATATGCTGCCCAGTAAGAAAACCGACAGTGTCACATCTGGACACTGTGGGATAGCATCCAGTAAGAGTATTTTTACAAAGTTCCACACTCCCACTGAATCAAATTGTGGACAGTTATCCTTCCCTAAAATGAGTTTCCAGCAATCAGGAAATGAGTAAACCAAGAACTGTCATCAAGCTACTCCAACACTCTAAAAAATTAATGCCATACAAGAATAAAAAGTTTATTGTATTAAGATACTATATAATGGTCTCCATTTTTCATGTCCACAGGCTAGATACTAAAAACTCTGTCTATGAAGGCCTTGTGGACAGGGCAAGATGATGTATGTTTAACTATGCTGCCTAACTGTCGACAGTTAAGAGTGAGCATGCTGTGGAGAAAGCCCTGCACATCCCTAATTAGGAAAGTACTTGCTGGGTTGTAGTCATTGACTGTTGGTGAGAACAGGGCCACCACTCCCAGGAGAAGAAGAAAAAGTGGGCAACTGATTCAGAGGAAAGGTGGTTACTTAGTAACTGATATCTTACATACATTTTACTGACCTAAACTGGTGTGGAATAAAAAGGGCTTATTTCAGAGTTTAAACTGTCCCTTTTGACTTCCTGATATGCTATGAAGTCCACCCCAAACACTTCATAAATAAATCTATGCAGTCTGGGACCGGAAAGGACCCCAAGGGCACCAGCCCCTGCTAGGGGTGAGCCTGCCCGGCCAGGACAGCCAACTCTTTTGGTCTCTCCCATGAATCCCCCAGCACACAGACTAGCATCCCAAGAAACTCTTTTTCATTAAATTACATCCACACTACAGGAAACTTTAAAAAAAGAAAAAATGCTTCAAACCACAAAAAACATTTTATGGACTAAGTAGCTTTTTTGGAAAGTGATTTTAGTTGATTAACATTTTGTCCTTAGGTATAAATTTCCTACATCAAGTCCCAATTTCCTTTTGCTTAGGGGTTTAAGCAAACCACCCGAGATGCTACTAATGATGAAATGTGATTAAATAATTCAAAGATATCATAAGGAAACTAAAATCAACTAAAACAATTCTATCATACCGAAATACTGAGTTTTTGTCTCTAACCCATAAGAACATGGTAGGGCCGAACAGATATTCGCTGAATAAATGTGTGAGTGAATGGGATCCATTAACTTTGTAGAAAAACCCAACATGATGAGGTAAAATCATTCAAACCAATAGAAAGGCTGTTGGAAGGCATCATGAACTGTATGATTAATAACCCAAATTTCATTATCTACTAATTGTAGATATGAAATTCTGATTAAAAAAAACAAACTGATCAAATGTCCGTAACATACTATATAATAGATGCTATAAAGTTCACATAGTTGAAAATAAAGTTTTTTTTAAACATCAGGATAAATGGAACTACAGCCACAAGAAATACTGACATTTTTGTTACTGATGAAGCGTATCTCTCAGAAATTATTTAACATGGGCTTAGTGTCCATAAAAATACAGTAGGCTGCCTTTAAAGCATTCAGTGTGGCCACAGACAGAGGCCCGCCTGGCGGGGGAGGAGAGGCATCCCCACGTCAATCCAGCCTGTCTGTAAGCATTGCTGCCCAGTGACGACACCTGAAAAACTCTAACGCCTCCCGTGCTACAGCAAGGCTTCCCCAGACTCGCACGTGCTTCCAAGCCTCAGCCCTGCTCACTCTCACACCACCCCCCCCACCTTTCTTCTCCAGTGAAATAACCTGCTTGCTTCCTTCCAAAAGTCTCCGGGAGCACAGTCTCTCTTCCTCCAACCCTTCTTTCAAATTCCAACTTGAGACTCACTACCTGCAGCAAGACTAGCTCCACCCCTATCTATCACTGCTGTGCACCTTTGCATCCAAAGGCAGGCACCCCATGTTGAAAACCAGAACTGTCTTACGTTGGGTGCTTTGCAGTTGTATGCTTCTCTGTTTGATGTTGCCATTTCAAGGAGACTAAGCTCTGAGACCAAGGAGTAAGTTTCCTTCTCTTTCTGCACCTCGCAGTGAACGGCACAGTTTGGTGCATGCAGCGTGGTGTTCAATAAATATTTATGCTAAGGACTGAGACCACAATGTATTGACCATCCAGGTACTGTCCTCTTAAAATTGATGTGTACTTTTCAGGGAGAGTTAGTCCACACTTAATTTAGTCAAATTAAATAAAAAAGAAGGTACAGTACTTGCAGTAGCCATATTTGTGTGTTCATTGGGGGGGGGGGGGGGCGGGGATTTGGAGGAAGGTGCGCAGGGAGTGTTAAGCTCAACCTGAGAGCAAACGAGAGCAAACTCAAACATTCCTGATGGAGGTCCAGCTCCACTTGCTCCTTTCTGAAGGGCCTCACATTGCTGTCAGCTGGGGTCACTGCACCACATTTAAGCAGGTTTTTTTTTTTGTTGTTATAACTCCAAAGTAATCTTTTTTTTTTTAAAGATTTTATTTATTTATTTATTTATCTTTAGAGGGGAAGGAGAGAGGGAGAGAAACATCAATGTATGATTGCCTTTTGTGCGTCCCCTGCTGGGAGTTGGCCTGCAGGGAACTGGACTACAACCCAGGCATGTGCCCTGACTGGGAATCAAACCGAGATCGTGTGGTTTGCAGGCCCGCGCTCAATCCACTGAGCTACACCAGCCAGGGCTTAAGCAGGGTTTTTTGTTCCAGGGCCTGCCTTCTAAGAGCAGTATACACAAAATAAAATGTCTCATCTGCCTTTCTCTTATTTTAGTCCAAGTCACTTGTGACGAACACGCTGAGCTTTCACTTACAACACCATATACTTCATGAAATTGGAGAGGCAAAATTTTGGAAAAAGTCAAAAAAGCTAATGCTTGAATGAACAGTGTAGCTACAGTTCCCTTTCCCTTCCCTGCACCCTCTCCCCCCACCCCGGCCCCCCGTGAGGAGATTAAGCTTTGCATGTGAAAGGAAGCAGGATCTGAGCCTCGGCTGCCCGGAGAGGTGGGATCTGAAGGACACCTTATCCCCTCTCAGGTCAGAGGTGCAGGCTGGTGCTGGCTCCAGGTGTTCCCCTGAGAGAAAGAACAGGTCCTGAGGTCGCCTCTCCTCCCGGTCATTAATACAGCAGGCCTCCCGTCACAGACCTGGATGTCGGCACAGCCTCCTTCCCCCGGTTCAGACAGTGGGGACACAGCAGTGGGCGAGGACTGTGGAAACGAACACCCTGGACTTGTCAGCCTGGACAAGGGGCCATTTTTTTGGCCCTTTTCCTACTGTCGACGGGAATAACTTTAGGATGAGAGAAGTTATCGTATTTCTTTTTGCTGTGTATAATACACACGCACGTTTCTGTGTGCATTACACACAGATTATATCCGTGGCATGTGATCATTATGCCCATGCAGAATGTGTATCTTTATTTTTCCCTCAAAAATTTGGAAAAAAAGGTGTGCATCATACGTGGCAAAATACAGTACCACCCACCTTTTCTAAATACACCAGACCTTTAATCTGAAGAAGTAAAAATCACCTCTAACAGCAGTAATGTGTATACCTTGCTGAGCTGGCTCTCACTGCTCCTCATCCCGACCACACGGACCTATTAGATTATAGGCCCAAAGCTAAGAACCCGAGCTCCACAACAGAGCCCCACAACACCGGGGTGGTGAAGAAACCTGCTGTCTTCCAGGTCAGGGCAGCAGGACTGGCTGGAAATCACAGCCGGTGTTCCAGGAGTTCCTTATTTTTGACACCACCTGAACAGAATCCCAAAAGGTCACGGCTGGAGGGGCCTTCAGACAGCGCCTCGCCCTAAGGCGTCATCCCAGATGGAACACCAGTGTTCCGAGAACTGACCTGACCTGCACAGAGTCACGTGCTCTTAGTTAAGTGCGGGCAGGGCCTGTGCCCAGGTGTCCTGGCTCTGACACGGAGGCTTGCTCCTTCCCCTACACCAGTGGTTTTCCAATCTTATCTTCAGCAATACAATCTTTTTCACAAATTCATTTTCCCCAAAACAATGAAATTTCCCACAAGCCCAACCTTCCTCAGGGACTTGCAGCCCCTCTGAAGATCTCTGGCGTCCCTCAGGAGAGTCTGTGAAAACTACTGCTGTACACCACACACCATAAAATGCCCTAAGGATGTGTGTGTTGGAAGAAGGGTTAAATACAAGCAAGCATAAAATATTACTGAAATGTGGAAACCAGGGTAAAAGTTGCTCATCTCAATCACCCTACTTTAACCATTGGTGAAAGTTTGATATATTTTCATTTTTTCCCCTAAGAATAGTTGTTTTACAAATTTGAAAACAATTTTGTCTTGTTTTACTGAATTGCATTGGGCATTTTTTCTTAACAAATTAAAATTTTACTAACACTCATGAGGATTTCAGGATGTTCTTTTTGATAAATGGCTACCTTTAGAAATATGTCAGAAAACTTGGACATTATAATCATTCAGCCTAAGTGAGGGAGGAAATACTTTAATACAGACACCAAAAATCTACTGACGAGGAGACAGAAAAGACCAGGATAAGAGGAAAGGACATACTTCGACTTCCACGTGAGGAGAAAATTTCAGGGGATACACAGATTGCCTGTGTCTTGCTCACCCCCAACTGGGGACCTGGCCTGCAACTCAGGCATGTGGTCTGACTGGGCATTGAACCAGGGACCTCTCCATTTGCAGGCTGGCACACTTGGTCCACTGAGCCACAGACACCAGGGCTAATTTCAGGGGAAGAAATGCTAAGAAAATTCTTGGTCCCTAACCTGTGTGGCTCAATTGGTTGCGTGCCATCTGGCAAAGTGAAAGGTCTCCGGTTCAATTCCCGGTCAGGGCACATCCCTGTGTTGCAAGTTCGATCCCCACAACACGGTTCAGCGCAACAGAACCGTGCCTGGCGCCCAGAATGCCCTCACTCTGCAGAAATCTGGACCTCCCCCTTCATTCCCGCATGTCAGTCAGACTTTGATCCATTCACAGGGCTGCTCATTTAGAACAGTGTGATTTAAATCAAGCAGTTCAATGTGACTGCCTGGGAGGAAGCTGCAGAGCTTCCCTTGGCCTGGGGTCCTGTAACTTCTCAAATTCTCCCAGGAACATGAAGTTAGTCCTTCCCAGGAACAGTGCTCTGGTGGGTGGCTGCCTGTGTGGGTGGTCTTTACCTCCCGTGGCTTTTCACCTGCCACACACCAAAGGAAGGTCCCTTTCAAGTGGTGGGTTCACTTCAATCCTCATCCTCACAGACTTCAGAACACGCCCTTGGAGATCTCCACCCCTACTTAAGGGAGTAGGCCATTTTCCAGGGAGCCCGGTGTTGAAGCTCTGGTGTTGAAGCTCTGGTCGGGTCTCCTAGGCTCCTCCTTCCTAAAACTCTAGGATACCAGCACACCAGTGTTAAAAGTAGAGTTTCTGAGATGCTCAGTCTCCTGCCGCATATAGCCCTTCCCCAGCTCCATGTGGGCTCAACACAGGGTTTGCTCTATAAGCAGAATATTTAACCCGTAAGGCACATGGGGTTTATCCTTTCCCTGTGTTAAATGAGTTCTCTTGAGCACAGGAAACAATGATCTCCTATTGAGAGGTTTAGTGAAAAAATAAAAATACCAAAGACATTAATATCTCACATCTGTATTCCCCAAGACATCGAGTTAATGTTTTACATGTGCATACTGCAGATGCTCCCTACCCCCCGTATCTATAAATATACTAGTCACACACAGAATGGGATAGGATTACTCCCATCTCCGAGTCTTCCTCCCCAGAAAGAGTAGGTAGGCGAGGCACAGAGGTGCCAGTCATGTTTGGAAGGAGGCCATGAACCAGGACTCAGAACAATCTGTCTTCTCACTCCCCAAACCAAGGGCTTGCCTTCCTAGGCTGACAAGATTACCACACCAACAGCTAATCAGGAGTAGAAATAGCTTTCTTTTTTGTCTGAGAAGTCTTTATCGAGAGAACCAGTTACTAAATTATATACAAAAGCCGTACTTTTAAAAAAGCTCTTTTTCTTGTTGTCTGTAAACACGCAAGTCATTCTAACTCACTCATCCCCCATGACTTAGCCCAAACCTTCTGATGAGGCAACAGGTCAGCATGTTCCAGAAAACACTGCCATAGCTAACTGCTTTTAATTCTGACCCCCTTACCTCCATTCTACTGACCCATAGTGGCTTCTCTCCTATGAGAGAGGGGGCTTCTGACCCAACCCCACGAGGGCCCACATTTGGTCACCCCTGCTGCAACCTGGACACCAGGATGTGCGTCTCGAACGGGGCAGGCGGGGAGAGAGGGAGGCACCTCTCCCCGATCCTGCAGCTTGGCTCCCGACATGTCTACGAACTCTTCTTGCTCCAGAATCAGAGCACTTTATTGTTCATTTTACTGTGATATATTTTAAGGAGACAAAAATAAATTACATGGAAGATAACAAACACCTGCATACCCACTGCTCAATTTTAGCAAATCTTAGTATTTTGCCATATTTGCTTCAAATAGCTTTCTTTGAAAGAAAGAAAACATTACAGACACAGGTAAAATACCCTATGTATCCTCTGTTTATTCCACTTCTCTTCCACCCTCCTCATGGGTAACCACTGTGCTAAAGTTAGTATTTATTATTCCTGTAAAATTTTTTACTACATGAGTACATATACATAAACAATATATAATAATCTTTGAATGCTTTAAAATTATATAAATGGTACCACACTGTCTATAATGAAGCAACTTGCTTTTTCTGCTAAATTTTTATAAAACTTTCTTAGAGTTTCAAACATATGCAAAAGTTGAGTGTTATTATAAATCCCCACGAACTCATCATCCGGCCTCAGGACCAGTCTTATTGTATCCATACACAGATTACGTCTGTCCGCTACCATGCATCTCCCTACAGACCCCCAATCACTCTGAGACAAATTCCATGCATGCAAAACTTCTAGAGGTCTAGTTTCTACTGAGCTGTCTGCCAAGGCAGAAGGGGAAAAAAGCAAAAACACGACCTGGCTTCAGCCACCCTAGGCATGAATTACAGCTCAAATCATTAGCAAATGGATCCAACGGGGCAGAAAGATATGCCAGCGTTGGTCGGGGCCCCGTAGTGGAAGCATGGCACTGTCCTTTCCAAGTGGCTTTGAGGCAGGTAAGAGGTCACGGCTGAACTTTCCCACTGCCCACTACCTTCAACCCCAGCTCAGTCTTATCTCTGAATACCTGAACTGCTGAGCAGAATATCCTCCAGAGGAAGACAAAATCCCATCCTCACTTTCCTTCACATACTCCGTACATGAACTGCATCTCTCAATAAATTTACACATACATAACAATGGTAGTTGCTAATGTTTACGAAGAGCTTTCTTTAAGCCAGGTTTTTTTCCCCCCACTAACTTTAACAAAATTTAACAAATGAGGAAACTGTGTGTCACATAGCTAGTAAGTGGAACCACATTATTAAACATAAGTGGACCAGTCCCAAGGCTCACATACAACACACAACAACCCACACTGCCTCCTTAGCAAAAGGACCAGTTCCCAGGGGAACACAAAGCCCCATACTTGTTGAATGCTTGGAGGCAATCAAAACTGTACTAGCAAGTCATGTGATAGAAATCGACGGAGTAAGTGAGCCGGACTGAAGGCTGTGTGTGGACTGCTCTGGGCAGTTAGTTCTTAGCTCTATGCCATTCAACTTTCCCTCGTAAGAGCTCACAAATTGACTTCTGTGTAAGAAAAGTAAAAAACAGTACAAAGGTAGACAAAAGCCATTCATTCACTAGTCCAACTACCCCTTCAACTTTACCCTCAATGGCCACTTCTAGCAGGGAACCAGAAAGGGTAGATCCTGCTCTTAGTGCCCCCAACACGTGACCTTCTTTTATCTTGAGAATGTGTCATCACAGCATCAAAGGGCTCATTGTATTGCATGCACAAAGGGGGGAAGCACTGTAATGACCTAACTATTTGACCTTCTTCATGCAGTAAATGCATCAAAGCTTGGTCCATAACAATTTTTTGTCATTTATAATAGAAGCTGGATTTTAAGAAAGAAATGACATTTTTCTTTTAAGAACAAAATCCAGAATTTTTCTCAGCAGCTTTTTAGGCTGTATATCTTAAATGTTGTGTTCTTCATAAATACAACACAACTTTAAAAAAATCAGCAGATAAGATAAATCCTTCTATTTGCCAATTCGGGCCCCCCATGCAGTCTCCCCACTCCCCAACCCCCTAGTGTCTGAGTCAAAGTCCCTCATCCAAGGTGGTTTTCTCACTGTGAATATACTACTTACTTGCAATTTCCAAATAAGAGTTAACACTACTGCCCAACACTTCAGTGTATTTATCCAGTCAGTATTTATTGAGCAGAGCAACCAGCACTGTGTTAACTGTTGAAACACAATAGTGAACAAGATACTCCTCAGAGAGCCTTTTATTTTGCATAGACAGAGGAATTTCCTCTTTTGTTGAAGTTCTTGAATTATGAAGCTTCAATTGGGAGGACATTTTTTAAATATTTTATTCATTTATCTTTAGAGGGGAAGGGAAGGAGAGAGGAAGAGAAACATCAATGTATGGTTGCTTCTTGTGCATCCCCTGTTGGGAAGTGGCCCCTGCCGGGAACTAGCCTGCAACCCAGGCATGTGCCCTGACTGGGAATCGAACCGTGATTGTCTGGTTCACAGGCCTGCGCTCAATCCACTGAGCTACACCAGCCAGGGCTTTGGGAGGACATCTTCTAGCTGAAATTTTATTTCCTCCTGGGAATACAAAATTTACATGTAAAAAACTATAATATGGCAACATTATTTCAACATTTTTAAAAATAGTTTTATTGTGGCCACATGAACAGTTTTAGTTCCAGCTTTATTCTTGATAAAGTATAAACTTCTCCATAACATGCCTCCAAAAGAAAGGAAAGAAGGAAAAAAAATGCTCAGGTGTCCCCTAGGCAGCTGGGGCCCTCACACTGTCCTCCGTTCCGGTGCTCCCACTTTACGTGGGTCAGGCAGGAGCAGAAGGAGAACCGGAGCCAGTTGACACCAGTGAATTGCCAGTTCAAACGTGGTGCCAGCATTCTCTTTTACCATGAACTGCACTTGCCTCTTGTGTGTCTCACTGACTAGATATGGGAAGTTACAGGAATGTCTGCGGGTCCTCTCCTGACCCAGGTCCACTACAGAAGGCATTTAAACCAATGTCACAGTACCTCAAACAACACAATGCACAGTGGGCTATTAGCATAGAGAGAAAAGGCACTCAAGAAAGAATTACACGGAATATAACTGGTTGAGGAAAAGCACAGCTGCTTTTGCACAGGAGAAAGCACTACATTTCTATTAACTTTTTTTGAGTGCTAAAATTTCAAAGGCTTCCAATCTCTCCTGATACCAGCTATTTACTGACTGGCTAACTCTTGACCTCCTGAGCCCTGGCAACACATCACTGATCCTCTGCTGCTGGTCACAGTCGGCAGCCAAAACAAATTTAAGGCAGCTGGGCCTATGCTATGTTCCTCTCTGGTCCCCAGAGTGCCTAGCATGGTGTCTAAACCAGACTCAGTGTACACTAATAAGAATTTTTGTTTAATTAAATTAAGGAGGCTTTCCTTGGTGTGAAGCAATGTGAAGCAAAACAGCACTGCACAACTCAGAAGGCTGAACCTAAGTCCAATCAAGCCTCCAGAGCTAATTTCTAGTTGGGGAAATTGAGGCGATAGAGGAACAAGGTAATGACACCAGGAGAAAACAGATACATCGAGAATGTGGGACAGTACACAAACAAGGAATCCCAGTTTCTGCAAGTCACCAGCATGAAAAAGAGAGGGGGAGGGGCCTGGAGACGGCTCTGGCTCTTCATTAAAAGAGACAAAACCTCCAAATCCCTGTGTGGACCTTGTCCAGATTCTGATTCTAATAGAACTGTTAAAACAACTCTTTTTTCACACAATTAAAAGATAATTTTTTTACTAAACTGGTCATTAGATGATACCAACAAACCATGGTAATACAGGTGGCATAAAGGCACAGTGGTGTCAGAACACGCCTAAGCTTTCCAAGGAGCACCTGAAATAACAGGCGAAATAACAGGCCCAGGGGTTACTTTAAATTTCTAAAGAAAAAAAAACAAAACAAAAACAAAGGGGTAGATCATGTAAATGAGGCAAAATCTTGATAGCTGCTGAATATATACTCTATTCTTTTGACTGTTCGCCTTTTCTTCATAAGGGGCTCAAACCAATTACTTTTAAAATACGTTATGCATAAACTAAGCACATCTTTCCAACGGTCTCTGGCCCTATTCTCATACTTATCAGTACTGCAGTCTGAGTCAGCAGCATGCTCGCAGACCCTCACACTGCAGACACCGATGGATGGGCACAGGGCAGTACAAGGGGCGAGAACGTCAGCTGTTTGACAGCTGGCAAGAGTCCCCTCAACAGTCAGTACCTGAGGGAAGGTCTGCTCCTGAAAACAACCACAAATGAGACACGTTCGCTTCAGAACGGTGTCATCTGACAAACAAAATCAGCTTTCTTGTCTCATTACCTCTACTAAATATTTTCTGTAAGGACAAAACTTCTACATACTGTCAAATGAGTAATAAAGAGTAACGATGTAAGCAGTATCCACCCTCAGACAGTCTCTTCAGCAGCCCAGGGGCACAGTTCCCACACCAGGAAGGACAGTAATAAATAGTAATAAACTGTCATTCTATATGCAGTATCCATCCTTAGGCACTGCTTCTGCAGCAGACCCCTGGTGTGTTTTCTATACTAGAAAGAACCTGGGACCCTAGAAGCAACTCTGAATGAGAAACGCGGATGAGAACAAAGTGGACGGACGCCGGCAGGGCAAGGGAGCGTCAGAAACTACTGCACTACAGGCACAGGGCCATGCTTCTCATGTGTTCATCACCTGAAGATGCTTGAAGATGAGTCCTACCTTATTCATTAAAAAACCCCACAAACCCTAAGAAAAGCACATAAAAAGTACATTTTTCACCTATTTAATGTCTTCTGTAGGAAAAAAAAAGTGGTTTTTAAAGACTATAAAATAATCATTTAGAGAGTAGAAAAATCCTAGACCATCCTGTCTTTATGTAAATCAACATGTGCTCTCTTTTGCCCTCTTTTTCCCCCACCTCATTCCCAAGAAAATAAAACCCCAAACTGTGTATGGACTGAGGAACTGCTTATGGACCCAAAGTGTACATGACCAAATGCGTGTATAAGTCAGGTCCCTAAAAGGGAGTAATGCCCGATTCATCTGCAGGCAGACAGATAAGACAGACCCATTTTCCTTCCTTACCAGTCTGCATCGTCACTCAGAGCTCACAGACTAAACCCCAGCAATGGGGGACGGTGCTGGTCTTGGTGGCCGATGCTCTAGGTGCCCAGCACATACCATGGGGGTTGGCAAACGTAGGTTTACAGTTTTGTGTACTAAAACAGAGTTTATTCTTGTATTGTTATTTATTCTTGTATTGTCATTTATTCTTGTATTATTTTCCTTATGAACAACTATAAGCCTACTTTTGCCCACCCCTGTATACATTCTAATGAATGTATCCAGAGTCCTAACTACTTCAGTCTTCTGTGTTCTCAAAATCAGAAGCACACAAAAAACTTGATGTCTATGATGATAAACTAAGTTCCACAGATTTAGTTTAAGAAAGCAGTATGCTTTCATATACTTCAAAAAGACTGCTGTCTGAAAGAAATGGACTTGGGCACTTATATATGCCTAAAAACCCCAACAAACCTCTACCCAATAGGAGGACTAAAGGATCCTAAAATTCATGATTATTTTATGCATTCTAATCAATTAATTAACAGACACGGCCTTTTTGTAATGGCTCACTGAGAAGGAGGACAATGATCCTTGGAGACAGTGGGCGAGAAAAAAGGAAGAAAGGGTAGCAGAGCTTGAGAAAGTCCAACAGACCTTTTTCACCTTCTTTTTTAAAGTGAAACAAGTCCTACAGTTAGTTACAGAGAAGTGCTCTAACTCAGAGAAAGGAGGTGGAAATGTACAACTAGGTGAGCCAAAGACAGGTCTTAGTCACAAGACCAGGAGAGGTTGACCATTAAAAGACACACAAAGCTGCCTTCTACTGCTCCCTCTCCACTCGAAAGCACAAAAAGTTCAGGCATTCCCATCAGACACACAAATGCCCAAGCACTCCCCAGATCAACCAGGTCCCGAACGTCACTCTGGACACCCAAAATGTGTGTGTCATTACCTTCAAATTCCCTTGAAAGCCATTTGACACACCCAAATGTGTGCCACTCTGGACACCTCAAATTCTCTTGGTGTCATTACCTTCAAATTCCCTTGAAAGCCTCACAGCCACAAAGGCATACCCAGGACACTGTCTCCCTCAAATCAAAAGCATCCCCTCCTCCACCCCCAATTCATCCACAGTGACCCTTTCGTCTCGCCTGGTCCCTGGCCACCCCTACCTAATACCCTCCCTGTCTTCTCTGGGTTGTTCCCTGTTCTCTATTTTCGCCATTCTGCCCCCTTTCTCCCTTCTTCCAACATGCTCTTCCTTCTTTTTCCTCTTGTCCCCTCCCCTTCAGTCCTTTCTCACCCTTTGTATGACAATGATTCCTACTCCCCTTGCCCAAATTTCATTGGGTACCTACCCCTCCTCACCTGTCCACTCTGTACCTGTAAGCGGGTTTCCCTGAAGCCACCTGTCATGTGTGACCAAACCAGAGGAAGCGCTCTTCCCTGAGAAAGGGCCAACATAAAGTTTAAATCAAATAATATTTTAAAATTTACCATGTTAAAAAATTTTAAATGTCTTCCAGGATGACTCAGAAGTAGTAAGAAGGTCCCCAAAGCTTAAGGTGGGCTTGTCCTATTTCAGGGCAAGAAGTACAGAATCTGTATCATCAGGCAAATGTATCTAAATCAATCTCCTGGCCTGTGTTTCTAATCTTTTTATCATGGGCTCACAGTTAAGGCCACAGGGATTTACGGATGAAAAAAATCTCTTTTCACGGGCTTATTATCTAAATTCCTATCAAAGGTGCTTAAAGATAAGTGCTACTTTGGTCATAAAAAAGCCTGAGAAAAGTACATAAAGAGCAGATACCTCACTTATTTAATGTCTTCTGTGGGGGGCGGGGGAGTGGTCTTTTTAGGATTATAGAATAATACTGCTGAAAGAGAGGTTTCACCTTGAAGGAAAAAAATATTACGAACTAAAGCTTTTATCTCCTCCTAATCCCCTCTGAAAAGGTGGAGTTGAACACTTGCTTATAACATCATCATCCTCTGACTTCATGAAGCCATCAAAGTACAACACGCTGGAGAAGACAGTAAGAGGAGCGAAATAAGCAAAAACCTCCCTCCAAAAAGAAATCTCTCCCTCCCGGCAGCCCTCCACCTGACTGCCCTTCCTATAGAACTGAACTCGGGAAGGCCTTATCCGGAAGGCCCTTCGCTATCTACAAGGCAACTTTCTCTCTCCCCCTTAAGAGTGCTGCCCGCTTCCTCTCCTACCCTCTTCACACTTGATTGTTGCTGGTGATTACTACCATTACCACCACGAACAGTGATAGATAAGTTTTAATTTACTTTTTGCTGGGAACTTGATTTGCTGGGAACTTTTTGCTGGGAACTTGATTCCAATTGTGGAATCCTCAATTGGTATGTACCTGTGAATAATAGGGGTGCTTGCTCAAGGTTCTCAGTGGGCAGTCAAGCAGTTCTGATTGAAACCCAGGTCTGTCCTAAGGCCCAAACTCTAAGTTGTGACATGACCTTAAGCAAGAAGGATCCTGCCTGCCTGCATCCCAATTCCAGAAGTTCAAAGGCCCCTAGAGATCAACCAGAAGACCACCAGCACCCACTGTGTAAAAACTTTGTACCCTCCCAAAGTTTCTCCCACCCCTGTCCTTGCCTGCCAGTGCCTAGCAGGGGAGGAGAGCAGTGTCCTCCCCACCCTCCCACAGTTCTGTTCTGCTTCTTCCTAATTACGACGGCTGGTAATGTGGGTTTAAACCCTTTCATCACCAAGGAACCTGCTTAGAACCTGATGAGACTTCTTCCTCCTACTTGTCCCCACTCACGCCCTGGATGAAGCAAATGAGCCCAGAGAATCACACACCAAGCCACACAACTCCATGGTGAAACGCCACTCTCCCTCCCCACCCTCCCAAACCTTCCGGGTGACACCCCCCTCAAAGGACAGCCAAAATGTCCCATGCAACTGTGGATTAGCTGTTAGAATGCCCCTGTCAAACTCATGTATTATCTTTGTTAATAATCCAATATGCAAGCCAGAGATTTCAAGTTCATACAGAGCTACTGGAGGAGGGGAGAAGAGTACATGAAGGTAATTCTGACATTTTTCTTGGCATGGAACAGGCCTGATAATAAACACATATTCTGAATTTTTTAAAATTGATTTTGGATAGAGAGAGGGAAGGAGAGGGAGGGCGAGAGAGAGAGAGAAACATCAATTTGTTGTTCCACTTATGTACAATTCTTGTTACGTGCCCTGACTGAGGATCAAACCCGCAACCTTGGTGTATCGGGACGATGCTCTAACCAACTGAGCTACCCAGCCAAGGCCTGACACATAATTTCTACTAAATAGTAGATTCTCAAACTGAAAGCAAAAATAGATGACTAAAATATGCAATAACTTCCCATATTTCTGTGGAAGGAGAACCAACCAAATTTAGACCAAGGGGCAAGGATCACATAGTAAGAATAAGTTACTGCACACTGAGCAATCGGTCTCCGCCAGGCTCTGTGCTAGATGCTTTACAGGCATTTCACTTCACCTTCACGATCCTGTGCAGTCCTTACCATGAAAAGGAAACTGAGGCTTAGGGACTCTACCTCCAAAGTCATTACAGCACTTCCTGGGGGCCACACTCCACTCTCAGCACTTTGAATGTGCGTCAGTTGACTGATTTAACCCTCACAGCAGCTCCACCAGGTAGGTGAGCAAACAGAGAGGCTGTCATTAAACCACATGCCCCAGGCCGCGCAGCTGATAAGGCAGAGTTTAAACCTGGATACTTAGGCTCCAATGCCTGTGCTCTTAGTCATGAGCTATACTGCAAATATACTCCTGGGGTTTTTATTTGTTTTGTTTTACTTGTACCTATGCATTTACTGCTGCTATTTTTCCAACCAGACTGCAAGCTCCAGGAAGACAGGGACCACTTTTCACACCCCACGCAGCAATCAGTACAGTGAACCAGCTAAGGCAGAGAGTCATCAGTAAATAACTGAGTCTGGTGCAACACGTCGAGGGATCTGCCTGCTGGGAGCATCTTGCAGCACCACTGCCTTGGCACAGACTCCGGGCCCTCGCACCTCAGCAACACCCAGAGGCCCCTGACCAGCCTGCGTGCGTCCATCTCAGGAATAAGTGAAAGCAGACTGGTACATGCTGAAAACGGTCTAACACAAAGACTGGATTCCTTTACCTGCCATTCCCAAAACTCTGAAGAGCAACTCAAAGGAACTGGACTGGCACATCCTGCCCCATGTCCGTAAGACCTGTACACCCTCCTTCTTGCTAGACCCAGGAGTAACCCCAGAAGCCACCATCGGTCAGCATGTCAGCATGCAAAGGGGCACCTACCATCCACCCCTGTCCTACAGCATAAAGAACCAACCCTTTGGTCTGACATTCAAGGCCACTTGCAGGCTCCAGCCTACGTTTTAGCAGATGGGTTCCCCCATCTATACTCTTACCTGGGGCTGCCACTGCTCAGTCATTTATTCCTTTGACAACTACCCACCACGTATCAGGCTTTCTCTTAGGGGCTGGAAATACAGGTTGAACTAAAGACACAGAGTCTTTGCCCTCATGGAGTTCATCCATCATTATTTACCCAAAGAAACTCTGGTCATTATTCAAGGCTCAGCGCACATGGCACCTCCCATTGAAACCTTTGGAAATATCCCTTGTTTGAAGCACAAATCTGGTTAATGGTGAGTTCTGTAAGAGTACACAGATTTTAAAAATTAGCTAAAATCCTAATAAAAATACTGGAATGGCCAATTGGGGAACAAAAAATTCCAGACTAAGGAAAGCAATATTATCTTCGCAGGACACTGACTCTGAAATATGCAGAATGGTAAAGGTTTAAAAAAAATAAAAATCTGGCCCTGACCAGTGTGGCTCAGTGGGTTGGGCGTTCTCCTGCAAAGTGAAAGGTCACCGTTGAGTTCCTGGTCAGGGCTCATGCCTGGGTTGTGGGTTCCGCCCCCCCGTTTGGGCATGTATGAAGCCATTCTCCTTCTCTCTCTCACATCAATGTTTCTCTCCCTCTCCTTCTCCCTCCCTTGTCCTCTGTCTAAAACGAAATAAATATAATTTAAAAAAATAAAAATAAATCCATGAAATCAATGACTGCTAGGAACAACAACAAAACCCGACAAGGCAGAGAACCCTGAACCACTGTGACTTATGAACTGATTTTATCCTCACCTCCCTGGCTATATAGTCATTCTTTATCTCAAAAATCAATGGCCTGCATGTCTGTTTCTGAAATCTGTATTCAAGTCATTAAGTAACCTAGGCCCCTGGATTAAAATAAAGAGGAGTGCCTTAAGGTAGTGACAGGTATTCCAGAAAATTGCTGGGAGGACAAGGTGCTGGAAGTATCTGGGCTGGCAAAACCAACGAGTTCTGACACCTCAGGAAAGACAGCTAGCATCCTCAGAGATTACACTGTTTCCCATCCAAGTACTACCCAGGCCCAAACCTGCTTAGCTTCTGAGATCAGAGGAGATCCAGCGCGTTCAGGGTGGTAATGGCCGTAGACGAGATTACACTGTCAACAGTGATTTCAACGCTACCCAGGCCAACTGATGCACCCTACCTACCTTTTTCCTTCTTTCTTTTTTCACTTAAGGACATTTTTTTCACTACTTTTAGAGAGAGAGGAAATGAGAGAGAGAAACACTGATACGAGAGAGAAGCATCAATTGACTGCCTTCTCAAATGTGCCCAGACCAGGGATCTAACCTGCAACTTTTTGATTATGAGACAATGCTCCAACCAACTCAGCCACACGGGTCAGCACCATACCTTACCTATTTTGTACCACAGGACAATAAGGGGATTACACAGAAGTGCAATTTTCAAGTAACCATCACTTACTTCTCAATGCCAAAACATTAAAATGTTAGCCATTTTGAACGACTGTACTAGGCGTAAGTTTAGGGGATGTCCAGGGTCACACTGTAGTGTGCTCCTACACTAAACAGACTCAGAATTACTTCCTCTCCTGCAGGCCTGTTCAGAGCAGCTTCCTCTCCCCACCCCCAGCCCTACCTCCTTCTAACCAGCGGTCTACCTAGGAAGAACTGAAAGGAAAAGCAGGTAACTAAGATTATGCAACACACCAGCTGAATTTAGACATAATTCTAAGTCAGTTCACTCTGGCCTCCCTTACCAGGAGATAAGAGGCAGGGAAAGAAACCCTAATACACTAAGGACCTGTGGCAGGGGAGGCAACCCCCCCCTCCCCTAGCCATCTCAGCATTCTGTAATCTCAGTTAAGCAACCCAGCACACAGTAATGCCATTTCTATCTTCAAGATAAGGTAAACGCGTTGTTCGCTCACCCAAGATTGCACAGCTGGCAGTCGGCAAGGTGGAGCCGCGTCCCAGCCTTCTGACCCCAGGTTGCTCCAACCTTGCATTACAGCAAAGCTGAGTCACAGGGCTTCAAGGTCTTGCCACAGGACCCTGACACAGGCAGGAGAGCACAGAGTTCTTCCTGCCACAGCTTCCCAGGGGAGGCTTCTTTAGTTTTAGAGAAATAAATCTTTTTGCCATTATATGCATCTTTTACAACTTAAAATTTATGGGTTAGTGCAAATGATTAATGCAATGAAGAAATGCAGACAAGTATCGCGTACCAGCCACACAGATGCACCTCTAGCTGCGGTCCTGTGAGCAATCTAGGATCTTCACTGGTCAACAGCAATAAACCCAGAGGACAAAATTAATTGTTAGGGCTATGCAAAAGGGGAGACCACTTATCTGATAACCTAACGGAATTATTACTTGAATCATTACTTTAAGATTAAACAATCAAGCAAACTCATCACAAAGCATGGAAATGTTAAGAAACTGCAGTTTTCCCAGGAAACTAAGTAACAATTAGTAAGAAAGCCATGACTGCAAGTACATGCTGGCTCGGGAGACACAGTTTTATCAACACTCCCGCTTAAACTACAGCAAACACCAGATGAGATGCTTAATCCTATGCACATGGCATGTGCCTGGTGAATAAACTTTTTACTGAGTCTTAAAAAATGTCAAGTCTCTACAAAGATAATCACGCACACAGAAAACAGCAGCACCCACTTCCACCCGGTGAGGATGCACTTGTGAGCTCTTTCGCCTCCACTTTTACGTACAGAAATATAAAATGCAGGCCAAGTTTTGTCAAATGCAGACTGACTTTAATTTTTGGCATCCTGATGATTTCCTTCAAAAATGAAATGGCAATTTAAATTCTTATTTCCAAGCCCACATATGAGATGTGCCCTGTAATTACAAACACTCTTCTCTAAAGAGCGCACTCATCCTGGACCCAGGACTTTATTCTTGCCACTGTTTATCAGCCACACAACCTATTGGTTCCAGAGATGTGATAATTTCCCCTTCTCACTTTGAAATATAATATAAAACTTAATCCTCACTTGTGCTTCCTTGAATTTGTGCCCAAACAGCTGTATCTTTCTAGAGCAAACCAAGAGGATATATGTATTTTTTAACTATTAGTCTATCCTAAGAAATGTCTCATCAGAATAAGGAAGAATCAGAAAATTCTAAATTTCATCACCCACAGGCTTCTAATCTTTCAGCTGAGACACAGGGAAGTCCTTGGGAAACCCCAAGTTACAGTCTGGGTTTCCCAAGACTGACTATGGCCTTGCTCTCGAAGCATGAAAGAATTCCTCAAAACATTCCCAAAATATCAAACAGGTTCATGGGAAGAATAAAATTCCCTCGTCTCCGCTGCCCCAACACTATCCTATTTATGATGTTTTCATCACAGTGTACACACAGTCCAGATGTCAGAAGCTGGTGGCACAAGCACTCCTACCTACCCAAAAAACAAGCTCTTCCACAACTTAAGTCCAGGCCCAGGGATCTGCAAAGGGGCTGAGCCAGTGTCTGTCCGGCCCAAACCCGAACAACCCTGAGCTGTGTCTGGGGAGGATCCTGGAGGCGGCAAGCTTCTCTACCCAAACTGAGGTGAGACATGAAGGAAAGATTTACATGTTCAGGTGGGCTCGCAAAAATCTACCTGCCACAGAATCTTCTACTTGCCCACAAAACATCCTCCGACTCCCACCCACACTCACCAATGACCCAGAAATCCTGAAAGAAGCCATTGTATAAGTTCATCAGAGAGGGCTCCTGAGGACTTGCAGGTCCAGGACGTCTGCCCTGAGCCTTCCAGGGGGCTAGCCTGGGGCACCATGGGTTTCTCCCACAGCAGATGCTGGAAACCCCTAGCAGACTCTGGTCCATCTCTGAGGCTTGCTACGGTCCTCAAGCGCATCCAGGATGAGAAAGGGAGCTGTGCCACAGAGCAAGGGGAGGCACACAGCGCCTGGCCAGGCTCAGGCCTCCTTTTTGGGCTCTCCCACTGTCCTGGTAGGGGCCCATTTCCAACTCTCCCCCCACCACCCTGAAGGCCCTCTTATGCACGATTCTAGAACTCCAGGGAAGCAAGTTTCTGAAAGAATGCCTGAATGGGACACAACACACAGAAGGCCATTTAAATTCTTATTTCCAAGCCCACATATGAGATGTGCCCTGTAATTACAAACAGGGCAGACATCACACAAAATGAGTCACTTCATCTACGTCTGCTGCTGGTGCTGCTGCTAGCCCTTGCTGCTCCTGCTCTGAGTAAGCTAAGCAGGTGGCCAATGGGTGCACATGGGCTCCACGGAACCCGGACTCTAAGATTACCACAGCCACGGGGACGGAGCAGCCCAGTAAGAATTGTTGCTGCCACACAAGCTGGCCCCTTCCCTAGAGGAGAGGAAAGGCTCCCCCCCATGTCTACGTGCTTATGGGGAGAAGGGGAAATACCAGGACGGGGGAGGAAGGAGATGTTGCAAAGGAAACAAACAAAAACCCAAAAGGAGTAGGGGGGCGGGGATCTCAACTGCACCATCCTCAGTGATTCCCCCTGGGGCAGGGGCTCTGTCCTCTGATTTGATCTCAACAGAAATTATCTGGATAAGACCCATTTTCCTTCTCCTGGCTGATTTAAGCAAACGCTCAGGTAATAAAGCAAACCCCAAGACAGATCCCTGGCTCTCTTACTCTCCAAGAGGAAAGCAAGGGGAGCTGCCATAACCATTTCTCAAAGCTTCAGAAGCCTCCACTTTCTTCCCAAATCTCCAGATCCTCAGTGGTATTAGGACCACAACCACCCCTGGTATCACCTAAATGTGACCAAAAGAGAACTCCATTGAGCATATCCTACCACTAGGCCCTGCCGACCTGGCAAGCACATAAGTGGCCTGACTTACAAAAGATAAAGACCTCTTGGCCTTAATTTTCTCTCCCACACATTATAAAAATTGGCTCGTACCCATGTCGGGCTTAAGGCCTTGCACTACTGACATTGGATCTGGAGAATTCTTGGTGGGGACTGTCCTGTGCAATATGATACACTCAAGAGCATCCCTGGCCTCTACCCACTGGACTGCAGTAGCGGCTCCAGGTAGTGGTGCACACGCATCCCCATCCATGTTGAGAACCACTGGCTACAGATATCCACCACCTCTGCACATGCTCTTTGTAAATGTCCATATTCTTGGAAGGAGAAGAGAGAAATGAACTGCTGCAAGCTACTGAGATTTTGGTGTGAATTAATCTTTGCTGAGAGATAAACAGCTGGACAAGGACATGATTACATGGAGAGGGCTTGACCTCGGCAGCAAGGGCTGAGGCTGAGGTTGGAGTGGGAACGGAGAACACTGCTGGTGGGAAACCCACCACAAGAAGAAACAGCTAACCCACCATTCACAACACAGGGCTTGAAGCTGACTTTTCCCCTTATTTATGAGGGAACAGAACCCAATTCAAGCCGGTCTTCTCCAAGGAATAGACCTTATACTGTAAGAGCCTACAGAACCTTAGAAGGACTGAATCTCACCAGACATCCATGACTGAAGGGTCTAACTGGACCTGGCCAATGAAATGGAACCCCAAATACCAGCATTTTTGCCTGAGACATGTTTCTAGAAGCACTTGACAAGCAACTTGGTGGCCCACGCAGAAAATCTGGAGTAGGGGAGACACAAGCCTGTGATGTACAGTGATGCTGTTGGTGGCCTCACAGCGACTCAGGGCCACATGGAGAAAAGCAACCAACAATTATCATTCTAGGAGATGCAGATGATATGAAAAAAAAACCCATGATTCCTACCTTCAACTTGCTGACAATCAAAAGCTGGAGAAAGAAAAGATTAACTGCACATTCATCAACATCCTCACCATCTAACAGCAGCAGCTAAGATGAACTGGAAGCTTATAATGTGCCAAACTCTATGCAAAGCAGCACTTTACAGCTAATTACCTCTTCAATCCTTTCAGAAACCCTACAACCTGAGTATTACTATTTCCATTCTGTAGTTGAAAAAAACTGAGGTTCAAAGAGATTAGGTGACTGGCAAAGTCATATAGCCGATGAGTGGTGGAGCTTGAATTCCAGTAGGTTCCTCTAGTTCCAAACTCCTGCGTGACCACTGTGCAACGCCGTTCTAAAGGTAAAGGCGACACTGCAGGAGCTGAAAGGGCCAGAGTGCAGGGAGTTGGGAGACCACTGGGTTCTCAACAGAAAGTCAAACACCGGGGCTGGCAGAGGGGAAGAAAGCAGTGCTTCCAAGGCACAGTTCTTTACAAATTAGCTCCATGTCACCTCGCAGCCTAGCCAGCTAGTCGAAATACTACTGCCCACAAGGGAAACAGCCTTCCCTTTAAAGGACTCAAAGTTGGAGTGAGTGGGTGCTCCACACAAGCACAGACAAGGCCCATGAATACTCCTTTTTCTTCCAAGGGTGAGTATCACCCTCTCTATTGGGTCTAAAACTTAAGCATAGTCTTTACTACCCGTCTGCCTAGGTCAGTGACACTTCATCTCGAATCATGGACTCTTCTGAAAGACCACTGAAGCTACACACCCAGTTCCCTGAAAAATGTCCATGCGCGCATCCCTTGTGTAACGTTTTAAGGACACTTTGAAGGTTTTACACATTACAAAATTGGAAGGATGTAAACACCTCATTTCGGACTAGGTTTGGATTTCACTTTTTTAGGTGTTTTAATGATTCATCTACTCCTTTCAAAGTGGGTTTATACCAAAGAGAAACTGGCCAAGATGGTGAGAGATTAATCATTCCACCAATTCAGCGATGCTCACTGCAATAGTTGAACATCAAACACCACACATACACTTAATTCTTTCTTCTGGATGTTGCCTTGTTATTTGTATTTTGAATGTGACTCCTGCCATGGCCTTTAAAATGACGAAAGAAAGTCCTGGTTTGGCTGGATGGCATCTGATCCCTTTGCGACTCAAAGCAGCAGCCAGCCAGCTGGCCAACAAGGCCACGGGCTCACTCCCGTGAGCAGGGGGCTCCAGGCGTCACCCTGATGCCCACCCACAGCCTGGACGAACTGCTGTTCCTCACAGGCGACTCCTAGCTTTTCAGGTGGAGCAAGGACACACAAGCCTGGTTTCCCAAGCGCCTGCCGGTGACCACACTGGTTTGGTGATTAACTAGGCAGCACAGGATGTGCCCAATTACGCATTCTATTTTTTTCCTATCTCATTTCATAAACTCCAATTTCACAAGAACATAGACTCTCCATCTAAATAAAATGATCCAACTTGAACAACTGAAATACTAGTCCTCAAAATCTTTTTGGAAGTGAGAGTATACCTAAGACATGATTTTAATAAGCATTTAAAATTTTTTGGTTGTGCTCTTTGAACATTTTAAAAGTGCCTACATTTTGAATATTGTGGTCACAGGCACAGGGAGAGAACCATTTTCCGAGTGTTAGTAATAAACACTAAGCGATAAAGACTCCAGACAGGTCCTCTATCAAATAAAACAATTTTATCATTAATAAATTAATTTTGTCTTCTCCACTCCAACCCCAGATTAAAGACTACAATTTGAAATCTTTAGTAAGAAGTTACCAACAAAAGTTGCTCTTGAAAAATAGAATTCTTATTATAAACAAATTATTAGTTCTTTCCAAAATAAATAAATTGGTGCTTTCGTCCTTGGCTTCAAGTGATCCCAGCACCACCAAAAAAGCACCATGTCCTCAAATATGCACAGCTCCTTCCATCTGTCAAGTACTATGGGGAGAAATACAGAGTGGCCTGTCTGCAAAGAGCAAGTAACTTTGGTTTTCAGGGGAAATGTCTGTATTCCACATGCAACAAACCGAGCCACTTAAACCACCACCTATTTTCCTCCTAAGGAACTGTCTCCCATGTGAAAAACAGGACAGACAAAAAACCATGTACTGCTAACTGTGTTGAGGATGAATGTTTCACACATACACAAAATCAAAAGGCAGCACGAAACCACGTACGACCTCTAAAACAGGCCCCAGTCGATCATGCTGTGTGCTTCTGGGCTCCTGAATACAAACACGGTCTGATTTTCTGACACCAAAAATATAATGAGAGGATGTAATTAAGGTAAAAATCTTACAGAGGACACTGTTCAAACTGGTTTAGGAAACGAACCATGCTCTCCAGCAAGGAATGCAATTTAGCTATTCTGCTCGAAGCGGGATCTGTGGAAATTCCCTGTGACTCCTAGCAAACTTGCTCCTGTAATTTAACTTGTAAGGAACCCAGGCAGGGTTTAGAAAATGAGGCCCCAAGAAGTTGGTGACATGTCTTAGCTTGGCATGTACGAAAGACTCATTTGTCAGGCTTTGCAACCAAGCTTAAGTGAGATTTAGGAGTAAGACACGCCAAATTAAAACTCTTAAGGACCATTAATCACACCCTCATGACTTCAGATACAGCAATACAACAGATGCTTATGTAGGTCTGGTCTTTATTCTTAATCAGAGGTATTAGCTTCCTACTGCACCAGCCTATAGGAAGAATTGTTTCCAAAGTGGGACAAGCATGGTTCAGCCCATTCATTATTTTCAGTAATTAAATAATACAGATACGGCTATGAAACTTGCGTTATTCTTGGACACAAATAAACATATGGCCAGTAAGGAAATGAGATCAACTCTGCAGCTGAGAATACACTATATTCCACGTCCAGTTTCTGAATGTCAGCGTTTGGGAGATAAATCCAAGAATCCAACTGGTAACCAGAACTGGAAGATTTTTTTTATTTCATTTGTTTGGCATGCTCCAACTGTTGAGAAGTGCGAATAGGGAGAAGCAATGCCTAGCAAAGCACTTAGTACCCAGTGGGTATTTATTAAACATTACTCGGAGGACTAAAAGGATAATCATTCAAGCAATGACTAACATACTGAAAATCCAGGTGTCTCTTTCAAATCACAAACGCCCCAGATTAGTATCAGTGAGTGAAGACACCATGTCTGTGCTTTTTAGGCAGAAAGCTTCCTGCCTTGGCCCCATGGTTACACAAACTCCTTTTCCCCTCCTTGTAACAGGCTCTGCTTTAAACAGTGAACACAGAAGGAGATTTGGGCACTGACATCACATTTATCGTGGATAGCTCTGACAGAGTAACAACTGGACAAAAGATATAAAACAACTGTTTTCCAGACATTGGATAATAGGCAGCACGGAACCTAGTTCCTGAGAAGAGAACAACAATCGAGGCAAGCCCTGCAATTCCCTGAACTTATCACCAGAGGCAGTTTCCATCCCGCAGCACCAAGAAGGGGAAGCTCGGAGCAGGCAGGCCATGCTGAGTTGAAGGGGCGGAGGCCAAGACAGCTGGTACCGGCAGGGCAGCACACGGAGAGGAGGGGCTGAGTTCTGATCTGTGTGGTTAGGGGGAGAAGCACCAGAAAGCAATTCATCCAAGAATTCCCAGAGTTCACACAGGGCCGGAAATATTTTGTTTCCAAGAGCAAAAGTGGAAATAACTCATAACACACATGGCATCAGACAAAAGCCTCAGAGAAGCATCACCTTAGTATTAAAGCCAAGTCATCCTGAAACCAATGGCTGCTCCGGACCCACCCCAACAAGGTCTGACAGCGGCTTCGAAATGACTACTTCCCAGTAACTTAACTGCATGCCAGAACAAAGTCCAGCACTATTTAAAGGACTACGACAAAATCCAGCACCCAACAATGTGTGTCTGGTAGCCAACCAAAAACTATCAGGCATGCAAAGCAAGAAAAAATTATGACCCATAACCAGGAGAAAAATCAACCAATAAAAACACACTCAGAAATAATACATGGTCAGCAAACAAGGGCATTAAACAAGTATTACACTGGTGTAACATCTTTGGAAAACAGTTTGGCAGTTCCTCGAATGGTCAAACAGAGAGTTACAATATGACCCAGCAATTCCTCCTGAGTGGAGCCAAGTCCTCACTTAATGTCATGGATAGGTTCTGAGACTTTAAAAACAGCATACAATAAGACTGATTTTAACACAGGTCAATTGACATGAACAAGAGTTAAATTCCTAGACCTCTCACCAACACAATAACAAAGTGACATAGTCAGGGACCCAGGTCAGAAAATAAAGGTACTGTGCCTCTGACATGTAAGTGGAACACTCAAGAGAAATAAAAATATATGCCCATATAAAACATAAATGTTCGTGTCAGTTGTATTCATAATAGCCAAAAAGTAAAAGTTATCCAAATGTTCATCAACTAATGAATGATTAAAATCGGTATATCCATGTAATGAACTATTATTCAGCAATAAAAAGGAATGAAGTCCCAATACATGCTACAACAACGGATGATGTTGTTGGAAATGTTACACTAAGTGAAAGAAAACAGAAAAGACCACATATTATATGATTCCATGTATATAAAGTGTCCTCAACAGCCAAATCTATAGAAACAGAAAGATCTTTCTGGGTTGCCTGGGCTAGAGGTGAGTGAGAGAGACGGGGAGTGACTGCCAGTGGGTACGAAGTCTCTGTGCAAGGTGATGGAACTGTTCTAAAATTACACTGTGGGGACAGCTGTACCAGTTTTCTCGAAGTACTAACAACCAATGGTTCACACACTTTAAAGCTTAGCAAACTCTAAATAGATCAAATATTTTTGAAAACACACACACACAAAGGCACACCACATCAAAACTAGTGATCAAGAAAAAAAGGAAAAGCAGTCAGATAAAAAGATATTAATTAAAAGGAATAAAGAGAGACTAAGAACAAACTGCTTTTCAGAAATTATGCAGGACAGAAGACAACAGAGAAACATCATTAATAAGAGAAAGGGAAAAGATATCATCCTAGAATGCTACACCTTTCAAGAACAAAGATAAAATACTTTACAGACGAATGAAAGCTTCGAGAATGCACTACCAGCAGAGATGCAGTAGAAGTGTTAGAAGAAAGTTCAAACAGAAAGAGAATGGCACTAGATTTTAATTTGAACAAAGGAATGAAGAGCTGGAAATGGTCCACATACAGATAAATATAAAGGTTTTTTTCACATTTAGCTAGAAAGCCAGGAATAGAAATAACAGGGATTCATTTAACTGACAATAACAACTTGAAAGAAAACAGAAAAAAGAGTAAAAGAGATAAAGGACTAATAGTACAAATAGGAAACTAATAACAAGATGGCAGAGTTAAACCTAAACAAACTACTATTATATGAAATAGTCTTTTTGTAAAAACCTCCCAATTAGAGGCTGAGATTGTCAGACTGAACGGAGCAACAACAAAAAACAAAATCCAATGACTGCTGTCTGCACGCACCCAGGCACTGACAGGCTTATGAATGTACAGTAGGAGTATAAGGAGAGAAAAAGATACACCATACAAACACTAATCAAAAGAAAGTTGAAGTCACCATATTCATACCAGCTTTTATTAAGGTAGATTTTAACAAAGAATATTGCCAAGTTGAAGAGGGAGATTCCACAATAACAAAGGAGTCAATGAATCAAGAGGATGTAACCATCTTCAATGTTTATCCACCAGTAACAGAATTTCAAAATACATAAAGCAAGAACAGAACTGAAAAGATAAGTAGACAAATCCAAAATTCCAACTGGATAGTTCAAAATTTGTTTCAAAGTACCCAATAGAACACAAAAGGAAGGTGACCAACTAGATATACTGGATAACAGGCATTTATAGAACACACCACCCCAGAGAGCAAATACACATTATTTTCAAGTACACATGAAACATTCACCAAGACAGACTGTATTATAGTCTAAGCCATGAAGCAAGTTTTAATATATTTAAAAGGACTGAAATCACACAATGTATGGATTAAGTTAGAAAACAGTAATAACAAGGTGATATGAAAAGACTTCATGGACTTGGAAATTAAATAATTCACTTCTAAATAAAATATATGTCAACAAAGAAACCACAAAGTAAATCAGAAAGTGTTTTTAACTGACTATGAAAACACTGTTGGATGTGGCTAAAGCAACTGTTAACAGAAAATTCATAGCATTGATTTTCATATCATTCATAGCTTTTTTCCTAATGTTTAGATTATATGAATGTTTACATTAGGAAAGAAGGAAGGTGTCAAATAAGTGATCTAGGCTTTCATCTAAGGTTACCAGAAAGAGAGCAAATTAAACCCAGAACAAGCAGAACAAAGTAAGAATTATTTAAGGGAACTAAAAACAAAAGCAACAGAGAAAGATCAATGACACCAAAACTAAGAAAAAAGATAGAAAGAAAACAAATCATCAAAATAGGGAATGAAAACAATCACTACAGATCACATATATATTAAAAGAAAAATAAAAGAATATTGTAAGCACCTTTATGCTCATACATTTGGCAACTTAAATAAAATGGACAAATTTCTAGAAAGATACAAATATCAAAACCCACCACAGAAAGAGCAGAAAAGCCAATAAAGAATTATATATAATAAATATAATGATTCAGTAGTTAAAAAACTCACCAAAAAAAAACCCATAAAAAACCAAAAAACAAACTCCAGGATGTGAAAGATTCACTACTGAATCCTACCAAAAATTTAAGGAAATGATAATACAAATTCTACCTGAACGCAGAAGAGGGAACAGATCCAGTTTATTTTATAATACCACCATTACCCTGATACCAAAACCAGATGAAGATATTAAAAGGAATGTACATGATCAATATCTCTCATGAAGATAAGCACAAAAATTCTTAACCAATTTTCATTAACTTGAATCTAAAAACACACAAAAATTATCTTTGTCCGACCATGTGGGACTTACCCCAGGAATACAAGGTTGGTTTAACATCGAAAATCAACCAATATATTTTATCACATTAATAGTCTAGAAAAAATCCACATGATCATCTTAATGAATGTGAAAAAAGCCTCTGATAAAACTTCATACCCATTCACAAATTTAATAAAGAAAAATAAAAGTACTCAATAAAGGAATTAAAGAAATGTCCTCCACTTGTAAAGGGCACATACAAAAAATTTACATTAACATCATACTTAACAGTGAAAGATTAAATGTTTTCCCTTAAGACAGAACAGAGAGACTCTTGCTCTCACCACTTCTATTTAATGGTGTACTAAAGGTCCTGGGGGGCATATGTGTGTGTGTAAATACACACACAGTGCCTATATATATACATATGTGTATATATGTACACACACACACATATGAAAGACAAAGTTCTCTATTTACAAACATGATTATTGAAGTAGAAAATTCTAAGAAATCTATACAAAAAGTATTAGAATAGCTGAGTTTTGCAAAATTGCGAACGATAAGATCAATATACAAGAACCAAATATATTTCTACATACTAGAAGTAAAAAAATGGATACTGTAATTCTAAAAATACCATTTACAATTGCATCAACTGACCCTGGCTGGTGTAGATCAGTGGATTGAGTGAGGGCCTGTGAACCAGAGGATCACGGTTCAATTCCCAGTCAGGGCACTTGCCTGGGTTGCAGGCCAGCTCCCAGAGGGGACCCATGAGAGGCAACCATACATTGATATTTCTCTCCCTCTCTCCTTCCCTTCCCCTCTAAAGATAAATAAATAAAATCTTGAAAAAAACCCCAATACAATAGCATCAACTATGAAATACTCAGGTATTAATCCTACAGAAGATGTGCAAAACCTGTACTCTGAAACATATGAAACATTGCTTAAAGAAATTAAGAAGACTGGACCTAGAAAAGTCCAAACTATTTTGAAAAAGAACTAAGCTAGAAGACTTACACTGACTGATTTTGAAATTTACTATAAAGCTACAGTAATAAACACAGTATACTATTATAAGAAATTTATGAAGATTAATAGAGTCCAGAAATACATTAAGATGTCAAGATGATTCAATGAATAAATGAACAATATACTAATATTGATTCCAAATGGATCAGAGGCTTAAAACTGAAAGCTAAACTATGTACCTTGTTGGAGAAAACATAGGAAAAAATATAACTTTGACCTTGGATTACACAAAAACTTCTTAGGGCAGAAAAAGCAGAAACAAAACTTGACTAAAACTTAAAACGTGCTCTTTAAAAGATACTAAGAAAATGAACAATCAATTCACAGACGAGAAAAACATTTTTGCAAAATTTATTTCGGAAAGATTTGTATTCAGAATACATAAGAAACTGAGTAGTATAAATACAAATATTTCTGTTTTTTAAAAGATAAAAGATTTCAGAAGACATTTGACCAAAGAAGATACACAAATTATAAATATGCACATGAAAAAATGCTTAACAGCATTAATTAAGCAAACACAAACTCAAACTGTGAGATACCCACCATTACACATTTAGACAGCAGGTAAAGTAAAATGACTGACAGTCACAAATGCTGAAGAGGGTGGCGAGAACAGCTAGAACTCTCAGACACAGCTGATTCTGCAGCTGGTGGTTCGGCCATTTCTTCTAAAGTTAGGAAAACTGTCCATATTACCCAGCAATCCTGTTCCTAGATGTTTACCACAAAGAAATGCAAAAATATACTCCTAAAAGACTTCCACATGAATATTCATAGCAGCTTTATTCATAACAGTAAAAAACTGGAAACAATGCAAATGTCCATCAGTGGATAAAAATATTGTACTGTATTTATATAATGGAACATTTATATAATGAAATATTTTTTAACACTTGAAATGAATGAACCAGTGATAAAAGACACAGATGAATTTCAAATGCACTGTGCTAAATGAAAGGAGCTGACTCAAAAGGCTAGACATACAGTATGACTTCATGTAAAATTTTAGAAAAGGCAAAAAGCAGCCCAGAGGTTGCAGGGGGGCATGAGTGGAGGGAGGAGACTGAAAAAGGGGGGCACCAGAACACTTTTTATAGTGGTGAAAATGTTGAAATGATTGTTTTATCATAACTGTGGTGTCACACAATTGTACACATTTATCAAAAACTAAATTTTCCACTTAAATTAAGTTGTACTGCATTCAAATTATACAACTCAATAAATTTGATTAAATTCTTCCACAGGTGAATTTTTAAAAAAAAATCACCACAGTTCTGATTTTTAAAGTGAGAGAAAACTTTAAATATTTTACTGTAAAATTATCCAAATGCTTCAAACATCAGGATTGTAGGAAGACAGTCCCCATATTCTTATTCTTTGCTTTACAAATTGGTGGGGCAGCAGGAGGGGATGGCGGAGAAGGCGCGGACAGGAACAAAAGTGCAGGAAAAGAAAAACGTGGAGATTCTCTGAATTGTTTCAACTGCATTGACATGTGTTCAGATTCGGCCCAACCCCTACCCATACCACTTACTATAACTATTGGTAAAGACCACAGAATAGGAATGTGTTCTCTCTCTCAAAAATCAAAAACCCCACACATGCACACACACACCCCAGTATTTTCTCTATTCTTTTTTTCCTCTTTGGCTTAGAGGCTCAACCTGTTACGCTGAGAGGTCCAGTCTCATGATTCTCATTTTAAGAATAACGAATCTTCTACTGAATTCTATTGTCTTTCTTGTGGGGCAAGTTTCCCCGCAGCTAATTGACTCTAAGTTCCTGGTCAGGAGTCCACAGTTAGAACCTAAGCAATTCCTGCAACTCTTAGATTCAGTCCTTTTAAAATTATAAAAATCATAACTGTAATATCAAAGAATACTAAAAATTTTTAAGGAGAATTCTCCAACCAGTGAATAGTTACATTGTAAGTCCATCCAATACCTGCCCTATTAAAGTAATAATTTAAAATGATAATTATAAAGCCTATGTACAGATAAAAACAAAACACAACAAATAAAGAGCAAAAAATCTCTCAATACATATAAACGGCTCATGTTCATATGACCACATTTGCAAGGAACTCACCTAAATTAAGAGGGGTTATAATAGGGTTCTCCCAGTTTTCTTTTCAGAAGTTTATGAATGTGGGTGTGCGTCTGTGTGTGTTCTAATCGAACATGTGCATCTCCTGAGTTTAACAAAAGGACTCTCGCATAGGCAACAAGCAGCCCCGTAGTCAACAGCTAGGTTCACTCGGCATGGTACCAGCATGACATAGTATGTGCTCTGTCAGGCCCTAAGCTACACCTGAAGAACCTGCAATGAGGTGCATCTCCACCACAGGGGTATGACATGTAGAGACAGGTGAGAACACAACTGCCTTCCAACTTCAGAGGTCACATCCTTGGCCCAGAAACACAAAATACTTAGCCCTAAAGATGATCCGTATTGTAGTATAAAGAGAGAAGCAGTAAGAAACAAACTCACTCGGCTCCCTGGTACTTCGCCTCTTACCTGTCTTCTTAACAATAACGCCTCTAATCTCAACACTGTATTTTCATTGCCACCTTGAAAGACGTAAACAGGGCAGACAGTATTCTGACTAATTTTAAAACTAAACAGATCAAGACCCAGAGCTTTACAACTTTGCTCAAAGACACTCAGGTACTAAGTAGCTAAACCTGGACTAGCATCTGGGCAGGCAGTCCCTGGTGCCTCTCCAGGAACGTTGGGCACTACCCTCAGTCAGCACAACCAGTCCCGCCCACAGCCTTCTCCTAGGGGCAACTCCTGAGACCATCAGTCTCATCCCTAGGCATTCCCTGAAACAAAACCTTCTGGAAGTGACGTGAGGATCCACCATTCATTTGGGGAGAAAGGCTAAAAATAGTCAGGCTTAGAGATAATCCACTTACTCAGCTTACCAGTTATAAACCATCTCTTTACTGAATGTGAACTACAGTAGACTGATCTTAAAGACTTTTAAGAACTAACCTCCAATAACCTTTTCTGCATCGTGTCCTCTAGTAATTGTCCATTTGGATGGAGGCAAAGTCTTGAGGTCTGCCTGAGGAACCTCTGCAGCTGGGGGAAGCGCTCTGGCTACCTTGGCATTAGCATAAGGAGCCATGGGCTACAATGTGGAGCATTAAATGTTTAAGCAGCTATCTTGAAGTTGAAATAAATCTGTCCAAGGAATTCTCTGACCCTGGGACGGTAGGTGTAAAAAATTTTTTTAATTAAGCTTTTTATTTTTCTTCTCTTTGAAAATAGCATATTTCTCATCACACTTTTAAGACTGACTCTTTAGAAAGACTAAAACCTATGAAAGTACCAAAGCCAAAAAAAGAAATTTTAAATTGCTTTCTACTTATAAACATACTGGAACAGTTTTCAAATAAACCCAAAGACAGCTAAAAGGGATCCTAAATGGTACACTCTGTTCAGAACCGACAGAGTTGGCTAGCAGGTAGGGTATTTGGTTTCCTGATTTCTGTCACGGTGCTTCTGTTTCTGGATTTTGTTCTTGATAGAGAAATTGCAGTAGCATCAGAAAAGGGCTGGGTGTTGGGTTTTGTTTTGCTTTGTTTTTTTACCCAACAGGTTCTGAAAAGTTCTTTGAGAATCCTTATACTTAGTTTGGATTGTTTCTCTGGTGCATGCGCCATTTCCCTCCAGGGGAGGGAAAGCAGATTCCCAGTTAGAATAAGCCCCTTTGGTATAACTACTTGTGATGCCAGAAAATAGGTCTGTGGTAGCCAATTCTCAATCACCTTTAGGCAGGACTGTCAATTTACCCACGTATCCAAGGGGCTGAACTAGAGATCTCACTCAACTCATGCATTCTACAGGTGATTCTGAGTATGAAACAGACACTTAAGCTTTACACAGAGAAACTTCACGTGATCTCGAGGACTGGGGGTATGCAAAAGAAGTTCTACATGATTCCTGATGGATAAAATGAAGGAACTGCACTACAGTGTCTACACATCTTTCAACTACGACATCCTGTGGTCCCAAGGTCCTTGGAAAATGACCGCAAACAGGACCAAACTAAAGGGCAGGCCTGCCCTCAACTCTTCAGATGCTGCTGTGCTAAACAGAGGAAGTGGTAACGACTGAGATCCATCCATTCTTCTAGGATAACCCACTAGTAAAAAATATGTACTTAAGTGCGTGGCATGTGGTAGGCATCACTAAATAAACATTTATTGAGAAAATGAACAAATTTCTTCCTTTTAGCATCTGTAGGTAAGACATACAAAGAATTTAATCTGTGAGCCCCAAAAGGAGGCTTATATCTGACTATGTGTCAGGGTGGAAGAAAAATAAGAATGTGGGCACTCCCTTGGGCCTAGGAGACAATTCATCCACCATTGCCTGAGCATCTGAATAGAGCAAGACAAACGGGGTCTGAAACAAATGCATTGTCTAATTGCATTTTCAAAACATCTAATCTTACCAGAACTAGTGAAGCAAGTTTCTGATGAAGAGAGTAGAAATTATTATTGTTCTATAGCACTGGGTTGGCCAAAAAGTTCATTCGGTTTCCCCCATAAGATGGTTTGTGTATCGCTTAGTTGTCTTCAACTGCATTTGAAACGATTTTGTTAGATTGTATTGTGACAGCTGTCATATCAGCATGCATATAAAAAAACTTACCAAAACTGATGAGTTTTTGAGTAGCCATTTTAACATTGAAGATGGAAGAAAATAAGCGACATTTTCAGCATATCATACCCTGTTATTTCAAAAAAAAAAAAGGCAAAAGCACAACTGAGACACAAAAAAACATTTATGCAGTGAACAGAGGAGGTGCTGTGACTTAATGTGTCAAAAGTGGCTTGCGAAGTTCCGCACTGGAGGTTTCTCGCTGGACGATGCTCCATGGCCGAGTAAGCCAGCTGAAGTTGGTAGTGATCAAATCTAGACGGTAATTGAGAACGGTCAACCTTCTACCACGCCAGAGATAGCCAAATGTCCAAATCAATAAAGTTATTAGTGAAAATGAAAAATGTGTCTTTTATTTTATGGGAAAGACCATACAGACTTTTTGGCCAACCCATTATCTCAACTAGGGATAAAATCTTTCCTCTCCTAAGTACGGTGCACCCCTTTAAGTATAAAAGACAAAACACCAAAGTTAATAATTAGAAAATCCAGTCCTAATTTCTGTGAGTCTGAGAACCAATGACAACACCTTGCTCCTAAATATTCTAATATCCTGGGGTGGGGGTGGGGGGTAATTTGTTTTTTAAAAATAGCAAAACCGAAACTGAACATGGGCACTTGCTGGTTGAACCGGCATCGCCTTCTTCAACGTACTCCTGTTGAGCCACCCTGTGGGGAAGGACGTCACCCCCACCTGCCATGTCACAGCAAAAGGTAACCAGACACACCAGCGGCCTGAGAGCCAGCTCTTAAAACAGTTGTAGGACTAACAGGTGTTAAACATGATCAACACACACATTTTAACCATTCAGAACACGCAGACTAAGCCCGTGGTAAAGCCCTAGAAAAAGACCGTTGGCTCTCTGGCTCTCTGGCTCTCTGAACTTGCCTGTCGACAAGGCTGCTTCCTGGGAAGGGGAAGAAAGGTGTTAATGGGGTCTCCTCAATCCCAGGGTGGCAGAACTGTACAGACACATCAAATGTGAGAAGACTTCTTTTCCTCCTCTCCTTTTGATTTTTGTTCTACCAGTGGTATTGCCACTGTGCATCAAGAACCCAGAGAGTTTAGTGTGAGGGGGAGGAACATCACAATTGCAGAGGCCCGATTACTATGCAGAGAACGCCACCCTACCAGACAGATGTGCCAATGAACTGCCCTTGGGAAGAGGAGCCAGGGTACAGTTAGTGGTGGTGAACAAAAGGGGTGATGTACTGTGGAATTAGTTTCAAAAAGAATTCCTCATCTCCAGATAAGGGCTGGAGCAACAATTAGTCATGAACTGAGATGAACACCTCTGACAACCAAAGAAGAGACTCTGATCAGGCTTCTGTCAAACCGAGTGGGTTGTTTTCTGGCCTGGCCCCACCTCTTATAAATTTATAATTGTCCTGCTTCAGACCAAAGGTGCTTCGTGGCACAAACCGTCTTACTTTGCTTGTACTTCTTACATTAATATATCCAAAACATTTCACCAATGACAATTTGCACAGTAATTAATTATGAAGTATCACACACTCATGTTACAAGATAAAACTTTTTTCTGGTCTTCAGAATGACATGAAAGTACCACATTCTACAAAATATTGGCACCTGTGACTTTTCCCTTCAACCCAACTTTCCAATTTCCTGCCCTACCTCTTCCTCATGCTCCATTTCCAAGCTCGCCCCCTCCCCTGTCCCAGCCTGGTCTCTCATTTCATCCAAGCAGGTAGTCAAAACAGGAACACCCCAATATTCCTTATGCTTAAGTACACCAAACCAATCTCTTTCTAGGGTGATTCCAATCATCCCTGAACCATTTGTGAAATTAAGGTAATTTGCTCTGAAATCCTATCCCCTTTATTTACTACAAGTACCAGTTTGGATAAGTTTTTTTTTTAAATGTTATTTATTTTTAGGGAGAAAAAGGAGGGGGAAAACATCAATGTGTGATTGCCTCTCATGCACCCCAACAGGGGATCTGCCCCGTAACCCAGGCATGTACCCTGACTGGGAACTGAATCAGCAACCCTCTGGTTCACAGGCCAATGCTCAATCCACTGAACCACACCAGCTAGGGCCCAGTTTGGGTAAGTTTTTAATTGATCTAAGCCTGTTTCCCTGTCTGAGAAATGAGAAATATTATATATAAAGGGCCCAGCACAGTGTCTGATACACAGTGTGTGTTCAAAAAATGAGCAGTAGGTAAACAAAAGGATCCCCATAATAAAGACTGTGACTATGAACTTCACTTACCTTTTGGCCTACATGACATCTTAAACTTAAAAATAAAAATTATAAAGTCAAGAGGCTATGTCCCTATAGTACAGCATGAAAAAAAATCTACAAAACAGAAGCATCTGGTTTTAAGTACCCTTTTCTTTGGTGTCATTGAGCCGTTATTAATCCATGGGTGAACCACGTCACAATAAAACGGCCGAAGTCTCAAACTCACCACCCACTCGTGACTTCAGATGTGGCACGTGAGGCATCTCCCCAGGGATGAACCAGAGGTAAGACAATTCTCCAGGTACTAAGGGTCCAAACCAAACCAACAAAAGGGCAATGACAAAACAAACACTCAGAAACTTAAGGGAATCTGAAACATCCAGGCTGGCTATTTAGGGAGGTGGGGGGGGGGGGCAACTGAATTCACAGGCTATTCGTTTCTAGCAAAGACCCTAAACTGTAACAATAATTTGTCGTGGTGAATCTAAACTGTAACAATAATTTGTCACAATGAATATGAACTGACTATTCACAAATAGGTCAATGTTGAACATAATATTATGTAGTATTAAACTACAAGACAGTTTTAGGACTATTCACTCACTCCAGGCAAAGGCCCCAAATCAACAAGAATATAAAATGTGTTGGAAAGTTCTCCCAGAGCCATACAAAGGTATAATAATCCACAAAAACTTAACTTGTCACTGAAAAGGACAAAGGAATTTTTTTATTTTCACCGCATTTAATTTTACCAGGAATATACTGTTGTCTTTCAGTTCCTCTTTATCACTTATGATATTCACCATACTTCTAGATTTGCATGAGCAAAGCTTTCCTGAAATATATATGCAATAAATCTCATTTGTTGAAAGTATAAGTTCTTACATCTGCTAGTACCTCAATAAGCTAATTTTGCATGATGCTGACTTGTCTCCTAAAACTACTCAGATTAGAATCAAACATCACCATTTTAGTCAATGCTGCTTGCATTTCATCATCCTCAGTATCATATTCTTTCAGAGTAGCTTAAATCACCATTCCTAGCCAATTTCACAGTCAACGATTCCCTGGGGGTGTCATCGGATGGCACTAGCATAGAACCAGACACAATCTCTTCTGAAATCATGCAGCCTTTTGTAGCACAGGTAAAAGAGAAAACTACAATCTTGAAACACAAAAAGAAAAAAGAATCTTACATTTGGAGGAATGTGTGCCATATTCAACCCAAAAAATAGAATTCTACCCAAGATTTATTTATCTCAGAAAATAAAAATAAATACATTTCCCAAGTTTTGATACTTCAGTCTGGTCAGGTCATTCCTGAACTCCTGACAAGTGCAGAGTTTGCAAGCTACCCTGACACTGACAATTGACCTTGGCTTCCTCGCAAGAGAACTGAGTGTGGCAAGCAAGTGGCGAGGTACAGGGTTTGATGAGTTCTCAAGTTGAGGAGCACTGAGGTATGACTATACACAAATATTTTTTACCGTATTTTATTGCTTCAAAATCACTGCCTAGTCACACAGAGAAACGCTGAAACACTTTACTGGAAGGAAGAGCGGGGGAAAAAGTATCTTACCAACTCTGCCTGCTCTCAACAGTTCCACTAAAAGACCGTACTTAACGACCATCTCTCAAATGGGCCACTACACTGTGTAAGACACACATGCACTCTCACCTATACTGTTTATTACATTAATTAGCCTTTATGTAAAGCAAGTCACCTCTCGAAGGTTTGTTTTTCTTTAAGGCTTTCTTTATGACAGCCCACCCTTGCCTACTTCTCCTGGATACGGCACCATGGGAGACAACACACAGGAATCGAAGGACTCAGTGATTTCTTATAATTCTCTGTATCCACCTTATGCCAAATCCTAGAAGCTCTACAAAAACCACTTCAGCAGAGTCACAAACTTCATGCAAAAACAAGATTGTGATGGTATCTCTGTTATTTTGGAAGATTTTTCTTAGGCAAAGTGGGGCTAGAAAACTAACAGGCTTAAGTACATGCTGCTACAAGGGTATGACAGAAATGTACAAATGTACAAAGATTTTTAAAGTGGGTTGGCAAGGGTATGAGAAATGAGCACTTTCATACATTGCTGGCAGGAGTTTAAAGTCTTTCCTGAAAGAAAAAAGAGAGATACTAAAGGAAAAAGTAAAGCTTTACAGTTCTGCATACTCCGAGGCATCGGGTTCACTCTTCTGGAAATAAAAGACGTACATTAACACTTACCTATAGGATTCTCACCAGTGATATTTATAACCACAGAAAAACTGGGGTGGGAGTGGGAAAGAGGGGTATAACAATCCATCTAAAATTAACAAACTAAGTAAATGGCATGCTTATTTCACACAATAAAACACTATTATACAATGAAATACTATGCCATCATTCAGGTGACATCATTGGTCATTTATTCTAGAGAAATGAAACTTATGGTCACACAAAAGTTCATAGCAGCTTTATCCAAAATAGCCAGAAAGTAGAAACAACCCAAATATTCATCAACTGATAAGTAGATGAAGTGTAATATATTCATAACGGAATACTACTCAGCAATGAATAGGAACTATTAATATGGGTAACAACTTGGATAAGCCTCCAGGGAACTAGGCTGAATGAAAAATGCCAATTTCACAAGGTCACATACTGTTCAATTCCACTTATTTAACATTCCTGCAATGAATAAATTATAAAATGAGAGAGCGGATTAGTGATTGCCAGGGTTCAAGGTGGACACGGCGGAAAGAAAGCAGGTACGACTATAACAAGGCAACAGGAAAAGCCCTTGTGCTGAGGGCAAGGCCCTGTGTCTGGACCACCTGTGTGGGGACCTCAGGGTGTGCACTGTAGTTTTGCAAGATGCTACCACGGGGGTTGGGGGGGGAGCTGCGTGATGGTACAGGAGACCTCTCTGTATTATTTCACACAACTGCATGTGAATCTACAATTATTTCAAAGTAAGGTGTTCATTTTTAAGTCATTATTATTTCATGACATGGAAAGTATCTGTAATTCCACCCCTTTATGAAAATTAGTTAAGACATAGGATCACAAGGTTCTTGATGATTAAGGGAGAAACCAGGTTTAGGAATAATACATAGTTATTCCTAAAGCCAAAGGAATAATACTTACAGTCAAAGAAACAACCAGCATATAATCATGATGCAATGCTAACAATAAACTAAAGAACTATAGGTAATTTTCATTTTCTTCATTTTTGCAACCTGTAACTATCAAATTTTCTTCAGTGAACACGTATAGTTTAATAATAAAAGGAAATAAACTTTTAAAGACTTGTATCTATGGAGAACCAATTTGTGTTCAGTTAGTCCTCCCAGGTAACACAACTAGGTTTTGTCAAATAGTCTGTTATAGTGAATGGCTTAAAAAAACAAAACAAAACTGTTAACTACTTGCGGTAACAGATGTTACCACAAGTTAACTAAACTTATTGTGGTAATCACTGTTCAATATATAAATATATCAAATCATCCTGTTGTATGCCTAAAACTAATACAATGTTATCTGTCGATTATATCTCAGTAAATAACAAATAATTACCATGGAAGAGAGGGAGGGAGGGGTAGGGAGGGAGAGAGGCAGGTGGGGAGGGAATGGCTTAACCCTCAGAAATCTTGAAAGACAGGAAAACCTAGTAGCAAGTCGGCTGGGCAGCAACTCAATTTTGCTCAGAGGGCTGATACAGATTTACATGGGTCTTTAAGGAAAAAAGCCAAGCCATCCATCCAATGCTTTCTTGTCAAAATTTGGCTACATTTAAAAAATAAGCTTGAAGGGACAATCCATGTCCACAATCAAGCACAAATGGGATAGAAAGAAGAAACTGGAATTCCCACGAAGAGCAAGACAGCCCTTAACAGAGACAGTCACATAAGTGGATAAGAAATGAGCTTACTTCTCAGTTAGTTATTTCACAGCATTTCAAAGTCTGTAAGTCAGATTTTAATGGACTGAGTTGCTGGGTTTTTTAAAAATTAATTTTAGAGGGAGATGAGGGGATGGAGAGAGGGGGAAGGGGGTGGGGGGAGAGACAGACAGACGGACATCAATTTGTTCTTTACTTGTTCATGCATTCCTTGGTTGTTTTTTGTAAGTACTCTGACCGGGGATTGAACATGTAACCTTGGCATATGGGATGATACTCTTACCAACTGAGCCACCTGGCCAAGGACTAAGTCGTTTGTTTTTTAAAGGAGGGTGGGAGAAGGGTTTTAGAAAACAAATCCACTGAACTGCAATCAAAAGTTGGCACACTGATGCTTTCTGTGGCTGATTCTCCAGAAAAGACGAGAGTGTCTTTGCAGAAGCATGCCATTCCCACTGGCTTCCAGGGCAAGGCATACACATACTGTGCGTGAGGTTGTAATGCAGAGCATTACGAACAGCCTATAACCTTGAACTATTTATGCTGCCTTACAAGTCAAATACTGAACATTATTCAAATAAAAATAATTGTATTCAAAACATAAATCCACAAATGACAGCTGTGACATGTATACACACATGCACCTACTGCAGGCATAGCTGAGCGCACAGGTATGTAGAAACTAATATATATTTCAGTCCTGGATTAAGAAACAAAGTTAGCATCTAGCAGAACTGTATCTTTCTCTTTTATATAAAATTGCCCTGTCTTAAAAGAAAATCTTCATTAAAAAAGGTTATGTCTTTAAAGGACATTCACAAACCTGTTTCTACTCAAAAGGGTCGTTTACTTATTAACTGGAATAGTAACAGGGTAAAGGAAGTGGAGAACAGGGAACAAAAAATAACCTGTACTCGCAGTTACTCTGGTCTAGGAATAAGCAATCGGGGTGCATACCATTTTCTAAGAACTTGGCTTACATCTCAAGTTTCTTATATAACGATGGTTGGTGATTATCTTACTAATTACATCTAAAAAGAAAGGGGAGAGAGAAAGAACATTCGCAGGCAAGAAAGAAATCCCTTCCTGGCCATCATCAAGAAGCCAAGGGTGAAAGAGACAGAAGATCAAGTGGAGGTGGCCCCTGCCTTAGGCTGGAAGTCCCCAATCCCCACCGGCCCCAGTAACAGGAAAGGAGACTAGCAACCATCCTCATTTTGCTATATAAATCTGGTTGGCATTCTTGAAAGCCATTTGTCTGCCAAACCAATCTCACAAATGGGAGCCTTGCCAGAAGGTATTCAGAATTCTTTCCCTAAATTTGTTTCCATGATGGTGAATTTCCAGTAAGTCAATCACCATACAGTGTGTGACACTCCCCTTCTCCCCCGCCCCACTACCAAATCTGGACAACCCCAAACCTTTGGGATTACGCTTCTGACTCCAGTTCTACTTGACAACTTTGTTAAAGAGAGAGATCCAGATTTTCCAGCAAGTGGTTCAGAGCAATGGGGGCAATGCATACCAGTGGCTCTTTTCTTTGCATCCTGCTTGTGGTTGCCTCAGTTCAGTTAATCACTCAGCAACTGCTTGGTAATCCCCTGTCATCCCCACCCTACGCTGTTCGAATCAGCAGAGTTGGGTAGCAACAAGTCAGCAGAAGTCAGCCAACCCATTCTCCTCTGGGGCTGAGGTGACTCAAGGGACTATGAAGAAACTGCTGAAAAACACAATTCCAAGGAAGACTGCTTCACACTGAGAGAAGCAAGGGGGACTTTCCCTCCCTGAGCTAGGGAACACAGAAGAGAGGATCAAAAAGAAGAAGATAAAGATTAAAGCAGAGAAAACCTACAATTGTATATATTATGAATTTCATGGAAACCAATCCTTAAAGGAAAACACATGCCTCACCATACAACTGGGAACCTCAAAACTCCATGAGGGGAAATTATGTTTATATTTTTTACTATGTTTTTTCTTGCTTGCTTTAGTTTGAAGGCTCTCAAATTCTAGCCTAGAATTTATGGGTTTAGAAGAGGTTATTTAACAAGCATGGATGACTATAAGTTTCAGCAAAGGAAGCAGAATCACTAATTTTAAAAAGCAAAGCATGAATTCTAATTTTAGTACCTCTTTAGTACTGTAGTAGGTGGCATGTGATGGACTCTGTGATACATCTCTAGAGTCAGGCAGATCTAACTGCTTATTAAAAATTAGAGGAAACATGAGGTTTGTTCCAGAAATAGCTCCCTGGCTATTGCACACACTGTGAGGGAGTCAGGTCTATAGTATGAGCCACCAAAGCCTATTAAAACTGCAGAATAATTGTGTTAAAAAATCCTTGAAACATATTAAAGTATGGGGTATCTAACCAAGAGAATGCTAGGCTCAGGGGACGGATAACAACGCATAATGGAATCATAGTACCCCTCTGCTCTGAACTGCCAGCTTAAATTTAGCCCACAGAATCCCTGATTTCACATAGTCATTACCCAGAATGGATATAAATACCACAAGGCAGCATGAAGATGTCCTGATCCAATTAAAAACAGCACAATCATTTCATTTGATAAGAAAGCAATTTCTCTTACACGAGCGTCCTCACAGCTGAAAAGAAAAATGCCTCCCACATTCAGAATTACAAGCAATCTTTCCTGCCCAAGCCTATTACCCAGACAGCCTGGTGGGCTTCTGGATTAACAGGAACAGAGAAGTTGAAAGAGTACACCTTTAGGGGGGAAACTGTTTTAATGGCTCAGCTGGATACTCTCAGGTCTGGCTCTCTTTCTCATCTAGCCAAGAATTCACAGTCTGTGAGATGTAAGTCTCTTAACATTGTCCAGCGACATCACCCATGTCCTAGCGTGTCCCCTTTGGGACAAGTAAAGATACAACTGCATGACCTAGTGCAGAGTCAGGCAGAATGATAGGGAACTGGAATGTTGAAATACCTTATTTTTGGCCCATTTATGTAAAATCAATTCCCAGAACTACGAAGGTCGTCACTAAAAAAGTGGAATGACAGGTTGGCATGTGAGCACCAGCAGACCCTTCAGAATACGTGGTCCTCCAGAGGCCACTGTGCTTTCGTGTGTGCCCAACCCAGAAGCTCCCTCGGCACTTGCTGTGAACAGAAAAGCAGGATGTATCCCACAGTCTTGGAAGCAGGAGACGTCAGAAGGCAGGTACTATAAAATTTCTTTCATTATTCCTTTCCTTTCTAGAGTAAATAACCAATCTTTGGGATTTTAACAAACTTGTCTTCCTTCCAGAAAGACATACTGCCAATACAGAGATCAAATAATGAAAGTTACAGAAACTATAAAAAGTTACTTAAATGATTGCAATGGAAGGACAAAAGGGTCTCCAGTGCCCAACAGCTTTTGTGTTTTGTTTTGTGATCCTCACCTGAAAACATTCTTTCATTGCTTTTAGAGAGAAGGGAGAGAGAGAAACGTTGATGTGAGAGACAAACGTCAGTCAACAGCTTCCCATACGCACTCGGACTGGGGACTGAACCCGCAACCTAGGGAACCGAACACACAACCTTTCAGTTGCAGGACCACACTCCAACCAACTGAGCCACACTGGTCAGGGGGTTTTGCAGTTTTTTTTTTTTTAGAAAAACAAAAATCTATGGCACCAAAGTTTTTCTATATCATTAAATTCAGCTTAAGAATTAGAGAGGTGACATTGATCATGGAAAGTGTTTTCACTCTTCTTCCTTCTTCAGAAATGCTTCCAGTATTCTTGAAAACTCAATTTGCAATACTCATCATTACCTAAAAAACACTGTAAGTTCACACCTCTCACAAATGCAACAAAAATAAGCTGAAGGCTTTTGGCCTCAACAATTCTTGGCTTGATAAGAGTTTGCATAACCTAGCTGCTTGGGGGAGGGAAGAGTAGGAACAGTGGAACCCACGCCTCTAAAAAAAATCACTCCAAATCTTTCCTTGAACACAACAGTAAAATACCAGGAGGATAAAGAGAATTATTAGTTCTTACTAGTATTGTTTGGGAAAACACCATGAAAATTCCTTGGACCATGAACATCACCATAATCAGTGTTCCTGACACCCATAGCCCACTGTCACACACGTTCTGAAATGGTTTCTATACGCACATGAAGGGAGAGAGCTCCCCATACGCACACAAAACCGGTCAGGCGAAGCCCATTCCTATCTCACAGCACACGGGCCAGGGGGACTCAGTTTGGAAACTGCTGGAGCCCTGCCAGATTCAACAAAGCCAGATTCGGGGATGAAGCCCATCTGTCCTGACCTAACCTGACAAGGTCACTGCAACACACCAAACCCAGAGTCCCAAAGGGCTTCTGGGGGAATGAAAGACCGGGGCCTTCCCTGGGGAAGCAGAGCCCGAACCGGCCATCTATATTCCTAGAGTTTAGTTTAGAAAGCAGTAACGAAAAAGCAACATGGCCCAAGCCCGAAGAAGGGCATGTCAGAGGGATGCCAAAGTGGCTGAGGTGGGGAGGAAGGAAGGAAAGTGCTGAATGCCTCTCCACTCCCAGAAACCCCTGCAGAACTTGGATGCTGCTGTTGTGGTCCATGAGACTGTTCCGTACCTTCATTCTATTAGTGAGAAAACAAAACCCCAGCAACTTGACAGCTCTGTTTATTTATTTGGCTTCTAAACCTTAGGAACATAAAGCAGGCTTTTGACTTTCTACATCTCTCCCAAAAAGGGGAAGGAGGAGAACAGGAACTCTCCTTTTTTCCTCTCTAATGTTTCCCAAACCTCACCTGTTTTCATCTTTTTATAAACATGTGGCTTAAATCAATCTAAAAATCTCAAGCTGGCCTTTTACCCTTCACTTCTAATTAACCTGCTACCATCTTTTGGGGGAGGGAAAAGCGAGAGAGGGGGAGGAAGAACATCAGTGCACAACTTCATGCTGTCTCGTTTTGTTTTGTGGTTTTTAAAGAAAAATCAGTTAACAAAACACATACAAACACAAAACCAAAAAAATGTCCCAAAGAAACGCATGATAAAGAAAAAATATTTAGTTCTCCCTGATCTTTCCCTCAATTTCTAGCTTGCCTTAGGCACATTTAACCTTCAGATTCAACCTTTCCTCATCTTTCACGCTCATCTATTTAAAAACATTAAGCTCTAAAATATCTACACACCCTATTTCACAATCAACATCTTTGATAAACCAGGAAATAAAAGAACATCTTGTTACTATAACGTGTAATCCTCCCATCTAAGAAAAAACACTTGTACCAAATCCAACAAACATGATCCATTAAGAACGAGCTAGTTTTTTTCTTAGAGGACAACTCTGGCTATGAGGTCTGTCCAGAAAGTATCTAGCCACGTGCTATGAAAGAGAGAGACATGTATTGAGATAGAAGATACAAGAAACACTGTACATAGGCCAATGTCGTCTCACTGTAGGCACCCCCTTCAAAGTAGGCACCTTGGGACCTCACACAGTTCTCTCAGCATCTCTTCCACTGTTCAGAACACTGCAAAATCCTTTGTTGAAATAACCAGCAGCTACCCCATTGTATTTTCCCGAATCTCATCAACAGTCTGAAGTTTCTTCCCTTTCAAAGGTGATCTTAGTTTTGGGAAAAGCCAGTAATTTCTGGAATCCCCAGATCAACTTCTAGTTCTTGCATTGTCAGTTGCTGATCTTTGTTGATTCCAGCTGTACGTGTTCAACATTCTCAGGTGTTCTGCTTGTTGCAGGCCTTCCAGAACCTGGATCACTGTCAACAGATTCTCAACCATCTTTGAAGCATCTGTGCCATATTTTTATTTGTGCTGCACTCATTGCATTGTCCCTGAAAGTCCTCTGAATCATCTGAATAGTTTCTACAGAGGAATGTTCAAGCTTAACACAAAATTTGATGCATACTCATTGCTATATTCGCTCAGGCATTTTGAATGCAACAGCCACACAGTACACATGCTCGTTCAGTGGTGTCTACCACCCCCACTGACTACAGTGAAATTGTTACTGTTCATACACATGCATTCCAGTCCATTTTCCTTGGCTGGCAGATTACATCAATGTCACTCAAAACATTCTTGTTACATTAACAATGGCCAGACTTTTTCCAGGTATACCTCATATACATGGAGGACTTGAACTTTAAAAACAAACACTCAACAATATTCCCACTACCTAAAGGTTCAAATTACCTAGTAAATTACACATTTCTAAGCAAGCATCCATTTCTCTGTGGACACACTAGAAAAATGCCCTCTCTGATTTCTAATGGCACTGAGATTGGAGAGCAATGAAAACACTAGAACCCTCCTCCCCCCCTTACCCCCTGAATTACTCCAGGCAGGGACCATTCTCAGCACCCTCTCAACTAACGGCTTCTCAAAGACTCTGAAACCACAACAAATGTGCAACCCGAGGCACCAGCTGGCAGACAAATGCCAGCAGCAAAGTTCATGGCACGCTCTGTCGGTGTTCACACAGATGCTTGGACAGGTGTGCAAAGCCACCACACGATCACGTGGGGGACACACACCCTCCCTCCACCAACACGTACACCCATGCTTCCATTCCAGAAAACCATCAATGCGTACCAAACCTATTTCTTGAAAAAATAATTTCAAGTGAATTTAAAGCACATTCGTGCATACTACTAACAAGGAGTCTAAGTTCCTAAAAGGCAAGAATTTCTACTACTCAAATCAGGAAGCAAGGAGGAGGGCAGAAGAGCTGGAGAAGTGTAAGTAATTGAGAATACAGGCATCACACAAGGAATGTGAGAGCAAAGGGCCTAGCCTACGGTGCTTAAAAACTGGTCATTGGACTATTTGTTCTTCAAGTTACACAAAGAAATCCAACCATAGCCTTTTATAAACTTTCCTTTCTTTTTAAATCAACTTTTTTGAGGTATAATTTATAAACCAAAAAAATGCACCCATTTTAAGCATACAATTAGACGAATTTCTGACACATTTATACCAGTGTAACCACCACAATTAAGATACAGAACATTTCCATCTCCCCAAAAAGTTTCCTTCTGTCCTTTTTGCAGTCAATCTCCCCCTACCTTCACGGCCCCTGGCAATCATTTATGGTTTCTGTCACTGTGAGTTGGTTTTGCCTTTTCTAGAACTTCATACAAATGGAGTCAAATAGTATGTACTCTTCTTCTGCACAATTCTGAGGTCACCCATATTTGAATTAGTGGTTTGTTTCTCTTCATTGCTGAGTAGTATTCCCATTGTATCAGTATACCAACATTTTCCTTTTTTTTTTTTAAATAAAAAGGTGGCAGTGGTTAACTTTAAAACATGTACATAAACTTTTAAAGAACACTATTATTTCTTTCTTTCAAGGTAACTGGAAGCTGAAAGTGACTGTATAAAGAGACAATCCCCAAACCCTTGGCCTCAGGAACACAAAGTTTTCTTTTGTTTCACCTTCCTATACAATAAAACTTGTTCAATCACATGGAAAGAAAAATGATAACCTGAGATTTTTGTTTACTGCCAACTCAAGATGTTATTTCAAGCTGCTGAAGAACTATGAGGAAACTGTATCCAAGCACATTTTCATGTGCTGCTTCCTGAATGCCTGACCGACGTGTGAACTTCGGGGCTCCAGGGTGACACAGTTCCGCTCCTTCTGCTTTTGCCTGATGAGTCAGAATTTTGGACCATGCTGACTCCTACCACCAGAAGGAGGTGACGGGTCTGCCCCTGAGGTGGGGTTGCCCGGAGAAGTCCTGTTCATTAAGCTAACTGTGCAAATCATAAGGCCTACTACCATTTCCAAGGAATATAAATGGAGAAACACTGTTCTGACAGATAAAAAGGGCACCCCTCACATGCTACTCAGCATCAAAATGCTTGCATCTCTGCCACAGGCATGGTTATTCTGGATGTAAACGGACTGCCCATTATGGAAGGTCTCCCAGTGAGTCCAGTTACACCCACTATGGCCTGGGAAACTCATACCCCAGAAGCAGCAAAAAGAAATCTCTGTACCCTGCAAAATCTTTGCAGCCCCCAAAGGCCAGGCTCCAAGCAGGTCCATGTAGTCGTCACAGAGGCAGGCAGCAACATCTTCTATCTAGAAGGGCACGCAGTGCAGAGCTGATTTTCGGACCATTCTGCGCCCACCACCATTTCTGGGCCTCGGTCTCTCCTATGGAACGAGGTGGCTGACCCAGAATGAGCTCCCATGTTCCCTTCAGTCTAAACGCTGTAACACGAGTCTCATTTAAAAAGCAACGAATCCAAGACTAAATTGAGAAAAGGTACATATGTTTTGAACCAAAACACAATGTGTGAGCATGGCATCCAGAATTCTGATAAAAACATCAGAATTCAATTTCAATTCTCCATTCATAATTCTTGCCCATTACTTTAAATAAGTACTTTTGTCTATCCATTACCTCTTTCCTTCCTTCTAATTTGACTAGTATCCTTTTTTAAGAAAGGATTTAAATTAAATCCTGTTAATGAGTTGCAGCCTTCACATTTAACGATGTGCCTGATTTGTCTGAATATTAATGTTGAAAAGTTTTTTATTATGACTTATTGTACATAACATGATATCCTTTGATTACAAATAAGTATCTTTTCTAGAGGGTAAAAAATGTCCTTGGGGAAAAAAATACCACTTGATTTTTTGCAACAGTTTCAGCCTCCGCAACATGCTTTTGATTATTCATGAGCTTGCAAAGGATCACTTAAGCTTGGCTAACACTCAGTATAAAACAGCTTTTTTAAACACTTGGAATTAGAAGGTCTTAGACTCCACATTAACCAGCACTGTGTCATTCAAGAGCCTCCTCAAGTTCCCATAAGCACCTAAAGAAAGCATTGTTTTCCCAACTACTATACACCGGACCTGGTGCAGTACCGCCAGCCACTTGGGGCTCTAGCAAGATCTACCCCCTCCCTGACTCCTCCTCCTGCTCTTCAAGTTAACAGCAGCTAAGGTGGAGGTGGCACCACTGGGCTAGAATGCAGGGTCTGCACCGGAATGTGGGGAAAGGGGCATGGCTGGGGAATGAATAATGCCAGCGCGCAAAGAAAAGCAGCCTGCCACAGGGATGAAGTGCTTTCCAAGACAGCCAGGAATGGTGGTGCAGAGAGTGGACGCTGGCAGGAGAGCTTGTGCAGGCACTCAGGCCACAGGACTGAATGTCCCCAAAACTTGGAGAGGAAGTAAACAAGGATCTGGCTGCACACGTGCTTGTGTGGCCAGGTCCAGTCTCCCGACCCAGTCAGGGGGCACTTACAGCACGGGGCTCCAGAATGTGGGCTGCACGTGACCAGGAAAAATTACACAGGCCAATTTAAATACAGCCTCTGTGTCTCTCTACCACTTAGACTTTCTTTTTATTTTCAAAAAAATAATCTTCTGAATAAGTTCAGTGAAGCTGTAACATGGAAAATATCTGTGTGTAGAACAGTTTGCGGGCACCACGGTGCCATCCGTTTTACTCCTCAAAACACGTTTGGATCAAACTACCCCAGCCCCACTGGACCAAAACCAGGCTGTTTAGGGTGAGGAAATATTCCCAGGAAAGTCAAATTTCAAACGTTCCACTGCAGAACCTACCACACTATGCTTACGTAACAAATGTTAAGGAACTGAGATATTATCATTACTTTCCATAAAAAAATCATTAAGTATTCCTGCAAACTTTTCCATTTTCCAGTCACAGAACAACGAACTGTGTTCTTATCTTGTTCTGTTTGCTTAATTGCAAAAAATAATCCCAGCTGAGCAGAAAGCGCCCTGCTGAGGCTCCAAGTGAGAGGGCAAGGCCCCAGTCGGGCTGTATTTTCTGCTCTCCGGCAGGCCACACTCGGGAGGCCCAGGTCAGCATTTCCCAGCCAGTGGGACGCTGCATCCTGACTCACCGCAAAGACACTCCCTGTGGGCCCCGATGTTCTAAGCTTCCACTTAGCCTCTGCCTTTGGGAGGATGAAGGAGGAGACTGGGAGATAGAAGGTAGAAGTGCTGACCGGAGGGAGGAAGAGAAAGCTCAGTTTGTACCTCTGCATACAAGTCTCACTGGGTGTAAGTACATTCTCGTAAAGCTAACTGTAACTCAGTTTCTGAAACCTGGTTTTTGAAAATGTAACAGCTCATTAATGAAAGAAATTTTTAATTGTATAACAATCTCAGATTATATCTTTTTGTGCATCTTAATTTTTCAAATCGTTTAGCTTAAGAAAATAATGTTCTATCCAATAGCCCATGCAAAAGAATCAGCACACTAGCAAAAATAAGCCCAAGTGCAAAAGAAAACAGGAACTACAGTCAAGAATATATGTCAAAGTCATTTACTGAAAAAACAACTCACACCTATTATCTCCACCTTTGTTGAATTTATCAATTTAAAAATGTGAAATAAAACATATTTTTTAATCCTCACCTGAGGATGTACTTTCTAGTGATTTTAGAGAAAGAGGGAGGGAGGGAGGGGAGAGGGTGGAAGAGAGACAGAGAGGAAAAGGGAGAGAAATACCAATGTGAGACAGCAACATCAATCAGCTGCCTGCTGTACGCAGCCCTACAAGACTGAACCAGCAACCTAGGTGTGTGCCCTGATCAAGGTTCAAACCTGCAATCTTCTGGTTCACGGGATAATGCTCCAACCGAGTCACCCAGCCAGGGTGACATAAAACACGTTGAAATGAGGTCACAAGCAATGCAAACGGTTAACAGATTGTCACAAGAACTTAGTTTATCTTCATTTTTAGACGAAACCTTACACATAGAAGACAGGTCCCTTTTGCCTCACTGCAAACAGGAAGTACTAGGAAGGACGGCAGTGAGACTGGTGAAATGCTAGATGGGGGGGGGCCCTTCTCCACTGCGTGTCCCAGTTAATGTCACTAGTTTGACAACACTGAGTCATCTCAAATGCAGGAATCCGTAAGTTTTCTATAAAAACATTTTGTGCTATGCAATACAAGTGGTCCAAAGGAAAGCTCCAGGTTCCAGAACTAAATGTACCATCAGGCAAGTGGACGAAGTACAGATAACCTCTGAGAGAAATTAAACATTTCATCTAGACTTTCTGATGACAATGCAAAAGCAGGAGAGTACATTGTACTTCAAACAATGCCTGGTCTGTTTGTCGAACACAGAGAGGCCTAAAATGGATGGGGAAAAAGGACAGGACTGAGCCAAAGCTCTGACTTTAAAGGCAAAGTGTGGAATCTGTGTGCACAAACATATAAGTATGTGTTATTGTACAAACTGGCAAATGTACATACCACAGACGGGCGCACAAACCTCCCAGTGCTGCAGGACACCCAACTCTACCAACCCCACCTCTAATGCCCTTCAATGGGAGCACCTCACTCCCCTGAACGGTGTGGGAGCCAACCCTGCCCAGGAAGCAGCGGTCTCAGGGCCCTCTATCTACCTTCCGGAGGCGAGGAGGAGGAGTGGCCACACGGGGTCTGTCTTTGCTCTGCCTCTCAGCAGCTGGGTGAGCTCTGGCCCACTGGATACACCAAACGCCTACTGGGAACCAATCAGGGGCCAAGCCCAGCTTTGAACCTCAGTTTCTTCAGCAATTAAAAAGGAATAAACTTTATCTTCAGGTTTATTGTGAGGGTGGTACTCGAAAAATGTTAATCCAATTTCCTTCCTGGCTCCCTAGCCCCTTTGCTGAGGCTGACTTCATGAGAACACATTCAGTCTCTCCTCCAACTCCTAGTCCTGTTAGAGGCTACAGACCACACCAACACACTTGTGCGGGGCCACACATGGGCTCCCGGGGGGCTCCCTAAACCCCGCCCCTTCTGCAGAGCCCCTCCTGGACTACTTCTTCGTATAGGCAATTCCTTATACCAAGATTTCTGCCTTCGGGTCACCCAGTCTCATTCCTCAGTCCCCCACCCCAGCTCTCCTGTCAGTTTTCTTTGTTGGACTGCCCCAAGAACCTAATCCAATTGCTTCATCTGTAAATCCAGGTCACTTCCTAATCTGGAGCCATGCACACCCAACCAAACTCCTGGTATGTCAGAAAAGATTTATAAAGCTAGACAGACAGACATAGATGTGTCAGGAGAAAAGAACCCTCGAACAGTCGGACTGGCTCATGACCTTAGATAACCAAATTTCAAACATGAGAATGTCATCTATTAGATCAGTGTCCTCTTGATGATATCCTAAGAGCAAGAGCTTCTAGGTAACAGAAAAAGCCAAGCTCCTTCTGTGAAACTGATCCGTTTTTATTTAAAGGCAATTACACATGTGGAAGCTGATCTTATGTCCCTTTTTGCTTCAGCGGCTACGAACTCGAGAGCCAAATGTGTGGCCTGATCTAGCACCTGTCAAGCACTATATTGTCCTCACCCTTAGGCTTCATCCTTTTATACTGCACACATTTTTTGTACACTGCCATTATAATATAACAGGGGCACAAACATAAACTTGAAATCTACATCGTAGGCTAAGGTGGTTGCTTTCTCGTAAGCTTGTGTCCATCCAGGAATGGCAGATCTGTGTTGGGTTTTAGAAATAATAATGTTAACAAGGAGCCTTCTGAGGATGCAAAATGGGAACAAGGTAGGAGCACAACTTAGGTCCATGCCTCTCCCCCATGTACCTTTGAAGGACGAGTAAGGGCAGAGCCAGAATGAAGGGCACAGATGGCCGGGGAAGCACAGCCCATCACTCTGTGGAAGGCAATTTTGGATGATAATGAGTCCAATGTGTATTTAAAGTGGTGTAGATTTTCGGTTGGCTAAAACCTAGGAGTCGACAGACTAATAGAATAATAATCATGATAGCTTTTCCTAAGGCACCCTGAATAACCTTAGAAGCACTAATGGGAGGTAAAAGGCATTGCTAAATTGGAGAAAAGTGTGGGGCACACACTGCAGAGGCTTTCGGCTGTCCTGGGAAGAGAAGCCCAGCCTCGCTCTGCTGAAATGCTGAGGAACTGCAAAGGGCACTTCTGGAGAGTGATGGAGCCATGGACTCACTGCTGCTGGGCTCCCAACTCAACAGTCAGTAGCTGGTCCCCAGGCCAAATGGCCTGTGAGCCCTGAGCAGCTTTATGATCCATCTGGCTTCATTTGGGCATCTCCAGCAGAACTGAAACTCCAGGTGGGAAAAACTTCTGCCCCCAGGAGCTGGGGAAATAAGATGGCAAAGATTCTTCATGACTTGAAGACTTTGGAAATAGCAATGCCTGATGGCCTCAGAACAGGTTTCCCCAAGCCATGTGCTACTTTGGCATGCAGATTATTTTGAGCTGAAGGCAATGGAGACCCTGCAGGCTCACAGAAACTTCTGCCCCTCCCGTAACTACCTATAAGAATCTAAACTGAGGGCCTTGCCCAGAATGGGAATTATCACCAGTGATAAACTTTTATGACCTACCTGGAGTAGGGCAAACTTCTAGTTACTGAACATCTGTCACTTATTGTCCTGCAAATGACCTTCCTCCCTTCCCCCTGAAGCCTGAGGTGCCTTACCTCATCCCTTAGGTCAGAATGCCACACTATACCTCATTTTAACTTTCTGTCTCTGAATCTTTCGTGTATGTGGGGTCTCGGACTCTCTCAGATATGTGGGGCTCCGGTATGTACGTTTGTAATTAAATTTGGTTATTTTCTCTTATTAATCTGCCTTGTGTAGATTTAATTAGATCAGCCAAAAGAACTAGAAGGGCCGAGTAAAAGTTCTTCTTCCCCTACACGGCAAAGCTAGAGCCAATGCCACAGACTGTGAATTCAACTTCTCATTTCCAAAAGGACAGCTCTGTGACCTCGTGCAAGCTACCACGTCTGAATTTCACCACCATGATATAAAATAAGATCCCTCCCTTCTACCTCTCATTAGAGTGCTACTGAGGCTGTTCAGGGGACCTTGGGAAAAGCCATTATTTTTATTATTCTATTAGTCTACAACCTCCCAGGTTTTAGCCAAAAGAAAGTCTAAACCACATGAAACACACATTGGACTCAGTATCATACGAAATTGGCTTTGCATCCTAGTAAATGTGTTTCCAGATGGCAGGACTCTAGGTGAAATCATCAAAAGACTACATAAGTGCCACATAGCATTACGTGCCTTCCACTCATTAATTCACCCAACACTCTGCAAGTTCGAGTGAGCCAAGTTATCTCTTTACAAAAAGCAGGCTCAGTATTCTTTCACTGTTACACAAACAAGTAACAAAGCCAAGGCGAAAGGAAGGGCAACTCCCTCCTCCCTGTACACTGCAATCTATCCAGTGGGGTTCTGCGTTTTATCATTTTTCCTTGAGGGTTGCAAAACTTCTACAAGGAATCCTTTGATTACTGCAATATTTTCATCGACACTAGAAAATTTAGATACTATACTGTCAGGAATTTCCTTATCAAAGGTGAAAATGACGAAGGATGGGCAGAAATACACACCAGGATGCACACACAGCTCTTCATCAAGTCTTCCATTCTTTACAAGCAAGGTAGGCGCTGGGCCCTCCCGAGAAATGCTGCAAATTCCTGTGTCCCCACCCCTGTCACCCGCTACACGATAAACTCACCGAAGGCAATGCCCACTTCTACATCCATCACCGCCTTCCAAGCATCACCACACAGGGTAATGTAAATGCAACAGATGAATGAATGATCATGGCTGTGGCCCAGACAGCAATTCCCAAGCCCTGCCCCCAGATGATCACATCATGTGAGCCCTGGGGTTAGGCCTGGACTCCGGCCCAGGCTACAGAAGCATGTACCACCGCCATCAACCTGCTGCTGAGGAACCAGAGCTTCCAACCATTTGTGTGACGAAGAAAACTTTGTTCACAGGCGTTTTATTCATATAACTTGCTGTATTTTTAGTTCACCTTTAAAGCACATAGAGATGAATTCACAACAGCATTAGAAATCCCATTTTACAAACCCGAAGTCTCCAGGTAACATTAAAAGTGACCAGAAGTAGCACATTTACTCTCAATGCCAAAGCCAAAGAAGTTGCTTATTCCAAAGACTACCATGCTTCTCCAATGCCTACAAAAGGGCTTAGCACTTTCAATCAGACTGTCACAGTTACAGAAAGCTGCTTTAATTGGGATTTAATTCCCAATAGGAGATCCAAGTCTACCAAACAGTACTTGCTGTATGGACTGCCCAGAATTAAGACTGGTAGAACTGTAAATTTCCCTTGCAATAAACTGCTGTCAAATAAAGCCATTGATCCAGCTAACTGTGCCCACTCCTCTGGCACAAAGTAAATAATTCTTGGAAACATCCCCTGCAGTGTATATAACTCTTTCCTAAAGTCACAACCTCAAAGTTACAACCACTCAGGAAACCCAGGCCCCAACATTCTGGGGTACAGTGATGGGGCCTGACACTTTGCCCCCAGCTAACCCTTATTCCAGACTTAGAGGTTGTATAAGGCAGCCTTCTGGCAGCCTAAGGGTGTCTCCCACAGGTACATTTCCACAGACTGTCTCCACGCTAGCCACCACCAAGTAAAAAGCCTTGCTCTTCCCTGGAGAATAATGCAGTGGCGCCTGAAGTGAGGTGCGTGTCCAGGCAAGGGTGGCTGTGTTCACACATCTTCAAGACAGAAGAGTGAATCTCCCTCCACTGAAGTGGTGGTGGCCTCTCACTGTGCACTTTCAAGTAAGCCCCTCTGCACCTCTCGACCTTAACTTCCTCATCCAGGCAATAACAGGTTAAATCAGATACCACCAAGACATTCAGTTCCAGAACTCAGAGGTTCCATCGTCAATTCAGTACTAAATTGCTTCTCGAGTTAGTCCTTCCCCTAGAAAATCCCTCAGGATACAGGGCCCAGGTGAAATGGACAGAACACAGCAGCACGCGCAGTGGGGCTGCGGAGAAGGGTGGTCTAGGTGTTGAGAGTCAGGAGTACTGGGTGGGCAGATGTGAGGCCAGTTACACTAACACAGGTAGTCAGACTGAGGGGTAGACTGACCTACTGCGGTATTTTTTCTGGGTCAGACTCAGCTTTCCTATCTTTATACACAGAAAGAGAAAATAAAATACCAAAAATCTGCCCTGAAAAGTATCTCCTTAAAAACAAACAAAATATACGCACATATATACACATACATATATAGATATACACACATACGCACCCTTTAACATCAGCTAGGAGTCACTTACATCTACATGACAAAACACCAACTGACCAGCACCAAGTTATACAGGACAAATTATCTTACAAACAGCTCCGTTATTTCTAGTCCTTTTATGACATCTCTATTTACATGCAGAATGTAAAATTTTCACTTAAAAAAGTCAAACCTCTTTTAAAAACACTGTCAATGACTGAGTAAAGAGATGTTCCTGAGTTCTTACAGCCAGACACAAAGAGCCCGTGTGGCTCTCGGGTGAAAACCGCCTCCCACTAGAACACGGGCTGGGAACCTGGGACTTCTCAGCACACGCTTCCCCTTCACTTCCACTCACCGTGAGTCTCAGGACGAGTCACAGGCCTGCTGGGCCTGCTTCCCACATCTGGAAAACAAGATGCTTAGGACGATCCCTATACTTAATCCAAAAGCAACTGGTAGGCACTTACTTAAGTGACTAGTAAATAAATGGCCTATTCCAAAATAACAAAGCAAGAAGGTTATTTCCCCTTTTTCTCTGTGGGGGTTAAGAGTGTAAGGAAAAACATTTTGTCCCTATGTGAGAGTTAAAACTCTCTTTACGTAATATTCCAAAAATAGCCGAGGTTGTTTTTAGGGCTTTTTCTTGGAGAGTGCACAGCCTATATTCTGAAGTATTGGGAAAGTTTTATCTTTATTGTTAATCTTATAAAAAATGGAGACACTTTTTATTTTTCATGCAGATGAGAAATACCAGACAACCAAGCCCTTTTAACAGTCTTGGCAGTAAGCTGCAGATGAATTCTCATAAAAGGGTGATAATGGAGAAAAGATGAACGTGCAGTTTCCTATTTCTTTCTCCTCATATCTTTGCCCCCCAAATGCGGGGGATTTTGGGAGATTTAGTTTACAGACAGAATGCCTCTCCCATTTTGACGAAGAAGAAATTATCCATAATTCTAAACTTTTTGGAAGACACTATCAAAATGCAAAATATGATTATAATTTTTTTACTATTCCAGAACCCCAAAATAACTGCTTTCTCTTCTTTTTCCTTCCAGAGTAAGAACTGCCATGGTTCACTTTCCTCCCCCAAGTGTCTCAATGGTTCCATGGCAGAGACTGAACGCAAACTGTCTGCATTGTAGTTATAAAATGTGCTCATTAATGATGCCATTTAACTGCAAGCACGTATGTGTTGTTTGATAAGGCTCTCTGAATACATTACGTCATGGTGCAAATGTCCTAAATCCAGCCGTCGCCCCTGACATTCCCTCACAATCGCACAACCACCGACCTCCAGCTTCTGCCCGGTGTTTCTCCTGGGCCACCACCCAGTGCTGCAAGGTCCCTCTCTGCCAATCATTCAGTCCCCCACGTCCCCCACAGCTGGCCTCCTCGGGATGCTGCCATCATTCAACACCAGTTCGTGCCAGTGCACCTTCTGAAACCATTGCACGCCATGTCCTGAGCCTCAAAGTGTGAGGCCGACCCAAAGAAAAGAATGAAAGTGAGACCTAAGTGACCCTGTGGCTTCTGAAACCAGCGCAAGCACAAAGTGGCTGTTCACCCAAAGGTGGTACACAATTAGGCTGCTTCCACTTGCACGGGGCAGAGAAGAGAGGGAAAGCAGGGACCACAGGGAAGTTTAAATGCAGTTCAGAGTAAGCGTATCCCAGTATCTCATTTCTGAATCTGCAAAATACAGCCTGGGCCACCTTCCTCGGAACATACATCTGCTTTGCCGCCTGGGGAAACAGCAGTTTGGAGAGTGCCATCCTACAAATAATTACACTTCACAAGAGTGCAAGGCTTTTTAAAAGCCTTTTGTGTTCAGTGCGAATGTTTGTCCACAACATAACCTCAAGTCTGTTCTTTATGGGTTTTGAAAGAGTGACAAGCCAAATAGAACACCTCTGTCTTAATTTTAACAGACCATGCAAACTCCCCTCCTTTCTTTTCTTTTAAACCAAAATGAGAGTTGTGATAGAACAGCCCAGTGAGGTCTTAGGCAGTAGTATAAAAGCAAAATTCCCTAAAGCTTGAATAAATTAGTAAGTTTAGAGTTTATTTCATCAAAGTAGAGATACACCTATTCAGCCATGTCACCTCTATCTCTTACCAACTGCCCGGCTTTGGCTAAGTCACTCAAACACACTGCACCAGTTTCCTCATCTGTAAAGACGGAGAGCTAACAGCCGTAACAGCTCTCAGCAGTGTCTGAGGCACATAGTGAATGATCAATTAACAGCAGCTTTTAGTTAAAGCCATGGGCATGGTGGGTAAACTGAAGGCTGTGACTACACACATCACACCCGTCTGTGCCAATGCAGAGTGCAAATACGCTGGCTTTTGCCCTTCTGGTGGGGAGGGAATAAAAGCTTCCACTTCAGCTACAACGCTTTCCAACTCAGCATTGTGCAGAGGTCGAGACACAGGGACCGTCTTCTCAAAACCAAAGCCCTCTTCCGCGGCCTCCTACAGGGGATCTTCAAAGAAGGTGAGCAGACAGACGTCCCTCATCACCTCTTCAGATCTGGGCCACAGGAGCCGAGGACTCGGATCCCTCTGATCCTCGGGCTGGAAGCCAAGCCTTCTGGACTGCTGGAGGCAGGCTTTTTCTTATGAGCCTCATTGTTCTTAAGGTACTTTACTCCTCTGGAAATGCCTCCTAGATACCAGGTTTTTCCAAGACACCCTCCCCTTTGTGTCCCCGAAATAGGCAAGCAATGGCCCATCCTTTTGGAAAACCAAAATGGAAGTGAACTGACCTGTTTATACGTGTCACCTGCCAGCAGCAGCCACAGTGCAAAGCACCCCATCATCCTAAGTACTTCAAGCTCCCACCAGCTGCATCTGACTGACTTCTGGTCTTAACAGTCCCTAGTCCTCTCCTGGTGTCCAAATTGAATGCCGTGTGCGGTGTTAATGGCACAAGACACAGGTCTCTCCTCCAAACTCGGCCCAGACGTAAGTCTCCCAGTGCAGCTTACCCCACCAGTGCAGTAACCCTCTGGTGTCCCAACACCTGGACCTGCTGCCTTCTCGATCCTTCTCAAGAACCTCTGTGAATCTTGGCAGAGCGATCTGCCTGCCCTCCCCATTCCCACGAAGAAACCCCTCTGGAGCACAGCACCCCGACACTGTCACCTCGGACAAGACCTCATGCAGGAAAACATAATGCTACTAACAGCAGAAGAGTCTGTAATCCAAATTGGGTGGGGTTCTTTGTTTATTTGGTTTTTAATGTGTCAGATATAAGAGTATTTATGAATCTCAGGCAACATGCTGAAGCAGCTGCTAAGAGGTCCCGAAATGAACTTCCAAGTCCTGGCCAACCCACTGTTCTTTGCACTATTTATATGCCTGAAGCCATCAGCTATGTTTGATATGGCTGATCATGAGGCCCTGCTTAATGGACTACAGAATCCAATGGTACCGACAAGCAGCGATCACTTGTTTTGATCTTTACCTGGCTTCACCTTGTGGTGGGAGAGGCCGTGTGCCTTTCAAAAGCCTGAGCCAAGACGGATGCATCCCCTCACCACGGCCTCGCCTCTGACCTCATCGGGAGAGCTGCACCACTTTCCCCTTCACTTCACTCACCCTCTCACGCCGATTACACCCAGCACATTTTAATCTTATCTTTCTCCCACATGTCCCGTGTCCGTCTGTGGATGAGTCAGTACGACTACTCCCGTCTGATGCTGGTCTGAAAACTAAGGAACATTTTCCAAAGACCAAAACAAACAAGGGAGGGGGAGATCGGAAAACAAAAAGATCAGCTAAACACAAAGCCTTGAGCGCGCTATATGCACTAGGACAAGCACTTGACTTCCTCTGTGCACCTGAGCAGGTCCTTTACACCCAGCAGGGAGGCCAATACCCTTACCCTGCACAGAAAGCTCCAGAGCAACAAGGATCTGTGGGAAGTCCAGAATACCCAGGGGGCTGGGTCTCTGTTACATTTCAGCAGATACCACCACAGCTTGGCGGTTTACCTTTGCCCACTCTTGTCAGGATTCTGAAGCTAAGATGGCATAAGAATTTTGATTTTTGACTCCTAGGCTGTCACCCAAAGAATTCCAGACTTAGCAAATGACTGAAAGCAGTGCTACTTGAACTTCAACTTGCAGCAGAATTACCTGGAGGCCTTGTTATAGAGCACAGATGGCCGGGCCCAAAGCTCTGCATTCCCAACAGCTGCTTGGATGTTCCCAGGCGATGCTGACACTGCTGATCTGGAGACCACACTCAGAGAAGCATGGACTTAATGCACCACACTCGGGCAGACCCTGAGCAGACTGCACAGAGAGGAGATACTAAGTTTACGTGTCTCGGTTTTCAAGTCTTACACAATGACTTGAAATAGCACCATCTCTTCTTACAAATTCCTGAAAACTTCAAAATAAGTTAACTGGGGTCCAGTGAGACTAGAAAAACAAGTGGGAGTTTGAAACTTAAAAAAAACCACACACACACACACACACATTCATTTACAGGAAAGGAAGTACAGAGGAGATCCTAGATAGTTTGTTAAGTACTGATGCCCCTGTCCTAGAAGCCAATTGTTCTTTATTTTAAATTTTTATTTATTGATTTTAGAGAGAGAGGGGAAGAGGAGGGCAAGAGAGACGGAGAACAGGAGAGAGGGGAGTAGAGAGGGAAACATTCATTTGTTGTTATACTTACGCATTAATTGGTTGATTCTTCTATGTGCCCTAACTGGGGATTGAACACACAGCCAACTGTTCTTTTAGATCCCACATTGACAGTGCTCCTTCTTATACGGAGCTTCCAGGGACCAAACTCCACCTTGTAATCTTCCCATGTAGGAGTGTGGAAATACAACCAAAAGTTAACACAAAAATAGTTATGACTTCCACAGCCAAGCTCTCATTTTTCTAAGACAATAGTTCTCAACCCTAACTATACATTGTAATCACATGGGAGCTTTAAGAATATAGATACCCTGACCCCATACCTAGAGATTCTGCCCTAACTGGTCGAGGATGGGACTGACTGTTATAGACACACGTGTTTTTTAAAGCTCACTGGGCAATTCTCAAGCGCAGTGACTCTGAAAACCACTGATGTAGGAGAAAAGTCACAGAGAGATAATAGGTGGAAGGGAAAGAGAAAAAGCCTTCTTTACTTCTGATAATGTCTAAAAAACATAACGGAAAGAGAAAAGAATGGCAAGCAACTGGGAACAACTAGGACAAGAGAAACTGAAACTCTTAAAGTCTGAGATTGATCTAAGGATCAACCCAACATCAGAAGTCCTGGACTCAGCCCCGGTTGGTGTGGGTCAGTGGACTAAGTGCCAGCCCGGGAACCAAAGGATCGCTGGTTCAATTCCCAGTCAGGAGACATGAATCCCAGTGTGGGGTCAGGTAAAAAGCAACCACACACAGATGTTTCTCTTTCTCTGTTTCTTTCCCTTCCCCTCTCTCTAGAAATAAATAAATAAAATCTTTGAGAAAAAAAGTCCTGGGTTCAAAATCAGGAATAGCTGATCAAGGAAGTGCCCTCATTTGTCAAAGACCTGGTAGCAGATCAAAGACCTATGAGGAAACCCTTTCAACACAATGTACTGGGGTGTTTTTTTCCCCAGAAGAGTTAATAACTAGGAACTTGAGGCAAAGAGCTGTAACTTCTCACAAATGAATCTTCTAAAGGTTCAACTTTGAAATCATGTATCAGAGAAAACAATAAAATGTATCCCTTAGCAAAATTAATTTTTTCTTTCTTTAGAGGGAAGGCAAGAGGAAAGAGATGGGAGAAGTAGTTCTCAGAGCACCTGGTAATTGAAACTACCCTCCTAGTAACCACACTGACAAGTGAGTTTTCAAAGCTGTAAGATCACATGATACAGAAGATAAAATGGAGATGGTATTATTTTCTTCTCTTCCTTCTTCAGCAGCACAGATGCATGAAGTAACAAGCTGGGATAAACGTTTGAAAGCCTTATGATCCTGTTTAAGTCAGAATGATGAACACAAAACAAACCGGGGACTCTCAGGGCAGGTAACATAGACACCAGGTGAAATGACCTCTGCTCATACAAACCAGGTAAACACAGGGAGCCCAGGAGAAAAACCCAGAGGCATTTCCACTTTGTTAATAGTTTAAAATAATTCATCAATTCAAAGTTTTTATTTGATTAGAAAACTAAACTGGACAAATCTACATCTTAAAAAATGGGAATTTTTAAACAAAAGCATTCATTTGTCAAGTAATGACTTTAAAATTCATTTGGAAGACATTAGCATTCACTTGCACAAGTTCGCTTTCCTAATAACACATGGTACTTCACTTACTCAGTAGTAACTGCCCACAAACTGGCTCAAAGCATTTTCTGACTTTGTAAGACTGTAGGAATAAACACACTCACTCAATGGTGCCTACAGCCAAGTGCCAAGTTTCGCCTTAGCAACAGGCATCAAGGTAAAAAGTGGTGAAGCCTAAAATGTAGCCCAAATGACCTAGACTTTCAGCCTGAAATAAGGGTCTTCGTGGAAATGGGGGACATGGAAATAGGCCTGATTTCCAAAATTCAGTTCAGCAGAGGACATGCATCTATTCAAAAAGAAGGAGGTAAGCTTATCTTTATTGGACAGGATTGGAGATAGAAGGTCTGATCTAGGCCACTAATTTCAAGAAAAGTGTACTAGCTCACCCAGGAAGTTCTCTCTCAGGAGCTTCGGAGCCCAAGTGTGGCAAAGCAAGCACACTCACACTGGTATCACAGCGCAAAGATCCCTTTAACATAATCAGGCTTACGACATTGTCAGAGCCCATTCCAAGCTTCTCGGGGTTACACAAATGACTCACCGAATCTAACTGATCATTATTCTTTTAAAGAAGTTCATAAGAATGCTTGGATGCAGGGTTCCAATTTTAGTCCACAGGCCATTGTTTATCTGAACGACAGGTATATTCACACATGGCAAATTAATCTGTTAACAGAACTGTACGCCCTTCTTGTTTTTGGCCAACTGGGGGGTTGGGGTCAGGGTGGGGAGTGACCCAATACAGACGAAGTCACAAATGTAGGAGCGTTAGACTAACGAGTCCATCGTGTGGGAAGGAACGCTGGGAGGAAGCCCCAGGACAGCTCTTGTGTGAGGTGAAAACTGGAAGAGCTGCAGCGACACTGAGTTTTAAAGCAGGTAAATTTGTTTTTAGGGATTTCCCAACATGAAAGGTTGTAATGGAGAGACTGAGAGAAAGCATTTTACTTTATAAAACCATTAAATAAAGTGTTATATTGAGTTTCTGAAATACATAAAATAAAAACAAAAGAGATAGAGAGGAAGGCGAGCCAGAGGCTTTAAACATAACTCAGCTCAACTTAACATGAAATATGAAACAAAGGCAGTTATCTAGATAATTTATGATGAAAGAAATACCATTTTAAAAATCAATTATTAGGACAACTTAGGGGAAAAAAATCAGTCAAGACTTGAATTATGTGCGTTAATGACTTAACTATCCACTGGATCTTTCTAATGCACTACCAGTTTTCAAAGAGACATCTCACAAGCTATATTGGATATAACTTTATGCTGCCCTTAAACTCAGGCTCACGCCCCGATTTGTGCCTTTGGAAGTCCACTGTGGCCACCACCACCTCCTGCTGCACGGCCTCCAGCCCCACCCCCTCCCCCACACCACAGCCACCCAGTTATCAGGCGGAGCAGCTCTGCCTGCCCCCCATTTATCACGGGGGTTCAGTCCCTCTTCTGGACGCCATCCAGGCACTGCTCACCTATCTACACTACGAAACTGAGAGTTCTGAAATTTTCTCCAACGCACACATGAGGTTAGTGTTCTGCCGGCCACATTTTATCTTAGGGCACAAAGGTTCTGCATTCCCATGGCCAATTAAAACCATTATTTTAGGTCCTACTCATACATATTTTTACCTTGAAGACAAAAGCAGTACTCCCTTCAATAGAGATCAACACTTGAACTCGGCCAGCAGCTTACATTATGCAACATTTTTTGATTCTGTCTTGTTGGCAGCCTGCCTTTAAAACCTAGTAACTGCACTGCAAAGAGCCAACCACCTCACAAAATATTTTTAATGCCTTTAATTATGAGATCTGATCTGGCAGCCAAACTTCTGCCAGAGACTTCTTGTAAATTTCTTCCCCCGAAATCCATTTTTCTTGGTGGTGGTGTTGTCTCCATTGACCTACCTACCTGAAGCCCATGGAAGCAGAGATACCCTGTTCTCCTAAGTCCGACTTTCTTGAGACAAGGGTCTGACCCAAAGAATTTCCACACACAATGCATCACTCCCTTAGTTCTAAGTAATACAGTCTGTACCTGACCCACATGTAAACCATCACCAAGTCAGTGACCAAACAGAAATCAATCCCCGAACCAGCAGGTTCTGAAAGATTTCTAAAGCCACTCCCTCTGCTCCCCCACTAAAAGCCCAAACACTGACTCAATTTTTATTCGTTCATGCAAAAATCAAGGGAAGGAGCCTAAACCACGGGCCCAAGTCCACTTCCCCACCAACACATGAGAGCTGTCAGTCACCCTGAGTCAGCCACATGTGGAAGATAAGCATTCAAGACAGTATTCCAACAGATCGACGTGAGGATTTGTGGCAACATATGTAAAGAATGTGGCACACACAATTTTTAATTGGAAGCTTTTTAAAAAAATTACAAAATTCCAGTTATAAAATAAACAAGTCACGGGATACAATGCACAGTATGGTGACTGTAGTTAGTAACACTGTATTTACATAGTTGAAAGTTGCTATGAGAGTAAATCTTCAAAGTTCTCATTGCACACACACACATGCACACACACAGATCTGAACCTGGGCGGTGATGGGTGTTCACTAGGAGCTGAGGGGACTCCATTAAAGATTCTGGATTAGCCTCACTACCATCAGCGATAATATGAACCTGAGAGGGCTCCATCTTCTCAAGCCCTGACAGGAACAGGGACAGGGAATTCTTCTTTAACGCCATTCTTCCACTGAGGACCCTAGACTCTTCTCTCCCCCGAAAGGACTAACTGTTCTAGACCAAAGCTGTCACCCAGACCCCATGGCCTTAGTGTGAATCTCAAAGCCCAAACTCCACGAGGAGAGCCACACCACCAACTTCCCAAACTAGGCCAAGAAGAAGAAATTCAATATGGGGAGTGGAGAAGGAGCCTAGGAGAAACTGTAGTAGAACTGGGAGGAAGGGAAAAGTTCTAAGAGTTCTAACTAGGAAATCAAGGAGAATCAAGAATCACATCATCCCCTTTCGGTGTCAAGCCCCAGAACAAGGCTAGCCTCGTGGGCTGAGGACATCGTGACCCAAAAGCAGTTCCAAGTACCAGACACACCTTTTTGGTAGACACATCCCTCACTCTCAAGGCTCTTACACTGTACTTGGGAATGCACAGGAGTCCCAGAAAAGTGACAAAAGAAACAGACAGGAGTCAAGGGTGGGCTGGGTAGGGTAGAGTGGACAGAGCAGGCTTTTCCAGCAGGGTGAGCCGGGGTGCTGATGGGGAATGCAAAAAGAGAAACACCACTACTCTGTGCCAGCTGGCCTAGAGGAGGGGGAGGGGCGCAGAGGAGAGCAAATGAAGTAATAGTTTGCAGAAACGGCGGCACTGCCACCAACAGCTGTGAAACCACAGTGGTTACAGCAGACATTACAGAAGAGCAGTGCTCTGGGCTCACAAGGACACACTTAACTCTGTCTCCTCACCTGTAAACTAAAGGAGTTAGAACAGCTCTAAGGTCTCCTTTAGTTCTGAACTCGAGGCAAGCAGCAATGCAGGTGAGTTGTTTGCATCAGGGCTCATACCCACTCCAGAGGGAGGCTAGTCCTAAACCTGGCCCCTCCCGGGGACACAGAACTGGAGACCCCAGGTCAGTCCAGGACCCCAGTGTGCTCCAAACTGGGTGGATCTGGGGAAGCTGCAGCTCTCCCAAACAGGCCCAAACCACAGCAGCCATGTCACCATGGCCTTGCAGCTCCAAAGCAAGCTGAAAACAATCTGCAGAGAATTAAAGGCCAGCCCCAAGCCAGAGCTCAACACCCACTTTGCCATTCGCAGAGCTGAAGCACCAGGGAAAGCAGAAGTACACATGTGAAAAAAGGCAAAGAGGATGGACAACAATGACAAGTTCACACAGCACAGATTTACATGTTTATTTTCTGTCTTCCCTCAACAGAATGGAAACTCCTGTGAACTGGAACCTTATTTGTCTTTGCTACTACCTAGATCCCTGGGGCCAGCTGAATACTCTGCACACAGTATACCTTTCATAAATATTTGTTGAATGAATGAAATGGCATGTGCTGCAAATGGGGAAAAGGGTTTTTTCCTCTTCCCAATCTTTTACTCATACACTGTACCCCGGATGTATAATGGCCACTGACACACACCTACCTGTATGTGTACCATCCCAAGTTGCTTCTTAAAGAAGCAAAAAGCCAAAGTGGATCTTCAGAACCCCTTAATTTGTGCAACAAGAAAAGTGAGAGGAAAAAAGCGAGCAGTCAAAAATAGGATTGAGTCTGTTCCTTACAGGCAAAATGGAGTGAGTATGAAAAAAAACCCCACACTCTCTCCAGTCCTGGGAATCTGATGCATCAGCAATGGGTGAGTAGGATACCTCACCAGAATGCACGGGCCTAAACAGTCTTACCTTTGCATTTTTAAATCGACATCTTTGGATGGAGTCTGCTGAACTTCTCCAGAGTGAGTAAATGACCTTTTAGTGGGACAAAGCCTCTTTATTAATTTTCCAAATAAAAATATCTTGCACGTTTTAAGAAGGAATCACAAGTAGAGTATTACGAAGTTTAACTACAAGATGTTCTTGTATGGTGTCATTCTCTCAAAATAGAACTCTCCTAAAATCTCCTAAAAATAAGTCTGCATAGTTTCATTTCATTTTCTAAGAAGGAGACAAACATATCAAAACAAACGGCTTCTTTATTAAAGAAAGAGTCTCTCTGCTACACAGGGCTCGGAGATCAAAGTCTAAAGGGCCAATTTCTTCACTTCATAGGTCGATGACACAGCTCTGAAAAGAGGAAAAGCAGTCCCCCTAGTTTAATGCTGCTGTAGGAAGAGGAAGTATGTTAGCTGAGAATCACTGACGATGACAGTACTGCAAAGGAAATTACAAAATAGCATTTTGGCAACATGGGCGAAACAGAAGACAGATTCCTCACACATGACCATAACTGGCCCTTTGGTGAGTTACTACTAAGGTGACTGAGGTCAAACTTATGAGCCGGGAGGGAACTGCGACAACTTTATCACTTTGAAAATTTAAATATGTATAATTTTTAAATATAAAAGTTGCAGTGAAAATATCACTTTCTTAATACAGTATGGTGAAAAGAACATGGATGCATTAATCTAAAAAACTAGAACAGTGGGCACATAAACAAGCTTTATGTGGCAGGTCAGCCCTCACCTCGGCAAGTCGAGCTACAAGCACACGTTCTCATCCCAAGGCAGACTCGGTCTGCTAAGAACCACCCTCTGCAGGAGCAGCAGCCAAAGTCGTCACGGAGTGTGCTGCGTTTGTGAAACTGTGGGCACCTCCGCAGAAACCTGTGAGCGCCCAGCGTCTCTGTGCCCGGATCCAGGGGGAATGCAGGTGTATGCGTGTGTGCAGGAAAGTACGGGATCAACGGGCCTTACAAGGTGAACTGTGGAGTCCTAGAGGTGTGCCCAGGACAGGAGGAACTGAGAAAACTCACCAGTTTAGTTAGGGGCACAGTTGCAAGTGAGCTTAACATGAATTCAAGGAAATGTAACCTTTTCCCCTCTTAACCACATCTGATTATTCATTTCTACTTTAATGCCCGAGGTGAGGGAACCTGTGAGACAGCTGCTGCCCCAACCACCACCCCCCCGCCCCCCGTACAGTGCGCATCTGGCAAACCCAAGTTAACCAGGAACTTCCTCTCTCTGTTAACATGCTCTCTTTTTCCTGCCACATTTATCACTCCATAGTTCCCAGCACAAGTCCTGTTGGCACTGGGCAGCGACACAAACATGACGCACTCACTCTGCCTCCACCTCCACCAACACTCACTTGTCTTTCTGGTGCTGAAGTAATAGCCTAGACATTTTTAGACTGAGAGGCAAATACGTTTTTCAGGAGAGCAACTGCTACTTATGTCAAGGCTTCTTATTAGTTAGTAAATAACCTTTTAAAAAGATCAATTTAAAGAGGAAAACAGTGTGATTAAGAACAAAGACCCCTAGAACTGCGGCTACTAATTACCTCTGTATTAACTAGCTGTGTGACTTCAGAAAAGCCATCAACTTGAAGAATCGGGTTCTTCACCGATACAAAATAAGGGGGTGGAACTAGATCAGCAAATCTCATCCTGGCTGTACATTAGACTCACCTGAGAAACTACAAACACTAATCCACAGAGCAACACAATTAAATCAGATTCTCTGGGTAGCAGTATTTTTTAAAGGCTCCCAGGTGGTTCTAACATGCAACCAGGCTTTCAGACCACTGGTCTCGATTCTGATTCTCCAAGGCCTCTTTTCTAACTCGTTCATTTTATGGTCTTAGGGTGATAATTCTGGTTATAGGCTCTCATAATGCAATGGTCCAAAAAGCCACAAAAGAAGTAAGGCCTAGACCCTACGTACTGTGCCTAAGTGCACACATGACCAGGAGACATTAACCCGAATTCTAGACAATTTTTAGAGGTTAAATACCCAAATGCGTAACTCAGAATGAAAGTAGTGTGGTTTAAATGTTCACGTATGCTCCCAAAATGACTAATCACAATAGGAATCAACTCTTGAAACCTGGACACATGAACGTGGGTCACAATTAGCTCCTGACCTCTCTCTCCCTTTTCCTCTTCTTCTGCCTCCACTAAACCACAAGCACAAATAGGGCTGGCTGTTAGTCATAATCGGAATATGAAACCAGCCCCAGTTTCAAAGGGCCTTCTCCATCACCACAGGTTTGGAAGTTTTTGCACAGCTGCATCTTTTGAGAAAGGTCGTCTTACAAAAATTCTTTAACTAAATTATATCTTTATCGTCTTTAAGAATTAGTTATATAATACTCAGAAGTGGAATTCGTGTAAAAATTCACAGTAAGCATCACTAAATGCATGTCCTGTAAACATACTAAGGCTTGAGAGTTTCAATGTACAGTATTTAGTAAAATTTTGGTTAAAGAGAAATAAGACAGCAGAGAAGGGAAAAAAGAAACTGAGACCAAAAATTGTTTAGGGCATAAAACCACAAAGTTTATGACTAGGCCCAAAATCTCTATTGCAAATCCTGCAAGCTACATGAAAATAGAATTAGCCCAGCCTCAATTTATGGTTACTTTTGATAATATCACTTTCTCACACAAATCTTTTTTAAAATATCAAATGCTCTTAAACTGTTATTATTTTAACTACAGGCACAACAGCAAGAAATGCTATTTGTGAAATAAATTACTTTGTAATCTTAAAACTCATAGGGAAGGTGAAAGCCCTGCCTACATTAACTTTTTCAAGTACGTTAAAAGTTTCTAACTTTAACAGAGTCTGCACACCAAAGTCAGAACATGCAGGACTAAATTTCAGGTGTGAGGAATTTGAACGGTATTCCAAACCTCCACCTCTATCTCCTTAGAGCCTGTACACTGAAATTAACCCTTGCTATCCACTGGGAAACTCGGTTCTAAAAGCTGTCACATCAGTACTGCTCTGAAACAGAACTTAGCCTTTCTGTAAAGACCTCTCATCTCACACAACTGTCATTCCTTTGCAAAGGAATAAGATTAAATCAAATGTAACATTCATAATGTCAGCATTTGTTAAAGGAAATGAAAGAGACTCGTGGAATAACATAAATGCAAACATTTTGCTTTTAAAGTTTGTTTAAACAAGGCTGAAATCTAAACAAGGCTTCTCCAATTCCAGCTACAAATTTTTTTAAGGCACTTATTTTTAAGCAAATTAAGACAAACACTAAATTCTTTTGCTTTTCATGCTTCAGTTCTTCACTAAGGTCAGACTTTTCTTATTTTATACACCTACTGGAACCCAGAAAGATGCAGGGCTCCACAAATATGATAAAGGAAGAGACGGGAGGAAGCAACTACCTCTTTAATAATTAAAAAAAAAAGCTAATTGCAAAGAGAAGCAAGTGATAAGCAATTTCTATCTCCAACTGCAGGACTCTCTTTCCCCTGGTACTGACACACTGATATCTTGGGGGACAGGGCCAGGAGGAGCAAAGCAGCTGGGTATCAGCAGGGGCACAAGAGCTAATCTCTTTGGATGCCCAACTGCAGGAAGTCATTACATCATAGGCCTTTCCACACCTCTCTCCCTACCACGTGTCCAGTGCCCCCAAGAGGCTGAAAAGGAACAGTAGAGAGCCTCTCTTCAGGTTCACTTATTGATAGAAACCATTACAGCCTAGCCCTGCCCCCAAACCTCCCTCTCAAAGGCCTCAGTGAGGCACCAGGCCTCCAGTCCTCCACATCTGGATCCCACCTCACACAACGCTCGAGTCCAGGCCTCAGTCAGAGCAGCAGGTGCGGTCCAGGCTGCACAGAGGTGGCAGAGCTGGCCCGTTGGAGGCTCCAGAACATCTCAGAGGCCACTGAGGCAGATTTACTTAAGAGACATCTCTGAGAAATAATGTCAACAGAGAGACGGCCAAGAAAAGGTTTGCAGCCACTGCTTTTTCTAATGGTATCTTTATGCCTGTGGGAGTTAACACCCACCAGCCTGAAAGTTGGACCCAAGGGTCTCTTCCAGCTAGTGACAACACATCATGCTCCTGGAAAACACAAATCCGACTCCTCCCCCCCAAGCCCCAAACACCCCACTGCCCCTCACTCCACCTGCAGCGCCTTGGACACACGGCCACTATGACTTCTACTCCAAAGTTGGCACCGAACCTACCTGCTCTGCGATGTAGGTTCATCAAATGCACTCCTGTCCGTCCGTCTGTCCTTCCCCTGCCGCAGTCCCTAGCCCCCTCTGCGAACCTGATCATGCCTGAGACTTCCCAAGGAGCCTCCTTTCCCCGTGCCGTCCCTCCGCAGCTGTCCCCAGGTACCCCCCCCCCCCCAGAGCTCATACACAACCCCCAAACCCTAACAGCAGAGGCTCTATGCCAACCCCTCTCCTCCACGCCGAGAGGCGCGCACCGATGGATCGAAGGCATCTCGCACTGCGCAGGAGGCCCGGCGGGTCTCATCGCCCGCCCGAGGTGGGTACGCACCTTCCAGCCCGCAGAGCTGTTGCTGTCGCCCTTATCCTTGAAGTAGGGCACGCAGCGCACCATCCACTCGTAGATCTGGGACAGAGTGAGCCGTTTGTCCGGGGAACTCTCGATGGCGCGAGTGATCAGGTCGGCGTAGGACAGGTTCCCCCAAGCGTTCCGCCGCGACGAGCACTTCCTCGGCTGCCCGGAGCCCCCAGCCGCCCCTGGCTGCGGCGGTGGCAGTGGCTGCTGAGGCTGCAGCGGCGTCTGCGTTCCCCCGCTCAGCGCACCCGCCGCGGCAGCTGGTCCTGACCCCGGGTCCTGCCCTCCGGGAGCCAGCAGCCGGGCCGAGTCCTCCAGGAGCAATCCGGCGCCAAGGGTGCTGCTCCCACCGCCGCCAATCGCCATGGCCGAGCTGGCCCTACCACCGCCTTCCTCGTCGTCTTCATCGTCCTCCTCCTCGGGGATCATGGAGTCAGCGGCCACCTCCCCCGAGGGTTTGGCCGGGCTTCCCTGGAGCTCCGGCCTCTGCAGGGGCCATGTACAGGAGCGCGGCCGGCTCTGAGGCTCGAACTCTGGGTCCAGTTCCACTTCGAGCGGAGAGAGCGGGGCAGGGGAGGCCGGCGCCTCTGCCATCTTCGCCGCCCTCCCGCGGCTCGGGCTCTCGCACTCCCTTCTCTGCCCGGGCGGGGTGCGGCGGGGGAGGGACGGGGACGCCGCGATGGCTAGAGCTCCCGGGCTCCGCCGCCGCTATTGCCGCCGCGGCTGCCTGGGGAAGCACAAGAGGAGACAGAAGGAGAGTTGGTTATCCCGGGCTGAAGCCCAGTCCTCCGAGAGTCCTCACCCGCCGCCGCCGCTGCCGCCGCCGCACAGCGCCCGCCTCCCAGAATCAGGCAGACCTGGAGACGTGCGTCCCGCGAACCTGGCGCAGCAGACACCGCCCCCTGGCCAGGCCGCTGGGGAGACGCGGGCGAATCCACAGGCTCGCACGGGGCAGCCCCCTCCCCCAGCCGCCGGCCAGATCCGCAGGTCGCTCCTGGGCTAGGTGGTTGGGCGGGGACGAAGGGGGAGGGGCGGGGCGGGGGAGGGGCGCGGCCCGCGCCTTTAAAGCGGGCAGCGGCCAGAGCCGGCGCACCCCAGCCGTGGTCGGAGCCCAAGCTCCGTCGGGCGTGCGTTTGTTTATGTTTCGCTTGGGCCCGTTCAAGAGCTTCCCGCGGTGTCGCCGTCAAAGTACGTGGCGTCTTCGGGTGCTCTCCCCTTTCTCACCCCTGCCGCCTCCGCGGCCCCCTGTCACCAACCCCCCTCCTAGCGGAGGGACGCGAGCCCGGGCAAGGCACGGGCGGCTTCTGTCTCCCCTCTTGGCCCAAGGGCCGCCAGGGCGAACGTGAGTTGGGGCGCAGTCGGACCCTTGTCACTTCCATAAAAAGAGAAAATACGGGAAGGGGGACAAGCAGCTCAGAGAGTGTTCGCAAACGGTCAAGCCGAGCAGAAACGGTTACTTTAGGGTTTTGTGTGGTTTATTTTCTCACGGACATTCTGCCCTCCACCCCTTCCCCTGTAAAGGACGGGGGGAGGGGGGGAGCAAGTCGGAACACAAATCTTCCAACAGGTCGGGAAGCGCTAACTCTCCCGGGCCGCCAGAAAACCCGGACCGGTACGTTCATCACCTCCTTGCTCCGGCTGCTGCCATCTTGACAGTTTCCCCCCCTTCGCTCAAGTCCTTTAAAAACACTAGCGGGAAAGAAGAGGGGCGCGCACACCGAGTCACGGGGAGAGAAAAGGGAAGCGCCTGGCCCAGCTCGGAAGCAGATCCGGAGTCACCGGGAAGGTGGCCGCCCCGCTTCACAGCTCCGGCGCCTACCTCTGTTCCTTCCCTTCAGGGATGAGGGGGGAGGACGCACAATCCCGCGCGGGCCCGGGGCACAGCGAAGAGGGGGCGCGCGACCTCGGCGAAGGAGAGGCGCTTCGGCAGCCGCCGCAGCCCGCCCGAGGAACCGCCTGTCAGCTTGCGCGCCGCCGCCTTCCACATTCCTCCTCCTCCTCCCTTCCACGAGCAGGGCGGCCGCCGCAGCAGCACAAAGTTATAGACACACGCAGGGTGCCTCAACCTAAGATGACGGCGGGCGGGTCCCCGCCCAGGGGGAGGGCTGGGCGTCCGGCCCGGGTGTGCTGGTGTCCGCGGGTGTGTGAGTATGTGCGCTCGCGTGCGCGCCTGCGCGGCTCGGCTCCGCGGGGCTGTCGGCGTGGGTGTCGGCGCGGGTGTCGGCGCGCGCCGCGGGCAGGACTGGGCGGGCTCCCGCAGCCGTCCCCGCCGGGCTCCTCCCCCTCCCCAGAGCCTCAAAGACAACAAAGCGCAGCGCTGGTTCTGGAGAAGAGGGAGATGGGCGCGCAGAGCTCCAAACGCTCGACGAGCGCTTTGGAGTGGTCTCCGTGACTCGGGGTAGGGTGCCTATCACGCCGGGTCTCCTGCAAGCGCGTCTGTCTGCTAGGCTCTGGACCTGACCAGGTGTCCGGTTCCCATTTAGAACAGGATACCAGGTAACACCCGAGATAAGATGCTGACCGCAGATGACAAGGGTTACCAAGGCGTGGAAATACTGACAAGCGAAGATGTTGGTGCCTTTAGGACCTCGATAAGCTGATACCCTCAGATTTGATCGGGCACCAAGAGGTTTGCACTGAGTCTCACCCAGGACGCTCGACAGCAACCGTTTTTTCACTTTTCATGGGAGAAGTGTAACTGACTCAAAAAAGCAAATTATCCCCCCATTCCAAAACGCAAGAGCAGATTTTGAACAATCGTGAATGGGGAATCATCTTACTTTAATTTGTAAATGACTGCAAACATCTAATTGGGCATTTTGACTTTTTGTTTTGTTTTGTTTTAAAGAGCCACCTTTACAAGTCTTTATCCAATCATCAGTGCCCATATCATTCATCTATGTACTAAGAATAGGCTACGTGCTACGTGCACACCAAAACACTATCCATTTTGGCTTATAAAAATCTTTTTTTTTTCTCCTTTAAACCCTTCCAGGTCACTGGAGATATCTCAGTGTCTACAGCTGGGCCCGCACCACCCTGATACACAAAAAAAGTCCAGCCAAGCTACGCAGAAGTCCGCCCACTCGGCTAACTCCGAGCTCCGGGCTTTGCACGGGGCCCGTCACTCAAGTGACGCGTGGCCCCGCCCCTGCACCAAGCTAGTTCGACGCGTACAAACAGATGATGTCATTGTATCCGCACGCGCGTGACCTGGGAGCTCTAGACCGCGAAGCCATTCGTTGCGCCGCCTAGTCGTCAAGCCACGCCGAGCGCTGACTGGCCGCGGCTACAAGTCTCCAGGTCCCAGACGCCCCTCTCCGCCCCCCGCACCTCCCCAGAAATAATAAACAATCGAGTAAAATTCTAAGGAGGGGTGGAAGGGAGGAGGAGAGAAACCGTAAGCCAATCCTCCACGCGCGGATGGAGGGAAAGTTAATAGGGGGACCGGGGTGGTGACGGGTGGGAGAAAGCAGACCTGGGGCGATGGGTCCCGACGCGGTGAGGTGTCATTGGGGGAGGAAAGTTGGAGAGCACTCTGCGGGGCGCGCCCAGCAGCTGAGGGTGGAGCTAGGTCCCGGGAGCTTAGTGTTTGGAGGGTTCTGGGACTGCACGCGGCCCGCCGAGGGGGAGGAGCCTGAGCACCGCCGGAGCGGCGCAGGCGGAGCGGGCTGACACGTGCCGGCGGAGGGCGGGCGCGCGCAGCCCAGGCTCGTCCACGGCGCGGCGCGCGGCTCTGGGAGCCGCGCTAGCTTGTTTACTGGCGCACGTGGGTGTTTTTTTAAAAGAAGACTAGTGCTAGATGCACAGCAGAGTGGTGGGAGCTTGGGACAGCGGGCTGTGGCTAGGGGACGCGGCCGGGCCTGCTCCACGGCTTCCCAGGGCGCTGCTCGCGAGCCATGGGGGCTATCCACACTGCGGGCTTCCCGCGCAGTCGGCAGCTCGGGTCCGGAAGCCTGAGCGCAAGTTCCGCGCTCTGCGGGATCCTCAACATAGATTACATGTTCCCGCAGCGGAACACTGCCTTCTTTAAGCCCAGCTCAGCCCCCTCATTCAGGTTCGAGGAACAAAGCCATCTTCTTCTCTTCGACCTGGAGGCTGTGCCAGACCAGACAGCCTGGCCACCGGTCCCAGAGCAAATTTCACAAGCTCACATACTCACTAGCACCCAATAGAAACTTACCCAATACTGTATATAAGATCTCTTGTATTACCCTGGCCACGAGGTGGATTTTCATCACCCTGCATGGTTTGTGCCCTCCCTCTCTTGCCCCAGTCGGTTTGTGAATGTCCTTGGCTTACAGTTCTGCATACATACAAAAACGCTTCTGCTACTTGGAGTTGTCTTTAAAGGGGGGATTTATGGAGAACGGGCCTCTGCCTGCTTCCTGGGGTTGCTCTCTGTGAGAGGGTCCTCTGTTCTCATTGTGGCCCTGCCCTGCTGAGGAGCCTTGAGTTTGCATTTGGTTTATGGTATGGTGGTGCGGACCATGCTGTGCCAAACGACTGTCTGCTTCAAGTGCCCATGTGGTGGGCTTGGAGGGGGCTGGGCATGGGCGTGTGGGCAGCTAGAGCATATTGCTTGGAGACTGGTGTTCAGCAGCATTGAAGGGAGGCCTAGGCTTTACACCCAGATACTGCCTAAAATCCAAAGAACTTTGGTTGCTTCTTTTAAATATTTTAACGCTGTAATAGAAATCCACTCTTTTTCTTCTCTAAGTCTAAGCAATCTTTTGTCATTAAATCGAAGACGTAGGGAGAATGTTTGCATTGGCTGAGCTCTTGGTCATTGGATTTTCACATGTCATGTCTGTTTTCAGAATGCATATTCCAAGGGCATTCCAAAAAATGGGAGAGTTCAAGGTTCAGTCGATTAACTGAGTTCATTGTGACCCCAGGGGCATGATACAGCCATTTTTTTTCAAAGAGCTTACAGTCTTAGTTGGGGGGAATAAGTATTAAATTCAGTATTTCAAGAATTTAAAAACAGTACAAGACTAATACAAGAGATCTTGTGTATAATATTGGGTAAGTTTCTAGTGAATTGTGGTTCAAATGGATGTGGCTATGCACATTCAGGTTGGTAAATTTGCATCTTGCCCAAACGATTTACCTGTGTGATTTGTCCCCATGGCATACCTTTGAAAATTCAGAGGTTGAATGTCATTGATTGCTCTTTTTCCTAAAGTTGTTTTGCTCTTAAAGGCCTCCCTGGTCCTTTTCCATGTCTTTCCCCCACTTCCCCCCACCCCTTCACCTTTTTAGTATAGGAAAGCTGAGTAAGTTAAGGTTTCAAGAAGTAATGCCATCATGACCTTTGAGGTAGAATTTTTGGTAAAAACTTCCCTCACTTCTTACCTTATTTATTCCTACAGTTTAAGGTTGTAATTATCCACCCCATTTTGTAAATTCAGTCACAGGAGGAACACAGATTTTTAAAATGTTCCATCTGAACAAGCTGAGTAAATTCACCTTTTCAAACATCTAATTCTGAAGGGACTGGTGGTGGATGGCTCTGCCACTGAGGGGCCACAGCTCTGAGCTTGTGTCCCTGCCTGGGCCTCCCTGCACCTGGGCCAGCTGCATACTCCCTCTGACCCCAGAGCCCACAGACTAGGGACCCAGCATGCTGCCTGACAGCAAAGTGCTCAGTCGGCTTCTGTGTCCCTCTCAACAATGAAGACAGGAAATGCAAATGCAGTAGAACCCTCCAAACAAATACAGGGTGGGGCAAAAGTAGGCTTACAGTTTTCTGCATGGAAAAATAATACAGTAATTAATAGTACAAAAATGAACTCTGTTTTATGTGCTCACAACTGTAAACTTACTTTTGCCCCAGCCTGTAGGTGATTCAGCAGAAAAGAAAGGAGGAGCCCCGATGGTCACGTCTACAGCTGCTCCCCTTCCTTTGTCTGATACCCTCATTAGTGCCTTCCTCTGATTCTCCACTTTTTAGCAAACTATATGGAAAACATACTTATTGAACATGGTACCAAAGAGCCTGAGCTTTAGCTTGCCTTTCAGGGCATTCCAGGCAGGTTTCATCGCCATCCTTTCCAAGAGTGTCTGCGTCTCTTGTCTTTGCTCTTCTTTGCCTCCATCAGGCATGAGAGGCCCTGGCAGAGCCTTCCTTCTTGTGGGGAAGGAAGAAATTTTGCTCTACTCTTCTAGGTTCTTTCAACTGGTCTAATAATTAAACCTACATGAGACGGATTAACAACAGAAAATAACCAGATTTACTTACATTTGTATGGAAACCCCACATGTGTGAGAGGTTACAAGACAGGGAAAATGAGGTGGATAAGCCATCCAGAGCTGAGGATGAAGCCTGGGGCTTCAGCTCAGAGGGAGGTCCTTCTCAGGAGATAAGAGCAACTGTTCAGCAGGAACTAGAAGTTTGCCCTGCCCTATAGGTAGGTCACCAAGTTTATCTCTGGTGATAACTCACTCTCTAGGCAAGGCCCCCAATTCAGATTCTTGTAGGTAGTTAAGAGAGACCCCCTAAACCCACCGGGTCTCTCCACGCTTCAGCTCAAAATAATTCACATGCCAAACTAGCTCTTGAGGAAGCCTGTTCTGAACCCCTTCTGCCTCCCCCAGGTCAATATAGTAATTGTCTCACGGTTTCTTTGGAAGGCAGTTCTGTGTATTTACAGGCAGGAAAAAGTAGAGGATCCAACAAAGGTTGAAGATTTACCTGAGAGGGAATTTCATAAACAAGAGAAAGTGTGAAGGAATCTCTATTGTGGTGTTACGGAGATGATGATAGCTAACTTATTTGTCACTTAATACGTTCCAGTCCTAAAACTGAGCACTTGCTTTGCAGCAGTTCAGTCTCGCCAAGACCGTGTTAGACAGGTGCAGTAGTGCTAAAAGATACAAAGGTTAAGAATTCAGGCTCCAAAGTCAAGTCTGATCTCCTCACTTACCAGCTGTCTGACCTTGGCTGTTACTTAACCATTGAACCTCAGTTCCTCATTCGCTGAATGAGAATACTTTCTCGGATTGTTCAAAAGTTTGGGTCAAATGAGATTATGAATGTTAAGCATTTGGAATCAGAATACTAAGGAAAGTGCTTTTTAAAATAGTGATACCTAGGCTCCATCTTAGATAACTTAATTAGAATTTTTGTGTTGTCTAGCATTGATTTTTCTTTTTCATGTTTGCCAGAGAAACCTAAAGCAGTGAAGGTTGAGCACGCTGAGCTAGAGGTCTCTCCTCTGCACTCTCCAATGTCTGTGCTCAGCTATGACTCACTGGCTTCTGCTTAAGAATGGTGTTAGAGCCATAAAAAACTACACACAGAGGGGCAGCTCCTGAGCACTTAGCATCTATCTCACTTGATCTGTGAAACAGGGACCCAGGCCTCTGATTTCACAGGGTTCTGCCCTAGGGCACAAAGTGAGTGGGCAGACCCAGGATTTGAGAGGAGGCCTGTCAGAATCCCAGGCCTGTGCTCCTCCCCCGCCCCCCACACCAACTCTCCAACAGATTTTCTTTAGGAGCACACAGGAGCCCAACTACTAGTCCAGCCAGTCAAAGGCTGGTGCTTGTCTGGCCAAATCTTTCCCATCAGGGTGGGTTTTTTTGGCTGTCTCTCATGTTCGTGAAAGTTTTTTGAGTCAACTGCCACCATTTAAAAAGATTTCAGCTAAAAGCCAGATTTCGAACTCTTCTTGAGAAATTAGAAGATCTGACAACACCAGCAACAGTCGGCTGGGATGTGCTCTTGTGTTCCCCTCCTCATCCCCAGCCTTCTCCCCGCATTTCTGTGTCCTGATTAGTCTCTGGGCATTTGGCCTGGCCGCCCTGACTTGGTCTTCCACCTCCACAGTGGCGTGCTAGAATTACCTCACTGCAGTTTGCAAGAAGCAACTGCACGCCTCTCCCAAAGTCCTTGTTCAGTGTATCAAACTGAACAAAGGAGCTTGAGATGGACCATTGTGGGAGCATTTGCCCTGCAGATAACGGCAAATGCTAACAATCAAGTCTTTTCTTTCTTTCTTTCTTTCTGACAGTCATTTGGCCGGCATACCATTGCCCTACTCCCTTCAGCCACTTTCTGATTTTCTGAGGATGAAGAGTTGTTCTGCATAGGGAGTGAAGGGAACAAAAGCACTTGAGAAACTGATACAGGGTGCAGCCTAGAGGGGGCCCCCAAAAAAGATTTGGAATAATGGGGTCCTGAACTCAAGATGTCTAGGAAATATTAGAAAGACATATAAGATGTCCTCACCCCTTCCCCCTCAGATGTGAGTTGGGGGAAATGACACGTGGAGCAGGAACATGCAGGGTTGTTTTGTACAGCCATAGCCTTGCAGCTTATCCATGGCATGGTCATTTAAAGTATCTATAGCTTTTGGCCGGTTGCTTAGATATGTTAAATAGTGGTGGCCATGCTCAGAGCCAGGGGGTGGAAAGGGACTCCCCCACAAGATCCTGAGGCAGGTCCCCCAAGTTACTGCACCTGCATAGGAACTTGGAGAAGATTGGCTCCATGACGTGGGGCCACCCCTGCCCAGATGCATGATGGTGGCCCAGTAAACTTGGAAGGATACAAGAGTGCTGGCAAGAGTAACCGAATGTGGGAGGAGTCGGAAATGGGGCTGCAGAGGAGGATTGGCGTGAGGATTTAAACCCAGACTTGGCAGCTGTTGAGGAGAGATCCATGGGGCTTCGCCAGAGTGGGGACCCCCGCAGCCATGTAAGAAGAGAGAGAGCCATGTGCAGCTCTGCAGAGAGAACCACGCGGCTTCTGGCAGAGTGGAGACCCCCGCAGCCATGTGAGAGAGACTCATCATGTGGCTTTAGTAGGGGGACCACCATGCAGATTTAGCAGAGAATCGCTACTCGGCTTTTGGCAAGAGTTGCGACCACCCCCTGCCCCCCCCCACCCCGCAGCTTTGGTGGAGAGAAGAACCATGTGGTTTTGGCCAGAGTGGGGACCCCTGCAGCTTTGGTAGAAGAGGACCATGCAGCTTTGGGGTGCTCCCTTTGGCCGCATGGCCTGGGAAGCAGGAGAGACTTTGCCTGAAAGGAGGGTGAAAGAACTCTTGCCAGTAGGCCATGAGAAGGTGCCACATGGCTTTGGAGTAATTAGAGATCCTTCCTGGACGGGACACAGCTGATGGTGCCAGCGGCCTGTAACACTGACACCTACTTCTTTTCTTGAGTTACGTTACCCCAAATTAGGGCAGGGGGAGAAGGAAGACTGTGGGTGTCTGCGGGTATCCAAAAGGACTTTGATATCTTAATGAAGATGTTAGGTCACTACTTTAAGTCTGTATAGCATTAAATAAACATTTCCTTTCTTTTTCACAAATCTCTGGCATTGAGAGACATCTTTCCTATTGGCGATGAACACTCAAGCCCAGTAGGGGGTCCTTTTGGCATTAGTATACCGTCCTGGGAGGGGGGTGCCCTCTGTTCTGTAACAAAACTGGGACTCAACTCTGCTTAGCAATTGATTATGTATTATCTAATCTTGTTTTTAAAGTACTTCAATTTAATGTGGTGGAAGAGATACCCAGAACAAACCTCATGCTGAAAGCTAAAGCTGGATAAGATTTTTTTTTTACTATTTTTTAAAGTGAATCCTTGAGCTACCAAGAAAGCAAGACAACCGCAGAGACCGATAACAAAGTTAAGGTGGGACCTCCAGGAAGTGAGCCAGCTCCTAGAAAACCCACCAGCATCAGGGAGAGCTTCCGCTTCAACAGGTGTGCAGAGGCCGAGAGGCCGAAGAGAAAGCCTCCGGGGGTCCACAGTCATGAACCTCTTTCAAGATAAACTGGTGCAGCCGCTACGGGAAATAGTATGGAGGTTCCTCAAAACGTTAAAAAGAGAATTACCATCTGACCCAGCAATCTCAATTCCAGGTGTATATCCAAAGGAAAAACAACATCTCAAAAAGATCCCTCACTTCCGTGCTCACTGCAGCCTTGTTCACAACAGCCAAGATGTGGAAACAGCCTAAGTGTCCACTGAGGGGTGAGTGGCTAAAGAAAACGTGGTGTATATGCAATTTACTCAGCCATTAAAAAAAGAGAGAGACAAATCCTGCCATTTGCAAAAATCTGGATCACACTGGAGGGTAGATAAGTGTGCTGAGTGGAATAAGTCAGAGAAAGAGAAATAGTGTGATCCCACTTAATAACTGGAATCTAAAAAAGCCCAACGAACAGAAGCAGAGGGCAGGTTGGTGGCTGCCAGGGGCCAGAGGGTGGAGAAAGTGGAGAGACGTGAGTCACGGGGTACAAATTTCCAGTTAGAAGATGTATAAGTTGTGGGGATTTAATGTATAGCATGGTGGTTATAGTTAACAAATACTGTAAATATAGACTTGAAAGTTACTGAGAGAGTAGATCTTAAATGTTCTCACCGTATACATATAGAAAAAAGGTTACTATGTGAGGTGACGGATGTGTCAATTAACATTATTGTGGTAATTTATATATATATATAATATAAAAACATACATTGAATAATCACATTGTACTCTTTAAACTTACAGTGTTACATGTCCACTATATTGTAATAAAGCTGGAAAACAATTTCACACAAAACAAAACATTTCTATATACGAGATCTATACGAAAACAACCGTTCCCATAAAACTGGGAGGGGCTCCAATGAGCAGGTGTAAAGATGAATGTGAAATTGACCTACTGTGCAGAAGAGGACTCCCCTCCCCAAAATGTACCTGTCTTGATCCTGAGACTGAATGGGAGAATTTTTAAAGGATATAGAAATCTTCCTTGAAAGTTCATAACTATGAACTTGTGGTCCACATGTAAGATTGTGACCAAAATTTATGATACCATGGAATTACAAAAACTTAATGAGTCCAAGCCCAAAGTGTTGATGGTCCTGAGCCTCGGCCCCCAAGGACTCCCACAGACAAAGCTTCAGGAACAGGAGTCCTTCTTAGAAAACACATAACAGACAAAAAGCAACATTTCATAAGAGCAGATAGAAACAAAAAGTAAGGCCATCCTTTTAATATATTGGAAAGTTATTGAGAGTAAACCCTAAAAGTTCTCATCACTAAGAGACATTGCTTTCCTTCTCACTTCTTTTCTTTCTATGGAATTTGTATGAGAAGATGGGTGTTAGCTGAACCCTCTGTGCAAATCACTTCACAGTAAGTGTGAGTGGAGCCATCACACTCTTTGCCTTAAACTTATACAGGGATTTCAATTATTTCTGGAGGCCGGCGGGGTGGGGGGCATGGGGAGGAGGGAGTAAGGTTAAACACACGAACATTTGGAGTATTTTAATAAGCTCACACAGAAAATAGTGTGCTTAAAATATATCAAGGAATAAAAGATCAGCTTGAAAAAAAGAAGCTAGGCACAGAGCGTATAAAGTACATCTGAGTAGGTGAGAGATCAAGGTGTACCATACTTCTTATTTCTCTTTAACTTCTTCTTCCCAAGAAGATTTTAGGTCCTTGAAGACATGGGAGCCAGGTATTGTTTGCCAATGGAAAGAAGCACTCAGCTCTTTTTTTGAAAGCCTGCAGTAAAAATTGAGTTTGTGACTACATTTTGGAAACCTGGTTGTAAAGTCCGACAGAGTCTTTCCAAGGGGAAGGAAGATGCGAAGGCAGCATTAATGCAGCCTGGCCGGCCGGCGGACTACAGTGACAGCACGTGGCTTCCATTTCTCATCTTGGGAAAACCTATGAAGTGAGCATGTGTCCATGGCCACTTATTAGAAAATCTATTTAAAATGCCCAGGAATTGGAATCTTAAATATAAATTACTTTTAAAACATTGGTATGGTACTTAAAAAAAATCAAGGCCATACAGAACCATTCATTACCCTTCAGAATATATTGCATCTCCCTGGTGCCACTTGCGTGTCCACTAATGGTAAAGTTTCCTGGAGCAGTGTGAACTAAAGCTCCCACAGGGTGTGTTTGGGGGCCAAAGGGACACTGAATCTTGATTATTGTCTCTCCCACATTTATGCCTGGAAAGAGAATAAACCTGTGGAACAGGAGGATGACAGAGAAAATGTAAAGTTTGGCACATTTTACAGGTCTCATGTAAACAGTTTAAAATCCTTAAGCTAGATGTGAAGCCCATGCCTGTGTTACAGCAAACCCTGGCATGGAGAAGTACCAAGTGCGGCTACCACAGTCGCTATGGGGATGGTGTGTTTGAGTTGGACAGTTAGCAATGGCTCAAACATCTTAGACGAAAGTTTCTCCTCTGTTGGCTGAACTTCTCTCAGTGCAGGTTCTGGTGGAGCCATTTCTGGGGACCTTGCAGAGTAGGGGTCCTAGTGCCGTTAGTGGGACCTATTTTGTGAGCCCACTCGGCCCACTCCAAGAGACGGCATTCAAGGAGCCTGGCCTGTGCGCACCTAGCTTCTCACCAGAGAATAAATTCTGGGTGATGGTTCAGTCACTTTCCTTAGAGGGTAGCTTGTCTCCACGTGTTGGGCAGGGCTGACCTTGCTCCTTTCCCCACCCTCTGGAGCAGTTCACATTCCCATAATGCCACATCTGTGTCCTCTAGGGGCCACTTATGCTCATTTCTGGAGAGAGCCGATGACACCAGAATGGGTGGCAGAATCACTAAGACATATGCAAGGAGGAAGGGTCCAAGCCTCCAAACGACGAGTTATTTTATGAAAGCATAACATCGGAACCTCACACATAACCCAGCATTTAGACTCAGGCCTTTTGCAATTTCACTTCTCAAATGTCTGACTTGAAAGCTTTTATTTTTAATATTCAAAAGGACGTTTATAAGTTCTGTATTTTGGAAACACATAATGAGGCCACGTGAATTGTTCATAAAAGCTCATGATCTTTGGGGCACCTGTCCTGTTCACCTGTTCAGGGAGCTCACCAAACCCAGTCCCTTTCGGTCAGGCCTCCTGTTTGCTACAGAGAGCAGAGCTCCTGCTGGAGCTGCTGGGGACTTTGCCAGCCAATAAAAAAAATGGGGTTAGAGTTGCCTCCCTTTTTTACTTGTTGTGCCATGAAAAAATAACGTTGAAGAGTGGATGGGTTGCCATGACAACCAGCAGGAAGGTTTGTGACCCACATGGAGCCTAGAAACAGGAGAGAGGGGCCTACATGGGCTGGCCTTTCTCCAGTGGACGAGCCATGAAGTACAGAGCCCAAAGTGAAGGTCACTGGCCTTCAGAAACACTGAGAGCACTTCCCCAGACCTGATACCCCTCTGGGTTAAGTGGCGAGATCAAGTGTTTCTTGCTGAACAGAGAATTAGGATCTGGGGACTTCATAGCCCCAAGGATTCTATGAGGCCCCATCTGAAGGAAGTGGGCGTTTGACCTGTTTCCCCCACTGACTCAATATTATCAATAAATTATCCTCTTGAAACTAACTGATTGCCCAAGTGAACAGTTAAAATTGCATTCCTTTCTCACAAGTACAAGAACTAGTTTCTCTGTGTATGTTTTAAATTAGCACCCCTCCACTTTTCACGGTTGTCATACATTAACATTGAAATTAGGCCAGGTTAAAAGTCGCACGTCATTGTCTAATTTCCAGATTCAGAAAACACTCAGAGGGTGAGAATGTTGGATGACCTGGAAAACACCTCCCGGGGGGCTTTAATGCGGCCACACCTGACGCTGCTTCGACCTCTCATGTATTAAAAGCAGCATTGATGGACCCTGAATCTTTCAACATGTAATAGGAAACAAAGACATTTAAGACATTTTATATACCCATATTTTTTACTTGTCCTTATCTATGGGGCTGGTACTCCTACCTCCTTCTTCAGCAAATACTTTCTTTTTATCAAGAAATGTAACATGCTTACAGAAAACCACAGAACAGTTTGTGTAACGGCACAGGTTAGTGAATGGTTACTAAGAAACATCCATCTAACACCACGTCAAGAATCAGGACATTACAAGCAGCATACAAATCTCTGGTCACTCCGTGTGTCCTTCCCCATCCAACCGCCCCCTCCCCCTACAAGTAGTCACTCCTACCTTTTGCAGTAATCAATTCTTTATTTTTTTTACAGCTTGCCACCTATGTTTGTGCCCCTAAACACTGTCACTTGGTTTCGCCCATCTTTGCTCCCCATATGAAGGGTTCGCACTGCATATGTGACCTCCTCTGTGGTCTTCTGCTCTCTTGCTTCCCTCTCGTCCTGCGGCTTCTGGTTGCCAAACAGTAGTCCATTGCGTGAGTAGTTACCAATCTCAATCCACACAGAGTTACTTTATCTATTCTAAACTTGATGGCTAATGGGGATGTTTCCAGTGTAAGGCAGTTGTGAACATTTTTGTTCTGCACGTTCCTGGGCATGTGTACCTGAGTTTAGTGCACACTTAGTAGAGGAATTTCCAGGTCACAAGCATGTTTGACGTCCACGGCACTGAACTCCCGTCTGTTCCCCAAAGTGGTTGTACAGTTTGCACTCTCACCAGCACTGCAGGAGTGTGCTCCTCATTCACATTCTCACCAGCACTTGAGATGGCTGGATTGTTTAATTTTTTATTTTCTTTTAGTGATGATGGATTTCAACTGGTTAGATTTAGTTAAGATGTATTAAGCACCTGCTAGGCACTTCTCTATATGAAAGGTCTGGCACAAATCCCCTATTTAATGACAAAAGCATAAGCATGTAATTCTGTAACATAACAATACCACACTCAAGCACACCCTATGACATTTTAGGTGAAATGTTCAAATTGCTGTGCATCTCCTGAGAGACATTCACTACAAAGCACACCCCAGCAGGCGTTACTTCTGCTGGGCCCCGTATTTAACCATGGTTAGGTCACAACAGCTCTACAAAGCAGAGGATGCTCTCCGCACGGCATAAATGCACAAATGAGGTACGTGAAGCCACAGCCTGGAGGTTTCCTGGGTGACGCCCTGACAGAGCTGGGACTTGAGCCCAGGGCTAGCCGACTGCCCAGACCAGGCTCTCTCCACATTTCTCCACAATCTCCATCCTGATCTCTGTTTATCTTCACTGTCACCAGCTGGCTGGGTGGGGGATGTGCTGTCCATGGCCCACCGAAGGCCCTCAGGGGGGACCAGGCCCTGGCTCGGCCTTACACACACCCTGCTTTGGCTGACAGAGTTCACTGCCCAGAGAGAACATCACAGGAGGCGACACAGCACTAACCCAGCAGAAGCACATTTCTTGTTGCATAGATCCCTTCTAAACACTCCCAGCAGGTTTGTCCTGTCCCCCATACTGCCCAGAAACCCGCCTTCTCCTCCTCCTTCCCCATCAGCCTCCGCCCTTTCACAATGGGGTCTCCCTGCCCACACTCTGAGCTACTTGAGGATAAGATTTTGTTTGAATCCCTTTAAAAAAATCTAGGTTGGCCAAAAGTGAACAAAGTTGCAGTTATGCAGAATGAGTGACTTTGGCGATCTACTCTCCAGTACGGCCTACAGTTAACAATGCGGTAGGGCATACTTGCTGAGATGGTGGGTCTTACACTGAGTGTCCTTACCACAAAGGAAAATATTTTGATTAAAAAGTGAAAGATGGGGGCGAAGTGCATTTTTAGAGGTGATGGATGGTCTTGATTGTAGTGATGGTCTCATGGGTACATACTTCTCTCTCAACTGATTGTATACATTACCTACGTACAGCTTTTAATATGTCATGTATACATTACCTATGTACAGCTTTTAATATGTCAATTGCACCTCAATAAAGTGGCTAAAATAAGCGAACAAAAGAAAAAAAACTGGATATTGAGTGCCCAGGTCAGGGCTCGCCACGGCTCTCCGCTGCGTCCTCACTCGCCCGGGCCGCTGGACCTTCCCGGGTTTGGGTCTCCTCAGCAAAAGGAGAGGGCCAGCCTGGAGTATCTCAGAGGCACTCAGCAGCCCTAGCGTCTGTGTCTGGGTTGATTTCTTCAACAAGCACTTATCTAACACCTTCTGTGTGCACCCCTTTACAAACAGGGCTTCGGGCTCACAGCACTGGTACTCGGACAGAGCGCCAAAGAGCTGTTTCATTTGCCCTTTTTACAGGTCCGTGGGTATTTTTTGTTTTTTCATGGTGTACCTATTTTTAACCATTAGATTTAGTTTGTGTTTTTTTAACAGGAGCCATCTTTGCTGTTTTCCTACTAGACTGGAAGCTCTGTGAGGCCAGGGGCTGTGTCTAATGTGTCTTAGTACCTCTGGTACAGAGTAGGTATCAGCACCAGTGGAAGGAGGGGGGGAGGGATGGGGGAGGAAGAGAGGGAGGGAGGGGGAGGCAAGGAGAGAGGGAGGGAGAGAGGGAAGGAGGGAGAGAGGGAAGGAGGGAGGGAGGGAGGAAGAGCAGAAAGGAGTGAATGGGGGAGGAAGGGTGAAGGGCAGGAGAGAAGAAAGATGGATTGATCTCCGGACTCTTCCCATACCTGTGAGATCACTGAACAGGAGACCGCCGGTGTTCACACCACAGCCCCTGTCCGTGCAGGGTGCTGTTAGTAGCAGGCTCCAACCTTCTACTGAATCAGCAAATCATCAGAGCTACGCAATATTGTTATTTTTATTGAAGCCTTTTGCAGGTTCCTGATATAATCATGGCCTTGAAAAAGGATGCCAAGTACTCCTGAGTGTGAAGAAGAGAAAAAGTATTGTAATAAAGTCATCACACTGATTTGGTGTCTCACCATAGCCAATCTACTGTTCTATGAGTTCCTTATTTCTGCTGAGCTGGTGTTACTGTGAGGCACCTGCCTTCTGTCAGTTTTCTCGAGTGCGTTTTAGGGGTTCCCTTAAGGAAGGCTGACTTTCTTCACGTGGGTCCAGCTCTGGACCCTACCAAACTCCCTGGTGACCTGTAATTTAGGATGGATACGGCCCAATTACATTTCTTCCCCTACTTGCCACCACATCCCTAACTTGAATGTGTAATACAGAATTTTATTCTGTTCAACCACATTCTGCCATGCTTAGCAGGACATTGTCCTGCACACAGATGACCGTCCCTCAACTCTTAGAAAGAAGCCCTGGACTTCTGACTTTTCCCCAGGGGCAGGGGCAGGAAACAGACTTGCCCCACCCCGCCCCATCAAGCAAAGTCTGACCACTGGCTGGTCTTGGAGCATCAGGCTGCTGATTTATTTTTCCTTTACCACTTCCTCTAAGGTATGCAGGGGAAGAAGACAAATCTCCAGGTAGAAAGGTGAACTCCATGTTCAAAGCCGTGGAATGAGCCTGTCATAGAGCCAGAATGACTTCAGGCGAAGTTTCTGTCCACAAGGTTTGCATTTCTCCAGCCAGCTGGGCCCCGGACGGTCCTACCAGAAGGCCCCAGGCACTGAGCCCCCAGACAGCCACCGGCTCCTCTCAGATGCGGGGCTCGAGTGTTCTGGGACAGCTGCCAGCCACAGGGGATCTGGCCTTCACCCTGTTTCGGTGGGGGAGGGCAGCGCGGACTGTCCTCAGTGCTACACTGGGCAATGCCATGCCAATGCGGAGTCAAGGTCCTAGGGTAGAAGGACAGGTGAGAAACCAATACCCACCATTGTACTTTTGCCCCTTTGGCTTCCTGGGGGGCTGCTGGCGTGCCAGGGCACAGCGCCAATTATAGCGATCACCTTCCCTTCCTTCCCCTTTGCCCCCGGAGTCCTCAGTTACCCAGCAACCTACTGCCTCTGGAGTTGCCCCTGTGACGGAGGGCACTGTGTCAAGTGCCAGGTCATTGCCTGCCGGGTCCCCAAGCCCAGTCACTCGGTGCAGTGGTGATGCCAAGGCTTGGGGCCCACCCGGTGCTGGCCCATTTCTGAAAACTAGATGATAGACTTCGCAAGGGCAGGGATGTGTCTTGGCTTTTTCCCTTCCTGGGTTTACAGGAGCTGGGACAACGGCTCTGCCCAAACGCTCGAGCCATTGCCTGCGCCCCGAAGAACAAGATCTCACACTTGCAGGCATCACTGCTTCCGAATGGTACTTAGGTATCCGGCAAATACTCAGCATTGTGAGTTTTTTTTTGTGTGTGTGTCAGTGGCTAATAAAGTAGAGCCACAGGCATGGGACAGGCCCTGGCTCCTTCGACACAAAAGAGCCCTCGTGGACAGAAAGGCTGGGCACAAGGTGTCAGTGGCCCTTTGGTATCTGACTGATCAGGATGCTCCCCATTCCGGACCCTGGCTTCCTTTTCTGTCGGGTAGGGCTCGGGGAAGAGGCCGGCACTTTCACATCAGCACAGGGTCCTGTGTCAGTGGGTGACGGGCTCCATGTCCTCACGCTTCCGCCTTAGTGGCCTGTACCTGTTGTCACAGGAAAGAGTTGGCTTGGGGAAAAGTAATCCATTTGTAAAATAGGATGAGCTATATAATAGAGCCTTTAAAATGTATTCTGGGTTTTGTAACCACCACCACTACCCTCGTTCTGATCTTGCATACCGTTAGCAAATGGAGTAGTTGCTGAAAAGTGAACCAATTTCCTCAGAAACAAGACCCACGTCTGGAGCACTTTCCTCCCGAAAGAGCAACTTTTTTCAGTCTTGGAAGATGAAACCAGGGCTCGCCAATGGAGGCCTTGGTCAGTGTCCCGGCCCTTGTGTGCCCGAGTGAACTCTGCACTTGACCAGGCAGGGTTGGTCTGCTTCGTGTCCTGGGTCAAACACTCTCCTAATCCCCCCGACACCCCCTGGCACTGCCATCCCTCCTGGAAGGGTCTGGGCGATGCTGTTTGACATCACCTTCTCCGTGGGGGTTGCATGGGTGGTCATTAACCCCCTTGCTGGGGGCTCCCCACTCTTGCTGCTGCCATCACCCCCTGGATCCGTGCAAAATGGCCCCCCGCGGGCTCTCAGTCACACGCAGGGTCCACCAGGCTGCCCTCCACCAGCCGCGGCTGGGCTCGCCCTTTGATTGAAGCCTTCTCGGGCCTGCCAGAGCGCAATGCCGCCGACACCCCCTTGTTCCAAAGTTGTTTTGTAATGACGATGTGTCTTGAATTCTATTTCTCAAGTTCCTTTCATTTGAACCAGCAGGCTTTCTCCAGTGCCCATTCCAGAAACACGGGCTCTGACGAAAGAAGGGTTTGTTCTCTGGCCAGATTTTCCAGTTTCCCCAAGAGCCAGTCTGAGACTGCTCCCGACAGGCACCTGGAGGACAGCAAACCCCTGGAGAGAACGTCCTCACCAAGGCCAGAGCACTCTGCCTTCTCCCCTAGTCCTGTCATCCTAGTGACTCCGGGGTCTTCTGCAGCCCGTGTGTAGTGCAGGGTCAAGACAGAAGGAGGTTTGGTGAAGTTTCAGGAAGAATTTCCTGATCAAAGTCAAAACAAAATGAATCCAGTTGGGCTGTTACAGCTTAAGATGCCGACAACAAATAGTGCTATTTACGAACCAGGATGAAGTTATTTCCTAGGAGGAGAAAGGAGCCCAAGTGTCTGACCAACAGCCAGAGAAGGTGCCCTCCCACCACGCTTCCAAGGCAATGAGGTGCTTTGTCAACCACGCAGACGTCAAAGTTTCCCACGTGAGGACAGCCATGTCCTCAGAAGAGGGTGGAATTCAACACAAAGGACTAGAAAGAGACAGTCTATAACTGCCACAGAGATTACTTGGATCACCAGGAACATTTGCCGTCATCTCCACTGGGTTGTGGGAGGCTCACCAGGCAGGCACCCCCTCATTTCTAGGGGCAGATGGAGGCCAGGAGCACCAGGCTGGGTCAGAACAAGGCTGAGATCTCAGCCTCAGCTACTGGCTCCAAATCAGTCCTTTTCAGAATTCTCCCTTCAGACAAAATGTCTTTTGCCTCTGCCTCTGGCACCTCTTTTAAGAAGCAACCCTTTCTGGAAAGGGTCTCTAACTCAGTTGTGTCAGTATCTTTCTTTCTTTTTTAAATATATTTTATTGATTATGCTATTACAGTTGTCCCATTTCCCCCTCTTCATTCCCCTCCACTTTGCACACCCCCTCCCACCCACATTCCCCCCTTTAGTTCATGTCCATGTGTCATAAGTTTTTTAGCTTTTACATTTCTCATACTATTCCTGCCCTCCCCCTGTCTATTTTCTCCCCACCATCTATGCTACTTATTCTCTGTACCTTCTCCCCCCTTCTCCTCCTCCCACTCCCCTGTTGCTAACCCTCCACATGATCTCCATTTCTGTGGTTCTGTTCCTGTTCTACTTGTTTGCTTTTGTTTTAGGTGTGGTTGTTAATAACTGTGAGTTTAATGTCCTTTCACTGTTCGTATTTTTTATCTTCTTTTTCTTAGATAAGTTCCTTTAACATTTCATATAGTAAGGGCTTGGTGATGATGAACTCCTTGAACTTGAGCTTATCTGAGAAGCACTTTATCTGCCCTTCCATTCTAAATGAAAGCTTTGCTGGATAGAGCAATCTTGGCTGTAGGTCTTTGGATTTCATGACTTGGAATACTTCTTTCCAGCCCCTTCTTGCCTGTAAGGTCTCTTTTGAGAAATCAGCTGACAGTCTGGTGGGAACTCCTTTGTAGGTGACTGTCCCCTTATCTCTTGCTGCTTCTAGGATTCTCTCCTTTATTTTAATCTTGGCTAATGTAATTATGATGTGCTTTGGTGTTTTCCTCCTTGGGTCCAAGTTCTTTGGGACTCTCTGAGCTTCCTGGACTTCCTGGAAGTATATTTTCTTTGCCAGATTTGGGGAATTCTCCTTTATTATTTGTTCAAATAAGGTTTCCACTTGCTGCTGTTCCTCTTCCCCTTCTGGTACCCCTATAATTTGGATGTTGGAACATTTAAAGAATCCTGGAGGATAAAAAAATAAGCCTCTCCTTATTTTTTTGAATTCTTGTTTCTTGACTCTTCTGCTTGAATGCTTCTTTCTTCCTTCTTGTCCACACCATTGATTTGAGTCCTAATTTTCTTCCCATCACTATTGGTTTTCTGTGCATTTTCCTTCATTTCACTTAGTGTAGCCTTCATTTTTTCATCTAATTTGCAACCAAAGTCAACCAATTCTGTGAGCATCCTGATCACCAGTGCTTTGAACTGTGCATCTGATAGGTTGGCTATCTCTTGGTCACTTAGATGTATTGGCTCTGGAGCTTTGATCTGTTCTTCTGTTTGAGCCTTTTTTTTTTTTTTTTTTTTGCTATGGTCCCACCTGTTACATAGTGAAGGGTGGAGCCATAGGTGTTCACCAGAGCGGTCAATCCAGTGGCCGGGTCGTGACGCTGTATGTGGGGGTGGGGTCAGAGAGGGAACAATGGCGCTTGCTCCACTCTCTCGGATTTCAGTCCCTTCCCCCACTTCCCACAAGCAAATTGGGCCCTTCTGGTGCTGATTCCCTGGTGGGTGGGCTTGTGTACATTCTAGGACCCTATGGGTCTCTCCAACAAACTCTCCTGTGGCGCTGGAAGTCTCTCCCAGCACCTCAACCCCCACAAGTGTTTTCAGTCTGTGCTTTTAGCCTTTATTGCCTGGTGCTGGGACCCTGGGTTGCGCAGGTTGTCTTGCTGTCCATTTTCTTCTGTTTTATCTGCATGTGAATGTGTGACCGTGGTCAGCCAGCCGCCTTGCACGCCTCACTGGGTCTGCCTGTTGCCACCCTACACCCGGAGTCTGCAAGCTGAGGCTTCACCTGCGTGCCCGGGTCCACCAGCCACCACTTTTTCCTGCCACAACCCCTCTCAGCTGGCCGCCAACTTCGCCCTTCTACTGGTTTGGATGAATGGTTGTCAGACTTCCAAACAGTTCAATTTTCTGTCAGGTCTGGTTGTTTTTTGTTTCTAAAATTTTTTTGTTTTTTAAATATATTTTCTTGATTATGCCATTGTGGTTGTTATCCTTAATTTTGGTTGTGCGAGGAGGCACAGTGTGTCTACCTACGCCTCCATCTTTCTTAAGTGGAGAATGAGGTCGGCATTGGAAGCAATTCTGACAGCACCCCACAGTCCACAGCCCCCAGCCTGCCTGGGCATTTCCCATGTGCCCAGAAGGTTCTGACCCTGGGCGGGTGGGACATGCAAGGTGCACCTGTGCTGATTTTCCTAGGAAAACAGCTTTCCTCTACAACTCTCAGGGCACGTGACTCACCATTTGTGCACTTTGTCACAGTGAAGCAGGCCACACCCAGAAGCACTATTTCACAGATGGAGAGAGGCAGAGAGAGAGAGAAAGAGAAGCAGACACACACACACCTCCCTCTTGGGTTACTTACCTTCACTATCAAACTTCACAGCATCTACTTGTTTCTCTCAGCACCTTTTAATGTTTTACAGGGAACTCTAGATAAAATAAGTATTTCTCTCCACACTAACTTACCCAGAAGGACAAGTTGGCCAAGGGCTGGCAGGTTGTGGTTTCCTCAAGGTGGGGCAAACATCCTCTACAGAGCCTGAGGGCTAGGCCTTTGCTGGTGTTTACTGAGCTCCTTCTGCCACCTTGTGGCCATGAGGCAAATGTGCATGCAAATGTCAATCTCCACCTCCCACATTCTCTGAACAACCAGTTTCTGTCCCTTACAATCCACACACTTGAGATAGAAGCCACAGGACCCATTTCTCATTTACCAAAGACAAGCGGACCCTGAGTTTTGATGAAAGAAAAGGAATAGATGTCAGGGAGGCAGTCAATAAACGTATACCACCCTATTAGTCTCCAAATTTTAAGGATGAAATTAAAAAAAAATGTAAATAAGCTTTTATGTTACATTATTGTATTTATTAACAGGGTTTTAAAAGCTTTTTGCTGTCAAGATTGTTACTGGAAATGGTAAAGAAACAAGCGATCTGGTTGAAAAAACAGGGAGAGGAAGTGAGTAGACATTTTTCCGTGGAAGATCCACAGATGGCCCATGAGGGCATGAACAGGGGCTCAGCATCACCATCGTCAGGGACAGGCAGAGCCAAACCACAGTGAGACGTCACCTCGCCCCACCCGGCTGGACTGACCACTAAGGCAGACCCTCAGACACCACCGAGGGGGTGGAAAACTGGTGCAGCCCCTATGAAAAACATGTGGGAAGCCCCTCCAAAGCTTAAAAGTAGACCTCCCATGTGATCCAGCAATTCCTCTTCTGGGTATTTATCTGAAGAAAACAAAAACACCAGCTTGAAAAGATATGGAAAAAACCCAAGTGTCTATCCATGGATGAATGGATAAAGGGTGTGTGTGTATATTTAGCCATAAAACACAACGAACTCTTGCCATTTGCAACAATACAAAGCAACTCGAGGGCATCATGCTACGTGAGACAAATCAAACAGAAAGGCTAACACTGTGATCTCCCTGATATGTAAAATCTTAAAGCAAAAAGCGACACAAACCAGCCTCAGAGGTACAGAGGATAGACTGGCAGGGGTGGGAGTAAGTGAAATTGTGTAAAGGGGTTGAAAGGTTCAGACTGAAAGGCAGTAAAATATGGGAGTCCTGGGGACGCAATGCGTGGTGCGGGGGCCACAGTTGACGACACTGTGCTGTACGTTTAAAAGTTGCTTAAAGAGCAGGTATTAGAAGTTCTCATCACGAAACAATATTTTTATAACCATGTATGGTAACGGGTGTTAACTAGACTTATTGTGGTGATCATTTGCAATAGATACAGATATCAAATCATTAGGTTGTACATCTGACACTAATATAATGTTAGATGTCAATTATAGCTGAATTTTTAAAAAGATCATGATTGGAGCCCTGGCTGGCGTAGCTCAGTGGATTGAGCACAGGCTGTGAACCAGAGTGTTGCTGGTTCAATTCCCAGTCAGGGCACATGCCTGGGTTGCAGGCCAGTTCCCAGCAGGGGACTCATGAGAAGCAACCGCACATTGATGTTTCTCTCCTTCCCTTCCTCTCTCTCTAAATACAAATACAAATTTAAAAATCTTTAAAAAAATCATGATTGGAAATGCTTTACTCTCTTGAAAATCTTAGGCTAATACTTTATGATTCAAAGGCCTAGTTTTAAATTGATTTTTATACTTGGCTTTAATGGCTGTTATAGTGAAACAAGATACTGAGATCTAGACCCAACCTAGGAAAACTGTACTAATGGCAGCACTTGCGATACCAGTTTTTCAGTTCTGCCCACCATTAATGCAAAGTTTTTCCTTCTCCTTCTTGACGCCAGAAGGTATTTAGTTTTATTTTTTTAAACAGATGAATCCTTAATTTGAAGGACTTTAAGACTTTACGTTTTGTAAGTGTGTCAATGAGGACATTTTTATAAATGATTCGACAACACTTTTGGCCACACATCACATCATGATGCAATATTCCCAGACAGGCTTCACACGTGCTCTTTATAGCAGTAGTTAGCAGGGCCTCTTTCTCAGTCTTGTCAAAAACCATCACCCAACCCTTGAAGGTACCGATTATTAAAATACCTGTAAGAAAAAGGACTCAAGGACATGGACAACAGTGTGGTGATTGCTGGGGGGAGAGGGGTGTAAGGGGACTAAATGGTATTGGAAAAAATACAATAAAGTTTTTTAAATAAAATAAAGTACATCTTTGTAACATATTACTAAACCTCTAATCACTGGAAAGACCCTCGAATTTAGAACAGTTAAGGTTCTTTCTTGTTTGTTTGTCAAAGGAGAGCACCCAACTCCCCGTTAAGTCCAATGGTTCTCTTGGGCACTTAGCTGTGATTAGTCTGACACCCGCGCAAGGCACAAAAGGTGGCCACGGCGCCCTCTACCCCGCACCATGTCATTTACAAAAGACCCTCTCATTTAAAACAAGCCACCTGAACTGCGGGGATTCACAGCTGTCAAGTGGACGACGCAGGGCGACACTGTCTAGGCCTCCCCCTGGTGGCTGCCACCACTGCCAGAGCCCCGGCCACAGGACTGCGCAAGGAGCCAGCCAGCCGGGAGCTGGCGTCCCTCGTTCTCAGTCGTTCTGTCCTACGAATGCGGCACTCGGGCAGAGGACAACTAGAAGCAAAAGGCGAAGCTTTGCCTGGCAGTGGACAGACAGATGCAGGCTGTGCCTGAGACAGGTACGAGGGCCCCTCTTCCCAGCCCCGCAACCCAGGAGCACAGCTTCTGGCCTTGGGGCAGCGCTGAAGGGGCTGAAACGCAAACTGGGGACTGCTCAGAGCCTGGGAGGAGAAAGCTCTTCCTGAGCCGAGTGACCAGGGGGCCCACAGGTCACTAGAGGCTGCAGCTCCAGCTCAGCTCCGAACAAGGAGCTGAGCCCCAGGCCTCTCCAGAGCTGGTCACACCAGTTCCCGCAGGAAGGAGGACCTGCTTCAGGAGGCCCTGGAACCTTCTAACTTGTGCTGGGACAACAGCTCTGGTGTCAATCCCCCACCCTCTGCTCCGTGCCCCCGGAGTCCTCTCCCACACTCACAGAGCTCCCCGTCTTCCGACTCTTCTCAGAGCAGGCTGCACCCCAGGTGGCCACACACAGGGCTTCCATTTTGCCCCAAACTGAATGTTACCTCATCGTGGTTTGAGAATAATTATTGTGCTGTGAAATCTGATTATGTTAGTACCACAAAGGTATGAGCAATTATCTTTAATTCTACATACTACATTACTCTAACCACAGACACCAACGTGTTCTTTAGCAAGTGAATTTAGTATTCGGCATGTTACCAAATTTGGTTCAAAGTATGATAGGTGATTAGTGCAAAAAAGGGGGCATGTTTTGATGACAGCAACTACACTATAATCCTTGTATTTGGGGTTCTAAAGATAAATTGTTAAGTCCGGGAGGATCAAATATAGCCCATTTCTCTCTGAACATTCAGAAGAATAACGTGTCAGGCATCATATCCCCTCTTGTGAACGTGCAGAGCCCTCAGTCATTTCCTCCGGTTTTCACACTCTGCCCCCTGTCGGTGCTCTTCCTGCTCGGAGAGGCCCCTGGGCAGTGAGAGGCCTCCCCGAAGCACACGGCGGCGGTCGCGCTGCTCTCTCTCTGCCGTGTGCTAAACTCCCCGGCTGACCTGAGCGCACTTGGTGTTCCCAGAACACCCGGGCAAGCTGCCCCGTCGGCACTTCCTGTGGCATTGTCCTGGTCTGGGCCCCAGAGATCACGGGCCCATCCTGGCGAGAGGGTTCGTCTGAACTCAGCTCACTGCGCCGAGCTCCTCGCACAGAACACATAGAGAATAAACGAATGTGTATCTGTCTACTGTTCTTAACAGTTTTATCGAGCTGTAATTCCTCTACTATAAAATTCAACCACGCAAAGTGTTCAGTTCAGGAGTGTTCAGAGAGTGGTGCCATTACAACTACAGGTTTATTCCAGACCCCCTGACCCACCCCCAGAAAAAACCTCCTACTCACCCGCAATTACTCCTCGTTCCTGCCACCACGGATTGGCCTCTTCTGGACATTTCACATGCATGGTCTTTGTGACTGGCTTCTTCCATTCGGCAAACGGTCCTCAAGTTCCATGCATGCTGTAGCATGTATAAGTACTTCATTTTTAAAATGCTGAGCAACAAGTCCACTGTGTGGATTTTCCAAGTCAGGTGGACTCACTCACCACTGGTGGATATTCGGTGGTTTCTACTTTGGGGGCTGCTGTGAACAATGCTGACTATAAAAGTTCACGTGCAAGTTTTCGTGGGGACACATGTTTTCATTTCTCTCAGGCTGTGCCTAGGAGTTACGCAGTAACATCGTGTTCGACATTTCGTAGAACTGCGCAGCGTCCTTCCCTGGTCGCCCCACTGCCATTTTCGGCAGTGATGTATGAGGGTTCCAACTTCTCCACACCAGTAGCCGTGGCTGGCTGTCTCTGTGACTCTAACCATCTGGTGGTGTGAAGTTGTATCTCATTGTGGTTTTTTATTTGCATTTCGCTTATGAGTTATAACACAGAGCACTTACCTGTGCCTACTGGCCATCTATATCTGTACATCGTGTAATCAGATTACAAAATGTCAGAGCTTCGCAGAGAAGGCCAGAGAGCAATGTTAAGTGATTTGCCCTCAGTTGGGTGTGGTTAGCAGCATCAGCAGCGTCTCAAACGCACCCCTGACTCCCACCCACTGCTCTGTTCTTGTCCCGGTGACCAGCTGCGCCAGGTCCCCACCCCACTGGATGAGTGAAGTGACTGGATTCCTTACAAGTTCAGGGTGAGCAGGTGCTCCGGTGGGGCTCAACTTCATGCCCTATCTTTTCTTCTTTGGTTGGATTGCTTTCATCTCTGACAATGGTTTTCTCTGGGTGCAAACTCGATGCTGGAGCAGATGGATTTTATAACTTGAAGCTGCTTAATGTTTTAAACAAATGGTGGCTGAACTCCAAGTACAGATAATTTGAAGCAGCTTTCCTGGCCACTCGAGTGCTAGCAAGATTGGGTGTAAAGCTATAGGCAAAAATTAAACCTGCCCACCTAAAGTTTGCACTGTGACCAAGAATACACGAAGTAAGAAAGTGCATTTAAAGTCAAAGAATGCGGCTAGAGCGCCTACAGGGGCGTGGGGTTGGGAGTAGAGACAGGCGGATGTTTCTAGGCCTCCTGGGGACACACCACCTGGATCCAGAGATAAAGCTGAAGAGAGAAGCCATTCTTTGTATCAATTCTCAGGGAAGAGCCAGGTCCTCAAACAAAAAACAGAAATGAAAAGAGCTGGTCTGGGGGTTGGCTAGAGTATAGACTATGCTGTAAAAACAAGCATGATAAAAATCCCGCAGCTTATCAGAATGGAATTTACTTCCTGCTCACGCAACTTTCTCTGTGGGTTTCCTTGGGGGCTCAGCATTGCAGGCTACTTTTGCCTTGGGTGACGGCTCTGGGTCTCCTACGGTGAGAAGAGAGATCTAGGGCTCAAACCAACAAGTGCTTCACCTCGGAAGTGACACGTCCTGTCAGTTCTGCTTAGAACCCATTGCTCAGAACTGGTCATGTGACCTTGCGTCACTGCCAACAAGCCAGAAGTATGATCCTCCTATGAGCTCGAAGGGAGAGGAGAAGTGGACCCGAGCAAGCCCTGAAAATGCCCACCCGCGCCAGAGAAAGGGGTGCTTTTTGGAACTTGCTCTCCCCAGAGAAGCTCTTGGAGCTATCTGCGTGCCCATGAGGGTGTCCCTTTGTGGGAGTGGATACAGCAGGTGAATGGAATGTGGAGGGGGAGCCGAAACAAAGGAGACATATATGCTGAAGATGACCAAGTTCAGTGTTATTAGCCAGAGTATCTAAATAGGTCCCAAGTGTTTTCTGAGTTTATTATCTGTGTCCCCAAACATGAACAAAGTCTTTGGCTTAGCTAAGATTTGGGGAAACTCAACAGGTATGGCTCATCCTTGCCTGCACCAGACTGTGGAGATGGTGATATACCAGGGGCAGAAGAAGACCGAATGTTCTGGACACAGCTGATGCCTCCAGTCCTGAGAGTCTCATTCACACACCAGTCTTGGAGATTCTGTTTTTATATGGACTTAAACTAGTGCACTTTTCTTAAAGAACAATATAAGCAACATACAGATTCTCCAATACCAACCACCACAATTTTTAAAGCTTTTACACCATTATATTCCTTATAGCTTCTAAGGGAGTGCTTCACCATGAGAACCACTTAATGCTTATTCAATACATCGAAGAGTGAACAAGAAGAATGAGAACTATCAACAAGCTGCCATACTTCTCAGGCAGGCTCATTCTGTAAGACTCCGGAGTCCATCTGCAGGCCTAAGGTGGCTCACAAGACCTGGGACACTCCAGACTTGATTCAGGTCCTGCAGAAATAACCCAGGCCCCAAGTGCCAGGATCACATTGGCCCGGACTGCTCCTGTGTCCAGACTGTTGGACTCGCCACTCACTCCCCTGACTAACCATCCTCCAAGTTGCCATCCACACTGATACTCACTTGAACTGTCTCTCAGTCGTGCATCAACATGGTTCTGATGTCCACCCCTTCTTTTCTGGACCAATTCACAGAGCACCGGAACTGTCTGAGTGTTTGCAACAATATCAGTATCATTGCAAGAAGATATTGCAAGAATAGAAGACAGGAGTGAGATCAGTACCATTTCAGACACACTGAGTTTGAAGAACATTCCAGAAGAGAGATCCAATGGGCCGTTGGAAGTACAGACCAGGAGACTGGGAATACACGTTTGGGGATTCTTGGCATTGGGGGTATTTGTAGCTGTGGAGATCAAGGAAGGAATGTGAAGACAATATGTGTCAAAGTCCTTTCTGTAATATCCACTGTTGTTTTTATCATCACCATTTTAAATGAGCCCAAGAAAGAACTTAGGAGGCGAGAAAAGGAAAAAGGAGCCGAAAGCTTTCCAAGAAGGAAGAGGTGAGAAGCAGGGGCAGAACCAAGTATTAATTCTGGAAGCACGAGCAGAGAGAGTGTGCAGCCGCGGGGCAAAGTGCTCAGAGCCTGGGAGCAGCGGCGAGGCCGGGGCCCAGGTCTGGTTCCCGGCTGTGTTACCCACAGGGCCTTCCTTTCCTCATTCCCTCGTTTCCTCTAGGAGGTGGTGGTAACCACACCTCCCTCAGAACTGCTGTGGATGAAACGACAGGGTAGAAGCAAGGGCTTTGTAAAGAAGGTGCTGCTGGTTTAGCTATTCTGTTGTCAGTGGGGGTGGACAGCGAAGGCAGGAGAATCTAGAGGAGGAGGAACAGAGGCCAGAAGGAGAGGACCAGGCACCTGGGGGGTGGGACGGGGCGGCACAGCGCAGCAGGGCAGTGGGTAGGTTGCCATGGAGTCACCAGGCCCCAGGAGCCTGTGCTCCCTGGGAGGTGCTCTCGGGTGAAGTCTGGACACCCAGCTGGAGGCCCAGCTTTATCTACTTATTGGCCATGTGGTCACGACCAAGGGCTCCTAATAGGTGGCTGTCAAACACTGGAATCCCATGTGTGCATTCATTCACAAGGACTGACCGTGGGGCCCCACATATGACCAGTTGCCTCTGACTCCACTGGCACGGGAGCTGGGCCGGAAAACGGTGCAGCTTCGACAAAGAACCACAGTTCATTCAACCCTGTGATGTGCTCGGACCTTTTCTTCTGTCAGGTTGTCCCACTGCCCACAAGATGGTGCCCTCTCTCTGCAAAATCTCTGATGTTCACCAAACAGGAAACAATCCATTTTCTCTGTAACCCTGAAAGAATGGATTTGAATTTAACAATCTGCATAGCATCTCATTAAGCCAGAATTCAGTATCACCGGTGTCCAGCCATTTAATGTGAGTGTTGGCTCGAGGAACCTAACTGGGCTGGGATGTGTCTATTCTTTGGCATTCCTCAGGGGCTCTAACAAACAGCAGAGTAGGCTCTCACTGTGACTTATCATCACCATTAGTATCAACAACAACCGACATTCACTCAGTCCTTTACCAGTTGCAAAGTGCTTTCTACCAACCATCCTCAGAACAACTCCATGAAATGGGTATTGTTCTCATTTGTAGATGAGAAGCAGCTCAGAGCACTTGTTCAAGGTCACAAAGCGAAAGTTGGCAGAACCAGACCGTGAGCCCTTCTCCCCCTACCGCACTTGGGCCCGGAGAGGCTGGCAGGGGTCAACCGCTGGGGACCTGCAAGTGCAGCCCCGAGAGGGGAAACGCCTCAGGGCCACCGCTGGACGGCTTCCTAAGCAAGCAGGAAAGATGGACAGGTGTCCTGGAGGAATGTCATGCCGTCGGAGACAGCAGGTCAGTGGACAGGTTGGACTGGACTGAGTGGCCAGCTGAGGGAACATGTGGGAGTTTCTAGTGCAAAGGTGTATACAGTTGGCAGTCACTCAACAAGAGGGCAGATCTTCATTACTGTTCATTTCCTGGTCCAGGAAAATGAACTGCTGTGCCGGTGGGGGGGAAATGAATGTTAATTCTGCCTTAGGAAAGAGCTGCACACTCATCTCCAGTGGAAATTCTTTTCTATACCAGCCAGTGACACCTTATGAGGTTAGTGGATCTGATAAAGATCATTTATTGACAAGATCGCTTCCAGACTTGCTGCCACACGGATTCCCGCAGTCAGAACGGAACCCAGGATTCAGGGCCCCGTCCCTCGGGGTGTCTGCATCCCAGACAACGGGGCTGCAAGCGTAGGTTCGAGTATGTGGAGCAGGGAGACAGGCGTCAGGACAGCAGCAGGTACACAGAAAGCCTGAGAGATGCATATTCTGACCATTTTATTACCGACTGTTGTAGCTGCTTTCTGTGCCTCCGCTTCCCCATCTGTAAAGAGGTGGGAACAGTACCTGTGTCACAGAATGGTTGTAAGGATCAAACAGTGTATTTGTAAAGACCTCAGGCCCCACGCCCAACATGCAGTAAGCACTGTGTTTCTTCAATGTTAAATACGTGGGTATGAGCATATCCATTCATACATTTTACAAGGGAAATTTGAATTTTTTCCAAAATTCCAAATAATTAAAAAATAATGTTATTTGTACACTTGTAGATACAGGAAATATACTTCACAAAGATTAAGGTATTGCCTTATGATGCAAAACTGAAACCCTGCTGAAAATGCACACATTTGATTAGAATGGTGCCGTACCCATTGCCTTTGGGCCTCATGACTCTGCTTTCCCTTCATTGCCCCTGATGGCAGACAAGCCCGTGCACACCTGTCAACACGCCAATACAGGCAGCAGCACGGGGGTTTATTTATTTAGTTATTTTCCATTTTTTTGTTTTTAGTCAATATGTATGTCTACAGAAATAAAGTATAATGCAGCGGTCAGATTTTTCTTTGTCTTTGTTAAAGTTTTCCATTTCCTCCAGGTGATTTCTTCCAGGTTTGAAAATTAGTGTTCATTTCACAGGGTGCCCTTGGCATTTTCCCGACGATAAGGACTTCGCCTGGGTTTCTGGGTGAGGGAGTGTTGCATAGCGGTACTCAGCTCAGACCTCCACCCTCAAGTATAAATTTAAAGCATTCACACAAAAAAAGCATTAGCTCTGAGAGATTCCGTGGATCCCTGGAGAAAGACTGGAATGCTGAGAGTGTAATGAGGCAGGACTTGGAAGAGAAACACAAGGATTGAACATGCTTTTCAATCTAGGGGTCATTTTTTTCACAGCCCATTTCGGCATTAATTTTCTTTTAGTAATGGCTACCCGAGATTTCTGTGTGCTTTTCCTCTGTGTGCGGGCTGTTTTGAGGAGATGGGGGTAAGGAAGTTTCATTTTCTGCCACCTCCTCTGCCCTCCCGGAACCTGGGCCAACACATCCAAGCCTGCAGCAGCCCCGCCTCCCTGCAGAAACCAGCTCAGAAAGCCCTGCCAATGTGGCCTATCCCCCTCCCCGTCCCCAACCCCACCTCCAGCCCAGGAGCTGGTGGGAGACCTAGGGGCTGGGATGGAAGCAGGGATGTGATCCAGGCACTCGGGTGGAATCTAAACTACAGTTTTACCCTACAGACACAAAATTTTAAAAGAAGTTTAAGTTCTTTAGCAGCAAAATTATGGAGCAGCTACACCGAGAATACCATGGCCTTCCATGCATTGAGCCAGGACCCTAACCAACATCGCATGATGGTTTCCATGGAAACATGACATTCTAATTCTAAATCCCTGACCTCGAATTAACTTTTGCCACAGAACTATTTCACATACACCCAACACACTCAGGGACAGTTCCTGCTTCCATCAATCAGGCTGTCCATCTGTCCATCCACTGTCTTTTTATGAAGGTACAGCATAACTGCCACAGAGATATGAAATGCAAAAAGCTAAGATTGGAAGAATAAAGTTAAACATTTTTTGTCTATTGAGTTCAAAGCAATGGTTCTGTTTCATACTCATCTTCACTGAGTTTATCTTCTTTTTTTGTAGGGCTGGTGCGGTATAAAACACACTACAAGTTTTGTAAACTGTGACTCTCAGGTGAAGCTACTTAACTTTCCCAAGCCTTTGTTTCCTTATAGATAAACAGAAATTATTGTACTGATTCCCTACAATTAATTTTTAGCTAAGAGCATGTAAATCTCCAGAAATAGATTTGGCAATTATTTCTTATCCTTTCTCCCTCTTAATCTATCTAATCTCTTTTTGAATTCACTGCTTCAAGTCAATAAAAAATTTTAAACCCCATTTAAGTTTCAGAAGCTGTGATTTAAACTTTTTTCTATACTTGGGTTCCCTCTCTATTTATCTGCTCGATTTAGATCAATGTCCAAAACATACTAATGTGAAAAGATCACTAACTTACAGATTAAGTAGGTCCAGAGAGCCTCCTTATGTTGATGGTTGTGTTGATGCTCTTATCTGAACACATTCACCTGTGCCTACCTCCAAAAAAGATCTGATTGTCACAAGACTTTGTGGATTTCACTTTTTCCCCTTGAGCAGAGATTTAGACTTTCCTAACAGATCCAACCAAGATTCTTTCTGTAACAACAGTTGCCCAAGTCAGATTGTACTTGAAGGAGTCAGAGAGCGACCTCAGTGAAGGACAAACTGGGCTTTATTTAAGTAGATGCATCAGGTGTCCTTCAGTAGATGCAGACAGGTGTCTGTCTCGTGGCAGCAGCAGAGGCAAGGGCGGGGAGTGGCATTCTGCAAGCAGAGCAAATGCGTGTGAGGAGAGGGCGGGGCTGCTGTCCAGTGGGGTCCTGCTCCCTCCCTCTGCTGCTGCGTGTGTCCAGGACCCTGCCTCCTCTGACACTCCCTCCCTGGTCCCCATTCCTGGCACCTGTCCTGTTACTCTCAGAGTTGGACCTGCCTGTTGGTTGGAAGGATTCCACGGTGTCACCATCCTGTGTTTTCACACAATGCTGTGTCCGCTGCAGATCATGCCCTGCCTGCCAAGCTTGACCTCGGGGTAAAAAATACACTCTCTGTTGGGAGAAAACCTGAAGACCTGGGAAATGTAGCACAATGTACAGCCCTCTCCGCAAATCACATGTATAAGCCCATATTCTAAAGAGTTATTCCCTGTAGTTTATAGCAGGATCAGAATGCTTTCTTTGCTTTGACTTGAAAGGCAGTGTTTTTTCCCTCCTCTCAGAAAAGATGTGTTTCTCTCAGACGGCAACGATACTGCCAACACTCGGGAGATGTCCAGACACCCAGCGTTTCCTGTGTGCGTGTATTCAGGGTTCGTTCAGGTGGCTCCCCATGAAGCCAAAGGTCTGGTCCTACCTTCATCTTTGGGAGTGCTGGTTTTACTTTATTTGGGGTGCAGAAATAAGGCTAAACAAATAGGCAAAAGGTAGACCTATAGAAATGGCTTTAACTTATTAATTAACTCCATCTTTGACAGACATTTTAGATAAAAATGGTCCAGAGGACAAAATGCATAATTAATGATCAGAAAATGATTCTTTCAAGTCCCACAATAAAGAGTTCTCCCTGCAGTAATCACTTGCCCAGTGTTTCATTCATGCACAAGTGATCTTCACTTCTTGCTTCTGTCCCCTTCATTCCAGTACTGTTCTGTCTGCATTTCGGTGAGTCGGGAGACCGTGCGCTGAAATGCAAAGGCTTCCTCTTCTCCGGTAAACATGGACAGACCTTCTGCCGTGCCCTGGTGACCAAAACCGAGAACCCAGCATCAGTTAGACCACCACCAGATAGAAAAGAACGTCTTTCTCCAAAAGTGCATGCCAAAAATAAGTCAACAGCAAACAGCAGCAGTTCCGGCAAATTAGAAAGAGGCTCACGTGCGTCCGCACAGCCTGACAGACAGGGCTGCGCTCACTCAGAAACAGAGACCACGCAGCTCCTCAAGAGCATCCGTTCACACTGCCCACGACACCACTTGGATGGAAGCATTGCTCTTAGAGAAATCACCATTTCAAAAGACCACAGCACGTGGGTTTATGAGCAGCTATTTATTTCCACATGTAGGTATAAGTAATCATATTTTCAAAGTTTTCTTTTTAAAGAGTTACTGGTCCCATTTTCCCAAACTTCTGAGAAGACATCATTTCTCCTCGGGTCAATAAAGAACTGCTTCCTCATTCCAAATGGCCCTTACCTCTGGGGTTGGAAGAATGAGGCACCCCTCTCATTTGGAAGGTGAGTGTTTATAGAGAGTTTTAAAATTTTGGCTAGTATTTCTTTATTACATTTATTGGGGCAACACTGGTTGTTATTATTATATACATTGCAGGTGTTCAACTTCACAACATCTGTGTACTCTATGTGTGTTTCTCTCCTGCAGTCTCGTTTCCTTCTGTTACCACATTTCTGACCCTCCTCACCCTCTTCCTCCTCCTCCCAGAACCACCACACTGTCCTCTGTATCTCTGAGCTTGTTTTCTGTTTATCGATTTGTTGCTTTTGTTTTATATCCCATATAGGAGTGAAATCATACGGCTCTTGTCCTTTTCTGTCTGACTGATTTCACTCGATATAACACTCTCCAGATCCATCCAAATGTCACATATGGCAATGCTTCTTTTTTTAAGGCTGAGTAGTATTCCACTGTATAAATGCACCACATTTTCTTTATCCAGTTGTCCACTGAAGGACACTTAGGTTGTTTCCATGTCTTGGCTATTTGTGAATAACGCTGCAAGGAATAAGGGGTATATATATCTTTATAAATAAGTATCTTCAACTTTTGGGGCTAGATACCCAGATGAGAGACTATTGGATTATAGGATACCTCTATTCTTAATTTTTTGAGGAACCGCTATAGTGTATTCCATAGTGGCTGCGCCGATGTACATTCCCACCAGCAGTGGGTAAGGGTTCCCTTCTCCCCATATCCGTTCCAATACTTGTTATTTCCTGTCTTATCGATAACAGCCATTCTGACAGATATGACATGGTGTTTCATTGCGGTTTTGATTTGCATTTCCATTATAACAAGTGGCACTGAGCATCTTTTCATCTATCTGTTGGCTATTTGTATGTCTTCCTTGGAAAACTATCTATTCCAAGTCCTCTGCTCATTTTTTAATCAAATTGGGTTTTTTTTGTTAAGTTATATAAGTTCTTCATACATTTTTACTTTTATTGCCTTATTGGAGGTATCATTTGCAAATATCTTCTCCCAAGGGTTTGGTTGCCTTTTTTGTTTTGTTGATGGTTTCTTTTGCTGTGTAGGAGCTTTTTAGTTTGATGTACTCCCATTCATTTTTTTTTCTTTTACTTACATTGCCTTTGGGGTCAAGTTCACCAAAACCTCTCTGAGACCAAGTTCCATCAGTTTACTGCCTATTTTTTCTTCTATGTAGTTTATTATTTTAGGTCTTCCATTCAAGTCTTTAATCCATTTTGACTTAATGTTTGTGGATGGTGTCAAAAAGCACTGACTAAAATTTCAATTGTCTACAGTTGAAGAATACACCCTGTGATACTTATTTATATTTATACATAAGAAGAAAATGCAGTCACTTTTGGTTGACCTGGGATAAATCACCAAATCCCAAGTACCAGAACTGGCTCAGCATTGGCTGAATCCCTCTGGGGTGGCCCAAGGGTCTGGCACCCACAGGGTCTGCATACATGTTCATAGAAGGGGGCTGGGAGAAGAATCATGGGTTTCTTTTTAAGCCAAGGGCCTTGCTAAGCACTCCATGGTCTTGGCATAGCCAGCCCCCATGCTTGGACATTATACTCCTAGGCTTGGACACTATACTGTGTGCTCTACAAACCGCTCAGACATGCAGAAAAGGCTGCGCGTTGTGGCTGAATAAGCCAAGAACCAGACACAGGTGGCTGGGTGTCCAGCTCTGGGCTGTCAGTGAGTGGTACGACCACATGCCCATTACTCCACTACCCTATACTTTGTTTCTGTCAAAAGCAAAAATGATTACTGAGACTGTAATTCTCTGTATTTAGTGATAGTGAGCGTAAGTGCTATGCCAGCTTAAGAAGAAAGCAGCGAATCAACAGTTAAACATACACTGCATTCCTTTTTCAAAATGTAGCCATGTATCAAACCAAAACCAATTAAGCTGTTTTATAATAAAACAAGATCATGTTAATATCAACTACCTGGCTCAGCCCCAAATCATCCATCAGTATTCTGTTTTGCTCCAACTCACTGTCACGCTGCTGATGCAGAAATAAGCTGGATAAAGGAGTCGACGCAGAGCAAATTATGCGCACCTGAAACAAGGGAAAATGATAGATGGTGTTGCTCCACACATTTCGTAAGCTGAAGGCAAGAACAAATCTCTCACACAACAAAATTTTGTTTGTCACAACATGGAGCTTAGATTTTGCTTTTAAAATGTTCATATTTTTTCTAATAGTTTGTATCTGTTTAAAGTGATACTTTTAAACTACACAGTACTTTTCAAAATATTTCCATACACCATCACATGCAGTAGGGAGCAAAGGTTTTATTGGGCAGCTTCAGGCCTGCAGCACGGTCTCAGCTCGAGAAGCCAGACCCGATCTTCCGGTTCTAAGCCCGACAGTCGTCCCACACCTGAGGCTGACGTGCACACCTGGCTGTTGGGGGCCCGTCTCCGGGTGCATCAGAGACCCTCTCCAGATGCACTGTGCGCAGGCTCCCACCTGCTGGGTAGGGGATGCTAAGTCCAGGGTGCCCTCTGATTATACCCTGAGTTTCCAGAACCTACATGGATATCAGTATCCTGCCGACACTCTTCAAAAAGACTAAGTTTTCCATTAATATTTCTTTATTATACAAGTGTTTGAGTGAGTGGGCATATGTGATAATCATATGTTGGAAAGAGTTTTTCTATCTTTATAAATTTAATGTCCACTAGTTTAAATACAAAATAGACTCTCCTTGGTGTTTAAAGAGTCTTGAATTTATTTTAGGATTCACAGCTATCATTTTAAAATCATTATTTAAATAAATATGCCAATAGTTTAAAACAATAAATTGACATTTGGGACTAGTTTTTCCATATCCAAATGGCCTTCCATCTCCTTTTATAAGTTCTTTTAATCAAAATGACACTTTCTTCATTATTTAGATGGGAACACCCTTACTTCACAAATTTCTATGACTACATTCTAGAATAATGTCTATTTAATGCTAATTTCTAAAATGAGATAATTTTGACTACTCTGAGTGTGTGATTAAGTTAACATAAATGTCAGGAGAGTCCATCACATTGCCAGATAAATCTTGTATTCTCTAATTAGGAGGTGAGACAGTGGGCGTTAGGTAGGGTTAAGGGATGGAGATCACAAACTTTCTTTAAGTTATTCCTAGCTAAGGGATTTTAAAAAGTAAGAATTCATCAATTCTACACTCAAGAACCACCTACTAATGCCCCTCTCCCGCTTTCTTCTTGGATCATCAGCCTTCTAAAAACAAGAGTGCCGCCTGGCTGGTGAAGCTCAGTGGATTGAGTGCAGGCCTGCGAACCACACAATCTCGGTTCGATTCCCAGTCAGGGCACATGCCTGGGTTGCAGGCCAGTTCCCAGCAGGAGACTCACAAGAGGCAACCATACATTGATATTTCTCTCCTTCCCTTCCTCTCTAAAGACAAATAAACAAAATCTTTTAAAAAAAATAAAAACAAGAGTGCCCCCTCCAGGATCCATCCCTTTATTCCACTCCCACCTCCTGTTTCCATATTTCTGAGCAGAGTCTCTGGGTGAGTGGCCCTGGAGACTCTGGAGTCATCCCCCGGCTCTGGAGTTCTCAGCTTCCGGCCTCTCCTGACCGCTGACCCCAGCACGTTGGCCCCACAGGAGTGCTCGGCAGCCTCGAGGCCACTCACTGATGCAGCCCCTCAGCCCTGTCCCGGAGCCCTGCTGGCTGCCCTTCAGGCTCAGGCCCAGCTCAGGGGCTTTGCTGCAAACTCCCCACCCTGGTGACGCTTGTCACCCTGGATTAAAGTTCAGCCACCACTTCTCAGCATTGTATGATGCACTGAAGGAGCCTGTGAAAATGCAGATTCCTTCCTGGCCCCACCCTGGGTCCTCCTGTGCTGGACGGGGTAGGCTCTGGAATCCAGAGCCTAAGTAGCCCAGCGGATTCCGATGCAGGTGTTTCTCAGCAGGACCTCCTGGTGTCGCCCGCCCCACAGCCGAAAATCAGTCAGCTCTCCCCCTAGACTCTCAGGGCACCATCTGTCCAAAAGACCATCCCACAGTGGTGACTTCATGTTTAGTTCTGCGGACATTTGATTAAGGCGTCTCTGACCCTAAACTATAAATTCCATGATGGCAGGAACCCCATCTGGCTTTGCTTGACATTGAACCTCTAGCACTTAGCACCAGGCTTGGTATGACAGAGACGGCTAAGGAACAGAGAAAGGAAATATTAAAGTCTCAGCTCTGCCTCCCAGAAGATTCTGGCATTTCATCCTCCCACCAAAGTCCCTTCAATTTTAAAATCACTGCCCTATCTACTTCTGTATAACGGTAAAGTGATAGTTAAACTAACTCTAGTTTGACGTTGTACTTACATTCTCACTGTCCACACCCATCTGCAGACACATACTGCCAACTGTCGCTCACTTTCTCCGAAAGCTCACTACACGCCCCGTGATGTTCTAAGCACTTTACATCTTCATTTAATCCTCATAACAGCCACGCGACGTAAGTCCCACTGTTACTTTTTCTACAGAGAGCAACTGAATCTCTAGAGGTTAAGCTGGTCTTCAAGGTAGACAGCGCAGCCCCAGGGCCCGCTCCTTAACCACGAGGCAACACTGGGTCTCATGAAGGGACAGGGGCTCGGCACTTCAGGCTAAAACACGTGGCTGAAACACCCAACCTGACAGAACAGTACTAGTTACTAGGGTTTCTGGGCCACAGGGAGACAGACAATACTGGGGTGGTTCTTTAGATATTCATTCATTGGTTCATTCATTATTTTATCAGTTCTATCAGTTACTCACACAACAAATAATTTATTGAGCGCTCAGCTCAGGCGAGGTATTGTGGTGTACGTCACCACAGATAGAGCCCACAGCGTGACGGAGTGGTGGAACCACTGATACAGCGGAGAGTCACTGGCACTGCTACTACCAGCACTTACACGGCACTGAGCTTGTGCCAAGCGCTCTTTTAAATGCTTTACATGGATTAACTTATTTTGTCCTCACAACTCTCTGAACTGAACATGTTATCACCCCGATTTACAGATGAGGGAACTGAGGCACAAAGCACCCTGGTCTAGGTGGTAGACCAGGACTCCAGCCCAGAGGTCTGGCTCCACAGCCCCAAACATGCAGGTCTGGGAAGATGCACATTACATCCTTACCTTGAAATCATAAAAGTTATCAATGAGAGTTATGAATCTTCGAGCCTGAGTCCTTTTTGCCATTGTAAATTGTGGAATGTTTCGCAAAAATACTGTATCAAAATTCTTTGATAGTTCCAAATAGTCACTGGCTCCAAGTGGCTGAAATTAAAATGAAGTAAAAGACAGAAAATTAAAATAAGCCAATTCTGGTTGCTGTTGGATGAGCTTCATTAGAAAACACCTCTTTTTGTTGCTGTTGTTGTGATGTGCCCCGGGTGGTAGCTCTGGGGCAGCTCGCCCAAGCAGGGCAGTCTTCCGCAACAGGCTGAGGGTGGGGCTCCCTTGGGGGCGGCAGCGGAGACAAGCGCAGGGCGGGAGCAAACGGGCATCTCCAGCGACCGCAGTTGGTAACTTGTAGGCCCCCACCCGACATCCAGTCTTCACTCTTTTTATTTATATGACATAACTTTAAACATGCCCTAACAAATCCTTCCAGGGCTCAACCACAAACAGCCACTGTTATTAAATAGAGCCACCTTATAATGACATGCTGAATATTATGTCACCATTTTGAAATAAGACTATGCTCCATTATGAAACTCATCAGAAAATATTTTCATGTGAGCTGAGGTACAATTTCTCAGGTGAATGTAGGAGACACTGGTAACCTCTGTAGCAGAGAACAGGGGGATTTAATGACCAGAAGCAGACCGAGACCTCGGCGTAACGTGGTATTGCATGCTGCCACCGCTTGATTCAAGGGGGTTACAGGGCTCAAGGTCTGCAAAATCACTCACAAAGATGCCACCTACAGATATAAAGTGCTTGTTCCTGAAACGTGAATTTAACCCACACAAATTGTGAAACCATCTGCACGCATGCCCTTTGGGGTTAGGAACATTCCCAGGAAATGCCATCCCGCCTTGTTATGTGGGGGGCACCAGAGCCTAAGTGGCCAGATCTCCTGGGAGGTCTCTCGGAAAGCTCCTGGCTCCTCCTGACCCACCCTGGTGCTGGGGCACAGGCACTAAGCCTCCTCAGTTTCTGGCAGAATCCATCAGTGCTTTCTCGCCCTGTCCAGAAATGTCCCCCACACTTGGGAAGCCATTAGCATGAAAACTTCAGAAATGCAGACAGGCATAGCTTCCTGGGAGAATGAGGGAGCTGTGAGGGGAGCATCATCCCCACCTTGGGACCCATTCATTTAAGCCCACCACTACCCTAACACCAGTTGAAAATGGTTACCCTGAGAAAGAAGACTCCTCACGGAACTCTGGGAGGTAAGAGTAAACCAGAACTTCTCAAGTCCTGGAGAAGTGGTTCCCTCAAGGGACAGCAATTCTGCGGAGGAGGCTGCAGTTTGGAGACCTGGGACAAAGAGGCAGAGAACCAGAGAGAGCCCCAAGAATTACCTGACTCCTCTTGAAGTCTGCTTAGAGATTTTCCCCATCTCCACTCACCAACCAGATGCCAAATGGGGGAAGAAGGAGATAACCTTGCCTTTCCCATCTCCCTCCCTTGCTGAAGCACTTTAACCTCCAGACCCAAGTGCCTGACCTTGGCTGGGTCTCCCCAGCTTACCTCAGCCACACATTGTCTTAAGAGGGTGTCTCTCTGTGTGTGTATGGTTGGTTTAAGCTTGGCTCTCACACAAGGAGACCTTGCTGCCAAACCTGATATGGACCAGGAATGTGTGTTAACAGAGTAGCTAGGAACCAGGGCTTGACACTGCTTAGATTTGAATCCTCAGTCTGTTACTTACAAACTATGTGCTTTTGGCAAGGTATGCAGTCTTTCTGATCCTTGGTATTCCCATCAGTAATACGGGAATTTGACTTTTATCCCACAGGATTTTAAATGAAACAATGCATGTAAAGCATTTAGCACAGTGCCTGAGGCATACATTAATAACCAGACCATCTTGGCTGTTTTGAACTTTTACTATTTTGAGCTTAAAAGATTAGGTTCAGTACAAATGAGCTGAGGATGTAAAGAAGTGTCATTTGCTATGGGACCAGTTAGTGCTGCTCCACCACCTTAGACCCTCAGTCAGCCTCTGCACATTTCTCCGTCCTCAGAGTCACAGCTGGACCAGGTGAGACTGTGGAACCCTCACGTAATGAAGGCAATCACCAAACACAGCACTGTCATGGCGAAGAGGGTAACCCGCAACACACCTCCCATGCTCTGAGGGTGGCATGCACTACTTTTTTGAGAGAAGTTAGAATTTAGTGTCTCATCTTCTGTAAAGAAAATACATGTAAAAACTGTAAAACCTCATCTTCAGTATGTAGTTACGTATAATTAAGCCCACTCTTTATGCACGGACGTGATTTCTATCAGTGTAACTACATGCCCAAAGAGAATCATCATCAGAAGTGCACTAAAGTGCCGAGGGCAACTGAAAATCAGAATTTTGCCCACTCAGCTATTTTTACAAATTATATACTTTGACAGTAGGTTCTGCATTTGCCATTACATTAGCAAATATCCCTTTCTTTCATATCCCTAACAAAATTATGTGCTCAATCACAAAAGAAAAACTGAGCTTAATACAGTTGTCTATCTCCTTTAGAAATGATGGTCAGTGGGGAGAATGAGGAGTCAGGGTTCAATGGACACAGAGTTTTAGTCTGAGACGATGGAAAGTTCTGCAGACGGATACTGACGAGGACTGCACAACAGTGTGAGTGTACTTTATGCCACCAAAATGTACACTTAAAAATGACAAATATGGTAAATTGTATGTTATATGTAATGTTACCACAAAAAAATGAGTCATTAAAACAAGGAAAGGTTATTAATTGACAAAGAAATTCCAATCTGGTCCATGGAGTGATAGAAATATTATTTTTTCTTTAAAAATATGAGAAGAATGAAATATATTACTCAAGTCTTTTCCCAAATCTGCTCCACTGAGATTAAGATTAATTTTAAATATAAAAAAGATTTGTTTGGCCCTGGCTGGTGTAGCTCAGTGGATTGAGTGCAGGCCTGCGAGCCAAGGAGTTGCTTGTTCAATTCCCAGTCAGGGCTCATACCTGGGTTGCAGACCAGGTCCCCAGTGGAGGCCACGTGGGAGGGAACCACACATTGCTGTTTCTCTCCTTCTCTTTCTCTTTCCCTTCCCCTCTCTCTAAAAATAAATAAATAGAAATTTAAAATAAAAAAATAGTAAATATTAAAAGAGTATGTTTTCTTATACTGATTTCAATGCTGAGTTGTCCAAAAAGGGACAAACAAACTTTCAGGATTGACTGGTGACAGATCGGGATTTCTTAGTCCGAAATACTCTTTTTCATTAATTGAAATAAGTTAAACAGTTGTGGACAAAAATATAGAAGAGGCTTTGTTCTTCGACTTCCGGTCATGTGACCTTGAGTAAGTCTCTCTGAACTTCCATGGCCCGCATCCCAGGACCTGTCTCACAGGTTTGTCCGGAGGGCTCAATGTGTTGACTGCATGCAAAGTCTTAAAACTGGAGCTGTCACGTGGGAAGTGCTCAGAAAGTTAGCTATTAACTTACACATTCATGTGAGAAGTACCTGAAATGACATGCATACACACTATTGGGCATACAACAGACAATGAATAGTAGCTATTCTTTCATTAACTATTAAGTAACCTTTTCCTCAACTCATGAAACCCTGCAGGCTAAGCAAGAAAACAATTCAATCGATTCTAACCTGCCTCTGCCTTTGCGCAGAGAGGTGAAAGCTGCTCCCTTCGGTCCTTCCCGCTCTCCCTAATCCACCGAAATTTCTGCCAGCCTGGCACATCAGCCTTCCATGAAGTCATACAAAGAAGACAGAAACAGCTTCTGCCACAGGCCTGCTCCCTCCCATACGTCTTTTGGTGATACCATTTGTAGGGGAAAGCCCAAGGTCCCCGTAACGAAGAGCCCTAGAGCAGTACACGACCCACAGAAGGTGGTTAATATGTGCTGAATGAATTAGTGAGTCAACGTGCAACTAAAACATACCATAGCCTGGGGGGCAGGCTTGCCTATTCCTTCTTTTAAACCTATTTGCCTCAAAAAATATTTGAAACACACACAAAAAAATCACACCTTTTCTTACTTGGCCCAAATGCCCCACTCCAAGGCAAGCCTCTGGTGGGTATCCTACTATGCATGGGGGAAAACGTCTAGAAAGATATAGAGCGAAATGTCAACATAGACTATCTTTGGGTAGTGGAATAAAACATGAATTTTGTTCCTTTGTTATACTCATTTGATCCTCCCTCTGCCCCCAGTGTGTTACTTTTTTTTAAGATTTTATTATTTATTTTTAGACAGAGGGGAAGGGAGGTAGAAAGGGAGAGAAACACCAATGTGTGGTTGCCTCTCAAACTCCCCCTATTGAGAAGCTGGCCCACAATCAAGGTATGTGCTGTGACCAGGAATTGAACCAGCAACCCTTTGGATTGCAGGCAAGCACTCAATCCACTAAGCCACACCAGCCAGGGCTGAACTCGTGTTACTCTTAAATAGCAAATACAATGATGCCTTTCTGGAAGGGCATTTTTATAATGGGCATCTTATCATTTGTGTCTCATCTGTGTGAGATCATAGTATCAGTTTTGACATGGACTATTTTTTCCTTGTTTTCTTATTCTACAAAAGTAGGATTTTTTTTTTCAGGGACATTTAAAAAGAAAATCAAACATAAGCTGAACACATATTTTCTCCTTTAAAGTTTGACAAAAGAATTAAGGATTTGATATTTGGGATGAAATTTGACTTTAGTTATCTAGTTATAGTCAACTAATGATTCTTCACTCCAGCATAGCCAATGAGAGGGAGGGGAATTAACGGCATCCTCTCCAAATAGTTCGTGTTTGGTTCTTGCAGCCAAGCATCAGAGTTCCCCAGATCAAAGGCCGAAGTAACACCAAAACCCATGTCGCAGCCCCACCGACGTGTTCCCATTTATATCGTGTCTCCATCCGAGCAGGTTTCTCCCTGTAGCTCAATGAGCAGAGTGTTATCAGTGCCCTCTTTCCGCCTCATGTCAGACAACCTCCAGTCCACGGTGCATGTGCACCGCTTTTGCTCTCTTCTTCCCCTTCTCCTCCTGGACTCCAAAGGAACCTAGGTGAAACTTCATATTCTCTGTTTCTTTTATTCTACCTTTTGCATTATCCACTCTGCCCCACCTCCTCATGGTTCATTTTGGCTAGTTTCCTCCAACCTCCATTTCTAAGTCCATAATGTTTCCTTTCAGCTGTGTTTTATCTGCTCATAAACTCATCCACTGAGCTCTAAATTTTGGTTATTGTACTTCACATTTTTAGAATTCCTATTGGTTCTTTTTTCAACACTGATATATCTCCTTTTATAGTCTCTAGATCCCTACAGTAAAACTTCCAAGCCTACCTCTTAAAAAACATCTTTCAAAAGGTAAGCCTAGTTGTTTAAAATACAGACTCATAATTTCAGTATTTGGAGTTCATAAATTTACTGTTGATTGTCCCTTGTTCTCATTCACAGTCTTTCCCCCTCATACATTTGGCTATCTCTGTGTATTAAATTTTATCTTCAAAAAAATACTTGTAGAAAAAAATCCAAGTTCAAGGTCTGAAGTATTCTGAGCTACTCGGATCACACAAGGTTTTGACTTAAGTCCACAAAAGAGCTGGTTTCCTTCTGGTTCACACTCGATTCCTAGAGTGCAATCCTTAGGGCTCCATCAAAAAAAAGAGGCAATTCACTAGGCAATTGACCATCCTTGGCTGGTCCTAGTCTCTGACTCTTGTCCCACTAAACCCAGTGAGATTGCCCAAAGGAAGCTCAGCTCAGCCCAGCTCACTGTTTTAAGGGGTATTGCTAGGGCTCACCAATATCCACATTTTCCTCTACGTCCTGGGCACAGAGAAAGACTATATTCCCAGTTTCTCTTCTGCGTTTAGGTATGGCCATGTGATCAAGGTCAGGCAAGTCGGCTGTGAGAGAAAGTGACATGCATCGCTTCCAGATCCAGCCTGTAAAAACATCCCACAAAGAATATTCACTCCCTTTACTCATCTGCTGGCTGAACTGACCCTTAAAGGAAGGTGGAGGCACAACAGGGATGAAGCCTGGATCTGTGGGGACCACATGGGGCGGAGTTTCCCGGCCAATCTGCACTGGATGATGATAGGAGCAAAAAAGCCCTGTGCATTTATTAAGCCTCTAAGACTTGTTTGCATGTTGTTTGTTTCAGCAGTTAGCCTATCCCAATACTGATTTCATCCAGCCTCCTTCACTGTCTAACTAGAAGGTTGGTGCAAATTACAGAGAAAGAGTCCACCATTACTGGAGGTGGAAGACTCCCTAACACTTCTTTTCGCAAAAGATGTTAACTATCAAAATTTTCTCTTCAAATCTTCTTTGCATTATCATTAAAAATTTTACTCAGGAACTGCATTTAGCCATTTCCAGCATCAAGCCTGATTTTTAAAAAGTTATGTTTACGAAGGCAAGTTTCTCATTATGATTCTGAGAAGATTTATTTAAAAGTTTTGTTCAAATTCAATATTTGGCTTACTTTAAAATGTTTTTATAAATTTATTTTTTCTTGTGACTATATAATATACAGAAATATAATAAATATTTTCAGCAAACCCCATACAGATGCTATCATTTCTGGTGAGTGACATCCTGATCACTATGACTGATAAATTAATACTAATCTTGCCCTAGGACTCACCCTACCTTTCTCTAGCATTTCGTAAAGATGTTTGGGGCATTCAAATGTATTCACTAAAAAATTATTTAGAAAATTATGGCAACTTTAAACCCACTTATATTGTTTTTGGAGAAATGAAGAATGCCTAGATGAGGCCATCTGATTACGTAAAGCTCCAATTGTTCTTGGCTCCTCATCCCACGCCCTTTGGATTGTGACTTTTCAGCTCTCCCACAATGACATGCAGCCTATTCCACCCAAGTCTTCAATCTGGGGTGGCCTTATAATTTACCACAGCTAAAAGAGTGAGGCAGAAGAGACAAATTTCCAGTTCTGAGCTCAGTTCTCAAGAGGCTTTGCATGCTTCCACTCACTCTGTTACAACACCGAGGCTGTGCCGCCAGAGGAAGAGAGAACCTAAGGAGGACAGCCAGTTGTCTAAGCTGAGAAAGCACCCCAGGCCAGCCTACAGCCATCTGGCTCACCAAAGCTGATGGGAAAATCCAACCAAGATCAGCAACGCTGGCTGCAGATGCAAAAGTGGGCCCAGAAGAGACCCCAAAACTTCCCAGATGACCTATAGATGAAAGCACTAATAAATGCTTATTTTTTACCTGTGGCATGTGAAGGAAGAGCTAATTAAATTGTTATTTTTAAAACACACTGAATTTGGGGTGTAATTTGGTATGCAGCAATAACTAACTAAAAAATTGTACTTGCTACAGAGATATTTACCTGAAATAGCCCATAATTTTAGAAGTCATTAGCACATCCAGCACACGTAGAAAAAATGATCTAGCTTTTATAGCAAAATACTGGTTTTATATAATTGATAAACACATGGAAACATATAATCATTTATTTTATATTTATCTTTATAATCAATTTGGAATTTTTAGAAGAAAAAAATTATATACCATCCTTACAGAATGCAAGAAGACCCAACTGAGTAAAAACAGATAGCTATAGGGAGAGAGCAAGTTAATATGAAAATGAAAGTGGATGAGACAAGCATTGCCTGCAATAAAACTAAAACTATAAGAGTATTCCAACAAAAAAGGGATAAAAATTTTAATAAAGAATCTGTGGAACAAAAAATAAATAAAATGTATTAGAGGCTAATAAGTGAAAAATATAAGCTCACTATTAACCAAAGAAAAACAAAAATAACATTTTTCAGACAGCAATTTTGCAAAGAAAAACAAAGTACACTACTCAAGTCCGGCAAGCATGTAATGCAACATCTCTTGCCGCTCAAAGAATAAATGAGTTCAGTTGTTTGGAAAAAATGTGTTGGGTTGTATTAAGAGACTTAAAAGGGGTCATAAACTTGCCCCAATCATTCCACTTTTAGAAATCAGTCTATAGGGAATGATCAGAAACTCAACCACAGGCTACACACAGGGACCATTCATAATTATGTGAACCAAAGCGCAACTTTAGAATTCAACAACAGAGGAATGGTTCAAGAAATTATGGCACACTGATATAATAATATGCTCCCAACAAATAATGACGTTTATGAAAAAAATTTATATAGAAACATGATAAAAAGATATATTAATGCAAAATTATAATTGCATTAAGGTATCTATTTTGCTCAAATTATACATGTAGGGAAGAAGTTAATATATAAAAAATGCTAACAACTGTTATCTTTCAATGGTCTGAGTAATAGAGGTATTTTTATGATCTTTATTTTTTAGAGTTTTCTATACTTTCAAAACAAGAGAGAAACAAAATATGTTATGACAGAAAAAAAGAGTAAAAATGGAATGATGCTGCAGTGAGAAACAATGATGATCAGTTGGTTCCAAACAAAGTATACTCTTCGTTGGCGTGTTTTGGCTATTTAGTCTCCTACATCTTCCCGAATAATAATGAGGAGTGAATGTGCAAAATATTCAACATAAACGCATATACTAAACAGCTTGAGGAGTCACGAATCTACTTAAACTTGCGGCTGCCTCCCTCTTATACTCCAGTGTCCAAGACTGAGTCCCAGAAGGGTCCGTGCTGTCTTGCGTCTTTCTCAAGCACCTAGCACAGCCCAGGAAACAGTGCTGCGTAAGACAAGATTGGTGAATAAATGAATATACTATCGCCCTCTTCTTCAAAATCAATCGTAACCACTGAATGCTTAATACGTACAAAGCACTGTGCTAAATCCTACAAGAACTTTGCAAACACAGAGAAGACACATTTCTCTACTCTTGACTTCACTAACACACACTAACTTGCATGTACATGATACCTACTGCAATTGCAAACATTTGTACTTTTTTTGCATTAGTTAATCCTCCTACATAAGTAAACCATAGCATAAGACACTTTTGAAAGCATAATTAGTATTGTAAATTCATGCATTGTGTCCTATGAATAATTAAAGCATATGACTATTTTTGAGCACTAAATGGCACTCCAGTTAGTATCATCCTTGAGTATGTTATTCTAGCTCAGAATTCAAGGAGCATTATCTCATGCAGATTTTTATGATAGATAATGATGATATTCTCCATCTTTCTACCTGAGCAATTAAAAAGTTTAATAGTCTTTGATGTGGCTGGTTGTCAGAATAATTTTCTAAGCAAGAACAATTAAAATCCACTTATTTGATAGTTTGTGCATTCTCAACTATTGTTTGAAACTCTTTGTTTCTGTGGAAACCTGACGAAAACTTAAAGAACTTTAAATCTATAATGAGTTTGCAGAGAGCATTTGTTTTCGTTAATTACTGAAAGTGTACAGCTGGATTACATGTAGCACGGTTACTTCACTAACAAACTTTCAGGAAGACAGAGCCTGCCTGCTGTCTTCTTTCTCCTTTATGAGAAATGGCACAGCCGTCCTCTTCAGTGAGACCCTGGTGCCAGGAGTGGGATTTCCTCAATGCCACACCAAGGTGAAGTGCGCGAGCTTCACCACCAACTGCCTTCTGCCCTGCCATGAGCCGCTGATCCACTTCAGCGCACACAAATGAGCTGTCAGCCTGAATGTCTTTTTTCTCTGCCTGGCTAATGCTCGTTCCGCCACCATTATCTGAGCTCAAGTAGGATGATTATTATTTCAAGCGCTGTCTAGATTATACTGTCCTAAGGGTTACTCTTTATCTGCATAGACTCCTCTTCATAAATTCTTTGTAGTGATACCCTGATAGCTCCTCATTAAACAAGTGTGTGGCATCTTGCTTTGTTTGCACAGAAATGACAATACCTCCCATCCTAAGGAGAATTACCTTTTAATAGAAAAACACATGCTTGAATGAAATCAGAATGAATGTATCCCTTTCAAAACAAACTAAAAAGATGGCAATTGATGTTAAAGCAATTTACATGCACCAAGTTAATAAAGCTAATAATTAGGAAAAACAGGGCACTGAAATGTGTATATTTGTAGAGTAAATCATTTCCCAAGATGGATCAAGTCATACTGCATCTTAATATGAGCAATCTCATTAAAACGCAATCTGTAACACACAGTTGGGGAATATCTTGCCTTTCCAGAAACTCTCACACATTCTATTTCAGAAGGTGTTTTCTGCTGTGCTGTGGATAAGTTTTACTGGTTGACTTACATATTCTCAATGGCAGGAGGTTAGTTCTACCCAAGTTCACCAGATCTTTACTAAACTCTCTATCCCCTCTGTGGCCAAATAATAATGGTTAATATAGTACTTGTTGCAGGGGTGTCATTTTATTTGAACAGAGAGTTTTTAGCAATAATGACTCAACAAGGATAAAATCAATATAGCAAAACAGAGGCAAGTGCACCCTTTCCCCACCCCTATTTCACTAACTTTGTATGTGTAATAGATCTCCAAATTCTGGAAATACCTAATTCTGGAGGTTATGTAACTGGTAACTGCCGCAAAACATAAGCCACATTAAACCAGATCTATTGAGTGCTTAATGTGGGAAAAGCACCATCCGTGCTGGGGTTATTTGTAGAAATACTTCCAGTTCATCTGGGAAGTGGAAAACCCCAACGATTAGCATGACAACATTTGACTTAACGGCCTGCACCATGGAAAGTCAAAATAAAAAGTATGAGGATAGATTAAAAACACATAAAAACACGTTATTACTATTAAAATAAAATTATTGTAATGGGTTATATTAACCACCTGGGATTGGGTAAACCAGACTATTATTTGTTAGGCAATTAGCTAGTATCCGGTTGTTTACCACACAGCTAACATTTGAGGAGAGTCGAGAATTTCTCTTTGGAAATGGGATAAACTGTTGCCAACCATACCAACGAAATCAACAGCAGTGAGTGAGTTTGCATGCTCAGAACCTCAGAAAGACTGCAAATACTTCTGGAATAGAAAACCCTGCTTAGATAGTTTATTTAGCCTAAGTTTTTGTTTTAATGACAGTGTGAGGGAGAGTCAGACAGTAGCCTAGAGTCCATGAAAAAAGAGGACTGCATCTTTGTTCGTAAAGCCGAGGGAAAAGGGCCTTGTAGCTTCTCACACAGACATTGGCTAACCAAGTTCTGGAATCTGTTCTCGCAGGATTATTCAACCTAGCTACACCTGTTACTTAGTTCTTATAGTGTCTAAAGTTTCTGAATGAGGTAATTAGAGGTTTAAGCTTTAGATTTTATATGAAGCCACAGGGAAACTTTAGATTGCTAACTTTACTCATGGCTCCCTTGCTAAAATCTGTTTAGCATCAAGCCAGTGTAAGCAAACCAGGTTTAGAGACATGGGAACGACACTGTAATGCACAGCGCATTACACTGAACTCTCTGCTCAGGGATTTTCAGCCTTTGCATCTCCTGGCGCACAAACTAATTACTAAAATTCTGGGCACACCCCCCCCAATTTTTTTTTTGCTGATCTGACAGAAAAAAAATAGGCATAATTTTGATTTATTCGCAGCGGATGGCTATTGTGTTGGCTGTTGTCATTTTTTAATTTGACAATCTAAGGGAAAAGAGGTCAGTGCCTCTGACTAAATAGTTAGGTACTGCATGTTTGAAAAATTCTTGTGGCACATGGTTGAAAATTGCTGATTTAGCCTAATAAGAGAATTCATATTCTTCATACTCCAAAACACAGATTGCAGGGTGTTTTTAAAAAATATGCAATATACAAATATATGTGTGTGTACATAATTGTTTCATTAGTTAGTTTCTTTAAGGAGTTTTTGCTTAGAAGGTATTTAGTTTAACGTGATCCTCCACTGTTAATAACCATGCTATTACTATTAAAATAATAAAGAATAAAAATTATTTTAGCTTCACACAGCTAGTTCTTTGAAATGACTAATCCAGACATTAGCAATCCAGCAGACACTGAAAGAAAAATACCCCTTCTATTGCTAGAATTATTTCACAAACTCATTTATTAAAATAATTCTGTAATAATCCCCTTCTAATTTCCACTGGAAAGGGAATTTTCTTCCATAGTTCTAAACAAATAGCCATTTAAACATAATGCCTCAGACATTTTGGTATCTGACTGTACAGACTACAGAAGGAAATAATGCAGCCAAGACTAAAATGTTTCCATCCTTTTATTCTATATTTTTAATATAATGATTTTAATAGGAATGTATATGGTAATAATGAAGTAATTAGTAACAACATGATTCTACCAAAATCACTGAAACCAGTAACCAGAACTTGGTCATTAACCTGACCAAGCCACCCCGAGCATCCCCTCTGTCCAGGGCAGTATTCGCTACCTCTCCGTGGGAGGAAAGACATAAATGTATGTGGCCTTGAGATCCATCTAGAAGAAGTTTTGAAGATCACCCACGTGGTGCAAGATGAATTTCTACGCCCTCTGCTGCTGGTCCTGCATGTGCATTTGCAACAAAAAGTCAGTCAGTTTCCTTTTCCTTTGGAAACCAAGCTAAGAGGCATGAAAAGTAACAGTTAGGACACTATAAAGGAAGGAGTGAAAAGGCTTTAGAATAGCAAAGAACTTATTTTAAGTTTCAGAATGAGGATTTCTGAACATGTTAAACTCTTACAAATGAAGAAATTTTGTTATTTTTGTTTTGCTTTTCCTTATGACAGTTCACTGGGGACAAACGAAACCCTTTTAGACTCGGGTATCTGAAAAGCCTAATTAGAGTTGGAAAAGAAGTGTGAATCAGTTATTAGTCTTCCTCCTACGCTTTTGCTTTCCAAATCATGGAAATACTGGGTGAAAATGCTAATTCATATTCTAAAGATATTAAAAAGTGAGTCAGAGCAAGGTTGAATGCCTCTCTATGCTGCTGAATAAACGAAGGGCCAAACCCTTCAAAGTGAGTAAGACCAATAGAATTTTTCACTCCATTTCCTTGCCAAAAAGATGACCCTGAATTATATGCTGCCCAACTTTTATGAAAAGATTCAGCTTTCATGAATGGATTGAATGTGAGTTTATCCAGTCTCTCAAATTTTTAAACTATTTCTCTGGATCAAGCCAAAGAGTGAGAAAAGCTTACTTTGTAAAGCACTCTTTCATCCTCTGTAGCAGATGTGTCAGTGAAGTGTCCTTTGTCATTACGCCCCAGCTAGGATATAAGAATCCGTACATACAGATGTACACTGCCAGAAGGAATGGTTGACAAAATTACCTGCTGGCATCTTCCAAGAAGTCCCATCACGAAAGGCCCAGGGGACGTTTTCAGTGTTTCTACTGTGCTTTTGATGCAACTACACTAGGACCTCCGCTCTGGTTCCTTCCACTGACTTCGGTGATAAGATTTTCCAACCTCTCCCTCATCTTTTCCTTTTTTGATGTCATTTCAGGTGATTTCACTGATTTCTTTAGGCTCCAAATTAACACATGTCTAAAAATCACTGCCAGGTCTATAACTTCAGTCCTAAATTTCTAATCTTCAGTCCTGGATGGTCTATAAGCCCCCTTCTCCTGCCTCTGAAGGTGTTTCCCTTAAGGGTCCTGCCATTCCTCTGGTCATCCGAACTTAAAGTGTCAGCACCTCAGAGCCTGAGGTGGCCTTGGCCCTGAAACCTCCCTACATCCAATCCTATAGGTTTCTCTTCTAATCATTTTGTTCTATTATTTTAGAGGAGAATTCGGAGCTGAAATCCAGTCCATGCTCTGTTTGCCAAGCCATGCTCCCTGGTGGGGGGCAGTGTGCACCTAGAGGAAGGGGCACGCCTTAAAGGCACATGTGCTCACTCAGCTCCATGCCCATCTGGAGGAGTGGTTGTATCTAATGCACACAAAGGCTCTGCACGTCGTACCCACAGTGCCGATCTCCACATCTTTGCCATGGTATCCTGTACAGATATGTTTCAGAAATAATGACCAGGTTGCTGATGAAAGGTCTAATCCAAACTCACCCACATGACATGCAAGCCTCTTCGCGCTGACCTCGACCCGCCTACCCCGCCTGTCTGAGCACCGCTCTTCTGCATGTAACCTAAGTTTCATCCGTGACTCTTAAATTTTCTGGGAATGGAATTCTGGATTTTCAGGGTTGCCTTCACTTTTAGAACTTTAAAGATGTTGTCGCACTGTTTTCAGATCTCCATTGCTTCTGATGAGAAGTTAGTCTAATTAATCATATTATTACCCTGGCTGCTTTGAAATTTTCTTTATGTTTGTTTTTCAGTAGTTCGACTATGGTGCACCTATGACTGATTTTCTTTGTATCTGTCTGAGGTTTGTTGAGCTTCTAAAATCTGTATATTTATATCTTTTATTAAATATGAAAAAAATCGGTCATTATTTATGGTTTAGAAATTCCTACCCATTCCCTTTCTCCTTTTCTTCCAGGCCCCTGATGATGTAGTTGGACTTCTGATAGTTTCTCATGCCATGAGGCTTTTTCAAAACCAGTCTTTCTCTCTCTTATTTTTCAGGTTGCATAATTTTTATTGACCTACCTTCAAGTTCACTGACTCTCCTGCCATCTGCAATCTGGCATTAAGTATATAGAATGAACTTTAAAACGTTCAGGTCTAGAATGTTTAACTTTGTTTTAGAATCTCCATTTGGTACTTTTACACAGTTTTAATTTCTTTTCTAAGACTTCCCATTTGTTCATTCTCAGTATAACTCAAGGTTATTACAGATATCAAAACTACTTTAAAATTCTTGCCTCTAATTCCAACATCTGTCATCTCATGATCAGTTTCCATTGATTATCTCTTCTCTTTTAAAATGGGTCAGATGGGCCTGTGTTTTCACATGTCTAGTCATTTTGGATTGCCTTCTAGATATTGCAAATGATGTTGTGGAGACTTGGGATTCTGTTATATTCTAACAAAGAATATTAATTTTTTGTTACTGTTGCTATTTTAGCAGGTTAATAACTTAGCCAGCTCCATACGCTAAATTCTGTCTCCTCTGTAATGAGCACAAACTGAAATCTGTTCAATTATTTTTAGCCTTCACTGTGCAAAGGTAGTTTGCAGGTCAGTCCAGAATTTGGGCAGGTTCTATAAAGAATTTTGGGCTCCTTCTCTGTGGCTCTCTCCTTTCCATTTCTCCTCTGTTTTCTAGCTGCTCTGGTCCCTCAAGCAAGGAACAGTTCAGATTTCTACTGACTTTTATATGTCCCATATGAGGCCAACTGTAATATCTGTTCTCAGGCAAAAACCAAAAACCAACAACAAAAACAACCCTATAAAAATCAGAAATTCATTAGTGTCAATCCTTTCTTACAAGTGTTGGCTATATTCCACTTTCTCCCTGTTTTTGTTTGCGCAACATATAGCAACCAAGACAGTGCCTTCCAGATAATTAGTTTTTTTACTTTGTTCAGAGTTATAGTTGTGATCTACAGGAAACTTAGTCAAATAGGATCTACTCTGTCATTAATGGAAGTAGAACCCTCCTGAGTCTTCACTTCTCTGATTATACTCTTTAATTTCCTACCTCTGTGTCCTTCCTAACAACAAGCCCTCAGAGGAGAAAGAGATCCCTAAAGTTGCTCTCTCGATGTCCTATTCTTAGAAATGATGAAAAAGCCACCCCTCACAACCTCCCCCTCTCCCCCACACCAGCAGACACTCCAACGCTCCAGCCTGCAAGGCCCAGGTTCTGATTACTCACAGCATTATGGTCAGACTGACCCTGCAGTGCTCACTATAATCTGCCTCGTATTCTACTGATCTAGGTACTGACCACATTTTCTCTTCTAAATTAAGACTGTGTAAGTGTGGAGACTGACTTTTATTGATCTTCATACCCCCTACAGCACCGAGAACTATGCCAGCTTTCCATTAAGTACTCAGTTGAATGAGTAGGGAGTAGTGCCATAAAATATAGAAAAGGTAAAGCTTTCTCTGTTACCCTGCATAAAAGGTAATTTAAACAAATGGGTAGCCTGTTGGTTTATTTAACTAAATTTCCTTCCTGAAAGGAGGGCATTCCCAAGAAGACATACTATTTGCTGATACACTGGAACATACCAGTGAAAGCTACAACCTTTCCTAGAGTGTACTGCCCCCATTAATCTTTCTAAAACATGTCTTACATTATGTACCACGTTCCCGCTCAAAACCTAAAATGACTCTGAAGATCATGGTAGGAAGTCTAGTTTTTACAAAGTATGTATTTGAGATTTTCATTCTTAATTCCCTTTTCTCTCCAACATGTGCTCTGCTGTCACTAGGCAAGTATGTTCTGTTCCTCCTGAAACATTTGGTACTCAGCTGCAGATCATGGTTGAAATACCTTGTCTGTTCATCTAAATTCTACCCACCTTTCAATGTCAAGACCGGTTTATTTCTCCTCCTTAAATCTCATGTTTCCTCTGAACCTTCCCAGTCCTTACTATCCTTACACTTAGTTCCTGATGCACTCATGGTATGTACTTAACTAGTGAACACAGCTCTTTAAAATATGATGTGGACCCTGGCTCGTGAGGTCTGCAACATTGTGCATGAGATACGAAAAATTCACAGACTAACGAGTCCTGTGGAGGAAAAGGGATGGCATGGCTTCTCTCTCAAGAGGAGAAAAAGCCTCAGAGCAAAAAGCCTCAGAGCGCCTCTCCTCAGAGCACCTCAGCCACTGTCTCAAGAGGAAAGCACCCCAACCCTTGCCTTGACAGGCTTTTATTGGGTTCAATTTGCACAGGAATAAAGTTCATCAATCATTGTCAGGCAGAAATGATTAAACAATAGATAACATTCAAAGAACTCTGAGGGCTTAATCTGAGTCTGTGTCAGATAGTTAAAGGGCCATAAAATTTTGGGAAACAAACTCACTTACTGCTTGGTCCCTTATTATTTAAATTGAGGGTATCAGCAAAGCAGGTTTCACAGGATTGTATGCATTCTATCTTAGGCCTGATCGGCCTAGGGAACCCACCTTTTCCAGCACAGGGCTGCATCCACCACCAGCACTGTTTCAGGCTTAGGATGAGCAGGAGAAGGTGTGAAGGTGTACAGATCTTAGCACACTTCTTCTTCCCTTGATACCCTCTGGGAATCACTAGGCACTTTCGCCCCGAAGACAGGGACCAGACATGCTTTTAAAACATTCCAGTTAGCAGCACAATGTAAATATATTCACAGGAAATAAGAGCCAGTTTTCTCCCTTAGAGAAGCTTCAAGAAGCTGAGTCTGAGAAGTCCGTGCCTTGCAGAGTTTAAAAGCTGTAGCCACATGCTGCAACACCCAAGGAGCTATTCTTGCCCTGGTTTGGGAACAGAAGCTGAACAACCCTGTCCAACATCACAGTGTTTCTTGTACAGGAAACTGCCCATATGAAGGAAGTAGGAAGGTATTCTCAGAACCCAGTTTTTCTCCATTCCTTCTGATTCTTCCTCACCCTACTTTTCATCATGGAAATGACCACATTTATTTCTAAGTGGCCACAGTTTTCAAATTTCTAATCTAGCCCTTCTTTTATGAGTATTTCTCTAAGTCTTCTTTTTCCTTTAAAATAATGAAATACAAAACACACATATATATATGTGTGTTTTGTATTTTAGCCCAATATATAGCTATTTCCCTGGAGGATATGAACCATCATTGACAATTAGTAAAACCTAATCCTTCAGTTCAACTCCAACCTTGCAGAGAATTCTATTTTTCTTTTATTTACAAAATTTCAGAATAATTAAATAAATTCAGGTAAAATTACTAGTATAGCCCTGGCTGGTGTGGCTCAGTGGATTGAGTGCTGGCCTTCGAACCAAAGTGTCACATGGTTCAATTCCCAGTCAGGGCACATACCTGGGTTGTGGGCCAGGTACCCAGTGGGGGATATGTGAGAGGTAAACCACACAAAAGAGGAATGTTTCTCTCCCTCTCTTTCTCTTCCCTTTCCCCTCTGTCTAAAATAAATAATTAAAATTGCTAATAAAAAATTACTAGTATACATCTTATGTTCTTAAGTCATATTATGGTAGAGGTCAGTTAGGAAGTTTTTTTCCAAAAACCTTTCTTATAATATTGAGGGCCTATATAAAACAGTCTAGGTCAAGGTATGTACATTGAAATTTCACATCTAACTGCCTGTATCTTATGTTCCTTCTCACACAGTCAACAGCATTCCCAAATTGGCACTGCAAAGCAACTGAAAAACCAGAGTTTGTAGGAGCATCAGGATTGGTTTAATTGATCGAACAGATAGATGACTTCCAAGGTGCTTTTCAAGACTATGACTATGAATCTTTCCCTTAGGGGTTGAGTAGGAATGTGGGCAAGAAAAGAGAGGACAAAAAAGATTGAGGGCTCATTTTTGACACTAGATTCACATTCCTCCCTACAAGAATCTGACCCTTTCTCTACTGATCTCTGTTCCATCTCACTTCTGCTCTACCTGTGCTGTGCTTTAGCCCAGCTGGCTGCCTGCCTCATCTGGACACAGTACTGTCAGAGAGCAGCATATTGGAGAAATGGCCACCAGAGATCAGCAATGCTGTGGGGAAGGCAAAGGACCAAGGAGATTCGTGGGCTACCTTAGCTCTAGTGATGAATGCCCTTATTCCCTGATGAAAATCACCACTGTTGGCATCCAAACATCAACAGACTTGACTCTTGGCCAGACAGTAAAGATAAAAGCTATACATCCTTTAGTACAATATTTATTGAGAGTGTAGAAAACACAGGGCATAAACCAGAAGCAGTTTCCAACAAGTAGTTTCATTTAGAATACATCAAATGAAATAAAGCATAAAACAGAAAGCTAAGGGAAATTCCTCTTAGCAACTCCCCAAGAGATACTGTTCAGTACAGTTTAAGTCTAATGATATATAAACTATGATATAATCAAGATTAATAAACAGATGAAGGCAAAACGTGTATGTGATGTACCTACTTTCCTTGAATACTAAGAACCAAAGAAGAAAGCTAATGAACGTGAAGTTGACAGTGAACAATGTGTAGACCCATGCATATGCATCAATCGATATATTTTTTTGCTCAGACTTTTTACAAACACACCTGGCCACCTATCATTATTTTTATGACACAAATAACAAACTACTCTTGCAAATAGTTGCTTGTGAGCACAGTTATCAGTTGAGGAAACAATTTTCTGCAGGTGTAAAAATTACACTTCTCAATAAGGAAGATTTAGGTATAGTTGGTTTACTCATTAAGCCTTTAGAATTCTGTTTTTGCCTGCTTTCTTTGAATAGGATTCTTTCATTTTGGTCCGTAAAAGTTAACCCTAAAGCAAGTGGTTCTCAAACCTTTTGGTTCAGGATCCCTTTAAAGTCATATTGAGGAACCCAAAGAGTTTTCTGTTTATATAGGTTATCTCTCCTTACATATACTGTGTTAGAAATCAAAATAGGAAATTTAAAAATATATTTATTAATTTAGCTGAAATAAGAATAATAGCCCTGGCTGGTATAGCTCAGTGGATTGAGTGCAGACCTGAGAACCAAAAGATCACTGGTTTGATTCCCAGTCAGGGCACATGCCTGGGTTGCTGACCAGGTCCCCAGTAGGGGGAGTGCAAGAGACAACCACACATTGATATTGCTCTTCCCCTCTCTTTGCTTACCTTTCCCTCTCTCTAAAAATAAATAAAATCTTTTTTTAAATTTTTTTATTTTATTTATCTTTAGAGGTAAAGGGAAGGAAAGAGGGAGAGAAATATCAATGTAGGTTTGCCTCTCGTGCATCCCCTGCTGGGAACTGGCCTGCAACCCAGGCACGTGCCCTGACTGGGAATTGAACCACGATCCTTTGGTTTGAAGGCCTGCTCTCAATCCACTGAGCTACCCCAGCCAGGACAAAATAAATAAATAAAATCTTTTAAGCAAATGATAAAATCATTACATATAACCCATCAAATGAACATAAATAACATTTTAATGAAAATCATTATATTTTCCACAATGAAAATAATTTAGTAAGAAGAGTGCAATTGTTTTGCAATACCTGGCTTAGCAGAAGAGAGCAGAACTCTTATATCTGCTTCTACATTCAGTCTGTTGTGATATGTTGTTTTGGTTGGAGTATATAAGAAAACCTGACCTCACACAGAGACACAGTTGGAAAAGGGGAAAGTATTTTAGTAGCCTTATCAGATGATGGTGGCTATTCTTTGCTACATGAAAACTCAGTAAGAACTTCCTTCTGAAGAGCACACTACGAAAAGATGGGGAAAAGAGTAACTTTACAGTGGAGAAACCAGACAACCACGACCTAAGACCAGTGTGTTAACATCAACAGTGATAAGTCAGGTTGATGGTACATACTCTTGATATGATGTTTGAAAATAGTATTTGACCTATGGGGTCTTCCTCCCCAAAGCCCATAATTTCTGTCCAGTCATGAGAAAAACATCAGATAAACCCCAGTTGAAGGTCATTCTACAAAATAACTGACCAGTACTCCTCAAAACTGTCAAGGTCATCGTAAATAAGGGAAGTGTGAGAAACTGTCACAGCCAAAGGAACCTAAGGAGACATGATGACTAAAGCTAATGTGAAATTCCAGATGGGACCCTGGGACAGAAAAGGACATTATGTACAAATGAAGAAAATCCAAATGAAATAAGGACTTAAGCCAATAACAATATATCAATACTGGTTCATTAATCGTAACAAATGCACCATACCAACGTAAAATGTCATTAATAAGAAGCTGAATTTAGGAGGATATGTAAATTCTCCACACTATTTTCTTCAATTTTCCTATAAAACTGTTCTAAAAAATAGTCTATCTTAAAATTGCTTAAAACGTGACAAAAATTGTTCTTAAAATGTTAAGTTGCAAAGTAGAATCTATAATAATATCAGTGCATTTTTAAAATTCTGTTATATTAAAACTCTATTATACTTTCTTGTACTTTAAATGGATGTTTTGTCATGTATGATTCTGCAATGGTTGTTAGAAAATATTGGTTCAATGAGTTATGTAGATCTTCCAAATGCTGACATGTTTAATTATACAATGTCAACATGTTGCATTTGTTAATATCACCATCAATCTTACGAGAAAAAAATGCACAAAAATTGGGAAGCTGTCAAGTTCATGGTGGTGGCAACAAGCGTTCCAAATTCTAATTTTCCTTGTTTGCTCAAATGTTATCACTGGCAACAACTACTCTTAATTGTTCTTAAAGGAACAGTCTTACTTCGTTCATTTGCAAGAAAATGTCTGTTGAACACGGTGAGGAAATATCTGCCAAGCCTGAATAGCCATAGGTTGTCCCTCATTCTTTCAGGTAAAAATGGCATTGAATGCAAACAGTGGCTAGTTCAGCTAGCAACTCAAACGATTGCACAGGTGCCTTTCTCAGGACTACCACTGTGCTCGATATACAGCCGAAGTGCTTCATGTGTACTTCCCTCGTGAAGAATATTAAGAAGTCACATTCTCAAGGGTTGCTGTTTAACAGTTAATCATTTTTACTGCTTCTTCAATGACACTGTTAAAATGAAACCATATTTTTTTTACAACGATTACATGGGCAATGAAGAATACAGTATGGCTTAGTGCTGCTGCCTTGATTCTGCTAAGGCTCCAGCAATTTAACCCACCATTCCTTTTGTACCATTATTGCAAATGTCACCATGGTGAAAAAGGCAAAAGTGACCTAGTATTATTAGAGAGTTTTGACCTCAAGGACTCTTGAGAACCACTTACTTAAACAACTGTATTTCTGACTTCTCCACTACCCTCCAGCTGTGCCCAGGAACCATGTCAAGTTACGGCATGGAAACCTAAAAGCTCACGTCATGTCCACAGACATGAATCTGCTTCACTTCCCTTTTACCACGGCTCTCATACAGAAAGAGCAACAGCGAACTGGGACCACCCAGACATACTTTCCCTTACCTGTCCACAGTTTAAAACAGGGCTTCCCAACCTTTTTCACATCATGGCAGGGAGCAAACATGGTAACATTTTTATTAAGGAGTAAAGGAATGAGGCTGCCTAAGGCTTAAGGTCCCCAGCCTGGAGGAAGAGGCCCTATACAGCCTTTAGGAGGTTGGAGGGGTCAGCAGCTGTGCCCATGCCCATGGGCTTGCCAAGGCACAGGAGTTGAACAGTTCTGTACTAAGGCTCTCAGGACACCTGGGGCTCTCAGACTGAATCTCTATCCCATACCCAGCTTCATGCTCCACGAAAGGATCAAAGTTTATTTAAATGTGCAAATTCACAACGTATCTGATTGTATTTCATTGATAGAACCAGAATTATATTAATGTAATTTGATATAATTAATGTAACTTGCTGTAACTTGTCCAGAACACTTTCAAATACAATGTAGTAAGTAAAAGCAGTCTTATTCCCCAGACTATCAAGAAGTTCAAAACCTTGGCTTTGCCACTTACTAGCTGTGTGATCTTGGGAAAGTAACTGAAGATCCATCTCTGTGCCTCAATTTGTCCACCTATGAAATGGGGACAATAATAGTATCTACCTATTTTAAGTATAAAATGAGTTAATATAGTAAAAAAGTGCTTAGAATGATGGCTGGCAAGTGGTGATGTTTGCTGCTGTTACTATCCTGTGGGTACAGGGTCGCCTGACTGGGACTGCTTCTCTGAGCCCGACAATGTGAAACTGCAAATTTACAAAGAAAGAGAAGCCCAGTGACACCAACAAGCTGCATGCTAACCCGCAGGGCTCCCCATCTGGGGTGACACGCTTGAAGCAGGCAGGGGACAGAGGTGTGCAAGGAAAGGAATGTCCTGGCTTTTTAGTGTACTCATGGCATACATCAAGGGTTTATGCTCAAAACCTTCTCTTCCCTCTCAGGACACAGACTAGTTTCCACCTAATGTATAAGTCTATACACATATTATTTTCCTTGGGAGCAGCCCTGGTGAAAAAATAATCATGACAGACTATTAGCCCATCCAAAGCTTTTTTTCATGCTGGTGTCAGGAGTTGGGGTTGGATGGGCCTGGGGCTTCAAGAGCCTCCCAGAGCTGGGACTGCCGCAGACACAGCTTCTTTACCTTGGGTTAAATATTTTTGTTTTGTTTTTTTTTCTTTACTGAACATTTTTTGGCAAGTACTTAGCAAGGTTCTTAAAATCATTATAACTAATTAAGAGGTTAGGTTACATCTGAAGCTGAATGATTTCAAGAGTCTCCTTCATTTAAGTATTCAATATCTGCATTGCCACAGTTATAAAGTTGCAAAGAAATACAAAGTTATCATAACAAGAAAACAGTCGCAAATGAACTGACCCTTAAAAGTAGCCTGTCCTCAAACATCCCTCACAGCCCAGTGCTAGTACCTAAGCCCAGCCATCAGGTCGGTATTTTTGGCAGCCACTCTGTGCGTGTCTGATGTAGTGAACGTCACACAATTACAATGCAGATAAAAAGCAAACCTACCCATGCAAAGTCACTGACCAATGAAGATCTTGCCAACTTGAGCAAGAAATCAACAAAACTTTAAATGAAACTAACTGAAATATTCACAAATTAAAAGATTTTGAAAAAACTCAGGAAATCCTTAAAGCTTTTTGTAAAAACGATTTTCTATTTAATTGAACAACCAAATCATGAAGTGCAAGATTTACTAATTTATCAACTTAAAACTTTGTCAAGAAAGTTATGCCAAAAATAAATAGTAATTTGGCCCTGGTTGGGTAGGTCAGTCTGGTTTCATTTAACAGTGTCATTGAAGAAGCAGGAAAAATGATTAACTGTTAAATAGCAACCCTTGAGAATGTGACTTCTTAATATTAGAGTGCTGTCCTGATACATCAAGGTTGTGGGTTCAATCCCCAGTCAGGAAACTTATAAGAAGCAACCAATGAATGCATAAATAAGTGGAACAACAAACTGATGTTTCTCTCTTTTTCTCTTTAAAAAAAAAATCAATCAATAACATTTTTTATTTTATTTTTATTTTTTTTTCAATTTTTTATTTATTTTTCAAGTACAGTTTTCTGTCTATTACTCCCATCCCATTCCACCCCCCATCCTCCCCCCTCCCTCCCATTTCCACCCTTCTCAGTTGTTGTCCATGTATCCTTTATATAGGTTCCTCTAAATCCCTCCCTTATTTCCCCTGAAATTCCCTCCCCTCTCCCCTCTGGTCACTGTCAGCCTGTTCTCTATTTCAGTGTCTTTGGTTATATTTTGCTTGCTTGTTTGCTTTGTTGTTTAGCTTCCTGTTAGAGGTGAGATCATATGGTATTTGTCCTTCAACACCTGGCTTATTTCACTCAGCATAATGCTTTCCAGTTCCATCCATGTTGTTGCAAAAGGTAGGAGCTCCTTCTTTCTTTCTGCAGCATAAAATTCCATTGTGTATATGTACCATAGTTTTTTGATCCATTCATTTACTGACGGGCACCTAGGTTGCTTCCAACTCTTGGCTATTGTAAATTGTGCTGCTATGAACATTGGGGTGCATAGGTTCTTCGGGATTGGTGTTTTAGGGTTCTTAGGATACAATCCCAGCAGTGGAATTGCTGGGTCAAAAGGCAAGTCCAATTTTAGTTTTCTGAGAAAATTCCATACTGTTTTCCATAATGGTTGTACCAGTCTGCAATCCCACCAACAGTGGACCAGAGTCCCCTTCTCCCCACACCCTCTCCAACATTTGTTGTTTATTGCTTTGTTTATGATAGCCATTCTCACCGGTGTAAAGTGGTATCTCATTGTAGTTTTAATTTGCATCTCTCTGATAGCTAGTGATATTGAGCATCTTTTCATGTGTCTCTGGATCCTCTGTATGTCCTCTTTGGAGAAGTGTCTGTTCAAGTCCTTTCCCCATTTTTTAATTGGGTTAGTTGTCTTCTTAGAGTGAAGTCGTGTGAGTTCTTTGTATATTTTGGAGATTAAACCTTTGTCTGAGGTATCATTGGCAAATATGTTTTCCCATACAGTTGGTTGTCTTTTTATTTTAATGCTGTTTTCTTTAGCTGCGCAGAAGCTTTTTATTTTGATGAGATCCCATTCGTTTATTCTTTCCTTTATAGTCCTTGCTCTAGGGGACATATCAGTAAAAATGTTGCTGCGTGAAATATCTGAGATTTTCCTGCCAATGTTCTCCTCTAGGACTTTAATGGTGTCATGGCTTATATTTAAGTCTTTTATCCACCTTGAATTTATTTTGGTGTATGATGTAAGTTGGTGCTCGAGTTTCATTTTTTTGCATGTAGCTGTCCAGTTCTCCCAACACCATTTGTTGAAGAGGCTATCTTTACCCTATTTTATGATACTGCCCCCTTTGTCGAATATTAATTGACTGTAGAGAGTTGGGTTTATTTCTGGGTTCTCTATTCTGTTCCATTGGTCTATGTGCCTGTTTTTATGCCAGTACCAGGCTGTCAATAACATTTTTTAAAATAAATAAGTAGTGCCCTGGCTGATGTAGCTCAGTGGATTGAGCACGAGCCTGTGAAACAAGGGTCGCCAGTTCGATTCCCAGTCAGGGCACATGCCTGGGTTGCAGGCCAGGTCTCCAGTGGGGGGCACATGAGAGGAAACCACACATTGATGTTTCTCTCCCACTCTTTCTCATTCCCTTCCCCTCTCTCTAAAAATAAATAAATAAAATATATAAAAATTTACATTTAAAAAATAAATAAATAAGTAGTAATTTGTTCACTGCTATTCTAAGGAATTTATTTCATAGTGCTATTATAATCTACATTTTTGTCAAATAAGACAAAAATTACTTACTTTTATGTGTTATTTTTATTTTTCAAGATAAAGTCCCAACTAATCTTCTTCCCTACTGCCTCCAAACCACAGACTGAAGATTTTAGTCCCTGCTGAGCCACCTTTTCCTGGTACTAAGTCTCCCAAAGTCATGAGCACATTAGAAACACAGATAAACACTGTATTTTTTATCTACTCAGTATGTGCTCCCAGAGACTGTCTTTCCCTTACTACTCCAAGATACAATGGGTCTGTCCTTCCCACGTCTTCACCAGGACCTTTCTGTGGAAGGAGCAGGGGCTTTATCTTTTGGACACACAATATTTTTCTCAAGTTTATTTTGCTGGCAAAGTACGTAAAATTTAAATGCAAGCCTTAATAAAATGTTGTCTGGAGATACTGGGTTATAATGACCTTGAAAATGTTGATCCAATAGACCTGGCTGGTGTGGCTCAGTGGATTGAGCGCTGGCCTGCAAACCAAAGTTTCACTGGTTCAATTCTCAGTCAAGGCACACACCTGGGGTGTGGGCCAGGTCCCCAGTAGGGGGTGTATGAGAGGCAACCAAACACTGATGTTTTTCTCCCTCCCTTCCCCTCTCTCTAAAAATAAATAAATTAAGTCTTCTTCTTTAAAAAAAAAAAAAACCGACTGATCCAGTAAACATATGAAGGGTCTGTATCAGCCAGATGACTTTTACTAACAGAGACTGACATTATCACCGTGTCAGATGATCCTAAACCTTACTGGTTTTTAAGTCCTTTATTTCTATAATAACAATTGTAAACGGAATTCATCTCATTCATTTCAAAATGACAAATGTACATTGGTTACAAGTAATTAAGTCACTAGCTAGCTTTTACGAAAAGTAGTCATGAAATGGAGGGCAGGTATAAACGAAGACTTCTTCTTCTCCTTACTGAAAAACAACTGTTTTTTAGTTACCTAAAAGTCAAGGCAAATCAGAGATCAGCTAGAATGAAAATTTATACAAAACAATTGAGTAATTATGCCTAAAGGTGTGTGTAATTTGGTTTTGCTTTTCTCAAGATTTACAGTCAATAAATATATTGAACATCCATTAAGTACTGAGAATTTCAGAGTTTTAAAAGACAGAACTCATATCTATAATGAATGTGCAATCAAGGTCTTTCTCAGTTATATGAACGGGTGTATATATGTATATTTTTCTCTGTTGAATATGTCTGTTTTCCACAGAGATCACGGTTATAAATGTCCATTTTCTTTGATGCTGGCACAAACAGGCCAGAAAATACGGTGATAATAGATGGGTAATAAGAATGAGGAACAGAAGTGCTGTTCTGTTCCTCATTCTTATTCCTCTGTTCTACGTGTCATTCTTCCTTGAATCATGGTAATATTACTTCGATTTCCTCCCCCCACATACTAACCTCACCTCAATTAAAAAATAATTATTATTATCTTATGTTTCACTTTTATAAAATATTCCTAATGCTGATTTTAGTTTTGTTTCCAGCAATAGTTGACAGTTCTCTCTATATTTCTAATTTTTGTATTAGAGTCCAAGTGCAAATTTTGTGCCAATACCTATACAAAGCACATGGCACATACAGATAAGTATTTCCCTTAATGAGACTTTTAAATCAGTCCCAACTCTGTGAATAGTATGTTAAAATCTGAAACAAGCAGAGAGGAAAATATGAAGTGTTTTAACACGTGAAAAAGGCCAATGAGTCTGGACGTGTCTGGGTACTTACTCTCTCACACAGTTCTTCGAACGTGCAGTCGGCCACAGTTCCACAGGCTTTATTCAGGCACAGCTCTCTGCCTTGCACTTTTAGAATCCTCGGTCTAGTTACTATGGGAACATGAACAAAGACTCAATCTTGTCTGGATAATTACTATAAAATTCATCTCTTACAGATAGGAAATGCATAGCTTGATGAATAATAGCACATGATTCAACACATAAATTAGACAAAATGCTGATACAATGACTGCCACTTGAGCGTGGCATCAACCCATATACAGCAATGGAACTTATTAATTGGTCAGTGGAGATTGGGCATTGTGTTCTAAATGTATTCTCTTTCAAGAGAAATTAACTTACGTACAATCATTTTGTTTCTGAGCCAGCTCATCAAACAACTTATCCATGACAGCCTCCACATCAGCTTCACTTGTGCTACAGTGAAAAGAATAATAGAATATGAAATTAATAACACTTGAAGCCAACATCAAACAGCTGCTGGAGCCTGCTTAGCTTTTTGCCCATAAAAAAATAGAACAGGATGTTATGCTCTAAATACAAACATTAGATTTAGAATACACTTAAAAGCAGAGAATATTAACTCTCAGGTAGATGATTTTGCCTTATTTGCATACACTGAAAGACTTCTGCGCTTCTGGCTGTTTCCAGTAATGAGACGATACAGTCAGAGTAAATCCATTAATACTATGTGTACACAATGAGAAGAAAGGCTTCTGGCTCTCTCTTGCATGCAAAACAAGAGCAAATAGACAAGGCAGTCAAGCATCCAGCAAAGTGTCCTTTGAAATCTGTACTGAGAGGCTACGTGTGAAATTAAATATTGAAGCTGCTTTTTAAAAAAAATCAAGTCAAGCCACTGACTGAGAAGATCAAGCATCCAGAATTAAATTACGAGCTTCGAAATACCAACTAGATCTACACATCAATAATTTTATCAGACTTTGAGTAGAAGGGCAATTATAAACCACAGAGTTTCTCTCAAGAGTGTCCTGGTTGAAAATTCGAGAAAACTCTCTCCATCTGTGATGCCCACCATTGCAGCTACTGTGCAGTTAGTCTTGTCAAAAATTCTTTTGAATTCTAATCAAAAATCACCATATGGTTTAGGGAACTCACATATATAAATGTGATAATACTATGGTCTTTTTTCCCCTCTCACTTTTTTTTCTAGAGGAGTTGATAAATTAACAGTCAATAAAATAAAATAACTGGCAGAAGAAATAAATGTTTAAAAAAAACTTCAAGTGAAAACAGAAGTTTCCTTCAACTTCATCTACATACAAACTTAGAATGATCTGCCAATATGCTTAATTTTGACACACAAATCACTCTTATCTAGGTGCAGAAGCAAATCAAACTCAATTCTGGACATCCATCTTAATAAAATCTTATTGAAAACTAATATGGTAAATTATTTTCTCTTTAGATTGAGCTAAAACTAAAACAAACTAATATCTCCCTAGAGATAATTATCAGGGGCAGGCATTTAACATACAAACACTTAATTCTTCAACTGTTCTACAACAAATGCTTTTAAAGTACAACAAAGCACACAGTCATTATGAAGGGTTTGGAACTGTTATATTCCAAGTAATAACCATTCCACCTCAAGGGATCTTAAGAACACTCTTTGCAGTCCTGGCTGGTATGGCTCAGTGGATTCAGTGTTGGCCTGCAAACTACAGGGCTGCCAGTTCGATTCCCAGTCAGGGCACATGCCTGGGTTGTGAGCCAGGTCTCTGATGGGGGGAGCATGTGAGGAGCAGCCGAACATCGGTGATTTTTCCCTCTCTTTCTCCCTCCCTTCCCCTTGCCCTAAAAATAAATAAATAAAATTTAAAAAATACTACTTGCAATGCTTAACTTTGTAGGGGGTATGTTATTTGACTTATATTAAGCCTTGTACAACATTTGAACAGAACCATATTAAGACAATAAAAAGACATTACAGAAAGAGTAATTATAGAGACAAAAAATAATTTTTTATTCTTGTTTATTCTATTACAATTGTCCCCTATTACAATTTTTCCCCTTTGCCCTCCTCCGTCCAGCCCACCCCCCCACTCCCACAGTCCATCTCCACACCATGGTTCATGTCCAAGGATCATTCATACATGTTCTTTGACTACTCCCTTCCCCTTCTTTCCACAATTCCCCATGTCCCCCCTTTCCTCTGGCAGCTATCAGTCTGTTCTCTGTTTCCATGCCTCTGGTTTTGGTTTGCTCGTATGTTTCTTTTGTTCATTAAAGTCCTCTTATAAGTGAGATCATATGGTATCTGTCTTTTGCTGACTAGCTTATTCCATTTAGCATAATACTCTCCAGTTCCTTCCATGCTGTTTCAAAGGGTAGAAATTCCTTCTTCTTTCTTTGTGCTGTATAGTACTCCATTGTGAAAATGCATCAGTTTTTTAATCCATTCATGTACTGATGGACACTTAAGCTGTTTCCAACACTTGAATATCATAATAGCCCTGATATGAACATAGGAATGCATAGGTTCTTTTAACTTGGTGTTTCAGGATTCTTAGGGTGTTATTCCCAGGAGTGGAATCTCTGGGTCAAAAGGCAGGTTCATTGTTGGGAACTGCCCTGCCTGGTTTCAGAGGCTGTAACCCCCCACAGCTAAGGCTGAGTAAAGAGACCTTGGTACCATAAGCCACTGAGGAGTCAAATTATGTTCCTGGCAGGGGGTGCAGCCCCTGGTTAGCAGATGACTAGTTAGCCAATAATGGGTAAGATTCCTCAAGAGAGGGATGACCTAAGACAGGCATGGTCATGAAGGGGCCCTCAGGGAAGGACTTGGGGCTATAGAAAAAGGGGGTGACGGGCCCTTGTCCCTCAGCTTTGACATAGCCTGAGTCCTCATTCTATCTGCAAGAAGTCTCCTAATCTCTTGGCTGCCTTACTTTACCATCCTCCCCTGCCCCCCAGTTAAGCCTGAAACAATGACAGAGGGCAGTCTAGCCCTGGGCAGGAACAGGGGGTTCCCTGGGTGATCAGGCCTAAGAAAGAATGCATAAAGTCCTGTGAAACCTGCTTTGCTAAGAATGCCCTCAATTTTCTGATAAGGGTCCAAGCATGAAATGAGTTTGTTTCCCAATTTGCATGGTCCTTTACCTAACTGACCCTGACTCAGAATAAGCCCTCAGAGTTCTTTGAATGTTACCTATCATTGCTGCCTGACAGTGATGAATGAAGACCTTCCTTGAGGTAATGCTCCCTGAAAAGCAATAAAAGCCTGAACAGGCAGGGGTCGGGGTGCCCTCCATCTCAGAGAGTGGCCGTACTGTCCCTTTTTCTCCACAGGACTTCTGTAGTCCATGTGAATTTGTTCGTCTCATCCATAACATACGGACCCCGCTGGATGGAGTCTGCATCAGGCCATTCTTAGTTTTCTGAGGAAATTCCACAGTTTTCCACATTGGCTGCACCAGTCTGCATTCCCACCAACAGCGTACTAGGGTTCCCTTTTCTCCACATCCTCTCCAGCACTTGTAGTTTGTTCATTTATTAATGATGGCCCTTCTGACAGGTATGAGGTGATATCTCATTGTGGTTTTAATTTTCATCTCTCTGATGGCTGGTGATGCTGAGCATCATTTCATATGACTACGGGCCATCTGCTCTGCATGGCCCATAGAAGCGCCTGTTCAGGTCCTTTGCCCATATTTTAAATTGGAGTGTTTGTCTCCTGGTATTGAGTCATATGAGGTCTTTATATATTTTGAAGATTAAACGCTTGTCAGATGTATCACTGGCAAATATGCTCTCCCACACAGTCGGTTCCCTTTTCATTTTGATGATGATTTTTTTCTACCTGTGCAGGAGCTTTTTAATTTGATGTAGTCACACTTGTTTATTTTTTCCTTTATTTTAAAGGTACAAAGGTGCCCTGGCTGGTGTAGCTCAGTGGACTGAGCACGGGCTTGTGAAGCAAAGAGTCGCCAGTTTGATTCCCAGTCAGGGCACATACCTGGGTTGCAGGCCAGTTCCCAGTAGGGGGACACAGGAGAGGCAACCACACACTGACATTTCTCTCCCACTCTGTCTCTTTCCCTTCCCCTCTCTCTAAAAATAAATAAATAAATAAAATATTTTTTTAAAAGGTGCAAAGGAATCACACAAGCCAAGGTAAACGTCAATACCCATGTCATGCATGGGCATGTTTAGATGGCTTTGCCAGCATCAGTCTTGGTTAACTCAGTGGGAATTGCCCCCATTCTGCGGTGGTGGTGTGCGCATGCACAACTGTTGGGGAAGTGAGCTACTTTTCAAGAGATACAGAAAGGAGAGAGTGATGCCAGCCGCCCCAGATGTCTGCTGGCTTTCAGAAAGTTAACCTCTCCTTAGGATAGGCATGTTGCCCAATATGGGGGGAGAACTATATTCTGAAAAATTACCAAGACAGAAGACACTTACACTTCTAAAAGCATGTTTGGTGAATGAACAATAGTTTACAAACTGCCTTAGTGGTGATTTCTTTTCTACTCTGTGTTCTAATACACTACAATATTCAGATGTGGCCACTAGACTTTAACATCATCTATGAAATTCCTATATGTAATTTCATTTATGGTGGCATTATATGTGAAATTACACAATTATTTTTATTATAACAGTATCCTTATAAGAATTCTATTACATTATCATAAAATGTTACCATAAGTTACAACACATAAAATAAAAAAATTTTATTGGTGTTAAGTTGCCTTAAAATTAATATTTATAAAAGTATTTTATGTAACATACAAACAATTAAACAGACTCATCTATGTCAACTTCCAATTTACCTCAGGAAGTAAGCTCTATTGCTCTATTGCTCAAGCTTTATTCCTTTCTGGGGGACAGAAATCTTATCTTCCTATTGTCTTACGAGCAAAGGAGACTAGTGTGTATTTTGGTTTCATTAGATGTGTCTATACTGATATAAAAAAAATAAAGATACCATGAAAGGAATCCTTACCAGAATTCCAGGAACAGTGTATTCAAAATCCCTTAACAAATGACTTACAAGGTAACACTAGTGTTCCCACACTCCACTCAGATTTCACATTTCTCTACTAAAGTGGATTCATCAAAGTTCATTAACTTTTTTATGGATGAGAATTAGAAAAGTAAAAAGAAAAATTAAAACTTACCTACCTAGATTAGCTTAAAAGATTAAGTTCATTATCCGGGTTCATATCTGCATTAAACATCTTTGAGTAGGTTTGTAATTCTAGTGAAAATTTTGGATGATTCTTAACTAATTTAATGTGTCACACAGGGAACAACTAAAGCGCTAACATTTGTTGAGCAAGTATTAAGTAGCAGTTAATTTACCTATACCACTTCCACGTCACCAGCTAGTATGTTATTCCATTTTTACAGAAAATAAATTCAGAGAATTAAGTCAGTTAATCTATCTCGATACACAAAAATTTAAGTTATCTGCATCACAGAAAATATTATAAATAAAATATATAGCATATTAAACCAGGAACAAAGTGGCAACATTTATGGCATTCAATTAATATTGTTAATGTATTTAAAAACTCTGACAGATAAAAAAAAATTGAATACCTCAAGAGAAAACCTATCAAAGGATCCAAACAGGCAAATTGCATAAAAAATGCAGCTCAATGGGCAAGAAGCATATGTAAAACTGTTCATTTTTTACTAGGAACAACAAATGTGAAGTAAAACCGTAAGATGCCATTCTTTCATCCAAAATAGCAGAGACGAGGGAAAAGATAAAACACTCAGAGTAAATGTAAATATGGAGAAAAAGAACCCCCTTCAAACTGCTGAGAGGGGTGTATGAGCTCTCAGGGCAACTAGATAATAGTAATAAAAGTATTATAAACATGCATTTCACATCACTAGTCATTCCACTCATGGGCATTTTACCTATAAAAATAATAATGGTTAATGAGTATAAGGATGTTTACTATAACACTCTTAACATAATAAAAATTTTTAAAAGAAGTCAATGCCCAGCAATGGGGAATTTGGTGAAGTCCATTTGCATATAACCATACGATAGGGTATTATGCAGTTTTTGAGTGCAACTTTTCCCTCTTGTCCTGGAACTGCAAATAAAGACCCAAAGTTGATGGCTGTAAGTGTTAAGTACCATCAAATTCTAAAGAGCACCACCAATGAGGCACCATTAACGGGATCCAGACACCCACCCCAAAGGTTAAGTGATGAGGGGAGCCAGCCCTACTGGGAACCACCACCCTCCTCATCCTGACGTCACAGTGTCTTTATAGAGCAGGTACAGAGGATCAGGAGTCACTGGCCTTCATGTCTAGGATTTGTGAGGAGCCTTTTGCCTCCTTTCTCCTTAGGAAAGAAGAGGAGAATTTGCCCTCCCCAAAGGCAAGTGATGTGGGGAAAAGGTCCTCTAAGAGAATCACTTGGAAACATTAGGGGAATCTGGAGGAAAAGAAGACTGGTATTGCTTCCCTTAGTTGGATGAGAAGAACTTCAGTAGGTTAAGAAATCAGAACGTGGAAGGAGGGATGCTGAGTCATGACAAAACAAAGCAGTTCTCACCAGAAAACCCTCTAAAAATTTGGCACTACTAGATAAACTTAAAGATACAAGTAATGGCTCAAGCTAGAAACTCTCTGAAAATAAGACAAAGGCAGTTCCTTCAATTCCCTACCTTTGATTGGACAGCCAGATTCCTGTACCTCCTCCATTCTCACCATCGGGGACAGTTTAACAATGAAGAAAGGGGGAGAGATACTATACTGGAAACTTATATATTAAACAGTGAAACTAACTTCAGCATCCAGATCCCTACCAGCCAAGCATCCATCCCAAGAAGTAGACAGAAAGATTTGAGGAAACTGAATAGACAAAGAAGGACTTGCTGATACTGACATTTGGTGGGGGGAGGTTCTTCAATGTAAACCTGACTAGCACCTATTACTCCCAAATGATGCCCACCAATTAATAAAATCGTATATTGTACACAGAACTTGTAATAATTAATTAGGTTTTAATTTTAAATAATTAAAAACGTTTAATTATTTAAACGTTTAATGCTTCATTTAATGCTTCATTCTTAAGTGTGAGTAAACAACCAAGTATTTCTGGATATTTAAGTAAGCCTCTGGGGTAAAAGATAAACATAAACATAAAAAAAAAAGCAGAAGAAAGGATCTTGAAGGAAGCAAATAAAAAATAGAGACTAGGAGGGGGAAATTACTCTAATATGCCTAGAGAAAGGAGGATATTGCATCCACTAAACAAAGAAGGATGCTATAAATTAATACAACAATCAGTGCATAGGAAAGATCTCTAAAAATGACTGCTAGATAAAAATAATTCAGGAAATGAACTGGAAGAAAAAGTTGAAGTAATCTTTCAGATATTGGAGCAAAAAGACAAAGAAGATGGAAAATAGAAGAGAAAATAAAAGAATCAGAAGATCAATCCAGAAGGTTCAATATCCATTCAGGAGTTGTAAAATCTATGGAGAAATAGGAAGAAAAAAGTGAAAGAAAAATTAAGTTTCCTAAAATCGAAGGACCTGATTTTCTATGTTGAAAGAGTCCACTGAACTCGTAGCACAAAGAGTGAGGATGAAAGCTCCATTCCAAGGCACATTATCATAAAATCTCAGGAAATCAATAATAAAAAAAGAATATCCTAAAAATCTTCAAGAGGAAAATCCAGGTCAAATATAAAAGGTCAACAATCATTCACAGCAATTTACTTTGCAACAGCAATAATGGCAACTTTTCGATGGCAATAATGGAAACTTGAAGATGATGGTATATGTCTAAAAAATTCTAAGGGAACATTATTGTTAAACTATCCATGCCTAATCATACTATGAATCAAGCCAAATAAAGGCGTTTTCAGACAGATAAGCAGTCAAAAAACATATTTCCCACATAGACGTCTTAGAAAGCTACTAGAAGGTGTGCTTTATCACAACACGGAGAAGGGTTCTATTTCCAGTAGCATCAGATAAGCTCCGCCCCAAACGGCCTCCTGCTGAGAGCAGCATTAAACTGGACAAAATATAAAACAGGTGACCTAAAGGCATTACACAGTGAATAGGCAGATTCTAAGGGGAGCTGACACTAGGAAGAGGGGAAAAACATTTTATAGCTTTTAGATTGAAGACAGCAAAGTCAGTACTGCTCGCTCATTATTGGCACATAAAAATGGAACTGATTTCTGGATATTAATTTTTATATCTTTCTACTTTGCTGAATTCATTTATCAGTTTTAGCAGTTTCTTGGTGGAATCTTTAGTGCCCTCTATGTACAGTATCATGTCATCTACAAATAAAGGCAGTTTTACTTGTTCCTTCCAATTTGGATGCCTCTTTTTTCTCCTTCTTGTCTGATTGCTGTGGCTAGGACTTCCAGTACTATGCTAAATAATAGAGTTGAAAGCAGGCATCTCTGTCTTCTTTCTGATTTTAGGTGAATACTTGTAGTTTTTGCCCATTGAGTATGATGCTGGTAGTGGGTTTGTCACATATGTCTTTTATTACATTTAGGTATGTTCCTTCTATTCCCACTTTGCTGAGAGTTTTTATCATAAATTGGTGCTGAATTTTATCAAATGCTTTTTCTGCATCTATTGATAAGGATCATGTGGTTTTTATCCTCCATTTTGTTTATGTGGTATAGCACGTTTACTAATTTGCAAATATTGTATCAATCTTGCATCCCTGAAATAAATTCCACTTAATCATGGTGTATGATCTTTTTTGATGCATTGTTGTATTTGGCTAATATTTTGTTGAGAATTTTAGCTTCTATATTCATCAGGGATATTAGCCTGTAATTTTCTTTCTTTGTAGTGCCTTTATCTGGTTTGGGAATTACGATAATGTGGCCCTTGTAAAGTGAGCTTGGGAGTCTTCCTTCCTCTTGAATTTTTTAAAATAGTTTGGGAAGGAGAGGTGTTATTTCTTGGAATGTTTGGTAAAATTTAACTCTGAAGCCATCCAGTCCAAGGATTTTATTTGTTGGGAATTTTTTGATTACTGCTTCAATTTCACAAGTTGTAATATGTTTATTCAGATTCTCTGATTTTTCCTGATTTAGTTTAATAAAAGAGTACAAGAGGGATAAATGGCAATGGAAAATATACAATAAAAAATAAACTATTAGAAAATAAATGAAGTCAGTATTGCTCAGGGCAACAAAAAATCCAACAGAAAACTCACAATCCTTCTGGTTTAATGAACCAGAGGAGTGTGTGTGTGTTGGGGTGGGTAGGGGAGGGGGGATGTCACCACACATCTGGAAAATCAGGGGCAATCCAGAACAAGAATTTCCAAGCTCCCAAAAGATATTAATTAATCTTGAAAATTCTTGAAATCCTAAGTTAGTCTGTATTTATTTCAATATTCTGTTTTCAAATAATGAGTGTCTGTAATAATAAACAGTGAACCATTTTTCTGTCATAGAACTATACTAAAAGTTTCAGCAGTTTTCTGTAAAATGACAGTATAACATTAAATTCATGGCTTATCACTATTAAAACTAGTATGTTATGATAAGATTACATGTTTTAACAACACATAAAAATGATCTCTACCTGATATAGATTTTCATAGTAAAAAAATTAAAAGGAAACATTAATCTAAAATAAATTCAAAATACAATTATTTTAAAATTTAAATACCACAAATATTTACTATGTAAAAATTATTTTTAAAATTAAAGGTTTTTAAAACACAAGCATTAATTACCTTATCTGCCAGTCCTGATCTTGGCTGGTTGACACACATTTCACACAAAGAAAATGTCATTTTGAAGACACTGATCAAATCATTAACAGTGTGTCCCAACTCACTCTCAAGTTGAGCATTAGGGTACATATTGCTTCATATAAGCTCATTTCTTTAATTAATATGAGTTAATTGGCTCATTTACTTTATATTACCTCCTTAAAGGCCCTATTTCCAAATACAGGCACATTAAGGGGTTAAGACTTCACTTATGAACTTTGGAGAGATGCAATTCAGTCCACAGCAATGAGCATTTGGATAGTTTATAGTTTGGAGTTTTATGAACAGTGCTACTCTGAACATTCTAGTACATGCCTTCCGTAAGCTGACGTATACGTGTCCGTTGGACGCATTACCAGGGGCGGAATTGCTGCTCCCAGGGTAGGCCTATGTCCCGTGGAGCAGACGCCGTCAGACTCCCACAAGGGCGCGGCAGTTCACTCGCTCACCTGAGTACACGAAGAACTCCGCTGTGCCACATCCTTGCCCGCTTTTGGGATTTTCTACCTCTTCCATTTTAGTGATTTGGTAAATGCATCATAAATTATTTTAATGTAAGTTGCCTCAAATTGTTTTGAAAATGAGTGGGGCATAAAAATACCTGTATGATTTAATTAATGCACTAGTTAATCCAGAACCATTATCTTAGTAACATGTCATGGTATATATAACAATTGTAAATCCATGTTTTAAAAACATTTAGGATTGCTTGACATGTTTAAGTAGGAAATTTCAAGAATACAACTTCACTGTAAAAATTTCAGCCAGAGAAATAATTTTAGCTTCAAAACAGGGAAAACGTGGTGTTTATATCAAAGAAAACTGGAGCAACTGCACTGAGTCTACAACACCAGTGCCCCCTGCCAGCCTCCCAGTGACGCTGTCGGAACACATGGCAGCACTGCCTCACAGGAACACCTACACCTGCAGTGCGCTCATGCCTGTGAAACCCTGAAAAGGAACCAGGGTGAGCTAGTTTTTAAAAAAATTTAGTGTGCGGGACATAAGCCCTAAAGTCAGCAATAGGCATATTCAGGAAACAAAGGTACAAAAAACACACACGTGGATCTGGATTATAAAAAACACAAAAGTGATTCAAATGACTCAAATTACAAAGATAAAGGACCAATAAAATTTGAAGGGACAAAACCTAGTGGTCAACAGCAGTTGCATGAAAATGCTACAGCCAAAAGTGGCACTAAGTTAAGTATAATTTTTTCTGTGTAAAAGGAAGCTATATTCAGGGTTTTCTTTTGAGGCTACAAGAATACCATGTCACAGAGCATGGAAGAAAACGTTCTATTCAGCTTTGTGTGGCCCCACTTTAACCACAAAGAGGGGCATCTTAAGGAAGGGGGGCTTGGGTGCCATCAAAATGAGGAGGAGAAAGCAGGAATTAAGCTCAGATGTTATGACTCATATCCCCTTTCCTTTCGTGAGGGGCGACAGAAACATAAGCTCCTACAACTGAATACTGATAGAGAATTTAAGTGACTTCTTTTAATTCTGGGTAATTGCTCCTTTGGTGAGATGCTACTGTGTAGGAGGCCTTTGTGCAGATAAGAAGCAAAATAGAAAATCTGTCCACAGATAATCAAAAGTTGGCCGCAGTAAGAGAATTAAAGTCATTTCTGAAGAAGAAGCAGAGTCACGCTTTTCATATGCTTCTTGTTGGGCGGCAGGGTGTAGGGGGCCCACGCAGAGCACAAACTCCTTTTCCTTTGTAATTCCGTGGTAATAACCACCCATTTCATTGCTTCCATCACCTTTTGTTAAGCTCAGAAATGCAGTGGAGGGGCAGGTTTCTATTTTCTATTGAGTAATACCATTGTGTCTTTAAGTCAGAACAGCCTTGGAATCAACCACTATTTTGTTGCCAGGAAATTTAATTTGCCATTACCTCACAAAAGAATACTGTGAGTACAGTACCCTGGATTAAAAGCCCAATTGCTTCGGAAGTATGAGAATCATAATTTACTTTTCCATATCATATTAGTTAATAGAGAGGAAAGTAACCAGTCATTTCCAATTCCTTTGAGAAAATTTCTATAGCTGAAATCAGGCATTCAACATAAAACTTAGACTGAAAAAATAGAACACGTCAAAAAAAGACCTTATTATTGCTGGATCATTTGAAATTCTCAACAAAAATTTCAAACAAGTGGAGGTTTCTAGAAGAGGGTCACACATGAATTTAAATGGAAATTAATTTCTTGAAGAACCTCCCACTTCATTAGGATTGACTCAGGGGAACAGAATGCTACCCACACTTTGCCCCTTCATCCCTTTTTAAAAACCAACAGCTTGTTAAGGTATCAACAAGTAGAATAGGGTTGGCTTTCCTTGGTCCCTCTCTCTCCATGTTCTCTATTCCAGAGAGCCAAAGTTGATTCAACGAGGGAGAAATTTCCCCTTCCTCTTAGGGCTCTTGTGCCAAATTTCCCTGGCAGTGAGCCTTCTCACTCTGCTGATTCCTTGTGCATTCATGCTGTACAGCTCTTTGTGCTCATACCAAACATAATCTGGGGCTGGAGGCAGGTCCAAGATTAAGTTGGTTTACACTTGCCTTAATATAAAACAGACTTGGTTGCATTTCAAATCCTGTAGGCTTGTTTTACATAACGGAATCAGTTGTTAGGATGGATTTTGTCCTAGTATTTATCTTCTTCTTAATCACTGAAAGGCTTCATTGACTGTTCAGAGATCCATTTCAGTCTCTAAATTTCCCACCCTTCTAATCACCAGGAGAGTAACTCACCTAGTTCCATTAATCTTGACCTGTGTATAATACAGAAAGTGGGACCTAGCACCTTTTGCTCTCAAATTCCAGACCTTCACTCCCTCTCTTCTCAGCCCCAAACTCCATATAAAATTTCTATCAAATTTATTTATTGTATCCCCCCCCAATAAATCAGTGATGTAATACATAGAATTGCAGGTTGGTAGATCCAAAATATATTTCTCTTTTCATAAAATTTCAGAAAGGCTATAGTGATTAAAGATTTTCACTAGAAAAGATAAAAAAAGCTAGGAAATAAGAGGCTCTAACTCCTCTTCAGGCAAAGATGGTCACATCTACCTGGGAAAGAGAAGCCAGGGAGTTTTAATAGATTCAAGAAAAAGTATACAGCAAGTAATGAAAAGACTGGGACTTTTGCCAGATAAGCTTTTCTAATGTTGAAGCTTGACCTATAGTTATAAATGTGATCTATTTGAAGATGAAATGATAAGAAAAGAATTGTAAGGAAATATAAAAACTTTATTCTGTACTTTCATAAGTCTAAGTATACATGTTACTTACCCATGTACATATTGTGTATATAGCTTATTTACACTCCATTACACGAGTACAGCCTTGCAGCTGAATACTTTGTCCCTGTGTTCAGCTAGAAATGGCAGGCCAGCTGCATCCCAGTGCTGGACGGCCTGCTGGAAAACCGTCACTGTGACATGCTACTGTCAAATGACAGTTCAATACAGAAACAGAAGACAGAAGTCGTGCAGAACTGACTGATAGAACCTGATACTGAAGTGTATACAAGATGAATTGCTTTGGCTGCTGTGCCACTTTTTAGGTGGTGTTTCAAAGAGTTTCAAAAACCCTTGAAATTAATTTTCATTCAGTAGTCCTTGAGTTAACATATGATTAACAAATATTTAAATGTGCATCTAAAATATGTCAAATAGGATATTTTCGTGATTTTAACAGACAAACAGGATATAAAGCAGACTATGCCCTACAGGATATAAGGCAGAAAACTCTTTCTCTTACTAATACGCAGTTGTAAGTTTGTAATATCACAGAGCCTCTCACATCCGTAAACTATCAAGAGGTGTTCTTAGGAGAAGGACACTACTGTGCATCTACGTTTGAGAACAAACTGCAGTTCCCCCTACCGCAGCCTTTTCCCTATAGGTGGCCTTCAGAGTACAGATTTATTACCCTTGCAACAAACAGTGCTTCATTCTGAATTTGAAACACTTCGATGTTAATGAAACTTTATACTTTACACTTCTTATAGGGATAAATACTTCACTTAAAAAATACATACTGAAAAAGTCATTAACACAGGGAGATTCAAGATGATAATGGAGCAGGTAGAAGCTACACTCATCTTTTCCAAGAACTAAACTAAAATATAGAGCAATTAACCTCAATAACCAACTGAGGACCAGATGACGAGAAGTCTTATAACCAAGGATTTACAGAACAAGCCAAATAGAGATTGGTAGGAAGGACAGAGATGCAAAAAGGGCTGGCCTCACTCCCACATTTGGTGGCTAAGATTCCAGAGGAATGTCTCAGCTGTGGGGATTCCCTCTGAGAAGTGCAGGATCTAAAGCCCGTGCTGGGATCCCCAGCCTAGGGCACCAGAGCTGGGAAGAGGTGCCCACATACTATCTGGCTGTGAAAGTCAACTGTCTGCCAGAAAGAATTGGGAGTCTACTAGAGAAACAGGCAACCTCTTAAAGGGCCAACACAAAAAGCTCATTCACAGCCACTTACCCTGGCTCTGGGGAGGGCAGAGCAGACTAGAGTCCTGGAGGAGAGACTGGGGTTTGTGGCTCTGGGAAGAGAGCTGAGAGGACAACTGCCAGGACTCCCTGTGCTGAGTCACTGTGCTGCACTGCAGATGCCATCTTTCTTGGGTGGAGCATGTCCCACACATGGCATCAGCCCAGGGAAATGCAAGAGCCCCACCCTCTGGTCTCCCTGTCAACCTACCCTGCCCAGTCTCCACCCTGCTAGAGTCAGCTGTGTGGACCAGGGTGTAGAGGTCTAGGCAGACTCGGGATGTCAGTAACTGAGTTGTGTGTCTTTGAGGCAGAGGCCATTCCCCACCCCCACTGTCCCACAAACCTGACTGGAGCCTCCCCTCATGGGAGATCTGTTAAGCCCACTCTCTGGAGTCCCAGCTGGTAGCCCCACCCTCTTGTTTCTTGGTGGCTTCTCCCTGTTGAGGTTGGAGAAGAATTGGGTACAAACTGAGTTGTGTGACTCTGGGGCGGGGGCCATACCCCCAAACTCTCCCAAGCCTGACCAGCACCTCCTCCTCTCCCAAATCTCAATGAGCCCACACTGCCAAGATTGGGCTTCTGGCAGAACCTGGAACAGATTGAGCTGTGTGGCTCTAGGATAAGAAAAAATTTTCCCTTATACACCTGACCATGGCAGAGCCTTCCCCTCACATGGCCAAATCTTGGTCTGTTTGGGCCTAAAAAATTCTGTTGATCTCACCCTGAGGTGAGAGACTTCCTGAGGCCTGGCCCCATCACAAAGGGGTGTGAGCACCAGTAGGTGGCAGCCAAATTTGGAATACTCTGGGACACTGCTGAGTGGCCACAGACCTAGCACTGGCACTGAGCTTGAATCCGTGTAGATATGGTGAAAACTTCTTGCCCTTATCTGGAGATTCACTGAGAATGTACTGAATGAAAATTAATACTGCCAGAGGCTCTTTCAGTGACTGAGCCTAACAGGCAGCTGGCAGGTGGAGGCGGGCAGATGCAAACCTTGAGGGTTCCCAGGGGCTTTTGCTGACCTGCCCTTTGGCCCGGTACTGATAAAAGCCAGGTTTGGTGTGCAGTTTGGTCCTTTCCATGCATAACCCAGGCCCAAGAGAAGCAGCCAAATACTGTGGATTGCTTTGTAGCATTAAATAGGTTGCCCAGGGCCAGTCACAGGCAGCATCTGATATTGGTATGCAACAAAGTCCCTCCAAAGAGGCCTCAGAACCAACACACCCAGTGGCTAGCTTCAGATGACATCAGAGCAAGATCCAATAAATTTCACAAGTGGTACATCCTAATGGAGATCTCAGCAGGCATCAGAACCCGCTAAGGCAAATTCTGCTTCATGTGGTTACACCTACACAGTAGCTCATACACTATGGTTAGGGTTGATCTTCACCATCAGCCTGCTTGAGCACTGATCACAAATGGGCCAATATCAATTAAGACTCAATTTCAACAGAAAAGCCCACATAACCCACCCAAGGGATATTCCTGGAGCATCTATCACAGGTGATCAAGGAGACTGTGCCATGGAATCCCACAGGAGACCTACTACATAAGGCCACCCTATCAAGACTGGGAGTCACATCAGATCTACCTAATACATAGAAAGAAACACATAGAGGCAGCCAAATGGGGAGACAAAGAAACATGCTCCAAATAAAAGGACAGAAGAAATATCCAGAAAAAAAGAGCTAATTGAAACAAAGGCAAGCAATTACCAGACACAGAGATCAAAACAATGGCTATAAGTATGCTCAAGGAATTTAGGGGAAGAATGGATGAAATTAATGAAAACTTTAAAAAAGAGATAGTAGCCCTGGTCAGGTTGCTCAGTGTGTTGGAGCATCATGCCATATACCAAAAGACTGCAGGTTCAATCCTCAGTCAGGGCACATACCTAGGTTGCAGATTCAATCCCTGATCGGGGCACGTACAGGAGGAAACCAATCAATGGCTCTCTCTCTCTCTTTCTAAAATCAATAAACATCCTCAGGTGAGGATTAAAAAAGACACAGTAAGCACTAAAAATGGACATAGAACCCATTGAAAAAAGAAATGAAGAATACAATATCTGAAATGAAGAATATACTAGTTAAAATAAACAACAGGTTAGGTGAGGCAGATGATTGAATCAGCAATTTAGAAGACAATAGCAATTAGAGCAAAAAAATAATTTTAAGTAATGAGGATAGTTTAAGAAACCTTTAAGACAACATGAGGCATAGCAACATCTGCATCATGAGAGTACCATAAGGAGAAGAGAGAGAGCAATGGATCACGAATCTTAATGCAGAAATAATGACTGAAAATTTCCCGAATCTGGTGAAGGAAAAAAACATACAAGTCCAGGAAGCTCAAAGAGTTCCGAACACAATGGACACAAAGAGGCCCACACCAAGACATATCATATTTAAAAGGGAAACAGTAAAAGACAAAGAGAGAATCTAAAACACAGAAAAAGAAAGAATTAGTTACCTACAAAGGAGCTCTCATGGACTGTCAGATGATTTCTCAACAGAAACATTCTAGACCATAAGTGGAATAGTCAAAATACTAAATAGTACCTACAACCAAGACTACTTCACCCAGCAAAGGTATCATTTAAAATTAAAGGAGAAATAAAGAACCTCTAAGACAGAAAGTTAAAGAACTTCATTTCCACTAAATCAGTATTACAATAAAGGTTAGAGTCTTCTAGAAGAAGGAGGAGGAAGAGGAAAAGGAGAAATAAGAAAAAAGAGGAAGAAAACAAAGGAACATAGTTAGAAAAACGGCAATGAATGTATACCTATCTATAATCACTTTAAATGTAAACAGCTTGTATGTTCCAATCTAAAGACATAGAATAGCTGAATGAATAAGAAAATAAGACCCATATATAAGTTGTCTATAAGAGACCCACCTCAGAATGAAAGATACACACAGACTAAAAGTAAATGGATGGAAAAAGATATTTCATGCAAATGGAATGGAAAAAAGCTGGAGTAGTAATATTTATATCTGACAAAATAGACTTTAAAACCAAGGCTATACAGTAAGAAACAAAAAAGGACACTACTTGTTGATAGAGCAATCCAACAAGAGGATAGAACCCTTGTAAATATTTAGACACCCAACATAGGGGTGCCTAAACATATAGAAAAGAATCTTGATGGACAAAAAGGGAGAGCTTGACAGTGATATGGTCATAGTAGGGACTTTAACACCCCACTGACTTCAATAAATAGATCTTCCAGAGAGAAAAATGAACAAGGAAGCAGCAGCTTTAAATGACACACTATATCAGATGCATTTAATTATTATCCTCAGAGCATTTCACCCCAAAGCAACAGAATATACATTCTTTTCAAGTGCACATGGAGCATTTTCTAGGATAGACCACATGTTAGGACACAAACCAAGTATCAATAATTTAAGAAGATTGAAATCAAGCATCTTCTCTAACCATAATGGTATGAAACTAGAAATCAACCACGGTGTGGTGGGGGGGGGGGACCGGAAAAACATACAAAGTCATGGAGGCTAAATAACATGTTACTTATCAATGAAATCAAATAACAAGGCAAAAGATACCTTGAAAGAAATGAAAATGAGAACACAATGACCCAAAATCTGTGTCACAGTGAAAGCAGTCCTAAGAGGCAAATTCATAGCATAACAGGCCTACATCAAGAAACAATACAAATCTCAAACTAACTTTACATTTAAAGAAACAAGAAAAAGAACAAGAAGCAAAACCCAAAGTGAGTATAAGAAATGAAATTATACAGACCAGAGCAGAAATAAACAAAACAGAGTCAAAGATCGATGAAACCAAGAGCTGGTCCTTTGTAAAAATACGCAAGATTGACAAACCTTTAACCAGACTCTTCAAGAAAAAAAGAGAGAAAACTCAAATAACGAAGTAAGAAATGAAAGAGGAGAAATGACAACAGACACCAAAGAAATATGAGAGATTGGAAGGAAATACTGCAAAAAATATATATGCCAACAAATTGGACAATATGGATGAAATGCATTCATTCCTAGAAACACACAATCTTCCAAAACTGAATTAGGAAGAATAAGAGAATCTGAATAGACAGATTACACCTAGTGAAATTAAAGCAGTAATTTAAAAAACTCCCAACAACAAAAGTCCTAGACCAAATGGTTTTTCACAGGAGAATTTTACCAAACATTCAAAGGAGAACCGACACCTCTCCTTCTCAAATTATTCCAAAAAACTCAAGAGGAGGGAAGACTCCCAAGTTCATTTTACGAGGCCAGCATTAGTTTAATTCCAAAACCAGGATAAAGACATTACAAAGAAGAAAATTATAGGTCAATATCACTGATGAACATAGATGCTAAAATCCTCAATAAAATATTGAGGACAACAGTGTGGTGATTGTGGGGGGGGCACAGAAATTGGTGGGGGTGGACAAGGGTATGAAGGAATAAATGGTGATGGGAAAAAATTAATTAATTAATTTAAAAAATTAAAAATGGTACAGCTGCTTTGGAAACAGTCTGAAAGTTCCTCAAAAGACTAAACAAAGTACCACACCCAGAAATTCCACTCCTAGTTTTATACAAGAGAAATAAAAATTTAAGTCCACACAAAAACTTGTACATGAATGTTCATAGCAGTGTTTCATACAAAAGCCAAAAAATAGAAGTAACCCATATGTCCACCAACTGGTGAATGTATAAATAGAAGTTGTATATCTATACAATGGAATATAATAAAAATGAAGTACTGACACCTACTACAACATGGATGAATGCTAAAAACATTATGTTAAGTAAAAGAAGTTAATCACAAAGGACTGCATCTCACTATAATTCCATTTATATGAAATATCCAGAATAAGCAAATCTGTAGAGACAGAAAGTAGATCAATAAATTGCCTCAGCTGGTTATGGGGACAGGGGTAGATGTGGGGAGAAGAAGTGATGGCTAAGGGATACACAGTTTCTTTTGTGGGTGAAAAAAGTTTTAAAATGAGTCATGGTGATGGTTACCTGGTTCTGTGAATATACTAAGTCATTTAATTATATTCTTTAAATGAAGAATTGTATGGCATGTGAATTATACTTCAATAAAGCTGTTAAAAATAAAAATAATATCCTTATCACCCTTGCAAAGTTAACAATAATTCTCCAATATCATGACATATCCAGTTAGTGTTAGCATTTCTCCAATTCTTCCACAGTTTTTGTTTTTGATCTTATAATTTGTTTGATTCAGGATCCAAACCAGCTCTACATACTGTAATTGGTTTATTTATATGTTCTTCTTTTTCTTTGACTTTTATTAGCATTTACTTGGGGCTGAATTTACCCCTACGGCCATAAGGTTTTTGTTTCTTCTGGGCCTTTTCTTCTGTGCAAGCTACTTTTCTGGTTTAGAACAATCTGCTCTTTTTCAGGAAAGATCTTCTCCATGTGGCAGCGAGCTCGAAAATGGGTTCATCAGCCCATGGGCTCTGTAAGTTCTTGGGAGCTTTGTTCACCTGAATGTGCTCAATGACCAGAGAATCTACATTTAAACCCTAAGTTCATCATTACCCTGTGTTTTTAAGCAAGGGCAGCAAAAACTCTGCACTCTTTTTTGAGTGACCTGCAAGTGTGACAAGTGTGTCCAGCTGCACTGTTTGGTCTGGGCACAACTATAGACTCCACCTTGTAATGACAGAATAGGACACATTGCTGCTGTAAAGTGACATCCTTCTGATCCTTGGTGGCTCCTGGATACACATACACTTGACTGCCTGGGTAGTTTCACGAGTGTTCTTAAAGTACATGCAAAGCTTAGAACCTCTTTTTTTTTTTAAAGATTTTATTTATTTATCTTTAGAGGGGAAGGGAAGGAGAGAAGGAGAGAAGTATCAATGTATGGTTGCCTCTTATGAGTCCCTTGCTGGGAACTGGCCTGCAACCCAGGCATGTGCCCTGACTGGGAATCGAACCGTGATCGTGTGGTTCACAGGCCCGCGCTCAATCCACTGAGCTATGCCAGCCAGGGCTGAACCTCTTGATTTGCATGGTTTTGTAGGGTTTTCTGGGTTAAGTGAATAGCAAACCATTTCAGAGGTCACCTTAGGCCACTTATGAGAAAAGGTTTACATGATTTTTAAGTCTCCTTTAAACTCTAGGTTCCCTCTTTTGTTTATTGTTAAAGAAGCAATTTATTTATGTAATTTTTTAAAATACAGACTTCATTTTTATTAATATATTCCTCTGATGTCATTTAAAATATTCCATTGCCCCTAATATTTCCTACACATTGATCAAATTCACATTCCATCTCTGCTCAGTTATTGAGGAACTTAAAATCATTAACTGGATTCAAATTATGAAGGGCTTGCAAAATGGTGGTATTCTAGACTATTCAAACTCTTTTCTCAAAAGTGGCCTAAGGTGACCTCTGAAATGGTTTGCTATTCACTTTTATCTATAAAACTTCTATAAATATCCCCCATCATTTTTTGTTATACTAAGGATTAATTCCTTTAAGACAGAAAAAAACACTTGATTCTTTCTTTTTACTTACCAGTTTTCAAGCTAATGGATTGAAGACCCATGTTGAAGTAACAGGACCGAGACTTACTCTCCTTTCTTAAACAACTAAAAACTCTCTAAAATATAGGAAACAATGGTTTTCAGATATTGGATATCAGAAAGCACAGGGCAATGATCCCGAGGGAAGGGAAACAAATGAGGTGAGCTCCAATTTACTGTCTGATGAGAGTTTCTAGGCTTCAAGGAACCCAACCAGATCCCAATGGCCTCTGTGAGATCACAAAACAGAATTCAGAATTTGCAAGGTAGAGTACTAAAATGAGAGCTATACAGAGAGAGAATAGACAAAACCAGAAATTTTGACACCTGTATCTCAACAATTGACAGAAAATGTAGAGGAAAAATCAGTAAGAATACAGGAAACTTGAACAACACTATTAACCAGCTTGACCCAAATAACATTTAAAGAAAAATCTACCAACAATAGCAGAATATATGCACTTTTCAAATGTACAAGAAATGTGATCCAAGATACACCAGATTCTGGGCTGTATAATAAGGCTCAAAAAACTTAAAAGACTCAAACTATAAAATGTTATTATGATTCTCTGATTACAATGAATTAATTTGGGAATGGTAACCAATAGATATATAGAAAAATCACCAAATGTTTGGAAGCTAAACAACACACTTCTAAATAACCCGTGGGTCACAGAATAAATCACAAGGGAAAACATGACATATTAAAATGTATGAGATACAATGAATGTAGTATTTAAAAGAACATTTATAACAGTAAGATGTTTATGTAAGAAGAGGGGAAATGTTTAAAAATCAAGGACTTAGGTTTCTATCTTTAAAAACTAGAAAATAAAGAGCAAATTAAATCCAAACTAAGAAGAAGGTAAATAATAAAGTGTGCAGAATTCAGTGAAATAGAAAAAAGAAAGCAATAGAGAAAATCAATAAAACCAATGTTGTTTCTTTGAGAAAATCAACGGAATCAATAAAACTCTCACCAGATGACTGAAAAAAATAGAGGATTTCGTATCTTTAAAGATTATTATTATTATGAAAAATGTAACACATAAAATCTATGTAGAGATAATAGTATAATAAAGCCTATAATATCAATCACCCACTGAATACATGTCCCATCTTTTTTCGCCTACACCTTCCCTTAACTCCCCCACACTGGATTATTCTGAAGCACATCCAGACACCATATTATTTTATCAGTATATATTTTAGTTTATGAATATCATTATCTCTTAAGTAAGTAAATCTGTATGTTCTGCATCATGATACTAAGAAGGAATAAAACTTAATCTGTAAATATCAAAATGCCCCCAATGGTCTTCCTCCCTCTCCCAGACTGAAAAACTGGCCAGATCAACTGCTTGCACCTCATGAAACAAGACAATGTCTCTAATTGCCAGAGGCAGAGATTCTGTCCCTTGCTCTGAAGAACTGACTTCAGGAAGGCCCAGGGTCTAGTCTTGATGAAGGATGGTAACTTGACCTTAGGTGCCTGCTGACTGACAGTAAGCAGTCAGGCATGTCCTAGGCTTTGCACCTGGTAATGGAACCCAGTGAGCAGGCAGGCACACAGCTAGACTCTCCCCAACTCAGCCGCCCAAGATGCAAAGGTGACCTGATGGGATCCTTGTCCTGCTTTTTTTGTCAGCTAATGAACAATCATGGGCTAGAAAAACAACTTTAAGTGACAATACACTATGCTGTCTTCTGTATCCTCTGCTGCTAAATAAATTTTGTATCCTCTAACTGTGTGGTATTTCTCTTTCAATACCATTACTGCTCCAATTGTGACACCATGCAAATTAGTGTCAGAAATAGGAATGCTATGAATATAGAAGTCTCTAAAAGATACATGAGACAATTCAGGGACCTGAAGGGAAAAAGAGCTTGGCGGTCTATAACTAGCTTAAGTTCACAGAAAACTTTTTTGTAGACGATGAGAAATAAATTATTTCAATGGGGTATGTATACAGCCTGCTAAGGGCTATGAATGATCTACCACAGGCTGTCCAACCTTTCAGCACCTCTGGGCCCACCGGAAGAAGAGTTGTCTTGGCCACACATTAAATATACAAATACTAACGAAAACTGATGAGCAAAAAAAGGTCCATGATTAATTTTTTGTGATAATCGCCAGCACAGATAAGCAAAAAAGTCCTTACATAATAACCCTAATTTTGTAGTGGCCCTTTTGATAATCTTTTAAAATTGTCAAGCTGGTCCCAAGTTTGTGATCACTAATACAGAAAATGTATATATCTAAGTAATAAAACTTAGTAATAAACTAATGTTTTAAGTAAATTTATGATTTTGTATTAAGCTGCATTCATAGCCATTCTGGGCCCCATGCAGCCTGCTAGCAGCAGTCTACTAGACCCCTGCTCTAGTGCATGCAACTAAAACAAATTACAGTATAAAAGGATGGGGGCTAGACTTCATTGTCAAGTTGCTTCTGCTGGCAGACGTTTCAGAGGTTGGTTCTTCAGTGGGAAATGAAACAGGAAATGATGGAGCTGGTACCCTAACTGGTAAAAAACTAAGACTCAAAACTATAGATTTCAATGTCTGAGTCAGAAACCCCTGGAATGGGGATTCTGCTGAACCAGAAGATGGCAACATTCCAGGCAGAAGACAGATCTCTGCCAAAGTTTAAGGTAGAAGATATAACAATTGAACTACAAAATGTCTTAAATTTTCATTGATCTGTTTCTCTCAGTTGAGAGTGGAAAAGTGTGTGTAGGGAAAATCACAGACAGGAACAACATGTTTTTAATTGTGGGAAGTACATTTTAGTTTGTATGCGCTCCAGGCTGTGTTTTCGCAGACCTTGTAAAACAGAGCCATAACTTTGAAGCTTTGTGTTTTTGCCAACAAACATTTTTTTACTAGTTCAAAGATACATTCCCAGGGGTGGTTTGCTATTTGGAATAGTTGTTTCCCAAGTGCAATATTGAGAATACTTAAGACAGAACAATTGCTGAAAGAAAAATTGGTAAAAGTATTTAAGGAGAAACTTTTTTTAAAATGTGTTCTACCTGGCTGGTGTAGCTCAGTGGATTGAGTGCGGGCCTGCAAACCACATGATCATGGTTCGATTCCCAGTCAGGGCACGTGCCTGGGTTGCAGGCCAGTTCCCAGCAGGGGACTCACTAGAGGCAACCATACATTGATATTTCTCTCCTTCTCTCCTCCCATTCCCCTCTAAAGATAAATAAATAAAATCTTTTTTAAAAAATAAAATAAAATAAAATAAAATGTGTTCTAAAGATGGATAAAAGTCTACTTTATTAGCCAGGTTAAAGAATATGTGAACTTGGGGGCTGTATCTGAAAAGTTGTAACATATTTTTCATCATTTTCAGTATGAGCCATAGTACCCAAATACATGGAATTGAAATAGCCTTGAGACAATTTAACTGAAAAATGCATTCAGATGTAATTTTGTGAAGTGCTAGATGACTTCTGTGACTAGGAGCTAAATGAAGGGAAGGAAGAAAGCCTGGCTTCTTAAAGGTCCGAGGACTGCCAAATGCACCTGCTGGGAGACGTGGTCCTCCTTGGGACTCTCTCTCACCTACGCATCTTGGTGAGTCTGCCAAGAATGCATCTAACCGTTTCTCAGGTTGTGTTTGTAGTAAAAAACCTTGAGGGATGAGGCAATATCTACCTTGAGACACAAAGCAAGCTTGCTACCTCTAGCTAGAAAACAGGACATTCCCCAAACTTGAGTTCCTCTCCTACAACAAAATTCACTGCCTATGCAGGCATCCAGCTAAGCCCTCAGCAAAACTCACCATCCCCACCCCAATGGGACTAGGGAGCCAGGAGGGAACCACCATAACATGCTCTCTGAGGCTATGCTAAAGATGAGAAGCTCGTATGTGAGTATGACAGAGTGTTTACATAGGAACCCTCCCCCCATCCCCACTTGCGGTTCCTTCAACAGACTTAGCAGCAAAAGGAGGCTGTGTAACTCAGCTCCTGAATGACAAAGGAAAATGAAAAGCAACAGATAAAGGGTGAGTCCAAGGTGACCTGAGGTCCTCTTCCCAGGAAACCATAACCTCCACAGCAGTGACAAGGAAAATGGCCTGGAGCAAATCTGATATGCCCCTCAGCAGTGGTGCTCCCTTGTCTGAAGAAGATGCTCATTGATATGTAAAATAATAGCCTCTAGTGCCACTAGCCCCCAAGCAGAGAATTAGTATGAAGGAGTTATATTTTCTGGAAGGCATGGATGGGGCTATTAGGCAAATATCAGGCAGTTCAAAATAGATTACTGGTCCAAGCCCCCATCCAATCAATGGAAATGGAAGCCCAGTGCTTTGTTGACCTGTCTGAACTCAGGCAAACTATATTCCTCACACAGGGATACTTACAGAGCCCAGTCCACCAAGCAACCAGCAAGTAAATGATCTGTGCTCATCTCTGGGAAGACCAACCATGGGGTTACAGTAGAATGAAAACATGGGGCACTCTAATCTATGTAACAGTTTGGATATCTGTACTCAAGCTCTCAGTGGCTTGTAACTTGCTAATTTAAATTCTCCGAGACTGTTTTATATGAGTTTGAAAACTTCTTGGGATAGTCTAAAAGCCATCTGCAACTTATTTACAAAGGTACTTGGGGATTTCTAAATTGATTGTGATGCAAAACTGCAAATGAAATAGATTAGAAACAAATGTACAATGCCTTGTGTGAACCAGATGTTATAAACCATAGAGATTTTTCCACATCAACTTTTGGGGTAGTTTTAAAAAATCTATGGTAATCATGGATATTCTTTGAATTGTGTTTGGGGACATTTTTAATTGGTTTTGGAAAATTAGGCTGATAATATACTGAGTTAATGAATATTTCTATTTAGTTAAAGATCATATATGGGATTTTGCTTATATGAATTCTGAGAGTACCTGATGTTTCCCCAGAGGGAAGCTACCAACTTTTTCTTTTTAGGCCCCTAGTGTGCTAGTGAGATTGACATGGGGGTAGTCCGGATTTGCATATTCAGGAACCAATTCCAGATGTTTAAGCAGAGGGTAATAAAATAAACACACGTTTTAATGGGGAAATATATAGCATAGCACATTAAAATCTGTTACAGGGAACAACTAATGTTTTTCTGTAAGAACAGGATAAAAAGAAATCTAATTAAATCAGAAATTAATACATAAACAAGAAATTTCCTTCTACTGTCATAAAAGGAGTTCTTTTCTATCCAAGGGCCCATGTAAAACAATGAATTATATCCCTAGCACCCTGTCTTGGTATCTAATATTATTCTCACGCTTTTCAGATGATTTATTTTAATTCCTAATTCTCCCTAGGGGCGCCTTACCCTTTGGACCGAAGTGTGCCCCCAGGTTCGCTCTTCTTGGTTACCAGACTATGGGGAAAGCCCTTTTGATGTTAAATTTGTGACCAAATCTACCTTCCTTGAGGATTACATGAATTTACATATATTTTAAGAAAGCTGTTCCAGAGTTTCATGGACTCAGATGTCGTCGGAGTTTGTTTTCTTCCAGTACATGTTTTAAGCACAACCTGAATTTCATTGTGTTAGAACTGTATTACTTTTATCGGGAAGAGGAAGGGGTAACAAAGACAGGTCAAAGAGGAAATGTCTGTGCTCCAAGCAAAAGCAGCCTTTCCACCTCCTGCCAGTCCACCACGACCTCCCTAGCACCAGGAAGCAAATACCACGCTCCAGACCCAGACCACGTCTTCACTTAGGGGACTTCCCATTAGGAAAATGCTTGAATCCTTCCACATACAGGTACGCTTTGTGAGGAAACAGGGAACAAGGATTACCTTCTTTGAAAAATAAAGAGAATAATAATAATAAATTAATTTCTAAGTACCATACATCTGGAATATCAAGAAATAAGTAGCTGAGAATCAGAAGAGTCTGTGAACATCAAAAGAATAAAAAGTCCAGAAAACACAAACGTAAAAGAAACTGCGGGTTGGGGGAAGTCTAAGTTAAAGCAGAAAAAAGTGCTATAAGGGTTTTTTAAAATTATAAAGTACTTTAAAGACAAAGTACTTAAGGGCAGATGAAGAACCTCCTATAAATAATCATCAGAATCTGAATAATAAACTGAAATAGTCCCCTTGGTACACTGTAAAGTATGCAATTTTAATTACATGATTTTTCTGGCTAATTTCTGCTTCAAAAACAGTAAAGTACTTCTGCTTCCAAGGTGGCAGAGACAAGAACTTTTCTGAACCTCTCATATACTCACTGTCATCAAAATTTAAATGAGCAGAAACATGCCTTAGAGTTAAATCACAATTAGCCCTTAGACCAGCAATTTTCAACTGGTGTGCTGCTAGAATTTTTAAAGCATGAGATACCTGACTCGTGTTTTAAGGCACTGACCTCTTCTCCCTTAGGTTGTCAAATTAAAAAATTAGAAGCACCAATATAACAATAGCCATCTGGTGTGAATGAATCAAAATTATACCTATTCTTTTGTCAGATGAGCAAAAAAAAAATTTCTGGTGTGCTGTAGAATTTTAGTAATTAGTTTACATGTGCCATGAGATGAAAAAGGTTGAAAATCGCTGCCTTTGACTTATTTGCTGGGAACCTACGATGTGCCAAACATGGGTGGAAACATGGGCGGCGTACACGAAACAGCAGTGCGCATCTGTAAAGCACTTTTCCGTTTTCAGGTTCTAAAATACATATTTTACAACTACACTTGTTTTTCAGCATTCACTGCTCATGCCAAAGACATGTATTATTTATAAATTGGTCCACTCAGGAAAGTTTTAGCCCTTAAAAGACAAAATGTATCCAGTTGTACTTGTGTATATAAATTTTACATAGTTATGCATGGAAGTCAATCAACAATGATAAATACAAACAGATTATCTGACAAAATAAAACAACTATTTTCAGGGAACAGAAATGGAACATTTGTCAGAATATGTCTACAAATAATTAATCACTTTAGCACAATAAAGATATTTTCTTATTACTAGAATGTCTTATAAGAGCATAGTCATTACTTTCTAACCATCTGTCATCACTCCTCCCCAAAAAGCTAATTAGGGTTTCATCCAATCACACATTATAAATCATGCAAATGCGGATGGCAAAAAATGCAGTTTTAAGAAGTTAATATTATTTTGTATTTTAAAAATCACAGGCTTCAAAACTAGCCTTTCATGATCTAATAATTACCCTGCTATTTTTCCCCATCCTTTCCTGATTATTATTAGATAGTAAATTCAGGAAATTTAAAAAAAAACAAACAAACTTACAGGTAGTAGAGTTTTCCTGCAGCAGGAAGTTCCCTTTTCCGGTAATCTACCCCAGAGTCTAACTGGACCGTGTCACAGTACTCCTGCACATCAAACACATAAAATATATTTTAAACAAGTTATGACTTAGAATTACAATCTTCCTACCCTCCTATCTTTTTCATTTTTGACATTTTTCTCAACAAAATAATGAGTTTAGGACAAAGCAATAGAACTCAAATAAGAATTATAAAACTTGAATATTAAATATATAGCAAGCCAAAAAAATCAGTTTAGAAAATTAAGATTTGCAGCATGCCTTCCTGAAAGTTGCTAATAAAACAATGCTGTCAGCAAATTCCCCATATAACTGCTTTATATTTTTTATGTTCAAGTCATACTGTTTATTTTTTACAGTTTTTTAAAATTTATTGTATTTTTTCCATTGCCATTTGTCCCCCTTACACTCCCCTCCCCACTGCAATCACCACACTGTTATCCATGTCCACGATTCCTTTTACCATTTTGCTCACTCCCTCCACCCATAACACCACTACCAGAGCTCTCGGCCTGCTCTCTGTGAGTCTCTCTATGTCGCTTGTTAGTTCAGTTTGCTTATTAGATTCCATATCTGATTGAAATCATATGGTACTTGTCTTCCTCTGACTGGCTTATTTCACTTAGCATAATGTTCTCCAGATCCATCCACACTGTAATTTTTTTTAAAAATCCCAATTTCTATTACCTGGAAGTAAGAAGCTGGAAGCTATCAAAAAGAATAACTCATGGGTCTTAATCATCACAATAGCGAGATACAGGTTAAGCTAGTTGGGCCAGAACATTAGTGTCCACATTTTAAACCAGATGATCATACTCAAGGGTTGCAATATGTACAAAATCTGTCCAGAAGGTATCCAGCCATGTAATACGAAAAACAGAGACATTTATTGAAGAAGATATAAGAAACACTGTACAGCCCTGGCTGGTGTAGCTCAGTGGATTGAGCACAGGCCTGCGAACCAGAGGATCACGGTTCGATTCCCAGTCAGGGTACATGCCTGGGTTGCAGGCTGGTTCCCTGCAGGCCAACTCCCAGCAGGGGATGCACAAAAGGCAGCCATACATTGTTGTTCCTCTCCTTCTCTCCTTCCCCTCTAAAGATACATAAATAAATAAATAAAATCTTAAAAAAAAAAGAAACACTGTACATCAGACAATGATGTCTCAGTCCCCTTCAAAGTAGGCATCTTGGGACCTCATACAGTTCTCCCCAATTGCCATCAGCTACCCTGTCATATTCTCCTGAATCTCACTGATGGTCTGAAACCTCTCACCTTTCAAAGGTGATTTTAGTTTTGGGAAAACCCAGAAGTCACAAGGCACCAAATGTGGGCTGAAGGGGGCTGAGTCACCCAGGTGATTTGATGTTTCACAAATAAACTCTGCACGAGAGGTAATGTATGAGTGGATGCATTGTCATGATGAAGCTGCCAATCACCAGTTGCCCATAGCTGCAGCTTTCTGAATCATCCCAACAGTTTCCACAGAGGAATGTTCAAGCTTAATACAAAATGTGATGCAGATTCATTGTTGCTCTCCTCATTCAGTCATTTTGAATGTGACTGCCACACAATATACATGCTCACTCATCGGTATCTACCACCCCCCTGACTAGTACAGTGAAGGTGTCAATGTTCACGCATATGCATTCCAGTCCACGCTCCTTGGCTGCCAGGTTACACTAATGTGGTACAAACTATTCTCATTATATTAACAATGACTGGACTTTTTGCAGACACACCTTTTGCACTTCCCTTCACTTCTAAATGACTGCTACTGTCCTTGTCCTTCAGTTCCCTCTCCAGCCATCAAAGTCTTCAGAGTTCTTTCTGCAGTGAACACCTCCCTTCAACCTGAGTCATCCTGTGCCACTGATGTTCTCTCCTCCCAATTACTCCTTCCCTTCCATGCCCCCCTCCTTAGGGTGCTTATGTGCATGGGCATACAACACACACCCTCTAAAACTCTTACTACAACTTTTGGTCAGCTGACTTTATTTCAGGGGTACAAATATCAGATAGACAGAGATAGATAAATCCAGTCCAGTAAGACGATGGTGAGCAAGGGTTTTGGGGACAATTCAAGAAACATTTACAGGCTAATCTTTTTGTCTTCATTCGAAATGAAAATTGCTTTATGAAAATTCATGAGGAAAAATTGTATTTTAATAACTTCACTACTTTTATTAATGAAAAACTGCATTTTGGAGCCAAGGTAATTGTAGTGAATTGCAAATGATGACTGCAATAATCTCTCCATCCCAGTATGTGCCATTGACATTCCAACCATTGAGAAATGATGTCTGTGCCCCACACCCTTGAATCCTGTGCTAGGGTAAAATAGTGTTATGCAATAATATCCAAGGTGACATTCAAGGCTGGATGGATGTCACCTACCTGTTGGCTGGAATGCTTGCTCTGGAATCCTGAACCATCAGGTAAATATCAAACTGCCTGGAGGTAACCATGCCACAAGAGAGCTTAAAGCAGCCCATGCAGAAAGTTACCCTGGAGAGGCCCTGAGGTGACATGAACAGAGAGGTGTCTGACCAGTCCCCAGCTGTTCTAGTCGTAGCCACCATGGTACTGATGGAGCCCAAACTGCCAGCTGTTTCTCAAATCCCTGACCCACCAACACTGGGGAAGATAACGAAGTAATATTTCTTACACCTCTAAATTTTGTGGTCATTTGTTACATAGCAATAGATCATTAGAACTATCTTGGCACATTTGAGATACAGCAACATCACTTCTCCCTGAAATTGCCTCCTGGGTTGTATGGCACTGCTAGGGCTGAGTGGATGTTTGTCACCAGCACCAGAGGGAACAGACTGGACACAGCAACAATGACCACTTTCCCTCCTCCCACACTGCAGCTGCTAGTGGCTCAGGGAAGTAAAATAAAGTGACCACCCATCCCCCTGGGATGGAGGGGTTTCCCCCAAGACTGAGGGGTTTTCTGGATGTAGGACTTTTAGTGCTAACACCAGGACAGCTCTGGACAAACTGGGACAGTTAACCACCCTAGAAGTAAAGACCCAGAAATCTTGGCTGGAAGGCTGGAGCAGATACAACATTTTGACTTATATAGTTGACCCTTGAACAACAAGGGTGTTAGGGATGCCAATCCCCTGCACAGGTGAAAATCCACATACAACTTTTGACTCCCCAGAATCTTAACTACTAATAACCTACCATTGACTGGAAGACTTACACATAATATAAACAGTCAGTGAACACATATTTTGTGTTATTTTTACATGCTGTATTTTTACAATGAAGTAGACTAAAAAATATTAAGAAAATACATTTATAATACTTATTGAATAAAATCTACTTAAAAGAGAACCCAGTTCAAACCCGTCTTGTTCAAGGATCAATTATATATTAGAAACTGTGAATTTGATTCATATAAAATAATCTCCAAGAAGAAGCTGGTCTTCTGGGAAAGCCTCCGAAGCTGAGCTTTTGAACTTCATGTGTGAAGAACCACCACTGAACCTAACAGTCATGCCACCCTATAATGCCTGACCTGAGCAGCCAGTCGGCCTCACCGTACACACAACCCTAGCTCACCGTTCTAAGTTGCTCAAACCCACTCCCCAGGCCTCACTCTTAGGACTTGGACCCTGTAGTTCATCTCATCAAAAACAAAAACACTTTTGCCCATATAGATGCATTCCACTCTCCCCTTGCCTCAGAGGATCTGTAGAAAATATAAAGGTATAGCCATATATCTCTCTCCTTGATCTTGAGTAAAGTACTAAAGTACTGGGGAAAACCATACTTTCTCCCCCTTGCCCACACTATAATTGTGGGTGGCCAGCCATCCAGTACAAAGAAAGGGAAGGCACTTGCTTAAGTAGCACTTTATTCTCTCTCTCTCTCTCTCTGTCTCTCTCTGTCTCTCTCTCAGGGAGATCTGGGAAGTCTGTCCTGGTAGAGGCCAATTATTCATAAGCCACCTATGCCACAAAGAATATAATAAATATAACTTAAAAAGTATAGCAATTTGATCATACATTTCCCCAGGTTCTCTATTTCTTTTAAACCATAATTTATCTTATATGACTCAATATTCCTAATTTAGTTAAAAATGTTTCTCTTGGTTTGTTTTTTTTTTTTGGTTTTTTTTTTTTTTTTGCAATTAAAACAATAAGGTTAATGGAAGTTACACAAGCTTCAATTTCACTTTCTGGGTAACTTACTTTCCTCTCACATGAGTGATTAAGCCCTGCCAAATGATTGCATTTGTACATTCACTAATCACCACCAAGGAATACCTAATCAGCAGCAAAGGAACTGTAACCAAAGCCCTTAAATGTTAGCTCTTAATTGTCTGAAAAATACTAACACTCAGTTTATATTTTTAAAGAAAAATAAACCTCTAATTTTCAGATTTTATTCCTTTAAGCTAGATTCTTCAAAACACTTTGCAGAAGGGTGGAGGAGGATGAAGGCTAGGCCATTTCCAAGTTGAGAATGAATCTAGTTAAAGAGGTATGGTCTCTACGTAATTTCCTAATTTGAGGGATATTACAGGACCTGTGACCTCTTATCATCATCCAATTCAAATGTGTAAAACTAATCAACCACCAAAGAAAATGTATTTTAAAATAGTTTATGTATGTATACAAAAGACAAATACAATTACACAGCCCAAAAATGAAATTAGGAAGTTTGGGGAAGACGTGGGGGGAAGTTAACACACCCCTGGGAGCACACTTAAGAGTCAAAGGCCTTTGACTGTGGAAAGAAAAATGTACTACTAAAAGAACCATATTCCAACAGTTTACATTTTCCCTAAGACCTATTGTGTATATTTTTAGTGATTCTGAATAATATCATGAGGGTGACAACAATGATGTTGATGATGAAGATAGAAATAGAAAGAAATGAAGATGAAATAGAAAGAAACAGAGAAGAAAAGATAAATTGGGATGTTATATTCATAGTTCTAGGCTTAATTCTTTTTGATATCTTAAAAGTTTTATATGTGAAATAACTTTAGATTTAAATACAGGAGATATATGCTGCATACTGTATCATTTTGCTTGCTAAGAATACAATTTTATGTGTAAATGGCAAGTAAGAGTACAAGAAATACACTGAACAAAAAAATGTGGAAGGCTGGGTGGAGGTGCTTTCCTCTGGAGGCAGATACAGTTTCAGGTAAACATATTCACGCAGCTATACATTCTAAGGTACCTGTTTCAGCCTCATTTAAAACCACCATATGCTACTACTTTTAAGCTTAAGCAATGATATATAAAAATTCAATGCATAAACTTCTGTATATTTTAAACTTTTTATAATTTAAGTATAAAAATACAAAAAAGTACACAAATTATCAATGTCCAGCTCAATCGAGGAAAAAAGAACATTACTATCTTTGAATCTTAGTAGCTTTTCCTACCTCCCCAAAGGTAATTAGTATCCTGATTCTAGCACCATAGAACTTTGCCTGTTCTGGGAGCTTTATCTGAGTGGAATCATACAGTAGATACCCTTTTGTGATTGGGTCCCTTCATGTTCGCGGGATTCATTCATCCACGCATTGTATATAGTTGTAGTTTACCGACTGCTATATCATATCCACCATGTGAATATACAACAATTTATTGATTCATTCTACTACTGATGGACATTTGGGCTGTTTCTAGTTACTAGCCCTTTCAAATAATGCAGCCACAAAACATGATTTTACATGCCTATGTTCTTGTTGGATATAAATATACACAGCAGAGTAACTACTTGACTGTAGGCTAAGAGCATTTGCTCAGCTTTAGTAAATATTGCATTTTCCAAGGTTTGACTGTATAATCTACACTCAAACCAGTACTGTATGAGCATTCCTAAGTATATGTTTGGTAATACTGGCCTTTTCAGTCACAGGAACTCATGTGTTAACATAATATTTTTATAAATTGATTTTCAGGATGATACTAAAGATGTTCCATATATTTCATAAATATATTACGTTATTTTATATGACAAAATGTTACATTTATGGCTTAATAAGTCCCCTGAAAATGTATTTATTTTGGATCAACCTAACGAACATTGAACTCTATATGTCAGACACTTACGTGGTCACTGGAGATAAAATAATGAGTAAGATATAGCTTTAGCTCTGACAGTCTGATAGAATTCAGACGTTTGCCTCAAACTGCCATCTTCTTCTGCTCCCAATCACACATAATTTTTCAAAGTTGATTAAGTCCTCTGCCAGCTGCCTAAGCATGTGATTTTAGCCTGTTACTTAACCACTCTAGATGTTAGCTTCCTCCTCCATGAAACAAAGGAATTGAATCATGATCCCTTTCAGCCTCAAATTCAGAACACTACTGCTGAAGCTCTCTCCCGCAAGGGCTACGGCCGTCTGACTTCTGAGATTTAGAGCGGACCCCAGCCTCGGAGTCTACCGCAGGCCGTCCCGGCCCCTTCACTTTCTTGTCCATAACCTATTCCAAAGTAAATAAAAAAAAAAAAAACTTTCCCCACTCCACTGCCTTACTCCTACTTCCCAGCTACCCCAGCCGTCTCTCTCACTTACCTACACCCTATCACCTTAGTAGGTAAGGTCTGAACCCAGCAGTTTCAGAATTTTGTCAAGCAGTTTCAGAAGTTCTCTTCTTTTCCAAAAAGCAGGAAAGGAAGAAATTTAATAATTGCAAAGTGCCTATTGTATGACTCAATTATGCTAGACAACTGACTTGAATTTATCTCATATAATCCTCAAAATAATCATATACAGAGAACAGTAATCATTTTTTAATTCCCATTGTGCAGCTAAGAAAATTTAGGAAGATTTGTTTTGTGTTTATTGAAATCACTGCCATGGGCTGAACTGTGTCCCCTGAAAATTCGTATGTTGAAAGCCCTAACCACCCAGTACCTCAGAATGGGACTATGTTTGGAGATAGAGCCTTTCAAGAGGTAATTAAGTTATATATATACACACACACCGTACTTTTTGGACTATAAGACGCACTCCCCCCAATTCAGGAGGGAAAGGGGGCTGCGTCTCATAGTCTGAATGTAGCTCACCTGGTTCGCTGTGGGTGGGGAGGCGGCAGCCATGGAGCAGGGTCACAGGAGGCAGGAGCAGGGTCACCACTGCATTTTCCTCCCAAATTTGGGGGGGGCGTTAATTCTTATAGTCCAAAAAATACAGTATATATGTATATATAATTGTACATAACACATACATTATATATATATATATATATATATATATGTATATATGTGTATGTGTGTGTGTGTGTGTGTGTGTATATATATATATTCCACTCACTTAATTCTCTCAACCATACTATCAGGTAGGTGTTACTATTCCCGTTTTATAGATAGATAAGGAAACTAAAACACAGAGAAGTAACGTATCAATTATCAGAGAGCTCAAAAGTGGTTCACTTTTGAGGGATTTAAACCCAAGCATTTTGGCTCCAGGGTTGAGGTTCTTAACCACTTTGCCATATTGCCACCAGACCCCAAGGTACATTCAAGCAATCAGGACTTTTACTTAGATATAGAAGGCAATGCAAAATTCATGTGGGCTCATTAGGAAGTTCTTGCAGTCCTGTAAGCCTGCTTAAGAAGGCCCCAGCTGTGCTGTGCCCTGCGCATATGCTAACCAAACAAGGCCTAGTCTTGACAGTTACCTTGAGAAGCAGCTATGTTGCAATGAACTGATTTGTTTACTTACTTACAACCTAACCCATAGAAAAATGAAAAGGAGCAGTTTTTTAGACTTTATCCAGCTGTATTACACTGCACATAACAAATGGGAGGTTTTCCTTTAACGACTGAGGCAGAAGAAACAGATTTGGGCTTCAAGCCTGTAAGTTCCATGAGACAAGGATCACGTCTGTGTTGTTTATCACTGTGTCCCAGGACCTAGCACAGTACCCAGTACATAGTACATAGTAAATGCTCAGTAAATACTGGTCAACTGGATTTATAATTAACAAACTCATTTGTGTGCAAAGCTTAGGTGTAAAGCAGTATGTTAGAAACTATAGTAATAAGGCAACCAGTACAGTCCCTTTCCTAAGGAGCTTTTACAACAAAATGGGAACTGGTTTGACAGGGTTCTTGCTAAAACTGAACTCAGAATGGACACACGTGGACATGGCAGGCCAAAGCTGAGGCCAGCAGAGAAGAGGACTCAGAGGAAGCTAACTAAAGAATAGTCCAGGAGAGTCTCTGTTAGAAACCAGCTGAGACAGAAAAACTCATCCAGGAGTTCTATCCTCTTCCAAGTCAGAGTTTCATCCCAAGGCAGGGTATCCTCATGACAAAAAGATGAAACTTAGTACATTTCCACACCTATAAAATGAAGGTCCTGAACTACACCGACCTGGCTGATTATACCCACCACAACCAATCCATCATGTCTCATACAGTTTTTTGGTGAAACATCAAATCACCTGGGTGACTCAGCCTCTCTACAGACCAAATTTGGTGCACTGCAACTTCTGGCTTTTCTCAAAACTGAAGTCACCTTTGAAAAGGAAGATATTTGAGACCCTCAGTGAGATTCAGGGAAATAGGACAAAGCAGGTGATGGCAACTGGAAGAACTGTGTGAGGTCCCAAGGTGCCTACTTTGAAGGGGACTGAGGCGTCACTGTCCTATGTACAATGTTTCTCATATCTTGTATCTTCTTCAATAAATGTGTCTATTTTTCTTACTACATGGCTGGATACATCCTGGACACACCTCATATTTGTCTAGAGTTATTCTGCTCATAGAGACAGAAGACATGAACTCAGGTCTGCAGGCCACGTGCCTGTCCCCATGACGCATCCCTTCTATGTTTAGGACAAGATATGGAACAAAAGTTCAAAAATTCCACTACCTGTAAATATTTTAATAATTAGGATTTTGTAATGATTTGTTGCTAACTTAATATGTACAAGCAACATCCAATAAAATTCCCAGAGACCATACTCAAAAAGTGTACATGATTTCTTGTCATTTATTTATTAATACTCTACTGTGATCTATAAATGTTGATGTGGCTTCTTAAAAAAATATCATCTTGCTATTTGCAAATTCAATTTCACCATTTAATTTTCAATGTTATTTAATACACAATTAAAAAATAATTTGGCAAAACCTAACGAAGCTTTAATTGCACAGAACATTTGACCTAGAATCAGCACTTCTATAAAACTATCCTACAGAAACACTGACTCATGTGACTAAAAATACATTTGTAAATAGGTTTTGAAAAGCATTATTTGAAAAGTGAAAAACTAGGATAAACCTAAGTATACAAAAAATAGTTTTAAAATGGTAGTGCAGCTATAATGTGAAATATGAAGCAGCTATTTAAAAAAACAAATTATATCTAATATCAAAAGACCTCCAGGATAGCTTCAAAGGATAAAAGCACAACTCAGATTAAGAGGAAACGATTATCTTATTAATTTACAACAGAACAAAACTACATATTTAGGCTGGTTAGAGATGTGTATGCATATAAATGTACAGAAGAATATTTGAAAAGATACACAGTAATTTTTCCAGCTTTCTATGCGTTTACCTTTTTTAGATTTCACATATAAATGATATCATATGGCATTTTATTTCTCTGACTTATTTCACTTAGCATAACCCCGAAGGTCCACCTATTTTGCCACAGATAACAGGATTTCCTTCTGTCTCATGGCTGGAAAACATTCCATCGTGTGTGTGTGTGTGTGTGTGTGTGTGTGTGTGTGTGTATCTCACATTCTCTTTCTCCATTCATTTATTAATGGACACTGAGGTTGTTACCATGTCTCAGACTTTGTCAATAATCATGCAGGTATCTCTTATCTCCTTCAGCCACATAGTCCGAAGTAGGATTGCTGGATCATATGCTAGTTCTATTTTTAACTTTTTGAGGAACTTCTTTATTGTTTTCCATAGTGGCTACACCAATTTACAGTCGTACCAACAGTGTGGAAGGTTTTCCTCTTCTCCACATCTTCCCCCAGTACTTGTCTCTTATCTTTTTGATGACTACCATTCTAACAGAGGCACAGTTATATCTCATTGCGGTTTTGATTTGCATTTCCCTGATGATCAGTGATGATGAACACCTTTTCATGGACCTATCTGCCATGTGCATGTCTTTATAAATTGTCTGTTCAGTTCGTCTGGTCATTTTTTGGTTTCCTATCATTGTATTGCTGTATATTTCTCCCTTCATATCTGTTATTTACTTAATATATTTAGTTGCTCTGATATTGAGTATTTATATATTCTTGATTGTTATATCTTTTTAATGAATTGACCTCTTTATCATTATTATATAATAATCTTCTTGCCTTCTGTTGCAGTTTTTGACTTAAAGTCTATTTGTCTTATATAAGTATAGCTACCTCTGCTTCCTTTTGGTTTCTAATTGCATGAAATACCTTTGTTCTTTTCCCTTACTTGGAGAATATGTGTCCATAAAACTAAAGTGAGTCTCTTATAGGCAGTATATAGTTAGGTTGTTGTGTTCTTTTTAACCCATCAAGTTGCTCTATGCCTTTTGATTGGAGAATCTAATCCATTTACATTTACAGTAATTATTGCTAGGTAAGGGCTTATTAATGCCATCTTATTACTTGTTCTTTGGCTGTTTTATAGTTCACTTGTTCCTTACTTCCTCCCTTGCTGCCTTCCTTTTGTGAACAGATAATTTTCCATGGTGATGTGCTGTGATTTTATCTTTTATGAGTCTGTTATAGGTTTTTTCTTTTTATTGATTATGCTATTAGAGTTGTCCCAATTTTCCCCCTTTCCCCCAGCTCCCCCACTCCCTCTGGCAATCCCCCCTCCTTTGTTTATGTCCATGAATCATGCATGCGAGTTTTTTGACAACTTCATTTACTATACTTTTTCTTTCTTTTTTAAGATTTACTTTTAGAGAGAGGATGTGTGAGAAAAAGAGTCTCATGCACCCACTACTGGGGACCTGGTCCATAACCTAGGCATGTGCCCTGACTAGGAATCAAACCAGCAACCATTTGGTTCACAGGCTGGCACTTAATTCACTGAGCCACATGAGCCAGGGCTCCTATACTTGCTCTCAACACCCCTCTGCCTATTCTGTACCTACCAGTACAAGTGTACCAATACAAGTACATATTCTTAATCCCTTTACCTTTTCCCCCATTCCTCCAGACCCCCACCTCACTGACCACCATCCCAATGTTCTCCATATCTTTGATTCTGTCTCTGTTCTTGTCTGCTTAGTTTGTCTTATAGGTTCAATTGTTGATAGTTATATGTTTATTGCCATTTTAATGTTCATAGTTTTGATCTTCTTCTTCTTCTTAAATAAGTCCTCTTAACATTTCATATAATAATGGCTTGGTGATGATAAACTCCTTTAGCTTTACCTTGTCTGGGAAGCACTTTATCTGCCCTTCAATTCTTCAATAGCTTTGCTGGGTAGAACAACCTTGGCTGTAGGTCCCTGTATCCCATGCCTTTGAATACTTCTTGTTAATCTCTTCTAGCCTGCAAAGTTTCTTTTGAGAAATCAGCTGACAGTCTTATGGGAACTCCCCTGTAGATAACTAACTTCTTTTCTCTTGCTGCTTTTAAGATTCCCTTTATTTTTAACCTTTGGCATTTTAATTGTGATGTATCTTGGTGTGGTCCTATTTATATACATCCTGATTAGGACTCTGTGCTTCCTGGACTTGTATGTCTATTTCCTTTACCAAATCAGGGAATTTCTATTATCTCTTCAAATAGGTTTCCAATTTCTTCCACTTTCTCTTCTCCTTCTGGCACCCCTGTGATGCAAATGTTGAATGCCTGAAGTTGTTCTACAGGATCCTTACACTATCCTCATTTTTTGGATTCTTTTTTCTTCTTGCTGTACTGATTGCATGTCTTTTTCTTTCTTATGTTCCAAATCATTGATTTGATTCTCAGCTTTATCCACTCCACTGTTGTTTCCCTGTAAATTGTTCTTTCTTTCAACTAGTGCACCCTTTGTTTCTGACTGCATTTTTTATGCTGTTGAGGTCCTCACTAAATTCTTTGAGCATCCTTCTAACCAGTGTTTTGAACTCCACAACTAAAAGATTGCTTCTCTCTATTTTGTTTAGTTGTTTTTCTGGAGTTTTGATCTGGTCTTTCATTTGAGCCATATTTCTTTTTCTCATCATTTTGGCAGCCTCCCTATGTTTGTTTCTATGTATTAAATAGAGCTTCTTTGACTCTGTGTCTTGGTAGCATGGCCTAATATAGTAGGGTTCAGTGGCACAGCCTCCTCTATCTCCCAAGCTGTATACTCGAGGTGCTCCCTCCGTGAGGGCTGACTACTCCCTCCTCTTATAGATGAGTCTTGATTGCTCTAAGCAGATCTATGGGAAGTATTTACCCAATCCAGACAGCTGGTAGAACTGGCCATACCCCTGGCCAGCAACAACCTCCCTCTGTGGCTTGTAGAGGTGGTTGGGTGGTGCTCTGACATGGTCCGTAACTGTTTGCTGTCGCACAGGCTTTAGGGTTTCCTGGGTGGTGCAGGCCAAAGTCAGCCTCCACCTGTGTTCTGTCTTGGGGCCCCTTGGCATAAACTATAAAGCAATCTGCAGATGGCTGCTGCTAGTGCCGGGCCTGGGGCCACTGAGCAAGAGGTACAGGGGCTGGGTCCAGCTGCTGCTAGTTTAAATGGGTTTAGGAAGGTCCAAAGCCTGAGCCTAGCCCAGCTCTTCATACGGAAAAGCCACTGTTACCAGGGTGAAAGAGTTGCTTGGGTGGGCCACAGATTGGATAGGGCAGGCACTTAGGTAATCATCGAGGCAGGGCTTACCACGTGAACCAGGCTGATGGCAATTCAGATATGGTGCTGCCACATTGTGGCTCTGTGGGGGGGAGGGCTCTGAAAAGGTACAATGACTGCTGTTGCCAGTTCTCTCTGGGAGGAAGCTGTCTCCCAGCTCTTGCCCTCTTGCCAGACACTTCAGGTCCTCCCCATACGCCACTGGTGCCCTTCAAGCTGCTACCCTGGTTCTGGAGGCCAGAGGGAGTGAGTCTGAGTATGTCCATGTGCACAGTGAGGCCCTTTAAGAGGAGAGGCCTGAGAATCCTGCCATTTCTTGCACTGACCCAACCCCCATTGGTTCTTATAGCCAGAAGTTATGGAGAGTTATCTTTCCGGCACTGGAACCCTGGGCTAGGTGGTTTGGTGTGGGAGTGGGTCTCTTGCTCCAGAGATATCCTTCCATTTTCTATCCACCACACGTGGGTTCGGGACTCACTGACTCCAAGTCTCCATGTCTCCATCCCTCCTATCCTTCTGGATGAATGTGGTTTCTTCAATTCCTTAGTTGTCTGACTTCCATACAGTCAATTTTCTGATGTTCTGAGTGATGGCTGTTCTATATTTTAGTTGTAATTTTGCTGTGGTTGTGCAAGGAGGCAAGCCATGTTACCTACACCTCCATGTTGACCAGAAGTCTGTCTGCTGAACATACTGTAGAGTTTGGTTTCTGGTTACTGTGAGGCTCACACATAAAACAGTCTACTTTACACTAGTAATAGCTTAACTTCAACCACACATGAAAGCTCTAGTTTTTTACTACCTCTCCTTTTCTGTTTTTTCCTATTTACCTATTGTTATATTGTGCATATATTAACAAATTATTGTAACTATAATAATTTTATGGAAAAACACAATAAAAATACTCTCATCCTTTAACCTTTATAGCAGACTTATGGGTTGAACACACCTCCACATAACAGTGTGAGTATTCTGACTCTGACTGTCTTTGACTTAGTTTGAAATATAATTTTTGGAACTTACAATGATGTGAAAGCAATACATATTATGAGAAAACATACTTCAAATTTTGGATTTTGATCTTTTCTCAGGCTAGCAACATGTGATACAACACTCTCTTGTGATACTGGGCAGTGGCAGTGAGCCGCAGCTTCCAGTCAGCCACACAAACATGAGGGTCAAAAACTGATACTGTCCAGTGCACTATGTTGCCAGCACTTTTTTTGGATTTTGTGGTTTGTTTCTTCAATTCCCATCATGTCTACAAAATGCCAATCTGTGTCTACTACTTTTGGTAAGAAAAAAGAGGAAGGCAATTACTCTTGGGATAAAACTCAAAATAATTGCTCAACTGCAGAATAATGTAAGTGTTCTAATCATATTTAAGGTAAGCTAAGCTAAGCTATGATGTTTGGTAAGTTAGGTGTATTGAATTTATTTCAAATTAATGATTTTTTCCAATTTGCAATGGGTTTATAAGGATGTAATGCCATCATAAATTGAGGAATATCTGCATGTAGTTTACCTTTGGCAGTTTATTGTATAGGGTTCTGTTTTCATGTTATTAATTACTGTTCTTTTATTTCAGTTTAAAGAATGTCTTTCATCATGTCTTGGAAGGCAGATCTAGTGATGATAATATCCTTCAGCTTTTGTTTGTCTGGGAAAGGCTTTATCTATACTTTATTTCTGAAGAATAATTTTGCTGGATAGAGTAATCTTGATTGATAGTTTTTTTTATTTCAGCACTTTGAACATATTCATCCCACTTTCTCGTGGCCTGTTTCTGCTGAGAAATCTGCTGAGGTATCTTATGGAGTTTCCCTCATAAGTTGCAAGTTTTTTTTCTCTTGCTGCTTTTAAGATTCTCTCCTTGTCTTTGCTTTTTGACAATTTTATAATAATGTGTCTTGAAGAGAATTCTTCAATTTTTTTTGATGACCTATAAGCTTCACGAACTTAGATACCAAATCTCCCCCTCAGATTTAGGGTTCTCTGCCACTAAATAAATGTTCTCTTTAAATAAATGTTCTTCTTCTTTTCCCTTTCTTCTCCTTCTGAAACCCCAATAATTTACAGATTGTTTCTTTTGATAATATCTCATAGATTATATAGGCTTTCTTCACTCTTTTTCATTTTTTTCTCTTTGTTGTCCTCTGAATGGGTAATTTTAAAGTTCCTGTCTTCAGTCTCACTGATTCTTCTTGATCAAGGTTGACATTGATGCTCTATTGCATTACTTTTCCATTTCATTCATTGTATTTTTCAGCTTTGGAATTTGTTTAATTCCTTTGTATAATTTCTAGTTTTTTCTTAAATTTTGCATTTTGTTTATTGTTTTCCTGATTTTGTTAAATTGTGTTTTCTTATAGTCATTGAGTTTCTAACAGCAATTCTGGATTCCTTATGGGGTAAATTGCAGATCTCTGTATCTTTGGGGGTCAGTTACAGGAAGATTACTGTGATCCTTTGGTGATGTCATGTTTCCTTGATTGTTCATGTTCCTTAAAAGTTTTGCATTGCTGTCTTCACATTTAAGTGGCAGTCACCTCCTCTAGTCTTTACAGTTTGCTTTCAGGAGAGAAATACCTTCCAAAAGCCCTGCTAAGAATTCCAGAGAATAATGAGAATCCTGAGGTTTTCTTAGACCATCTATGGATACACCCGCTCCACAATTCTTGCTCCCTCTTGTGGCAGAATTCTTAAGCTTCGATGCTTTTTCTTGTTCTTGCAACACACGGGACCAAGTGCTGACAGCTTCCCTTGTTTTTCCAAAAGTGGCACTAAAGCTCAAGTTTGTGCTTTCTGCCCCGGCCAGAACATGCTCACTAGCCATCTGCCAAAGCTCACTCTTGCCATCACCATCAGGAGTGCATAAAGGGCACCAGCTGCAGAGGATGAATGTGTGAGGCACATGTCAAGCTGAGGATGCCCTTTGGGAGAATCTGGGTAAGATGTCCCCAGTGGCTCATGAGCAGGCTTCTTAATGGTCTCCATTAAGCAGTTAGTAGGATCTTCTTCCCTTTATTGCCCTCCAAGAGTCCTATCTATTTCTCTCCCAGCCTCTTCCTGCCCTCCAATCATACAACTCACAATTCAGAACTCTGGATGAGGCAAAAGAGAAATGAGCATCTTTGGAAGCATCCCAGACAGCTGGGAAAGCCAAACGATCACTCGCATGCTCTTACTTTGCCCCACAGGAGAAATAACAGGGCAAAAAAATCTTTCTTGGTCCTTCCTTGTGGAATTACTAATGTGAGTGAAGTCCAACTGTTCCCCTTACCCTCTCCAATGAGTCCAAACTTGTTTTCTTTTCCTCCAATAGTGTGCTGAAACTCTTTGGGTCAAGTCCAATTGTTCCTCCTACCCTCTCCGATGCATCCAAATTTTTTCTCTCCAATGGTATGCTGAAACTTTTGCACTAGAAACCTCAACATTCACAAAAGCTCTCTCGTCCTTGGATGATGATGTAAGATAGTGTTTTCAGAGGCTCCCAGTCCGTGGCTGAGAGAGGCTGGAGCTGGTTCATAGGCCACTGCAGGGTTCACAACCAGGACCAAGGTCTGTATGCATATTAACTGATGCATGGGTGGGAGAGCTTCCTCCTGGACCTCTTGGTGTACGGTGCTGGATCCAACGACTCCTACAAAGACTTGTGTCTGTGGATGGATGCCAAATTGTTGTGAGTGGTGGAGGGACACAAACAAGAGATCTTATTCAGCCATGACACTGATGTCACTCCTCCACGTTAAATGTTTAACAGTGGCTACTCCTGAGGAGGGAAGTAGAAATGAGATTGGAATGGAAAGCAGGAAGAAATGGGGAAAGGAAAAAGAATGAAGGGGAAGCTTTTGATATTTATTATATATGCATTTATGTAATGGTTGGGTTTTTTTAACCTAGCAGGAATTCATTTATCTCAGGAAATTTTATAAAAGAAGACATCTCAGAGAACTCCGTGTATTATCCCCAAATAGTAGGATTTTGAAAAAGCTTATAGCTGTCTTGCTGATATCATAACTATCATACAGTTTCAGTTCTGTCATAGCAAACAGAACTTAAACTAATATTCTATCCTCCCACTTACTTTGTGCAAGAAAGCCATAGCTCTCATTCCTGAGGTTAAAAAAAGAGAAACATAGTAATACTATATCACAGACTGGAAGGAAGTTGATACATGTACCTTTTAAGAACCTCTTTTATAACCATGCTACCAAACGCATAACGGCAGCTCCTGCAAGCTTTCGCTTTCGCCCACAGGAGGAACTGTGCGATACATCTCCGCACTGACGGGAACCTCTGCCATATGTGCAGCTTTACAAACTCCATTGTTTTTCAAAATACAGCAAATTTATCCATAAGATTTTTTCTTCTTCTACACAAATAATCAGAAGTAAACAATAATTTTTTGTCTCAAAAAATTATAAACATACTGTAAATGTATAATGTATATGATTCATTGACACTATAATCACAATTTCTGGAATAAGAAAAGAAAAGCTAAATTTCAATATAATGTTTAGCTTAAAAAATAAACCATCTAGTTCCAGACACCTCACTATTAAGACTTTTAGTATCCAGAAGAGTGTTTATAAATACTGTAAACTCTGGTTCTGCTCTTTCTTCATTGTATTTGCTCAACTTTTTGTCATTTCACTATTCACTGGCACTTTAATCTGAAGATGAAAAGAAGAAGAGAAAGAAGATGAATTCAGTAAATCTTGCAATTTATTCTAATCTCTGAGCTGAAGAATAAATGTTAAGCTATTAGCTAAAACAAGGTTTGGATGTCACTGTATTTAACTTATTGTGAATGACTAATGGTAGATTAATAAGGTAGACTATGCCTTATGAAAGACAGAGTTTCTTATGATAAAAGCAATTGAGAATATAATTAATTCTACCCAAAGACTACTAACATATACGTATAATGAATATGCAGGGTTAAGTGCACACACACACACCTTGTACAGCAGAGTTTTGTGGAAAGAACGCTCAATGAAAAGCAGGAAATCTGGGTCCTAGACCTGGCTCTGCCACCAGCCGGTCAATCTGAGGCAAGATGATCTTAGGCATGAGACTCACTTTCTTCCACTGTACAAGAAGGTGAAGTTAATGTTTCTAAGGCGCCTCCAAACTCTGACACCCTGTGAGCACACACACACTTTTATTTCCAGGCAAGGCTGGTACCCACTAGCACACACCAGGATGGTGTGGCTGATTGTTCAGCATCTTTTCCGACTGGTCTGTCAATGCTGTACTAGTTGTTAAAAGAGCCTGAATGACCCTCCTTACTTCCAGGCACTCCCCAAATGATGAATGTCTAACATATGTAACTCTTTGTTTGCATTCTACCTTTTGCATACAATAGGGATATTCCTCATTGTTATACAGACCCTCTTAACTTCTGTTTATAACTTATAGAGTCCAGTCCCTTTCCCACTACCTTTTTCCCTTCAAAAAGAGTTCCTATATACTCCTTGCTCTATACTTTTCAGAAGTTATTCTGAACTTATTCACAACTTCTTTAGTTATATGTCAGATAACTTCTCTCACATTCACTGAAACCATTTTTAGCTTTCTTGTCCAGTTTTCCCAGGAAAATCTCCACTTATTTTAGTGAAAAGCAAAACAAAATAATAAACATGATTATTAAACCAAAGTGATGGCAGTAATATGTCAAAACAAAAAAACAAAAGGTATAATAAAGTTTCATCAACCTCTGTAATTTGTCAGACACAGGAGTCCATTCCAAATTCACATAAACTTTCATTTTGTTCACTCATTCTCCACAATCACCATCATTACAGAAAATAGAACACTTATTTAAAATTTATGGTTTTAATTTAATGTATTGCTGCTGTATATTATTGTTAGCATTGTAATCGCCCAACACAATCACTCCTTACTCATTCTATATTGTACAATCTTTTCTATACCATATTGTAATTATTTGTCGGTTTATCTGTTTCCTCTACTAGAACATCCTGATTTCCTTGATAGCAAGATTAACCTCAGGACACCAGTCACCACTGTAACCCCAGTGATTACTCACTTCATAAATGCATGTTGAAATCTGACTGTTGCTTTCACTGTTTATCTTACAAAGGTAAGACTCTTGAGCTACTTGAGGTGGTTAGATTCTTGTAGAGCAGCTAGTCTAGGACTTGAACACCACATTTATAACAATCTTTGGGGGAAATCTGTCATAGTTCAAAAGAAATTATTTACAAGTAAACTTCTAAAACAATCTTTTTGAAAATTCATAGTATAAGAGCCATAACAATCTTGTAGTGGAATCCCATCATTTACAGATGAAAAAGAAATATAAACTCAAGCAATTCAAGAGACTTGCCCAGTCAGTGACAGAGTCCAGATTGCCTTTGAAACCTGTTATTTTTCTGCTATCTCACAGAAACCACATAAATATCTATGATGTGACTGTGGTTTCTTCTTCTTTCAGTTGTTAAGAATTTTAAAGATGTATAATATTTTAGACATTATGTCAGAGTTTATTCAGCCAATCAATTATATCTTTATACTATATGAACTCTAACAATCATTATTCGTTATTGGGTGAGGAATACACTATAAGGACTTTCACATGTCTTTACAGACAAATTACAAAGTTCACACTTTATAAAAACGGAAACAAGTTGAATACAAACTACTGACAGTAACAGAACATTATGATTATGTACTCAGAGGTCCATCCACATTTTGTTCTTGCTAATTTTATACTTGTGTGTATATTTGAAGAGGATATTGTTCTAACAACCTATGCATACTATGTAACATTGACTTAAAATGGGAGTGTAGAATACTTCAGTCAATAGTAAAGGATATACAAAGTATTTTATTCCAAGAACCCCTAATGTACTATAATTTTGAAAGGGAGAAGCTAAATTCCCTACAGCAGAAAAAGATTTCTTAGATGTCTTGAAGCCTCAAAAACTTAGCCAAACTATTGTTCAATGTGCAAAGGGTTTGTATCTTCATGCTCAGATGTTGTTGAAACAGCAGACTTAAAAGAAATAATGTCAATGAATCCTACCAAGCACTATACATGACCTCTGGGGTAATTAGCAATCATTCAAAAGCAACAAGACTAAAATGTTCTATTCTTTATTACTGTCAGCTCTTATCTTGATCAGCATTTTAATAAAGATGGTTCGTTTCTAAGACATTTTCATGAATCAGTCATAATTACATTCTGACATGCAGTGAATAGTAAAGCAAAACTAAATATCACTTCATCAACCTTTCTAACCTTTATGCAAGTATTAACTGTAAATAATTTTTACACAATCCTACAACAGGAAATCTGCATATTTCTTAGCTTTGTACATACTTTGCCCCACATGAATTTCCTGTGACCTATACCTGAAAAACACAATCAGCCATAATTATCCAGTTTTGTGAGATGTTCAGGTGTTGCCTTTCAGAGTTCAAATCAACTTCAAGTATAAAAGGCTACTTTATTCTACAAATGGCACAATATGCAAAATGGGTTAAGTAGCCAAAAGCATCTCAGAGCGTTGTGGCTTGAAAGAAGTCTACCCGGAATCAAAACGTCAGAATAAAAATACACTAAAGCAAAGCAACCGTTACAAAAATAGATTCATAGATTATACATTAAGGAATAGGTCACTGATGACTACTGCAGAAAGTCTTATAATTAAATGTGTCAAAAATATTGGTTGGAAGGAAATCTGAGTACTTAACTATGTGAAGGGGAGAGTTAAATATATATATAATTCCAAAATAACTGATGGAAGAGGGTGAAAGTTTATCAGAAATATAAAACTTACAGACACTATTTTGATATTGAAGATAATTTGTAAGTTGTTTTAGCCTCCCCACACCAAAACACATACTTTACTTTCAAGTTTTGAAACAATTAATTTCTCTTTAAAAAATATTTTAGTCAAAGCAAACATGATTCAACCATCAGAATAAACTGATACTGCATTTTAGGGTGATATATTGCTTCAGGTCTTAGAAAACTTCAAAATAAATACAATGATTCCTCAAGAATAATTTCTTGACTTCCAAGGAGTCACAGACTATACACAGACAGCTAAGTTCCCAAACCTGTATTTTCACTATGTATCTCAAATGAGTAAAGTTTATAGTGAATCTACTGAGTGATATTTTTAAACAAACTTATTTCCATTTAAAAACTACAGCGAGATAGGAACATATTTGTGAATTTCAATTTGAAAATAAGTTCTTTCAAAAACCAGTCTAAAAATCACACCTTATATGTTTCCTCACACATTTTATTACAAAACTTACCAGAATGTTACTCATCTGAGACAAAAGGGAATATAACAAGCATCTTTTTCACATGGATTAGAAGTACAAAAATGTATGTCTTTTTGTGATAATTTTTCTTTAACACTTCTATAGCTTTCTTGATCATTATTCCTTTCTCTTATTGGAGATGCAAGCAAAAAAAGGAAAAGAAGTGTTAATTTAAGAAAACAGATTTCCCAGAAAGAAAAAAAAACTGTGATTAAGATTTAAACAAAAGCTAAAGATGGCTTCCTCTGAGCACTGATGAGGTCCGCTACCTCATTACTAACAACTGAAAACTTGTGATGCATTTTGTTTCAAGAGAATCCAAAAGTCCCTGCTATAAAGCAGACGGGGCGGGGGGGTGGTGCAGAGTCCATTCAGTCTTTCTGCACCACAACCATTATGTGAGAAATATAAAACACTGCCTCTGTGCTGCCAAGCCACAATGACTCTTCCTACATCAAAGGATTTTCACCACTCGGGGTTTTTCTTCAAAATTTATTCAAGCTAAGGGCAGAGAGACAACAATTCATACACACTAATTACGTCTAATTATCTATTCCCTTTTCTGACCAGCTTCGGCCAGTGTTATTTGCTATCTGGATTTCTCACAACCTCCCTCTGCCCTGTCCATCCAGCCCAACAGTGAAGGCTTTGAAGAAAACAGTTGTGGCTTTTTAGAGTTTTCACAATATAGAGTTCAAGCAAATTAAATAATTATTCTGTTAGTTTTGACACATTTATGCTTTAAATATGAGGGCTCCTTGGTTAATTTGGCAAATTCCTCACATCTCTTCATGGTTGGAATCATAGTAACACCCTCTCCTACAGGAGCTTCTCCTCAAGCTTTCTTTTCATGATCTAAATGAAACGTTTATTGGATTAGAGTTCTTCTCGGCAGACCTTCATGGTGGCCCGTGACAAAGAGCTTAAAAGTTCTATTAATTGGCTTCAGTTTTCAGGGAGGGGAAAGGGAGAATTTTACTTCACACTACAGCACTAGCCAAGAAAACTGCCATGTGTAATTATACTAATTCATCTCATGAGTCAAAAAACAACTAACTCATATTTAAGACACACTTTCTTTAAATCATTTTTGTCATCAAACAATTGATTTCTTGTAATTTAACCCAAAGTAACTATTATTCTAAGGGAAAAGAATTGAAGACTTAAAGAGTACATATTTTATAAGCAAAGCTTGCTACATTCCAGTTCGATACAAATATATAATGACATATTGTATATATAATTATTCAAATACAGATTATAAATTACATATTGCATAGGAAATCTTTATTTTCATTTTGTGTAAGACAACTAGAAAATTTTACTTTAAAAGGCATATGCCCATAATTACTTTTCCATACAGAGCCCTAATACTAGATGTGCTATTCCAGTATGAAGAAAGACAAGAAATACATTTTAAGTCCACACCACAACAACTTTTATTCTAGACATTTAGTAATTTCAAGGACACAGCACAAAAACACCATCACAAAGTTTAATGCCTATTACTGTAGCCAAATTTCTTATATGTTTTCTCAAACATATATGAAACAGAATAGCTTACGAAAATATATTCTTCAATTTATTTAGCCTAAAACTTGGTAATTATAAGAATGTTTTACAAGAAAAAAAACACTTATTTTTATTTTAAAATATTAATGACTATAATTGGAACAAATGCACCAGTGGCTTGTGCGGGAGAGCCACAATCCCTTTCAACTCAGGAATTCAGTCTGCTACTTTTGTTCTGTCTTTTGCCTCTTTCAATCTTAAGTATTAAAAAACCAACACACAAGTGAAGACACTATCACACTAACAAGGGTTAATCCCTGCTGGGCTAACTCAGGTGACAACACAGTGGAGGTCAGTGGCGCTGACACTGACCTCAAAGACTGATTCTGATTATTTAGCCCTGTGAAAGCTCTAGTCTTGGAAGTTATAATGAACAAACTGACAAATCGATTTCACCAATGGAATGAAAATTGCTGCAGGAAAAAAATGGCAAATACACATTCAGCAAGTCTGTTCATCTTAATGCAGGTGGCTATACAAATGCTGAACAGTAAAGCATCTAAGGGTTATAAGCAATTTTTTAAAAGTTTATAACTACACAGATCACGCCATGGTAATATTCTCAGAGAGTTTGCCATATGTATAACATTCCTTTGAAAAAGTTCCTCAGGAAACAAAAACACAAAGGCTAATACATACCTTTTTAAGTTTCAGAGAAAGAATACCAAACAGCTCCAAAACATTAACAACCAAGTAGAAGAAATGAAGTCATTAAATAAACTCTAAGCAAATATTATAAAAATAGTAATAATAACAAAACTGTTACTACCTTAGATTATGAAGTATTTTTGTATATTGCATATTTAAACCTAACAGGTGATAAACCAAATCAGATTGTGATGCTTTGCAAATGGACTGACTCTTTATCAGAGAAAAAATTTGTAAGAGTTAATGCTAGTATCCTATTTTTTTCTAACTTCATCATCTACTGGCATTCATCAAACAGAAATTCTACTGTAGAATGCACTGTCAGTTATTTTTGACCAACTGACTGCTATCATTTCAGTAATCTATTTTTTTCCTTTTTATTGAAGTTGTTGGGGAGATACTGGTCAACAAAATTATACGGGTTTCAGGTGCACAATTCCACAACACATCATCTGTACACTGTACTGTGTGTTCACCACCCTAAGTCAAGTTTCTGTCCATCACCATTTATCCGCCCCCCAGCCTCTCCTCCACCTCCCCCCAGACCTCTCCCTCCGGCAATCACCACTCTGATGCTGTGTCCATGACATTCTCTCTCCCTCTCTTCCTCTCCCCCGCACTCTCTCTGCTTAGTCATCTATTAATCATCTAATTAATTTAATTTTATGCATACTTTTTAAAAAAACTTAAGAAAAAGCTTGCTAAAATGTTATTGTGAATAACAGTTAAAGTGTTATATTACTGATAATAGAATCGATCACTGCATAGCAAAAACACACTATATATACAATATTGCAATGGAGGCAATTATTTTAGACTTGTCCATACTGTTAAACTGATTAAGAAAATTGTAATAGCCCTGGCTGGTGTAGCTCAGTGGATTGAGTGTGGGCCTGCAAACCAAAGGAACAAGGTTCGATCCCCAGTGAGGGCACATGCCTGGGTTGCAGGCCAGTTTCCAGCAGGGGACGCACAAGAGGCAACCATACATTGATATTTCTCTCCCTCTCTCCTTCTCTTCCCCTCTAAAGAAAAATAAATACATTTTAAAAAAAGAAAATTGTAATAGTTAATGAAATTCACATGGAGAATATTTTTTAATTTGAAAACTATGAAGAGCATTTATCTTTCTCAGGGTTTGTTATGGAATGAATAAAGTTGGTTACGTAAGTGTAAATGATAGCATGAACAGAGAGAATTTTATCTACCTGTTCAAAATATCATGAACTGCTAGAAGTCAGTCAAAGGACAATAGCAATGCTTGGCAGGAAAACCATTTATCAAGAAGGCCAATAATAGTAGCCAGTTGAAATTAACCTAAGAAACTATCCTGATCAAAATATCAACTGGTCCTCTTTTCCTTTCAAACACAGTAATTTCAAATAATGTTTATACCATAATGAGATTATGTTCAATGTACGAGGTCTGTCTGGAAAAAGTCCAGCCATTGCTATATAGTGAGAACAATTTGTGCCACACTGATGTAACTGGCAACCAAGGAAAGTAGACTGGAATGCGCATGTGCTAACAATGACGACTCACTGTACTAATCAGTGAGGACAGTATATACTGTTGAGTGAGCATCTATACCATGTGGTGTTATGTTCAAAATGAATAAGGGAGTACAGCAACAAATCTGCATCAAATTTTGCATTAAACTTGAACCTTCCTCTGGGAAAGCTACTGGGATGGTTCAGAAAGCCACAGCTACAGGCAACTGGTGATGTGCAGTTTTATCTTGACAACGCACCCGCTCATGCATCACCTCTCATGCAGAGTTTTTTTGGAGAATCGTCAAATCACCCAGGTGACAGCCCCCTCTACAGACCAGATTTGGTGCCCTGTAACTTCTGGCTTTTCCCAAAACTAAAATCACCTTTGAAAGAGAAGAGATTTCAGACCATCAGTGAATCTCAGGAAAATGTGATAGGCAGCTGATGGTGACTGGGAGAACTGTGTGAGGTCCCAAAGTTCTTACTTTGAAGGGGACTGAGGTCATTGCTCTATGTACAATGTTCCTTATATCTTCTTTAATAAATGTCTCCATTTCTCATATCACATGGCTGGGTGACTTCTGTACAGACTTTGTATTTTATTCAATGAATATACACTTAAGACATGTTATCCTTCTTTAACTTAATATTTATTGTATTTTTTCCAATGCCATTTAGTCCCCTTATACACCCCTTCACCCAGCAATCGCCACACTTTTGTCCATGTTCTTGAGTCCTTTTTCGTTTTTGCTTTAATTCCTCCAACCCTTACCCCCAACTAGCTGCCATCTGCTCTCCATCTATGAGTCTTATCTCTTTTTTTTTGCTTGTTAGTTCAGTTTTTTTCAAGGATTCCACATAGGAGTGAAATCACATGATGTTCGCCTTTCTTTGACTAGTTTATTTCACTTTGCATGATGTTCTCCAGGTACATCCATATTGTTGCAAAGGATAAAATTTTATTCTTTTCTATGGCTAAGTAGAATTCCATTGTGTAAATGTCTCATAGTTATTTTATCCACTCATCTATTAATGGACACAGGTTGCTTTCATATCTTGGCTATTGTAAATAATGCTGCAATGAACATAGAACTGCTTATATTTGCAGATGACATGACACTGTACATAAAGAACCCCAATGATTCCACCAAGAAACTACCAGAACTGACAAACGAAGTCAGAAAAGTAGGATACAAAATTAATATCTAGAAATCAGTTGCATCTTTATATGCCAATAACAAACTAACAGAAAGGGAAATCAAGAACATAATTCCATTCACAGTTGCTTCAAAAAGAATAAACCCCCTAGGAATAAACCTAACCAAGGATGCACAAAACCTGTGTGCAAAAACATTTTAATTTGATGTAGTCCCATTTCTTTATTTTTTCTTTTGTTTCCCTTGCCTGAAAAGATATCCGATTTGCTAATACTGTACCAACCTTGAATTCCTGGAATAAATCCACTTGACCATGGTGTATGATCTTTTGATGTAGGCTATAATCAGTTTGCTAACATTTTATTAAGGATTTTAGTATCTATGTTCATTAGGGATACTGGCCTCTAATTTTGTTTGTAGTGTCTTCATTGGTTTTGGAATTGGGATAGTGCTGGCCTCATAAATGAGCTTGGAAGCCTTCCCTCCTCTTGAATTTTATGAAATAGTTCAAGGAGACGTGTTAGTTCTCAAAATGTTTGGTAAAATTCACGTTTGAAGCCATTCGGACCTGGGCTTTTGTTTGTTGGGAGTTTTTTTATTACTGCTTCAATTTCACTAGGTGTATTTGTTTACTCAGATTCTCTGATTCTTCCTGATTTAGTTTTGGAAGATTGTAAGTTTCCAGGAATGTATTCAGTTCATCCAGGTTGTCCAGTTTTTGGACATATAGTTGTTCATAATATTTTCTTACAATCCTTTGCATTTCTTTAATGTCAGTGGTTATTTCCTCTCTTTCACTTCTAATTTTATTTACTTGGGCCGTCTTGTTTTTCCTGATGAGTCTGGTTAAAGATTTGTCAATCTTGTTTGACAAACCAAGAGCTGTTCAAAGAACCGGCTCTTGGATTCATTGATCTTTTGTATTATTTTTTTAGACTCTATTTCCTTTATTTCTAATCTGATCTTTATCATTTCCTTCTTTCTACTAACTTTGGGCTTTGTCTTTTGTTTTTTTTTTTTTTTCAAATTCCTTTAACTATAAAGTTAGATTGCTTATTTGAGCTTTTTCTTACTTTTTGAGATAGGACTGTAATGCTATGAATTTCTGTCTTCAGATTGCTTTCCAGTCTCCCAATTTAAGATTCTGGATTGTTGTGTCCACGTTTGCATTTGTTTTAAGGTATCTTTTGATTTCTTTCTTGATCTCGTTGTTGACCCATTCATTGTTTAAGACATTTTACTTAGCGTTCATGGCTGCATGTTTTTCCAGTGTTCTTCTTGTGATTGATTTCTAGTTTCCAAGCACTGTGGTCAGAGAACAGGCTTGATACGATTTACATCTTCTTAAATTTATTGAGACTTGTTTTGTGTCCTAACATAGGGTCTATCCTAGAAAACATTCCATGTGCACTTGAAAAGTATGTATATTCTGCAGCTTTGGGGTGATATGCTCTGAAGATATCAATTAAATCCATTTGATTGAGTGTGTGGATTAAGGCCACTGTCTCCTCGTTGATTTTCTGTTTGGAAGACCTATCCACTGAAGTCAATGGGGTGTTAAAATCCCCAACCATGGCTGAAGATGTGAAGATCTGCATCATATATTCAGGTGGTCCTATGTTGGATGCATAAATATTTACTAGTGTTATATCCTTTTGTTGGATTGTTCCCTTTATCATTATGTAGCGTCCTCTGTCTCTTATTTTAGTCTTTGTTTTAAAGTATATTTTGTCAGATATAAGTACTGCTACCCAGGTTTTTTTCTTTCCATTTGCATAAAACATCTTTTTCCATCCATTTACTTTCAGTCTGTGTGTATCTTTCCATCTGAGATGGGTCTCTTGGAGGCAGTATATATATGGATCTTGTTTTCTTATCCATTCAGCTATCCTCTGTGTTTTGGTTGGGTCATTTAAGCCATTTATATTTAAGGTAATTATTGACAGATATGTATTTAGTGTAATTTTATTGTTAGACTATTTTCCTCCAATGTTTTTTTTTTTCTTTCTCTTTTTCTTCTTCTTAAAGCAAGCCCTTTAACATTTGTTGCAGCATTGGTTTGGCGTTAACAAACTCCTTTACCTTTTTATTATCTGGGAAGCTCTTTATTTCTCCTTCATTTTTAAATGATAGCCTTGCTGAGTAAAGTAGCCTTCGTTGCAGGTCCTTGCTTTTCATCACCTTGAGTATTTCATGCCACCCCCTCTTGGCATGTAATGTTTCTGTTGAGAAATCAGATGACAGTCTAACTCGTGCTCCCTTGTATGTAACTACCTGCTTTTCTCTTGTGGATTTTAGGATTGTCTCCTTGTGTTTAAGCCCATTTTAATTATGATGTGTCTCAGTGTAGACCCCTTTGGGTCAGACTTGTTTGGGGCTTTCTGGACTTATGTGTCTTTTTCCTTCACCAGGTTAAGGAAGATTCCAGTCATTATTTCTTCAAATAGGTTGCTCATTCTCATCTCCTAGAACTCCCATTAAGCAAATCTTGTTACGCTTTATGTCATCCAAAATGTTTCTTAAGCTTTCCTCTATTTTTCAAATTCTTTTTTCTTTTTGCTGGTCTGCCTGGGTGTTTTTTTCTTTCCTGTCTTCCAAACCACTGATTCAATCCTCTGCTTCATCTAACCTACTGTTCATTTCTTTCAGTGTATTATTTATTTCAGATATTACATTCTTCACTTCTGATTGGTCCTTTTTTATGGTTTCTATTTTTTTTCACACCGTTGAGCATCCTCATAATCATTACTCTAAACTATTTGATAAATTGCTGCCTCCATTTCATCTAGTTTTTCTTCTGGAGGATTCTCTTATTCTTTCATGTGGGGTCTGTTTCTTTTTCTTCCCATTTGGGCTGCTTCTTTGTCTTTGTTTCTATGTATGAGGTAGATTTGCAAAAACTCTGGTGTAGGCCTTTGTCAGAAATGCTTATGACCTGCCCTGGTGAACTTGTTGAGCCATCATACACAGAGTGTGGCTCCCCCTGCTGGCCTACCTAGGCAGAAAGAACCAGACAGCTTGCACTGGCCAGCTTTCATCAGCACCAAGCCTGAGGGAGGGTCAACTGAAGTCTCACAGAGCACCTAGAGATCCACCTTAGTTGTTAATTTAATGGATGATATAGCCTCAAAATATAATCAGAAGTCTGGCTTAAGCTCCAGGGTATGGAGCAGAGTAATTCCTGTGAGTGGTATTATTGCTTCCCCTAAGGCGGATGGCATTCAGAGAGGAGTGCTCTGCCTGAGAAAGATGGCTTCTGCAGTATGGAGAGTGACTTAACACAGGGATCCTGGTGGCTGTTCCTTCAGTTCTATCCCCAAAGCTACCAATCCCAGACTCTCCTCAAGCGACTCTAGTCCACTCTGCCCTCCCTCTGCCAGAGCCCAGGGTAAATGGCTGCAAATGAAATTTTGTGTACTGGCCCATTAAGAGGCTCTCTGCATCTCCTGCATCTCTCCCTGGCAGATAGAAACCCTGCTGCTTCACAGCTGGGTGTTATCTGGGTTCCTTTCAGGTCTGGTGCTGTAGGCCGGGGAGCCCAGCTTGGGGTTTAGACCCCACACATCTCAGGGAGAACCCCCATGGCCACTGAATTATCCCTTCAGGACGCCAGCTGCCACCTGTGGGAACCCAGCAAACCCTCTGACACCTCCTCCACACTCCCTACCAGTCCCATTGGGTCATGTGGCTTCTGCCACCTGTCCGTAGTTATAAGGCTTCGCTGCAGCTAGTGTTCAGTTGGTTTTTCAGGGTGATCTCTCTACTGTTTAGTTGTAATTCCAGATTGGTCCAAGGAGGAGGTTAGTGTAGCTTTCACCTATTTCTCCACCATCTTGGAGCCTCACTATAACTTCTTTAAGTTCTTTTCAAATATAGAAAAGCTTTACTTGAAAAAGTCTCCCATTTCCTGAGTTAGTTCTTCCAAAGTATATTCTCCATGTGCTTCTACTTACTACTTTATGTCTACCTCTTCTGTCTGCTCTTGCTGCTTCCTTCCTGCAGCGGCCATTCCCTTCCTTTTAATAAGAGGCTCTATACATAGGACCTGTGTTTAATCTATTTTGCTTTCTTGCTGATTTCTCAACTTTGAATATAGGTAGTCCTATCTAGGTATAACAAATTCCTGAAAAGGTGGGCTGAAAATTACCTACAAAATATTTTTATTATAAAAATAACACAAGATCAAGAAATCTTAGAAAAGACTAAAAAAGAAAACTTAAATTGTCTATAATCTTATTATTTAGAAGTAAGTTCTGTTTACATTTTGGGATACTGATTTCCAGTTCTTTTCCATGCATGTCTATTACTTGCACAGTTGAGAAAGTAACAGATACACTCTTGCATCACATTTTTTCCACTCACATTATCTGGGAACATTATACTACATTATCAAAACTGTTCTGAAAATATCATTTCACGTAAGTAAGATATATTCCCTCACGTGACTGTACCATCATTCACTTAACGATCCATCCACACATGGAAGAGAAAGATGTGCCCATCACTTTTGTATAGTTAACCTATTCATATTTCTGTATTTATGGGGAAATATGACTCTGAGTTCCTGAATTACAAAAAAATCCTGCCTTCTTCTTTACCATTAACTACTAATAAAGAGACCTATGCTTTTGGCCAAGGCCGAGTAGTTGCAACTCATTTCTGCCTTCCTGTGACAGAGCACTAAAACACTGGACAAAACATATAAAACATCAGATACAACACAATAAGTAGCAAAGGACAGCAATCCCTAAGATGTGGAAACTCTATCACACACGCAAACATTACATTTTCCCTGTCTTTCTGTCCAGAGGGAATTTCTATGCTGAAGCTGAGGAAACAGCAATCAGAGTTCTGGGAAGCTAAGGCAGTTGGAATCTGCATGGTAGAGTTCAGTACAGGAGGAAGCTATACAGAGCGAGAGCTCCAGACATGAGAGCACAGTGTCTATCATCTTTGGCTGAATATTAAACTGCATGTGCACAGGGTGAAACTCCACAAGACTAGGCAAAGAACAGTCCATGCAAAGCTGGGAGATATCAGTGGTCTGAACTGCCAGAGTAGAGAGACTTCAGTGAAACATATGGGGATTCAGCAGAGAGCCTAGAAGGGTCACACCCAGAAGAGGACTAAAATAGTCCTAGAGTAAAAGCTACTTCAGACACCCTAACAAACCTGGAAAACAAGCCTCGAAAGAATCATGATAATCTGTAAGAAATGTAATCACATGCTGAAATAAAATTCAACAGCCTTAAAGGAAGTAACAGGGACTCAATGCAATAATCACAATCTCCAGCATCCAGTCAAAAATTACTAAACTTGAAGCAGGAAAATAGGACCCACAACCAGGAAAAATATCAGACCATAGAAACAAAGCCAGAAATGACTGAGATGATGGAATTAGCAGACAAGGACTTCTCCTACACTGACTTCTGCTCTGTAAAGCAACATACTTTCCCTATTCCTTCTGTTATGGACTATTTAAAATCTAGAAATTAAATACAAGACAACATAAGAAGATACTGAAAAGTGGAAGGAAAGAAGAACAGCTAGTGACCTCTATACCTTAGAAACAATAGACAGGTGAGTTCTCTGCTTTTTCTTTTGACTCGTATACACCAGACTTGGAACCAAAGAAGCCAGCAAGCCAGAAATGTCAATGGACACAGAAAAATGAGGCCCCAACAAAAGTCTGCTCTGTTTAACCAAAGGAACAGGAAAATGGCAGTGTAACTGCAGCAAACACCACAAACCACCCCCCCCCACACACACACACACAAACAAACAAACAAACAAAAACCCTGGTAGCACGGCCACTCTTTCCAGCAAAGGCTGAGCAGAGCCTAGAATTGCACTTTCACAGGTTGCAGTGAAGCACCCTCACACTCCTGCCAGGGTAATATCAGTGAAGGCTATGTAGGAAGCTGAAACTTTGATCCCTGCTAGCCAATAATGAGCATCACCCTACCCCCATGATGTCTGTGGAGATGGGAACCCCTCTCTGCAGTGATAAGGGGACCCCTGACTCAGGTGTCAATGGAGGCTGAACAGGGAACCTGGACTTTCACTTATATCTGGAAGTAATGAGGTGGTGCCTCTTGTTCTCCCGCCAGAATAATATCAAAAATAGCCAGTTAAAACAAAAAGTTTAAATAAGATCCACAAAGAAAATATACAAATGGCCAATAAGAACATTAAAAGATGCTCAACATCACTAATAATTTGAGAAATGCAAGTCAAAACTACAGTGAGATATTTCACACCAATTACAATGGCTATTATTTTTTAAAAAGGAAAAAAAGAACAAATGTTGGAGAGGATGTGGGGAAACTGGAACCCTTGTGCATTACTGGCAAAAATGTCAAATGGTCCAGCAGCTATAGAAAACAGAATGACATCTTCTCAAAAATTAAATGTAGAATTACTATATGATCCAGAAATTCTGTTTGGGTATATATGCAAAAGAACTGAAAACAGAGACTAAAACAGACATTGTACACAAATGCCCACAATAGCATTACTCACAAAAGCCAAAAGATGGAAACAATCAGAATGTCCATCAACAGATGATTGGACGAGCAAAACTGTATAAACATATAATGAAATATTATTCAGCCTTAGAAAAGAATGAAATTCTGACACTTGCTACAGAATGAATAAACCCTAAAGGCAGATGATAAGTGAATTAAGCCAGACAGAAAATAACAAATATTATATGATTCCATTTATACTAGATACCTAGAAATGACAAATTCTTAGACACCGAAAGCAGGATGGCGGTTACCAGGATTTGGGGAGGGGGAGAACGTGGACTGATTATTTAATGAGTACAAACTTCCAGTTTGGAAAGATAAACAAGTTATAAAGATGGGTGATGGTTGCACAACGATGTGAATAAACTAGACTGTACATTCAAAATGGTAAAAATGATAAATTGTATATGTATTTTACCACAACAAAATATTGATTAAAAATAAGGTAACAGGGCAAATCATGAAAATGTCCAAGTTTCAGTTGAAAATCACTCATACCGAAAACCATGGAGACTTCAAACTGAATACACCAAGACAATCAATAGATACCAACACCAACATGAGAGGAGATGTTAGAATTACCTGATACACATTTGAAAGGAGACATGATAATAATGCTTCAAAGGCAATTATGACTATACTTGAAACTAAACAGCATTATTACTTAATAATAAAATTGGTTAGAAAAAGTTCCATTCACAGTCCGGGCCAGTGTGGCTCACTCAGTTGAAGTGTTGTTCCATAAACCAAAAGGTTGTGAGTTCAACTCCCAGTCAGGGCACAAACCTGGGTTGCGGGTTCAGTACCCAGATGGGGTATATATTAGAGACAACCAATTGGTGATTCTCTCTCACATCAATGTTTCTTTCTCTCTCTCTTTCCCTTCCCTTCTCTCTAAAACCAATAGGCATGTCCTCAGGTAAGGATTTTTAAAAAAGAAAAAAAAAGAAAAAGTCCCATTCACATGCAATATTTAATAAGTTTAAATCTGTATGCAACTTATAATAGTCTCCAATGATTTAAGGTCAATGACAAAATTACAAGAAAAATAGGCAAATTCACAATCCAAGTGGAAGATATTTTCAATAAGCCCCTCAATAACTGATGGGGAAAATATATAAGAATAAAGGTGTGAATGGCATTTAATTAACAAACCTTACTTAATGTATATGTTGTATTTGATATATATATATATATATATATACACATATATATGTGTGTGTATATATATATCACACAACTATAGAGTAGTCATTACTTTCAAGAACACAGAGAATATTTTACCAACACTATCCACATACTGGGCCATAAAACAAATTTCAGCAAATTTGAAAGGACTTAAGTCACACAGAACACATTCTCTGACCGCAGTGCAATTAAGCATTTGCTAAGAAAATAGTAATAAAAACATAATGACAAAACTCTCATAGGTTTAGAAATTAAGAAACATACCATAGATAATTCATAGGGTAAAATAGGTATCACAATGAAAGTCAAAAAATACTTTGAACCTGACAGTGAAAATACTAAATATCAAAATTTCATGGATACAACTATTTAAAGGAAATAAACAGCCTAGACAAGAAGGTTTAAATGAGATAAAAATTAATTTCAAAAAATTAGGAAAAAACAGCAAAATAAACACAGAGAAAGTGCTAACCTCAGCAAAACAGTAACCTCCATAGTTAACAGGCAGTATAAATTATATGTAAGGACTGGTTTTTTGTTTTATTCTGCTTTGCTTTTTTCAAGGATTTAGTCTGGGGATGCTTCCTAGTGGAAATGTACCCAAGCATGTTTCGTATCTTTTCCAGTCCTGTAACTTTCTTTCTTTTTTTAAAAATAAATTACAATAAAATATATATAACATAAAATTTATCATTTTAACCATTTTAAGTGAATAATTCAATGGCATTAAATACATTCACAATGTTATGCAACCATCACCACTATCCATTTCCAGAACTTTTCATCATCCCAGACTCAGCAATAACTATATTACTGTATATTTCCCTCTCCTCTCAGCCCCAGGTAATATCTGTTTTATTCTGTGTCTCTATGAACTTGCCTTCCATAGGTTCCTCATATAGTGACATCATATAATATTTGTCCTTTTGTATCTGGCAGAACTCAGCATGTCTTTAAGGTTCATCTATAATGTAGCTTCTGCCAGACACTCATTCCTTTTTAAAGTAGAATAATATTTCATTGTAGAACTACATCACATTTTTATTAATCTGTTGATGGATTTATGGCATTTACTAGCATATGAGTCTTCGTCATTCCTAGTATCTTATGAAAATACTGTTTACTAATAGATTATATGTTTTTGTTAGTTTTTAATACTATGAGCAACAAATCACAAGTTTTTGTGAATAACAAATGTTGTTTGTGAACAACAAATCACAGGGGTGAATAACAAATGTGTTATCACTAGGTTTATAAAGAAGAACATAGGCCCAGGTTGGTGCAGCTCATGGATTAAGCACAGGCCTGTGAACCAAAGAGTTGCCCTTTCAATTTCCCAGTTAGGGCACATGCCTGGGTTGCAGGCCAGGTCTCCAGTAGGGGGAGCGCGAGAGGCAACCACACATTGATGTTTCTCTCCCTCTCTTTCTCCCTCCCTAACCCTCTCTCTAAAAATAAATAAATAAAATCTTTAAAAAATAAAATAAAATAAAGGAGAATGTAAATAAGAAATGGATTTTACATTGTATTGTTCCCCCCCAAAACTTCTATCTCGCTTATAATCTCTTTTTATTAAACTAAGATTCTCTATTTGTTTTAAGATTGACTTCTACTATATATTTCTCTCACATGGCCCAAAATTATACATTGACACTAACAAATGAGAATAGGCAAAATACCATTTACATTGATATGATACAACCTTTCTTTACCACAGAAACTTCATACACCCACCCAAAAAGCTCCAGGAAAGCCAGCTCTACTGCACACTTCATCAGACTGCTATTTTGTGAAAGTCTTTTGAATAAATGAGATCTTTTATATCTTTTCCCATCCAATATGGTATTCCCATGAAATTCCAATCATGAGATTTCAGTTCATGTTCAATTTCAAATTGTGCATTACTTATCTCAGTTTTTGTTTGATTCCAAATTTGGACTATTCATCTATTTGGTTTTCTTCTTAAAAACAAAACAAAACATTAAGGGTAGGATGGGAAAAAGTTAAATTCAATCTGGTTAATTTAGTTGACTATTAATAATGCAATTAGGTACTAAAGTATGACAAATTACTGGCCAAATATACATACATTTTTAAAAACTCATACAGCTACTAAGTTCCCTGAGAACCTTTTACCTTCTTTCATTCTGTGAACATCTTCTCTTTATATTTTGTGTCTTTCATGCTATATGAAGACACTATATTTAGTACCTATTCCTCTCAGTCTCATTGTTTATAGATGGGCATCTATAAACACCATATCACTCTGGGTCCCTGGAGTGGAGGAGACACTGCAAATCTACCTTCTCCCATATACAGAATATGCACACAATGGAAAAAATAGCTAACAGCATAATTTTTAAAAAGTACTTTTCCCTACATCTATAAATACCTCAGAGAAATTAAAATCCTCTGGGAACCTAAAATTGGTCAAGGAAACAGATGTTTGAATCCTCTAAGTATAGCACAGGGAATAAAGTTTGGCACCAACAATCGCAATTAGAGTGTACTTCAGAAAAATTGACTGTATCTTTGAAATATTTGAAGACAAAATGCTTTTACTACTCCATCTTGGTAAGAATATTTAAGATTTTAGGTTTTTTTAAAAAAAATACAACATTATCCTTTCTCCAGATGCTATTATGAACTGGTAAAAATTATGTACCTAAGAATTATTGGAATTATATTCTGGTACATAATTATATAATTATGCTTCTTTTGGGTAGTTATTGCATTTTGCTTTCTGTTACAGGTATTTGTGTACATATTGGATGACCAACTATATTTTAAATGACTTACAAACAAAATAACATAGCCTACTTCATTATTATATGATCCATTATGCCTTATGCTGCACTTTGGACATAGTAGGTTGTCAATAAACACAGTTGCATTAAAAAATAAAATACCTAGGAATAAATTTAAACAAGGGTATAAAAGACCTGTACTCAAAAAACTATGACACTGAAGAAAGAAACTGAAGAAGATACAAATGTGTAGAAGCAAACACCATGATCATGGATTGGAAGAATTAACCTCATTAAAATGTCCATACTCCCCAAGGCAATCTACAGATTCAGTGCAATTCCTACCAAGATACCAATGGTGTAAAATTAGAACAAATACTCCAAAAATGTATATGGTACCACAAAAGACACCAAATAACCACAGCAATCTTGAGAAAAGAACAAAGTTGGAGGAATCACACTACCAGATATCAAACTATATTATAAGATCATAATAATCAAACAGAATGATACTGGCATAAAAACAGACATATAGATCAATGGAAGAGAATGGAAAACCCAGTAATAATCTCATGCTATGGTCAATTAACACTTGACAGAGGAGGCAAGAACAAAGGATGGGGGGCCCCAAAATACCTGGAATTATCTTCTGAAGGGCAGGCCCCTTTTAGTACAGGCTGCTTCAGCTAGCTGAGTGTTCTAGGAACCCATCTATATAAGTGTACCAGCTGGCATTGCTGTGAGAGGCTGCGTTTGGCTTTGGTGAATTTTTTTTGAAGACTCTGTCAATACATTTGTCCATTTCATGATGGGTGATTTACGAGTGTACCTGCCTACACTTTGCTGAGTGTTAAGCAGTTTTGAGCAAAAACGGCATGACCCCCGTGCCCCATCCTTCCTATTCACCAGATCAGACCCGAGCTACTCTTTTTTTGTTTTCCCAGATGAAAAGAAGCCCTGAAAGGAAAACATTTTGCCAGTGTGGAAGAGGTGAAAAAAAAACAGCAGAAGCACTAAAAGGCATCAAAACTGACAAGTTCACAAGCTGTTTTGATCAGTGGGAAAAAAGTCTCTATAGGTGTATTGCATAGTGGCGAGTACTTTGAAGGTGACTGAAGTTTAAGCATGTAAAATAAATAAACAAATTTTTAATAGATAACTTCCGGTATTTTGGGTAAAGATAAAGTCTATTCAATAGATAGTGTTGGAAATATTGGACAGACACATGCAAAAAAATAAAACTAGACCACCTTCTTATTATACCATACACAAGAATATACTCAAAATGAATTAAAAATTTAAATGCTAGACTTGAAACCATAAAAATCCCAGAAGAAAACATAGGCAGTAAAATATTGGACATTTCTCGTAGCAATATTTTTTCCTGATAATACCTCCTTAGGCAAGGGATACAAAAGAAAACATAAACAAATGGGACTACGCCGAACTAAAATGTTTTTGCACAGCAAAAAAACAATCAACAAAATGAAAAGACAACCTACTAAATGGGAAAACATATTCACCAATGATACATCTAACCAGATGTTAATATCCAAAATGTATAAAGAACATAACTCAAAATGTATAACTTACATAACTCAACACCAAAAAACCAAACAATCCAATTTAAAAAATGGGCAGAGGACTGGTGCAGCTCAGTTGGTTGGGTGACACCCCACAAAGCAAAAAGCCCCTGGTTCAATTTCCATCAGGGCATATGCCTGGGTTGCAGGCCCAGTCCCCAATTAGGGGCATGTGAGAGGCAACCAATCCATGTTTCTCTCCCTCCCTTTCTCCCTCTTTTCCCCTCTCTCTAAAAAAAAAACAAAAAACTCAAAAACAATGGTATGGTGATTACCAGAGGGAAAAAGTCATGGTTAGCGGGGAGTAGAAGAGGATAAAGGGGGGATAAATGGTGATGAAAGGGGACTTGACTTAGAGTAGTGAACATACAATATTATATACAAAGGATTTCTTCTAGCATTGTACATCTGAAACCTATATAACTTTATTAACCAATGTCACCCCAATAAATTCAATTAAAAAATAAAGTAAAATATGGAAATGTTGAATAATCATGTAAAAATACTTAACAGTAAAAAGGTAGGCTATTTTATTTTTAATAATCCTGTAATGAAGACTATTTTCAAATCTGCAGTGATGATACACACAAATATTTAAACTATTTATGTGCCTCAACTTGACAGAATTTCATGATAACTTGATGGCAATTACATTTAAGTAATATTTTTGTAATAATGTTACTTTAGAATAACAACTTTAATAGTTAAAAAAACATGTTAATGTCCATTAACATGAAGGAAACAGGTATAATAATGATTTTTTCAGAAATCAATGTATAAGTTTAAATATTCCACTATAATATTTATGAACAGGCTTCAAATTAAAATTTATAAAATGCAAACTATAAAATGTTTCAATTAGATAACAATTTAGTCTGTATTTTGTATTTTTCCTGTGTACATATTAATGAACACTATATAGAAAAGATTATTTTCTCCTTTAGTGTGTTTTACTACTACCCAAAACATCTTGCTTGAATTAAAAATTTTGCTTGAGCCCTGGCTGGTGTAGCTCAGTGGGTTGAGCGCAGGCCTGCAAACCACATGATCGTGGTTAGATTCCCAGTCAGGGCACATGCCTGGGCTGCAAGCCAGTTCCCAGCAGGGGATGCATGAGAGGCAACCATACATTGATACTTCTCTCCCTCTCTCCTTCCCTTCCCCTCTAAAGATAAATAAATAAAAAATCTTTTAAAAAATTTTTGCTTGAATGCTATACTATAGCAATCTTATAAAAGCCCTCGATTATCAATCAATATGACATTAGTCAGTGAACACAAGTAACTTGCCTCACCTTCAGGACAGCTATGAATGGTACAAAGTTAGCTCTTTGGAGTCCGTTTTTATAGAGATCTGAAAGGAAAAAATTAGTATTAGCTTTTTATTTAGTCTAAATCATAATGTTAGCTTATATTTTAGCCTGACAAATAAAGCTTTGTACTGATAAAAAAGATAAAGGAGCATAAGAGGAAAAAAAGAACTAAAACTGATTTCTATTCTGGTACTACAGAAAATTCATTGTATTCTTAATAAGAAAAAACATTAACGATCACAGAAAAATCAAAAGTCATTCAACCAAATTAGCTTTAAATGATAATTAAAAGCAATAAAAGAATTTGAAATACATCACAAATGATCATAAGTAATAACCCATCACAATTATATATTATAAAGTATTTAATATTTGAATATGTAAAATTTTACTGGAAAAGGAATCATATTCTCTTTTTCTCAACATGCAATAAACCTTCTCAGTATACAATTAAAAGTATGTAATAAGATTAGCCTTTTTATATTAGACTTTTAAGACAACCCATCAATAGACAGAACTATGTGTATATCTGCATCAAAATGATCTATTTCACAATAAGATGAAAGACATTAAGACCAATTTGCTTTAAAAGAAGTTATCTAAAAATCAAAACTCCATTCTAAAGGCTGTAGGTTTAATGCAATTACATATCATAAACAGGTAGTGACATTTTACATATATGTATATGTCACAGTGTATGGTCATACACATACAAACACAAACATATGCACATGTATTGCCAAGAGCAAACAAATGGAAAGAAGCAACAAATTTTGAGCTTTGCATATTTTTTCTTTTAAAATGGAAATGGAATATTGTTTCAAGAGGTTGAAATTTTATTACATACAAAACATTCCATTTAAAGGTTAACTCTATAAAGTAATGAGATTTTTAAAATAGAAGTATTTATAAAAATGGGAACTGTAAAAAGTTTTCTCAATAATAAAAGACACAAATTTGCTTTATGTGTCTCATATTTTTCTTAAAGTATTATATTATGGGATGCTTTCTGCATTCCTTTGTTTAGAGAAAATTTGATAACTAAGAAAGACTTCAACTGCCACATTTACTTATGGAAATAAAATATGGTCATTAGGAAACATTTATTCTCTTTAGAAAAATATTCATCATAACATCATTATAGTGAAGAAAGTATTTGCATAAGCTTTGGTTAATTAAGGACTAGAGGCTCTAAAGCAGTTACATTTAAAATTTTTACTTAGGGATATTATAAAAGGTAATAATGCTGACCAGGATGTAAGGATTTCAAATTCAAAATGAGATCTCTTCTTTTTTATAAGCAATAACTTGAATAAGTAAAATAAGTTTAAAGTTACGTGTTTCATAGTCTTCCACAGTTACCAAGCTGCTGGGAAAGAAAAGCACTGCTATATGGTAAGAGTTGATGTCCATGATTGTCAGTAAAGGGTAAAAATTGAAAATAAAATAATTTTAAAATCACAATGTTTATAGCAGCTTTATTCATTACAGCTAAAAACTGCAATTTTGTTTGTTAGACAAAAACTGGAGGCAATTCAAAAGTCCATCATTAGGTAGATGGATAAACAAACTGTGAAATATCTATAAAATGAAATATGACTCAGCAATAAAAAAATAAACTTTTCATACACAAAGACACAGATGAATCTCAAAATAATTATGCAAAGTAAAAGATGTCAGGTCAAAAAAACATGAGAACATAATGTGTGATTCCATTTATATAAAACTCTAGGAAAAAAAGCCAACTAATCTACAGTAACAAAAAGCAAATCAGTGGCTACCTGGCAAAGAGGGATGTGGGCCATGGATGGCAGGGAGAGATAAAGAAAGAGATGAGAAAAGTTTGGGGTGTGATGGAAATGTTCATTATATATTCTTTAAACTTTATTTATTTTCAGAGAAGAGGAAAGGAGGGAGGTACAGTGGGAGAGAAACATCAATCAGCTGCCTCTCCCATGCCCCCTTCTGGAGACCTGGCCTGCAACCCAGGCATGTGCCCTGACTAGGAATCAAACCTTTGAACTTGAAATTCACAGGCTGGCATTCAATCCACTGAGCCACACCAGCTAGGGCTGCAATGTTCACTATATTGATTGTGGTAGGTAATGATTTCACAGGTATACACATATGTCAATATTTTCAAAATTGCATCCTCTAAATATGTACATTTATTGTATGTCAATTATGATTTAATAAGTGTTTTGAAAATTTACTGGGAAAAAATATACTCGACATTAATGGACATCAAAGAACACAATGTTATAGAATTAAAACTAAGATATTACACTAATGAAAGTTTATCTATGTTAAAGGTAACCTTTAGTCTTACTCATGGAATTTTTTTATGGATATATACATCTCTGAAATGTAATGTAATGAGCATGCAACTTTTAGTTGGCTAATGGCAGAGACAGATGAAAAGGCAAACTGGTAATATTTTTTTAAATCCTCACCTGAGGACATGCTTATTGATTTTAGAGAGGAGGAAGAGAGAAAGAGGGAGAGAGAAACCTCAATGTGAGATGAGAAAGGGCACATACCAGAGGCAAACATAGGTTGCCTCTGGTATGTGCCCCAACTGGAGACAGAACCTGAAACCTAAGCATATGCCCTGACCACGAATCAAGCCTGCGACCTTTCAGTCTGTGGGATGACGCCCAACCAAACTTCACTGGCAAGGGCCCACTCGCAGTATTCTTATTTAAAAGATTTCCATTCATCAGTAAAGTTAAATAAGAATAAAAATGCTCTTCTTTCTCTCTGCTGCGTAGAATTCCATTGTGTAAATGCACCATAGTTTTTTGATCCATTCATTTGCTGATGGGCACTTAGGTTGCTTCCAGCACTTGGCTATTGTAAATTGTGCTGCTATGAACATAGGGGTGCATAGGTTCTTTCGGATTGGTGTTTCAGGATTCTTAGGATATAATCCTAGCAGTGGAATTCCCAGGTCAAAAGGCAGTTCCATTTTTAGTTTTCTTAGAAAATTCCATATTGTTTTCCATAGTGGTTGTACAGTCTGCAACCGCACCAACAGTGCACTAGGGTTCCCTTTTCTCCACATCCTCTCCAACACTTGTTTGTTGATTTCTTTATGATGGCCATTCTGACCGGTGTGAGGTAGTATCTCATTGTGGTTTTAATTTGCATCTCTCTGATGGCTAGTGATGCTGAGCATCTTTTCATATGTCTCTGGGCCCTCTGTATGTCCTCCTTGGAGAATTGTCTGTTCAAGCCTTTTGCCCATTTTTTATTTTTTATTTTTTGTCTTCCTGGAGTAGAATCGTGTGAGTTCTTTATACATTTTAGAGATCAAACCCTTGTCCGAGGTATCATTAGCAAATATGTTTTCCCAAATAGTTGGTTCTCTTTTCATTTTAATGGGAGAGCAAGGATGGAACTGGAGAGCATTATGCTAAGTGAAATAGGCCAAGCAGTGAGGGACAAATACCATATGCTCTCACTTTTAACTGGAACATAATCAACAAATGAAAAAATAAAACAAAATATAACCAGAGACATTGAAATTAAGAACAATCTAACAATAGCCAGGGAGGAAGGGGGAGGGGGCAGTGGGGAGAAGGGTTTTTAGGAACTACTATAAAGGACACATGGACAAAACCAAGGCAGAGGGTGGAAGCAAGGAAGAGAGATGAGTTTGGCGGGGGTTGCAGAGTGAGTGGTGGGGAGAAAATGCAGACAACTGTAATTGAACAACAATAAAGTAATTTTTTTTTAAAAAAGTAACAATGCCTTTAAGTCTCTAAGATTTAGTTTTTAAAGGGTTAACATTTTTTAAAAAAAAATAAGCCTTTACAAGGTATGTAATTCAACCTCTATGCTCAGGGAAGTATTTTCTAAACAAAATTCTAAACTGAATTCATCTTAAAAACCTTTAAGATTTTATAGGACACTTAAGTGAAAAGAACTGTATTCATTAAATTGAAGAGTTTTTTGCAATTCAAATAATATGGTAATTATCAATGCAATAGATCCATTTCCTGAAATGTTATTTAGCTAACAAAATTTTTAATATTCGTTGTTTAATATTATTTTTCTTAGAAATAAAGATTCTATAATATGTTTATATCAACATTTGTCATTATTTACTGTATGCTATTTTAAAATTCAGCATAAGTTCTTGACCACATTTTTTTAATGCTCTCTGAACAGAGCTAAAGGAGCGCCTGGTATAAGATAGAATAGTGAAATTATGAAACATTCAGTTTTTGCGTTGGGTATAAGGACCTCTACATTCTCCACAGTGAATGACTGTAATAATACTTACAGATGAAATACATGCAAAGAGGATTTTTTATTTAATCTTTATTGTATTTTTTCCATTACCATTTAGTCCCCTAATGCTCCCCTCCCCCCAGTAATCACTACATTGTTGTCCATGAGTCCTTTTTCCCTTTTTGCTCAATCACAAAGAGGATTTTTAAAGTAATTACAAGGGCCCACAGAAATACTTTGGAAATGCGTATGGATATGTAGATATTTTCCTTAAAAATCCAAGTGTCAAAACCATCAGGGTGAACTAAATGCTTATTTATATAAATACTTATCAGTTTAGAGTAAGGAAAACATTTCAGACAGGCAAGGAAAAGGAGTTTCCCTATAAATGAATACAAAATAATTATACACCTTCATGAACCAATTTGATTTATCCTCCCAGAGATTGTTCTTTTATGGAAGATATAGACATACAGATGGTCAATAGACATACAAAAAGATGCTCAATATCGCTAATCATCAGAGAAATGCAAATTAAAACCACAATGAAATATCATCTCACACCTGTCAGAATGTCTGTCATCAATAAATCAACAAACAACAAGTGCTGGTGAGGATGTAGAAAAAGGAAAACCTGACCTCCGGCCAAGATGGAGGCGTAGGTGAAAACACTGTGCCTCCTCGCACAACCAAGTTTAAAGACAACAAAGTTTTAGTAACAAAAATGTAGCCAAAACACATCAAGTTGAACTGTATGGAAGTCCGACAACAATGAACCATTCAGCCAGACCAGTAAGAGGGGTGCAGTCAGTGGCTGGCGGAGCGGGGTAAGGCAGGAAAGATCGGCCAGACCAACCTAGGCATGCAGGCAGCGGTGGGCAGATCCCAGGCGTGGGGTGGCAACAGGCAGACCTAGTAAGGGAACAAGGCAGCTGGCTGATCACGGTCACACATTTGCGCGCAGATAAACCAAGCGAAGGAGTGAGCAGTGAGACAGACCGCTCAGGCTAGGACCCCAGAGACAGGAATTAAAGCCTAAAAGCCCCAATTGGAAAAACTTTCAGGGTCAAGGTGCTGGGAGAGGCTCCCAGGCTCACAGAGAGTTTGTTGGAGAGGCCCACAGGGTCCTGGAGGGTGTACAGGCCCACACACCCAGGAGCTGCCACCAGGGGGGCCAGATTTGCTTGCAGGAAACAGCAGAGGGGATGGAAATTCGAGAGAGAGTGGAACAAATGCCATTGCCCCTCTCTGACCCTGCCCCCACGTACAGCATCACAACCCAGTGACTGGGCCGCCCCACCCTGGTGAACACCTAAGGCTCCGCCCCTCATACATAACAGGAGCAAACAGACCAAAACATTATAGCTCAAGAAGAACTCAAAGCCCCAGAGCCAATACTTCTAAGTGACCAAGAGATAGTCAACCTATCAGATGCACAGTTCAAAATACTGGTGATCAGGGTGCTCACTGAACTTGTTGATTTTAGTCACAAATTAGAGGAACAAATGAAGGCTAAACTAATTGAAATGAAGGGAAATGCACAGGAAACCAGTAGTGATAGAAAGGAAACTGGGACTCAAATCAAGGGAGTGGACCAGAAAGAAGAAAAAATGACCAAACAGAAAAGAATGAAGAAACAAGAATTCAAAAAAATGAGGAGAGGCTTAGGAACCTCTGGGACATCTTTAAACGTTCCAACATCTGAATTATAGGGGTATCAGAAGGGGAAGGGGAAGAGGAAGAGCAAGTGGAAAACTTATTGAACAAATAATAAAAGAGAAATTCCCCAATCTGACAAAGGAAATAGACTTCCAGGAAATCCAGGAAGCTCAGAGAGTCCTAAAGAAGTTGGACCCAAGAAGGAACACACCAAGGCACGTCATAGTTACATTAGCCAAGATTAAAATGAAGGAGAGAATTCTAGAAGCAGCAAGAGATAAAGGGGCAGTCACCTACAAAAAAGTACCCATCAGACTGTCAGCTGATTTCTCAAAAGAGACCTTACAGGCAACAAGGGGCTGGAAAGAAGTATTCCAAGTCATGAAATCCAAAGACATACATCCAAGATTGCTCTATCCAGCAAAGCTTTCATTTAGAATGGAAGGGCAGATAAAGTGCTTCTCAGATAAGGGTCAAATTCAAGGAGTTCATCATCACCAAGCCCTTATTATATGAAATGTTAAAGGGACTTATCTAAGAAAAAGAAGATAAAAAATATGAACAGTGAAAGGACAGCAAACTCACAGTTATTAACAACCATGCCTAAAACAAAAGCAATCTAAGAGGACAGCTAGATCAGGAGCAGAATCATAGAAATGGAGATCACATGGAGGGTTAGCAACAGGGGAGTGGAAGAAGAAGGGGGGAGAAGGTACAGAAAATAAGTAGCATAGATGGTAGGTAGAAAAGAGACAGGGGGCAGGGCAAGAATAGTATGGGAAATATAGAATCTAAAGAACTTGTGACACATGGACATAAACAAAAGGGGGGAGGAATGGTGGGGGAGGGGTGTGCAGGGTGGAGGGTAATGAAGGTGGGGAATAGGACAACTGTAATGGCATAATCAATAAAATATATTTTTAAAAAAGAAAAAGAAAAAGGAAAACCCTTTTGCACTGTTGGTAGGAATGCAGACTGGTGCAGCCACTGTGGAAAGCAGTATGGAAATTGAACACAGGCCTGCAAACCACACGATCGTGGTTTGGTTCCCAGTCAGAGCACATGCCTGGGTTGCAGGCCAGTTCCTAGCAGGGGACTCATGAGAGGCAACCATACATTGATATTTCTCTCCTTCTCTCCTTCCCTTCCTCTCTAAAGATAAATAAATAAAATCTTTAAAAAAATAAAGATAAAAAAAATAAAATAAAGAGAGTACCTAAAGAAGAAAAATAGCTATTTAAATATTTGTCGTTACAACTACTACATAGGTTCAAGACTGAAAATAACACAAGAACGAAAATATGTTCACAGGGCTATTATCAACAGGGTCTTTGGAAATAATGGCAAGTTTCTACCTCAAAGCCTGTTCCCTCTAAGCCACCCAAGGAAAAATCACCCTGTCACCCTCTGCCAGATCAGTTCAAAGTTGCACCAGGAACCTCTTTTCCCCGCCAAAAGTATCATGAATGTAGGTGGCTTAGCTGGTCTCCAGTCACTGTCCAGCTTCAAGCATCTTTGCAGTCTGTGCCCCCAAGGCTCTGCTAAGAGGCCTGCACTGGCCACCATTGTTGGCAGGCCCACTGGCAACCACTGACAGCCCCCCACAGGGGGCAGGGAAAGAACCAACTGACTTTTTTGCTTTCTTCACTCTCCCTTTCAAAAGTCCTCTCCCAGAATCCCATGCATGCCAGAAAGCCAGTGGGAGTATCCAACTTTCCAACTAATGAGGGCCAGTGTTGGCCACATTTGCCTTTGCGCCTCTTGGGGCAGCCATGTTTAGCAAGGGAGTCACCCATGTGCAGCTCAAACCCCTCACCCACTGGAGCAGGGGGTTGTCCGCCATTACACTCCACACTGGTCAGCATCTTCTGGACCTCTAACCTGCAATTTATTCTGTTTTTATTGAACAACAGGCACCACCACCCACCCAGATGTACAAGCCAGAAATTTAGAAACTGTCCTTTTCCATTTCAACATCCAACCTAGATGAAAGTGGCAGGGTACTTGGGATCGGTACCAGGTTAATATCAGCAGTGCCAAAGCTAAGTGCCACCACGCAGCAAGCATTGTGCAGCCTGCAGCATCTGCATCCTGAGTCCAGACCATCACTGATGGCCACTACATAGGATTTCACAACCACCAGCCCTTCCTGTGCAGGCTGCTTTGGTCTGCGGTCATCCTGCTCCACATCTCTGTGCTGCTGGGCAGTGCCCTGTCAGCCCTGCCACAGCCCACATGCCCTCCACCCTGGTGCCCCCCTCCTCTGCCCTGGCCCACAGGCTAGGGACCCTGCCGCAGTTCATCCTGGCTTTTGTGACTGACATGCATGTGGCAGGTGCACTATTACGTGGGGCTGGGATGCTCTGCAGGATGCCATTCCTTTAGAACCAGGCCACATGGGATGGGCTCTAAGCCAGCAGTAGGACAACATGGGCCCCCAACCACAACTTGCAGGTAGTCCTAGGTTTCTGCTGGATTCTTGTCTGGCTCTGGCCCTTTCTGACCTCCCAGTTGCCTGGGGACAGAATCAGCTTCCAGCACACAGCTGTTGTGGGACTTACAGCTTCCTGACTTCAGGAAGAACCAGAGCTGTACAGGGAGGGGAAGCAGGAAAGGGGGCTCATAACTCATTTCAGTCCCAACTGTAGCCTCAGGAGGAGGCGGGGTGATAATTAATGTCTGCTTTCAGCAACTCCAGCCCCATCCTTGTCCTTGCCCCTGAACTTCTAGTATCGAGTATCTAGTGCTTGTACTCCTAGTATCTAGAGGTTGGGCACTGGGACTCCGCCTCTATCAGTAACCCATGAGTGCTCAGCCACCCTAGCTGCCCCATTGCCAGGTTAATAAAACACTCACTTGGTTCCTGGCCTCCTCCATCCTTGTGGGTTTCTGGTCCCTCACTATTGTCCAGATTCTTCTGATCATCATGTCTAGGAACCTCAAAATGTCTGAACACATGAGAGGACGGAGCTCTGCCTCCTGTGGCCTTGGTGGGGTGAGGGTGGGGGACCAGCAGCCAAGGCAGCATGCAGTAACTCAAGGCATGAGAATCTAACATTCTTTCCCAGCTTCAGTGCTTTCTGGTTAAAAGCATTGCCACAATTTCATTGAACCTCTCTCCAGCTAACCTAGTACACTGGGCAGCACTTAGGTAGGTAAAAAAGCAAAGCTCTGAGAGTTGATGTGATAAGATCATTAGGTAAGTAGATGGAGAATTCAGGATTTGAACCAAGATCTTTGTGTTTTCTCCTTCATCCTTGCACAGCTAGGGAGGACAGTGGAACAATCAAGGCAGAGAGATCAGATGCAGTGTTCAAGCATCTATGAGTGGCACTACACTCCTCTGTGGGCTCTTTAGGAGCTTCTTAAAACATTTTTATTTAAATATAGTAGCTAGAGTTAAATGTAGCAGGTTTAACACATGCATTTATCTCTGTTTTCTCTTAAAATCTAAAGTTATAGTAAAAAAATAAAAAAGATATAAATTTACCAGGAGAAAAAAATAGGGAGACAGCAATAAACCAAACAGCCTGGCATTTTGCAAGATGTAAAGTAAATGGAGGCTCATTTACTCTCTTAGCAGAGAAGTAGAAGTTCAAATTAAGTGTTCCCAGAAGGAGGTCCAAGAGGCAGCCAAATAGTGCCCCAGAACCCTGGAGAGGCTCAGGAATTTCACCAGCACCATGGAGAACAAGGTTTGGGGCGCCGACACTAGGAACTAATCCAAAGTCTATGGGGAGCAGATAGGTTGCCCCTTCTCCCAGGACTGACCCCAAGCCTTGCAGCCAAACAGCTACCCCTCTGGGGTAGACGTGGGACTATTCCAAAAACATCTGGGTCTCAGGAGCACTGGAGAAGTAGGGCTGAGGGGCTAAACAAAAATAGGGTTAAGTGAAAGTCTGCAGACGCTGCTTGGGTGGTGGGTCCTCCAGTGACATGGCAGGTTTGTCCCCCAGTAACCCTCAGAGAAGCCCACCCGACTGGCAGGTTCTGCCCAGGCTGAGAGGTTTGAGCTGCTATGATTGTTTTCCCCGAATGGCATGCTCTATTACTATTGTTTAACTGCATTAAGAACTTGGTGTGCCTGGCACTTTGTGCTTCACATGAGCATTGGCAGACTGCCTATTGCCTCCTCTACTTTATCCCTTGCCCTTGAGAATGTCTTGTTTTCTTTATTAAATAGGAGATGAAAGAAAATATTTATAAAATAAAGAGAAACAACACCCTCCCACCCTCACTTAAGAAACATATACCAATTCTTTTGAGGTCTCTGCTGTGTCCATCCGTGGTAGAGGAAACACTTTAAAACACTGTCTTAATCATTCCCTGGTTCTCCTTTGTAATTTTATTACATGTTTGTATTGGTTTTGCATGTTTTTGAATTTTATATAAATGGAATCACACCACTTTTATACTTCTGTGACTTGCTTTTTCATTTACTATTATGTTTCTGAGATTTGTCCAAATTAATACATACAGCTATATAGTGATCCTCGGAATATACAATTTATATTTTCTATTTTATCCCACTGGCTATTTTATCTACTGCTGTGTTTAATCACCTAAGATCTATTCTTGGTCCTTGCTCTTCCATATAAATGTTAGAATCAGCTTGTCAAGTTCCACCAGTTAAAAACCCCTTGAGACTGTGAGCGGAACTCTCTGAATCTATAGTTCAGTTTGGAGAAAATCAACATCTACATGAAACTGAATTTTCCAGTTCATGAACATGGTGTGTTTCGCCATTTCATCTTTTCAATAAAGCTATATACATTTTTCTCATAGAAAAATCCAAGCTATAATCAGGTGTTATCCATTTAACTCTTAAATGTTATTCAAATCCACCCTCTCCATATACATTGTCATCACTCTATAGCAGGATTTCTCAACCCAGGCATTACTGACATTTTTGACTAGATAATTCTTTGTTTTGGGGAGAAGTCCCACACATTATAGGAAGCTTGGGCAGAATTCCTGACCTTTACCTACTGGATGCCAATAGCAGCACACCCCCCTTTGCCCCACCTAGGTGTGACAACGAAAATGTCTTCAACGTTGTCAAACATTGCCTGCTGGGCAAAAGAAGTACCCAGTTAAGTATCACTGCCTTATACCAAGCTATTGTCATTTCTTGTCCAGGGTCCTTCAATAGCCACCCAAAATGTTTCCCTGAACCCACCAATCACGGCTCCCAATCCTGTAACCCGTCTCCACACTACAACCAGAGTGGTATTTCCAACTCCAATAGTGTCAGTCCCTGCTTAAGACACTTCAGTGGCTTCTCATCAAAATGCAAAATGCTTATGAGTGCTTTACACAGTCCGCTTGCACTTCTCCAGGTGCACCTTGTACCTCACTGCATCCTGGTCCCTCCTTCCCTCCACGCCAGTCACACTGGATGCGCTTCAGTTTCTCAAATGAACCATTCTCTCTTCAGCCACTGGGCTTTGCCTCAGCCCTCTGCTGGGGAGCCTCTTGTAGGATTCCTAGAATAAGTGTGATTTTAAAATAATAACCACCTATCTGGACTCTAGATTAAAATCTGTGAACTAAAAAAAGTTTAATGCATTATGATGGTTGAAAAGGGGACACTCTTTATCTGTGACAGCATAGATAAAGATTAGTGATGACCAACAAGGTGAAAAGACAAGGGACAATGTGTTAATAGCATCACAAAACCCAGGCTCTAGATCCTATCCTGCTACTCACTAGCCACAGAATGTTTTTAATTTATATACAATTTCTGGGGAGTGTATAATTGTATCAGTTTAACATATGCAACCACCACCACAACCAGACACAAAACAGTTTCATCACCCCCAAAGATTCTCCTGTGTTGCCCCTTTGAAGTCAAACACCTCTCCGCTGATCCACTCTGTAACCTGTAGTTTTGCCTTTTCCTTCATCTATACTTAATCTGAGTTTTATTTCTATACCCATACAATTATTTCTATTTCTATTTATGTAAACATATATTATCTGTATATATAGACATGCCATCTTCTTTATATTATAATTTAAAATTATATTCATATATATATATAAAGATATACCATCCTTATGTTAAAATATTCAATTTTTATGATAATCCTTTGCTGTGGCTAAAAATCCTGATGTAAGACAAATGTCTCTTCTATGGCTTATATTTAGAAAAAGCTTTAAGTTTGTAGCTAATGACCAGTTTTTACAATTCTGCATCTTAAAATTTCAGCCTTCTCCACCTTCAAGGGTGGCTCCACCTTGGATTTCTGCATGCTACGTTGTCAGCAGGCCTGTGATTCTGTTCACTCCTACAAAGCTCTGAGCTCCAGAGCGTCCTTACCCTCGCCTGTGGTTGACGGTCCTTGTTTTACCACACCGCCAAAGGCGGACAGCCAACTGCAGTTTTCATTTCAACAGTCTTTGCTAAAGGGGAACGGGAGGCAGGGGGGCATCCCAGCTTGTTCTAGTACCATGCTATTTACGAACATAGCTTGTCACTGGATGTCTAAAGGCAATACTGATGAAACTATTAAGGAAACAAGTCAGCTAGAGTGGAGTCAAGCCTCACTCCCACCTAGATAGATGAAGCTCACTGCCTTGGCTCATAGGGTTGCCACACCAGTAAATCACAACAATTCTATACATAGCCTTATATAAATTTTAACAAGTGCATCTGACAAAATCATTTATAATTCTCTTATAGTATAACAAATCAGAAATAACTACAGTTGTTTGACTAACTGGATCTAAAAGTATTAATTAAGGAATTAATTAAGATCTCCCTAAAATTAAATGATATCTTCCTAAAAGCAAGATACTACAGGGGTCTCAACTTGGTTCTCCTTTATTTATACATTTTAATTAATGGATGGCTAAAGGTATAGAAGTATGATTACTACGTTCATAAATGTCATAGCAGAAATAGCTAAAAATAATTTGATAAAATTATATTTCAAAAAGATACCAACATAAATCAATTCAATAGAACAAGGTAGACCAACTAATACACTGAAATGTAATGGGAAGAAAAATCAACTATACAAAGAATGGGAGAGACCTAGTCTCACAGCAGTTCAAATAGTAAAACACAGGTGAATTAGACAATTACAAATTCAGTTCTGCCATCAGTGTGACATGCTTATGTAAAACAAAACAACAGACTTTTATGTTGCTCTTTTCAGTTTCACAGATAAACTCCATGTCACTGATTCTAATAGTCAATTCTCCACCTCATTTTCAGCCCCTAGCAGCATGTTAACAAGGGTGATCAGCCCTCCTTTTTGTACCACTTTCCCTTTCCTGGCTTTACATTCTCTTGGTTCTCCTCCTACCTTGATAACTGCCTTTTCCAGCTTCCTTTAGGTGTCTCCCAAATTTCTATTTTCAGTCCAAACCTTGCCATTGAAATCCAAACACTTACATGCATCTGCCTCGTCATTACAGAAACCCCCACTTTCACCTCCCAACCCAAATCTACTTCTCCTGTAGTCCTCGCCATCTCCATCCTTCCTACTGCTCAGGCCAAAGCCTTCAGTCATATCCCTCTGCACCCCTCCCCCCATGCCCTACATTTATTCCATTACTAAATCCTTTTGGCTCTGTCTACAAAATATATCCATAATCTGACCACTCTGACCACATTCTCTGCTCCATCGGCTCCCCTCAGGATGGCTGCACTCATCTCCTAAGCAGTCTCCTTACTTCCAACCTTGAAACCTCAATCAACCCCACAGTCTATTCTCAATACTGTAGCAAGAGAAATCCTTAGAAAATATGCATTTATTCGACACTCATTCAAAGACTATTTACTGAAATCCATCTTGTGAAATCCACTAAGGTAGGTGCTTAGAATATATCTGTGAAGCCCTGGCTGGTATAGCTCAGTGGATTGAGCGCTGGCCTGCGAACTAGAGGATCGCGGTTCGATTCCCAGTCAGGGCACATGCCTGGGTTGTAGTCCAGTTCCCTAAAGGCCAACTCCCAGCAGGGGATGCACAAAAGGCAACCATACATTGATGTTTCTCTCCCTCTCTCCTTCCCCTCTAAAGATAAATAAATAAATAAAATCTTTAAAAAAAAAAGAATATATCTGTGAATAGAAGAAATAAAACTCACTGCCATCACAGAGATTTTGTGTCCTGGAAAGGGACAAAAAGCAAACTATAAATATAATCAATCAATAAATTATATTTTGGGTTTCCATAAGAGCCACAGGGAAAAAAAATAGAGCAGGTAAAGAAAGCAGTACCAAAAAAAAACCAGGAAAGGGTTATATATTCAAATAGGGGATAAGCCAAGGCTTCATTGCCAAAGTAACTTTTCAGAAAAGGAAAGACCTGACGGAAATAAGGACTTGCAGATATCTAGTGGAAGACCATGCCAGGCAAAAGATGTTAACAATAAAAATGCATAAAATAGTACTTTTGATTGACTGTCAGATGACCACATGATGACCTGAATAATACAAGATTTTAAACTTATTTTTATGTAAATATTACTTGTATTTTACTTTTTTCATTGTATTTTCCATTAGTTTATCCCCTTCATATCCTCCCCCCCAGCAACCACCACACTGTTGTCCATGTCCCTGCGTCCTTTGTCCTTTTTGTTCCATCCCTCAACCCCTAACCTCCTTACCCCTAGCTGTCATCCTGCTCTCCATCTACGAGTCCATCCCCATTTTCCTTGTTAGTTCAGTTTTCTCAGTAGATTCCACAGATGAGTGAAATCATATGGTATTGCCTTTCTCTGACTGGCTTATTTCACTTAGCTTAATGTCCTCCAGGTTCATCCATACTGTCACAAAGGGTAAAATTTTCTTCTTTTTATAGCCAAGTAATATTCCATTGTGTAAATATCTCATAGTTGCTTTATCTAGTCATCTATTGATGGACACTTGGGCTACTTCTATCTTGGTAATTATAAATAACACTGCAATGAACATAGGGGTGCTTACGTTCTTTAGAATTAATGTTTTGGGTTTCTATGGACATATTCCCAGAAGTGGGATAGCTGGGTCTAAAGGCAGATCCATTTTTAACTTTTTGAGGTATCTCCATACTCCTTTCCATAGTGGCTGCACCAGTCAGCATCCCACCAACAGTGCAAAAGGGTTCCCTTTTCTCCACATCCTCATCAGCACTTGCTGTTTGTTGCTTTATTGATGATGGCCATTCTGACAGGTGTGAGATGGTATCTTACTGTGGTTTTAATTTGCATTTCTTTGATGATTAGTGATACTGAACATCTTTTCATAGGTCTCTTGACAATCTATATGTCCTCTTTGGAGAAGTGTCTATTCAAGTCCTTTGCCCATTTTCTAATTGGGTTGTTCGTTTTTTTCTGGCATTGAATTTTATAAGTTCTTTATAAATCTGGATATTAACTCCCTGTCAGATGTATTAAAAAATATGTTCTCCCATTCTGTGGGTTGTCTTTTTACTGTGTTGATGGTTTCTTTTATTGTGCAAAAAGTTTTTAGTTGAAGTAGTTTCAGTTGTTTCTTTTTTCTTTTATCTCCCCTGCCTGAGGAGATATATCAGAAAAAATATTGCTACAAGCAAGGTCCAAGATTTTACTGTCTGCATTTTCCTCTAGGATTTTCCTCTAACACTTAAATGTTTCATCCATTTTGAAATTTATTCTTGTGTGTGGCATAAGAAGGTGGTCTAGTTTCATTTTTCTGCATGTATCTGTCCAATTTTCCCAACACCATTTATCAAGTAAAGTATCTTTTGCCCATTGTATGTGCTTGCTTTCTCTATTAAATATTAATTGACTATGAAAGTGTGGGTTCAGTTCTGGGCTCTCTACTCTGTGCTATTGATCTATGTGTCTGTTTTTATGTCAGTACCATGCTGTTTTGATTACTATGGCCTTCTAGTATAGTTTCATATTAGGTAGTGTGATTCTTCCAACTTTGTTCTTCTCAAGATCACTGTTGCTATGTGGGGTCTTTTGTGGGTCCATATAAATTTTTGAAATATTTGGTCTAGTTCTATGAAATACATCATTGGTATCTTGACAGGAAGATTTTAAGCTTATTTTTTTTAATATTACTTATATTTTGCTTCTTAAATAATTTCTTAATAAAACTACAAGTGCCTTTTAGAAATAATTAACAAAGTATTAGAAACTACTTATCACTTAAGCTTATGAGCTTTAAGCCTTTTTTCTAAAATGTAGTTAGGAGTTTTGCCTTCCATTTCATTGAGTTTCTTTAATGGCTCATAAAAAGCAGTTAGGAAGGCCTGAGTTTTTTGCTATACAGGTAGGACTAACACTCAGAAAAAGAACAAGTGCATTAAACACAGCAGATCACCTGGATCTAGCTTGCAAGGAATATAAATATTTTTCAAATACAAATACTGACTGGTTTTTCAAATTAAGTCAATTATAAAACTAATGGTAAAGCAAAGTCATCAGATTTATTAACACAATAAAATAATTGCAAAGCTATGGATTTTTAAAAGTTTGTGAGTTCCCACCTAATTGGATGAGATTAGCACAATGGTTTGTTTTTACCTTCCGGTGGCCGGTTGGATGTTGCCACAACGACGACCCCATTTTTGAACAGATTTTCAAAAAGCTGTTTCAGAATCATGGCATCAGCAATGTCAGTGACCTAGGGATAACAACACATTTGTTTTATTTTAATTTCACTTCTGTTCTAACAAATTTGCTAATGGCTCTTCTTCTTTTTTTTTTTTAAGAATGAAAGTGAATTCCAAGAAAAAAATTCTAATTATCATCATGAACAAAAGAGCAGATAATTAAAAGCATAAAAAACTGTATAGTAGTTTTTTAAACTTTACTCTGCTTTTTTGCAAGCCTATCATTTCTACGCAAATTATCAAATGGTTCTTTATTAACTTCTTTTACAAACTACAGGTGGAAAGCACACATAATTGTCCTAAACATTTACCAAGTCTAATTAATTAGAACATGACCAACTCCCTCCTCCTACTCCCATCACAGCCCACCTCCTCCGGAAAAAAAAAAAAGAGAGAGAGACAGAAAAAATACACAGACTGTAAGAGATTTCTAATACCTTTCTGGCAAAGGTCTCTCAAAAGGTGACTTTAAATGGTCATGGAACTTTAGAAATAAGGACAAGTAGCCAGTGAGACATAATCAGCTGCTGTTGAAAATAGAATGATATGACATAGATACTATTGTGCAATTGTTGCACAAAACAATTCAACAGATGGCCCATCACAAAAATAAGCAATTTCATTGTTCTTTTTAAGTGCCTTCTATTACTGTCCATGAATAATTAAAAGGCACTGCAGTCACTTCCAGCACAGCCAGCCTCTCCTAACCTTTGTAAACATAAATATTCCTTCTACAAAAAAAATAAAAATAAATAAAATATAACAACTTACAAGAATGGTTAACACAGTACTTTAAAAAAACAACTTCTACCCCTGGCCTGGGTAGCTTGGTTGGTTAGAGAATTAAATACTACCCCAAGGTTGCAGGTTCGATCCCGGTCAGGGCACATACAAGAATCAACCAATGAATGCATAAATAACTAGAACAACTATCTCTCTTTCTCCTCTCTCACTCCTTCCATCCCTCTCTAAAATCAATAAACAAACACATTTTTAAATCTTTTGACAAAACGAAAAATGCAGATAAAACCATTTAAGTATAGAGATACATAACTATTGATCTTTTCTAGAATTATTTTTTAAATGCACAATTAACAAATAAACTAAATGATGACTTTTAAAAATCACAAAGAAATACAGAGATTAAGGAGGGAAGTAAGTTGACTTAAAAAATAAGTGTATAGCAAAGACTGAATTAATCATCATACCCTCCGTTATGAATATAACATGGGTTTTAGATATTCTCAATGTAGAAATGTTTTGATCTTTCTTTAATAACACATTTTAGATTTTAGTAATCTCAATATATAACACATTTTAGATAATCTCAATATATTCATAAAATATGTCATACAATATATATCACATTGTTATTTTTAAATCAAATTAGAATACATAGAAACTAGTGGAATTCTTTCAAATTAGATCAAAATACTGTAAGTTACCAACTAACTGGTTCTAATACAACTAACAACAACCTGCATTGGACAGGTCTCAGTCACTTTCTCTTTATAGCTGATATCTAACTCAAAAGTTTAATTATTTCCTTTCCATTTGAATAAAACAAAACATGACCAGGATATGGGAATATGCAGATCGTTTTTTCTGCCTCAAGCTATAACTTAAAAACATAAACTGAAAACCTACTGAAGGTTCTTATATTAAAAAAACTTCAGGAACTTACAAAATAGTGATTAAAATGAAAAGGAAATTAGTACTGATATTAATTAATTTGGAGCTTAGGATCACTGTCAAATTTTGCTTCCACAAAAAAACACTCACAGAGAAGGCCCTTTTCAAATGCCTAAACACCAGCGGAATTTCTGATGAGAGGACAGAACAAGCTTGCAAATTTTAGAAGCAACTGCACTTTTAAATTGAATTCCCAATACACTGACTTTTAAAAAGAATGATATCGTTTAAAATTCACCAAATTTTAGAGACTAAAAATGGTCATTTGATTATTTCACTGATGCTTTTGAAAAAATTTTAAATAAGCATTTGCGCCAAGATTTAGAAAACTAAAGGGACATTTAGCATATAACACAGTGCAAAGGTTTAAAGAGAAACTTAGAGAAAGCAAATAATAAAGACTTGTGGTTAAATTATCGTTTGTTGTTTCTGTATTGCAGAGTGCTTTTGCTCTGTAAGAGTAAATTAACTCGGAGAAGCTGTGGCTAATTAATAAAGCAGGAGTCACTTGGTGTAACGGGTGCCAATGTATACTCTTTTGATCTGTCCCCGCACTTGTTCGGCTTTGCTAGGGAACAGTAATTTTACAGTATAAGTGAACAGAAGACAACTGGCCACAGATTCTTGAAGAGCGGGCTTTTTCAGCACCCAGCATTTCATTACCACCAGGAACAAAAGAGAAGGCTACAGATTACCAATAAGGGTAGTCTGCTAATACAGAGCGTGGAGACATTTCATTAGCATTAAAGAGAAAAGATTTTTTATGACCTAGAGTTGCTTTCCATTATGACTCACTTAAGTAAAAAGAGAAAAAAAATCTAATGGTTAATTTACATGTGTAAGTGCTTGAGTCTCAGTCATTCCACTGATTGGTACAGTGCCATGTAATGAGTGACAAACATAAGCATGCATTATCAGTAATTAGTATTAGCACAAAAATAAGCACCTGTTTTTATTAGCAGTTTTTAATAGCCTTCCTGTTTTATAAAAATGGGCAAAACTATTTTTTAAATGATATTGATAGCTTACAGAGAATTTTGAATGATATTCTGCTCATCAGAAAACCTTTTTCTTTTTAAATCATATTAGTAAAACATCTATCCAGTGTCCCTAAAAAAGAGACAGGAAGAAATAATATTTTAAAAAGTAGCTTTCCTTTAGTATTCTGATACCTTCAGAATCGTTTTTTAGAAACAGTTTCATAAGAGATATAAACATTCAACGAGGGCATAAAGAAGACCCTAAAGAAAACATTAGAGAAAACCTGTCCTTTTTATTTCAGCAACTAAAACACATAAAAACAACCTATCTAGACAAATTCTCAAACAAAAGAATATACCTAATACCGCAGGTAAAACTGAAATACTACACTAACTAAAGACAACCAAGCTAATGAGGAATATGATTTGCAGATATAATCCAAATGCTACCAAAACATAGTCTTAAAAATACGTTAAGGTCAAGAGCATAAAAAAAGACACAATAGGCCCTGGCCGGCTGGCTCAGTTGGTTCGGGTTCATCCCAATACAACAAGGTTGTGAGTTCAATCCCCAGTCAGGGCACATACGAGAAGTAACCAATGTATGCATAAATAAGTGGAACAATAAGGCAATGCTTCTCTCTTGCTCTTGTGGGTGCTCTCTTCTCTCTTCTCTCTTTCTCTCTCTCTCTCTCTCAATAACACCACCTAAAGACTGATAATAACTAGTTAAGATTACTAATAGGATTCAATTTTAAAAGTGAAGTGGTGATTGTAGATATACTGTCATTAAGATTAAAGTGCCTACAAAATTCTTTTCTAGTAAGTCAGTAATTACACTAGGTTACACTAATTACACTAGGTTTAACAGGCTTAAGAATAATTTTTAGGTTCTATCATTAAAAACATCTACTAAAAGTCCACCCAGTCTAAATCTGTATGTTTCAAAACATAATAGGAGATTTCATACACCAAGGAGAACATAGAAGACAACTGTTATACTACTAGTGAATAAGAACACTGATAATGTGAGATAATCCTTTTATCCACAGATAATGGATTCCAAAGTTATTAGCTGAGTAACCTTGGACAAGTCACTTAATCTCCCTGACCCTTAATTTCCTCATCAATACACGAATGTAGTACTTACAAAACTGTTATGATAAATATAGTAAATCCTCATGATATGTTAACTATAATTATTACCTATGTATAGTATGTATGTTAGTACAATGCCATAGTATTTATATTGAGCTATATAGAATTTTAGCTGTAGATATAATGATATAGAGCATAATAAAGTAGTTAAGAACATAGACACATAGAAAGTACTAAGTACATAGTAATTACTATTATACAATACACATAATAAAATGTAAGCACTCTATTAAATAAATGGGCATTGCCTCAAACAATTTATAAAAGATGGCTTTAGTTAGTAAGTAAACAAACATGGAAAAAGTTCAGCCATTATTACTTAAAGGAATATGCATTAAAACAATGAGATACCTTCTAAATTAGACAAAAGAGTTAAGATAATTCAGAATGTTGACAGGAAAAAATGTGGGTTGTTGCTATATATGAGGGAAGGGGGATTTAGTTGGAGGGCCACTTCAATAGTTATCCTACAGTACTGGGGTTCATTTGTACATTTATTCATTCACTCAGTATTGCATTTACTCAATCTCAAACACTCTTCTAGACATTCAAGATACATCATTAGCAACATAAAGATTCCTGCCTTCAAGTTTACATTCTTATGGAGAAAAATACATAATGAACAATAAATATAATAAGTAAATATACATGTTAGAAGGAGATATATGTCACAAAAAAGGGGGGTAAAGGGCATCGGTAGTGCAGAAGTGAATGGAAAACTGTGATCTCAAACGGTGTAAGGATAAGCCTTGTTAAGGAGCTAAAAATCTAAAGAAGTGAGGGTTACACTGATGGGCATCTGGGGAATACCGTTCCGTGCTCAAAGAATGTCCAGTGCAGAGACTCTGCAGGTCTGTTCTAAATTGTGTGGTACTGTGTATTGGAGTGCTGGTGCAGCAATATCTGGGGTATCCTTTTACCCTCTTGATGTTTAGAAAAGGGATACAGAATAAGACTAGTGAATAAGAACACTGATAATGTGAGATAAGAAGATATCTGAACTTGTAATAATCCAGTTTTGATGTGCTGGAGTTGCTTCTCAAGGACCAGCAGAAAACCATCCAGGATATCAAACCTAGGAAACCCAGGCTCTGCCTGCTCAGTGATCACATCAATCCTTAGAGGACACACTCTGGCCATATACTTTCACTTTCTCTGCTGCTTTTCACCAATGGATATATGCAGATATTGGCCTTTTCTTGCATGCAGTGATAAATTCCAAGGCTCAAGTTTGGGATTGTAGAGGAAATAAAAGAGGAAGATCATTAACATTTTTTACTCTAGGACATTCAGGTCAACTTGCTCACGGGAAAAGGGTCTCTTGTGTTGTCAACTCTAACATACCAGAATGCTACAGTAAAATTTGCAATCAAATAAAAGCAATCAATTTGGTGTTCAGTATTGTTTTACAGTGTCTGCATATATTTCCTTCAGAGCCCTGGTGAGAAAGGAACATTTGGTAAGGCACCCACTATTAGCTACAGTTCCTTAATCTCTGAAGAAAATAGGAGACTGGAAACAGTAGGGAGCAATGAGTGAGGCTGAAAATATAGGAGATAAAGTTAGAGAAGACACAGGCAGCCTTGAGCAAAGGAAATGATACCGACTTACATAGCATACTATTTTCAGGTCCCTCTTAGTTTAAGCCCTTTTTAGTTGGGTTTTCTGTTACCTGTAGCCCAAAGCACCCTAGTAGATACCTCATCTCTTTGCTTTTCTTGGGCTTTAGTTCATCAGGTAATTCTCCTTCCACTGGAGGTAACAGATTTTATATTAAGGAAGGTGACAGTACTTCTATTTAGGCATCTTTTGTAGATCATAGGGGAATCCCTTTTGACAGAGAAGATAGGAGCAAAACATGAGTTGGAAGAGTTCCGTTTCAACAAGTCTCTGTTTGCAAGAAACAGGAGATTCAGCTAAAGACAACAGGTTTACTTGAGACTCTGGATGGGAACAGCACTGACAGCACATCCTGGGAACTGGAGCTTAGCCTGGGATTAGAGACAGCTCTGGAGAGCTAGCACGCCTTCCCTTAATGTAATTCAGTTACTTCCTCTGTCTCTTTGTTCCTGTCTCTTACCAAGTGAAAACTTCCCTCTGTGCCTTTAGTTCAAAGACATGAGGAAGTACAAGATTGACTTAAACCTCAAGCAATACCACACAAGTTCAAGATTGTTGACAAGCTCGTGGACTAGCTACTACAGATAGGATGACCAGACATGGTCTTTATGACTGTGAGACAGATAAGGTTCTGTGGTATATAATAAAGCTCTCTACCGAATGCGTAGGTGAGTGAATGAACATCAAACCAACTCTTGATGGGGCAGCGATGATTTACCACATCCGCTTTCTCTGTTAGAAAGCAGTATTTTATATAAGTAAGGCACCTGTCTCCTCTTTGATCTCCCTTATACTTAACATGTAGCTTGAAATATCCCTTTTGCTGGTTGCATTCGTTTTGCAAAGCTCAGCTCATTTAGAACATCAGTATCCTGATAGTTGCTTTTTTTCCTTCTTCCCAACTGTGTATCAACCTCCTGAAATCTGAACTAAACAGAGAATGCCCAGAGCAACCAGATTTCTGTTACGAAGTCACTATCAGGGCAGCATTATCACTTTCATGGGACTTAAGTACTTTTACCCTTGTGAACACCTTCCTCAATTAAAAATAAATTAATACATACACATAAATTATAATTTATTAGTATGTTGGTACAAGGCAAATATAATACACATACAGACAGACAGGCTGGGTCAATTACTAACATATTCACTTTTTCTTCAAACTTTAAAAGAAGTTAGAAGAGAGTTCTGGCCAAGATAGGGGCATAGGTAGAAACCCTTTGCTTCCTCGCACCAAAAGGAGGATAACAACCAATCTAAAATCAATAAACCACCAGAAGTGCCAGAAAATCAAACTGCATGGAACTCCGACAACCAAAGAATTAAAGAAATAGTCAACCAGGCCAGTAAGAGGAGTGGACGGAGAGAACCAGTGGCAAGGCAGCGGACCGTGGGGGCAGGGCTGGCTGAACAGGAAACTGAGACTCAGAGCTGACTGTAGACTGCGGCGGGGGGTTGCCCGGATGGGAGAAACTCCCAGTCTCACACAAAAGTTCCTTGAAAAGTGAGCTTCAACAGAACAGGTAAGCTGCATTTTGCCCTCTCTGGCGCCTCCCCCACAGAACAAGCCACAGCGCAGCAAGGAGGGTTGCCCTGCCCTGGTGAATACCTAAAGCCCCACCCCCTTACAACATAACAGGTGTGCCAAGACAAAGAAATAGAGCCAAAATGAAAGAACAGAGCAGAACTCCAGAAAGAGAGCTAAGTGATGAGGAGATAGTCACCCTATCTGATGGAGAGTTCAAAGCTCTGGTAATCAAAATGCTCACAGAACTGATTGAGCTTGGCTGAAAAATGAAACAACAAATGAAAGATACACAAAGTGAAATAAAGCAAAATATTCAGGGAACCAACAGTGACAGGAAGGAAACCAGGACTCAAATCAACAATTTGGAACAAAAGGAAGAAATAAACATCCAACCAGAACAGAATGAAGAAGCAAGAATTCGAAAAAATGAAGAGAGGCTTAGGAACCTCTGGGACAACTTTAAATATTCCAATATCCAAATTACAGGGGTACCACAAGGAGAAGAGAAAGAGCAAAAAAATTAAAACTTTTTGAACAAATAATGAAGGACAACTTCTCCAATCTGGTGAAGGAAATAGACTTCCAGGAAGACCAGGAAGCACAGAGAATCCCAAAGAAGTTGGACCCAAAAAGGAACACACCAAAGCACATCATCAAGTTACCCAAGATTTAAGATAAAGAGAGAATCTTAAAAGCAACTAGAGAAAAGGAGAAGGTTACCTACAAAGGAGTGTCCATAAGACTATCAGCTGGTTTCTCAAAAGAAACCTTTCTGGCAAGAAGGGGCTGGAAAGAAGCATTTGAAGTCATGACAAGCAAAGCTATGATTTAGAATGGAATGGCAGATAAAGTGCTTCCCAGAAAAGGCCAAGTTAAAGGAGTTCATTATCACCAAGCCCTTATTGTATGAAATGTTAAAGGGACTTATCTAACAAATTGAAAAAGATCAAAAACTATGAACAGTGAAATGACAACAAACTCACAACTATCAACAAATGAACCCTGGCTGGTGTGGCTCAGTGGATTGAATGCAGGCCTACGAACCACACGATCGTGGTTCGATTCCCAGTCAGGGCACATGCCTGGGTTGCAGGCCAGTTCCCAGCAGGGGACACACAAGAGGCAACCATACATTGATGTTTCTCTCCCTCTCTCCTTCCCTTCCCCTCTAAAGATAAATAGATAAAATCTTTTTAAAAAATAAACCTTAAAAAAAGGAAAAGCAATGAAAACAAAAAGTAAGCAAACAACTAGAACAGGAACAGAATCAGAGAAATGGACATCACATGAAGGGTTTTCAGTGGGGAGGGGAGGAATGGGAGGAAAAGGTACAGGGAATAAGATGCATAATTGGTACGCATGAAATAGATGGGGAGAGGTCCAAATGGTATAGAAAACGGATAATTCAAATAACTTACATGTACAACCCATGAATATGCGCTAAGGGTGAGAGAAGCTGGAGGGTTGGGGGTACAGGGCAAAGAGGGGATAAAGGGGAAAAAACTGGGAAAACTGTAATGGCACAATCAATAAAATATACTAAAATTTTTTTTAAATTAAAACATTTTCATGGGCCCCTAAACGTATCATGGACCCCAGGTACTGTGACTATTGTACCTAATGGGTGATTTGGCCCTGCTTGCTACTAATCCTCTCAGGATCTCCTTTGCACAGACAGATTTTCATTGCTTCCCAAACCAAAATAGTCTTGCCAAATGCTCCTCATGTCAATATGCCAATCAATTCTTCGATTGTTTAAAAGTTATATATTGAAGTTAATAATTTTTACATGCTACATAGGAAATTCTAACATTTTACATCCCTCATCTATATGATGAAGATAATAATTACTTTGCAGAATTAAATGAAGTACGTAAAAATGTTTGTAAACCACAAAGTATTTTATAAAAGTCGGATAATCATATACTTAAAAGTTTTGTAACTTCAGTACCTTAATCCAAAATTAAAGTGTGCTGATTCAATTTTATTTTGAGCCAATTCAAGAGACTGACAATGAGAAACCATGAGAGATGGCCTTCAGTGATTCATCGGTGACTTTTGTTGTTGGAGGCACATAACCAGTAACTGGATGCTGCTTTGAGAACTAAATGACACCCTTTTCCTTCTGCAATACTACCCTGGTGTACTTAGTACACTTCTTCAGAGTAGCAGGGGAACATCTTTTTTCATAAGCCTTTCTTTTTTTTTCAATTAAAACTTTACTATATTTTTCCCATTACCTTTTAGTCCCCTTATACCTCCCTCCCCCATTAATCACCACACTGTTGTCTGTGTCCATGAGTCCTTTTTCCTTTTTGCTCACTCCCTCTACACCCTAACTCCCCACCCCTACTAGCTGACATCCTGTTCTCCATCTATTAGTCTGTCCCTATTTTCCTTATTAGTTCAGTTTTCTCATTAGATTCCACATATGAGTGAAATCATACGGCATTTGTCTTTCTCTGACTAGCTTATTCCACTAAGCATAATGGTCTCCAGGTCCATCCACAAAGGGTAATATTTTTTCTTTTTTATGGCCAAGTAGTATTCCACTGTGTAAATGTCCATAGTTCTTTTACCCACTCATCTATTGATGGAAACTTGGGCTACTTCCATATCTTGGTGACTGTAAATAATGCTGCAATGAACATAGGGATACTTATATTCTTTTGAATTAATGTTCTGGGTTTCTTTGGATATATTTCCAGAAGCGGGATAGCTGGGTCTAAAGGCAGGTCCATTTTTAATTTTTTGAGGTATCTCCATACAGCTTTCCACAGTAGCTGCACCACCTGCATTCCCACCAACAGTGCAAAAGTGTTCCCCTTTCTCCACATCCTTGCCAGCACTTGTTTGTTGATTTATTGATGATAGCTATTCTGACAGGTATGAAATGGTATCTCATCGGGGTTTTAATTTTCATTTGTCTGATTATTACCAAAGTTGCGCATCTTTTCATATGTCTATTGGCCATCTGTACGTCCTCTTTGAAGAAGTGTCTATTCAGGTCCTTTGTCCATTTTTGAATTGGGTTCTTTGTTTCTTTGGTGTTCAGTTTTGTAAGTCCTTTGTAAACTTTGGATATTAACCCCTTATCACATGTATTGGCAAATATGTTCTCCCATTCTGTGGATTGTTTTTTATTTTGTTGACTGTATCCTTGGTTGTGCAAAAAGGTTTTAGTTTGATGTAGTCCCATTTTGTTTATTTTTTCCTTTTGTTTCCCTTGCTGGGTAAAATATAGCTAATAAAAAATGCTATGAGCCCTGGCTGGTGTAGCTCAGTGGATTGAGCACGGGCCTGTGAACCAGTCACGGTTTGATTCCCAGTCAGGGCACATGCCTGGGTTGCAGGCCAGTTCCCAGCAGGGGACCCATGAAAGGCAACCATACACTGATATTTCTCTCCCTCTCTCCTTCCCCTCTCCTCTAAAGATAAATAAAATCTTTAAAAAAATTGCTACAAGCAATGTCCAAGATTTTGCTGCCTATGTTTTCTTCCAGGATTGTTACAGTTTCAGGTCTAATACTTAACTCTTTGATCCACTTTGAATTTACACTTCTGTGTAGTGTAAGAAGATAGTCTAGTTTCATTTTTCTGCATGTATCTGTCCAATTTTCCCAATACCATTTATTGAATAAACTAGCCCATTGTATATCCTTGCTTCCTCATCAAATACAAAATATTAGCAAACCATATATAGCAATGCATCAAAAACATCGTACACCATGGTCAAGTGGAATTTATTCTGGGAATATAAGGTTGATAACAACATTCACAAATCAATAAATGTGATTCACCACATAAAAAATGAAGGATGAAACCACATGATCCTATCAATAGATGCAGAAAAAGCATTTGATAAAACCCAGCATCATTTATAAAAACTGTCAGCAAAGTGGAAATAGAGAGAGCATACCTAAGCATAATACAGGCCATATATGACAATCCCACCGCCAGCATCATACTCATTGGGCAAAAACCATAAGTGTTCCCCTTAAGATTAGGAACAAGACAGGAATGCCTGCTTTCAACTCGCTTATTCAACATAGTACTGAAAGTCCTAGCCACAGCAATCAGACAAGAAGAAGAAATAGAAAGCATCCAAATTAGAAAGGAAGTAGTAAAAGTGTCTTTATTCACAAATGACATGATTCTGTATGGAGAACCCCAAAGATTCCACCAAGAAACTACTAGAACTGAGAAATCAATTCAGCAAATTAGCAGGATACAAAATTAATATATAGAAGCCAGATGCATCTTTATATGCCAATAACTAACAGAAAGGAAAACCAAGAAAACAATGCCATTCACAACTGCTTCAAAAAGAATAAAACCTCTAGGAATATACCTAACCAAGGATGTAAAAGACCTGTACATGGAAAATTATAAGACACTGAAGAAAAAAACTAAAGAAGATACAAATAAGTGGAACCACATACTGTGTTATGGATAGGAAGAATTAACATCATTAAAATGTCCATTCTAACCAAAGCAACCTATAGATTCAAGGTAATTCCTATCAAGATTCCAATGATATATTTCAAAGAACCAGAACAAATATTCCAAAACTTATATGGAACCATAAAAGGCCCCACACAGCCAGAGCGATCCTAAGAAAGAAGAACAAAGTTGGAGGAATCACAATACTAGTATCAAACTGTACTACAAGGCCATAGTATTCAAAACAGCATGGTACTGGCATAAAAACAGACACATAGATCAATGGAACAGAATAAGAGAGCCCAGAGATAAACCCATGCCTTTATAGTCAAATGCCTTTCTTTTAAAGACCTTTGTACTTTTTTAATACAAAGGGTAGATGTCAGGCTATAGTAAGATGACTTAAAGGAGAAGTAAAGATTCCTCTTCCCCAAATGGTATGGTGTTACACCACTCCTAGCTAAAATGCTTCTTCTCCTCTATAATAAATGAAGATTGTTGTTAGCTATGTGGATTGAGTTGCCTCATTTGGGATAAAGGCATCCTGCCACATCATATTTCCACTAACCCAAGTTTTTAATCACAAAAGAACAAGAAATAACTCATTACCAATTTAAATGCATCATTTCAGAGAACATTAAAACTAGAGAAATTCTAAAATTCAACCAGGGCAATTCTCTCACTTCCTCAGGAATATGAAATGCGCTATGGGAATCACCCAGGATCTACCAAAGAGGGAACACATATGAACATTAGTTTCCTACCTTTGAAAAGTTCTCTGGGCCTTTGTTCTAGGCAATCAGACTCAGGAGTTCCTGCACTCAGCTCCAGAAATATTTTTCAAAAGCTTTGGTGTGAAGCTCTATTTTTAAGCTTACATTCAGTACTTGTGGATATTCCTATTTTAACTCCAATAGTCAGTTGCTCTTATGATGCTTTCAGTTGCTCTCAGTTTCTATAATGCTCTTGAGCATTATAGAACAACAAATGACTATGTTTCAGATCTAATAAAGAAAGAAGTCAAAGAGAAAGTAATTCTTAGTCTAGGGCATCTATCACTACTACCACTACCACCACCACCACCACCTCCCTGGACATGATGCAGGAGACAGAATAAGCATAAGATATATACAATATGGCATTCGACTTCATCCTATATTTGCTCTTGTAAGAAATAAAGACCAGTAAATAACTTACTGCCAACTTACAGTCACAATTTCAGAGACTCCTAAAACTAGAAGAAACTTTAAAAGTTCAACTAGAACAGTTCTTTAACTTCCTCACATATAAGTTAGTTGTGAGGCTTAAATGAGACATGTGAATCATATAAAAGCATTGTATAGCAATTTAAAAACTCAAACATCTTTAAAGGCACATTATTTTGTAATGATCACATTATCTACATCATGGTGTTGGGGAAATGTGAATCCACTGACTAGATTATCAGGGTAGGCAAACTTTCCCTATGAAAGGCCGAACAATAAATATTTTAGGCTTTGCAAGCCACAAATGGGCTGTTAAATTTTCTTATTTTTCTTTTTTAATGACCCTTTAAAAATATAAAAATTACTCTTTTCCTCACTGGTCACATAAAGGCCGATGGGCCAGATTTGCGGGATTTAAACTGGAGTGTGCCAACTCCTGAACTGGATAGTAATGTTTAAGTCATAAGAGATAATTCAAATCAATTTATAAAACAGTGATAAAACCAGAAACAGACTTTAAATATTCACACTTCATTCAGTATACCATTCTATATCCAGAAACACCGTTACCTTACCTGAAATTCATCAAAACATAAGAGACACGCCTCTTCGCTGATTTCCTCGGCTATAGGGGCTATTGGATCGTATGATTTAGCCATGAATCCTGGTTTCCTTTTTGGCAAATTCTGTTTAAGGCGATGAATTCCTTAAATGGATAAAATTAAACACAAAATCAAATATTGTATTAATAGTACTTTTTAGACAACCAGAATACATTTTTAAAGTCTTTAAATAAATGAAACTTTAGTGTAAACATAAGTGTAAATTCCACATACAATCTAATGTGATTATTGAAATCGGTTGCATTTTCTCTACCTCAAAATAAGCTGCTTACATATTATTATATTCCCATGATTATAAGAATATTTCAGGGTCAATCCATCTCTACTCTTCAATCATTTTGGAGATGACAAAGTAATACACCAGATGACTAGATGGTGACTTGATGGACCAACAAATCAATCCTAGTCCTGAGAATTTCAAGGATACATGCAAAGAAGGTAGTCCTGCCCTATGTCTGGCATATCTAATCAGAATGTTCTTGTCTGTCGCCTGATACACTAAAGATAGTCCCACTTCACTTATTATATGTTTAATTAATGCTGAAAGTATTATAAGAAAAGCACAATGTTCCTACCCTGAGGAGCTTACAATGTACCTGACAGACAAATAATGCAGAAATAACATAAGAACACTAACAAAGCAATAAGGCATACATACAAGTACAAACTGAAAGCCTAATCAAGAATAACTTCTTTTTTTTTTCATTAAATCGACTGGGGTGACATTACTCAATACCACTATTTAAGATTCAAGTGTACAATTCTATAGTACTGGGTTGGCCAAAATGTCATGTGGTTTTTTTTTTTTGGTAAAATAAAAGACACATTTTTCATTTTCACCAATAACTTTATTGATTTGGATATTTTTAGTAGTATGTCAGCTATCTCCCACATATATAACACTGACTGTTCTCAATTACTGCTTCAGTTTCATCACCATCAGCTTCAACTGGATGACCTGACCGTGGAGCAATCATCCTGCAAGAAGTCTCCAGTGCAAAACTTCACACTGAACTTTCAATGTTTGATCAGTCATGGCACCTTCTCCATACACTGCACAAATCTTTTTTTGAGTTTCAGTTGCATTTTTACCCTTCTTGAAATAATAAGTCACAATATGCCAAAAATTACTTATTTTCTTCTATCTTTAATATTAAAATGGCTCCATAAAAATACACCAATTTTTTAAACAAATGATGATAGGACAGCTGTCACAATACAATCCAACAAAATTGTTTCAAATGAAGTTTAAAAACCACTAAGTGTTCAGAAAAACCACTAAGCCATCTCACAGAAAAAAACAAACAAACTTTTTGGCCAACCCAATATATCATCTATATATTGCACCGTGTGTGTACCACCCAAAGTCTAGCCTCCTTACATCACCATACTTTTGACCCCCTCTACTGTCTTCAGCATCACCCTACCTACCTTCCCATCTGTTAACCACCACACTATTGTCTATGAGTTTGTTTGTGGCTTTCTGTTTATATTTCACATATGAATGAAATCATACAGTTCTTGTACTTTTCCATGTGACGTATTTTTCTTAGCATGATACTTTCAAGAACCATCCATATTGTCACAAATGGCAATATTTCATGTTTTCTTATGGCTGAATAGTAAAGAGTGACTTCTTGAAACAGATGAGTTTTAAACATTTCTTATTGATCCTTGGCAGAAACAGAATGCCTGACCTTCATATAGTAACCTCTGTTCTTACATTTGGAAGTACTGCTTTATCCCTAGGACCAACCCTGGACACATTACTAATTGCTTTGACACAGCACAAAACAAATAAAATCTTACTTTAAGCAAAAATCTATTATTTGGACTTCTGGCCAAAATGGAGGCATAGGTAGACACACTCGCACAACCCAAAGAAGGACAACAACAATTTAAAAATGAAAAACAATGAGAACTGACAGAAAATCAAACTGTACGGAAGCTGGACAACCAAGGAGTTAAAGAAGAAACATCCATCCAGACCGGTAGGAGAGGCGGAGACAGGCAGCTGGGCAGAGAGGACTCGAGACAAAGCAACAGTGGAGGAATGGGGCAGGCCAGGAGGCGGTTGGCAGACCCAGCAAATTAATGGATTGTGGAGCGGGGCTGGCAAGGCAGCAGCTGGTAGACCAGCAAGGTGGCAGTGGTCCCACAATCATGTGTGAATAAACCAGGAGGAACACCTGGGGAGAGAGACAGACCGCACAACCTGGGGTCCCAGCGTTGGGAAATAAAGCCTCAAAACACTGACTGAAAACACCTGTGGGGGTTGAGGTGGCAGGAGAAACTCCCAGCCTCACAGAAGAGTTCATTGGAGAGACTCACAGGGTCCCAGAACATACACAAACCCACCCACATGGGAATCGGCACCAGAGGTCTCACTTTGCTTGTGGGAAGCGGCAGAACTGAAATCTGGCAGAGAGTGGAGCAAGCATCATTGTTCCCTCTCAACCCCTTCCTCACATACAGTGTCACAACCCAGCTACTGGGTTGCCCTGCCCTGGTGAACACCTAAGGCTCCACCCTTTATAGTAGCAGGCACACAGAGACAAAAAAAATGGCCCAAATGAAAAACAGATCAAGGCTCCAGGAAAAATAAAACAAGGCCATGAAAAACCTATCAGATGCACAATTCAAAACACTGGTAATCGGGATACTCACAGAATTGGTTGAATTTGGACACAAATTAGATGAAAAAATGAAGGCAATGCTAAGTGAAATAAAGGAAAATGTACAGGGAACCAATAGTAATGGGAAGGAAACTGAGACTCTAATCAAGGGAGTGGACCAGAAAGAAGAAAAAAATGACCAAACAGAAAAGAATGAAGAAACAAGAATTCAAAAAAATGAGGAGAGGCTTCGGAACCTCCAGGATATCTTTAAATGTTCCAACATCTGAACTATAGGGGTGCCAGAAGGAAAAGAGGAAGAGCAAGAAATCAGAAATTTATTTGAAAACATAATGAAGGAGAACTTCCCCAATCTGGCAAAAGCAACAGACTTCCAGAAAGCTCAGAGAGTCCCAAAGAAGTTGGACCCAAGAAGGAACACACCAAGGCACATCATAATTACATTAGCCAAGATTAAAATGAAGGAGAGAATTCTAGATGCAGTAAGAGATAAGGGGACAGTCATCTACAAAGGAGTTCCCATCAGACTGTCAGCTGATTTCTCAAAAGAGACCTTACAGGCAAGAAGGGGCTAGAAAGAAGTATTCCAACTCATAAAGTCCAAAGACCTATATCCAAGATTGCTCTATCCAGCAAAGCTTTCATTTAGAATGGAAGGTCAGATAAAGCACTTCTCAGATAAGGTCAAGTTCAAAGAGTGCATCATCACCAAGCCCTTATTATATGAAATGTTAAAGGGATTTATCTAAGAAAAAGAAGATTAAAAATATGAACAGTAAAATGACAGCAAACTCACAGTTATTAACAACCACACCTAAAACAAAAAACAAAAGCAAACAACTAGAACAGGAACAGAACCACAGAAATGAAGATCACATGGAGGATTATCAACAAGGGAGTGGGAGGAGGAGAGAGGGGGAAAAGGTACAGAGAATAAGTAGCATAAATGGTAGGTAGAAGATAGACAGGGGGAGGTTAAGAACAGTATGGGAAATGGAGAAGCCAAAGCACTTATATGTATGACCCATGGACATGAACTAAAGTGGGGGAATGTGGGTGGGAAGGGTGTGCAGGGCGGAGGGGAATAAAGGAGGAAATGGAACAACTGTAATAGCATAATCAATAACTATATTTTTAAAAGAAGAAATCTATTATTTAAATTGTTGTTCAACTACAGTTGGCCCCATTTTCTCCCTATTACTCTCCCCTTCCCTATCTGCCCCCACCTCCTACATTCAATCCCACTCCTTGTCTTTGCACTCTTGTCTTGTCCACTGGTCCTTTACATGTGTTCCTTTGATGACTTTTCCCCTTTTTTGCCCCATTATCCACCTCCCTCCCCTCTGGTTATGGTCAGTTTGTTCTTTATATCCATCTCTCTGGTTCTGTTTTGCGCACATTTGTTTTGTTGATTATGTTCCTCTTACAGAGGAGATCACATGGTATTTGTCTTTCACTGCTTGGCTTATTTCACTCAGCACAATGCTCTCCAGTTCCATCCATGCTGTCGCAAAGGATAGAGCTCCTTTTTTCCTTCTGCTGGGTAGTATTCCTTTGTGTAAATGTACCACAGTTTTTTGATCCAATCACTTACTGTCGGGCACCTAGGCTGTTTTCTGCACCTGGCTATTATAAATAGTGCTGCTATGAACGTTGGGGTGCATAGGTTCTTCTGAATTGGAGTTTCATGATTCTTAGGGTATAATCACAGCAGTGGAAACTCCAGGTCAAAGGGCAGTTCCATTTTTAGTTTTTTGAGAAAAATCTATTTTTTAAATATTAAAGTATTCAGAATTTTTAAAAATAAGGAAAATTATTTTGTAATGTTTGCTCACTTAAAACTCATTTCTCCAGATAATTAACTTACTTTTGTGAACGTCTAGCATGAAACCATGAAAATGAACCCGTTTTTTCCTCTTCATTTCCACATAAGCATAAAACATGTCCATCACCATTGTTTTGCCTGTACCTTAAAAAAAAAAGGATACTATTAAACAGTATGTACTGATTGCTCTAATGATTGTTCATTAGCTTTAGGATAATGAAACCACACTCTTCTACTGAAAAGCTTAAGACTATGTTACTTTTTTAGAAAGAAGTGTTTTTTTAAATGTTAATCCAGCTAAAAATAAAATATTACTTTTTTTTAATTTCCTGTTTTTAGGAAATACAACATTTAGTCAATATAACAGAGGCTATTCCCCTTCCTACCAGAAAACCATGTTTATAAACCGGCAAAAATTATACATTATTCATTCTTTAGTTTCTCTTCCAAAAAGCACCAGTATGAATAAAATAATTTCATTAATTAAATACATATTTTGGGACATCATTAAGTGTGAGGAACTATCTTAGGCACTACGGGAAAATTCAAATATGAAAAATAAAAAATAAAGATTAGTATCTAACATAAATACTGAAAATACATAATAGAAGTAGATTAGAGCTGGAGGATTGCCAGTTATAACACTTTTTCAAAAATCTGAGAATATAAGTCTTTCAAAATGAGGCCTACTTGAAGAAATTCTTATACAGTCAGCCCTTGTAATTAGATTATCTAATTTTCAACACTCGGGGACCTTTTAATCACTATGATTGCATTAGTAATTGAAGAGTCAACTGCTTGGGCATTTAACGTAGGCAAGCACAGAAAGCCTTATCCCTGGCGAAACGGGGACAGTGGCAGTGCTCAAGCTGGGCCCCCACCAAGCTGTCCTCGGCAGGCCAGGCCCAGTTGTGCTGTCCCTCACCCTCCTGCTTTCTCCAGCACCTCCCCACCCACCACGGTGCCCATGTTCTTCCTGTAGGAGCCAGAGCTCAGGAAAAGAGACCTGAGTCTTAAATTTGGGGTGGGGAGGCATTCCTCCACTCCATAGATGACTTTGGGCCCACAACGTCTGAATTGCCAGAAAGTTTTTGTATATGAAAATACAATTCTCTACAGAGATTTTTTCATGATGAAACCATTTAGACTGAAAAGTAATTTTTTCAAAAATATCCAGTACAATATCTCTTGATATAGTGAGTGGCAGCAGATTTTAAATCATTACATTTACTTAAAAAAGTAAATCAATAAAGTTTCAAATTCTGCTGCATAAAGCACAGCATAGTGATAGATCCAGAAGTCATGAATTATCTAACCAAAAATGTGGATAATATATATTTGAAGTAACCTTTGGGCTCTTTTAAAAATGGACTTAAAATAGTCCTGGCAGGTGTGGCTCCATGGATTGAGTGCTGGCCTGCAAACGAAAGGTTTGCTGGTTTGATTCCCAGTCACTGCACATGCCTGGGTTGGGGGCCAGGTCCCCAGTAGGGGGTGTGAGAGAGGCAACCACACATCAATGCATCTCTCCCTCTCTTTCTCCCTCTCTTCCCCTCATTCTAAAATAAATCAATCAATAAATAAAATCTTTTTAAAAAATGGGCTTAAAATATAATGACCATTATATAAATAAATTACTAGAGATAAAAGAATAAGATTAATAGATTAGGATACATGCAATTCAACCTTCTAAATATCAAAATCACCATAAATAAAATTAATATCCTTATTCATTTAATCAGTATATTTTTACTGAATTCCTATCACATGTGGGGCCCTATTCTAAGAGTTTAGAATATTCTAGTGAACAAAATTGATAACAGTACCTGCCCTCAAGGAACCTGGAGGCTTAACATTATATCTTTTAAGATATACAGAGATATTAAAAACTGCATTGGGCACTTTTGTCCTAAATCTTTTCCTTCTGAAAAATTCTCTACTTAGTATAACACATGAGGGTGGGCCACTAAAAACACCCCACTATCCTATATACTGTGATTGGCCCTCCCATGGGCATATGACCCAATTAGGTAAGGTTCTGGGCGGGGGGGGGGGGGGGGAATTAATATGGATTCTGAGAATCAGAATCATCCTTCTCCTTTTTTCCCCCCTTCACCTAAGGACATTTTTTCACTGCTTTTAGGGAGAAAGGGAAGGAGGGAGAAAAAGAGAGAGAGAGAGAGAAAGAGATATCGAAGTGAGATAGAAACATCAGTCAGTTGCCTTTCCTGTGTACCCTGATTGAGGATCAAACTGACAACCTAGGTATGTGCTTTGACCAGGAATGGAACCTGTAACCTTTTGGTGTATGGGACAATGCTCCAACCAACCAACCCACATCGGCCAGGGCCTGTCTCCTCTTAAGAGGGCAACCTAGAAGATCCCAGGAGACTTCTTTCCTATAACATCAAAAAATTCTTACCAAGAATGAAGCCAATAATAGGAAAGTAGAACCAAAAGGTGAAGGAGAAGGGAAAAGGAGGGAAGGAGAAAGAGATCCCTAAAATATTATTTAAGCTCAAATCTCTACTAATGGCTGAATCAGATCATTACCTGATTTCACAATTAAACCAACTGTTAAATTCATCCCCTGGTTCAGCTAATTCAACTGGCCAGGTTTTTTTTTTTCTCCTGCAACTGAAAAAGAGTACTGAATGATACAGAATTAACAGGTGGGGGAAGATGATCAATTGCAAAGAACATGAATATTCAAATGACACCAAAAATATAAATACCTTTAAACATATTTTTAAAAGTTTAACTCCATCAGAAATAAAAGAAATACAAACTAAAATACCAATGATATACCATTTTTTACATTGGTGAGGACAGAGGGGAATTCAAGTAAAACACTCAGGCTGAATTGGGTTAAGAGAGATCAGAATTACAAGGCAAAGAACCAGAGAGGATGAAGCTATATAATGAAAGAGCTTTGAAACCAACATGAGAGTACTTTTAAGTCTGGTTACTTGTATGTAGAGTAATATTCCATGATGTGAAGCAAAGAATGGCTACCAGGAAGCTATAAGGTGAACAATTTCCAGTTGTTGTATGTATTCAATACCATATCTCTGGAAATTATAGACACCATCATGGATTCTTGTAGTAATAGAATTGTTCAGTATGTTGATTATGGTGGTATATACATAAACCTACACAGGAGATAACTGTACACATGCATGAGTACAAGTAAAACTAGAGGAATTTGAGTGATTTCCATGAGTTATGATATTTATACTACAGTTCTACAAAATGTTACCTTTAAGGGCAGTAAAATAGGAAATGTCAAAATACATCACAAGTAAGGGCGAGTTTTCTTTCATGGAACTATTTTTCAGGTGGGTAGGGGTGTGTGTGCCCTCGTAGAGTGAGTCAGGATATAAAATATACTTCAAAAATCATTCAAAGCCATTGCAATAAATTATGAGCTTTGGATGAATAAAGACTGCCTCTGCTTTTATTCATGTTTACACCACCAGAAACGACACACTGCCTGGCACAAAGCAGATGCTCAATAAACACTTGTCAAGTAAATGGAAGGATGAGGACAAAAGGTGTTGAAAGGAGGTAGGGAAGAAACCAACACTACTTCACAATTTGCTTCAGTCTCTACAGAATCCGTAATAAAACCTCATATATTTCTTAAGAAAAGATTCTTGCTAGAGAACTAATATGAAAAACCTAAAACTCTTTTATGTTCTAACTTTCAAGCCTCTAGTTAGGAAGCCAAAAACGACTTCAAGAGCTACCCACCCTGCTACATGGCATCCTTTTCACAGGTGACCCCCTACAGAAGGAGCCATAGTAGTGTCCTCCATCATGGCCTCCAAACCCAACGGAGTTCTGCTTCCCAACTCCAACCTTAAAATCAGCCTACCTTTCAACTGGTGGAAATTATCCCTGTGAAGAAGGTGAGGTTAAACCAAGAGGCTACCAGAAAGGCACTGATAAACAAATAGGACTGTTTGTTATCTGCTACAATACCATCACCACTGCAGTCTGCTAGTCAAAAGCAGAAACCCTGTTGTAAGAAAGCCTGCTGCGGGGTAAGAAGGAAGCCACAAAATACTACCATAGCATTAGGCTCCCGCATAGTTTGTGCTAAGTATTTAATTAATGAAGACATTTTTTTCAAGATTGAACCATGATGATAATCCAATTTATGTCTCAACTCTACTGGGGTTCCCTGGATGGAGGGTTACCTCCGTCAATCATGGTTACCTGCGTCAATTGTCTCAACGTGTCTACAAAGAAAGGGAATACAGTTGAGTGGGCATGACGGAAGGCACGCCAGGTACAGGAATAAGGAAGAGGGCTCGAAGAAGCAGACATCCTCTTTCCCATCACTTCTTAAAATGTAATACCTATTTCCCAAGTCTAAAAAAGGGAAAAAGTACTCTTTACCACATTGTGAGGCAGAAGACCATTTTCAGCAGTCAGACCATCGACATTCCAGAAAAATGTCCACCTCACTCTGAAGGGAGGCACCGTTATCATCAAAGACCCCAGAGCACCCTGCAGAGGGACCTCAATCACACCAATGCAGAACTCAGCCCCCACGGAAGGAAAACGAAGAGGCTCCTGGCTGACAAAAATGGTGGGGAAATAGAAAGGAATTACCACTGTTCACACATCTGCAGTCGTGCACAGAGTATGATCAAGGGTGATACACTGGGCTCCCGTTACAAGATGAGGCATGTGCACACTCACTTCCCCATCAATGTCATTACTCAGGAGAATGGTTCTCTTGTTAAAATCAGAAATTTCTTGGGAAAAAATATATCCACAGGGTTCAGATGAGATCAGGCATCGGTTGTTTAGTATCTCAAGCCGAAAACGATGAGTTGATTCTTGAAGGAAATGGCATTGAACTTGTATCAAGTTCAGCTGCTCTGATTAAGCAGGACACAACAGTCAAAAACAAGGACATCAAAAAATTTTTGGACAGTATCTATGTTTCTGAAGAAGGGACAGTTCTGCAGGCTGATGAGTAAGGTCTAAGCTGTCCAGGTATACAGAAACAGCAAGATGCCAAATTAATGACTCCTCAAACTTCTTCACGATATTTTAAAGATGCAGTAAAAGCCATGTATTGATTTGTGGGGCTGGGTAGGAGGATAGTAAAGAATAAGAGCTTGTAAAGCCACTCTGAGGTTATCTTCCTAGCCAGAGAACCTCCCAAAATGAGAATCCGACCTATCATTTAGTACCTATTTTGTAAGTATTCTAAACTAAACTGAGTATAGCCACCAAAATGTTCATCTCACTTCCTATTTCGGAATTCCTTCCCCTTCTCCTCTCTACATTATAAAGATGTTCCTAACCAAAGGTTGCCACACACCCAGCCTATGTAACATGTTATCACATCTCTTCTAATTCTTTCAAGCATTCAGAGGAATAACGTTTACTGTACATACTTCCCTTCAATTAGTTAGAATATGGCTGCATTTTTCAAACTGAAATCCAACAACTGTCATGTTTTTTTTAAAAAGTCCTTTTGCAGAAGTAGAAGTTGATCTTTACTAACCATCTTCATATATGGTAAAAAGTAAGAGGAGAAATAAAAACATTAGTTTTGCAATGACTGAGCATGAAAGTGAAGGGATAGGAAGTGTATGTTCTCCAAAGAGGCCAACAAGATCTGACAACAGGATGGGATCTGCAGGCAGTGCCCCAGGGCACAGACACACAAAACTGATCACGCACACCTGGTATAATGATTTAATGCTTTTAAATAAGAAGGACGCACTCAATGGTGTCAAAAATATCAGTTAGCTAATGAACTAAGGGAAAAATAGTTTGGCTTGTTTCCCATTTTTAAAAATCTATCAGATTCAGGAACTTGAAGAGTTTCAGGGGCAATCTCCATCATTCACTTTTGTGATCTAAACAAGTCTCTTTTTATTAGGTTCACTAAATCTGTAAATGTGAAACAGGAACTTAATGGCATTCACACACAAATCAGAAAAAAGGGAGGGCCCTCTTTCTTCAAGATGAGAAAGTAAACATTTAAAGTTTTATATTTAAGGCACTATAACCATTAAATATATTACTAAGATAATAACTTCTGCCACCACTCCCTCATAATGCAAATGTGTTATGGCTACAGGGGCCTGAAGCTTTTTATAAGTCCAGGACCAAAATGATCCCTCTACATGTATGTAGAGGGATCTAAATACATGAGAGTTTTTAGTATCCCACTAAAGAAATGATTGGCAAGCAATAAGGGCAGGTAAAGTAAGAGCCGCCTTCATCACATCAGTGAATGTGGTAACCAGGGAGAGGTTTAGATCTAGAAGGATTTGTTTGATAGAAATGGAAAGTGGAAAACAGACAACTTCAGCAAAAATGAAGTCAGAGAAGAAGTAAGATACTAGTTGATTAGGAAAATCTAGAAAGAGACAGCTCATAAATTCTCCACGAAAATATGAGTCTGTACGTCCAAGATATAGAAATGGGAGACCAAGGGAATACTACCTACCACTTGTGCATTAAGAGTATCCACTAATAAGGCCCTGACTGGCGTAGCTCAGTGGATTGAGCGCAGGCCTGCGAACCAATTGATTGCAGTTCAATTCCCAGTCAGGGCACATGCCTGGGCTGCAGGCCAGTTCCCACCAGGGGACCCACGAGAGGCAACCACACATTAATATTTCTCTCCTTCCCTTTCCCTCTAAAGATAAATGAATAAAATCTTTAAAAAAAAGAGTATCCACTAATAACTAAATTGAGGACAAGGGCTTATATTATGAGTAGAAATATTAGTGGAAAGTAAAAGTGAAAAAGAACAGCTTTTTAAAAACTATACATTAAGCTAAAGCTAACAGCAGTGAGCAACAAGATTCTGAATTATCTAATAACCTACCTGTATATGATTTCCTTCCCCAAGATCAACTCACTTTATGCACTAAATATTTGTGCCCTAACATGCTAATACTGCCTTAAACTACAGGTACACCCTATGAGAAGTAAAAGTGCAAACTAAGATAAGTGCCCTCTCCTCCCCCTATTTTACTTTACCTGATCCTACTCTCTTGCTGGTAGTGGACTGAAGGATGGAAATGGAAGTTATCTCTAAGCAAAAGCTGGGAAACTTACTGTTTGTACCACCCAAAACTTGTTTTAACACACTTACCAACATCTCCATAAACATAGAGGCCCTTTGGAGGTTTGCTCCTTGAAAAAAGCTGCAAATTAAGAACAAATTATAAATCTCTTACATGGAAATAATTAAATATCATCATTTACATAGTGTTCCTAACTGTGCTACACACGGGGCTGAAATGGGCTATCGCACACAATACAAAACGCTTGATGTGTAAGCCTGGGAAGTCTAATGTAAGTTTCAGCACAGGAGGCAAGAGTCATAGTACAGTCCAGAGCAAGAGCTCTGAAGTCACAAAGTTTATATCCCCTACACCATTTGCCAACCATGTAATCTTCCTCCTCTTTCCCAAACAGGCTCTCCAAACAATGGGAGCCTAGCTCATTCCCAGCAAGCGATAGATTAGGAGAATTTTTCTGGAGAAACAAAATGGTCTCCAGATTGAAAAAAAAAAAAAAGACTCAAAGGCAGTTAGGTGTGGGTTTCTCCCACAGAAGGAGCTGGCTCCCTACCAGATCGAGTTAAGCATACCATTCAACCAGCATAAGATGGACCTTTCAATCAGCCCATTAGTATCTGAAAAGATACTAAAATGAACTGACAACCTAGACGCCTGGTTTTTAAAAAATCTTCAAAGATGAAAGCTGGAAACCAGACCAAATATGCAGGGGCGAAAAACTCACAGGAAACAGAGACCACACAGACAGCAGAAGAAATCTTCAAAAATAAAACCCTAATCAATATAATTAATATGCTGAGAAAAATAAGAAAAGCTATTAAAACTGTAAAGCAAGAACAAAACGCAATTTTAAAAAGAAACATTAAGAACAAAAGAGAGCACTTTGAAATTTAAAATATGGTAGCAGAAATAAAATCTCAGAGAAAGGTTTAGAAGATAAGCTTGAGGAAATTTTCCAGGATATATAACAAACAAACAGCAATAAAAGATGAAAAATATAAGAAAATTACAAGATTAACTCAAGAGCTCCAACATCTGACAAGAAGGAATTCTAGAAAGAGAAAATAGAGAAAAAAAGAGAGGAGGAAGTTATCTATGGAATAATGCAAAAATTTTTCTCAGAACTAAAGAACTTGATTTCTAGATTGGAAGGACAGACTGAGTATCCAACACAGTGAGGGAAGACCCATATCAAGTTACAAACCTGAAATTTCAGAACTCCTGGGGTGTAAAGAAGATCCTACAAACATTCAAGGGAATGGAAGAAGGAGGGGGGCAGGGGGAAGAGACCACAAACAGATAAAGACTTTGAATGAATTTTAAGGAAAATGATTTCTAACCTATCTAACCTACCCGTCAAGTGGGAAGATGGAAAACTGACATTCCATACACACAGGATCTCAAAAACATGGCCCCAGCAGGGCTCCAGGAAACACTGAGGATCCTGGGAAGGAAGCGGGGTAAGTTGGAGGGTTGCTCCAGGACCACAGTGGCACAGCAGGTCAAGAAAGCAAGTCCAGACCAAAACAGGAGTGGGAAGGGCTTCAGGAAAGAAACAAAAGGGAACTTCTCTTTACCTTATATTATTGGGTGGCTTTACTAGTGCTTAGATGGCTTTGACTTCATTTGATACAATTTTGTTAGATTGTATTTTGACAGCTGTCATATCAGCATGTACTTTTTAAAAGCTTATCAAAATTGGTAAAATTTTTGCATCCATTTTAATATTGAAGATGGAAGAAAACAGGTAAAATTTTTGGTGAATGATGCTTTATTACTTTAAGGAAGGTAAAAACATAACTGAAACCAAAAAACGATTTGTGCAGTGCATGGAGAAGGTGCTGTGACTCATTAAACATATCAAAAGTGCTTTGCAAAGTGTCTCAGTACTATTGACATTTTGGCCAAATGATTCTTTACTGTGGGACTGTCTCATGCACTGGAAGATGTTTAGCAGCGCCCCTGGCCTCTACCCACTAGAAACTAATAGTAGGAGAAAGCCAACATACTCAAAATACCTGAATCAATAAAGTTATTGGTGAAAATGAAAAATGTATCTTGTTTTATAGAAAAACTTAATGGCCTTTCTGGCCAACTCAATATATCTGGTGCTGGGTGGGTACTAGAAATATCTGGGGGAACATTTTGTAAAATATATGATTGTCTAACCCAACATTATCAACCCAGATAGCCATCCTGAACTTTGTTCCAGTTAGAAGGATAACCTTTAAACTCTGGCAGTCCCTAGACATGTGCGCAATAAGCCAAAGCACTGTTTTTGCCATGTATAATGTGCAGCCACATTTTTGTGAGCATTACACACGGGACTATCATACCCATTATTATACCTATGGTAGGTGGTCACTATACCCATGCATAATGTGCATCCTTCTTTTCCCCTCAAAGTTTGGGCAAAAAAGTGCACATTATACAAAACAAAATGCAGTAAATGAGAGAAGAGTTTATTCAGAGAAAGTAAAAGAAACCAAGGTTATGCCATTCTGTACCAATAAGAGCACTCATATTTGGGCAAAATCTAGAATCTAGTACACAATGCTGTTATTTTTAAGGTTTTAGTTAGTTAGTTAGTTAGTTAGTTATTGGGAAAGGAGGGAGAGAAACATGGATCAGCTACCTCTTACATACCCCCAACTAGGGAACCGGCCTGCAACCCAGGCATGTGCCCTGCATGGGAATCAAACTGGCAACCTTTTGGGTTGCAGGAGCATTCAATCCAGTGAGCCGCACCAGCCAGGGCAATACTGTTGGTTTTTTATCACTCCAACCTGCCTCAGAAACCTCTCCTACTTTTCTGATTGCTCAGTTTTCTCTACTAAATCCAGCCCCTAGGGACACCAGCATGTCCCTTCCAGAAGAACCTTCACTATGGTTTACACAAAAGGATATGCTTTGCTTTGACTTTGCCAGCTGGATGCCTTCCCTGTGCACACTAACTCTCCATCTATTCTTTCTTTAAAAATACATTTTATTGGCCCTGGCTGGTGTACCTCAGTGGATTGAGCGCGGGCCTGCGAACCAGAGAATCGCGGTTTGATTCCCAGTCAGGGCACATGCCTGGGTTGCAGGCTGGTTCCCTACAGGCCAACTCCCAGCAGGGGATGCACGAAAGGCAACCATACATTGATGTTTATCTCCTTCCCCTCTAAAGATAACTAGATAAATAAATAAATAAATAAATAAAAAATAAAAGAGTAAATTTAAAAATATATATATTTTTTAATTGATTATGCCATTACAGTTGTCCCATTTGCCCTCCTTTGTTCCCCTCCACCCTGCACACCCTCTCCCCCCAATTCCCCCACTTTAGTTCACATCCATGTATCACAAGTTCTTTAGCTTCTACATTTCCCAAACTACACTTGCCCTCCCCCTGTCTATTTTCTCCCCACCATCTATGCTACTTATTCTCTGTACCTTCTCCCCCCTTCTCCTCCTCCCACTCCCCTGTTGCTAACCCTCCATGTGATCTCCATTTCTGTGGTTCTGTTCCTGTTCTACTTGTTTGCTTAGTTTGCTTTTGTTTTAGGTGTGGTTAATAACTGTGAGTTTGTTGTCTTTTCACTGTTCATATTTTTTATCTTCTTTTTCTTAGATAAGTCCCTCTAACATTTCATATAATAAGGGCTTGGTGATGATGAACTCCTTCAACTTGACCTTCTCTGAGAAGCACTTTATCTGCCCTTCCATTCTAAATGAAAGCTTTGCTGGATAAAATAATCTTGGATGTAGGTCCTTGCATTTCATGAGTTGGAATACTTCTTTCCAGCCCCTTCCTGCCTGTAAGGTCTCCTTTGAGGAATCAACTAAGTCTCATCTCTTGATTCAGTCTTTATTTGAAGCATCTGCTATGACCTGCCTCCTGCCAAGACTCTGATACACACCCAACCCCTAAAATGCACAGAGGCAACATTAGACAAGCACGTGAAAATGTGAACATGAATAAGTTTCTCCAGTGACCAGTGTAAGATTTGTCAGGTTACTTGTATCTTAGGAAAGTTATAAATGATGATACCGATCCTGTGATTTTTAAAAATTTTTATATATTGATGTTAGAGCAGGGAGAAGGGGGAAGAGAAAGAGTGAGACTCGATTTGTTGTTACACATATTTATGCAGTCACCGGTTGATTCTTCTATGTGCCCTGACTGGGATCAAACCCACAACCTTGGTGTATGGGGACGACACTCTAACCAACTAAGCTACCTGGCCAGGGCCTAATGGGTTTTTGATGAGTCCAATGACACTACATTGTAGATTGTACAGATGATAAACTTAAGGATGATGTTGGAAGATCATGGTAACCTATCACCTACCTCAGCTAAGCATGAAAGACATAGCCAAAGGGTAATGGAGTTGAACCCAAAAGAACTGGTACAAATTCTGATTCTGCTATTTACCAGCTATGTGCCTCTGGGTAAGTCACATCAACTCTACAACCCTCCATTTTCTTATCTATTGGGTGTACGGCAGAGCACAAGGGAGTTCCCACTCACTGCCTGCTTCTGCATGCCTAATCACAAGACCCATTCGCTTACAATGAGGACTGAAAACTTCACGTGCTTACTGATAACTGCTTCCATCCAAACTCATGGACCATGAAAAAAGAAACATGCACCCTTTGACACACCCTTCTCAAAGGTCTGAACAACACTACTGTACACTCAAGATATTTTACAACTAAAACTCTACACCAAACAAATCAAGAACACATTCAAAAACATATAGCACAATTTCAAAAATAGTCCATATGCTAAGCCATAAATGAAAGATCAATTAATTCCAAAGAATCAATATACTCAACCGTAATATAATAAAATTAGAAATAAAAATAGAAAATAGCTAAAAAATAGAAAAATCTCACACTAAGATACTGACCTTCCCATCACGTTCACCCAGACATCTGAAGACAGCTGAGAGGCCTGCAGAGGGTACCCTCTCACCAATCCTTCCCACTGCCAATAACTGTTTCTCTGGTTAGTGCACTCTCTTTCTCTGCTATGATGCTCTAAAACCTTCTCAGCTCCCTTCATGCTAAACTACACTTCCCCCATCACTTTCAGCACATGTGTCCTACCTCTTTACAGAGAGAAAACAGAGGCCCTGGGTTGGAACACTTCCCATTTCCCATATGAACTTGCAGTTGCACCCATATCTTCGCCCATCCTTTCCTCTCTTCCTCCTGTGACCAAGGAAGACCATTCCTCTCCCAATACAACCTTCTACCAATTTCTGGATCTCAGCCCCTCTCCTCCACCTTCTCGGGAACTATGGTTCATCAAATTAAATTTTTCACTTCTCTTGTACTCCTTCTCATTAACATCTTTAGAGATGTCTTCCTATAAATGTATTTTTACAGCCTTGAAATATAATATTTTATAAGCAAAACATAAACTCAAAAACCATATGGGAAACAATAGATACATTAAAAAGAGTGGAGTTAAACATTTCTGTGTGGGGAAAAATGTTAAGGAAGATAAAAAGACAAATAAACTGCAAAAAAGTAATGTTTATTATAGACAAGAACTTATTTCCTTAGTAAACAAAGAGCTTTCTTTTATAAACAATAAGAAAAACAAATACAAACTGCTTAAGCATATAGAAAATACTTAATACATAATAAAAGACACGTGATTTAAAATAAGAATGAAACACCAGCATGAAAAAAGTCTAAAAGTCTCAAAGGATCCAGTATTATCAATGATGTGGGCACAGACAGGCTCATAAACTGATAAAAATGTGAACTGCTGCGATCTTTTTTGAGGCAATGTGGCATTGTTTATCAGAATGCAAAGTACATATAGCATTGAGCTGAACAATTCCTTTTGTAAAAATTTATCCTACAGGGGTACACACACACGTACACAAAGATGTGTCAGCATACTCATATGACAGAGTACTACTGAATGGCTGGGTATTCATATGAAAAAAATAAAAAGAAGCTCTCATAAGAAGAAGAGACTTCGATGTGGGATTGTCTCCTAGGCACAGTGTTAAAGTAAAAACAAAAACAACAACAAAAACAGGAGTGTGTATGCTGTGGACTCCCTGTATACAAAAGAAATGAAAATTTCTGGAAGGCCCTACAAGAAACTGTCAACAGTGAATGCATCCTGAAAATAAAAAATTACCTTTAGAGTTGACTCAGTCCTTGCACAAACCTACTACAGAACATCTTGAACCTGAGCAGAAACGTGAGACCTATTGTCTCTCTCCAAAAGTAATTTTCAATTCTCTATATTAGTTTCAAAAAATTGCTATTATTTAAGTCATATACTTTGCCCAAATGGAAATTTTATACAATATTTCTCAGAAGTGTTTTATAAAGTTTACTTAAATTTTAATCTTACTGAGTAAATTATTTACATTTTATGATTATCTCTAGATAGTAAATGTTGCATTTAATTTAATTAACAGTCCCTCACTACAGAAACAATGCAGAATTGATGTAATATTGAAACTATTATATGACAATTAGGAAATTGGACACATTTGAAACAGCAAAGCCATGCAAAGCCATTTTATATATCCAGAGCAGTATCTTATTTTAAGAAAAGGTGAAAATAACTTGAATATATTTTTAATTGGCATTTACAAAAACAACATGTTGAAAAATTTGTTTTAAACATAGTGATACTGATCCTTCTCAGGAACAAATAGTTAATACATATGAAGTTAACTATATAAATTTGTACCATATATATGCCCTGGCTGGTGTAGTTCAGTGGATTGAGCACAGGCCTGCGAACCAGAGGATGGTGATTCGATTCCCAGTCAGGGCACATGCCTGGGTTGCAGGCCAGTTCTCTGCAGGCCAGCCCCTAGCAGAGGACGCACAAAAGGCAACCATACATTGATGTTTCTCTCCCTCTCTCCTTCCCCTCTAAAGATAAATAAATAAATAAAATCTAAAAAAAAAATAAAAATAAAAATATATAAATTTGTACCATATATATTTTGTGGGTTTTATATTGTTAATTTTGATGTTTATAACCACATGTGGAATCTAGTCCTTCAAGAGTAAATCAATAATTTGATTCATAAAATTTCTTCATGAGAGTCAGAATTATAAATACCGAGTGAGGCAATAATGTAAAACAGAATAAACTTACATCCTTTTTGAGTGGCCATTCAAAGACTGTTCTCATATGCAGTTCATGACCACCTGAATTTTTGTACTTAATTCACTGAGTTATAAATAATAGCTTACGACTGTTCTCTCCACTGAACAAGGTATCACTGAAATGGGAAGCCATTCATCTTATTCACATCTGTATCCTCAACTCCTGGCATGAAACCTCGCACACAGTGAGGACCAACTCTCCTTTTGCTGAATGGAATTTATACACAATAATTCAGAGTCCTTGATAAACAAAGAATTACACATTCTATCTATGATAGGTGCTTCTATAAAACTAAAAGTCATTTGTTTTTCCCAGCTATACAATGGAACTACCTTCCTCAGTGTTGGGAATGGCCCTGCCTGGTTTCAGAAGCTGTAACCTCCCATGGCTAAGGCTGAGTAAAAGGACCTTGGGACCATAAGCCACTAAGGAGATAAAACTTACCCTCCCCACAGGGGCACAGCCTCTGCCTCCTTTACTTCACCCTGCTTGGCCCCTGCAAGATGGCTGGATAGTTGATGACAGGTAAGATTCCTCAAGGGAGGAACAACCTAAGACAGGCATGGTCATGGAGGGGCCATCAGAGGAAGACTTAGGGGACTATAGAAAAGGGGTGATGGACCCTCCCCCCTCAGCTTTGTCATAGCCTGAGTTCTCATTCTGTCTGTAAAAGGTCTCCTACTCTCTTGGCTGCCCAGATCCCCCACCTGATTCAGACTGAAACAATGCAGGAGGATGTACAGCCCTGTGCAGGAACTGATGATTAGGCCTAAGAAAGAATGCATAAAATTCTGTGAAACCTACTTCACTAAGAATGTCCTCAATTTAAATAATAAGTGTCCAAGCATAAAATGAGTTTGTTTCCCAAAGTGTTATGGCCCTTTGACGCCATTCTATCTGACCCTGACTCAGAATAAGCCCTCACAGTTCTTTGAATGTTATCTATTCCTTGATCATTACTGCCTGATAAAGATGGATGAACATTACGTATACTCCCTATATTCCTATGCAAACTAAACCCAATAAAAGCCCTTTGAGAAAGATGCTCAAGGCCTTTCTCCTCTGAGAGACTGGGCAGCCTTTCCTCCCCAAGCGGATCATGTCTTAGTAGACTTATTCTCATCTGAAGCAGCCAGGAGAGCTTTGCTGGACAAAGCTCCCCCAAACATCAGTGCTGAAAATAATAATAATTTTTAAAAAACAACTAACTAACCTGTTGAAATATCTCACAATCACACTGAAAATATTTTGACTATGGAACATTATAAACAGGCTAAAATAGAGACAATATCGAATACCTGGTTACCTATCACCCAGCTTGATCAAATCTTTATCTTTTAACATATTTCTTCCAACATTTCAGTAATAAAACATTAGGTACAGATGAATCCTCAACTTGTGCCCTTCTTCCTAGGAGTTAACAACCCTGATTTTGAGGGTTTTGTCCCCATGCTATGCAACATTCTATTTTAGAAATACCTTCTGATTTACTGATCAATTTTTGTGGTCTCCATGAGTTATCCCCCCAAAATAGACTCTACTTTGTCCATTTTTCTATGGTTTGTTAACTTTTTCCTATTACTTGGTAGGAGTCCTTTGTATATTCTAGATAGCCATTGTAGCCAGCTATTTTGATGTAAATATTTTCTCCCAGTCTGTGGTCTGCCTTTTCACTTTTCTCTGGTGCTTTCTATTGACTAGAAGTTTTCAATTTCAGTATAGTCACATATATCCCTCTTTACCTTTATAATTCAGGCTTTCATATCTTGTATAAGAAATACTTTGTTTTCCTAAGTTCATAAAGAACTTTCCTCTGTGTTTTCTTCAAAAAGTTTTACTTTAAATTTAGTACATTAATTCTATAGAATTTATTTGTTGTTTAGATGTAGGTACCCAACTTTATTTTACTTTCAATATAGATAATCAATTGTCTCATCTCTGCTTATTAAATAGTCTTTTTCACACTAATTTTAATGCCAACTCATTCACATTTCAAGTTTCCATATATGTGATGGACCACTTTGTTCATATAATGGAACAATGAATAAAACAGTTCTGCTGACTACAGGCAGGAACATATAAAGAGAAGTAATAGGAGATCATGTTGGAAAGCTAGACTAGGTATAGTTCAAGTAAACCTTAAATACAATTAATGGTCTCCTACCAGTCCTCAAATTTAGTCAGGTAGCAGTCATCTAGAGTAGAGGTCCAGTTATGGCCTGTGAGCCCAGTCCAGGCTGACACCTGTTTTTGTAAATAAATATCTATTGGAATACACTTATTTATATATTTCCTGTGACCACTTTGACAATGGCATAACTGAATAGTGTGACAGAAGTCATATTTATGGCTCCCAAAACCTAAAATAATTTCCCATGTTGTCCTTAACACGAAATATTTGCTGACCTTTCACCCAGAGACTTAGGTAGAAACTCAGCATAGACGCCACGGTACCATTGCCTGTTTATGAGCTATACAACTCTGCTGCCATAACCAAGCAGTCAGCTCTAGTTGATAGTGGCAGATAAATTCCAATCGTAACATTACAAAATGGGGCTCTACCCCTTGCTTCAAATTTATTTTAAGGGCTTTATTTAATGAATTGTGTAATAGATAATGTATTATTTGTTTAATACATTATTGAAATTATTTAATTAATAATTTATTAAATTCATTTAAAAGGACTTATTCTCATTTATAGTGATGGCATAATTTCACCTTTGGAACCATGACAAAACCTAAGATGTAAATGACTAGATTGGCTAATTATTCTGGAGTCTGAAGCAGGGCCCCATACTTGTTTCCCATTTTTAGATTTTAAATGAGTCTTTGGCATGTATTAGTTCTCAAAAAACAATGTAGTTTGATCCCCAATCTCACTTCCTTTCAGACAATGCTGTCATTGGGTTAGGACATAATGCTTTTGCTTCAGCTTTCATAAAAGCTTGACACAAGAAACATTCATTTAAAATTACTTCTGGTCTTTAGCAAAACTGGAGCTATAGACATTGTGCATTTTGTACTCAATGTTGCTTCCAATCTTCCAGGATAAAATTCCAGATATCAGGGAAGCTTTCCCTAAATCACAATGCTCAACTTACTCTACCTACAGGGAATGTCAGTTCCAAGAAGAGGAATGGAGGAAAGATGCTCACGCCCTTAGCAGGAGCGGTGAAGGGAAGAATTGAGGAAGAACCAGCACATTGCCTAGAGGCCCTTCTGAAGACTCTTAGATAACTAACAAAAGGGCTTCCCGCATCTCCTGAGAGAAAAGTCCACAGCCCAAATTCCAGGAACCCTACTCACAGTTTCCAGGTGCTAGGACCCAAGACAATAAAGCATCAAGACCTTAGGTTAGCCGGATTAAAGGCAGGGCAGTTCTTGTCTACCTGCTATATGCATTGTTCTTGGGAGGGCAAGGAAAGGTATCTAATTAAAAAATAGTGGGATATATGAAGAAATTGGAAATAATAATTTCTCATAGGGGAAGAAAATAAAATATTTTGTGGAGAGCAGGAGAAAAAGGGAAGGAATTTGTGACCCCTGCCCCTTCCCAGGTCTCTTGGGCAATGATTTCTCCCCCTAAAAGACAAAAAGGCCTGGCAATCTGTGTACCTGATTAATGGAAACAGCGATTTTCAAAGTAGCTCCACACTCCACTTAATTCTCTCCCTCCCAGACTCCAGAAATGCTTGATTTGGCTATGTAAAAGCCATTCTAATTATAGTGATTTACATGAACTACTAGCATTTATGCCTAATTACCTCACAGAACAATAACAATTACGCATATATTAAATGTGTAGATTAACCTGGTTGTAAGTCTTATTGATAACAAAAGTAAAGTGTTCATATATACTCATTCTTCATAGTTTGTTACTCATATAGCATGGTCATCTGCTTGTAACTTTTTGAAATTTTTATTAAAGAAAATCTTGTTATGTAGGTAGGTGAAAGTGGCCAAACAATCTGCCACCAATTTTATCACATTAATTAATAATTTTGGCATTTTGTGAAGGTGTATTTTATTTTAATTTTGCAGCTTAGCTGTACATAAAGTTTCTTAGTACAATGAATGTTTAAACATCTGTTATTAAAAACAAAATCAAATGTTCATAAAATCATAGATTTCATTTATCAAAATTATAAATTGTATAAATAAAGTTCTTCTATCACTGAAAAAACATTTCCTTTTCTGATAATAGGCATACAACTGTTTATGTTTTAGAAGAAATAGGTCTGTGGCATCTTTACAATCTTCAAAAACTAAAGCTTTGTAGATGTTTTCCTCAAATTACATTAGACAGTTGGGTCACTTTCACTGTTGAAGGTCTGGTGGGTTGCCCTGCCTGGTGTGGCTCAGTTGATTGGGTGTCATCCCACACACCGAAAGGTCACTGGGTTCTATCCCGTCAGAGCATATGCCTGGGTTGCGGGTTCGGTCCTCAGTTAGGGCATTTACGAGAGACAACCAATCAATGTTTTTCTCTCTCACACTGATGTTTCTCTTCCTCCCTCCCTTCTCCTCTATCTAAAAATAAATAAATAAAATATTATAAAAAATGGATTTGGTGGGCTGAAGAAATTACAGTAGGACAAATACTACCACAAAGAGATTGATCTAACAACTAAACATTTATTCACATATGCATTAGCATTTAATAAATATAAGCTTTCATTAGATACATTGGAAACTACCTAACATGTCCAATCTCCTTACATAAGATTACAACTTACACAATAAAACCAGGGTTATTTACTAGACAGACCCAACAGAGCCAATTCAGAAATCAAAGGTGGAAGTGTGGGAGAACACCCCTAAAAAGAGTCAAACAATAAAGGATAGCCATCAAAAGGGGTAATTCATCATTATTCCCTATAACCATTATGCTGGGCTAGTTGACCACAGTGGCTATCATACTCCTGGTCTACATCTGAGGGGAACTGCCATGTTTACAAGAGACCTGTGTGGTAACTTATGCAGAGATCCAACCTTTACACTGGCTGGTAACCTCTGAAAAAACCAGTGTGAAAGCTGGACCAAACACTGATGAAGTGATTGGTTGGCTCATCAAATTCTTACTTGGAGATTTAAACAACAGATATAAGTTGGTAAAACAAATAGAAGTGAAAATGGACATGGGGATAAAGGAACAAAAGAGGAAGAGGAGTGCATGAATGGAAGAGCACTGGAGTAACTAGTACCTGCTATGACGGCCTTCAAATCAGCAAAGCTTTCAGAGCCACTGATTCTGTGGGTTCAAGCTCCTTAAGGCCTGGCTTTGTGGTGAAGACACCCTTTGCTGCTATTTGCATATGTAGTCTTATACTGAATCTCCATTTCTTTTTGTAACCTAAACAAACCTCCATTCCTTTTAACTAAAAGATATTAACATGATAACAGCTTTTTTCTTTATATAAAAATAAAATTTTAATTATATTCTCAGTGCTTTTTAAAAAGTAGAGTTACTTTCAGTTTTTAAATAAAGTACCACAAACACTTGTTATACAGTACCTTTCTTCTAAAAACCTTCTACTAAATGAGTATTTGTATGGCAGGGGCAGGGGCAGTGATCTGGCCAATTAAAGGAAAACCAGTTTCTTAGATTAAACCATATTCTAACTCATTACTATTACTATCCTTCATAATTTGAAGATGACACCACTGAGAACATTGAGCTCTACAAGCAAGGAAATAGGAATTTTCCTGTAATCTTAAAAATATTAGTAGAGGCTCAAAGCTGAGAATAAGGGGAGACAAGTGCTCCTACACTCTTAAGAGAGGCACTAGTCATATCTACCCAGGAATTATTTAAAAAGAGAAAAAAGGAAAAATCAGCTCTAAAACCAAAGTGGAACTGAAGAAAGTCATTAAGGTAGAAAGCTGTTCACTGGGTAAGAAATGCTGTGGCATTTTCCCAGGATAAACCTCATACCAAGTACAGGGGTACCCAAAGAGAAGCATCTAAAGAGATGAGGATTGAGTGCATAATAAGACGGGCAGGATGCTGGCTTAGGTGAGGAAATCCATAGTCAGCTATCAAAGTAAGGTGTGGAAGAGTTCATGGAAGAAGAACTTGACACATCCTCAGGATCAAGGGAGAATACAGAACAAAGACAGAGACTGGTGCCTACTTCTCTCTGCAGAAGTCCAAGGGCAGGAGGCTGACTATGCCATAGGAGTTGGGGAAAGATGTTATGTTATGCTTCTTGTGGCCTAAGTGGACACCATAAAAGGTGATCTGGCTAGAGCTTTCCTGAAAGGACTCCACCCAAGAAGGCCAAGTGCAAGTCCAAAAGGGTCCCAGTAGAATGCAGAGGTGTGGGGTGTTCTGCCAGAGTCCTAAGAGGTCAAAGAGTGGAACACTGGGAAGGTCCTCAGGGAAACCCCAAACAAAGAGCTAGCATGTCAACACCAAAGGCCCTTAACTGGTCACTTAAGACTCTGCTATTTCACTCTAATCTTCTACCCCTCTCATTCTGAACCTAGAGAAGCCAGGCAGGCAGAGAAAGGAGGGGAGAAAGAACAAATTACTCCCCTTCTCCACTGCTGATCCTGGGCCATGCCTAAGCAAGAGAAAGGGGAAGCTTAGAATGGAGCAGAAGTTTTCATTTTGACTGGACAGCATCCATCATTACCTAACCATGAAGCAATTTGAATCCCCCCAAGGCAAAAAAAAAGTTATGGAATATTGAGAGGTCAAATATGGGGATCCAACAGAGCTTATTTAAAGAAACTGGTGGGAAATCAACAATCTGTTTCAGGGTTGTACCTGACTACATTTAATCCATTTTATTAAATGTTTATGCTTTTAACTGTTTAATCTTTAGCATCACATAAACCTCACCTTTGAAAAAAGGCCTTCTGCCTCTATACTGTATCCTTTAAGGTCCTCATGCAATTTCTGCAAGCACTGTATGACTCTTCTTTGATGTTCGTCGTCCTTTAACTCACGAGCTTTGATCAGAAAGTCATAGTGGTCCAGAGGTCCATGGCAAACAGCCAGAGCTTTCAAATAAGCTTCTGTAGCCGCAGTTGGAGGCATACTCTCAAGTGTCTGAACTGTATAGGCTATAAACGAAAATATATACACAATTTCAGACTTTCTTAAATGAAGATATTTCATAGTGCTCTACAATGTTTAATGATCACATTAAAACTTTTAACAGTTATAAGAAATATATTGAGCAGTTACTGTAAATGTCATTTTCATTAAAATATTATAAAACAATTTTGCACAACATATTTACAGTCATCTCATTTTAATAAAAGGGAAGAAATCCAAACCCATTAGGTTATCATTATAATCCTTCTAGAAAGTCTAACCTGCTGTACAGTCTCTGCTTTGCCTCTGCTCCCTTAAACGAGCCATCTGAGTTCATCAGATCTTCCCCACAGCAAGGTTTTGAGTCAAGCCTAATTCTAGTTCTTGAGTACCAAGGCAGAGATATGGAGACTAGTCACAAAGGGTTCTCTACTGCATTTTTATTCTCTATCCAAAACCACACAACACTGAGACATTACTACATGATTCCAGCCCCCTGCTTATGAGATTCCTTCTCTTTGCCATACCTTTGGGCTGAACACAAATAGCTGGGACACAATAGTGTCCAATTCTAAGCAGGGTGGTGTTATGATCCCTTTTTTGGCCTTCCTGGGAAAGAAATGATTGGCCACGATAAGGCCCAATGATAACTGCATTCCTTATCTGGGGTAGTAGGTTCAATGAGTGGGTAACTACCATTTTTTTCCATATCTTTTTATTTTTTATTGTTGTTCAATTACAGTTGACTCAATTTTTCCCCCATTGCTCTCCTCTTGCCCACCTGCCCCCGACTAGAAGCAAGAATAAACAGCAGTAAACTGGCGCATATTTTTAGAAAAGGATTTTGCATGTTTCCTTTGTTTCAATATGAAAACTACTTTAGAATAAAATTAATAGTCCCAATGTTATTCTCATCTTTTTCCCAAGAGAAAAAATTCTAAATAAACTATGAACACCAGGGCTATGGCAGGGCTATCTTCTAACAGTTGTTCTCCCTTCCTGAATAGAAGTTTTAGCTGAGTACAAGCCTGCCCCACCAAATATTCCATTTCCTGACCTCTCTTACAACCCCAATGGCCACGGGACCAGCTCTAACCAATGGGATGTGAGCTAAAATGTGTGCAGCTCTGCCACATGCCCTTAAAGGGCAAAAGCAACCTCCCCCTCACCTCCCTTTTCCTCCCTTCCCTCTGACTGGACTGAAAGTGCATGAGTGCAGCTGGAAATGTCAACCCAGCAAGGAGAGGCACGCAGAATGCTGACAAAGCAAAGTTTTCCAACAATGCAGAGCTGCCAAACCAGCTCTGGACCACCTGCTTGGATTTTTTATGTAAAGAGTAATAAACTTCTATCTAACATTTCAAGCAGTGTATTTCAGAGTGTCTTTGTTACAGAGGCCTAACTGCACCCTAACTAATGGGGGGCTTTCAGCCTGCAGAAGAGAACCAAAGAGTCTCCCGGAACCTTGGGCCTCACAGGACCAGGAACAAGGCTTGGGTTCAGTGTAGAAACTGGAGGCCTAATTGAGAATTCTGTGAATGTTTCTAGCAATTTGAGACATTTACAAGTAGAGTATAAGAAGAAATATATTTCGTGTTTGTCCACAGTCCCTAGCACAGGGGTCCTAAACCCCCAGAATTTTCTGAGTCTCTTTTGTTATCATAACGAGCACCTTCCTATCACACCTGAGTTATGCTAGTGAGGAAACTCAGGGCAGGACCCCAAGATAGCTTCAGTACAGGGCTCATCCCCAGAAAGACCAGGTATAGAGAGGCTCAGAACTTTCATCTCCACCTACTCACCCCCTGGAAAGAAAGTGGAGGCTAGAGATTAACACTCCTGAGCATGGGATTTCAAAAGCTGATGAACACAGAAGTGCTGCGAAGGAGGTATGCCACCGCAGGGCAAGGAAACTCTTACCCCTTGCCTTGTACATCTCTTCCATTTGGCTATTTCTGAATTGTCCTTTATAATAAACTGGTACATAAGTAAAGTATTTTTCTGAGATCTGTGAGACATTTCTTGCAAATTATCAAATGTGAGGATGAGAAGTTACGGGAACCCCTGAATTTGTAGTTGGCCATGCAGAAGTGTGCATAGCCTGGACAGCCCATTGCAGCTGGCATCTGAAATGGGACCAGTCTTGTAGAACTGAGCCCTTTTAACTTGTGGGATCTGATGTTACAACTCAGGTAGTGTCAGAACTGAACTGAATTGTTGGATACCTATTAGCACTGAAGAACTGAGAATCTCACACTATAGAAAATGCTCTTTTCCACCCTCTCCTTTAATTTTCTGGAGTCAACCAGGTAGGAAATCCAAGAGTAACACTAATCTCCTCCCCACTCCATCCCACAGTCTCCTTCCCTAGCCCTCATCCAGGCCCTCAACCGGTCATCAGCGCTACTCAATTGTACATCCTAAGCACTCTCAAAACTATTTCTTTCTCCCCTTCTTCATACTACAGTACCCCAGCTAAGACTCCATTATCCCTAACTTAGCCTCCCTGCCTCTGATCACTGCCTGGCCCAAATTTACCAAGACCACAATCTCTAAAGTCTCTACAATCAATTACAGGAATGATCTTGCTAAAATTCAAATGTGATTTTCTCATTTTGCTTGAAATTCAGCTCATTGTTTAAAGGAATGGCTTTCAAACATAATATTAACAGTAGCACCTATTTTACATACAAAACCTTCCATGGAATCCTAAATTTTTAAAAGAGAAAAGTGGGAAGGGGGACATAAAGTCATACCTTCTTCACATCTCTCATTCCCATACCCATACCACCCCAATTTCCAAAGCAGCCCCTGAACCCACCTTCCCACCTTATAGATCACATTAAGTATGAATAGCATGAAAAAAATTGTGTGCATGCCTGAGACTACTCCCCTTAGAACAGCCTGCTTGCAAAGGTGAGCCCTTGGCTGGGAACTTGGATTCCAAGAGGGTTCCTACCATCCCCAGAAATGGTAAGTGTTATCCACTGGGCATAAATGTCTGTACCATGAACCAGCAATGTGGTTCATGTCGAACACCTAGGTTCCTTCTACAAGTCTAGAATTTTAGCACATATTGGGTAGAGAGGCCTATGTTACCGCCCCCCTAACCCTAGGCATTGAGTATTTAGCCAACTTCCCTAAATACAAAACATTTCACACCACTTATCACATTTTGTTGCTGAAGGAATTAAGCACATTCTTTCTTTGTGACTGCACTGGGAGAAGACTCTTGGATAGATGCTTGCACCTAATTTTTTCCAGATTTTGCTCCACATGCCTTTTCCCTTTACTGATTATGCTTTGTATCCTTTAATCAATCATATCTATGAGCCCAACTATATGGTGAGTCTCGTGAGTCCTCTAAATCACCAAACCTGAGGGTAGTCATGGGAATCCCCAGCAAAGACAGTATCCTCATCCTGGGGTTCAAGGAATCCACATAGGGCCCCAGCCCACATTCCAGACCACTGTCTCTCTACTCTCCAAAATGCATTTGTTGACACAAGAAATGACTGAGTACGTATCACATGTAATAGATAATGTAATGGGAAATAGGGAGAAATCAAAGGTTTTTTTTTTAAGTGGAGGTAGAAGAGACAAAAATATTCCATCAGTAATATATTAAGATTAAGTGGCAATAGTAAGTAAAATTAATTTGTGTACCGAGAGACTACTTATGAAACTGGTTATTCTAAGTGGTAAATATTAAAGGCCCAAATTAAAATGGATAATAGCAGAAATTAGAATTATTTTGTCACTATAAGGTTCTTACACTATCTGAAAGTCAACTTGGGTCCGTTGTAGATTTATATCAAAAAGTCTAGGGCACCTACTAAAGAAAGATGTTTAAAAATGATGTTTAATTGATATGCTAAGAAAAGAGAGAAAATGGAATCACATAAAATGTGCAATTAAAACCACAAAACAGGCACCTCTCTCTCCCCCTCTCTCTAAATCACACCTGTACCATTGCCCCACTCCTACCCCAGGCACATCCGCTCTGCTTTTCTCTCTCCTAAGCTCCAACGGCCCTTCTTCTGCCTCTGTAACTTGTTTCCTGAGTCCACACAGCCCAGCGGGCTCACTTCTTCTACCTCTGTGACTTTCTAAGTAAACTTTTGCTTGTATGTGGGGGGAAAAATGCAAAATAGAAAAACAGTAGATAACAAAATAGGAACAAAGAACAAAAGCAACAAATAGAGAGCAGTAACAAATATGGTAGATATTAACCCAACTATATCAATAATTACTTTGAATGTCAATGGTATAAAACACCAGTTAAAAGACAGATTGTGAGACTGGACCCTACTATATGCTATTTACAAGAAACCCACTTTAAATGTAAGACATATATAGATTAAAAGTAAATAGAGAAAATATACTATGCCAACACTAATCAAAGGAAAGGAGGAGATGTTGCTATATTAATTTCACACAGAACAGAATTCAAAGCAAGGGAAGTTGTCAGAGATAAAGAACGACATTATATAATGTTAAAGAAGTCAGTTCTCTAAGAAGACATAATAATTCTTAATACATATGCACCTAACCACAGCCATCAAACTAAACTATGTGAGGCAAAAAACTGATAGAACTATAAGGAAAAACAGATGAATCCATTATCATAGTTGGAAATGTAACACCCCTTTAGCAGAAGTGGACAGATCCAACACACAGAAAATCAAAAAAGACATAGTTGAACTTAATAAAATCAACAAATTGGCTATAATTGACACTTACAGAACACTTCATCCAACAACAGCAGAATCAGCAGAATACATATTCTTCTCAAGTTCACATTCACCAAGACAAACCACATTCTGTGCCACAAAACACAACAAAGGTAAAAGCACAGGAATCATAGAATGTAAGCTCTCAAATCACAATGGAATTAAACTAGAATCAGTAACAAAAAGACTGGGAAATACTAAAATATGTGGAAATTATATAACATAACATATGGGTCAAAAAGAAATCTCAAGAAAAAATGTAAAAATATTTTGAACTAAATAAAAATAAACACAATTATCAAAACTTGTAAAATATAGAAAAACAATGCTTAGAGGTAAGTTTATAGCAATTAATGCATGTATTAGAAAACAAGAAAAATCAATCATCTGACTTTCCACACTAGGATACTAGAAAAAGAAGAGCAAATTAAACCAAAAGTATGTAGGAGAAAAGAAATAAGAATTAAAGCAGAAACCCAAGACATTGATAATAAAAAAAATCAATACAGAAAGCCAATAAAACCAAAAGCTGGTTCTTTGAAAAAATCAGCATCTAGCCAGGTTAACTAGGGAAAAAAGAAAAAGAACACAAATTACTAAAATCAGAAATGAAAAACAGACATCACTGTAAATCCCATGGACATAAATAGGACAATAAAGGAATACTAAAAACAACTCAATCCACAAATCCAATAACCTAGATGAAATGGCCAAATTCCCTGAAAGATACAATCCACCAAAACTCACAGAAGAAGAAACAAATAATCTGAATTGGCCTACATCTATCAAGGAAATTGAATCAATAACTAATAACCTTCTAAAACAGAAAGATCAGTCCCAGATGGGTTCACTATTAAATTCTACCAAACATTAAAGGAAAAAATTACAAAAATTCTCTACAATCTCTTTCAGAGGTTAGAGGGAGAAGGAATACTTCCTAACTCATTCTATGAGGCCAGCATTACACTAATACCAAAATCAGACAAAAACATTACAAGAAAACTACAGACCAATATCTCTCAAGAGCATAGATGCAAAAACGCCGAACAAAATACTAGCAAATCAAGTCCAACAATATATGGAAAGAATTATACACTATAAACAAGTGGGATTTAACCCAGGAATGCAAAATCATTCGAAAACAATTCATGTAATCCATTAAATCAACAGGCTAAAGAAGAAAAATCACATAAAAATATCAATAGATGCAGACAAAGCACCTGACAAAATCCAACACCCATTCATGATTTTTTAAAATGTCAGTAAACTAGGAATAAACTAGGAACTTCCATATCTTGATAAAGAAATATCCACAAAAAACATATAGCTAATATACTTACCAGTGAGAAACTAGAAGCTAAGATCAGGAACAAGACAAGGATGTCTCCTCTCATAACTCCTTGTAAATATCATCCTAAAAGTCTTAGTTAATGCAATAAGACCAAAAAAAGGAAGTAAAAGGCATACTGAACAGGAAAGAAGAAATAAAAGTATCTTTGTTCACAGATGACATAATCATCTACATGGAAAATCCAAAAGAATCAACACTCTTGGAACTAATAAGCAATTATAGTAAGGTTACAGAATACAAGGTTAATATACAAAAATGGGATTCTAAATTAAAAACACAATACCATTTATATTAGCAGCCCTGCAAAATGAAATACTTAGGTATAAATCTAACAAAATATGTACAAGACTTATTAGAAGGAAAACTTCAAAATTATGATGAATGAAGTCAAAGAGGAACCTAAAAATGCAGATATATTCCATGTTCACAAATAGGAAGACTCAATATTGTCAAGATGTCAGTTCTTTCCAATTTGAGCTATACATTAAATGCAATTCCAATAAAAAACTTAACAAGTTATTTTATGGAGACCAACAAAATAATTCTAAAGTTTAAATGAAAAGGCAAAAGACACTGAACAGCCAATAAAATACTGAAAGAGAAGAACAAAATTAGAGGACTAACACCACCCAACTTCAAGACCTACTGCAAAGCTACAATAATCAAAAGAATAGACAAATAGATCAATGGAACAAGATATTGAGCCCAGAAACAGACCCACATTAATACAGCCATTGTATGAGCAAAGGTAATACAATGGAGCAAAAATAATCTTTTCAACAAATGGTACTAGAACAACTGGACATCCACCTGCATTTTAAAAAAAACAACTGGACATCCACCTGCATCCATCTAGGCACAGGCATTTCACCCTTCACAAAAATTAACTTGAAATGAATTACAGACCTGAATGTAAATCATAAAACTATGTAACTCCTAGAAGATACCCCAGGAGAAAAATAGAAGACATCAAAGAAACCTTGGTGTATAGTGATGATTTTCAGATATAAAACACCTAGATATTTCAGATATAAAACACCTAGATATTTCAAGGCACAATCCATGAAATAATAATTGATAACCTTTACTTCATTAAAATTAAAACCTTGTGCCCTGGCTGGTGTAGCTCAGTGGATTGAGTGCAGGCCTGCGAACCACACGATCCTGGTTCGATTCCCACTCAGGGCACATGCCTGGGTTGCAGGCCAGTTCCCAACAGGGGACTCATGAGAGGCAACCGTACATTGATATATCTCTCCTTCTCTCCTTCCCTTCCCCTCTAAGGATAAATAAATAAAATCTTTTTAAAAATCCATTTAATACAAAACCTAAAAAAAAAATTAAAACCTTGTGCTGCAAAAGACAATGCCATAGTCTCATCAGAGGACAAGCCACAGACTGAGAGAAAAATTTGCAAGAGATCTAGCTGATAAAAGGACTGCTATCCAAAATATACCCTCCCCCCCAAAAAACTCTTAAAACTCACAAGAAAAACATCTGATTTTAAAAATAGGCCAAAGCCCTTAATGGACACCTCACCAAAGAAGATATACTGCTAGCAAAGAGGTATATGAAAAAAATCTCCAGGTCATACATCTTTAGGAAAATGCAAACTAAAGCAACGATACCACCACACACCTATCTGAATGGCCAAAATCCAGAATGGTGACAAATGCTGGCTGGAATGTGGAGCAACAGGAACCCTCACCCACTCCTGATGGGAATACAAAATGGTACAGCCACTTTGGAGGACACTTTGGAGGTTTCTAACAAAACTATCACAATCTTACACAATCTTACCAGGTGATCCAGGAATTATGCTACTCAGTATATACCCTAAGAAGCTGAAAACTTATGTCCACACAAAAATCTGCAGACAGATGCTTATAGCAGCTTTATTCATAATTGCCAAACCTTGGAAGCAACCAAGATGTCCTTCAATAAGTGAATGGATAAACTGGCATATCCAGACAGTAGACTATAATTTAACACTAAAAAGAAACAAACTATCAAGCCATGAAAATATATGCAGAAAACGTAAATGTATACAACTAAGTAAAATAGTGAATTCGAAAAAGCTATATACTATAAGCTTATATTTTCTAATTACATGATGTTCCGGAAAACTGGAGAAAGTAAAAAGATCAGTAGTAGAAAAGGGGGAATTAGGGAGGAGGGATAAATAGACAGAGCACAGAGGATTTTTAGGGCAATGAAAATATTTGATACCATAATAATGGATACATGTCATAATACATTTGTCTGAACCCATAGAATGTACAACACCAAAAGTGAACCCACTGTAAACTACAGACTCTGGTTAATAAAATGTGCCAATGTAGGTTCATCACTTTCAACAAATGTACTACCCTGGAAGGAGATGTTGATAATGAGGCCTTTGCAAGGCGGGGGTAGGGGGGTGATAAAGAGGAATCTCTGTACCTCCCTCTCACTTTTGCTGTGATCCTAAAACTGCTCTAAAAAAAATAACAAAATCTTTAAAGAGAGAGAATCAGTCAGGCAAGACACTCCAGACTGAGAGATTGGCCAGCATAGGCCTGGATAGCAGCTGTATAAATTGAAACACAAAAGACTTCTCAAAAGCTGCACTAAATTAAATCTGTTATTACATCAGTGTACACAAATTATGTGATGCTGCTGCCATATTATTTTGATTTGTATTAATTTGTCTTATTGTACTCCACATGGACACTGGGAAAATGACATTCTGAAGATCCATACACGAATCTACACACATAAATGGAAGATTTGAAAGGCCCCAAAAGTCTGTGCTATTCTAGTACCTCAATATTATCCTTTATTTCACTACTTTTTCCTAAACTCAATTTTAGAAAGATCCCACCAAACTCCATAGCTGACTTGCTATAATATTTAGTCATTATCATTATGTCTTAGAATCTTAATAATCAATTATAATAACCTTCTAGATAGCATTTTTAAAAGTACTTATAATTCCCCCAAGGAGGAAAAGTGAGTTTCCCCCAAGGATTATAGTGTATTTTTGATTATTTCAATTTCCCAATATTTTTTTTGAAGTAAACATAACCATAACATTTCAATGTCTTCCCTCATAATAAAACAAAAGAACTCAGAACTGGCTCACTTGGGCCTCTGTCTTCTTATCTCCTCCCAGTTCAAAATGCTGGCATGTCCTAACAGCCAAGTCTGCAGTTGGGCTCAATGCATTCAAGCCTCAGCACAATATCCTTTGCAGTTTTAGCCATTTTCCAGAAAATTGGCTTAGTCTGCCCACCATAGCCTCTCTGCTTCCTGTCATAAGGCCACTTTCCCTGGGCATACAGACATCCCTTGCCCTTCTTGCCCTGTGTCACTTTGGGGGTTTAGTACTTCGCAATTCTTACAGGAAGTCCAATAGGTTTTAGGGCCATATACCAGGGTCACTGTGTTTCCAGGGTCACTATTAGCAAGAAAAAGAAGTAATATCCCCCACTTTTTAAGTTTTCATCTTAGGACAGAAGTTTAGAACAAAAAACTGAAGTTCTGCAGTGTGTGTTAATATGCTCTACTTAACAAATCTCACTACATGAATCAATAATATAATAAACCACAACTATACTTTTTCTTAATGCCACATGGTAGCCTTAAGGCAAATAGAAGAGGCAATTCAACAGCACAAGTATAAAAGAAATTTTTAAAGGCAAACTGTCACTAATAGCTCTAAGAAGAACTGTTATATACAAAAGAGTTTTTTTAAACAAGGTCTTGACACAGGGTCCACCTTTAGCAGCCTTCTGAAATTAAAAGCAAATACTATGTACGTGTACTTGAGTATTTTTTCCAGGACAAGATCTCTAAATATACTACAGTCTCCTTCAGATTTGTAATCGAATTTTTTAACAAACACTAGTTAAGAACCACTATTTTAAAAAGAACTGTCAAAACTTAAGCGTTTTAGAAGGAAAGCCTATTAATAGCAGCTCACATTTATTGAGCACCTACTGTCTGCCAAAAATAGGTTAGGAAATTTAACATAACTATTTTTATTAATCCTCACAATAATCCTAGTATACAAATAACTAAAAAACCCATGGATAAATTTGTTCATTCATCACTCACTAATGTTTGTTGAGAATCATCTATATCTCAGGTACTATTCTTCACCAGTGAAAAAACACTGAAAACAAATTCCTTGCCTCGTGGAGGCTTCACTCTAATCAAGCAGAACAAAAAAATTAAATGAAGAAGCAAGAAAGAATCAAGCAGTGATCAGTACACTGATGAAAACACATGATATTCTAGGGCCTCTGACCAACAGCATGGACACCCCCAGGGAGCTTAAAAGAAATACAGACTTGCAGGTCCCACCCCATGAGTCTGAATCAAAACTTGTATTTTTAGCAAAATACCTAGGGGCTTCACATACATGTTACAGTATGAGAAACACTATCTAGGGAATGGCTGGGAACTCCTACAAATTATGAGGAAAATACTTCCTGTGAAAGTGACATTTAAGTTGACACCTGATTGCCAAAAGGAGTCAGCTCTGAAGAACTGGGAGAACATCCCAGGCAGAGGCAAGAGCTCTGGCAAAACCGTTAAGTAAAAACTGAAAAAAGCTTCACATTTCTGAGGAAATAAAACAAGGCTTATATGGCTGATTTAAATGAATAAGGTATAGTCTGCCACGAGATGAAGCTGGAAAGGAGAGCCAAGACCTGATCATGCAGGGTCTTACACAACATGGTAAATACTGTGGGTGTTTAAAGTAGAATAATGAACAAGTGAAAGGCTTTGATCAGGGACGTGACCTGATTTATCTTTTCAAAGATTACCCTATAGCAAATAAAACGGTAGGAATGCAAACTAAAAGCAGAAATGGGTGAGTTGTATGGTACATGAATTATATCTCAATAAAGCCATTATTATATAAATTTTTAAAGTAGAACAGAGAGACCAATTAGGAAACTATAAGTCATGTTAAGAGAGGTTTATAATTTGGACCAGAGAGTTGGGATTGCAGGTTACATAAACAGACCAGATTATGTAGCTAGTAACAACAATTGCTAACCTTTACCAAGTGCCAGGTACTTTTCTAAGTACTTGACCTATATTCACTCATTTGATCTTCACAACTACCCTATGAGGCAGGTACTAACATTATCCCTACTTTAAAACTTAAGAAACTAGCCCTGGTTGGTGTGGCCCAGTAGATTGAGTGCTGGCCTTTGAATCAAAAGGCCGCTGTCAATTCCCAGTCAGGGCACATGCCCAGGTTGCCCCAAGAGGCAACCATACATTGAGAATTCCCACTTTCTCCCTCTCTTCCCCTCTCTCTAAAAAATATCTTTCAAAAAAAAAACTTAAGAAACTAAGGCACAGAGGGGTTAAGTAACCTGTCCATTTCCCATAGCCAGGTAGTAGCAAAGCCGGCATTTGTACCCACAGGTACGGAGGTAGGATGTTACAGTGGAAGAATTCAGGCTCTGGAGTCACACATACCCTCTGAATCCATCTCCTGACTCCACCATTTGACTCTTAATCATAGTAAGGTTCTCCTGGGCACATGACCACCATCCTAGCAAAGATGTCTAAGGGAGAGTCAGCTTCTTCCAAAGCTTCCCCAGATTCTCTTCAAAAGGTGACCAGGATGGAAACTCATTACTTCCTGCACTTGGACTTTCAGGTATCAAACAGGGATAGATGGACTACTGCAAGCATCTAAAGAACATGAGGGCAAACGTTGCCACATGGAGGACAAATATATTGTGATGGTTAATTTTATGTGTCACCTTCACTGGGTCATGGGGTGCCCAGACATTTGGTCAAACATTCTGGATGTGCTGTGAGGGCGTTACTGGGTGGATTAACATTTGAGTCGGTAGACTAAGTAGAGCAGGTTACTCCATCTAATGTAGGTGAGCCTCATACAATCAGCTGAAGGCGTGAATAGAACAAAAGGATGACCTTCCTGTAAGAAGGATCTCCTCCTGCCTGACTGCCTTTTAAGCTAGGAAATCAATTTTCTCCTGCCTCTGGACTCAGACTGAAACATCTGTTCTTCCTGGGTCTTGAGCCCGCTAGTCTTTCGACGAGAGCTACACAGGGCTCCCCTGTTTCACCACCAACTCTCCTGGGTCCTGACTACAGATCTTGGGACTTACCATCTTTCATAAATGCGTCAGCCAATTCCCTTCAATAAATGTCTTTCTAAATGTTTACATATCTGGTTGGTTCTGTTTCTCTGGGGAACCCTAATACATATGTCATAAAGCTTAACTGTACTAACACTGTTTCCATAGAGCCAGAGTGGTAATAACACAGGGGATACATGACCTTTGTGTTCTTGAGTGCTTTAAATTGGAGTGGATTTCTAATTCTACACATAGGTAGATAGTTAAGAATACCTTAGAGATATTTTTTAGAGACTTACACAAAATGGTGGACCAGATTGTTTCAACAGAAAGTAAGCATTTTTTCCTTTTAAGAAATGTTATTTTAAAGGTTTCATTCATTCTTAAAGTTTTTTGTTTTAAACTAGAGGTTAAAACTTTTTGAGAACACATCTCCAACTTTATACTCAAAATCAGTAAAGATATGGTTTAAAGTGAAAAAACTTCACAACTTGTCAGTAAAGTGGGATTCAGCTCAAAACATTCTGTAATGATTACTCAGCTTAAAAATATCCTATGATTAAAGAAAAGAACTGAAGATATGCCAAGACGACATATGATCATACAAATTAAACAGTTTCCAAGGTAAAGAAGACCATTTTTGCATTATTCATTCCTAAACAGTTGTACACCCAGAAATATTCAATATTATTTGTGACGAATCTACTTCAAGGCATTATGTGTGTTTACTTCAATAGAATAATTAAGGAAGTTACATGAAATCAAGAGACTACAAGAAGTAATTATATAACCCAGGAATGCTATATGCTTTATGTTCATTTTCACAACTTAAAGTTTTCTTTGAAAACTTGAATTCATTTGAAAATTCATGAGAGACAAAATTCTGGAAGGTAAAGGAAAACTAATAAATGCCTACTAGGTACCCAGTGCACGAACAGCACTTTCTACACATTACCTTTACAAAAAAAACTTTTTGAGGTAGATGTTATTATCCCTTACAAATGAGAAAACTAAAATATCTTAAAGGGTTAGGAAATGTAAGTCTTCCAATATAAGAATGGCCAGGTCAGAGTCTGAAATTAAGTGATCTGAGAAAGTCACCCTCATTAAAACAACCGTACTACTATGTGTTGCAGCCAAGCAATGGAAAATCAAAACACAAACCTCTCATATGTTGCAGCCAAGCAATGGAAAATCAAAACACAAACCTCTCTCAGGCCCTCTCATTTCAAGTATTCAAGCCTCCTGGAGCCACCAACAACCTGCTCCTCTTGACTCTCCATCACCCTCGGGCCCTGCTACAGCTCTGCCCTGCCTGCACTCTAGGATCAACCCACCTCTGCACTCTCCCAAAACCCACCAGCAGCAACAGCTTTTCTATTAAAACCCCAAAGCTGAAGTATTAGAGGGAAGAAATTCCTTTCCATGTAAATCTAAAAGCCCTTATATCTCACATAGTTGGCTTTTAAGACTTTTGACAAATGTTGGGAACCACCCTGCCTGGTTTCAGAAGGGACATACCGCCCTGCCTGGTAACCGCCTAATGGCTAAGGCTGAATGAGAGACCTTGAGACCCTAAGCCACTGGGGAGACAAAGCTTATCTCCTTGGCAGGAGTACCGCCTCTGCCCACTTTACTTCACCCTGCCTGGCCCGCAGTGCATGACCAGTTAGCCAATGACGGGTATGATTCCTCAAGAGAGGGATGACCTAAGACAGCCACAGTCATGAAGGGGACATCAGGGAAGACATAGGAGACTATAGAAAAGGGGTGATGGACCCTCACCCCTTGGCTTTGTTATAACCTGAGTCCTCATTCTATCTGTACAAAGTCTCCTAAACTCTTGGCTGCCCGCATTCCCTACCTGATTCAGACCTGAAACAATGCAGGAGGGTGGCACAGCCCTGTGGAGGAAATGACGATCAGGCCTAAGAAAGAATGCATAAATTCCTGTGAAATCTGCTTTACTAAGAATGCCCTCAAGTTAAATGATAAGGGACCAAGCATAAAACAAGTTTGTTTCCCAAAGTTTTATGGCCCTTTGACGTCATTCTATCTGACCCTGACTCAGAATAAGCCCTCATAGTTTAGTTCTTTGAATGTTATTTATTGTTTAATCATTACTGCCTGACAATGATTGATGTTACGTATACACCCTGTATTCCTATGCAAACTAAACCCAATACAAGCCCATTAAGAAAGAGGCTCAAAACCCTTCTCCTCTGAGAGACTGGTCAGCCTTTTCTCCCCAAGCAGATCATATCTTGGTAGGTTTAGTCTCATCTGCAGCAGCCAGAAGATCTTTGCTGGATGAAGCTCCCCCACAGACAAACTAGATTTATGTACACCCCTTTGAGCTATTAGAACAAAACATTAATATACTTGGCACTAAATGAAGACATAGTATCCTGGCCCTCGAATATGAAGGGGACACAAAGGTGGGAGACAAACCAATGCGGGACCATCATCATGATTCAAGATGATGCTCATGTGCTATAAAAATTGAATGAAACTACTGACATAAAACTTAAGTGAGGTGTATTTAGGTTCAAAAATTTAATTATACTGAAAAGAATCTATTTAAAACCTATTTAATAGAAGAATTCAAAATGCAATGAATGATTATAAAGCATCTATAGGGTGCAAGCTCTGTGCTAAAAACCTTGAAAACAACCAGTGATGAGCTACACAGACCCTGTAATTGCATTCAAAATAACATTGTATGTCAACTGTAATTGAAAAATAAAAAAATATTTAAAGTCAAAAATACTGACTGCACTGGGGGAGAAACAAACAACTGGATAAATAATCTGAATTTAAAAAGCGGTATACAGGAAAGGGTTGCTATGAGATCACTGAACCAAAGCTAACAACACACGCCAGGGAGTTAAGGAAGGCTACTCAGAGCAAATGAAGTTTCAGCTGAGAGCAAAAGGACATACAGGAGTTTTGCAGGGAAGGAAAGGAAAGAAATGCATTAGCCTGAGAGAAGGCTCTGAAACACAAAAGTATGACACACTAAAAAAAATGAAACAAGTTTGGTGTGGCTGAGATATAAAGTGGAAGGCAAAGAGGGGTAAGAGTTGGCTTAAGTACAATATAAAGGAACCAGGTAACATAGGGTCTTACAATGAAATACAGCTTGAATTTAATCCTGAAGGCAACAGAAAGCTTATGACTTATTATTTTTTAAGATTTTATGTATTTATTTTTAGAGAGAGGGGAAAGGAGAGAGAAAGAGAGAGACAGAAACACAGATGTGCAAGAGAAACATAAGATTGGTTGCTTCCCACATGCTCCCAACCGGGCACCTGGCCTGCAACCCAGGCATGTGAACAAGCAACCTTTGCTTTGCAGGACAACACCCAACCCACCAACCAACACCATCCAGGGCCACTTATGAGTTTTAAAGAATGCAGTGGTTTGATTATGTCCCTCCTAAGCAAAGAAGGATACTGGAAAAAAATTTTAATCTTTCTAAATACTACCAATAACCATCAGAAAATACAACAGAAAAAGGGAAAGGATCTCACTTACAGTTACAATAGACCTATGTAAAAAAGTTAAAATCTTTCTCAAAGGCACAAGTAAAAATTTGGAAAAATAGACACACTATGTTATTGGAAAGACACAATATTATATATAACACTGCCAATTTTTCACAAATTAAATACAGTTCCACTAAAACCCTAATCCAAAGTCCTTAGAAAATCATGAAGAAGCAAAGTAATTTTATTTTCATATTTGCCCATCAAATATGAAAATCCAAAACACTATGATTAAAAGATCAATGAATAGAATAGATATTCCAAAAAGAAGTCTTTATAGAAAAATATAAAATAAAAGAGGAAATCATATCAAATCTTATCACTGTTCTTTTCTCTTAGCACCATTCTTTTCTTTTGTCGCCCAACTTGTAAATTATAAATTTGTTATTCATCTTATGTCTGGTCCTCTCAACCAGACTGCAAGCTGCAAGATGGAGAGCACCATACCTGTCTAATCCACTGCATACCTGGCACCTACAGTGCTTCGCATATGATAGGCAAACAATAAATATTTGTTACATAAATGAACTAAGCAATAGGAGGCAACAGATTACTCAACAAGAGACATTTGGACAGACATTTGGAAGACAATTTAAAAATTAGATTATCCTCTCATATGATTTATACATACCAAGATAATTTCCAGATGGTTTTAAATTGTAAATATACTTTAGAAGACAATCCAACAAACAAAAAAAGTACACTGGAATATTTATCTGGTCCAGAAATCTGCAAACTACAGCCTGCAGGCTAATCAGCCATGCTCATTAGTTTATATATTGCCTATGGCTGTTCCACCTACAATACCAAAGCTGACAGAAAAGAGAGCATGGATGATCTGGCAGAAACCTGCAAGGCCAAAAATAAATAGTACCTGGGACTGTACAGAAAAGGACTGTCAGTACCTCATCTATTCTCCTAACAGGTATGGAGTAGAATTTCTAAGCCCATCCATCCCAATCACCTGTAAAACTCAGACTTAACGAATCCCAATTAAATCCCAGTAGGAATGGATCAAAAACCTAAATGTAGTATCATTAGTCATTAGGGAAATATATGCAAAGCCGCCAGGAGGTAGTACTTTACATCCAACAGGATAGTGATAATCAAAAAGACAAGAATAAGTGCTGGAGAGGATGCTGGGAAACAGTGACAGTTCCTCAAGAAGTTAAATGCAGTTACCACATGACCCAGCAATTCCATTCTTAGGTATACAGCCAAGAGAAATAAAAATGCATGTCTGTACAAAAACTTGTACACAAGTGTTCACAGCAGCATTATTCATATTAGCCAAAAAGTGGAAACAAACCAAATGTCCACCAACTGTTGAATGAATAAACAAAATATGGTAGGTACATCCATCCATCCAATGGAGTATTATATAGCCATAAAACAGAATTAAGCACTGATACATGCTACAACTTGGATAAACTTCAAAAACCATTGTATGTGAAAGAAGCCAACACAAAAGACCACATATTGTATGATTCTATTCCTAAGAAATGGCAAGATTAGGCAAATCCAGAGAGACAGAAATAAATTGGTGGTTGCCAAGAGCTAAGGGCAGTGGGGTGTGCAGGAGGAGGGGAATGGATAGTGACGGCTAATGAGTATGGGGTGCTATTTGGGGGGTAAAAATGTTATAAAATTAGATAGTAGTGATAGCTGCACACCTTTGTGCAGATCATTTTTTAACATTTGTTGCAGTCCAGTATAATAATGTCTCCCTGCTGGTCATAGCTGAAATTTGCCTGTAGCCCCCTTAAAAAGCATGAGGTTTCCCAAGCTCAGGGTTCCTCAACTGTGACACAATTCTGGATGCAGGCATCCACCTGGGCTGATTTCTGCATTGCCTACAGAGGGCTCAAGGGGCAATGGTAACAGAAGCAAACATAAAGCTCACGTTCCCTGTTGGGCCATAAGTAATACAATTATTTGATCCAGCAATTTCATATCTTCTGCCAACATCCATGAAACTCAAACAGGTGAACATGTTATCTTGCAAACAGGGTAAAAACCTCAGATCCTTCACAATACTTAACATCAAAAACTATAATCAATGTGTAATCAAAAATTTTTTAAATTTAATCAGATATTTTAAACTCTTCATACTAAGTCTTCAAAATTCTGGATATATTTTTACACTTAGAATATATCTCAATTTGGAGGCTAACTTTTTATCAAAAATACTTAACCTGTATTTGAACTTCATAAAATCTACAGTTGAGGAATTAGATCTACATTCCTAAGTCATCTGAAAATACTTCGGTTGATAATGAGGGAAACCAGAGATGTGTGGGACCAGGGTGTATGTGGGAAATCTCTGTATCTTATGTTCAATTTTGCTATTAATCTAAAACTGCTCTAGAAATAAAGTCTATTAAAAATTAAAGTTTTCCAATAGCTGATTCAAGTACCCTTTTTAAAAATTTGTATTTGCTAATTAAAATTAAATAAATTTAACATTTTAGTTCCACAATCATATTAGTCACATTTCAAGTACTCAGTATACACATGTAGCTAGTAGCCATGGACCAGACAGTTCAGGTCCATTCAATTTTGAAAAGAATGAAGTTGGAGGACTTATACAGCAAGATATTAAGACTTACAAAGCTCGAGAGTTAAGACAGTGTAGTATCAGTACATGAATAGAACCAATGGAACACAACAGAAGCCCATATATGAATGTTCACTTGACTTTTGTCAAAGTGCACTGCAGTAGCTTGGGAAAAAAGATCTCTATTCAAAAAGTGTTCCTAGGTCAACAGGATATACACATAGAAAAATAAATCAGTCTTGACCCCAACCAACACCATATGCAAAAAGTCCAGACAGATCATAGATCTAAATGTAAAAAGCTTCTAAAGGATAATTTAAGAGTGCCTTCATGACCCTAAGGTAAAGAAAGATTTCTTGAATAGGACACACACACACATACACACAAAAGACTAGATGGACAAGCCCTGCCTGGTGTGGTTCAGTGGCTTGAGTAGGGGCTGTGAACCAAAGGGTCACTAGTTTGATTCCCAGTCAGGGCACATGCCTGGGTTTCAGGCCAGGTCCCCAGTACGGGGTGCATGAGAGGCAAACCACACATTGATGTTTCTCTCCTTCTCTTTCTCCCTCCTTTCCTTCTGTATAAAAATAAATAAAGAAAATTTAAAAAAATAACTAGGTGGACTACATTATAGTCCACATTATAGGGAGAAAATATTTATAATCTCTGCATCTGACATAGGACTCATATCCAAAATATATTATGAAGAACTCCTATAATTTATTAAGAAATAGAACCCAGCAATTCCACTTCTGGGTATTTATCCAAATGGAAACAAAATTACTATCTCAAAATGATATTTTCACCTTTCCCCCCAACACCGCCCCAAATTCACTGCAGCATTATTTGTAATAGCTAAAACAGAGAAACAACCTGTGTCAATCAACAGGCTGTTGATTACCATTGGAAGTAAAAAGCTAGTAACTTGGAGGGTACACAATGAGAACCTCTGGGATACTACAAATGTTCTATTTCTTGATTTAGGTTGTAGTTACACAGATATATTCCCTTTATGAAAATTCAGTAGGCTTTACACTTTTCATGTGTGCACTTTATTAAATAAATCTTTTTAATTCAATTTATTGTGGTGCCATTGATTAATAAATTTATAGGTTCAGGTACACAATTCTATGATACATCCTCTGTATATAATATTGTGTGTTCACCACACTGAGTCAAGTCTCCTTCCATCACCATTTATCCCCCAACACTGTCTTCTACCTTCCCCACCCCATTCCCCATTTCCCTCTGATAATCACCATACTGCTGTCTATGTCTATAAGATTTTTTTTCTCCTTAATCCCTTCACCTTTTTCTCCCAGCCTTTCAATGCCCCTCCCCTCTGACAGCTGTCAGTTTGTTCTCTATCTACGAGCATACTTTAAAGTGTACTTTTAAAATAAAAATTAAGTTAACAGAAATTGTCTTTTCTGTATTTCCTACTATGCACATATAGTATTTTATAATTTTTATTTTTATTTATTGATTTGAGAGAAAGAAACATCAATTTGTTGATCTACTTATATATGCATTCATTGGATAATTCTTGTATGTCTTGATTTGATCACTAACAACTTCAACTGATCTACCCTACCATGGAGCATCACCCAGCAAGAAATCTCTGGCAAGAAAGTTCACAAACCACTTCAACATGTTCGATCAGTCGCAGCACCTTCTCCATACACTGTGCAAATCCTTTTTTGCATTCTAGTCCTAGTTTCATCTTTCTTTTCTTTTAATTTGTTTTAATTGTTGTTCAAGTACAGTTTTCTGTCTTTCACTCCCACCCCAGCCCATCCCAAATGTTTTTACCTTTCTTGAAGTAATAAAGTATAATATGTCAAAAATGTTGAGCTGTCGCAAAACAATCTAACAAAATTGTTTCACATGAAGTTAAAGACAACTAAGCACACTAGAACCATCTTACAAAGAAAAACAAAACAACTTTTTGGCCAACCCAATATTATGCCTAGGAAAAGATTCAAGATGAATTGCAGAGAAGTAATAGAAAAGCTCAAATTTCAGACTACTTAAAGAATTTTCTAACATTTAGGTTAACCCCAAATTGGATAAGATGCATCAATAAAAATTTTAAAAAAACAAATACAGCAGAAACTACATGCCCATCTGACATCTGATTACATGACCCATAAGTCCTCTTCAGTTCTAATATTCTATGATTCTGTAAAATGGTATCTTTATATCTAGCTGCACAGTGAATAATTCACAACTACTTGAGTTCCTCTGAAAATAGTGTCCATAAACGGTATCTTACTAAATAAAGATATTTTATCTCAGTAGCCCATTTCCATACCATAAATCAAATTTCAAAGGCTTTCTTTGAAACGTCATGAAAAAATCAGTAATTTTTATTTTCTAAGAACCTCTAGATGTTCAGAATATTGAGACAAAAGGTGGTCACACCCAGAAGAACAAAACCACCCTTGGTTATCTACAGAGGCCTTTGTACAGTCTTAGAAAAATCAGAACTGCATTTTCCAGACTACAAAGCACTGAAATCAAACTGAGCCCTTTTCCATTGTTAATATAAGTGAGTCCACCCAGTTAAAATGCTTTAGTAATTCAATATAGAGTTGAGTTCATTCCGTTTCTATTTACTGACCAAAATCTACCACTCTAGCATTTCAGCATTAATATTTCAATTACTCTTAGCATGGCCCACATTTATATAACATTTCTTATAATTTTAAAAGGACTTTCTTAAATAATAATCTATTTCAGCCATATAAATGACATGTAAAAATGGTGGTTAGGATAATTAATCTCATTCTACAGGTGAGAAAACGGAAATACTAAATTAAAGGATTGATCCAGTAGTATGGAATGAAACCAATACCAAAATCTAATCTTTCCAAGTCACATTTTATTATTTATCTGGTATCCCATATGTTTACCAGTCCTAAAATAAAACTGATGAAAATTCAAGTAACAGTTAAGGAATAAAAAGAGCTTCTTCTTCACAAAGATTGTAGCCATAAAGAACACATGCTCCGTTAAATGAAATAAAAACTATATAAGAAACTGAGATTTCCAGTTTAAAATGTTTACCCAACTGCTGTGAGAAAAAGGCACAAACAGAAGAGCACATTTAATATTTCTAAAGGGCTGGATTAAAATTTCAGCTGTAAACTTCATTACTGTAATTAGATTTTAATGCATATTGATTAAACACCCATTCAAATACTGTGTTCACAATTATTCATGAGTTTTTTGTACATGTGTTGATTTTACCAAACTGTGAACAGTGGCCACTGACCAGAAATGTTCTCCTACAATGACAGAAGCCCATGCTAAGGTCGTAGGCAGTCTGTTTGTGCTCTCTTATGTTCTAACCACACCTAAAAATAAATATTTGGCTGGTTTTTTGAAAACTGCAATGGACATCAATGACCCAAAAAGTCAGACTTAGCAGTAACATTAAAGACCTATATTTGAGCCAGTGATGAAAAAACAAAGTGCAATAGAAGAAAATCAAATCTTAATTAAACTCTTTCTTTAGAAAAACAACATAAGCCATCATCAAGGAATGCATCACAAGATGATTTACTTTATTTATAAAAGGCTGATTTAGGAGCTTTAAAAGAGTGCTTTTGAATTAAATAGAAAATTTATGAAAATTAAAACTAAATGCTTGCTGGTTATCATTCTTTTCCTTTAGAAGCTAGTTAATCTTAAAAGTGCCAATACATATAACTTTACATCAGGAAAAAAATAGTACTTTCAATTTCATGAAAACAAATCAGTAAAATACTGCCTAAATATCTGAATAAAGCTATTCTGAAATAATTATAGGTATGGCCTAGCATACAAAGTAACTCCTTAACATTCATCATGTTCATATACTATTTAATAATGAGATCTGTGGGCTCTATTTTCCTTCAATAGACAAAGAAAAATAGCATCTATTACACATTCAGATTTTCATTTATTATTCAATATAATAAATGAATATTTAATATTATTTGATATAATAAATTTATTATTCAATTCATTATCATTATTCCTAGCAGTCTTTATGTTCATTTATTTTATAATTTATACCCTCACACATATATGAGAATTTTCAAATGGAATCCTACAGGAGTTACATTTAAGATATAAACTGCATTATGAAGCTATGAATAAACTAAAAATTGTTGAAAACTACCATACCTGGTAAAAAATTTGGATAGATAATGTATTGAAACAGTAACTTCTAGGATAAGCTGGATGAAGAAAAGAAATAAAAAGGAACAATCAGGACAGCGAAAGAAGTTATGGAAAAAAGGATCCTGGAAATTAAAGTAGGGGTTACCTCCAGTGGGGCAGGTGTAAAATGTGACCTCAGTAAAATGTGACCTTTCTTAGGCAAGAAAGACAAAACACAGCAGAAATAGGAATATTCAAAAGGCTCTGAGGAAAGAAATTAGAACAAATCTTAGTCACAGGTCTGAGAAAATATGAGTGACCTGGGAAAACAAATGTTACATATAGTCGAGCTGAGGCTAGATGACCTTTTGTCAGAGACTTTATAGAACATCTTACTGCACTGGGCCCAAAGGCTGAACTGCCAGTTTCAAGAACCTTGACATCCATTATCTCTGCAGGACATTTTGTGAAAAGACAAATACCAGACAGCTATATTCCATTTAAATACTTATCATTTACTTAAAGAGAATGAAGCTCTTGAGGTATAAAGCAATGATAATCAACAGTAGATCAATAATCTGTTTCTAAACCTTTAAAGTTCTTTTCCATCAGTTCTAGTCTTGGACCCACCCTATTCCATCTGCCCCACCCTCTACCCCACAACTACATCTAGGGCATTAGCTATGTTTATATAATAAGTTGTACTAGACTTAAAAAATTAACTGAAAAAATTTACCATGAAGTTAGGCATGAACTTTTTTTTTTCTAATATAGTAAGTGTTAATGGAGATTCAAGAAACAAAGTTTCACATATCATTATTCATCTAATTGGGTAATAAACATACAAAGACCATTTTCTAAACCACTAATCCATACCATGAATAAATTATACCAATCCACATGGCTGAGGTGTAGTTAGTTCTATTCATATTAATACCTAATCAAGGGTTCCAAGATGGCTGCATAGTGGCTGGAAGCTCCACCCACTTGCTCCCAGCCCCAGACTGGTCTTGCAGCTAAACCACAGAGCAATTGACTCAAAAATCCAGCTGAGTGTGAGTGACAGCATGTGTGAGTGAGCATGTGCACATACAAGTGTGTGTGGGAGTGTGTGATTGCCTGTCCGCCTGAAAGGGCACTCAGGGACAGGTAGCCTGGGCGCTCCTGGCAGAACCACCTTCACTGCTGCAGCCGCCACCCAGACCAGCACTTCTGGCTGCGTAGATTTGAAGCGGGAGCCATTTTGTGTAAATTACAATAACCTCCTTGGGAAGAAGCTAGGGGACTGGCCGCTCTGCCCTCCACCCCTGGCAGGGCCCCATACCCCACTGCTGCTGGAAACCAGGCTGAGACGCACTAGAGGGAGTGGCGCAAGTGCCCCGCCACCATCCCATGTTATAGTTCGGCTACTGGACCCTTCCTTTCCTTTCCCACCCCATCAGGATGATATGAGACTTAAAAGAATACTATGCATACAGGATATAATCTATTGATTTAGGAAAAAGGAGGAGAGGCATTGGTGTGAGAGAGAAGCATGGAGTAGGTGGTCTCCTATAGGTGCCTCCACTGGAGGTCCAACCGACACCTAGAAGCTTTCTCAAGACAGAGGCAGTTGTGGTAGGTATGGAGCCCCTTAGTCAGCCAGATGGGGAAAGTTCCCACCAACAAATGCACCAATAAAAATCAGGACCCAAATACAAAAGGAGAGTCCACATAACCCACACAAGGAATATCCCTAGAGCATCCAGATCAGGAGATCAAGAAGTCTGCACCACTGGGTCCCACAAGACTCCTAACATAAGAGGCCACTCCACAAGACAGAGAGTCAAAGCAAATCAATCAAATACATAGAAACAACATAAATAAGTATAAAGGACACATGGACAATAATTAAGGTGGGGGGCGGAAATGGGAGGGAGGTGGGGAGCACCGGGGGGGCAGGACAGGGAATATAAAACAGAAAACTGTACTTGAATAAGAATTAAATAAATTTTAAAAAAATACATAGAAACAAACACCAAGAGACAACTAAAATGGGAAGACAAAGAAACAACCCCCAAATGAAAGGAAAAAAGGAATCTCTAGAAAAAGAGCGATGTGAAATCAAGGCAAGCAATTTATCAGAGATTAAGTTCCAAGTAATGGCTCTAAGGATGCTCAAGGAACTTAGTGAGAACTACAGGAAACTTAATGTGACCTACATCAGCATGAAAAAGGACAGAGAAACCTTGAATAAGAACAAGTTGGAAATGAAGAAGCAACATCTGAAATGAAAAAAACACAATAGAAGGAATTAAAAGCAAACTAGATGAATCAGTGACTTGGAAGACAAGGTAGAAAAAACAGTCATTCAGAGCAACAAAATTTAAAAAGACTCAAAAAGAACAAGGATAGTTTAAGGGAGCTTTGGGACAACATGAAACATAACAATATTGGCATCATAGGGATACGAGAAGAAGAAGAAGAAAAGGAGCAAGGGATAGAAAACGTGTTTGAAAAAAACAATGACAGAAAAATTCCCTAACTGGTGAAGGAAAAAGTCATACAAGTCCAGGAAGCACAGAGGGTACAATCAAGATGAATCCAAAGAGGACCACCCCAAGACACATTACAATCAAAATGGCAAAATTTAAAAACAAAGAGAATATCAAAGGCAGCAAGGGAGAAACAGCTAGTAACATAAAAGGGAGCTCCAATAAGGCTATCACAACAGAAATACTACAGGCCAGAAGGACTGGCACGAAATATCCCAAATAATAAAAAGCAAGGACCTACAACCAAGACTACTCTATCCAGCAAGGCTCTCATTTAAAATGGAAGGTGAAATAGATTCCCAGACAAAAGAAGGCTAAAAGTGTACATCTACACCAAACAGTACTGCAAGAGATGCTAAAGGAACTACTTGAAGGAGAAGAATAAGAAAGAGAGAGAGAGAGGGAGAGAGAGGAACACAGGTACAAAGGAAAAAAAAATAGCAATGAATAAGTACCCATCAATAATAACCTTAAATGTAAATGGATTAAATGCTCCCATCAAAAGACATAGGAGCACTGAATGGATAAGAAAACACAACCACCAGATAGGCTGTCTACAAAAGACCCATCTCAGACCAAAAGATATACACAGACCGAACGTAAAGGGATGGAAAAAAATACTCCATCAAATGTACATGAAAATAAGGCTAGGGTAGCAATACCTACATAAGACAAAAAAAAGACTTCAAAACAAAGGTCATAACAAGATACAAAGAAGATCATTACATAATATTTAAGGGAGCAGTCTAACAAGAGTATATAACTCTTATAAACCTATATGCACCAAATATAGGTGCACCTAAATATATAAAGAAAATATTGGAGGACCTTAAGAAAGAGATAGACAGAAATACAGTCATTTTAGGGGATTTTAACACCCCACTGTCAACAATGGACAGATTTTCCAAACCAAAAAAGCAACAAAAATATTGCAGAATTGAATAATACTCTAGATCAAATGGGCTTCATTGATATTTACAGAATATTTCACCCCAAAGAAGCAAAATACACATTCTTCTCAAATGCACATGGATCATTCTCAAAGACAGACCACATGGTAGGACACAAAACAAGCCTTAACAAATTCAAGGAAACTGAAATCATATCAAGCATTTTCTTGAATCAGAGTGGTTTGAAACTAGAAACCAACCTGAAGGAAAAAAACTCAAAAACATTCAAATACATGGAGGCTGAATAATGTTATTAAATAATAAAAGGGTTAACAATGAATTCAAGGAAGAAATGAAGAAATCAAAAAGTATCTAGAAACACATGAAAATGAACACACAACAACCCAAAACCTATGGGATACAGGAAAGGTAAAGAGCAATACAAGCCTACCTAAAGAATATAGAAAAATCTCAACCTAACCCTACCTCTAAAAGAACTAAAGGAACAACAAGAACAAAGCCCAGAGCAAGCAGAAGGAAGGAAATAATCATGATCAGAGCAGATTTAACATGACTTAGAAACTAAAAAAAATAAAATAAAATAAAAATTTCAAAGGATCAATGAATCCAGAAGCTGGTTCTTTGAAAAGATAAACAAAATCAACAAACCATTACCCTGGCTGGTGTAGCTCAGTGGATTGACCACAGGCCTGCAAACCAGAGGACCGCGGTTCAATTCCCAGTCAGGGCACATGCCTGGGTTGCAGGCCAGTTCCCTGCAGGCCAACTCCCAGCAGGAGACACACAAAAGACAACCATACATTGATGTTTTTCTCCCTCTCTCCTTCCCCTCTAATGATAAATAAATAAATAAAATCTTTAAAAAAAACCATTAACCAGATTCATCAAGTAAAAAAGAGAGAGGACCCAAATAAATAAAATCAGAAATGAAAGAGAAGTAACAACTGATACTATAGAAATACAAAAAACTGTAAGAAATTACTACAAACAACTATATGCCAAAAAATTGCACAACATGGGCAAAATGAATACATTTCTAGAAACATGCAATCTTCCAAAACTGAATCAAGAAGAAACAAAAAACCTGAATAGACTGATAACACTAGCATCAGTGAAGCAGTAATCAAAAACTCCAGGTACACAAAAGCCCTGGAACAAATGGATTCACAGGTAAATTTTACCAAACATTCAAAGAAGAACTAAGACCTATCCTTCTCAAACTATTCCAAAAAATTCAAGAAGAGGGAAGACTCCCAAACTCTTTTTACAAGCCTGTATTATCTTAATCCCAAAACAAGGTAAAGATACAACAAAGAAAGAAAATGACTGGCCAATATCTCTGATGAACATAGATGCTAAAATCCTCAACAACATTCTAGGAAACCAGATCCAATAATAGATTAAAAAGATCATATACCATGACTAAGTGGGATTTATTCAGGAGATGCAAGGATGGTACAATATTCGCAAATCAATAAATGTGATACATCACATACACAAAATGAAAGACAAAAAGTTACATGATCCTAACAATAGAGCAGAAAAAGCATTTGATGAAATCCAGCATCCATTTACAATAAAAACACTCAGCAAAGTGGGAACAGAGGGAGCATACCTCAACATAATAAAGGCCACATATGACAAACCCACAACCAACACTGTACTCAATGGGCAAAAACTGAAAGCATTCCCCCCAGATCAGGAACAAAACAAGGGTGTCTGTTTTCACCACTCATATTTAATCTAGTACTGGAGGTCCTAGCCACAGCATTCAGAAGAAGAAATAAAAGGCATCCAAATTGGAAAGGAAGAAGTAAAGCTGTCATTATTTGCAAATGACATGATAGGGTACATAGAAAACCCTATAGACTCCACCAGAAAAACTATTTGCCCTAATAAGTGAATTCAGCAAAATAGCAGGATACAAGTTAAATTCAGAAGTCAATGGCATTTTTGTACACCAACAATGAACTACCAGAATGAGAAACTAGGAAAAAAATCCCATTTACTATAGCAACAAAAAAATAAAGTAGCTACGAATAAATTTAATCAAAAAGGTAAAAGACCAGTACTCAGAAAATGACAGAACAATGAAGAAGGAAACCGAGGAAGATACAAATAAATGGAAGCATATACCTTGTTCATGGATTGGAAGAATTAAAATGTGCATTAAAATGTCCATACTACTCAAAGCAATCTATAGATTCAATGCAATTCCTGTTAAAATACCGATAGCATATTTCACAGATCTAGAACAAATACTTCAAAAATTTATGTGGAACCAAAAAAACAACAACAACAACAACAAAAAACCCTGAATAGCCACAGCAATCTTCAGAAAAAAAGAACAAAATAGATGGGATCACAATACCTGATATCAAACTATACTACAAGGCCACTGTAATCAAGACAGCCTGGTACTGGCATAACTGACACATAGATCAAAGGAACAGAATAGAGCACCCAGAAATTAACCAGGTCTCTATGGCCAATTAATATTTGACAAAGGGGGCACAAACACACAATGGAGTAAAATAACCTGTTCAATAAATGGTGTTGGGAGAACTGGACTTGTATGTGGAAAAAAATGAAACTAGATCACCAGCTTTACACCATACACCAGAATAAACTCAAAATGGATAAGAGATGTAAGTATAAGGTGTGATACCAGATAAATACAAGCAGAAAACATAGGCGGTAAAATTTCAGATATCCCATGTAGCAATATTTTTGCCAATACATCTCCTAGGTCAAGGAAAATAAAGAACAAAATAAACAAATGGGACTACATCAAACTAAAAAGTTTCTGCCCAGCTTAAAAAACAACCATTATCAAAATGAAAAAGGAACCTGCTGTATAAGAGAACATTATTTGCCAACAATACATCCGACAAGGTTTAATCTCCAAAATATATAAAGAATTCATCCAACTCAACACCAGGAAAACAAACCACCCAATTAAAATATGGGCATAGGACCTGAATAGACACTTCTCCAAAGAGGACAACAGATGGCCAATAAACATATGAAAAGATGCTCAATGGCACTAATCATCAGAGAAATAAAGATTAAAACCACAATGAGATATCACCTCACACATTTTAGAATGGTTATCATCAATAAATCAACAAAGTAACAAGTACAGGTGAGGATGTGGAGAAAAGGGAACCCTAGTACACTGTCAGTGGGATTGCAGTCTGCTGCTGCCACTGTAGAAAACAGTACAGAATTTCCTCAAAAAATTAAAAATGGAACTGCCTTTTGACCTGGTGATTCCACTCCTGGGAATATACCCTAAGAATAATGAAATACCAAGTGAAAAGAACTTATGCATCCCAATGTTCATAGCAGCACTAGATACAATAGCCAAATGCTGGAAACAGCCTAAGTAACTATTAGTACACGAATGGATTAAAAAACTGTGTTATATTTACACTGTGGAATACTACAACACAGCACAAAGAAAGAAGGAATTCCCATCCTCTGAGACAGCATGAAAGGAACTGGAAACTATTATGCTAAGTGAAGTAAGCCAGTCAACGAAAGACAAATACCATCTGATCTCACTTATAAGAGGACACTAATGAACAAATAACCCAATGTGCAAAACAGAACCAGAGGCACAGAAACAGGGAACAGACTGACAGCTGCCAGAGGAAAGGGGGGACATGGGGAATGGTGGAAAGAAGGGGAAGGGATTAGTCAAAGAACATGTATGAATGACCCATGGACATGAACAATGGTGTGGGAATGAACTATGGGAGCAGGGGTGGGGCTAAATGGAGGAGGGCAAAGGGGTAAAAATTGGGACAACTGTAATAGAATAAACAAGAGTAAAAAGATAAATCTGAAAAAAATAAAATACCTACTGAGATCTCCTATGTAAAAGCTTTCATTTAGAATGGAAGGGAGATAAAGTGCTTCTGAGATAAGGTCAAGTTCAAGGTGTTCATCATCACCAAGTCCTTATTATATGAAATGTTAAAGGGACTTATCTAAGGGAAAAAGATAAAAAATATGAACAATATGAACAGTAAACAGACAGCAAACTCACAGTTATTAACAACCACACCTAAAACAAAAGCAAACTAATCAGGAGCGGAACCATAGAAATGGAGATCATGTGGAGGGTTAGTAACAGGGGAATGGAAGGAGGAGAGGGGGGGGAGAAGGTACAGAGAATAAGTAGCATAGACAGTAGGTAGAAAATAGATAGGGGTGAGGGCAAGAATAGTATGGGAAATGTAGAAGCTAAAGAACTTGTGACACATGGACATGAACCAAAGGGAGGGGAGGGGGTGTGCAGGGTGGCGGGGTATGAAGGGGGGGAATGGGACTACTGTAATGGCATAATCATAAAATATATTTTTAAAAAATAATAAACAAAATAAAATATCTAACTGAGATCTCCTATGTACATGTACTAAATAAAGAAGAGACCATGGCCCTGGTTAATGTGGCTCAGTGGATTGAGTGCAGGCTTGTAAACAGAAGGGCTCTGGTTCAATTCTCCATCAGGGCACATGCTTGGGTTGCAGGCCAGGTCCCAGTTTGGGGTGTGCAAGAAGCAACCAATTGATATATCTCTCGCATATCAATGTTTCTCTCCCTTCTTTCCCCCCTCTCTAGAAATGAATAAATGAAATCTTTTAAAAAAAGAAGAGATTGTGAAGCTAAAGGTAAATATGAATCATCATATAACATTGAGATTCAGGGCACTATAATAATAAGTAACAATAAGATGTGATACCATCTTATGACAATAATAAAATGTCATATTATCTTACCCCCATAAAATACATTTAAATTTTAAGACTAGTTTAAATAAAATCAAATTTCAGATATGCTAATTTTCAGTTTCAGAAAACCTAGAAACATTTTCCTCCTTGGCTTCTCTCCCAATTTTCCTATGACTTAACTGTGTTGGGAACCACTCTGCCTGGTCTCAGAGGCTGTAACCCCCCCATGGCTAAGGCTGAGTAAAAAGACCTTGGGACCATAAGCCACTTATCGTCCCAGCAAAGGCGCAGCCTCTGTCCTTTACTTCACCCTGTTTGGCCCCTGGAGGATGGCTGGATAGTCAATGATGGGTAAGATGCCTCAAGGGAGGGACAATCTAAGACAGGCAGTCTCAATGGGACCATCAGTGAAGGACTTGGAGGACTATAGAAAAAGGGTGATGGACCTTCACCCCTGGGCTTTGTTATCGCCTGAGTCCTCATTCTGTCTGTGAGAAGTCTCCTAATCTCTTGGCTGCCTCACTTCCCCCAACCTGACTTAAGCCTAAAACAATGCTGGTGCAGCCTGTGCTGGAACAGGTAGTTCCCGGGGCGATCAGGCCTAAGAAAGAATGCACAAAATCCTGTGACACCTGCTTTGTTAAGAATGTCGTCAATGTAAATGTTAAGCGTCCAAGCACAAAATGAATTTGTTTTCCCAAAGATTTATGGCCTTTGTTGTCTATCTGACTCTGACTCAGAATAAGTCCTTATAGTTCTTTGAATGTTATCTATTCCTTGATCATTACTGGTCACCATTGACAGTAACTGATGAGCTTTACCTATACACCCTGTATTCCTATGCAAACTAAACCCAGTAAAAGCCCATTGAAAAAGAGGCTCAAAGCCTTTCTCCTCTGAGAGACTGGTCAGCCTTTTCTCCTCAAACAGATCATGTCTTGGTAGGTTTAGTCTCATCTGCAGCAACCGAGGGAAACTCTGCAGGCAGAGCCCCTCACATAACTGTTTTTCAACAAGGTCACATTTCTGCTCATAAAACATCAGTTTCCTCAAGCACTCATCCTTAGCCTTTTCTCCTTTTCACTCTACAAATACTCCCAGGCCTGATCTTCTATTCTTACGTCTCTCAACACCTCAAATTTCTTTTTTCAGTCTCAGATATCCATATTTCCTACAACTAACTATTTACCTGGAACCATCATGAACACCTCAATTTTAACAAATTCAAAATGGATCTCCCCCTAAAATGCCTCTGGCCTTTTTGTTTTGTTTCTTTTGATAGACAGATGGCAATGCCATTAATTACCCAAACTAGGAAAACTAAATTTATCCTAACTCCAGTCTTCCCTCATGTCCCCCAAAGTATGTCAATTCTATCAAAGCAGTGTCTCTGAAATCCCTCCCTTGCTGCCCTTATCTACATCTTCATTAAGGAAGTAATTCAGGCCCTAACTGGCTCTCCCCTGAACTACTACAACTTTCTTCTAAGTAATTATCCAGCTTCCAATATCCCTCCAAGCAGACATTCTTGATCTGTTTTTCAGACTGCTACAAGAATAAGCATGCTAAAACACATCTGATTACTTCACTTCTTAAAAAACCTCCAACAGCATTCCACTGAACTTAGTCATCTTTGCACACTATACAGGACTCTTCTAACCAGATCCCAGCCCACCTTCCAAGCTTCAACTCTAGCTGCTCTCACTGGTAGACCATACACCAATAAGAGCTATATAAAGCTCACTTCTATACTTTTGCTTAAACCACCACCCACCCCAGCTCCAAGTGGAGCTGCTGTCTCCTCTGTAGTCCTATACCACCACCTCAGGTGGGTCTAGATCATTGTGTTATTAATGTCCATTGTTATGGTAAGAACCTAGTAGAATAGCATGGTTAAGTTTGTGGTTCTGGAGCAAAAATATCTGGGTTCAAATCCCAGTTAGGTAGCCATACCTGTTTATTCATCTATAAAACAGAGATAATTTTATGTATCAAGTTTTTATGAAAATAAATTATGAGAGAATGAAACTGCTAGCCGACTGCCTGGAACAAAGAAATAGCTCAATAAATGTTAGCTATTATAATTTCATGTCCCTTCCAAGACTGTGAGCTATTCAAGGATTGGAATGAAATTTCATTCACTATCCCCCCCACACTTAATACCAGACTTCAACTGAATTGGCAATTTTGAGGCATTTAACACCCACAGCATGGCCACTCTTGATACCTAATAAAATGCTTCTCCTTAACTATCTGGAAGGTGAATAAACTGCTACATTATAATGGAGATATACTTAAACCTAAAAGTAAAATTAGGTATATATATTTAAGTACATAATTTAAATATAAATGTATATAATAAATTTAAATATAAACATAAAATAAAAATATTTAAAATACAATTAAAATAAATATTTAAATATAAATTTATATATAGTTTCTATAAATAGAACATATATTTAAAATTTTCACTTTCAGTTTTTTAATAATCTTACTAATGGACGTACACATATATCAAAATGGAATTCATAATGTATTTCCTACGAAGTTTAAAGTTAGGCAATCAGATAGGTGGTGATTTGGATGAACAGCATTTTAGGACCCTTAATGTTTTCATAGTTCAGTTTCCAAAATGTCTCAGAGTCACACCTATCATTAAAGCTTAGATGAGGCATTAAAAACAAAAATGCTTTCCACTCTCTCTTTCCCTTTCCCTATTTCCTTGTTTTAACATTAAGTCAATGCTTCCCTCACACCACACTGTAATAAAGAGTAGACATGAAAGATGAAAAAATGGAGATAAAATACAAAGAGTAAATAACAAAAAATGCTAAAATAACAAAAAACATAAAAAAACTTTTAAAAGGCACAGAAAAATTTGTAAATGAGACTCTAAATACGAAACACTTCAAATTAAATTTTCCATTGATTTAAAGAGAGGAAGGAGGCATCTTCATAACTGCATTTTCATAAATCTTCACACTCAGCTATTTTCAAATATAGAAGGTAATATGAGTACAGGTTTACAGCATAGCCTTTAGGGTCAGATATTAAGCGCAAATACAGCCTTTACTTGAACCCACAAGTTCTGCCACTTAATTAGCCATATAACTTTTGCAACCTTGGATTCATCAACCCAAAATGAGGATAATAAGAATTAGATGAGATAATGTATGTAGAAAGCACTTAGCTTATTGCATGACAAAGAACAAGCACTCAGTAAATCTCATATGTCATTATGATGATTTTCCTTAAATTTTACTTTTAATAAATTATGGTACGTGCATAGAATGGAATTCTATTTTAACCATTTAAAACATGAGACAGTTCTGTACTTATTGATATGGAATTATTTCCAAAATATACTAAATAAAAAATAAATGAAAAGAACAGAACAGTGTACAGTATGTTCCACTTCTACTTTTTATGCAGATATTTATATACATTTATATTCGTACATACATAGAATGTCTCTGGAAGAACACATATGCAACCACTATTACAGGTTGCCTCTGGGGATGAAAACTAAGTGGCTAACAGGTAGAAGGGGAAGAGTCTTAGATTGACTGTACTCCTTGCACCTTTTGAATTCTGTATCATTTGCTTTTATTGCCTATTCCAAATATTAAAGTTTATAGGATGATCCAAACCTTATGCTACCCAAATATTCCATTATAAAGTGGATTATACTAGACTTTGCAGAAACACCTAAGGTGACTTAACCATAGTTCTGTACTCATTTCAAATCTATTGAGGATAACAGTCAAAGACTGATAGAGCTTTTGCTAAATTAGCCAATGAGAATCAATTCAGATATATAATAGAGGGTTCTTGGACATGGAAAAAACTCTAAGTATATGGAGAGAAAAGGCAAGAATAACATCGTTCGTTCATTCATTCATTCATTTAAAAAACACATCTGCCCACCATACACTGTGCTAAGTGATGAGGAAACAATGACACCTAGTCCTTGCCTTTGAGAAACCCACAGTTTAGTGGGAATATATGAATAAAACAGTAATATTAGCACTCCTGTGGGCTTGGTTATTCAAGGATATGTGCATTCATTCATGAACACATAACAACTGAATGAATGAAGCAAGCCCGGTGAAAAAAATATACCCCACTGAAGCCTGTAGTGACTTGAAAATAATCTTATAATCTACCCTTCAATCTGCGAATGCTTGTGGGAGTGCGTTCTCAGAATCCCAAGAACCAGAAGTTCCCCCAGGGGTTCCAGGCGTGGCTTTAGATCCAGTGCCTGTTCACCAGCCCAGAGAGCTTGGGAAGGCGTAGGATGGAAGGGTTCCCGGTCCCAACCCTACAATAGCATCCCTTATAGCCAGGTACTCCAACAGCTGGGCTCATCAGATCTTAGCTCTCTAACAATCAGGACGGAACAAACTCTGGGGCGAGCTCTGACCTTCAAAATGGCACTGGGCTAGCTCCCATAGTGCTCAGAGCTCCTTCAAACACAGACAGTAACAGAAGGGCAGGAGAGATTGAAACTAACTCCACTCCAGAGCCCAAAAACCGTGAAACCAGGAGGCAGCTTGGGGGGGAGATCAGGACGGAAGAGTGACTGACCTAATCACTTCCCCAATCCTAAGCAGTCGACTCGGCCGACTGACCAGTCACTGGTCAGTCACTGGTCATGGCACAGTCACTGACCTTTCCAAAAGGGGTTCCCAGGGGCGGTGGCCGGAGGGGTGAAAGCAGCTGCCCAGGCTCTGCACCCAACACATCTCCCTCTCAAACGGCTCTGCACTAATCGCAGGGTAACCAAGGGCGACCAGGAGGCCGCCATTTTGAGCTCCGTACAAGGGGAAGAAGAGGAAAACTTTTTTGAAACCCAGTAGAGAGACGATGGCACAGACACATTCAACTGCGCTCGCGGAATGCTCTGCCCGAGAGAATGAAAAACAGCAGCCCAGGAATGCGACCTCCTGTAACGAGGAGGCGGTCCGGATGCCTGTACCCTTCCGTCCTTTCGGGCGCAGTCAGCTGGGACTACGACTCCCAGCATGCAGTGCGAAACGCCGGGGGCGGAGCGGGGGGCGGGGCGGGGCGGGCAGCTCACGCTTTGATGAATGGGGCAATTCTGCGCCCATCGCTCGGAGCTGAGGAATCCGAACGTTTTCAAGAATTTAGAAATGGGGTGTGGCGTGTAACCACTCCTGAGCCTTTCAGTTGGCGTACCTGACCGAGATTCCGAAACCTAAATAAAATGTGGGTGACTCAACGGGCCCACATTGTAAGGAAATATTGTTACCTGGTCACACCTCCCTAAAAAGTAGCCCCATTTTTTTTTCATTTTTTGTCTCCAGCGCCCAGCTCATCTTTGGCAGAGTACCTGAAGTGTGTTCCTATCACTTTTGTTTCCTGTATAAGAATAGCATATATCATTTTCAGTGTGTTATACGCCCAAATGTTTTGAAAGAATTTACAAGTGACGTGGGAAAGCCAATGGCCTGAGGTAAACAGTGAGTGGAGGGAGTGGGCATGGGTTAGTGTATCCGGAGAAAACTTTCTACGTGATTTGCCCTGATTGTATTAAACAAAAAATGTTTTGAGGCACTATAACGAATGTATTGGGAATTCAAATTAATGTCCAGAAGAGGCGGGCAATCCAGGAGGGGGGTGAAGAAAGAGACAAAAGACTCTACTAAGTGTTGTGGAATCAGTGAAAGAGGACTTTGGGAAATCTAGCTTTACTTTTAAGTTAATATGAAGACATTCCAAGAACTCCGTGTGTGAGCTCAGGCAGGCAGGCAAGGAGTCTGAAGTAAAGGAGAAGACCAAGTTTCAGATTTGTGGAAACCGAATGAAAAGACTTCAGTAGAAAGAGTTCTAGCAAGTTAGGCCATTGGCCCGCAATAGAAGAGTGATTCCAAAGAAACAGGAAAAGCAGAGCACAGCATGGTATAATGATTTAGAGACCTCACTACTAACTGCCAAGTCATTTATGAAAAAATTATTTTAATTGTATCTTTCAAAATAAGTTCATTTACACTTATTAGATGTTTTCTATCCTTAATTTTATTGTTTGATATGACAAACTATTGCTCCATGCTGTGGTGAATTTGGGATTTTTTTAGATTTATTTCACTTACTGTTACTTGTTTTTGGTGTGACACTTTGTGAAACACCTTTCAAAAGATCAGAGTGTTTCTTTCTTGACTTACATATTAATTATACTCAAAAGAATTTCTAGATACATTTTTTTGCACTGGGAAAACAATTCCTTACCTTGTTCAATAAAAATGCTTTGTATGAGAGATTTCAATAGCTTCCTAATTATGAAAGTGACATAAGTACTCATGGATAGTTTAATGTCAAAATTGGCAGGAAAATCTAAAGAAAATTTTCATATGCTGTGCAAGTGGACAGAAATGTGGCAAATGAGCTTTATTGTGTACAAGTATAATGTAATATATACAGAAATAACTTAGGTTACATGTGAATAAGAATTCTCTGTGACCAGAACACTAATTAAGTAGGCATTGTAAACTATTTTATTAAAACATTAAATCTGTGCTCCCGCTGTTCCTGTAATTGCTAAGACAAATTTAAAAAAGTAACCCTAAAGAAAATTTTAACATCATAAGAATAGAAACAAATCAGAAAGCATTATCTTGTCTTTATTTAAAGATCTCCATAAAGTGCCAATTCTGTCATCTAATCTCAGAGACAAAACCAGACTGAAAGTACACAGAGAAAGAAATAAAACAAACAATAAAGGAAGTGGGAAAGAGTGGTCAGTGGAGAACAGGAGTCAGAAGATGTATTTGGGTTCTGCTTTTGTCGCTAACATAGACTCTTATTTTCAGTTTTCTTCCGAGAATCTACTTGGTTCATTTCCTCATGTCCTTACTTTGTTAGGATACCTTCCCAGGTAAGGCCTTCTCAAACTACCTATGGAGAAATTCTCAGTCACGCCCAGCACACCTTTTCCTCCTTCCCAGCTCTATTTTCTCCATAACACTTACTATCATCTGGCATAATAAACACTTTATTCAATTTATTAACATATCTGTTCTTATTACTCTTTCTGTATTTTAAGCACATGTGAACAGGGATTTATGTCTGTTTTGTTCACTGATGAATCCCCAGAGCCTAGAATAATGCCTAGGCTCAAAGATACTCAATAAATACTTGTTGGATGACTAAATGAGCAATCTCAGGAAAACTACGAAGTTTATTATTATTGTAGTTTTTCTGCAAAAAAGCAGAATACCTGCTTCATGAAATCAGTGATAATGCTTATATTTTGAGCCCATTTTAAAGATGAACAACAATACACTATTTTAGTATCACAGAAGTAACTGGAACATAACCAAACAGCCCTTGTTTACCAATTATTTACTTATTCATTTATTTGCATTATACATGTTTAATTGCATTTCTTCTGACTTAACAAAGAACACTTTAGAGCTGTAAGAAATATGATTCATATGAAGACAGGTAAGGAATGATATGTCAAATATCTACCTTCTAATTCCAACATTTGTATTTAAAGATCCCAAACCAAAAATATAATTTAGATTAATTTCTACAAGTTGAATAAATATGTTTAAGTACCTTATGAACTATGAAAAATATAACTTCAAAACAAGATATACCTATTTCAATAATATACATTTGTGTGAAGTATAGAGAGATTTTGTTGCAAGCAGTCTATTCCTTCTAATAAGTAAGAATTATATACTTGCTAACCTTGTAACAAATGTTACCACTTTTTTACTTTACTGAAACATTGTCTGACTTGTAACTCAAGGCTGTCCAAAGACAATATTTGAAGTCAAGTTCAATGCTCAAATCTTCATTTAGTTTCTTTCTGCATATTTTCACAACAGATTAAAAATAACTGGTTCTTTTTGTTTTCCAGTTTTGAATATCCTTTTCTTAAAAAAAATTTTTGAACCCAATGACAATATGTATGTATTTACCTACATATTTCCTCCTTAAACATTTCTTACCCAAACGTTGGATGGGGAGGGAAGGCTTTTCTTACATAATTTCTCCACATTTCCTTTCTGCCACCTCTCTCTTAAAAATAGCAGCAACCCCAAACTAATTCTAATCTACTCCAAATCCACATGCGAATTTGTGACTTGCCAGCCATCTTCAGTTAATTTCTTTTCTTCATCACTCAGCTCCAATCTTTTACCAGATAGGATTAAATTATCATCTTCTTTTCTTTTTTTTAAGATTTTATTTTTATTTATTTTTGGAGAGAGGGGTAAGGAGGGAGAAGGGGAGAGAGAGAAACATCCATGTGATAGAGAAACATCAGTTGCCTCTTGTACACATCTCAACCAGGGACCAAACCTGCAGCCCAGGAATGTCCCCTGACCAGGAATCAAACCAGCAACTTTTTGCTTTGCAGAATGATGCCTAACCAACTGAGCCACACTAAGGGCAAATCTATCATCTTAATATGGCTTCAATCCATCTACTATCACTGGATCTTCTTCCTTCTGTCTTTCCCAGGCTGATACAGGCATCTCCTAACTGGCTCTGCCTCTTTCTCCTTGCCTCCATTCTGCTACAAGAATTGTTTCCAAAAATGTGATCTATTTGACCACACCCTATCACAGATTCTAAACTTTGAATGCCTCCCTACTGTATACAGAATGAAATACAATCTCTTTGTTATGGACCTTTAGAAAATCAAGATCTGGCTCCTATTTACTTTACCATCTCATATCACTCAAGTCAGCAGTTCACAACCTTTTTGGCCCTGGGGCCCCATCTCATGGAAGACAATTTATCCACAGACCCAGGGTTTGGGGGAGACAGTTTCAGGATGATTCCAGTGCATTACATTTATTGTGTACTTCATTTCTATTATTATTACACTGTTGTATATAATGAAATAAATATACAGTTCACCATAATGCAGAATCAATGAGAGACCTGAGCTTGTTTTCCTGCAACCAGACAGTCCCACCTGAGGGTGATGAGAGACAGTGACACCCAAAGTGTGTTGCTTATGCCCAGTCTACTCCATACTCTCACTTTGGTTGTTATCATTGCAGAAAACCCTGCTCCACAGAGATAGGATGTTGGAAATGGAGGCAGGCTTTCAGTGCTTTTGTGGCCATCTCAGGATATTCCATCTTTAATCCAGAACATACAGAGACTTAAAGTTGTCTCAAACATACTGCTAAGGCCACCGTCATTCACGGTCTCAAACAGTCGATGCTCTTCCAGCACAAACAAAATCGATTCACCTGGCTTATTCACAAACGGGTCACAGATCCATTGTTTCCCACTCCAGAGATCTTTGTGGTTGGAAAGTAATGCTCAGATTCTTTGAACGCTGAGATAGGTGATCATGCACCAGCTGGGAGAAAGAAGGCCCAGGCTCAGTCTCTTTCAAAACCTCTGCTAATGTTTGAAACATGTCAAAAATCCCACTGTTCACACATCACCTCCGTAATTCCAGTGCGACTTTGAACGCAGCCACTTTATCTGCCGACTTGAACACAGTTGTCATTCTCCCCTGAAGTGACAGTTTTTCATTGAGCAGGGTGAGTATGTCACACAAGTAAGCAAGTTTTGTGACCCATTCTGTGTCACTGAAATGTCCTGCCAGTGGTGATTCTTTTTCTATTAGAAATCTCTGGAGCAGCTCTTGTAATTCAAAAACTCTGGTCAACCTTTAGAAATAAATCTTACCTCTGTGTATAAGAGAAGATGCATGTGCTCTGCATCCATTTCCTCACAGAGCTGCACAAATAAGAGACATGAGTTAAGGGCATGTACTTTAACGTGGCTGGTAATTTTAATCACATCCTGCAAAACTTTGACTTCAGGGGATTTTGGGGGGCGGGGAGTGGAGGTATTTGATTTTTCTTTATTTTAATTTTTCTTGTATATTTTATTGATTATGCTGTTAGAGTTGTCCTAGTTTTTCCCCCTTTTGCCACCCTCCACCTGGTACCGCCCTTCCCTCTAGCATTCCTTCCTTTTTCATGTCCGTGAGTCGTGCAAATAAGTTCTTTGGCCTCTCCATTTTCTATACTATTCTTAACAACTCCCTGTCTATATTGGACCTACCATTTATGCTTCTTATTCCCTGTACCTTTTCCTCCATTCTCCTCCTTCTCCTCTCAGTTGATAACCCTCCAAATGATCTCCATTTATGTGATTCTGTTCCTGTTCTATTTGTTTGCTTAGTTCCTTTTTGTTTTTGTTTGAGTTCAGTTGTTGATAGTTGAGAGTTTGTTGTCATTTTACTGTTCCTAGTTTTTTGATCTTCTTTTTCTTAGGTAAACCCCTTTAACATTTCATATAATAAGGGCTTGCTGATGATGAAATTCTTTAACTTGACTGGCTGGGATGCAATTTATCTGCCCTTCCATTCTAAATAGTAGCTTTGCTGGATAGAGTCATCTTGGATGTAGGTCTTTGCCTTTCATGACTTGGAATACTTCTTTCCAGCCCCTTCTTGCCTGCAAGGGTTCTTTTGAGAAATCAGCTCATAGGCTTATGGGAACTCCTTTGTAGATAACTCTCTGTTTTTCCCTTGCTGCTTTTAAGATTCTCTCTTTATCTTTCCTTTTCATCACTTTGAATACTTCTCTCTTTATCTTTAAGCTTTGGCATTTTGATTATGATGTGCGTTGGTGTGGTCCTCTTTGGGTCCAACTTGGTTGGGACTCTCTGTGCTTCCTAGACTTATATGTCTATCTGCATCACCAAATTAGGGAATTTTTCTTTCACTAATTTTTCAAAAAAGTTTTCCATTTCTTGCTCTTCCTTTCCTCTTTCTGGAACCTCTATGATTCAGATGTTGGTACATTCAAAGTTCTCCCAGACTTTTCTAGGCCTCTCCTCATTTTTTGAATTCTTGTGTCTTCTTTCTGTTGTGGTTGATTGTTCATTTATTCCTTTCATTCCAGATCACTGATTTGAATCTCAGCTTCCTTCCCTTCACTGTTGGTTCCCTGTACATTTTTCTTTATGTCACTTAGTGTAACCTTCCTTTAAGTTGTTGCCATACTCAACGAGTTTTTTGGGGCATCCTGATCACCAGTGTTTTGAACTCTGCATCTGATAGGTTGGCTATCTCTATTTCATTTAGTTCTTTTTCTGGGGTTTTGTTCTATTCTCTCATTTGGGCCATATTTCTTTGTCTCCTCAATTTGGCAGCTTTCCTGGGGTGTTTCTGTGTATTGGGTAGAGCTGCTTTGACTCCCTGTCTTAGTAGCATGGCCTGTGCAGAAAAGGCATCTGTAAATTGTGTGCAGCAGAGCTTTGGTAATTGTGAAGGTCGGGGCAACCTGCTTCACCACTCTGTGGCTGTGTGTGGAGGGGTGGGGCTTGGAGAAAGGTCAGTGCTGCTGCCGGACTTCTGGAGGCCAGCTGGCCACTAGCCCTACTTCCAGTTACCTCATCCACCTCCTATATGTGATTCATGCCTGTCCTGCTGTGGGGATTGCATACATTCTAAGACTGTACAGGCCCTTCAAGTGGCAAAAATCTGGTATTTTCTTCTGCTTCCCTAATCCTCTCTTATTTTTTACAGCCAGAGGTAATGGAGGTTTATCTTCCTGATGCTGGAGGCTATGCAGCCTGGCCTGGGCCTTGGGAGGGATTGCTCCCTCCCAAGGTATCCCTCCTGATTTTTATCCACCAACACGAAAGTGGGACTTTCTGTTCCACTGCTGCCGCCACCACCTCTCCACACTGCACTGTGTCCCTCCTATCCATGGGGATAAATGTGGCACCTCTAAATCCTCGGTTGCTGGGCTTCCATACAGTTCAGTTTTCTGACAGTTCTAAGTGTTGTTTGTTTTTGAGATCTGGTTGTAATTCTTTATATGGTTGCACAAGGAGGCAAAGTGAATCTACCTATACTTCCATCTTGACCAGAAGTCTCTCAGGTGCCATTTTTCAGCTAGCCAACATTTCTCTATGGATGACACAGTGCATAGACTCACATTAAGAAGTGACCTCTTTCACTGAAGTAGTCAAACTAGAAAGCTATCCAGTCAGGGCAGGCCCTCTGTCCGTGCATACACCAACACAAAATGACCGATTCAGTTTTCCCGGTATGTAGTCACTCAAAGACTTGAATGGTTCAGCAGCAGTGGTGCTGGTTGACAACAAAAGTGCCCATAACATATCCTCAAGCACATCCACCTGAAAAACATATCTCACAAAAACGAGTATTGTTGCCTTGTCAATATTCATAGACTCATCAACCTGGATTGTGTACCACAGTGACTCATTGGTCCTCTCTAACAATTGTGCCTCAATTTGCTCTGCTATTTCACCAGTTCACCTAGTTAGGGTGCTAGCTGAGGAGGAACACATGCCACCTTTTCAGCTGCCTCTCTGAAAAGTTCATGACAGCTCCAAGATGGGGAGGAGGTAGATACACTTTGCCTCTACACACAACTGAAAGAAGGGCAACACGTTTAAAAACAAAAAACAACTAGAACTTCCAGAAAATTGAACTGTATGGAAATCTGACAGCCACGGAGTTAAAGAAGCATTCATTCAGACTGGTAGGAGGGGTGGAAATGGGCAGCCAGGGTGGAGAGGATGCACAGCAAGGTGGCAGCTGGAGGACCGGGTGGGTGAGGCAGCAGCTGGTGGTCCCACATTTCCATGCAGATAAACCAGGAGGAACAACTGGGGATGATTCAGATTGCACAACCTGGGGTTCCAGTGCAGGTTAATAAGGCCTCAAAACCTCTGGCTGTTAAAACCTGTGGGGTTGCAGTGGTGGGAAAAACTCTTAGTCTCAAAGGAGAGTTTGTTGGAGAGACCCACAGGATCCTAGGATGTACACAAACCCACCCACCTGGGAATCAGCACCACAATGGCCCCAGTTGCTTGTGAGTAGTGGGGAAAGTGACTGGAAGCTTGCCAAGAGCCAAGCAAGTGGGATTGTTCGTTCTCAGACCCCTCCCCTACATTCAGACACACAACACAGCCAAGTGGGTTGCCGCCTCCTGGAAAATAGCTAAGGCTCCACCCCTCACAACATAGCAGGTGCATCAAGACAGAGAAATATGGCCCAAATGAATGAACAGACCAAAGTTCAGAAAATAGAACTAAGCAATGAAGAGATAGCCAACCCATCAGATGAAAAAGTCAAAACACTGGTAATCAGGATGCTCACAGAAATGTTTGAGTATGGTCACATAATACAGGAAAAAGTGAAGGCTATGCAAAGTGAAATAAAGAAAAATATACAGGGAACCAATAGTGAAGGGAAGGAAACCAGGACTCAAATCAATGATTTGGAGCAGAAGAAAGAAATAAACATCCAACCAGAACAGAATGAAAAAGCAAGAATTCAAAAAAATGAGGAGAGGCTTAGGAACCTCTTGGACAACTTTAAACATTCCAACATCTGAATAAAAGCCATGCCAGAAGGAGAAGAGCAAGAGCAAGAAATGGAAAACTTATTTTAAAAAAACAATGAAAGATGCCCTGGCTCTGGTGTGGCTCAGTGGATTGAGCACGGGCCTGTGAATCAAAGGATCATGGTTCAATTCCCAGTCAGGGCACATGCCTGGGTTGCAGGCCAGTTCCCGGCAGGGGACGCACGAAGGGCAACCATACATTGATGTTTCTCTCCCACTCTCCTTCCCTTCCCCTCTAAAGATGAATAAATAAAATCTTTAAGAAGAAAAAAAACAATGAAAGAGAACTTCCCCAATCTGGCAAAGGAAATAGACTTCCAGGATGTCCGGGAAGCTCAGAGAGGCCCAAAGAAGCTGGACCCAAAAAAGCACACACCAAGGCACATCATAATTACATTACACAAGATTAAAGATAAGGAGAGAATCTTAAAGCAGCAAGAGAAAAGGAGACCGTTATCTACAAAAAAGTGCCCATAAGATTGTCAGCTGATTTCTCAAAAGAAATATTACAGGCAGGAAAGGGCTGGAAAGAAGTATTCAAAGTCATGAAAGGCAAGGACCTACATCTAAAATTACTCTATCCAGCATGGCTATCATTTAGAATGGAAGGTCAGATAGAGTGCTTCCCAGAGAAGGTCAAGTTCAAGGAGTTCATCATCACCAAGCCCTTATTGTATGAAATGTTAAAGGGACTTACCTAAGAAAAAGAAGATCAAAATTATGAACAGTAAAATGACAACAAACTCACAACTATCAATAACTGAATGCACCCCCCCCCAAAAAAAACCTATGCAAACAACTAGAACAGGAACAGAATCACAGAAATGGAGATCAAATGGAGGGTTATCAGTGGGAATGGGGAGGGGAAGAATGGGGGGAAAGGTACAGGGAATAAGAAGCATAAATTTGAAATACAAAATAGGGGTAGGTTAAGAATAGTATAGGAAAAGGAGAAGCCAAAGAACTTATATGTATGACCCATGGACATGAACTAGGGTGGGAAATGCTGGGGGTGGGTGGGGGCCTGAAGGGTGGAGGGAATAAAGCAGAGAAAAAGATGGGGCAACTGCAATAGCATAATCAATAAAATATAATTTTAAAAGTTTATTACACATGTCCTTAGCATCAGGCAGGATCAACTGCTCGCCAGTAGTAAAGGGTTTCTTTGCTTTAGCAATTCGATTAGCCACAAAGCATGATAATTAGCGCAGACACATTTGAAGTAGTGACCTTCAATAATTGCTTCTGTTCTTTGTGTTCACGTTCTTTTCTTTTGAAAAACTCCACAGACTTGTCTTTTAATGCAGGATGCTTGGTTTCCTGGTGACCAAGAGTCACCAGGACCAAAACTAACGCAGTTTTGAATGTTTCATAGTGTAAGACGATGCAACCAGGCCCCGCCCTCCCCCAAAGAGGGATTTGTAATGGGGTCCAGATCTCAGGGTGTCCAGGAAATATTAAAAATATAGGGTGTCCTCACCCCCACAAGTCTGAATTGGAGGATGGAACATGTGGAGCAGGGCCATTGAGATTTGTTTTGCATAGCAGCAGTTTTGCAAATAACCTCTAGAATGGTCATTTGACATATCTATAGCATTTGACCTGTTTCATGGATATGTTAAATAATTGTGGCCAGGCTTTGAGCTAGGGAGATGGGAGTGACTTCCACCCAGGATGTAACTGGGAGGCAACTTCCCCTGGTTTCAGAACCTGTGTAAGAGCTTGGAGATGATTGGCTTCACGTCACAGAGCCACACCTGCCGGACTTATTATGGCAGCCCAGAAAATCTGGAAAAAATTCTGGAATGCCAGCAGGTGTAGCCGATTGTGGGTGGAGTCAGAAATGGGGCTGCAGGGGAAGATAGGCGCTGGGATTTAAACCCAGCCGCAGCAGCCATGACAAGAAGAACCACGTGGATTTGAGTTTCTCTTTGCAATGCAGCATAGGAAGCCGGAAAGCAAGCTGTAGCAGCAATGCAGAGCTCTCTCTTAGCAGTTTGGAAGAATGCAGGAGAGATGCTGCAGGAAGGAAAGGGTGAAAGGACTCTTGCTGCTGGGCCACGAGAAGGTGCGATGTGGTTTGGGATTAAGAACTGAAGATCCCAGTGACACAGCTGATGGTGCTGGGAACTGAGGGAGGCCTGCTAGCCGAGCACAGATTACTGGGAAGGACCAGGGCCTAGCTGAGCCACAGACATCTATTTCTCCTCCTGAGATATAATATCCCTGACTGCGCAAAAGGAGAAAGGAATGACTGTGCGTGTTTGTGCGTGTTTTAAGGGACTTTGGGATTTTAATGAAGACATTAAGTCGTTACTCTTAAGTCTGCATGACTTTTGAATAAATGATTCCTTTCCTTTTCATCAATCTCTGACATTGAGAGCCATAATTCCCTGGTGGTGGGCAAGGCAAACCTAGTACAGGGGGACCCCAGGAAAAGGGAGGGGTCCATTCAGTAACATTGTGCGACCCCTTCTCCAATCAAGGAAGATCATGGGAGACTACATGTGTAATAGCTTTAAAGTAATACAACTACTTGTACATGTGCAATAAAAGCCCACCAAAACTAGCCAGGAAGGATCTGCCCTATAAGAATAGAATGGACCTGCAGCCCTTTAGGTCAATCTCTGCTTAGAGATGGCCTACTCCCATGTTCTCCGCTATTAATTCTGTGTGTTCAGTTCCATTAATTGTCCCTATCACCAAGAACCTGGTGACCTGTGCCCACCTGTGACAATGGCTGTTTTGGATAGCCGGTTGTCATATACTACACAAGGCAGGCTTGGAGAATGTGAATCATCCATTGCAATGAACCTACTGTTTAAGTTCATTGTATAGTTTGTATAGTTTATTGTATAGTTTAAGTTCATATAGTTTAAGGACTCTTGGTATTTTCTTTTAAATGCAGCTTTCTTTTTGTTGGCAGTCTTACAGTTTTCTGCTGTCTCATTATTGGGCCTTTTCCCCTTTTCAAATAAGCTCTCCAGTGATGTTTGATGTTTGTTTTTTATTCATTTTACCTAGGGTTAGCATGTGGACTTAACCCAAAATGCGACTGAGACAAGTGAGCAATGTGAGAAAGAGGTGCAGAAAACCCCCCAAAATTATTTTTAGATCTTCAAGAGACTTGAAAGATCTTCTGATTTTAACCCAGCCATTCTACATGTTAGGACTCAAAGATTCGGGAGATAAAGTAAGTAACTTTCCCAAAGTAACATAACTACTACTCTTTCTTGAAGTTAACTGAACAGTAATAGGGACTGGAAACTCGTCTATTCAATGAGCTAGTTTTTTAACAACCCTTAAAACGGATGTCTGTCTAGACAAAAAGTAAACCATGCCACATAGAATTTTGATTGCCACTAAATGATGGTCATAACTAATCTAGTTTTTTGGTTAGTAAGTTGGATTTGAAGCAGTACATTTAGGCAATCAAATAGACTGAATGTTTTTCAGTTCTATAGACTTCTTATTCTGAGGAATCAAAGTTGGCCTAAAATGCTTCCAATCTTCAAAGCTCAAAAATGAAATGATAAAAGTACATGAGCTCATTTGTTTGTAAGCATTAGTACTTGTACCAGGGGACTACACGCAGTATTGGCCATGATTTGGCTTAGACCTCAATGGAATAAACTGAGTGCTGTGTTTTGTTGTTTTCAAGTGGACATCGTTGGGAACTACTCTAGTTCGTTTTAAATCAATTCAGGCGAGTTGTATTTGCCCAAGTTGACTAGTAACAAAGATGTTCTCAGTCTAGACTCTCTAGATCATAAAACCTGAATACCTTTTAGTCATGGGACATATCTACTTGAAGAAGGATTTATTATAAAGTTGAGTGTCTTCTGTGAAAACCACGACTGGGGAAAACTAAGGGACCAGATGAGAACAGTGGCAAGACCTCTAATGTCTATACACACCAAACGTAAGGGCCCAATTTTCCCAGCATGTATCTCACTTAGGCCCAGAAATCGTCATCAACTTCAAAGGGAGAGATGTGCATCCACAGATCCGAGTTTGCAGTACCCAGGGCTTACTCAGCGGGAACACATACTATAATTTATGGAGCCAGGCTTCATTTCTTTAGTCTAAATCAACTCAGCTGGATTTTGAAGCTTTAGTTCTTAGAAATAATCAACTGTCCCTTAAAATATCAAATCTTCTTGGCTTTATTTCACACATCAATTCTGTTCATTACCTATGATAAGCCTATGATAAACCATTACCTATGGTTTATTTAGTTTTATAGATTGATATGCAAGACATGTAATATAGAGCTGTATGCTAGACTACTATGTATCTTTATAATATCAAATTACCAAAACTTAGCCTGGAAGTAGTTTTATGCATAGCAAAGAGAAAAGCAGTAGGTATAATTTCCTATTTTGTTGTTGAACAATTTTCTTAAAAATGTAATTCTGTTTACAAGTACTGTTTTTCAGGTTTAATTTGACGCTTTACTATTAAGTAAATTATCTTTTAATGTAATTACTTTTATGTAATAATTACAGTCTTGAAAGTCTGCAAAGTGATTAAAGGGCATTTTCTGAGAAATAGATTTCTGGGTTTAAATTATGCAATTTTTCTGCTTATAGTTTTGGTGTTATATAATTTATTATTATTATCATTATTATTATTACTACTATTAAATACTTATGAATTAGCAGGTATAAAGTAGACCTTTACAAATAAGTGAGACTTGAGGTCAAAAATGTTTTTAATCACAGATTTTAAAAGTTGACATAAGTATATTCCTGTTATCTTTTTTAAAAGCATTTATTAGTTTTAACTCACACTAGCATGTTATACACATCAGCACCTGTGCCCATTTAGCAAAGAATTTCAGTACAAATCACTGTGAGTTGAATAGACATCTCTAAGAAGCATTACAATTGTTGCAATATTTTTAGAAACTGAAACAAGGAAATAAACAACTTCAGTAAAAGTGATTTAAATAACAAATAACATCTTTATAAACAGCTTATCTCCTTGAGAACAAAGAATAAACAAGGAGACAAGAGGGTTTTTTTTTCCTTCCACTATTAAAGCAGATCACAATATGAATGGGTGAAATGTCATGAATAATTGGAGAAAATCACAGAGTAATCTTCGACAAAAACATCTGATTTATTTAAATTGTCGTTGTTTGTCTTATTAGAACCTTTATTTAACCTTGTTATCCACAATGCAGTATTCAAGCTAGTTTATCAAAAATGTACTTTGGAACTAACCATATTTTGAAAAATTTGACTTTCTCAAATGCAAACTATGGTAATATAAATCTCCAGTGTCAGCTGTTTTACATGGGACCTAAATTAATTGACATTGCTGGGGTGTTTTGGCATCTCTGGGCCACAAGTGAAATACATTGCAACATGTAATCACAAAGAAATCTCAATGTTTTAAGTAAATTTACGATTGTATGTTGGGCCATGTTCTTAGCCATCCTGGGCTGCATGCAGCCCGTGGGCTGCAGGTTGGAGACCCTGTGTGAGTTTTAGACTGAAAATGCCTCTGAAAACCAATGTTTTGAATCTAGAACACCAGTAAATAAATCAAGTTTTTGAAACATTCTGTCAATAGATTTAAGTTCAGGTTTCTTGTCAAGAGGATCACAGACTTCCCATGATCCCAGTCATCTAGACACAACATTCATTCAATGTCCTCTACTCACAAACCCAGCCAAACACCACCAGGCATTCCTTAACATAGCATTCAAGGCCTCATCTTGTGATTTTTCATCCATCTTCTTTCTCTTTTTTTCTAGATAAGATTATTTCCCTATTAATTTCTATGTAGATTGTAGGTATGTCAAGGCTTACCTATGTGTCTGAGACTGTTCTAAATGCTTTAAAAATATTAAGTCTTTCAAGGCTTATAACAATGCCATGGAGTAGGTTGTGTCATTCCTACTTCATACCTAAAGAAATTAAGGCACAGACAGGTAAAGTAACTTTTCTAGGGTTATGTAGATACTAAGGAATCTGCCCATCTCCTCTACCAAGCCCTGATTAAATAGAATTGATTTGCTCACAGTATTGTCTTCAACTTAGGTATATTTGTATAAATATAAAATTCTAGCCAAGAGAAATTTAACACAAATATAAAACATAACTGAATGGCAATATGTAAATTGTGCTAGCATTGTGGATAATGGATAAGAGAGATCAGAGAAAATAGGCACCATGGAGATCTCCGCAGTCTAGCATTACCTGAAGCTAAGATTTGGCAGGGGGGAATGAAGGACAGATGAGAAAGAAAGAAAAAGAAGATGACTCATTGTAGGTGAATCATAAGCTCGAGTGATTTGAAAAATAATGATACCAAAAAGGATGTAAATATTGGGAATAACTTGGGGGTAAATGGGATGAGACCGATTTGAGACGTGTGAGTCTGAGTTAGTCAATAGGACAATAAATAGAAATAGTGGATGTGGGCCTGTGTGAGTGTGTGGTGTGACGGGTGGCAAACATTGTGGTGATGTGCCTATACTCAGAGCTGAAGTGAAGAATAGATTTGGGAGCATTACATGCTTAGTGGATCCAGCCTTGGACTAGCAGGCCTGTCAGTCTCTCTACCAAACCAAACACACAGGTTCTGGACAAATACATATCCTATGAGGATGTGTTCCCGAATGAATAGTTAGAAGGGCCTGATTCCTTTGCAAATACTACTATGAAGCAAACCTGATATGCCTAGGAGTATACACCTCTGTGGTTAAGGCCTTTCACTAGAACATTAACACCAATCCACACACACCTGTCAGGCCCCTCATCTCCCAATTCATGTCATGGTGCGCTTTGCACACCAACATCCTTCTTTGACCCAGCATCTCACAGACTTCCAGGCTGAGCAGTCCTCAGTTGGTTAGTGCAGTGTTTCTTTGGGTCAAACCAGAGAAATAGGGGGACCTATTTCTCAAGTCCATTCACTTCTTTGCATTCCCACTGCTATTACCTTAGTTCTGCCAGAGTGATCTTCTAACCTGAAAATCAGATTAAGTCACTCCCATTCAATGGCTTCCTTCAGAATGTCTTTAGATAATGTCCAGAACCATTAGTATGGACTGTGATGCCCTTCATGGCCTTGGCCCTCTGGCATTTGTCCTTGGCATATTTTTCTTTCATTCCAGTAGCACTGAACTAAGTCTTTCTGTCCTCTGAGCTTCTGCAAGTGCTTATCTCTATCTCCCAAACATACTTCCCACACACAGGCACACCCAAACCACAGGCACTTTGTGTCGGACATCAGCTTCATGTCTCAGTTTTGTTGGTGCTTCCTTCTGGAATTCTTCTCCTGTTACCCCCAAGACTGGGCTATGTGACCCTCATCACACTCTACAGACATGTCTCTATGATCAGACTGAAAGATTCTGATAGCAAAAACGGAATCTTGTTTACCACTGTCCCTCTTCTCCGTGTTCCCTCCTGCCCTAGCACCTATCTGGCATTCCTGAGATTCTCTAGATTCTTGCTATTCAGTGTGTTCTGGGACCAGTAGCACTGGAGTTAACTGGAAATGCAAAATCTCAGTCCTCATCCTAAAGCTCCTGGATCAAAATCTGCATTTTTAGGTCCTCAAGTGATTAATATGTACACTAATGATTGAGAAACTCACCACTGTACTTAACAGTAGTGGTTCTTTGCTCCAAAAGTTGGTAATCCATTTTTTTGAAAGAAAGTATGTAGTGCCTGGTTACCAGTATTCTCCAAGCTGAGGACTTGTTTATTTTCACCCTGATTCAGGTTTACACTAACCTTGCCTGGCATTACATGGTTGAAATCAATAACTCTGCCTGATGTCAGAGTTCTTCTATCTCCAAAGGAATCCTGTGTCTCCTTTTTTCAGAAGTCAAACACTTGACTGGGGACAGCCATGCTCACTCATGGCTGGATTGACTCTCCCAGACATCGGATTCAATGTCATCTATCAGAGGAGTCTCTCTTCTCCCAGGGATGGATCTGCCTTATATCCCTGATGTCGGAGTATTTTCTCAGCCTTTGACTGATGTACTCAGCATTTGGCTAGAAACAGCCCATGAAAAATGTAGCCTCAGAAAAATTCAGTAATGAATTTCAGGGCACGGCAGCTGAGGCCATAGGTTGTATTTCCTGAAGTGGAGCTCTAAGAGGCACATTTTCATGGCTACCACAAAAAGAAAGAAGATATAGGAAAAAAGGAGTAATTGATGGAGAAGAACCTGAAAAAAGCAAGATAGGATGGCTCTGATTTTGATACAACCATTGGCTTGGCACTACCTAATTCACCAATACAGAAGAGGAACTAAATCACAAAAAATATAACATGGGTAGGATTTTGTGTATTTTGGAAAGAAATTTTGTAAAGGATCTCAGGGTGGGAAAGACCGCTCCAAGGGTGATCATGCATGCCTAGAACCCAATCTGCTCACTGAGAGTGAGAGTCAAGTTACCAGAAGGCTTATTTTGCTGAATGGGGCAAGCTAGCAAGGCCTGGCTAGCTCCTGGGAACACGGTCCCTTCTTTAAATAAAACCGTGAACAAAAATACAAATAAATCAGTATGAAGATGTGTTCAACTAATGTACAGGCCTCTGAGAGACTCCAAACTCAGACTGTCCAGGGAGCAACCATGTGCTGACTTCTCCCTGACCGTGGAAGTAGAGGAGTTAACCTTTGAGAGGAAAGAGAATATTTGATATGCCACTAGAATAGATTGAATCATCTCCAAAACCGGATACTGGAATTTCATTTGGTGTCTAACAGTTCAGTTCTGACACTAACTGCCTGGAGTTAGCACAGACCCCAAATTTAAGGACTCAGTCTTATAAGACTGTCCCTACATTAGACACCAGCCACAAATGGGACGCCTAAGTTACCTACCCACTTCTTTCCAGATGACTGCAAATTAGAGGTTCATACTCATGACCTCTTCCCCCTCAGATTTGATAATTTGATGCTGGTAAAACCTATACCAAAGGGAATTTTGTAGTATTTCATAAATGCATATATCCTTTGGTCCAGTGATTCTTCTTATAAAGACATTATATTCAAGGTTATTCTTGCAGCATTGTAATAGTGAAATGCTGAAAGTGAAAGTATATCACCCTATACATATTCATCAGTGGGGGACAAATTAAATTATGGTATATCATGTAATGAAGTACTTTGCTGCTATACAGATGCGGATCTATCTTCAAGATACTATTAAGGGAAATAAAGTACAAAAGTGTATCCTATTAACCATTTCTGTTAATATATGCATACACATACATTTTATATGCTAGAATTTTTCTGGAAGAATCCAAAAATACACAAGAAACTGGTAACAGTGGCTGTCAATACAAAGGGGAAGTAGATGGCTAACAACAGGGATGGGAGGCAGATTTTTCAATGAATAATCTAAATGCATTTTGACTTTTGAATCATGTAAATGCTTTATTTAAAATTAACAAGCAAACCACAGTGTTTATAAATAATTCCCTCAATGCCAAATTCGAAAATTCCCACACCTTCAAAAGCTGGAGTGACCCAGACTTGCCTCACACTCTCAGAAGTTCTGAGGGGGATGTTGTAAGCTGTTGGTTCAGTGGTGAGGAAGGAGATACTGAGCTTCACGGTTTTTACTTTTCATTGTGTTGCATGAAGTGGGGTGACTTGCTGAGAGTAAGAAAAAGGGGTACAAATATGAGAAAAGGAGGGGATAAAATAAGAGATTACTGAGGTATGCTGAAGGGTCAGCTGAAGCTGGAAACTGTAAATTTGCAAAGGTGTTAGCTGGTTTGGGAGTTTCTTTGGGGATGCTCGGAAGCCATGGAATTGGGGTTTAGTCAATAGGTCAGAGAGTGAGAATTGAAATGCTTTGAACTGGGAAGATGATATAAAAGTGGCCATATTTGGCGCATGAGAAGTTTCCAAGTCTGCATTATGTTTGCCACGATTCCAGAGTCTGACTCTTTGGAGGTCCAGCTATTTGGTTTAATCATTTTCCTCAGAGGTGATCAGGCCTGGGAGAGTGATGCCTTAGTCAAACTCACAAGAGACTGGTTGGTAAAACAGAACCTCCACTGTACAAATTTAAAATGAAAATATAAACCAACTGCTCCCACAAACCAACATCTCCTTTTGACTATAAGAAAGTCTTTACAGGAAATGACCATTAGTATCAGCTAACTGTTCAGTGATTTCAGAAAGAAGATGAATCTCAAGGACCAAAGACATCGAGCTGTGATCACATAATCTAATCAAGAAACACAACTCTCAAGGTGCCCACAGTAATACAGGCACATTGACAAATTACTTTTCTAGAATTTGTCAGAGAGGAAAACATAAAATTGGTTGTAATTTTCTTGGTAATATCTTAACCCATCCTTACAATATGTTCATGTCTCCTGATCCCTGCCCCCACTGTGACTGCCTCAGTGTTAACAGCCTGGTGTGTATCCTTTCACACAGAATATGCACATATAAAAGTACAAAACCCACAGGGTTTTGTTTATTTACCAAAATGGAACCATACTACGCAGATTATTCTGTGACCTTCACTGACCAATGCATCATGGGTATTCCTCTTGTAATTCTAATAACTAAAAATAGTTCTAATATTCCAAGAAATAAAAACAGGACTATTCTACTTGCTCAAAATATTATACAATTTTAATATATTATATACAAGCATTTTCTTACAGGCTATTTACAGTTTTTGCCACTACAAATAGAGCTGTAATAAATATACCTGTACTTACATGTGGAAGTACTAAGGCCTCTTGCAGCAAAAGTCAGATTTGGGGATCAAAGTGTCCTGAATATTTTTAATTTTGCTGAATAGAATCAAATTACTTTTCCCAAAGGTTACAACAATTCAGACTCATGCCATCAAAGTAAGAGTGACTGTTTCCCTACATTGTCCCTAACACTGCATGCTACTGTTCTTTATTTTTGCCAATATGGTAGAAAATAGTTTTTCATGTTTGCTTTAACATATTTATTTGATTAGTGAGGTTGAACATTTTTATGCTTATTATGCATTTGAATTTCTTTACCTAAGAAACAGCATGAAATAGTGTTTAAGTGTATAAATTGTGCAGCTAATTTTGCCATTTTGTTCCAAGTGATCTTTAAGTTATTTGGCCTCTGTGCCTCGGTTTACCCATTTGTGAAATGGGGACAATAGTGGTATTCACTTATAAGATTTTTCTGATTTGATGTTTATTATGAAAAAAACATGTAAAAGAGTACTTAATTTCTTTGCCTATTTTTCTACAGGGTTCACTTTTTCTTATCAATTTATGGGAGTCCTTTTTATATTAGGAAAATTAGCTTTTTACTATTCTATTTGTTATATACACATATAGTTCCTTCAATTTTTATTATGCTTTTTACTATATAATTTTTATTGAAAATTCAAGTACTTAAATGACTTTTTCTTTATAGCTTATTTCCCACATTGCTTAGGAAGCACTTTCTTATTTGAGGTTATACAACTTTCCTCCTATCTTTTTCTTAATATATATATTTTTTATTTTTAAATCTGGAATTTTTTTCATAATGATATAATGGAGGAGACCATCTCTGTGGTCCCCTCTATTCCTATGTTTGGTGATCTGCAACTTTTTCCTCTCATTTCCCATAGTCTCAGTAAGATAAAAAATACCTTATTGGACATCCAACTGTGTCAACACTGTCTCCCCAAGGAACTGAAATGCTTCTTGTAATATATCACATTCTCTACTGAGATCTGTTTCTCTACTCTATTTTACATAGAGCCAAAACCACACTCTTATTTATAGTGGTTTTTATAGTAAATTTTAACATTTGGTAAAGCAAATCCCACTTTAATATTTTTTTTAGTTTTGTAATCTTCTTGGTCATTCTCCAACATATAAACATAAAAAAAATCTTGTCCAGCACTACCTACCCACCCAAGGCAGAGGGGAGGGTAAATCAACCACACTGGGATTCTAATTATAATTGTCTTATTAATTTTGGATGAAGTGACATTTTTCTGATATTAATTCCTTCTATTCAGGAACAAGGACCCTTTTATATGTTTTAATTTAAGGCCTTCATTAACAATTTATAATTTTGTTCTTCTAGATCCTGTTCCTTCCCTCATAAGACTTTTTTTTTTTTAACTTTTGGTCAGTGTTTTGAATAGGATATTTTTTCCATCTCCATTCTAACTACACATTTCCTAGACAGAGAAAAGTTTTAGATTAAGTTCTTCACTGTTATTCAGCCACTAAATTCTCTAGTTAATTCTAGTTGCTTATTCTTTTTGTATTTGTCTAGGAATACCACCCAAAACATGAAGCTAAGTTTTTCCTGATGTTTATACTAGGAAGCTCTTCTTTAGGCTGTATGACTGCTATGCTGCTTGTTACGCTGCTCTCCTCTGTAGCTGTCTTCTCACAGTACTACTGCCTGTTGCTACCGCCTGTGGCTGCTCTAACATGGCCTACAATGAATGAGGCAGAAGCTTTTTATAAAAATACACCATGATTGTTTTGTTCAGGTGTTGAGGATAACAATACAATACAGTGTGGTTCCTGGTCTCTTAAATTCAAAGACATCTATACTCATTTCGTGAGCTCACTGCTTTAACCATACCAGTCAAGTTCTCATTTGGTCTCTTGCAACAGGAGACAGGCCCAGCAGGGAGTCCTGTCTGGGGGTACTTACTCTGATATTACCCAAGTATATTACTTTGAAAGAGATATACTCAGGGAGGACTCCCCTGACCACACTGTCTAATGAGCTTTTCTCAGTCACCATCACATTATCCAATTTTATTTTCTTTATAACACCAATCATATTGGCAGGTAAATTATTTATTAATAATTATCTTGTCTCCCCCAAGATATATTAGACTATAAACCCGATGAGATCAGAGAATTTCCATGTCTTACCCTTATCCCTCTAGTATCTAGAATTGAAAATACCTAGTAGGTTTTCAACGTTTGATGAATCAATGAATGTTGAGGGATTTTTTTGGAAATAATCATATCACATTTAGGTAATTTGTGTATTTCAACTGTTCTTAGTGTTATTAGGAATGGTTGCTAGTGATCTGGACAATTTTCCATTTTAAGGGATAGATCATTTACAGTAAGTTGGTTTCTGAAACAACATAAAAAAATTCAAAGACTTGAGGAAATCTGTAACATTGAGGGGACTAACTGTCCAGGCAGGAACAGAAATTTATCTTTCTACCTCAACGCTCAAAACCTGCATTCACTACAGATTAACTATGTTGTACTTTTACTTTTCATTTTTTATAAAGTTTTATCTGAGTTTCATTTCAAATGCTGTAGAGATACATTTGCCACTTTTTAGGTTTTTATCTAACCAGGACTATGGCAAATGAAAAAAAGTTGCGGACCACCCAAACATAGGTCGTTCAAGGCAGGTTTCACCCTACCTACGATCTATCATCTTGTTTCAGAGGGCCCAACAGTCAAAAACGGTTTGATCTTAGTGCTGTGATTTCGCAAGTTTTCTTTATCCCACTGTCCTATTTTACGCAATTTATTAAAGCAGACATGTGTCTGGTGCAACTGTCAAAGTTGGTGTCAAAATTACTGAGGAACGTTTAATAGTTATCTCGAAAGGCACATTCAGTGGTTCAAGATGAGACGGTGAATAGGCTGGCATAGAGTTAACCGAGGCAGTTTGTTTCACTAGCCCGCAAACCTCTCATAGCTTGCCTTTTAAATACTGTCCTCGCAGTTGCAAACGGCGCTAAATCAATTTCATCATTCTCCCCAGGGCTCCAGGCCCAAAACAACACAGGACTGGAAACACCCGCCCCCGCACCCCTGAGTCCTGCTGCACCCCATCCGCATTCCCAGGGAGACGCACTCGCCCGGTGCATTGTGGGCGCTGTAGTCTGGCCGGAACCTGCTCATGACTACAAATCCCGTGACATTACGGCCCCAGGGAGGCCGCCCTGCTCCTCGGCGGCCTCGGCCGGGCCCCCTGAACCTGGAGGGCGGTGCCCCTGCGAGTCAGCTGTCTCTTCCCTGGGCACACTGGGCGGAAGCCGGGGGAGCTGGGGGGAGGAGCTTCGCGCGCACGCGCAAGGTGAACGCCCTCCCTGCGTGCTCGTTCGCTCAGCTACCGCTGCGCGCGAGCCCGGTATCCCCGCGGCGGCTGCCAGCAGCAGCGGGCGGCGGCGGCGTCGGTGAAACTCGGCGGGGTTGAAGGGAGCCCACGGGGGTGGCTGCTACAACTGCGAAATGGCGGAGACAGTGGCGGACACCCGGCGACTGATCACCAAGCCTCAGAATCTGAACGACGCCTACGGGCCGCCCAGCAACTTCCTTGAGATCGATGTGAGCAACCCTCAGACAGTGGGGGTCGGCCGGGGCCGCTTCACCACCTATGAAATCAGAGTCAAGGTGAGGCCATATTCCCTCTCCCCTCCCACCAGTGAGACCCTTCCGGCTGTCCTGGGTCGCCCCAGCAGACCCAGAAGCGGATTCCCTTCAGGCAGCTAAAGCAGCCCAGGCCAGGATTGGCCGTCTGACTCTATAGGGCAGCCTTGTCCACGGGCCGGGGTCGTGGGCCAAGGCTCCTCTTCATGTAGGGCTTGGATGGGAGCTGCAGACTGGCTGAACCCAGCTCTGGCATTTGGAGAAGGTGCTCGAAGAACAGGGCGTGGGTTGGGTGCCGCTTGCCCTTCAACCATCTGATCTGGGAATGACATTTGAGTTGGAAAGAGGTAGATCTTTCGAGAACGCAGAACCCAGCCCTTCAGGAAGGGAGGTAGATGTTACTGAGATAAGGGGGCTTGCGCAAAGTTGGAGCCTTCCCGGTTTTCTTTTCCTAGACACTTCTCCCAGAGGTAGCCGAGCCAGGCTGGTTGCTTCTGGCTCTTCCCAAGCCACCAGACTAAGCTTGTTTGTACACTTTTCTGAACAGAACGTAATAGAAGTTCATAAAAGCCTGACAAATTTGGTAGGGCTGAGCCAACTGAGACAGTGATTGGAAATGATTGACCTTAGCATTCTGGATCGCTGGTGTCTGAGATGTAGGGAGTGTTGCCTACCTCACAATCCAGAACTACTGCACTTTAACAAAAGCCTATTCAGTTAGGGATCTTGCTCCATTAATTTCGAGATTTGCACTTCACTGAATGAATGAATCAGCTGAAGTAGAAACACACTTGTAATTTTATAACCAGTGTTTGTTGGCAATAAGGAATTCAGATGATTTGAAAGATGGTAATTGAGAATAGTGCTTCACTTTCACTGTGTAGTTCATCCTCATGTGTGGAATTATCTTTAAAAATTAATTACATAAAATGGATCCAGCTGTTAAAGATGACAACAACAAATTATTTTATTAAAAATTAAGCATAATAATTTAGAGTAATCAAAGTTTACATGACAAGTTACTATTAACATTTAAGAGGAATAATTTCTCATTAACTTACGCACTTTGTGCTAAAGACAACGTGAAATATACTCTCAGCCATTTTTAAGTAATAGTTCAATAGTGTTAAGTATATTCATAGTGTTGAAACCTACACACTTTTAAAAAATTATTACGTAGTGTTGCTAAAAAAGTTAACCTTCAAACTTTAGTTTAAGATATGACACTAACAGTTTAATGATACAAGCAACCCCTACCTCCCTACACAGACATGTAAAATGTGACCCATGTAACCAGTCTTGCTACAGTGAAACTGAAAATCCAGGCTCCATTGTACATAGGGAAGTACTTTACCACCTAAGCCTAGTGAAAAACTGGGCCTTTAAAAAAACTTTTGCAATGACTTTGGATTGCCTTAAGTATATGGCATATTGTTGACTAAAAAGAACTTCCTCTTTTACCCTTATTCACCTTCCTTTCTTTTGCTGAACAGAACTTGGTATTCCTGTTTCTAAATTTCCATAGTTAGTACTTCCTGTCACACAACTGAAGTGGAATCTCCTGCCTACACTTCCTTCCTCCAGTTAATAATTTTGTGTTTATCTTGCTGAGTGCCTTATATTAAAAAGACTAGTCTGTTAATTTAATTGTTTAAAAAATATATCCGGCACTCATTACCAAACAGCTGATGTGACACTTAAAAATAAGTTGTGTTTATGGTGTGATCATTTGCATTTTAAAGGAGATAATCTAATCCTTTTTAAGTTACAGAAATAACAAGGTGTACATGTACACCAGTTTGTATTATATAAAACAGTTTGTTGGGTGTTAATGACTCTCAATCATAAATGCAGGTGCCCTATAAGAAAATGTAATTGGGTTTTTAGTTTGCTTAACATTTAGTTTGCTTAACAAAATGCCATTGTGGTTTCTCTTAATATGTAATGTGTTAAAATTCAGGACACTATTTAGTAAGATATTAGGTCTTATTTTAAGCCGCAAATGGTTTTTGAAAGTAATTAATCGTGTCAAGCAGAATGACCAGTGAGATTTGAATAGGTAAATCATTTTGTAATTGTGTTTATTGCTACTCTTCTGAACAGTTGCTGCTCTGCCAGGCCCCTATGCCCGCCTTTTGCTGTTGAATTTGTCACGTGGCCCTTTTACATTCCAGAATTTGGACCCTTAAACTTTCTTATAGTTACTCTTTAGTTCTGGTCTTGAGAAAAATGTTCAGTTTTATAGGATCTGATTGAAATTATCCTAATTCACAGAGTAATTTTATCTAGACGGCACTTTAGAATGCAAGTTTCTCAATCTCCATTTATCTTTTGGTGTGAGCATAGTGTTTAAGACTATTAGAATCGCTTGATTAGTATCTTTGGGCTTTTGAAAATAATTGGTAGTGTTAATGTTTTTAAAAATTGTTCTAATAGGTAGGTACAGCAGAGAGCACCATAAATGATTAAAGCTTTAGGAAAGCTCAGGGTCTAGAATTTTTTTGGCATATTAAAGAGAAGTCTAAAGGAGAAATTCAGTTACCACTTATGAAGTTTGTGCTGTAATGTAACTTTAATTTTCTGGAGATTTTATTTAAAGTGTTTAAGTAAACAACTGTTTATAGTTGTTTATTTAAACAACTGTTTTGCACAGTAGTGAAGTTAAGGATCTTTCTGGAGCTCTGACTTGAAAGACTGGATTTATTGTTTATTAGCAGAGTTAAGTACGAAATCTAAACTTCACCTTCCCATGGTAGAAGAGGTATGCCAATAATAGTACCTACCTCATAGGACTAAGTGAGATAATGAACATAACTCTCTTTAGCACAGTGACTGTTATATAACAAGCACTCAGAAGTTACCTCTTCTCTTTTTTTCTTTCTTTAAATATTTTCATTGAATTTATTGGGGTGACATTGGTTAATAAAATTATATAGGTTTCAAGTGTACATTCCATAACACACCATCTGTATTTACAACATGTGTTCACCCTCAAAGTCAAGTCTCCTAAAGGTTACCTCTTTCTAAATACAGATATCTTCTAAATTAAAAGTCAGTGAACAGCTATATTTACTGTGTTAATGTGCAGGTGAGTCACTAAAAGGGTTAGATTATCCCACCAAGAAGCCTACCTGGTGTGAAAGCATATGAGGAAAACCTAACAAAGAAAAAAGGAATTATCTTCTTGAGGGTGGGCCCATGTATAGTACAGGTTTTCCCTACTGAGTGACTATTCTAGGAGCCCATCTGTATCACTGTACCAGCTGGCGTTGTTGTGAGAGTCTGTGTTCGGCTTCAGTGAATTTTTTTGACCATTCTTTCAGTGTGTTTGCCCATTTCATGATAGGTGATTTGTGAGCACACCTGCCCACGCCATGTAGAGTGTTAAGCAGTGCTTGGCCAAAAAAATAGCGTGACCCCACTGCCTAACCCCTCCTATTTACCCAGTCTCACCCTGAACAATGTTTTTTCTTTGTGTCCCTGGCTGAAAGAAGTCCTCCAAGGGAAACATTTTGACAATGTGGAAGAAGTTAAGTAAAAGGTAGAATTACTAAACGGCATCAAAATCAACGAATTCAAAAACTTTTGAGCAGTGGAAAAAACATGTTGATAGGTGTATTGAATCAAATGGAGAGTACTTCGCAGGTGACTGAAGTTTAAATAAATACAAAATTCTTTGTAAATAAATTCTGGGGTTTTGGGGGGGTCCCACCCCCCTTGTATGTGGTACTTTAAAAAGCCATCCTGCCCTGGCTGGTGTAGCTCAGTGGATTGAGTGCAGTGGGTCACTGATTCAATTCCCAGTCAGGGCACATGCTTGGGTTGCCGGCCAGGTCCCTAGTGGAACCCTTGTGAGAGGCAACCACACACTGATGTTTTTTTCCCTCTCTATTTCCTTACCTTCCCCTCTCTCTAAAAATAAACAAATAAAATATATTTTTTTAAACCCATCCTGTTTACTACTTAATCAAGTAGGGTTTTTTTAATGTTTCACATTTTTATTATATTTCGTGTGATTCCATATGGAAAGTTTTGATGCCATTTAGAATGTGGGAAATGACACATTAAAGACAGAAAATTTTAAATATGATATTCCATATTTTAAGGTATTATTGCTCCTATTTTACTGTACTAGTATTTTTTCCAGGTTTATTGAGATAAAATTGAAATACAACATTGTATTTGTTCAGTGTATATAACTTAATGACTTGTTATATGATATATTGTGAAAGGTAACCACAATAAGTTTAGTTAATATTTATCATCTCAAATAATTATACAAGTAGCCTTTTGAAGTTGAGGCATATGTAAAAATAAAGGTGAATAAAGTTTGCTAATAAAATTATGACGAGAGATGGTTAGTAAAAGTAACATCTTCATAGTGTTTGTCTTTCTGTGTTGGTGATTTTTCTGAGTGAATCCTCTAATTTTTAAAAAATATATATTTTATTGTTTATATACTTTTGATTTTGCTATTATAGTTGTCCTTTTTTTTCTCCCCATTACTACCCTCTGTCCTGTACACTCCTCCCATGAGCATTTCCCCCCTTAGTTCATGTCCATGGCTTGTACATATAAGTTCTTTGGCTTCTCCTTTTCCTATACTATTCTTAACCCACCCCTATTTTGTACTTACCATTTATGCTTCTATTCCCTGTACCTTTTCCCCCATTCTTCCCCTCCCCATTCCTGCTGATAACCCTCCATGTGATCTCCATTTCTGTGATTATATTCCTGTTCTAGTTGTTTGCATAAAGTTTTGGGGGGGTGGGGGGGTTCAGTTTTTGATAGTTGTGAGTTTGTTGTCATTTTACTGTGCATAATTTTGATCTTCTTTTTCTTAGATAAGTGCTTTTAACATTTCATATAATAAGGGCTTGGTGATGATGAGTTCCTTGAACTTGACCTTCTCTGAGAAGCACTTTATCTGCCCTTCCATTCTAAATAATAGCTTTGCTGGATAGAGTAATTTTGGATGTAGGTCCTTACCTTTCATGACTTGGAATACTTCTTTCCAGCCCCTCCTTGCCTGTAAGGTCTCTTTTGAGAAATCAGCTGACAGTCTGATGGGAACTCCTTTGTAGGTTACTGTGTCCTTTTCTCTTACTGCTTTTAAGATTTTCTCCTTATCTTTAATCTTGTGTAATGTAACTATGATGTGCCTTGGTGAGTGCTTCCTTGGGCCCAACTACTTCAGGACTCTGTGAGCTTCCTGAACTTCCTGAACTTCCTGGAAGTCTATTTCCTTTGCCAGATTAGGGACGTTCTCTTTCATAATTTTTTCAGACGAGTTTTCCATTTCTTGCTCTTCCTTTTCTCCTTCTGGCTCCCATATAATTTGGATGTTGGAGTGTTTAAAGATGTCCCAGAGCTTGCTATGCCTCTCCTTTTTTTGAATTCTTGTTTTCTCATTTTTTTTGTGGTTGAATGTATTTCTTTCTTCTCCAAATCATTGATTTGAGTCCTGGTTTCCTTCCCTTCACTGTTCATTCCCTGTATATTTTCCTTTATTTCCCTTTGTACAGCCTTCACTTTTTCCTCTATTTGCAACCATACTCAACTCAGGATGTGAGCATCCTGATTACCAGTGTTTTAAATTCTGCATATGATGGGTTGGCTATCTCTTCATTGCTTAGTTCTGTGTTTGGAGTTTTCATCTGTTCTTTCATTTGGGACATATTTTTTTGTTGGTGCTGGGGTGGAGCCTTAGGTATTCACTGAGGCCGGGCAACCCACTTAATTGTTGTGGGGCAGAATGTGGGGGAGAGGTCCGGGAGGGAACAATGTCACTTGATCTCTGCTGGCTTTCAGTCACATCCCCTGCTACCCACAAGCAAATTGGGCCCTTTTGGTGCTGATTCTGGGGTGGGTGGGTGGTTTTGTATATGTTCTAGAACCCCATGGGTTTGGTCTTTTCCATTGAACTCCTCTGTGAGGCTGGGAGTGTCCCTTGCCACTGCAAACCCCACAGAGTTTTACAGCCAGAGGTTTTGAGGCTTTATTTCCCTGTTCTGGAACCCTGGGTTGTGCAGTCTATATTGCTCCCCAGTAGTTCCTCCCGGTTTATCTGTTTGCATGTGTGGGACCCCCTGGTCCGCCAGCCACCCCATGCTCCAACCCCAGCCTCTTTGAGCATCCTTTCCCTGCATCCTTTCCACCTGACTTCCTGTTTCCACCCCTCCTACCAGTCTGGATTAATGTTTTTTCTTTAACTCCTTGGTTGTTGGATTTCCATACAGTTCACACTTCTGACAGTTCTGGTTATGTTTTATTTTGAAATTTGTTTTTCTTCCTTTGGTTATTCAAGGAGGCAAAGTGTATCTACCTACACCTCCATCTTGGCTGGGAGGATTGAGTCCCTAATTTTTCATTGGAAACCATTAATATTCGGATTGAGAGCTGAGGAATAAATTAATTTTAGACTTGTTTTTAGGATTTATAAGTATGTTTTTATTAGAGAGCCAAAATAATATTTTGAACAGTCAAGGCATTTTGGTGCCAAAGGACGTCTGCACAATAAATGGGGCTTTTTCAGTTGACCATGACATGTTATGTAATACACATCTTAGCTGCCAGCTATGACTGACTTCCAGGATCTCTGTCAAAGAGAGGTTTGTGGCCAACTTTGAAGATTCTTACCTAATGCATCCCTTAAGAAGGGGGGAGGGGAGGCAGTGGCAACTAAAAGGAAGTCCTGTTATATCTGAGTTATTACGGACTTAATTCTATGTTGTTCATTTTAACAGATTAGGGAACCAGAGCACAGAGGTTGTCTATCATGCAAAGTAAGTTTGTTTCATTGTCTATAGCTTCCTTTGTGTGTGAGAGGGGAGCTTTGCACGCAGGGCCTTCCGTCCGCCATGGATGAGAATAAGTCTACCAAGAAATGATCTGCTTGGGGAGGAAAGGTGGCTGATTTCTTAGAGGAGAAGGGCCAGGAACCTGTTCCTAAATGGGCTTTTAAATTGAGTTCAGTTTGCACAGGAATACAGGTAAAGCTCATCGATCATTGTCAGGAAGTAATGATCAAATAATAGATAACATATAAAGAACTATAGGGCTTATTCTGAGTTAGGGTCAGTTAGCTAAGGGGCTATACAGCTTTGGGAAACAAACTCACTTCCTTCTTGGACCCTTATCAGAAATTGAGAACATTCTTAGCAAAGCAGGTTTCACAGGATTTTATGCATTCTTAGGCCTGATAGCCAAGGGGAACCCACCCTTTCCAGTAGAGGGCTGCACCGCCCTCTGTCACTGTTTCAGGCTTAAGTCAGGCAGGGGAAGTAAGGCAGCCAAGAGATTGGGAGACCTCCTGAAGACAGAATGAGGACTCAGGCTATGTCAAAGCCAAGGGGCGAGGGTCTATTACTCCCTTTTTCTATATAGCCCCCCAAGTTCTTCTCTGGGGGCCCCTTTGTGACCATGTCTGTCTTAGGTCATCCCTCCCTTGAGGAATCTTACCCATCGCTGGCTAACTGGGTAGGTTCGGGGCCAAGCAGGGTGAAGTCAAGGGGGCAGAGGCAGCACCCCTGCCAGGGAGATAAGCTTTGTCTTTTAGTAGCTTGATGTCCCAGGGTCTCTCACTCAGTGTTAGCCATGGGGCGGGGTACAGCTTCTGAGACCAGACAGGGTGGTTTCCAACACTTTTGGTTCCTGTATCTTGCACTGTAAGCCCCTAGAGGATAGGGTCTGGTCATAACTACCCTTGCCTAACACCTGGCACTGTGTTTATCACATAGTGATACTTATGGATGGGTGAAGTTTAGGAAGGTTAAGTAACTTGCCCAAAGTCTCAGCTACTGAGTGGGCAGAACTGGGATTTGAATCTAGATTTCCTGACCTTCAGAGCCCATATTTATACACTCGTTGTCATTGGACATTCAGAGTACCTGAGGAGCTTTTGAAATCATGGAGATTTTCTTTTTTTTTTCTTGGGGGTTTCTCTTGTAATTGGGAAATTACAGGTGGGACCTGGGAAGTGGTAGTTTATAAACCACCCAGCAAGGGCACTTGATTGATCTATGCAGCAGCTGTTCCGGATTGCACTTGCTCTCTGTGTTTGAGAAATGATAGGCAGCAGAGAAGTATGAGGAAAATACTATGGAGTCACTATAATTGGTGGCCTTGATGGGATTGAAAAAGCCAAGTTCTGTACATAAAACAACAGCAATAACAAAAGTAACCCATTCTGACAGAAGAGAGGAAAACCAGTGACTTTTACAAGAGGTAGAAAACTTTCCCGAGCAGGAGGCTGGGGCTCAGTTGCTCAGTTGGTTCAGGAGTCCTCCCTTACTCCAAAGTGTTGTGGGTCCCCGGTTGGGGATGCTTCTCTCTCTCTTCCCCGCCCCCCTCGCCCTCTTTTCTCCCTTCTTCCATCTTCCTCTCTCCCCTCTCCCTCCTTCCTCTCCTCCATTCTTCCCTCCCTTCCTTTCTCTCTCTGTAAAATCTGTAAAAACATATCCTCGGTGAGGATTTTTTTAAAGGGTAGAAAACTATTTTTTGGAGGGGAGGCAATTATACTTTGATACTATATACAATAGATACTATCTGAAAGCATGCCAGCCCATGCAACTTAGTTTGGGGGGAAGAAGGGAGCCATTGACTATATTCAGCCAAACCAAAATTTTTTGCCTGTCTTGCACCATCCATGTCCATATTCTTATTTAATAATCATGGAAGTAAGCCAAAAGTCAAGAAAAGATAAAATATATATCCATTTAAGATATAAATCTTTATATTTTGTTAATGTCTACATTCTACAGCTTTAAAGCATTCAGTCCTCACAGGGATTCCGTGTAGTAGAGGTTTTCCTCTCCTCACCTTCATAGTCCTGCTTATGAAAGAAGGAGGGAGAGAGGGAGGGAAAGGAAGGAGGAAGGGCAGAAGAAAAGGAAAAAAAGAGGCACTGAACTGTTATTTTTAGATACTTTGATGTTTGTACCATACTCTGCTTCCATATAAGCAGTCAGCAGTTTTTTGAATATACATGAGGAAGATGGTGTCAAAGAAAAAGCAATACTATAATCTTGGAACTGCTGTGTCCTACTTCTTTAAAGAAATATTTAACTTAGGAATTTGGACATGGTAGTAAAGTGTAACATTGACTACAACTTGTTAGAAAAGTTGTATTAGAATGTAGTCTTTCTGACAATGGCAACCTCCCCAGGACAGCAGGCCTCTCACTAAGGATCTCCTTCATTCCTCTCCAGAAGAGAAGAGGAAACTTCAAGCAGCTCCTGGTACAGAGCCCCGATTCCTACTTCTTGGATGTGAAATGCCCAGGATGCTATAAATCACCACCATCTTTAGCCACACACAAACGGTAGTTTTTTGTGTTGGCTGCTCCACTGTCCTCTGTCAGGCCACAGGAGAAAAAGCAAGGCTTACAGAAGGATGCTTCTTCAGAAGGAAGCAGCATTAAAAGCACCCTGAATCAAGATGAGTGGAGAACTATCCAACAAACACCTTTTGGATTTAAAAAATGTAGTTTGGTCTGTTCTCACAGAAGCTTAAAAAATATAAGCAGAGTTTATTAATTTTTTAAAGTATATTTTATTGATTATGCCATTATAGTTGTTTCATTCCCCCCCTTCATTCCCCTCCACCCCCTCTCTCCATTACCCCCTTTAGTTCATGTCCATGTCACAAGTACTTTAGATTCTATATTTCCCATACTATTCTTGCCCTCCCCCTGTTTATTTTCTACCTACCATCTATGCTACTTATTCTCTGTACCTTCTCCCCACTTCTCCTCCTCCCACTCCCCTGTTGCTAATCCTCCATGTGATCTCCATTTCTGTGGCTCCACTCCTGATCTAGCTGTCTGCTTAGTTTGCTTTTGTTTTAGGTGTGGTTGTTAGTAACTGTGAGTTTGCTGCCCTTTCACTGTTCATATTTTTTATCTTCTTTTTCTTAGATAAGACCCTTTAACATTTCATATAATAAGGGCTTGGTGATGATGAACTCCTTGAATTTGACCTTATCTGAGAAGCACTTTATCTGTCCTTCCATTCTAAGTGAAAGCTTTGCTGGATAGAGCAATCTTGGCTGTAGGTCTTTGGATTTCATGACTTGGAATACTTCTTCCCAGCCCCTTCTTGCCTGTGAGGTCTCTTTTGAGAAATCCACTGACGGTCTGATGGGAACTCCTTTGTAGGTGACTGTCCCCTTATTTCTTGCTGCTTCTAGAATTCTCTCCTTCATTTTAATCTTGGCTGATGTAATTATGATGTGCCTTGGTGTGTTCCTTCTTGGGTTCAACTTCTTTGGGACTCTCTGAGCTTCCTGGACTTCCTGGAAGTGTATTTCCTTTGCCAGATTGGGGAAGTTCTCCTTTATTATTTGTTCAAACAAGGTTTCCACTTGTTGCTCTTCCTTTTCCCCTCTGGTACCCCTATAATTCGGATGTTGGAACACTGGAATGTTTAAAGATGTCGTGGAGGTTCCTAAGCCTCTTCTCATTTTTTGAATTCTTATTTCTTCATTCTTTTCTGGTTGGATGTTACTTTCTTCCTTCTGGTCCATTCCATTGATTTGAGTCCCAGTTTCCATTACATCACTATTAGTTCCCTGTGTATTTTCCTTCATTTCACTTAGTGTAGCCTTCATTTTTTCATCAAATTTGTGATTAAAATCAACCAGTTCTGTGAGCATCCTGATCATCAGTATTTTGAACTGTGCATCTGATAGGTTGGCTGTCTCTTTGTCACTTAGAATTATTGGCTCTGGTGCTTTGAGTTCTTCTGCTTGAGCCATATGTTTTGGTCTGTTCGTGCCTATTACATCTGAGGGGTGAAAGCTTAGGTGTTCACCAGGGCGGGTCAATCCAGTCACTGGGTTGTGACTGGGGGTGGAGTCAGAGAAGGAGAAATGGCATTTGTTTCGCTCTCTTGGATTTCGGTCCCCTCTGCTGCTTCCCACAAGCAAATTGGGCCCTTCTGGTGCTGGTTCCCCGGGTGGGTGGGCTTGTATACATTCTAGGACCCTGAGGGTCTCTCCAACGAACTCTTCTGTGAGGCTGGGAGCTTCTGCCGACACCTCAACCTCTGAAAGTTTTTTCAGTCGATGCTTTTAGGCTTTATTTCCCGGTGCTGGGGCCCTGCATTACATGGTCTGTCTTCTCACTGTTTTTTCACCTGGTTTATATGTGAGTGAATGTGTGTCCGAGGTCAGCCAACCACCTTGTGCCCTCACTGGGTCTGCCTGTTGCCACCCCATGCCTGAGATCTGCCAACTGCCTCCTGTGTGCCTGGGTTGATCAGGCAGCCACCGTTTTTTTCCTGCCAGGACCCCTCTCCACCGGCCACCGACTGTGCCCCTCTTACCAGTCTTTATGAATGGTTCGTTGTTGTCTGACTTTGGTACAGTTCAATTTTCTGTCTGTTCTGGTTGTGTTTTTGTTTCTAAATCTTTGTTGTCCTTAAATTTGGTTGTGTGAGGAGGTGCAGTGTTTCCACCTACGCCTCCATCTTGGCCAGGAGTCCAGAGTTTATTTTGCTCACATGAAGAGGTCTCACACAATGCATGGCTGATATTGTGGTTAACAGCCTCCAATATCATATCCACATGATATGTGCATTTCCCTAGCGAAGGGAAAGGGACATTCCTGCCTACTGCCACATATACCACAAAGGAAGCTGGAAGATCTAGTCTAGTTGGGCAGCCCTGTGAAGAAAGGAAGAACAGACACTTTGCTCTGCTTTGCCACAGTAGCAAGTAAGTGATTGGGATTGGCTTTTTAGGGTGTGGCTTTAACAACATTCTAATCATCTCTCCTAATTCTTTCTCTTTTTTGCTGATGTCTGAAATTTAAAGGTTTCGAGAAAGTTCACTGGATTTGAAAGAAATAAAATTGAACATACATTAGTTTTGTTCATCTTCAGTGTGAATGAATTTTTATCCCTTCCTGAGAATTAATTTTGATGGGTAGTAAAAGGAGATAAGCATGAAGACATGCTAAATCTGACAGGAATATATCTGGGGTTGAGTTGGGTTAGAGGTACTGGAAGTAGATGATTAACATTTTTGTTGTCATTGGCTTCAGTGGCTGTTTAAAACTATGTAGGCATCTTTACTTAGGTCTAGCATTTTAGTTGGTGACATTAAATGATGGATTATGTCATTTGAGCCACCAAAATATGTGATATCAGTGTCTCGACCAAAGAACCTTCGGAAGACTGAAAATATAAAATTTTTATATTTTATATTTTTATAAAATTGTTTTGTGTCTCAGAATATTGGAATGATCCCTTTGTAATTCTTTGGCTCTAGATTTGAGTTTTGTCACTAATGTCTCTATTTGCTTGGCTTTTCTAAAATTATTTCCATACCTGCCCCCGTTACCTTGTTTGCTTTCTGTTTTTCCCATTCCTGCCTTGGTGGGTGAGCTTCTTTATTGTGAGTTTGGGAATTCTGGTCCGTACAAAGAAACAAAGGAGTCTCAAAGCTTCTCTCCTTGAGTCTAGTTCTGAGTGTCTCAGTCTTGTTTTGCCTTGGCATTATTATCTCCAAGTGGAAACAGAAGTACATAAAAAACTTGTTGGCTAGGCATTTATGTATCACCAGGTCTTTGTTTAAATTTATACCCCCAAATTTCTCCCATGTTATATCACTGAGAACATTCTTAAGACACTGAGCCTAGAGCAGCAAGGCAGCAGGGGGGCAGCAAGCTGAGGGCTTTCCTGTTTTTCTAACATTTTATTGGAATACAGCACACTTGTTTGTTTACACGTTATTTATGACCACTTTTGCACTAACGGCAGAGTTGAATAGTTGTGACAGCCTAAAATATTTACTGTTGTGCCCTTTGTGAAAGTTTGCCAATCCCTGGTCTAGAGATTATGAGGCATAATGGAAATGAAAAACACTTGGCGAGTCTTAATTTCAAATGATTGAGGAAATGGTAGCTAAATATAATACTGCTAGTTAGTTTTTTTCCCCTACATATTCATCAAATACCAATAGAATTTTCCAGCATAGCCCTATTGCCGGGTGCTGAATGAAATCATTAGACACCATTGGTTTCTTCTGCAGAGACAGAATCTAACTTTGTGAGTTACTCGATTACATCTACTAATATTAAGGCCAACTGCAAGGATTTTCAATTTAGAAAGCTTATGTTCTCACCTGAAGCCTTTTGTAAATGTCTTTGAATAACTTTAAAGACAAAAAATTGCTGCTGATAAAACTAACAGGCAGCTGGATTATGGTGCTGTTGGGGTCATCATAAACCAGTGGCAAATGAAAATGATGCCCGACAGAATTGACTGTAATCAGTTCTAGCCAGCATCATGGTTTACATATTTTCTAGCCCAGAAGTAATTTCTTATACCATATCACCACTAACATTTTATGTTCTTAGGTGTAAACTCTCTATATAATATGGCAGTATGCCATTATTAAATGATCTCTAATATTTAAATTGGTTGAACTACTGACATGGGTAAGTTTAATGTCTGGGTTATAGAAAGGGGTGAAGTTGAAAATGAGAAACTGCAATATTAATTTGTCATTGTATTTTTTTTAATTCTCACCCAAGGATATGTTTACTGATTTTAGAGAGAGGAAGAGGGAGAGAGAGAGAAATATTGATCAGTTGCCTCCTATACGTACCCAACCAGGGATTGAACCTGCCACCTAAGTATGGGCCCTGACCAGGTATCAAACCCACCAACTTTTTGGTGTATGGGATGATGCTTCAACTAACTGAGCCACACGGCTAGGGCTGTGATATCAACTATTAAAATGGGACAATATAGTAAAGCGATAGAATTTTTATCTTAGTTTAAAAGGGCAGAGGTTGTTGATATGAGGGGGAACTCAAGAAAACAGAATTTATTTATTAAAAATTGTGCATTTGTTCTTACATGTTTAAATATCGGTCACCTTCAGAGTACTCTCTATTGGGTGCAATACAAGTATTAAGACATTTTTTTCCACTGCTCAGTTTCAAACTCATTGATTTTGATGCCTCTTAGTGCTTCTGCTATTTTTTGTTTCGCCTCTTCTACATCAGCAAAATGTTTCCTTTGGATGGCTTTTTTAATCTGGGGAAACAAAAAAAGTTGCTCAGGGTAAGATAAGGTTAACAGGGAGTGTGGGGCACTGGGGTCATGCCATTTTTGGTCAAAAACTGCTCAACACTGCATAGTGTGGGCAGGTGTTCTCGTAAATCACTTACCATAAAATGGGCAAACACATTGAAAGGGTGGTCGAAGAAATTCACTTGGAACATTTTAAGTTGTCCTAGAGGCTGCTTCAATATCCTTATTTTTTGGATTTGTTTTTCTTCTTGTTCTGATTGGCTGGTTTTTGCTTCCGTATGTTCCAAATCATTGATTCGATTCTCAGCTTCATCCACTCTACCACTGTTTCACTGTAAATTGTTCTTTATTTCAGTTAGTGTATCCTTCGTTTCTGACTAGATTTTTTTTATGCTGTTGAGATCCTCACTAAGTTCTTTGTGCATCATCATAACCAGTGTTTTGAACTCTGCATCCGATAGGTTGCTTATTTCCATTTTGTTTAGCTCTTTTTCTGAACTTTTGATCTGTTCTGTCATTTGGGCCATGTTTCTTTGTGTCCTCATTTTGGCAGCCTCTCTGTGTTTGTTTCTATGTATTAGGTAGAGTTGCTATGACTCCTTATCTTGGTAGCATAGCCTGATGTAGTAGGTGTGCCCTCTGTGTGGGCTGAGTACACCCTCCTGTAGTTGAGTCTTGATTGCTATTGGCAGGTCAATGGGAGGGATTTACCCAGGCCAGTCAGCTGCAACAACTGGCTGTGACCACTGACTACCAACCTCTGCCTTCCATGGAGGATCAGCTGTGCAGGGGCAGGGTAGTGGTGCTGTGATGTGGTCTGTAGCGGTCCACAGGGTGTGTATGCTCTAGGGGTTCCCAAGTGGTACAGGACCCACCTATATTTTGCCAGGGTCACCCTGCCTGAACTATGAAGCAGTCCGAGATAGCTGCTACTTGTGCTGGGCTTGGATAGCCTAAGGTGAAGCCAAGCTGTGAATATAGGCTAGCTGCTGCTAGTGCCATGCCTAGGGCCACTTAGCAAGACTTATGAGGATTTAGGTCTCATGAGGCTGGCTCTTGCTGTTTGAGAGGAGTTAGGATTTTGTGAAGCCTGAGCCAAGGTCAGCCATTCATATGGAAAAGCAACTTGGGCCCGCCCATACGTTTGGCGGGGCAGAGTCTCAGGGGATCTCCGGAGCTGAGGCAGTATTAGCCAGGTTGTTGGAGTCTCAGGTATGGTACCAGCCTTGGGGATCTGTAGCTCTGTTGTGGGGAGGGCTCAGAAAACAAACAATAGCCTCTGCCCACCTTTCTGTCTGTCACCCATCTCCTCAACCCCCCCTCCCATCTGGCAACCCTCAAAATGTTTTCTAGCTATGATTCTGTTTCTGTTCTGCTTGTTTGTTTGTTTGCTTTTTAGATTCAGTTGTTGATAGATATGTATTTATTCCCATTTTATATTTCATAGTTTTGATCTTCTTTAAAAAGACCCTTTAATATTTTTATATAATACTGCCTTTGTGATGATGAACTCCTTTAGCTTTTTCTTGTCTGGAAACCACTTTATATGTTCTTCGATTTTAAATGATAGCTTTGCTGGGTAATCTTGGCTGTAGGACCCTGCTTTTCATCACTTTGAATATTTCTTGCCAATCCCTTCTAGCCTGCAAAGTTTCATAGATAAATTGGCTGACATGGGAGCTCCCTTATAGGTAACTAACTGCTTTTCTCTTGCTGCTTTTAAGATTCTCTCTTTATCTTTAACATTTGGCATTTTAATTATGATATGTCTAGGTATGGGCCTCTTTGAGTTCGTCTTGTTTGGGACTCTGAGCTTCCTGTACTTATATGTCCATTTCCTTCACCAAGTTAGGGGAGTTTTCTGTCATTATTTTTTCAAATAGGTTTTTAATTTATTGCCATCTGACTGGCAATAAATGGAAGCTACTGTTTAACCTGTTTATCATTTTGACTTTTATTCTGAAAGATTTAGAATGGGATTTTCTTTTCATTTAGTCTGACAATCTCTGCTTTTTACATTTCTTTTTGTATTAAACAGATATTTTCTAAGTGTTCCATCCTAATACCTGAGACTTTTTTTAAAAAATTATTTATTTATTTTTAGAGGGGAAGGGAAGGAGAGAGGGAGAGAAATATCAGTGTATGGTTGCCTCTGCCAGAAACACAAAATGTACCGTGTATCCCCTGCCAGGAACTGGCCTGCAACCCAGGCATGCGCCCTGACTGGGAATCGAACTGCGATCCTCTGGTTCGCAGGCCCGCGCTCAATCCACTGAGCTACACCAGCCAGGGCTTGAGACTTTTTAACTTCTTTTTAAAAATTAATAATATTGTTTGATCTATGAATTATTGTATACTTAGCTTTTCACAGTGTACTTCAGAGTAATACTAACTTAATTCCTCTAAAATGTAGAAACTATGGCCCTGGCTTGTATGGCTCAGTGGATTGAGTGCCAACCTGCAAACCAAAGGATCATTGGTTCAATTCCCAGTCAGGGCACATGCCTGGGTTATGGGCCAGGTCCTTAGTAGGGGGCGTGTGAGAGGCAGCCACCCATTGATGGTTCTCTCCCTCTCTTTCTCCCTCCCTTCTCCTCTCTGAGAATAAGTAAATAAAACCTTTTAAAAAATAATAAAATATAGAAACTTTGCTCCTGTATTTTCACTCCCCGTTCCTTTATGCTGTTGTCAGGTGTATGACACCTTTATGTGAAGGTAATCCTACAGTTTTACAATTGTTTTATGCAATTGTCTTTTTAATCAGCTTAGAGAAGAATGGAGAAAAATGTATTTTTTATGTCTTATGTATTTACCTAAGTATTTACTGCTGCTCTTTGTTTCCTCGTGTGTATACCAGTTACCATCTGGTGTCACTTCAGCATGAAGGGCTTTTTTGTAGTTCTTGTAAGGCAAATCTACTTAGTATGAATTCTTGCAGTCTTTGTTCATCTGGAAATGTCTTAATTAATCTTTATTTTTGAAGGATACTTTTGTTGGCTGTATTAGTTTTCTGTTTTCTATAGCTGCATTAAAAATTATTAGAAATGTAGCATCTTAAAATATTACCTCATCAGTTTCTGTAACTCAACAGTCTGGACGTGGCTTAACTGAGCCATTCATTTACTGAGCTCTCACAAAGCCATCAGTGTAGGGCTGTGGTCTTATCTGAGGCTCGGGATTCTTTCTTGGCTCACATGGTTATTGTCTGTTCATTTTCTTGCAGCTAAAGAAATAGCCTTCCTCTTCAGACTAGTGGGAAAATTTCTTTGATCTCACAGAAACTAAAGCCCACTTTTAACCCTGCTAAGGTCATGGTAAAAAAAATTACAGTAGAGTCACATGTATCCAAGAGATACATTCATTACTAGTATGTGCTAAAATGTGAAAAAAATTAAAAACACTGCAAATGTGCGTTTATTTTTAAAAGATTTTATTTATTTACTTATTTTTTGTTTGTTTTTTAGATTGTATTTATCCTTACAGGGGAAGGGAAGGAGAGAGGGAGAGAAATATCCGTGTATGGTTGCGTCTCGTGCATTCCCTGCTGGGAACTGGCCTGCACCCCAGGCATGTGCCCTGACTGGGAATTGAATCACGATCCTTTGGTTCACAAGCCTGCGCTTAATCCACTGAGCTACACCAGCCAGGGCCTAAAATATTTTATTTATTTATTTTTAGAGAAAAGGGAAGGGAGGGAGAGAAACATCACTGTTGGTTGCCTCTCAAGTTCCCCCAACTAGGGACCTGACCTGCAACCCAGGCATGTGTCCTGACTGGGAATCAAACCAGTGACTTCGGTTTGCAGGCTGGCACTCAATCCACTGAGCTATACCAGCCAGGGCCAACTTTGCCTTTATGGTATTTATATAACAAAATACATGATTTTTTAAATTTACAGTTACAATCTAGAAATTTTTAAACAAAGAAATATAAAAACATAATAAAACATTTTTTCAAATGATGGAAACATGAAGATTGCTAAAAAATTCAACCAAAAACTGTCTTTAACATTAATTAATCAGAGTCTTCAATAACTGGCTTTGCAAAATGTTTGTAACAGACATTGCAGACAGTATTGCTGTGCTCAAGTCATAAATATTTTTCACAACCCTTTAAAAACATTTTGAAAAGCCACTCATTTTGGATGCATAACACCTAACATTTTTTTTTTTTGTTTGTCAGGGGAGCCATATTTATGTCATTAGAAATTCCTTCAATTTGCATTTGAAATTGATGAAGTTTCAGATGTAAAAGCTTATGCACACTTGTAGAGATTTCTGAGGACCTTTTTATTTGTTCTGGCACTAACTGCTTTATGAGATTTCTAATAAATACTCTGCACTTTATTTTCATATACAGCATATGATTAACTGAGCATTTATTCCTGCAATACTCAAAATTGTATAGAACATAATACAGATCATCTTCTGGTGCTCCTGATCATGTTATATATACCTATCATTTGGTCCACAGTGTCAACTCCTGACTTTGGTGGGTTGTAATATTCTATTACATCAGGCTTTTGTGAATCTAAATTTATGGCATCATTTGAAATGCATACATGAAACTAAAATTACGGTTTTTTTCCCTTTGGGGGTGTGTGAGATACAAGTGTGCACTCTGCGCCAAAAGCAAGTAAGTTGGATTTTTCGGGACTGTTTTTAGAAGACACAAATTCAGAGGGGAGTTGGGGTTTATTATAAACAGTACCTAAATATGAAAGTCACTTCTTTTTCAAGTAGGAGATAAGATTTATATCACTGAGCCAGGTAACTGCTGCAATGTTACGTCCTGATGAGTAAATGGGTTCTGAACGTCTCTTGATTATTTCTGCTGGTTTGTTAGTAATCAAGTAAAGACCTTACTTACTGTCATATTTCAAGATTTCTGGGCTGCTTACTGTCATATTTCAAGATTTCTTGTGTAAAATACTTTGGAATCAACCATAGCAAAAACTTCTACACCATATTTACTGGGCTTGGGTGGAATATATTGGCTAACCCCACATTTGCCTTTAAATCCAGGTAACATTTTGTTTATTGTTACATTGTGTCCCATAGAGTAACACAATTTACAATTTTCTACAAATGCTGAGGAAATGTCTCTCACAGCCACTATTTCTCCACTTTCAGGCATTATGAAGTGGGTTAGTTTGTCATCAAACCTGATAAAATTACAAATAAATCTAAATCTTTTGTCAAGATAGTGTAAGTCTACAAAGTTCAGTGCCGCCACTATCTGTAGCCGGTCAATCCTGCAGATTTAGCCGGTTGCTGGCCATGTTAACCAGGTAGATGTAAGAGCCCTAAAAATGCTTTCAGTTTGGTTTTGTCTATTTGTCTAGCAACTCTTTCCATGAAAACCAGCTCAGATAGAATTGATGTGTTTATTTGAATGTAATAAAGTTAGATCTAAAATATCATTTATGATAAAGCAAGTGCCGAGTTTCAAGTTCAGTCTTGGTATTTTTGGTGTTTGGCCGAACTGATAGAAGTTGACACAGTGTTTTCTGTGGCTGTTTTCTAATATGTCTCCTTACTGGATTTTTCTTCCATTTTGATTCTTTGTCCTTTAAAAAAAAAAAAAACATACTTTTCATTCATGTCAAATTCACCTTCACTTTCTTCACTAGAAATATCTTGCTTGGTGTCAAAATCTTCTGAATGAACTTCTACATAGTCTTCATCTTCTAAATCACTTTCATTTTCACATTTGACTCTATCATTCTCATCATTGGACTCAAGTAGCATTTGAAAGGGAAGAAATTTCAGACCGTCGATGAGATTCAAGAAAATACAACAGGGCAGCTGATGGCAATTGGGAGAACTGTGTGAGATTCCAAGGTGCCTACTTGGAGGGAAGCTGAGGCATCATTGTCCTATGAACAAATGTTTCTTGTGTCTTCTTCAGTAAATGTCTCTACTTTTCATGTTACATGGATGAATACCTTCTGGATAGACCTCAGATACACTCTTTCACAGGTGACTTTAGTTTTGAGAAAAGCCAGAAGTCACAGGGTACCAAATCTAAGCTGTAGTGGGGGCTGAGTCACCTGGGTGATTTGATGTTTTGCCCAAAAAACTCTGAATGAGACCTGATGCGTGAGCAGAAATGTTGTCGTGACCAGTTACCCATACCTGTGGCCTTCTGAATCATCCGAATGGTTTCTACGGAGGAATGTTCAAGCTTAACGCAAAATTTGATGCAGATCTGTTGTTCTACTCACACGTTCTGAGTGCAGTGGCTACACAGTACACATGCCTACTCAAGGGCATCTGTTGCCCTCCCTGACTAGTACAGTGACGTCATTGTTCACGCATGTGCATTCTACTCCACTCTCCTTGACTGCCAGGTTACATCAGTGTTACACATACTGTTCTCATTATATTAATAATGGGACTTTTTAAAGAACTTTAAGCATGTTAAGAACTTCCACCACTAAAAATGGTATAGCTATAGTTTGAACCTTAAGTGTCTCTCTAAAATATAATCATAATGTCTCTAACCTTGAGTTTCTTAGGCTAATAGCCCTAGCTAGTGTGGCTCAGTGGATTAAGCGGTGGCCTGTGAACCAGTCACTGGTTTGGTTCCCAGTTAGGACACATGTCTGGGTTGCAGGCCAGGTCCCCAGTTCAGGGCGTGCAAGAGGCAACCACACGTTGATGTTTCTCTCCCTCTCTTTCTCCCTCCCATTCACCTTTCTCTAAAAGTAAATAAAATCTTAAAAATATATATCTTAGGTGAATGGAAAAAGACAGGGACTTTAAATTCTTCATCTATATAGTTGAACATCTAAACTTGAAAACTTGTGATACATAATGGTGTAAGCAGCCATAAAAGTATACTTGAAAACACTTTCTCTTACCTTTTAAAGCCTTTAAGCCTAAAAGATTTTGCATTCATGCGTTTATCATAATAATGATAAGTCATTATCAGGACAAATCGTGTACTATCTTACAAAAACTCTCCCCATGGTATTCCAGTATCCTCAGTCTCTCTCCTTCCCCCGACCTGTCCTTGTCAGTTTATAAAGTCTGTTACGTCAGCGACCCTGTCCATATACTTGGTCAGTGTTCATGGTAGATTCTCAGTGAACACCTTTCATGCTGTATACTTACTGGCATTCTAAGTAACATCAATTTATTGGCTTATGAGACTTCATAATTAATGTTTACAAATGTCATGACCTAAAATATCTTCTTTACTATACTTGTGTGGTTTGGGGGCTAGAGGTGAAGGATCTGAAATGATTTCCTTTTCTTACAAACCTCAGAGGAAAGGGCAAGGAAGGGGAATTATGAGGGGGAAAGGCTAGACAAAGTACTTAGAAGTGATCTTAAATTATGAGAAAAAAATCCAGAATACCCTGCTCTCCAGCCCCATCTCAAACACTGATTGTACTTGACAGTTAAAGAGTATAGGCTGCCCAGAAATTTTTAAAAATTATACCAACCTAGTTATTAATATATTGAAACCTTTGATGACCAGGTGCAACTGCTTGTGACCTGTATTCTCAGCCTTGATTTATTACGAGGATTCTTACTATTTCTAGTAAAGATTTTGTGTTAGTGATTTGAGTACTTTCAAGTTATTAGAACAATAATCATTCTTTGTGGATTTATGAAAGGAATATAGTAATGGTGCTGGTAGTCAGTCTGTAAACTTAAAGTGTGCATGTAATATGTTTAATGTCGTCGTCCAGTTGCTCTTATATATAGCTAATTACTCTAACTAGAAGAGAACGGAGTCGTTTGTTTCTTTGCTTATTCCTTCCTCACCCAAGGACATTTTTTCATTGCTTGTTTGGGGGGGGGAGACAGGAACATCGATGCAAGTAAGAAGTGTCAGTTAGTTGCTTCCTGTATGTGGTCACATTGTACATCGGTTTTCCAAGTAGTAGTTCATTCTTTGAAGAAACACCTCAGCTTCATTTTTTATAATATAGGTGGCAAATTATTGCATACTATCTTTTCCTAGAGGTTTATTAAATTACTGTAGAGAAAGCAATTCAATCAGATTATAAGTTTTATTTTCAAACTTTTGTTTAGAGTAGAAAACCTTCAGTTCAGCTCATGAGCTTCTCAAATCATGAAGGGATACTTCCTTTGCTGAGTAATCCAGAGTCAGTGATTTTCTAGGAGCCTCTGCTACTCAGCTCATAGTCAGGAGTTGAAAAGGAAGCAAAAATCTAAACAGCAAAGAGTTTAAAATTTTTAAGCTCAGTATACTTTTTATATAAGAAAATTCGTCTCTGTACTTTTTATTTTAAAAATTGTAAAATTTCTATATATAGTATATTATATATAGCATAAAAGGGATATATACACATATATATGTATAAAATACTGTGTGTGTGTGTGTGTATATATATATATATATTATAATTAATACAGTATTTATTTGTCTTTCCTCTGTCAAACCCTGAGCCAACCACTTTCCCCAGGCTGCCCAAGGAGGTATAGGAAAAGGAACGAACATACAGGGCAGACAAGACATGGGAGGAAGACCTATGGGAGCTGGTGATGGCTCCTTCCCATGGCGAAGAGAATGAGAAAAGCCACCATCAGGCAAAAAAGCCCTGTGGCCTCTGAGAGGGCCAAGCCCAGTATGGTGTGCGAGAAGAGCTGTTGCTTCAGAGAAGAGCTTCCTGGCCTAACCAGTAATGAGCTCCCAAACACAGTCCCAAGTCCAGCCCCAGAGCCTGCTACCCCTACTGTGGCAGTCCTAGTCCCAATGAACTCGGCTGCTGTGTCAGTGTCCCTTGCAATGGTGCTGGTTTGGAAACTGCAGCTAAAAGTGAGTGAGGTCAGAGGATATGGGGCTGCCAAGCTGCCAAGGCTCTCATCTGTCAGTGACTCTGTTCCTTTCAGCACCACTGCAGGTAGTGACCAGCTCAGCAGCTGAGAGGAGCTCCTGACCAAGGTGGGGGTGGACACAAACTTGGCACAGGTGTACACTTTCAGGGAATGGGGGGCTGTGGCAGGAGAGCTGCTCCCAGTGTGGAGAAGACCTCAGTCTGTTTCTCAGTCTGTTTCTCAGTATAATTCTCCCTAATCAGGTGACTGATTCAGTTATCTATTTCTGTGTAACCAATAACTCTTAAAAGTTGGTGGCTTAAAATAACAATTATTCACTTTATCAGTTTTGCTGTTTGGTCAGGTCTTAGGAGGAACAGCTGTCTCTGTTTTTCTTTATATTTGCTGGAGCAGCTTGACTGGAGCTAAAAGATTTATTTTGAAGGTTACACAATTGCATGGTTGGCTGGCAAGTTAGTGTTGACTAACACCTGGGAGCTCAGCTAGGGCTGTTGATTGGGTCCTGAGTTGTCCTCCATGTGGATAGCTAGACTTTGAACAGAATAATGGTGACTAGGTTCCAGAAACAAAATTCTTTTCTTAAATGTTCCATGAGGACAAGCCCCAATTCACAGGTGTTTGCTTATATACTATTGATCAAAGGCAGTTATATAGTCAAGTCAATACTGGAGAGGAAACAGACAGACAGACAGATACCCAGAGGCATGGTTTATCATAGGCCACCAAAGTAATAGCCTGCTACACTTAGGCACCTCTTCAGTCTACAGCAAAGTAGCCTCTCAGACATTTTAAAGCCTTAACATTCATAGCCATTGGCCCAGTAATTTCGCCTTTAGGGGTCTGTGCCAAGGAGAGTATATGAATTCCCTGGCTCTGTATCAAGGTTTCATCCAGCTGTCATCCATAGTGTTTTGCCCAGGGTCAGAGAGCTGGTTAATGCAGGAGTTGGGGTTAAAGTCAGATCTTCAGGTTCCAGAGCTTTGCGCTTTGCCATTGTACTCACACTTCATCTCATGTACGCCATCTGTGCAATCATGTTAACTATATCAAATGAGAAGCTAAAAATATAGGTATATTTAGCCAGAATAAAATTTGTTTATGTATGAGTCCAAAAGGATATTATCAAAATGAAATCTTGACAAATGAACATACTCTATTTTAATTTTTTAATTGCAAGGATACTTTTTATGAACATACCATACAAACTTAACCTAATATATCCCTATATATTTGTTTTGTATCTATTTCTACTCTGATTACTGGAGTATAGGTTTCTAAACAGTAAAGGTCTGTGATGGTAATGGTTGTAACTGCCCCCCTTATTTTATGCTGTAAATATATCTCTTGAGGGCATTTGTTTTAGATCCCTGTAGTTATATGTGCCTAATACTGTATGTATAGGCCTTTAGAATACACTTAATAAATAGAGCTTATTAATTAATATTCTTTCATTGGTTTCCACTTCAGAGTTCTACTTTAATAAATAGAGCTTATTAATTAATATTCTTTCATTGGTTTCCACTTCAGAGTTCTACTTAAAGTGACTTTGCATCCCATTTCCAGTTCAGTATTCTCAGTGTGGTTACTTCCAAATTGCTATCCTTGAGGAGGTAAAAATACCTATTTGCACAGATCTGTCCCCACTAATCTAGAATCACTTGCTGATCATCAGATTCCTGACTACCAACCCCTCCCCCCTGCCCCCGTGGCCCCCCTCCCCCGCACACCTCACCAGTTCTACATTTGGTGGGTCAAGGACAGTAGTTCTTGCACCTTAGAATNTACTGTATGTATAGGCCTTTAGAATACACTTAATAAATAGAGCTTATTAATTAATATTCTTTCATTGGTTTCCACTTCAGAGTTCTACTTACAGTGACTTTGCATCCCATTTCCAGTTCAGTATTCTCAGTGTGGTTACTTCCAAACTGCTATCCTTGAGGAGGTAAAAATACTTATTTGCACAGATCTGTCCCCACTAATCTAGAATCACTTGCTGATCATCAGATTCCTGACTACCAACCCCTCCCCCCTGCCCCCGCGGCCCCCCTCCCCCGCACACCTCACCAGTTCTACATTTGGTGGGTCAAGGACAGTAGTTCTTGCACCTTAGAATCGCCTAAAATTATTGATGTTCAGATTCCATCCCAGACTGATTTGAATGCGATTCTTTAGGAGATAGTGCTTGGGGTGTGTAGGGGTAGGTGGGTGTTTCAAAACTTCTGAGGCAATTCTTAGAAATAGGCAAATCAGGAAGATATAGGAAATAGTTTTGCACTTTTAAAGTTGTTCTGAAAAGGTCTTAATAGGCAGTTTTCTTTCAGCAGAAGTCTTTTGGATTGTGTACATGTTCATTAACTAATATGAGTGAGTTTTTCCTTACTATAGAATTATTATTGCACAAGTCCATTAAAGGTTGCTCATTAAAAACCTTGCATGAGCTTGTAAATGATTCTTGTTGCCAGTTTCACAAATGAATATGGACAAAGGAGAAAGTATATGAAACTACTTGGTTTATACATTAAAGCAGTTTAGATAATTTCTTCTCTACAATTATACCATAAAGAATACTTCTTTTAGAATAACAGGAAATTGTATCACTGGAAGGCCCCATATCCTTATTTTTAAATAAAAGGGAGAGAAAGAAAAAGAAAGAAAGAAAACTGAATACCTTGGCTTAGTAACAATCTACATTTCAAAGGTTCACCAGACTAAAAGCTTATTCTTCACTTAAATGACTTCTCCCCAGACATATTTAGAGTTCATCTAGGTTATAAACCATATCTCCATTTATTCATGCTGTTCCAGATTGGGTAAAACAAGTATCAAAAGTACTGAAGGGAGAGGTAATAGCTTAAGCACTTCTCAGCTTATCCTTTATCTCTAGATGTAGATATTTGGAGAAATGCAACCGTTTAATGAGAACTGTGGTGAGGCATCCATTTACATCTCTTAGGATTGACTGAATAGAGCATGGTCTATTGAGTATACTTTTGATGTCGTTGCCAGTCTCTTTTTTCAAATGTACACGTGACACTATCTGAAGAAATACTAGAAACACCTAGTAAACATTTTTTTAATATCTATTGTTAAACTATATTCAGGCGATCACATTTTGAGGCTTGGCTTTCTGCTTGGCTATCAGTGATAATCGGGTTACATATAGGGTATCTGTGAGCTGCTGACTTTAATAGGTCAGCCTATGTAAGTGTAAGACCCAGCTTTTTGGAGACTACTAACGTGGCAGTTTCCTCTGCTTAGATAGATGTGAAGGAAGCACTTGTTTTAGGGCTCCGTAACATGGTTTCAAAAATCTATTCCTTTGTCTGTAATGTGTTTGGGTTCCTGATGATTTTATGCCATGTGATTAGTAATACTTTGTGGGAAACAGCTGGTTCTCCCTTATATAAATAACAGTTTAAGGATATCAGGCGTACAGACCTCATAACATTTCATCTCCTTGGAGTTTTGTTTCTGATATAAAACAAGTGAACAGCAACAAAATAATATTGAACAGTTGTCTCCAGATTTTTAGGCTCGTTTTTTTCTAGTGTTCTGTACTTCCCAGGTATCTTTTGTAAACAGTCTATCACTTTTTCATGAGCCACACAAAATCTATGCACATAAAAAGGCAAGATGCACAGAAGCTTGAGAATTGCCATGAATTTCTCGTAGGGCAAGTGTAAATATCCATGGCTCCATTTTATAGCCAGAAAGACTATAAATCTTCTGATTCTGCATGTTCGTACTGTATTTGGCAAACAGAAGGGATTTCCTGCAATCAACCAGCCTCTCTCCTAGTGACTAAATCAAGCGAATAACTACCTAAAAATGTGATTTTTCCAAGAAGCAAAATTTGGGGTTTTTTTTGGAGGGGAGGGTTTACACTTCTATAAGTTTTAAATTTAGCTGGGTAAATTTCAAATGGCTCTAAATTTTATTTTGAAGGGTAGGTGCAAGAATAAGAAAAACTTACAATAAAGAGGGAAAGAGGTGACTTAGGAAAAACCTAGCTTACCTAATCATAACCAAGTGATCCAGTAATAGGAGAAACTGACATCATGTGCCTTCTGATGTGATGCACTGAGAAGGCTTCAACATTCCTGCCAAAAATGCAGGGCATGAAACTGGCCATGAGGAAACAGACAAACTCAAATGTATAATGTATTTCAAATGTCTGGCCTGCACTCATCAAAATTGTCGGTGACTCGAATGGCTAAAAGGCAGGATAGCTGTCCTGGATTAAAAAAAGACTACAGTACTAATTAGGGAAGTGCTGATTCTTAATGGGATTCTGGGTTTTAAGAAGTTACAAAGGATACTGTTGGGACAACTGGTAAAAATTTAATATGGGCTATACGTCAACATTAAATGTGCTGTATTTAGTCCTTGTTCTGTGATTATATAAGAGAATGTCCTTAGGAAATGCATACTGAAGTGTACTTAGTTGTGAAGGGTTATGATGTCTACAGTTTACTCTCAAATGGTTTAGCAAAATTAACTATATAGAACAAAATATAACAACAGTTGGTTAAGGGTATAAGTATAGTATTCTAATAATAGAACTTTTTGCTAAGTTTTAAAAAGACACAATATGGGTAGTGTAAAAAACACAAAGACATAACAGACTTATGGTGCAATTATTGGGTGACAGGTATGTATATTATCTCATTTCATCATTGCAACTGTATGAAATAGGATTATAAGAATATGACAGTATTGTAAATCTTATTTATTTTAAGATAGTTGTCTTTTGTATGATTTCCCAAGTAGTAAAAAAGAAATCATCTAGGTTAGTTTAACTTTGGAATCATCTGTTTTCATACACATTCACACTATTATTTCCAGTTTTAGGTGAGCAAATTGAGAAAGAGATTACCATATTTTTAGGACTATAAGACGCACCTTAGCGTAAGACACACCTAGGTTTTAAAGGAGGAAAATAGAAAAAAATTTTGAAGAAAAATGTGGTAAAATATTTAATAGCCTTTGACCTCACTCCACCACCCCCCTTTCCACAGCGAGCCAAGTAAGCTGCATTCAGACTATAAGACACAACCCCCTTTTCCTCCCAAATTTGGCGCGGGGGGGGGGGGGGTGTCTGAATAATACGGTAACTTGCCCAACTCAACTCACATAGCTGAATGGATTGCTGGTAATTTGACCCTACACAGAGACTGAGCTTTTAACCACTATAATACAGGATATTAGAAAGTATATAGTTTTATACTGAAGGAATTAATTTCTGAGATTTGAAGGTAAGAATGGGAAAGTTATTAGGGTCAGTAACTTTGATTTTCTTCTCCTGTACAAGAAATAGTATGACTGACCATGTAAAAAGTTTTGTTAAAACAATATATCAAAAATAATCTCAAATTTGATTAAAGTCTCCCATTTCTTTATTGAAGCATTATTTTTCATTATTGTTTTTTCTGTTGTTTTTGTTCTCTATTTCATTGATTTCTGCTTCAATATTTCCTCTCTTCTACTTTTGTGTTTAGCTTGTTTTTCTAGTTTCCTAAGGTGGGATGTTAGATTATTCATTGGAGATATGCCTTTCTATGTGTTCTGTATATTTATTTGTCAGGTTATTCATCTTTATCTCTCATTGTCTCAAAGTTCTTTACCTTTTAATGAAGTTATCTCTTTGTTTTATGTTGTAAGTATTTGTCTACAGTTTATTCTTGTTGTTTCAACTTTGTTTTTTGGGTGTACAGTATTTTTAATCATGTAAATGTAACTTTTTATATACTTCTCTCTTAACCTCACTGACCTAAGCTTCTTGAGGGCCAGGACATCTTATTATATCCCCCACCTTACCCAGCACTATGCCCTGTTATGGATGCTTCCAAACTGATGATAGTTGAATCCTCCTAAAACTATAGGAAAAATTATTATCCTTACTCTTCGTTCTTTAAAAACCAAAGTGAACATTTTATGTGTTAAACAAGTTGAAAGTGACCAATCATAAGAGTTTGTAATCAATGGTGATAGTTCAGTGACTTAAAAAACCTCCACATTTTTCACTTGTATTTTGATCGGTTTGAATTGAAATTCCTTATGATGGTAAGGAAGACATTAACAGACAAATTGACCACTCTAAATGTAATGAGCAAATAATGTTAAAAGTATAGCTGTCTTCATATAAGGAGAAATCATAGCCAGCTGAGAGAACTAAATAAAAGAATTTTCTTAAACTAACCATGATCCTTTTTTAATGTGTAATCTGTCAAACTATTAGCTAATCGTAGAAAGGATTGGATTTTCTCCCTCCCACCCGCCCCCCTCTTCTATTAAAGTGAATGAGATATAATCATGATTATGTCAAAAGTTCAAAAGGGAAAATGGAAGGTAAAATGAGCTGGATTGGCATTCTTCCCCCAACATTGTACCTGTAAGCTTGATATGTTGTTTCAGAGATTAACTTTATAGACTTCCGTGCCCAGAAGTATGAAAATTCTTAGGGAACACTTTTCACAAGCTTGATCTTAACATATTGAATAAAGAGAGCAGCTAATCCCTTTTGTAAAGTAATTTGAGAAGAGGGAATTCAAAATGTAAAATCTCACCTGCAGAAAACACTCAATTCTGTAAAGGCCTTTCTATCTTTAGACACTTACAAAGACTTAATATTTTAATGCGGAAGGGCGAACTTGGTTAAAAAGCCAATGGGTGAAATTAGAGATAAATAATCCAGTGCTTTCTTTCTGGGAATTATCATCCTGCTCTCCAGGGGACCTAATTTTATTCCCTGTGGGGAATGAGAATACCTCTCTGTACAGCAAGCCAGCATCTCTAAATATAAGCTTGACTTCTAGTATAATAAGAGTCTTGTTAGGTACAATTTGCTCTTGGTCATTAATACAATGAACAAATGTTGTGGTTACCTGGGAAAGAAAATTCAAGTGCTTTTAAACCTCTTGTGAGATTTGGTTTCATGCTTGAAACCTATACAGTGTTATGCCCAATAGCATCTGTAGAAGATTCCAAGCTATAAGGTATACAACATAGAGAAGTTAATACACTTTGGAAAAAAATTAGAACAGAAAAAAATTATTTAAATTTAAGATTCTAAATAAAAAGCTTTTCTTTAGCCGAATGACAATTACCGGTGGCATTAAGTTTAACAAATGATTGGAATCTTCTTATGAGTGAATTTTGTATAATAATGATGTTCCTGTGGACAAAATAGGAAGCCAGCGTTTCCTTCTAGTGGCACTTTTCTTTTCAGCTGTAAGAGTGTTTTTAGTTCTACAACTAGAAAGATTGAATTAAAGGACAAAATATAATCTCAAGGTATATACGGTTGACTCTGGAATAATGCTGGGGGTTAGGGTACCAATCTCCCACACAGTTAAAAATCCACTGATAACTTGACTCCCCCAGAACTTAAGTACTAATGGCCTACTGTTGACTGGAAGCCTTACCAATAGCATAAACACTATTAACATGTTTTGTATGTTATATGTATTATATGCTATATTCTTACAATAAAGTAAGCTAGAAAAAAGAAAGTTTTAAGAACATTAAACTACATTTGCAGTACTTTATTGATGCCATTAAGTTTGTCATCTAAGTGAATTCTCTGTCAGTACCTACATCAATATTGTCATGTATGATGTAAAACACTGTAGATAATTACATGTATTATACTAGTAATTTAAAAAAATGAAAAGATACTGTGAAAAAGAAATCCATATTTATTACAAGTATAAAGATTAATGCATTGATAGCCAGCATATGTGATTGCTTTATAGTAGCCTAGTGTAACTGATACAACAGGAGGCAACTATGAAATGATTACAGTAGCACAGTATATACTATAGTTAATTTTATGTAGTTGTGGCTTAATCCTTACACTTGTTTACATTTCTCTTGACAGCCAATATTTCCATGTGTGGTCTGTGTGTGTGTTTTAATTTTTTATAATATAATTGTGTACGTTTTATGGTAGTAAATGGTAAAACAGACTAGTATTTATATATTTAATGCATTCATAATGTGCCTAACTCTTAATATGTTTGATATTTCTAGGCTACATGGTTAATGAGTGAAGTCTTTTTCTTTTAAAGTATATTTTATACATTGTGCTATTACGGTTGTCCCATTTTTTCTCCCCTTTATTGCCCTCCATCACAACCCCCATCCCACCAGCATCCCCCCAGCATCCCCTTAGTTCATGTCTGTGGGTCATACCTACAAGTTCTTTGGCTTCTCCACTTCCTATACTCTTCTTAACATTTCCCTATCTATTTTGTACCTACCATTTATGCCTCTTTTTCTTTGTCCCTTTACTCCAGTTCTCCCTGCTCCCTGCTGATAACCCTCCATGTGATCTCCATTTCTGTGATTCTGTTCCTCTTCTAGTTGTTTGCTTAGTTCCTTTTTGTTTTTGTTTTAGGCTCAGCTGTTGATAGTTGAGAGTTTGTTGTCATTTTAGTGTTCCTAGTTTTGATCTTCTTTTTCTTAGATAATTCCCTTTAACATTTTATATTATAAGGGCTTGGTGATGATGAAATCCTGTAACTTGACTTTGTCTGGGAAGCACTTTATCTGCCCTTCCATTCTAAATGATAGTTTTGATGGATAGAGCAATCTGGGGTGTAGGTCCTTGTCTTTCATGACTTTGAATACTTCTTTCCAGTTCCTTCTTGCCTGCAAGATTTCTTTTGAGAAATCAGCTGGCAGTCGTATCAGCTGAGCACTCCTTTGTAGATAACTGTCTCTTTTCTCTTTAGGATTCTCTCCTTATCTTTAATCTTGGGTAATGTAATTATGTGCCTACGTGTGTGCTTCCTTGGGTCTAACTTCCTTGAGACTCTGAGCTTCCTGGACTTCCTGGAAGTATATTTCATTTGCCAGATTGGGGAAGTTCCTTCATTATTTTTCCAAATAAGTTTTCAATTTCTTGCTCCTCTTCTTCTCCTTCTGGCACCCCTATAATTTGGATGTTGGGACATATAAAGTTGTTCCAGAGGTTCCTAAGCCTCTTCTCACCTTTTTGAATTCTTATTTCTTCATTCTGTTCTGGTTGAATGTTTATTTCTTCTTTCTGCTCCAAATCATTGATTTGAGTCCTGGTTTCCTTCCCATCACTGTTGGTTTCCTGTATATTTTTCTTTATTTCACTATGCATAGCTTTCACTTTTTCCTCCATTTTGCAACCATACTCAGCCATTTCTGTGAGCTTCTAAATTACTGGTGTTTTGAACTGTGCATCTGATAGGTTGGCTCTCTCTTTGCGCTTAGTTCCACGTTTGGAGCTTTGATATGTTCTTTCATTTGGGCCATATTTCTTTATCTTGGTGCATGTTATCTTGCAAGGGACAGAATCTTAGGTGTTGGCTAAGGTGGGGGCAACCTACATCACTTTGTTGTGGCGCTGCATGTGGGGAACGGGTCCAAGAGGGAACAATGCTGCTTTCTTGGCTCTCGACTGGCTTCAGTCAGTTCCCACAAGCAAATTGGGCCCTTCGGGTGCTGATTCTCAGGTGGATGGGTTTGTATATGTTCTAGTACTCTGTGAATCTGTCCAATGAACTCTCCTGTGAAGCTGGGCATTTCTCCAGTTGCCACAACTGCCACAGGTTTTTACAGCCAGAGTTTTTGAGGCCTTCTTTAATCACATTGGAACGCTGGGTTGTGCAGTCTGCCTTGCTCCCCAGTTGTTCCAATTTATCTGCACACATATGTGGGACCACCAGCTGCCACCTTGCCGTACAACCTCTGCCCCTCCTGCCAGTCTGAATGAATGTTTCTTCTTTAACTCCTTGGTTGTTGGACTTCCATACGGTTTGATTTTCTGGCATTTCTGGTTGTTTTGGGGTTTGGGGTTTTTTTTTTCAAATTTGTTGTCCTATTTTTGGTTTTCTTTTTGGTGGTTGTCCTCCTTTTGGTTGTACAAGGACGCATAGTGTATTTACTTACACCTCCATCTTGGCCAATAGTTTGGGTTTCTTTCAAATCATTGCAAATCTCAAAAAAAAGTTTCCAGTGTATTTATGGGGGGGAAGCCACACCTAAGTGGACTTGTGCAGCTCAGACCTCTCATTCAAAGGTCCACTGTAGTATTAAATAGCATTTTCAGTATGATATGGCATTATTTGTGTTAGGTCATTTCTGTCCCTTCCAAATTTTGTGATACTATATGTATTTTAAAACCTATTCTTATTTAATTAAAATTATTGGGGTGACAGTGGTTAATAAAATCATGTTTAAAGTGTACAGTTCTATAATACATCATCTGTATACTATATTTTATATTTAACATGCAAAGTAAATCTCCCTCCATCATCTTGTATTCTACCCCCTTTACCATTTACTACCTCTCCCTAACCCCCTTTCCCTCTGGTAACCACTGTCCTGTTTTCTATGTCTGTGAGTTTGGGGGGTTTCTTTTTGTTTGTCTTGTTTGTTCATTTGTTGTTTTCAGTCTTATACCCTAATTTATTTTGCTTAGCATGGTATCTCAGGTTCTCTGTTGTTGGAAATGACAGTGTTTTATCTTTTCTTCTGGCTGAGTACTATTCCACTGTATATAAGTATCACATCTTTATCCAGTCATCTATCAAAAGAAACTTTGGTTGTTTCCATGTCTTGGCCACTGTGAATAATGCTGCAGTGAGCATAGGGGTACATATGTTCTTATGAACAAATTTTTCAGGTATCGACTCAGAAGAGGGGTTGTTGGGTCATATGGTAACTTCATTAATTTTTTTGAGGAACTTTCATATTGTTTTTCACAGTAACTATGTCCGTTTACATTCCCACAAGCAATGAATGGGGGTTCATAAAATCTATTTTTGATGGTAAAATTGTGATGCCACACAGCTTTGGCTAATTGTCATTAATCATAAACCATTTTTCATTTGACTTGGTAATATGCATTCTGTTTTTTAAAGATCATTAAAAGGTAATAGAGCCCTGGCTGGTGTAGCTCAGTGGATTGAGCGCGGGCCTGCGAACCAGACGATCGCGGTTCGATTCCCAGTCAGGGCACATGCTTGGGTTGCAGGCCAGTTTCCGGCAGGGGTCAGTTCCCTGCAGGGGATGCACCAGAAGCAACCATACATTGATGTTTCCTTTCTCTCTCCTTCCCTTCCCCTCTAAAGATAAATAAATAAAATATTAAAAAAAAAATCATCTCTAAAAAAAAAAAAAAGGTAATAGAAATATTCTTGTTACTTTTAAGTTTAAAAATTGACAGAAGTGATCTTTGCAATCTTGTAAAGAATAATCTCTGGCCCTGGCTGTGGTAGCTCAGTGGATTCAGCGTGGGCCTGCGAACCATACAATCACAGTTCAATTCCCAGTCAGGGCACATGCCTGGGTTGCAGGCCAGTTCCAGGAGGGGACTCATGAGAGGCAACCATACATTGATATTTCTCTCCTTCTCTTCCCCTCTAAAAATAAATAAATAAATGAAATTAAAAAAAAAACACATGTAACTTGGGCTTCCTTGCTGGGGGTTTCTTTATTAAAAATTAAAAAAAAGAATAATCTCTGAATAAAAGTTTTCTTCCGCTCTGATGTAACCTCAAAGTCCTGGGTATTGTGTTTCCCATTCTTAAATTTGCCCTCAGTCTATAAAGCTGTGGACCTATGAATCTGATGTAAAATGCATGGCTCCTAATTTCCTACTTCCATTGAGTGATTTTTCTGGCATTTTTAAAGATCATTAAGAATATGCAATATAGTGGAAGAAATAATACCAAAATATTTTGTATTTTATTTCAAAGTAGTTAAGGTCTGTTTCTCCACTGAACATTATATATTAAGCTGTTATCTAAATTGGATCATGGCTTTATCTTCATCCCTGCTCAGTTGACATTTTTACAGGTCAGTGCAATAGAAAAAATGGCCTTTGTTTATGTAACTAACCTCAGGCAGAACAACATCCAATAGCATATGTGCTAACTTTCATATTGAAAGTTTTACTCTAGTGTAAATAATGTTTTTTAATAGTTAGCTAAGTTTTATTTTGTTAAAGGTAAAAAAATGACACCTTAATAACTTTGATTTTCTATCTTAAGGTAACCAGGCTTGCCATATCATTAATTTAGCACACACATCTCACCCCTCTTTGTTCTGAACTCCCTGTAATATGCTTCAACTTAGGAGTGACATTTTTTGTTTCAGACAAATCTGCCTATTTTCAAGCTGAAGGAATCTACTGTTAGAAGGAGATACAGTGACTTTGAATGGCTACGAAGTGAATTAGAAAGAGAGAGCAAGGTAAGAATTATATGTAATGCAACTTTGAAGCAAAACTTTCCAAATTTCAGTATAAAATTTCTTAGGAAAATTACCTTGCATAAAATGAATAAAAGTAAATATGATTTCTCCTTTTCAAAGAGTTCGGTTTTACCTTATTTCATGCAAGCTGGATGAAGTGTATAGTTTTTCTGTATAATTATCTTCCTTCTTTTGTGTCCCAATTGAGGCCTTTGCTGACTTACACTGGGATGACACTTCACTTACTATTACTTCCTTTCCCTCATCTTCCTATTCCACCTTCCCCCTCCATACCCCTAGCCAGGATTCTTTCCTCAGCACGTCTCATGGGTCAGTGCATTTCCAGTATTTTTTACTGACTCATAATAAATACACTTTTCATCATCATACACTTACATATAACAAAAGTTTATAGACTAGTACTTAGCTTACTCTGTGTGATACATGCTGATACTCTTCAGATTAGTGTTTTTAAATGATGACCATGATCTACCTGCAATTTGAACAGAGTCAAGTACCCCGGTAAGAATTGTCTTCTCTCATAAGCTTTGGCTGCAAAATAAATTAGAGCATAGTCACACTCTAATATCCCTATTTCAGCTCTGTATCAGGATAACATCACAGAGTGCAGTGTGCCCAGAATGATGAAAAGTTATTTTTTGACTAGAATATAGTAGGAATAGGAGCTCGTAAGTAGGTTAAGGGGTAGCTTGTGCTTATTTCTGAAGCATAATAAGAAAGAATGGAAGGAAAGTTCCTAACCAGATAAATGGGGCTAGATACAAGAGCACATATGCCAGTCATTGCATTCTGTTGAAATGTAAAAGAAAACCATTTTATTCATAAAATACTTAAGAATAAAACTAGAACTGTAAGACCCATGTAATGAAAACTTAAAACTTCACTGAAAGACAGAAAAAGGCCTTAATAAGTAGAAATACTACATTCTTGCTTTGGAATATTCACTTTTGAAGATGTATTTATTTTATAAACATTTGAGAGCTCAGACTGTGTGTTCTTTGAGTAACAGAGCTGTGAACAAATTAATGTCCCCAACTTTTATGGTGCTTACATTCTATTGGGTGAGTTTGGGTGCTGATAAAGGGAAGGCATTTGGTTTTGTGTTTCTTTTTTGCTGTTATTATAATAATTTTATTTTATTATTATTATTGCTAATCTGTATGAAGTTGTGTTGCTCTTTCCTTTTTTACCTTGTCAAATTATTGTTTTAGGATAACTCCTAGTTATAGAAACTCTGCACCAAAAAATTTGAAGTTTTACCTCTTAGATTGGGTATAATTTGTATTACTGATGTTTACTATTTATATTTCTCCTTGTTTTAATTGTTTACTTCCATCTTTTCTCTGTTTTGGTGTAAGATAAGGTTCCAGTGAAGTGGTTGGTCATTTAACAGATATTTAGGCTTCTATAATATGCCCAGCTTTTATCAAAATAACCATAAGTAGTCTAAAAGAGAGTCCTTGATTTGAAGGCATCAATAGGCTAGATTGGTGGTTCTTCACAGGGACGGGTGGTTTTGTCAACCCCATTTACTGAATACAAACTCCTTTCTCCACTTGTCAACAATTTTGTGTTTGTTATGAACTAAATTTCCAATAAACACATTGAACAGTTTTTAAATTATTTTTTTTAAAGATTGTATTTATTTTTAGAGAGGGGGAAGGGAGAGAGAAAGAGAGGGAAAGAAACATCAATATGTGGTTGCTTCTTACACGCCCCCCCACTGGGGACCTGGCCTGCAACCCAGGCATATGCCCTGACTGGGACTTGAACTGGTGACCCCTTTGCTTTGCAGTACGGTGCTCAATCCACTGAGCCATGCCAGCCAGGGAAGTTTCTAAATTCTATGGCATTCCACTAATCTATTTGCCCTTCAGAACAGCCTGAAGATATGTTCTGATGTCTTCAGGTACCTAATATATGTTGCAAATAGTTTGATTATTCTTGAGCTTTATTAAATTCTAAAGTTCATATATAAATCTGCAAGTTTATAAAGACCCTCATTAATATTTTTGTTCGAATTTTATTGATTTATAAATAAGTTAGGAGATATTGCCTTCTGTCAAGTCTACTGCTAAAATGCTACCTCTAAGTGAGGCCTTCCTTTGACCACCCAATATGAGAATATCTCTCTTTTAGTTTAAACTCCTAGTTTAATTTTTTCAAGAGGACATCACCATCTGAGATATTAAATATTGATATATCTCACTATTTTATTGTCATAAATAGGAGTGCTACTCGTGGTATCTAGGGATAGAGACCCGGGATGCTATTAAGCATTGTGAGTGCACAAGAAAGCCTCTTTCTACTACAGGGAATCATGTGGGAGTGCTGTGGTTAAGGAAACACTAGGGTAGAAACCAAACTCATCTGTAAAATAAGTAGCTCACTGCTATTTAACACTGTTCAAAAATAAATGTCTGAGCCCCAAATAATTCCCAGAAGATAGGAATCAGTATAAGTTGACCCTAGAGGATAGTCAGGCTTTGAAGGTGAAAATTTGGGGTGTTCCTATAGTGTTGGAAGAAATGACTGGTTTGAGAAAAGATAGGATAGCTGATTTGGGAGAAAGGTAACGTGCTTCTTAGCCTAGGAAATGGAATAGTGGTGACAAGTAGTTGTTGATGATCTTGACATCACCTCACAAGTAGGGAAGCCTATATGCAGGTGGTATGGGGTGGAAGAAATGGATAACAATTTGTATCTGACTATGTCTGAACATTGTTAATATTACGTTTCTTTATTTTTTAAGTATATTCTATTAATTATGCTATTACAGTTGTCCCATTTTTTTCCTAACCCTAACCCTTTGTTCCCCTCTGCCCTGCACCTCCCCTCCTACCAGCTTTCCCTTCCACCCCTTAGTTCATGTCCATGGGTTGTACATATAAGTTCTTTGGCTTCTCCATTTCCTAAACTCTTATTAACCTCCCCCTGTCTATTTTGTACCTACCATTTATGCTTGTTATTCCTTGTACCTTTCCCCCCTTTCCCCCCTTCCCCCTCCCCACTGATAACCCTCCACATGATTTCCATTTATGTGATTCTGTTCCTGTTCTATTTGTTTGCTTAGTTCCTTTTTGTTTTTGTTTGAGTTCAATTGTTGATAGTTGAGAGTTTGTTGTCATTTTACTGTTCCTAGTTTTTTTATCTTTTTCTTAGGTAAACCCCTTTAACATTTCATATAATAAGGGCTTGCTGATGATGAAATTCTTTAACTTGACTGTGACTGGGATGCAATTTATCTGCCCTTCCATTCTAAATAGTAGCTTTGCTGGATAGAGTCATCTTGGATGTAGGTCCTTGTCTTTCATGACTTTGAATACTTCTTTCCAGTTCCTTCTTGCCTGCAAGGTTTCTTTTGAGAAATCAGCTGACACTTTTATGGGAACTCCTTTGTAGGTAACTGTCTCCTTTTCTCTTGCTGCTTTTAAGATTCTCCCTTTATCTTTAATCTTGAGTAATGTAACTGTGATGTGGCTTGGTATGTACTTCCATGCGCCCAACTTCTTTGGGACTCTCTGGGCTTCCTGGACTTCCTGAAAGTCTGTTTCCTTTCACAGTTTAAAGTTTTCCTTCATTATTTTTTTCAAATAAATTCTCCATTTCCTGCTCTTCCTCTTCTCCTTCTGGCACCCCTGTGATTCAGATGTTGGAACATTTAAAGTTGTCCAAGAGGTTCCTAAGCCCCTCCTCATTTTTTTTTTGAATTCTTGCTTTTTCATTTTATTCTGGTCGAATGATTTTTTTCTTCCTTCTGTTCCAGATCATTGATCTGAGTCCCACTTTCCTTTCCCTCACTGTTGGTTCCCTGTATATTTTTATTTCACTTTGCATTGCCTTCAATTTTCTCTCCATTTTGTGACCATACTCAGCCATTTCTGTGAGCATCCTGAGTACCAGTGTTTTGAATTCTGCATCTGAAAAGTTGGCCATCTCTTCGTCAGTTCTGTTTTTGGAGCTTTGATCTGTTCTTTGATTTGGGCCGTATTTCTTTGTCTCAGCGCATGTGTTATCTTGTAAGGGCCAGAGCCTTAGGTATTCATGGGGGTGGGGGACCCATATTGCTGTGTTGTGGCACTGTATGTGGGGAAGGGGTTCAAAGGGAACAGTGCAGTTTTCTGGGCTCTCACCTGCTTTCAGTCACTTCCCCCTCTACCCACAAGCAAATTGGGGCCTTTTTGGTGCTGATTCCTGGGTGTGGGTGGATTTGTGTATGTTCTAGGACCCTGTATATCTCTCCAACAAACTTCTCCTGTGAGCTGGGAATTTCTTTTGCCACTGCAACCCCCACAGGTTTTTATACCCAGAGGTTTTGAGGCTTTATTTCCCTTCACTGGAACCCTGAGTTGCATGGTCACCCTCCCTCCCCAGTTGTTCTTCCTGGTTTATCTGCTTGCAAATGTGGGCCCACCAGCTGCTGCCTTGCCAAGTGTCCTCTCCACACTCTGCCTGGGTCTACCCCTCCTGCCAATCTGGATGAACGTTTCTTTAACTCCTTGGTTGTTGGCCTTCCATACAGTTTGATTTTCTGGAAGTTCTGGTTGTTTTTTAGTTTTTAGATTTGTTATTATCCTTCTTTCGGTTGTGTGAGGAAGCAGAGTGTATCTACCTATGCCTCCAACTTGGCCAGAAGTTCCCTACGTGAATTTTTCTTTATTGCATTGAAAGTTGATTTCGATCTCTACCTTTCCATTGTAATAAAGCATTGTCTTCCTCAGGTGACATCAGAACTTGTCTGGGGGGCATGGTAGCTTTTATCTCAGTATTTTTTTCATGTTTTCTTCACTTGTGCTTTGCTAATAAGTCCAGGAAAAATGATAATTAAGCTAGGGGCCCAGCTATTGAGGAGAGTTGTTCTGATCAGCTCTTTTGTGTTTGGTTAACTTGCCTCCAAAACATTGAATATTTTTTTCAGTGTCTTTTATTGACTCCCTTTTATATTTAAACAAGTTTGACAGAGGGATGGCTCTTATAGTGAGGATATACTTTTTCTTGATTTTGTGATCTATAGATGTCCACAACTCAGCCAGCACGTTCGAGAACTTTCTTTCCTTACGTTGTTTTAGGTTGTAGTTCCCCCACTCCCTGGGAAAGCATTTTTGCGTCAGCTTCCTTTTAGAGGAGATGATGGAATATTTGATGACAATTTTATTGAAGAAAGGAAGCAAGGGCTGGAGCAGTTTATAAACAAGTAAGTTTTTTCTGTTTTTCAGGGTGTGAGAGTGGACAGTGCTCTAAGATTATCTTATGTGACTGCTAGTAATTTTGATATTAAGCTAAACTGTAATATTGCTTTTCCTTTTGTCCATTTCCTAACTTTTTGTATCATTTAAGCGAAGTAAAAGTATATAACAAGTTAAATATCATGTGATAAATATTAACACACTTGAGTGATTGAAATGAGTATCTTTGTTTTGACCTAAGTTGTGTATGTATTTGGGGGTTTTTTTGGTTAATTTATGCAAATTACATTTAAAATTATAGCACTTAAAAAGACTGTTTTACTTGTGATTCTTTCTGATTTAAGGTATGTTCTAGTATGAACAATAAAACTTACAGTATCCTTGAAATCATTTTGTTTGATTGCAGATGGAGGTATTATCAGCATGTCTTGTAAAATGTGCACATTTAAAATTTTCATGGCAAAATGTATTCTTTTGGAAATGTAAGAAGATGGGGCTATCTTTTACTTTAGAAACTCCTAAGATCAAAGCAAAATTTGTAACTTTAAATTTTATTTCCATTTAAAATACAGGCATTTTTAAAAAGGTAGGTAGTGATAGTTATACCAGGGAAGGGTTCACTATAATTAAGTATTGGCTTTAAAATTGACCAAATGAGGTCAAATCATAAAGACTATGGTTGTGTGAACTATTTATTAGAAGCACTTTAATTTTTATCTTTGAAGATCTGTGCGTGGTGGATAAACAGAAAGAAAAGCCTTTTTTGTTGTTTTAGACAGCCTTCATTGTCTTTTTATGTACATACTTTCCCTTTAGAGAAGGCAGTGCTAAAGTAGATGTTTTTAAATTCTGAAACAGAAGTCTGTTTGCCCAGTCTGATCTTGTGTTTAGTCTAATGGAAACCTTTAAAATTTTTAAAAGCAAGCAACCCGTCCCCCACCCCTGCCCAAAGAACCCTGTGTACCTGTACCTTCTACTGTTTGGGGCTTTCCTTGAGCTCCAGGGCATTTCTAACTCTAATCCTGTATCTTTTCCTTCTTTAAAATGGATTTTTAGAGTCAGGAAATATTTTACTTTTAATTTTAAAATTAATTTAAGTTTCTTATAAATGTACCATCTAATAGGTAAAGAAGCTAACTGGGTACATATGCCAGAAGCAGTGCAAAGCTCGTGATTGAATGTTTTCTAAATTATCCTTGTGAACCAAAGGAAAGAGAATTTACTTCAAGTTGGTAAAGCATAGATTTATGGGAAGTTCAGACTAACACTTGTTATTACTAAATTGTTTGTGTTTCCTAAACTTAAAATATGTGTTTTTATAAAATATTGGACTAAATTTGTCTGTTTTATTCCTAGGGTCGCTGGTCATCCTCTGGCACAGAATGAACGTTGTCTTCACATGTTTTTACAGGATGAAATAATAGATAAAAGCTATACTCCATCTAAAATAAGACATGCCTGAAACTTGGCGAGAAGGGGAAAAGAAACAAACTTTCTGTGACTATTAATGATTCGTATGCACCAGTGAAGAAGTTCTAACTTTTAGCATGCTACACAGAAACTGGTATATCTTGCCTTTAGTAATACTAACACTCATATGCTCTGCTTCGTTTTGTTTTGTTTGGGCAGTTGACAAGAAGTTAATTTGCTTTAGTGAAAATCCCTCATTCCAGCCTTTCTGTATAATGATGCTTCCTTGCTGTTCTAACGTGGTACACTCTCTAGCCTCACAAAGTTGTTATTCCAGCATAAGCTCCAGTGTCCCCACTAAAGTTACTGATCTGACCTTATCTGCACAGTTTTTGTGTCCTGTTTGCTTCTTGAATAACTAGGATATTTCTCTTACCGCCTTTTCATATGTGACGTCACTTGACCCGATTTGTGTGTAGGAGCACCGCACCGTCGGTTGCCGGCCCCCTGCACATAAGACACCGCTTGTATGCTGAAAGTATCTCCCTGCAGGCTTGTAATGCCCTGCACATAGAAGACCAGTGAGGGAAATCTTTATATTCTGTATAAGGACAAAATCAAATTTATATACTAAAATCATTTGTCTAAAAATTTAAGTTGTTTTCAAATAAAAATAAAAATGCATTTCTTATATGTACTGATTGTGTTGCATCCAGCTTTTCTTCTTTTATGGCTTTTCTACTTAACTCACTTGTTGAGAGGGATTATTTACTAATTATATACTTCTCATTCCTGTAACTTCAATCCTCTTTAAACAGTGGTGATACCAAATATGCCACCACCCTTTGACTGGGGTATTTTCTTTTAAACAACTAAAGAAGCGACGTACTAAAAAAGCATTCCTTAAGGCTTGAGTCGTTATAAAGCACTTTGTGTATTTGAAAAATGCTTTATAATCTCAAGTCATTCTTTTTATAAAAGCTCTTTTAAGATAATCAGTGCCATGCCTCCTGTTATTTAGAGGAATATTTTCTAGCTCATCTGCATGACTTGCTTAAACAAACTTAGCAAGGGTGTAATAACTCCTTTTTTAGTCAACAGATTCATGCTTTCTCTCTAATTTGCCTTAGGGTGGTGGCAGTCCTGACCCTCTTTAACCAAGGGAGAGGGACACAGGGTTCTCCCTGACTGGTGTGATAAAAAATGAGAAAATACATGCCTTCTTGCTGCTTAACCTGTGTTGTGGCCAGAACTTTGCAGCCAGAATGCGGTCTCTTGTTTGAATTTCACAACATGGTGCTTTGGGGACCCACTGTGACCTGGAGTTAATCCCCAAGGTGTAAGGTAAGGAAGGTTTGTCTGCCCACACCAGAATGTCACCTGGAGACAGGTCAGTCATTTGAGAGGAAACCAGCTTAGATCTTGGCCAAACTAGGATGTCCACCAAGAAAATTGGAAACCATAGGAAGAAGTCAGAGCTGCTTTGTAATAAGGCCTTAGTATTTCACAGTGCCATAATACTGGGCCTTTCAGTTATTGTGTATTAACACACAATGCTAAGCAAGGTAAATTTTATTTTATTGAGCCAGCAGAACGAAGTCCAAGTCTGTCAGTTTTTGGTCTTCACAACTAAGGAACGGTAGCTCTGCTAACAGCACAGTGCCTCCGAAAGCAGCGGTTCCCAACCAGGGGTGACTTTTCTCCCTGGGGATATTTGGCAGTGTCCTGAGACATTTCTGCTTGTCACAACTAGAGAGTGACGCCAAAAACCAGTGGGCAGAAGTTAGAAAAGCTGTTACATCTACAATGCGCAGGATAGCTTCCACAACAGAAAAATGCCAATAGTGCTGAGGTTTCCACTCACTATGGAATTTTTCTGATTTTGGTCACTTAAATATGAGGGAATAATGTGGTTTCAGATGAGTTGTACTGACCGTGCTTACTTCTAACCCCTACAGTTTCCTAAGGGCAGGTGTACTCTAAGAAAGCTGAAGGCTTTAAGTTAGGTGAAAAGTTGTTCTATTCCAGATAATATGTTTCTGCCAGGGAAGGTAACTTCCCAGCGTTGTATATCAACACTGGAAGGAACTAAAACCATGGCCTATGTTAAAACTACACTTTTAACCCTGTAGAGTAAAACTGCAGGGGCTGTTAACTCTACGCATAGGAAGATGTTCTAGAAGCCCTTATGAGCCTTCCTAAAAGATTACTAGTGAATTTGGCAGTGGCTTATGCAGCACGAGTTACAGGCTCTGTGCCTTCTCAGTAAGTAATTTCCTTGTCTCAACTCCTGCCAGTTGTAGAGGGTAAACCCGTGTGAGAACTTGAATAACTAACTCAAATTGTCGAGGACTAAATGTGAAATCCATTTAGGAGAGCAGTGTCTGAGACATGTAAAGCCCTAATCATAGTTCTCTGATGGCGGTGGCAATCAGACATACATTAGTAGTAACAGCAAGCATTACCACTAAACTGGTGGCCGTTTTGGAGTGGGTTTAGTTGGTATTTGGTTTCTTGTAGGTTCTGCCATCATGACCCTCAGTAGTGATGAGGACCTCTGGTGGGGGGGTGATGGAGAGCATCTCCTCTTTATTACATCCTGTGGCTTTTTAGCTTGGCCCTGTTATGTATGGGCCACTCTGCATTAAAAGTCCTTGTCCTGTTGCCTCAGCACTTTTTTTGCCTGGTCTGGTTACAGGAGCGAGGATACACGTAGCAAATGAAAGGAGGAGTCTTCTGGCCCCTAGGCCTTGACAAATAAGATGTTTGAAGTATGGGTGGACAGAGAGCTTAGCGCACTGCCTGGCATGTAGGTGCTAGCTGGGATTTATTACAGTATGCAAGTGTTTGGACTGGGAAACAAGTTAGAAACTGTTTTAGGAGGATAGAGTAAAAGTCTTCCTCAATAGTTTCTCTGTGATTTTTGTCACAGAATTTTCCTATGAAATAAATCATATTCTCCTTTAAATGTGCTCAAGGTTAGCCTGGTTGTTGATGGCGCTGTAATAAGTGTGTCTGACTCTTGGGGACTGCCTGTGATTTGGTACCAAGGCTTTTTTTGATGTTCAGTATATGTATTGAATGAATGGAAGGGTGACTTTTCAGTAACATTTCCTACATCCTTTAGGCTGAACACGAGTGATTAAATGGCTGGGTTTTGTTTTGTTTTTAAGTTTGGTCTTGGACACGAAGAGCTTGCTGATCAGAAGTATTTTATTTTCCTAAATTTAGCTGTGCACCACAATTACTCGCTAGGCTTAAGTCCAAGATTTTTTTTTTTTAAAGCTTCCCAGATAATTTTGAAACAGCCAGGTTTTGGACATTTAGCTAGGACACATTTGATTTCCAGGAATTTGGTCAGATTTTATCTTGGCTACTTTAACCTGTCTACTTACGTCATTACACAAAGACACCAGCAAATTGAGAAAAGTCAGGACTTATCAGATCTTGAGGAATTACTTTGTAAGTAGTGATTTACAGAAGATGGAGTTTGCCTTATTCCAACCTTGCTAAGAAAATAAGACCTTCATTTGGAGGCCAGGAAAGTTTATTCAGAAGTGCAGAAGGAAGCTCTGAGGATGCTTTCCACTGTGAGGTGATGCCGTAAATGAAGTGACCCCCCAAATCAAACAGCATTAAGCATTTTGTAGGTACAGAGTGTTAACATAGACAAGAGGTTAAACGTGAGCCTTTTTCTCAAGAAACTCAGTCTTGTTACAACACTGTCATTGAAAGATTCACCGCTAGTTCAAGTCGGGGGCATGGCAGATGTGAGGAGGACAACGAGGACACCGGAGTTCAGATGGAGGGAGATGAAATAGAGGGGACTTCTGGTTTCAGCTCTGACGACTAAAGAGCCTGAAACATGTGAGGATCTTGTCCTCACGACAAGAAATAACTGAACAGACTGCAAATGACTTTTCTTGTACCCACCCATCAGAGAATTGAGGTTGCAGGGCAAACCACCGCCCCAAAGTCTGGAGAGACAGGCTCTTCTAGAGACAGTTACAACTGTTTTCCCGGAGCAGAAACTGCTGGGGGGCTAAACTGGCAGGAACACCTACGTGGTAATATTGATGAGTTGCTGGAGGTTGAGTGGAGACCACAGTCTTAGGGGCCCCCACAAACTCCTGGGCTTTACCTCCAGGAACCTCACCAGAGTCCCACCGTGAAGAACAAGAAAGCTCTTCCTTATGGCTCTGGCAGGGAGGAGATGAATAATCATAAGATCCGCGTAGAACTTTATTACAAAGGCCTACTGTGCAGGAAAAAGATGTCAGAGCCTTATTCCTGTTGGGGGAAGGGCATTCTTCTCACACTAGCCCATCTAGCCTTCCTCTCTCACCTAAGGGAGGGGGAATGTAACAGGGGTTAAGACTTAAAGGAAATATACTGAGAATGCTTCAGGCAGGCAAGGGATGAAGGGCCAGAGGAGGGAAGCTATACCACCAGGGGCACACCTGTGAAGATCACATGCCACAAAGCACAGATTTGACCTGGAGATTAGAATCCCCATCCCCCACCATTACCACCACTCCATCAGGGCTCCAGTGTAATCATGGTGGATTACAGGTAAAAGCTGCAAGACAGACTCGTGAGGAGGAATAATTAGGGGTAATGAAAGTTTAGAGACAAAAGCAGAGACAACAGAAGAATTTGAAGCCTCTGGTACCATAACTACAGCGAACATTAAACACAGTCCACTCCCTAACCAAGAGAAACCTCACACATAAGGCCTGCTGACTTTGGTTCCTGTTACAGAGTGCAGCGGGTCTGACTCAACAAAAAATTACAAGTCATGCCAAAAGGCAAGAACAAAACAGCCTCGAGAGAGGCAGCAGTCATCAGAACCAGAGTCAGATCAGACACAGATGTTGGGATTATCAAATGGAATTTCAGTAACTGATGAATGTGTCAAAGATTTTAATGGAAAAAGAAAACATGCAAAAACAGAAAGGCAGTATAATAAGAAATGGAAACTTGAAGGGAAATGCTAGAAATCACCCTAACAGACATGAAGAATGATTTCCATGGGCTCAAGGGCTCGTCAGTAGACGCACAATAGTGTAGCAAAGACTTGAACTGTGTAGATAGGTCAATAGAAACTTCCTAAAATGAAGTGCAAAGAGAAAAAAATAGAAAACAATACCTAACAACTGGGATCATTTTCAAAAAGTATAACATAAGTGTAAATTGGAATACGAGAAGGAAAAGGGAACAGAGTGAAATTATTGAAGTAATAATGGCTGAAAATGTTTCAAAAATGCCAAATGACAAATCAAGAAAGCTGAGAGAGCAGCTTCAAAAAACAACACAAGTCTCATATTCTAGCTGCAGGAAATCGGAAACCAACAGAAAACCTTTAAAAAACCAGAGGAAAAAGTGTACAATAAAGCAGTGCAGTTTTGACAGGTTTTCTTTGTTTTGTTATAGATAGAAACATTGATTTTTTAAAAGATTTTAATTATTTATTTTTAGAGGGGAAGGGAGGAAGAGAGGGAAAGAAACATCATTGTGTGGTCACTTCTCCCATGGCCCCCACTGGGGACCTGGCCCCCAACCCAGGCATGTACCCTGACTGGGAATCGAACCAGTGACCCTTTGGTTCAAAGACCCACACTCAATCTACTCAGCCACACCATCCATGTCGAGAAATTTTAGTTTGTTTTTCCACTTACGTATGCATTCATTTGTTGATTTCCTATACATACCCTGACCGGGATTTGAACCTGCAACCTTGGAGTATTGGGACAGTGCTCTAACTAACTGAGGTACATGACTAGGGTCAGGTTTGACACGTGTTTTTTTTTTTTAATTAGCTTTATTGGGTGACATTGCTTTGCAAAACCATAGGTTTCAGGTATACAGCTCAGTGAAACAACATCTGCATGCTGCACCCCACTCGAAGCAAAGTCTGCAGGTTCAGCAGTTTTGAAACACCTTTTATTAGCAGTTTTCAGGCCGGAGTTGGTGATATAACACCTGAGTTATTAACCTTCGGTCTGAATTTGAATGGGGAAAAGTCACATCTTTATACTTAGTATTCATTCTCTGACTGAAATTTAGTGTTTCTTCCGTTATGAATATAGGAACAAACCGTCAGACTAGAAAAGCAGGTCTGGTGACTGTTCCCAATTAAAAGTTGTGAATATCACATTTGTTGCTGTGGATCTTGAAATATGTACCCTCACTACTTGAAAATTATTGTAGTTACTACACCAGCCCCAAGATCTTGCTTAATGTGTTTAAAAGAGACACATTTTATCATCAGTTAAAAAAAACACTTTGATAAATGTATTTGAACAGAATGGGCTTTTTTGTAAACCTATATATTTTATTATATTATTTTTATAACACCTGAGTAGGGGTCTTTGGTACAAAAAAAGTTAGGAGCCCTGAAGTAACAGATTCTGAACCCTCCTGCCGCAGAGTGTGATGTGGGTGTGCCCTGAGTCTGTGTGATGTAGAGCCGGGTGCTTGCTGTTCGCTGTGCCTGTGGGAGGAGGGAGAGAGACTGGAAAACAGCCAGCCTACCATCTCTCAAGAGCTTAGATTTCAGCCTGGGCTCTTTACATGTATTGTTTTACTTCATTCTCAAAACCACCCTTTGCTGTGGGTATTATCCCCATTTTACCAAGAGAAGCACTGAGAGCCGATGTCATTCGTGCAAGGGCACACAGCCAGTAAACAATGACACTGGGATTCAAATCCAGGTCTTTCGGATCCTGACATTTCAACACCTGTTTGTGTGATGCTAGACTGTAGGCAGTGAAGCTGGGGCCTGTGCCAGAATGTCACCCTGATAGCCGGAGCCTGTGGACTGCTGAGCGGGGCCTCTGGCCTCCTGGGCATCATCAGTGCCCCTGGCTCGTGCCCAGTCTGCCTGGACACCAGTGTTATTATCAAAGAGGCCAAGGAGAGCAGACTCCTTTTCTTGATCTGAAGGAAAGTTAAATGTTTGAGAGAATCTGGTTATAAAACTGGAGTGGCCATCCCTGCTTGGCCGATGTAAACACTGCTGCTTTGTCATCACTTAGCTTTCTCAGTGCATTTTCTTTCCTTTCTAGCTAGATTATACTTTAATCCAGTTGTTTTCATGTTCAGTAAATCCAGACCATGTTTAACCGGTTTATGCATTGAAGAGTCTTGAGGTGAAGAAAGTTTTGTCCTTTCAACTGCCCTGGGGATTTGCTGTCTTTCTGCAAAGGGATTTTCTTGGACCTGTAATCTGAACACTTTTGACCTGTGAGGTTTTGTTGTGTGTTTTCCCCCGACTCTGAACAAATTCGTGAGGCTTGACTTTTTGTGTGCTGTGGAGCAGAGACAATGCCCTTCTGTGAACATCTTCGCCCAAGGGCAGTAGTAATTGATGCTGGGGAGGTTAATCATTCGGCCATTACTTCTTCAGGGCCCGCTGCCCCTGACCACCGCTGCTGCCCCCCTGGCCTCAGCTGTGTGCTTCCAAATGGACCCGCCATTCTGGGACGGACCCGCCATTCTGGGACGGCATTCCAGAGAGGTGTGAGAGTTGACCATCTCCCTGAAACTGAAGTGGACTGGCCCCAGACAACCGTCAGTGCTGCTGAAATGACAGGGCCTCATTCATCCACATTATCTGGTGGGAGAAGAAATTGGCACACCTTCCATGAAGGGCAACTGGGCAGTAACTATCAAAACTACAAGCTCAGGATTCCACCTCCAGGAATTAATCTCACCGGCATACTTTCTATTTTGACAACTAACATTTATAGGTTATAATATTTTCTGATTAGCAATTGAATAGTCCTGAAAGATTATATCAGAAACAGATAACACTGATTGCTTGGTTGAGGGGACTGAGTATCCCAAGACAAGAGGAGAGAGGAACACGCCTCATTGTAGACTCCTGAACACACACACACACACACACCTTTTTATTTTGGAGTGATTTTAGACTTACAGGAAAGTTGTAAAGGTAATACAAAGAGTTAATATACCTCCTCACCCAGTTTCTCCTCGTGCTGACATTTTACATAGTCAGGCTATTTTTATCAAAACTAAGAAACCAGCGGCACATTGCCATCAACTGTGCTCCAAACTTTATTTGACTCTCACCAGGTTTTCTACTGATGTCCTTTTTCTGTTCCAGGATCCGGTCCCGGAGGCCAGGCTGCACTTAGTCATCATGTCTCTGGGTCTCCAGGGTCCTTGACATGTAGACCCTTCAGACTCTGGGCATTTTGTATATCTGACTACTAACTAGTCAAAAATAAGTCAACTTTAACAGAGAATTCAACTTACAGAGCCATAGGATGGTAGAATGGTGAGGAATCTTAGAAGCAATCTAATTCAAGCTTCTCATTTTTCAGACACAGGAAGGGCCAAGGCCGGCGGCAGTATGAGTCAGGGGTCCCTGGGGAGTAGTAGAAAGAGGATAAGCTTTAAAGCCACTCAGACTTGGGTTCAAATCCCAGCTCTGAGTCCTTGGGCTGGTAGGTACTCTTTTTGGGGGGGTGTTTGGATTCTCACTCAACATGTTTTAAGGTACAACCCTATTGTTGCATATATCAGTAATTGGCTTAAAAGACCAAACAAACAAACAAACAAACAGTTCTTTGAGGAAGCAGTTCTGATTGCAAAGAATTTGTCGAGAAAACAACGTGTGTGTTTCCATCCTAGATCTCTGCCTGTTGTGCTGAAATGTGACGCCGCTGGCCACACTCTCCCTTCCCTGGGGCCACCCGGGCCTTGAGTCCTCAGGCCTTGACCTGCTGAGGGGAAGCCTTGGGAAGGAGCATGGGGGAGGGGAGGAAAGGCTACAGTGAGAGGGAATGAGGAGAAAAGTGAGCTCCGAGACACACGCCTTATTAAGAAGCAAGGGGCTGAGCTCTTACATGGAGTGCAAAACTGAGCTGTACCAAGAGCTGAGCTCTGGGTTCAGAGCAGCTGTGTGGCCTGGGAGGTGATGCTCACCTCCTGGGCCTCTGGTGTGATGCGATGGGAGCAGACAGCTCAGCCCTGAATCCTCCGCTCTTTCTGTCATCTCTCTTCCCTCACAGGCACGCCCTCATCAATCCTTTCCAGCCCCCATGCCTGCGTTTCTCCTGTAGATGTACTTCCTGTGGACATGACAGACAGGCAGGTTCTACCTGAACTTGCATAGGGATTCCCAAGAAAGCAGGCCCCTGCTATTGCCTCCCTGACTACATGCATCTCCACAGACCCTCCAGCACCTGTGAATTCCTTGCAGAACAGACTGAATCAGTGGGAAGGGAGCTATAAGAGGGATAAATGGTGATGGGGAAAAAATACAATAAAAATAAGTTAAAAAGAAACTGAACCAGTCAATGCTCTAGCTTTGGAAATTTTAAATACATTTGATTATAAAATATAAATAATAAAACCCCAATAACTATCAATACAATAAATATGCCATGCTACTAAAAATAATTTAGGCCCTGACCTGTATGGCTCAGTTGGGCATCATCCTGCAAAATCAAAAGCCACCAGTTGGCTCCCTGGTCAGGGATATATCCAGGGTGCAGGTTCAGTCCCCAGGTGGTGTGTGTACCAGAGGCAACTATCGATGCTCTCACTCACATTGATGTTTCTCTCCCTCTCTTTTCCCCCTCCTTTCATCTCTCTCTAAAAATAAATAGAAAAAATTCTTTTAAGAATCAAAATAAATACAAAAAATTTTAAAAACAAAACCATCTTATAGATTGTTTGGCAAACAGATGAAAGAATAACTTACCCATACTCCCACGATTTTTTCCCAGGTAGATTTTCAGGTAATAATACTACCACAATAATTTTGCAGAGAAAATAAATGTGGAGGATATACAAAATGTGCCACATTCGATTGGAGATTTTTATTGTTTCCAACTTAAAAATATAAATAACACTATGGTGAGCATTCCTTATGCATAAAGCTCTTGCTAAGTTTTAGGTTCTTCTTTAAGCCCAAGTTCTAGAAGTGAATCTGAAGACATGGATGAATATCTTTGGCTTATGATACAAGTCTCTGAATTATCTTTCAGAAGAGTTGTGTGCCCACTTCCTGTAACAGCCTTTTGTAAAACATTCTCTGTAGCACCTTTTGCTCCAGGGAAGATGTCTCACTGGCAGGCGTACTCTTCCAGCTAGGCGGTGGGGTTGGCGCTCTAATTCTGCTGCTGGCTTGCTCTCTGGAAGAGGGATACTATTTCCAGGACTTAGCCAGCTCTTTGGGCAATAGAACCTGCTGGCCTTATCTCCTCCAGTGGTGACTGCTTATGTTTCTAAAGGGTAATGGTGGAGGTGTAGACAATGAATGGGTTGCTATCAGTTTCTTTCTTCAGCAGCAGCTGAGTTTCCCTTGCAGATGAGATGGATTTTTTTTTAATGGTACGGTCCAGGGAAAATGATAGGGAAAATGCAGGGAAAAGGGGGATCTGTGGGCAAAATCAGATACTGGATTAGGCCGAACAATTTGGTGGGAAACACACCAATAATTGTGTTTCCCACTTATTGACCAATAAGTCAATAATTCCTAAAGGGATTCAAGGCGACCACAGAATTTCACTAACTTCCCTAGAGGAAATCCCTAAACTTAATTGATTTGGTCTTGACACTTGTCAAATGGGTTTATAGAATTTTTCTCCTCAGACCCCCTGTTCTCTAGGTTAAGACATTTAACTCTTTATTCAACAAGAACTTGTCGACAGTGACGGCCTTGGAAGCACAGCACACAACACTGGGCGTTGCAGTCAAGGGGACTGCAGGTGTGTCTGAAAATAACAACTCGAGGTAGAAAGTGGAGCGCAAAGAAAGATGTACACAACGTGATTCCAACCGAGTTTCAAATGCCATCTGCCACCCCCTGCCCCAGTCTTCAGCCTCTAACAAGATAGCCTCCAGCCTCTGAAGCCTTAACCAAAAAATGCCACTCCGCCAGGCATTTACCCATGCTGTTCCAGCTAAACCTGCTCGCCCCTGGTTCACCCTTGCTCATCATTTAAGAGTCAGCCTAACTTTTGCCAGCTCAGCGAAAAGCCTTCTGCTTGTTTCAGAAAGAGGTAAGATTGAGTGTTCCTCTCTGGTGTTCCCTAGGCAGTGTTTGTGTCTCCGTGTATGGTAGGCATCTCACTGTGTGGTAATTCTTTGTGCCTCTGTCTCCCTTACTGGACCATGAACGATCTCCTGAGGACTTTGATATTCATTACTGTCCTCCCCATGCAGCTCAGGGCCTGGTGTACAGTGGTCCCGCCAGGCCCCTGACTGGGAACCCCTGGTCAAGATGGAGGCATAGGCACACATGCTTCGCCTCCTTGCGCAACCACAGAAAAAATGACAATCGAATCTCAGAACAAGTAACACCCAGAACCATCCGAAAAGTGAGCTGTGCGTAAGTCCTACAACCAAGGATTTTAAAAAGCCACATTCCTCCAGGTGGGTAGGAGAGGTGGGGTTGCCCAGAGAGGCACAGAGACACGGCGAGGCGTGGAGAGCAGGGATGGCATCAGCGATGGGACAGACAGTGCCACATTCACATGTGGTGGATAAAAATTGGGAGGGATGCCTTGGGGGTGAGTGATCGCAGCCCCAGGCCAGACTGCACAGCCCCAGGATTCTATTGCCAGGAAGATAAAGTCCCATAACTTCTTGCTGTAAAAACCAGAGGGAGTTGGGGTGGCGGAAGAAACGCTGGATTTTCAGGAGATTCCTTTTAAAGGACCTGTAAAGTCTTAGAGTACAGGAAAATCCTCCCACTTTGTGACTCACCACCAGGGCAACAGCTGGAAGGGAGCCAGTCACATATGGGAAGTGGGTGAAGCGACTGGAAATGGAGCAAGTGCCTGGCAAACCTCCAGAAGCCAGGCAGCAGCACTGCCCCTCTCCAGGCCCTCCCCCCACACAGAGCCACAATGCAGTGAAGCAGGTAGCTTTGCCCTGGTGATTACCTAAGTCTCCACCCCACACATTTGGCAGGTGCTTTTTCTACAATAGGCCACACTACTAAGACAGGGAGTCAAAGCAGCTCTATCTAATACACAGAAACACCACAGGAAAGCTGCCACATTGAGGAGACAAAGAAATATGGCCCAAATGAAAGAACAGAACAAAACCCCAGAAAAAGAACTAAATGAAATAGAGATAGCCAACCTATCAGACGCAGAATTCAAAACACTGGTGAGCAGGTTGCTCAAAGAACTTATTAAATATGTCAACGACATAAAGGAAGAAATGAAATTTGCACTAAGTGAAATAAAAATCTATAGGGAAACATCAGTGGAGGGGAGGAAGCCAGGGTTCAGATCAACAATTTGGAACATGAGGAAGAAGTAAGCATTCAACCAAAACAGCAAGAAGAAAAAAGATTAAAAAAATGAGGATAGTATACGGAACCTCTGGGACATCTCCAAACGTACCAACATCTGAATCATAGAGATGCCAGATGAAGAAGAGGAAGAACAAGAAATTAAAAACTTATTTGAAAAAATAGTGAAATAAAACTTTTCTAATTTGGTAAAGGAAATAGACATACAATTCTAGGAAGCACAGAGAGTCCCAACCAAGTTGGACCCAAAGAGGACCACACCAAGGCACGTCATAATTAAAATGCCAAAGGTTAAAGATAAAGAGAGAAGTATTCAAAATGATGAAAAGAAAAGACCTATGACCTAGATTACTCTATCCAGCAAAGCTATCGGTTAGAATGAAAAGGCAAATAAAGTGCTTCCCAGACAAGGTAAAGCTAAAGGAATTCATCATCACCAAGCCATTATGATATGAAATGTTAAAGAGGCTTATTTAACTAAAAGAAAAAGATCAAAACTTGGAACAGTAAAATAGCAACAAATTCACAGCTATCAACAACTGAATCTAAAAAAACAAACTAAGCAAACAACCAGAACAGGAACAGAATCATAGATATGGAGATCATTTGGAGGCTTACCATCTGGAAAGAGGAAGGGGGAGAATGAGGGAAAAGGTACAGGGATTAAGAAGCATAATTGGTAGGTACAAAATAGACAGGGAGATGTTAAGAATACTATAGGAAAGGGAGAAGCCAAAGAATTTATATGTACAACCCATGGCCACGAACTAAGGGGAGGGATTGCTGAAGGGGGATACCAGGAGGAGGAGGTCAAATGGGGCAAATTGGGACCACTATAATAGCATAATAAATAAAATACATTTTTTAAAAAAGACCATGACTGGATAAAGGGATGAATGGATGCTTAATAACCCAGGGGGTTATGGCATCTTATTCCCGTCCCCCATTCAAAGTTCTGACGCTGGATTAGGACCCTGGAATGCCACAGCTGGACCAGAGTTAAGGTCTCTCTACTCAACCTCTCATCCCCTGGTTCAAAGGTCTGGTCCAGATGTTTTGAGCTAATGTCAGGGGGCCCAATGAACCTCTCACAGATTGCATAGATATTTGATTTCTTTCTTTTTTCTCCTATGCACCTGGTCTTCTTCAGAAACACACCTGCTGCTTAAAGATAAAATTTACTTTTCTTTCTGCTTTTGGAATTGACTTAAGGTAGGTTGCAGTGTTCCAGAGAGTGACCCTCTTCCCTGCTTTTTCTCCCCCAAACGGTGTCCATGTCATGGGAGTTAGTGCACAGCAATGTGCTCCTGGCTGTGGGAAGCAGTGGGACCCTCAGGCACAGCACCCCCCACCCCGCTGGACTCCGGAAAGAAGTCCCTGCTGCTCACCAACAGGCATTTGTGTGGCGCTTCAGCACCTGTAGGCTCTGGTCTCCAGGTTTGGCCACAGCCTCTGGTAGTTCCTGCTGCCAGGGCCCTACTTCAGCTCTTGCTGGCTGCAGATTCCTGAATCTCTTCCAAGTACTCCAGTCACAGACCCAGGGGGCCAGCCTTACTATCCTCTGCTGACTGGTCTGTCCTCTCGCCCTGCCCATTGCTCTTGGGCCAGCTCCCACATTACGGGGAAATAGAAAGAAAAATGAAATCTTAGCCCCTCGCTTTTCCTTCCACACGTTGTAAACAGGTTGATGCGGACCCCTCAGGAGTACCGTGGAAGCAGCACCACAGTGTTGTGGGCTACGGGAATCCAAACCACTCTTCCCCAAAATTGCCTTCACTTCTCCAGGCCCCCACACCTGGTCAAAGATCTGGAAACTGGGACCTAAACCTCATTCTGGTCCACTCTGCTTCAATCTCATTCTGTTTTCCCTTCTCCCATCGTATTTGAGAAGAAGAAATGTAAGGAGATTTTTTTTTGCTTCCCCTCTTTACCTCAAGCCACAGGTAAGCTCATCTCCTGCCTTCACTGTCCTGGGCCAAGCAGCATTTCTCTACACTACTAAGCTCTGTGAACTGGGTTCTCTAAGTTCCTCCTTTGAAAAGAGAAGAATAAAGGATTTGAAAAACTCGAAATAATAGTCTGGCTTGTAATGTTATTATATTGCTGTTTAAACTGGGGAAAATAGGCAAAAATGAAAATTGTTGTATTAGGGAGGTGGGATTATAGATGATTCTTTCCCTTCCATAATGTCCTATAGCTAGAAAAGAAAAGTCAATTTTAATGTTTTTAATGCATTTGAAATAAAGTAACTGCCTCTCACCTCTGGGCCCATATGCAGACCATGTACGTATAAGATAATCCACTGGGTGCTGTGTGTGTGAGAAACTGAGTCAGCCAGCCCAGCCCTCTCAGGAGGAAAAACTCAACTTCAGTCCCAGGCCACTCCCATCATGGGCTCCCTGCCAGCAGCAGGAAGCCTAGAGTTAACCTGGGCTGAGAGGGGGGTGCAGATTGTGCATTCTTCAGGCTCAGCTGCTGTTTACAGGGTTGCAGGGTATCTCTCAAGGTGTTGGGGATAAATGTGTTGCTCCCCACATTTCTCATGTTGGGCCCGACAGCCTCAACCCCACTTCTGAAATACAGGTAATTGGGCCCCACTGGCCCTCCCTACCAGTATGAAGATCTTCCCCATTTCTGGGTTCTGGGGAGACCTTGCTTTCCATTGCAGAGAGCTTAGGCTGGGGAAGGAGTAGCACTGTTGGAAAGAAATGGCTTCTTCCTTTTGACATTCAAGGCAGACAAGCTAGGAGCTTGCTGGTCCCTGTGGGTAGCAGGTCATAAAGAGCCTGGGGAGTCAGTTCAAGGGGCACAGCCCCTTTCTGCACCAGGCCCTCCCCTCCTCCCGCCTCCCCACAGGCTGCTCCGAATAACAGGCTGCTGCCAATTACAAAAGGACTCTTAACTCTGTTTCGCAGCCCCCTTGATTGATCGCACTGGTGAGTGAAATTATAAGCCTTAATGATCACGTTAATTTCTGGGGAAAGACGGTCAGAAGAGGTTCTCAATCATAAGCGCCACAATCAGCTGGGTGAGTTCAATGACAGGCCAGAGCAGGGAAAGAAGAAAAAGAATTAACTTTTTTAAAGGTCACCAGTAAGTGTGGGGACAGCAACCAGGCCAGCAACCACAACCCAAGCTCCACACTGGGGCCGTGGTGGAGCTTTCAAATGCTGATGCCTGGGCTCCACCCAAGATACTGCGTGATTGGTCTGGGGTGCAGCTTAGGTGCTAAGAGTTTTTGAAAGCTCCCCAGGTGATCCATGTACAGCCAAGACTGAGAACAACTTGCCTCAATGAAAGGATTTAGGAGGCAAGAAGTCAAAGCTGAGTGCAGGTGGAGATGCACTTAATCTGATTAGTTCTTGCCACCAAAAAGACTTCGTTCTCATGGTCTCCTGGCCCCACTTAAAGATGATGATGATGATGAGAAGAGAAAGAGGGAAATCAGGCATCCCTGAGCCTAGTGCTCCTTCACATGGATGGAAACACTGAGGTGCAGAGATACGAACTGATTGATCACTGTGGTCAAAACTAGAATCCCGCCTTTTCACCTTGGCCCGTGCTCCTTCCACTGGGTTCATCGCTTGGCCAGGGCAAAGAAGGTGCCCTGGATGACACTCTGGGGTGGGGGTGGGGGGCTCCGGGGGCAGACAGGAGCTGGGAGCCACTCTCCAGCTTTTGTGGTAGAGGAGCCAGGACACCCCTGGCCCTTGCTCAGCGTCCTCGTACATAATGATCGGCATTTATTAGAGACACAAGGGCCACAATAAGGACACCTATCTCCCCCTGAAGGCCAAATTTATGACCTTAGCCTCCTAAATACTTTGACCCTAGTCACCATTTCCCAGCAGAGCACTGCAATATTCTGGCATGTCAGAAAGATGCCCGGGCTCTGTGGCAACATCTTAGTTTCCTTACTGGAGAGACTTCCCTCTGCACATTGCTGATGAGCTCAGTGGGCAGCTAGAAGTCCTGACGGCCCTCCTTCAGCCCTCCACACGGTCTGTGTGCACATCAGCAATATTCAGAGAAAAAAAAGCCACTTCATGTCCCAAAATGAGCTTCAAAAACCCCAAAGCATGATTTAAAATAGACTCCATAAAAAAGAAATTTGTCATTTGCAGTAAAGATATTAGAGTTATTCAGTTAAAGTTATTGTCCCTCAATTTCTGTCAGTGATTAAAAAAATGTCATTGTGAAGGGAATGGCTGGAGATTCTCAGAGCAGCATTTTAGCAGCAGGAAGCTCTGCCAACTGCTTCAACACTTTCATTTATCGCTTCAACCTCACGCTGATGTGGGTGCTCCCAAAAGTTCACAGACATGGCCTGGACCACAAAATTTGAGGACCCACACTCTAACCATGGGTACAGGGTGAGACCTACCTGCCCAGTTCAGTAAGCATTGCAGCAGAGCCCTATTTGCCATAGAAACATATGCATCCTCTGTATTTTTCTAACAGCCTCTGAAGTGTTCATCAAGCCTCTGTCTGATTAAGCACTTCTAAATTCTGAGCAATGAAATGGTTCCTCTCATGCCCTCTTGGCAGGAGTGCAAATTGATACAACCCTTTTGGAGAGCCATTTGGCTATGTGTATGTATCACAATTAAGAATGCATGTAATCTTTGACCCAGAAATGCCACTTCTAAGAACTTCGTGTGCAGAGATACCCTCACAAGTCCGCAAAAGTGTACATAGAAGGGTGGTCTTTACAGTCTAAAGTATTAGTGAAACACTACAGGCAACCCAAATCTAGCAATAAGGAATTGTTGAGCAAACTGTCAGACATCCATAAGATAAAATACTAGGCAGATGTTAAAAAGAATGAGTCAGGGCCATATATACCAGCAGGAGGGACACACATGCACAAAAATAACTTGCAGAAGCCCTGGCTGGTGTAGCTCAGTGCATTGAGCACGGGCCTGTGAAGCAAAGGGTCACTGGTTCGATTCCCAGTCAGGGCACATGCCTGGGTTGCAGGCCAGGTCCCCAGTAGGGGACACATGAGAGGCAACCACACATTGATATTTCTCTCCCACTCTTTCTCCTCCTCTTCCCCTCTCTCTAAAAATAAATAAATAAATAATTTAGCCCTGGCTGGTGTATCTCAGTGGATTGAGCGTGGGCCTGCGAACCACATGATCGCGATTTGATTCCCAGTCAGGGCACATGCCTGGGTTGCAGGCCTGTTCCCAGTTCCTGGCAGGGGACGCACGAGAGGCAACCATACATTAATATTTCTCTCCCTCTCTCCTTCCCTTCCCCTCTAAAGATAAATAAAAATAAATAAAATATTTAAATTTTTTTAAAAAAATAACTTGCAGAAAAATAGAGTTCCATTTTTATAGAAATAATTAAGTATAGTAACAATAGTGCAAGTCTCTGACCAATGCGTTCAGTTTGTGAATTTCTAAATTGGATTGAAAACTTTGAACCCTAGATGAAATAATCTAGGAGTCTCAATTCAGTTTCTGAACTTATCCTCCATTCTTTCTCTTCCCTAGCATCCATGAATAACTAAAAAGGAACTCAAACCCAAATGTAAGACTTCATACCTAGTTGTCACAGTATATAAATGATACTTTTGAAAAGTGACACTTCCAGACTTAGGAAAACCATTGGTCAAAGGAGAAGCAATGAAGACTGGTTTTTGACCACAGTAATCATTGGCTTGAATTCATCTTCTCTTGTTTGCATATTAAAATTGTATATCTTGAATTTATATATTCGAATACTACTGTGGCACTTCCCCCACAACACCAGCCTTAATGTCCAGGTAAGCAGTGAGGTTCTTAAAATACCTAGGCTGGCCCTGGCTGGGTGGCTCAGTTGGTTGAAGCATCATCCCGCACACCAAAAGGTTGTGGGTTCCATCCCTGGTCAGAACACATGTCTAGATTACAGGTTCGATCCCAGTTGGGGTGCATGTGGGAGGCAACCAATCAGTGTTTCTCTCTCTCCCTCTCTCTCAAATCAATAAACATTCCCTTGAATGAGGACTAAAAAAAAAATGCCCAGGCTGCATCTGGCAGAAGCCCCCCAAACCCCAGAAGAGACAGCTGGGTTTTTAATTTTGGGTTTTTCAAATGTTGCAAGCCAGGTTTGATTCTTATTTGTAATGACAGGGATGCCCAAACCAAAGGTAATTCCAGTGGGAATCAGTATATGTGGCATGTCACAGGCAGCTTACTTCCTTTTAATTTTTCTGAGAATATTTAAAATAGATTACAATAGATTATGATTGATAGGTTTTATTATAGGTGGGTGATATCCCCCCTTTTCTCCTCCATGACAGGAGTCCACTTCCCTGCCCACTCGAGGTTGGTTTGGCCAGTGGAAAGTGAACAGTGTGATGTGGGCAGCAGCTTTAAATACAAGGGCATAGTTTGGCTCGGCCTCTTGCACTTCTGCCCTCTTCCAGGCAAAGACATCGCTTTAGGGAAGTCATCAGCCCAGAATGACGAAACACTAGAGCCCACTTGAACACAAACCACAACCAAGAGCCGGGCCCAGCTGAGACTGGGGAGACTGGCAGTCCCGTGAGCAAAGTACGGGTTTGTTCTTGTAAGCTTTGGGGTTATGAGTCAGCATTATTGACATAAAACTTGACTAGTACATGGGTGAACAGTCTTGGACCCATTACTCATCTTTACCAAATCTTGTCATTGATCCATATTTGTTTCTCATTCTTTGTCTTTTGAAAGAAGCCCATTCAGAAACATTCGAGTTTCCTCTTGGTATCCTTCCCCAGTCCTATCCATTCCTAGATGCAACCTCTCTCCTGCAATCAGTGTTATCACACTCATGTTTGTTTAAACATTTCCTGTACATTTATATACCTACAAACACGACCTATTTACAGAAATGCCAAGCTGCACCTATCCTCACCCTCTCCAGTGCTGTATTTCAGGTTCCCTCCTGTTGACATGTTGGCTCCAGTCTGCTCACTTTGCTGGGAGGGTCTGTATTTACCACTGTGTGTCTATTCTTTGTCGGTGGACACTGCAGTTGTTAAACGTGAATGGTGTTGCAGGAACATTTACACACACATCTTTAAGTACCTCACTTTTCTTTAAGACTAACTTCTCTGTGGAATCAGTAACAAGTGCAAGGCTGATCGCCACACATGCAGTCCGCAAGGTCAGTTTGCCGACACTATAGTGCCAGGAGGAATCCACAATGCCCGTGGCCTTGGGCACCTCTGATTCCCACCCCTGACCTCGGGCTGCAGACCCAGTACCCTGAGACTTCCTGGGGACATCTGATTGCACTTCCTACAGCTCCTTCCCCATTTTACTCCCTAATAAAGTTCTTCACAGTTTATCTTTTTTGATCATTAAATGATTTTAAGTTCCTGGTCAGGATTGAAATGTTGGCAAGGGAGTTAGAAACAGGGGAGTAAGTGAATGAAGACTCTGTTAATCGTCCTCTTTCTTCCTCACACAGCAATTTTTCTAACAGATGCAATTACACTTGAGAGCTGCAGAGAACGGAATCTTATGTTTTATTTCTTTATTCATCATTTTACAAATGGGATTCACTGTAAAAAGGAAATTGCCTTTGTATTTCGGTTCTCCAGGCTGGAGTGCTCCGAGCTTCAGTTTTGACACCAGCTGCTGCCACCACCTTGTAAATGCTGGGTGAGACCTGGCCAGGGAAGGAGGCCAAGAAATCAAACAGAGTCCAGTTCCTTTAGATTCAATATATTTTTATTCTTTGTAAATACAATGAGTACAACCTTTTAACTTCACAAATCAGTTAATTCACTTTGTACAAGAAAAGTTTTACTCAACCTATGATAGTTCAAGTGCTGAATATTTTTCCTCAGTGCTAGAACCTACTAAATCAAAATGTGAAAAGTACAGCAGCTATTTTAAAATGTTTGTTTCTACATTTCCATAAGTATAGGTTCATACCAAAGGAGCAGCGTGTAATGTAGAATGGGGTGTGTGTGTGTGTCTGCAATGCACACAGTCAAGGCTTTACTAGAAACCAGTTTTCTGAAAGGCATTTAAGAGTCTCAGGCTGTTAGCAGGAGACCAACTGAGCAACCACGTAGTGCTCATCTCCTTGAAGTCCCTTCGGTGTCATGTCTGTGTTCATTTCCTGGGTGGCGTAACTCACTGAAACATCAGCTTGGACCCTCATTGCCTTTGGTTTCAGCAGTATTTTAATGGGACAGCAATCTGCCTCACTCAATTGTTCACCTCCACTTTATTTGGTTTTGCTGTTTTTATTCTTCCTCCCTCGCCTTCTGATTTTTTAGGAAAGCTTTTCTATTTTTTAAGATGTTATCCAACCTGAAGTCCTGGTGAGAATTTCATTTTCATCCACCGATTCCTTTGAAAAGGTTGCCTGGCCTATGGTATTAAAAGAAGGACGAAAGAAAAGAAAAAGGAAAAAGCGAAAAAGCCAATCTCAAGGCATGAGCTACCTTTCACTTATTAACTCAGTTCTGAAGGTCACTTAATGATGTATTACAATAGAAGGGAAACTTTTGATAAAATGTTTGATTTTCAACCTAACCATTGTTTTTAAAATAAAGTCTCCGCCATAAGATGGCTCTTGAGGCTGCTGCATGGTGTTGTGCGCAGAGCTGTATTTGGTTACCCATCTTTATGTGCTAAAAAGGAAAAGAAAGTTCTACTTGTATTTCAGCATTTGATAGTTCAGAGAGACCTTCCAGGTGAGAGGCAGAGTGGCATGGCCCACAGCAACCCTCAGTTTGGCCCCCTCCCAGGGCATGGCACCAGCCAGTTGTCTGCTCGGGTGGTCCTGCTACACCCCCTTTCCTGTGGGGCTGCCCCGCCCTGGGCGAGGCAGCAGGTCAAAGCTCCTGGAACTGTTCTGTGTCAATGGACTTTTTTCCTGAAGGCTCCATACCCCCAGATGTATGCTTCCTGAAGGGTTTGTTAGTTGAGGCTTGTTCTCCATGGGGACTGTCCCATACAGAACAGTAGGGGCTTGAAGGGCTTAGATATCACTGGATTTGTACATATCTGAAAGCAGTCTTGTAATTGGCACGTTGCCGATGGTCTTTTTGAAAAACACTTCCTCTATGGTTGATGGGCTAATGGAACGTAAAGCTGGCAAAAGCAGCAGAAGTTTTCCGAAGCGACAGGGCTGAGTGGGATATCTGGAATAGAGGCCGTGAGAGCATGGTCAGATCCATTACTATTGCAAATTGACGTCTCATACTCGAACCACACCATCTCCAGCACAGCGTCCCGGTGGGGCCTCTTTAGCAACGCACTGTTGGTGCAGCAGAGTCCCAGCCAGGCACTACTGTCCTCACTTCACACATAGATGATCTCAGCCTAGAGAACATGAGTGGTGTCCAAATGACATGATGACTGTCTCAACATCAGCAAAGGGGTTGCATCTTGTTTGGAGAAAAAAAATTAAGAAGCACAGTACTAAGTTCAGCCTAAATAATAAACACAAAGTTCTTGGTACACAGTAGCTAGTGGTAGTATCCGTGACTTCTGATTTTCAAGGCTCCTTCTTTGCAAGGCAATTTCCCTCAGATAAAATGGATTCCTTTTCTAGGAAATTCTCCAAATTATTATTCAGGCTTTATACTTAGTCACTTTCAGGAATAATTCTAGCCTTATTACACTGCAAATTAAAGACTAAGTTCTGTTGGGTGGCGCTGCCACCCAACTTTCATGTCAATGAAATTGACATGTAGTTAAAGATGTGAGAAATTGCTTAACAATTTCCTCTCTTAATGCCCAACATACATCTGTGCTCAGATGTGCAAGTTCAATTTTCTACTGCCTTCAGATGCCTGTAAGTCACCTTCGATCTTTCTTCATCAATAGCTTGGAATCGGGTATTCAAACACTCCACGGGGATCAGGGGACTCCCTCCACTGAAACAAACCACCTAAGATGCTGAGGTCTGGGGTCACATATCTGTGACTGAGCCAGACTCAACCAATAGCCACAAGGTGTTAGAAACTGACAGATATGGAAATCCTTTCATAGGATTTAGCTAGCTGAGTTTAACTGCCCCGTCACTCCACCCTACAAAAAATAGAGTCCAGTGAAGCAACTTTCCTGCTTGTCTCCTGGCTTTGAGCACATGAGGGTCCCTCTCTTCAACTTAATAAGAGGCTGATAGTTCATTCTGGGCCTCTGGAAATCTCACCTGGCTCTTTCACTGCCAGCCTCAAGAGCACCCATGGACGGGGAACACCACGTCATGTTTAATAATGTAATATGGAAATGGTGAGGCTTATCTACTTATTTTTAAAGCCTAAATTCCACCACTTACTCTCCTTACTAGAAATACCACCTACGTTTCCTTGAAAGAAATCCCAAGACCCATGTCTCCCTTTCGCCTTGGACACTTACTCTCTTTAATAGCTCTGTTCCCCTTCCCAGGATCAGGCAGAAGAAAGACAGCCCCACAGTGGGTGGGACACAGCCGCTGCCAAGACCAGCCTCTCAGAGTCTGCGGCATCCACCCAGTAGCTGGGAGGTTCCCGGGGTGAGAAACGACTGCGGGAAGCGATTACTCCCAAAAAGGATTTGGGAGAATCTATGGACACTTAACTCTTGATTTTCTATAAATAAGTAACCCACTCACCTTCTCACCCATTTTTTAAATTCTCTAGTTAAGGAGGGACTGGTTAGTCATTCAATGAGAATTGTCCCTTACATGTGAAGTACTATACTACCAAGAAATAATAACAATGTGTGTGTAAGAAAGAGACAGACAGACACACAGAGAGTGTGTGTCTCTGACAGCTCAAAATTATTTTTTTAAAATAGCTGTATCCCGGCCCTGGCTGGTGTAGCTCAGTGAATTGAGCACAGGCCTGTGAATCACATGATCGTGGTTCGATTCCCAGTCAAGGGCACATGCCTGGGTTGCAGGCCAGTTCCCAGCAGGGGACGCACCAGAGGCAACCACACATTGATGTTTCTCTCCCTCTCTCCTTCCATTCCCCTCTGAATATAAATAAATAAAATTAAAAACAATAGCTGTGTCCCTGGTCCCATCCACTGGCAAAAATAAGTGGGAGTTTTCTCTCAGGCGTGTTTTGAGTCTGTCCCAGATCCATGTGTCCGATCTTTACAACATACAGTTCGTGTGAAGCACCAGTTTCTAGCTTTCTTCTTACATCATAGATATTTGGAGAAGCAGCTCACAGAGCTGTAACAATGAGCTCAGTTTGTAATCTCAACAACTAATGAACAAGTAGTTCAGTTTGCTATGTTAACTTTTCATTTCAATTTCAGATTTCATTTTTCTAGACAGGAAAGTACAAGAAGAGAATGTTCACTGATTTGAAGGACCTAAGAAATAAGGAATAGTCAGTTTTGTCACATGCATGAGTCTATATCTTAATATTAAGTTATAGCCCTAGCTGCTATAGCTTGGTAGATGGAGCAGCGGCCTGCCTGTGAATCAGAAGGTCACTGGTCATTTCCCAGTCAGGCATATGTCTGGGTTGCACAGGCCAGGTCCCCAACTGGGGGCATGTGAGAAGCAGCCAACTGATGTTTTTCTCCCTCTATTCTCCTTGCCTTCCCCTTCCTCTAAAAATAAATGAATTTTTTTTTAAATTAGAGCTATAGCAGGTATCATGAAACTAGAATAAAGCAGGTGAGGTCCTTACATGAATAAATCCCTTATTTTGAGGGTAGGGGAGAAGTACTGTACTTGCCATTTCTCTAAAATAGACTTTTGCTAATTTATGCTGTAATTCTCTGAGGTTCTCTCAGACTCTCCCCAGTCACCTGTCCAACACCTCCCCAGCACCTCTCCTGGCTCTAACGGGCACCCCTTCTCCCCGCCATCCAAGGATATCAGCTCGTGTGTTGTCTCCTTCATCCATCAGCCTTTCCAGATTCTCCCTCATCCCACCTCCCCCAACTAGAATTCATCTCTCCTACTCCCTGCTTGGCTTTTCCCTCTTTTCTGGTCTGAACTGGACCAACACTTCTACCTATTTTATGCAGCACTGAGGGGTGGTGTCTTGCTGGCTGGTGTCCCACGCACTCACCAGCACAGCCAGCAGTCAGCAAAGGCTGGACTGCGTCCATAACAGGGTGTCATATTCTTCTCAGTTTGATGTTCTTTACACCTTAATGGCTCTCAATAGCAAAGGCCAGTTATAATATACAAATTAGTTTTTAGTGGGGAAATCTGGTACTGGCCCATTTTATAATTTTGGACAAAAATTCAGTGCCTATTATATACATGTTGAAATGTAACATGAATTTTAAATTTAAAGACCATGGCACATATACACATTGCACTATCACACAGAACAGTTTCAGTGATGTTCCATGGACAGGGAACAGTTTTATTCAATAGTATTCAAAAGAGGATTTGTAATAAAAAGAAGGAGATCCCAGACAAACGGGTATTACTCCAAATGGATACAGTTGACTCGGGGTTTCTCCAACCCCTCACATAAGGGGGACATTAACAGCCTCTAGTCGTCTGCTTTAGTTATTCCAGCACAATGGCTGTGGTGATATTGAGATAATAGAGACAGGCTTCCGTGGGCTTCCCTTTCAGACCAACCTACAGAGTAAACAAGAATAGCAACTCTATTCTAACCTCAGATCCACCACAGACCTAGCAATGTTCTGTGCCTCTTTAAAGCCTTGCTTTTTTCCTCTGAAAATGGGAACAGAGAGTCTGTACTTCCTGGTGAACTTGCCCATTGCTGGGCCAGCAGGAGAACTGCTGAAGCCCAGTGGCTGAGAGTTTCTAAAACCAGACAAGCACAGCCTCTGCCAATGGGCCCTGCTTGGCCAGACACACTGGTGGGTGCTAAGACTCCAAATACCTCAATAGATACCAATCAGCAGTTATGATGGGGGTAGAGATGGCCCCTCTAGAAAGTTCTCTGGTCCTTATATTTGGGGTTAGCATCCATAGAAAGGCACTTGCCTCTTTTAAAGGATGACTTGACTACGCTCTACTATATAGCCTTCATTTTTTACCTTTCCTCCATCTGGATCCTCCATACAAATGTATTCGACTATTTTGATGAGTCAGCTTGTTCAACCAGGTCAGCCATAAGGCATCTGGCCATCTGAGTGATGAACTAACTCGACTTGCTCCTCCCACCCATCTTGTGAGAGATAGGTAAGGACATAAATTCTAAGTAAATTAACTGGCTGACAACAGAACAATTGGTCACAATGTTTGAACTGGCTTATTATCATCTGCTCACACCTTCACAATGGAAGCAATTTTCTTAAGGACATGTCCAAGGCAAACAAGAGTTACCTGGTGTGGATGTAGCTGTTGAGAGTTAGCTGAGCCTCGTCTTGAAGAGCTGCAATGGCAGCAGCATTCCGGAAACTTCTCAGTTCAGAACCACTGTGTGTAGGAACTAGAAATGAAGACCAGCAAATCGTGAGAGTCAGCACAGGAAGTGCAGATGGGGAAAGCGCCCCTCTGGGGGTGGAGAGCCAGCAGGAGAATGCACAAACCCCCACAGCCATTAAATGGGGCCAGACTAAGAGTCTGCTCCCCGGGAAACTATCACTTCGTCTTGCCAAGGGAAGTCTGGACTTGGAGATGGCTGCAGTGGTGAGGTGGAGAAGCTGGGGAAGGAGAAGAGACAGGGGTTGGTGTTTGCTCACCAGCTTTGAAAGTGACGATGCATTTGAGACAGGCAAATTCGGTAGCATCTAACCGGAGTTGCCTAAACCGAGCCACCACCTCTTGTAAAGCCTGTATTTCAGATATAATCTTGTTCAGCTTCTGGGAATCTGTGTTGTCACCATTCATGCCTAGAATAAAAATATGGAATAAATGTAATATGAAGGCATTTTCATAATTTAATATTGATTTTTGACAAAATTCTGCATATCAATATCTGTTCAATTGTCACTCTAAGATATCTGATTCCATGTAAACTGGTTATATTGTATGAAAGTTAATATAAAATCTTCTTTTGGATGATAACAAACACAGTAATTTGCATTTAAATAACAATGCAAGCAGTCATGAATACAACAAAACAACATTATTTGCATTTAAATATAGATTTATAAATGACAGGTATACTCCATTGTTCAGCAGGAATTTGTTATTCTTTACATGTTGTTCTTTTTTCAGTAATGTATTTTTATGGTAATTTCTACAACAAAGTCATTAAATTGTGCCATTCTTACCAGAGACAGCCAGAAGAGTGTTAGCATCAACCGGAATGGCCCATTGTGCTATTCCTAGAACAAACAGTTCTCTCCAAGCATCTTCCAAAAGCATCAGCTGTCATACAATAGATGTATAATATAATATAGTGTGTAATTTATAAATTTACAAACAATTTCAATATGTAAATTTCTATTATTTTAAAAAGTGTTTTAAATGCCTGTCTTGGTCATTTTTCCTCTGAATAGTCTAGCTTTCCCTTGTTCTCCTTTTGGACAAGGTGCCTATAGGCAAGCACATGTATCGGAGAGCCAGCCATTCCGGTCGCCCAAAGTTGGCTTCCCTCGGGGAAGGGTTTACCCTTCTGGTCTTCCCACCCACTTGCCCCCAGCCACCTAGAAACTCCTCCCAGAGACCCAGGCTCAATGGAATACCACCAGCATCTCAGCAGGTGGATCCCCCTCGTATAAAATGCTGTTATTATCAGGATTGATGTTTCCAGACTAAGCTTGCAGATCTGGGTCCCATTTTCCTGGTGGGTGTAGGGGGCTGGGTGGGTGTGGGGAGAGAGAGAAAGAAAAAATCATTAATTCCCAAGAGGCATGCAGGGAAATCAGGGTGTAATTATGTTAATCGGGTTTTGCTGAGTTTACCTCATCTCACTGCCTGATTTTCCTGAGACTCATAAGTGGACAGCATCAAGGTGCTTGTCATTTTCGTTCTAATAAAATGTGCTACTGAATATTTAAAATGAGAATCCAGCTCCTTTTTCCAAATGGATTTACCACATTCCACTTCACTGCAGTTTGCTAGCTGTTGAAGGGTTTCTACCGAAGGGCTGAGTGGCGGACAGTAAATAAATTTTGTTTGAATTAAAGAGTCTACAAATACTTGTTTTGAGGGGAAAAACAGCCCATTTACACACACACACACCAGGGAGTGATAGAGCCAACCAGTAAACCTGGTCAGAGATAGAACCTAACCATCTAGAAAAATCTGGTTTTTGAAAAATCTATAAAAATTTGGCCAAATCTGGATGATTTACATGAAAGCATTTCCTTTCGGAAGCTAAGAGCTAAATTATGAAGGCTTACAAACAAAATTAAAAGGTTTAACTTTCAAGATGTGTTATTTTTACTTTTACTGCATTGAATACTAAAAAAGGAATGATTTAAAAATGCAAGGTGAACAGTATCTAATTCTGGCCGTATCTGAAAGTCCAGGTCTTGAAAGAAAGAACATTCCATGCTAAAAGATTAGATGTTTTTAGCACATTGCCAGGTCTCTCTGTAGGAAACATACTTCATATTAAGGGGCACTATTATGCTTTAATTAAGTATTAAATGAATTACAGAAATAAATCCCTTTAGAACCGCTTATTAGCCTTTTGGGAAATTTGTCATTAATTCTCATGAATGCATTGGTAAGAGCCCATGGTTGTGAATACTTCATGTTCTTCCTTTCCTTTAAGGTTAGAAAAACTCCGACAGAGGCCATTTCTGATACTCCGAACCACAAAATTTCCGGGTTTCGGGACACTGCAGGTTTTAGCAGCACAACTTTTACTGCCTCAGAATGCCATTTATAAGCACAGAATCATGCACAGTGCCTGTTTGTTAATAAAATCTCTGAAAGCACTGAAAGCCTCAAGGGAGAACTCAGCCCACAGAAGTGTGCAATGCGCTCTTTCATCCTACGGGCGGGTGAATTAGTGGCCATAATGTATCATAGTGGACAACACAGAGCTGTGATTATAGAATACTAAAACTACTTCCAAAAGTCTCACAGGAGCATACTCTTCCATTTTGCTCAGTTCCAATGTACTTAAGGAAACAATGTTTTATTAACAATTTTAAAAATCATTAAGAATTTGTGATTAAATTTGATGCTTCAACTAAAGTAAAAAATAATAATAATGTCCTTTTTGTTTTCCATAGACCAGATCTAACTTTCCTGAAATAACATAACTATATTTCTTAGTAAAAAGAAATTTATTCCTACGAACTGATGCCTGACCTTGGCGATTTATCCAGGTAACCTGCAGGTTCCAAAGACTGACCCGAATTGCTTCTTCCCAGCTTCCATCCCCCAAGACCTCCAGGCCCTCTTGGTCATACCTGGTCTTGCAGAGACAGGGTGGAGAAAGCTGGTACACTCTTAGCCCACTTGATACTCATGAACAGAAGCCTGGCGGCTGATTCACACACTGACTCTGTGGCCACTTCATAGAGATACATTGGGGTCCCATTTACTTCATGGGGGTACTGGGTGGGGAAGAAACAGAGACACCAGAGAGTGAGGAAACCACCGCTTTGGAAGAAAAGCCAACTTTTTCGCTTTCTAACTCGAACACAGAAGGAGATAGGAATTTGGATGTTCAGCTCAAATGGGCAGTTGCCATAGGGGGATAAAAAGCAGACACCCACATTTGTAGAGTTTGGGAAATCGCTGGGAGAGACCCATTTCCACTTTTTGTGGGCCTGTTCCTTCCAGAGGGGCATCTGGCTTTTCTATCCCCTGTAGCAAATTTTCCTTGGGCTGAGACAAGTGCCAGGACTGTCTCACAATTAGACAAGAGCTGCTTGCATTTGTGTAAATAAAAATAGATGTGAAAAAAGTATAAATTAATAGGCATCCCAAACACAAATATGCATATGAGTATTTTTAGAAAGGATTAGTATATTATGGAAATATTTCAATTAGACATCTTAATCATTCACAGAACATTCCCATTCATAACTGACAACATATTCATAACACTACTTTCCCAAGCTTATTATACACATCAAGGGTAAGGAAGCAATATTAAATATTTTGCGTGCATGTGTGCCCAGGTGTTTGGCTTCCCTGCAGTGTGGGGCTGCAGCTGGCCCTCCTGAGGGGAGATTCAGAGCCCTTCTTGGCCTGGAGTGGGGCCTCTGGGTAGGTACCAGCTGGAAGCCTGAAGGGTAGTCCCTAGGTGGCAGCTTTTTTAGGTGGTTCTGGCTCCGGCCCTGCCAGTAGAAGCTCAGTCCTGGAGTCAATCCATGCTGCTCAGAAGAGAGTGAGGGGAGAGTGAGAAATGAAGCCAGGTTCCTCAGACTGTCCCAACAGGGTGAGTTCCACATTCCTCCTCTGCCTTAGGGACCCACAGCTTTGCCTGAGAGAATAGATCCCTGAGATTTGCAACTCAGGGACTCTTTTGCCAGCTCCAGGCAACTCCTTTCTTCTCCAAAGAAATGCCTGCTTTCTGGCTACCAGGGGAGATTCCAGGCTCTCCTCTCAGTTCAGACAGGGCTCCCCACCAGGGCGTTTTCTAGAAGTGCGTGTCTTCCTTCCCCCACACCCATATCAAACTTGCTGAAAGGGGCTCTCTGGCTGATGGGTCTGCAAGTCCATATTTGTAGTAGCCCAGAGAGTAACTTTACTACATACTAAAGTCTGAGCACCCTCGGCTCAACCGGGAAGAGCTGAAAGGCCCAGAGCTCCCTGCAGGGCTCTACCAGTAACCTTCCAGGTCTCTCCACCTTTTGCTTAACCCCATCATAGTTCAGAAGGCATGGGTGCCTCTCTCATTTCCCTCCCCTCCTCACGGGACTCCCAGGAAGGCCACTAACCTTGGGTGTGGGTTGAGCTAGGCTCACGAGGGTCTGCCTTTCCGGGGTGGCGGACACCGTGGCCAGCTCCAGGCCATGTGGCTCCAGTTGCGTGACCGTAGTGAAGAAGGCCGGCGCGGGCAGCGCTGCAGAAGGGAAGTGCGCGGCTGCCCCGTTCTCTTCCTTGTGTCCACGGAAGTAGAGGGCCACCTGCTTGCGGATGGTGGACGTCCGAGGCCCCCGTTCGTGCTGCACGGCTGCAGAGACAAATGGACACACGCCTGGGATCAGAGTCTTGGCGACACTTAGCCGCTGCTGCGCTGCAGGGCCAAACGCCAGGTCAGGGCAGGCCAGGCCACGGGAGAGGTGAGGAGGGGTAGGAGTGTGGGCGCTCTTCGATCGTCTGACCGCTCCACCGTGCGCTTTAGGGAGGCCGGGAAGAGGAGCCCGGCACAAACTATCAGGATAACGACATGCCTCTGGCAAGAGTAGGTGTGTTCTTTGTCGGTTCTGGGTTCCTCCTCACGAGGGGGGAGGGGGGCGGGTCTCAGGCACACGCAGACCCTCTGGGAGGGAGTAGCTGGGTATCCTGGTCCACAGCCTAGAGGAGAGGAGGCCACTAGGTCTCTGCACAGACTTTTCCCAGTCGGCCCAAGTTCTCCCCACCTCCACCCCGCCCGTGTGGAAATGTGGTTTGGCCTCTGAGGGCCGCCGGAAAGAAGGACCTGAGCCCAGGGACACCGGGGGATGGGACCAGTGAGAGCCTATCTCCGAGCGTGCCGGAGGAAGGCAGGGGAGATGTGACAATTACTACCAACAGTTTAAACAAACAAATTAATTCAGGGCAATCTTCCGCTCGCCTAGCTTGACAACTTGTCAATACACAAGTTCAACAGGTTGGACGCTCCCTCCTGCTTCTTGGGCCCGGGTGAGCGCTGCGCCTCCTGGGGCGGCCACCTGTGCTGCCGCCACCGCACCCTCTGCTGAGACCCCATTCCTCGCTCAGCTCAGGGCCCTTACTCCCCAGCACCTCCCGGCCTGGGGCGCCCTCGCCTGGCTACCACCCTGCAGCCACAGGCCCTAGTTCTTGCTGCACGTGCCTATAAGAGCCCTTCTGGGAGCTGGGTGTCCGAGGCACTCACAGGTGTCACCCAACCTCTTCAGACCCCTTCTGCAGAGGCAAGAAAAAGCCTCGGAATAGCCCAGGTCACCACAACGATGGTCCCAATTTTGGAATCTTGCTGAATTTCCAAACAGGGACTCGAAATTCCACGTGGCCCTCCCACCTCCCCCACTTGTCTCCTAGTCCCCACGACCTCCTCCTGCCCCAAGACTAACCAGACTGCAAGGTCCTGCAAGGGAGGCTGACAGGCCCGGGGGCGGGGGGGGGGCGCTGCAAAAGGGCTGTAAGGAAAGGTGAAATGAGGAACCAAGACGGGAGGCAGGAAATACCGCCTGTGTCCCCAGCAGAGTGGGGTCCCAGGAACGCTGCCTTTTTGGGGGATGACCGTGGGGCACAGGTTTCTTACGTGGGCATGGACCTTACCCGGGCATGGACCTTACCCTAGGCAGTCCATGGGGGTCGGGAAGGAACTCTCGGTGGAAGAGGTGGAAGACCAGGATGGATAAGGGCGAGACTGACAGCCTGAGGCCAGTCCTAGCATCCAAAAAGAAGTGCTTGGGAGATGGTTTACAAGCGTAAGAGTGCCGTACATTTTCTGTACCTACAATTTACTTATTAGTCAACGTTAGAAGAGATAAAAGATATACTAATTACCATCTTTGTTCATGTTGACTTCCAGACACTTCTTGAGCCGACACGCCCTGCACTGGTTTCTGTGCGTCTTGTCCACTGGGCAGCCTCCCTAGAACAGAGTGCAGGCCGTCAGCGGCCCCGGGTCTTTAGACTGGCCACGCGAGGCCGGCGCTGGGCCAGGGAAACCGGGGGCGGGGGGAGGTGGGAACGCATCCGGCCACCGACTCCTGGGGCCGTGAGGCCAGGTCCCTGGGCCCCAGCACGGCCGGGTAGAGAAAGGGCTGGGATTCCCAGGGCTACTTCAAGAGACCCAGCCCATGACCCTGTGAAAGTGGACAAGGAGGAAAACCCTTCTCCGAGCAGGAGAAAGGTCTCTCGCCTGGTTTGCCAGACTCTGCTGTGCGCGGAGAAGCTGCGGAGGGGTACTTCTGCGAGTGGAGAGGGTGGTGACGCTGGGAGGAGGCTTTTTCAGGACCGAAGACAGCGACCTGGCCCCAGCGCTGGGTCGGGGGCAGGCTGGCCCGCAAGGCCCTCCGCGCTGCGCCCCTCCCGCAAGCTAACTTTCCGCTTCCGGTCTTAGTCTACCTTTCTGGGTCAGGTAAGTATGTCCTATCTATTCTTTCCTCTACCGTTTTCAAACTCTTGCCTTTGTGTGGAAAGCCATCCTTATAACCAGCATGACGAGCGTTGTCTTACTGCCTAGTTTCAGCCCTGATCCGCGCACACACAACCATTCCCTGAACCCGAGGCAGAAGCCAGGGTGGGTGGGAGGGCGGCGCCCACAGAGCAGAGGGTGGGAAGGGAACAGCCCAAGGCCCAGGAGACCCTCAGAAGTGCCCACCACGGGAATATGACCAGGAAGAGACTGTGATGGCCTGTCTAACAAAAGGATAGTACAGGCTGAGAATATTAGCAGGAGAACTGAAAAACTAGGCAATTGCTGCCTTGGANTTTCCCTGAACCGGAGGCAGAAGCCAGGGTGGGTGGGAGGGCGGCGCCCACAGAGCAGAGGGTGGGAAGGGAACAGCCCAAGGCCCAGGAGACCCTCAGAAGTGCCCACCACGGGAATATGACCAGGAAGAGACTGTGATGGCCTGTCTAACAAAAGGATAGTACAGGCTGAGAATATTAGCAGGAAAACTGAAAAACTAGGCAATTGCTGCCTTGGACATACTCATCCGAGACAAATGAGAAAATAAATATTTTACCAAAAGCAATTTTATGAGAAAATGTTGACCATTGAAGGAAGAAATTTACAGAGTAAGTTTTCTTATGGAATTCATTCAGTGTTAGGTGGTACTACCGAGAAAACACCTATCTGCACGTATATTTTATATACATAAAATACATAAGTTTGATGCTCTCTTGTGTTTATCAATTGATACTGCTAAATTTGCAATGGGAAGAAAGATAGTAAAGTAAATGCATTTTTATTTTGCTTCATAGTATCAAATTTTATATATGCTGAAGTTGGACTAAGTGTATTTTCTAAAACATCCCTTCAGAAAAATTACACATTAGAAAACACAGTTTTATAATATCACAGCCCTCTGATTTAAAATATAGATTTATTTAAATAAAGGTAGGTCATGGGTTCATAACAATTTCTAAATGTCTTCACTGCTGTTAATAATAACTTGGAATATTATTTACTCAATCCTCAAATAAAAAAGAGAAAGGAACTAATTTTTGTTTCCTGAGTGAATTCTTCAGGGCATCTTTGCTGGCCTGAGTAGTAGCTGGATGTAAAGAGGCTTAAAGAACTTATTGAATGTAGTTGTATGTCTGTCCTCAAACATTATTCCCCCGGTGTTCTGATAAACATGTCAATGCAAAATGGAAGGCTTTGCTAGTTCTTAAGAGTGTCTCCAAACCAGATCACATGTATGTGAATATCTAGAGTAAGGGAGAAAGGAATTCCTCAGCCTGGGCCATTCATGCTCTCTACAAGGAGAGAACCACCAAGCCTGATGAGTCTATTATCACTCCTTTACAAATACTTGGACTGACATCAATATAAATTGATAGCCAACCTCTTTGAAAATATCAAGCATAACATCTGAGCTTTTGATTTCCCAATTCTGTGCATTGCATGAAAGTAACAGACAATTTAAGTGGAAGCCTGATCAAACCTGATGACCCACAATGACCCTAGAGCCTTGTGTAGCCACTGGGACGCAGGCTTGTGAGTGTGCAGTGTGGTGCATCTACATGGTGAAGCTAGAAACTGATCTAGAGCTGTGGACCCATTTAAACAAGTGACAGGCCTGGAGAGTTCCGAATTACTTTTCCAAATGCAGATAGATAGCTTCTTGTTCTTGTCGATCATCCAAATTCTCCAGAAACCGATATAAGCAGACATGGCTTCAGAAAAAGAACCATTCACTAGCATCACATATGTCTGAGTATATATGTGTATATATATGTATATATGTGTATCATATTGATACACATAGATTAACTAGTGAAGGTGTCGAACCGTTCTGGCTAGTAAAGGATGACTGCTGACTAAAAAGCTCTCGGGATCTCCTTGAGAGCCAGGCTGGTGGCGCTGTGCTGAGGGTCTGTGTGCCTGGCTGAGGAGAAGGCAAAGTGTGGGGCCAAAAGCCTGAGCCCCTGGGTTGAAATAAGCTGATTACTCAGCTGCGACAGGAGTCCAGGGTTTTGTCCACTCATCTGGGAAGCTTTGGCTCATGCTCAGCACATGCCCCAACTCACCTGTTTCTCTGAGACAGTCCAGCCTGCCTAAGATCAAAACACAACCAACCAGGCATGTCTTCTAAGCAGAGAAAGAGGAGATATGGGGACCAGACAGAAGGGCCCAGTTACTCCTTCCTTGGGAGCCTTCTCTTTCTGCTCAATCTGCCCTTTTTCTGACAAGGCTCAGCAAGAGTTGGAAGAGCCCTGCCTCTCTACAGTTGAAAGGACACAGCCCTCACAGAGCACATCCTTTCTGTTCCAGTGGCTGACACTCACTTTGAGTCTCAACCTTGACTGGGATGCCCTGTGCCTTTTGCTTCTGCCATCCCAGGCAGTGCTCAAGGCACTGGTCTGCTAGGAATGGGGGTGTGGCGGACACACAGCACAACCTAGCCCTTTCTTTCCAGCTTACATGTGAGATGTAGACTCTTAAGTCCTTAGATCGCTTAGGTCCCCTGGCCTGACTTTATAGTTACTGAGTGTGGGCCTCAACCGGTGTCAAAATTAGAGGGTTAAATGTGTGTGTGTGTGTGTGTGTGTGTGTGAGGGGGTGACACAGGGGTTTCAGACTTCCTACTGTAAACTCATTGTCTTCTCTTACCCGCCCCCCCCAACCCCCACACTGCCCTTGCCTTACCCAAGGGAAAGGGCCTCCAAGAGTTGAGTCAGGAAAGAGGAAGGGAGAGGTCAAGGTCTGGTCTCTCCGGAACAGCCTGGAATCTCAGAGGAGAGCCCTTTGGCACAAACAAAGGAGGGGGAGGCAGCAGAGGGGAGCTGGGTGATGCAGCCTGGCTAAGGTACCTGGTTTCCAGATTTGCAGACATACGTCCTATTCCTTCGGATACTCCGTTTGAAAAAACCCGAGCAGCCGTCGCAGGCGTAGACCCCGTAGTGTTTCCCGGAGCTGCGGTCGCCACACACTTTACAGGGGATATCTAAAATTCGGCCTGAAATCGCACAGAAGACAGGGAAGGGGGGAAGGGGCGAGGAGGGCAGAGGAGAGAGAGGAAAGGGGAGAGGGAGAGAGAGATGCTAAGCAATCTGACCTCTGAAGGGATTAGCACCGAAGCTGCGGTAAAAGCAAATAATGAAGTGATTTTATAGCCAAACTTTTTTTCCTTGAGCAAGTGTCAGTTTCCTACAATGAGCATTATTCATGCACCGCTACGTGTATTTGGGTCTCCTCTAATCGCTGAGACCCATTTCGGAATAAAAGATTACAGGAGGCCGAGGCGGCAGCGCTGCCTGCCGCTGCCTTTCTGCTCCGCGGAAAGTTTGGTCGCCTCCCTCCCCCGCTCCTGCTTTTAACAGAGAAAGTTGTTAGTGAAGCGCACGAGGAGACAAACTTGAAATGTAAAAGGAACCAGAAGAAAAACAAACACGGCTGGAACCAGGGATGGCAGCTGGAAGGCAATCGAGTTTTCTCTGAGCTGCCGGGCGGTGGTTATTATGTGGATTATTATTGTAATGCTAATACTAGGATTATTAATGATAATAAGGGTAGTGGTAATTGCCCAACTTTCGCTTTACCTATTTTTTTAAATGCTTGGTGGACCGCTTTTGAGAAATTATGTCTTTTAGAAAAAAAATTTCCTCCCCAAAGTAACTAGATAGCACGGGGCTAGAGGCAAGTCAGAGAAAAGTGATTGAGGCGAGTGTGATTTTCTGACCAGTGCGGAGGGAAGGCACCCCTTTCTCCTTCCATCCCCCGACTTCTTTCTTAAAGACTCCTCTTTCTGGACCCTCTGGGTCTCTTCCTTCCTGTTTCCCCACCGCTGTCCTAGGCTAATGTTTCGAGGGGTCTGGCTGATTTTTCTGAAGCCTCCTCCCTCCACACACACTCCCACTGGCCTCTAGAGTCGCCAGGTTTAAGAAAACTTTTCTTGAAACCCCCTCAAGCCTCGGGTGGCTGCGGACCCTGGAGCAATATAAGGGATAACACAATACTCGAAAATTCGGTAGGGAACGAATCCTTCTTCTCTAAGAAGAGAGAAGACTACAACTCGCCTTAAGTGCTTTGCAAGAACTTGGAAATCCTTCCTCCTACAGAGGGAGTATTAAATAAAGTGTTAACTTAATTAACACTTTAATGATAATGATGTTAATAATAATTAACTTCTTAACATTTAATTTCCCTTTCGGCACAGGAAGGCCTGTCTGGACCCCAGCGGCCTCAGGCTCGGGTGAAACTTGACCGCTGCCCCCTGGGGCGCTCAGGCTGGAGAGAGGAGAGCTAGGGGTGAGAATGGGCGGGAGGAGTAGAGGTGGAGAGGGTGCGGCGGGGACGCCCCCCCGGCGGCCCCCCCCCTCAGACGTCGAAGGTGGAAACTTGCCGGTGGATTCCGAGGCGTCTGGGCAGGCGCTCACGCGATGCGGTGGCCTGGGAGAGGCCAGGGTGGACGGGGAGGGAGGGAGAGGGTGGGGCGGCGGGGGGGTAGAGTGGGAGGGGGCTCGGTAACCACCAAGCTCGGCCGGGGTAATTACAACCCCGCCGAAGCACCTGCCTATAGAGCCACCAGTGACCCGTCAAAAAGAGTAGCATGGGAATTCGGATGGCGACAAAGGCCCGCAGGGGAGGCGCGCGGCGCGGCGACCACCGCCTGTGCGCCCCCTCTCCCGCAGGGTGGGAGGAGTGATTTGCTGGAGGAGGGGCTGGAGAGAGCACTGGGCGGCCGCAGCTAGTCCTGTTCCTCAACCCCTTGGGCCTGTCACTGCCCCCGAGGAAACTCAGGGCCACCCAGCGGGCCCGGACTCGAGCCCTGCTGCTCTGGCTTCAGTCCGGAGGTGCAGCAAGCCTGATTTCCATAATTCGCAACCATCCGCTTGTGCATAACACACCCCTCTGCCAGAGCTAGGGCCCACGTTTGGGACCCGGACGCCCCAGCTGTCTTCTTCCCCGGGGCACTTTTGATGATGCCACGATGAGCTTGCAGGAGGGGCAATGGTGGGGACACACTCTCTAGAGAACCCCGATGGGGTGGAAGAAGGAGCCGGCTCCCGCCGGCCCGGGGCTACCGCGGCTGCGGGTCGGCCCTGCTTCTGCGTGGACTAGGGCAGCTTAGAGACCCGCTGCCCTCTTGGGGCTGGGTACAAAAGGGTGGGACGCAAAGAATTCCAGAGCCCAGCGAGTCTGCGCCTCAGAGTCCGCTGCCCAGCCGGCTAAGGCGACTTGGGGTCACGAGACAAGCTGGTTGCCCCCGTTGCAAAGCTCCTCTCATTTAGCAAACCGATCGAGCTCCGACGTGAGGCGAGCGGGAGTTTCCTGAAGCTGGAAAACCGTTCTTAACTTCCCTCGCCAGGGGTCCCATCGGGGCTTTTTGTGTGTCATAATTGCCTGAAGATATATGGCAGCTTCGATTACTGTAATTACCATCAGGGGCTGTTGAAAGAAGTTAGTCTGGGCTGCAGGGGTGACTGACCGGGGTCTCGTTACCACCCAGGCGGGGTTCCCGGTTGACAGCGTACTGCTCTCCAGCCGCGAAAGGCCGCGCGCGGCAGGGGCTGCAGACCTCGCCCGCTGTGCGCCGACCTCCTCGCCTCCGGGGGCCCGCGGGCCGCAGGGTTCGCACAGGGCTGCCGCCACCGCTCTGCGAGGGCCCGGCTGCAGCGGCACCGCGGGCTGGAGCTTCGGTCCTCCGGGCCGGAGAGACCTCAACAGCAGCGGCTGGAATCGCGCAGGGGACTCGAGGCTTACGAGGCCCAACTCAGGCTCCTGGGAAGTTGGAAATCTTCCAAGTTCCCCCGATGCATCGCTCACTCTTTTTCTAAAAGCTCAGAGGGTCCGACGGGTCCTAGTCCTCAACACGCGGGCGGGCCTCCAAGGAACCGGCTCTGAGCCCGCCCCTCCTCTCGCATCCGAAGCCTCGCCTTTCACGCACTCCCTCAACCATGGCGGCTCTGCACCCCAAATTGGGTGCAGGAGTCCCACACTACTTACTTTCAGGGAAGGAGGCGAGGGAACCTGTTACAGGGGGAGCGAGCAGGAGGCCTGCCGAGGCCTGCCAGAGCTGGGGTTTTTGCAATGAGGCTGGGAATGCAACGGGAAGCGTTTCTTTCTGCGACTCCTGGGAAGAACCCTCGCACGAGGAACCATGGGCAACAAACCCCGAGCTTGCCTCCCTTCCCGGAGAATCAAACAGCCAAGCCGGGATAGGCCCGAGGCTAGACACGCCAGTCCTTCTCAAGAGTTGACTCTGATGCGGACCGCGGTTGTGTTTCTTCCTCTTTTCCCTCTGCCCAAATCTATTTCTCCTTTTCTCTTTTTGTCCAATTTCATTTTACTCTAATTTTTAAAACGGCAGCGCCCAAACCAAAACAATCGGACAAAGTGAAAACAACCCACTTTTTTGGGGGGGGTGTGGAATTGCATCTCACAGAAGTGGGACTTTACTACCAGCTCTCAGAAGTGTCTGCCAACTTTCAGAGTCGCGACAGTAAGAGCGAGGGAAGGGAGAAAGGGATGTTGTTGAGGAAAGCACGAATCGCCAAAAATGCCACAGGTGAAAACAGCAAAGGCAGCAGAACTACGGGACACGGGGACTGCAGCAGCAGCCAACCCCACCCCTGGACCCTGGAAACTGCAACCCCGGGACACCAGAAGGCGGGAACCGAGATGCGGCTGGGAGACCTGAGCATTGCGGCCCTGCTGCCCAAAGCCGGCTCTGGCAGCACGTCCTGGGTTCCGCAGTATCCGCGCACGCAAAGGCCCTTGCCTGTCCACTAAGTCCTGCCCTAGGGCGTCTAGGGGCAGCTGGAGATCAGCCTTGGCTTGGCATGCGGAGGGACAGCCACCAGCTAAGCAAGTTTGAAGGGGAGAAGCGCGCGAAAGGAACAGGCCGCACCTCCTGCCTCTGCCGAGCTCCTGCTCGAAAAGTCCTTGGGATTAAGGATTTGGTCCTCTCTTCGCTAGAACGGTTCGCCATACTTTAAATTCCCCAGTTATGACCTACGCGGATTTAGGATTAAGGAAAATGTGACTTTAAAATTGTTTCTGCTTCCCAGTTTGCAGGATTATTTGAAAAAGCTATAAACGGGGTGCAAAGCATTCCATTCAAAATCCGCTTTTCGCAGAGTTGCTTCTGTGCGCCGGAGCTCTGAGTTTTGAGCCAGCATGTTATCATGCTGCTGCCCGAAGTCGGGGCCTATTTCCCGCCCCCATCGCCCCTTCCTCCCCACACCTGGCCTCTAAGAGGGGGAAATTCGCCGGACTGGTGGGCTGGCTGCACGGGTCGCAACCTTCCCACCTTACCAGAAAGAGGTAGGGGAGAGATTCAAGAAACTCAGGGGTAACGAAATTGTTCTGCCTTCACCACCAAACGTTCCAACTCACAGTCTACAAGGAGCTGGGCCAAAGCGCACACGCCAACCGAGTACCCCTCTGGGGTTCGGGGCGGCTGCGCTCTGGGTAGGCTCTTCAAGGCCTCCCCGCCCGCCCGCCCCAGGCTGCGCGCCTGAGCCCCGCGGCGGCCCTAAAGGTACCCACTTGTTGATCCGGCCGGCTTGCTCATGCTTGCGGTCCCCGGGCGGAGCGGTTGGTGGGCGCTGCTCGAGTCCCGGCCCGGAGCGGCCGCTTCGCCGCCGGGCTCCGCCACTCTCCAGCCGCCCTCCAGTCTGCGAGGCTCCGGGGCTGGACAGGTGGATGTCGATCTCTATCTGCACTGCTCCCCGGGAGCTCAGAATTAGTTCCACGGTGGAAATTTAAGCATCCTTAAGTTTCTTCCCGGCTCTTGCAAAACTGCAGCTGCTAGGAATGTTGCTTGATGTGGGCACACGCATGAACAGACAAATGGAGAGGCGGACAAGCAGATCGAAAGAAGGGGGAACAAGAGAGGGGGACTGAAGGACAGAGATGGAGACACGAAAATGGTCTTCCTACGGAGCAAGAATGGCAAAATCCCTCTCTTTCCCCATTCCTGTCTCTCAGTCTTCAATTTTGTCTCTCTACATTAAGCATGAAGCGTATGGACAGATCTCTACAGACCGCTGGTCTTCTAAAGAAAGAATGAAAACACAACAACCCAGTCTCAGGCAGATGGGCTCGGCGCTGCCCAAATCCGAGCGCGTTGTGGGAAAACTAGATTGCCGGGAAGTCTTCCGAAGGAGCAGGCGGCCAGGTCCTGATTTCCCGGGAGAGCCGCGTTCTAAGCGGCATAGGGTCCCCGAAGTTCATTACCCCGTGACTTTGTGCTCGTCGCGGCGGGCTGGGTCCGCTGTAATATCTCCAGAAGCGCTCTGACAGGCAGCCGCGGGGAGGGGAATAGGGCGTCCCTGGCCCACTTAGCTTTTCCCCCAACTCCTGGCGGGGTCTGACGTCAGCCATGTGCGGGGAGGGGATGGGAAAAGGGAGGGGGTTAAATGCTAATGATATTAATGAACCTCCAAGCGGCTCCCGAAGAAAATGCAGGCACTCTTGGAGCTGAGTTAGAGTGTGAATATGGGAGTGTGGTTCTGTGTGTGCATGACGGTGAGGCTGGTGCTGTTCTTGTAATAAAAATGAGTTATTATATTTCCTGGCAAAAGAGAAGGGGAGGGGAGATGGAGCTTTCTCAGAACGCTTTCCCCTTCTCTCCAGCGTACCGGACACATTCATGGAAGAAACTGGGTGGCTGTGTGTTTGAGTCTGATGGGGCGCGCCGGATGTAGCCAAGTGAGTTTGTTCCTTCTTGGTCCCGAGCCCCTTCTGTTGGGTAAAACTCGGACCTGGCCCGAGGTGAGTAATTATTCATAAGGACGGTGTTTGGGGACTTGGGGCTGGGATGGGGTCTGCCGGAGGCTTCGAGCTCCTTAGGCCTTCGCGCCGTCCGCTTGGCCACCAGCTGCAGGGAAGGGGCGGCCCGCTTCCCAAAGCAAAGTCCGTACGGAGCAGGGAGAAACTCCTGTTACCCCCACTATCTGCACTTCAGAGGCTGGAGGGCAAAGCTTTTTCTCCTGAGACTTGTCCCCAGTGGGCTTTGCTGGCTCCCTCTCTCCAGGCTAAAGGATTGTGAAGAGCCCCTTCGCCTCAGCAAGCTTCTCCCATCCCCGCCTCCCCGGAATTCCTGTGCTTCTCTCCTCCTGGTCCCTGTGCCGCTCTGAGAGAGCGCACGCCAAAGGAGCCGGTGATTCTGCTCTCTAAGAGATTAATTCTTACTTAAGCTCACCCAGACGCTTGAACTTGTCGAACTTGCCAGCCTCTCCTCCCGGCGTAGTCCGGCCAGAGGTCAGGGGTCACACCTTGTGCTCACCAGTCTTCTGCGGCTCGTCGGCCCCCAGCGAGGGGATGGGGGAGGGGCTCGAGGAGAACCCTGGCCCGTACTCTGCAGTTCTGCCCGCTCAACCTCAGCCCCACAGTCTTCGGACTCGTTGTCACACCGGTCTTTTGATCAGAGTAGGCGTGTACAAGTGAGTGCTGGCAGGTGTCCCCCGCCCCTACACCTCCCCAGCCCCAGCCCCAGGCCCAGCCCTCAGAGGGCGCAGCAGCTCCGGGGCAAAGGCGTCTCAGCGGCACAGGTTGTGCGCTGCGGGCTGTGGCGGCAGCTCGTGACTGCAACTTTCCGCAGCAGCCTGGGCTGGGCCTGGAACGCCGGGCCGCACACACCTAACTCATCAAAGCCCGCGGTCCTCTCCAGTATCGCGCAGCAACCAGGGTTCGGGGGCTGCGAACGTCCAGAAAGACCAAGAAGGGGGACGGCTGTCTCCTAAATTACACATTCTTGGGTTTTTAAATTGAGATAAGATTAGGAAATTATAGGACAAAGCCACAAATGAGGTGTTTGTTGTTGCTGTTGTTTTCCAGGAGGTAGGACACGAAGTCAACATTTTTGACAGCCAAGCTGGGCAGACGCTTCAGCAGCGAGCCCCGCCAGTGACCCAGCGCAAACTGGAACTCAGTGCTCAGAAAGGGGAGTTATTTTCGGGCGGGGTTTTAGACTCAGTTACCGCTGAGCCACCTGGTGTTCTGGTTCCCGCCAGAAACCCACTTGCCGCCATCACCACCACCATCCTCACGTGTTCGCAGAGGGCGGGTGGGGGTTAAAGACAAAGAGCTTCAAGAGTCCAAGTAACTTATCTGGAGCGAAGATGAAGGCAGGAGTCCCAGTAGACCTGGGCCTGTCTCCCGGGAAACATTTAGGAGTCTGTGGTGAAAAGGAAGACTAGAAGCCGCTTCGTGGGTGCAGGGGCTTGCAGGTAGGAGGACTGTGGCTCTTGGGGGGTCCAAACTACCCCTCGCCATACTCCCCCACACTTTTACCCTGATGGTGTATTTGTAGGCATCAAATTTAGGGAAATACTTTTGAGGCTCACCAAATTGTCTCAAAATCAACATTGGAAGGTTCCCCTTTCTCCTGATACCAGCCCCTTAATCAAGCAGAATGTCAATAAGTCCACTGAATAGAAACACATGGGCGCATGCGCGCGCACACCCGCACACCCACACTCACCCACCCACCCACACACAACTCAGCCCTGGCAAAAGGCGCAACACGCATACACACACCCTCAGCATGTTCCTACTGCGTTCTGCCCTCCCAGCTGTAATTATCCTCACGCTTTGCATAAATCACAATGCAGTTCTGAAATCATCATGATGACTTTCTGGCATGATTGGTTTGGTGGCGATGGCAGCGACAAGATCCAGGGTAGGCGGGAGGGGCCGGGGCTTGGAACCCACCAGGTCCAGTAGGAGCCTTGAGCCAGAGTGCTGGCCTGCTTCCACTCACTTGAGGAGAGCTGCTGGCGGCCACAGGGACCTGGGATCTAAGGTTTAGAGACCTGGAGGGCCGGAGTAGACCCCCAGGGTCTACAGCCTTTTGCAAGGCAGGGGTTATAACTTTTTATCCTCCCACCTGCAGGCCCCAGCACACTACTTGTGTACTGGGGGAATGGATGAAGGAGGAAAGTCCCCTGCCGATTTCCCGAGAAGCTTCTGGAGACAGGATAACTGGCTAAACTAACTGGAGGCCAGAAGGTGGGGGGTTCAACCTCTGTCCCAACTGGCTGTGTAAATCTGGGCAAGGGACTAGACCTCGCTGGGTGCCAGATCCTTCTATGTGAGAGGACTATGCCCTGTTCAACCTTAACTTTCCAAGATTTTTCCTGTGAGTCCACTAAGAAAAGTGATTGATAAGTGACCAATGCCACCTATGTCAGATATAGCTTTTGACAGAGGCAAGATCTTAAGTTCAAGGTTGAGTTTATAGCAGCGATTTTCAACTGGTGTGCCACAAGGATTTTCAATAGATGCAGTACCTGACTATCTCAATCAGGGGCACTGACCTCTTTTCCCTTAGATTGTCAGGTTAGAAAATGACAACATCTGGTATGAAGGAATCAAAATTATACCTATCTTGTCAGATTGGCAAAATATATATTTTTTGGTGTGGCTTAGAATTTTAGTAATTAGTTTGTATGTGCCATGGAAAGGGTTGAAGGGGTTGAAAGGGTGGAAAGGGTTGAAATTGCTGGTTTATAGCATCGGCTTGGGAAGTGAGTGGAACATTAAAATGAAAATGCATTCCTTCTATACTCCAAGCATGCAATTCCAACCATTATTCAGCTAATGCAACTGTAAATAAATATATTTAGGGATTGCATATTAGGGGTTCCAACTATATGCAATTCTGAACACGTTCATAATTGAACACGTTCATAAGCCCTTCTGAGTCCAAATACAGCCTCCGACTTCCTTGGTAGCTTCTTATGAGCCTCTTAGCTCTTGGACAAACCAAAGCCAAAAACACAGGGAAGGAATCTTTTATTCCAAGATGTTTACATTTTGGTCCAGAATACAAGAAATAAGAACAGGAGAAGGACCATGGAATCTAGGGGGCTCTAGGTCCATCCCCCAATCCTTCGTCAATGACCGAGCACCCCTTATGTGCCAGAGATTAGTGACATGACCCCTTTCTCAAGGAGGTTACAGGGGGGCCAGACACATAAAAGATGGTAAAAGCTTTGGAGTAGACTAAAATGCAGAACTTTCTGGCAAGATACAAGGGACCCTAAACCAGTGTGGAGTAGGGCAGGCTGTCAGGAAGTGCCCTGGAGAGCCGGACTTGAGTTAGGCAAATCTACTGCCTCTGAAAACTGCGTCCTATTGCAGCTGACTCTCAGGCTAAAGCCATTTCCCGCCCATTTTAAAAGGAAAACAGAGTCCTGTTAACCGGATTGTGTGAGAGGCACAGGAGTGCAGGGCACCGTGTCGTCTGGGTCTGACCCCTCACTCTCAGTTTACTAGCTCCTCTAAAATGCCATCTTTCTCCGTTACTGTCTCCTCATGCTTCTAAATTAAGACAGCAAAGAAGAAAGAAAAAGCCATCTCATCAGCAAGCAGAGCCGATGAGGTTGCTGTGGAACAGAGGCCCCTTTCCCAACCAGTGGTGACTCCCCCTCAGAGGCCATTCTAGGAACTCTAGAGCCGCATTCCTTTAAAATGGCCTTCACTTCACTGCTGAGTGGAGTTGAGAAATATCCAGACCAGGAAATGTCTCGGGAAACCCACCAGTCGAGCTTGGCTGAGGGTCGATGTTCCATCTCCGAAAGACACTGGCACAAGTTTTTATTTGTTTGTTTATTTACATGAAGGAGAAAGTTGGTTTCTATTTTCTTCCAAGGCATAATTTAACCTGTGGTGGGTTTTTGCTTCCCCGGTGGATGGTGAGTGAGTGAGAGAGGAGGTGGGCCATGGAGCAGAGTGTCCAGCATAAAGCAGGCGCCCAGTGAGGGCTTCTAAGTGACAACAAACAGCCTCCTTTGCTCCTGATTCTGCTGTGAACCTCTTTTCCGGTTGTTTGGCTTCTGTATAACTGTGCTCAGGAAAGAAACAGAACCATCCAAAAAAGAAACACAGGTGTGTTACAGCCCCAAGAATGCTGAGTAGCATAGTTTCTCCCTGACACTTTCCAGGACCGCGTTGGCTAAGTTGTCGTTATTCCCCACCAGTGGGAAGACAACACTGTTCAGAGCAATAGTGGTAAGACCACGATATGTAAGAGAGGCTCCTTCCCCTACCCCACACTTAACAGATAACAAATCATGACTCTGCACTTATTCACACTGTCCCTCAAGGTCACATCAGAGAAGAAATTCAGGTCCAGGGGCAGACTGCTGATTGGCACCTCCTACAGGGTCTCTGCACTTTGATATACTTCTTGCCCCAAGAATAATCAAATAGAAATATCTTCTCCCATCTGTTACTTTATTTCTTACATTAAATATTTTACTTATTGATATCCTGCCCTGTGCAGGAAGAATGTACCATGGCTCTCCTGTTCAATTGCTTTAATTTGGGACCTGGGCTCCCTCCCTATAAGATGACTCACCTGAGATGCATTTAAAGCAAAAACAATCAGAGATATTACCAGGGGCAAGGAAATAATGTAGTGTCCCTCTATTCTCCCGGGAAGATAGGTCAACAGAGACAAAGCTGCCTGTCTTATGTTTCCTAATGGCAGGAGTAAAAAGGAGAAGTGAGGGATACCCAGCTCTCCAAGACAGGGAGCTTCTTGAGGCAGAGATGGACTTATGTTTGGATCCCTAGCACCAAGCACTCTTGTATGCAGCAGTACTTTGTAAATGTGGATGTATGAGTGACCACCCTGATGGTATTGAGGAGGGGGGAGCTGGCTTTCTTTTACTGTGCCCCAGAGATGGGGAGGAGAGGGATTAGGAACAGGTCCTCTAGACCACCAAATCTTGGGAAGCAGTGCAGGTCATTTTGGGCTATAACAAAAGAATGACCAGAGAAACAAGAGAGCTGACAATATCCAGGGAGAGACAGGCCACCAAGCCTTTTTTATCCTCCCAATTTCCTGTGAATTACACAGTCTGACTTGGCTTCCATTTAACCCAGGATTACAGAGCACACAGTCAAAAGTGCCCATAGAGATTAATGCTAATCTAATTCCATCATTTTACAGATGAGGAAACTGAGACCTGCAAAGACAAAGCTGGTCCCAGGTCACTCATCTAGACACAGAGGCCAACCATAGGAGCCAGAATCCTCGATGCTGAATCTCATGCTCTTTGAAATACTAATCACACTGCATTGAGCTGCCTCCCCTCTTCCAGAAGGACTTCTAGAAGCTCCAATTAAGGCAATTTCACTCTCTTAGGAGTGAATTAATTAGAATTAAGAAAAGCGTTTTGTGCATCTTGAAGTAATGGTACAGCATTTCTGAAACCTCAAACTCTTTCACATCACAGGTCTTCATTTTTCAAATTCCCTCGCTGCCAATATTTAAAATTTTTCTGTGTGCCAGTGGATAGAAAACCTGTGAAGTCTCTTTCTGTTTTGTAGAGGGATCATGTGAGTCATAACAGGTACTGCTTAGAGGCACTAATACAAACACTGAGAAAAAGTCAATGATTAGATTGATCACTGAATTTGATCAGTGTGGATGGCCCATCTGGGTCTTTCACATTGTAAAAACACCCCTGCCCTGCCCAGGTTATTGTTCCAACACTAGTAGAAACAGTTGTTATATAAAACCGGGTAGCTCCATATAAATGTGGCTAACATATTTGAGAATAGTTATGATGCTTTTCCCCATGAATAAGTGTATCAGGACCTCATATCTGATCTCAGCTAATGCAGTGAAAACATCATAGACTCCAGTATGCTTTGTTTCTAAATGATCTAGTTCACACAGTAGTCTGTTGGCCTCCTATCCTAGTAAGGAATTTCAGAATTCATATCACTTACAAAGATGCCGAGTGGCTATTTAGAGAAGTGTGATTCAAATTAAAAAAAAAAACCCTCCAAAACAAAACAAACCTCCCCCCCACCCTCCACTTCTCCCTCCCCCAACCCCCACGTGCTTTGTGCAAGACAGAGTCAACCAGTGGGATTCACAGGAGGTCCCCAAGTCAAATGCTGCAGCTGCGTTTCCAAAAAGGGTTGGATAAACTACAGCCGTTAATAACATCTGTATCTATGCAAGCTAAGATGATGATAGGGGTAATCAGATCTCATGCTTCAGGGCATAAGATGATTGCCTGGTGGGAGGAGGAGGGCTTGGCCTTTCAGGTATAGCAGTTCACCACTTGGGAGGCAGGTTGCAGACACTTCTCCCAGTCTCTAAAATGTCAGGTGTAATTGACATGATTTTGGAGTAGATGAAACAGTGGTTTGAAATCTAATGTTTCTATCAGATTAGGACATTGACTACTGAGATATTCAAAATACCCACATGAACCACACCCAACGCATGTGTATTGCTCTATAGATGGGATACTAATATTTAGATGCCTTCTTTTTGAAGGCTGAGATTCTTTGGTATGTTTTGGCCATCTTTTAGTGCAAAGCAAATGCTTAATAAATGCTAAATAACAACAAAAACAGTGGAGGTAATTCAACTTTAGTCCATGCATTTGTGATTAGCTAAAATAATGTATAATTACCCAAGTGTTCATATTGCATATAGTTGGAACCCCTAATATGCAATCCCTAAATATATTTATTTACAGTTGCATTAGCTGAATAATGATTGGAATTGCATGCTTGGAGTATAGAAGGAATGCATTTCATTTTAATGTCCTGATCACTAAAGTAATTTTTAAAACTTAGTATCTGTCTGCAAGCGAGGAAGAAATTATGCAAAAGAACCTTACTTTCTCTTTGGATTTCTTTAATATTGTCAACCCTAGGAGGGGTACACTTTAGTACAGTTCACAATTTAATCAGTTTTGAAAGTGTGAGTAGGACTAAAAAACTGCATTTATTTAGACTGTGTATACCTCACGTGCTGTATGTAATGGATGTACTGCAGGGCATACAGCATCAGAGAAATGTAGAATCTTTTGAAGGAGCTGATTTTTAGCAGTGCTTAGAGTTCTTTTGGCATGAAAGACATTCTTGCTGCTGGCTTCATTCATCACTATTACTAAACCATTCACTTCTGTTCCACACAGAGGGACTATGCTGAAGAATATTACTGTTAAATGCAATTTTTAAAACGATGCACATAAACAGTTTATGGGGGCGGGGGTGGAATCCTGCAGCTGTTTGGCTGCAGACAGGCATGGGAAATTAGTCAGAAGCCCCAAGCATCATAGTTAATAACCATCATTCTGTTGTCTGGGATGTTTGTTTAAATACTATTGACACTGTGTATGTATTGTCATCTTTTCTGAATTGTAGCTCTTAACCACTGAAACCTTGTTAAAGACCACCTAGTGTTTCCTCTGTGAGATGCTGAAGTGCGTATTCACCTGATAGATAAACAAAAAAACAGATTTTTTTTTGGTTTCAATTTTTCTCTCGTGTGCAACTAGCAGGAGATTTTCAATCTAGACTAAAGAAAGAAATCGCCTGAGTGCAGCAGAAATAGACGCTGCGGAGTCCCGACCTTTGTATTTCAACTCCAGTGATAGAAAATGAACCAAGCCATCAGCTGATTAATACAATTCAGTTCTGCTTAAAATTCATAGTTCAGTTTGCTAAGAGACTGTATTTCAAAGGACTCATACTTGCCACGAAGTATGAAGAAATCAGTAAGTATTCTTTTCCTCAACAGCATGCCAGTTCCACGACCCCCCCGCCCCCCGCACACCCACCCCCGCTTTTAGATGTTGCTTATTAAGTGAGGTCATTTGGGAGAAGAGCTGCTCTGATGGGTGGGGAAAACAACCCTAACAAACTGACTCCCAAGTTGAGAGCTCCAGATCGCGAGCGATTCGGTACAAAGCGTTTTATATCTTGACTTATGAGGGCACAATAGCGAGCCTTACAAAGGCACCACCTGGGATGCGGCACGGTTGACATCTCTGTTAGGAGGAGCCGCAGGCAGAGAGAAGCAGCACGTGCAACACGCGGAGCTTCCTACCCTGGACCCACCTTCACGGCCGCGTCACTGGGTCGCTGAGGCCTCGCCAGGTTTTTGGTTACAGTTTTTTTAAAGGAGGTGCGGAGACAGAGGTAAAGACGTCTTCCACCTTAGTTGAGCTAAAGCTCTGGATCTATAGCTTGCAAGCTCCCAACTGTCCCATTTTACAGACGGGTAAATGAAGGCCAGGCCCGCATAGTGTCGGGCTCCGAAGGGGCGGGCGACTGTGGCCCCTGCGGGGCTACGGGGACGAGGAGCGGGGGGGGGGGTGCGGGGGCGGGGGACGCCCTGTGCTGGTCTCCAGCCCAATCTTTAGGCCAGTGGCTTTTTGCTTCTTTCCCGAAGGTCGCTTCTGACAAATCTATCTATTTGGGGCAAATTGTCAGTGAGAAACTTCCGCTCGAACTGCCCGGGACAAAACCGGCTGTTTGAAAATGGTAAATCCCGCGGCCCGGCGCGGCGGGACAATGGGCCGCTGGTGCTGCTGCGGCGGGGGCGGCCGCGCGGGCCGCACAAAGGGCGGATTAATTGGGGCCGCGGCTGAGCGGTTCGCGCTAGCTCCACTCAGCCCGCGCCGCGGGGCGCCCCATTGACTGGGCTCGGAGCCCCACTTTTCACAAACTCCAAACAAAAGTCAACTTCTTTTTTATAAGGCGGGGGAGGGGGCCGCGGCCAAGATTCTCCATTTGCGTTGGGGGGGGGGCGGTTGTGGTTAGCTGGAGCAAGAGGGCCGCGGGGGAGCCTGCGGTGGAGAGGAACGCGAGTCCGGCTGTCCCCGTCCTCGCCGCCACCCTCTGGAGGGCATTTGCGCCCTCCTGCCGCGCCTACCGGAGCTGAGATCCCCTCCCGGGCTGGTGGCCGCGTAGACGCTGATGGGGCCGATGGTGCAAAGACCGAGGTGAGGGCTGAGGACACCGAGGGGTAGAGTGAACGCAGAGGATTTAGGAAAAAGGGAAGGAGACGCCTCCTTGGTATTCTAGGCTGCCGAGATGTGACCGTACATCGGGTGTTTATTGAGCAACTACTATGTTCCCGATAGGAAGCAAACTAAAGCGAATTTGGCCTCAATTTACACACTTGTGTTTTCTAAGGCTGGTGAACCGAAGTCTCCCATACCTAGGAGTTAGTAGAGGGACCTTCCATCCAAAGGCGTCAGGCCAGAGTAGTGGCACCTCTCTGGGCGGGCGGGCGCAGGGAGAGGAAAGCTCTCTTCTGCGGCAAGCTCAGTAGGAGGGGTGAAGAAAGCCTTCACGGCCAGGTTGAAATATGGCTGGAGGCAGGCCGAGCCAGACGCTGACATCAGGAACCAACAGCCGCAGATGGACCTGCCCGCAGAATCCAACCTGGGCTCCCTTTCAACCGCAGCTGAAGATTTAAAATGGTCTTGCCTGGGCCGCTCTACGAACCCTTTCCGATTTCTGTTGAGTCAGAGGCTGTGAAAATCAAGGACAAATATTTATCTAAAGATGTCACAACTTTGAATTTCAATAATAACTTTCTGCTAATCTCTGATGCTAGAACAGCTGTTACTCCATTGTGTATTTTGAATTCCCAGAAGATAAATTTGGGAATCAACATTTTTCTTCCATCAATACCCAGTATGCTTTCTTTTAGTTTATTGATGTCTTTGCAAATTTAAATCGAATAAATGACAGGATCTTTTGCTTATATGAGACTTACTAAAGCCTACCAAAAATATATAGTATTTGGCTTTTATTGGCAAGTATGACAATGCTGAGTGTGTCCAAGCCAGCAGAGGTTGAGTGGGGGTGTAAAGACTGAAATATAGCATTATTAGGAAGAAAAAAGGAAGTTCAAATATGAGTCAGAGTGATGAAACTTCCAAATTAAAGGATCATTTAACAGCAGTGTGTAGGTTTAGACTGAATCAATGATGGACTCTTCTATTAGTAGAAAGCATTAGCTTCTAAGAACAATCAGCATGATTGCTTATCATTTCTATTTTACAGATCAAGGTCTTCACAGGAGGGGAACACTAGGTGATTTTGATAAGGTCCACCCATGAAAGGATGGCATACTGAGTCAGGCCTTACCGTCACTTCTGGTTAGCTTTCAAGGCCTCAAATTACTTTCTTTCAGAAAGAATTCTTTGGAGTCACTCAAAGTGTATTTAGTTAGAGTGAAAAAGCTCCTGGGGATCCAGTTTTAATTAAATTTGTTTTCTTTCTCCCCCTCCTCCTTCTTCTTCCTCTTCCTCCTCTTCTTCCTTCTTTTACACTGCTGGCTGAGCAGACACTGCTGGGAAGGGAGGAGGATGATCTTGCTGCTCCCAGACATGGTTTGTCAGAAAACTACAGAAACAAGACTCCTGATAATGGTAGAACAGGGACAAATACGGTACCAGATCCATGTTACAGTAGTCATGAGCCACAAAGAAGGAACACTAGATTCAGGGATGGATTATATTTAAATCAATAAGAGAGTGGTGTTTTCTAATGGCATTTCCTTGTAGAAGAAAGGTAAAAGAGCCCTGGCTGGTGCGGTTCAGTGGATTGAGTGCTAGCCTGCAAACCCAAAGGTCCCAGTTGTAGTTGGGCACATGCCTGGGTTGCAGGCCAGTCCCCAGCTGGTGGCATACAAGAAGGCAACAGATTGGATGTGTCTCTCCCGCATCAATGTTTTTCTCCCTCTCTTTCTCCTCCCCCCTCTCTAAAATGAATGAATTAATTAAGAAATTAATTAATTATAAAAAAGAAAGGCAAAAGACAGACTGAGCCATGCTATGTTAGCCAATATCCTGGAAACAACATATCTAACATTTGATTATGAAATGCATCACACATATAAAATACTGCATGAATGTATCTGTACATTCTAAAGAATAAAATCAAATGAATGCTCATATTCTAACAGCTACATTTAAAAAACCTCAGTACTGTCTGTAACAAGACTCCATCATGCCCTCTTGGATTGCATCTCCCCTCCCCACCAATACAAACTGGAAATAGGCATCACCCTGCATTGTGCTTTACTCATTTGCTTGCTTTCTTTACAATGTTACTACTTTCTGTACATATCCCTAAATGATATAGTGTGAAGTTTTCCCTTTAAAAAAAACTTTATATAAACAGAAGCAAGTGTTACATAGTCTTCAGAGATTTGTTATTTTTTCCCAACACTGCATTTAATGGTTGATATTAAATTAACGTTACTATCTTCACACAATGTGGTGTCCTCATTACCATGGTTGTATAGTACTTCACTGTCTGAGCATGTCACATGTGGTTGGTTCTCATGATGGATGGACATCTAGGTTCTCCTCCCTTCTTCATTTTTAAAAAATATTTTATTTACTTACTTTTAGAGAGAGGGGAAGGGAGGGAGAAAGAGAAAGAAATATCGATGTGTGAGAGACACGTCAATCCTCTGCCTTTCACCCAGCCCTAACCTGGCCCACAACCGAGGCATGCACTCCAACTGGGAATCAAAACAGTGACCCTTTGGTTCGAAGGCCAGCACTCAATCCACTGAACCGCACCAGCCAGAGCGCCCTTCTTTCTTTTGTAATTATGCCAGGAGCATCTCAATGCATCCTGGTACATACGTGCAAGAATTACTTTAGTGTAGTAACCTGGCAGTAGAATTGTTTTCTTACTCAATGTTAGTCGGTACCATCAGTTTCCCTCAATAGTTGCATTAATTTATACTCCCACTAGGAGGTGATAAAATCCACTGTTGTTTACCATCCATGTCAACATTTACTATTGACTTACTTAAATTTTTTTATTCGTATGGAAAAATATCTTTTTGTAGTTTTAGTTTGCATTTCTCTGGTTACTAATAGGGTTAGCATTTGTCAGGTGTCTGTGGGCCATTTTTATTTTCTCTTATATGAAATACCTGCTTGTGATCATCATTTTCTCACTGGGTTGTTTTTCTTTTGATTCATAGGAGCCTTAAAAAAATACTAAAAACTGCCTGGCTCATGTGGCTCAGTGGATTGAGCACCGGCCTATAAACCAAAGGGTTGTCGGTTTGATTCCCAGTCAGGGCAGATGCCTGGGTTGCAGGCCAGGTCCCCAGTAGGGTGCATGCAAGGGACAATCACACATTGATCTTTCTCTCCCTCTTTCTCTCTTTCTTCCTCTCTCTCCAAAAATTAATAAACAAAATCTCTTAAAAATACTAAAAATGTATTTTGGACCAATCCTTTGTCTTGATTATATATACAGCATGTTTATGATTGCCTTTTCACTCTCTTGCTAAAGTCTTTTGATGGACCAAAGTTCTAATCCTGTGTGGTAGGATTTATCAATATTTTCCTTCCCCGACTGGTGTTGGTTTTTGTATATGGTGTGAGGTAGGGTTCCAGTTTAGTTTATTCACAGTTGTTTAATAAATTTTCTTAGTACCATTGATCAAATATTTTCTCTATTTAACTCTAGTGCCTATGACATTATAAAAGCAGATCTACCTGTATACATTGATTTGTTTCCTGGTTCCTTATCGTACTCCTTCAGTTCTTTTGTCCAGTTCTCTGCCAGCATCCCGTCTGACTTACTATGGGGGAGGGGAACTCTCCTGATCTTGTACTTCTTCTTAGGGAGGCATGACCATTTTTGGCCATTTGCTCATCTATTTCAATTTTAGAATTAGCTTGTCAAGTTCCATGAAAAATAGTGTTAGGATTTTTGTTGGAATTAGGTTTAATCAAGACGAGGAAAATTGCCATCTTCATGCTATTGAAGCTTCCTGCTAACAACTTGATAATTCTTCATTCATTTAAGTCTTCTTTAATGTTTTTTCAATAAGATAGAATTTTCCTCTATTAATGAGGTACACAATTTTGTTAGATTTATATCTAGTTTATCATATATTTTTGCTATTATAATGGCATTCTTTAAAAATTGTATTTTCTTATTGATGACTTTTGCAGTATGAAAATGTGTATTGATTGAAAAACTCTACTAATTCTAATAATTTATTGAGTTTCCTAAGTGGCCAATAATCCCATGTGCCAATATGAGAGTGTTCCTTTTCTAATCAAACCTTTGATTTATTTTCTGTCTTTGTCATACTTATATGGGGTAGGACTTCAAATACAATATTGAATAGCAGTGGTGATGGCAATAACTTCTCATTTTTCTGATATTTAAAGGAAGCACATGTCTGTGGGTACATGTGAGTGTAGAGCTGGCATGTGTGCTTGGTAAATTAGGGAACAACTCTTCATCTCTAGCAATGCTTTGGTCAGAGACTGTTTTCTCTGATAGGAATTTAGCCGCACTAGCTTTCTTCTGCTAATATTTAGTTTTCCATCCTTTGACCTTCAACTTTTCTATGAACTTTGTGTTTTAAGAAGCTCTTATAACTGTTTTTTTTTTAAATCAACCTGACCGTCTTTGTTATTTCACTGGAGTCTTTAGTACATTTATATTATTGTAAATACCGGTATACTTGGATTTATTACTACCGTCTCTTTGCTGCTTTATATTTCTGTTGTTTGCTCCTTTCCTTTTGCTTCTTTCGCATTGGTTGAGGATTCCCCCTCAGAGTCCAGCGTCCCCCTGTTCTTGTTTGGAAGTTACATTCTTTGTGGTTACTTGGCTATTTTTAATAGTATTAAACTTTTTTATTGAATTTATTGTGGTGACACTGGTGAACAAAATCATACAGGTTTTGGGTGCACAACCCTACAACACATTCTCTGTACACTATAGTGTGCTCACCACCCCAAGTCAAGTCTTTGTCCATTTATCCCCCATACCCTCCTCCACCTCTCTCTACCTCTCCCCTTGGCAATCAGCTAATCAATATCCTTCCAGATCCTGAACATTATGAGTACCTTAGAAATCTTTTCCTCTTATCCTTTTGTTGTTCTGGGATCCAGTTCTAGCTTAGTACCTCCCCCACCACGACCACCACACACACACGAATTAAATACTACTGTTAATACAAATTTCTTTAGATTTATCCACATATTTACTCATATCTTTGTTGATTATTTTCTTTTAAAATATATTTTATTGATTATGCTATTATAGTTTTCTGATTTCTTCCCTTCTTTCCCCTCCACCTTGCACACCCCTCCCACACATATGCACCCCTTTTAGTTCATGTCCATGTGTCTTAAGTTCTTTAGCTTCTACATTTCCCATACTATTCTTGTGTACATTCTAGGACCCTGTGAGTCTCTCCAACAAACTCTCCTGTGAGGCTGGGAGTCTCTCCCAGCACGTCAACCCCCATAAGTGTTTTCAATCAGTGTTTTTAGGCTTTATTTCCTGGCCCTGGGGCCCTGAGTTGCGCAGTCTGTCTCACTGCCCATTTTCGCCTGGTTTATCTGTGCGTGAATGTGTCCAAGGTCAGGCAGCCCCCTTGCATGCCTCACTGGGTCTGCTCATTTGCTCCCCATGCCCGGGTCTGCCAGCCACTAATTTTTCCTGCCATGACCCTTCTCCGCTGGCCACTCACTCCGCCCCTCTTACTGGTCTGGTTGAATGGTTGTTGGACTTCCATACAGTTCAATTTTCTGTCAGTTTTGGTTGTGTTTTTTTTTTGTTTGTTTCTAAATTTTTGTTGTCCTTAATTTTGGTTGTGCGAGGAGGCACAGTGTGTCTACCTATGCCTCCATCTTGGCTGGAAGTCCTATTTTCCTCTTTTTGAAGTACATCCTTTGTAATTTTCTTTAGTGAGGGTCTGGTTGTGTTAAAGTCTCTCAATTTTTGGTTGACTAAAAATACCTATATTTTACACTTCTTGCAAGATACTTCACTGGGGATATAATTCTTTCTTAAAACATTTTTATTTTTCAATTACAGTTGACATACACTGTCATTTAGTTTCAGGTGTACAACATTGTGATTAGACATTTATATAACTTACAAAACAACCCTCCCAGTAAGTGTAGCACCTGTCACCGTACAGTTACTAGAATATTACCAACTATATTCCCTGTGCTGCATTTTACATTGTGTGACTGGTTTTTTTTAATGACAACTTGCACATCACAACCTCTCCCCCTTTTTATCCAACCCCAAAACCTCCCTCCCATCTGCCAACCATCAAATTGTTCTCTGTATCTGTCTGTCTCTGTTTTGTTTTTGTTTTTTAGGTTCTATATATAAGTAAAATCATATGGTAGTTGTCTCACTTTTTTCACTTAGCATAGTACCCTCTTGGTCCATTCATGTTGCAAATGGCAAGATTCCATTCTTTTTTGTGGCCACATAATATTCTGTTGTGCATATATATATACCACCTCTCCTTTATTCATTCATCTATCAGTGGACATTTAGGTCATTTCCATCCATGGCTATTATAAGTAATGCTGCAATGAACATAGAAATGCATATGCCTTTTCCAATTAGTGTTTTGAGTTTCTTCGGATAAATACCCAGAAGTAGAATTGCTGCATCCCTTCTTTGTCTCTTGCTATAGCCTTTCTTTAAAGTCTACCTTGTATGATGAAAGTATTGCTGTCTTGGATTTTTTTTCATTTCCATTTGCATGAAGTATCTTTTTTTCATCTCTTTATTTTCAGTCTGTTTGTGTCTTTTGATCTAAGGTAGGTCTCTTAGGGATAGCATATTTATGGGTCTTGTTTCCTTGTCTATTCAGCTCCTTTATGTCTTTTGATTGGAACATTTAATCCATTTACCTTTAAAGGAATTATTGATAGGTATGTAGTTATTGACATTTTAGCATTCCCATTTTGATCTCCCTCTGTCTTCTTTTTAAGAGTGCCTTTTACATTTCTCATAGTACCGGTTTGGTGATGATGAACTCCTTTAGCTTTTCCTTGTCTGGGAAGCACTTTATCTGCCCTTCCATTCTAAGTGAAAGCCTTGCTGGGTGGAGTCACCTTGGTTGTAGCTTCCTGCTTTCCATCACTTTGAGTATTTTGTTCCAATTCCTTCTGAGTCAGGTATAATTCTTTTTTTTTAATTTTTGTAAATTATTGTTCAAGTAGTCTTTTACTCCCATCCCAGCCGCCGCCCCCCCGCCCCAGTACCCTCCACCTCCCTCCCATTTCCACCCCTGTTAGTTTTTGTCCATGTGTGACTCAGGTATAATTCTTGACTCATAGTTATTTTCTCTCAGCACGTTGATGGCATGAATCTACTGTCTTTTGGTTTTTGTTGTTGCTTCAGTGGAAGAGTCAGTCTTTGGTCTGAGGCTGCATGTTCACAGGTGATCTGTCTGTGTTTTCTGAGTACTTTCAGTTTTCTCTCCATTTCCCAGTTCTGCATTTTTACAGTCGAAGTTCTACATGTGGATTTCTTTTATTTTTCCTGATTGAGGAGCACTTGGGATTCTGAATCTGAGCACTGGTGTCCTCAATAACACTGGAAATTTCTCAGCTATTATCTCTTTGGAAATTACCTTCTTCCTATGCTGTTATTTTTTTCATGAATTCTGATTAAGAGATATAAAACTCTTAATGTCTCTTTCATATTGTTTGTCTCTTTGTTTCTGGACTGTATTTTGGAAATTATCTTTAAATTTATATTCTAGTCACTCATTCTCTTTTCTTTTTAATCTTAACAGTTGTTTAATCTCCCTCTCCATTTTAAAAAGTAATCATTTTATTTTTTTGTTTCCTGAAGTACTTTTTGGTTACACTTTAATTCTGCTTAGATGTTTCTCATAGTCTCTTATTTATTGCAAATATTTTCAAGCTATTTATTTATTTAGTCTAGTCCATGATATATACATATTTCATCGGACAGGGATGGCAAGGACTCTTTGCTCTAGCAGTAGAATAAGGTTTTTGAATAACCAGTGTGGCTGTCACTGGTTCTTCCTGGGAATATCTTTTCTAAAAAATATATTCTATTGATTATGCAATTATAGTTGTCCCATTTCCCCCCCTTCATTCCTCTCTACCCTGGATACCTCCTCCCCCACCATTCCCCCCCCCCTTTAGTTTATGTCCATGTGTCACAAGTTCTTTAGATTCTGTATTTCCCATAGTATTCTTGCCCTCCCCCCTCTCTATTTTCTACCCACCGTCTATGCTACTTATTCTTTGTACCTTCTCCCCACTTCTCCTCCTCCCACTCCCCTGTTGCTAACCCTCCATGTGATCTCCATTTCTGTGGCTCCGCTCCTGATCTAGCTGTCCGCTTAATTTGCTTTTGTTTTAGGTATGGTTGTTAAAAGCTGTGAGTTTGCTGTCCTTTCACTGTTCATATTTTTACCTTCTTTTTCTTAGATAAGACCCTTTAACATTTCATATAATAAGGACTTGGTGATGATGAACTCCTTGAACTTGACCTTATCCGAGAAGCACTTTATCTGCCCTTCCATTCTAAATGAAAGCTTTACTGGATAGAGCAATCTTGGATGTAGGTCCTTGCCTTTCATGACTTGGAATACTTCTTTCCAGCCCCTCCTTGCCTGTAAGGTCTCTTTTGAGAAATCTGCTGACAGTCTGATGGGCACTCCTTTGTAGGTGACTGTCCCCTTATCTCTTGCTGCTTCTAGGATTCTCTCCTTCATTTTCATCTTGGCTAATGTAATTCTGATGTGCCTTGGTGTGTTCCTTCTTGGGTCCAACTTCTTTGGGACTCTCTGAGCTTCCTGGATTTCCTGGAAGTCTATTTTCTTTGCCAGACTGGGGAAGTTCTCTTTTATTATTTGTTCAAATAAGGTTTCCACTTGTTGCTCTTCCCCTTCCCCTTCTGGCACCCCTATAATTCAGATGTTGGAACATTTAAAGATGTCCTGGAGGTTCCTAAGCCTCTCCGTATTTTTTAAAATTCTTGTTTCTTCATTCTTTTCTGTTTCTGGTTGTTTCTTTCTTCCTTCTGGTCTTCTCCATTGTTTGAATCCCAGTTTTCTTTCCATCATTATTGGTTCCTTGTGCCTTTTCCTGCATTTCACTTAGTGTAGCCTTCATTTTTTCATGTAATTTGCGACCAAAGTCAGCCAATTCTGTGAGCATCCTGATCACCAGTGCTTTGAACTGTGCATCTGCTGGTTGGCCATTTCTTGGTCACTTAGAAGTATTGCCTCTGGGGCTTTGTCAAGCTCCTCTTTTATTTAATTAAACATGTAAACTTTGTATTTGGTCACTAATAATGTCAATATTTCGTGTTACTGAGAGACTGCTTTTGGTGTTTTCTGCTTGCTCCTTCTGGTGCCATGTTCCTCCCTCAACTTCGTGATATTTTTCTCCGCTGAGCTTCTGCCTTGGCACTTTATCTGTGGGGAGTCTTAGAAACCACGGTTGAAGATGAAGTTTTGCAGAGAAGGTTTTCATTTGTTCTTTTCTTGTCAGGTCACCTGGTTGTACTACCAACTTGGGATCCTTTTATATTGAAATACTCTATTATTTTTTAAAAGATTTTCTTTATTTTTAGGGAGAGGGCAAGGGAGGGAGAAAGAGGAAAAGAAACATCTATGTGCAAGAGAGAGTAACATCTATCCATTGCCTCTCACACACTCCCCAACTGGGGATCTGGCCTGCAACCCAGACATGTGCCCTGACCCAGAAGCGAACTGGTGACCTTTAGGTTTGTGGCCAGGTCCCACCCACTGAGCCACACCAGTCAGGGTGAAATACTCCATTATTATTGTTTAAAAATTTATGTGGTATAAATACATAAATAGAAAAACTATGTAGGGTTAGTTGTGCTTCTAACTCTTAGGCAAGTTTTTTTTTTATCCTCCTAGCATCAACATCAAGATAGGCATGTATCCTTGCTATGGCCCCTCCTTAGGGAAGGGTTTATTTTTAAAATGTATCTTTACACTGAGGGTGTGGCCCTTTGTGTTTTTAACTTTAAGGATTCTCCTAACAGGCTTCCCACCGTGAACAATTCTTGACCATCAACTCAGAATTGAGATTTAGGGTCTTCAGAGTCTGACAGAAACTCTCAGGGTGAAAGCTGGCTTTGGGGCTTGCTTGCCTACTGGTGTTCCAGATTTCACTTATATTTCAGGATCTGAATGTACCTCCCTTTTGTGCCAGCACTGTATTTAAACATATATTTTAAGAATATGGTATAAGCATTTTAGTTGAGGTTGTCATTCAGTATGTATGTGTGGTGGGGGTGGGGTGTGTGGAGAGAGAAAGAGATTCTAAGGAATTGGCCCGTGGAATTGTGGGGGCTGGCAACTCCAAACTCCACAGATCAAGTCTGCAGGCTGGAAATTCCAACAAGAGTTGATGTTTCAGTCTTGAGTTCAAAGGCAGGTCTGGAGGCAGAATTTCTTCCTCTTCAGAGGACCTCAGTCTCTTCTCTCAAGGCTTTCAACTGAGTGGATTAGGCTGACCCACATTATGGACAGTAAACTACTTTGTGCAAAACCTACTTTAACCACATCGAAGAAATACCTTCACAGCAACATCCAGACTGGTGCATGACCAAACATTGGCACCATAGCCTTGCCAAGTTGCCACATAAAATTAACCACTGCAACATGTAATTTACCCAAGTGCTAGAAACAGAAGCCAGAGCTATAATTTCTCACGGTGAAATGATAACACAACCAAGGGGCACAATAATGCCATGCTTAGAGGCTTCAGTAAAAATAGTTCCACAGAGACACTGAACATCCCCGTAGCAGGCTGACAGACTGTTCTGTTTTCACAGTCTGGTACTTACCGTAGGCACTATAGGTTGCGCCAAACATGCTCTTCTGTACAAAATTACAGGAAAAGGAGAAAACATTTAGTTGCCTTAAGTTCTAGGTCATAACAACACAAGCTGTTCTGAAAAGTTGCATTGTTTACTCAAACTGCCCAAAATTTATTTTTTTTTAACTATTTATTTTATTTTATTTATTTATTTATCTTTAGAGGGGAAGGAGAGAGGGAGAGAAACATCAATGTATGGTTGCCTTTTGTGCATCCCCTGCTGGGAGTTGGCCTGCAGGGAACTGGCCTGCAACCCAGGCATGTGCCCTGACTGGGAATCGAACCACGATCCTCTGGTTCGCAGGCCCGTGCTCAATCCACTGAGCTACACCAGCCAGGGCCCAAAATTTATTAATATTTAAACTAAAAATATAAAGATGGAAAAACTGAGGAGAGTAACTACTACATTACAGACGAAAAGAATAGTGGTCATTCCAGTTTTAGAATCTAAAGGGTGTTTTCAGGTGATTAAACAGATTCTCTATCTTCTTCTCTCCCTCCTTTCCCTCCCCCTCCTCCTCCTTTTTTCCCTAGATATTCTGGTTTCTTTTTTTTAATTATATTTGATTGATTATGCTATTACAGTTGTCCCAATTTTTCCCCTTTCTCACCCCCACCCAACACCCCCACTCCCTCAGATAATCCCCCCACCACTGCTCATGTCCATGGGTCATGCATATGTTATTTGGCTGCTCCATTTCCTGTAGTCTACCTTATCTCCCCCATGGCTATCCTGTAAGTACCTATTTGTAGTTCTTAATCCCCTCACCTCTTCACCCACCCCTCCCATCTGGCCACCATTATTCATGATTTCTTAGAAGCCTAGAAACAGATGATGACAGAGTTGCAAAAATCCACAAATTACCTAATTACCTAGCTGTCCACATACAGAATGTTGATATTTTCTTCACAGTGATGAGCAGTAAGCTCACTTGTAATGCTGGAACAGCTTTTTGTTGTTCTCTTTGAGAATTTGGGAGGGTGCCTCTGGGAGAGGAAGGTGTGGGGGAGTAGAGTGAGCACCCAGGAGGAGAGGAAGCAAGAGAACCCTGCAGCCTTCCTGTTCTTTCTTAATTTCTCTCTCTCTCTTAATTTTTTTCTCCAGGTCAACAAAAGTCAAGCCATGCCTCAGCATAAAACATTATTGCTTAAAACAGAACAGTGAAAGTCTAAAAAAAGCAATTTCAAAATAGATGCATAGCTAAGAGCCTGGAAGAAAAATGAACAGTGGTTATCTGGATGGTGGAATTCTAAATTATTTTCATCTTTATATTCCTGTATATTTTTCAAAGTTTCTACAATAAACACAAGTAACTTTATACTCAAATACAAATTATCTTTAAATATACTTTATAGAGCAAGAACCTAAAACATCTTGAGGAATTACATTTTAAACTCAAATGGGTTTTCCCTATGCAGTGTATAATACTAATCTTTTATACTGTATAAAGCCACATCCACATAAGTTACTCCAGTGTTAAAAAACTTATTTTCATCCTAGCAAAGTTAAAACTCACCAAATGGTAACACATTAATATTTTTTGATAAATTTGTGTGGAAAATGTTAACATTTTAGATGCATTCCCCCAGAATTTATGAAATTTTGACTTTATTAGCAGGTTTTTAAAATCTGCTATACTAAAACTAAAATATTTTTCTAGCTTCTAACTTAAGCTGGTATTTTGTTTATGAAATTTATAGCTTAAAAAGCTGCAGTCTCTAACACTTGTCACTTCTTTCAAACCCATATACTCTATATTCAGGTTAACTGTAGTTAGAGTTCTTAGAATTCCAAATTAGGAGGCAAGCTCATTTGTAAAAACTGTGATTTATTGAACTACAAAATCATGGAAAGGCCAGAAAGACCAGTTTAGAGTAGAAAGACTCGAGGTGGTTCCCTCTGGGGAGTAATCACATAAAACAGGAAATGTGTAAATCTGTGAGCACAGATACCAATTTTAAGTTCTTCTGCAGAGGGTAAGGACTCATTGAGCCAGAAAGAAATTAGCATCAGTGGTAAGACCTCCTAGGACTTGACTGGCTTTTCTTGAAAAGAAAAGAAGAATACTAAAAGGTTAGGTAATAAAAAAAAATGGTACTGCACTGACACTCCATTGTTCTTCTCTGAAGGGTTGTAAGGACAGTGCTCAGTGACCTCTCTGAAATGTCACAAAGAGCAGTGGCATCTGGATTAGGAGGGAAATTAGCATGCAGAAGAGACTTCAAAGTACCCTACAGAGATCCAGAAAATTCTTTAATGTATATGTATACATAAATTGCATGTATACCAACTTAAGCTCTACAAAATATCTCTTGATAGACATGCAAACTCCTTGTTTGGTGCATGGATGTAAGAAGGAACGCTGGGCCATCTGTAGTTCTTAACATTAAACTGATGTTCCGTCAGGCAAAACAAAATTCAGAGTCAAGGCTTTAGAATTTCAGAATCAAGATTTTGTCACTTTGGTGAGGAGCAAATATACTAAAGATTTATGATACATGGACTCTAAAGAGCAATATAAGTGAAGAAACAAAACAGAAACAGACTCAGGTACAGAGAACCAACTGATGGTTGCCAGCGGGGAGGGGGTTGGGGGACTGGGTGGAAGAGGTGAAGGGCCAGAGAAGTACAGATGGGCGGTTACCAAATTGTTGTGGGGATGGAAGTGCAGCACAGGGAACACAGTCAGTAATACTGAAATAGCTGTGCCAGGTGGGTACGAGATATCCACTTTGTAGAGTTTATGATTGACTAACCACTATGCAGTATACCTGAAACGAATGCAAAATAATATGAAATGAAAACTGTAAATGAAAACTTAAAAAAACTGGGAAAAAAGATTAATGTGATAAAAGAAAAGGAAGGGGAGTTGAAAGGAATAAAATGGCAGAGACAGAGGAATATGAAAATTAGGTAAAGGGGGGAGGACAAGAAACTGTGAACTGAGTGAGGAGATTTAATTGGGAGGGATGGGGGATAATACACCTTCACAGAGCCCCTCTCCCCATTTTAAGATAGAGGACCCAACCCACAAACAAGATGTAGCCTTTCAGCAGGGGAAACATCCCCTTTCTTAGTTGTCAGGAAGTGTCTTCATACAGGGAAGAAACCTTCTCTCTTATAGGTGGGTTTTACTGATATTGAGAACAAAGAATAAGGCATCAACACTAGGGATGGTGCGCCACGGTGAGGTCGTCATCATTATTTCTGGGCCAGTGTGGTGATATCTAGCTCTATTAATGCCTGGTATTGGAAGGCTCTCTTACTTCTGTCCTACCCTCTGCTCCCTCTATTTGTGTGAGGTAAAGTGAGGGGTGGTTAGGTGGTCGGTGTGAATACACAGAATTGATTCCAACAGGTTTCCTTTTTTTTTTAAAGGCACTTGGAATAATGCATTTCTTTTTTAAAAATATTTTATTTATTTATCTTTAGAGGGGAAGAGAAGGAGAGAGGAAGAGAAACATCAATGTATGGTTGCTTCTTGTGCATCCCCTGCTGGGAACTGGCCCCTGCTGGGAACTGGCCTGCAACCCAGGAATGTGCCCTGACTGGGAATTAAACTGCGATCGTCTAGTTCACAGGCCCGTGCTCAATCCACTGAGCTACACCAGCCAGGGCTGCCAACAGGTTTCCTAATCTCTCCAAGTCACTTACTTGTTCATCTCTTTCCCACTTCTTCCTGGCCATTGTATTTTCATTTTCACAAGAGCAAACAGGAAGACTGGTAAAGCATATTGATGTAATGGAAACTTGTGACTATGTAAATGCAATTGGGACCAAAACCTGGAAGAATGCACTGGAAAACCATGCACTTTCCATTCTCCCTACACTTGACATTTCTCATAATACTTGGTGTCCTGGCTAGTGGAGGATGGTTTGCTGCTTGACCTCTGTTTACCCATGTGTTACGTGATAGAGGGGCCCTGTGTGTTGTAGCAACAGCAAAAAGAGCAGCTTGTCCTGGGCTTTCCTTTCAAAGCCCTATTAACAGGTTATAGGATGCTGCATAAATCATTTACCTACGCTGAGCTGGGAGGACCAAAGTTTGGCCACTGGCTCACCCCAACCTACCTCAAAACAATTTTTGACTCAATTCGTATCTTATCTGTGTATGTTAAACTTCATGCAAAGTGAAAAATATTGCCCTATTCAAAGGTGCATATTACAAATTGGAAGTGGAGAGAGGGGAGGATAAGGGAGACAATTTAAAAACGTGTCAACACAGGCTGAAATCTGACCAGTTAACTAAAAGGCCTTTGGTATTTTAAGCTTAATGGAATAACAAAAAATGGTAGAAGTTTGGGAAGACAATGTTTCTAAATTATTTATAGAAATTCAAATGTATTATAGCTTAGTAGATTTTTTTCATGTACTCAGACTGTTGTAAAATCTTGTGATTGATGATTCTGAATTTCTAATTATTTTTGTTTCTGAATCTGAAAATTGCTACTCCATTCTTCAACTTTGTGATAAGAATAAATATATATTTAAAAAGTAATCATTTGATATTTTGGTAAGAAATGCCTATCTTTTAAAAATATTTATTAATTTTTTTAGAGAGAGAGAAGGGAGGGAGGGAGAGAGGGAGAGAAACATCAATATGAGAGAGAAACATCAACTGGTTGCCTCTTGCAAACCTCCAGCTGGGGACCTGGTCCACAACCCAGGCATGTGCCCTGACCAGGAATGGGACCAGCAACCTCTCAGCTCTCAGGCCAATGCTCAATTCACTGAGCCAAACCAGCCAGGACAAATTTCTATCTCTTGTGATGAGCAGACATAAGGTCCCAAAATATGATAATAGTAATAATAATAATAACAACAAACAAAACAGCAATGACTACCTTTTATTGACTCTTAATATGTTCCAAGAATTTTGCAATTTGGCTCTCTTATCTTATTTTACTCATCCTATAAGGCAGTTAGTTACTGCTGCAGCCCCATTTTACAGATAAGTTAACAGAGGGCTATTTTAGGGACTAAATCCAGGAGTTCTCATAAGAAAATGCATCAAGGTCCATTCATTCACTCATTCTGTAGCATGTGCTGCCCAGCTGGACCCGCTGTCATGGAGACACAGGTGTGGACACTGCCCTCATGAAGCAGTCTACTGGGGGATGGAGTCTTCAATCAGTTTTTGCTTAGATGGCTGAAAAACTGCAGGTCTAGTAAGATAAAAAAATAGCATTTCTTTTAACGAATTGGTCATATATATTTTTGAAGGTTGGCTCTTAGTTATGTGATAATTCTGAAATCTTTTAAAACAATTATAATTGTGGGAGACATTTATTCTTTGAAAATTTTGTAACAGCTTATTGAGATATAATTGATATTTATTATCATAAAGTTCACCCTTTTAAAGTGTACAGTTCAGTAGTTTTAAGTATATTCAGAGTTGTGCATCCATGAACACTCTCAAATTCCAGAATATTTTATCATGCCCAAAAAGAAACTCCATTTCCGTCAGCAGTTGCTTCCCATTTCCCCCCTCCCACCAGCCGCCAGAAACCGCGAATTTACTTTCTGTCTCTATAGATTCGAGTATTCTGGACATTTCACAGAAGTAAAAGCATACACTATGTAGTCCTTTGTGTCTGGCTTCTTTCACTTAGCGTGTTTTCAAGGTCCTGTTGTACCATTTTGTTGTGTCAGTACTTCATTTCTTTTTATTGCCAAATACTATTCCATTGTATAGATATGCCACATTTTATCTATTCATTCACCAGTTTGTAGACATTTGAGTTGTTTCTACATTTTGGCTATTATGAATAATGCTGCTATGAACATCCCTGTCTAAAGTTTGGGGTTTTTTTGTGTGGATATATGTGTTTAGTTCTCTTGAATATATATCTATTAGTAGAATTGTTGGGTTATACAGTAACTCTATATTTAACTTTTTGAAGAAATGCCAAACTGTTTTCCCAAGTGATTGTACCATTTCACATTTTCATTAGCAATGCACGAGGGTTCCAATTTCTCCCCATCATCACTAACACTTGTTATCTCCCATCTTTTTGATTATAGCCATTTAGTGGCGTGAAGTGGCATCTCATTGTGGTTTTCATTTGCATTTTCTTAAGGACTAAAGAGGTTGAGGAGGAATTTATTTTTCAGATTTAAAATAATCTTGACTAAAGGAGGACGACAGAACTACTTGAGGAGCTTTTACAGGAAACCACCTGGGCTTTGCACACTTAAAGTGGTGAAAATATTTGCCAGGACGGTCTATTGATATTTGGAATGTAATAGAAAGGCACTTCAAAATGGCTTAAATAATAAGGGAAATTATTATTTCACATAACGAGAAGTACAAGGTCAAGGGATACAGAGTTATCAACCACTTAGGACTATCATGAACACAACTTCCTTTTTCCTACTAACTAGCATGCTCATTTTGTCTGCACACTTGCTTTCTTTGTAGTAGCAAGATGACTACTAATTCTAGGTAGTCCCGCGCTGGACCTGAAAATGTCTAGTGGAAGAGAAATCCTCGGAAGATTTTAGCTGTCTTTTCTTATACCTCATTGGCCCAAATTCAAAGCAATCATAAGCAACATAGATGGGAATTCCATGTATGTGGTTTAGTTGGAGTGAGATTTACTACCTCCGTAAGTGATTATTAAATGGGTGTTCTGCTAACGGGAGAGAAAAGAGAAATAGATGTTGGACAGGCAACTAACAGCATCTCTATTATGCAGCTACAGGTTACGGCATCATGATAATAAAAAATATTAGGTTGAATCTTGGAATTGCTGCTTTTGGACCATTGACACAACACTAATTTTGTATGGCTTGGCCTAATAATTTCCCATGCCATTTTGACAGATTAGGCTGAAGAGTGAGGAGAAGATAATGTGGCTCCAGGTTTCAGTTCAATCATTTAAAATAGCTCATAAATTGTGAATCACTTAAATAGATTGATACAAGTAAATCAGACTCTTGTGAGCAGGAAGAATTTGTATAATATGAGATCTTATTTGATTTCTTTATCTCTTTCTTGGCACGTCTCAAATGTTAGGAAATATTTCCTCAGTTCCAAGGCCCAAAGCATTTGTCCTGATGCACGTGCTGATGAAGCCTGTGAATGTTTTATTTATACAGACTTAACAGTTTGTTGAATTTTAATTTTCAACAATTAAATCACAGAATGCATTATTCTGTTTTCATTAAAAAAACATTTAAAGATTTCAAAGAGAGAGTGACTGTGTACCTTCCATTTTAAGGGTGTCTTTTAATCTAGGCAGACTCTGAGAAGTCTAAAACAAACTGAGGATATGGAAATGAGCAGGATGATTTTAAGACTGGGCCACCCTTGAATTGTACAGAGCTGTGCAGGAGGCAGATTAGAAAATGGCAAACTTTCTAAGATTTTAAATTTATGGGTTTTTTGACTAGGTAATACATTCACAGCACAAATTCGAAAGACATAGAAGGTCAACGCTGTAGTCTCCCTCTCACAGCTTTTCCTCAGCCACTCAGATCTCTTCTTCCAAGAGAACTGCAACTAAAAGAAAATGTGTATGAAAGTTCAAACCAGACCTTTCCTTACAAATGGCAGCATACTTTACATACTGTTCTGCTCCTTCTTCGCGGTGTTGTTGGTTTGTTTTTTACTCCATAGTCTATTTTAGAGACCATTCCAAACTGGTATATAATGAGCAACCTCATTTATTTTTTATGGCTACACAATAGTCCACTGTGCGAATGTACCACATTTCTTTACCCAGTTCCTCTCTGTGGACATTTAGAATTCTTCCCCTCTACTGCGCTGTAGAGAATAACTTTATACATGTGTCATCGTGCACATGTGCAAGTGTATCTCTAGGGAACATTTCTAGAGAAGAACTGCTACATCAAAAGATGTATGTCTTGGCTCTGGTTGGGTGGCTCAGTTGGTTGGAAGATCGTCCCTTGCACCAAAAGTTTGCAGGTTCAATTCCCGGTCAGGTCACATACCTAGGTTGTGGCTTCAATCCCCTGTCAGGGCACGCACCAGAGGAAGTCTATGATGTTTCTCTGTCACATCTATGTTCCTCTCTCCTCTCCTTATCTCTCCCTAAAATTAATAAACATATTCTTGGGTGAGGATTAAAGAAAGATATATGTTTTGTTATTTGATACATAATGTAAACCATGCCAAATTGCCCTCTATTCCAGAGGGGTGGTGGCGATTTAACCTGTCAAAGCAATACAGGTGAGCACTTGTTTTGCCATGGGTGGAAGCTTTCCAGAAGAGAGTTGTCAGAGAGTTGCCCCCTGTACCTCAAACCTGGGTGTGTGGTAAGGACCCCAAAGGGATCTTGTTCTCACTTTTAATGACACAGAGAAATATTCATCATATGATATTAAAGGAACAATCAGAACTATACAAATCTGAATTGTGTAAAAATGTTAGGGTGCATAGAAAAAATGGAAAGGCATAATTAAAATCTTGACAGTATTTAATGTTTTCATGCTTTTTATGGTTAGGTCTGGATGTGTCTATAATCAGAAAACAATACCCAAATCACTGCTGCTGTTGTGCTTGGGGTGGGGCTCTCAGAGGAGCTCCCTCTCAGCAACACCCTGCTTTAGAGGGGCCTCCAGCTCCTCTCCGTTTTAGGCTGAGCACCTGCTCTTCCCCTGGGTGTCTCCTCTGCGTGGTCAGAGACGCCAAGGAGCCTGAGATGCAGCCGCACTCATCTGTACAGTCTGGCAAATCTACCAAAACTAAAATTCCAGCACGATTATGTCTTACTTAAAAATAAAAATTGTTCTGCTTTACCAATTTCCCTGAGCACAGCGGGGTTTCACCTTACTTTCTGACTTTCTACCATCATGGTTTCTGGTTTACACTGAGACCATTAAAATATTTCTGAGCCTCCCCACCCTCTAACCACTCTATCCAGAAAAAGATCTGTTCATTTGCTAATAGCGTTTGAGTCGCCCAGGCAGTTCATCCCCTGCCTGGACAAGGGCGGTAGGTACACTTGGAACATTTCCTGGGGAGGTGATTGGCATCTGAGCCGCTGGCCCTGTCCTGCACTCACTCTGCGGAAAGGGTGGTAGCTGTGGCAGTTGCAATTTTCTCTCTGAACCTCACTCCTTTTGTTGACTTGCAGAGGCTTACATTAAAAAAAAAAGTAATTTGAAAGCGCTGCTGAATTTAGGTGCGTTTTGCTAATTTATTTTATTATGCATAGAAATATTGGTATAAAAGGTGTTTCAATTATTTTCTAAGGGAGGGCCCTATGCATTCTCTTGGATCACAAAGCTTTTAAATGGAGTTATTTTTCTCGGCCTATAATCATTCTCCCTTTTAAGTACCCCAGCAGAAAAAGTAAGTTTACTGCTCCTCGCACAATGGGCCTCTTCACTTTTTAGGTTTGGGAGACCTGGGTGACCTACGAAAGTTAATTAGAAGGTTAACAAAGACGAAGACAGAGTCGAATCCATCGCCTCTCCTTCAGCCAAAGATGTCATCCATTAATTAGGGAAATCGTTAAGGTGGCCTTTATAGAATCCATAGAAAAATCTGCCGTTGGCGGTCGACAGTTTTGATCAGATTTTCCTTTCCCCAGTAATGCTACCCTTAATGGTACGAAAAAGCAGAGGGCTGGGGTGGGGAGACGGGAGAGGGGGTGGGTGGGAAGGATGTGTTTCAGCAACATTACAGTTAACCAGCCGCTGATTGTGATGGCTTTGATTCTCAGGCTGCCCCGCATACTTGCTCCATGATGTAATCCTATTGAACCTGGAGGCCGAGGGAGCAGGAGGGAGGAGGGTGAAGCTGCTGCTCCCGCCTCGCAGTCACAGGAGGCCTTGGGAGTTACGAGCTCGGCCCGCGGGGGTGGGCTGCGCGGGCGAGACACGGTCTCCGCAGCACAGTACTGGCTCCTCAGCCAAACTCTGCAGCCTCTGCTGCGGAAAAGGCGAAGGCCTTCTGGGCGCTGGGTGGGCTGCTCCGGGTGGGGGTGGCGGTCCGGCCCTGGTGGGCAGCCCAGCATGTTTTCATTGCTTTGAGGAGGAAGATTTCTCCCTGCCTCCCTCCCTCCCAGTGCATGCTCTGCCACTAAAACACCAGCTCAACTCTAAGGGAAAATTCCAGTCTGATTAGCTCCTTGCCATCTTGAGAACCACCCAGCGAAGAGCAAGTCTGGGTGTTTGTGGGTGGTTCTGCAGACACTACCTCTCTGCCATTGTGCTTCTTTCCCCTTCTGGTATTTGAACCTAGAGTTTCTGATGTCCAGAGTTACTAAAGCCTGGGAAGGGGTGTTCAATTTTGGTATTACGTATTTAAATATGGTATTACTTCTGAATATGAAATGCCTCATTGTTTAATGTGGAACTTCAACGCAATCATTTCTAAGTGTTCCGTACAGCGGTATTAAGTATATTTCGCCATAAAACCATCATCACCATCCCCTTTCCCAAACTGACACTCAGCGTTGTGGGACTCATTTATAAAACTATGTTTCAGGGTTGGTTCCACTGGTTTTCAAGTTACCAGTAAATCCTCTTTAAGGAGTATCTTTTAAGAAGTTGGTCCAATATAATGCAGTCCTTCTTTATCATGCAAGACAGTTCTAGGTTCTTTTGTCTCTGGCTGGATTCACATTAAGCAAATACTCTACCAAAACCTTACTCAGACAGTACGTTGCCATTTCGGTTTGCCTTATGGACCCTGTGGCAGAGTGGGTAAGAGTTGCTGCCCCTCAGAGGAGAGAGGTGTCGCTGCCAGCCCTCAGCCTCACTAATGAGAGGACCAGAACTACTTCTCTAGACAAAGTCTCATCCGTCCACACCCAGGCTCTAGTCTCCTCCTCAGCCAGGGTGGAGAGGCGTTTCTGTCTCCTGCCATCCAGCCTTCTCCCTCCGCCCCTCCCCACAGGAGGCCGAACTCCACGGCCTAGATCCCAGCTCTGGGACAGCAGCTGCACAGAGGCCCTGCCAGCAGCCCCTTTAGGTCAGGCGTCATTCCTCCTCTCCTGGGGGTGCCCAGGGCACCAGAAGAAGTGAGAGCAATGTGTCCCCCACTTCCCAGAAAAAAAAAAGTAGTGAACATCAAAAATCAGCTAAATGATTAAAAGTGCATGAAATCAAAATTACACAAATTATGAAACATAAGCCAAAGCTGTTTGTCCCCAACACCAAAGTTTATAATAATACCTCACCATTCCCATATCTAAAGGATCTGTGTTGCCCTCAAAGGCCTCGTGCCTTTGATTTCGGTTTTCTCCTGTGCACTTGAGAAAAACCTGTGTTGTCCGATTGCTCAATCTTCCTTTGCTGTTAGTCAGCTCAGGGCCCTCAGCTAATGAGTTGAGAGATTCTTAGTGGTTAGTTGGTGATAGCTCTGGGCTGAGTCACATTAAGCGTTCCCATGTGGCCTCTCTGTCCTGTTAAATTTGCTTATTGAGGTCACCTGGTCACCTTGTTTGCATGTTAGAATAACCCCAGGAGCTTTTAAGACTCTCAAGATGAGCTACATTTTAAACAACTATACATGGATTTCTTGGGGTTGGTCCACACTGTGGGGTTTTTAAAAAAAATATTTTGCTTATTTTTAGAGAGAGTGGAAGGGAGGGAGAAAGAGAGAGGGAGAAACACCGGCCTGCAACCCAGGCAAGTGTCCCACTGGGAATTGAATCTGCCAGGGTTCACAGGCCAGCGCTCAATCCATAGAGCCACACCAGCCAGGGCTGTAGTTTAAAGCTCCAGGGCTGGAGTTTTTAAAGCTCTCCAGGAGATTCTAAAATTTATAAAGTGGAATTCTAATCTACCTTATGAATCTAAGGTGATATATTAGGTTGAGAACTGTGATGGTTAATTTTATGTGTTAACTTGACTGGGCCATGGAGTACCCAGACATCTGGCCAAACATTATTCTGGATGTGTCTGTGAGGGTATATGTGGATGAAATGAGCATTTAAATCCGTAGATTGAGTAAAGCAGATTGTGCTCCCTAAGGTGGGTGGTCCTCATCCAATCACTTGAAGGCCTGAATAAAACAAAAAGGCTGAGTAAGAGGGAACTCTTCCTGCCTCACTGCCTTTGAACTGGTACATGAGGCTTTTCCTGCCTTTGGACTTGAACTGAAACATTAACTCTTCTTGGACCTTGAGTCTTTGGACCAGAACTACATCGCTGACTCTCTTGGGTCCATCTTGCTGACTGTAGATCTTGGGACTTGTCAGCCTCCATAATCCTGTGAGCGAATTCCTCGTAATGGATCTCCTTCTATAGAGACACACAGCCCGCTGGTTCCAATGATCTGGAGAACCCTGACAGATGCAGATTTTGGTACCGAGAAGTGGGGTGCTGCTGCAACAAATATCTAAATATATGGAAGGAGCTTTGAAACTGGGAAGTGGGTAGAGGCTGGGGGACTTCCAAGGTGTGTGCTAGGAAAAGCCTACAGTGCCATGAAGGGACTACCGGTAGAAACGTGGATGTGAAAGGGTTCTGGTGAGGGTTCAGAAAGAAAAGAGGAGAGCTGGAGACAAAACCCCCTTCTTCTTAGGAAATACATAAATAACCACAAGAGAATGTTGGTAGAATTAGGGATGTTAAAGGCTATTCTGGTGAGATCTCAAGTAGAAATGAGGAACAGATTGTTCAAAGCTAGAGGAACGTTGATCCTTGTTATAAAGTGGCAAGGAACTTGGCTGAACTGCATTCTAGTGTTTTGTGGTGGTTGAACTTCTGAACAATGAAATTAGATATTGAGCAGAGGAGATTTCTCAGCAAAGTATTGAAGGTGTGGCTTTAGTCTTCCTCACAGCTCATAGTAAAATGCAAAGGGAAAGAGATGATGATGACTATGTATGGTGCCAGTTGGGCTGCTGAGCATTTTGACAGGAACACTATGTAAAGTGCATGATTATCTAACCCCTAAGCTCTATAACTGAAACCAACACAAAATAAAATTGAAGGGAAAAAAAAGAGGTGAGAAATAAGTTGAGGAGTGAATCCTTAAGCGAAAAGGAACCCCAACTTAAATATTTGGGAAGTTCTCAGCCAACCCACATTGCAAAAAAAAAAAAAATGGTGTTCTGACAAAAAAACGCTAATGGTGTGGCTGAACAACACTTTGATAAAGAAATTAACATGGGTGTAAGCCATGGGTCTAATCAGCCACCTCATCAAAAGACAGAAATAGAAATGGGATTTTTACCACCAGAAATACTGCCAGCTTAAAAAGAAAAAGGAATGGAATGAAGGCATGCTGTTAACATGGCTTATCTTTCAAGAAAAGGGAAGGCTGCTTTCTCCTTGGTTGTTGAGGGCAAGGCCCTTGAACAGAGCCCTGGTGGGGCCCCTCAGCAGAGAGCTGAAAGGGTGGGGTTGCCCACAGAGCCTTGAGGGTGACACTGCTGCCACGGTGGCCCTGGAAGCAAGGGCATTGGACCAAAGGGGATTGTCCTCAAGCCTTAAGAGCTAACAAAATACCTTCCTGGCGTTAGACTTGCTTGGGACCTGTCACCCTTTCCCTCTTTCCTGTTTCTTCCTTTAGAAATGAGACTGTTCTATCCCTGTTGAAGTGGTGCATTTTGGAAGCAGTAACTTGTCTGGTTTCACAGATTTAGAGCAAGGGAGGAATTTTTCCTTACCTAGAGTCTCACCCATATCCGATTTAGATGCTATTTAGATGAGACTTTGGACTTTAGACTTCAGACTTTAATTTGATGCCACAATGAGTTAAGACTTTTGGGACTGCTATGATGGAGTACATGTATTTGTATGTGAGAAGAACATGGATTTAGGGGACCAGGGGTGGAGTGCTATGGACTGAATGTGTGTGTCACCCCACCCGAAATTCATATGTTGAAACTTTACCCCGCTATGTGACTATACTCCTATTTGGAGATTGGGCCTCTGAGGAGGTGAGGAAGGTTAAGTGAAGTCATAAGAGTGAGGCCCTAACCAATAGGGCTGGTGCCCTTATAAGAAAAACAAAAGACTTGAGCTCCCTCTTTCTCATGTGAGAACAAAGGGAGAAGGCAACCATCAACAGGCCAGTATGAGAGAATTCTCACCACAAACCAAACTGACCAGCACCTTCATCTTGGGCTTCCCAGCTTCCAAAACCATGAAAAAATAAATTTCTGTTGTTTAAGCCATGCAGTCTATGACATGTTGTGATGGCAGCCAGAACAGACTAACACAAGAACAGGGCAAAGGAAATACCAGTCACTGCCCCTGCCCACATCCCCTTTTAAAATACCCCCCTCTGGCCTGCCCCATGAGCCACATGCTCTTGTGTCTTCAGCTTATGGGCCAGGGGGGAGCATCTGACCTGGGAGAGCCCTTTCATTGGCCCCTAAAACCTTTCTGGCATGAACCCCATAAATTACAGCTTAGTTTAGGTTCAGAAGATCTTTTGTTCTATTACTTCTGTGGGAATAACTCATGTTAGGATAAGTTAGCTTAGTCAGATCACCTTAATACCTACTTGAAAATTTTGTTGTAACAGTAATTTTGAAACATGACTCACTTTCCAGAAAGGACAGGCCTCGGACCAGTGTAGCATTTAGGACCTTTCAGAAGCAAAGGTCAGTGGGGATGTAGGATGCGTGTGGGGAGAGGTTCAGAAGTTGGGAGGGTGGAGAGGTGGAAGGAGACGAGACAGACTTGGCTGTCGTTGCAGTTTTCCCCGGGACTCCTGATCATGCAGACTCCTCACCATTTCCATCCGATTCATCTTGAGGGTGGCTGTTGTTACCTTGTCCTAATGGCAACAAATGCTGTTGGAAGGATACAAGACCCATTCGACCTCACATATGTATTGGGGAAGGGGTGGTGGCTATGGGACGGATAACGGGGAAGTACAGCTAGGCGTCTTGGAAAGCTACATGTACTCCCTGCTTTCCCTGTGCCTCTGAGGCCCTGTGGCTTCCTGTGTTAGTTCACCTGGGCAAGTCTGCCCATCCTTCTGCACAATGCTCTCTCTGTCACCACAAGGTAGGGTGCGTCTAAGTCATTAAGCATCTACTGAGGAAAGGCATGCTAAAAATGTCTGTTTATATTGTTAGAAATAGCCCAAAATACCTTTTTTCTATTTTAAATCCTAAATAATTAGATTTAAATGTGGATTAATGGGTACACTGGGAAGTGAAGTATAATGACTCATTTTCTGATGAAACCTTTGTGTTAACCAGAAAATGCTTTTGGTAAAAAACAAAAAATAAAAAACTTCAGTCTGGTTGGTGTGGCTCAGTGGATTGAGTGCCAGCCTGTGAACCAAAGGGTTGCCAGTCAGTTCTATTCCCAGTCAGGGCACATGCCTGGGTTTCAGGCTTGGTCCCCAGTAGGGGTTGCATGAGAGGCAACCACACATTGATGTTTCTCTCCCTCCCTTCCCCTCTGTCTAAAAATAAATAAATAAAATCTTTTAAACTGCCCCCCCAAACTTCAAAGCCCAGGCCAGATATCTATTTGATTAGAGCATCATCTAGATACACCAAGGTTGTAGGTTCGGTCCCCAGTCAGGGCAAATACAGGAAACAACCAATGAATACATAAACAAGTGGAACAACAAATCGATCTCTCTCTCCCTCATTAAAAAAATGTTTTAAAGTTCACAAGAAAATGTTTCTAAAATATTTACCTTCCTCTATTTCTAAAACAGTGACAATATTGCTCCTTCTAGGTCATAATTTTAAGTAGCAGTTCCTGCGGAAGACGTCCCAAGGAGAGGTGGAAACAGTGCTGGGTTTAGGGGGTGGAGCATCCCCTTCCAGCAGGCCCTGCTGTCAGAGGAAACCCAGGTACCTCACTGAGCCTGTTTGAGCCCTACTTTCCTCATATGGCAACACGGAAATGGAGGTGATGATACTTTTCTTTTCATCTTGGGGGCAATTACTTTAAATTCATACATGGAATGAATCAGTAGGTTTAAAGCGTAAGTTATTATTTCAGTCTTGGCATATAGGACTTGCTCTATAAATGTTTGTTGAATGACTTCTATGGTGCTAAGGATCTCCCTGGACAGGGTATAAGAAATTGGGCTGAATTTGTGCAAATCCCAAATCTTATTAATTATTAAATTGAGGTTAGTTTTTTAAATACTAAAGTCATAGGAGCTACTTCTGTTAGCTTCTCCTTTCACAAAGTGTGATAAATTGAGTTCAGGTTTACCTGAGAGAGTCATTACTCTCTCTCAGTACAAGAAAGTCGTTAGTAACGTATTCATTTTTCAGACACTTCTTCAACAAATACGTGCTGAGGACAGTGGAGATGCACGGATGAACAGAAACAGACTCGCTCCGGGCCCTCAGGAGCTGACAGTCTGGGACGCAGAGCGCCCTCACACACCAGAAAGGGCTGTGAGACGCTTAATCTTCCCTGACCGGTTTTCTTAGTCCCTGCAAAGGTCACCTTTGACCAACACCAAGGGGGAGGTGGGAGAAGCCAGACAAACAGCAACGTCCATCAGTCCAGAGGGGCCTCGACCTATGTCCCACGTAAAGGTTGTTAGATCACTGCCTTGGCTGGAGGGGGGAAGAAGTTGTTTTCGTTTTGTTTTATTTTCATTGATGCTGGAACACCCTCAGTTACTCTGTGTATAACGCTATTCAAATGCCATGTCTTGGCTTAACATTTAAAAAAATTTGGCTTACCTTAAATCAGACGATAACTAATGCTTTTTGAGAGCCTATTAAATGTCAGGCACTGTGTGAGACACTTTCTGTATTTTGTGTTTAATCTTCATACTGATCATTCAAGGTAGATCCTGTTATTGCCCCCAGTTTGCTTACCAGGGGGCTGTAGCTGTAGAGGACATGGTCAGGTCACAGTTGGCGGTTCCAAGGACCTAAACCTGTGTCATCCTACTGAGTGCCTTCTTCTTCCTGCCAGGCCATGCAGGCCCGTTGCTCTTTTCTAAACAGAGCATGGGAACTTTGTGTTTCTATTCCTTGACACAGTAGGAGAAAAGTACATGTGTTTTTCAACATATCAAAGGATAATAATAGCAATAGCTAATATTAATTGAGTGATTATTATATGCCAGACTACTCTAAGCTCTTTACATGTATTAAGTCTTTTTGTCTTCACAAACCTATGAAGTGGTTACTCGTTATTCATTTATATTCTTCACTTATTATTATTCACTTATTATTTTATAGATGAGGAATCTAGACACAGAGGGTAAGCAATTTATCCAAGGTGACTCAGCTACTATATGACACAGAGTTTAGACCCAAGGTGCCTGGTTCCAGAACTTAAAATTTGTTTCATCCCAAAGAAATATACTATCTAAAATATCTGTTGTAGTTTTCCTAAATTGGTGAAGTAGAGCTGACTAGCATGGGGGGCCCCATCTGTCCTCAGTAAGCTGTAGACCCAATTCCATCCATAGGCTGATTGAATGCTTCCCTCTCTTTTTGTGCCATGTTCAACCTACGCATCCGTAATCAACAGCCCTGAATTCTTTCCACCATGAAATGGCACATGACCCCAAAATGCACCTAATTTAGTTTCTGTTCCCACACATAGAAGGTTTCCCACAGATATGCAAGATCCCTCAAAGAGTTAACAGCATGCCTTGAGAAGAGAAATTGAAGAAGCCTAGGAGCATTTTCTTTCTTTCTTTTTAAAAATCCTCATCCAATGTTATTGATTTTATGGATTTTAGGGAGAGCAGAAGGGGTTGGGGGAGAGAGAGAGAAATGTGAGAGAAAAGCCTTGATCAGTTGCCTCCCATACAGGTCTGAACCTGGGATCAAACCCGCAGCCTAGGTATGTGCCTTATGTATGTACCAGCTGATGCTCAACCAACTAGGACACCTGGCCAGGGCAAGGAGCATTTTCCTTACCAGCTCAGGCAAGTGACTGAAAGCCCCAAATTAACTTTTTCAAATACTAAGTTTTAGATCTTCACTCCCACTGACTGGCTGTTTGGATAAATTGGACAGTGGCATCGCTGACTGGCCCCAGCACAGGGGCTCGGCTAGGGGCAAGGCAAGGGCAGAGGGCAGCAGAAAAGGGCCAGGGCTTCGGCCTGGTGGATTCTCACCTCAGTCCACCGAGAACACTCTCCCTCTCCCTGCATCATGGAGACATACGCGAGCGATCTCTGAAGCAGGGTGACATCCTCAGATATAAACCTAGTTTGTGCCTATGAACCATTAAGGATGCTTGATAACTACTAATTAAATGAATTAGGTACACAATATATAATTACTAATGTTCTACTTCCCCCTGTCTTTGCTGCATCGTGATCGCAAAAAGTTTCCCCCACCATCTGTTTGTATAAGCAAAAAATTAAATTAAATTAAGAGGTCACACACCAGTAGCAAAGACAAAATCAGGAAAACATTTTCTAATCAGAAACTGCAAAGAAATTGGGGCTTTTATATAATAGCAAAATTAGGATTTGGATGCTAGTATTCTTTCAACTAACTTTTCACAAATATTTCCTGGAACAGGCCCAAGGACGGAGTCCTAATTTAGCCTATTCTTTTTCAGATGTAATTGAATTCACTTGTTTAGGTTTCTGCCTCCCCCACCTTCCCTGTGGTGGCACGGGAGTGCTGCTCAACTCTCCCAAGGCACCAGCGGGTCTGCTGACTGTGACCGCTCCTCTCTTCTCCAGGGACCCGAGGCTCATAGTCCATCCTCAGCTACTACGTACCTGGGGCAGTTTCTCCAGACCCTGCTCTCCCCTGGTGCTGCTCACCAACGCCCCTTCCACTGCTCTGCACTCCCCAAAGTTACTCTCCTGTGAAAATGGACGACTCCCTCAGGTGGGGAGGCAATCGTCTGAAAAATAGCCTCTGGGAGGAATTGCTGCAAAAAAATACGAAGAAAGGTGTAGAATCCTTGACCGACATCACTCAAGATTGCGCAAGCTGACACTGAGCTGAAGCAACATCGGTCCCTTGTGGCGAAGGGGTTCCTGCCTCAGGAGACCCAGGGCAGGTACCTTCTGTTGTCTCAGCCTGTGGGGAGAGGGTCTAGCAGCACACACACACACCCCAGGCTGGGGTGAAGGTCTCTAAGGGCACATTCATTCCCACGTTAGTTCCATGAGAACAGGCCTCTGGCTTGGCATCTACTTGGGGTACGCACAGTAAAGCCATCTCCACGGGGAAGACGTGACATGCCCAAGTGTTCCCGCCGCTGCCTGGGGCCCCCTCCTGCTGCTGGAGTTCTCCCTGGCACACTGGCTGGCTGACTTGGCTTCAGAATTTGACAAATATTAGCTTCTATGCCTGCTCTTTGAGGTTAAAAAATGTTCAGATGAAGGCAGGGCAAGGAAACATCAGAAGCCCATGTCTCGCTCCTTTCTGTCCTGTCTGCGTTTTTAAAAACAATTTGATATGGACATAGATACCTAAATAAAAAGACTTCCCCTCTCCCCTTGGAGGGTTCTTTTCCCACTGTCAGAGGCTAACTAGGGTGATTGGAACACACACACTCACACACACACAAGCATGCACACTCCCCAGCATGTCAGCCGTCTCTGGTACTCACATTTCATCCTGAAGGAAATAAGGGCCTCCAGGACAAGAACCCCACAGCCCAGGTCAGTAGAGTTTGGTGAGAAGCCAGGGGGGCTGGTGGGCCCCGTCTGCTCTTGCCATGAGGGCTTCTTTAGCCTGGTTTAGTAGGAATCAGAGTCTGTGTAATTTCTGCCATGGCGCCCCAGACTCCAGTTGTCCCGTCTCCAAGCACAGCCTTCGACGTGCGACAGGAGAATGCAGGCTTCTTTGAAACAGGATTCTTGGAGCATGAGCTTAGGGAGCTAAGTGTGAAGGATGTCAGCAGCGGTGACACGCCCTGGGGGAAGATGTGGGACCAGCTGGGCTCTGAGCCAACCGCAAGAGAGGGGAGGCAGTGTAGAGAGTCAGAGGAGTTCTTCCAGGATCCTGTTTGCTTAAAGTGACCCGCTCACCACCGTTGCTCTTATCCTGGCCCCAGGGCACGTACTAATTTTCATTCATGAATATATTCCTTCGCAATCAAGACATTCTCATACAAATGGCATTGTTTACTCCTCATAACTGGGAAACTAAGTGGCATTGCCCCTATTTTATGGATAAAGAGACCAAAGTTTCAGAGTGGCTTACATAATGTGTTCCCCCATGTAAGACTAAGCATTGGCAAAGTCTCGGGCCCCCTGATTTTAAGTTCTTTCTCTTGCAGACCTTTAATCAATGAACTAGTGTGCACTGTATTCTTAGCATGGAACTAGTATCAGGTTCTGGTGAGAATTCAAAGGCACTGTGACTTGGTCCCTGCCATCCTGGCACTTACAACCTGGCCCGCCAGAATTATCACATGTGGAGGGGTTGGATGGTATCTGTTTAATGATTTATTGGTTTGTGCATGCACTTAGCAATTGGTTCTTGAGAATTATGTGCCAGACACTGGGATAGGAATAAAAGGACACAAAGATGAAAAGGATACAATCTCTATTTTCAAGACAAGAGGCTTTCGCTCTTCATAACTGTTCAGTGGCTCCTTGTTGCTTCTACAGGAAAATCTCAAGTTCCTAACGTAACCCAAAAGGCTATGGGAGATTGGACCTCTCTCCAACCTTACTCTGCTCCACCACACTGGGCTTCGTTGAATTCCTCAGTCAAGCTAAACCTTCTTCCTTCTTTGGGGTCTTTGCATCCTGGGATGGCTTCTCAGAAGTGTCATTTGAGTAGGGTATTGAAGAACACATAGGAGATTTCCAGGCAGAAAGTGATGGGGGAGGCAGTGGAAATCCAGGCAGAGGAGTTTGAATGGGGAAGGGGCTGAGTGAATAAGAGTGGCTGGGAAGTTTCATAGAAAAGGCAAAATGGTCCTGGCTGGTGTAGCTTAGTGATGAGTGCCGACCTGTGAGTGCCGGCCTGTGAACCAAAGGGTCAAGGGTTTGATTCCCAGATGGGTCACATGCCTGGGTTGCGGGCCAGGTCACCAGTAGGGGGACGAAAGAGGCAACCACACATGAATGTTTCTCTCCTCTTTCTCCTTCCCTTCCCCTCTTTCTAAAAATAAATACATAAAATATTTAAAAAAGGAAAAGGCAAAATGTTCTTTGTGTATAACTGACATTAGGTAACTGTCTGTTGAACAGAGTTGGGCTGGGAAGGCTGAGGACAGGCAATATGTCAGGACAAGAGAGCAGAAGAGTGAGGGTGGGACCACAGAAGCAAAGCCTCAGCTGAGCACGCCCAGGGGCAGAGAAGCCATCTAAGAGGCAGTGTGGGGAGGTGGGGCAGTGATTTGTGGGAGGGCGGGTCCTTTACCGGATGGAATAGGAGACTGAACTCCAGGTGTAGCTCAGCTACCTGCTTTGTGATCTTGGACAATTCACTTCTCTTGTCTGAGCCTTAGAATTGTGAGAAAGTGAGTCTCTAACCTCTCCTTTCCAGGTGAAATGTGCTCTTTAAAGTTCAGGTGATGATGGAGAATTGCAGAGGCCAGGGTGGATGCAAGACATTGGAAAAGAGGAGAAAACCCCAGGATAGAGAGAGCCCAGGCAGAGTGCGGGCACCAGAGCCTTCTGCAGCATGCCCCAGCACCCCCCTTCCCTGAGGAAGGACTGGAGAGGCCTGAGGGGAAGGCAGGGGAGGGGTGGGTGGGGGTGCTGCTGCCTGTGCCTCACCAGTGCCGCACCAGCACCAGATCCAGCCCCAAAGAAATTTTCTAAAACAACCTGACTTTTCCTCACTTCTACCCTGATCTCAAGTCTGATGTGGAGGGAACCAGGCCCACGATCAGGGGAGAAGGCTGCTGTGTAGATAAAACTGAGGGCCAACTTCAAAGAGTAAGGAAGGCGGGGAAAAGAACTGAAGGGGCTTTGGGGACAGTCCGAGTGAAAGGACAAGCCCCTAACCCAGGTTTTTTCTCCAGTGACCCTGTTCTTCCCCATGGATGCTGCTTGTTTCTCTCCTTCTCTTTCTTTTTTCCCTTTTTTCCCTCTCTCTCGTTCTTCTTTCTTTCTTTTCTTTCTTTCCTTTTTTTTTTTTTTGGGCTTTTGGAGAGGGGGAGCAAGGCCAGGGAGGTGGGAAGAGACTTTTTTTTTCCACATGAGTCCTCAGAATTACAGTTCACAAACTATTCAGTAAACTGACCGGCCTCAACCTCCCCTTCAACGGCCTAATCTAAGGGGTGGATCTATGTGTTTTGTTGCTTGTCAGAAACAATCGCTGCCCGGCCCATTACATTTACAGCACGTCGCCCTTTAATTGGTGTAACACGCTGAGGCCTGAAAGGAGGAGAGGCCCACAAAAGCGCCTGTGAATGAGCCTTGACTCACACAAAAACACTCTGCAGAAGTTCAGAGCTGGCCACTAACAAGGAGGTAGGGAGTTAGTTTGAAAAGGGGTGAAGTTCAGAAATGTGTCACCTTGAGAAGCCTCCCATCAAAGCAATGGTCGCATTGACAAGCTGCAAAGAAGAAAAGTTAAACCTTCAGGGCTGTGGACTTGCCTGCTGGATTTATTCTTTTTAAACTTGAGGAGGGATGGGGGTAGGAGAGGGGAGAGTCTTTCTTTTTCTTCTCTTCCCTACCCTTGTCTCTCCGCTCCCCTTATTTACTTCAGAGTGCCTTAAAGAAGTCGGCGTGAAAAACATACCCCCCATCCCCCTGCCAAGATACACTATTAAGAGAAATACATGTATAAAAAAGTCAGGCTGAATGCGGCTGCCTTAGGCCTCCGCAGTTGATTTCAGCCTCTGTGGGAATCGCGTTGTGTCTCTGCCCCCTTGTTTTCTAAGGCGACTCCCCACGTCCTGGGGCTGGGAGCAGAGCGGCCCTGGAGACTGTGGACCTGGACTCCGTGAAGGCGGGGGTGGGGGGGTGGAGTGCGCGTTCCAGTTCTGTGGTGGCAGAGGAGACGGGTGCGGGCCAGGCCAAAGTTTGTGGGAGAGGGGTGTGCGCCAGCACGGCTCCAACTCAGCCGGGTCCTGCTACTGTCCAGGGCAGGGGACGTAGCTTTCTCTCCTCCAGCCAGTAACTCCTGGGGAGACCCTACCCAGGCCGAACAGGTGTCCATGCTTTAGTTCCAGTTTGCAAAATAAGGCTTTCCTAAAATTAGAAACTAACCCGCGGAGGTGCAGGGTGGAGGTGGGTCGCACCCTGCATTCCTCCGCATACCCTAGTCACCTGCTCTGTCCCCCTCACGCACCTTCCTCGCTCCACAGGCCCGGAATTTACCCAGTGGTGGTGGTGGGGTCGATCTCTCTCGTCACCCTCCTCTGCAACTTGCCCCTGGCCTTCCTCCGCGGGGAGCCCCCTGCCACACCTTCCTCCCACAAGCACCCAGAGGCACCCTCCTCGGCTTGCCCCCCTCCCACCTTTGTGTGGGGACCGGACCCCCGCCCCTGGAGCTGCTCCTGTGAACCGCTCGAAGGCCTGGGCGATTTCCAATGCAGGGCCGCAGCTCCCTCCAGGTTTGTAATCCGCCAAAAAGCCGCTGATTGCTGCAATCGTTACTTTTCATTAAAAAAACTTAGAAGCAATTTGGGAGAACCCTTCTCAATGAATACATTTACCCCCGAACGGGCTTTATTCTCCGCCTCCACTTGATGAGTTTCTCTGGCACGAATCCGTTCTTACAGGCACAGAATGGGCAATCCCTTGATCCCCGTCAATTGTCATCCCGAGTCGGGGCCACTTTGACCGCCAATGGTGGGGAAGTCAGAGCTAATCCTCAGAAGGAATCACGGGAAAAGAAAAGCAACAATAACCAAGTCAAGCGTAAAAAATGAAAGAGAAATCTCTATTATCACTCACTACATTTCCCAGCTATGTACTGAAAAAATCAGCTTGCTTGTCATTCGAGTCAGACACTCGCACAAGAATATGGGGTCGTGGTGGGTTGGTAGGCTCACACGACGTGAGGGCCGACGTTTGAGAGCTAAAGGCTTCTCTTCTGCCTCTGCCAAATCCCCCTCACATCCACCATAACCATTAAATACAGACTGACTTTATTCTGTAGGGAGAGGCCCCGGGGTGGGTGGTGAGGGAGCCCCCAGCTGTGCATGGATACAAAAAAAAAATCCCAGGGGGAGGCATGGTATTGGTACTAAAGAAACGCGCCCCTTGTGGGCACCTCCCGCTCCTGGACCCACGGTCCCTTTAACTGAGCCCACCGGGATCCAACCAGGGTACTGGGTGCCCCCTGCCCCCTCAGCCCCCGCAACCCTCTGGGCGCGCGGCCTTGACAGTCTGGTCTTCGCGCGGGCACAGGTTCTTGACGCGCGCGCGCGCCCCGGGCCCGTGGGCCTGGGGTTCCGCGGAGCCTCGGGTCTCCCTGCGGTCCACGAGCTGTGTACTGGGGTGCGGTGTGAGAGGACTGCTGTGCCTGGGGAGCAGACACGGTGAGACCTGTGAGAGTGAGCAAACACTGCCACTTTCCACGCTGACATCTACAATTATCTGACACAGGCTTCGATTCCTTTATGCCGCAGCCAAGTGAGGGCAAAGTTAGTTTCTGAAGAGGCCGAGTGTAAAGCAGGATGCGGGGTGGGATTCCAGGCGTGGCCGCCCGGTCCACGGGAGGGATTGCTTCAGCAGCCGCGCGCCCCTCTACCTCCCACCCACGAAGGAACGTCGAGGTCGGAAACTGCTCTGGGAACCGAGTCTCCCCCAGCACCGGATTTGGGAGGGCCGTGGAGGACCTGGCTCCCAAAGTATCTTGGGCAGGAAAAGGACCGGGGCCTGGGTGAGAACGCGCAGTCTCTGATCGCCCAGTGGCTTCCACTTGTCCTCTTCTCCCATTAACTTACAAAACCTGTCTTGGGGGTGCCTTTTTGGGGCTACTTTCATTTTTCCTAGCTGAGTCAGCCCCCTGTGGCTGAGAGGTAAGGTTGCTTTACCTGCTCGCTCGCGGGACAGAGAGTAGGGGCCACGTGCAGCACAAAGCCCTCCCGCCAACTCTGTCTGCCTCTGCCAGGCCTCAGAGGCACCGCTTCTGCCCGTGCTCCGGCTCCTTCCTCCGCCTCTCGAAGCAGTTTCCCGTGGCATCGCGGGGCCTTCGGAGGCAGCGCCCGGCTCCCATTTCACCCCTGGGCACCCAAACCCGTGAAGCTTGGAGGGCTTCTCCTTTCGGGAACCTCTTCAGGCTCTCTGCCCCTGCCCCACGCCACCTTCACTCCACATACACAATATCACAAATGTGCGCACGACATACGCTGCATACCATCTATTCGAACATTCTCACACTTGTGTACATGCATACGCAGAAGCATTCACACAGTAACAAAACTCACAGTTACACAAGACCTCTGCGTGCACACAGACACGCAGACGGGCACACATTCCTGCACATCAGGTACACACGACAGGTGCACGCACTCCTGAACTGCCTGCCCAGATATACAGGAGGGAGCTGTCCGGTTGGGGGCAAGGACTTTGGCCCTGAGATCTGGGCCTCCTTTGGGATCCTGTCCTGGAAGATCCCTGAGCTTCCTGTGGGGCCTGTAAGCTGAGCCCGTGCTGTGCTCTCACGCCTCAACCTGCACTCCCCAGGCGACCACGCTGATCAGGCCAGAGCCTGCTGCGAAGACTAGACAGCGGGACTCTGCAGCCCCTGACGAACGCCTGGGAGCGTCCATAGGTAGTGGACCAGCCGTCCTCCTGTGGCCGGGAGGGATGGGCAGGGAAGGAGTGGATCTGACCTTACTGACCTGCATTCCCTCCCAGGTCGGGCAGTGGGCCCTGGAAGGATGGCTTAGTGAGCGGGGTGATAATCGCTTTCAACAAAAGCAAGTCTGCCCAGATTTACATAAATGTGGATCTCCTCTCTGTCCTCGAACTGGAAAGGGTGCTTGCAGAGAGGGCGACATCCTGCAATCCTAATTAGTGATTTTTGTCCCCTTGTTACTGGGCTCAGCATCTCATGCAAATGAACCCTTCATTTCAGCCACATTACCCCAGCTCCAGAATTAACTGACTCTTATCTTTAATGATATGCTGCTGAAGTTCTCTGAGCCCGACTAGCTTTTTATCTTGATTACTCTAATCAATAAGAAATGATAGAGTAGAACTATAAACTCTATTGGCTTTTAAATGTTGCCGACAAGCCCTCTAGGTGCCATTCCCCTTCATTGTTATTTACTGAAATGATCTTCAGGCTAACAGCAGATGCAAATAAGAGGTGAACAAGGATTAGCTTTGGGATTGTCCCAGATGGCCCCTGACACCTTCACCCCCACCCCCACTCCTCTGGGAAGGTTCTTGGTGTTTGGGCTTGAGAAAGTGAAAACATGCATATTTTAAAAGAAGGTTGCTCTTTTTGAGGGGCAAAAGAAACACACACATAAACAAATTAAGAAACACCAGATTCCCCATCCTACCCAGATAGATAGTCTTAAAGGTCAAAGCTTTGAGAAAGCACTTTGAGACACACAGTGAACCCTGGAAATGAATCCAGTCTATATGACACACACGCACCCTCCTCACCGACCGCACCCCCAGCTCACACACCTTTGCATATCAGTATCTATAGACATTTGTACATGTACGTGTAATTTCAGACAGAAAACGCAATTTCCTCTACTTAGTTCCCTTGAAAGGAAAACGAAGATTGAATCCCTTCCTGTCTGTAGATGATACCTTCAACTCTAGCTGCATGTTGGGTGATGATTGGACAAGGCGTCAAAGGACCTCAGTTGAGAAGTTTTTTGGTTCCTAGACGTCCAGGACCAGACGGGTTGAGACAGGAGCGCCTCCCTCTCGCCTCAGGCAACCCATCACGCACGCCCCTCCGAGGTCCAGGACCCCGCTACTCTGCTAGTCGGGCCTCCCACGCCAAGTCTGCGAAGCACAGTCTGTTTCCCAAAATGACCAGACGAGGGTGTGGAGCATTTCTTTCCTTGGCTCCCTGAGAGTGTAGTGTTTGTGGAGTATGGGAAACATCCCTTCTCACCCTTGACCAGCTTAACACTCCCCTCGCCCCCAAATCTGGGCTCTGAGTTAGTCGCGTCGGGGCAGGAGCTTTCTGGGCGGCTCCGGGGCTGCAAGAAGGCTGGTCATCGATCGACCTTCCTCGGAATCATGTGCTGATTTACTAGCTTTCGTTAGAGCCTACTCTGCCCCAGGGAGGAGCGAGGCCCTGGCTGTAGTCGCCGGGAATCTTTCCACGTCTCGCCCGACCGTCCGCCCCCGACCCTCTGCGGACAGGTTCTCAAGAGGGTGGTTTCTCAGCCTTCGAAAACACAAACACACAGGTCACAACCCGGCCCGCCCTGCCCTGAAGGCCCGCAGGCCCGCAGGCCCGCAAGCCCTGGGGCGTGCCACGCTCCTCTGGAAGCGTGTGCGCCGGGTCGGTGGCGCGCAGCCCCTGCAGCTCAGGTAGCTGAGAACTCCGACGCCCGCCAGCGCCCCCCCCTTCCCCCGCCCTCGCCTGGCACAGGGCACGGCCCGGGGCTCAGAACAGCTCTCCGCTCCCGGGGCGGGGCGAGCCAGGCGCTCAATCGTCCAGGGGCCCGTGGGGCCTCGACTGGGAACCCGCAACCCGAGAGGTGCGGGCGGGAGGCAGAGGGCGGGGAGCCAGAGGGGCCGGAGCACAAACTCAGGTCTGCGAGGCCGCGGTGGATCCGTGGAAGGAGAAGTTGGAAATCTCGGGCAGGCTAAGCCTTCTTTTTTTTTTTTTTTAATGACACGTGGGGGGAAGGGCTGTATGTATCAAAATCATGTAAAATTTCTGTTCTTAGCAACATCCTTGTTATNGGGCCCGTGGGGCCTCGACTGGGAACCCGCAACCCGAGAGGTGCGGGAGGGAGGCAGAGGGCGGGGAGCCAGAGGGGCTGGAGCACAAACTCAGGTCTGCGAGGCCGCGGTGGATCCGTGGAAGGAGAAGTTGGAAATCTCGGGCAGGCTAAGCCTTCTTTTTTTTTTTTTTTAATGACACGTGGGGGGAAGGGCTGTATGTATCAAAATCATGTAAAATTTCTGTTCTTAGCAACATCCTTGTTATTAGGAATGATGACTAAACCGCCAGGATTATTCTGGACTGTAAGTTATCAAGAGCCCACTAATTTCACATTAAAGCCCATTGACTGCAACGACGTGATTGAAGGGTTTTTAACAATTAACATAATCAGAAAATGAGCTGAGATAATTTTTATTCAACTCATTACTTTTTAATAATGTATTTCTTTTAATTAATATCTTCTCCGTGAACATAACACAAAGCGAAGCCCCAGTGCCGGCCCAAGCCAGCCTGCGGGACCGACTGCGACACAGCCAAACACTTCACCAGCGGCATTCACGGCGTCTCTATTGTGGTGTGGATGAAATGGAGAAATCGTGTCCAAAAGTCACCATGTTGTTTTGAAACACAATTTGGGGGCGGGGGTGTGGGGGGTGAGGGGGGTGGGGAGGAGGCTGGGAGCGCACAAGCCATACGCTTTTAATTCGGCTTGACGTTTTATGTTTGGTCGCCTCTCTTGGTTTGCAGCCAGAGGGATACAAATGGGAAGGAAGAAACGGGAGGAGAAACAAGAAAAGGCTTTTGGAGATGAATGTCCGATCCTGGGTTCGAAGAGAATTGGGCTTTGGCTGCTAACGCCCGGACCGTCTGGGGGACTACGAAGGCACCGAGCTCCTTCCCGGGGCCGCCGAGGCTCGGCCCCAGCGCCTGGCGGCGCATGTCAGGGCCGAGGCGCTCAGCCCTGGCCCCAACCTCCCAGCTTCCTGGGCTGCGAGCAAGCGGAGCTAAGTGTCTCCACTTCCCTGGCCCACAGGAAAAGGCAGGATCGTGAACCACAGCAGCAGCCGCTGTTTGCACCTCCCAGGCGTTTGTTTGCATCACAGTCTCGGGTGGTGACCGCAGTGGTTTCGCAGCACTTTATGGTATCCCCAACCCCGGGGAACTTGATCCAACTCAAACGCCTCAAACGGGGCAAAGAATGACATTTTTGGTGGCAGAGAAGACTCCAGCCTCCCCCTAGACAAGCTGCTTCTTCACTAGGGTGACTCCGAACCAGGTGGCAGGGGAGGCGCATCTGCCTTGAGCTTCACCACGATTTCCCCCAAAAGGCTGTGTCTGGACTAAGATCTCTCGCCTAGTGGAGCCGCATCAGCCTCAGAAAAAAAGAAACAAAGTCGACCCCTGGTGGAAGAAAATGGAATTTTAAGAACTTAAGGAAGGTTTGAGGGAGCTGCTTGGGGTCCAAATGTCTGTACACTGGAGAGGGATGGTAGAAGGAAGGGAGAGAGGGCTGGAAAGAATAAATGAGGAAGAGAAAAATTAGAAGCGGCAGAAAACAGGAGAGATCACATAGCAGCAAGTGGAATTCAGGTGGAGAAGGCTGGGAAAAATGAGACTCAGACAGCCATCCTTTTGGGCCCTTGGGCAGACTGTGCATCCATGCTTGGGGCCTGGCCGGTGTCAAGGGTCAGGCAGGGACATCTGACTTCTCTTTCTCCCCAGTGGAAGTCTGGAAGTTCTATGATCACAGAGGGCAGATGGAGGTTCCCAATGGACACTTGCAGCCAGTGACTGCCTCTCCCAGACAGCATCCAGTTTCCAGAAAATTTCTTCTCTTTCCTCTAGCAGGGGTGTCCAACCTTCTGCCGCAGGAGGCTCAGGGTGGCTGTGAATGCAGCCCAACACAAAATCGTAAATTTATTTGAAACATTATGAGATTTTTTTAGTGGTTATGTGTTGCAATGTATTTAATGTGTGGCCCGAGACAACTCCTTCTCTTCCAGTGTGGCCCAGAGACACCAAAAAGTTGGACATCCCTGCTTCTGTTTCCAACCAGATCTCTCAGTCTTAGCTAGGTGAGGGTGAGTAAGGCAAAAATCCAACATACTAAGAGGGAAAAAAGAGGCTGAGAATCCAAGCCCATTCCTTTCTGGTATTTATAAATTGCTGGATTTTAATGGAAAACACCTGGGACACAGGGCTGTGTGCCCAGGGATGGTGGTATTTCTGGCACTAAGGGAAATCAGTGATGGGAGAACCGCTGTACTGAAGCCTCTGCTTCTGCCCAGGGTCAAACGATTAAAAATAAAAGAAGAAAGACTAGGTGACATCAAAGGTCTCACTAATGAATAAGTCATTGTTTACTCAGAGCGAGCACTTCGGGTTAACCAAGGAAGTGCAAAGGGTGGCGTTTATGGCCTTCAGCTCTTTTTAAAGCCTTCCTTGAATCCGCTATCCATATGTGCCTCTGGATGGCTCCCCGAACACTCCTGTGTGTCCTGATACCATACAGGGGTTTCATTCATGTGTCTTCTCTCTCCTGCACCTGTGACATGGCAGGAGCATCTTCTCCTCCCAGAAATCCCCGCCCTCTCCCACTAACCATTATCCAGAACTTTGTCCTAGGTCAGGTCTCAGGAATTGTTTGTTGAGTTGTTGGCTATCTCTGATATTCAGACTTGGGGCTCATAAACCAGGACTATGAGCAGGGAGGTCCCAGGCTGGTAAGGCAAAAATCCAACATACCAAGAGGGGAAAAAGAGGCTGAGAATCCAAGCCTATTCCTCTCTGGTATTTATAAATTGCTGGATTTTAATGGAGAACACCTGGGTCACAGGGCTATGTGCCCAGGGTTGGTGGTATTTCGGAATCTGGTGTGAACCTGATATTGCCACTCCCTGGCAACTAAGAACAATTCTTGCTGTTACAGGAAGTTGTGCATGAGTGTACACTGGAAAAGAAAAGCCACGTGCTGTGCTTGTAACTCTCCAATGCAAGTGCCAAAGATGGGGGAGAGGAAGATGCAGGGTGGGCAGAATGCAGAGGGCACAGGTGTTCCGAAATCTGCTTTGAGACAAGCATTTTAGGAGGATCAGTTTAGCTGATCCTCCTATTTGCTCTCCTGGGTAGAGAGCAGATAGCCTCTCGGGAGAGAAACCAATTAAATCGTTATAGCACACATTTACCAAAGATTTGGGCTGCAGTAAATATCAATAAGGTGAGTCCATGTTCTGGAGAGAGTAGACAGCCTTATGTCCCACCGAGTTTTGTCAGTGACAATGTGTGCCCCTTTTGGAGTTTCTCCACTTTGCATCCAGAACTACACCTGACACAAATGATGACTTAGGCTTGAGATGAGTGATACCAAGTCAATGAAGGAGCCCTGGGAAGTGAATCCTTCTTGTGGCCACCCCTGATGCCAGAGGCAGGGCGTGGTGACCCCCAGTTGGCACAAAGCCCTCCCTTCACACTACTCCATCTCATTTTAAAAAAGATTTTATTTATTTATCTTTAGAGAGGAAGGGAAGGAGAGAAGGAGAGAAATATCAATGTATGGTTGCCTCTCATGAGTCCCCTGCTGGGAACTGGCCTGCAACCCAGGCATGTGCCCTGACTGGGAAATGAACTGTGATGGTGTGATTCGCAGGCCCGCGCTCAATCCACTGAGCTACACCAGCCAGGGCTCCATCTCATCTTTAAAGCCTCCATGAGCTCTCATCAGCTTGTGACCTCGCTAGTTTTTTATTTTTCTGCTACCAGAAAAATCCCCAGAAAAAGTTGATACTAAGACAGAAAAATATAGTGCCATATGTGTAAAAATACATATAAAAATGAAAGAAAAAGGCCATTGGTAGAATAGAATGAAAATACTTATCAAAACTGTAAGAAATAACAATTCACTTAAAAACTTTTAAGAATATCACAGAATTAAAAATTTTATAGAATCTATAAAACATTGTATTTTGAAATTGCCTTAAAATCATTTGACCCTCTTATTTGGATAAATAAACTGAGGCGCAGAGAGATTACATAGCTACAGTTGATTAGTGAAAGGGCTAAATTAGGTAAAATAGGTTGTGTAGTAAAATGTATGCATGGGAATTTGCATACCTGTATCACCAATTCACATGTTCCATTTTGAGGAGGTGAAGAATGCTTTGTTGTTAGTTATCTTGAGTTTTAGTTGTTAACTATCAATGACAAATAACTGATTTCAAGTTTGAACTTCTCCTTCCTACCTCTAATTCTTCCCAAATCAGCACCAGGTTTTCAGCTGGGTCAAAATTTGTATTTTCTTTGAAGGTCAAGAAAATCATAATCATAAAGAGATGGAGTGCTTCCAATTTTACTCTAGCAGACAATGCAATTTTAATACCTTAGCTTATACAGTTTATATATAAGTTTATACAATTTATTGTATTTTATCAAATGTCTCTGGAATGTGAGTGCTGGATGTGAGACTTTGGAACACACGAATAGCTCTAGCCAAATAATAATCAATGAAGCATAGATTTGCAATTATTTGGTTCATTTGAACTGTTTGATAGTTCACCTGGGTAACTCAGAGCCCAAGGCCTGAATTTTCTCATGTTAATTAATTTTTCTAGTTTTTAGCACAGGTACACAGTGGATGCGTAATGAATGTTCAATGATGAGGGTGACAACCAACATTTATAAAGCATGATACACTCCATCAAGTCTTTTCACACATAAAGTACTAATAATTATAAAAGCTTCACTATATGTCACATAATTACAGCCTAAATGAAAATGCTGTGAGACTACTATAAGTATTGCCTCCCTAGCTCAATCATCAATTTATTTTAGGTCTTTTTTTTTGGTAAAAGCTGACACATTAAGCTATTTGGCCTATGAAGAGAGGAATAAGAAGGCTTTGTGCCTTTTTAGGTGATGTAAACGTGATAATTTTTCAGCTTGTAAATATTAGAACAAGAATCAAGGAGGAATGGACATAGCCCACCTAGGGTCAGTCTGGGGTCTCCTGGGGTTAGATTTCCTAGTCTGGAGCAGTGAATGTGCATAAGCCTGGGGACACAGTCTGTAGGTTTGTAGACTCAGTGGCAGTGAAGGCGAGGAGAGTGGATGCTGGACATATGAAAAAATTAATACTGGCCAACACATCTAGGAACAGAAAGTAAATTTTTTCTGTTTTCTTTTTATTATGAAAAATTCAAACATAACAAAGGGCGGGGAGAATAATATAACAAACACCCATATGCTCATTGCATATATGTAATAATTGTTACTATTTTGCCACATTTGTTTCTTATTTTTTGCTGAAGTATTTTGAAGAAAATGTATGCAGTGTACATCCCTAAAAATTAAGAACCATTTGTCTTCATAACTTCAGTGCCTTTATCACACCTGAAAGATTAGCAAGTATTTTCTAATGTTATCTAATATCTATAAAATAAACTTCATACCATCATTCATACACAAGTGAAATTGTGAGTATTAAGTGGGAAAAAATCCATTCTCTAGCTACGGGCATTCACCTTTGTTGTCCACAAAGGTGGCTTGGGGTTGTTACTAGCACTCCAGGGCTGGACACCTGGGTCCTGTCTGGAGGTGTGCTGCCAGGTAGTGGTGACATCACAGACAAGCGGGATGACTTCTCCTTCTCTCAGGTTCCTTCCTTGTAAACAAAGGGGATGGAGTAGATTATTTCTTCGGGGGTTTGCTTGAAGAGCCGATAATCTGCAGGCCTAAAGATTATTGGGCTCTATTTTTACACGTTTTGGGTAGTGAAGAATAGTGCAGGAATAAAGCAGAAACAAGTTGTTTCACAATCCGAGTCCATGCAGACTGCTGTAACAAAATACTGGACCACAGACTGGGTGGCTTATAAACAACAGAAACTGATTTTTCACAGTTTTGGAGGCTGAAGTACCAGATCAGGCTGCCAACGTGGTCGAGCGAGGACTTTTCCCTGGTCCCAGACTTCTCCTATCCTCGCCTGGTGGAAGGGGCCAGGGAGCTCTGAGGGATCTTTTCTATAACAGCACTAATCCCATTCATGAAGACTCCGCAAAGGCCCTGCCTCCTAACCCTATCCAAATTGGATATTAGGAATCCCACGTGAATTTGGGGGGCACACAGACATTCAGACCATGCCAGAAATATCTTTTCTACTTAAGGTAGTGTTCTTTCTCTGAAAGAATATACTTTATTACTAACTCATTCTTTTCCCCATCATATTATTACCTTGACAGTGTTGCTGTGGCTGCTCCTTAAGTGAAACTGAGCCAGAGCATTTTCTGACTTTTCCACGGTGTCATAGGGAAGGAAATGCATGTCCCTAGATTTTCATTTCTTGATCTGTGTGATGGTTAGTTTTATGTTGGTTAGTCCCAACTTGGCTAGGCTGCAGTACCCAGATATTTAATCAAATACTAATCCCAGTGTTGCTGTGAAGTTAACATCTACCATCAGCTGACTTTCAGAAAAGATTACTCCCAAGAATTTGTGTGGGCCTTAAAAGCAAAAACAGGTTTCTTGAGAAGAAATCCTGCTTCAAGGCTGCAACATCAAGTCCTGCCTGCCTTAGTTTCCAGTCTGCCCATCTGCCTTACGGATTTCAGGCTTGTCAGCTCCCACAACTGCATGAGCCATTCCTTCATTCCAAAAACGAACCTCTTCGTGCGCACAGTGCGGATCCTAGTGGTTCTGTTTCTCTGGAGAACCGGATAACGGATACAACCTGCTTTACAGAGCAGAACATTTTAAACATATATGTTATAAATTAACTTGGATTTCTCTAATTCAGGATTTTGTTAATGTAGAATTTTAGTTACTTAGATGTTAATTTGAAGTTTCACTTTTTAATGTCTATGAAAAAGAGCATTGGGCAAAAATGATAGATCATAGGTGGCAATGGTTTTCCCAAAAGGAGAATGAATAATATCTACTCAACGGGAGAATAACACGTAGATTGCATACATGGCACAGCGTCTACTTTCCCCTGGAACCGCCTCCTAAATACCTACCTAAGTACAAGTCTTTAGCTCAGGCTCTGGTTTTCGGAGGTGTCCAGACTAAGACAGTGACAGAAATTCACTGTTAAAGAATGGCCTCTAGGAGCAACTGAACCTGTTGATTAGAAATGGGTTTGAAATCATTTAGGTTAAAATCATTTTCACACAATGATTTTTTAACATTAGTTTGGAATGCTTCATTTAAAGAAATTTACTTAGAGGACTTCCGCCAAGATGGAGGCATAGGTGGAAACACTGTGCCATCTCCCACAACCAAGTTTGAATACAACAAAGGTTTGGAGAACAAAGACACAGCCAAAAACCAGAAAATTGAATTATACGGAAGTCCGACAACAACGAACCGTTCTACTGGGATGGTAAGAGGGGCGGAGCTAGCAGCAGAGCAGGGTCGGGCAGGAAAGATCCCCAGACCTAGGCTCGCAGGTAGGCCTGACCCAGTCGGGGTGTGGGGCAGACTGACTACGGTCGCACATTTGCGCACAGTGAGACAGACCACGCAGGCCCCAGGGGGTGAACCCAGTGGTGGAGGCTGATGGTGGTGGCACACTCGCGTGCAGTGGGATGAAATGCGTGGGCCCCAGCAACAGTGGCAGCTTCAGCACCTGTGGGGGCTGCAGTGGGAGACAGCAGACAAGTCGCCGTTGCTCCTCTTTGACCCCGCCCCCACATACAGCATCACAACCCAGAGACTGAGTTGCCCTGCTCTGGTGAACACCTAGGGCTCCAATCCTGCTATGTAACAGGCACGAACAGCCCAAAAGATGGCGCAAGAAGAACTCAAAGTCCCAGAGCCGATAATTCTAAGCAACCAAGAGATTGCCAGCCTCTCAGAAGCACAGTTCAAGACACTGTTTATCAGGATGCTCACAGAACTGGTTGATTATAGTCACAAATTAGAGGAACATATGAAGGCTAAAGTGATTGAAATTAAGGAAAATGTACAGAAAACCAGTAGTGATGGAAAGGAAACTGGGACTCAAATCAATGGAATGGACCAGAAGGAAGAACGAAACATTCAACCAGAAAGGAATGAAGAAATGAGAATTCAAAAAAATGAGGAGAGGCTAAGGAACCTCCAGGACATCTTTAAATGTTCCAACATCTGGATTATAGGGGTACCAGAAGGGGGAAAGAAACAGCCATGAATGGAAAACTTATTTGAACGAATAATAAAGGAGAGCTTCCCCAGTCTGGCAAAGAAAATAGACTTCCAGGAAATCCAGGAAGCTCAGAGAGTCCCAAAGAAGTTGGATCTAAGAAGGAACACACCAAGGCACATCATAATTACATTAGCCAAGATTAAAATGAAGGAGAGAATCCTAGAAGCAGCAAGAGGTAAGGGGACAGTCACCTACAAAGGAGTTCCCATCAGACTGTCAGTGGATTTCTCAAAAGAGACCTTACAGGCAAGAAGGGGCTGGAAAGAAGTATTCCAAGTCATGAAATCCAAAGACCTACAGCCAAGATTGCTTTATCCAGCAAAACTTTCATTTAGAATGGAAGGACAGATAAAGTGCTTCTCAGATAAGGTCAAGTTCAAGGAGTTCATCATCACCAAGCCCTTATTATATGAAATGCTAAAGGGACTTATATAAGAAAAAGAAGATGAAAAATATGAACAGTGAAAGGACAGCAAACTCACAGTTATTAACAACCACACCTAAAACAAAAGCAAACCAAGAGGACAGCTAGATCAGGAGTGGAACCATAGAAATGAAGAACACATGGAGGGTTAGCAACAGGGGAGTGGGAGGCGGAGAAGGGGGGAGAAGGTACAGAAAATAGCATAGACAGTAGGTAGAAAATAGATAGGGGGGAGGGCAAGAATAGTAGGGGAAATACAGGATCTAAAGAACTTGAGACACGTGGTTATAAACTAAGGGGGGGGGGAGAATGGTGGGGGAGGGAGTGTGTGGGTGGAGGGGAATGAAGGGGGGGAATAGAACAACTGTAATGGTATAATCAATAAAACATATTTTTAAAAAAGAAAAAAAAGAAAGAAATTTACTTAGAAATCTAACATAGAAACAAAGAAAATTGGGTTTCCACTTCTATCCTTCCTCTAAAAGTGCCTGAAAGGGTATTTGGATTAGTTTGCTTATCTGCTACAACCTGGGGTGGGGGTGGGGGTAAGGCTTAGACAACAGACATTTATTACCTGGCAGTTCTGGAGGCTAGAAGTCTGCAGTCAAGGCCAGGGTGTTGGCAGGGTTAGTTTTCTCTGAGGGCTGTGAGAGAAGGATCTTTTCCAGGCTTCTCTTCTTGACGTGTGTGGCCATGTTTTCCCCATGCACCGTCCTCTCCCTGTGCATGTCTGTGAGCCCACATTTCCCCTTTCTTTAAGGACACTAGTCATACTGGATTAGGACCCACTCTCATGGCCTCAGTTCTACCTAGCCCCCTCTGTAAAGACTATTTCCAAATAAGGTCACATTCTGAGGTACTGGGAATAGGATTGCCACATATGAATTTGGGGGGAGGGGACACAATTCAACCCATAACAGAGTTTAAAGCCTTTTAGATGACAGTTTGAAAACTACTACTCTTGAAATTCAGTTGGAAAATTTGAAACAATCCCATCCATTACATTAACATGTTTATTTAATAGGAGCGCATTATGTAGATCCTTGGGGTAAGGGTTCTACTCACAATTAAACGTCTCACATAAGCAATGTTTAAGTTTATTTTAGGTAGAAATACACCATACACCAACTCCTACCCTCAAAATTCAATGGTTATCTTATATCACAGATCTTTAAGCTTTCAGAATATTTGAAACTACTGTTTAGGAAAAGCTTTAGCCAAGATTGCAGAGCGTTACACTTTTATATAATTTCTACAATGCCTGGTCACTGGGATAGTTGGGCCTCCCATTCATCAGCAGCACAGAATGCCTGAATTCTTCCCTCCCAGAAGTTACCCTATGTATAGGTTTGTTAGATGCCAAAATAAATATCAATGTTAGTGGTTTTGGATGTGACAAAATTTCACTAGGAAGAAAACTCTGGGAATATGAAAGGTTATTCTCAAATAAAAGACTGAAAGAGAAAACTAACCTGAGTAATATTTTTAAAGTAATAGACTTTATTTTTTAGAACAGCTTTAGATTTATAGAAAAATTAAAAAGACAGTATAGAGCATTCTCATGTACCCCACACTCTGCTGTCCTTATTATTAACATCTTTCAAAAGTATGATGTATTTGTTATAACTGACGAACCAAACAGTCATGCATTCTTATTAAGTAAGGCCCGTAGTTTTCTCAAATTTTCTTAGTTTTATTTAGTATCATTTTCTCTTCCAGGATTCCACTGAGGACACCACGTTGTATTTAGTGTTCATGTCTCCTTAGGCTCCTTTTAGCTCAGGCAGCATTTCCCTGTTTTTAACAGCCTTGACAATTTTGAGGAATACTAGTTGAATATTTTTAGTAGGCCCTTTAATGGAGATTCGTCTGATTGTTCTTCTCATGCTTAGATTGGGGTTATGGGTTTCTGTGAGCAAGACCCCAAGGGTCAAGGGCCATTTCTTCACTTGATATCAAGAGAACATGCTGTTAGCATGATTTATCACTGCTGATTTTTACATTGCTCCCCTGGCTGAGGTGGTGTGTGTCAGATTTCTCCAATGAAAAGTCACTCTCTTCTCCCTTCAGGCCCATGACAGTTCTCTTTGGAAAGAAGTTATTATGCGCATTTAGGAAATGGGGAGTTATCTTCCACGTCTTTGAGGATGGAGGATCTACGTAAATTATTGGGATTTTTTTTGCAAGGGAGATTTGTTTCTTCTCCCACATTTATTTAGTCAACCCTCTTTATATCAGTATGGAGTCATGAATATTCATTTCATAATTTAGAATATGCTCCAATACTCCTTTATCTTGTTGCTCAAATTGTTCTTTGACCACTGGAAATGCGTTCAGCTGGCTCCTGTGTCCCTTTGACATATTCCCAACAAAGTAAGTTTTCTGTCTTTGGAGTGCTTCCATACCTTTTGGTGGTACAGAACTCTAGGCTCATCTTGTGTATTTCCTGCTCCAGTCCTAGAATCAGACACTTCTTCAAGGAGCCTTGGTTCTTCTTATCGGAAGCTAGTACTAGAAACCAAGATTTGGGAGCTGGGTATGTTTGTTGCTACTGGAATGTCATTACTTCTAGGTCTTGTCAGCAGACAGAGCAAGGAGGTACATGCATATATACTGACCTGTTTAATACACATGTCTATAAACAGTTCTATACATAACCATCAGTAAATTCCCACTCTAACAGTGAGAGACCTTGTTCCCACCATCCATGTACTTGATTGTTCCATTCCAGTATTCATGTACAGCGGTACCAGCATCCTTAACCTGTGTCCCTGTGGGAAATAACACCAACTAGAGCATAGAGCATATGTGCCATTCCTTTTGCTTTTAATCTTATAGACTGCTCACTTTTAAAGTTGCTTAGGCCAGAACCTTTCCCTCACCCCCTAATTTAGTAAATTTGTCTCACGCATTTACAATACAGATCAATTCACTTGTCACTCTCTGTGTTCCTTCCTGGATCCCCCAACCTCCTAACTAATTAAAAAAAAACTTTCTTTATTAAAGCTCACCCTTTCTGCTGCAAAACTAAAGTTTTGAGATATGCACAATGTCATGTATCCACAATTACAGGATCTTACAGAATCATTTCAATGATCCCACCCCCAAATATAAATTTGTATCAGATATAAATTTGGGGGTGGGATAAATATAAATTCTCTGTCTTCTTCCATTTAACCCTCCTCTCTTCTCAAATTTGATGTAGCGATTTAATATAATTTTAAAAATCCACCTGGATTTTTTTATGCAACTTGAGAAACTGATTAAAATACAAATGTAAGAGCAAATATCTAAAAGTACACCAAACAATTCTGGGGGGGGGGGAGAAGAATGAGGATGTGGGACTTTCCCTTTAAAATATCAAGTAATTACAAGGTTTTGCCAATTAAACTAATTTGGTTTGGAAATGTTCAAAAAGATCGGCTGAGTACAGTAGAAAGCCCGGAAGTAGACTCATGCATTTAGGGGCCCTTGATCCACAATGGAGGTGATATTTACATCAGGGGTGACAGGATGGATGGGTTGATAGACAATGTTGGAACAGTTTACTTCCTATATGAAAAAATAAAATTAAGATCTCCATGTCACACAAACCACAAAAGCAAATTCCAGATTGATTAAAACTTGAAGAATGAAAATCAAAACTTTAAAATTGCTTGAAGAAAATATAGGGAATATCTTTAGGATCTTGGATTCCAGCAGATTTCTTAAACTAGATCCAAAAAGTACAAATCATAAAGGCAAAGAACTGATATTTGATTACATTAAACGTTTTTTGTATGAAAAATACATATAAACAAAGTATGATGAAAAGCACAAAAAATCAATAAATGAGAACAGAGACAGAAGAGTCTAGGAAACTCGTGTTGTTTATCAACATGTGAAAAGATGCTTAACCTTATAGGTAATAAGGAAAAAATATGCAAAACCATGAGAGACCACGTATCACCAATTAAATGTCGGTCGGCATGAAAGTTGGCAAGAGGTAAATCTTTGAACTTTAAGTAGCAACTTAAATTATTGGACATATTATTTTCATGACATTTTGTCGCCTAGTTGCTGCTCCTGCTGCATTCTGGTGACTTACTGTAACTAATCATACAGAATGTGGCAAAAATAAGTTTACAGTTGTGAGTATATGAGACACACTTTACTCTTGTAGTATTATTTATTATTATATTATTTTCCATATAAACAACTGTAAACCTACTTTTGTCCCTCTCTGTATATATTTAAATCATTTGGATCTATCAAAAAGTTATTACTTGTGATAAGTTAGTAATTACACTACTTCAAATGTTAGGCTTTATTTTAAGGCTCATTTTCACATTTCATTCCTTTTCTTTGGATTAGCCATTTTATGAGGGCTATCTTGAGTTCCTCTTATGGGAAATTCAGTATAACAGTGTCTCTTTCATTTTATAATGAATGGTACAATTAGGGTTTAATTAGAAGCACACTAGTGAGGGAATTAAAAGCTACTCTGAACCTGAAAATGAAATGTTCACTTTTAAATTGCTCACATGTTGCAATCCACCCTCTCTAAAAAGCTACCACATGTAAACTTAATTTGAGATGTGCTTTTAAAAATAACATGATTGCTTGTTACACTTAACCTCTTCTTCACCATGAGCCCACCAAAACTTATTTTATCTAAAGAAGAAAAACTCACAGATGCTTTAAGGAAGAAAAGGGAAATTTTCACTACATTTTTTTTACAAAGAGCATTCCGTAGAAGTATTTAAGGGTGAGAAGACCTTACTCTCACTAATGCATGTCCTACCTACTTCTCTCCACAAAGAAGCACATTTGGGAAGTGATTTATGCATCACATACAAATAAATTTTGAATAAATGTGTAGCTTTATATTTAAAACAATGCTTTAAAAACTAATATCGTTACTTTCTATTATAATTTGGACCTGAAATACAGGTGCCTAAAAATCCCACTACCTATTAATCACAAAAACAAACATGCAAGGAGAGGTACACAGGAAGTCCAGCCACAGCTGCCTCTGCTGGGCAGATGTGTCTCATCTGTCCTGACTGTGTCAAGGGACGGCTGCTGGTCGACTCCCGACAATTTTCAAGACTGAAATAGAGGGTACACTTAAATTAATGCAATTATACCTTTCTCATTTGAATTGAGATTAATTTCCTGAAAGGTAGGATGGAATAGCAACTTAAGGTTTTAGGTGAGAGAGTTCAAAGCTGCTGAAAATGAACTGCTAACCTATCTTGGCTATATAGTAAGAGGAGTGTCTTTGCTCCAAATGGGATTTCAGGCAATTACCTATACAAATGCCGAGGGCTTGAAAGGTTTCTGACATCTTGGCCTGGAAGTTGAGAACTAGTGTCTTCGAATCCTTTCCTACCCAACTTGTCCTTTACATCTAGGTCCAGAAGGCCTAATCATGAAAAAAAGCAGAGAAGTAACCAAGTGCTTATGACCATTATGGAAAAAAGGATTTGCAGGAAATCCTAAACACTCAAGGTCTTGACATTCACAGGATGATTCAGAATTTGTGTTTTAAATGCAGAACATTTCTGGCACAAATTTGTCACCCACATGTCTCTGTCATTAAGGCAACATAGTATATTATCCTAATGAATACATCTTCTAATAATGGGGTAGGTGATATATTAATGTATTTTAAGAGGAAAAGAGAAGGATTTTCCAGAGGTCGTTATTTTAGAGAGATGGCTAATTATTTCATGTTTATAGATCTCTAAGAAAGATGACTTCAGCAAACTTGAGCCTTACATTTCTCTTTCTATAATCTTTAGAATATAAAAAGAATAATACTGGCCACATATCAATTTATTAAAGTCACACTTCTCCCAGGATAAATTTTATTTACCCAGAATACAACCAATTACTGTACATACAGGGTCCAGCAGAAGTAATGCCTGCTTGAGTGTGGTTGCTAGTCTAATAATATGGGTGTAATGATTTATAGTTTTAATTTGAACATTTTATATAAAAATGCATATGGTGTGCTTAAGAGTGATATTGTTATGTTACAGAATTACATGCTTAGGTTTTGTAATAAAATGGGTTGTTATTTGTGTTGGGTACTGCATGTACTGTGTGTAACTTGAGCTTAAGATCAGCATGAAATAACAGGCTGGATGCCCCGACTTGATACCATTCCATTCTAAAGCAGAGAAATTTCATGTTAGGTAGCTTTGTGTCAGGTGAATTTATGACTTCATTTAGGCTTTATAAAATACGGGAAATACACTTATGGATCTTCAGTTCTTCCTGTATGGACTCCTAGATATCTAGGGATCTCAGGCTGGAACCTGGTTTCGAGGATGGAAACAACTGAGTCACTGCTTTTCTAAATATTATGATCATTTCAGTCACTATGATAACTGAGTTGAATCTCTGCCAAGCTCATCTGGATAATTAACATTCATTTGTATTTGAAATGGCTCAGAATCCAGGAAAATACTTATCACTATTAATTAATTCTTTTTGTGAAAGAATGGCCCAAAGTATGAGCTACATTTATTTTTATTTTATTTTTAAAAGATTTTATTTATTTTTAGAGAGAGGGGAAAGGAGGAAGAAAGAGAGAGAGAGAAACATCAATGTGTGGTTGCCTCTTGCAGGCCCTCTACTGGAGGCCTGGCCCCAAACCCAGGCATGTGCCCCGACTGGGAATCGAACAAGCAACCCTTTGGCTCACAGGCCAGTACTCCACCAACTGAGCCACACCAGCCAGAGCAGAATGAGCTATATTTTTAAAAAACACATAAAAGTGAATTGGCCCTGGCTGGCGTAGCTCAGTGGATTGAGTGCGGGCTGCGAACCATAGTGTTGCTGGTTCAATTCCCAGTCAGGGCACATGCCTGGGTTGCAGGTCAAGTCCCCACTTGGGGGCACAAAGGAGGCAACCACACATTGATGTTTCTCTCCGTCCCTTCCTCTCTCTCTAAATATAAAAAAATAAAATATTTTTAAAAAGTGAATTGAAGGGAGCCTCATCCAAAGGTCCAATAGCCTCAAAATTCCTCCCTTTATCCAACCTACCTCAATATCACCCAGTTCCTTTTTTATACCATGGACTCCAGTAGGCTACTGTTTATGATCAATTTTCCATTAGGGGAGTAGAGAAGGGCCTTGCAGTGGACACCCAATAATTTTGTTACCCAGCCTCCTTTCTCTGCAAACTCCTCCGTTCCCCATCATCCACATGGTGACAGGATAGCCACTGAGCAGCCGTGGTTATAAATGATGACTGCCTAACTCTTGTACTGGCTATAGTTTGGACTGAACAGAAACTCAGCCTTGGGAAATCTGGAATCAGGAGTAGTATCTGGCCTTTGTCTAGGTTGAAATCTTTAATACAGCAGGTATAAAAAATGGAGTTTGTGCAGCCATATTTTTTTTTTACCACAAGCAATGGTGGTTAAAGAGATCACAGGGCGAAACAAAAACAGAGAGAATATATGGTGCATAGTTCCAGTCCCATCTTGAGATATGGCCTTAGTTTCATCCTTATACTTTCCAATTTTTGTTTACGTTAACTTGAATTGGTTTCTGTTTCTCAAAAGGAAAAAAGATTCAACGGAAAGACTGCCTATTCTCAAGTCCCACAGTCACATTATTACCTCTCCTAGGTCAGCCGGGAGTCATTCTCCCAGAGGCAGAGAATATAGTCTCTGAAGACCTAGGTGTGCAATCACGGCAGCCCAGGAAAGGCAAATGGAATCTTGGTTTATAGCTGACAGGTCCAATGTTTATGTAGATGTATAATCAAGTAATTAATTTAAATAATTGTCATAGTATTTAAAATGTTAGCAGACTAATAAGAGGGAATGGAGAGGCAATCATCTCCCCCATGGTTCTGAGATCAGCAGAATAGTTTGTTGGGTTTTTTTTTGCTGGGTAATATTTCTAACTTTTAGGAGGAAAAAAATGACCCTGTCCATAGTTGTATCATTCAAATATAAAGCATAGCTCTCCATTTTCTGTGAAAGCTGGGGTGGACACAGATGGAAAGAGCAGAATAATTAGAATGTCAATCAGATCAGGGGAGAGTAAATGACTTTACTTGAATAGAGCATTCATGAAGAACTAGAATTGGAGGGAAAATAGAATAGTTTGCAGAAGAAGCAGAGCAAACAATTTAACATTGACTTGATCTTCAAGTAAGCAGAGTGGAAAGAGGATAACAAGTGATATTTACTCCAAAAGTTGCCTGACATAGAAGAATTGAGGAACATCCACTTTTCTGAGACATGGATATTCATACCTCTTATTTTATTTGTAACAATTGCTTCCTTCTGCTTTTGATGTCACATACACAGTGAATGTGACTAACAAAGAATATTTAAAATTTGATATTAAAAAGGCATGCTGTATAGAAATAGCATCTTGGAATTTTGGTCAAGTTGGAGGCATAGGTAGACACACTTCGCCACCTCTTGCAACCATAGAAAAATTACAGCTAGATCTCAAAACAAAAGACACCCAGAACCATCAGAATATTGAGCTGATTGGAAGTCCAACAACCAAGGATTTAGAGAAGCCTCATTCGTCTAGGCAGGTAGGAGGGGCAGAGTTGCAGAGATGGGTGGAGAGGTGTCGAGATGTGATGTGGTGCAGGGTGGTGGTGGCGGCAGCAGAAGGGATGATCCCACATTCATATATGTTGGGTAAAAATTGGGAGGGATACCTTGGGAGTGAGCCATCCCAGCCCCAGGCCAGACCACACAGCTCATGGTTCCAGTGCCAGGAAGAAATATTCCCATAACTCCTGACTGTAAAAACCAGAGGGGGTTTGGAGCGGCAGAAGAAACTGCTGGATTTTCAGGAGATTCAGCTTAAAAGGCCCACACAGACTTAGAATGTGCACAAACCCATCTACTTCGGGAATCACCACCAGGGCAACAGCTGGAAGGGCACCAGTCACATATGGGAAATGGGTGATGTGAGTGAAAACAGTGCAAGTAATGGGCAAACCTCCAGAAGCCAGGCAGCAGCATTGTCCCCTCTTTGAGCCCTCCCCCAGAGAGCCACAAAATGGTAAAGTGGGTTGCCCCGATATTTAAGATTCTGCCCCAAACAATTTACAGGTGCTTTTTCTACAATAGGCCACACAACTAAGACAGGGAGTTAAAGCAGCTCTACCTAATACACAGCAACACACACAGGGAGGCTGCCAAATTGAGGAGACAAGGAAATATGGCCCAAATGAAAGAACAGAAAAAAAATCCAGGAAAAAAACTAAACAAAATGGAGATGACCAATCTATCAGATGTGGGTCAAAACACTGGTGATCAGGTTGTTCAAAGAACTGGTTCAATTACTATAACAGCATAATCAATAATATATGTTTTTTTAAAAAAGAAACAGCATCTTGTTGATTTCTCTAGCAATCTGTATTTCCCAGAAAATTAAGTGGATAACCAATAATAAGTAATAAAGCATGCTCTGAAACTGTGAAGAGATACATAAACTCCAGATGTCGTTATTAATAACTACAAAACCAGGGATCCCCCCGACACCAGCCAAGGACCAGTATCAGTCCTTGGCCTTGGCAGGCGAGCAAGTGAAGTTTCATCTGTATTTATTTTCGCTCACCATCACTTGCATTACTGCCTGAGCTCCACCTCCTGTCAGGTCAGCAGCAGCGTTAGATTCTCATAGGAGCACAAACCCTACTGTGAACTGCAGGTGCGAGGGATCTAGGTTTCACCCTCCTTGTAAGACTCCAACGCCTGATGATCTGAGGTGGAGCTGTGGTAGTGAGGCTAGTGCTGTGCAGCAGCTGCAAGTATAGATCATCATTAGCAGAGAGCTTTGGCTGCACAGAGACCATAATAAATCAATTGCCTTCAGATTTGTATACCCCATCAGTGAGAGGCAAGTGACAAATAAGCTGCATCTAGTGGCAGGCTAAACCCATACCCCTCCACCCCAGCCTCAGTCCATGGAAAACTGTCTTCCACAAAACCAATCCCTGGAGCCAAAAAGTTGGGGACCACTGTACTAAACAATTAAGATTTTAACTAGTGCAATTACTGTTTTACTTATAATTAAGGTATCTTTATTAGTTAGGATTTTACAGAGAAATAGAACCAATAGGATGTGTGTATATAATTATATACATACACACATGTGTGTATATACATATATACATACATGTTATTATCTGTCCACAAGGTATTCAGCCATATAATATGCAAAACATATTTATTGAAGAAGACACAAGATACAAGAAACATTGTACACAGGACAATGACACCTCAGTCCCCTTCAAAGTAGGTGCCTTGGGACTTCACACAGTTCTCCCAATCACCATCAGCTGTCCTACTGTATTTTCCTGAATCTCACTGATGGTCTGAAAGCTCTTTCCTTTCAAAGGTGACTTTAGTTTTGGGAAAAGCCAGAAGTTGCAGGGTGCCAAATCTTGTCTGTAGGGGGGTTGAGTCACTTGGGTGAGTTGATATTTCACCAAAAAACTCTGCACAAGAGGTAATGCATGAGCAGGTACGTTGTCATGATGAAGCTGTCAATCACCAGTTGCCTAGAGCTGTGGCCTTCTGAATAATCCAAATCGTTTCTGCAGAGGAATGTTCAAGCTTAACACAAAATTTGATGCAGATTCATTGCTGTACTCACTCATTTTGAATGCTATGGCTACACAGGACACATGCACACTCAACAGCAAATTATTAGTACAGTGAAGTTGTCATTGTACATGCATATGCATTCCAGCCCACTCTCCTTGGCTGCCCAATTACACTGATGTTGCGTGAACTATTCTTATTAGATTAACAATGGCTGGACTTTTTCTGGACAGACCGCATATATACACACATATATACATATACTTACACACACATATGTGTATATATAAAGAGTATAAGGAATTGCCTCATGTGATTTTTGGAGGCTGAGAAGTCCCAAGGTGTGCAGTTGGCAAGCTGGAGATTTAGGAGCTTATGTGCAATTGCAGTTTGAGTCTGAATGCTTAAAAACCAAGAGAGCTGAAAGTGTAAGTTCCAGTTTGAAAGTTGGCAGGCTCAAGACCCAGGAAGAGCTGATGTTTCAGTTCAAGTCTGGAGGCAGGGGTTAAACAATCTTCCAGCACAAAGCAGTCAAGTGGGAGGAGTTCCCTCTTACTCAGCATTTTATTCTATTTAGATCTTCAATTGATTAGATGAGGCCCACCCACATTAGAGAGGGCAATTTGCTTTCTTCAGAGTACTCATTCACATATTAGCCTACCAAGAAACATCCTCACAGGCACACCCAAAATAATGTTTGCCCAAATGTCTGGGTACTCCATGAACCAGTTAAGTTGATATATAAAATTAACCATTGAAAGGTCATCCTTTGTGCCCTGGCTGGTGTAGCTCAGTGGATTGAGTGCAGGCTGCGAACCAAAGGGTCACCAGTTCAATTCCCAGTCAGGGCACATGCCTGGCCAGGTCCCCAGTGGGGGCCACATGAGAGGCAACTGCACACTGATGTTTCTCTCTCTCTTTCTGCCTCCCTTCCCCTCTCTCTAAAAATAAATAAATAAAATCTTTTTAAAAAAGTTCACCCTTTGTTAACTTGGCACCATTTGCAAAAACAAACTATCTCTAAATAAATCCAATAACAAAGTCATAATTCTACCTAACATGATACAACTATACTGTGTACAACCGAAAACAGACTAACCCCTTCCCAGAAAAGGGTTCTGTTTCCAGATACAACTATACTGTGTACAACCAAAAACAGATTAACCCCTTCCCAGTCCTTAGTGATGTTTACTCTTCTTCTTGACATCCCTTAACTGAAATTCTATGATGTAAAATTAGCAATACTTAAATACTATGACATAAAGTAAATATACCTCATGTTATGCAACAAGAGAATAAGAGAGAGAAGAAAGCAAAGATTTTACACACACATTTATAGCAAAATAAAGAAGAATACTCATGACAATTGTAGTCCTTGTTTCTATAACTGGTCACATGGTTGGAGTTGGCATCAAAGGCAGTTATTCCTGCCTTCTTCCACTCCCTATTCTGCATTCCCTTTGCCTTCAGCAAGCACCTCAGCTGGTCATGGCTCTTTACCTGGTGGGATGACCCAAATCTCCATTCCTGTAGGGTCTGGGACAATAGTGGTCCTGCCTAGACTGGGTCACTGTGGTATTCCATTGGCCTTAATCAGAGGGCATGGTAATATCAAGAGACACCCTAAGGGACCTCCTGTTTTCCAGACCTCTCTTCCTTACCTCCATTGTGAAGCTGCAGTCCAATTTCCCCTTGGTAGTCATGATCAGCCACCCCAGCCAGCATAGTTACTCCTTGTTTTGCCTATTGTTTCAGGTGCATGAGGAGCACAAAGTAGCCAAAAGGCAGTCTTAACTTCTAATTCAATGGAATCATTGTTGTACTTCCTGGTGGATGCTTTGCCTCCATTTGGAACTAAGACCTCTGGGTCAGGAGAACATAAGGTTCTGGGAACAGTAAGCAAAAATTATTTTAGTGGATCACTAGGGGTAATAGTGAACAGTGCTACTCCCTTTTCCACTTGATTCCTGGACCAATGAATTCTGGCTATGGGACAGCATCATATATTAGGTATCTAATTAACAATAAATATTTTTGTTATATTAAGAAATGGATTCAGTGATCATAATTTGGTTACTGATAATTTAAAAATAATAAAGTACACATATTCATGTACATTTCTATTCATTTATTTTTATTTATTTTTTCTGCTTAAATAATGAAAAAATTTTTCATTTTAATTGTTTTTTAAATATACTTTATTGATTATGCCATTGCAGTTGTCCCATTCCCCCCTTCATTCCCTCCACCCTACACACTCCTCCCCCCAACATTCTCCCCCTTTAGTTCATGTCCATGTGTCATAAGTTCTTTAGCTTCTACATTTTCTACACTACTCTTGCCCTCCCCCTGTTTTCTCCCCACTGTCTATGCTACTTATTCTCTGTACCTTCTCCCTGCCTCTCCTCCTCCCACTCCTCTGTTGCTAACCCTCCATGTGATCTCCATTTCTGTGGCTCCATCCTGACCTAGCTGTCCACTTAGTTTGCTTTTGTTCTAGGTGTGATTGTTAATAACTGAGTTTGCTATCATATCACTGTTCATATTTTTTATCTTCTTTTTCTTGGATAAGTCCCTTTAACACTTCATATAATAAGTGCTTGGTGATGATGAACTCCTTTAACTTGACCTTATCTGAGAATCGCTTTATCTTCCATTCTAAATGAAAGCTTTGCTGGATAGAGCAATCTTGTTTGTAGGTCTTTGGATTTCAGGACTTGGAATACTTCTCTCCAGCCCCTTCTTGCCTGTAAGGTCTCTTTTAAGAAATCTGCTGACAGTCTGATGGGTACTCCTTTGTAGGTGACTGTCCCCTTATCTCTTGCTGCTTCTAGGATTCTCTCCTTCATTTTAATCTTGGCTAATGTAATTATGATGTGCTTTGGTGTGTTTCTCCTTGGGTCCATCTTCTTTGGGACTGTCTGAGCTTCCTGGACTTCCTAGAAGTCTATTTCCTTTGCCAGATTTGGGGAGTTCTCCTTTATTATTTGTTCAAATAAGTTTTCCACTTGTGGCTGTTCCTCTCCCCCTTAATTCCTCTCCCCTCCCTCTCCCATCTATAATTCAGATGTTGGAATGTTTAAAGATGTCCTGGAGGTTCCGAGGCTTCTCCTCATTTTTTTGAATTCTTGTTTCTTTATTTTTTTCTGTTTGGTTGTTTCTTTCTTCCTTCTGGTCCACTCCATTAATTTGAGTTCCAGTTTCCTTCTCATCACTATTGATTCCCTGTGCACTTTGCTTCATTTCATTTAGTGTAGCCTTCATTTTTCATCTAATTTGCAACCAAAATCAACCAGTTCTGTGAGCATCCTGATCACCAGTGTTTTGAACTGTGCATCTGATAGGTTGGCTATCTCTTGGCCGCTTAAAAGTATTGGTCCTGGGGCTTTGATTTGTTCTTCTGTTTGAGCCATAATTTTTTGGTCTGGTCGTACCTGTTACGTATCTCATTTCTTTCTTTTTTTTTTTTTAGAGAAAATCTTTTCCTTTTTTTTAAATTCTATTTTATTTATTTATCTTTAGAGGGAAAGGGAAGGAGAGAAAGAGAGAAATATCAATGTATGGTTGCCTCTCGTGAGTCCCCTGCTGGGAACTGGCTTGCAACCCAGGCATGTGCCCTGACTGGGAATCGAACCGTGAGCGTGTGGTTCGCAGGCCCACACTCAATCCACTGAGCTACACCAGCCAGGGCCTTCTCATTTCTTTTTTTAAAAAATATTTTATTTATTTATCTTTAGAGGGGAAGGGAAGGAGAGAGGGAGAAAAATATCAATGTATGGTTGCCTCTTGTGAGTCCCCTGCTGGGAACTGGCTTGCAACCCAGGCATGTGCCCTGACTGGGAATCAAACCTTGATCCTTTGGTTCACAGACCCACGCTCAATCCACTGAGCTACACCAGCCAGGGCCTCATTTCTTTATTGAGTAAGTATTTCCTTGAAAATATATTGATACAAACTTGAAGTTTTAATAAGATTCATCTATGAAAAATATATTTACAACTGTATAGTCTGTCAGGTAAATGTGATTAAATGTCATTGCTTTAGAAATATCTCCTAACAAAGAAGCTATAAAATGTTCTATTTGGGGATGAGAGATTTGGAAATGAGACTGGACACAGGAGTGAATACATGAGACTCTGCAAAGTGTTATAAATGAACAATATTATTTATACATTTCATGTATTTGGGTCATTCTAGTCAGGCATACAAAGTTTATAAGCATTAGAAATTAATTCACTGCATTTTTGCATATTAAATAGTTAGAAAAATGAAAGTATAAGTTTTGGCCCTGGCCAGGTAGCTCAGTTGGTTAGAGCACTGCCCCGATACGCCAACGTTGTGGGTTCAATCTCCAGTCAGGGCACATACAAGAAGCAACCAATGAATGCATAAATAAGTGGAACAACAAATTGATATTTCTCTTTCTTCTTCTCTATAAAAATCAGTAAATAAAAAAGAAAGTATAAGTTTCCACTGATGTATCAAAGGAAAAAACACGTAAAGCAGATGTACATTTGCACTATATAAACTCTATTTGCACTATTTGCACTGTATATCGAGTGCCTACTATGTCCACAGTACCAGGCTACTTGGAGGAAACAGATTGTAAAGCAGGAGAAGAAAGGCATAAAAAGGAGTTGTAGCCTCTACAAAACAAGAGAAGGATATTGTGGGAGTCAGGGAGCATTGCGAGTGAGGTAAGAAGGGTTTCCATAGAGAGAAGGGGGCAGCAGTGACTGGGAGTTTGCTTACATTCAGAGGGATTGCTCAAACAAGTAATATAGTAAGAATAATGGGAATCCGGTTTTTCCACTGCTGGAGAAGGGAGTTACAAATATGAAAAGAGAGAAAAGTAGAATGAACTCTGTAGTGTTAGATCAGAACTAGCAATAACAGTGACTGGAAATACACATAGATATAAAAGTAAATGTAAATGTGTATATATTTATGTATATGCACACATATACCCATGTATTTTTGTGTCTATTTTCCTTGGCTCTGTCCACTGAAAAGGCTTAGTAGTAGAGGCACCCCAGTAATGTCCATACATAGTGCCTAGGTGGTGGCTTCTTAATATCATTCTTCATTAAAAAACAAACAGAAAACCAGGAATCCTTAGAGAAATACCTGCTTCCACCACTGGGGCAGGAAGAGTGCAAGTTTAGCCCGAGTCATTTACTTTCTTGTGCTAGAAAGTAAAGATGTGCTTGAAGAATGATGGGGACATAACAAGAACATACAGAAATCAGCTTGAACAGGCTCCCAGTGGCCAAACCTGGGACAATTTAGTTTTTTGGTAACAAAAATGAAGCAAAACATAGCCATCACAAGGATATTTAGGAACTCAAAACAATATCCAAACAGATTGGGTAAAAAGTAACTCTATGGCCCCTCAGAAACATAAATTATACCATAAGCTTGGGGCGGACACTGGCCCGCAGTGGATGGATGAGATAAGATAAGTTCACACATACTACCGAGTCCTGTGGAGGAAAAGAGACGGCAGGGCTACTGTCTCAAGGGGAGAGCTCCCTGACCCTTGTCTTGACAGGCTTTTATTGGCTTTCTAATAGCATACATCATAGAAGGCTTTCATTCATTATACTTAGGTTTGTTTTAGGTAATCACTTTTTACAGATAACAATGGAATGGATGTTACTATTTCTTACAGATTAACAAGGAAAAAATGTTGCAAATGCAAGGGAATGATAAGAGTAACAGGTCTGGTTACACTCCAGTCCCTGGGAGAATTAGCACAGATTTCAGGAAGTTACTCTAAAGTTGTGCAGCAAGGGCTTTCTGCCGGAACTCAGGGTGAGAGAGTTTTAGCAAGAGCAAGTTACAAAGCAGCCTAGGTATAATGCAGGCCTGATTTCCCACGGGGGAACTTCTTCATGGGCGTGGTCCTGGGTGCCAACTTGCCCCCCAACTGGTTTTCCACGTGGGTGCTGAGCTACATTTCCATGTCTCCTGAAGCAGTTCCCTACAGAAGCTGAATAAAAGTATAGTAACTCTGCAATTTACAAGGCAAAAATAAAAACTGGATGACACAACAGCTGAGAAATAATTTTCTATCAAACTTGTCAGAGAACCATAGTGCAGGTCATTAGCTTAAATTCTTTTTATAGCCCAGCAGTGGTATCAGGATGTTTTCGAGAGTGTCCCCTACTATTGCCTTGAACTTGTCAGAAACTGGATGGGAGCTTGAAGTTGAATGAATTTTCCAGGTTTTTGTACTGGATGCAAATTTGTGCTGTACCCCTGGAACCCCTTCCCAAGTAAACCTGCAGGTTAGCCACCCTTGGACCATACTATGGAGAGAATGTATTCCTGTACTGTTCATCACAGCATCACTAGCCAGATGGGGCTATGTACAGCTAACTAAATTAATTTAAACATTCAGTTTCTTGGTAGCAGTAGCCACATTACAAGTGCTCATCAGCCACATGTGGCTTGTGGCTACTGTATTAGACAAAACAGATATAGAATCTATCATTACAATAAGTCATCGGACAGCACTGATGTAAGCAGTTTAGTGTGTGTTTTTTTTCTGAAGAAGAGAGCCAGTTTATTACATTCAATACTGACTTCTCTGTAATTTTCTGTAGAAATACTGGTTTATTGTACTGAGTTTCCAATGTTCACCTATAACTGGTTAAAATGGACAGAGTGTGGGGTATTCCACTTATTTTCAGGTAAATTCTTCACATATCCTGGCTTCTGAAAGTTCTCCTTCCACAAATCTTTTACAACTATATACCCTGGTAAACCCCAGTCATAATTTCTTTTCAGTGACCTAGCCCAATGCGATGGCTTGTTGTGGATAGTAAGGAGAGGCAGCTAATCCCGCGAACACAGGATGCATTAGCTTGTTTGTTTTGAACCTGTAGCCAAAGTAGTCCAACAACTCTAGCAAAAGCAGCAACACCAAATCTGGGGAAAACCCCAGGAAGTACGTTTGGGTGATAGTCACAGCTGTATAACCATCACCGAAGCAAACTTTGCATCTTGGACTCGGTTTGGGAGTACCGTTCCTGACACCAGCTTTTAAATGGCTCGCAATACTGTCGGAGATGTGAGATGCTTTCTTCAAGTTTGAGTCCTTGGCTCTTCCACTTATTTAGGAACGAAGTAGAATGAAAGCTCATTAACAATCACAGTGTTGTGGAGTCCCTTTCCTGTGATGCACAGACTGTGGTGAAATACTTAGGGTGGTCAGTTCCAGGGATCTCTGAATTGCCTTGAACATATCGCTGGCAGCGGCGGCTCTTGCAGGTCCGTGTTTGTTTGTTTTTTGTTTGTTTGTTTTTTAAAGCTTGGAAGCCTACTAGACTACGCTACCAAAAGTAATCAACAGACGTTTTTACTCGTTCTGAACTGGATGGCGGTAAAATTATGTTAAGAAACACCAAGCAAAAAAATCTGCAAAGGCCCAGCGGCCTTAGGGAATTCACTCGTGATTCCCACAAGTCCGCCTTTCTGCGGCGTGACTTATAGAGCGCAGGCAATTCTCAAACCGGGGGCGGGGGGGTGGTGATAGAGAGCCAATACCCGGGAGATTTGATTGTTCGAAGAGTGGACGCCTGTTTCCACAGGGCAGGGGAGGCTCGGTTGGGTGGCCCAGTCAGACACCACCCAGCACCCGACTCTTGCGCACCCCTCTGGCAACTGCCTGACAAGGGTTGTGGTCCCGAGGCCGCTGAAGTGTGCGTCCTCCAGGACGTGCGCCGGCCCGCGGACCCGGAGAGGCTCTCGGTAGCCAATGGGACCCGGCGCCGCGCGCCGGGGGCGGGGCAATGACGCACACACCTCGTGACTCCACTTGCGGCCTGCACTTCGAAGAAGCCGGAAGCAGTGGTGGTCTGCGGCGCCGGCTGGAGGTGGGGAAGTGCTGGTGAACGCCCTCGGATGTGTGCACTCTGCGATGGAGTCCGACACGGGGCGGAGGTCGTGGCTACTGCCGCCGATACTGCTGGTGCCCCTGATGTGGTCGGGGCTGGCTCTGGGCACGCTCGCATTGGACAGCAACCCCCACCGGGTCTTGTACGACCTCCTGTCGGAGCGGCAGTTGCTGATGGTGGAGGACTTGTCTCTGACCCTCCTGCAGGGAGGAAGGCTAGGGCCACAGTCTCTACCCCCGGACCTGCCGGATCTGGACCCTGAGTGCAGGGAGTTGCTTCTGGACTTTGCCAACAGCAGCGCAGAGCTGACCGGGTGTCTGGTGCGCGGTGCTCGGCCGGTGCGCCTCTGTCAGACCTGCTACCCTCTGTTCCAACAGGTCGCCAGCAAGATGGACAACATCAGCCGAGCCGTGCAGGTTGGTAGAGGAGCATAGCCGGCAACTCTGGCGTGGAGGGTTGGGAAAGGAGGAGTACGTGATCGTGGTTAACTTGCGGTGGAGCTGTTTCCCCATCTGTAACAAAAAGGGGTTGGGCTAGGACTGTAGAGTTTGGGCATCAAAAAGTGGGTGGCCTTGGGGTTTGAATTTTTACCTTGGTGGCGCTGTCGGACAGCCTCTTAGTTCATACTATTTACAGATAGATAGGACTAGTTTTCTTGGGGCTTCTCCATCCCTAGCCCTACCCTTTCTTTCCTTCCCCCCTTTAACCCCTCTCCCCAAACTTCACCACAGCTTCGTTGTACTTCCATCTGGAGTTCCCAGAAAGGACCCTTTCCTGAAATTCCGTGTAGGGTGGGGAAGCTGTATGTGGTAGTGGTTAGGACCTTGAGCTTTGTATCCAGAAATGTTCAGATCCACCACTGTCTGGAAGTTTGACCTCGAATTATCTTAATCTTAATTTCTTCCTATTATCAGTATACTCTCAGCAGGTTGCATACTCTGTGCTGTTTTTCTCATCTGTAAGATGGAGACAAAAGGAATTCTTAGAAAATTGGAACATAGTAATGGTTCTTAGTAAACGGGAGCTAAAATATTAGGAAACGGTAAAAATACCTATTGCACCCCCCTCCCCCCCAGCCCATTCTTGGCACTCTTAGGGCTGTTTTGGTCATGTGGTAGGTGCCATGAAGGACTTAAGAAAATATATGTTCCTGCTCCTAGGATCCTTATAGATCTAGAATAGGAAGGGAATAATGTCAAGTCTGGTGGGAGTCACGAGGTGTGGGCCAGAGTTGCCTTGTGAAGGGAAAACATGAATAACTTTGGAATTGTGGAGTGGGGAAGTTTCTCTCTTGTTGAGAGTACAAGCAGTCTCATGAAAGTGTGGTTGGAATTATTTTAAAAATCATAATTGGACAGAATACAGACTTGTATATAGTTAAATTTTGCTTTAAGTCAGCTTGCTATTACATAATATAAACCTATTTTTTTTTACATAAAGAAGGGATTTATTTGCATTAAATGATTCCTGTGGTCAGTCTTTCTGTAAAGAGCTAGTTTTCAATATAGTTTAAGTAATGGAGGCTTACATGCAGTATTTTCGAGGCATAATTCTATTGGATATAGCAAGGGATACACACACCTTACTATGATTTAAAAATAAAGACCTCACTAGTTGTCCCTGTCAACTATAGCAGGGTGTTATTAAATGGCATCATATTCTGTTTTGAGCAAAAGTGAGTTGTTTGTGGCCAGAATGACTGTAATTATGATGCAAAGCTTAGGTTTTTTGAGGCAGCAAAAACTTTTCACATTTGTATAGATACTGTGGAATTAAGAAGTTAAAAAATTATTGCAAACTCTTGGGTGATTATGGACATCATCCAATCTCTTTAAAAATTTCCACACGAATTCCCCTTCCTAGAGTGGAAGTGGCAGAAACTTCCTTCTCCTTTGTGCCTCTCAGACTCTACCAGTGATCTGGGACCTGGCTCTCCTCACCCTTGTGTTAAAGAAAGGGATAAAGAGATACAAAGAGGCAGAAAAACCCTTTTCCCAATGTGCCTTTTTTCTCCAACTCATTCTATACTTTGGTCTCTTTTCCTTCCTCTCCTTAGAGTTGGATGTGGTATATTAGCTCAAACGTATGATTTCTACAGTTCTGAGGCACTTAATGTATTTAATAGGCATTTTTTGAATTGGTTTGGGTATTGAACCATAATGTATAATATGAATATATTGAAAATGCATTCTGAGTTTCTTAGGAGTGAACTTGCAGGAATCAGTGTTTTTTGTGTTTGGGACTAAGATGGTTTTTTCCTCCAGAGTAATGTATTTTCTCTGACTCACATAGACTTAGTCTTTCATTTAGATTAGTTTAATCAGTAAGCACATGCTATTCATAAATATTGGGCTGGTAAAAGGATGTAGAAGGAAAAAGGAAGATTGGGTTTAGGCCTCAAACTGTTAGTATATTTTGGAAAAATAAACCTATATTGATAAAAATAAAATAAAAAACATCAATATTAATGTATAAATTGTACTAGCAATTTAGAGCAAAAGGGTGAAGGATAAGCTGAATTAAAAAGGAGAGCAAGATGGGGTTAATCAAAGAAAATCTACAAGCTGAATTTTGAACAAAACATACTTTCTCACCTCTTTAGAGTCAATCCATGTCCATGGCTTGATTCACAGAAGAGAGGAGTGTAACAATGAGAAAAAAAATCAAAGTTAGAAATTAGCAGGCTATTTCACTGGTACAGCAAGTTAATTCATTTAATCACAATAGAATTATATGATGATAATTCTGTTTTCTTGTTACTTTCTCTCTGAATTACTGGATCAAGGATCACCTATAGTTTTATTATCTTAAGGTAATAAACCTGAAGGTAGAAGTGATGGATTCCCCCTTCTTTAGTTACACTTTCTTCTTTTAGTTTAAACTGGTGGGAAGAAATGGGTAGATTTCAGAAATACTTAGGAGATAAAGTTTACAAGGCTTGGTAGTTAATTGAATGTGGAGAGCGAAGGAAAGGAAATAATGATTTACTGTATTTTAATAATAAAAGCTTAGTGAATAGGGTTGCCATTTACCCAAGTGGAGGGAGGAACCTTTTTGGTGGGGGGAATATCATGAACCTGATTTTGAGGTGTTTATGATACATAAAGTGGAGATAATGCATGAGTGATAGGATACATATGTCTTAGAGACCTGGATTTGAGATAATATGTTTGGGAGTGGTCAGATTAGAAAGTAGTGTTTGAAACCGTGGCATGATGAGTATACTTGATAAATGAGTAAGGCATGCTAAGAGTTGAAGACTTAGGTAGAGAATAAAGTTTCAAAGAAGACTGAAAAAGAAGAGTCTGAAAGATAAAGAAAAATTTGAGTGTAGTATCCTGCAAATAAAAGAAAAGGGAAGGGTTGGTTATTTGTGTCAAATCCTGGTGAGGACTGGAAGTGCATCTGTCAACATTATCATTATTGGTGCCACAGCCAAAGTAATTGTGATGGAGTGCTTGGGTGAAAGCAAGATTAAAGTGGGTTAGATAGAATGGAAGATGAGGAAGTGGGAAGAGTAAATTTACACAACTGATGAAGAGTTTGACCTTGGAAAGGAGACAAGATATTCAGTAGGTCACTACAGAGGAATATGGGACTCAGCAGTTTTCTTTAATTTCTTACTGTTACTTTGTCCCTCCTTTCTCTGTCTCTTCTCCCCTACTTCCTTTCTTAAGATGGAGAGACCCGAACATGTTTAAATGCCCCTGGGAAGAGGATCCTATAGAGAAGGTGAAGATACAGGAGAGTGGAGAAAGTAAACAAGGTCAGTTTTCCTGAGAAGGCAGAATAAATGGGAATCTAGGACATCCACACAGAGATGAGCCTTTGACTTTCTACATTATAACAGGAGGGTAGAGGAGACATTGGGTGTAGAGGTAGTCAGCTCAGAGTTTCAGCTTGATAGCTTCTCTTTTCATTGTCAACTAGGAGGCCAGATAGTCTCTTGAGAGTAAAGGGTGAGAGGGATGTTGGAGTTTCAGGGAAAGTAAGGAAGATCGGAATAGAGGTTTTTAAAGAGGGGAGAATGAGCTGACAGCAAAGTGAGGAGTACAGTTTGGTATAATGGATTTATTGTGGAAATAGTCTGCTTGGTTTTTGGCTTTTTGCCATACAGACATGATGAAAGTGGATGGATGGGTTAATTGTAGTTAGGGTTCTGCAACATGGTTATGAGTATTTATTTGAGTATTAAGAATTTGAGTATTAAGAATTCAAAATTCTATAAACCAAGAACCAGTGTTGTTTTTTTTTAATCACATCCTACATGTTGGGAGCACAAAGATATAATACAAAGTTTCCATCCTGATAAGGAATATAGGCATACATAGGTGGATGTGATGCTTTAACAAACTGAGCCTCAGAGTGATTAAGTATCTTATCCAAAGCATTATAGTGGAAGAGGTTGGGTTTGAATCCAGAAGGATACGACTACCTATTTCAGAGAGTTGTTATAAGGAGTAAGTGACTCATACATTTGAAACGTTTAGAACCATCAGGTACTCAACAAGTACATGATCAATGGGATTATTCATCTCTTCCCTTCCATTTCCACAGTTGCCACCATCTTTATATCATAATTTAACTGTGGAAATGGTCTAATTAGTCTCTCTGCCTCCTCACCCTACATATTGTAACCTAGAGTCCAGTGTTCCCCAAACTGCTTTTCATGGCACTTTCCTCAGAAGTTTTTAAAGGTTTCCCACTATTGCCCTGACCAATGTGGCTCGGTTGATTGGAGCATGGTCCTGTAAACCGAAAGGTCACAGGTTCAGTTCCTGGTCAGAGCACAGGCCTATGCCCTGCGTGTTTGGTTTCCAGTTGGTGTGCATATGAGCACAGGCCTATGCCCTGCGTGTTTGGTTTCCAGTTGGTGTGCATATGAGAGGCAGCCAATCAATGTATCTCTCTCACATCAATACTTCTCTCCCTCCCTTCTCCTTTCTCTAAAATCAATAAGCATGTCCTTGGTTGAGAATTAAAAAACTTAACAAGTTTCCCACTGTCTCAATCTCATGACACTCAAGACTCTTAATAACCTCACCCTAAAATTGTCCCTCTAATGCCTATACTTTCACAGAGGTACACTCCTTTCTAGCTATATTAGCCTATTGAATACTCCCTGAATACCATGTAATGATTCCTCTTCCCTTTCTCAGTATAGGGTTTAGTTCAAATCTCATTTCCTCTAGGAACTCATCCTAATTTCTCCCAACTACACTGAAGTCTTCCTCAATTGAACTTTTCCACACATTGACCACTCATACAGACTAAGCTGCATTGATTTTTTAAAATAGCTAGTCATCTGCTTAGGAAGATTCAACTCCTGTGACTGATTACACATAGCCTATACTACCGACTTAGAGCACTTCAGGTTGGCAGCAAGGTAGCTAGGTGAAATAGCATGTATCAGTTACCTACTAGGTGCCAGACATTGTGCTAGGTGATTTTGTTATTTCAGGACTTGTGACTATGAAACTGAACCTCAGAGAGGTCACCTTAGCTTCCCAGGATGGCCAGCTAATGAATGAGGCTTGTCTGACTCCTTAGGCTATGCTCCAATATTTAAGAAGTGATGATGAAAATTTTCTGCTTTAGCTGATATTGCTCTGAAAGCAGTTTCAGGAAAGAGGCTTTCAAAATCTTTTATTTATTTAATTAACTGTTTTAAAAGCAGATATTTGTTCTGATGTATCTTTTAATGAGATGACAAAACTAAGCTGTAGAGAGGGTAACCATCCTAAAATGAGCATCAGAGATATTTCAAAGCAAGAATTCTGCTGTTAAGCCTGCCTTCCCTCTTTTTTCACCCCCGTATGGCTGATCAGTTCTTTTCTACAGTCATTAGTCTTTATCTTTTATTACTCATCACACTATTCCTTATGTTTATGTGTCTGGGGAGGTTCTTGAAGCCCCAGTGTTGATGGCAGTCTTTTTTACTTTTTTGTATCCTCAAAACACCAGGATTCTTTTAGTGCCTGGTAAGTAGAAGGAGTTAATTAACTTTGAAAGAATGAAGAGTCATCAGGACTTAGTTCCTTGCTTGGGGCAAAAGGGAAAGGAAACATTTAAAGACCAAATAATTTAGAAACTTGCACGTATTATTTGCATAGTTTGAGTTTCATTATTAAAATGATCTGTGGAAAGCATATTGTTTTATCTGGGTACAAAGTGGATATGTACCAAAAATTACCCAGGAGATGAAACTAATGTTTTGTGATCATTTATTCACCAGATTAAAAAAATCATGTAAATAATATATGATCATTGTAGAAAAACTTAGTATGAAAGATGCAAAATAAAATAAAAATCAGAGTATTTCCTTATTCATATATAACCACTGCTGCATTTTGTGAATAGCTTTCCATAATTTTTTCGTATGCACAAAAAGTAAAAAATATGACATACAAAATTTGGGCATAAGTTGTTGAGATTGTGCTATAGAAGCAGACACTTATTTAAAAAGCAAAGATTTTCTTCCTTTGCAGATAAACCTGGTATCAATAAATATTGTTTTATTACAATTGTTATTATTAATGAAATCATTATTTGAGTATATTAAATAATGTTAAAATGCTTAGAGTAAATATTTGAACTATCTCAAAATGTTTTTTTGTCTTAAGTTGTTGTTTAGAACTCTTAAAAATACTTAGGCTGTATTTTTCTTTTCTTTCTTGCTTTTTTTTTTTGGTTACAGAATACTTCTGAGAGTCATAGTTGTGCCAGAAGTCTCCTAATGGCGGATAGAATACAAATAGTTCTGATTCTGTCTGAGTTTTTTAATTCCACATGGCAGAAGGCAAATTGTGCAAGTAAGTAATTTTTTCATTTTCATGTTTCAGTTATGGTCCAGTAGTATAGATGTCAGATTTTATTTTAATGAACCTTGAAATCTTTGAATTTGTAGAATACTTTTTAGTACTGTATTTAAATGAACTGTGATTAGCATCATGGTTTATGAGTGGGAACTACTTGGGCAAATATGGAAAGGCAGAAAAGTGTAGCAGTTAATAGCATGTGCTTGGCAGTCACACAGATCTGGGTTTGATTCTAAACTCTGACACTTATCAGCCCTAATGTACTAGCTATAGGACAGGGGCCATGCCATTTTTTTTTTTCTTCCCACAGCAGACCAGAGTAGAGTCTTCCCTTCGCATGGCCAAATCTTGGTCTTTTGGGGCCTGATAAACTCTGTCGGCCTAACTATAATGACTCCCTGAGACGCCACTCCATCACAAAAGTGTGCAAAAACCCAGCGGGTGGCAGCTAGACTTGATATACTCTGGAATGTTTACTGAGTGGCTTCAGACCCAGCACTGGCACCGAGTTTGAACCTGTATCAGTCTGGTGCCTGCTACTCACCTTTGCCTGGTGACTCACTGAGAACATATCTGTGCAACTTGAGTATTACCAGAGGTGTTTTTAGCAACTGAGTCTAACAGGCAGCCAGCAGGTGGAGGCAGGTCATGGAGGACCTTGGGACTTTTGCTGACCTGTCTCTAGGCTTGGTACTGGTAAAACATCTTTGGTACACAGCTTGGACCTTCTAATGCACACCTGGCCCAGCAAACTGTGCAGCCACAAACTGTGGATCACTTTGTACCTCCAAACAGGTTGTCCAGGGCCAGTCATAGACAACATTTGACATTGTCCAGCACCAGAGTCCCTCCCAAGAAGCCCTAGGAACAACACACCCAGTGGCCATCTTCAGACACCATCAGAGCAGGGTCCAAGAAGTTTCACAAGCAGCATCTCCAAAGGGAGATTGCATCAGGTATCAGACCCCGCTGAGGTGAATTCAGCTTAGTGTGGTCAGCACTTCCAACTGCTGTTGGACAGCAGCTGATACACTGAGGTTGATTCTAATAGTCAGCCAGTTTGAGGATTAACCCCATGTGCAAATGGGAAAATAGCAATCAAGACTCAATCACAATAGGAAGGCCCACATAACCCATACAAAGGACATTTCTGGAGCTCTGGTGATTCCCAGCTCTGGTGATCAAGAAGACTGCAGCACTGGGTCTTTCAGGTCACCTACTACATAAGGCCACTCTACCAAGACTGGGAATCATAGCAGGTCTACCTAATGCATAGAAACAAACACCAAGAGACAGTCAAATAGGTATGACAAAGAAACATCCTTAAATGAAAGACCAGGAGAAATCTCCAGAAAAAGAGCTAAATGAAACAGAAGTAAGCAGTTTATCAGATATAGAATTCAAAAATGGTTATAAGGTTGCTCAAGAAACTTAGTGAGAACTACAGTAATATGAAAAAGGATATAGATACCACAAAAAAGAACCAGTTAGAAGTGAAAACTATAATATCTGAAATGAAGACTACATTGGAAGGAATAAACGGTAGGTTGTGTGAAGCAAAGGATTGAATCAGCAATTTGGAAGACAATGTAGAAGAAAACACACAATCAGAGCAGCAAAAAGAAAAGAGATTTTAAAAATGAGATAGTTTAAGGGACTTTTGGGACAACAGGAGAGCAAGGAATTGAGAACCTATTTGAAGAAACAATGACCGAAAAGTTCCCTAAACTTGTGAAAGAAATAGACACAAGTCCAAGAAGGTCAGAGAATTTTAAACAAGATGAGCCCAAAGAGACCTATACCAAGACATATGATAAATAAAATGCAAAGGCTAGTGAAAAGGACAGAGTCTTAAAAGCTGTAGACAAAGACAGTTATCTACCAGGGAGCTCCCATAAGACTTGTCAACTGATTTTCAACAGAAACATTTCAGGTTGAAAAAAATTGGCATGGAATATTCAGTGATGAAAAGCAAGGACTTACTGCCAAGACCACTTTATGCAGCAAAGCTAACATTTAAAATTGAAAGAAAAACAAAGATCTTCCCAGATTAAAAAAAAAGCAAAAGGAGTTTATTACCACCAAAGCAGCATGATGAAAAATGTTAAAGGACCTGCTTGAAGAAGAAGGAGAAGGGGAGGGGAGGAGGGGAACATAATTAAGAGAATAAAATAGCAGTATGTACCGATTAGTAATCACTTTAAATATAAAAGGCTTAAATGCTCCAATCAAAAGACATAAGATAGCTTATTGGAAAAGAAAAACAGACACATTAGTGTGCTGTCTGCAAGAGTCCCACCTCAGAATGAAATATACACACAAAAGTAAAGGTATAGAAAAAGGTATTTCATGCAAATGGAAAGGAAAAACAGCTGATGTAGCAGTGCTTATATCTGACAAAATAGACTTTAAAGCAAAGGCTATAGTAAGAGACAAAGAAGGACACAATGAGATAAAGGGAGCAATCCAACAAGAGGATATAACCCTTTTAAACATATTCACTCAACAAAGGAGCACCTAAATATGTAAAGCAAATTTTTAAACATATTCACTCAACAAAGGAGCACCTAAATATGTAAAGCAAATTTTTCTGGACATAGAGAGATTGACAGCAGTACAGTCCTAGTAGGAGATTTTAATACCCCATTGACATCAGTGGATGAATCTTCCAGACAGAAAATCAAGGAAGTGGTGGTCTTATATGACACATATCAGATGCATTTAATTGATATCTTCAGAGCATTTCACCCCAAAGCATACATTGTTTTCAAGCACATGTGGAAAATTTTCTAGGATAGACTACATGTTAAGACATAAAACAAGTCTCAATAAATTTAATAAAATTGAAATCATATTAAGCATCTTCTCCAACAATAATGGTGTGAAACTAGAAATCAATTGTAAGAAAAAAACTGAAAAACAAAAACCTGGAGGCTAACTAATATGTTTATTATGGATAAACAATGAGATCAAGGAACAAATCAAAGATACCTTGAAACAAATGGAAATGAGAACACAACAGTCCAAAATCTATGGGACAGAACAAAAGCAGTCCTAGAGGGAAGTTGATAGTATTACAGGCCTATCTCAAGAAACAAAAAAGTCTCAACCAATCTAACTTTACACTTCAAGGAACTTGAAAAAGAACTACAAACAAAACCCAAAGTAAGTAGAAAGAAGGAAATAATAAAAATCAGAGCAGAAATAAACAAAGTAAAAACTAGAAAAAATACAAAAGATCAATAAAACCAAAAGCTGATTCTTTGAAAAGATAAACAAGATTGACAAACCTTTAACCAGACTCATCAAGGAAAAAAAAAAGAGGACCCAAATAAATAAAATCAGAAATGAAAGAGAAGTACTAGCTGACACCAAAGGAATACAAAGGATTATAAGAAAATATTATGAGCAGCTATATGCCAAAAGTTGGACAATTTGGGAGAAAATTTTACCAAATATTTAAAAAACTAACACCTATCCTTTTCAAACTATTCCATAAACCCAAGAGATGGGAGGAATGAAAAACTCATTTATGAGGCCAGCAATGTCTTAATTCCAAAACCAGTTAAAGACACTACAAAAAAGAAAATGGTAGGCCTGTATCCCTGATAGACATACATACTAAAATCCTCAACAAAATATTAGCAAACTGGATCCAGCAATACATGTGATCAAGTGGGAATTATTCTTAGAATGAAAGGTTGGTACAGTAATGCAAATCAGTAAATGTGTGATACATTACATAAAACAAAATGAAGGATAAAAACCACATCATTATATCAATAGATTCAGAAAAAGCATTTGATAAAATCTGGCACCTATTTGTGATAAAACTCTCAGCAAGAGGGAACAGAGGGAACAGAACACAGTAAAGGCAAACCCACAGCCAACATCATACTCAATGGGCAAAAACCATAAGCATTTCCCTTAAGATTAGGAAGAAGATGTGATGTCCTCTTTTACTCCTCTTATTCAACTAATACTAGTCACGGGTATCAGACAAGAAGAAATAAAAGGCATCCAAATTGGAAAGGAAGAAGTGAGACTCATTATTTTTAGGTAACATGATACTGTATATAGAGAACCCTAAAAATTCCATCAAAAAACTATTAGAACTGATAAGTGAATTCAGTAAAGTAGCAGGATGCAAAATAAATACCCAGAGATCAGTTGCATTTTCATACACCAATTATGAACTCTCAGAAAGGGAAACTAAGCAAATGATATCATCCACGATTGCTTCAAAAATAATAAAATACCTAGGAATAAAGCTTTCATTTAGAATGGAAAAATAAACATGGAATTACATCAAAGTAAAAAGGGTTTGCACAGCAAAGGAAACTATCAACAAAATGAAAAGACAACCCACTGAATGGGAGAACATATTTGCCAGTGATAAATTTGATAAGAGGTTAACATCCAAAATTTATAAAGAACTTAAAAAACTCAACACCAAAACAAACAATTCAATTTAAAAAAGGTCAAAGGCCCTGGCCAGGTAGTTCAAAGGTTGGAGCATTATTCCATACGCCAAAATGTTGCAGGTTTGCTCCCCATTTGGGGCGTGTATAGGAGGCAACCAATTAATGTTTCTCTTTCACATCAATGTTTTTTTCTTTCCTTTTCCTCTCTCTCTATAATCAATAAACATTCTTTGTTGAGGATTAAAAAAATGGACAGAGGACCTGAGTAGATACTTCTCAAAAGAGGACACACAGATGGCCAGTAGACTTGAAAAGGTGTTCCATGTCATTAATAATTAGATAAATGATTAACCACAGTGAGGTATCACCTCACACCTGTCAGAATGGCTATCATAAAAAAATTAATAAACAATATATTGGTGAGGATGTGGAGAAAAGGGAACCCCCATGCACTATTGGTGGGAATGCAGATTGATACAGCCATTTGGGAAAGCACTTGGGAAAGCCTCAAAAAATAAAAAATGGAACTGCCTTATGACTCAGCAATTCCACTTCTGGGTCATAAGGCAGTTCCAAAGAAATTCAAAACACTAATGTGAAAGAATTTATGCAGCCCTGTGTTCATTGCAGCATTATTTACAATAGCCAAGATTTAGAAGCAGCCCAAGGGCTCATTTAGTATATGAGTGGATAAAAAATCAGTGGTGCACTGGCCAGGTGCATCAGTTGGCTTTAGCATCACCCAGTTCACCCAAACATTGTGGGTTTGGATTCTGGTTAGGGCATGTATGGGAGGCAGCCGATCAGTGTTTCTCACATTGATGTCTGTCTGTCTGTCTCTATGTGTGTGTGTCTCTCTTTATATATATCTCTATCTCTTTTTATCCCTCTCTGCCTCTCCTTCACTAAGAAATAAAAGCAATGGTACATTTACACAATGTAATACTTACTTGGCCATAAAAAAGAGGGAAGTTTTACATTTTGTTACAGCATAGATGGATCTGCAGAGCATTATGCTAAGTGAAATATGCTAGTCAGAGAAAGGCAAGTACCATATGATTTCACTCGTATGTGGAGTCTAATGAACAAAGTGAACTATCAAGCAAAACAAACAGTCCCATACACAGACAGGAATCAGCACCAGAAGGGCCCAATTTGCTTGTGGATAACAGGGGAAGTGACTGAATGTGGGATGTGAGCCAAGCAAGCAACACTGTTCCTTCTCTGACCCTTCCCCCAGATACAATGCCACAGCACAGCAACATGAGTTGCCCCACCCTGGTGAATACCTGAGACTCCAAAAACAGGTACCCCCAGACAAAGAAATATGTCCCCCCAAAAAAGAACAGATCAAAACTCAAAAAATAGAACTAAGGGACGAAGAGATAGCCAGCTTATCAGATGCCGAGTTTGATACACTGGTATTCAGGATGCTCACAGAAATGGTTGAGTGTGGTTGCAAAATGGAGGAAAAAGTGAAAGCTATGCAAAGTGAAATAAAGAAAAATATACAGAGAACCAACAGTGATGGAAAGGAAACTGGGACTCAAATCAATGATTTGGAGCAGAAGGAAGAAAGAAACATTCAATCAGAACCAAATGAAGAAACAAGAATTCAAAACAGTGAGGAGAGGCTGAGGAACCTCCAGGACAACCTTAAACATCCCAACATCCAAATCATAGGGGTGCTGGAAGGAGAAGAGGAAGAGCAAAAAAATTGAAAACTTATTTGGAAAAATAATGAAGGAGAACTTCCCCAATCTGGCAAAGGAAATAGACTTTAGGAAGTCCAAGAATCTTGGAGAAGTTGGAATTTCAAAGAAGTTGGACCCAAGGAAGCATACGCCAAGGCACATCATAATTAGATTACCAAAGATTAAAGATGAGAGAATCTTAAAAGCAGCAAGAGAAAAGGAGACAGTTACCTATGAAAAAGTTCCCATAAGATTATCGGATGATTTCTTGAAAGAAACCTTGCAGGCAAGAAGGGGATGGAAAGGAGTATTCCGAGGCATGAAAGGCAGGGGCCTACATCCAAGATTACTCTATCCAACAAAGGTTTCATTTAGAATGGAAGGGCAGACTTCCAGCTAAGATGGAGGGGTAGGTGGAAACACTGTGCCCCTCCCACAACTAAATTTAAAGACAGCAAAGTTTTAGAAAAAAAACACAGCCAAAACAGTGAAAATTGAACTCTACGGAAGTCCGACAACAATGAAACACCCAGCAAGACTGGTAAGGGGCGGAGTTGGCAGCGGAACCAGGTCGGGCTGGAAAGATCGTTCGGTCCAGACCGACACAGGAGTGGAGGTGGTTGGTGGATCCCAGGTGTGGGGTGGCAACGGGCGGACCCAGTGAGGGCACAGGGCAGCTGGCTGACTGCGGTCACACATTCGTGCGCAGATAAACCAAGTGAAGGAGCGAACAGTGAGATTACTTGGGCTAGGGCCCCAGCGACGGGAATTAGAGACTGAAAGCACCAACTGGAAAGACTCTCTGGGTTGAGGGGCTGGGAGAGGCTCCCAGGCTCACAGAGAGTTCATTGGAGAGACCCACAGGGCCCTGGAAAGTACATGAGCCCACATACCTGGGAACCAGCAGCAGAGGGGCCCAATTTGCTTGTGGGAAGCCACAGAGGGACAGAAATCTGAGAGAGAGCGGAGCGGAGCAAAGCGCCATTTTCCCCCCTCTCACCCCGCCCCCACATACAGTGTCACAACCCAGCAACTGGGTCGCCCTGCCCTAGTGAACACCTAAGGCTCTGTCCCTCATACATAACAGGTGTGAACAGACCATACATTATGACGCAAGAACAGCTCAAAGGCCCAGAGCCTATAATTCTAAGTGACCAAGAAATACCAAACTTTCAGATGCATAGTTCAAAATACTGGTGATCAGGATGTTCACAGAACTGGTTGATTTTAGGCACAAATTAGAGGAACATATGAAGGCTAAAGAGATTGAAATTAAGGAAAATGTACAGAAAACCGGTAGTGATGGAAAGGAAACTGGGACTCAAATCAAGAGAGTGGACCAGAAGGAAGAAAGAAACAACCAAACAGAAAAGAAGGAAGAAACAAAATTTCAGAAAAATGAGGAGAGGCTTAGGAACCTCCAGGACATCTTTAAACATTCCAACATCCGAATTATAGGGGTACCAGAAGGGGAAGAGGAACAGCCACAAGTGGAAAACTTATTTGAACAAATAATAAAGGAGAGCTTCCCCAGTCTGGCAAAGGAAATAGAATTCCAGGAAATCCAGGAAGCTCAGAGAGTCCCAAAGAAGTTGGACCCAAGAAGGAACACACCAAGGCACATCAGAATTACATTAGCCAAGATCAAAATGAAGGAGAGAATCCTAGAAGCAGCAAGAGATAAGGGGACAGTCACCTACAAAGGAGTTCCCATCAGACTGTCAGTGGATTTCTCAAAAGAGACCTTACAGGCAAGAAGGGGCTGGAAAGAAGTATTCCAAGTCATGAAATCCAAAGACCTACAGCCAAGATTGCTTTATCCAGCAAAGCTTTCATTTAGAATGGAAGGACAGATAAAGTGCTTCTCAGATAAGGTCAAGTTCAAGGAGTTCATCATCACCAAGCCCTTATTATATGAAATGTTAAAGGGACTTATATAAGAAAAAGAAGATGAAAAATATGAACAGTGAAAGGACAGCAAACTCACAGTTATCAACAACCACACCTAAAACAAAAGCAAACCAAGAGGACAGCTAGATTGGGAGTGGAAACATAGAAATGGAGATCACATGGAGGGTTAGCAACAGGGGAGTGGGAAGAGGAGAAGGAGGGAGAAGGTACAGAGAATAAGTAGCATAGATGGTAGGTAGAAAATAGACAGGGGGGAGGGTAGGAATACTATGGGAAATACAGAATCTAAAGAACTTGTGACACATGGACATGAATGAAAGGGGGGAATGGTGGGGGAGGGGTGTGCAGGGTGGAGGGGAGTGAAGGGGGGCAATGGGCCAACTGTAATGGCATAATCAAAAAAATATATTTAAAAAAGAAAAAAAAAGAATGGAAGGGCAGATAAAGTGCTGCCCAGGTAAGGTGACGTTAAAGGAGTTCATCATCACTAAGTTCTTATTATAGGAAATGTTAAAGAGACTTAGAAAAAGAAGATAATAAAAAATATGAGCAGTAAAATGACAACATACAACTATCAACAACTGAATCTAAAACAAAAACAAACTAAGCAAACAATAGAACAGGAACAGAATCAGAGAAATGGAGATCACATGGATCTTTAATACTAAACAATATGGAGTTCATTAAGTGTGGCACTTAAATGATAAAATGAGAAGAAGAAAAATTGCAAAGGAAGAACAAAAATTACTGATGTGTTTAAAAAATTTGTTTTTGTCTTTCTCTGACTGGCTTATTTCACTTAGAACAATATTTTTTAGGTCCATCCATACTGTTGCACATGGTAAAATTTTTTCTTTATTATGGCCAAGTAATATTCCATTGTATATGTGTACCACAACTGTTTTATTTACTTGTCTGTTGATGGGCACCTGGGTAGCTTCCATATCTTGGCTGTTGTAAAAAATGCTGCAGTGAGCACAGAATAACTCTTTCGAATTTGTATTTTGGATTTCTTCAGATATATTCCCAGACATGGGGTCACTGGGTAAAAAGGCTGTCAAAACTCAGTTTAAATTTTATTTGGTGTATTTTTTGAAGAGAGGAGAATATGTGATTATTTTAAGATTTTCATTAAAAATCTTTCATTTTTAATTTTTTGAGGTATCTCCATACTGCTTTCCACAGCAGCTGCACCAATTTGCATTCCTACCAAGAGTACACAAGGGTTTCCTTTCCTTCACATCTTCACTAACACTTGTTGGTTTTAGATTTATTAATGATGGACGTTCTGACAAGTGTGAGATGGTATTTCATTGTGGTTTTAATTTGCAGTTCTCTGATGATTAATGACGTTGAGCATCTTTTCATATGTGTACTGGCCATCTATATGTCCTCTTTGGAGAATTGTGTACTCAGGTCCTCTGCCCGTTTTTTTAATTGGATTTTTTTGTTTTTGTTGTTTTGGGGTGTATTTTTTGGTGTATGAATGCTTATACATTCCTTATCAGATGTATCCTTGGTGAGTATCTTCTCCCATTCAGTAGGTTGTCTTTTTATTTTGTTGATGGTTGTCTTGGCTGTGCAAAACCTTTTCAGTTTGATTTTACTTATATGTGGAATCTAAAGAATAAAATAAATGAGCAAACAAATTACAAGATTCATGGATGCAGAGAACAGACTGATGGTTGCCAGAGTGGGGAGTGGTTTAGGGACTGGGTGGGAAAGACGACGGGATTAATAAATACAAACTGATAGTTACTAATAATCATGGGGGTGAAAGTAAGGCATAGGGAATGTAGTCAGTAGTATTGTAATACTAAGTGTGGTGCCATGAGGGTATTGGGAATATTGGTGGTGAGGAGAACACTTTGCAAAATATATTATCTATGCTATACATGTGAAACTAATAAATAATATTGTATGTAAACTATAATTGAAAAATAAAATTAAAAAATTTGTTTTTAACTGAGACTTAACATGTGATCCAGTTTGTAAGATATGTCTTTTGATAGAAAAATGAATATTTGTCTTTCATGTAATTATATAATTAAAATCTTTTAAAATGAGTACCTGTTAGAATTTGAAAAAATATTATTAAAAATATAAAATACAAAAGCTAAAATATTGTTTTAAGGAATATTAAAATTAATACACTGCCCAAACCACATTTTCTTACTACTTGCTAGCTGTGGGTTGGCACCTAGTCTCTGCAGTTGTTAGAAACAGAGGCTAGAATCGTGCATTACCCCATCTCTTTTATATTTAGACTCCCTGTGCTTTGAATGATGTTAGTCTTGGTAGGCAGTGAATGTTTGGAAATTGATGGAGACTCAAAAGAAGTGTTAAGAGCTCAAGTCTTCCAATTCACATTACAGACCACATGGAGACTAGTTCTTGTGGTGAATTACTGGACTGCTAAGAAGTAGCAAAAAATTCTGTACAGAATTTTGAAACTCTTATCAGAAGTGGATTGTGGACATAAGGATAGCCCTAAAAAAGATTTTATTTATAGAATAAAAAGATTTTGTTTATAAAGATTTTATTTTAGAGAGATGAGAAGGTAGGTAGAGAGGCAGAGAAACATTGAGGTGTGGGAGATACATCCATCAGTTGCACACCCCCAGCTGAAAACCTGGCCCACCACCCAGGCATGTGCCCTGACTGGGAATCAAACTGGCAACCTTTTCATTCTGAGGTGGATGCTCAATCCACTGAGCCAAACCACTTAGGGTGGAATGTCATTTATGTAAGATTTTTAAAAACATGTAAAACAGTTGTTCCCCCCCCCCCCGCCCCGACTTTACTTGAAGCCTCTGTATCAGTATTTAAGGCAAAATTCCCACCAGCCTGTTTTTCTGATCTCCAAACTTGCACTAGATTAGGAAGAGCACATGAACAAATGATACCCTGTTAGATGCAACAAATGACCCATTAGAGAAGATGGGACGCGGAAGTACTAAATTTAACACAGAAAAGGATGATAAAGCATATGACTTCAGGTAAAAGTAATGCAGGATAAATGGCTTTATGCCTAAACAGCACTAAGAGTCACCCTACTAAGGCAGCATGTGATAGCTGATGTTCACAATAAAGACGTTGGCTGTCAAAAATCAGTTTAAATTTTATTTGGTGTATTATTTTAAATATATTATTTATTTATTTATTTTGAGATATTTTATTGATTATACCATTACAGTTGGCCCATTGCCCCCCTTCACTCCCCTCCACCCTGCACACCCCTCCCCCACCATTCCCCCCTTTCATTCATGTCCATGTGTCACAAGTTCTTTAGATTCTGTATTTCCCATAGTATTCCTACCCTCCCCCCTATCTATTTTCTACCTACCATCTATGCTATTTTCTGTGCCTTCTCCCCCCTTCTCCTCCTCCCACTCCCCTGTTGCTAACCCTCCATGTGTTCTTCATTTCTATGGTTCCACTCCTGATCTAGCTGTCCTCTTGGTTTGCTTTTGTTTTAGGTGTGGTTGTTAATAACTGTGAGTTTGCTGTCCTTTCACTGTTCATATTTTTCATCTTCTTTTTCTTATATAAGTCCCTTTAACATTTCATATAATAAGGGCTTGGTGATGATGAACTCCTTGAACTTGACCTTATCTGAGAAGCACTTTATCTGTCCTTCCATTCTAAATGAAAGCTTTGCTGGATAAAGCAATCTTGGCTGTAGGTCTTTGGATTTCATGACTTGGTATACTTCTTTCCAGCCCCTTCTTGCCTGTAAGGTCTCTTTTGAGAAATCCACTGACAGTCTGATGGGAACTCCTTTGTAGGTGACTGTCCCCTTATCTCTTGCTGCTTCTAGGATTCTCTCCTTCATTTTAATCTTGGCTAATGTAATTCTGATGTGCCTTGGTGTGTTCCTTCTTGGGTCCAACTTCTTTGGGACTCTCTGAGCTTCCTGGATTTCCTGGAATTCTATTTCCTTTGCCAGACTGGGGAAGCTCTCCTTTATTATTTGTTCAAATAAGTTTTCCACTTGTGGCTGTTCCTCTTCCCCTTCTGGTACCCCTATAATTCGGATGTTGGAATGTTTAAAGATGTCCTGGAGGTTCCTAAGCCTCTCCTCATTTTTCTGAAATTTTGTTTCTTCCTTCTTTTCTGTTTGGTTGTTTCTTTCTTCCTTCTGGTCCACTCTCTTGATTTGAGTCCCAGCTTCCTTTCCATCACTACTGGTTTTCTGTACATTTTCCTTCATTTCAATCACTTTAGCCTTCATATGTTCCTCTAATTTGTGACTATAATCAACCAGTTCTGTGAGCATCCTGATAAACAGTGTCTTGAACTGTGCGTCTGAGAGGCTGGCAATCTCTTGCTCGCTTAAGAGTTATCGGCTCTGGGGCTTTGAGTTCTTCTTGCGCCATCTTTTGGGCTGTTCGTGCCTGTTACATAGCAGGATTGTAGCCCTAGGTATTCACTAGGGCAGGGCGACCCAGTTGCTGGGTTGTGACACTGTATGTGGGGGCGGGGTCAAAGAGGAGCAATGGCATCCCGTCTGCTGTCTCCCACCGCGGCCCCCACAGGTGCTACAGCTGCCACCGTCAGCGGGGCCCATGCCAGGGCCCATGCGTTTTGTCCCACTGCACGCGAGTGTGCCACCGCCGTGAGCCCTCCACCACTGGGTTTGCCCTCTGGGGCCTGCGTGGTCCGTCTCACTGTGCACGAATGTGCGACCGTGGTCAGTCTGCCCCGCACCCCGACTGGTTCCGGGCCACCTGCACGCCTAGGTCAAGGGATCCTTCCTGCCCAACCCTGCTCTGCTGCTGGCTCCGCCCCTCTTACCGTCCCAGTAGAAGGGTTCGTTGTTGTCGGACTTCCGCATAATTCAATTTTCTGTTCTTTGGCTGTGTCTCCATTCCCCAAACCTTTGTTGTATTCAAACTTGGCTGTGGGAGAAGGCACAGCGTTTCCACCTATGCCTCCATCTTGGCGGAAGTCCTATTTGGTGTATTTTTTTAAAGAGAGGAGAATATGTGATTATTTTAAGATTTTCGTGAAATGCTTATGATAGAAAAAATAACCTGTTGAAACTAAAAGGGGCAAATTTCATGTATGTAGAAAATTCACTTATGTAGAACACGTCAAACTTGATTGAATAAAGAATTACTCTAGTATGAAAAAGAAGATGATAGCTTGAGAGAGAATTGATAATATATAATTGTTGCTTGATATATTAATATACTTTTTTTGGTCTTTTTTGACAGATTGTTTAACGAACAGAAGTGAAGAATTATCAAATAGCACATTAAACTTCCTCAATCAATTTAATAGCACCTTGACCTGCTTTGAGCATAACCTGCAGGTATTTTGTATATGATACTTGAAATTTAAATGCTGCCTTATACAAATGAATGATAAATAATTCCAATGCTTATGACATTAATTTTTGATATTTATACACACAATGTAGAGAAGTTAGCGGACCTAGATGTCCTAAGTTCTTCCATTACTAGCCCTTAGGCAAATCATGAAAATCTCAGTCTTCCATTTTGTAGGGTGGGGATAGTAAGATTTACCTGGCTTGCCTTCAGGTATTTTGTAGTGAGGATCTGATGAGATAATAAGCATGAACACATTAACTGAGGCATGTGATTGTTTAAAACATAATGTTGTTCTGTCCAACAGTAATTTACCTTGACTTTGTTTATGCAATAAGGTATTTGCAGTGCACTATGATTCTGTTTATAGGAAGCTTATTCTTTGTGTCAGTATTTGCTTATGTGTTTAGTAGGTAACAACTAATATTTGTATTATAATATAAAAGGTAGCCTTCAGCAAACATACCTTGGTAGTTTTTGGTGTCTCCACCTCTAATCTGTGAATGTTGGAATTGGAATTTTCCTGGTGGTGGTGAGGGGTGAGATTGGAACTCTGATAAAATCATAGTTTTGAAACTTGCTTAACAAGTAAAGTAATTCCCACAAATAGATGTAAACATGTTTAGGATATAGATATGCATAATTTCTTCTTTATTATGCAGAATTAGGTATTTCTCTGACAATAATAAAAACTATTAGATGAGCATTTCTTAAACTATGTTCCGCAAGATGTTAATAGATGGCCCATGTGCTTACTAACAAGGTTGGGAAATTCTTTTTTTTATTAAAGATTTTATTTACTTTTTATTTAAGATTCATTTCTTTAGAGGAAGGGGAAGGAGGGAGAAAAAAAGGAGAGAAACATCAGTGTGTGGTTGCCTCTCTCATGCCCCCAAATGAGGACCTTGCCCAGAACCCAGGCATGTGCCCTTGACTAGGAATTGAACTAACAACTCTTTGGTTCACAGGTTGAAACCCAATACATTGACCTACACTAGTCAGGGCTTTCCATTATTTATTTATTTATTTTTAGATAGAGGGCAAGGAAGGAAAAGAGGGGGAGAAACATCGATGTGTGAGAGAAACATCCATCAGTCCTCTTTCGTGCCCCCAACCAGGAACCCACCTGACACCCAGGCACATTCCCTGACCTGGGAATCAAACTGGCTATCCTTCGGTTCACAGGCCAGCACTCAATCCACCGAGCCACACCAGCCAGGGTGGTTGGGAAATTCTTTACTATAGGACTTCAGAATTTTAGTGGACTAATGTATGTTGTAAAACTCTAAATGGTAATTTTTGTTTATGCATTTATTAAACCTATTTTCCCAGAAACGCTTTGGTTTAAGAGATTAGTATTTTGATAAATGTATTTTAGGGAAATTAGCACTTTCCCTGGGATGTTAGTTGCATATATTTTTCCTAGTTTGTTATTTGTCTTTTTTATTATGCTTTTCTTTTTGTTATGAAGAAATTTTCTTTTTATGTTAGATTTATCAAAACATTTTTAATGGCTTGCAGGTTTTATGTTACACTAGAAGGCCTTTTCCCACTTTGAGATTATTTTTTTTAAATTCTCATGTGATTTTTTTTTAGTACCTTTGTGTTTTTTATTTCTATGTCAAAATATATGTGCATTTTTAATTTTAACCTAAATGGCTAAATTATACTCCCCCATCAAGGGTCTGTGCTCAATTTTGATTGAACAGATTTGGCTAAATACACTATTATTCTGTGAAAACAAGTAATGGGCTGTTTCTTGTGGCAGAACTAAAGGGAGTCTCAGTTTCTCTGTCAGATGGATGGGGAGGTTAACGTGGAGAGGGCTCTGCCATTTTAAATCCTTTTGTTTTCCTCTTTCATTCAGATATTCAGTTAACATAGCATTTCTCCAGGCTACAAGGGAAAGAATAAAGTGAGCTGACCCTTCAGAAAACTTGTTCTCAGAAAGACAAGTGTCAGTCCAAAATTCAGAAAAGACAGATTCGCTAACGTGATATGATATGTTCTATCCATTACCTTCATTTAGGTTACAATTCTTTGGTGTTAATCCTTTTTTGTTGAGTAGAAAGGCCTGGGTTATACGCCTTGGGGGTTCAGAGCTATACGCAGATGTAGTGTTAGTGCTAGTGTTAGTGCGTTTCCCTTCCCCGTTAATAAAGTCCTCTCTGGTGAGGTCAGCACAGGCAAGGGCCTGTTTTATTTACTTTATGACAGTAGCATAGATAAGAGCAAATATATTAAGTGGCAAGATAATTTAGGAAAGTTTTGGTATTTAGGATTTGGAATTAGGCAGATGAGCTCATATTGTCCTCAGTTAACATTGGCAAGTGAAGAGGTTTTCAAAATTTAGAGACAGAGCCCTAGCTGGTATAGCTCGGTGGACTGAGTGCAGGCTGTGAACCAAAGGGTCATTTGTTTGATTCCCAGTCAGGGCACAGGCCTGGGTTGTAGGCCAGGTCCCCAGTAGGGGGTGTGTGAGAGGCAAGTACACATTGATATTCCTCTTCCTCTCTTCTTCCTTCCCCTCTCTATAAAAATAAATAAATAAAATCTTTAAAAAAAAATTAGAGACAACTGGGAAGTGCCAGATCTTTTGCTGTGAGTTTTACGTGCCAGGTTTCTCATCCTTGGGACCTACAATACACGTCGTGTAGTCCTCTTTTATAGATGATGAAACGGGCTCAGAGTGGTTTAACAACTGGCCCAACATCATGGCTCAGCTGTTTAACATCCTACATTGTTTCCTGTTTTCTAGGAGGGCAGATAGCATACGTTAAAGAGATGTAATTGTGTTTATTTCATGTGTGTTACATGTGCCTTTGATATTTTAGGGGAGCATACAGAGTCTTCTACAGTTAAGAAATTATTCAGAAGTATGTAAAAACTGTCTCAAAGCATATAAAAATCTGAGTAGTCTGTACAGTGAAATGCAAAAAATGAATGAACATGAGAACAAGGCTGAACCTGGAACACATTTATGCATTGACGTGGAAGATGCAGTAAGTACTTTGCTTCTAATTTGATACATACATATTTTGCGGTGTTGTTGAATTATTACCCCTTTCAGAGGTGAATTGGAATCTTCATTTGATGTCTTTACCCAGAAATAACCAGGTATGAAGTAGTAAGTTTTAGAATATCCTGATCTGTCAAACTAAAGTGGAAATTAATCAGTTCTTCCTAAGTGAGTTGATAATTTGGCACATTTTGTTTCTTTAGTTTGATACTGTGTGCCATTTTCTGAGATGTGAGCTTTGTTGTTTCCATTTTCGTTTCTCTTGCTTGTGTTGCTAATTCAAGAAATCTCTGAGTTTTGTTATCATGTGTTTCTGAAGCCATTCTGCAATTACTTCCTATTCCATTGCTTTATTTCTTTATATCTATTACTATCTGAAATGTTTTATTTGTATATTCATTTATAGTCTGTATGAAATATAAGCCACATGAGGATAAGGACCTCCTTTTATTTTTTTGTTCACTGTTCAGTATTTAGAATGGTGCCTGGCATGTAACAGGCCCTTAGTAATATGTATTGATTGAAGGAATGGTCAACAAAAAAGCTTTTTTCTCCATCGTATAACCTGCACTTTCATGGGGCACCAGAAGATGGCGATCATGCCTTTCTTTTGGGAGTATGATGCCTGAGTATTGAGGCTTCAGAGCAGCGATTTTCAACCCTTTTCATTTCATGGCACTCATAAACAAAAAACTAAAATTCTGTGGCACACCAGAAATATATTTTTTGCTCATATGACCAAAAACATAGATGTAATTTTGATTACACCAGAAGGCTATTCTGTTGGCTGTTGTCATTTTTTATATTTGGCAATCTAAGGGAAAAGATGTCAGTGTCTATAACTAAATTGTCAGGTATTGCATGTTTTAAAAATTCTCGGAACACACCGGCTGAAAATCACTGCATTACAAGAAAGTGAGAAATTATTGGCTAAAAGTAGAGAACTTAAGATCCAACTTGATAAACTTAGTGGTTAAGAATGATAAGTGTGAAATACCATAGTAACTCAGAGTTAACTATGTGGTAGATCAGTAAATATTCAGGGTGGCAAAAAGCACTTAAAATGATTCACCATGGGGATTTTTGTTGTTTTTTACTACTTTATTCCCAGTTTCTAGAATAGTACCTGGCTTCTCTTAGGTTCTCAGTAAATAATAAATAGATATTTAAAATAATAGTTTATTTTATTGTTTTAAAAATAAAGATGAAAATGAATATTGGTTCTGTGGGAGTGCACAGGAAATCAGCACGGCCACCTATTTTGCAATAAGCAAGATCTACAGTAAACAGACAATGTACTGTTTGTGAACCATATCTCAGTTATACAAAATCCAGGTGAGAACAGTTTTCTGCATATAATTTGATAGTTTCCTTATATAAGCCTGTTCGGCAGAAACTAAGAATTCAGTGAAAGTGAGGTACTATTGCCCCTAATTTGTATCTGTTGAATGTTGCTAAATAAGATATTAATACTATCTAATAAAGTTTCCATGACTCATTAGGTATTATATACTTCAAAGTTATTTGCCACAAGTATGAAGTTTTCATAATATCTCAGATAAAATATTAAGCATTTCATAGAGAAGCTTTATAAAGTTGATGTTTTTAGTTTCATCTAAAAATATTGCAATAAGCTTAGAGATTACATATGTAACATTAATTTTTTTTGTGAGACTTTCCACCTCCCTCCTCCCAGTTTTATTGAGGTATAAATATTAAAGTGTTATAATGGGATGATTTGCTATGTGAATGCATTGAGAAGGGATTCCCACAGTTGAGTTATCAGAGCCATCACATCCCATAGTTACCATTTCAGTCTTTTTTCATGAACAAAGCATTGTCTAAGTATATTCTTATTGATAGAGTTTCTCTGCTTGAACTCTGTGAAAGACTGACATTATATGGACAGTATTGTGAATTTAGAACCTGAAGTTTTTGTATGGGTATAAATTTATACAGTGACTAATTGTGAACCACCTTCTTTCCTGGCAGAAGAGAAATTGTCCTCAACTATCCATAGATTTTTTATGATGTGTGTTTAGTCTAAATTCTGAGTGCCTGTTTAGCTATTAACAAAATAATCGTGTGAAATTGAAGACAAATTAACCGTAAAATACAGTGGTAATATTATTTGTTATTGTTTCAGATGAACATTACTCGAAAACTTTGGAGTCGAACTTTCAACTGTTCGGTCCCTTGCAGTGACACGGTGCCTGTAATTGCTGTTTCTGTGTTCATTCTTTTCCTGCCTGTTGTCTTCTACCTTAGTAGCTTTCTTCACTCAGAACAAAAGAAACGCAAACTCATTCTACGTAAGTGTCTTTTTATAATTGTTCATTTAGTTAGCTAAAAACTTGTATTTTAAAAATTTAGACCTGTTTTAGAAATAACGTATATTCTGAGAACTCAAACTGTATTCACCTAAAATAGCTCTGGACTTCAGATTTTACGCTTACTAATGAAAGAGATGTGTAAGAAGTTTGCAAGTGCAGATAGTCAAAAGTCAACGTACAGTATCTCTCAGGTGCTTTAATTGAGAGAGCTAGATTCCCTGGGAAAAGGTTGGCAACAGCCGAGGAATAAGCATCAAAGAATTTGCAGACCTGAAGTGGCTGCAGTAGGGAGATGGAGTCAGCTCATAAGGCCCCTTGGAGCCGCAGCAGCAGCACCTAAAAAGTACAGCAGGCAAGGATACACTATAGCTTTCACTTTGTTTGTGAACACATTGAAATTCCAGTTGCAAAAACATTACTTGGCACATAGCGTGTGCTTGGTACAAATTCCTTTCCTTTGTTCTCATCAAATAAGGCAGAGCAGAAAAATCACTAACTAGAAGATCCCAACTAGTGGAAGAAAAGTGACTCTGAGTGTCTTGAATTTCTTGTTTATTATCAAAATGAAAGTATGAGCTTATCTTTCAGTAATTTTAGTTCTTTAAAAGAAAAAATTTTAAAAAATATTTTATTTATTTATCTTTAGAGGGGAAGGGAAGGAGAGAGGAAGAGAAACATCAATGTATGGTTGCTTCTCGTGCATCCCCTGCTGGGAACTGGCCCCTGCGGGGAACTGGCCTGCAACCCAGGCATGTGCCCTGACTGGGGATCGAACTGCGATCGTCTGGTTCACAGGCCCGTGCTCAATCCACTGAGCTACACCAGCCAGGGCTCTAAAAGAAAACATTTTTGAGAAAAAAAGTTAGGCTTTTTTCCCCTCTCATATATTATTCCTAGTCTAGAAAGCTATGGCATAAAAACTTTCCCCCATAAATTTTCTAACACTTAATGGTTTTTCTAATTTTGTTTTCAACATATATATTTTTTAAAAAGGTTACTTGTACATCAGTTTGAATGGAATTTGTAATTTCTCATCACCTTAAAAAGCCAGCTCCTGGAGAGGAGGACAGTCTTTATTGTGAGTGTATTTAGTAAAGCTTTTCAGAGATTGCCAGCATTCATGTATATGTAATAGCTCAGTCCTAAAAACACTTATTTAGAATAATAACATAATGTTGTAGGGACCTGACTATTGAGAAACTTTAGTTTTCAGAACTTGGTGTACTTTAAAGGCTAGCATCTTATTTGCTTTGCAAATCTATTTAACACTGTGAACATTTTTACTGCTTTTCATTAGGGGTTTTGTTTGTTTCCACAGTAAAAATCACTATCATCTACCTGCTTGTACAGGCCACAAATCTTGTTCTCTTTTAATTTCTTACCTTTTTTCTTTATTTCCCCACCTCTCTTTTTCTTTCCCACTTCTTTTTTTCCCCTTTCTATTAAATTTATTAGGTTGACACTGGTTAACAAAATTGTACAGGTCTCAGGCACATAATTCCACAGCACATCATCTGTACACTGTAGTGTGTGTGCACTACCCCAAGCCAATCTCCACCCATCACCATTTATCCCCCTGTGCCCTCCTCCGCTTTCCCTGCCCCCTAAGCAATCACCACACTGTTGTATGTATGCATGAGTTTTTACTTTTTTTCCTGCTCCACCTCTTCTTAGTTTATCAGCCAATACCACCAACCCTACTTCCAAAAATATATTTTAAATGGTCTTTTCTTAGCCCAGGTCATCCTCTCTTATCTCACTAATGTAGGAATCTCTTAACTGGCATCCCTGCTTGCATTTCTTGACTCACTATGACCCATTCTCCATATAGTGGCTAAAGTACTTTTTAAAATACAAATTTTATTACCTTGCTCTCCACTTGAAACCCTTCATGTTTCCCTAGAATAAAATACAAACTTATTTCCAGGGTCTGCTCTCCAAGCTGTATGCGACCTGGCCCCCATCTGCCTTTCTGTTGTGTCCACTTCTCTCCTTGCTACATGTAGACAACCTGGCCTTCTTTCTGTGCCTCTCAAATGCTCGTTCACAGTGCCTTTTCCAAGGCTTTTGTACTTCTCCTCCCCGATTCTCCTTGACCCAGTGCCTTGTCATCCAGGTCAAAGGTTGCTTACTCAGAGACCTTTTATGTCCCACCCCAGCCTAAGAATACACCCTTCTTTTAATTATTCTATAACATCTTTCTTATAATGGTACTTAATCATTATTTAAAATAACTTTTAAACTTGTTTTTGACCTTATTTGTTTATCTCCTTTGACCCACCTGTAAGCCCCATCTGAACAGAGATTTTATTTGTTTTGGTCACTAGTATATCACCAGCATCTGCAAAGTACCTGGCCTGCAGTAGGTGCTCAGAAATAGTTGTTGAATAAAAACACTTTACTTAATGTTAACATTTCCTAGAGTGTGTTTCTCAAAAACTAGTCCTGTAAATTATTTTTTATGAGCTTCATAATATAGTTGAGTATAAATTAAAGACTCAGATTACATTCCTGAAATTTGGTAGAACTTTTGCATAGTAGCTATTACTGTTTATGAAGTATTGTTTATGAATTAAATTATAAATCTGAGGAAATGCTAGTGTAAGCACATAATTCTTGTGTTGTTACCTCAGGGACATTTTAATTTACTTTTCTTTATGCCATCATTTTATATGTCCCCATTCATCAGGTCCTCTGGTAAGAATTAGGGATGAAAAGAAAAACTAGGTATGATCTAGCAAGTCCTCAAATAACATTGTTGTTTTATTGTTTTATTATGATGATGAGATGCCATAGGAACTCAATTCTTGTTTATATAGTTAACCTATGGTAAACTTGGTTTTGATACACATCACTTCTCTTAAAGTCACAGAATCTATTATAATTCCCTCAAACAACACATTGATCATCATCCAATTACTACAACAAATGTGGTAGAGGTATATATAGTGTGATTGGACCACAGATGAGGATAAGATCAACTCTGCCTGAGGGGTGTCAGAAGTCACCATTAGATGACTCTTGGGATAAAGTTTTGAAGGATGTAGGGATTTATCAGAAAATAAGCAGGTGAAGAAATTACAGGTATAAGTACTCATTGGTATTGCTGGTTAGTTTAGTAAATTTGGTATTTAGTACAAACCAGATTACTTGTAGTAATTTTAAACAACCTAATTGGAAAAAAGAAATCCTTTTGATTTAGCTTACCCCCCAGAACCCCTGAAGACTTAGGAAGTAGACTTTTAGCTTAGGCTGAGGCAGTCACTGTTCTCGGAAGTTGTGTTATCATCTTGCACTTAGAGTGATGTTCAGGAGAGACCCTGGTAGAACCCTGGGTCTTGTCCTTGACCATATGTCAGAGTTGCCTGCTGACCTTAAAACAAAGACAAACAAACAAAAAACCCAGATGCCTGGGTCTCAGTGAAGACCGTCTGAATCGTGACTTCTACTCCCGTGTTGAGAGCCTCTGGAGTGCGTAGATCCCTACGTATGTAGTGTAAGATAACCATGGCGTGATTGTTTTTCATTTCTGGAACAGGAGAAACATTCATATTTACCTCTAAGTACAAAACATATTACCAGGCCAGATAGCCATGATTTTTTAAATTAACCCTAATGGTTCAGTCCCATTAGCATCATTACCAAAATTGATTGTACATGTTTTATTAACAGCTGTATATATTTGTGTATGCATTGTGCATGTATAATGTACAACTCACTTTTTTTCCAACTCACTTTTCTTTGTAAGCCACTTAGATGTTTTTTTAACATTGCAAAGATATTTTACCAAATTAAAAAAATGTATTGAAATTATTGGGGTGATATTGGTGAATAAAGTTATATGGGTTACAATTCTGTGATACATCACCTGTATATTGTATTGTGTGTCTGCCGCCCCAAGTCAAGTCTCCTTCTGCCACTGTTTGTCCCCGCTTTACCCTCTTCTGCCGCCTCCCACCTCCCTTTTCCTTGGCGATCACCATGCTGTCTGTGTCTATGAACTGAGCTCCTTGAAGAGAAATTTAGATTTGGATTTCTAACTTAGACTTTTGAATATATAATTTTATTATACCTTATTGCACTTCCATTTTGTGAGTACTTCCACCTGCATTACTTATTTAAGATTGCGATGTTCAGTATGACATAAATTATGTCTCTTTTACTTGGTACTGCTTCTAACAAAGTCAGTGCAGCTTCTAGCAAAGTTATGCTTTTAGAGGTTGGTAGATAAAAATAGATTTAAGTCTTTAATTCTTAAAAAATTGAACCAATTCTGGTTCAAATATAGAAGTAATAGATGAATACTCTAGTTTTTTAAATACTATGGTTTACATAAAATAGAATAATCATGTTTAGAGAATTAAATTTAAATTAAATTTTAATATTTTTGATTTATATAGCCAAACGTCTCAAGTCCAATACCAGCTTTGCAAACATTCAAGAAAATTCGAACTGAAACCTACAAAGTGGAGAATTAACATCATGTCCCATGGATGAATGGTAGAAGATACAGCTTGGTCCAAAAGAAGATAAAGTTCTTAAGAAATGCAAGGACTTCATATTTATTTTTAAATAAGAATCTTCAATTTTTCTTTTCTTTTCCACCTCCTTTTTAAGGGTTTGGGTATTTTTAATTTACAGGCATAGCAATGTGGTCTATTTTAAAGTGTACTTGTTATAATAACAAGATGCAAGAACAATCTTTGTTTTATTTTATAGGCATAATAGTACTATTTGAGACTTCTGGTATCTTCTTATTACCTGTATCTCAAGTAGCAAAGTTTTTGAAAACTAACATTTAAAAATTAATTAGTTACAGCAAAGATTTTGAAAAAGAGATATACTTGCCAAAAAGTAGCAGGTCCAAAAATTAATTTAAATTACCGCTGCAGTGTTATTGTTACATACATACTAAACATGTCATATGTTATAAATAATGTGTAATTCAATCTCTAGTTTCCTTAGAGTCATTTCTGAAACCACTGATTATAAGCCACCCTAACAGTTTTTAGAAGTGGAAAGGCACGTTACATTTATCTTTGTAAAAAGATTTATGAGAACTGGTTTCTTACTTGACTTTTATAAATAGTATTTTACACCTTATTTTTGACCTTATTTCATAAGTAATTTGACATCATTGGACTGCTTTATTATATTCAGGGCAAGATGGATTCTTTTTATACCAGGGATTTGCATTGTGAATTACATTATTTGGCAATTTATAATTTATTGCTATTTTAAATCAAATGTGGCATTATCACACTGTATTTAAGTTGTGACTTTTTAATGGAGATTTTCTCTTAGGATATATGGGAATTTTCAGAGGAGAGATAAAGGAGTAGCAAAAAAAAGCTTGAGGTTCAGAAGATGGAGAGGGACCAGAGGGGTCTCACAGTAGGGCTATTAAATAGTTCCTACTGGAAGCAGGAGTCGGAACGAGAGTCTGATATAGGAAGCAGTTAGGTTAAGATGACGCTTTTTCCCTTAAATTGTCTAAATCAGGTAAAAGTGATATGATTGATAAGAAGTCAAATATTTCACTCTCAGAAAACACTCTATTTTGCAATGTTTGTTATCAATCCTTTTTTAAAAAACTTCATATCAGAATTGTTTACAGTTTTTTGCCCTCAGGTGTTTAGTGTTAAGTATTTTATTTGTTAATTTCTTCTTGCTTTCTTGGTGAAAATAGGCTTTGTATTCACTGTTGAGAAACAAAGAGTTTGGTTAAATGTTAAAAGAGTTTGAATACCTTAGTGTACGGTAAAATACTCTATAAAGACAAAAAAGTGTTTTTATTTTATTTAATTTTTTAATGTTTACTATATAGGCAGATGAAAGAAAAGGCTCATCATTGGACAGATAACGTATCCACAGGCTGTTATAGTTTTTCCAGTCTGCTGTGATCCATTAAAAATGTGCTGGGGTTTGTTCTGTTGTTACTGTTCCCGCTGCTGATACTAATAGCGCTATTACGATTTGAAGCATATAGTTGAGGGCCATTGAAAGCAATCTTTCATTAATGCAGATAAAACCAGTTTACATGTGCAAAGGTATAAAATGGCACATTCAGTTCTGTAAGTACTGACTCTGAGCACTTTTTGAATATTATGTGTTTCTGAAAGCCATTGCTTTGGAAATATTTGCTAATAAGCACTTTTAAAAAGAAAAGGCAGCCTGTACTATTTTTCTGGTTGAGTCATTGCTCTTTAGAAGTAGCATCAGCAATAGATTTCAAAAATAAGTATTAAGTGCTACACTGAAGTGTGTGTACACATTTTGCTTTTTAGTCATATTGGAAAATTCTTTGCATAGTTCTGAATTCTTAGATGCATAGTATACGTGTGCACAAGACCATTTTAATTTTTTTGACAGTTTCAAGTAAAGGTATTAGCTTAAGGAAATTATAGTGCCATATTTGATTTTAAATACATTTTTAAAACTTCAGCTGAAATTAAAAGTCACATTTCAGTTTTCCAGACACTGAGTTTAAATATCTACTTTAAAAGTACTGTTTATCTTATAATTTTGTTGCAAATAAAAATGTACTTTTGGATTTTGTTGTTGTTGGATCTGAGAGGTAGCAATAGCATCAGCTATCTTTTTTTCTAAAAAAATATTTTATTTATTTATCTTTAGAGGGGGAGGGAAGGAGAGAAATATCAATGTATGGTTGCCTCTCGTGAGTCCCCTGCTGGGACCTGGCCTGCAACCCAGGCATGTGCCCTGACTGGGAATCGAACCGCCATCGTGTGGTTCACAGGCCCGCGCTCGATTCGATCCACTGAGCTACACCAGCCAGGGCAGCATCAGCTATCTTAAAGTGTAGCTCTAAATTAATGAATAACACGAGGCTTTAGTTGGTAAATGTTATTTCTAATGGGACCCATATTGTGCAGTGTTTTATGGATGGGCTCTACTTTTTACTGCAATGTGCTCCTAAAAATGAAGTGTTTTCCAGAACCACACTGTAATTGGGTTGCGTTTCTGACCAAAGACTTGATATTAGATAAATAATAGATCACCGGCAATGAATTATGAAAGCAAAAATATACTAGGAACCTATGTAACATTTAAAATTAGAAAAATTATGTTCTGAGTATATATATATTAATATTTGGAGCTAGAAGATACCCTTAGAGGTCATCTGGTCAAGGAATCCTAGAGCTGAATGGAGTCCCTAAAAGCCACTCAGTGCAACCTTCTATTTGCTGCACGGGATCCCTCTAAGAAGTTGATCACTTGTTTCCTATCGTTTTAACTAAGGGAGCAGAACGTTGTAGAGCTCCATGTTTATGACTGAGCCACTGTTTTATAGACAGCTCTAAAACTGAGACTTGAGATGCCTAATCAGATATTTTTCCATTGCTGCACTCTGCTTGTAAAAATTCCTTAAGATGATTATGTTGATTATAAAAATGGCTTTGTCCTATGTTGAATTACACATGTAGCACATTAAAGTGACAACTATACCAAGTTGCTTATTCTAAACTATTACATTTACTGCAATAAATATTAGTCACACATACCACACTTATTTATTTTTTAAGTGAATTTTATTGATTATGCTATTACATTTGTCCCATTTTTTCCCCTTTGCCTTGCTCTGCCCAGTACCCTCATATCCCTCCAGCAGTTCCCCTCTTAGTTCATGTCTGTGGGTTGTGCATGTAAGTTCTTTGGCTTCTCCATTTCCTATACTATTCTTAACCTCCTCCTGTGTATTTTGTACCTACCATTATGGTTCTTATTCCCTGTCCCTTTTCCCCCATTCTCCCCGGCTCCCCTTCTCTGCTGGTAACCCTCCATGTGATCTCCATTTCTGTGATTCTGTTCCTGTTCTAGTTGTTTATTTTGTTGTTTTTGTTTTAGGTTCAGTTGTTGATAGCTGTGTGTTTGTTGTCATTTTACTGTCATAGTTTTTATCTTCTTTTCTTACATAAGTTGCTTTAACATTTCATATAATAAGGGTTTGGTGATGATGAACTCCTTTAGCTTTATCTTGTGTGGGAAGCACCTTATCTGCCCTTCCATTCTACATGATAGCTTTGCTGCATAGAGTACTCTGGATTGTAAGTCGTTGCTTTTCATCACTTTGAATAATTCTTGCCAGTCCCTTCTTGCCTGCAAAGTTACTTCTGAGAAGTCAGCTGACAGTCTTATGGGAATCCTTTGTAGGTAACTCTTTGCTTTTCTCTTGATACTTTTAAGATCCTCTCTTTATCTTTAACCTTTGGAATTTTCATTATGATGTGTCTCAGTGTGGTCCTCTTTGGGTCCAACTTGTTTGGGATTTTCTGTGGTTCGGGGACTTGTATGTCTATTTCCTTCACCAAATTAGGGAGGTTTTCTTTCACTATTTTTCAGAAAAGTTTTCAATTACTTGCTCTTCCTCATCTTCTGGCATTCGGATGTTGGCACATTTGGAGATGTCCCAGAGTCATCTTATTCTCTAATTTTATTTTCTTTGAATTCTTGTTTCTTCATTCTGTACTGGTAACTGTTTTCTTCTTTTTTATATTTCAGATTATTGATTTTAACCCTGGCTTCACTTCCTTCACTCTTGGTTCCCTGTGGATTTCTTTATTTCACGTAGTACAGCCTTCATTTCTTCCCTTATTCATTCGCTATACTCAGTGAGTTCTCTGAGCATCTTTACTACCCGTGTTTTGAACTCTGGATTTAATAGGTTGGCTACCTTCATTTTCACTTCGTTCTTTTTCTGGAGTTTTGACCTATTCTTTCATTTGGGCCATATTTCTTTGTCTTCTCAATTTGGCAGCCTCCCCGTGTTTGTTTCTGTATATTAGGTAGAGCTGCTTTGACTCCTTGTCTTGGCACATCTGGTATGCTGTAAGGGGCAGAGCCTTAGGTATTCTCTAGGGTAGGACAACCGACTTCCCTGCTTTGTTGCGCTTTATGTAGCGAAGGGCTCAGAGAGGGAACAATGCTGCTTTATTGGCTCTCGCCTCATTTCTAGTAACTTCCCCTACTTCCTGTGTGCGACTGGCACCCTTGTAGCTGCTGCCCTGGTGCTGATTCCCAGAGTGGGTGGGTTTGTATATGTTTTAGTACTCTGTGGGTCCTTTAAACAGACTCTTGCCCTTTTGCTCACCTCTGCCCAACCCCTGCCTCCCCTTCTCCTGTCCTTCACCACACTTGTCTCTGTCCATGGGCTGTGCATATATGTTCTTTAGCTAGTCCTTTCACCTTCTGTTATCCAATCCTCTACCCCTCTCCTCTGACATTTGTCATTCTGTTCCATGTTTCTGTGCCTTTGTTCATGATTTTGTTTACTAGATTCCACATATTAGTGAGGTCACATGGTATTTGTCTTTCTCTGACTGTCTTATTTTGCTTAACAGGATAATTTCCAGGTTTAGTCTCATGCTCTCACAAAGAGTAAGAGTTCCTTCTTTTTTACAGCCATTGTGTAAATGTGCCACAGCTTTTTTATCCACTCATCTACTGATGGGCTCTTGGGCTGTTTCTAGATCTTGGCTGTTGTAAATAACACTGCAGTGAACATAGCAGTGCATATATTCTTTTTGATTGGTATTTGGGTGTTCTTAGGATTGTACCCAGAAATAGGATCACTGGGTCAAAAGGCAGTTTCATTTTTAATGTTTTGAGAAAACTTCATACTGTTTTCCACAGTGGCTGCACCAGTCTCCAGTCTCACCAACAGTACAGTAAGGTTCCCTTTTCTCCACATCCTCGCCAGTACTTGCTGTTTGTTGATTTATTGATAGTAGCCATTCTGGGAGTTGTGGGTTGATAACCTCATTATAGTTTTAATTTACGTCTGATGGTTTGAGCACTTTTTCATGTCTATTGAGCATCTATAAGTTCTCTTTGGAGGTGTCTATTCAGGTCCTTTGCCCAGTTCTTAACTGGGTTGTCTTCCTGGTGTTGAGTTTATGAGTTTTTTTACATATTTTGGAGATTAAACCCTTATCAGATGTATCACTGGCAAATAAGTTTTTTTTGTACAGTGGTGTACCTTTTCATTTTGATGATGGTTTTTTTTAGCTGTGCAGAAATTTTTTAGTTTGGTGTTGCCCCATCTGTTTATTTTTTTCCTGTGTTTCCCTTACCTTAGGAGATATATCAGCAAACATTGTTCCAAGAGATGTTTAAGATTTTACCACTTATCTTTGCTCCTAGGATTTTTATGGTTTTCTGACTTACATTTAAGTAAGTCTTTTATTCATTTTGAGTTAATTCTTGTGTGTCGTGTGAGTTGGTGGTCTAGTTTCATATTTTTGCATGTACCTGCCCAATTTTCTCAACATGCTTTATTGAAGAGACTGTTTTTACTTCATCATATGTTCTTGCCTCCTTTGTTAAATATTAATTGGCCGTAAAGGCATGGGTTTGTTTCTGGGCTTCCTGTTTTGTTCCACTGATCTACATGCCTGTTTTTGTACCAGTACCTGGATGTTTTGAATATGCTGGCTTTGTAGTGTAGTTTGACAACGGGTAGTGTGATCCCTCCCACTTTGTTCTTCTGTCTCAAGATTGCTGAGGCTATTTGGGGTCTTTTATTCCATATAAATTTTTGGAAAATTTGTTCTAGATCTGTTAAATATGCCATTGGTATTTTAATAGGAATTGAGTCGAATCTGTAGATTGCTTTGAGTAGTATGGACATTTTAATGATGTTACCATAATTCTTCTAATCCATGAACATGGTCTGTGCTTCCACTTGTTGTATCTTCCTCTCTTCTTCAATATCATAGTTTTCTGAGTACAGAGTACACAGGAATAAACTTAACCAAGGACCTTGGTATTCCTATGTACCTTATTTTGTGTTATTGCAATAACAAATGGGATTGTTTTCTTAGTTTCTCTTTCTGAGAGTTTATTATTATATATAAAGATGCCAACAATATCTGGACATTAATTTTGTATACTGTTAGTTTTTTGGTGAAGCCTTTAGGGTTTTCCACGTACAGTATCATGCCATCTGCATGTGACAGTTTTACTTCCTCCTTTTCAATTTGGATGCCTTTTATTCTTTTTAAAAAATTTATTTATCTTTAGAGAGAGGGGAACTGAGGGAGAAAAGGAGAGAAGCATCAGTGTATAAGAGGTACAGGATCAGTTGCCTCTCACATGCCCCCTACCGGGGTCCTGGCCTGCAACCCAGGCATGTGCCCTAGACTGGGAATCAAACCAGCGACCCTTAGGTTCAAAGGCTAGCAGTGAATCCACTGAGTTACACCAGCCAGGGCTATTTCTTCTTCTTGTCTAATTGCTGTGGCTAAGACTTCAAGTACCATGTTGTATGAATGGTGAGAGTGAACATCCCTTTCTTGTTTCTGATTTTAAGAGAAATGCTTTTAGTTTTTGCCCATTGAGTATGATGTTGGCTGTAGGTTTTGAATTTTGCTATTTTTAAGAGATTTTTAAAAAAGTTTATCTTTAAAGGGGAAGGGAAAGAGAAAAGGAGAGAAACATCAATGTATGGTTGCTTCTCATGCACCTCCTGTTGGGAACTGGCCTGCAACCTAGGCATGTGCCCTGACTGGGAATCAAACCGCAACCCTTTGGTTCATAGGCCCATGCTCAATCCACTGAGCTACACCAGTCAGGGCTGAATTTTGTTATTTTTAAATTGGATTGAAGATACATTCTCACTTAGATCCATTTCCACTTCTTTCATGACATTTTTTATGACTTTCTTCTGCTTTTGACTCTTTTTATTTCTTAAGGAAGCAGCTTACCATACAGGACAAAGCAAGGGCTTTTGAGTCACACTTGGGCTTAAACTCCTGTTATTCCCTTTTCTTGGACAAGGAATTTACTTCTTTGAGCTTTCACATTTAACACCTGTGAAATGGGAAGCAATACTACTAGGCTTACAAGATTTTTGTGCAAGTTACATGAGATTAAGTATACAAAGAACCCACATTGTCCTGGCCAATACCTCGAACCCCAGACTGCTCAGTAAGTACCAGCGTTTTTCCTATGGACCACACTGCGCACTTTGGCGCTTGATCACACACCCTCCCACACTGTCTCCTAGCTTCCTATGTCTGCCATTATTGTCCCTCCTCTCTTGGTTGTAATCTTCTCCAGGTCAGGGACTCTGTCTCCTTTTCCTCTCGTGTCCCTAGTTCAATGAATGGTTTTCGGAGGCCCAAGTAATACTTGTTTTGAAAAAACACGTGTAAAAGAGATAAAATACATTCCTGAATCACACATTGTGTTAGGTGTCTTCGTAGCTGGACCTTGCTGAAGAATGTATGAGACCTTGACGTAAGGTCCTTCAGCTGCCCATGAAAACCATAGATGGTGAAAACATCCCTAACTAATGGGAAGAGAGAAGTGCCGTCTTACCATTCAGGAGGAACACTAGTTTAGGCACTGAAGATTCCAATTCCAAGGGGAACCAGTGCTGAGTATCATGGATTGCTGCTGTATAAAACTATCTCAAGTCATGTATAATACCTTTTCTGGGCAAGAATCCCATCTGCTTAATCTCTGCTAAATGAGCATATGTTAGATCTGACTTGAAAAACAAACAAGTTAAGTCAGACAGTTAAAAAAAATCAACATGATGCCCATAACTGGTTTAATCTATTTTCCCTTTCAGTAATCCCATACATGACCCATTGTTTTGCTGTAATGAACATGCCATTCAGCTAAAATAAGATTAACTGCTTAAACCATGGCAGTACAGGCAGAGAACTTGAATGCTGCTTTGTGCTTCATTGTAAGGTTCAGCAGTTAAACAATACAGTGCTGTCATTTTTTCCTTTGTAATCAAGATGGTTTCACATAGGATCAGGGCTCCCCAGCTGATTCTCCTGATGGAATATTGGAAGCAGCAGATTTCTACGTTTAGGTCACAGCCTAGCAGTAATAATAACATTCAGAATCACACCTTGTGGCCTCATCAGCACTCAAATTGCACTGCTCTTTGTGAAGTGCCCCCTGCTCTAATGGTGATGGAAATCTCACCTGCCCTGCAGACTGTACAAGGCAATTAGAAGGGGGCTTGGCTGTGCACATGGAAATCGGCCCTGGGATGACCCAGGTGGGATTAGAGTCCAGAAAGTTAACCCAAGTTCCCCCCAGATGAGAGAATATTTGCCTATTTTCTGCGTCAAGGTCAAATCTCAAAGCTTCGGTGAAGCTTTCTAGGCTGTTCAGCCCCACTGATTGATCTCTCTCTTTTTGAACTCAATTGCAATGATAGTTCTCCCTAGGTTACTTAAGTTTGTTTATTTATTGACTTAGATGGGTCATGTTATTGTTCCATAGGTGCTAATGCTGTCTCTTCAGTTAGACTGTAAGCTCTCAGAAGTCAGGGACGGCCATCTTTATGGTCCTGGGCCTGTAAGAAGGACCCAGTGACTGCACTGTGACCGAAGGAAATGCCATTTGTGTGATTTGACCCATTAGGACTCTGCCTTCATAGTCTGCAGTGGGACAAGCAGCCTCGGCTGAGCCTGCAGGGAGCTTATAAACCTCTTTAAGCCTTTTTTTCTGTGGATCATATTCCATTTTTGTGGTTTGTGAAAGGGAGTTAACACGACCAACAGATTTGCCCATTCATTCATGGATTTACTCATTCAATAAATATTAAGCGTCCACTGTGTGCCAGGTCTCATTTTTCAGAGCTCCAAAAACTGAGAAACTTCTTGCTGACCATTTTGGCAGAAATGGGGAAAACAAATGAAGAGAGCTAGAAAAAAATACTTTTCTTCTCACACACTATCTCCTACCCCAATTTTCGAGCATGCTTTGGTAGAGCTTCCTTTCCTTGTATGTTTACTCACTACTTTCCCCCATTCTCACCTCTCCTGCTTAAATCACTATGATAGATGGAACTGCCCCTCCCCGGCCTCCCAGCCTGGGACAATAGCAAGCTGTTGAATTTTCCTGTGTGAGACTGGTTTGCTCAGGTCTCTGCTGGGCAGATTACACTTGCTAGGTTGGATGGATTCCAGGTATGTTCTTCTGAATAGGATGTAGTGTGGGTCACAGTTCCTCAGAGGGCAGGGAAAGGTAGGGAGGGAAAAGGGAGATTAAGTTGGTTCTGCTCCCTCTGCCTAGGGAATTAGAACAATTATTTAATGACTTATAAACAAGGAGCCCTGTCTTGGGTCTGCCCTTATCCCTAACCCAATAATCACTGACCATTTTTCCGACTCCTCCAGGGAAAAGTCAGAGCCTCAATTGCCCGTGGGCTGCCCCGAGGCTGGTCTTGGGGTGCTGGAGCAGCTGCTGCCTGGGCTGGACCTCTTGGGAAGTCTGAGGTCACTCTCTTGACAGCTGTGAGTCCAAGAGCAATGCACCATACTTCCTTGCTTCCTGCTAGAAGCAGGGGATACGTTAGAATGATAGACTGTTAGGACCAAGAGGCACCTTAATCATCCTTTATTCCAGGCCTCCATACTTTTCAGGTGTAGAAAATACAATGAGTGAAAGCGGTATATCCAACCAGGCAGAGCGAGCCAGGGCTGTGACGCAAGTCTTCTGACTCCCAGACTGGAGCTCTCTGATACCCTATGTTCTCTCCCACCCTTCTCTTTCCATCACTCTGTTCCCATGCTTCCTTTCACCACTCTCTCAGTGTCTCCTTCTGCTTCTTTTTTTAAAATTTTATTTATTCATCTTTAGAAGGGAAGGGAAGAAGGTAGGGAGAGAAATATCAATATATGGTTGCTTCTCATGTGTCCCCTGCTGGGAACTGGCCTGCAACCCAGGCATGTGCCCTGACTGGGAATTGAACAGGCGACCTTTGAGTTTGCAGGACAATGCCCAACCCACTGAGCCACACCAGTCAGGGCACTCTTACAACTTCAAAAGCAACAAAATTAATAGCTTAAGAAGGAAATTAAAATGGGCAAAACTAGTTTCCTCAACATTCTCCTAAACACCTTTGCTTTGTCCACAGTTTGCTAAAAAATATTTCTTAGATAGCAATCTTTAAGCATTCAGTTCATTAATTTACTATGGACTCCTAGAAGTTTACTGTCTGTTTCTAATAGGAAGAGCATGTTCTTTAACTTTTTTTCTTAGTTCAAACTTGTTTTGATTACAAGTGACAGAAATCCCACTCAAAAGTAGCTTAAACATGAAAGGAGATTTATTGGATTACATAAGTGGAAGTTCAGGAATTGATCTAACTTCTAATCAGGAACAAGTTTGAATCTGAATGTTGTTTGGACTCAAGAACTCAAAGAAGTTTGCCATACGCACCTTGACCCACTCGTCTTCATTCTTTCCTACTGCAGACAGGTGTTCCCCATGTAGTGGAAAAAAATGGCTGCTGGCAGTCCCTGTTCACGCCCTTCCAAAAAGCAAGACCCCTGTTTATCTAGTTTCATGTTGAAAGATCTCTGGAAAAGACTTTAATTGGCCTAAACTGAGGCACAAGCTCATCCTGGACGAATCGTTGTGCCTAAGAGAATGAGGTCCTGTGACTGGGAGTAAAGTTCTGTCTGGCTGCTTCTGTCACTACACACACACACACACACACACTCTCTCTCTCTCTCTCTCTCTCTCTCCAGAAGTGTCCTGAGTGCAGGAGCTTCTGCCCCTGCGGATTTGGGGTGAGTTGCCCTCCCCACTTATGGATGTGTTCACCAACCTGGAAACTCTGAGCCGCCTGTACTTTGTTTTTATGAAGGCTTCCTCACGTGAGTATGAGAAATTATTCACTCAATCGCCAGCCCCTTTCTGAACCTTCCCAGAGGATAGAGGGTGGGACTGAAAGTTCCCAGCTTCCAATCATAGTTGGGTCTTCTTGGTAACAGTCCCCGTCGCGAAGCATAGTCAGGAGCCCACCAAGAGTTGCCTTTTTAGAACAAAAGACACTCCTATCACCCAGGAAATTCCAAGGCATTTAGGAGCTGTGTGTCAAAGACCAAATATTAGAACAAAAGATGCTCTTACACTTAGGAAATTACAAGGGCTCAGGCAGTTCTGGGCCAGGAGCTATAGGAGACAGAGACCAGTATGGATTTTTTCTGTGATTTCACAAGGCCCTCTCTCCCCTTCCTCCCTCCTGCTACTTGGAGTGTGGCTTTGACGGCTGGAGCTCCATCTTGAAAGAGATAACAAGGGCCACGCGCAGCTGAGCAAGAAGCTGAGTTCCTGACACCACAGAGCCTCCTACCAACTCAGGACCGCCTTCTCAGATTTGGCGTTGCAGTCGGTGGGAGGCGGAGGGTGGGAGAGCGACCTCCGTGAGGGAGCCGCAGATGTGGAACATCACAGCTACTTAAGGGGGATATTCAGGGGAATAAAGCCTGACCCCTCTCCCCTCCGACCCTTCCATCTGAAGGGGTTGGTGTCCTTGGGTACAGAGCAGGGCTGGCGAAGATGGAGAATGGGTCTGGAAGGCAAGCAGAGGACTTGAAACCAGCTAGCTCACTGCTGGGCTGCAGCAGCCCTGTAATCCAGCCATCACGCAGACTTTTCTAAAAAAACGGGTTGCTCTCGGGGCTCAGGGCCCAGTCACTTTCTTTCTCTGCTCTCTGAGGATAGCCCCGCTGGGCAGAATGTGGGACAGTGAGGGGGCTCTGTCCTGCAGTCCCAGCATCCTCTTTTCCTCCATGTCACCATCCCAGCCATCCTCTGGGACAGGCTCGGCCCTCCTGGTGGCATTCCTGAATGCCGCAGGAAGGAGAAGCCGCTGTCAGCAAAGGGAATGGTGGTGGTCCAATGGGGAAGCTGACTCAGCCATTAAAGACACTTGTCTTACTCGGGCCTACTGTAGTCATCTATTTTTTTAAAGATTTTATTTATTTATCTTTAGAGGGGAAGGGAAGGAGAGACAGAGAGAAATATCAATGTATGGTTGCCTCTCGTGCGTCCCCTGCTGGGAACTGGCCTGCAACCCAGGCATGTGCCCTGACTGGGAATCGAACCGCCATCGTGTGGTTCGCAGGCCCGCACTCAATCCACTGAGTTACACCAGCCAGGGCTGTAATCATCTATTTTTTAAAAATCCATGAATATTGTATCAGTAGGGATCAAAAATTTATTTCTAATTGTAGTAGACACCTCTGAAAAGGACAAGTGATAATGGACCAAGGCTGGTATCTCTGTGTGTACATTTCATATGATCACACATTTTCCATTAAAAGGAAGTAAGTGAGGTACAGGGAATTTGTGGGAAAATATTTTGGTTGAAATGAAGGATAAATACATTGATAATCTTTTGACTTCTTAAGAAGGAAAAATTCTAAAATTTGTAGCCACCTCTCAGACAATATTTTACACCCATTAACTCTAAACAACTTTGTTATTGCAAAGAAGAAGAAAAGGTAAATTCTGATCACGTAAGCCTTTGGGAAGCACAGGCGATTAAGTGCTGACCTCCAGTGCAATTTTGTTTTAATGAGGAAATGTCTGAGAAAAACTTCAGCAGCCTACACAGTCCAAATTAAGCTTTTATAAGCAGTTATTGCCTTCTTTGGGAACACTAAAAATAAAATTCTTGGGAAAATTGTAAAATGGAACTCTTAGGAATTATGAAAATGAGGCATTTTGCTTTTCAAACGTATAGTAATGACATCACATTATATCTCTTTGTGGTTGAATTTTATTTAAAAGTATTTTTTAAGTTATATTTTGGTAAATTGTCTTTCTAACTTCATGTTCTTTCACAAAGTAGATTTCTTACATTTTTCTGTTGTAATGGTCTCTAAAGGATTATTTTAAGTATTAAAAAAAGGGGAATTATACCAGTTCTGGCTTCAATAGGCAACAACTCAAAACTTAGAAGAAAAACATATTTAGCTCTTACTGAGAAGATATATTTTAGGTCTTTAAACCTTCATTTTGGCTCTTGCCCTGCCACAGAAAATGAAGACTTTTGAAAATTGTTGCTATTGATGGGGAATTTCTTTTAGCAGAAGAGTGGTAAGAGGAAGGTGGAATTATTGCTAGTATCAAAACATGTTCTACAGCCCTGGGATGTGTGGCTCAGTGGATTGAGTGCTGGCCTGTGAACCAAAGGGTCACTGGTTTGATTCTTGGTCCGGGCACATGTGTCTGGGTTGTGGGCCAGAGGTTGGGGGTGCGTGAGAGGCAACCTATCAATGTATGTCTTGCACATTGATGTTTCTCTCCCTCTCTTTCTCTCTTCCCTTCTTTCTAAAAACAAATAAATAAAATCTTTTTTTTTAAGGGCTCTGCAGAATTCTAGTCTTAAGAGATGCTACAGACACACACATTTTCTTGGGCATTCATAATGTACACTAACATATTAAAGGCTCTGACTGATGTGGACTCCGACTAGTGGAGTCCATGTGTTGTGGCTGCAACGAACAAATTCACATGGACTGCAGAAGTCCTGTGGAGAAAAAGGGACAGCACTGTCACTGTCTGAGTGAGAGAGGGTACCCCAACCCCTTCCTGGACAGGCTTTTATTGCTTTCCTGGGTACATTACATTGAGGATGGTCCTCATTTACTATGCATAGTTTCACTTTAGGTGGTTACCTTTTATAGATAACAAAAGAAAGAATGTTGCTCATCACTTCAAAAAGAAGAATGTTTCAGATGCAAGGGGAAAGGTGGGTGAATTGGTTATACTCCATACTTGGGAGGTTTAGCCCAGATTTTAGAAAGTTATCTTAAAGGTAGGCAGTAAACATTTGATGCCTCAGTTCAGGGTGAGGGAGTTTTAGCAAAAAGCAAGCCTCCAAGCAGCTTAGGTTCAATGCAGGCCTGATTCCCCACGGAAAACCGACCCATGGGCTTGCTTCCTGTGTGCTGACTCACTCCCTGCCAGTTTTCCGGATCAGGGTCTGGATTACCTTTGCCACTGTCAGGTGGACCGGTTCCCTACATCTGACTACAAGAAAGAAATCTACTTAACAGTTGTTTTACTCATCCTAATTTCCTCCCCACAAGCTCCTATTATAAGTTATATACAAGTTGTACTCATATGCAAGTTATTAAGAAAAAATATATAATTTGGAGAATGTGGCCTTGAGCTGAATGAAGTTCCTCTAATCTAACTACAGTATAACTCATTGTAAAGACTTTTGTTGTCAAATTGTTTTTGAAATTTTTGAATCATCCCAGGCAGGGTCTGACTTCAAGAAAGGTTCTGTGGGGACCATGTCTAAGTTTTAAGGTGCAGGGCCTGACTGTACAACATATGAGCAGCACCAGTGAGAGGACATCTGGGGCCCTTCTTTTGTTCTGAACATATGAATCTTTTTTTAAAAGATTTTATTTATTTATTTTTAGAGAGAGACGGGAGGGAGAAACAGAGGGAAAGAAACATCAGCGTGTGAGAGCAACATCAGTTGATTGTCTCTCACACGCTCTCAGTTGGAGACCTGGCCCACACCCCAGGCATGTGCCCTGGTGGGGAATCAAACCAATGACCTTTCAGTTTGCAGGATGATGTTCAACCCGTTGAACCACACCAGTCAGGGCTGAGCATGTGCTTCTTTCACTTGATCTGTTCATACTCCAGGTTCCTGAGAAGTTCCTGACTTCCTCTGCCTGAACTTTCTCCGTATCTCTTATTTTTTGGCCTCATAAAAATCACTCAGGGAAACATCCCGAACAAAGCACACGTGATAGTTTTCTGGTGTTGGCTTCCTTTCTCTGCTTTGATTGACAGTTACATAATAAGATGAATTCTACGTTATTCCAGCCACTCCAGAAATAATTCAGCCAGGATCAGTTTATCCTAAAGCCCTTGTGCTGGATTGCGTCCACTTATTCATTCACTGAAGAAATATTTCTGGTCCCCTCAGATGAGAGGCAGGCAGGATTCTAGGCACCGGGACCCCTGACTTCACAGAGCTTTTGATTTAATGCCACTGACCATGAGGTGGTTCAATGCCCTGGCCAGGAACCCAGAAGGTCCCAGATGAGAGAACCATGGATTATCAACTATTAAAGATCCAGGAGAATGGAATTTAATTGTACACAGGCAACTATATTTTATTTAAAATTAAAAATTGCATATCCTTTTTAATAGAATGGTTACTGTTTCTTTGGCCATCTGGATGGCTGGCTGTGCTGTGTCTCAATCCTTTCATGCCTCGTCCTTGCTCCTTCGGTTCCCTGCCCTTCTCTAGTATGGTGCTCATTTGCACTTCTCCCGGCAGATGCGTGGGAGGAGAGAAGAGGTGGAAACTCAGAGAAGTTAATTTAGCATCTGAAGTTTAACCGGGAGCATGTGGCCTTCCAGTACACTATCCAGGATGCTTGTTCTTCAAACCTCACTCTTGCGCCTGTCATCTTCCACTGTATTTCCTTCATCTTTCCTCAGAAACATCTCTGTGCTTTCTAAAACCACAGACTCCTAGAGCTAGAAAGAACTCAAGAGACTCCCTGGTATCTAGTATAATATCTTCTGGCGGGAGAACTGAAACTCCTCGAGTTGAAATGACTCACCCAGAGCAGTCGGAAACCAAGTCTTTGACTCATGGTCCCAAATTCTTTCTACCACAGATGCTCCTTGTTTCTCTAGGAAAATAGAAAGGAGAAAGAAGACTCCAGTGCTTTGTAGGGAAAAATTATCTTTTACTTGGCAAAAAAATAACATCACACATGCATTTGTGCTTTCAAAATATTAATTGCCTGCATTAAAGAGCTAAACCCATATAAGAGAAGTTCCAAATAAATTTTAAAATAAGAATACTTCGAGTGTAAGTCTACCAGTAGACTTACGATTTGTTTCCCCAGTTAACAACCAGTCGGCTGCCCAGTGTTTAAGTACAAAGCTTTGATAACGTCCTTAATATCATGCTCTATTGGTCAGCGGAGACCCTCAGCCCGGGATGGATTCAAGAGGCACAGGACTCCCTCGTGTGCCTCACCTGTTCCTTCACTTTCTTTTCATGGATTTGGTTGATTACCTTTCTTCCACATTCTCAGATGTTTGAGAGGTGCCCATTTCAAAGTCCCTTTACTTAGGTGAATAAATATGAGTTTGAAATAGAAAAGAAATATTAAATACGTTATACTTGATAACACGTTCCTCCGGAGGGGCTGCTTGCAGTTCTGTCTTGAAGTGCAGTTTGAGAACACGGGACCTGGGGCTCCCAGGGGTAGACAAAGATGGACCCAAGAGTAACTGATGGCAGCATAATGGGGTTTGCAGAGATCGGGACTGCCCTGCTGGTGCCCTGCAGAAGCGCCAGAGTGTACACAGTGGAAAGCATCCACCCAGCATCCAACAAGAGAACCCTGAGAGCCACATGGTTCTCTGAGAACCCTGAGAACCGCGTGGTTCTCCTGATCTGACCCCACCTGCTTCTCCCAGGCTCATTGCTGGCCGCTCTTCCCTTGTTCACTACGCTCCAGGCAAGTTGCTCTTCCTTCTATTCTTCAAATTCCACCTGCCATTTCCTGCCCCTGCCCTTACTTGTTCCCTTGATCTGGAATGATCTTCTCAGAACTGGCTCCTCATCCCAAGGGTGGCCTCTCTGAGACACTTTAGCTGAAGGAGGCCCCACCTCTATCCACTCAGTCACCAACCCATCATCCTATTTGTTTCCCGTATAGTACCGACTGGGATCTGAAATTATTGCTTGCTGTCTGCTGTCTGTGCCTCTCTCCTCCCCCAAGAAGATATGAATTTGCCTGTTTTGTTCAGCATATATATCCTCAGGATCTCAGATAGCACCTGGCACATTGTAGGTGCTTGATAAATATTTGTTGAGCATATGAATTAAATAAAACAAGCTGGAGGATTGTGCATTATTGTTCAAGTAGCAATGCACTGTGCAGTTACAATGTCAACCACGTTCAGAATTGTCTACCAGGAATGAAGCCTCCAAAAATATCACTGTGGGCAGTAAGCCACATGGACTCCTCAACCCAAGGAGATTGCTTCTCACTGGAACTTTTCCTAAACGTGGAATGCACTCTGACTGTTCCTTGCAATGTTTCCCACCACATGTCAGTCCAGATTCTTCAAGGAGAGAATGAATGCCCGAGCACTATTCAGAGTAGTGCTGTGCCTGTTAATGTAGGGCTCTAGGGACACAGAGATGGGAGTCTCCACTCCTTCCTACGGGATCTTACAGTCTGGGGGGGGGGGGGGGGNGGAGATTGCTTCTCACTGGAACTTTTCCTAAACGTGGAATGCACTCTGACTGTTCCTTGCAATGTTTCCCACCACATGTCAGTCCAGATTCTTCAAGGAGAGAATGAATGCCCAAGCACTATTCAGAGTAGTGCTGTGCCTGTTAATGTAGGGCTCTAGGGACACAGAGATGGGAGTCTCCACTCCGTTCCTACGGGATCTTACAGTCTGGGGGGTGGGGGTGGGGGTTGCTGAATCGCCCAGCCCTCAGGATCGTCGCTGGCACGTGGAGCAGTCTCAGCCGTGTTGTCCTACAATATTAGATGTTACCATGGTTCCTGGATTTTTGCCTTTGGAAGACTAGGACATTTTGTACTTTATTAAAGTGTTCAGTGTTTCAATGCCAGTGATGGTACATTTTTGAAAAGCTACACATGACTGAGCTCCTGTTACCTGCTAGAGAGACCCTGCCCTGGGCTTTTTTTTTTTTACATTTTTTTCTCCCAGAATAGTTCTAAATATATTTCCATGTGATGACACTGAAAGTCGAGAAACTCCAGTAACTTGTTCGAGGTCACACAGTTAGTGAGAGCCGTGAAACACTCAGGTGCTCTAACGCCAGAACCCTCCGCGTTCCTTGCCCCGCACCACATGCGCTTGGTTCAGATGTTTCAGGCCCCAGGTCCCGCATTTTTCACCCGCAGTTGATCTCTCCCCCTGCCCCTTCTCTACTCCTGTCAGAGAACATTCCCTACGCACTGGGTGAAAACCCCGTCGGCACAGGCAGGCTTCTTCATAAAGAGGGTGCAGTCCAGGGGCACAGCGCTCTGACAGAGCCATTAACTAAGGTTGTAGGGGTTCCGAGGATGCCTAGGATCCACAGGGCAAAAAGACACGAAACAGTCACTTACAGGTGAGACTGACATAACACCCTAATGGGCTCAGCTTCTGCCTCCCCTTCTGTGACTGCAGAGCCCTCCTGGCTGACACCATTCATGCCCTGGGTCTGTCCAGGTCCTCTCACCTCCTGCTTTAGCAGTCCTTCACGGTCACCTAAAAACTGCACGTTGGTGGAAAACAGCAATGTCTGCCAAGAAGTGTGGCTTCCCCAACGAATGGGACGCAGAGAGTGCTGGTCTCCCACTGGAGGCAAACTCTTCCCCACCTTGGGGAAGCGGTTTCTCCCAGCCTCTGTGGGTATGGCTTTTATATTGTTTTCTTTCAGATATTACTACTTGGAAAATTGTTGTTTTATTCCTGTTCGTTACAGCTTATAAATATTATGATTCGGCGTGTTACACCCCCCAGGGAATCTCCCCTTCATAAACTCTGAGCTGCTTGGACATTCACGGAAACTGGGCAGAGACTGGGCAGGGAGGTGGGAGGTGGCAGGAGTGAAGGCCACCTACCCCTCCCTTCCCGTACACCATCCAGCCAATGGCAGGGCACCAGCAGGAAAGTGGAAGTATGAGAGAGGAAAACTTCTAGGTGTCATTGTCACTCTGCTGAGGGAGTAAAACTGACTTCCCTTAAAACCGCTCCTTTGGAGCATCAGGCAAATTTCTTTTAACTTCTGGAGTTTGAAGTGGTTTTGTAGGTACAAGTGACAACAGACTTCAAAGTAAAGGCTTTTGGAAGAGGCAAGTCTCTTAACTAGCTGCTCTTGTCTCTAAGTGTGATTTATAAGAAGGCACATGCCCGTCGGGGAAGAAGTCGGGTAAGAACTAGGGAACTAGTGGAAAAGAAAGAGAGAGGAGTCCGTGGGAGGATAGGAGAGAGGAAGTATCAGAAACTAAGGGCATGTGGGGTTCGAGTGTCCTGCCCCCTCTTCCCTCTCATTAGCCCAGGTGGTGGGGCTTCCTAGGGGTTTGAAATCTGCTCAAGCTCTTCTTGGGAGCTGGGGAGGCCTGAGGCACAGGCTGACTCTCAGGAGAGCTCAGCAGCAGCAGAGGCAGAAGCCAGGCGGAAAGGTTCTGACACAGGAGCTGTGGGGTGACGCCAACAGTAGCTGACCTGGCCCAAGACCTTAGGAAGAAAGTCAATGGGAATCTTGTTTCTGAGCGGCTGGTGCCCAGCTAGCTCTCTGCTAGGGGCCTGGAAACAGATTGACGAACATAATGGAGTGATTTGTAATCTGTCATAACACCATAAGCCATGCATCCACAGACTTTGACCCCTCACAGGTATAATAAGCTCCCTTTTTCAGTGACACATGTTCTCCCTGTGGGGAGGGAGGAAGGGGGCCCTTTTTCTAATTACATATCCCAAGCAGGTGCTTTTTCTGGAGAACAAAGCATTATAGTCATTAGCAGCAATGTTACAAACCAGGTTCTTTTTACTAGCCAGTTAACTAATTGACATTTAAGAATTTGTATTAATAATATACTACAGCCAGGCGTTGCTTAATCTGACAGTTTTATTAAAAATGTAGGCAAGCTTTGCAAGCCGGCATGCCTGTCAGCCTTTCGAGGGAATCCTGCTCACCGAGGATCTTAGCATTGCCTGGAAAACAATATCCCACTGGTAGGACATTGTCCTCCCAGGTCAAAGTCCAGGAGTCAGCAGAGTTACTCTCTTGGATGAGTTTTGTTGTTCCCTTGGTGATACATCTGAACAAGGAAGTGTTTTTTGTCCCTGTTTTCTTCAAATCTTACTGGTATGCTTCACTTGTCCTGGACCAAATTATCCAGGTGGTGAATTGCTGACTCTTTTTTTTTTCTTTCTGTTTTTTTTTGGTGTCCCTCACCCTCTTTAAATTTTTTATTTATTTATAGGGTATAGAAAAAATGACTTTCAGGTTGTTAGCAACTCCATCAAAAGTTTTGTGATGGCCAAGACGGTGAAGTTCAAAATCTATCATATAGCTGTTTTTTCCAGTTTTTGCCATTGAAACTCTACCCAGTTTTCAAGGCCCAGCTTAAATAGTCTCTTCTCCATGAATCTTCTCTAGTTTCTCCCACTGATGAAAAGCAGGTGTCTTCCGCTCTCACTTGCAGTAAACTTCTCTTGTGCTCTCGACTCGCCTAGGGGCACCGTCTGTCCTGCCTATATCCCGTCCTCCCTCCTGTGATCCCTTGCCTATAGCACATACTAAATACTTGCTAGGTCAGATTGCATTTACCCTTTATGGCTAGCTCTAATCTCAGCCAGTCAGTCTGCAAAGTCTTTTGACCTCTGTTCTTTGTATATCTCTAGAATCTAGTCCTTCTCTGTGGCAAGACTTTTGATACCTCTTGTCCACCTTCCTGTTTCAGCCTCAGCCTCCTAGAGAGGAGTATCGTGAAGACATAAAAGTGATCATGGGACCCCACGGTTCTTCATTCATTTATTCATTCATGCCCCAAATATTTACAGAACACACACCGTGTGCCACGTACTGTGCTGGGAGCTGGGACTTCAGCAGCAAACTCCGAAACCCTGCACTTGTGGAGCTGGTATTCTAGTGCAGGAGACAAACACTCCGTAAACAAGTAAGGGTGGAAGTGCCTCGGGAAAGAGAAGAGAAGTGGGGTGGGGGGGGGTCTGGAGTGAAGAAAGGAAAGGCCAGCACTATCCTGGGCTGGTCAGGAGAGGCTTCTGGGCAAAGGTAACTTGGAGTGGGGACTGGGGCATGTGAGGGAGAGAGCCAAGCGGAAACCTGGAGGAAGAGCCCACAAGGCAGAGGGACAACAGAGAAAGGAAGGTGCTGTGGTGGCAAGGAGCACGCCAACATGGTCGGAACAGAGCGAGGGGAGGAGGTAGGAGGCGGAGGTGGGGGGAGAGCATGTTGGGTGTTGTAGGCATTTTTAGGACTTTGGATTTTATTTAGAGTGAGATGAGGAATTTACATGTTTTCAGTAGAGGAGTTTTTATCTAATTTCAGTTTATTTTATTTTTTAAAGATTGTATTTATTTATTTTTAGAGAGGGGGAAGGGAGGGAGAAATAGAGGGAGAGAAACATCAATATGTGTTTGCCTCTTGCACATCCCCCTACTGGGGACCTGGCCCACAACCCAGGCATGCACCCTGACTGGGAATAGAACTGGCAACCTTTTGATTTTTCAGGCCAGCACTCAATCCACTGAGCCACACTAGGCAGGGCTAAGTTCAATCCTCCTTCAAGACTTCTGAAACCATACACACACACACTCCCTCAGATGTATCCCATCATAGTTTTCTTGCTTCTTTGCATATCTGATTTGAGTATCTTCTCTGAATAATTGGTTGGGTGGCAAACATTGTAAATTTTACCTTGTTGGGTAATAGATATTTTTGAAGTTTTATAAGTATTCTTGAACATTGTTTTGAAATGAAGTTTTTACTTAAGAATCACCTGATCCTTTTGGGCCTCGTGTTTCAGATATTTTAGAGTGAACTAAATGCGGTTTGTTATTTAACAATGCAAGTACTAGCTTCAAATGGACACCTAAGAGAAAACCGAGGGATTGGAAAGAGAAGTTAGGGAGGGGGCTCTCGGAAAGTAAATTGGTTCTGGTTGTACCCCTGTTAATCTGTGGTCCCTGCTGTTGGTTTGAACCACATCTCTTATTTCCAGACAACTCTCACCATGATTGTAGGTCATTCTACACTGTCATTCTGCTCCAACTGAAGTTTTCGAAGCACCATGCCAGAGTCTGCTCTATTTGCAAAAGGAAGCTCCTTTTCAAACACAAACTCATTTTCCTGGAAAACTCTTCCTTTTGGGAGGCTGTTTGAAGCTGAAGAGTGACATCTCTCGTTGGAGAGATGGAAGGGGCTTCTGATTAGGCCACTTTTAACTGGGACTTGCAGGAGACCAAGTATTCCAAGGCTTCGGAGTGTCTGTGAAGCTCCTAAAGTTGTATGCAAAATTCGGGGTGTTACATATGCATTTTTCTGGAAAAAAAAAGTTCCAGCGCTTTCATCAGGTTCTCAAAGGCTTTTTTGCTCATGAGAGGTTCGAGCCCACTGGCTTGGGCCTATTTTCTGAAAGTGTTTCAGGTGGGACTATGACCTGCAGCAGAACCACTGGGTGGGGTGAGGTGGGGAGCTTGTTAAACACTCAGATGCTGGGGCCTCACCCCCAATCTTCTGAATCAGAATCTCTAGGACTATGACCTGAGACTCTGAATCTTTGACAACCTTCCCAGGTGATGGGGTTAAATTTCTGAATTACCTAGGAGGTTTCAATTGTTTCACATCACCTGTTGGAATAAGATCACACCAACAATGACAGACAGTGTAGTGTTTATGGTTACCCAAACAGGCCTGGGCTCCAATCCCAGCTCAGCTACTGGCTATGTAACCTTGGCAAATCAGGACTCCCTCTAAACCTGAGTGCTTTGATTGGTAGGTATGGGGCTCAGTAATTTGCATGACTGGAGACAATATCGCCTAATACATAGTAGGAGTCCAAAAAATATTATTTGCCATTCCCAGATCTTCTGAAACACTGAGCATTCCTAAAACTCTTCAGGTTCAATGCTGTTTTAAAAAAATGCTCCATGAAGCTTTTCTCTTAAAAAATATAATCATTAAACAAAACAGATTCATTATTTTCTACAATGATCCATCAGCCATGTGTGAAGGGGTTTTGCTATGCAATCAAATGTGCCTGAGCTGTAAATTCTTTGTCTTAATGAAGGCTCTACCACACTCTAGCTCTCCCCATGGACTCACGGGGATTTTAGCAAATGGAAAGCATAAATACCAGGATTTACCCACATGGAAAAAGTCTTTTGTGCTCAATAGTCACATTACTGAGAATGTTTGATTTAATTGAGAATCTTAGAAGGAGAAAAGAAGAAATTTCTGTTTTTGTAAAACCAGTTGTAAAATTCCATGTTTGGTAAGAACCCCGCCCCCCAACCCCATGCACCCGCCCTGGGTTGTTCTGTGCAAAGCCCTTCCCTCTGGTGACGTTGCAGCCCTATTGCACTACAGCTTTATGTTTTCCTGGGAAAATCATTAACACAGCTGTTCATTTTTACACACCAAAGGACATTTATGATGTAAGCAGAAAATCTAAAAGAAATACAATGCCTAAATAAAAACAACAAACTCTTCTAATTCATTTTCACATAGAGTAACCAAAATTCTTGTTTGATTCAAGACTAAGAATTTGTCCCTGGTGACTTTTTGAGATTAGACATTTTAGTCACTAGTGAAAAAATTGTTCATTTTGAGCATAAGAAACTGTGACCCTGTGAAGAAACAGTATTCAAGAAGTCTGCCTACCCTAGATTTGTCACCTTATCATTAAATGTTCATCAAAATCTGTTTGAGTAGTATAAACTCAGGTTGTGTATTCTTTGATTGCCATCTGCTGGTGGTTCTCCATACTAGAAAATAAAAATTCCCAGGAAGACTGCAACAACCTGGCTATTGCTTGATTTGAGTACTTCTTGCAACCCCACAGAGCGTGATATTTTTAATGCCCATGGTGATATACCAGGGAGTCATGCCAAAGTTCCAGGGAGCATGCCTCTCAGAAACATAGCTGTGCAGTCATTTTCTGGGAAGATGATTGTACAGTTACTGAGCATCACTCTACGGCCAGTTGATTTTTTGTTTTAAATAGACTTTAGAGCAGTTTTAGGTTCACAGCAAAATTGAGTGGAGAGTGCAAAGAGTTCCTATACACTCCCTGCCTCCTCACATGCACAGGCTCTCCCAGTATCAACATCTGGTATCAGAGTGAATGAAACATTTGTTACAACTGTTGAACCTACATGGACACATCGGACTCGCCCAAAGTCCATAGTTTACATTGGGTTCACTCTTGATGCTGTGTGCTCTGTGGGTTTGGACAAATGGACAATGATGTATATTCAACATTATAGTATCATGGAGAATAGTTTCATGGCCCTAAAAATTTTCTGTGCTCTATCTGTTCACTCCTCCCTCACCCCTGGCAGTGACTGATCTTTTTACAGTCTCCATAGTCTTGCCTTTTTATGTAGCCTTTTTGGTTTCACTCAGTAGTATGGATCTAGGTTTCCTCCTTGTCTTTTCATGAATTGATAGCTCATTTCTTCTTCTCCTTCTCCTTCTTCTTCTTTTAGAGAGAGGGGAAGGGAGGGAGAAAGAGAGGGAGAGAAACATCAATGTGTAGTTGCCTCTCGTGTGCCTCCCACTGGGGACGTGGCTCCCAAACCAGGGTTGTGTCCTGACTGGGAATTGAACCAGTGACCCTTGGGTTTCCAGGCTGGCACTCAATCCACTGAGCCACACCAGCCAGGGCTATAGCTCATTTCTTTTTAGCACTAAATAATAATTCATTGTCTGGATGTAACACAATTTAACCATTCACCTACTGAAAGACATCTTGGTTGCTTCCCAGTTTTGCCAATTTACAAATAAGCTGCTATAAACATCCATGTGCAGGTTTTTGTGAGAAAAAAAACCCTTTTCTGCTTACCTGGGTAAATACCAAGGAGTAGAATTGTTGAATGGCCTGGTAAGCATTGCTCATTTGTAAGTGGACCAAGTGGGCAGCACCGGCTGTGAACATACACCAGAAAAACATGGGCACCTTTCATCCTTGTGTCCACGACGAGCTCCAGGCACTCAGGAACCCAAATCTTACACAAACCCTTGGGTAAAGTCCATTTCCTGGGGCGTTAATTCATCATTTTCACCAGATGCTTAAAGAAACTCTTAAAGGAATACAGTCGGGGTGCCCACACAGGAGATGTGGTTCCCCTTGCCACGGGGCATCCGTTATTGGAAGTGGAATTAGAAAGTAAGAAAACTAACATTCATTCATTGAGAACTTAACCTGTCTTTCACACCTAGAGTGAGCTCCCACATTTTAAAAAACCCACATAAGGCTAAAAACATTTTTGAGAAACCACCAAGCCAACTAGTTTAACTTTATTACTGTATCTTTCATCTTTCAACAGCCCTGTGCTTAGGCATTATTTCCAGGGAAATGACTCAGGATCAGGGATATTACATCGTCTGCATCTGTACGCTGATCACGGGACTGAAATCCAAATGCAGACCTGTTTAGACTCCACTCTCCAATAAGAAAGACAATAATACAAAATTCCTTTCTGCGATGGCTTCTGTGAAGAAGACAGAGCAGCATTCCTATCTGTGGGGAGAAATGGGGTCCTGGCTCCCTCTCTGGGGGGAAACCTAGGGACCCCCACAAGAGGAGGAGAAAATGTCTGAGATAAATCTTGAAAGACAATAAAGACCTGGTTAGGCAGAGAGGATGGGGCAGAGATGGCTCCCAGTGAGGTAATAGCTAGGGATATGGCACAGGGGACGAGAAAGGGGCCGATTCAAAGTTGCAAGCTGGTGCTATGATGCTCATGAGGAATGAGCCTTGCCAGCTCTTGGGGCAACAGGATAAAGACCTGTCATTTAAGATCTTATAAAAAAGAAATTTCAGCCCTAGCCAGTTGGAGCATCATCCTGTACACCAAAAGGTTGCAGGTTCTATTCCTGGTCAGGGAACGTAGCAGGTTTGATCCCTAGTTGGGCGTGTACAAGAGGCAACTGACTGATGTTTCACTCTCATGTTGATGTCTCTTCTCTCTTTCTTTCTCTCTCTCCTTTTTTTCCTGTCTTTCTGAAAAAAATTGATAAACATATCTTTTTGGGTGAGGATTTAAAAAAGAAGAAACTTCAAAAGTGGATTCAAAATAAATAAACTGAACTTTATCAAAGACAACCCATAGAATGAGAAAAAATAATTTTAAGTCATATAAGAGTACCTGGTATGGGACTTTTACCACATTTGTATAAATAATTTTTACAACTCAACAATATAAAAACAAAGAGCCCAATTGTAAAAAGGGCAAAGGAGTTGGACAGACACATCTCTAAAGAGGACGTATGGGTGGCCGATACGCATAGGACAAGATGATCAACACCATTAGTCATTAGGGGCATGACAATCAAAACCATAATTAGTTACCAGCTTATGCCCACTAGGATGACTAAAATAAAAAAGGCAGATAATTAACAAATGTTGATGAAGCTGTGAAGAAATTGTGACCCTCATACATTGCTGAAAGGATTGTAAATGGTACAGCCACTTTAAGAAAGCAGTTTGGCAATTCCTCAAAATATCAAATAGAGTATTTATATGACCCAGCAATTCTACTTGTAGGTCTGTACCCAAGAGAATTGAAAAACACACACGCAAAAACCTGTACGTGAGTGCCACAGGAACATTCAGTCAAATGGTAGAAACAACCCACGTGTCCACCAGCTGATGACTGGGCGAACAAAATGTGCAATGTCCGCATCCTGGAATGTCACTGAGTCAGAAAAAGGAATGACGTATTGATACCTGTTGCGACATGTATGAATCTTGAATTGAAAGAAGCTAGTCACAAAAGGCCACATGTTATATGATTCTATGTTTATGACATATCTCTCTAAAGCAAATCTATTCAGACAGAAAATAGGTTAATGGGTTTTGTGAGTCTTCTTCCTGACCTGCTGGTCTTGGTATTTGTGTCTCAGAGCCTCTGATAGCAAGACGTCTTCAGGAAAGGCTGACACCAGGCGCCCTGCCTTCATCTTCAAAGCTCCGGCTGTTGTGCCAGATGGTCCGTCCACAGGTATCAGCCTCTCTGACCACAGAGGAAAATATGTGGTGTTCCTTTTTCACCCTCCTGATGTTACCTTTCTTTGCCTATGGAGATCATTGCTTTTAGTGATAGGGTGGGAAAATTTAAGAAACTCACCTGCCAAGTGATTGGTGCTTCTGTGGATTCTCACTTCTTCCATGGATCAACACACCCAGGAAAGAAGGAGGGCTGGGACCCATGAACATTCCCTTGGTGTCAGACCCCTCACGCACCATTGCTCACACATCAGGACTATGGGGCCTTAAAGGCTGAAAGCACCTCATTCGTGGACCTCTTTGTCATCGATGAGAAAGGTATCCTCCACCAGATCACCATAAGTGACCTTACTGTCATCCGCTCTGTGGATGAGACTTTGAGGGTAGTTCAGGCTTTCCAGTTCACTGACAAGCACGGGAAAGTGTGCCCAGCTGGCTGGACACCTGGCTGTGATACCAGGAAGCCTGATGTCCACAAGAGCAAAGGATATTTCTCTAAGCAGAAGTCAGCATCGAGCCATTATAGGGTCATGGTGGCAGCGCACAGCCATGGGAACAAAACCTCTCTTTTACTATCATCGTGCTTAAAACACAAGATCTCAGATTTCGGCCAGATGTGGTCTGGGACAGGACGGGCCTTTCCTGCAGGGTTTGGGGAGGCCAGACTTTCTTTTTCTGGAGGAAATGGCCTGAACTTGTGGCGCAGGCCAGCTCAGGTGTACAGTAGTGGGGCATTGCCTTTTATGTTTTGTAATTTCTACTAAATTTGAACTGAGGAAAAAAAAGGAAAGTGGGTTAGTGGCTGTCACAGGTAGAGGGAGATGAGGGAGAATGAGGAGTGACTGGTACTGAGTACTGGGTTTTGGGGAGATGAAATGTTCTGAGATTAGATAATGGTGATGATTACACAACTCTGAATACACTAAAACCCACAGAATTGTACACTTTAATAGGATGAATTTCATAGTATGTGAATTATATCTCAATATACCTGTTGTTAAAAAAAAGGAAGGTGGGAATCATTCCTGAGGCAGAGTTGTCCTAGGCATGCAGCTGTACATGCTGCATGCAGAACAGGCCAAGTGAGGGAGGGACCTTAGGTGATGACCACAGTAATAATTCTAATGCCTAACTTTGTTCACTTTGCAGATATTTATTGAGTACCCACTATTGTCTAGATGCTGGGGATAGAGAAATGAGACAGACAAAATCTCTGTCCTTGTGGAGATTCTGTTCTAATGAGGGAGATAAGCAGTAAGTGAATTAGTTAATATATCACAGTGCTAAGTGTTATTCAGAAAAATAAAGAAGGACAGGGCCTAGAAAAGGGTGGTAGAGGGAGGCACTATGTTAGACAGAGAGGCCTGGGAAGGCCTTTATGAGGTGACATTTGCATAGAGACCAGAACAAAGTGAATTTTGTTGTGCATTTCTTTTCCCTCCCTGGATCTGACAAGTTAGTGTTGGCCGGCGTGGCCCACATCAATGTGCCTTCAGTGGATTGGAAATGATGGCTGATGCTGCAGCATCTTGGCTGGCTATCATTCAGCTCGAGGGGGCACTCTGGGTCTGGCCAATCTGAGTGAGCCATGAGAGCTGGAGACCCTACTGTGACCATAGTCATTCACCCTTCGGCAGCCCAGCAACAAAGCCGGCCCCCACCCCAGGTGCTTGCCCTGGCCCAGGCTGCCACGGTTGCTTTTCCTTGTTTCTGAAGTTGCTCAGCTCTAGTCTTTGCTGGGGGTGGGATTGCTACAACTTCAGCAAAACAGAAAGGTCAAACTTCTAATAGTCTCCTTTTTCAATGGAGAAGCTCAGCCAGATGCCAACTGCAGCCCATGAAGTAATGGCTAGAGGGTCTCACCACTTATCTTCCCAGTTACAGTGAACCATTGACATTCCTAGTGGCACCTGAACCCCTTCTGAAGTTTCGGAACCTCCCACCTTTTGAGGCAGAATGTCTCATCACAGAAGATAAACAACACGGAATACTTTTGCAGTCTGCCTGCAACCAGGCTATGGCTGTGACCCAGGCTCCACCACCTGGACACACCAATACATGCCTTAAACTTCTCTATGCAAATGCAAGAATCCCGTGACACAGTCTATTTTTCATTATCTACATCGTCTGATGTCGTATAGTGTGAACCAGCAAAAAGGAGGAGAAACAAGGGAAAGGGGGAAAAAAGAGTCATTGAAACTTGTTTTAAATAGATGATCCTGACAAGGATTTTTCTCAAGTTAAAGCAGAAAATTCAGTTTCTGAGACTGTAATAATGTGAATTCACCTAGCACCTCTGGTAAGGGGATAGAACATACAAAATGTGATGTGGTTTAAAACAATTACAAAATGGTACATCACAAAATTCAGTATGACAGTCTAATGGAATATTCCCTCATTCAACAAACAGTTTAATGTATAACTTTATGCCAAGACACTATTCTGGGTATTGTGGCACAACAATAACAAAACAAGACTCTAATTTTGTGGAGTTTCATTCTAATGGGAGAAGAAACTCAATAAATAAACAAATTAACACAGAATATATCACCTGGTGACAAATGCTCTGAAGAAAAATAAGAGCAAGACAGGGTCCAGAGGGGAGAGGGGAGAGAATCATAGGGGAAAAGGGGATGGACTCACATGAACAAGTATAAAGGACACATGGACAATAACTAAGGTGGGGGGCGGAAATGGGAGGGGAGGTGGGGAGCATTGGCGGGGCAGGGCTGGGACTATAAGACTAAAAACTGTACTTGAACAAGAATTAAATAAAAATAAAAATTAAAAAAAAAGAAACACAAAAAATAAAAACAGACAAAAAAAAAAGAAAAATAAGAGCAAATAAGGAGATAGAAAAATGAGGGAGGATGCTACATTATGCAGAGACCAGGAAAAGCCTCTCTGAGGAAGTTACATTTGGAAAGAGACCTGAAGGAAGAGACAAAGAGCTGGGGGAAGAACATTCGAGGCAGAGGGATTCACTGTGTGCACAGGCCCCAAGAACAATAAGGAGGCCAGTGTGGCCGGAGTGCTACAACGAGGGGCAAGGGGCAGCAAGGTTCTGATAGAGGTAAGGGGTAGGAAGGTGACTTAAGTCCTTGTAGATCCAATCCCTTGGCTTCTGCTCTGAGTAAGAGACAAAGACTAGAGAATTTTGAGGGAAGTTGCATAACCTTCTAGCTTTATTCACTTTTTAAAATTTATCCATTTGAGAGAAAGAGAGAAACATTGATTTGTTTTTCCACTTATTTATGCACTCATTGGTTCACCCCTGTATGTGCCCTGACTGGAGATCCAACCCATAACCTTGGCATACATATCAGGACTATGCTCTAATCGACTGGGATACCCGGCCAGGGCTCTCCAAGGCTTTAGAAGAATCACACACACACACCAAATCTGAATAAGATCTATGGATTGTATTAGTATCAATTTTCTGATTTTGAGATTGTACTATAGTTTTGTAAGACGTTACCATTGGTGGGATTTAAACTAGAGCATAGGAAATATAGTTAATAATATTGCAACAACTGTGTGTAGTGCTGGTGAAGCTACTTGAAATATTGGGATCACTTTGTAAAGTATATGATTGCCTAACTACTATGCTGTACACCTGAAACTAAAACAAACTAATGTTAAATGTAAACTGTAATTGAAAATAAATAGAGGCCCAGGCTGGGTAGCTCAGTTGGTTAGTGCATTATACCAATGTGCCAAGGTTATTGGTTCAATCCCAGTCAGGGCACATATCAGAATCGACCAATGAATGTATAAATTATTTTATTAACCAATGTCACCCTAATAAATTAAATTTAAAAAATAAAAAAGGAAGAGTGGGGGAGGCAATAAAGATAGAGTAGCTCTTCCTTCTAAGGAGAGAGACTTCAATTCTCCATTTGACTTTTAAAAAACAAACAAACAAACAAATAAATAAATGAATAAAACCAATCAATGTTTTTCTTCCTTTCTTCCGTTCTTCTCTCTCTTTCTCTTTAAAATCAATCAATTAAAAAATAGATATTACCATTGGAGGAGACTAATGGAAGGGTACATGGATCACCTTTATACTATTTTTGCAACTTCTTATTAATCTATAATTATGTCAAAATAAAATGTTAAAAGGAGGAGGAGGAGAAAGGAACAGATGTGAAGAAGGGCAGAGGTGGGAAAATAGGATTGGAAGAGAGTCGGGCAGGATGTGAAATGCAGAAGCCAGCCAAATGAGGTAGGTGTGTCTTTCTGGTACATTTTGTATTAGATCTTAAGAAGGTTTGGATAAAACCATTCCCTGGCCCCTGCCATCTTCATAGGCATTCAAAGAAGATGACAATGTCTCCCACTCATGTACTCCTTTAATAAAGCTCACTTTCAAGGAAATATTGTTAATGTATCCTGGATACATCATTGTTAATGTATTGTTGCTATTATTAGCAACAATGCATTATTGTTAGTGTATTGTTTTTAGCAATAAAATATTGTTAATTGCCTGTAATCTGGAAGCTGGACTTAAAAGTATTCTCCCACTTGTTATTCCCAGTCGCAGCCAGATTGGACTTCATGCTATTTTCCAAATGTGCTCTAGATGATTCCACCTGAATTTTAAAATTTTTTTATTTAAGTCTCAACACCTAATTCAATTGCCATCTCTTTCTTGAGGCTTTCTGATTCTCTCAGCCAAAGGAAATGACCCTTTCCTATAAACTTGCAAATAATTTTATATTTATATCTCTTATAACATTGATCAATTCCTTCTTTGGGTTTTTTCACTTATTGAAATAATTTGTTCTCCTCATTAGATTGTAGGAGAATTTCTGGAGGTCAAAGACTGTCTTAAATGTTCTCGTATTTCCCACACTGGGCAATAGTGTGTGTGACTTCAGTGAGTGTTCAATGTCGAATGACTGAATTTCTTCTCTATAATAATCTGCATGTTTGGAGGTTGGGAGTTACATTCATTCTGGAGTTGGTGGTATTCTTATGTGGTTTACAGTTATTTCATGTACAGTTATTACCACTTGCAAGAATATGCCTTTTACCTCCTCCCCCTGTGGCAAACTCACCTGACATTGAAACATGAAAGAGTGACACATCCTGATTCACCGTATGAATGTGTTTCACTAGGCTTGGCACCTGAGGTATGCAGGTAGTGGAGAAGAAATGTTGTTTGAAGTGTATGGAGTCAGACACTACTCTGTGGAAGATCCTTCTATTTATCAGACTGTGGGGGCGACTTTGCCTGCAAGTGCCCTTGTCCACCACCGATGAAAGTAACACTAGCGAGGCATGATCTGCTTGGGGAGGAGAGGTGGCCAATTTCTCAAAGGAAAAAGGCCAGGAGCCCCTTCCTCCAGGGGCTTTTATTGGGTTGTAATACACAGGAATACAGGTGGTAAGGATCAAACAGTTGATAACATCTCAAAGAAATCTGAGGGCTTAGTCTGAGTCGGTGTCTGTCAGGAAGGGGGTTGCAGAAACTTTGGGAGTCATACTCATTTCCTGCCCAGACCCTTAACATATGAGTGAAAGCACTCTTAGCAAAGCAGGTTTCATGGGACTTTTAGGAATTCTTTCTTATGCCAGATTTACCCTGGATACCGCTCTAACAAGGCAAGGAGCTGCACCAGCATCCACATCATAGGTTTTCAGGCTTAAGTGGATTAGAGCCAGGAAGCGCTTCTCCCAGAGGACACGGGGACTCCGGCTATGTCAGCATAGTGGGGATGGGTGGTGGGTGAGGGGACATCACTTGCTCTTTGTGGCAGCCCCCTGAGTCCTTCCATGATGGCCTCCCAACTGATCGTGTCTGGCTTACCTTGCCCGTCTCTCTGAGGAGCCTGACCCATCATGGACTATCAACCATGTTTTGGGGGCAGGGGGAAGAAACAGAGGCAGTGTTTGCCACCAGAGATAAGCTTTGTCTCCTAAGTGGCTCACATTCTGGAGGTCGCTCACTCATTCTTAGCCATGGGGGGTAGTACAATTCCTGAACTCAGGCAGAGCAGTTCCCAACATCAGATGTTAAAATTCTAAGCAGAATATTTGGTTCTCATTGAGCCTTGTCAAAAAGGAAAGTCTCTTTTAGTAGGAATACACTCAATATGCAGGGTATACAATTATAAATGTATCATACTTTAAAAATTTGGATGAAAATCATGCAAAATAGAATTTATCAGAATTCTTCTGTCTATAAAACATACATTTATAGCAGTTTACAATAATTATAAATATTAATTTTTTAGTAGCCTTTATTTTTTAGAGCAAAGTTCGGTTCACAGAAAAATGAAGTGGAAGGTACAGAGATTTCTCATGTACTCTCCTCCCACTCATGCCTAGACCCCCATTATCAACGTCCCCCACCAGAGCTCTGCATACGTTACAACCGAAGCACCTATGTTGGAGCATCATTATCACCCGTAGTCCATAGTAAGTACTAACTTTTGTACCTAATTTTATATTCTTTTTTCTTAATTAGGGGCCCTCAATTTTATAAGCTTCAGGACCCAGAAATATTGGCTTTTCAACAAGATAACCTAGTTTTTTCTGAAGTTCCAATTCTACTGAGGATTTTTTTCTTCTTACTCAAATATCTATACCTTTGAAATTGTCCAGAGTGAACTCTTCCGTTTATTTATGGCTGCTCTTTCAGGTTATAGTTGAATCTGGGTGAGAAATTTCACTAAGTGCTATTTTATGGCTCACTTTGCAATGTCAGTCATTTTTCTTCACTAAGTAATTTAGATGTGTCAGTGATGCATAAAATTAATTCATAAAGAAATGACCCGAATTTGTTGACACATCATTGACAGCTCGCTTCAGTGCAATAAATTTTCAGCTTTGCAATGACAAAAGTAGGGATAGAAGAAGAACAGTAGGTGTTGACAAGTCCAACACACTCATGAGAAGTGAGGAGCCCAAATACACGTGGCTCTAAATACTGAATGAAAGCCATAGAGTTCAGCTGCTCTTAAAACTGTTATCATGGTTTCAGAGTTGAGCGTAAAGTCCTTCTAATGTCTTTCTAACCCACACCTCTCTTCACATTCTATCCAAGCGTGAGACTGGGGTTTCATTGGGTCCTGAGGGCCTTGAGGGGTGTCTATGGGATGAAATTGCAATTGTTAGTACCTTTCATCTAGTCAACTTGTGTAGGCTATGATTTGAATTTGCAACTGAAATAATGTTGTGGAAGATTTTTGCCAATCACAAATGTTGTAGAAATGTTACTTTGCTGATGTTACTGTTGCCGTCATGATGGGGGTTACATTTCATCTTTACTAAAGACTGATAAAAAATAGGTTCATTTATATCAGAAGAGATTTAACTCTTAATGAAGGAAACCCTGACTCTGAAACAAAGTAATTAGGGGGTTAACATTAAAGATTTTTCCTAGGCTTTGGCACTGAAGGTTATTGTAAGGCGAGGAGAGGGGAAAAGACTGGAAAACTTATATGTGTCTACTTAATAATTCAGTTCTTTTGTCTTTTTGAGGCTAACTCCATTAAGCAGAGAATTAATGTTGATTATGACCACACAAACATGTTTGGGTATCTATAGAAGTAAGTCAACACCAGTAGTACAAAGATGACTTGCAATGAAGGAAAGATTCACTCTAAGGAAAAGGCAAATTATTAAAAGGATCCTAAAAATAGTCAGTTTCTCTATACTTGAGCAGAAATATCTACCTGGCAATTAAAATGAAATTGAGTAAAGTATTCGTTTACAGACACACATATGGAGACAATGCAAAGATGTCTTTAAACGCATACTATTAGAGTAAGATATGGTTGTAGCTCTGGTTCTGCCATGTGCACTTACTTTTAAATATGTGTATTTCATTAAGATGATCTCTTGAAAGAAACAATTATAGCTTGAAAACAATTGTAGCTTGAAAACATCACAATGAATCAGAAATTGTGATTAATTAAAGGTATAAGTCAGGTTTGCTTTGGAGAATATTTGGGTGATCTGAGTTTATCTATGTTCAATAATGTTAAGTTGTAGGTGAAATGTGTTTATACCTTTGAAAATAGAAAATACACTTTCAACTTTTTAATCTGCTTTGGTAAAAAAATATTAAAAAATATTATTGGTCTGGAGGTTAGCAAATAAATGCAATTTGTTCAAAATGTTGTTTCATGGTTCAGTTCTGTTCAAGCCACATTTATGCATGATCCCAAAGCTTCAATGAAAAGAGGATTATTGCAGAAAAAAAGTCTAAAGTGAACTATATATCATTAATAATTTATATTGCCACAAGATTATAAAAGTGATTATCTTTACGCAAATGCTGAATAAAACACATAATCAGAGTAATAAAAACAATTTGTTCAGCATTACTTTTTATATTTTTTGTTTTTAAAATTTTAAATATATTTTATTGATTATGCTATTATAGTTGTCCCATTTTCCCTCCCTTATTCCCCTCCACCCTGATAAGTACTCCAGCCAGCAGGGTCCATGTGTTGTGGCTGTGATGAATAAATTCACATGGACTACAGAAGTCCTGTGGAGAAAAAGGGACAGCATTGCCACTGTCTGAGTGAAAGAGGGCCCCAACCTCTGCCTGGACAGGCTTTTATTGCTTTCCTGGGTACATTACATAGAGGATAGTCCTCATTTATTATGCATAGTTTCACTTTAGGTGGTTACCTTTTATAGATAACAAAGAAAAGAATGTTGCTGATTACTTCAAAGAGAAGAATGTTTGCAGATGGCAGGAGAAAAGTGGTTGAACTGGTTACACTCCATACTTGGGAGGTTTAGCATAGATTTTAGGAAGTTACTTTAAAATATGCAGTAAACATTTGATGTCTCAATTCAGGGTGAGGAAGTTTTAGCAAACAGCAAGCCTCCAAGCAGCCTAGGTAAAATGCAGGCCTGATTCCCCATGGAAAACCGACCCATGGGCTTGCTTCCTGTGTGCTGACTTGCACCCTGCTGGCTTTCCGAATCAGGGGCTGGGCTACATTTGCCATGCCACACAGATAGGTTCCCTATGCTGCCCTGCACACTCCTTCCCACATGCATTGCCCCCTACTTTTAGTTCATGTCCATGGGTCATACATGTAAGTTCTTTGGCTTCCACATTTCCTATACTATTCTTAACCTCCCCCTATCTATTTTCTACCTACCATTTATGCCTCTTATTCCCCCATTCTCCACTCGCCTTCCCCACTGATAACCCTCCATATGGTCTTCATTCTGTTCCTGTTTTAGTTGTTTGCTTAGTTCATTTCTATTTTTGTTTTAAATTCAGTTGTTGATAGTTGTGAGTTTACTGTCATTTTACTGTTCATATTTTTTATCTTCTTTGTTTAGATAAGGCCCTTCAACATTCACATAATATGGGCTTGGTGATGATGAACACCTTTAACTTGACCTTATCTGGGAAGAACTTTATCTTCCCTTCCATTCTACATGAAAGCTTTGCTGGATGGAGTAATCTTGGATGTAGGTCTTTGGATTTCATGACTTGGAATACTTCTTTCCAGCCCCTTTTTGCCTACAAGGTCTCTTTTGAGAAATCAGCTGACAGTCTTATAGGCACTCCTTGTAGGTAACTGTTTCCTTTTCTCTTGCTGCTTTTAAGATTCTCTCCTTATCTTTAATCTTGGTTAATGTAATTATGACGTGCCTTGGTGTGTGTTTCCTTGGGTCCAACTTCTTTGGGACTCTCTGAGCTTCCTGGACTTTTTGGAAGTCTATTTCCTTCACCACATTGGGGAAGTTCTTCTTCATTATTTGTTCAAATAAGTTTTTAATTTCTTGCTCTTTCTCTTCTTTTTCTGGTACCCGTATGATTTGGATGATGGAATGTTCAAAGATGTCCTTCAGGTTCCTTAGCCTCTCTTCATTTTTTTTAATTCTTGTTTCTTCATTCTGTTCTGGTCGAATGTTTCTTTCTTCCTTTTGGTCCACATCATTGATTTGAGTTCCAGTTTCCTTCCCATCACTGTTGGGTTCCTGTACATTTTCCTTTATTTCATTTAGCATAACCTTAATTTTTTAATCTAATTTGTGACCATATTCAACCAATTCTGTGAGCACCCTGATTACCAGTGTTTTGACTTTGAACTGTGCATCTGATAGGTTGGCTATCTCTTTGTTGCTTAGTTGTATTATTTCTGGAGCTTTGATCTGTTCTTTCATTTGGGCCTTTTTTTTTTTTTTGGTCCTGGTGCACCTGTTAGTAAGGGGCAGAGTCTTAGGTGTTCACCAGGGTGGGGCATCCCACATGGCTGTGTTGTGACAATGTATGTGGGGGAGGGGTCTGAGAGGGAACAGTGCTGCTTGCTCTGCTCTTTGCCAGTTTTCATTCACTTTCCCTGCCACCCACAATCAAATTGGGCCCTTCTGGTGCTAATTCCTGGATGAGTGGGTTTGTGTACATTCTAGGACCCTGTGGGTCTCTCCCACAAACTCTCCTGTGAGGCTGGGACTCTCTCCCACTGTTGCCTCAACCCCCAAAGGTGTTTTCAGTCAGAGATTTGAGGCTCTATTTCCTGGCCCTGAAACCCTGGGTTGTGGGGTCTGTCTCTCTCCCCAGTTGTTCCTCCCAATTGATCTGCATGCAAATGTAGGATTGCCTGGTCTGCAAGCTGCTGCCTCCCCTAGTCTGCAAGCTGCCACCTTGCCTCAAGTCCTCTCCACCTGGCTGCCCATCTCCACCCCTCCTACCGGGCTGGGTGAGTGTTTCTTCTTTAACTCCTTGGTTGTTGGATTTCGATACAATTCAATTTTCTGTCAGTTCTGGTTGGTTTTTGTTTTTAAATTTGTTTTTGTCCTTGTTTTGGTTGTGTGAAGAGGCACAGTGTGTCTACCTATGCCTCCATCTTGGCCGGAAGTCCTGTTCAGCATTTTTAAAACCTGGGAAGACTTTACAAATTCAACATAAACAAAAGAAACTTTAAGATTCTACCAACCTCAGCTGAGCCAATTTTATGACTAATTTGTTTCTGAAGCAAGACAAATTGTTCTGGGCACCTCAGCATTGGGTGATTATAATACTGTGCTGACTTCATAGTCCACACCCCTTCCTCTCATTTCCATGTTTTATTTTTTCCCCTCTAAATAGTCTTAGAAAACTTTATACAAAAAAAAAGTGAGAAGGGAAATGCAGAGAAAATGATTTGCTGAAATTTCCTTTCAAATGGGGAGGTAGAACATTACAAAGGGAAGAGAGACTCCATGCAAACAGTCTATTACGAAGGAAAGCATTACTGATAATGAGAAACACTAGTTTTGAGGACATGATATAAAAGATGATATATGACCATATTTCTCTTCCAACAATGAAAGATATAGTAAAAGGAACTCAGTAAATAGAATATAAAGTCTTAAAATGACTTTTTGAAATACAGTGTAATATGTGGTATATGCTTATTACATAGCTTTTGCTTTGAAAGGCATTTTCAGTGTAATTCCCTTTAATCTTCACAACCACTCTTTGAGGTATGGGTCGAGTGAGCCTTTCCTTTTCATCCACAGCAGGGAGATGGAAACTCTGGGCTGCATGGGATTACAGGGTCATTCCCAGATCAAGGGCACCGGCTCTTTCCACTCTCAGCCCAGCGGACATACCTGTCTCTGGGATCTCACAGCCAACAAAAGAAAGGCTTCTTAGAGAAACTGCTCCTCCAGCGGTTCCTCCTTAAAGCGCATATTCCTGCCCACATCTTACGGGGAGTGCCGGCTGCTCTCAGGAGGGAAATTTTAAGATCCAGGACAAGGCGGTGGTCAAGGGCACTGGCTTTGAGGCATCAGAGTGATCTGAGTTTGAATCCCCACATTGCGTGATTTTAGGCAATCTAAGTCTTAATTTCCTCATTTGGATAGTGAGCATGCTCTGATTTTTTTCCAAGGGGTTACTGACAATTAAATGACATAAAGCAATCAAGGTCTCAGCCTACTGCCTGGGTTGAAGAAACGCTGTTGGGAGGCTATAAATATTAACTCTGGGATGGAGGTCAGCATCTCTAACTGCTTGGGGAATGTCCCATTTGCAAAATGGGCGCAGTAGACCTCAGTCTTTTAATAACAAACAATACTTTGCAAACAAAACCCTCTCCGGCCTCTCCTGTGCCGCTCTATTCTGCATGGCCCTTGTTTCCAGAATTTTGGGACTGGAGGAGTGGATCCATAACCTAAGAGACCATTATTATTAACCAGGTAAATTAAAAAGCAAGAAAGCAGGACAGGGTGAGGTAGGGATAGGAGAGAAGGGGAGGCAAGAAAGTTCTGCTCAGAATAGCTGCGACCCCAGTCCCAGCCAGGTGAACCGCCCGCATCCATTACTAGGCGCAGAAGCCTTCGCTGGGACTCGACAAACCGACCCCCTGGACCCGGGATGGGTCAATGGGAAAGGAAGCAAAGAAAGAAGGTAAAAGGACTCCAGGGTTAGAAACGGTCCTAGGGTAGAATCTAGAGAAGCTTAAGGGGCGGGGCTACTGTTTCAGGGCGGGGCCAAGGGCGGGACCTAGTGGAGTTTCACGGCTGCGCGCGCGCCACGTCTCCCTTAGCAAGCGTGTGAAGGAGAGACAGGGGTGGGACTAGCCTAGAGGGGCGGGAACTGTTTTTTCTCGCGAGAGCTGGCGACGGTAGCGGTGGTAGCGGCGGTGTGTCCGTGAGAGTAGCGTGGGGGTGGGGAGGAGAGGCGGCGTCGGCGTCCAAGCTACGCCACACGGGGTCGGGACGCTCGGTGGCAGAGCGCTGAGTGGGGTCGTGGGGGTGGTGGTGAGACGAGGGAGGCAGAGGTGGGTGTGTCATGGCGGGGCAGCAGTTTCAGTACGATGACAGCGGGAACACCTTCTTCTACTTCCTTACCTCCTTCGTGGGGCTTATCGTGATCCCGGCCACATACTACCTCTGGCCCCGAGACCAGAATGCCGGTGAGTTCCTCTTGCAGCTGCCCACAGACCTGCTCAGGCCCCCTCCGGGAGGGGCCGCGCCGCTCCCACCCGCTTGGCCCAGTCCAGCTCGCCGCCGTCCGGGTTGATAGCGCCGTGCCCGGGCCCCACCGGCGGCGGACGCGATAGCGGGCCGCGCGAGCGCTTCCCTCGGTGGCTCCCCGGGCTGCTCACCACCCTGCATTGTCTTCCTCAGGAGTTTCCCTTCGCACCCTCTTCGGTTCTGTTCTGGACGCTCTTTACAGCCTCCTCCAGTCTCTTTGTCTTCTCCGCCTCTGGTTTTTATTATGTATTTTTTTTTAATGGAGAAAGCAGGATGGGATGAGAGATTGGGAGTGGGATGAGAGAGAAGAGTTAGCAAAGGAGGAAGCCGAAGACGCAGGCACAACTCTGAGCCCTCAAACCATGGTCCTCTTCCTCCCACACCCCCGTTTTCCCTGTCGCAGCTGTCGTTACAGATGTTCTGGGTGCCGTCTGAGCTGGGTGGCATGTTTAGGATTCCAACATAGCTCACCAGCCGCCCCTCCCCCTGTCCCTTTCCCTGTTGCTTTCTCATTTGTTAACTCACACTTGTGGTGGTTATTCCCCTTAGCAAAAATAGGCTTTTCTCTATTTTCCTTTTCTTTGGCATTTCCTGTTTATAGCGCAAAAAGTGCAAGTACGAAGGTTTAAGGCTTGCAGGTAGTTTCTCCTATAAGTAGTTAGGAGACAGCTGGTTCTTTTGCTATTAGTTACAAGTCTTTTCACATTAAATAACATCGGATTAGAACACAAAATAATATAGATTCTAGTCAAGGCATTTTATGTTTGGCTAATACTTGGATTCCATTTGTTTCACTCTGCTAGGAAATATGGCAGGTGATATTCTTGAAGCTGATGGAACTGTAAGGCCCTAGTGGGTTACTTGTGGAAGCGTTAACAGTAATTAGTAGGCTTTGAGTATTAACAGTAACTAATACATTTTGAGTATTAACAGCATTTAGGGAGAGCTTCTATTCCCAAGAGCTATGTTAACTTGATTCAGTATCTTCCCTCAACTTGGGTGTGGTGGAGGTCTAGGTTGTACTCTACTTTGGGGAAATAACACTGAAGCACTGAATCGGCTCAGAACTTGTGCTTGAAGACTGATTCATTGCTTTACATAATGGAACTAAATTAAAATTGAATGTAGGATAAATAATAAAGGATTCCATTCTTTTGTACATTTAACCACAATTTAAATAAGCATTAGGTGCAGAATTCAGACTAAAGTTACCTGTTTTCTCATTCAGTGGACAGTTTATGGAAAATGGATTGTGGCCTGCTGTACCTTATTTTCCTAAGTTTACTTAAATTCTCTGGGTTCTTTGAACAGCAGTTGTGTATAAATGATGAAGTCTTAATATTGTAATGGTTTCCCTTTATCTGCAAAACCTAGGCCATTCTGGTAATTTTTTTAAAGGTTTTATTTATTTAGAGCGAGGGGAAGAGGGGGAAAAGAGATAGAGGGAAACGTGTGAAAGAAACATCTATCAGTTACCACTTGCATGCCCCACTAGGAACCTGGCCCACAAATCTGGCATGTGCCCTGACTGGGAATTGAACTCATGATCTTTCATTCTGCAGGCTGATGCTCAACCCTCTGAATCATGCCAGCTAGGGCAGTGTTCTGATAATTTTATTTCAAGTAAAAAGAGTGCATTTTTCTGTGCAGTAGTTTATCACTTATCACCTACTTGTATTTACAGTTGGTTGTGTGGAAGACAAAAGGGTATTGGGAGAGTAGGTAGGTTTGGTTTGAGTGTTGCAAAAAGTTGCCCTGATTTCAGAAATTAGTCATTTTAATGTTAAATGTTCATGGTGGGTTTTGTATTATAAAATTTGCCTGGTAACATATCAGCGATTTTCAGCTGGTGTGCCACAAGAATTTTGAAAACATGCAGTACCTGACTATTTAGTCAGGAGCACTGACTTCTTTTCTCCTAGGTTATCAAGTAAGAAAATGACAACAACCAATGCAACAGTAGCTGTCCAGTGTGAATAAATCAAAATTATACCTATTTTTTTAGTCAGATTGGCAAAAGATATGACTAAATCATTTTTTGGTGTGCTACAGAATTTTAATAATTAGTTATGAATGCCATGAGATGAAAAAGGTTGAAAAGTGCTGACATATCATAGGCAGGTCATACTTTAGCATATAGTTGGTTTTTGGAAAAGTGGTAGGGGGTTAATATTGATGGTAAGTTAATATGGACTTCAAGTGTAAGTTTACTTAATCCTCCTAAAAATACAAGGAAATAGGTACTATTAATAACACCTTCATTCTTACATGAAGAAACTAGATCAGAGAGCTTAATTAACTTTCCTGTGTGGTGGAGCCAGGTTTGCTCAGCTTCCAAGCCCTCTGTCGTTTCCATATTGCTAGATGAAAAGTTAAGTGTTTATCTGTCCCTTCTTCACATCTGGCTCTCTGCTTGTGACTTCAGTTAGTTAGGAGATGTGCACATGTTGATGTATTTGTTTGGTCTTGTCCCAAGTTGCATTATAAAAATTAAGGTGGATTTAAATGCTGTTCTAATAATCATGAAAATTGGTGGACACTACTTGGATTTTTTTTGTGTTTCTAACATAATAGAGTTGTTTCTTTAGAATTACAGTGGTATTAAAGGAATGTTTTGTCATAGTGAGTTTTTCCTCGAAGTCCAGTTGCAGTGTCTTGAATATCACAGAGAAATCTTTTTTTAAAGCTATTACTTTATTTATTTACTTATTTAATTTTGGGGGAGACATTGACTAATAAAATTGTATAGGTTTCAGGTGTACAATTCTGTAATACATCATCTGTATGTTGTATCATGTGTTCACTGCCTGAGTCTTCTTCCATCACCATTTATCCCACTATACTGTCTTCTGACTCCACCCACCCTTCTTTCCTTCTGGTAATCACCATATCATTGAGAAATCTTTTTAAAAAAATATTTTTATTTAATTATTGTTCAAGAGAAATCTTGAATTATAGATTTACTCAAAGCTCTACAAAACAATTTTTTCATATGTTTGCCACAAAATAATTTAGTGGCTTGTACCAACAGGAGACTACTTTTAAGCTTTATGCTTCTCACTTAAAAAATCATCATATTTTGCTGTTATGGTATTTATTTGTTTGTTCATTGGAGCTTTTTTATACCCTCTGGGGCTTTTGTTATGATGGGAATGTACTGTCTTTCTAAAATCTGAGAAGTTCTGAAGTATATCTCTCCTCAAAGATTTTGAATACGGGATGTGGACCTGTAATAGTGTTTTTCAATAATAAATAGGGTATTTTAATATTTGATTTTGAAACTTATTTTAGTTCTGTGAAATTAAGTAGCAATACAAAAATGTAGGCATATGATTTTTGAATTTCAGAGTTCTTATTGGCAATCTTGAGTTTTCAGTGATACCCTCTGTATGAAGGCAATGAAAGATTTTCTTTGCCAGCAATTACACAACCTTAAAGTTCAGTTTACGTAATCTTTATTTTTGTTTTTTTAAAGATGGCAATTTTGGGGCTCTCAGTTTCATGGTGGATAGTTGTTTTAGTGTAGTTCATTTGGAATTGTTGGACTCTAAAGAAACATGGCACCATTAAACAGATTGTAAAATCAAGGTTCAGAAAAATAGAAGTAGCTTGGTCATTGGCATATTTGACATATTAATTGAAGTTACTCTGTTATCGGAAACATTACCAGTGGGATCCTTTCACTTTGCTGTTTGTTCTTTGGGGCTAAGTGTATTAATACCTCTTTTATTAGTTGAAGGGTCCTATTTATTGTACTCTTGGTTGTTTGCAAAGTGGCTGAATAAGATGACTGAATACTTTTCCAGATCACATGGACAAAAGCTGTATGTGAAATAATAACATGGAGGGTGTAGATTACCTTAGAACAGTAGTTCTCAATCCTGGCTACACATTAGAATTACTTGTTTAAAATACTTACTTATATTCCCAAAATATTGTAAGTTTTTTAGAAGGTTCATGTGTGATTATAAGTTGTAGCTAGCTTGAGAAGTGCTGCTCTAGCTTTGAGAAATGCTGCTAAGAGGAGAACTTCCTTTTGAGGAAGAACTGGTTTAAGAGAACTGGTCTTTTGATGGTATTGTCACTTTTGGGAGGTTAGTGTATTGCTTTTGCTATATGCTCTTTGCTTTTAAAAAAACCCAAACCCTCTAATGTTTTAACCTTTTTAAAAATATATTTTTAATGTATTTTTAGAGAGTGGAAGGGAGGGAGAAAGAGAGGAAGAAAAACATCAGTGTGTGGTTGCCTCTTGCATGCCCCTTACTGGGGACCGGGCCCACAACTGAGGCATTTGCCCTGAATGGGAATTGAACCTGCAACTCTTTGGTTTGCAGGCCAGAGCTCAGTTCACTGAGCCACATCAGCCAGGGCTAATGTTTTAACTTTTTTGTTTTAGAAAGCCAAGGAGCACTTATGGTACAATAATGCTGTAAAGTTTGTAGTTGAAGCCAAATATTTTTGTAAAAAAAAAACTAACAGTATAGGCTTACAGTGACATATGACAAGAGAAAATAACTGCTTGTAATTTTTAGAATTTCAAATAAGAGCATGCTTTTATTCTTTCATAGGTTAAGGATTATAGATTCTTTGAATCAAGATAAAATATATCATTACTTTTTTCATGTTTTAAAACTTTTTTATTATTTATGCTATTATAGTTGTCCTGATTTTTTCTGCCTTAGCCCTTCTCTGCCCAGTACCCCCACTTCCTCAGGCGGTCCCCACGCCATTGTTCATGTCCATGAGCATGGGTCATGTGTATAAGTTTTTTGGCTACTCCATTTCCTATACTGGGAATATCCCCATGGCTATTTTGTGACTACCTATTTGTACATCTTAATCCCCTAACCTCCTCACCCCTTCCCCCACATCTGCCTCCCATCTGGCAAGCACGAAAAGGTTCTCCTTATCCACGAATTTGTCTCTGTTCTTTTTCTTTGCCTAGTTTGTTTTTTAGATTCAATTGTTGGTAGATATGTATTTTTGCCATTTTATTGTTTTTAGTTTTGATCTTCTTTTCTTTTAGTAAGTCTCTTTGACATTTCACATAATGATGATTTGGTGAGAATGAACTTTTTGGTTTTCCCTTGTCCCGGCAGTTCTTTATTTGCCCTTTAATTCTAAATGATAGCTTTGCTGTGTAGAGCAGTCTTGGCTATAGGTCCCTGCTTTTCATGACTGAATATTTCTTGCCAATTCCTTCTAACCTGCAGTTTCTTTCAAGAAATCAGCTGACAGTCTTATGGGAACTCCCCTATAGATAACGAACTTTTTTCCCCTTGCTGTATTTAAGATTCTCTCTTTATCCTTTCGCATGCATTTTCATTATGATGTGTCTTGGAGTGGGCTCTTTATATCCACCTTGTTTGGGACTTTCTGTGCTTCCTAGAGTTGCATGTCTATTTCTTTCACCAAATTAGGGAAGTTTTCTTTCACTATTTTTTCAGATAGATTCCCAATTGCTTTTTCTCTTTTTCTGGCACCCCTGTGTTACAAATGTTGGACATCTTGAAATTATCTTAGAGGCTGCTTATACTACCCTCATTTTTTTGGATTCTTTTTTCTTGTTGTTCTGATTGGTGGCTTTTTGTTTCCTTGTGTTCCAAATCATTGATTTGATTCTCAATTTCATCCTCTCTACTGTTGTTTCCCTGTAAATTATTTACTTCAATTAGTGTATCCTTTGTTTCTGACTGGATCTTTTTTTGTGCTGCTGAGGCCCTCACTAAGTTCCTTGAGCATTCTTATAACCACTGTTTTGAACTCTGCATCTGATTGCTTATCTCCATTTTGTTTAGCTCTTTCTGGAGTTTTGATCTCTTCTTTCATTTGGGCCATGTTTCTTTGTCTCCTTGTTTGGGCAGCCTCCCTGTGTTTGTTTCCATGTATTAGATAGAGCTGCTTTTACTTCATGTCTTGGTACTGTGGTGTAATGTAGTAGGTCTCCTATAGGGTCTTTTGGCACAGCTGCCCCTATTACCCAGGCTGGGTACTGGAGGTAAGCCCTTTGTGTGGCCTGAGTACATGCTTCTCTTTTAATTGAGCCTTGGTTGCTGTTGGCAGATGAATCAGCTGCAAGGGTTGTCTGTGATCACTTACCAACAACCTCCACCCTGTGTGGAGGGTCATTGTGGAGGATCATCTGTGCGGGGGCAGGATGGTGGTGCTCTGATATGGTCTGTAGCTGTCTTCTAGGTGCCCTGGCCCTGGGGTTTTTCTTTTTTTTTTTTTTAAAGATTTTATTTATTTATTTGTTTATCTTTAGAGGGGAAAGAGAGAGGGAGAGAAACATCAATGTATGGTTGCCTTTCGTGCGTCCCCTGCTGGGGGTTGGCCTGCAGGGAACCGGCCTGCAACCCAGGCATGTGCCCTGACTGAGAATTGAACCGTGATCCTCTGGTTCGCAGGCTGGCGCTCAATCCACTGAGCTACACCAGCCAGTGGCCCTGGGGTATTTCAGATAGAGCAGGCCAAGGCCGTCCCCTACCTGTGTTTTGCCTGGGGCCACACTGCCTGAGCTACAATGTAAGATGGCTACTACTTGTGCTGGGCTTGGAGATTCCCAGGGGAAGCCAAGGTATGAATCTGGGCTGGCTGCTGCTAGTGCTGGACCTGAGGCTGAGGCCAGCTATTGCTTGTTTGAGTGGATTTGGGAAGTTGTGAAGCATGAGCTAAGACCAGCCATTCATATGGAAAAGCAGCTTGGGTGCCCCAGTAAGTTGGGTGCGGCAGAGGCAGAGTCTTTGGGAATCTCGGAGGCTAGTCAAACAGTGTTAGACAGGTTAATGGAGTCTCAGATATGACACCAGCTTCCTGGCTCAGTGGCTCTGTGTGGGGAGGGCTCAGAAAAGGGACAATGGCTTCTGTTTACCTTGTTGCCAGATACTTCAGTTTCTCTCAGTATGCCACTGTTGCCTTTAAAGCCACTATCCCAGTGCCAGAGCTCAGAGGGAGTGAGTCTGAATAGGTGAGTCCGTGTGTGTCTTCTTTAAGAGGAACTGTGTGGGGGCTTCAGAAATTTCTTCCACTGACTTAATCCCTGCTAGTTTTTGCAGCCAGAAGTTGTGGAGATTTATCTTCCTGGAACTGAAATCCTGGGCTGGGGGGCCTGGTGTTGGGCTGGGATTCCTTGCTCCCAAGATATCCTTTATGTATTTTTATCTACCATATGTGGGTGTGGGACCAGCCTGTTCTGTGTCTACGCCCCTCCTACCAGTCTGGATGGATGTGGTTTCTTTAATTCTGTAGTTGTCACACTTCCATTCAACTTCATTTCTGGATGGTTCTGAGTGATGGTGGTTCTATATTTTAGTTGTAATTTTGATGTGGTTGTGTGAAAAGGTGAGCCATGTCTGCCTACACTGCCATCTTAACCAGAGGTCCCTCAAGTTTTTATTTTATGTTTTAAATTTATTTTTTAATTATAGTTGATATACAGTATTATATTAGTTTCAGGTATACCACATAGTGATTAGACATTTATATATTTAATGAAGTGATCACCCCAATAAATCTCATATCCATTTGGCAACATACATAGTTATTATTGATACAATATTATTGACTATATTCCCTATGCTGTACTTTACATCCCTATGACTATTTTTGGAACTAGCAATTCATACTCCTCAATTCCTTCAACTTTTTCTTCCATCTTGCCTAACTAACCCTGTTCCCATCTGGGGCCACCAGTGTGTTCTCTGTATCTATGATTTTGTTTCTGTTATGTTTGTTTGTCTATATTGTTTTTTAGATTCCACATATAAGTGAAATCATACAGTATTTATCTTTTTCTTATTTCACTTAGCACAATACCCTCTAGGTCCACCATGTTGTTGCAAAGGCAAGATTCCATTCTTTTTTTATGGTTGAGCCGTATTCCTTGTATGTACATACTATATCTTCTTTATCCATTCGTTAGTCTATAGGCACTTAGGTTGCTTCTCCATCTTGGCTATTGTAAATAATGCTGTAATGAACATAGGGATGCATCTATCTTTTCTAATTAGTTTTTTGGATTTCTTCAGATAAATAATGCAGAAGTGGAATTGCTGAAAACTTACTGATTAACCTTACTCCTTGATCATTTTCAATACTCACTGTGTGCTATTAGGCACATTATTTAACTTCTATGCATTTTAGTTCACTTGTCTGTAAAATAGTGATGGTAGTTATCTGTTTCATAGAATTAAGTAAAGTGGGGATTAAACAGATATATGGAAAGTGTTAGAGAAGTGTCTGGCACGTAGTGGGGCTATTAGCTACTACTGTTTTTGCTGGTTACATAATCTTTCTGGAACAATTTCATTGGGAGTTTATGTACTCAATTTTTTTTTATTGTTTGAAAGGATTAGTGAAACTTCTTTAAAAAGTTACATTTATTTTTCTTTGCTTGCTCCCTCTCCAGTGGTGTCAAGAGTTCCGGCTCTCTGACCTGGGAATGTGAGTAGGAGTCCACTTTCAGTGCTTAGTAGTAGAGTAAGAGAACTCTGAAAAGTTAGAAGATTTGTTTTTAACTTTCAGCCTGGTGCCTTTTAGTTATTTCTGAACTCTCTGCCTCATTTTGTAGGGGTTGTAATAATAACTTGCCCTACCTACTGAAGAAGTGATTATGAGAAGCCAAGAAATAAATTTATATAAACAAGCCTCCAAAACTAAATGTACTATAGAAATTGCTTTATTTAGCAAATATTTTTAGAGTATTAACTTTGTACTAGATACAGCTTCTAGGTGATAAGTGAGATTTTTAAGTGTGTATGCTTTTTTTTTCTTAGTAAGTGGCACATAGCCAGTGCAGAAGAGCACAAAGAAACAGAACCAAAATTGTAATTCCATCACCTAAGGCTAATTAAATATTTTGGTGTATGCCACCCCTGTGGGGATGACTTCAGACATAATTTCTCCTCTTGTGCAGGAAGGCCCCACATCTCCCCCCAGTCTGAGAGGGATAATTGTGATCCTACTTATTTTAGCTCTGCTGGTGTTTATTGCATGTTTACTAGCCTCAAGGTGGGTAGTACCAAATGCATTCACAGTGGCACTTTGAGCCAGATTTGTGTGTTATCCTAGTTTTACCCTTGCTCTCTAGGTAACTAAATTGCCTAAAGCCATATAGCTACTAGGTAGAAGATTGGGTGTTGGACCTAAATCTGTTTTATGTCAGAGATTCTCTTGTTAGCCACTACACTATACTGCCTCCTGTAATTAATATAACATGTTATAATAAGCATTCAAATGGCAAGTGGAAAGTGCTCTGGGAGTACAGAGGAAGGAGTGAATAATTCTGTTTTGGGATTTAGGTGTTTCATGCAGAGGAGAGATGATTTGCAATATATCTTACAGGGTAAATGGGATAAGAGTATTGTAGGTATAGGGGAAAGTGTATGCAAAAATGAGGTGTTCAGAAATAGTGAACATTTAATGTGATTGACATTTAGGAGGAAATCAACCATTTTAAAAAGTGAATACTTTGTAAGTTATTGGGCAAACAATGGAGATTTTAAAGTAGGGTAACAACATGGTCAGTTTTGCTTCTGTGGAGCCTTGTGTGAAGAATGGTTTGGTAGAAGGGGTTGGAGGGTAGTGGTGGCTAGGTGGAGAAAAAGTAGATGGAGAAGGAATCCATGTCAAGTTTATTAGTACATTGAGATGTCAGGATGTACGGGAATAGGCAGATTAGAAAGAGAAATTCTAAAATAGGTTGGGCTGTTTACGGAATGTAAGTACCATGGAGAGAATGAGAGAGTGGAGTACATATTTTGAATTTTCACTCATCCTCATCTTTATTTATTTTTCTTAAAAGCTGTTTGGTGATTGGCTCAATAATAACCTATTAATATTTATCAGTTTTGAGGACTGAGTGCAGGGAGAAGGATGGGGATGAACATTTTCATTTAAAATAAAATCTTGATCTGGATGGCTCAGTTGTTTGGAGTATCATGCTGTACACCAAAAGGTTGTGGTTTTGATTCCTGGTCAAGGCACATGTGTAGGTTGCAGGTTCCATCACTGATCTGGGTGCTTATGATCCTGGGTCTGGTACTCGAGGCAACCAGTCGATGTGTCTCTCCCTTTGTTTCTCTCTCTCTAAAAGCAATGAAAAACTGTCCTCGGGTGAGGATTAAAAAAAAAAACTAAATGAAATGTTGGTCTTATCATTGCTTTAATTTATATAGATACTTTCTAATTATAGTAGAGTTGATTATTTCATTCTTGAATGAATTTATGTGTGTTTTTAAATAGAAAGTGATTAGAATCAGCTTTGTGTTCAAAGAAGTATATTTTGTGAATGTGCATATTTAATTTAGAGTAGAAGGGATACTGGAAATCTGAGAAGTTTGAGTTGTTTTAAAATAAAGTCATTCCTAGTGTGCTTTATTCTGACAGAAAGGGGTATCAGACATGTAGTGTAGATACACTTAAATCCTACATAGTAGAGGGAATCAGCTGGGAACTTGCCAGTGTGAATTACAGTACAACATTTAAGCTTTATAAATGTGGTGCACACATTGGATTAATAAATGTGTTCTGTTTTTATTGAAAGGTCATATTTCGTACTTGCTTGATCTTGGAGAACCTGAAAAACACAAATAAACTTATTTTTATTTTCTGAGATGTTTGTTTCCTTAATCATAGTTTTTATTCAGATATGAATAAGTGATGCGGACTCCAGTCAGTGGGGTCTATGTGTTGTGGCTGCGACCAACAAATTCACACGGACTACAGAAAGTCCTGTGGAGAAAAAGGGACAGCATTGCCACCGTCTGAGTGAGAGAGGTCCCCAACCCCTGCCTGGACAGGCTTTTATTGCTTTCCTGGATACTTTACATGGAGGATGGTCCTCATTTACTATGCATAGTTTCACATTAGGTGGTTACTTTTTATAGATAACAAAGGAAAGAATGTTGCTGATTATTTCAAAGAAAAAGGGTATTTGCAAATGCAAGGGGAAAGGTGGTTGAACTGGTTATACTCCATACTTGGGAGGTTTAGCACAGACTTTAGAAAGTTATCTTAAAGGTATGCAGTAAACATTTGATGCCTCAATTCAGGGTGAGGAAGTTTTAGCAAGCAGCAAGCCTCCAAGCAGCCTAGGTTCAATGCAGGCCTGATCCCCCCGCCCCCCCACCGAAAACCTGTCTGCAGGCTCACTCCCTGCCAGCTTTCCGAATCAGGGTCTGGAGTACATTCGCCACTGCCACATGGATAGGTTCCCTATAAATAAGGTGATAAGTATATTCGTATTGTACTTGTACTTTCTTTTAAAAAATATTTCCAATTAACAGACTTTTGATAAGAAATATTTTTGCAATCTCACCATCACATTGTTTCTTTGAAAAGTTGTGGTGTTCATTCTTTTAAGATGTTCCTTACATTTTGGAATTACGTTTGTGTCAGTCAGTATGGATGGAGGAATTTTCTCATTTAGACTCCATATCTTGTTGGCTTTAGATTTTTGCCTTAGTTAAATGTAATAGTTATTGATTGAACATTTCAGTAGTTATTGATTGAACAGTTACTGATTGAACAAACCAGGAGCAGCAGATGATACAAAGATGAATGTAATCTAGTCCTGTTCTGATAGTGTGTAAACCTGGGTGGAGTGAAAGGATTTTAATTAGACAAGTACGCGAATTACTAGATTGAGACCACAACAGAATGTATAGTTATACATTTTTAGAAAGCTATAACACTTAAAAAGTTTAAACCTAATAATTCCACTTCTGGGACTCCTCTGAGGATACATCCTTTTTATTACAAACTGGATGTTTGCTTTTCTTTCGGACCTTGACATTTCTATAGCAAATTGAGCTTAAAGAAACGAAAAGGACCTGGTTTGCTGTCCAACCCCCTTGCCCCCCAAATTTATATGCTGTATTCCTTGTCCCACACACTTTAGTACTGAAATCCTTGCAGCCTTTTCACTTAGCACTTTTTTTTGTACACTTCTGTTTCACCAAAGTTTTTGTTAGAGATATCTAATCAGTTGTTGTTAGCTTCCCCTTGTTCTTAAATTTTTTTTACCTGGATTTCTTACATATTGTATTTACTACTTTGGAGATATGGTTAGGATAGGTGTGATTAAATTAATGAGAAGAGGAACACAGTATATTTTAAGCAATCTAGTTATTTTGTTAGGGGAAGGCAGTTAAAATACAGTGATTAATCATACAGATATATGAATTTATATCTGGGCACAAATCCTATCTCTTTTCTTTAGTGATTACTTGCTGTTACTTTGGTACCATCTGTAACTTTGGGCAAGTTATTTAACCTCTCCGAGCCTCATTTTTTTAAGTATAATAATACATTCATAACCCCAAGAGTGATGGGGGGTGTCATTTAGGACACCCCCCTAAATACACTCCCTAAGTACATTCCTATCTCCTAAATACATTGAACAAATTTATTAAGCACCCACTATTTGCCAGACATTGTGTGTTAGGCACTGGAATATCAGGGTGAACAATATAGACTATAGATCCTTGTTCTCTTGAAGTGTACATCCTCGTATGGGGAGGCAATTGACATACCACATATGAACAATAAAAAATATCAGATAATGATAAATACTTTGTAGACAAGTAGAGTATTCAGAGAATCTTCCTGAGAACATTTCTGCAAGCTGAATGACAAAAGAGAGTCAGCCATTCAAAGAGCTGAATTGGGTAGGAAAAGCCTATTTCAGGCCGGAGGAAGAGTTGTGTACAAAAGCTTTTAAAGCAAGACAGTTGGGTATATTCCAGGAACAGAGAAGACCAAAGTGGCAGGAGTGTGGCAGATGAGAATAATCTGGGATAAAATCAGAGCCGGAGCTGGGATGCATCATATCTGTAAGTCAGGATAAAAGGCTGGGATTTTATTTTAGCTGCAGTGGGAAACTATTGAAGGTTTATAAGCAGAGAAGTGACAAGATCTGACATGCAGTTCTATTTCTCAGTGAAATGAAGACAAGTTTTTTTGGCCAGTTTGAATATATGTCCTTTTAAGGATGAAGTAATATCTACTTAAAATGTTTAATTTATAAATTTTAGTTGCATATTTAAAAATCACATACTATAAAATATAGTACTTTAAAAATAGTTTTGTCCCTGCCCTGGCCAGGTAGCTCAGTTTGTTTGAGCATTGTGTATACACCAAAAGGTTTCAGGTTCAATCACGGGTCAGGGCACATGCCTAGGTTGCAGGCTGGGGCGTGTTCGTAGTTGATTGATGTTTCTCTTTTACATCCATATTTCTCTCTCTCCCCCTTCCTCGCTCTCTCTCAAACCAATAAATGTATCCTACGGTGAAGATTTAAGAAAGTTTTAACCCTTAATATTTCAGGAAACAGTTTTCAAATTCTTCATGTATTCAACCTCAGTGTCTTTGTGGTCACCAGAACTATTTCTTAACTCACCTAACAGTTCTTCAGAATATGTATGTTTTGTTTATATTTGTTCAGGATACAGCACTTTTAGGTTCTGAGTGTAATACCATCACTGGAAATTTTATTCCAAGCCACAGGTGTGTCATTATGTAACATTCGGTATTTTGATTATCCTGCAGGTATACATTTTTAATCTTCATAATGTAGTCACTTGCTGTATTTTTAAAGTGGTCTTTACAAAGGTTATTTACAGTGATAACACTTGTGGTTGTGAGATTTGCCTCACAATGACCTCTGAGTGTACCGAACTACCATTAGTTGAGATTTGGTGGGTGGTGGGGGTGTCTCTGTCCCAGGCTGTTTTTGTTCCTTGGCTCTTTCAGTCTTTCAGAATAAAGCAATCGGGCTCCCCAGCTTGATTGTCCCAATAATGATATGTGCTCAATTCACTTTAGATAGGCTTTGGATAGGTAGAAGAAACTGATACATAATAATTTTTAGACTTTTTAGAATGGTTACATCAAAATGTAACCTTTTGATTCTTGGCACCGTTTTCTTGGATCCTTTAGGATTTAGGAATAGTTCTAGGAGTCTTTGAATTTTAGAAAGAGAAGTGTGGTACATCTTTTTTTTAAAAATAAATTATCTGTATATCATTTGACTTTAATTTTAATCTACATTAAAAAGCATGTCCTAATATTTATTTGCAAGTGATTTTTATAGTCCTCACAATATCACATTTTTTAGATATATTTATCTGAACTAAAAACTGAAATCAGACTTTTCTGACCAATTTGCGTTTGCTTAATTTTCATTTCATTGGTTTAACAGTAAGGACTGCCTTTGCCAGTTAGGTTACACAGCATATATTTTCTGTAAATTGATTGATCCAAGGTAATTTGCAACTTTCAATTTTGGCAAGATGTAGTTAAAAGTAGAAGATAAAACTATTTAATAAATCTTTGGTATGTGCCAAAGCATTTAGGGGTGAAACGTCTTGATGTCTGCAATTTGCTGTAAAATAATTGAGGAAAAAAGGAGGGGGGAGGAAAGAGGAAGCTAGAGATAAAGCCACAGTTGCAAAATGTTAACAATTGGTTAATTTAGGTGAAAGATATTGTTCACTTTAATATTCTCTGAACTGTGCTGAAGGCTTGAAAAATTTTGAAATATAAAGTTGGGGAAATGTAATAGTCATAGTGATAGAAAAATTAATTTTAAGAAGTATGTGTCAGTATTATAACAAATGTCTTACCAGGGTAAAAGTAAATTAGGATAAAATTATATGGGGGAAGTAGAATGAAGGGTTTGTTCAAGAATTTTTATAAATGGATGATGGTGGGTATGTTTTTTAGATATCATTGGTGCATTTAAAAGCAATGAAACTATTTTACTTTAAAATGTCAACTTTTTGTCAGAAATGGTATCTATTGCAACTGTTTGAACTTATGATGGAAATTTTTGTTTTAAAAATATGTTTATTGAGAGAGAGAAAGAGAAAAATAAATAAGTAAATAAATAAATATCGATTAATTGCCTCCCATTTGTGCCCTAAGTTTAACCCTCAACCTAGGTATGTGCCCTGACTGGGAATCAAACCCCCAGCCTGTTGGTGTGTGGGATGACATTCCAATCAACTGAGCCACACTGGCCAGGGCTTATGATGAAAAATTTTAGATGCCAAATTAGAAATCTGCAAGAAGGTACATGATTAAAAATATTTTTGTTGTGGTAAGCAGGCACAGAGGTTCCAGTCCCGGCTAATACTCTTTTAACTCTTTGGGTTCTGGGAATGTGCTATGAGTTCACTCAGTTGTGCTGCAGCCTGGCAGATTAGTCTGGCGTGAACAGATGGATGTGACTGCTTTAGCAAAGGCACTGTGCAGCTTATGAAGCATAACCATAATAACCTCCCCCCAAACCTGGACTGTTCCACAGACGTGTAAACTTTATGCTCAGCTGCTGAGAGCAACCATAATATGTTACGTTGTTTTTAAACTACAGAGCTGTTTTTATGACCTTGTAATTTCCCTTTTCTATGAATGTGGATAATTTCTAAGAAACTTTAACATGTGTTACTAACATAACATATGTTAATATTACTAACATAATTTTTACTGGCCATGGAACTCCTAATTCTATAAACTAGAAGTTTATAAGTGAACTTCTTTTTATTTTTCTAAGTGTCATATAAAAATTGTCTGGAGAGATTTGTGATAGTTTTACAGAGGTCATTCATATAGAGATTTGGAATGTGTACTATGAATGTTTAGTTGTGGTCAAGATCTAAATGCCAGTAGTATAAACCATACCCTATAGTAGTTATCATCTGACTTAAACCTTCTTCTAAAAAGGCAAGATTTAAGTTTTGGACTGAAAGAGTGAGGTATAATGTACACATTGTACAAGACTGGGGGCTGAAAACCATGTGTACTTTGTCTTGGCCAGGGACATTGGGAGAATGTCATTTCTTTGAATAGATCAAGCTGCCTGGCTAATAGACTTCAGCTTTGTAATTTTAACTTTATCAGCTGTTTCCTTAGTTTCAAACCTGAAAATGAGACTGTGAAGGCTTAATTTAATGAAATAAGATGAAAAATCTCCAGTGGTATTTTCAAGAGTGTCTGTCCATATTTTAACTATGAAAAATCAGAAACTTATCATTACTACAATTTCATTCTCGGATCCCATTCAGGTTTTGTCACTTGTCTCAATGATGCCCTTTGTAGTAGAAGATCCCATTCATAGTCACACATCACATTTAGTTGACATGTTCCTTAAGTCCAAAACAGTTCTTCAGTTTTTTTTCTTGACTTTAAAGGTTACTGGCTAAATATTTTATAGAATGAACCTGAATTTGGCGTGTTTTGTAAAATGATCACATTCAGGCAAGAATTTCACAAAATTGATTCTGTGTACTCATTGCCTTCTGTCAGATTGTGTGATTGTTGTTTGTCCTGTTGTCGGTGATGTTCACTGATAACCTGATGAGGGTGGTGACTGACAGGTATTCTGTATTAGTTTTGTGTTGCTGTTAATTACCACAGCAACTAATAACTAATACAACACATATACTAAAAACTAATGTGTTAATAACTAGTTACCACAACTTTAGTAGCTTAATACAACACAAATTTATTCTCTTATAGTTCTGGATGCCAGAAGTCCAAAATTTGTTTTCTCGGACTAGTTACAGTATTGGCAGGGCTGGTTCTTTCTGGAGGTCCTGGAGTAGAATCTGTTTCCTTGCCTTCTTCATCTTCTGGAGACAGCCCGTGTTCCTCGGCTCGCGGCCCCTCTGCTCCCATTGCCGCATCACCTGTCTTTGATCCTCCTGCCTCTTTACAGGAAACCCTGTGATTCTATCGGGCCCACCAGGTAATCTAGGATAATCTCCTCATCTCAAGATCTTCAATTTAGTCACCTCTGTAGAGTCCCATTTGCCATGTAAGTTAATATATTCACTGGTTCTGGGTATTAGGATGAAGACATTTTGGAGAGGTTTGGGGGTGGGGATTCAGCTTACCACACTCCCCACTGTGAATTCATTCTTCTCTCTTCTGTAATGTTTCTTTGTGGGAACATACTTTGATCTCTGGTTCTTGTTAGTGGAGAATGATATTTAGAAGTCCAGATCTGGGTGGTAGGCGTGCTCACTACTATTGAGATCTCACTGTTTTAATCCCTCTTGTCAGGTAGAGCTAGGAAATATGTGTGTATGTGTATAGAGCTACATCCGTATTAGCCTATTCCAGTTTAATGCCGCGAGGTTCATTCTTGTTTTCTATTTTTTAATGTATATATCAGACCCTTCTCTGATACGTATGACAGTGAAAAACTGATTCCAGTTATCCTAATGTACAAGGATGGGCAAAAGTAAGTTAACAATAATAAATAATACAATACTAAAGAATAATACAAGAGTAAACTCTGTTTCATATACTCACAACTGTAAACCTACTTTTGCCTCCCCCCGTAGTTATTTGGTCAGTTCCCCTGCTTATTACCCTTTCTGCCACCACCGTTCCCCTACATGGATCCTTCTGCACCACACCTGGTTCTGATACCTCTTGCCATATGCTTTCCCATGTAGATGCTTTCCTCAGAGCATGGTGATAACAGGATAGTTGGACTTTTTACATGGTGGCTTCAGAGACCATTCTATTATACATAAAGTTCTTTTACTTATCTAACATCTCATTTAGGACTGTGGTTTTGTAGTTTTTAAATACCATGAAAAAATTTATATTTAGTATTAGCCAGCTGGACTCAGTTTAGATGATCTCAGTTTTGTTGGCAACATCCAAAGCATCATGTATAGTTAGGAGCAGGTTGAACATATTCTCTCTTCAATTTATCAGGCCTGAGCAGCATGTGACCTTGACCATATCATTGTCATAGAACTTCTTCACAGCCTGTTTGATCTGGTGCTTTTTGGCCTTGATACCTACAATGAACATAGTGTGCTTTTGTTTTCTATCTTCATGGCTGACTTCAGTGTTAAGGGGGAACCTGATGATGACACAGTCATCAAGCTTGTTGCTCTTTTGAGGTTTTTTGGCTGTCTTTGCGGTGTCTTGGGCCAGAAGGTGAATATAATGTGGATCTTTCTTGTGTGTGGCTGTGGATGCTCTATGGCACTGCCTTTTTGGCCTTCTGAACCTTTGTTTATTGGCTTTGGCTTTGGAGTGGCAGGTGCTTCTTTGTTCTTTGCTTTCTGCATGCTGTCTTTGTGAATGGGTATTTTATTTTAAAACTTAAACATTTTTTTAAAAACTTGGGAGCATTAGTCAAACCAAGTGATTGTAGTTTATAGTAAAACTCTATGTGATATTTTGGTTTGGTTTAATTTCTTTTCAATTGAATTGCAGGTTTTTCCTGGGGATTAAAATAATACTTTTTGTCATAACTCTTATATGGATCTATTTTAACTTTTTATGGGTTTGGGTGACTTTTTAAATTTAATATAATTTTCATGTTTGAAAACTACCAAAAAAAAAACAAACTACCATTTCTGCTTAGCTTCCTTAATAAACCACGGGTTTCAACTGTTTCATATTTTTATTACTTCTTTGGTAGAAGGGAGAGGAGGAGAAAATGTCTCAGAAATTACTGATTATGTGACTAAATATTTTGGGTGCAACTCAGTTATTACATTTTTTAATTAGCAGTTATTGAAATCTCACACAAAAAACAGTTCCTTGGTATCTTCCTTGAAAGTTGAATATTCAAGAGTTGAATAAAATTTGCTAGATAGATTATTTATTCTATCTTGTGGGTTTTTCTTAAAGGTTATTTAAGAAGGTGGTACTTTCATATTCTAGGAGAATAGTAGCATGGTGATGAAGGTTAGTACGGGATTAAATCTAGTTTTGCTTTTACTGAAAAATGATTTAACTTATCACCCCCCCCCTTTTTTTGACAGAGCAAATTCGACTAAAGAATATCAGAAATGTGTATGGAAGATGTATGTGGTATCGTTTACGGTTATTAAATCCCCAGCCAAATATTATTCCTACAGTAAAGTAAGTAATTGGTTGCAATAAAAAAATCTTAGTGTTTACTTTTTGCTAGATATCATTTAAATGGGGGTATAATAATGAATAAAATATGTATCTGTAAAGAAATTGTGGCCTTGGTAAGATGTGAACAGTACATTTGAGAGCTGTCTGAACAGAGCGGTTTATAAATTCAAAGGAGAGAGTGCGTACTGTATTTTCGGACAATAAGATGCATCATGGTTTTAGAGGAGGAAAATGGAAAAATTTGAAGCAAAAAATGTGGTAAAGTATTTAATGACATAAATAACATAATATTTCACCAATGTAAATGTAAACAGAACTCAACAGCAGCATTAACAACCATTATTCCTCCCAAATTTGGGGGAGTAATTGCATCTTATAGTCTGAAAAATATGGTACTTCTGACTCAGGAGCAGGAGAGAAAGAAACATTAAACCTGGAGGGAAAGGATTTGTGCATCTTGGGTCAGGATCTGAATTTGTTGTAAAGACTATAGGGGAATCTCTAAAAGATTATCAAAAGCTGGGAGGTGACATGATCAAGTTTGCATTTCATGGTGATAAAGTTTGTTGAGCATATGATGTATGCCAGGTGCTGTGTTAGGGGCTTTATGTGTTATCTCATTAGTTTTTTTTTCATTAGTTTTATATTAACTTCAGGGCAGATGTTGTTGCTTTTTCTCAGATGGGGAAGCTGTGACTAAGAAAAGGATGTAACTTGACCAAAGTTGTGCAGCTGGAAGTGGTGGATTGCGGACCTAGCACCCTTTATTTCAGCAGGCCTATCTGCTTAAACAGGCCTGTTTGATTTTGTGAGGCAAAGGGGTGTGCTGGTTTAGAGCTTAGGCTGCAGATCCTCACCCTAAATCTCAGTGTAGAGGGAATAGATGGAACTGATAACAGGGGAAAGAGTTGCTATTATTGGAGGACTGAGGCTTGTGAGTTAACTACATTTACCTATCTGGTAGGTACGAGGGGAAGACCTAACAGGAAATTAGTAACTTCAGGCAGTTTAAATAGTTTTTCTTTGTAAGGCTTGACTTTGCCTGGTTTAGTTCCTTTAGAGAAGGAGGGAAATCCTGCCTTTGGTGTTGCTTTCTTCAGTGATTTGAAACTAAAAGTCACAATAAGTGTTTACAAGAGAAGTTTTATGTTCACTGTTTACCTTTTGCTGTTGCTTATTTTAAATTAAGCCCTTTGTGAAGCAGCAAGACAAATATTTTTGGCCTCCCAGTCTCTTCTTTTCTGGGCTTTGGTTAACACCGTGGGTATTTGAACCTCACTTTTCAAGACAAAAAAAACCCCCACCCAACTTGATGAAGTTCTCCAGTGATTAAAAGGAGATTTAAGTAAGGAGAAGTTACACAGATTCTAGTAACAATTTGGATAAGGTCAGAAAGCTGACCAATTTGGATAAGGTCATCAAACCTCTTTTGCTACTTAACCCTAAAGCATTCTTTCAGAATTGTGCAGTCATTGTTTAGTACTCTTAATTTCTGGAAATTGCTTCTAAAATAATTTTTAAAGTATGCTTAATAAAAAAATCAAGACTTCATGAGTTAACTATTGAAGCTATTTGTAGTGAAAATGCTTATCTTTTCAGAGGAACCAAAAATGCTTTTTAAATATTGTTACATATATCAGGTGCGTATGTTCAAGGTCGTGACTAGATGCACGTTTGCTGTGTTCTTAAATTTTTTTCGCATTTCAGCACATACTAGTAATGAATGTGTCTCCTGGATGCACGTGACCTACACTGTAATTTTTTTTTACTGCAACCTCCTCATGGCTAAAAAAATTGGTCACAGAGAATGATGCAGTCTGTTACCTTTCCACCTTTGCTTTGGCCCTTGGGAAATGAGAGCATAGTTTTATTGGTTGTGGTAGGTTTTTTCATCAGCATGGTGGTTCTGTCTTGAGTCTTTGCTCTCCTTCCTTTATTCTTTGGCTCAGAGAACCAGGTGTTACAAGTAAGACATCTAACAAGGGGGTGTAGCATATTCTTAGGTTTTTTGTTCCTCTTTCTTTCTACCTTTGTTTGCTTTTAAATCTTGCTTTAGTGGTTCTTAGTTTCACCTTTATCTTTGTTTTTTTCTGAGCTTTGTTAGCCTGTCGGGAAAGTTGGTAAAAGAAAATATGGAGTTATTAATTTGTGTGGGATTAAAGTATATTTTCATGAATTCTTTAGCATATTGGGGATATTGGTAAACTTTGGGTTTGAGTTAAAAATTACCATTTTAAATCATTTTTATTATTCAATAAGTAGTTACTGTGCACCTACTATGCACACTGTGTGTCAGGTGGTATACTAGGTGCTCATATGCTGTGATTAACAACTGTATGTGTTTCAACTATTTTACAGTCTTGGGAGCTATTGGCAAGTAAAAGAAGTAATGATAATAGAGTTTAATAAGGGTTGTGAGGGGGATGCCATGAAAGACTGGAGGAACAACTCTTAACTCTGGCTGGAGACAAAGGAGTTTGAGTAACGAGGTCTGAAATTGAGATTTGGGTTAGTTACTAGTAACAGTCAGTAGCTAATAGGAGTTGATTATTTACTGTTTCTGAGACACTTGGTAGGTGCTTTAGATACCTAATCTCAGTTGATTCTCACACCTACTCTAAAAGTTGGAAACTGAGTTTTAAAAGACTAAAAGCAACTTGCTAAGACCTCTTGGTTAAGGAGCGTTGAAGCTGGGGTTTGGCCTCAGGTAGTTTTGTTCCAGTGACCCTGTTTGTAACTGCCTCTCCCTAGATAGCCAGGGAAAAATGAGAGTGCTCCAGCCAGGGCTCCCTTTTCTTCTTTTGGCATGTAGATATGTGGAAAGCAGCTTGCTGAATTTATTATGCCCTTAGTGAGGTTTAGAGAATTATTTTGATCAGATGGAACGAAATTTGCATCTCAGTGCTGTGTTTAAGCTACTCTGAAGTTGGTCAAAAGTTAATTAAGATCCTGTCCAGGTGCTCAAGGAGCTTGCAGTGAGTCTGAGGAAGAAAGACATGGCTTATGTTTCTTCATGACTGTAACCACACTCTCCCCATTGATGAGGATTAAGGATTACTTCTTAGGGGGCGAACACTCTGAGTTGACTCTCAAAGGGTGAATAGAGTTTGGGTAGGCAGAGGTGAGAAATGGGAATTCTAGGTAGAAAGACCAAATAGCAAAAGTATGATAGAGGGACAAACTTAGGGAACTTTGGAAGATGGGGATTTATTTTGTTTGAAAAATCAGGGTGACAAAGGTAAGCAGGTGGGTTGTAACTGGATTCTAGAGTCTCATTCCAAAGGTAGGTTCCCAATGAGAGCTTAAGCACATGGAATGTTTTCTTTCTGTCTTTGAAAACGGTTCACTCTGATATTGTTTGATTAGGCTTCCTATGATCCATTTTGTCTTTGTTTAACAGTTCCTGTTTAGTGTAACAAATTTTGATACAAAGGCTATAAAAAACCAAATAATTCACTTTCATCGCTTGAAGATAGCCACTATTAAGATGATTTTACCTTTCTATATTTTTATTTATAATAGTTATTTAAAATATGATTATATTACATGTACATACAGTTTTGAAACCTGTTTTTTAAAAAATTTAATAATATTAATAAAGGTAGATAATTTTCCACTGCAAGTATTTTTAATGGCTAGATAGTATTTCACTGTGTGGATATACTGTTAATTTGTTCGTCTAGTACTCTATTAATAGGCACTTATGTGCATGCTTTTTTTCTGCCATTATTTATGTCTGTAACTGCCCTTTTACACTTTCTTTAGTTAATTCTAGTTTATTTCCTTCTAAGTTTTCTTGAAGTAAAGTAGATGAATGGTTAAAAGGGTATGTACTTCGTTAGGTTTTTTGATACCTTACTGTCAGATGTTCCTTCAGAGTATAATGCATATGAGCTTTCCTTCTTTTCTTTAATCTCTCCAGTGCTGCTAGCAATCTTTTAAACATTTTCACTAGACAGAACATACCGGAGAGAAGAAATTAGTTTTTTCCCCAAATTAAGTGCTCTTGTATATCATTTTTTAACCTACTATGTACATCTTTCTATATCTTTGGTTAAAAATGTTCCAAGATTAGGTGAGATGGAGTGTATTCAGGGTGGTATGGCTGTAGACTAAAATATGTTCCATTGTGTGGCTCTGTCTTCCTTAATTAAGTTAGTTCCCAATAAATGGACATTTAGGTTGTGTCCAAAGTTTCACCATTATAAACATGTCTATTCATCTTTGCACAATCGACCCATTATTTTTGTAGTTTATCTTTCTAAAAGTGTTATTGGAAGGTCAAGAACAGTTCTTTTTTTTACATTAAATGGTTTACTAAATACTTGGTATTAATATATTTTGACCAAATGTAATAATTCAGGAAGTTAATAAGCTGGATTTACTTCAGTGCTTAAAATTCTGCAAGTAGTAACTGAGAAAATATTAAATGCCAGGCACTTTACAAGATTCTGGAGACTTCCAAGGTGAAAAAGGTACTGTTTTCTTGCTATATTACAGGAGTTTAGAATTTATGTCAATAAGCATAGCAATATGAGACTACTTTAGATTGTTTTATGCCTTGATCTTGCCATTATGTCTTGATCTTGCCATTGTGTCTCTTAAAGGAAAACCATTTATTTATATTTTATTTTTCTTTTTTCTAAACAGGAAAGTAGTTCTGCTTGCAGGATGGGCATTGTTCTTATTCCTTGCATACAAAGTTTCCAAAACAGACCGAGAATATCAAGAATACAATCCTTACGAAGTATTAAATTTAGACCCTGTAAGTAGTACTTTTATATAATGCACATTAGTTTAATGATCCCATGAAAGTCCTATAAGTCCACATCCTAGAAGAAATTGAACTGTGCCTAGAAAATAAGACTTTGGTCACTTAAGTTTTTTACTAGAATAAGATAAGTATCTAACCTATTATTTATTATTCTAATGTACATGGTTTTTAAGCTATAAATGTTGATTGCCATCCTATTAAGAATTGATTGGTAATTACTAAATGTCATAATATTTGAAGACAAGAGGTTAGTGAGTATATTTTTAAAGGACATGTATAAGGTGGGTTTAATGCAAAGTTAAAACCAGGAGGTTTATATGTGTTAGTTGAATGATTAAAGTCGTTTGACCCTGTGTTAGTTGACTCTAAGGTAGAGTGTTAATTCTTTATGTCTTACAAGAACTGGTTTCATTGTCATAGAAATTCAGATGAACCTCGGTTGTATCCTTTGGCTAATCTCTTGATTGAACTTGATTGATAGGTCCCAAAAGAAAATTAGTCTGTTAGGTATATCAGTGGAAAGTTAGAACTGAATGAATGATGGAGGTTATCTAGCCCTTTTTTCTTTTTTAATTGTTTGTAGTCTCATTTTATTTATTTACTTATTTATTTATTTTTAGAGGGGAGGGGAGGGAGAAAGAGGGAGAGAAACATAGATGTGAGAAAGACACCTCTCTTATATGTTTCCTACCTGGGGATTGGACCCACAAACTAGGTAGGTGTGACTGGGAATTAACCGGCAACCTGTTGCTTTGTGGGACAGTGCCCAACCAGCTGAGCCACACTGGTCAGAGCTAGCTTTTTTTCTGATGGTAAAAATGAGGCCTGGAAAATTTGCATATTGTCTGGGGTCCTAGCCAAGCTAACGCTAGTGCTCTTTCCATTTTTTCTCCAAGCTACTTCTTTTACCTCTAGTCACTGCCCAGTAGGTAGCTTGACCCTGAGATATAGATAACACAGATAAGGAGTATGTTTATCTTCTGGCTTTCTGCTTTATAGAAGAAAAGTATACCTAACATTTGTCTTTTCGTGTTGTGATGATCATGGTCACTGAGAGCTTTTTAAAGATTAAAAGGTTTGGGGACAGTTTGATGCTATGAAAAGCCAATGTCAAAGACTTATTATTAGAAAGTGACTCTAATTAGGAAACAACTAAGGTAAACTTATTAAGTATTTGCTTAATATTAAAATACTGACAAGAAGATGAAATTAGATATTCTTCAGCAGATATTCTTCAGATGATTTCTTAGAAAGGAAAGTAACCTTTGATTGGAGGCTTTTTTCAGCCAGACTTAATTTACTATGATAATTCTTGATATTTAAATATCACTATCCTTTTATTTTATTTAAATACACCATTACGTATGACCCTTGACAGTGTGGCGGATGGGGTGCCAGTCCTGCCTAGTCAAAAAATTGAGTACAGAAGATGGAGGAGTAGGTAAACATGGCTCACCTCCTCGTACAACCACTTCAGAATTACAACTACAAACCAAACATCACTCAGAACTGTCAGAAATTGAGTTGAATGGAAATCCAACAATTATGGAACTAAAGAAACCACATCAATCTAGAAGGGTGGGAGACGTGGAGACATGGAGTGAGTGGGTCCCACATCCACATGTGGTAGAAAAAAATTAGTGAGGAGTATCTTGGGAGTGAGGAGTCCCAGCCTGACACCAGGTACCCCCTGGCCCAGGGTTCTAGTGCCAGGAAGAGAAGCCCCCATAACTTCTGGCTGCAAAGACTAGTGGGATTGGAGTTGGTGAGAAAAACTACTGGACTCCCAGGCAGTTTATCTTAAAGGGCCTGTGCTGAATTTACTCAGATGTATTCCCTCTGAGCTCTAGCACCGCCATAGTAGCAGCTTGAAAGGCACCAGTGGCATATGGGGAGAAAGTGAAGTGTCTGGCATCAGAGTGAGAGCTGGGGGCAGCTCTCTCCTAGACAGAAAGCCAGGTAGAGGCCATTGTGCCTTTTTTGAGCTCTCATCACACAGAGCCGCAGAACTGGCAGGTGGGAGCCATATCTGAAACTCCATCAACCTGCCTTACACTCTTTGTCCTACTCTGGCTATTATCTGAGGCTTCACTCCACCCAACTTGTGGGCCCGCCTCCAGCCCCATACTTCCAGCTAAGGAGCCCAAGGCTGGGCACTAGCAGTAGTTAGTTTAGGGAGGCCCTGCCTGGGAACCTCCAAGCCCAGCATAATTAGCAGCCATCAGCAGATTGCTTTGTAGCTCATGCTAGGTGGCCCTGGGTGGAACACAGGTGGTGCCTGATCCTGATCTGCATCAGCTGGGAAACCCCAGAGCCTCTGCACCCAGCACAGCTACAGACTACACCAGAGCACCACCACCCTGCTCTGGCACAGCTGATCCTCCATGGAGGGTGGACAGGGGTGGTCAGTGTTTGCAGACAGTCCTTGCAGCTCACTGGCCTGGACAAATCCCTCCCATTGACCTGCTAACAGCAATCAAGGCTCAACTACAAGAGGAGGGTGCACTCAGCCCTCAAAAAGGGTGCACTTCGAATACACAGCTTTGCATGATAGGGAAGGCTGTGCCACTGGAGCCTACAGGCCATGCTACCAAGACAGGGAGTCATAGTGGCTCTACCTAATATGCAGAAACAAACAGGGAGGCTGCCAAAATGAGGAGACAAAGAAACTTGGCCCAAATAAAAAGAAAAAAAAGCAGAAGAAAACTCTAGAAAAAGAACTAAACAAAATGGAGATGAGCAATCTATCCGATGCAGAATTCAAAACACTGGTTTTAAGGATGCTTAAGGAACTCAGTGAATACTTCAACAAGATAAAAAAGACCCAGGAAGAAATGAAGGATATACTAATGGAAATGAACAGTTTACAGGAATCGACAGTAGAGTAGATGCAACTGAGAATCAAATTGATGATTTGGAACATAAGGAAACAAAAAACAACCAAGCAGAGCAACAAGAAGAAAAGTAATCCAAAAAAATCCAGGAGAGTGTAAGAAGCCTCTGGGACAATTTCAAGCAAACCAACATTCACCTCATAGGGATGCCAGAAGGAGAAAAGAAAGAGCAAGAAATTGGAACTCTATTAGAAAAATTTCACTAATTTGGTGAAGGAAATAGAATGTAAGTTTAGGAAGCACAGAGAGTACCAAACAAGATTAATGTAAACAGGTGCACACCGAGACACATAATGGAAATGCTGAAGGTTAAAATAAAGAGAGAATCTACTAAGTAGCAAGAGAAACGCAGTTAGTTACCTACACAGAAGTTCCCATAAGGCTGTCAGCTGATTTCTCAGAAGACACTTTGCAGGCTCTAAGGGATTGGCAAGAAATATTCAAAATCATGAAAAGCAGAGATCTGCAGCCAGGATTGGTCTGCCCAACAAAGCTATCATTTAGAGGGACAGATAAAGAGCTTCCTAGACAAGAGAAAACTAAAGGAGTTCATCATCATCAAACCATTATTACATGAAATATTAAAGGGACTTATTTAAGAAAAAGATGATCAAAACTGAATAATAAAATGACAGTGCATACATACTTAACAATTGAATCTAAAGAAACAAACCAAACAGGAAAAACAGAGACAGAATTATGGATACGAAGTGTGTTTTGATGGTTACCAGATGGTTGTGGGACGTGGGGCAGTTGGCAAAGAGGTGAGAGGATTAAGTAGTCACAGAATAGTCATGGGGATGTAAAGTAGGACATAGGAAATAGAGTAGCCAAAGAATTTATACACATAACCCATAGACATGAACAATGGTGGGGAGATTGTCTGAGGGAAGGAGGGGGACAAAGAAGGGACAGCTGTAATAGCACGCTCAATAAAATATTTTTAAAAATTAGAGTATAACTTTGTATCATTGGATCAGAGAGAAAATAGTCTTTTCAATTCACAGTAGGGAAACTAGTTGAGAATGCAAAACTACTGTTTCTGATTTTTAGTTAATTAAATCTATGATGTAAAACCCATGAATACCCCCAAAATTCACATAAAAGTATACCTGTGGTTTCAGACCTGTGTTGTTCATAGTTTCATACTTCTGTCAGTGTGCTGCATGCACATAGTAGGTGCTCAATAAAATAAATGGATGAAATAAGTATATTTAAATTTTTCTAAAAAAATCCTTACATAATGATATGTGTGTGTATGGCGGTGGGTGACACACACACTTCTCTACGTGCCCCAACTGGGATCGAACCCACAACCTAGGTATTTGTCCTTACGTGGAATTGAACCTGCAAACTTTTGCTGTTTGAGACGATGCGCCAACCAATTGAGCCACCTGGCCAGGGCCAAATAATTATATTTTTATTTAAAAAGTACATGAGGTGAAATTTATGGGACAAATTATATAGGATAAAAACTGTAGTTCATCTCTTAAGTTCAAAATGGGATTTTGTATTTACTGCACTGTGCTAATTTTTACTAAAAAAATCTTTTCTTTTTAGGGTGCGACTGTAGCAGAAATTAAGAAACAATATCGTTTGCTGTCACTTAAATATCATCCAGATAAAGGAGGTGATGAAGTTATGTTCATGAGGATAGCAAAAGCTTATGCAGCGTAAGTGTCATAGGGCTCATTAGAGTGGTAAAGATAATTTTCTATTTGAATAAAATAGTAAATAACATAGTTGTCACACCCTTTTATTAAATGCTGACCTCATATGCTGAGTCTGTCATGTATGGAACTGCCTGGCAACCCTAAAGTAGTAATCTAGACATTAATTTTAAGTAACTTAGAGCGGTGCATTTGTGATACGAAGTTGGCTAAATTAAGTAGTGAGATGTGAATTGAGCCTTTTTCATTTCTGGGCTTTTTATTAGGCTAGATCTATTTCTCTTATTTAGACAATGTAACTTTTCTTGTCTCATTTAAACTCTTTAAATACCAGTTTTATTTTCAGGAAACAGGATAAAGTATATAAAATTAAAAATGGTTATTCCTTGAGCATTACTGTTACAAGAGATAAAGGTTAGCTGGATTCTTTAGGACTCATCATAGGTATATCTCTACAGAGCTCTTATGTTGAATTAAAGGGTAAAATTCAGACAAGATGTCTGTTTGTTGGGGACTCAGTAGTATGTAATAATTTTGTGAGCTAATTTTACAAATATAAGTAAATAAGAGGATACTCAGATATAATAGCAAATAAAAAGTGGCATGCGAATGACAAAAGTTGGAGAATTGTCTTACTTTTGTTCTTGATAAGAGTATGCTGACTGTGTCTCCTCTTCTCCCCTTTCTGTGGATTGCTTGTTATCTATATGAATGTGTTTCTGTAATTCAGGAGCTCCTGAAATATGTATGTACTACATTTTTCTTTTCTGCAAAGCAGATATCCTCCAAATTAACACCTTTCTGTTGGTGTCTCCTTTTCCTCTTTTTAAATTGTGTGTCCTTCAAGCACATACTCTCATTGCACAAATATTTCAGTACCGTAGTTGCTGTTTTTGATTATTTAAGAAGAATTGAAGATTATCAGAGGAAGTCTAATAGACAAGATTACTTAATTAGTAGTTTTAATTTTAGTGCAGTTATTTAGTTCCACCCTATCTTTAGGTACTGTAACATTTTCAAGTTCATGGGTTTGTTCTCACTTTACTGGAAATCTGACTCTTTATGATGTATAATCACTATTCTAAAAAGAACAGAATAAAATGTGGCTTTTAGTTTTAACTTAGTTACATGATTGAGATATTAGAATATTTTGTATGTAAGATGTTTTAGTTGATGGTCCATATCACACAAATGAAGAAGTAAATGATTATGAGACCCAGACTTTGAGACCTTTTGACTTATACAAGTATAACTAAATTAGATAAGGCTGTACATTTTAGTAAATATAAGTTCTAACTGATTAGATTGAAGGTACCATTGTATGTATAACTCTAGGAGCACAAGTATAACTCAAGCACCTTCTGGAATGTAAAAGTTACAGGCTTTGAAAAACAGCTTTTTAGAATTTGCTTTGGTTATTCAGGGTATTGTCTCTTCCTTTATTTGCCCGTTATAATAAACTAGCTAGGTCACTCCTATTTCTTCGTACCGTATTTTAGCTTGAAGGAAAGGAAGTCTGGTTATTTTTGAGCAGTTAGATCAACTATTGAATTTTCTGATTGATTCCTCTGGATTCAGTTGGGATTTGGCTTTCAGGTGTAAAAACCCAACTTCAAGCTACTTTATAACAAGTGGTCAGCAGAGATGTTACTTTAAAGCTATTTCAATTTTTTTTCAAGATTTTATTTATTTATTTTAGAGAGATGGGGAAGGGAGGGAGAAAGAGAGGGAATGAAACTCGATGTGTGGTTGCCTCTAGCACATCCCTAGCATACTGGGGATATGGCCTGCAACCATACCCTGCCCTGACTGGGAATCAAACCAGAGATGCTTTGGTTTGCAGACCTGCGCTCAATCCACTGAGCTACACCAGCCAGGGACTATTTCAATTTTTAAAAACGTGTTTTCATGTGTTGGTACATGAAAAATATGTTTTCATATGTTGGTACTGAGTTGGCTACCTAGCCAACTCAGTCTGATACATAGTTTAATGAAAGCATTCTCTAGATCAGGATTTATAATCTGGGGTCCCAAAATTGTATACAGAATTTATGTATATTTGTAAATGTGTATATATTCCAGAGCAAAGGGCACAGATTCCATTAGATTTATATTTAGATCTATGATATAGCTTTGTACCTCCAAAGTTAAGGAATATAATCATGTTTAGGAAACTTTACACTCATTGAATTTAAAAAAAAAGTTATATTAGCATCTTTGGGTTTGTTTAAGCTTGTTGTATATAAATTAACAAATCACCTAGATTTTAAATACTTTAGTCTTAGGAATGGTATTATACTAAAGCATTACTAAGTGGCAAAGAAATCATTGACTTTAAAATGTTGATGAATCCTTTCATTTGAGTATCTAGCATGGAGCCTGTCACACAGCAGTTGTACAAGTTGGTTTGATGAAAGAGTTCATGGGATTGTAATCAGGTACATGTGTGGGTTAAATATCAAGAGCTTTTGTGATGTGAGCTGTGCCTTATTTGGCGAAATCTGAGGGTATTGTATAGAGCACAGGTGGCAAACACAAGGCCCACAGGCCAAATCTGGCCCTCTACCTTATTTATTCCAGCCAGGCACCTTGTTTCTACCCAGCAGCACTGCTGAGCTCTTGCTTAACTGTTAAGGAATAGATGCATTTACACAGTCCTAAGATTACATTTCACCCTTGGAAAGCAGCTGTGAGCCTCATGGGACCTCTGGTGAGAATGAGTTTGACACCCCTGGTATAGAGAACGGAGCAGTCTATTGTGCTGTCATCAGCAGAAAGGCAGAGGGGACAGAGATAATTATTTTGGGGGAAAGAATCTAATTAGAAGACAGAATACTGAGAGAAAGAATAGCTGAAGCTTTGGGTATAGAGTTGTACAGGTAAACTGAGGCACAATTTTTTGAGAAACATCCCTCAACAGAAAAGAATCTTAGTACCACTCCTTGTTAACTTGAAATCTCTCTAATAATGCATCCCATTGGCTCCTGTGTTTCATTGTGGTCTTAGTTTAAATAGTTTAAGTAGAGGCACAGTTAAATAAGGACTAAAGATGTTAAGGTACTTATTTTTTATGGATGGCCAAATCAGTAAGTTTAAAAATATTTTCAAATTACTGAAATTTTTGGCTATTTTATGAAGGTATTTCTGCATTCTCTCTCTCAATCTACATTGAATCTACAGTAGAATTTACATTGTATCTTAAGTGTGTATGTTCTGGGAAATAGATATATGCCCAAAATTAGATTTGAACATAAACATAATAATCTTTTGGTCTCCAGGAATGCCTTTCTTATTTTATTGTCAAGTGTGTGTGTGTGTGTCTGCCTTATCTCCTTAACAACATTGTAAAGTATTTGAAGGAAATAAGATTTTCTTTTTTTAAATATATTTTATTGATTATACCTTTACAGTTGTTCTATTCCCCCCTTCATTCCCCTCCACCCTGCATACCACCCCCACCACTCCCCCCTTATGACTATGTGTCTCAAGTTCTCTAGATTCTATATTTCTCATACTATTCTTTCCCTTCCTCCTACCTATTTTTTTACCTACCATCTATGCTACTTATTTTCTGTATCTTCTCCCCCCTTCTCCTCCTCCCACTCCCCTGTTGCTAACCCTCCACGTGTTCTTCATTTCTATGGTTCTGCTCCTGATCTAGCTGTCCTCTTGGTTTGCTTTTGTTTTAGGTGTGGTTGTTGATAACTGTGAGTTTGCTGTCCTTTCACTGTTCATATTTTTCATCTTCTTTTTCTTATATAAGTCCCTTTAACATTTCATATAATAAGGGCTTGGTGATGATGAACTCCTTGAACTTGACCTTATCTGAGAAGCATTTTATCTGTCCTTCCATTCTAAATGAAAGCTTTGCTGGATAGAGCAATCTTGGCTGTAGGTCTTTGGATTTCATGACTTGGAATACTTCTTTCCAGCCCCTTCTTGCCTGTAAGGTCTCTTTTGAGAAATCCACTGACAGTCTGATGGGAACTCCTTTGTAGGTGACTGTCCCCTTATCTCTTGCTGCTTCTAGGATTCTCTCCTTCATTTTAATCTTGGCTAATGTAATTATGATGTGCCTTGGTGTGGTGTTCCTTCTTGGGTCCAACTTCTTTGGGACTCTCTGAGCTTCCTGGATTTCCTGGAAGTCTATTTCCTTTGCCAGACTGGGGAAGCTCTCTTTTATTATTTGTTCAAATAAGTTTTCTGCTTGTGGCTGTTTCTTTTCCCCTTCTGGTCCCCCTGTAATTCGGATGTTGGAACATTTAAAGATGTCCTGGAGGTTCCTAAGCCTCTCCTTATTTTTTTGAGTTCTTGTAACTTCACTTTTTTCTGTTTGGTCATTTCTTCCTTCCTTCTGGTCCACCCCCTTGATTGGAGTCCCAGTTTCCTTTCCATCACTATTGGTTTCCTGTGCATTTTGCTTCATTTCAATTAGTTTAGCCTTCATATGTTCCTCTAATTTGTGACTAAAATCAACCAGTACTGTAAGCATCCTGATCACCAGTGTTTTGAACTATGAATCTGAGAGGCTCGCTATTTCTTTTTCGCTTAGAGTTACCGGCTCTGGGGCTTTGAGTTCTTCTTGAGCCATATTTTGGACTGTTCGTGTCTGTTACTTATGAGGAGCGGAGCCCTAGGTGTTCACCAGAGCGGGGCAAGTCAGTCGCTGGGTTGTGGTGCTGTATGGGGGTCGGGGTCAAAGGAAAGAAATGGCGGCCCCTCTGCTGCCTCCCACTGCAGCTGCGGCCGCCAGGGCCCACTGCGTGTGAATGTGTGACTGTAGTCAGCCCACCGCCACTGGATTCGCCGCTGGGGCCTGCGCGGTCTGTCTCACTGCTCACTCCTCTGCTGGTTTATCTGCGCGTGAATGTGTGACTGCAGTCAGCCTGCCGCCCTGTGCACTCACTGGGTCGGCCAGGCGCGGGGCTGCCAGGGTGCCTGGGGTCGGGGGATCTTTCTTGCCCGTCCCACTCTGCTGCTGGCTCCACCCCTCTTACCGGTCCAGTTGAACGGTTGGTTGTTTTTGGACTTCCATATAGTTCAATTTTCTGTTCTTTGGCTGCTTCTTTGTTCACCAAACCTTTGTTGTATTCAAACTTGGTTGTGGGAGAAGGCACAGTTTTTCCACCTACGCCTCCATCTTGGCAGAAGTCTCTCTTTTAGTATTTTCTTAACATTCTGTATGAGAGCTGGAATAAAACCACTCTCACTTTGTACCTTTAGCCATTGCCTAAGTCAGGGGTTATGTTTATATTTAGGTGTTAAAAAAAATCACTCTGTCACTTTCATATTGTCCATGTTAGGAAGCTGTTGCTTTAGTGGCTGTTTTTCTTTTTCCTTTAAACATTTTTTAAAGTGTATTTTATTGATTATTTTATTATAGTTTCCTAATTTCCCTTCTTTACTTGGTTTCTCTCTTCCCTTCAGCAATCTCTGCCCCACCCCACCAACCTTAGTTCATGTCCATGGGCAAATTTTTTGGCTTCTTCATTGCCTGTACTGTTCTTAATTTTTTTTTTTTTAAGATTTTATTTATCTTTAGAGGGGAAGGGAAGGAGAGAGGGAGAGAAATATCAATGTATGGTTGCCTCTCGTGTGCCCCCTGACAGAAACTGCATCCCCTTCTGGGAACTGACCTGCAACCCAGGCATGTGCCCTGACTGGGAATCGAACTGTGATCCTCTGGTTCGGAGGCCCGCGCTCAATCCACTGAGCTACACCAGCCAGAGCTCCCTTGTCTATTCTTTACCTACCCAATTATGCTTCTAAATCCCTATACCTTTTTCTCCTTCTCCCCCCAGCCCCTCCTAGCCAATAATCCTCCAGATAATCTCCATATCTATGATTCTGTTCCTGTTCTAGTTGTTGCTTAGTTTCTTTTTCTTTTTTCTTTTAGATTAAATTGTTGATAGTTGTGAGTTTGTTGTCATTTTAATGTTCATAGTTTTATCTTTTCCTAAAAAAGTCCCTTTAATATTTGATATAATAAGGGCTTGGTGATGATGAACTTCTTTAGCTTTACCTTGTCTGGCTGGGAAGCACTTTATCTGCCCTTCCATTCTAAATGAGAGCTTTGTTGGATAGAGCAATCTTGGTTGTAGGTCCTTGCTTTTCTTCACTTTGAATAAATCTTGCCAGCCTGTTCTTGTAGCAGATTATTTTTCTAATTCTGTGTGCAGTTGGCTTTGGAGAAAGTATGCTCTCAGTACAAGGTAAATGACCTTTCCCATAGCAACAGAGTTTATAGATGTTTTTCTTTTCATTTTTTTGAAAATACGGTGCCAGTTTTGGAGGGGTCATTATTAATTATGGATTAAGTTTATATTTAGAGAATAGATATGTATCATTATTGAAGTGCAAACATGTTCATTGAAGAAATTTTGGAAAATGTGTGAGCATATGAGAAAAACAGGCATCTATAACCCTCCCTGCCTTCTGAGGAGATGTATCAGACTTCAAAGTTTCATCTCCTGGCTCAAAGTGGCTAAACCTGAAGACCCGTGAGGCAACCGGGAATTTGTTTTAAGTCTCAGTAGTTGTTATTTTTTGTCCAGAATTCCTTGCTTCCATATGTCCTTCCCACCTGCTAATTTCAAAGAGGGTTTTCTTGATTTTCTGAAATTAATGTCTTTAAGAAATGAGTTAGTTGGTTAATAAGAGTTTGTATGTGTGAGTACTTGTTTTTCAGATGGGGCTTTCTAACTATTAAACTTTCTTCTTTGATGCTAGTTTAACTGATGAAGAGTCCCGGAAAAATTGGGAAGAATTTGGAAATCCAGATGGACCTCAAGGTGTGTTAAATGATAATTTAAAAATACTAGGGATATGGTATATATTAAAATGTTAATTAGATTGAAAATATTTTGATTTTTTAGTTTATCAGTGGGAAAATTACAACCACAGGGAGTTAAATAGACATGTATATTGAGCTGGCGACTGGGAATTGAACCAGCGATCCTTTGGTTTGCAGGTCTGGAGCTCAGTCCACTGAACCATACCAGCCAGGGCCCTTTAATTAATTTTTAACCTAATTTTCCTTTCTAGTGACTAGTTTGGAAGATAGAACTTAGATCGATTTGATGAGAAGAGTAATCACTGTCATTCATCATTTCCAGTTAGTAGTTCAGAAAAACTGGATAGAAAAAAAGTTTTTCTTTGCTGACTTTAGATATTTTCTCACATATTCATAGTGTTCACCTAAACTCAGGAAATATAAACAAATTTAGATTTTTTTAGAAAGAAAGAATTCATGTACTTAAATTGAAATTTTTTCCCCCTGGTGGAAGAATTTAATTTCAGATATAAAACTATATTATTCACTTGTGTAATGGGAACACACATAATAAAATGATCTTTCTCAGGTTTTTTTTTTTTTGTGAGGGGTAGAAAGTAGAAATTTGAGATATAAGTAAAGCCGGAAGTACAGAAATATTCTTCTTGTTTTAGCCACCAGCTTTGGAATTGCCCTGCCAGCTTGGATAGTTGACCAGAAAAATTCAATTTTGGTGAGTGCTTAAATTTAAATGAGATAAATGATAATATGTTTGACATATCTTGGTAATATAAAGAGAGCTACTATAATACTGGGATGTGGTTTTTAATTTAACTGTATTGTGAAACTTTTTACATAATGTAGAAAAGAGTTGGTTCTCATTATTAGTTTGCTGTATTAGGGCATTGTATTCTAAAAGTAGTTTTAAAACCTTAAAGTTGTGCTAATTTTCTTTTGGAGGCAGTTTCAGATTGGGTCTTATCCTTGGTTTGGGGAACTACTGTTTTTTATGGTATCTGTATTTATCCTAAGTTGTGCTCAAAATTTAAATTATCCTTTATTTCACATTTACTGAGGCTAAATTCCCTCTAATATATTCTAAATTGATGGTGTATATTCCATGGGGTACCTCATGAGGCAGTAGGATATCAGTCAGTTATGGATCCTGAACTCTGAGATTTCAGGGATTTCTGTTCGGGAATAGACGACTCCCTACTTTCTTGAAAATAATTATCCAGGAGTTGTCTTTGAAATAATAAAAACCAAAATTCATGTAGTCTGTGATTTGTTTTGAAGTGTTATTGCATGGCAGATTAACATTTGTTATCTTAACGGGTATATAGTTGCTGTATGTGATTGTGTTTATCATGTTTAGGGTTACTCTGGGAAGGCTAGAGAAGAGAAAGATAGCTACCAGACTTGGGGTCAAGCAGTAGGAGAAAAATCTGAGACCAATAGATGTCAAACAGAACATTATAAAGTTACTCTTTGGTGTTCAGACAAAAGAACCAGGCAGGATTCTATTATTTATTTCCAAGGCATTAACCACCTACAAAGGTATGAATATATAAGTACTTGACTGGAAGGAAAATACAATTTATAAAGCTGTTTTGCTGGTGTTATTTATAGAGCGAATGAAGAGATAATTTATTATAGTGGAAAAGAATGTAGGTTCCGTATCTGGACTGCCAGGCCCAGCTCTCACGTACTAGCTATTTGACCTAGGACAAGCTGTGCAACCTATATATGCCGCAGGTTCATTCTCTGCAAAAGGAAAATCATAATGGTACCTTTCTCAGAGGGTTTGAAAATAAGAATTGTTTTAATAGTGCCTTCTCCATGTAAGCCTCAAAATAAGTGTTTATGGATATTACTGTAACTTGGCTGATGAAGGCCATAATTTTTTTCTCTTCTATTCTAGGTTTTACTTGTGTATGGATTGGCATTTATGGTTATCCTTCCGGTTGTTGTGGTAAGTTCTAGCTCTTTTTATTACTGTATTTATGGAAAGGGAATTGATGGCATGCTTTGGAGTCTTACTCCAAAGATTGTAATTTGTTTTAGAATATAATTTGTTGACCCTTGAATTTTAAGGCTCTTATGTTCAGCTATTTAAAGGTCTTTTAAAGGTAATATCACTTGATATGTTAAAGTATGTTACCTCCCAATTCAAAAGTTACACACAACTGGTAGTTTAAAGTTAGTCCTCCTTCACCACCTCCCTCAACTCCATTTCTCTTATCAGAGATAATCTACTGCTTAAGTTTGGTGTTTTCCCTTTTAAATACAAGATGGGGAAAAATAAGTTTGCAATTGTGGGTACACAAAACACAGTTTATTCTATAGTAATTATTTATTAATTACTGTGTTTTTTCCATATGAACAACTGTAAACCCTGTATTTTTCTATGCATTATGTATACATGCACCTATTTTAAAATATGTGTATGATTATATGCATTGTTCTGTGATTTTTTTCTTCAGATATTAGGGCTCAACATACTGAGTGTCCTCATTTTAAAAAACAGCTGCATATCTCCTCAATATGGAGATACCATAAAGTTATGATCTTATTTATTATGTTTATGACTGGTGGTGGTCTTCCTGATCTTAGTTTCTGGTTCCTGTAGTGAGACTACTAATTTACCTGTTTGCCTTTACCAATGAGGATTTTTGTGTGAGCATCCAGTTGTGTGGAGTAATGTGCATGAAAGTAGTCTCTCAGCTGTCGCATGGTTCCTACATTTATTTATTAAACAAGTATTGAAGATACGCTATGTGTCTGGAACCAGCTTGTTGCTTATAGTAATGGGTTGTTTTGTTCCTATTTTGTCTTCAAACAATTTCTAGCTGAATCTTAATGCTTTAATGATACATATGTATAGTGAGGTAGGTTCAGGCAGTATAAATGCATCAGGCAATATGAATATTTGCTAAATAAATAATTCGAAATATATAACGAAGGCATTTGTTCTAAAGCTGGGGTATTTTTATTGGTTTATGAATATTTATAAAATTTGACCACAAACATATTTTGTATCAAACTTAACATTTATTGTAGCTTTCATGCTTTATTTCTTGTTTAATTTTATTTGTATTTAGGGGTCTTGGTGGTATCGCTCAATACGCTATAGTGGAGACCAGATTCTAATACGCACAACACAGATTTATACATATTTTGTTTATAAAACCAGAAATATGGACATGAAACGTAAGTAAATTTAAGTAACTGTGACATTAGATTATTTTCTGAGTCATTTATGTGGAGATGATATACATTCAACTGGAGAAATTCCATTTTACGGTTTTATAGATACTCAGTTATTGTAACTAAACCTGGAGGAAAATGCTAACACCCTTTATCACATTTCCTTCTTTTTTTTTTTTTTGTCATCCTCACCCAAGGACATTTTTTCCATTGCTTTCAGAGAGGAAAGAAGGGGAAGGGGGCTGGTGGAGAGAGAAAGTGGAGCCATGAATGTGAGGGAGATTGGTTGCCTTCTTGTACCCACCATGACCAGGGCTCAAACCTGCGACCTGGGCTTGCGCCCTGACTGGGAATTGAGGCTGCGACCCTTGGGTCTCTGGGATGACATTCCATGCAACTGAGCCACACTTGCCAGAGCTGTATTACAATTATTGATATATTTCTGTTCTCATTTACTCAGCTATCTATGTATTATTTTTTTTCTGAAGTTCTATGTTAAAGCTTCAGGTGAGCTAATTTTGTAATAACACCAGCTAATGTTTCTTGAGTATTTGTTACGTGCCAGACAGTACTAGGCACTACACATGTATTAACGCTCTTAATCTTTGCCATGGCTCCATAAGTAAGCATTGTTTTTAAGCACATGATGTAGGTGAGGCAACTGAACCTAAGGATACACAGTACGTGACAGAGCTGGGATTGAACCCAGACGGTTTGGTTCCTGAGCCATAAGCCAGTGCAATTATACTCTATTAATTGCAATAAAGTAAGTGGAGTTTTGGGATGTGTTGAAAGAAAACCTCCAGAATATTTCATTCCCAGAGTCTTATTTTAACATTTCTTATATAAAAAAGTGCCATCCCAAATACTTGCTTTGATTCCATAAAGCTAATGTAAATTTCATCTCTGGAATATATAGTATTTTCTTTTAGAATCACTGCTATGCAGAAAGCATAAACATCCTTCTTGCCCTCCTTAAAAGGAAAAAAGAAGATACAAGTTTTAAATTGTGCCTCACTGGAAAATGAAATTTTTTGTTCCAAAACCTAAATGGAGTTTTCTGTATTTGGGACTTGCCAATTTTACTATCTTTCTTGATATCCAGAAAGAGAGTTCTTGGGATCATATGACTGTGTGCCTATATTTCTGAGGAATGAGCAGATCTTTGATTTCCAAGGAGTGAATGTTACTCTTCCCTATGCACACATACCACTCTTCTTTATGCTGAATTGAGACATTAATATAGAACTCATTTTCTTATGAAAATACTTAATGTTTATAGTATATTTTAATATATTTTAATTTGTATTTCATTTCTGGGGGCAGTACTTAACTTTGTACAATTAATTCCATTAAAGCATTGTTTAGTTGTGGGTTTGGTTATATATCCTTGGTTGCTTGAGCATTTGACACTGTTTATATAGCCATCTTAGGAGTAGTTTTCATGAGAACATTTGAAGGTAGTCATAGTAATAACTCACATCACTGTGCTTACTGTGTGGCAGGCTCACATGAAGAAACCAAGGTCTATAGAGAGGTGACGACTATTTTCTAGGTCATCTAGCTAGGATGTGAAAACTCCAGGGCTTATGCACTTAACATCTGTGCTGTCCTGCTTTTTGTGAATACATTGCATGAATTTTCTGTGATAACTAGAATTCCAGTCATTGAAGAGCTTGTATAAGCTAACCAGAGTAATGCTAATATACAGGTTGGGCCAAAGGAGGTTTACAGTTGTTCGTATGGAAAGTACAATAATTAATAAATAATAATGCAGGAATAAACTCTGTGCTCAATAAGCATGTACTGAACTGTAAATTACTTTTGCTCTACTCCCTATGTGGCTGTGAATTGTGTGTATTTCAAGAGTTCTATAATAAAAGTTTCTATAAATGATAGAAGGCTCTGAGAAGTTATACAGTGAAGAAACCTAAAACTCTTTTGAACTCATTATTTCTCAGCTGCACTTAACCACAGAGCCCTTTTTTCACATTTATTAGTATCACATGGAGTATTTAATGCTCTGTAGAAAGTTTCTATGGAACGCATGCTTGGGTCTAGAAACAGTTGTTATTTGGAGTGATTTTAATGCTTCCAATTGCTTTGGGGTTGTTAATTTGATGTATATTTCTATTTACTTGTGAAAAGTAATATTGTGGACATCTTAAAAAATGGGACTTTTTTGTGGGAGGAATTAATACTTGTTAGTTGTGGAGTTCAGATGGTTTAAAGCATTGTGTGTGGTTGGAAGACTGCCTCACTCTAGGATTAATGAAGTATCATAGGAGGGGAAATTAATAGGTGAGCAAATATATTTACTTACCTTCATATTTCTTTTGTTTTCTTAGGTCTTATTATGGTTTTGGCTGGAGCCTCTGAATTTGATCCTCAGTATAATAAAGATGCCACAAGCAGACCGACAGATAATATTCTAATACCTCAGGTTAGGCCATCTCTGAAATTCCTCAATAAGCATTTAGTTATTAAAGTCAATGCTTTTTAAAATGTGTATTTTTGAATAATTATTTTATTTACTCTAGCTAATCAGAGAAATTGGCAGCATTAATTTAAAGAAGAATGAACCTCCACTTACCTGTCCATATAGCCTGAAGGCCAGAGTTCTTTTACTGTCTCATCTTGCTAGAATGAAAATTCCTGAGACCCTTGAAGAAGGTATTTGTGATTCTACTCTCTGCAGGGTTTTAGTGATATGAAAGCAGTGGATTTAATTAGCCCTCATGGTGCAGTGTTTTCATCACTGTTATTTTTTTCTCAAATAATTGTTCAAGGGCATTTTAAAAAGAAATCTGTATGCTACATAATTACTTCACAAATACTTTGAAGGTCTAAGTAAGGTGTTACAGCAAATGTTAAAATTTAATATTTCACAGTGAGAGAATAGTCTATAGGAGAAATATTCAGTCAATTTCAGATTATGCAACAAGTCCTAATGACTTTAAAAAAGGATTTTGTAATTTTTTTGCGGAGGAGAAAAAAATGGATTTCACAACAAATACCTGGATCAACTGTATTTTCCACCACCACCACCCTCTAATCTTTATTTAAAGCTTCTTAAGTACTTGAAGCCATCTGTTCTAGTTAAAAGAAGAGCAGTTGATTGAGACAGTGGTGTTTGAGGGATGTTGTGAAACAGTGTCATCTCTTCTTCACTTGCATTATTTCAGTTGAAGTTTTAAAAGAAAGTATTCTTAGGGAATAAGTGTGCTTTCTGAATTAACCCTCCTTCCCCTTTTAAACCAATAATGTAATCAAATGCCTCTGAAACAAAGGCCAGTTGATGCTCAGTGATTGGTAATAGGATAGGATGCTTATGATGCAATGAAGGAGCACTGTTTAAGCATTGTTATTAGAGTTGCAAGTTACTGAGTAATTTTATCCTTAGTATTTTGTACCGACATGAAACCTCCATTTTAACCAGTTATCTAAAAATAGGGAACAAAGTTTGTTAGGTTGAGTATTAACCTAAAAGTGGATGATCTTAATGCTTAACTATTATATGCAGACTAAATGCTGAGTCTTCCCCCCATTCCTCCTCATCCTTCTCTTCTTCCTGTCTTTCTCTCTGTGCCTTTAGTCGACATTTTTCTCAATCTTAGACTTTGAATTTATCAGTAATTATTCTCTTAGAAAGTTATGTGCACAAGAAGAAAATTACTAAAGTTCTTAAATATAGTAAGGTTAAGTTAAAAATTGGTTTGTTTAAAAAAAAAGGTATGGGGTTAATTGATAAAGCCCACCACCATAATATTAAAAATTTGCCTTCAAAACATCTACTCTGTGTTATGGTTTTCTAACTGATTTGTGGCATATTGCTACCTATTAGATACTCCTGCATTCAACCTGTAAAATTCTGAGGTCATATGAGATATTTGGAGGGTACTTTAAATTTGGTATTAATTTTTGGACTGTAAAGGTAGAATGATTTGTCAGGTTTTCTATTCTTTTGCAGATCAGCAATTTATGCTGAAAAAATGCCCTTCCCTACTTCAAGAAGTGGTTAATGTAATCTGCCAACTAATAATAATGGCCCGGAGTCGTGAAGGTGAGGAGATATAATTAATCATGTTGTACTTTTTCTTGCAAGCATGAGGAGATTATACCTCATAGTTAAAAGATTTTGTGGATACTTAACTATAATTCTGTCTATAAGTTGAATCAGCTTTCCTAGTTTTATTTATGTTCTATAATTTCTTTCCTTATATTTTCCATATGTAAATGTTTATCACAACTTATATTTTGAATTTAATTTTTTCATATTCTTCATTGTTATTTATTGTTTGCAAAGATTAAAAATATGCTTTTCCTTCCTCTGATTATTTTTAGAGTCAGGATATTCTGTATTTTAACAATGGGTTTAAAATAATTCTTTAAGTTATGTGATGATTCATATAACATATAGTATTTTGCATGAAGGGAAAGAAGGCTGAGGGAGTTGTGGTCAGTAATGGAAAGGGGGAGAGAGGCTCATAAAAAAGGAGGTGTTGGTTGTGGTTTGTTATTATGGGTGATGTCAGTTCTTGGCATGGTGTCAGTATGCTCTTGATACTGATATTATCTGATAATTTACTGTTTTTGGAGGTCATGCAAAGAATTTTTATGTTAAATCAATAGCTGCTGGATAATGTTCATTTGGCCAAGTTTGTATATATATTTTTATATTTTATCCAATAATTTTTAAAGGAAAATCAGCATTGTGATTTTAAAATTTGGAGGCTTAAGGATGTTCACATAAATCTTATTTTTGTCATGAATTGTATCCTCCTGAACATATAAAAAGTCCAGCCCTGTTTTTTCTTTTCTTCCTGTTCTTTCTAAGAAAGGGAGTTTCGTGCTCCAACTTTGGCGTCCCTAGAAAACTGCATGAAGCTTTCTCAGATGGCCGTGCAGGGCCTTCAGCAGTTTAAGTCTCCCCTTCTGCAGCTCCCTCACATCGAAGAGGACAATCTTCGAAGGGTTTCTAACCATAAAAAGGTAATTCTTTGTACTTGAGAATCCGTTTGAAGCAGTTTGTCATGTCATTTAAAGATAGCGTGAGTGAACGTCTTCTATTAGGAATGGTTATGAATTTCTTAGATTTAAAATGTCTTAAACATTCTAAAAGTGTCCCTCAACTGGTTCTGTTAACATTTTCTTGACTGAATAACTGTTTGATATCTTACAACTACAAGTGATTTTACCATGTGGTCAGTGCCTTTATAGCAGTTAACCCTTTGTTCTTTATATTATGTTACTAAAAATACAGGTACCAAGTACAAAATAGACTGTGTACTTTCCAGTAATTTTATATGTGGCTTAAGTGTTGGGTGATAATTTATGAGTTTAGTAAGAACAGAATAGGCTTTGAAAAATGTCAGTCAGCCCTGGCCAGTTAGCTCATTTGGTTAGAGCATTGTGCTAACACGCTAAGGTTGTGGGTTTGATCCCCAGTCAGGGCACATACAAGGAGCAACCATGAATGTAAACATAAGTAGGTAGAACAGCTCTCTCCCCTCTCCTTCCCCTTTCCTCTCTCTCTCTGAATTAAAAAAAAAAAAAAACTAAAAAAATAAGTAGATAAAGATAATTCTTATTTAGAAAATACAGTTTATAGTAAAGACATGAAAAGTGAAAAACTTGAGAAAATGTAAGAAAACACTGAATGAAATTGTAATTTTGTAGGAGATTTTGACATTACTTTGAATGTGTTAGACAAAACAGGCAGAAGACAGACATTAGATTTGATAGTATATTAAGGTAAAACTAGTAAATGTATGTAAGAAATTTACACCAGACTTCTCAAGTAACTGTTATGCTTATAAATTTCATCACATTTTAAGTCATAAATGAAAGTATTAGAATTCAAAACCAGGCATTTCACATGCCTCATGATCTAATCTGTGCCTGTGAAAGTAAAATTAATAACTAGCACCAAACTGCTGAAAATTAAGACTACTCTCCTAAGTATCCATTTAACTAAGATGGATGTTACTGTAATAATGGACACTATATTTAGAAAATTAGAGTATTCTGTAGTAGAACCGTTAGGGTACAGCTGTACTTGGAGATAAATTCGTCGTGCTCTTAAAGGTTTTTATTAAAATTGAAAATTAAGGTCAATGAACTGAGCACATCCAATAACAAAGAGTTGTTGCTTTGGTCAAGATTCTATATGAATATTTTTCTATAACTTTATTTTTTTGATACTTACTTTTTAATTAAAAAACTTTTATTTAATCTTTATTGTGTTTTTTCCATTACTGCTTAGTCCCCTTAAAATCGTCTACCTCCTATTTTTTCTAATTAAAAAAACCTGTATTAACTTTGTAATTAAAAAATCCTAAATTTAAATTTTCTTGGAGAAAAAGGCCATGAAATGCTAGAAAGTTTTATTTGCTTTGAAATATATATAAAATTTAAAAACTTTTCTCTACATTCTTGGATTTTAAATAAACATACTAATAATTTTTCTTTATGGAAAGTTTTATGATGGGGATTTATTTTCTTTCTCTCTTTTTAAATTCAGTACAAAATTAAGACTATCCAGGATTTGGTGAGTTTAAAAGAAGCAGACCGTCGCAGTCTGCTACATTTCCTTGAAGATGAAAAATATGAAGAGGTCATGGCTGTTCTTGGGAGTTTTCCTTATGTGACTATGGACATAAAGTCGCAGGGTGAGTGGGAGGTTCCTCTGTAGGACGCTGCTTCCCTTTTGATAGGGTGGCTCTTGTTTATTTGACTCAGGGTTCTCAAAACACTTCATTTAATAACATAACTTGTAATTAAAGCTATTTGCAGAACTATAGTTACCTGTAAGATTTACTGTGATGGAAAATGATATATACTAACAGTCTTGTGAATACTACTAGAGTCCTACTTTTATTATTCTTGTAATAGGATTAAATTTGAGGGCTCTTCTGTAGTTCAACTTTCAGGGATATCTTAGCTTTTCAAAAAATGAGAGTTCCAGATGTAATGAAAGATACTTACAATACATCTGTTGTTAGTGTGAAAAACATAGCTGCTTAGTTCTGAAATTAATTTTAAAAATCCAACTTATTTTAAGCCTTGAAAATTGCTATATTCTCTTCTATATTACATGTGTTTTTCTTGACTTCACTGCTATCTTTATGTTTGCTTATAGTGAAAAAAAGTAGTGTTTTTTTTAATCTACATAATTGCCCTGTTTGTTCCCATTTTAATAGCTCAATAATATCATAGAATGACAAAATTAGAGATTAGCTGCTCCATTTCTTCATTGTGGCATTGTTCCTAGCTTCGATGTGTTGTACTAGGTTACTGTTTTGGTAACATTCTTGTGGGGCCAAGAATAAAAAATGCATTAGGAATGGTTGCTGTCTTTAAATGGCTGATAGTCTCATTGGAGAAATAGGCCATAAATATAGGATTAAAACAAGGAGTCATCGGCTAAGTCTTAAGTGAATGACACAAACATTGTGCACTTACTCATTCAGCAAATACTGAGCTACTCCCCTTCGGGTGCTGGGGAAGCAGTGGTTAAGACAAAGCCTCTGCCTTACTGAGTTTGCATTCTAATTGGAATTGAGGAAATTAATGGCTCCCAAAGATTGGGTGTTTGAGAAAGCAAGGTAAATAGCATTCTGGCTTCACTTTGGCACGTGGGATACATGTGAACACTGGGGCTTCTTTGATGGGGAGTTAGTATTTCCTTGTGGGTCCATGAGTTTTCAAACATTAAAAACATAAAACTTTATTTAGGACCATAATAATTTAATCAGAAACCACTCAAAAATCTAGTTTGGGACTGAAGAAATAGTCTTTTGTGTATCAAGGGTTGTAAAAATACATGCTGCTTAAAAAACTGTTTGAGATATTTTTTATTACATGGGTAAGTAAGGTGAGATTACTCAGTCTCAGTGCAGGTCAATAGGGTGTGTTTCATTCCATAGTATTTTGTATAGACAATTTATTTTGTATTTTTACAGTGCTGTCCAAATGTGTAGTATGAGTACCATTGGTAAAGGAGGGAGAGTAGAAGAATGACAGAAGCAGGAAAAGGGGCGTCTGCTTGATCCAGTGCTGGAGATGGTGGATCCCTTTTCCCACATTTCTAAAGTATACGCAGACTTTCTTTTGTAGGCTCTTCTTCACTTTTCCTATCAAAAGGCAGGTAGACATTGTTAGAGCTGTTAATTCATGTACAGTGCCCATGCACATACAGCTTTGCTGAGTGGATAAAAATGTAGTTCCAATTTTATTTGGGGTAAAGGAGACTTCCAGGTTGAAGAAAGGGTGTGGCAGCCTTTTTTGATGCCCAGCTGTTGCCCCTCACAGCCAGTACACGAGATGGCGGCTGTAGGTTTCGGGGGATGTTCTTCTCCAACTGCTGGTGTGTCAGTGCAGGCCAGAGCAGAGTAGGCTTGTCTAAACCTATGTAAAACAAACACAGCAAACTTAGAAAAACCTGTAGACAGAAATACATACTGAAGAAAACATTTATAGATAAAATCTGGAGGAAAAATTAGTTATATCTTCATTTGATGGAAGATAATGTTCGGTAAGTTATGTTAATTTCTTTGATGTAATTTTAATATTAAATTTATTATTAGACTTTGGGGCTCTATGACAAATGTATGTATGACAAAACATAATTGCAATACCATTGCAAAAATATTTTTTAAAATATGAGCAATATTTTAAAGTTCTTCCCTTAAAAATAAATCCTTTTAATGTGGCTTGAAATGCTAGCTTTGATTATTTTATTCTGATAGGCACTGATCATACAGGTAAAATATTGGGAATATAAGTTTTACACAGTTTAATAGAGTGACACAATCCTATTTCCAATATCACTATAAGAGAAAGCTATGGTGTTATAGTCCTCACATTGTACTTTGTTTTAAAAACCCTGGATTTGAAACTTGGCAATGCTAGTTTAGCCATTCTTTCACCTTAGGCATTTTAGTTGATTTCTGAATCTCGGTTTATTCTTTAAAGTAGAAGTAATAATAATGTATCATAGAGCTAGTTTAAGGATTTAAATGAGTACATTGCTAAAGGCATCTACTTGAGAACCTTATACAGAGTAGACAGTAACTAAATTATTTTTTATTAAGTTTAAAACACAGTATATTTGACATGCTGAAGTACCAAATTCATTTGGTAAGTTAAATTTTGTTTGTGTTGACATAGGGTTTAATTTTGATTTTTTAATCAATTTTCAGTATTGGATGATGAAGACAGCAACAACATCACAGTAGGATCTCTAGTTACAGTGTTGGTTAAATTGACAAGGCAAACAATGGCAGTAAGTAATCTATTTGTATTTTTATGCTTTTAAGTCGTGTATTGTTTAGCCTGTGTCACCGCAACACATTTATTCATTCATTCATTTATTTATTTAAATATATTTTATGGATTATGCTACTACAGTTGTCCCAGTTTTTCCCCCTTTACCCTGGTACCCCCATTCCCTCCAGCATTCTCCCTACCGCCTGCCCCAGTTCATCTCCATGAATTGTGCATATAAGTTCTTTGGCCACTCCATTTCTTATACTGTTCTTAACATCCCCCCGCCTATTTTGTACCTACCAATTTATGCTTATTGCTTAATTCCTGCACCTTTTCTCCCATTCTCTGTCTTCCCCCTTCCAGCTGATCTCCATATCTATGAATCTCTTCCTGTCCTGGTTATTTACTTGGTTTTTTTAGATTCAGTTGTTGATAATTGTGAGTTTGTTGCCATTTTAATGTTCATAGTTTTTATCTTTTTCTTAAATAAGTGTCTTTAACATTTCATGTAATTAATGGCTTGGTGATAAAGAACTGCTTTAACTTTATCTTGTTTGGGAAGCACTTTATCTGCCCTTCCATTCTGCATGATAGCTTTGCTGGATAGAGTGATCTTGCTTATAGGTCCTTGCTTTTCACTACTTTGAATACTTCTTGCCAGACCCTTTTAGCCTGCAAAGTTTCTTTTGAGAGATCCGGTGATAGTCTTATGGGAACTCCATTGTAGGTAATTCTGCTTTTCTCTTGCTGTTTTTAAGATTCTCTCCTTATCTTTAACCTTTGGCATATTAATTATGATGTGTTTTGGTGTGGTCCTCCTTGGAGCCATCTTGTTTGGGACTCTGTGCTTCCTGGACTTGGATGTCTATTTCCTTCACTATTAGGGAAGTTTTGTTTCATTCTTTTCTTTTTTCTTTTTTATTAAATATATTTTATTGATTGTACCATTACAGCTGTTGTTCTATTCCCCCCTTTATTCTCCTCCACCCTGCACACCCCCTCCCCTACTATTCCCCCCTTTAGTTTATGACCACATGTCTCAAGCTCTTTAGATTCTATATTTCCCCTACTGTTCTTGCCCTCCCCCCTATCTATTTTCTACCTACCCTCTATGCTATTTTTCGTACCTTCTCCCCCCTTCTCCTCCTCCCACTCCCCTGTTGCTAACCCTCCATGTGTTCTTCATTTCTATGGTTCTGCTCCTGATCTAGCTGTCCTCTTGGTTTGCTTTTGTTTTAGGTGTGGTTGTTGATAACTGTGAGTTTGCTGTCCTTTCACTGTTCATATTTTTCATCTTCTTTTTCTTATATAAGTCCCTTTAACATTTCATATAATAAGGGCTTGGTGATGATGAACTCCTTGAACTTGACCTTATCTGAGAAGCACTTTATCTGTCCTTCCATTCTAAATGAAAGCTTTGCTGGATAGAGCAATCTTGGCTGTAGGTCTTTGGATTTCAGGACTTGGAATACTTCTTTCCAGCCCCTTCTTGCCTGTAAGGTCTCTTTTGAGAAATCCGCTGACAGTCTGATGGGAACTCCTTTGTAGGTGACTATCCCCTTATCTCTTGCTGCTTCTAGGATTCTCTCCTTCATTTTAATCTTGGGCAATGTAATTATGATGTGCCTTGGTGTGGTGTTCCTTCTTGGGTCCACCTTCTTTGGGACTCTCTGAGCTTCCTGGATTTCCTGGAATTCTATTTCCTTTGCCAGACTGGGGAAGTTCTCCTTTATTATTTGTTCAAATAAGTTTTCCACTTGTGGCTGTTTCTTTTCCCCTTCTGGTCCCCCTGTAATTCGGATGTTAGAACATTTAAAGATGTCCTGGAGGTTCCTAAGCCTCTCCTCATTTTTTTGAATTCTTGTAACTTCACTTTTTTCTGTTTGGTCATTTCTTCCTTCCTTCTGGTCCACTCCTTTGATTCGAGTCCCAGTTTCCTTTCCATCACTATTGGTTTCCTGTGCATTTTGCTTCATTTCAATTAGTTTAGCCTTCATATGTTCCTCTAATTTGTGACTAAAATCAACCAGTACTGTGAGCATCCTGATCACCAGTGTTTTGAACTGTGCATCTGAGAGGTTCGCTATTTGTTTTTCGCTTAGAGTTACCGGCTCTGGGGCTTTGAGTTCTTCTTGAGCCATATTTTGGACTGTTCGTGTCTGTTACTTATGAGGAGCAGAGCCTTAGGTGTTCACCAGAGCGGGGCAAATCAGTCGCTGGGTTGTGGTGCTGTATGGGGTGGGCGGGGTCAAAGGAAATCAATGTCGGTCCCCTCTGCCTCTTCCTGCTGCCGGGGCCGCCCAGTCCGGTGCTGATGTGTGACCTTGATCAGCCTGCCCTGCACCCTCACTGGGTCCGTGATGCTACCCTGGCTGCCTGTATGCCTGGGTCGCCTGGCTCTTGGGATCCTTCCTGCCCAACCCTGCTCTGCTGCTGGCTCCGCCACTCTTACTGGTCCAGTTGAATGGTTTGTTGTTGTCTAACTTCCATATAGTTCAGTTTTCTGTTCTTTGGCTCTGTCTTTGTTTACTAAACCTTTGTTGTATTCAAACTTGGTTGTGGGAGAAGAAGGCACAGTGTTTCCACCTATGCCTCCATCTTGGCGGAAGTCTCCATTATTTTTTCAAGTAAGTTTTCAATTTATTGCTCTTTCTCCTCTTCTTCTGGCACCCCCTTGATTTGAATGTTGGTACATTTGGAGATGTCCCAGAAGCTTCTTTGACGGTCCTGGTTTTTTCTAATGCTTCTTTCTTCTGGCTGTTTTGATTGAATGCTTTTTTCTTCCTTACTTTTCAAATTGTTGATTTAATTTTGGGCTTCATCCCCTCCACTGTTGGTTTCCTGTAGATTTTTCTTTTTTCATTAAATGTAACCTTCATTACTGCCTGGGTCTTTTTTATGCTGTTGCTATACTCAATGAGTTTCTTGAGCATCCTAATAAGCAGTATTTTGAACTCTGCATCTGATAGTTTGGTTATCCCCATTTCGTTTAATTGTTTTTCTTGAGTTTTGTTCTGTTCTTTCATTTGGACCATATTTCTTCGTTCCTCAATTTGGCAGCCTCTCTGTGTTTGTTTCTGTGTATTAGGTAGAGGTGCTTTGATTCCTTATCTTAGTAGCATGGCCTATTGTAGAAGAGCAGACCTGTAAATTGTGTGGGGTGGAGCCTTGGGTCACCAGGGTGGGGTAACCTGTTTCACCAGTTTGGGGCTCTGTGCGGGGGCAGGTCTTGGAGAGGGGACAGTGCTGCTGCCTGGCTTCTGGTAGTTTGCCTGGGAGGAAGCTGTCTCCTAGCACTCACCCTTTTTCTAGTCACTTTACTTTCTCTCTATATGACTCCTGTGCCCTTCCAGCTGTTGCCCTTGTGCTGAATCCCAGAAGGGGTGGGTCTCTGTAAGTTCTAAGTCCATGTAGGCCCTTTGATAGGAGTCCCCCAATAATCTGGCAGTTTCTTCTGCTGCCCCAACCCCCACTGGTTCTTACAGCCAGAAATTATGGGGATTTATCTTGCTGGTGCTGGACCCCTGGGCTACTGGGGGATCTGATTGGTGTCAGGATCCCTGGCTCCTGAGGTATCCCTCCTGATTTTTATCTAACACATGTGAATGTGGGGCCAGTCATTCACTGCCTTTCTGTGCCTCTTCACCTCTCTCCATGTCTCTGCCCCTCCTGCCTATCTGGATGAATGTGGCTTCTTTAAATCCTGATGATTTGGCTCCGGCTAGTGTAGCTCAGTGGATTGAGCGCGGGCCTGTGAACCAGATGATCGCGGTTTGATTCCCAGTCAGGGCACATGCGTGGGTTGCAGGCCAGTTCCCAGCAGGGGATGCACGAGAAGCAACTGTACATTGATGTTTCTCTTCCTTTTTCCTTCACTTCCCCTCTAAAGATAAATAAATAAAATATTTTAAAAAAATCCTGATGATTTAATTGTCTGATGGTTCTGGGTGATACTTGTTTTGTAGTCTAGTTTTAATTTTTTCTGTAGTTGTGTGAGGAGGTTAAGTGTGTTTATCTACACCTCTATCTAGGCCAGAAGTCCCAATAAATGTAGTAAAAAGAAAAAAAGTTATGTTTTAAGGTTTTTATATTTAATTTCTCATTTTAAGTTATACATTCTCAAATCAAAACTATTGAGTAGCAGAATTGAATTTTGTAAGTTTTTTTAGTTGTTTTGAAATTTTAAATGAACTCTCATAGTTTTTCACATTAGTTATCACCCACACAAAAAAATCTTGGAAATTAGATTATTTCTTCATGTGGTGATTTAAATCTTTATAAAATATTACAATAACAGGGTAATATGGGTATAGTTCTTAAACTTAAAAGTGCTGTACAGAGCTCATTGTTAATTATTATTGGGAATTTTACCACCCTGCTCCTTTTTAGTCAATTCTTTTTTTTTTAATTTAATTTTATTTATTTATCTTTAGAGGGGAAGGGAAGGAGAGAGGTAAAGAAACATCAGTGTATGGTTGCCTCTCATGTGTCCCCTGCCGGGAACTGGCCTGCAACCCGGGCATGTGCCCTGACTGGGAATTGAACTGTGATCGTGTGTTTCGCAGGCCTGTGCTCAATCCACTGAGCTACACCAGCCAGGGCTTTTAGTCAATTCTTTACAGAACTTACTCCCCTTTTATTTTTTTATTTATAAAATAAAAAAATTATAATGATATTAACTTTCTTCTAATGTGAGAAATTCACCCTGAGAAAAAAATTCAGGCAATGCAGAAAAGTATAGAATGAAACTAACATCATCTAAAATCCTGTCATTCTGAGGTGATCGGTTCTGAAGCTCACACCTTTAGGTATCCTAATGCATGAATGTCCATAGTTACATGACTTTTTTATCACGAATCCCTTCTCTCACTCCCCTCCCTCAGGAAACCCCTGTCAGTCCCCAGTGACCAGAATTCAGTCTTGTGTATATATTCTTTCATATGTTTCTCCATGGTTGTATATAGTGTATGCATGTACATAAAAACTGTATGGTTCTCATTCTTTGATTAATCCAGTCATGTATATGTTATCTGCATCTTGTTTTTCTCAGTTTTTATTACATATTTATATTATTTCCCAAGTTATAACTCTAGTTGTAACTTGTTTTTAACAGACTATAGTATTTTAAGTTAGTTTATTCAGCTAGTAGTAGATTTTAGCCTGTTCTGCCCTGGAGTCTGTGAGCATCTACAAGAAACGTCTGCTGCATTTAAACCCATGTCTAAAACCTGTGGTAGGAAAAGCATCTTTTGTGATAGAGTATATCAAGTCAAAAGATGTTGCATTTTATGGTATCAAATGGTAAGGGAGCGTTTGTGTCATGGATTCTGGATGAGAGGTTCCTCCTGGGAGAAGAGGAAACTACGCCAGTGGTCAGGATTGGGTTAGAATCTAAATTTGTATTGCATACATGCTTTGGAACTTCCAGCCTGAGAAATGAACAAAAAAATCAGTCTTGGGCTGTTGATACTCTGGAATAACTGGCAGAAGAAAAGATAAAACTGCTCTGGTTGAAGGGAAGGAATCAGGTATTCATTGTTCAATTCTTGTATGAACTGTATCTCAGAGTAATTAACCGTTACAACCCAGTAATAAATGAAGAAATGAAGCAGAGAGGATAGAATTACACTAGCAGTGACAACGTTGTCTATAAAGGCCCAGGTGGTAAATGTTTCGTTCTAGGCCACATCATCTCTGTAGCAACTACTGAACGCACAAATTGGCATGATTGTGTTCCAGAGCAACTTTGTTTAAAAAGCAGGCCATGGAGCGCAGTTTGCTGATTCCTGGATTAGGCTGACAGTTTAGAGCCTGACAGTTGTTACTGTTTTTACTTCTTAACTTTAATAATTCCAGGAAGTTTATGAAACACAGCCCACATCACTCATTATTTTCTTGTATAGATTCTTACTGGAATTTAATGTTAAATGTACTGATTTTAAATGGATTATGTGGTGGATGGTGTGTGAATTGTCTTGGTGTTCCACTTCTTAGTTACAGATCCAACGAGCAGTATCACTGACAAAAATAAATAAACTGATATTGGTTTCATGTTTTCATGTTATAATGAAAATAAGGTAACATTCGTATTTTTATAATATCAAAATAGTCACGTCTGGTTACTATTAGAATAAAAGTGAAAATTTAAATTATAAAATATTTTTGAGTTTATAATAAGTTGACATATCTTAAGTCATTATATCTGTAAATTTCAGTAGAGTGTACTTTTCAAAAATATTCAGGACATATGTGAGATATTTCATAAGTAATGTCTGAATTTTCATTTAGTGATTGCTTCAGTTTCCTGTCCTCCCTATGCATCCCTGTTTTCTCCAATTTAAAAACTTACTGGTAATATATTTTGGAAGATCGTTTTGCTTACCTGAAAGATAAATACTGATGGACAGACGTTATGTTTTCTTCTCATCACTCTAGGAAGTATTTGAAAAGGAGCAGTCCATCTGCGCTGCAGAGGAACAGCCAGCGGAAGAAGTGGTAAAAACCTGAGTGTTCTTACCTATCTTTCTTGGTGACAGAAATATTTTGTTTTGTTCTCTGGCTGATTTATATTGCTGCCGGACAATCATTCTGTTTATGAAAACATTTAGTTTAGCCATTTCCACCTAAAAATTAGTAGGACTCTCAAATGAAACAATTGCTATGATTTCTGAGTGTGTATGTGTGTTATAATTTACAGCAAGGTGATCCTAACAAGAACAGGACAAAAGGAGGATGGCAACAGAAGAGTAAAGGACCCAAGAAAACCACTAAATCAAAAAAAAAGAAAATTGTAAAAAAAAAACCTATACCTGTGCCCTTATCACAATCAAAGCAGCAGAAACAAAAGCAAGCAAATGGAGTCATTGGGAGTGTAAGTTTATTATTGTAATTATGTAATTATCTTTATTGGGGTGTATCATAAACTAAAATATTTCAACTTTATTGTACAGCTTCTGAAGTTTCATGTATGTATGTACTCATGATACCCAGATCAGATATAAAACCTTACCAGCACCCTGGAAAGCTCTCTTGTGCCATTTCAGCAGTTCATTCCCGTGTGTGTGTGTGTTGGTGTGTGGTATTCTGTTGTATGAATACACCACAATGTGTCTCTCTGTTCTGTGGTTGGTGGACATTCGGGTTTCTAAATTTTGCCTTTTATGAATAAAGGTGCTGTGCTTTTTCTTGTGCATTTCATTTTGTGGACATTTTTCTTGGGTATGTACCTAGCAGTGGAATTGCTGGTTCATAAAACTAGGTGTATGATTCGCTTGTTGAAAGAGCCCATTTTCCAAAGTTGTACCATTTTATGCTCCTGCCAGCAAATAATGAATCCAGTTGTTCCACATCCTCACCATGTTTGGTTTTACCAGCCTGTTTTATTTTAGCCACTGTGATAGATCTGTTGTGGTTTCTCTTTGTGTATGATTTTACTTGTATTTACCTGATGACTAATGATGGTTAGCACCTGTTCATATTCTTACTGGTCTTTTGGATATTCTCTTTTTCTCCTGGGCTGTTTGTCTTATGGATTTTTAAGATTCCTTTCTGTATTCTGGGTATGAGTCCTTTTTCATTCTTCATGGTAGATGTTGGTGGCTCTTAATTTTAATGAAGTCTATTTCATCAGCCTTCTGTGGTTAGTTCTTTGGTGTCCTGTTTGACATTTCTGTCTCTTAAGGACATGGAGATATTTTTCTGTTTTCTTTTTTTTTAAATATTTTATTTATTGATTTTTTTAGAGAGAGGAGAAGAGAGGAAGAGGGAGAGAAACATCAATGCATGGCTGCCTCTTGAGCACCCCATACTGGGGACCTGGCCTACAACCCAGGCATGTGCCCCGACTGGGAATTGAACCAGCAACCCTCTGGTTCACAGATTGGGGCTCAATCCACTGAGCCACAGCAGCCAGGGTTCTGTTTTCTTTTATAAGTATTATTATTTTACTTGTTATTTAGCACTATATATCTTGAATTAATTTTTTTAAGTAGTTTAGGGTAGGGATTATGGACTACTTTATTCTAGCACCATTTGCTGAAAAGATCCTATGTTCCTGCCTGAATTGCAATGGTGATCTGCTATAAAACAAGTTACTATAATAGTGTATGTGTAGGTGTGTTTATGGACTCTACTCCATTTAATTGGTTATTTGTCTATTCTTGTGCAATATCACACTGTCTTAATTATGATAGCCTTATGTTAAGTCTTGAAATATGTTAGTGTAAGTCATCAAACTCTTATTTCACTTCTTCAAATTGTCTTGACTTTTAGGTCCTTTGCATTTCCAGCTAAATTTTTAGAATAAGCTTGACAATTTCCATGAAAAAAAATCTGTGATTTAGATTGGTATTTCATTGAATCTATGGTTCAGTATGGGGAGAATTCACATGTTAACAGTACTGGGTTTTAATTCATAATCATGGTTTATCTTTATTAATTTGGGTCTTTAATTTTTCTCAGCAGTTTTTGGTGATTCCAGTGGCAGAGCTATGGTTCGTCTTTCATTAGATTTACTCCTAGGTATTTGATGTTTTCTGGTGCTATTGCTTCAATTAACATTTAAAAAAATCATTCTGCAATTTCAATTGCTGATGTAGAAAAATAAAGTTGCTTTTTAAATGTTGATTTTTGTATCAAGGAGTCTTGATGAATTAGTAATAATTTTAACCACTTGTAGATATTTTTAAAAAGATTGTCTGCATACATAATTATGCCATCTGGGAATAAAGACAGTTTTGCTTTTTAAAAAAATCTTGTATGCTCTTTCTTCCTTTCTGTCTTAATATACTGGCTAAAACTGTCCATGTCATGTTGATTAGAAGTGAAGATGGTGACTACTTATGTCTCCTTACTGACTTCAGGGGGAAAGCAAATGTTATTTTACTATGAAGTGTGATGATGTTAGGTCTAGGGTTTTTGTAGATATTCTTTATCCGTTTAATAAAGTGTTCCCCTCTATTTCCATGCTGAGAATTTTTATGAACAGATACCAAGTTTTATTAACTGTTTTATCTCCATATGATGAGATGATTTTATAATAATTCTTTCTGCTAATATGGTGGATTATATTAATGTGTTAAAAATTTAAATAATCATTATATTACTGGAACAAATCTAATTTGCCATAACATAGTATCCTTTTTACATATATCTGGACTTGATAATTTTTTTTTATGATTTCTAAATCTCTTTTTATAAGAGAATATTGGTTTGTTATTCTTCTTTTGTATTGTATTTATGCTGGCCTTGTTATAAACAAGGTAGGAAGTGGTGTTTCTTTTTCCTGGAAGAAAAAATATATGTAAAGTTGGATTTATTTCCTTCTTATTTGGAAGAATTATCTAGAGAAGCCATCTGGGCTTAGAGTTTTTAAAAAGGATTTAGTTATAGAGTTTTTGTCTTCAACATATTCTACCTTTTTTCCTTATCAGTTTCATAATTGTGTTTTTCAAGTACTTTGTCTATTTCTTCTTGAGTTATCAACTTTATTGACATAAAGCTCTTCATAATCTCCTTTATTTTTAATGTTTTTTTGATCTGTAGTTACACCTCTTTTATTCCTAATATGGGTAATTTGTGTTCTGTTTCTTTTTTCCCTCTGGTGAATTAATTTTGCCTAATAACATTTATCAATTTTATTAATCTTTTCAAAGAACCAACTTTTGGTTTTGTTTGGGTTTCCCTTTTGTGTATCTGCTTTCTCTTTGATTTCTGCTCTGTTTTATTTCTACTTTCTGTGCATTTAATTTGCTGGGGGTTTTTTGCTTTTTGAAATGGACTAGTAGGTATTTTGTCTGGGATATTGGCTTTCCTTACTGCATTGTACTCTGAGTCATAGAAGATAATATTAAACTCCCATAACAGTACTTTTCTGTAAACTTCCTATTTCCCTTGAGCTGCCTTAGCCATTGCAGTAATATACATTGCACATGGGAATAAAATATCTTTATTTTACCATCTATGAAGAATGAGTAAAATAGGTAACAGATAGATAAACCAAATGTTAAGGCTTTCAGTCTGACTTTCACATATTTATAAATTAGAATGTTTATAATTCTCTAAAATTCTTGATGAATAATGAAATTGTAATTTGAACTGGTTAAGTTACCATCAGGGACTCAGAGTGATACAGTCATAGAGATACTCAGAATTTTTTTGGTTGCTTTTTCCTTTTAGGAAGCTGCAGTAAAGGAAGACGAGGAAGAAGTTTCTGATAAAGGCAGTGATTCTGAAGAAGAAGAAACCAACAGAGATTCCCAGAGTGAAAAGGAGGATGGTAGTGATAAAGACTCTGATAGAGAACAAGATGAAAAGCAAAACAAAGATGATGAAGCAGTAAGACAGACTTTTAAAATTTTTTTTAATGCAATTTTATTTTATTTACTTTTTTATTGTTCAAGTACAGTTGTCTTCATTTTCCCCCAACTCTCCCCTGCCCCACCCCATCCCCACCTCCCACCCTGGATCCTACCCCTTTGGCTTTGTGCATGTGTCCTGTATACATGTCCCTTGATGACCCTTTACTTTTTCCTGTTACCCCTTCCACTCCTCTTCGGTTACTGTCAGTTCATGGGGCAGACACATTGGTGTTTCCCTCTCTTTCTCCCTCCCTTTCTCTGAAAATAAATAAATAAAATCTCTTTAAAATCTTTTAAAAAATTGAAAGACAGATTCAAATAATTGGAATTATACCTCTGGTGATAGTTTTGTTTTTTGTTACTGTTTATTTGCTTGCTTGCTTGTTGCTTGTCAGTTTGCTTCCAGTATATTTTATAATCCTGTATTACTTTGTAAGACTATTTTTGAGGAATAGTGGTCAGAATTGTAAAGAAAAATAGTTTCTAACAAGGGTTGGAAGTCCTAATTTTTTTAAAGCTTAAACTGCTAAGTGGATTAGTACCTAGTTTGAGATGCAGTCACTTTGGTCTTTCAAAGCAATTTCCAGTGCTGGAGGTGCCTCTGGAAGCATGAGTAAGGAAAAATGGGTTATGAAATAGGCAGCAGTTTACTTGGAAGAGTCTCTCAAAAGTTCAATGTAATGTTTAGGGTAAAGAAACATTACTGTGAACTGTAATGTCAAGGAGTTGGTAAAGGGAAAAGCTAACATTTTTAGAATGCCACCTTGTTTCAAGAGGTATATATGGCATTAAGGAAGAGGAAGGAATCCTTAAGCAGTTAAAATTGTGAGAGTAGAGAATAGAAAACAAAATCCCATGGCACGGCATTAAGGTGCACATGATTTGTGGGAGGGCACTAGAAAGAATGTTTGGTGGACAAATAATGAAGTTTCCTGCAAATGAACTTTTGGACTGATCAGCTGTCCCTTTATGTTTGTGGTGTTCTTTTTGACTGGGCCATCGATCCAAAATAACCCTTGTGGTTTAGGGGAGAAAAAGGGATCCCTGAATAATCTCTGGGACAAAAGCAGAGGCCAGAAAAAAGGAAAAAGTAAAGGGCAAAGAATAAAAGTCAAGGAAATAATGTACCTGCCATTGGGGAAAAAAAAGGATGGCTGTATTTACAAGTACTGGCCTTTGACTGTTTTGTACTTTGGGAATTAAGTTTATAGCCAGAAAATTAAACCTAGCAAAGAAATTATCCTAAGCCTTGCTTTGTGAAAGAGTTGACGTATTCCTTTTTGAGCTGATTAGGGTTGATAGAGGTGACCCTCGGGGTTTTAACATACTAGTTTCTTCAGATGACCAAAACTACATTCAATTGACCAAAAATTATACAAATGACATAATTATTATCTGTCTCATTGCAAGCATTGCATTAGATGACAAATATGAAATAGTTTTTCCCTTAAATGATGGTAGGGTAGTGAGCAAGGCAGATAAATAAACGTTATAGTGCAAAAGAAATCGTGCTCACTTTAGTGTAAGGTGCAGCCACAGCACGAAGGAGAGAGTAGGGGGAATTTGTGGAACTCAGGAGCCCATACTTCAGGCATTAGATGCTCCTGAAAGAATAATGTGTAGGAATTTGCCATTGCTCAGAAGGTAGAGAAAGGGGAAAACAAAAATCAAGAAGGGTTTACCCGGAGTGCAATGCTTTGTGAGTTCAGCGAAGACTAGGAAGTGCAAGATGAGTAGACTGAAGAGTGCTAGGTGGAGGGCAGCGACAGGAGACTGGATCGGGAGGGGCTGTGTACTCGTGCTAACTGGGTTAGATTTGGTTTATTAAAATCAAATCCAAGTTTTGAGCAGGGAAATGATCAGATTGTGGGGCTAAACCTAGCAGTAGTTAGCATTATCAGGAATGATAGCTAGAAAAAGAAACTCCTCAAAATGATCAAAAACATACTTGATTTCAAATATTTAATTTTTATTTTATTAGGAGTGGCAAGAATTACAACAAAGTATACAGCGAAAGGAGAGAGCTCTGCTGGAAACTAAATCAAAGATAACACATCCTGTTTATAGTCTGTACTTTCCCGAGGTGAGTTATATATACTCAGCCCATTCTTTTCCTTATTCCATTTACTTTCTTTCAGACATTTCTTGGTTGCTATTTATCTCTCTGTGGTGGGTACTGGCTCAAAGGCCACATTTTTGAAGGCTGTATTTCAATATGAATTGTGTTCAGTGAATGTTCAAAAAGAGGATTGTTAACTTTTAAATAAATTTTGTGGTTTTCTGTGCTTTATTTTTTGTGTGCCAGATTACTAAGGTTTGTGCTTTATGATGATTTTTTTCATTAGCACTTCAGGCAGCTAATCATATAAATGTATATTTTGGCTCGACATGGCTGTTGTGAATCTGTCACTTCTATCAAGTTTTAAATAGGATGAAAAGTTCTTAAATTTAGAAAGCTTTGCCATGAGCGTTCTCTGAGGGGCCTTTACTGGCCACCTGGAGCCATTGGACATGCCCTGGGCCCAGTAACTGCCCCGGTCCTGGGAATCGTGGGACCAGCCAAGTTCAGTGAGAGCTGAGCCTGGCCGAGCCCCTAGGTCAGGACAGATCATTGTGGTGCTGTCTGTTCCCTGGTCCTTGTTTGCTTTGTGATTGTGGCCTGCTCAGCTTTTGGTCTCCTTGACAGGCTATGTTTGTCTTTCAAATGAATTTGGGATTGGCTTGACATTTCACTTTCGTGGCTGATTCTGTCTGTGGCTAGAGGTCAGGAACTGTTGCCTCAGTTCAGTGAAGTAGTTCCACAGACTGCCTTACAGCTTTGCCACAGAACCTTCGTTTACCACTCATGTTTGGCAGGTGATTTCATGTATACATCTGCTTTTGTTCTAGAATGTCAATCTGGAGTTGCTGGGGGCTGCTGAAAGCAAATCCTAAGTAATTTGGCTTTCCTAATAATAAATGAGCGGCTCTGCACAGACTGTTGTTTTGACTTGGAGAGACACCGGCCCAGGATTCCATTTAAAGCACCTGCTGATCTCCTGGCATGTCCTGAGCATTAGCCCATCTGTGGGGGCATTTTGCCCATCGTACTGGTAGTCTGCCAACACCAGGGCTCCTGAAATCAAGTGAATAAATTCCACTCAGTGATGGGTTTTTAAAAGTGCCATGGGATTCTGTAAGCTACATAATTTTTATCTTTGTAATAGTTTCATTTTGGGCCTTGCCTAGTTAATAGGCAAAATAGTCATTCACTTTCTTGGAACATTTTAGCAGTAAAAGTACCCTTTTTCAATTTAATCTGCATCTGCACATTAAGCATCTTAAAGTACCACTTACCAGATAAAATTTATGTAGGACTTTGCTAACACCTACCTGTCTACCTTCTAATGTATCTACCCCACTACCCTAACACACTGCCCACTTAAAGATTTATGTTAATAATTGCCTTACGTGTTATTGAAACTCATTACATTTAATATGTAAAGAATGGTTGGGAATCACACACAACCAAAGAACAGTTTTGTTTTTAGTGCAAATAACTCAATGGTAAAGCATCTTTCCCGCTTTCACCACGTGTATTAAGGAGTCTAGGCACAGGTGCCATGCCATAGATTGATATTCACAGGTTTCTTAATAAATATTCTTGAGTGAGTCTCATTTTAATCAAGTAGCCTTGGAGAGGGGAGGGAGAGGCACTTTCCAAGTGCAGAGGTCAAGGAGAAATGTCCGTTCTTGAATGTATCTCTGTGCTCTTTATGTAGCATGCATGTCCTATGGTGGTATTTCTGACAATGAAATGTCAGGACTACTTAAACAACAGAGGTACTTACCTCATTTCATTAATAATCAACTTTATTGCAGTCTATATGCTAGACATTCTAACATATTTCACTTGTGCTATCTTAGTTCCTCTTTACTACACAGCCTGAGGTAGGCTCTCATCATTAAACAGAGGAGAAAAGTGGCAATTAGAGAAGTGAAATAACCTAGGTCTGTGTGGTTTAAAAACATCATTGGCAAACTGCAGCTTGTAGACAAACCTGCTTCCCTGCCTGTACTTGTGAATGAAGTTTTATTGGAACACAGCCACACTCATTCTTTTCATACTACCATGGTAGAGTTGTAGACTCTATGGCCCACAGAGCCCAGGTATTAATACTCTGCTTTGAGTCCCTTATGTTTTTACCCATTTTGTGTGTGCAAAACACACAAACTTCTATACATACACCTGTTGTGGTAGTCCTAACCCTTGAGTTAGGCTGAAGTTGGGTTAATCATGCACTTGTGACTTATTTATTATTCTTATTTATGTTGCATAAGTCATTTAAACAAAAGAACCTTTAGTGTAGCATTATTGGAAACATAAAAGCAAAAACTGCAAGTGATTTTAGCTTACAAACAATATTTTCTCTGAAACTTTTCTCTGAAAAGTTACCCTGCTTTTGGGTGATTGAGAATTTGGGATAGTCTGGTGGTGTTTGGGTTAATATTTAGAATATCTTAGTGTTTATTTTTAGCTCCAAAACATTTTTAAAAATATTTTTTATTGATTATGCTATTACAGTTGTCCCATTTTTCTCCCTTTATCCCTTCCACCCTGCACACCCCTTCACACCCACATTCCCCCCATTTAGTTCATGTCCATGGGTCATACATATAAGTTCTTTGGCTTCTACATTTTCTATACTATTCTTAACCTCCCCCTGTCTATTTTCTACCAACCATCTATGCTACTTATTCTCTGTACCTTTTCTTCCTTCTACTTCCCTGCTGATAACCCTCCCTGTGATTTCCATTTCTGTGATTCTGTTCCTGTTCTAATTGTTTGCTTAGTTTGTTTTTGTTTTTGTTTTAGGTGTGGTTGTTAATAACTGTGAGTTCGCTGTCATTTTACTGTTCACATTTTTTTATTTTCTTTTTCTTAGATAAATCCCTTTGACATCTCATATAATAAGGGCTTGGTAATGATGAACTCCTTTAACCTGACCTTATCTGGGAAGCACTTTATATGTCCTTCCATGCTAAATGAAAGCTTTGCTGGATAGAATACTCTTGGATGTAGGTCCTTGCCTTGCATGACTTGGAATACTTCTTTCCAGCCCCTTCTTGCCTTCAAGGTCTCTTTTGAGAAATGAGCTGACGGTCTTACTGGAACTCCTTTGTAGGTAACTGTCTCCTTTTCTCTTACTGCTTCTAAGATTCTCTCCTTATCTTTAATCTTGGCTAATGTAATTATGATGTGCTTTGGTGTGTTCCTCCTTGGGTCCAGCTTCTTTGGGCCTCTCTGAGTTTCTTGAACTTCCAAGAAGTCTGTTTCTTTTGCCAGATTGGGGAAGTTCTCCTTCATTATTTGTTCAAATAAATTTTCAATTTGTTGCTCTTCCTCTTCTCCTTCTAGTACCCCTATGATTTGAATGTTGGAACGTTTAAAGATGTCCTGGAGGTTCCTTAGCCTCCCTTTATTTTTCTGAATTCTTCATTCTGTTCTGATTGAATGTTTCTTTCTTCCTTCTCGTCCACACCATTGATTTGAGTCCCAGTTTCCCTTCATTACTGTTGGGTCCCTGTACATTTTCCTTTATTTCACTTAGCATAACCTTCATTTTTTCATCTAATTTGTCACTATATTCAACCAGTTCTGTGAGCATCTTGATTACCAGTATTTTGAACTGTGCATCTGATGGGTTGGCTCTCTCTTTATGGCATAGTTTAATTTTTTCTGGAGCTTTGATCTGTTCTTTTGTTTGGGCCATTTTTTTTGTCTTGTTGCACCTGTTACATACTGAGGGGCAGAGTCTTAGGTATTCGCCAGGGTGGGCCACCCACCTCGCTGGGTTGTGACACTGTATGTGGGGCAGGGGTTTGAGAGGGAACAATGGCGCTTGCTCCACTCTGCCAGATTTCAATCACTTCCCCTGCTTCCCACAAGCAAACTGGGCCCTTTTGGTGCTGGTTCCTGGGTGGGTGGGCTTGTGTACATTCTAGGACCCTGTGGGTCTCTCCAGCAAACTCTCCTGTGAGGCTGGGAGACTCCCTGTGCCTCAACCCCCACAGGTGTTTTCAGTCAGTGGCTTTAAGGCTCTATTTCCTAGTGCAGGAGCCCTGGGCTGTGTGGTCTATCTCCCCAGTTGTTCCTCCTGGTTTATCTGCATGCAAATGTGGGACCACCTGGTCCACAAAACGCTGCCCGCCTTGTCTGCCGGCTGCAGCCTTGCCTGCCCTACTCCACAATCCGCCACTTTGCTGGGTCAGCCTGCTGCAGCCTTTCCCGCCTCAATCCTCTAGCTGCTGCCTTGCTGTGAGTCCTCTTTGCCCCTCCTAATGGTCCGGGTGAATGTCTCTTCTTTAACTCCTTGGTTGTTGGACTTCCATACAGTTTGATTTTCTGTCAGTTCTGGTTGTTTTTTTCTTTTTAAATTGTTCTTTTTTTAATATATATTTTTAAAGATTTTATTTATTTTTAGAGGGGAAAGGAAGGGAGAGAGAGAGAAATATCACTGTATAGTTGCCTCTGGTGTGTCCCCTGCCGAGAACTGGCCTGCAGCCCAGGCATGTGCCCTGACTGGGAATCGAACCGCGATCATGTGTTTCACAGGCCTGTGCTCAATCCACTGAGCTACACCAGCCAGGGCTCTTTTTAAATTGTTCTTGTCCTTCTTTCTTTTGGTTGTGCGAGGAGGCATAGTGTGTTTACCTTCCTTGGCAGGAAGTCCTCCAAAACAATTTTTAAGTTATTTTAGAAATATATCTTTCCTAAGCACCTGACTAAGCAACCAAGCAGACTGAAATTTGGTGTTTCCAGAATCCTTGGATTTCCAGGTGTTTTTTGTTTTAAATTTTCTCTCTCCTGTGGGTTCTCACTGTTGTCCCTGCTATGCATTCAGGTGCAGTTTTTTTTATTTTGTTTTGTTTTTTACCCAGTCCTGTAACTAACCTTTTATAAAGTACAACTGAAAGGCTGAACTTAATAGTACGTAAAATCATGTGCAGTGAAAGGTATGAATAGGCTCTTAGACTTCAAGATATGGTCTCTTACGAGTAATGTGTTTTAATGTATTGCGTTCTCATCCGGTTGCCCAAGTCTCTTCCACTCCTCCTTTCTGGTTTTTGCTTATTACTGTCAAAGATTACTAAGACTATTTGGTATATGATATTGTAATAGTTTATACTGTTTTCTTTTTTTAGAAATTTTTTGTCATTTAAGGGTAATCAGGGGGTTTTAATGAAGATACCCATCAATAGTTCTTTAAGGGGCCATTTGAAACTCCAAACTTACATACAAAAGTTTTTTGGAGAGCAAATCTGCAAATGGGCAAGAAAAATGTATTTGTTCGGGTAATATTTATTATACATCTGTTTTGTACAGTATAGCAGTGAATAAAACAAGGACAATACCTCTTAAATTAAACAAAGTAATACTGTCTCTCTAGTTCTTTCTGACTATTTATATTCTGCTTTTTTCTTGTGCAGGAAAAACAAGAATGGTGGTGGCTGTACATCGCAGATAGAAAGGAGCAGACCTTAATATCGATGCCGTACCATGTGTGTACACTGAAGGACACAGAGGAGGTAATTGTCCAGTAACAGTGCTTCAGTCTGTGCCCACCTGTAGCACCTCATCATCTTGTCACTTCACAAACTGTTTTTTCGAAAACAGTTCATCACACTTGGCGTATTTCATTTTAAGACATTTTGTTCTCTGATGTCTCTGGGGGAAACTCATTTCAAATTTATAAACTTTAAATTGCTAGGCAACTTGATCAGTCTTTTAAAAACTTGTCCACAGTTTATTTTGGGGAGTGTTCATTGTTAGTATCTAAGAATGTATGCCTTTTCTTCTTCCTAGAATTTAATTATATTCTACAAAGAAGTATGACTTTTATTCTTATTCTCATTGGATTAGTGCTAAGTAAGATACATACCTTTCTTCTTAAAAACAAATGTAAGAATGGGTGATTAAGTATTTAAATATGGAATTTTTTTATTATGTGGCATTGTCCACTGTTAATGATACCACTACTGTAGCATTGTGATGAATATCTTGTACCCCTTAAGAACTCTTTTCTGTTTTTTTGTTTTTCTTCTTGGTTTTTTAGGTTACTTTTCTAGGAAAAGGTTCTGTTTACTGTCTACTTGGATAAGTTGCTTGCAAGAGCAAGGTTTTTGAATTTTGAGGTAGTTTTATGATACTGATTTTTTTTTCTATTAAAGACTTTTTATTTATTTTTAGAGAGAGAGGAAGGAAGGAAGAAAGAAAGGGAGAGAAACATTGATGTGTGAGAGAAACATTGTGGGCTGCCTCTCACAAGCCCCCCTGAGGACCCAGCCCTCAACCCAGGCATGTGCTTTTACTGGGAGTGAGCCATACCAACCAGGACTTAATCCAGAAAGTTCCCCCCCTTGTAACTTATATAAATGAATGAAGTAGTTTGATTATTTGACACTTGGAGGTAGAGCCAACTTAAGGATATTTCTTAAGGCAATTTTTTAGAATGTAAATTTTACCTATTTTTTAATAGATAATACATTTACCTACCTAGTTAGTATATCAGAAGATATACAGAAGTGTACATATTGAAACATCTTGCATCTCTGTTTCTCACTCATCCATTTCCCTTCGTGGAAACCATTACTTAATCAAATCTTTATTCTTCATGTGTGTATTCTAAATTATAAGCAAATATATGTGTGTATTTTTCGCAGTTTTACAAAAATGTAGCATACACCATGTTATGCACCTTACCTTTTTCTCTTAGGAATATAACTTGGAATTTGTTCCATGTTAATACAGAAAAAGCTTCTTCATTTCATTTTACAGTTACCTGGTATTCTGTCTGTATGGATTTTTCTTTATTTAGCGCTCTGCTGTTTAATGGACTTACTGGTTTCTTGTCTTTTGCTGCAGTAAATAACCTCATATGTCATTTTGTACATGTACAAACATTTCTGTAGGATGAGTTCATAGAGGTAGAATTAATGAATCACAGGCTGTACATTTTTAATTTGGATAGATACTGCTAGATACTTATTTCTCCATTGGGAGAATGAATGTTTGAGTGCACCCATTGCTTCTCAAGTATGTCAGACATTTTGAATTCCATTGCTAATTAGAAAGGTAAAAAATGACATCTCAGTGTTATTATTTCTCTGATTTTTTTATTTTGAAAACTTCGAAACCTATAAACACAGTATCATGAACTCCGTAGACATCTACCTTCTCTAAATTGACTGATTGTTAACATTTTCCCATGTATGTTTTGTATTTCTCTGTATGTGTATACACAAAGAAAATACACATGTGTGTGTGTTTCCTCCCTCTGACCCACTTAAGGTACTTGCAGACATTATGACATTATATCCCTCAATACTTGAACGTGTATCTCCCAATATTAAGGGCCTTCTCCTACATAAGCAGAATAACATTATTATTATATTCAAGAAATTTAACATTGATATGGTATCATTGGTCTAATACGCATTTGTATTAAATTTTTCTCAAATATTTCACTAAAGTCCGTTACAGTTTTTGTTTTGTTTTGAAATCAGGATTCAGTCAAGGATCACATGTTGTATTTGGTTACCATTCTTCTTTAAAACATTTCCTTTTTTTAAAAAAAATTTTCATGCCATTGACATTTTTGAAGAGCCTGGGCAAGGTATTTTGTAAGTTATATATCAAATCAAATTTGATATTCAAATTAAATATCCTTTAATTTGAATCTTTCTCATTGGTTGTGATTGTATTTATCTTTAGTATTTTTGGCAAAAATCCTACCCAGGTACTGTAACATTCTAAGTGCATCACATCTGGGCACAGTATATTAGATTGCCCCACATTAATGGTATTATGGTTATTCATTCAGTTAAGGTTTTTCTCTCTTGTAACACTATTTTCTTTTTCTAATCTGTGGGGCGATTCCTGGGTACTGTGTGAATAGACAGACTGTTCTTCAAGTCCTACCCACTCACTTTAACATACATTGATGATTCTTGCCTGGATCAGTTTTCACTATGTTAGTTGTATCAGTGTAGTTTTAATTTATATTTCTTTTAAGAGTGAAACAGAAGATTGAATTTCAGTGTGTTTGAATTGTATTTCGTTCTGTATCTATTTGTGAACATTGCTCATTTTTGTTGGGTTATTGATCTTTGATTTGGTTTTGGGAATATTTTTTTAATATTATGAAATCAGCCCTTTCTTATATGTATTACAAATATTGCTCCAAAGTTTGTTTTAGTATTAAGCTTGTTTTTACCAAACAAAAATATAAATATTTGTTTATCCATTTATTTATTTGGAGTTTTTAAATAGCAATTAAGTAATTTTTCTTTTTTGATTTCTAGATTTTATGTTATAGCTAGGAAGGCCAAACGGTGAGATTAATTTTAAAAAGAAGATTCTCTCATTTCTTTTTTCTAGTTTGTTTTAAGGGCATGCTTTAATATACTAGGATCTGTCCCCCAAAAAAGTGTAGCCATTGTTAATATAGTGAGAATACTTTGCACAACATCGATGTAACTTGGCAGCCAAGGAGAGTGGACCAAAATGCACATGCACATGCATGAACAGTCACAACTTCACTGTACTAGTCAGTGGGGGTGCTAGAGGTTGTTGAGTGAGCAAGTGTACTGTATGGCCTGAGTTCTGTAAGATTTTATTTATTTATCTTTAGAGGGGAAGGGAAGGGAAGGAGAGGAGAGAAATATCAGTGTATGGTTGCCTCTCGTGAGTCCCCTGCTGGGAACTGGCCCGCAACCCAGGCATGTGCCCTGACTGGGAATCGAACTGCGATTGTGTGGTTCGCAGGCCTGTGCTCAATCCACTGAGCTACACCAGCCAGGGCCATTTATATTCTTTATCATATTCTTTTATAATAAACTGGTTCATGTGTTTCCATGAACTGATTTGAAATCTCCAGATCAGCTTCTAGTTCATGTGTTTCCATGAACTGATTTTGGAATCTCCAGGTCAGCTTCTAGTTCTGCCAGTCACCAATTTTTGTTGATTGCATCCCATACATGTTCAACATTCTCAGGTGTCCTGCTTGCTGCAGGTCTCCCAGAATGTGTATCACTTTCAAAAGAGCAAGTAGAACAATCTGCATCAAATTTTGCATTAAGCTTGGACATTCCTCTATCCAGTTAAGTGGATAGTTAAGTGGAAACTATCCAGATGATTCAGAGGCTTTCAGGGATGATGCAATGAGTGCAGCGCAAATAAAGGTGTGGCACAAATGCTCCAAAGATGGTCAAAAATCTGTTGAAAGTGATACACATTCTGGAAGACCTGCAGCAAGCAGGGCACCTGAGAATGTTGAACATGTATGGGCTGCAATCAACAAAAATTGGTGACTGGCAGAACTAGAAGCTGATCTGGAGATTCCCAAATCTACTGTGTCTGAGATTTTGACACAGGATCTTGGTAGCTTCTGCTACCAGAACAGAAGGAACATTGTGCTGCAGTTGCTAATGACTTGATTCAAATCATTACCAATACACCTGATTTCCTCAAGAAGGTCATAGCCAGAGATGAATTGTGAGTCTGTGCCTGGGATTCAGAAACGAAGGCCTAGTCGTCCCAATGGAAGTCACCCAGTTCTCCAAACCCAAAGAAGGCATGGCAGAGTTGCAGCAAGATCAAGATCTTGTTAACTGTGTTTTTTGTTTGGAAAGGTGTTGTCCATCACAAGTATGCCCCTCCAGGTCAAACAATTAATAAGGAATACTACTTCAGTGTTTTATCAGTTGAGAGATGCAATATGACGAAAATGGCTGCAGCTATGGGCTACTGGTGATTGGCAGCTTCATCACAACAACACACCCGCTCATGATTCACAGCTCATGCTTATGCTGAGTTTTTTTGTGAAACATCAAGTCACCCAAGTGACTCAGCCCCCCTGCAGCCCAGATTTGGTACTCTGTGACTTTTAAAGCTTTTCCCAAAACTAAAATCACCTTTGAAAGGGAAGATATTTCAGACAATTGATGAGATTCAGGAAAGTACAATGGGATAGCTGATGGCTGTTCTAGCAAAGGATTTTGCAAGAGTGTTTTGAATGGTGGGAGAGACTCTGGGAGAACTCTGAGATCCCAAGGTGCCTACTTGGAAGGGCACTGAGGCGTCATTGTGTTATGTACAGTATTTCTTGTATCTTCTTCAATAAATGTCTGTCTTTTTCATACTGTATGACTGGGTACTTTCTGGACAGACCTCATATAATCTTGCCTACAAAATCTGGATTTGGAGATGGAGACAAGTCATCAGAAATTGCAAATGCCATCTTAAAAATGTATTCTTTCTTTGTCCAAGTAGAATTGAAACTTCTAAGACTTTATAATTCTGTATTTTAAGTTTATGATTTGATAGGAAATAAAATACCTTCTTGACCTTTTAAGGCATGGGGCATATGCAAAGGTGAAACAACTTCTGTGCTTTTCCTTTACTCTCACGTTACTTGCAGCCTCATGACATTTATGACATTGATGTGTGGGTTTTCTCCCCACACCTAGCAATTCTCTGTTACACCAGCTAGGTGTCCTACAGTCAGCATTAATTAAATGCTGACACTGTCTGCCTGGATAGTGTCAGGTCTCACAGGCTAAGGGCTCAGTCCCACAAGGCTGCTGTCCTCCACTCCCTGACTTCAGATGCCAAATGCAAGTCCCAGCTTGTCACCTATACTTCTGACCAAATAATTTAAAATCAGGGTAACCATGACCATCCTTGGATTCGGTAATTTGCCAGAATGGCTCACAGAACTCAGGGAAACACATGAACCAGTTTATTATAAAAGAATATGATAAAGAATATAAATGGCCCTGGCTGGTGTAGCTCAGTGGACTGAGCGCAGGCCTGCGAACCACACGATCGATTCCCAGTCAGGGCACATGCCTGGGTTGCAGGCCAGTTCCCAGCAGGGGGCTCACGAGAGGCAGCCATACACTGATATTTCTCTCCTTCTCTCCTTCCCTTCCACTCTAAAGATAAATAAATAAAATCTTTAAAAAAAGAATATAAATGAACATCCATAGGGCAAGGTATGTCAGAAGGGGCACAGAGCTTTCATGCTCTTTCTGAGCTTACCACTCTCCCAGTGCTATCTTCTATTGACCAACCCGGAAGTTCCCCCAAACCCCTTGCTTTGGGAACTTATTATCGAGGTGTCATCATGTATGGTATCATTGGTGAACATGTTCTCCCATCCAGTGGGTTGTCTTTTCATTTCGTTGATGGTTTTCTTTATTGTGTGAAGACTTTTAATGTAGGTGTGATTAGTGATTAATTAGATTCCCAGCCCCTCCCTGGAGAATGGAGGGTGGGACTGAAAGTTTCAAGCTTTTCTAACCATGACTTGCCAGTGACCGGTTCTTATCCAGGAGCCCACCAGGAGTCACCTCATTAGAACAAAACATTCCTATCACCTAGGAAGTTCCAAGACATCTAAGAACCTGGGTCAAAAAGCCGGGTCTGCCCCACTTAGGAATTTACAGGTGTTTGAGCAGCTCTGTGCCAGGAACCAGGAGCAGAGACTGATAGATACGTATTTTCTATGATCTCACAGCATTTATCTTAAAAATAGGGAAGTGTGGCAAGAATTACTACCTTTCTGGAAAAGTACATTTTATTAATTTCACTATTTCATTATTTTACTCTTATACCCTAACTTTATTTCTTCAAGTTGTCCCAGTGATACTCACTATAGAACTTTGTTGCTTTAAATATGCTTCTTAACATATGCACCCCAATGTTACAATAGCCAAGAGTTGGAAGCAACCTAGGTGCCCATCAGTAAATGAATGGATTAAAAAACTGTGGTACATATACACAATGAAATTCTATGCAGCAGTGAGAAAGAAGGAGCTCCTGTCTTTTGCAACAGCATGGATGGAACTGGAAAGCATTATGCTGAGTGAAATAAGCCAGGTGTTGAAGGACAAATACCATATGATCTCACCTTTAACAACAAAACAAACAAGCAAGCAAAATATAACCAAAGACACTGAAATAGAGAACAGGGGGACAGTGACCAGAGGGGAGAGAGGAGGGAATTTCAGGGGAAATAGGGGAGGAATTTAGAGGAACAAATATAAAGGATACATGGACAACAACTAAGAAGGGTGGAAATGGGAGGGAGGGGGGAGCATGGGGGGTGGGATGGGATGGGAGTAATAGAAAACTGTACTTGAAAAATAAATAAATTAAAAAAAGAAAAATAAATATGCTTCTTAAATTGTGAAGATAAAATTAACCCTCTCAATTCTGCCTAATTGTTTTTTTTTTTGTGCGTGTGTGTGTGTGTGTGTGTGTGTAATATTTGACATAAATGCCATATGTATATGTTTGTTGTTAGAACATTTGTAACATTTGTTAGGATGTCTTGTGTCATCTAAGTAAACACCTAGTTATTAAATACTCTGTTGCAGGAATTTTATCAGCTGTTTTTCCCACTTAAGATACAGATTTTAAGTGCTGATTTTTACCTTCTAGGTAGAACTGAAGTTTCCTGCACCAGGCAAGCCTGGAAATTATCAGTATACAGTGTTTTTGAGATCAGACTCCTATATGGGTTTGGATCAGATAAAACCTTTAAAGGTAAGAATAGTGACTGTTCATTAAATATGGTTGTCTATTTGATAAGTGCTTAATATATTAGGGAAGCATTTCTAGTTTTAAAATGTAGAGTAATAGAGGGAAAAAGTTTGTATATGATGTATTCGAAGGACTAGTGTTTCAGTAATAGACTGAAGTTTTTGTGCTAAAGGAGTATTAACTATTTAGGACCTTAAATATAAATTACTATAATGATGTAGAGCCTGGACTATAAATTATTTAAGCAATACCTTTTAATGTGCTGTAATGTACTGTAACTGTTCAGGGGTTCTGTTGTCTTTACAAAGGGCCATGTGTTTTCCCACAGATTCTATTGGAATGTTCATTACTTGTTTTAAGGAGATGATTTTATTTAGGTTATTGTATGTAATAGGAAGAAGTTTCATTTTATCAAAAGGGGTCTGAGTAAAAAGGTGTCATCCTCAAGCTTTCTGCGGGTCAGGAGGAAAGGGGAAGACGGGTCCTGCCTTGGCATTTGAGAGGGCAGGTCATCCTTTACACTGAGCCATTTCCCAGAATATGAAAGTGTGGGGAATTCATCACCTGGTGCTGCGCAGAGGATCGCCATTGTCAGAATGGAGTATATAAAGCAATTAGCATGGAAAATAAAAGCTCATAGCAGGCACTTCTAACTGACAATTGTTTAGAATAAGCAGAAGAGTAAAAGCTACACTTTAAATGACCCTTTCACTAGGAGTTTCCTTATTGACACCTGTTCCCAAAATGCCTGAGGTCCTTGGTCGCTTCTCACTTTAGGCTGCCTGCCAGGCTTCTGGTAACTTACAGGGCCCCCGAAGGTCTCTTCCATCACTCCCACTGCCTGCTTATCAAGCCATTTCCCTTGGAGACCTGTCCCTCTTCAGCACACTGCCCAGGATGACTCACACAGCAGGTGCCATAAACACTTCAGTTAAATGAATGCATGGCAAAGAGTGTTAGTGTCAGTAAATCTAATGCCATATTTATAATAATGGTCTGTTTTCCCTCTTTTATTTTTTTTATTTTTATTGAATCTGTTGGGGTGACATTGGTTAATAAAATTGTACAGATTCCAGGTGTACACTTCTACAGTACATCATCTGTATATTGTATTGTGTGTTCACCACCCCAAGTCAAGTCTCCTTCCATCACCGTTTATCCGCCCCCCTCCCCCACCTCCTCCTACATTCCTTTCCCTCTGGTGATTGTGTCTATGCGGTTTTATTTTGTTTCCTTTTGCTTAATCACTTCACCTTTTTCACCCAGCCCACAAGCTCCCTCCCCTTTGACAGTTGTCACCTGTCAGTCTGTTCTCCATCTGTGAATCTGCTTCTGTTTTGTTTTTTAGTTTATTTTCATTAGATTGCACGTAAGTGAAATCATATGGTACTTGTCTTTCTCTGATTGGCTTATTATACTTAGCATAATGCCTTCCAGGTCCATCCATGCTGTTGCAAAAGAGTAAGATTTCCATTTTTTTTAACAGCTAAGTAGTATTCCATTGTGTAAATGTACCACAGCTTTTTTACTCACTCATCTAATGATGAGCACTTGGGCTGCTTCCAAATCTTGGCAATTGTAGGTAATGCTGCAGTGAACATAGGAGTGCATATATTCTTTCCAGTTAGTGTTTCGAGTTTCTTTAGATATATTCTCAGAAGTGGAATCACTTCTTTGTTCTTTAATTTTTTGAGGTAACTCCAGACTGCTTTTCACAGTGGCTGCACCAGTCTGCATTCCCATCAACAGTGCTTGAGGGTTCCCTTTTCTCTACATTTCACCAACACTTGTTGATTCTGAAGTGATAATTCTTGTGGTTTTAATTTGCGTTTCTCCGATGATTAGCCGTATCTGTTGGCCATTTGTTTTCTTTGGAGAGGTGTCTGTTCCGGTCCTTTGCCCATATTTAAACTGGCTTGTTTGTTTTTTTGGTGTTGGGTTTTTAAAGTTTTTTTCTTTTTAGATAAATTTTGAATATTAACCCCTTATCAGTGGTATCATTGGTGAACATGTTCTCCCATCCAGTGGGTTGTCTTTTCATTTTGTTGATGGTTTCCTTTATTGTGTGAAAACTTTTAATTTAATGTAGTCCTGTTTGTTTATCTTTTCTTGTTTCCCTTGCCTGAGGAGATATATTAGAAAAAATATTGCTACGAGAAATGTTTGAGATTTTATTGCCTATATTTTCTTCTAGGATTTTTATGATTTCTGCTAACATTTAAGTCTTTAATCTATTTTGAGTTTGTTCTTGTGGATGGTGTAAGTCAGTGGTCTAGTTTCATTTTTTTTTGCATCCATCTGTTCAATTTTCCCAGCACCCTTTATTGAATAAATGATCTACTCCATTGTCTGTCCGTACCTCCTGTGTTGAATATTAATTAGCCATAAAGGCGTGGGTTTATTTCTGGGCTCCCTATTCTGATCAGTTGATCTATGTGTCTGTTTTTATGCCCATACTATGCTGTTTTGATTACTGTGGCATTGTAATATAGTTTGATATCAGGTAGCATGATTTCTTCAAGTTTGTTCTTCTTTCTCAAGATTACTGTGACTATTTGGGGTCTTTTGTGGTTCCATAGAAATTTTTGGACTATTTCACTAGTTCTGTGAAATACGTCATTGGTATCTTGATAGGAATTGCATTGAATCTGTAGATTGCTTTGGGTAGTAGGGACATTTAATAATGTTAGGTCTTCCTATCCTTCCTTGAGCACAGTACATGCTTCCACTTATTTGTATCTTCAGTTTCTTTTTTCGGTATCTCATAATTTTCCTAGTACAGGTCTTTTACATCTTTGCTTAAATGTATTCCTAGGTATATTTTTTTCTGATACAATTGGAAATGGAATTGTTTTCTTCATTTCCTTTTCTGATAGTTTATGGTTAGTGTATAAAATTACTGTTTATTAATTTATTTAACTTTAGCATTTTAGAGTATATACTTTTTGTCAGTATAATTTGAACCACACTCTGTTAGTGTTTACAATTTCACTTTAGGTGTTTATAAAAAGGTATTCTGTTGGCGTAGGAGGCTTGTGCTGCAGTATTATTTTGCTGTGTACTGGAGTCCCAGAGCAAAGGGAGCCAGTGAAGGCGAACCTCTTTTTCCACAAGGGCATCATACTTCTCTCTCTTGGCTGTAGAATTTTACTTCCTAAGGCTGGAAGCCACAAAATGCCTCTTAGAAAGTCACAGCTGAGGTTTTCTTCCCTTATCAGAAGACTTATTAAAACATCACATTTTTCTTGCTCAAGAATCACAATTATTAATCTTTCATGGCATAGAATAAATAGTACAGGTCCTATAAAATCAAAATACTAGTTAGAAACTTAACTATATTTACGTATTACTAGATTTACCTTCTTATTTCTGGGGTGAATGTTCATTCTAAATGAATGTTTCAAATTTAAAGTTACAACTATGAAATCTGTTTCTTTATAATTGCTTTGGTCAAAGAAAACCTTTTCTTTATCAGGTACTTCTTCTAATATATATCCCCAAATTTCTGATATCTACATTTAATTCTTCTTTATAGTTGGAAGTTCATGAGGCTAAGCCCATGCCAGAAAATCACCCGCAGTGGGATGCAGCGATAGAGGGGGATGAAGACCAGGAGGACAGCGAGGGCTTCGAAGATAGCTTTGAGGAAGAGGAAGAAGAAGAGGAGGACGATGACTAAGCAGGACTGCAAATGGACCATAATATTTGCACATACTTGCAAATCTTTGCTGTTTTGGAAGTGTATAATAAACCAGAAACCGTGCAGAACTGATGTGGAGGGAGGTGTTAGTTCTTTCCTAGCAGTGGGTACATAATATAACTTAAGCAGTGCTGGTGCCTTGGTACAGTCCGAAAAACGTTTAAGGCTTGTTAAAGCCTTCCAAGTATCAGTGGCGCATTTATTTCATCTGCAAATGATAATAAACCCTTGTATAACTGTCTAGAAGTGTGGGCTATGTATTATCTGATCAATTTATGGTCCCAGTAAAAGAAAAGGTAAATGAAAAATGATCTATAAATGAGCAACTTATTTGTTCAGCTTTACTTTTAGCAACCATTGAAGTATGATAAATATCACAGGTCTGTTTTAAATAATATCTGCTCATTTTAATCTTGATAAGCTCTATCATTCATTTATTGACATTTTACAGTGATACAAGATTATTTATAAGAGCTCCATTTACTGCTTTAAACCTTTTATTTTTATCTATCATGGTCGTAAGTTGGCATTCTCTCACATTCCACATAATATAGAGGGCTACATTTTGGGATATTCTTTAAATTCCCAGAGTTAATTGGACAGATTATAACAATGGCTTTTAATGGTGTAAAACATTTTTAAGCCTCTATTTGAGCAGATCAGTGCAGGAATTCGTTATATAAAGCTATAGATCTAAAAATGATTGTGGGACCATATGTTCTCTGATGTTGGTGACTTGTTATTAAACCTTTTTTAAAAGGTTCACTATAAAAGCTGAAACACATCCTTAGCTTTTAACCTACCTGATTCTATCAAAAGCCTATTAAGGTAAAAATATATACATGCAAAGGAGGCATTTTTTGTATTCATTTTGGACTCCTGTCAATAAAATAGAAGTTTGACTCGTTTTATGTTTGTAGTGGTGTGTGTCTTTTTACTCCCAGAGAAAGGATATAATTCTTTTATTTTTCAACTACAAATTTGATATTGTACATTACTGCTGAAGTGACTGCTATTTCTGTATACTAAAGAAAATCCCATGAGTGGAGGAATTTTCCCCTCATCGGGTGCATCCCGGAAGGAGAGTGCTTATAAAGAGTAGAAACGATACTGGTGAATCATTGCGGTAAGATGAGAATTTGTGACTAGGTATGGAGGAAGCGTAGTCTGCAATGTTATAGGACTGACTGTAATAATCCTCTGCTATCAAAGTCCTCAGAGGCCAAAATACTATTGGAATACTAATTTGTGACCTTGTTTATTTAAAAGGTTGCCACTTTTCATGCAGAATTACCACTGCTATTTATTACTACAGTGGTTGGAAATAAAATCTAAAAATTACCAGGAACGTGAATGGATTTTTTTGGTTCTAAATTGAGGATGTAGTCATTTCCTATGATATGGTTAAAGTAGGTTTTTCATTGGAACTTCTGTCACCTGTTTTTCTTTTTAAAGGCGTGAGACCGAGTGTATGTTTCATTTTGCAAGGAGTAGGTTTATTTTTCGAGTCTGGTTTTACTGGGAAGGTCCAGTGTCAGAGGAAGCAGCTGCTGCTCAGTGAGGGGTGGAAGGGAGTGAGCGGGGCTGTGGCCTCAGGTGAGCGGGGAGGTCAGAGAAACGCGTGGCGCGAAGGCAAGGCAGGGAGCAAAGTACTGTGTAGCACGCGGGTGACCTGGTTTTCTTGACCGGTACTTTTCAAGAAAGGTTTTTCTATTCTAGTGGCCATTTTACCTTAAAGAGGCTGTGTAAGTTCATTAGAATAACTGGCTTCTTTCTGTTTGACTCGGGTAGGGACGATTTCACAACCCAGTAATTCACCATAGCACTTAAAAAAAAAAACCTCACCTCGACCCACCAGTCTATTTTCCTTTCTCCTCGGTGTGGCATACAGGGTGGGACAAAAGTAGGTTTACAGTTGTTCATGTGGAAAATAATACAATAATAAACTCTGTGTTTCACATACTCCCAACTGTAAGCCTACTTTTGCCCCATCGTGTATATGTACTTCCCAATAAAATAAGTACATTTTCCTCTCATGAATACTTTAGGTAAACTCTCCATACCACAGTAGTGAATGAATTGAGCCTTCAGTTTATGGTTCTTATCTCCAGTAAGTCTGAGGACTCTACAGCCCATTTTTTTCTTTGGATTGAGATTTAAGAACGAACTTAAACTTAACCCTGGTTTGCATGAATCTAATGGAAACACGTATTGGGTGTAGCTGCTTTGTTTCCATCAAGAAACTGACAATTTGTCAACAGATGAACATAAACAAATGAGAACCCTCAGTGTGTATATACAAAGTGAAACATGAAATTAAGTTACTTAAATTGTGTAATATTTTTGATCTCTGTGCATTGGTGAAGTATCTATTAAAAGATAACTCTCCCAAAAGGAAGCCACAGGTGGAAGTCTAGCAGTTGTCAATTTTAGTTTTATGAAACTTGATTGAGGCCCCACCTCTTCTTCTCTGTGTGTATTTGAATCTCAAAGTCAGTCATGGCCTTTAAAATTGTCAATTTTTAAAAGTTAAGGAGCACATTGAATAAGGTTGTATAGAACAAATACTCTTGTATTTCTCCCAGCTTGCACTGGGGGCTGCAGAAGGATTAGCCCATCCATTTATACTGCTCCACTGCACGCGGGAGGCTCAGGCCCTGGGTGGAAGCAGAGCAGACGGAGGGTGGAAAGGGGAGGGTGTGTGTCAACTGTAATGAGGCTCCCTGAGTGTATTATTGTTAACCATGATCTTTGCCCAGCTACTTGTTTGAGCCAATGAAAACCAGATACTGGAGTGTTCTTTAGCAACAATTCTTATTTCAAATGTAATCCACCACTTCATGTATTTGTTGAGGGGTTTTTCATCATTCATTACACATTTACTGAGTTTCTTCGTGCCTGTGTCTGTGATTGGATACTGGGGCTCTAAAAATAAAAGAATTCACGTTCTTAAGGACTCACCAGTATTAGGGCAGGTAGATATGGGGCGATCTATTTTCATCATTTTGCATTGGGTAGTTGCCATTATTTGGAATTTTCCTCCCCCCCCCCCTTTTTTAAGTCTTTACACTAGGCAGAGGGATTTTTTAGGTGCTAGCTATTTGTTGGCTTTTTTAAAAGGTAGGCAAACCCTCATTCTTTGTTTTTGTGTTTCTTGAACGCATTTTTCTCCCCAAATATTCTTACTCAGCCCCGTGAAATCCCATTACAGTCTGCCTTACAGTAAAGCTGCTTATCAGTGAGTCCTGATATGACATTTCACCAGTTGTGTAGTGATTAGTCCAAATATGTCTTAAGAAGTTAGCATCAAGCACCTTCACATATTTAAACTTGATGCTAGGGCTATTTTGCAAAACTTAAAAAAAAAAAAGCTGTGGTGTTGTACATTTTCTTGTAACCTGAGCTAACAATCCAAATACAACAATCATGCCTGCTTTAGGGCTGTGGCATCGGGTGGGGTATGTCCATCCTGGCGGTATGCAGATGAGCAGTCCCCTGGAAAAATGTCAGAATGGCTATTTGTATTTAACCTCATCCTTTTAAATTTCTATTTTTGTGTGTTTTATAATGTACATAATATATTGTACAATTGTACACTTCTATAATTTATAAATAAACACATTTATTGGTGTGCTATATATTCCTTCTGATTTCAATGCATGATAAAAAAACATTTGAATACACTGTTTTTGAAGTCCCTGTAGGGTGACATTTAAGCTGAAATTAAGGTTTGGACCTGTGGCACTCACCGTTTGAGGTCACAAGTTAATGTGACTCTGTTGGGAGTCCAGGGCTTGGCATTCACTGAGTCCTGCCCTACAGTAGCCCCCAGAAGCAAGGTGATACTTTTCGAGATGAAGCTGAGTGCATCTGCTGATGGGGGTTATAGACTAGGGGAGGGGTCTGCGAAGCTGCTCTCCATGGAGTGGAAGTGGGGCAGGTCGGGGCAGAAGGGCTGCGCTTTCTCCCAGCGAAGGCTACAGCTCTGTTTCTTGTCCCTGCAGTCAGTGGCTGCTATGAAGTGCAGGTGAATGAGGTAAGGACTACTGACACTCTTTTCAGCACTGGGTGATTCAGCATGAACCCGTCAGGCTGAGTATGCAAAGGAAGCTGTATTCCTTTTACTTTTCTGAACACCTGAGGTTCAGAAATCTGGATAGATAAGGTCAAAATCTAGATAATGGCAGCAGTGGGTACCACATGGGAGTGCAGACTCCACCAGGAGCAACTTGAGGCTTGTATCACCCTGTAGTTTTCAGCCCGGTTCCAGTAGAGGGCGATGTGGCTATCATTTTCTGAAGCATAGACTGATTTGGCTTGTGGGACTAAGAACCAAGATCTAAAGACATGCTTTGTAATTAATTTATGTTTCCACATTGTAGGATTACTTCCTTTTCCTTTATTTTTGTTATTCCCATATCGAACCATTTTCTTTCCTACATGTTTTTTTTGTTAATACCTTCAATTTACTTCTTGATTTTCTGGCTGGAAACATCAAGTCCCTTTGCAACAAAGGACAGAAGACAATCCATATTCATTAAGTCAGAACCATACACTGTTAGACTGTTTGCTTGAGGGAAGTCAGGTAGGACAAAGAAATCCTTTCAAATTTTTTGACTGTCTGTCATCAGGAGCTGTGAGGAGTCTGAGATTTGTAGTAGATGTGCAAGCTAATGAGTTAACCCATCACCGGGTCGTGTGCACGGGCAGCAGATGGGTCTCCCAGGTCACAGGTGCCACAGGTCGCATGAGCTTCCTGTTCCCTGCTTGGTCCTCTTGTCCCCCAGGTTCCATGCGGGTGTGTGGAGTAGGCCAGGTGGGTGCTGCACATGCAATGTGTTCGTCACAGCAGAAGAATTTTGAGCTCAGGAAACCTAGTCTTTTAAAGGTCTGCAAGCAAAGCTGTCCAAGAAAGAGGTACTCTCTCTTCCAAGGCTGTTCCTCATGCAGCCATAAAAGGACTGTCTGGAAGAAAGGCTGTGTGCAGAAGCGTGAGTTACCCACGGAAAACGCTCAAAAGTTGGTATTCAAAATATACAGCACCTCTATTTACAAAGAGGTGCAGAGCACTTATTTTTAAAGGGAATTAGTTCCATTTAGTAAAAATTAGGACCAGCGAGGTCATCTTCCTTAAAAATAATGTGCATTTAAACCTCTTGCAAATGTTTCATCTTATTGTCAGATACAGTTTTATGTTACTGGTACAAATGGAGATAGTTGCCCTACTAAAAAATATCCAGCGTTTTCCAAGTTGAATCCGGTCCAGCATGACAAGGGAAAAGCGGTGTCTAAAAAGTGAACCCTGTATCTATTGTTTAGTGTGACCATAACAGATTTTGATTATTGCTCTTTGCACCCCTCCCCAAACTGTAACCCCAAACCTGTCCTGCCCCCAAGAATAACGACAACAAAAAACCTCCACGCTCTTCAAAACAAACTGTTCGCCTCCAGGTGAGTCTGGGTCCATGGAGGAGAGCTGCTCTTCCTTCCATGAGGCCCTTTTCCCTGGGGTGACGCCCAAGCCCAGGGCATGTTTGGAACCTTGTTGGTTGAAATAATTGGGGAAACTACGAAATATTCTTCTGAACAGCTGTGCTGGCACCTGATCATCCTTTGAGGGAATTTTTTAAATCCCCACCAGAGGATATGTTTATTGACTTTAGAGAGAGAGGAAGGTGGGGGAGAGAGAGAGGGAGAAAAATCCTTGTGAGAGACAGACATTGATCAGTTGCCTCCCACATGCGCCCTGACCAGGGATCGAACCTGCAACCTAGATGTGTGCCCTGACTAGGAATCGAACCCACAACCTTTTGGTGTACAGGAGGACACTTCAATCAATTGAGCTACCTGGCCTGGGCTGTTTCTGACTGAAATTTTATTTAGAGATGATACAGCTGAATAGAGAGGGGAATAAAATTTGCTGATATTTTGATTAAACAATGAGGCATGTGACTAAAATTCAACAAGACTTTAAAAAAATCATGATCATATTGTAGATTCCCAAGGAAATATCTAATAATAGTTCTGGAATAATTATAACCTCCCTCATTTCTACTTTAGCCTGCATCTGTATCTTTATAAAATTAGTCTAGTTCCTTTATAATCACATCCTAAGTTTCTCCAACCTGTATTTTTTTTTTCCTGCCATATTCTTGGGACTCCAGTCACTGGCTGTGCTGTAATGTCACCTTCCCAGTTTCGCCCAGAACCTACAGTTCCTCTTCCTGACACAACAGAGGAGAGGGAGAGAAGAGGGAGCAGGAGGACAGCCCCCAAGCTAAAGGGAGGCCAGGTACCCTTCCATGTGTCTTGGAGTCACAGCGCTCCCATGGCCAACTCATGGTTCAGAGCGAGGCACCTACTCTTTTCCTCAGGGCCCCATCTACCCCAGTGCTGTTCAAAACACAGTGATCTGCGTGTAAAATACAGTATAGGAAGTGGAGGAGCCAAAGAACTTACATGCATGACCCACAGACATGAACAATGGTGGAGGGATTGCCTGAGGGAGTGGGGGGTGCTGGGTGAAGGGGGACAGAGGGGGGGAATCAGGACAACTGTAATAGAAGAGTCAATGAAGCATAATTTAAACACACACGCACTGATCTGGGCTTATTATCATGGAAATGATAAGGATCGATGTGATTTTCAGCGAAGTGCTTTGGAGAACCGGCAGTGAAACCGTGGTGTTATGATTCACTGTTTCTTTATACACGGAAACCCCCACGTCTTTCAAGCGTCTGACTTAATGACAGGGCGGCTCGTGCGATGCCAGGAGTGACGCCGCAGGAGCACCGAGCCTTTCACACGGGAGTTTAGGCTTGGTAATACCACGACTGAATTTTGAGTAGAATTGTGAATGTTTCAGTGTGTTAAAAGGAATCATTTTCAGAGTGAGGAAAAAAATCTTGAGAAAAGAAAGCTTTCTTCTATCTCAGTAGGATCTGTGAAGTTTTTTTCTTTTGCATTTGGTAGTAACGTGCTTGTAATCCGGTTGAAGCAAATGCCTGCCCCTCCCCACCCGCTCCGCAGCCTAATATAAGCAGAGCTGGAGTGTCGGGGTAGCACCCGGATTCCCGGCCTCGGTCTGGGAGCTGCCCCCGTGGGGCAGGATGGCAGCGTGCTCGGGGGTGTGGAGAACTTGCGGGGCGCCCCCTCTGCAGCTCCCATGTGAATGAACTGCGCTCACAGATGCACCGCAGTGGAACCCCAGACTCTGGTGTTCCGGAGGCACTGTCTAGGAGAAGCGGGTGGCACGGGTGTCAACTGCTGCCGGAAGGCGAGCGCACTGAGGGCGGAACTGACCCCTGGGTTTGCCCCGAGGCGGTGGTGTTGCTAACTCGCGCAGGAGCAGTTTTCAGCGGAGACAGACACCCGGGCCAAGGAGGCTGCAAAGGGCATGGGGATTGCGACAGTGTGGCGTTGGGACAAGAGCCGAAACAGACCCACCCACGTGGACAGACTCACCTGCTCGGTCTGTGTGGCAGGGAGGTGCCTCGGAACAGTGGGGGAAGGACTGCGTCTTCAAAACGCGGTGCTGGGGCCATGGGCACGGCCCCCATCTCATGTCTTCTACGGCATTAGTTCCAGGGGCTCATGAGTCTACCTCTGAATGCAAAACAACGGCAACTTAGAATATAATGTAGGAGAATCTATTCACGGCCTGAGGGTGGGTACAAAGAGCATGTCTAAAAAGTTGGGGGGGGGGGACTGTGAAAATTGAATTACATCCAAATGAAAGACTGTTTTTTCGAAGACACAACAAAGAATGAAAAAGGCATGCCCCCGAGTGGGAGGAGGTGTGCGCCACACATGTAATTAACAAAGGATCTGAAACCACGCTGAACAACGCCCCCTAGAAACTGGCAAGGAAGAAAAGTAAGACAACTCAATAGGAAGATGAACAGTAGGCTTAAAAAAGTGTGACACTGTGTCAGGCTGGGTTCTTCAGAAGCAGACCCTGAGAAGGAGTTCCTGGTGCAAGATGTTTGTTCTGAACCAAAGGGGTGGGAAGCAGGCCGGGGCAGGGGAAGGAGCTGTGCTTTGCAGAGACCTAGCAAAGGCTGGGCCAAGCCCGTGGGGGCTCAGGAGTGCACACTGCTTGTTAGTGTGTCCTGTGTCAGGATGAAATGGCCTTGCTCAGTCAGAGCATGGGCTCCCAAGGACAAGCGTGACCTTGGACAAGGTGATTCTCTGCAGTCAAGGCCAACCCTAAAGTTGCTGCTGGCTGGAGGCTGTCTGCTGACCACCTCCTGGAAGGTCAAACTGACTGCTGTGTCTCCATGTCTACTGCCTCACAAAACACTATGTCTCAAGGGCCCCCAAAATACATAAAAAGCTATTCAAGCCCTGGCTGGTGTGGCCCAGTGTATTGAGCACTGGACTTCGACGCAAAGGGTTGCTGGTTTGATTCCCAGTCAGGGCACATACCTGGGTTGTGGGCCAGGTCCCCAGTTGGGGGTGCATGACAGGCAACCACACGTTGATGTTTCTCTCCCTCTCTTTCTCCCTCCCTTTACCTCTGTCTAACAATAAATAAATAAATAAAATCTTTTTAAAAAGAAAGCTATTCAATCTCTTTATCCATCCTCTTTAACTCATTGAAACCACAATGAGTTATCACCCCATGTTCACAGAATGGCAGAAAGAGATTGACATACCAAGTGGTACTGAGGATAGAGAGAAACTAGAAATCTCGTCTACCCCAGGTAGGGGTGTAAATTGGTGCATCAGCGTGTCACACAGTTTGCCATTAGTCACTAAAGTTCACATCATGCACAGGCAGTGAGTGACCTGGCAATGACACTCTCGGGTATTCACCCAACAGAAACTCACACACATGTGTACCAACAGACTGTTCGCAGAAGCCCTGTCCCTGACAGTCACAAACTGGAAACAACCAAACGTGGACTGATAACAGAATGGATAAATGTTTCTGAGTTTAAACAAAGGTCACAGTCGGCAGCCCCCACAATGGTCCCCATGAACCTTTTCCCTGGTGCTCATGTCCTGGGGGCCCCTCCTCCACTGGAGCAGGACGGTCTTGTCATACAGCAGCAGTGATGGCGTGTCACTTCTAGGACTGGGTGACAATATAAAATATAAAAGACACTGCGACCTCCATCTGGGGCGCTCGCTCACTCACAGGTTTTTTTCCTGGACTGTTTGCTCTGGGGAATCCACATCAACAGCAGCCCCACGGAGTGGCCCACAGGTGGGGACCAGTCTCTTTGTTGACAGCTGTGCGACTGAGTCTGGAAGGAGACCCTGCAGCCTTGGCAAAGTCCCCAGAGATGGCGGCCTCGGGCGGCAGCTGACGGCAGCTGCATGAGAGACCCTAACCCAGGACACCCAGCGAGGCCACAAATGATTCCTGACTCTCAGAATATAGGAGATATCATAAATGCAACTTTTAAGCTGCTAAATATTGGGGTAATTAGTTACACAGAAATAGATAACTGAAACAGTGGGATCCTATAAAGTACCGAATAAAAAGGAAATGCAGTTACCTATGTCAACACGAGTCAATTTTACCAATACAATATCAAGTGAAAGAAGCCAGCCACAGAAGATATGTTTTGTCTTTCCATTATTTAAAGTTAAGGAACAGTTTAAAGCACAGTGTTTAGAGAGGCATGCCTAGAGGGTGAAACAATACAATAAATCAAGTGATTTCTATAAAAGTCAGCATGGCAGTCGCCTTAAGGGCAGACAGGGGTAGGGAGTGGGAGGGGCCCGGGGAAGGCTGTGCTCCTGCTAATGTGCAGTCCAGACCTGGCTGCGGCGTTTGGGGCATTTGGGGCAAATCATGACGCTGTCTGCTTCTGTTTTTATGCCCCCTCCCTTTTTGGTATATATGTTATATTTCACCGTAAAAAGGCACATAAAGAATGGGAGGGAAGAACATGGGGACGGGAAGCACCACTAACTCTTTAGAAGAATATTGTTGCAAAGAGGATCAGGAGACAGCAGGAGATGGTTGAGAACTGAAATCAAGATTTTTTTTTCCAGATGAGGTGAAACAACACTATGTTTCATGTGGAAGAAAATCATCCACTGGAGAGGAAAAACTGACGAGGGGTTGTATCGCTGGGGCCAAGTTCTGGAGTAGGTGAGGGGGATGGCTCTGGGCTGAGCTGGTACCAGGCCCTGGGGACACCAAACTAGGACTCTGCTCTGCAGAGAAACAGGACCAACAGGCTGTATCTATAGCTACACATCCTATTATTAAGCCTCTGTCTGTCTACGTATCCAGGGAGATAGGTATTGGTTTATTCTGAGGAACTGGCTCACACAACTGAGGAGTCTGGCAGGTTCAAAGTCTCCAGGGTGCACTGGCAGGCTGGGAGGCGCAAGGAAAAGTCGATGCAATCTTGAGTCAAGAGGCAGATGTTCCTCTTCCTTGGGGGAAGTCAGTCTTTTTCCTCTTGAGGCCTTCAACTGATCAATGAGACCCACCCACATTATGAACAGCGACCCACTTTACTGGAAGTTTACTGATTTAAATGTTAATCTCATCTAAAAAATGCAGCAACATCCAGACCAGTGTTTGACCAAATATCAGAGTGTCTTGGCCCAGCCAAATTGATACATAACATTAACCATCATGAATTGAAGAGTTTGACAGTCTGATAACTTGCTTGGGACAGAGAAGGAGGGCAAAAAATGAATTGCAAGTTAGCATATCCCTTGCCCTTGGTTTTCACTTAGACCATCTGCCTTTAGATTCTTCCGTCTGCCTAGAGAATGTTCCCACATTATTGTGGGAAGGGGAGAGGGGACGAAATTATTGTGTGAATAGTGTATAACGATACCCAAGACCTTGATCTTTTCATTTTGAGTTAGCAGCAAGAGCCTAAGACTATTACTAATTCTGAGTGAGGAATATGTGCACCTGTAGTGTTCTTACAGTTTGTCAAGCCTCACATTTGAAAAGATGGGCTTCCCTTATCACAGTGTTCAAGGTGGTCTAACTGGGGGGCCGGCAGAGCATAAGCTGGCCACCTAGTGCCTGCAGGGGAGATGGGCAAAGATGCTCTCGGGAGGCGGTGGGTAGCTTCTGTGGGTCTCAGTTCTGCCACCAGAAGTGGGTGACCAGGTAGGTGCTTTGGGGGACGCACAGCTGTGATTCCATTGTCCGTGAAGACACTGAATGGGGTGTCTTAGGTGGAAACAGCCACTCTCTTTTCTTCCCCAGGAAGCACTAACTCTCCCAGGACTCTCATCCTCAGTCCTGGCGCTGAGTCCCAGGTGTCCAGATTCAAGCTGGAGCAGGATTAGTGAGCGGCGTCTCCAGTTGTGGCCGCCAGGGGGCGGGAGGTGGCTAAGGAGGACCCGGCCCTAGCAGGCAAGGGACGAGGACCGCCTGCGGCCTGCGCGGGTGTGGCCGGAGCGCCCCGGCTCCGCTGGCGCCCGAAGGCGGTCGGACTCTTGACACTCGGACTCAGGGCGGTCCGAGCCCCGCTACTTCACCGACGCCGAGACCTGACCAGGCCCCCACTTCCAGGGCTGAGCTCCTTCTGCCTGGATCCCAAGAAGCAAAAGGGAGACGTTGCCATTTCCGTTTGTGGTTTCTCCGATGGATGGAGCTGGCGCTCTGCCCCCTGAGACGTCCCCCTGACCGTCCCAGGCAGCAGCCTCTTCACCCCCAGCCTCAACCTGGACCGGAGCCAGTCCACTGCGGCAGAGGGGTTACGGAGGGAGTTCTCCATTTCTCCCCAGAGCAGGGGGAGTACAGATACCTTCACAATAAATTCGATCCTCGTTAGGACAGGCCACCACACATCCCACCTGAGCTGTCTGGGGACTTGCTTTGGGGCCAGGAGCGGGGCTGCCAGATTCAGCACACATAAACAAGGATTCCCGGAGGAAATTTGAATTTCAGATAGACAACATTATTTTTTAGTATAAGTGCGACCCATGCAATATTGATATTAAATATATATTTGGGAAACACTTATATTACATATATATATTCCTTGCTTTTCTGAAATTCAATTTTACTTAGTGCTCTGTATTTTTCTGGCGACTCTAGCCAGGAATGAGTGTATGTGGAGGGAGGAGGGGAAAGTTTGTGTTGAGGCGGCAGCGGGGGGGGGGGGGGGGGGGGGGGGGGGNGCCTCAACCTGGACCGGAGCCAGTCCACTGCGGCAGAGGGGTTACGGAGGGAGTTCTCCATTTCTCCCCAGAGCAGGGGGAGTACAGATACCTTCACAATAAATTCGATCCTCGTTAGGACAGGCCACCACACATCCCACCTGAGCTGTCTGGGGACTTGCTTTGGGGCCAGGAGCGGGGCTGCCAGATTCAGCACACATAAACAAGGATTCCCGGAGGAAATTTGAATTTCAGATAGACAACATTATTTTTTAGTATAAGTGCGACCCATGCAATATTGATATTAAATATATATTTGGGAAACACTTATATTACATATATATATATATATTCCTTGCTTTTCTGAAATTCAAATTTTACTTAGTGCTCTGTATTTTTTTGGCGACTCTAGCCAGGAATGAGTGTATGTGGAGGGAGGAGGGGAAAGTTTGTGTTGCGGCGGCAGTGGGGGGGCGGGGGGGGGCGGTAATAAAGAATTTGGGAAGCTCTCACCACAAGAAGATCATTTCTGTTGGGTCTTTTGACTGTCTTCCTATCTATAAAGTATTTCAAATCCCATTTATAAACACCTAGCTAGCTAACAAAAACTCCACCCTCCCTGTTTTGTTTCAGTGAAACTCAAGTACAACCTTGTCTGTGGCTTCCCCTACCAAGCCATCAGTTTTCCTAATAGACTTTAAAAAGAAGCAATGGATCACCTTAATCACGGCATTCAGCTAAGGCTGGTGTCCTTTATGTCTGTGGAAACTTGCGTGGAGTGTTTTTTTTTTTGAATTTTTGGGAGTTTATTTGAGCCAAACTTATAACATATGCCAGGGAACAACATCTCCAATGTTCCTGAGAATACCAGTTTTACAGCTTCTTTTGCGCATTTGAAAGTTGGGGGGGAATATTTTTATATTAATTTATTTTTATGGGCAGATCAGTATTTTGATGCTTTGGCAGAGGTTTACTTTCTGATCGGAGTCTGAGCTAAGTAGGAACCGTTCTGTGGGGCAGAGATACGAAAATGGTGGCTCTGCCTGTGTGCCACCTTGAATGAGGCCTTGTAGGTACCTCCTGGGGACCTCACTTCTGGGTAACCACTTCACACCCTGCATGAATCCTATGGGACACACAGGCACACATACTGTGTGCCCCTTCCATTTAGATTTGGGGTCAAGGGACTCAGTTCCCTGTAAGGGAACAAGTCCTTTATAATCCTGATAACACTGGTTGGCCCTTGCTGAGTTCGTTTCCCTCATTCCACTGTGGAATCCCATCCAGAATCAGGCTGGCTCAGACCTACATCTTCCCCTGCTTGGTCTTGGAGGGGAGAGAGCCAAGTGCGTTGGCTTCCTAAGGCTGCTGTAACAAAGCACCACAAGGCTTAAACAGCAGAAATGTACTGGCCTGCAGTTTTGGCGTCTAGACGTCTGAAACCAAAGTGTCAGCAGGGCTGGTTCCCTCTGAAGCCTGTGAGGAAGGGTCTGTTCCAGATGGCTGTCCTCTCCCCATGTCTCTTTACATTGTCTTCCTTCTATGCATGCCAGCCCTCATGTCTAAATCTCTCGTTTTTATCAGAACACCAGCAATGTGGGATTGGAGTTTACCCTAATGACATCACTTCACCTCGATTACCTCTATAAAGACCCTATTCAAATGAGGTCCTGTTCTGACATACGGGGGGTGAGGAGTTTGACAGATCTGTGGCAGGAGGGGCGGGTGCAGTTTAACCCACAACACCAAGAATCCCCTGACAGTGGTGTTCTTGTGCAAGACATGAACACCACAAGATGTCTCTCTGAGGGGAGACAAGACAGGCTAGTAAACCAGAAAAGGTGCAGCAGAGAAACTGAGACAGACAGTGAAATGGCCATCTACTAAATCGCAAAATCCTATCTTCCCTAATCAAGGACACTTAAGAGTAAACGTTTACACTGCTCCTCCTCAACCAGAAGGTAAATAGCTCAAATCGCCCTACTCAGGGAGATGGAAAACAGAAATACAGCTTGTACCTTTTATGCGAACCGCACCCAAGGACACATAAGTTAAGGGAATAAATCTTATTTTTGGAACATCAGCATAAAGCTAATGACTATTCTACTGAGGTCCTCTCCTAAACCCCAGCTTCTAAAACCCTCGATACAAAGGGCCCAGTTCATGCTCTCTCTCCCAGGAGCACACCAGTGTCTTTCCCTTCCCCTCTCCCCTCTCAGGCATGTATCTCCTAAAGTCTAAGGGACCCACAAGACTTGCAACCGGGGGAGCAATGGGCAGAGGCAGCTCATCCCAGGCTACCCCCTGAACCTATCTCTAAGGCTCCTTTTCTCTGACTTCTCTGTGAGCCAAACAGGCGCACCTGGGCTCTCTCCTGTTGTTTTTTCTACCCTAAGCCCTTCCTTATTTCACTGTCCCCAGCTTTAACAAATATACTCTCAAAATCAAAAAACAAAACAAAAGTGCCTCCACACAGTCTTCCTTTACTCAAATGATAAAACTCTAATGCAGCTCCAGGTTCTGTCACACACAGTTGAGATCTGGGGATTCAAAATGGTACAGAGAGATCTGACCAGGTCACTGGGGAGGAGGAGTAGGAAAGGGCTGCAGGAGGAGGCGATGGTAAACAGCCTAGGACGGGATTGGCTGAGAAGCTGAGTGCCTCCAGAGTGCATGGAATTGTGGGCGAGAAGATTTAAAATAAAAGAAGCACTCCCGGGCCCTCAGAGGGGCACTGGCTTGCGGTTCCCAAGGCTCACTCACTGGTTCCCTCGTCTCTTCCTCCAGGATGCCTGGCTGATCGTGCTGCAGCTGCCTGTGTTTCTCCACACACGGTATTTTGAATGGGAAGGAACTCCAGGTGCCCCCTAGGACTGGGATTGCCTGGCAGAGGGTGGCAGGGTTCTTCTCTGGGTGTAGTAGAAGGAAGTCCTGTGAGGCAGAAGCCTGCCATTCTTTCAAAATTGTGTAGCTTTTGTATTTTATGTTATTTTAGTTTGAAAAGTAACCCTATAGAAAGATAACTAACAGGGAATGATAGGGAAACTCAGGTATTACAGATTTTCACCTTAATTGATAGGCCTGAGTGGCTAATGCGTGTGGAAACCTGCTATTCCAACATTGTGTTGCTTTTGAACAAAGACTCCTTTCCTTTATCACCAAACCTCTGCCTCTGGAATTTTGCCTGGAGGGTGGTGGCGGGCAGCAGGACCCCACTTGCTGTTTGGTGACAAAAATAATACCTTGCACGTTTCTTTCTAAGGGAGCATAGTCACTGATGAGTTTCAACCTCTGACTTTAGTCACCTTATCATCCTCAAAAGTTATAAACTAATTAGTAACAGGGAATCATGCAAGCAAGTGAGAAAATCCCAGTTCTTCCAGTGGTTCACGGAGAAAAAAGAATCCGGCCAATCATTCTGTAATTAGCAGAGAACCACCACCTTTCTAGCAGCGGCCAAGTTGACCTCAAAAACCAGCTAATAGTGGGAAGCCACTACCGGTCCCCCTGGGAGGTTCCAAGGCTGCAGCAATGCCACCTTGGTGGTCAGGGCTGTGGTGTCCTGCAGTGTCGGGACAGCTTTTTCTGGACTCCCAAGCCTGATTTCAGATGGTCCTTTTTACCAAAGCAAAATCCTTTGTATCAGTATGTTGGGGATATGATTTTTCAGTCTCCCCAGAATTTGCAGTGTGTGGGAGGGGTGCAAAATCTGGCATGTGAGCAGATGGGCTGGAGAACTGACTGCAGGGAGGAGCCCCTGCCATCACTGCCAGTGCAGTGTGGGGCTTTGGAGGTGGTCGTTTGGAAAAGGAATTGGATTCTGCTCTAGAAAATAAAGCTATTTGGTGGGTGAGGCAGCCTTGATCCGGTGGAGCAGCGGGGGCGTGACACCCTTCTGCACACCTGTAAGGACATTTGAGGCTTGTGGCTGCTAACCAGTACCTGCAAATCATTTTAGTCAACAGCCTCTTGATACATTGTGGGCACGTTAATAATTTTTTCTTGATGTTTAAGGTACAAAGGTTGCGCGTAGAGGATTCTTTAATCGCTTGTGTTCAGGGGTCCCTTGCCTCCCTGCGCCCACTTCCTGGACATACTGTATTTTGCTGTGTATAACATGCACTCTTTTGCACATTATTTTGAGAGAAAAATAAGGATATGTGTTATACATGGGTAGTACTAATTCCATATCTATATAAATGTTTTGAATTCTTTTATTTATGCTTACGCTTTAAAAGTATTAACTCTAGAAAGCAATAATGATATCAGGATGCAAAATAATACCTCAAAATATGCTAATCAATTTTGTTTCTAAAAATACATACATACATACCTACATAATTGAATTAACAAATTCAAATGAAAGATTTTTTTCCTGAAAGTCTGGGCCAAAAATGTGGGCGTGCATTACACACGACAAAATACGGTGCATCTTACACTTTTGTGAGTAAGCCCTGCTCCAGAAAACCCACCCACTCACCCTCAGAAGTTGTGCTTCCTTTCTATCGGTCTCTTAGCTTTCTTTCTCCTCCTTACAACAGAAACATTCGTGCTCCCCATCATTTAACTGTTCTGGGGTCATGATTTACATTTTATTTTTTCATTCTCCTCTCTCTACCATTTTATATCTAGCTTAGTAAACACTCATTTCATTCTGATACTGTGTCCTTAATATTGGGTTGGCCAAAACGTTTGCTTGTTTTTTTCCATAAGCTGGCTCTAGTAACACTTAGTTGTCTTTAACTTCATTCAAAACAATTTTGTTAGACTGTATTGTGAACACTGTCATATCAGCATGCATTTTTAAAAAGCTTATCAAAATTGGTGAATTTTCATGTAGACACTTTAATATTGAAGATGGAGGAAAATACACAACTTTTTCTGTATACTATGCTTTGTTATGTCAAAAGAGGTACAAATTGTGCAGTGAATGAAGGAAGTGCTTTGACTGATCAAATGTATCCAAAGTTGTTCGTGAGGTTTTGGTGCTGGGGATTTCTCCCTGGATGACGCTCCATGGTTGGGTAGACCCGTTGAAGTTGATAGCAATCAAATGGAGACACTGAGAACAATTGATATTATACCATGTGGGAGATAGCCAACATACTAAAAATATCCAAATTAATAAGGTTATTGTTAAAAACAAAAAATGTGGTTTTTATTTTATGGAAAAGACTGAACAAACTTTTTGGCCAACCCAGTAGTTTTCCCTACTTGGTTTGCATTGCCTCCTTGCCCTGTCCCCACCCTGTGACTTTGTTTGTTTGTTTGTTTTCTCTCTCTCAGGGGTAGGGAAACTCTGGTGCAGGTGCCAAAGTTGGCCAACAGGACATTGCTAGCAGCCCTGGTGCCACACCTGCCCATCTCCTCCTTTGTGGTCTCTCTAGCTCTCGTGAGGGCCAGGTGTGGCAAGGCCCCATTCCCATCGCCTTCAACCTGTTTCAGGACCTTTGGGTGGACAGAAGTCTTCTTCTTCCCCAGGCTGAATGTGCCGGTGGGGGCACTGCTCGTCCCAGTCCCTCTGCAGGGCCTGTGGAGACAGCAGCACAGAAGTCACCAGCAGGGGCTGGAGCAGCGCAGGCAGGTGGATGAAGAAGGTGGAGAGTGACAGAAGCCTACTTGGGTGTGGCTCCCTGGGTCACTTTGAACAAGGCACTTCTCTGTGCTCTGGAACACCTGGTGGTCAAAGTGCATGTTATGGACAATTATAGGGTTTCTGCAGAAAAGGTTGTAAGTTTGGTGAAGTCAATTCTATGTTGTTTTTTAAATTGGATACGTGACCTTCTCAAGGGGCACCAAAGAAGCATTTCTGACCACTCTGTGAGAGCCTGCTGCCTTCCCCGGGGAGTGTGATGTGCCTCTCTTCTCTGGCCGCCTTCAAGATTTCCCTTTCATCTTTTATTTTCAGCAGTGAAAATGGTGTACGTAGGTGCGATGTTTTATTTGTTTTCAGCTTGATGTTTCTGAGCTTCTTGGATTTGTGGCTTGGTGCTTGTCATGAATTTTGGAAAATTCTCAGCCAATAGTTCATCCAATATGTATTTTTTTGACTCATTCTCTCTCCTTTCTCCTTTGGTATTCCAATTGCCTATGTATTAGATCATGTGCTAATGTATCACTTTTCACATAAAAACGTAGATACATCATGAGTAAAAGTATAAAAATAAATACCACGCAAACACTAGAGAAAGCTGCAGTAGCTATATTATGTTAATATCTAAAAAAGTAGATTTTAGAATAAGGACTATTATCAGTGGTAAATGGCGATGCTACCTAATGATAAAGGGCTGAATGCTCCAAGAAGGCATAACAATGCTAAGTACGTCCATACTTAACAACAGTGCGAAGACTGCTTAAAGTACCAGGTGAAGGAAGCAAATCTGCAGTTGCAGATGGAGCCTGCTCGGAAGAGCAGGGTATCAGTAAATACAGGAGATCTGAGCACTCTCGTCAGCCTACTTGACCTACCATAATTTTTATTTATAGAAGTCTCTACTCATCAATAGCAGATTCTTTTCAATTGCATAGAGAATAATCACCAAGATAGACCATATATTGGCCCATACAGAAAACCTCAACATGCTTTTTAAAGTCAAGACCTCTTCTTGGCCCTGATGGTGTGGCGCAGTGGATTGAGCACGGGCCTAGGAACCAAGGGGTCACCGGTTTGGTTCTTGGTCTAGGGCACATGCCTGCGTTGCAGGCTGGGTCCCCGGTAGGGTGTGTGCAAGATGCAACCACACATTGATATTTCTCTCCCTCTCTTTCTATTTCCTTTCTCCTCTCTCTAAAATAAGTAAATAAGTAAAATCTTAAAACAAAACAAAGCAAAAAACCCCTCTTCTTGGCTATTCCCAAAGCAGCAGCCCCTGGGAAAGAGGGTGATGTCATATGGGGAGTTCCAAGGGCCCCTGCTGGGCCAGGGGCAGTAGGCAGGCCAAAGGGTTAAAAAAGAGAAAACACCACACAGCATGTTCTTGGAGCATAGAGGAATGACACCAGGAATCAGTAACAAGGTATCTGGAAAATCCCCAAATACTTAGAGATGAAACAACACACTTATATATAACACATTGGCTCAAAACAGAAGTCTCGAGGCCAATTTGAAAATAGTTTGAACAAAACAAAAATAAAAATTTATTATTTCTAATTTGTAGTGCTTAGAGGAAAATTTAAAGCATTCAAAAGCTTGTAGTAGAAGAGAAGCAATGTCTCCAATGAATAATCTAAGCTCCTATTCTAAGAAATGAGAAAAAAATCAATTGACACCAAAGCAAGTAGAAGGAAGGAAATAACAAAGAGCCTCAATCAGTGACATTGAACAAACATAAACCTTCCTGCCCACCCCCACCCCCAGAAGAGTCCTAGGTCCCTGTGTACCTCAGTGGGTGCAAGTAGACTCGTGTGGAGGAGGAGGAGTTTATCAATTACATGGGTCACATGTGTCACGTTGGTTAGCTCCTCCCCCAGGACCTCTGTGAACACTGGGTGTTATAAATGCTTTAAAAAATAGTATACGCCCTGGCTGGTGTAGCTCAGTGGATTGAGCACAGGCCTGCGAACCAGAGGATCGTGGTTCAGTTCCCGGTCAGAGCACATGCCTGGGTTGCAGGCCAGTTCCCTGCAGGCCAACTCCCAGCAGGGGATGCACCAAAGGCAACCATACATTGATGTTTCTCTCCCTCTCTCCTTTCCCCTCTAAAGATAAATAAATAAATAAAATATTAAAAAATAGTATAAAAACATTATAGGGTTATGTTTGTCATTTTTGAAGCTAACACATGTTGAGAGATTATGACATGCTAGGTATTATTGCAAGCACTTTTACTGTTTAGTTCATGTAATCTTTATAAGTAACCTATATCTATCCCCATTTTACGGAATTAAAAACTGAATTGCATAGAAATTTAATAATCTTCCAAAGGCTACTCACCTAATAAATGACAAAATGAAGATCTGAATCCAGGCAGCCTGGTCCCAGAGCTCAGATGAAAAGGAATATTTTTGCTCTGTGACTGTAGGGTTCATGATGGAAAAGGCTGTTTTTTGCCTCTGTGCCCAGCACAGTGTCTGCCATACAGTAACTCTGGATGGGTGTCAGTTGGTTGATTTACAACTTGAGATTATTTTGGAAAAAAAAATGAAAAGAATCTTGGCCTATTAGAAAGGTGGAAATCTTTTTTGATTTCAAAGTTGCTAAGAGCCCTGGCTGGTGTGCCTCAGTTGGTTGGAGCATTGTTCCTTGGACCAAAAGGTCATTGGTTCAATTCCTGGCCAGGACCCACGCTCAGGTTGTGGGTTCAATCACCAGTCAGGGTGTGTATGAGAAGGTGGCCGATTGATGTTTCTCTCTCGCATCAATGTTTTTCTCTTTCTCCCTTCCTGTCTCTCTAAAAACATTGAAAAAAATTGTCTTCAGGTGGGGATAAAAAAAATCAAAGTTGCTAAGAGACTAGATCTTAAATGTCCTTACCACACACACACACACACACACACACACACGGAAATGATGATTATGTGATGTGACACTGGTGTAAGATAAGTCTACAGTGATAATCATTTTGCAACATATGAATGTAACAAATCAATGTGTTGCATGACTTAAACTTACATGTAACTTACATGATTAGATCACAAAAAAGGTGAAGACTGTGTCTCTACATTTCAAACTACTTGTGAGTTACTGATGGCGGGCGATGCAGATGACCCTTCACTTTTTATTGTACGTTGGGACACAGTGAGTGACAGGAGGGAGAGGATGTCTTTGGGGACCCAGCAGAGAGGGGGGGAGGGAGGTTTCTCTGGTAACATCACCGAAGTTGTAGGAGAGAGCGAAGAATCCAGTCTCTAGGGTCTTCACACCCAGTCTGTGAGTGGACTGTCATTGCCCTCAGTCTGAGGGGCCCAGAGAGGGGCTAGAGACTGTCCAAGGCTGCCCTGCCAGGGGGCAGGGGCCGCCCGAGCAGGCCGTTCACGGAGCTGCCTGGTCTCCCCACCGCCCTCCTCCTCCTGAGGCTCACATGGCTCCCCACTCAATGCCTTCCAGTCTTAACATGCCTTCGCCTCCGAGAGACTTTTCCTGGTACTCCAACACTTCATGGCCTTCAATCATATTCCACAGAAAAGGGAGAATCATGTGGAATTGTTGGGAGGAGTGTGGCATTTATATCCCAAATACCCACATATGCAGGATTCAGCAAGACACACCTACAAGGGGAGAGCTAAGCTTAGGCAGGCTCTAGGTGCGCCCTGGGATATGATGGTCCTGACTTTTTTTTTTGACAAAGGAGGAGCTTATGTCATACAATGTGAATTATGCTTGTTCTGTACTAACTGGTTATACTAAAATACTGACTACAGAGGTCATCCCCTGTTTGAGGGCTCACCCCACCTATCTGGGCAACCAGATGTTATTAGTGGGATCGCTACTCCTGTTCTTGACCAAAGAGATGGATGATGATGTATATGCAGTGGCTGGAGCGGTGCTGGGGGGTGGGGGAGGGGGTGGGGGGGGCGAGGGTGCCCCTTGCATTGGTGAACCCTGGGTTGGAAAGTCCCTAGGTCTTGTGATGCAGTTGGAGGTTCAGTGTCTGGAACCCGGACCTTATTTAAAGTGGTGCCTGAAGCGTAGTTTGATCAGTTAAGAGGTTTCCAAAGTGGCCCCTGGGTGGGTGAGAGACACAGCTCGGAACATGAGGGGACGGTGACCCTCTGCCCTGCGGACTCATCCCCAGGCCGGCTCGGAGCCCATCTGTCTGCCTTCGGAGTGCTTCGGGGTGCTTCAATTGGCTGAGCGGCAACATTCCCGTCAACGCACCTGCCCCAAACACCGTGGTTTCTTAACAGTATGTATAAATTGGCTTTAAGAAATTTATTCTATGCTTCTAAAATACTTCTTGAAGTACAGGAACAAAATCGCTGCAATCAAAATTACTTGAGATTATTCACATCAGCAAAATGGACTCGGAAACTCCAAATCCCTTATTTCTTTAAGATGCCTAAACATGGCCAGAACCTGGCTGGAATATAAGTGTGCAGGCGCGGGGAACCAGCAGAGCCACGGGTCTCACTTCAGTGACCCCAGCAGGGCCAGCAGGGCCGCAGGTCTTCTGTGAACCCCAAAGGGACTGCCTGCCATGCATCTTCCACCCTGATCCCGTAATTTCTTCTATTTCCCTTCTTTCAGCCTTTTTCTCTATTATCTTGGAAGTTTCGTTGACCATGTCTTCTGATCTTTCTATTGAATTTTCTATTTCTACTTCCATATTTGTAATTCCAAGAGCATGCTTTTATCTCTTTAACTTCTTTTTTAAAGAGCAACCCATTCTCAAATTATTGATGCCATATATTATATTATGTCTTCTAGAACATTAATCATAATTTTTTAAATTTATTTTTCTCCTGGAGTCTTGCCTGTTTTGATCAGATTCTTTTTCTTTCTGTTTCTTGGTTTTGGTCTCTGTCTTCTATGCCAGAAGCTCAAGTGTAGAGAGGCCCTTAGAACGTGAGCGCGCACAGGCAGGCTTGTCACTGGTGGGCTTCACTGAAGGGGGCCGGGATTTTGCTGGGCCGACCCCTGAGACCCCCACCTGTCAGTCTGGGCAGATACTTTTTCCCTTCGAGGTTTCCCCAAAGGGACCCTCTGATGCTGCCCGGGGTTTTGACTAGCTACAGACAAGTGTGGGTGGTGCTGTGGGTCTCACTGTTAAGGAGAATTTTCTGCAAATGTTGTTTTCGATGTGGGACCTCTGCCCTCGGCTGTGCCTGTGCCCTGGAGAAGAGAGCAAGGCTTTGTTAGGTCCAGGCTGAGAGGCCGTCACTCACAGCACAGGGGTCTGGTGTTCTTGTTCTTCACTCCCCCCCTCACTTTCACTTTTGGAGATTCCAGGAGCTTCCAGTTTCAGTGTCTTTTATGGTGTGAAGTGTGCGTTTGTTTGTCCCCCACTTCAGACTGAAGGGTCAGATTTCGTGGGTACCCCAGGTCAGTTCCCTCTTGCGTCCATCTGCTTTGCAGCTTCTACACTTTTGTTGCTTTATCAGCCCTTTTCCTTCTGCTTCTCATCGTGTACAGGGTGGGGCAAAGTGGGTTTACAGTTGTGAGTATGTGAAACGCAGACTTTGTTCCTGTATTTTTATTGATTGATTATGGTGTTATTTTCCATACGAGCAGCTGTAGGCCTACTTTCGCCACACCCTGTATTTATGCCAGTTAGGTTTCCTCTTCCTTATTGTAGTACCTAGTAGATGTATATGTATGTATGTATTTACCAGGCACTGTTCTAACAGCTTAACCTTTTATCTGTTCTAACTCATTTAATCCTCATGGTGGTATTTCTATCACATTTACATAAAGATAAAGAAACTAACACACAGAGGGTTAGCCAGAATCCCTACTCTGAGCCTCTGAGGCTCTCATAAAACTTACACATCCCTTGTTAAATTTTCTTTTCATTTTAGTTTTTGCTGTTCCCATCACTTTTAGTATTTCTATGAATATAACTCATCTTCTCCCCACAAACCAAAAGAAGTCAGGCATTTGTCTTTGGAGAATCCTCCCAGCTCTCTGGGTTTTGTACCTAGTCCAGAGAGGTCATTCCTGGTTCAGGTCGCTGGAAGGTCGGTAAAGGACCCATTCCCAGAGGGCGCTGCCAGAGAGCACACAGTCCCTGAGTCCCCACAGTGTTCCCTGAGCCCCAAACCAGTTCTTTCAGTCCCCACCCGGCCATCTCCCTAAGACCTGCCTGCAGCCCTCACACAGTTCCAAGAGGATGGAACCGACGCTCCACCAAACCCCTTTGTGCAGGGCCCGGCTTTAACTCCCCCCCCATGAGACACAGCCAAAGACAAGCTGCACGGCCTGATTAAGGTGATCCCAGGGCCTCCCGACACTTCTCTCAAAGTGTAAATTATTTAATCTTAAGTAACTCATCTGGAGAGTACTAGTTCCAGTCATCTTCCTCTCCAGAAGATCCCTTTCCTCTATTAAAAGGTGCAGTACGGCTAAACAGAAACCCAACTTAGATGGCTTTAGCCCCTTTATCAGCTGGCTGCCTTTCTGCCGTTTAAATTCCCAGTTTACACATCCCAGGGAAGTCCTCCTGTGTGGCTGCGGATGTCCCAGGACCAGCAGTTTCTGAGTCCCTTTGGTCATGGCCCCTGGCTTCTCATGCGCTATCTTGATTTCACCTGCACCAACCCAGGATGCAAAACTCAGCCTCTTCACCAGCTTCTACGAGAAATTCAACCACATCAAGCACTGCACACTTTCTGTGGTCTTTCCTGAAGTTCGTGTCTGAGAGCACAGCAGAGGTGGGGGGCATGTGCACCAAGCTCACGGCCTCCTTCCACCCGCCCCCCCCCACTGCAATCTGCTCTTCTCCCAGATCTCATGGCCCTGCCTTCTACTAGTCAGTCGCTTCTTCACCACTTTCCTCCTTTAGCACTCATTCCTCTTTCTTTTTGCCAAGAGTACTGATGTTACTCAGGTATCCACTTCTTCTCAGGCAGCTCCTGTGCTGGGTGGGTGGGTGGAGGGGGAAGTTCTGCTTCTGGGGGAAGCACCTTCAAAGGTGGATTATGTCAATCAGCATATCCTGGTGTCAGTAACTGGTACAGGAATGAGTGTGGCCTAATTTTGGCCAACAAGATGAGAGATGTTGGCAGGTTGCTCTAGGAAACTTCTCTAGGAAAGAAGTTTCTTAGCCCCTGCATGCCAAGTACCTGGAGCCGCTCTCCATGTGGTGGATGCGAATGGGGAAGTATGCTGCCCAGAAGCAACTGGCAGCCTTGTTGTGATCATGAAGGAAGCCAGGCATAGGATGCTTCAGGCCAGGTCTTTGGTGACATCGCTGAGTGGCGGGGTCAGCCTCACCTAAAGCTCACTGGACTTCTTGCCAATGAATGCTCTTCATTTTTAAGCCGATTTGAATAGTTTTTGCAGTTACTTGAAACTATACTTCCTTCTTTTCTTATGTTGGCCCCGGACCCAGTTTTCTGCATTAAATTTCTGCCCCAAGTGGGCTTATCAAAGGCAAGGTCCGCACTTAAATTGTTTATCCTTAAGGGGAACTCATCATTCAGATTCAGATGCAAGTTTTGTTTCAAGGACTAAAGTTGTATTCTAGCCTTTTGCTAAGGGGCCCATGTTCGAGAGCTTTCTTCAGATAAAGGGAGATGAAATCCCAGCCAATCGATGACTTTATTCTAGAAACTGAAACTGCAGGTGCCCCCCAACAAGCTATTTTCTACATGAGCTTTTTAAAAATGTGAAATTTCTCTTAGCTGGGCCCCCTGTTATGGTGCTATAGTCTTCCTACTACTGCCACACACACACAGACACACAGACACACACACACACACACACACACACCCCTTTCTATAGAAAAATTGGGCCCAGAAGCAGTAACTGTTATCAGCTGAATTTGCATCCACTCTTCACTTCCACCGAAGTCTCCTTCTTCGTCCCTTTGGATTGTGCACACAGGTCTGGCTGAGGTTCACTCTCTCTGGTTCCAGGAGCTTCTCAGCACTCTAAGACTGATCTCTGGTGTTTAACTTTGGGAGAATACTTTGGGAGGAAAAGGGAGACCTAGCAAATAGCCCAAACTGCTTGGAGATCACCTGCATGGATTTTAAATAAAAGTTTATTAGTTTCACACAAACACGGCACAAAGCAGAGATGATCCTAAGGAGATAATGTTTTTAAGAACATAACAGAGGAGTGAAATAGGAAAGAGAAGTCATCCTTTCAATTTTTACAAATTGTTATATGAAATGTTTAAGGGATTTATTTAGTAAATAGAGGAAGATCAAGAACTATGAACAGTAAAACGATAACAAACTCACAACTATCAACAACTGAACCTAAAAAACAAAAACTAAGCAAACAACTAGATCAGGAACAGAATCACAGAAATGGAGATCACATGGAGGTTTATGGGACGGGAGGAGGGAGAAGAATTGGGGGAGAGGTACAGGGAATTAGAAGCATAAATGGTAGGTACAAAATAGACAGGGGGAGGTTAAGAATAGTATAGGAAATGGAGAAGACAAAGAACTTACATGTGTGACCCAAGGACATGACCTAAGTGTGGGGGGAATGCTGGTGGGAGGGGGTGTACAAGGAGGAAGGAAGATAAAGGGGAGACAAAAATTGGGGCAATTGTAATATCAATAAATTAAGATTTTTTCCCCTGATAACAAACATCCAAGGATTACTGTTTTTTTGGTGTGGGGGAAGAAGTCTAAAAAGCCTATACTATATTGATTAGGTTACCTTCTTTAACCTCTAGGATTAAAGATTTCATTCATTCAGCAATAACTATTTGTTGATTTCCTTCTGCAGAGCAGACACTGAGTTACATGCTGGGGATACAGTGGAGACCAAGGCTGGTTTCTTGCCATCTCGGAGTTTACAGCCAATTGGCCAAAAAAAAGTCCCTCCTGTTGTCCCCCTTGGCTGTCGGGGCTGTCAGCACAGGCCCTCACGGTATCAGCCCTGTTACCAGATGCTGCCCATGGGATGAGGGTCTCTGGGCTTGTGGCCACCCAGACTGCTAGGCCTGGAGACAAACATTCCCACTAAGTCAATCCCTGTTGTCTGCTGGGGCCACGGGCCCAGAGGCTCAGAGACAGGAGGCCCCGTCTGAGAGGAGCCGTGGTTAGGGCCCCAGACAACTTGGATGGGAGCGGTTTTCACTGCATTCGGTCACCTTACTCCCTCCCCCGCAACCTGTCTTTAGCACATGTCTGTAGTAAAACAAGTCTGAGAATTACCCACCTGGAGAGGACCTGAAAGACTGTGGGAAGCGCAGGGAGTCTGTGCTGACTCTGCATTGGCTCTGCCGAGCACCATGCGTAGGCTCAAATGCCCTGAGTGTGGGAGGAGCCCAGGGTGGGGGACAGCAGGATGACCTGAGTGAGTTGGGGACAGTCTTCAAGCTTGAAGCATCAGCTAAGGCCATGGCTGAATGAAGCCTACAACCACCAGGCAAAGGTTTTATTTTTATTTCATTGATGACAAATAAATTTAAGACTTAAGATTTATGAGAATTATAAGAAAATATGTTTGCAGATGTTCTAAGAAAAAGTTCTGTTACTAACCAATTCATATAATTTTAAATTATCATAAAAATATAAATCTTCCTTTGTATAAAATATAAAAAAAAGATTAAGAAAATAAAAATTACTCATAATCCTATCACCGAGTCATATGTCTAGTATTTTGTAGTTCATTGTATTCTTTCAAAATAAGATTCTAACCTGCAATTTTTAGCAAGTATATACTGAGAATATGTTTTCCTGTCATTCCTTAGGCTTCTATGACATTCTCTTTGGTAGAACACATTGCATATTCTATGGTGTGGACACAAGATACACTTAGTAGCCTCTTTTTATTGGATGTTGAGGTTGTTTCCTCATCTTTACTACAAAGGACAGTCTTGGTTCTGGTTTAGAAAGATCTCTGCTCGCGTAGTTTACTCAGCTGGCCCCACGGCACGCAAGGCTTTGAGCTGAAGAAATGGCAGCTGGGGGGAGCCCAGGGGTCTGACCTGCCCCCTGTCTGACTGATGAAGTTTGCCTTTGGCAAAATGATGATTATAAATGTCACACTTCCCAGAACCCAGAAACTTCTCCAACTTTCAGGAACACTTAAGGAAAAGTCTGTGTTGAATGATGTGGAAGCAAAGTCAGGGGCCAGGTACGTGACTGTGGGAGACTGGTCTCCTTTGCCTCGTTAGGAATGGGATCCTGGCCTTTAAAACTTCCCCGTTCTTTCCCCATGCTCTCTCCCCCCGGTTCCACCCCAACTTGATTGTCTAAGGCACTGGTTTGCCAGCTCTTATTCTATTGGCAGAGAGGGTGCTTTCTGCCTGTGAGCAGGCATGGCTGTAGCCACAGCCACAGCTGGGTTCTCCTCCAACACGAAGCACTGGTCTGCTCCTGCCCAACAGGTGAAGCCATTCATCAGACTGTAGAATGTCAGAACCATAAGGGACTACACAGATGATCTAGTCCCCTATCCCCCTCCCCCATGTTCTAAAAGAGCCTTGACGTCACCAATGCCATTGGGTTACTGGCAGGGGTGAAACAGGAGGCAGTGCCAGGAGGCCCTGTGGCCACATGATTAATTACTGTGTATTTGGGGACAGACTGACTGGGTCAGTCCTGTACCTGACACTTCTGAGCTGTGTGACCTCGGGCAACTCAATATTCCTGAGTCTCAGTTTCCTTATCTGTAAAGGGGAATGGTACGTATCATACATCATAGGGTTGTTGTGAGATGACGTATGACTAGGATGTGTACATGGTCTTCCCCTGTAAAAGGTCGCTGGGGTTACCGTAACAAGGGCTGTTTTTGCAATGGCACCGACTCCCCTGTCCAGGACACAGCCCTCTCCTCCGGGTGCTTGGGTTAGAACCGCAGCTCATTGCCAGCAGCTGACAGGAGGACAACGCTTCCAACAGAGACTCCTCTAAGTAGGTTTGCGGTTAGGACGCGCCCACATGAACCCGCTTGCTCCCACTGGCCACCTTCCTTTGCTAACCACCAACCCAGCAGGCATTTGTGTGGAAGGAGTAGAGCATGCTGCCTGCGGTCTGCGACAGGAGTGTAACCACAGGGCCAAAGAAATTTAAAAACCTCGTTGTAGCCCAGGAATGTGCACAGAGATGAACACATTAGCTTGGAAGGGCTCCTTTTCTTCCTAACAGACCCCTCAGGTTGTACACAGCCATCCCAGCACATTTCTTCTCTCTGGCATGTTTAACTTAACATTTTTTTTGAAATGAAAAATATTTAGGATTTTTTCAAGAAGATTTTTTTCTTAAGGCCTATAGTCCTACTTGCATAAAGAAAGAAATCCCAGTAAGCCCATGCATCTGTGTATCCCTGTATCTCTTTACCTATCATGTGTCTATTTTTTAAGCAAACCAGCTTTATTTAATGTCTATTTAAGCCTCATTTTGTGGCTGACTTGTGATGCCGACGCCTGCATTGCTCCACGCCCAGCCTCAGGACAGGCCACAAGGACAGGACATCTGGGAGGAGGTGAGGAAGTACGGACGCTGAGGATTGGAATCACAAATTCTCAAAAAGCTCGGAAGAAAAATCAAAAACTCCTTTCTTTCAGACAGATTCTGTCAAGTCTCCTTTTATAGGATTTGGGAAATATTTTGATTACTTAAGGAAGATTTTTTTAATCTAAGGAAACATTTTCAAGTGCAGACTGGTTTCCACATCTCAGCCTGTGCTCGTGGCCACTGGTACACAGCGACCACTGTGGCCCAGAGGGGCTACTGGATGGGAATCCTCCGCTGGGTCCTGTTTTCGTTTACTCATCCTCTTCCTCCCCTTCTTTCTCTCTGACTCCTTTAATGGAATTAACTTATATTCAATGACCAAAATGAAAAATGAATAAACTTGCCTTTCCCCACACAAAACAAAGCAATAAAATTAGATGATTAAATAAATAGCTAATTTACTTTTTGCTCAATAAATACAATGCTTTGACTTAAAATTTTTAAATTTTTCCCCCTCTGGTCATAATGTAAGCAGAGATTTTTTTTTATTCTTTCTAATATGATTCTGCCTATATATTCAGAAAACCCTCAAGTTGTAATCTTATTTTTTTCACTCCTGGTAGCTGTTCAAGCTGTGGCCGAAGCCTTAATTAGCCGTAGTTGGTGTTTACTCCTGGCCGATTTTGCTGGCTGCTCAGCCCCAGGAGTACGCCTGCAGGTCGCCACGTATTTGTTGAATGAATATTTCTTCTTGTAGGAAATACGTGGGAATAATACCGCAGAATGGGGTAAATGAAACAGGCAAGCGGGGATGGGGGTGGGGGCTTGCTCCACTTTATAAAAAAAGGAGAAGAAACGTCCCTTTTCTAGTGTGAATCCGTTGGCCACCGAGAACACCGGAGCGTGTGGAGGAGGAAGAGTAGCCGTTTCCTGGGGGAGGACCGCGCCACCCCAGGCTGCCCGGCCACGTTCCTGGGCGTAGAAGCTCTTCTGCACTGACACTCACAGCTCAGGAGCACGAGTCAAAAAGCGAACTGACCACGTTTGTTGTGTGCGGCTATGGAGTTACTACGTGTGATCACAGCGTGTTGACCCGTGTGGGCACTCTCTGGCAAGCCCGCAATCTCTCCCGAACAGCGGTGATATTAGATATCCCCATTTGGTCTTACTTGTCCAAGTCAAACATGTACTCCTTCAGCTCCCCAGTTATCTTGTAAGCCTGGTGCTGGCCCACACTGCTGCAGGGCTGGGACAAAGAGATGATGTTACAGTCTGGTTTCTATGGCAACAGAGGAGGGGTAATGAAAACTGAAATGTGGGAAACACCCCTATCTGACAATTGTGACACAATTCAGTTTATTTACAAGAACGTAACTACTGAAGACGCAGAAGTGTCATTACCTGGCAGCTCATGTCGGCGAAAAGCTACACTGCACATTTCTCTTAGTCGGGCTGCTAAGAGGAAGGAAACATGAAGCACACACACGCCTCATTTTCTGCATGTAAAATGTGTGTGTTCTTTAAAAGCCAGTGGTTGGCTGGTTTTCCGGACATGATGTGGTTGAAGCTGTCACCGTAATGGAAATTCATTGCTGTAGCTATGGTAAATCGAGTTTTCTGCCTGTGCTGAATGCATTAGTCTAATGAGATGTTTGCAGCCGGGGAGCAGGGCTGCTGGAGACTAACTGTGAGCTACTAACACACGGGTGGAAGATTAGCTTTTGCAGTACTTGGTTTGCAGGTACCGAAAGTCTTCTGTCTTCTGAGTCAACATTCCCGGCCTGGTAAAGAACCTGATCAGGGCTCTGGTGAACAAGCCGTAGGTAAGGGAGAGACACAATCGGAGGGTGTGCCGTGGGCACGGGATCCTTCTCTTTCTGCTGTCAGCATGACAGGTTACCTGGTTCAGCGTTCCTGGGTTGCATGCCTACCTCTGTGCCGTTGCATGAATGGGCTGCACTGAAGCCACTGAGGGCGGTGGGGAAACTTTAGTTCCTTCTGCTCAAAATACAACACTCAATTTCTGCATCAGATCTCAGAGGGGAAAGATGTAGCATAGAATTACACAGTTTATACATTTTGGATATATACATGTTCACTACTCTTTAACTCTGCATTTAAATATGTAGAAAGTTATGTTTTTCCCCCAAATGTGAGCTCAAATAACTGATTAGCTTTTTCTTTTTATGATGATGATTTTGCTTTGCTTGGTTTTTTAATTAACATTTTTTAATATATCTTGGGATAAAAATATTTACTTAAAATTTAATTTTAAAAATCAGTGTGTGGTGAACAGGCAAGTGTGGTTTTTTGAGCTGAATTTTGTTTTTTGTATACCAGATAGAATATTTTACGTGTCTTTGTGCTGGTGTTTCCGAATTGACTGGGATGGATGAGAATATTTGTTGCTGGTTGCTGGTGCTGGTTAGTTTCGGGAAAAAGCAAAACAAACAGGTGAATATGGAGTGTCAGGAGCAGTCTTTCCAAATTCAAATACACAGAGTCACCGCCTTCCCAGGTGGGGTGTTGTGTGACTTGAACCCGTTTGCATGTGTCCCTCCTAGTGGCACAAGGCTCCCTCCCCAGGTGTTAGCTGAGCAGGAGAGGACCATGGATGAGGGTGAGGTGCCGATGTTGGTCATTTTACTGATAATTGAGGTACTAAGTCAAAATTCTCTCCTCTACCTGTCACAGTAAGGGACAGGTGGCTCGTGGAGGTGTTGCCATGCTCCATCACAGTCCTCTGGAGGGCTAGCCCATCAGCAGCCTTCTGAAGAAATGGTTTTTCAGTTGGTCTCAGACATTGTGGCTTGGGAAAGAAATCCAGGAGCTTCAGAATTGAGATGTTGGCTGTTTCTTCTTTTCAGAGGACCCATGTTTAGAGAGTGAGAGCTACAGCTGCTTCCCCACTACCCCACCCCCGCCCCCCAAATTCTTTCTTTTTAAATAAAACAATATTTGGAGTAAAGGCATAACAATAACTGTGATGGAATTTACAGTGTGAGTAGTTAACAGGGGTACCATACCTGTGTGGAATATTTTTGTTGTTGTTGCTTGGTAGAGCTAGTCTGAAAAAATAAGGTGGGTATCTGAGCAAAACCACCAGGCAAAGATTGTCTAGAAAAATAGTAGTGATCATGTAAACTCAAATAAAATATTAACAGAGCACTGTCAGTTTTAGGGGAAGTCGTTTGGTTGCCTCAAAATCTTTACCTTTTAAACATATTTGTTACAGGTAGTTTTAAAAATTTGAAAATGTTTCCTTTAGCTCTTTAAATTGTATATGTGGAGGGACTCTAATATTTTGGTAAATTTATCTGTCTGCTTGATTTGTGGAATTACAAGGAAAGAGCAAACCCCACAAAAATCCAGTTCTCATGTTTAACATATTTACATTTCTTCCCCATGCCACAAAAATTACTTTTATTTTGCTGCAAAAAGGAGCAGGGGGAGTAAGTGAATGATAATGGATAGAGAATAAAACAATGAGGGAAATTGGAATAAATTGCTTTCCGTTGTTTATTTGTTTTTGGTGGCGCGTTTTCAGGCAAGTGAAACCAGCAGAAACAGTTTCACTTTCTGGCGCTTGGCTCCTCAGGACTGGGGTCCGGGGTGTCCCCCCTCAGCCCCAGCTGCAGGGGGGACAGGAGGACCAATGGCTGGAAATCAAGCTGACTCAAGGACTGTCACCCTGCTTTTAAGGTCTTCTTTAATTGAAAATTTGAAAAAGTCATGACTTTTAAAAATGTTAAATAATATGTTTATATTAAAAAAATTCAAGTGGTCTCTCAACATACAAGGATAGAAATTTTTAAACTTTGTGATGTAAAAATTAGATTGTATTCAAGCTCTCAGAAAGTGGTGGCTTTTTTTTTTTTAATCTCAGTTTTGGATCTCAAATACTTCAAGTTCAAAGAACACATGACTAAAGTTCCCTTAAAGCAAGAAACGCTCAGAGAGAAATAAGCTTTCTGAACATTTGGGGAGTTAGATTTTAGAATGTTTTGCTGGTCTGTTTCCAGTTTGTGTGAGGGGAGGACACACCACACACCCATCCTCTCGCCTGGTAAGGCAGGGTAGAACCAGCGTTGGGTCCGGGCAGAGCGCGGAGCTGCAACTGGGAACTCGCTCCCTGAAGCCAGGGCAGAGCTCAGCGGGACGCTGGTCTTCCCCAGCCCCAGCTCTTGGAAGCCTCAGGTGGCCCTGGCGCTCTTGCCTCAGTCCACTCTCCTAAAGAAAGCAGGAGGTGACTCGCTCCCTTGTGGGGCCGGGGGCTTCAGATTCCACCTGCCTTCCGTTTTTCTCCCTGGACACTCCGCTTTCCCCACCCCTCTGTGTTGATTCGGGACGCTGTGGGAGAGAAGGGAAAAGAGGAGGAAAAACCCTCTTGCCACCTAATTATCAGAGAGCATAACATTCGGTCTCAGATTTTGGAGGTGAAGTGTGTGAAACCTTCCCATTTGCTGTGATTACACAGGTTTCTTCATTTTGGTGGGTAAACTTGACATTTCTAGGAATGAGTTTTGATTAAGTGGCTCCTTGGACCTCTTCCTCATCCTGCAGTTTCCCGAAAGGCTAGTTTGAGCTTTAAACATTTTTAATGTTTTTGTTGCCTTCAAGGGCAAGTCAGGTCAGGAAAGACCAGGAGACTAAAAACAGCCCCTGGGAGAAAACTCAGGTGGCTGAGTACATATATAGTGTGACAGAAGCCGCTACTGTGTCTAGTCAATTACTCTAAATTTTAATTAATGAGTCACAAAAGCCACACCATGAGCTTAAAAAAATTACCCCTTTATCAATAAGGTGATAATTAACTTGCTCTGGAATGAACCATTCTCTCAGCCCCGGGCAGTGTGTAGCCCTAGTAAGTCATCTGGAATGCTGCCAATTTTAAACAATTGGTCTCTTGGCAAAGTTGCTGGATTTTGATTCAAACATCTATTGTGACATTTTCAAACATGGTTCAAAGACCATTAGGATCACCCACATCTTGGTGGAATTTCTGAGGTTGAAAGAGCGGCTCAAATGTTTGGATTGCATTTAAATCCGTTGCTTCTCTTTGTTTATTTTCTGTTTCTAACCCCCACCCCAAACCCCTGCATTTTCAAGGGTGCTGCTCTCTGGTCTCTGCTATAAATCTCCGCTATAAGTTGCTGCAGCGAATCCTGCATTTATTTGTTGTTACGTGTATGACCAGGTTCCAGTGCTTTGGCTGCAAGTCCACGAGGTCCTAAGTGTCTTTGATTGCTGTTGCCTTCATCTCGGTTTTCGTTCTGGCAAAGGTTAATTCCTTAATATTTCTGCAAACTCTCACCGTGGTTTGTCAGATGCCGAGATCTAGATTGAGACTTGAAGCAGGGGAGCTGGGGCGGAAGGGCCATTTCGATCACGTTTAGGACTGTTTGAAATTTGCCTTATTCTGACCAGCACACACTAAAGTCTGAAGAGGCATAGGGGCATTGGCTGTTTCAGAGCAGCCTGCTCCAAGGTGAACCCCCTCCGACTCTCTCTCCCTCCCTCATTCTCTCTCCGGCTGTCACTGCTGGGTGGCACTCAGGGGCAGCCTGATGAGGGACGCTGCTATTGGGCCCCAGTGCACGGTGTCTGGAAGTGGTGACGGGTGCCAGTCACCACTGACTTCAGCAGTCAGACCTCTCTCCCCTACCTCTGGGTTTTCAGTGTTAGCTTTGGTGGGCTCCTGCTTCTCTTGGCTAAGAGACTGGCTCGGGGATGCTGGCGACAAAGCTTCCTGCTGGGCAAAGCTGGCAATTCTGACAATCGGGAACATCCCTGCCTTTAGAAGGGTGGGACAGAGATGAGCAGCGAGCAGGAGTTATGCATTCTGGAATAAATACAAATTTTTCAGTCAGAAGAGGCACTTTGCCACCGTTGAGGAGATAAAATACCTCCTGCTTCTTGCAACGATTACTTTGTGGACTACTACTTTCAGACAGAAAGAAATTTATTACCCTGTGGCTGTTCTCACTTTGTATCAAGCTAAAAAGTCATTCCACGGAGCCTATGTGACACCCTGGACTGACGGGAATATATTCAGAGATGCACACTGAGAGCTTCCCAGGGGTTGCTGTTGTTCCTGTTTGGCCATTTGTGTTTTACAGAGAATCTGGTGGCACAAAATCTTGTGAACTCCTCTCCACCCTCCCACCAGCTCAGACATATTTTACCTAAAGTTTTGTTTGTGGGAAGGCAGATGTTCCTCTCCCTTTGGGTCGCTGCCTTTCTCGATCAGATAAACGGACCTTGGTCCCAGTGTTGCTGATTTTCAAAAACGATGGCATCTTCTGTGGCCAGTCTGTGCCAGCCCTTTCCTCGTGCAGCGTCTGATACAGAGGCGCGGGAGTGGGGTTGGCTGTTCGGGGAAAACTGCGGTGTCAAGAAAAGGGTGTCAGCGCTGTGCTTTGAAAGGTGGTGACGTCCCAGCAGCCCCATGATGGCGACTCAACTTTTGAGAGCTGAATATTTGGTAAAATTTTGCCTTCCTGGGCTGATCATTACAGAGCAAAAACCCTCATCCTTTCAAAACAAAACAAAACAAAATATGACTTGAAAAGAACCCTAAAGAAATATGGAGGCTTTTATGAAAGTGGAGACTAAATTTGGAAACAAATGCTGAGCCAGGCAGAGCCAAGAATGACCCGGGTTGGGTCCCAGTCCAACCAAGGGGAAATGGCACTGAACCCAGAGGTGCTGGGCTAAACTCAGAAGAGAGAGAGAGCTCCATTCTTCCTTCCGAATGAGGACTTGACCATGACTCTTCTCCCTGTATCCTGGTGCAATTCATAGTGAGAGCCAACAGCTGCATGTGGCTGTCAGCTTATAGCCCGTATGTGTCATTTTCTTTTAAATTGAAGGAAAGATTTTCTTTTACCCCTTTCCCACTTGCCCACCAGTCACCTGGGTTGTCACTGTTTTGATGAGTACACCAGGGTCAGACACCAAGGTATGTGTTTTTCCCGGGTGTCTGGAGCCGGCCAGACGTGTCCAGACAGACATGAACACTCCGCAGCCGTGTCTGAGGATCTGTGTTGCCTGCAGCCCTCCAGCCACTCGGGGTCTGGCCTCAGGGTTTAATACTATTCTGTCGGGCAACTGTGGCCTCACTGAGTGAGGAAAGGAAGAACCAAAGAGGAAAACACAGGTGAACGCCAATGCCAGGGCTTAGGACTTTTTGTTTTGGAGGCAGGATCTGGAGGTTGTAGAACGTTAACACTTCCTTTGGGCCCAACCATTTCGAAATGATTATGATCCAACAGAAATTATTCTCCTCCTTTATGGCCTTCCCAACACAGAGGCTGGCTTTCCTTTTCACAGTCCTTTAGTATTAAGTTCCTTAATATTTCCCAGACACTACTGGGAAACCACGGTGATATCAAGGCTCAATCAAACAATTAGTGATTAAGATATGCTATTCAAGCCTAACAGCATAACTCCGAAGTGCCATTGACTGGTAAGGAACTCCGCTGTGGGAATGGAGTTCTGGTGCAGGCTGCAGCCATTGTCGTCTGTGATGGGGAGCTTGTCGTCAGAGTTGGGGGTCAAGCCAATCACCTGTGTGGTTCCCCTTACATTAGGAACTCTCCCTTTCAGATGCCAAAAGATGTTCAAGTGTATTGAATTATGTCACTTTAACAGCTCATTTGCAAAAGCACTTCAAGTGGAACGGTGTAGATAGCTTTGCATGTTAGTGCACAAATTACAAACCAAGCATTAACGAAAACCACAAAAAAACAACTTGTTCTAATATATGAAGTCACCACTCATGGAGTGAAAATAGAGTGCTTGTTTTGAGTGCTATAACATAATTAATATTAAGTACTTAACATAAATAGTGAGGGCCAGGTGTCTGGTGGGGTTATTGTGGTGCCCATGTGGAAATGGTTAATTGGTCCCCCAGTGAGAGACTGTGTAACTGTGTGTTGCCTTAATGAGACCAGGTGAGTATAAACTCTCTCCAGGGAATCGAGTTAGAAACTCGGGTTGATGTGTGACATACGTGACAATGTGTGGGGGCTAATGATATGTGCTGGTATTGAGGACCGGTCCTTTCTGTTGCGCTCTATTTCAGTTGGAATTTGTTTAGCAAGAGCTGAGTAAAAAAAATAACAGAACTGAAAGTTCTTTGAAAACAGATTAAGGGAAAAACACATTTAGAAAAGTTCATCTTGCACATGTTTTCTTGGAATCCGTCCAAATCCCTAATAAGGTCAAGTGCTGAGAAATTTGATTTTTACTAATTGTCTTGAGACCAGAGTAATGTAGAATAAACTGGAAGTATAATCATTTAAAAATATATATATATTTCTGGGCACAGGTTAGGTCACTGTTTTATGGCTATATTTGATATATTCATTCCTGAAGAAAAAAATTTCCATGTAATCAAAGACCAAGCTCATCCTTTAGATTTCAAACAGTGGACAGTGGATCACATGACTTCCTGGACAAAGTTAAGCAAACCTGGGGGCACACTTTGACCATGATTTTCTGTATTCTGCTTGTGCACTTGGCATGGATAGATTGACTACCAGTGCCCAGGAGTGTGCGCCTCATCCCTGAGCATGAGGATTTAGGACAGGGTAGGAAGGTTTACACCTGAACCACGGGACCGTTTTCCAGCAGACCACCCCTCTGTGGAAGCTGGAAGCTTACAATTCTGGCTAAAATAATGAGCTTGAAGCAAAAATGTTTGACACTTAAAGGGAAGAGTTAAAAGCAAAAACCTATATTCTTAGAAATGTCTCTAAGTGGGTCCCAGTTTCTGGAACGGGGTTTGAAGGCTCTCCTCGAGGGCAAGGTGCCCGCTTCTCTCCAGGGTCTTCGGGGATGCAGATGGTACAGGCTTTATCCTCAAGAGGCTGCCCCTTCCCCTGTTGAGTCTTTCCATCCAGAACTTCTCCCAGCTTCCTCCTCCAGGAATGTCTTCCTCCCCTGAGGGTGCACTTTTGTCCTTGGAGCTGCACAGAATAAATGGAAAAGCCTGGATTTCAAGTGGCAGAAGCTAGTTTAGAGGCCACTAGTGTGACTGGGCAAGTGTGGTAGCCACCCTGGGCCTCAGCTCCCTGGAGACGGTACTCCTGTCAGTCCTCGCAGCTGAGGCCCAGTGCCACGAGTGTGGTAAGTGCTCAGTGAATACTTGTTGAGTGAGTGAATGGATGAATGAGGGATAATGCCAGCATGGGTGGAGGCAGCATGGCGTTGTGGAACGAGCATGTATGCTCTTTGTTGCTATCCCTACTTTATTAGATCTGCGAATATAATATTTCGGAAGTTGTTGGGAAGGTTCCTTGGATGACGTATACAAAGCTTAAAGGACACCGTCTATGGGAAAGGGCTTTGTAAACTGTAAAGTGCTGTGCAAAGATAAGAAATACCTGCTCCCCTTTGTGGGGCCTAATACGCTCAGGGAGGCTGAAGGAAGCACCAAATAGGCTTTATCTTATTTATCTGATTTAATCCACACAGGAAGTCGATATGGGAGGGGCTATTTTTATCTTCATTACACTGTGAGGGAAACGGAGGCTCCCTTGAGCAATTGTCAAGGGTCATGGGCCCTGTGAAGTTGGCTGAGTCTTTCCTTCAGTTTTAAAAAGCGCATGGGGCTTCCGAGCCTTCCACCTGTGAGGGCCGCAGAGAAAGAGCTCTTTCATGCCTCTGAGCCAGCTGCCCCTGCTCAGCTGGGCCGGGCTGTGCCCAGGCCCAGAGGGTTCCAGAAAGGAAATGATTCCCTGGTGTTTCCACTGGGAAAGACAGTTTCGATCCACAGCAAACTTCTTTTAAAACAGGAGGCTTATGGTTCTGTCAGACTCCTTTTCATGACAAATGTTTTTTAACTCCCTGTTTACAATCCTGAAGTGAAATGCCCAGATAATACAACCCAGTTACACCCATAATGTAAGAAAAATCAGTGTGATGTCCTAACTGAGCCATAAAGACTGCATGAGGTCCACCCACATTAGGGAGGGAACTCTGCTTTACTCAATCCACTCATTCGAATGGTAGTGTCATCTCCAAACACCCTTGCACATACACTCAAAGTAACGTTGGACAAATATCTGGGCTCTCCACGCCACGGTCCAGTCAAGTTGACACATGAAATCCACCCTCACAGGCGGTGACCAGACAAATATTACGAAGCCCGTACCCAAGGATCTGAAGTTTGGGAAGCACTCCTCTGACCCCGTCTCTGTTCTGAGGGTCTGGAGCTGACTTCCTGGTGTTGCTGAGTTTATAGGGATCCTCTGAGCCCTTCCCATCACTTCTCCTGAGAAAATTATCCTGCAGTGTTCAGAGAATGTCACTGTTGCGGACACTAATTCTGGGGAGGTTGGAGCCACCTTCTGGTGGCTCCATAGCTCCGCAGCTGCAGCTCAGGCTCCCCGCTGGCCCCCACCTGGGACCCTGTGTCACAGCCAGCTCGGTCCTCTGGGGACAAAACGTCTACCCTGGAAGTCAGGGTCCTCAGACAGCCTGTCTCGCTAACGTTAAGTCTGGCTCAGTGGTGACAAGGAGCACAGCTGTGATGTATGCCACATGACTTCACCGGAGCTAGGATGGGGCCATGCCTCATGGCCAGGAAGGCAGCTGGACATCTTCATGACCCCTCTGGGCCCTGCTTGTTTAGAGGACGTTGCGCGGCGCCATCAATTTCACTGACCCACTGTCCACTCGGTGAATTGGCGTCCAAACCGCCCTCAGAAGCAGGATAAAAGTCTTTTGAACAACAGTTTTATCTGTTTGGCCTCTTAGACCTGAAGTGTCATTGCAGAAGAGAAAAGCAGTGACGGGCACCTCAGTGGGACTGAAGAAGACACATCTTTTTCTTGAGCGGATGGCTTCCAAGTGGGGCGGTTTATACAAAGGGCTGCAAGTCAGCACAGCTGGTTAGGCCTGCACCCCCCACCCCACCCCTCTGCCTGAGAGGGTGGGGGCCTCCACCCTGGGACAGGGCCAGTCCGGCAGGACCACAGGGGAGTGGGGTAGGTTGGTTCAGAAGTAATACCAGGCACAAAAAGAGGCACAGGATGCAAAAAAGAAAAGTGAGTCTGCGAAACAAGTTGAACTTATTCCGATTACACGCTGATAGGATGAAAGCACCAGGACCTGTTTCCCGTGATGGAGGGAGAATGTGCCCTAGTGCCTGCATTCGTCTGCTCAGCGGCCATAATCAACCACTAGAGGCTGGGCGGTTCGAACAACAGAAACTGATTTTTGGACAGTTCTGGAGGCTGGGAGGGCCAAGCTCTCTGGTTTTTCCTGAGGCCTTTCCTCTTGGCTTCGCAGTAAGTGGTCACCATGCTGTGTCCTCAACATGGCCTTTCCTCTGAGTGCCCGTGTCCCTGGTCTCTCCTTCTTCTTATAAGGACACCTATTGGGTCAGAGCCCCACCCCTACGACCTCACTTAACCTTCGTTGCCTCCACAAAGAACCTATCTCTGAATACAGTCACATTGGGGGTTGAGCATTCAACATGCGGATTTGGGGTTATATAATTTAGTGCATAACAGTGTTTGTCTTCAGTTTTATCTGGCAGCTTTTACTTATTTCCCTGTAAACTATCAATAGTAAATGTGCCTCGTAATGGTCTCTTATGACTTAGTACACACCCACAATTCTCTGAATTTTAGGTCAGCCACGTTTCTGCCGTACCCACTCCAGGGGGGTGCTTCACACAGGTTCCAATTGTGCCCTCGGGGCAGAGGAGGTCTAAGGTCTCCAAATCGCCCCCACTCTGCCCAGTTTTAAAAAGATTTTATTTAGTTATTTATTTTTAGAGAGAGGGGAAGGGAAGGAGGGAGAGAAACATTGCTATGTAAGAGAAATATTGATCTGTTGCTTCTCACATACCCCAACTGGGGACCAGGCCTGCAACCCAGGCATGTGCTCTGACTGGGTGACCTTTGAACTAGTGACCTTTCAGTTTGCAGGCTGGTGCTCAGTCCGCTTCATCCGCCAGGGCTCCAAATCCCTTTTAAGTGGCAATTGAAATCTCTCTCTCTCTCTCATCTCTGAGCAGTGCAAGTCCACCAAGTCCATTGAATGATGATGAAAACAAGGAGGATTGTCCTGGTCGAGTTAGTCTGACCCCAGAGCTCCCGCTTGCTGACAGTGCCCCCTCTGTGCACTCTACCCCCACCCCTGGGGTCAGGGCTGCCCTAAAATGCTTTGTGCACCAGTTGGGTGGGGGCGACTTGAGGATACACAATAATTATTGTGGCGTGAAATTTAAAACCGATGTTCAGATGCATTGTATCGCTTCTGCATGAGATGGTTAACACACCTCGTTGCAAGGAGACTGAGCTACTGTGAGTTAAATACTTCGCTTCAGGGTCAGAAGCCAAGTCAGGACAAAAACCCTGCTTTCTTGAGCCTTAGGCCAAAGCCACTCTCAACTGGCCCACAAAGCTTTCCAAGAATCCCCGATCTGAGGATGGGCAGTATGCGATGCTTGAGCATGGAGAAGTTTGAAAACTCGGTGCTTTAAACGTGTAACTCCAACCGTCTCCTTACTCGTATTTGATGGTGTGAATGGGGTTTGACTCCAGCCTGTCACAGTTCTGGTTGACAGCCCAGGCACTGAGAGAACTGTCACAGTTCTGGTTGACAGCCCAGGCACTGAGAGAAAACACCAGTGTTTTTTGGAAGGGGCTTTATCGGTGGCTTTCTTTATTCACATATCATCCAATGCCCTCTGACTGAAGACCTCCTGTGGATTCTTGGACCCAAAGTGGCAAGCAGTGTAGAGATGGCCCTGGTGAGAGGTGTGAGTGTGTGCCCTTGGCTTTGGGTTCCTCACTGAGAGCGGTGGCAGCAGGGTCGCTGTGCAAGCCCCCAGGGCAGAGGCCCTTACCCGAGTGTCCGGCACTAGGGCTCTGCCTCGTCAGTCCAGGAACAGCCTCTGCTTGTTAACTGCCCCACTGACCACCGGGTGAGCCTGGGGCCCCCCATACAGGGGAGCTCTCCAGGTTTTCTGGATGGATTAAGTATATATGGACAGGAAAAGGAATGAGTGATTGTAAGAGGAGGTTATGTACCCAAACACTAACTCAGCTGCTGCCCAAGTTCCAGGTTGCAATTTCAACTGTTTTAATGGGTATCTCCACTCACATGTTCCACAGGCGCCCTGAACTCAATGTTTTCAAAATCTGACCCATCGCTTGCATCCTCCCCTACATCACCTTCTCCTTTAATCTGTCGCATCTCCAAAACCACAGTTTCAGAATCCCCAACTCCCCTGACACCTGCCTTGGAACTGAAAACCAAGTCCTAACTAATGCTACTCCAAAAAGAGCTCCCTGCCCCTCACTTCTCTCTCCCTCCACCCCTCCGTTGCTCTGCCCAGGCCCTCCCTAGCACCCTGCACCTGGCCAGTGGCCATGGCCCTCAGCCTCGCCTCTCTGCCTGCAGTTCCCCCTCTACTCGCCCACCCTGTGCATTGCACCAGGGTGACTTTGTAAGACACGATCCCTGCACTCACTCAACAGCTTACATATCTCAAAAAGGTTCCGTTGCTTACATTAATGGTTGGCAAACATTTGGATGCTGTTCTTCAGAATAAATAATTCCTTAAGGGCACACCTCCAATATATGTATATTCATAATTACATATATATACAACTATATTAATGCACTATATATGTCATAAAACATATGCAAAACTCAAAATGAAAAAGGCCGCACGAGCCGTTGGCCATTCCCCATGCATCCTCAAAGTCTCTGTATTTTTTCACTTTCTATTTTCATGTCCTAGAAATCTCTTCCCTCATTTCTCCAGGTGATGAAACTCTGTGTCTTTCGAAACACTGCTTATCCATCACTCCCCTGACCCTGATTCTTCAGACAGACTTCCTCTGTGTGCCCCCTTTAAATGGTATGTAGATCCTTAACCCTCTCTTGTTGAGTAACTTGAGAATATTTTTAGGCAAGAAGAAGAAGGAACGTATCAGGATGTAGGTGCATGTGGTTGCCAAGAACAAAATTGTAACACTAACATATCTTTCCTTTCCTGTCAAACATTCCAAAAGGTGGTTTTTTCCCCCTCTCCCCTCATTGAACTTCCCTATTGCTCTGGGAAAACTGTTTCCCCTTCAGATGAGCGTGGAAGTGGGAGGGGAGTAACTGAGGGAAACCGCCCAAGGAAACACTCCTGATACTGAGCAAGCAGGCTAATGTGCTTTATATCAACACCACGGGTGAAGTTGGTATTTGTTTTCTCCCAGACCTGTAATTAATTCATGGAAATGCTGTAGGTTAACTATTTTTTATTGTTAGTAAGCTAAGATAATAGAACTGTTTTTTGAAATGAAAGCGGTGGCAACAACCTAGTCATTTCACAGTAGCATGAACGGAAGATAATTACAGTTTGAGAGAGCGTCTCCATCCAGGGCGAGAATGAACATTGATGGCTGGTCCTGTCTTGGGATTGGGCGGGGGCAGTGGTGAGCGCAAACTGCAGAGTTTCTGTGTACCGCAGGGAGAGGGCAAGCATCTACTCCCCGACCCCCGGCCAAGGAGAGGGCTTAACTCACTTTGTAGATATTCCAACCAGTGTCCTACAGGGAATTGTGCAAATAAATACGACAGCAACATTGTGTTGGGATGAGAAAGGTTGATGCAGCGCTTCGTTAATTTGTGTTCAGCTTCAGCAGGGAGCTTCGCAAACCCTGGGCAATGGAGCAGGAGCATATTGGTCCACTGTAGGTGTTTTAATTACAGGTCCTGGGCATCTCTCCGTGCTGCGGCAGCTGAGAGAGACCTGGGCCCACAAGGTTTACCCAAGCCGTGCTTTCCTCCTTGCTCTCGGCAGCCATGAAAAGGCCTTACTGGAGACCAGGGGCTGGGGGAGGGGAGGGAAATGTTTGGTGGAGGAGGACTCCTGGTGGGCTGGCATCCAACACCAATTAGCTGCTCTGCTGTCAGCGCCTGTTTTAACAGAGTGGGGGCAAAGGTGGGCAGAAATGGCTTGACCCCATAATGGATCTCAAAGCATTTTTAAAAGGCTCTTTTTACTTTTGTTCCCTTTTCATAATTTGGCTTAAATACAGTGCAAAAATAAAGACATCATACATCAAAAGCTGTTAGCACACACAACCCCTGAAATTTGGGGGCATTAAGCAGAAAATGCTTAGAAACATTTCACCAAATAATTTTCCAGTCCACTAAGACTCATTTAAATGTCCCTGCCCTCCCTCCCGTGGATTATTCACTGACTGCCAGCTACTTATTGTACAAGAGCACCTGAACCCCAGGGTGGGGGCACCAACTCTTTCTCTGCCATCGGACAGGCTGGTTGATCCTTATGGGGTGAAGCCCTTGCCCGCCTACCAACATCGCATGGATGAAGAGCCAGGAACCAAGAGAAGGATGTGGCCACTGCCCTCAGGTCAGTGAGGAGTCCATCGGCACCAAGCTTCTGTCCCCATTTCCTCCACCTTGAGCCTGGGGTTGGAGCGTGGGAAGCTTCAGTGGGAGAGGGTGGGATTAACTGGAGGTAAGGGACCGACTGCTGGGCCAGGATGGGGCCTTACTACTCGAAGCCAACCACTTCCACGATGCTTTAGGGAAGCGAGTGCTGGCTTTGGAGGCTCAGGGCTAAGTCCTGGAGCGCCAGGTGCAGGTTGGCCAGCCCTCCAGGAGCCGGCGTTGTGGGGCGGAACTTCCAGTTTCCAGCCTGAATGGCAGTTGTTGGGTCTCACTTCGTTAGTGAAGAAGTAGAAACTAGTTAGCGGTGTTCCTTACATTTATTGGCAAACCTGACAGATAACTATTGAGCACCCCGACAGGTGAGGCACATGGAATAACCTACTCCAGCCATGCAGACAGACGGCGTCAGGCGAGAATGTGCCTGGGGTCTGAGGTAGACCACCTCCGGAAACCTCCCTGCCCTCCTCCTGCCATGGCTTCCTCTCAGGGGCCATTCAGGACCATACCTCAACCCTCTGCTCCCTTAGGTTGGGGTTAACTCTTTTGTGTGTGCATGTGTGATTGTGTCTTCTCCTCACTCAGGGCAAACTCTGTGGTGCAGTGTTAGGGTCTGGGCAGCCCAGGGTTTGGATTCCAGCCCTGCCACTGCCGAGGTGGCAAAGTCACCTCTTTCTGTCTCTCTGAGCCTCACTCTCCCACTCAAAACACAGACAGGGACACCTGTGTCACAGGTTGCTGTGAGAAGCGAATGAACTAACATGTGTCTGTTGCCTGGCCCACAGGGGCTGCGCAGCACATGGAAGCTGTTCGGGTCACCTCGTTTAGCACAGGGATTGTCACCTGAGCCCCTGCTCATTGTCCACGGGAACAGAATCTTTCCAGGACTGTTCCTGAGTTGAGAAGGGGCCCTCTGCATTGAAAGCTGTCTGGGGAAACATGGGAAGGCAACAGGCACAGGGCTGTTGGATGAATTTCAGTTTATGCAGTGGGGAAAGAACAGAAAACAGGGGGCATCTCTTTAGACAGTCTTCGGAGGCTGGTGGGGACACAGATCCAGAACCCCTAGCTGTGGCCTTCTCCATGGGAAGCCTGGGCTGCTCTGCTCTGACCCCGCACTGGTCCTGGCTCTCTCAGGGGATAATGCCTGTCACTTTCAGTGCCCTTGTTCTTATTATAATCGGGAGTGTTGTATTTCAGAATCAGGCTCATGTCTCATCAGGTCTCATTGCCAATATTATAGCTGCCATGAGCTGTCAGATCCGAGGTCCCATAAACTAACTGGTCACCTCTGTGAAAGTTTATACCACTGTTCACTAAGCTAAGTTGGAAAACTTACAGTCTAGAAGGGCACAGTCAAACTGACAGTGTGGCGTTGGCTCAGGGTCTGGGCCTCATGGGGGTTTCAGTGCAGTTTGGAAGCTTTCACCTGACAGGGGCAACAGGGCCCGTAAAATCAGTCCAGGGTCAGAGGTTAAAGGTGTTGTATTAAATATTCCTGCGGTGGCACCCACCCCTCACCTTTTGAAAACAAGGGTATAAAACGTGTAAGGTGTGCTGCCGGATAAGGCCACAGTCTCAACTGTCCTCTCAGTCAGTATGGTGTGCTGTTGCGGACGATGGTGGCTGATGTTTCTTACTCATTCCTATTTTCCTACTATCTATTGACATCCTTATATTTTAGGCACAGTCCTGAAATTAAAAACTTAAAAAAAATTCAGATGTGGTCCTAGTCTTCACAAAACTGATGGTACATTAAGGGGGCTGGCAAACATTTTCTGTTAAGGGCCAGATATAAAAATTTTAGGTTTCGGCAGTCACGTGGGTTTGACTGCAGCGCCCTCAACAATGCTTCCATGCCTTCTTCACACCCCTCAGCTCTCCAGTCCTCACTCCCTCCCTCTAGACTCCACCCCCGCCTTCTCGCCCCATGCCCATTCTCTCCTCACCTGTAAGAGGGCTGGTGATACCCACAGCACAGGTCACTGTGGGGATAAACTCCGTTGACACATGCGAAGTCCTCACGCAGGCTCCAGCTGCCACTTAAAAGTGTTAGTCTGCCTCCCTCCTTTCCTTCCAGATGAGTCTGAGAAAGTAGCCCCTCCTCTTCCAGGCCAACTCCCACCCTAACATCTTCTTCCAGACCTGTATCTGATCAGCACTTCCTCTCCAACATCCAGCCTTCCCTCCTCCTTGCTACTCATTGCCTACACATGAACTTAGGTCTCCTTTAAAAGAGGGATTTAAAGAAGATCATGATGGCCCTGGCTGGTGCAGCTCAGCGGATTGAGCGTGGGTCTGCACAACCAACAATGGTGGTTCGATTCCCGATCAGGGCACATGCCTGGGTTGCAGGCCAGTTCCCAGTACGGGGCGCACGAGAGGCAACCATACATTGATATTTCTCTCTTTCCCTCCCTTCCCCTCCAAAGATAAATTTAAAAAGAGAGAGAGAGAAAAGACACGAGGAGGGAGGAGTAGGAGGAAACTCAATTTGATCTTACACCCCGCTCCAGCTACCATTCTTTTCCTCGTTCATCCAGTCGGCCTTCATTGCCTTCACTTTTCTTTTTTTTTTTTAAAGATTTTATTTATTTATCTTTAGAGAGGAAAGGAAGGAGAGAAGGAGAGAAACATCAATGCATGGTTGCCTCTCGTGAGTCCCCTGCTGGGAACTGGCCCGCAACCCAGGCATGTGCCCTAACTGGGAATCGAACCTCGATCATGTGGTTTGGAGGCCTGTGCTCAATCCACTGCTACACCAGCCAGGGCTGCCTTCACTTTTCCATTGTCTCTCTTTGTTAATTTATATTAAAAACATGTTTTAATTTGAGCACGGGCCTGTGAACCACACGATCGCGGTTCGATTCCCAGTCAGGCCACATGCCTGGGTTGCAGGCCAGTTCCCAGCAGGGGACTCACAAGAAGCAACCATACATTGATATTTCTCTCCTTCCCTTCCCCTCTAAAGATAAATAAATAAAATATTTTTTTTAAAAAACATGCTTTATTTATTTATTTTTAGAGAGACAGGAAGGGAGGGAGAAAGAGAGGGAGAGAAACATTGATTGGCTGCCTCTTGCACACCCCCAACTGGAGCCCTGGCCCACAACCCAGGCATGTGCCCTGACGAGGAATCAAACCAGTGACTTTTCTGTTTGTGGGACGACACTCAACCCACTGAGCCACAGAGCCAGGGCTGTGAATTTCTTTCTTCCTTGTGTTTTTTCCTTGCCTTGGAGGCATACTGTGCCATGGAAAAGGAGGGTTTAGGGTCAGGCACACATCTCTGCTGTCTGACTTACACAGCACCAGCTTTTTCGTCTATAGAATGGGAGCGATGAGGCCACCCTCCTGAGGGGTTATGAGGGTTTAACCAGGCAGACAATCAAAGGCACTGNAAAAGAGGGATTTAAAGAAGATCATGATGGCCCTGGATGGTGCAGCTCAGCGGATTGAGTGTGGGTCTGCACACCCAACAATGGTGGTTCGATTCCCGATCAGGGCACATGCCTGGGTTGCAGGCCAGTTCCTAGTACGGGGCGCACGAGAGGCAACCATACATTGATATTTCTCTCTTTCCCTCCCTTCCCCTCCAAAGATAAATTTAAAAAGAGAGAGAGAGAAAAGACATGAGGAGGGAGGAGTAGGAGGAAACTCAATTTGATCTTACACCCCGCTCCAGCTACCATTCATTTCCTCGTTCATCCAGTCGGCCTTCATTGCCTTCACTTTTCTTTTTTTTTTTTAAAGATTTTATTTATTTATCTTTAGAGAGGAAAGGAAAGAGAGAAGGAGAGAAACATCAATGCATGGTTGCCTCTCGTGAGTCCCCTGCTGGGAACTGGCCCGCAACCCAGGCATGTGCCCTAACTGGGAATTGAACCGCGATTGTGTGGTTTGGAGGCCTGTGCTCAATCCAGTGAGCTACACCAGCCAGGGCTGCCTTCACTTTTGCATTGTCTCTCTTTGTTAATTTATATTAAAAACATGTTTTAATTTGAGCACGGGCCTGCGAACCACACGATTGCGGTTCGATTCCCAGTCAGGCCACATGCCTGGGTTGCAGGCCAGTTCCTAGCAGGGGACTCACAAGAAGCAACCATACATTGATATTTCTCTCCTTCCCTTCCCCTCTAAAGATAAATAAATAAAATATATTTTTTTAAAAACATGCTTTATTTATTTATTTTTAGAGAGACAGGAAGGGAGGGAGAAAGAGAGGGAGAGAAACATTGATTGGCTGCCTCTTGCACACCCCCGACCGGGGCCCTGGCCCACAACCCAGGCATGTGCCCTGACGAGGAATCAAACCAGTGACTTTTCTGTTTGTGGGACAACACTCAACCCACTGAGCCACAGAGCCAGGGCTGTGAATTTCTTTCTTCCTTGTGTTTTTTCCTTGCCTTGGAGGCATACTGTGCCATGGAAAAGGAGGGTTTAGGGTCAGGCACACATCTCTGCTGTCTGACTTACACAGCACCAGCTTTTTCGTCTATAGAATGGGAGCGATGAGGCCACCCTCCTGAGGGGTTATGAGGGTTTAACCAGGCAGACAATCAAAGGCACTATGACAGAGCTTGGCATGTGGCAGGTGCCACTCAATATACCTCTGTTCTTTTTCTCCCCCACAAGCTGCTTAAGGAAGGTCAGGGGCCTCTGTGCTCAGGGAGGGTGGGGAGGGGGTAGGCAGGGGCTGTTTATTGTCCCAAAGTCCCTAACACTGTCCTCTGAGGTGGAAAATACACCCAGACCGTTTTCCCATCTTTGTTAAAACTTGGAAAAAAGGAATGTGAGACTCTAGTCATGACAAACTGAATAGGTGCCCAGTTAATTTCATGAGCTAATTAATTAATCTACTCAACATACACTTATTCAGCATCAGCTGTAAGTTCACCCCTGTGAAAGGCCTGGGGGATATCAAGGTAGTTTCTGCTTAAGAGACACTCTCAGTCTGGTCTGCAGTGCAGAGCTGGCCAGTCCCTGGGTTCCTGTTCACTGAGAATGAGCTGCAGGGGTGAGCACCCACCACGTGCAGGTAAGTGCAAAACGGGAGTGGCCCTCTGCTGGATGAGGTGGGGAGGGCAGCTTCTCAAGGAAAAGCCCTTTGAGCCACCTGGAGGCAGGACTTTGAGTCAGGCCAGACGGAGGTGGGAAGGGGTTCTGTTCAGGGGGTTGCTGTCATGCATCAGTGGAGCACTCCCAGGGTCTGACTGCAGAGACATGAGGTGAGAAAGGCAGGCTGAAGGGGAAAGTCTCACCTAATCCTCCTCTAGAGACATCAAGGCTTATCCTTCCATGTGGAGGGGAAAGTGGACTGTCCCACGTAAACCCAGAGGACAGAGGTAAGGCTGGAAGAGAGACATTTCTGGGAGGCAGAGCTCAGCTCAGGATTAGGAAGGAGTCACAGTTGATCAGGTCTAGCATGGAGCAGGCCTCGACCGCCCGTGTGTGCGAGAAGGAGTCAGGGCATGGGCCTCCTCTGCCAAGTACAGAAGGAATCCTATATTTGTGGGGGGAGAGATGCACTTGATTCCCAGCCCACCCCCACTCCCAGGCTACCTCCCCCTGCTCAGCTGGCCTGTGCTGGCTCTCACCCCTCAACTGGGGAGTGAGCGGGGCTTACACCCAGATGAGGCCTGGTATCCAGCTCAGCTCTGGGAACCCCAGAGAACCCCAATTGAGCTACATTTTTGTTTTTCCTTTCAAGGAATAGAAAAAAACAGGACAACTGGATAATATCCTCTGCCAGAAGTTTAGATGTGTGTGTGTGTGTGTGTACATACATATACACACATATATATAGGGATAAAAGATTGTGCTTTCATTCCAAATATTAGGTCTGCTTAGAATGCATAAACAACATACTACAGTTTGAACCTGGCCCACACCCTCTCCTGACCCCTCAGGACTCCCCTTTGGACAACCTGTACCTGAAAGGCTGAAACTGAAGCTTTGAAGCCAAGCCCCAGGCCATCTTCTTTCCCCACAGGGCCTGGCCTCCAACAAATGGGCATTCTGCCAGGACTTAATTTTGCAGCAAGCTGTTGAGGATTATTTATTTATTTAAATTATTTTTTGAGTTATACAAGTTGTACACACACATAGCCATGTTTAGCATGAAAATTAGTCAATTAGCACAGAACCCACGCAGCTGAGCTCACAGCCAAGACACTAGAGCCAGCCGTCAGAATGTGAGGTGCTTCGCTCCTCTGCTCGGATCTGCATCGTCCGGCAGCTCCGCGGCTCATCGGGGAAAGGACTGGTGCTCATCAGTGACCCGTAGGGCACTAAATGCTCTGGCCCCACTTTCTCTCTCATCTCGTCTCCTCTCCCACCCCTGCCACTCCCAATATCCTGGTCTCCTTACTATCCTCGAGCACATCAAGGTGCCCCCACCACAGGGCCCTTGCACTTGCTGTTTTCCTCACCTGGAACCCTCGTCACTCACAGAGCCCCATCTCTCACTCTCCAAGTTCCTTGGGGTCTCTGCTTAAGTATCCTTTAGAGAGAGGCCTTCCCAGACCACCAGTGTAAAATAACACCTTCACTGCCATCGGTGATCTCCCTCTCCTGGCGTGTTGCCTATGTGTTGTCTGTCTCTCCCCACTGGAACGTAAGTTCATGGGACCAGTGACCTTTTGTGTTTGTTCCTAGTACATTCTTTGTGTCCAGAACACTGGCATGTGGTAGGTACTTGAGTACCTAATATTTGTTGAATAAAGGAATGAATCAGCGAAGATTATAATAAAATGTAAGAATTTACTTTTCCAGGCTTCAATGTGCTACTCACTCCCATTCCACGTTTCTCAGTTCTTAGCACCGTAACAGCACATCCTTCTAACATTTCCCTTTGCATCTGCCAGACTACCTAGAGGCTTCTGCTTCCAAGTAGGATATAGGAGGGTCTGAAAGACTTTCGGTTATGGGAAGCAATAAGAATGACCTGGAAAATGAAACCATTCTTTTCAATGGGACTGGTAAAAAGTGATAGATACAAAGAAATCTTTGTGAACTAATATTGCAGAGAAAAAACGAGCCCTTCCTAGGTGTGGCAGCGAATTGAGCCTTCACACCTGGGGAGTGCGCAGGTGGCAGCCCTCTGGAAGGCTGACTCTGAGTGCCCTAGGCCAGAGAGGGAGGAGGAGCTGGGACTGCAGGAGTGGGGGATGGTGTGAGCAACGCCAGTGCTGTCTGGGGACAGTGAGTGAGACCAGGTTTGGGACGGAGGAGAGGACCTGCGTATGAGAGGGGATTTACAGGAAATCAATCTGGCCTTCTCTAATGGTGCAGGCTCCTTGGGGGGCTGGGGGGACTGGAATCTGCAACTCCCTTGGGCTCAGTCAGAAGGCTGTATCAGGAATTCGAACAGGGAAGACTTCACATAAAGAATTGGTAACAGCATGAAAGGTGGGTAACTGCTGAAAGAGGGAAAGGAGGACCCTGAAGCAGTCACCGCAGAGAGCAGCCACTGTCCCTAAAGCTGAAGGGGGAGGAAGTCGTGAGGAAACTTAGGAACTCAGAGGAGGGGCTCCTGCAAAGCTGAGACCCAAACCTCTTCGGAAGTGGCATAGACAAGGTGCCAGCACCTGCTGCCAGGCCAGAGACCCGCAGTCCTCGCTAGGAAACGCCACCCGGACACCTGCAGGCTGACCCACTCACCACCAAGTAGCAAAACAAAACATTAGAAGAGGGAAAAGTCCCCTCTCTTTTTCTTCCAGATTGCAGTATTCTCCAATGCCCTCCTTTGACAGGGCCTACCATTCAGCCAGCTGGCCCGAGGGAAACGTGGTCTGTAGAACCCAGGCCCAGGATCACAGAGCAGAGCAAAGGAAGGTGGTCCGATGCTGACAAGCAATAAATAAATAAGTGGCACAAAAATATATACATAAAAACCTTAATAAATTCATCTCCCCCTTTCTGACTCTTACTGAGATGGCATCAGTGCGGGGAGGGGCAGCTAAGCAGAGAAAAATCATGTCGTTTCAGGCATTCTAGCTTGTTGATTCTGGGGCCTTGTAACAGTTGAATTCAAAGGTAAACAAAAAATAGAGGAACCTAGTTGGGAGCTGGGCAAACCGAAGGCAACCTCAGTCTGCATGAGCAACACTGCAGCTCAGTTAAAGTCCAGGTAAAACTGAATAGCCACTGGACAGAGGCAAGGGCCTACAACCCCAGAAAAGAAACAGAACGAAGAAAGAATCGTGTTTCATTCTCCACTATTTTTCTACGCATAGTTCCTGGAGTACGATATTCAAAAATAGTTACGTAAAGAAGCAGAAAAATGTCACTCATGAGAGAGAAAATGTGGACAATAAGAACATATCCACAGATGGCCCAGATATTGGAATTATCAGATAAATGCTTTAAAATAACTATTAAAAATTTTTAAATAACATAAAAAACATGGATATTTTAGGAAAGAAATGGAAACTAATAATGAATAAAAGGAAATAAAAATTTTAGAACTAAAAATAAAACATAAGATGAAACACTTTTGAGGAAGACTAAAGAAGTCATAAATAAATGGAGAACTATACTCTGTGTGTGGATTATAGGACTCAATATTGGTCAAGTTTCAATTCTCCCTAAATTAATTATGGATTCAACCCATTCACTATCAAAATACTGGCAGGTTTATTACACTTACATGGAAATTTAAATGTAAATTATGAAATAGACTTCAAAATTGAGGATAAAGTTGGAGAACTCACACTACCTGATTTTAAGGCCTATTGTAGAGTAAATCAAAGAGTTTGGTATTGACATGCATATAGATAAGTATGTCAATGAAATTAAATAAATGGTCCAGAAACACTCAAATTCTTATAGCTAATTGATTTTGACAAAGGTGCCAAAGCAATTCAATTGGGAAAAAAAGTCTTTTCTAGAAATTGTTTTGAGATGACTGGATATCCGTACGTGGGAAGAATGAATCTTGAACCTTATTTCACATCACACCCAATAAGTAATTTGAGATGACTCACTCATACCTTAAACTATAATAAGTTAGACCCCAAAGCTTTTTAAATTAGAAGAAAACAAGAATATCTTCACGACCTTGGGGTAGGAAAAGGACACGAAAACTACTAACCATAAAACAAAAGGTTGCTATTTTGGATTTCATCAACATTTTTTAATAATTTGCTTATTAAAAGACACTATTTAAAGAGTAGTCAACAGGCAAACCACAGCCTGGGACAGGAGTCTTGTAGTTACTGTACATTAGACAAAGGACTTGCATCCAAAATATATAATGAACTTCTACAGCTCAATAATAAAAAGGCAAGCAACCCAGCAATTATTTGGGCAAAAACTTGAACATGCAGTTCAAACAGAAGACACAGAAATGGCTAATGTGCACACAGAAAGGTGCTTGTCACTCTGTCTACTCGTCTGGACAATGCAAACTCACCTCCACCCACCAGACCGGCGGGCGGCACTGGTGTCGGTTGAAGACATGGAGCCTGTGGCCGGTAGAGTGAGACGGTGAGACCACTGAGAACTGTTCAGCAGTCCTTATAAAGTTAAACATACACCTGCCCTGTGACCCAACAATCCCACTCTTAAGTATTTAGTGAAGAAAATGAAAATGTATGTTCACAGAAAAAAAAGACTGTACATGAATGTGTCTAGCTGATTCATTAAAAAATCTTAAAAATGGAAACAATCCAAATGTCCATCAACAGGTGAATGGATTAACAGGTTGAGGTGTGCTCTGTCTGCAGGGTTGCTGGCCGCCAGCCACCAGAAGCCAGAAAAAGGTACAACACAAATTTGTAGCTTATCCCTCTGGGCCCCTAGAAGGAACCAGCCCTGCAGGAAGCCTTGATTTCAGACTCCTGGCCTCCTGTGCTGCAAGACAACACATTTCTCTAATTCTAAGCCACCAAGTTTGTGGCAATTAATCAGGACAGCGCCAGGAAACTAATACACTCCTTAACCAGGTTATCAAAGAATGCAGTTTTAAGTGCTCACCCATCTGTCTGGCGTGCTCAGGTAGATTTTAAATCAACAGACTAAACAATGTACGTGAAAAATGCATGCCTTTTCTTATATACAGTTGGGCAACACACAAAAGGAGGAAGCGTACACACTCTTCGGCTGCTTCTCATTGTTGCTTCCTAATGGAACAATAAATCCCAGAGACAGTTCTCCATGAGCACACAGGGAAGCCGGGCTGTGCCCCGCTGGGCGGCTCTGGGAGCAGGGCTTAGTCTTCCTAAAGACTGCACCATATTCCAGGACATGGATTTACCATGATTTATTTTGCCAGTCCCATTCAATTAGATGAAGGTTTATTAAATGCCTCATCCCGAGCACTTCAGTTTAAATCCGTTCAATCCAATCCAGTGCAAACCAGTTCAGCAAGCGTCCACTGAGTGCCTTCTTTGTGACAGTCACTCTGCTGCAATCACATTGGTTTCATCTTAATTGGCTACTTCTGCCCCTCAGGTCTCATCGCAAAGATACTTCTTGAAAATCTATTATGCAATGTGACAAGAGACTGATAATAAGAAGGTAGTAAAAGAGATTGATAATGGGGTGGCTCTGATGCCCTTACTAAATTTGGGCTGCTTAGAATTTGGGATTTTCCCTAGGTAGGTGGGAGTCACTCATTCTGAAAGAAGTGACGGAGCAGATGAGGCAGAGAGCCTGGGGTCCCATCTGGTTCACAGTGAGAAAGACGGCCACCGAGAAGCAGGCAGGGGGAACCCTAATGGCGTGGCCTGCAGTGGTTCAGCGTGTGTTAAGTACTCGCTCATTGTCTCATAGGTTTCCTGATTATTGGTTCTGTGTATCGTATGCAGGCAGGGGCTCCCTGTCCTTTGGAATAAATAGCCCCTGGCTATAATGCATGGTGTCTCATTCAGTTCTTCTGGCTGCTCTCCTGCTTTTGAGTGAGACTGAATCTTAGATAATGAGAATTCTGAGTAATTGTCTTTGTGATTAACTTGACGCAGTGTGACCACACAGGAGATGGGAGTCACTGGGAACCACCTTGGAAGCTGCCAGCTATCTCCTGGCTCTGCCTTGTGGTGCCACACAGAATAATCTGTCCCTTCTCCAGGCTAAATTCCCTCAGTTGTTTCAGATGTTCCACAAAGGAGAGTTCCCATACGCTTTTCTCCCCTCATTTTGGATTCAATATTGACTTTCATTCTTATCCCCAGAAACAAGTGTAAAACTCCAGATGTTCCGTGAACAATGGCACTATAAAACCTACATTCCCAAGAGCTTTTAGGTGACATGGCCCACGTCAGAGCCTCAAGGAGACTTGTCATTAACTATAGTTCCTAGATCTTTTCACCCAGGAAGCCCTTCCTGCAAGTCTCCTGTACATCTGGAAAAGACATTTCAGCTATTCTATCTTTTTAAACTTCCATTTGATTGGGTCCATCTGGCTAAAACATTTTGAGTTTTACTTCTATCATCTGCAGCACCAACTGCCCCCCCAGACTTGTATCATCTGCACATTTGATAGGCCTGCCTTCTAAATCTTCCTACGCGTCCTCAGGGAGAATACACTGAAAACCAGGGACGAGGGGCATGCCACTGGAGACACCCTGCAGGTCGCTGCTGTCATTTCAGTCATGCAACTTGGAACCTGGGTGGTGTCTCTGTAGTTATGATTCTACCCCAAAGTAATATCCTCTGCTCGCATGTGCCGTCTGATCTATGAAATTATCTTGGGAAATTTTGTCACATACTTTGCAGTAATCAAGATGGTCCATAGCTATAGCAGTCATCTGCTTTCCAACCGAACTCCTGCTGCCCGCCCACCCCACCCCCCCACCCCCGCCCGGGAACTCTAGTCAGGCTAAGCCTTATACTGCAGGGACTAGGTCTGGGGGCGGGTGTTCCAACCTCAGTGGCTGCCACGTTGTTTTGCAAGAGCTTACCGGCGTAACAATCAGTTCTGTGACTGGTTATTCATGATCAGAATCTGACCTGTTTTGAAAATTGGGATTAAAACATACCCTTCTGTTCTTCTGGCACTTCTCTCTTTTGTGCAGTGTCTCAGAAATTTCCAACCACAGCTCAGAGACCCTCTCCGTAAACCCCTGCCCTGGTGGCAGCCTGTGCTGTTGTCAAGCCCGGAGAGGTTTAAGCTCACTGAAGTGAGCAGCAGCTGTCGAAACCTCGGCGGCCACCTGGGGCTGCCGTTCTGCCATCTCACTGCCACCTGTGCATGCCCTCCGTCTACCCTAGGCAGTGGGCTAATGCTGACCCTGTCCTTGATCTGAGAAATGAAACCCCACCCAACGACACACCCCTGTACCCCTGTCGGTTAGTGCTCTTTGGCTCCTGCGGCTCCTCTGCACTTTGATCGCCGCAGAGGCTTTTCTTGCTGGCTCCTGCAGGCCGTGAGGATGCCGGGTTGGTCCCAGACCAGGCCCACCAGCCGCCGCACACACTTCTCTCCTGGTGCTTGTCCTGACGCCCCTTTGTGTCTCCAGGGTCTGGTGCAAACACCTCACACCTAGTGAAGCATTTGACAAATATTCATATAGCTATAGATTTTTAAGAGGTAAACTTTGAAAGCTAATTAAGAATTGATTTAACTGCTGTTGCACAGCCTCGGGAGAACTTTGAGAAGGGAGATCTGGAGAATCATCCAGGAAGCTTGTGCTGGCTGATTGCTGACCCACTGGAGAGGGAGCAAGACAAGAGTCATTATTTTTTCCTTTTTTGACCTTTCCCTTAGCAACCAAAATGTGGAAGGCCACAACTGCATCATTGTATCATTCCCCTCCCCCCTTTCTCTTTGTGAGTCAATCAAATTGTGCTTGCTGAGCTCTCCCTGTCTGCAAGAAACTGGGAAGTCACGGACGTTTTCCCATAGCCCAGATCCGGCAGTGGTAATGAAATCGTGGGCTCATCAGGATGTGTGCACGAGGCTTCTAGACTTTTTGGTCTCCAGAAGTTCACTTTAGAAATGTAACAACACCCAGCCAGAAACAAAAGCCCTGGGAGATGCTGCCCCTTGAATCTCGCCGCTAATGTTGCATTAACCAGGTGTGGGGTAGAGGGAGGCTGGGCAGGGCATGGGTCGTGCAACCTCTGGCAAGACCCAGAGCCCTCCTGAGCTGGGAGTACATGATAATACTCACCTCAGAGGCTTGTAGTGAGAGTCAACGGAGGCATGTATGTGTGTCTGTACGCTTCATTCATTGGTTAGTATTCGCCCACTGTTTGCTGCCTCGTCGGCCCTGTGAGCTGAGCCCTGTGTGTAGCTGTCTACTGGAGGCTGTGCCCGAAGCAGGAGAATGCAAGTGTGAGGGGAGTTGCTGACCAGGGCTGGAAGGATTGGGAATCCTGCCCCGAGGACAGTTCAGGGAGGACCCCAGGACAAATGGGGCTACTGGGCTGCAGGCTGGCGGGCCTGGCCCGCAGAGGCTCTGCGTCTGCAGTTACTGGCCCACCCTCCCTGTTACACAGAGTGTGCAGTTTGACTGCTTCTCCTTCTCAGGTGACTTGCCAGGGTCATCAAGCTCAGAGCCATCTGGGAGACTGAGACTGAGAAGCTGTGTGTTGCAATATGAACATGTACAACATGCCAGTGTGTGTGTGTGTGTGTGCGTGCGCGCACGCACGCACGCACGCGCACCTGGTGAGGGTACTCGAGCAGATGACCTGTAGGTGGTCTGCTGCTCTTCCCTCCTCCCGAGAGTGTCTGGGTTCATCTTCATGCCCCCGGTGGGCCCTGCATGGGGATTGGCACATAGCTGGTGCCCAGAAAATATTCGCTGAATGGTGGGAGGGGTGAGTAAAGGGAGAAAATCTGCTGTTGGCCAGCACGTCTCTCTTGAGACTCAGAAGTTGCTTTTTAGCTCTGGTCTTGTAGTGTTATGAAGGCTACGGGGCCACCACACTGTGTGGCCATTGGGATCACTGGTCAGAGAAATAGTGACCTGCCTCCCCCACCCCATCCGTGGTGGGCTGATGCTGTGACGACAGTTAACAGGACAATGAGAAGCCTTTGTGGTCCTCGGTGATCAAAAGCAAATTAGGACTGCATTTGGTTTTCCTTCCTTTCAGTTAGGAAAGAATGACTGGGGAGAGTTTTCCCCGTACTCCTCGTTCCAACCCCCCTTCCCTTCACACATTCTCTTCCCTGACCCAGTAATAGTTTGCCATCTTCATATTTGAAGGCTCAGGAGTTTTTCTTTATAAAAGGGGGAGAATGGCCCAGTACTCAGCGACCACATGTACGGATGATGGATGGGGACAGTGCCAGGCGCCAAGCACCCCACCTTTCCTCCCAGCCTCACAGATTCCTCGAGGCCCCTGAAGCCTCCCCACGCCAGGGTGGCGCAGTGCCCCCAGCCCCCTCCGTGAGGTAGGTGTGGTCTGGCTGGGAGATAGGCCTATGGTGCTGCTCTGCAGGAAGGGTGTGGGGCATGGTTTTCTCTGGATGCATTTGTGTACATTTCTTTAGCTTGGTTAATAAAAAACGCATGATTTTGTATTGTGCTGTCTTTGGGGGCCCTGCAAACAAGTTGGTTGGGAAATAGGGTTCTTATCAACTCTGTCCTTTGCAGAGAGAACAAAAGGTAAGAATCATTTGTCTGGGAATAGCAGCAATTTAGATCAGACAGGGCTTGACAGATTACAACAGGCTCTCATGGTCATTTTCTCACTGGGTCTTCAAGGCAAACTGGGGATGGGACCCTGGCAAGTCCTGACATTTCATCTGATAGGTCAGGACACTGGTGCCCAAGGGTCACATTGCTACTCCTCACTGCTACTCAAAGCCGGATCTCCTGATCCTTGCTTGCCAGCTCCTGACCACTTTCTCTTCCCACTGGCCCCTTGACCACAGAAACATGGTTCTTAGCTATTGGGAGGCAAAGATTTTAGCTACTAAACATGGAGAGACAAAATCAGTTTCAAGATAACCATGCACTTGCTCTTGACTTTCACCTCTAAAATCCATCTCTCCTTAACTAGCCCATGAAGGGAAGGTGTTGATTCCTGGGTGGTTCGCATTTGTTTTCTGCTGATGGCTGTATTGTGTGTATGAGGGACCAAGGCAGCGCATTCTTCTTAGGCAGCGAGACCGTGAGTTCTTCGAGGGCAAGCACTGAGTTGCTAGTCTCTTTACATAGTACTAGTGAGGTGCCTTAGATACGTGAAGGTTTTGCGAGGAGTATCATAATGAAGATATCATAGTTACACATTTCTCTACTTCATTCTGAATAGATTTGTGTGAAAAGGTTTGCATTGGAAACGTTGCTGCCTAAAGAAGCCCCATGTGAAGTCCTTGAGGGATTCACACGTCCCCGAGGCTGGTGAATGGAGCTGTACTGTGTAAGGCACCGACTTAGAGGGCTGTGACTAGTGTTATTAGAATATCGTGGTTTTAATGTTAAAGCTTTAAGAAGGTTTCTTGGCAAAGTATTTTAAAGGAATCTAGGGGTACAGTTGGTTTATAGTATAAAAATTATCTTGAAAAGGGGTTTTCTTTGTAGATAAAGGTTGAGTCAGAAACAACCAAAACGCCAAACCACCAGTGCTTTCTCAAAACTAATTGTGAAGTATAAATAGAGAACAAAACAGGAAGCAGTGGTTTGCAAAAAAAAGAAACACTCCTAGCTGCTCGAGAAGGTGCCTTTCCTTACGGTGGCCTGTGCGTTCGGAGACTGCTGAGCAGAGGCCCGGCTCCCCTCTCCACGGGGACTAGCCCCTGCCAACAAACGTTGCTTCACCGCTACCTGCAAAACTTCTCATTAATCTTTTAAAATTCTATGGACCAGTCTGTGTGCCAGAGGCACTGACTAAAGAAGTGTGTTCCCTACCTATCCAGGTATCACGTGCTCCGTGAATTGATTGGGTGGCCTCCAACCACCGAGGCCTTCGCTCTGTCGGGATCTTCTCTTTATGCCCTGCAGGAAATTGGGAGACTGTGGGAGATGCGGTTGGGAGGGTTAGGTTTCCCTCCCATCCCCCTGACCAGCTCCATTGCCAGCTCCCCCATGCGCCCCAGGGATGACCCTGGGAGGCAGCTGCAGGATTTGTGCCAAGAGCCCTGAGGTGGAATCTGAGACCTGCCCGCTAGTGAGTGACCTCACAAAAGCTCTCCGGGCCTCGGCTCCTCCAATGCAAATCAAGGACAACAACGCTCATCTCCCAGTGTCACGAAAATTAATGGAGATGAGGTAGGTGAAAGCCCATTTGGAGCATGTAGTGCCCTATGTCTTGTTGGGGAGGCCTTCCATTTGGAAAGTGGCTAGCATGGGACAGAGTTCCGGGCCCGATGGTGACCAGTGCCTTGGACTGGATCTTGTTGCCTTAGTGCTGGGTGTGGGGAGCGGTCCTAGAAGAGGGCACGGGTTGCTGACCACTCATGCATTCATTCTCTTGTTCATTATGCATCATTTGTTTGATAAACATTTGGTAAGTCCCTAAGATGTGCCAGATGCTGAATTAGGTGAGATACATTGGCCGAGACATAGTTCGTGCCTCCTTCAAGAAGCTCATGTATATTAGGAGAGACAGGAAAGGATGCAAATAAATAGAATGGCTGGAGATACTCTGATCAGCACTGTTCTATCGCAGCTGCAGGGAAGGATGTTGAGGATAAACATTCCATCCAGGCAAAGCTGTGATGGAGGAGTCTCTGGCAAGCCACCTCCTCGAGAAATACGTCTTTGAAGGTGACTCCTTTTCATCTAACTGATGGGAAAGGCCTCACGTTTCAGGCAGAAGCTACTGCCTTTGGGGGAGCGGATAGAGCTTCCTCTTGAAGAGCTGAGCAGATCCAGCAATGCCGGCCGTCTGCCTCCACCTTAGAGGAAACCCTGAGTGGGGCACTTACCTTGCGTTCTGCCTTCACCTTTGGTTCAGACTGGAAGTAGGTCAGTTCCATGGTTATGGCCAAGCCCAGGAGAACCTCCGGAATGAGAGAAGAGTAGGTGATGGGGGTAAACCCCAGGGTCTACATACAGGGTGGGGGCCCTTCAGTGTGGCTGTCCTCTGGGGTCTGTAGTAAAGGGGGAGGGTGCAAAGACTCCCTCAGGGAGCACCAGGTGGCAGGGACCTGGTGAGGAAGAGGGGTAGAGGAGCTGGTGACCCCGAGCTCTGACTTGCCTTCGGTTGTCCTGTGGCCCCCAAGAATCTCAGCCCCACAGGACCTCTTCTCTCTGAGTGTCCTGAGCTCTTCGGTCCTCATCCTCGAGGTGCTGGTTGCCTCAGACCTGTCCCCCCACCACATCCTCTTTCTCCTCCTCTGCAGAGGCAGGAGGGAAGGCAGGGCCGGGCCCTCCGCTGTGGCACCGGCCACCTTGCAGGCTCCCCATAGGCTCCACAGACAAGGCTGGCCTGCAGCTTATCTGTCTTTGCAGAATCCCTGCGACCCTCCCAGAACAAGAGAGCATGGGAGGCCTGAGAAGAGCTGCTGCCAGGCCCTTTGCTGCTTGCCCTGTTTGTCCCCCGAGGCTGCTCTAGGACAATTTCTCATTTCTTCCTGGCGATAATGAGCCCTGGGGCCTTGCTGGGTCGTCCCTTCAGGGGCAGCTGTGGGCTATGAAATTGCTCTGCCACACCGTGATCGCTCCTCAGCCACAGGGTGCCACACCTCTCAGATAGCTGTCACCTGGCCCCTTTTGTTTCTGGGTCATCCTATGGGACAAGAGTAGGTCTCTTCTTGCTTTTGCTCTCTATGTGAGTAAGAAACTAAATCTAAGAAGGGCTTCTTGCCATTTTGTCTACAAATCTTAGGGCTTCACTCAACAGGGAGTTTAGAGATCCCAACCTGTAGAAACCACAGCGCTGAGGCCGAAACATTAAGCGGCTGGCCTTCATCTCTCAGCTGATTAGGAGTGGAGCCAGGACAGGGTCACTTTCACCAGCACCTAATACGGTGCCTTGGGTGCCATGAACGCCCACTGCAGTGGTCACTGGTCCGCTCAGTCAGGTCTTTGGGGTTCTCGGGCATCCTGGTCAGGGCCAGTGCCCCCAACCATGGTGCATGAGGGGTGCAGCACCCATGGATTGGCTTGTGATATGCAGTCCCCTCAGGGTGCAGAGCACCTGGCCCTCTTGCCGCCCACAGGCCAGTGCAGCTGGCAGAGCCGCCCACCCACCCATCTCTGGAGTAACAGGTGGCAGACTAGGTTTTCTGATTTGTTTGTCTGTATTTTTTGAATACACAAAAAATACACAAGGTAGGAGACAGCCAGCATGCAGAGAAAAGTCCTTTCCCCTTCCAGCCTTTGGAACGCCAGTCCCGACTGCCCTCCTCCAAGATGATTACCACTGTCGCAAACACTTCCAGAGATACCGTATGGATGCACATGTGTGTGCGCACCTGCAGCGTGTATCTTCCTCTCCGACTCTGTGGCAGCATGCCATAGATGCCACAATGGGAACTTACACCTTCATCCTGAAGATCACTTGCTCTCATTTTTCTTAGCTCTGATTCTGCCGACCGCAGCCGCAGCAGGCTCCTCCTCACAGCCTGCAGATTGGCATGTAGGCTTGTCCCCAGGTGTGGCTGCGACAGGCAGGTTCCATCTTTGGAGACAGCAGGAAAGATAGGAAGTTTCCAAAGGAGGCTTTCTTACGAGCTTCCCATTCTGCTGGGTCATTAGCTGACCTGCCTAAAGGACAGGCAGATGCCAACCTTTTCCATGTCTGTCTGTCTGTCTGGCCCTAAATAGGAAATCTCTTTAGCATTTAAGACACTGGTTTTTAGTGCTGGAAATGGCCGCATGGTGATGGAAGAGCACAAACAGGAGACTGGAAACCAGCCACAGGCCCAGCCGTTGCAACAGCCCCTCGGCTAGAGGGGCAGAGGGAGGAGGCAGGGTAGCAGAGGGCAGAGCCAGGTCACCCAGCAGGGTGTGGAGCACGTGGCTCTCCAGTGGGAGCTAGCAAAGCAAAGAGGGAGGGCAATTGCTTCCCTTGCTTTACCCATGGCAACCCCACCCTCCACACTCAGATGAACACCTCCCTTTGGGCAAACTCTAGCAGCCGCTGTCACAGAAACCTTGGAAAACAGCTTGGGGTGTTGCTCCTTTCACACAGAGAATTGCGGGGACAGGGTGAGGGATGGAGCTGAGAGAGACAGACCCAGGGCCAGCCCGTGGGAGTCTCTGAGGGCTGTCTTCTGCAAGGATGTCACCTCCACGGGAAAGGCCTGTTAGTATGGGGGACGTGATTTAAAGGGAAGGGGTGGATGCCTGAAACAGAAAGGTGGCAGCTAGATCCTGCTGGGTCTAGAATAGAATAAATGGCATTTTATTCTGTTTACCCTTGCTCTTTGAGGACCATGTTCTGAGGAGCGGCTCCAGGCCAGCGGGCCCAGGTGTGGTGCTGGAACAAGAAGCAGCTTCTCTCTCTTTCCCGTGCTGGCTGAGGGGACGGGTAGGCCCCAGCAAATAGGTGTCGGAGCACAGCTCAGTGGTGGCCAGCCAGTGAGTTAGTCATACCGCTGGTGTGCCTGTGTCTCATGCTTTCAGATGCTGTAACGTTTTCCCACATTCCGCAGGTTGTAATGGGTGTTTCCTGCACATCACTACGCATAATCTCTGCTCTCACCTCAAATATGAGTCTTGGCTCTCTGTCACTCTGGCTGCTACGCCCTGACTGGGTGCAGGGAAGGTTTCAGTACTGGGAGGGGACTTTCATACGTTCAGCTAAGGGTGGAATGGGTTTGACAGGCTTTTGGCGTCTCCTTCACAGCAGACAGTCCGTTAGCGGGAGGCAGGACACCCCCCCACCCTATCGAACAACAGAGTTCAGAGCTCTCCCTGTGATGGAGGAGGCACCTGTGTCTGGGCATCGCCATGGACTCCCGGGCACATCGGGGACCTCATCTCCTAGGGGTTGAGAGAACAAGTTTGCACATTGCAACTCCTCTGAAGACATGTGAGACTCATCACCCTAGAATACTCTATCGATCCCACTTTTTACCTGGTTATTATTTGGGACACCTGGGGCTTTTCAATCCTAAGTCAGTTCCTATTTTTCCATGACAAGTTGGGTAATTTACAGCTTGTTTGTACTACCCATGTCAATGCAGACAGGTAGAGACAAGAGCGTAGCAGTACTTAGTAAGACAAAATAATTACAGATAAGCTTTCCCTACTTACTCAAATCAGCAAAAATAAGTGACATTTTATTCTATTTACCCTTCTTTTGTATTAAAATGATTACAGCTACAGTCTGGTGCACCTTATGTCTCAAAGAACTCAGAATCTTCCACAAACAATTGTTTCAACTCAGTATATTACCAATGTTGTTGTTAATAGTTCATAAATTGTTGCAACTCGCTTCTTTGTCCTCTTAGCACTAACCCCTATGGCCTTAAATCTTCCTTGTTCTGGGAAGGATAAGACCAATTGCAGGCCAATCCTGATCTCTCTCCCCAAGATATGGACACAATCATCTCTTTGGAGTCCTGATGCTGTTTGGGGTGGAGAACAGCATCAGAGGGCAAAATGTGAGCTCTGGGTCTGCGTGAGGACAGAGGGTGTTGGCTTTGACCTCTGTTGGCCCAATTTTAGTATCAGAATTGGGGGAAAATGCATATAAAGGGGCTGCATTTTCTCCATTTAACAGAATATATTGCTGTCCCTCTTCTTATGGGATGAAGGTTTCATTGACCATCTTTTATATTTATATATTTATATCCAAAATTTAAAAATATGAAGGTGCACCTCTGCCTCAGCTGTGGGCTGCTTCCTAGATGAGACGGGTGGACTCCCTGGTGCACAGCGCTGCTACAGGTGCCAGGTGCACTCTGCGGGCACAGCACTGCACCAGGTGCTGTGGAGAGCAGAGTCACGTATGAAATATGGCCCCTGGCTTCCATGAATATACAGACATCACTTATGTGTGTGAATCAATGAGAAAATGATGCAGACCATTCATTTCATCAGCGCTTGCTGAACCTGGTGGTGCAGGCAATAGGTGGTGAAGGAGTTGAGCGAAGTGAGTGATCCGTGTGTGGAGAAGCAGGAGGGCGTGGGCCACCTTGAAGAACGGTTGAATTTTAGATAGATGACAAGGTGCATCTTATCACTAGAAGCTACCTCACCTACAGACATAAGCATCCCATGGAGTATGGGTATTAGGCTGCATACAAAATAATCACGACAAAGACACTGGCTGACGGTGAATTCAACATAGCGCCCCAGAATGAGGGAAAATAGGGTTCCCTCGTACTTAGGAAATAGCAGTGAGAAAGCGCACTACAGCAAGGTCGGGAGCCCATACCAGGCAGTCCAGAGAAGGAAATAATTTAGAGTCCATTACGGACTCTAGGGAGCCTCGTCACTATCACTTCTTAGTGCTTTTAGAAACAACAGAAAACCGCTGATCCTTCTTCCAGTTTAGCTGACCCACCCCTTCTCCCTACACCACCAAACCTCCCTGCGTGTACCTGTCCACTGCCAGCTCTTGTGCACTTACCTTGCTCTGCTTTGTCAGGGAACACCTTGCCTCTGATGTCACCTTCTTGTGCTTCCCTGTCCCCACTCCTCCCAGCCCTGGTAAGAGAACTAATTTCTTCCCTCCATGGTACTCTCATAGCATTTCATATGAAATCTCTGTTATAGCGTCTGGTTCCCGTATTATTATTGCCTCTATAATTGCCCGCTTCTCCAAAGTTGGTCACTATGTTAGCTGTGTCTTATTTATCCTCATCTGTAATCCAAGTGTCCAACCACAGTATTTGACACTGAATGCATGATCAACAAATGTCTGTTGGACAAATTAATAAGAGAATGAGTAAATGAATGAGTAGATACATAAATACACAAGTACATGCCTCGGGATAATTTTTAGGTGACCCAGTGGCATTGGTGTGTGCTTTTGGATTTGGTAATTTCTTGTTCTTTACTTTGATAGAGCACCATTCATTTAAATGCATTAAATTTGCAAGACCAACAGGTGAAATGTTATCCCTAAATGTGTAGACCAGATCTTAAGTTCTCTTGGTTTTAGTTGTAATACTTGCCTTGTTTTGATAAGAAAAGGGAGACTTAGAAAACCAGCCACAAATCACTGGATTTAATATGTCAGGCCAACATTTGACGACGACATAGAAGTGAAACTTGGAGATCCAGAGACTAGATGACTAGGCTGTTCTAGGGACAGAATCTCTTAATGTTTACTGAAATTCTCTGCTCTAAGTTGGCTTCCAAACCTGACCTGAACTGAGGCAGCCCATATTCACAGAAGTGTACAATTGAAAGCAGAGAAATTCAGAGGTATCATGTACACCTCCAGGGCTTTGACAGCCCTGAAACGATTTATGTATTTGGTTGTATCACATTGTGTATCCGTGGCTAGGATGTCTTTGGGCAGCTTTTGAGGTCTTTGGAGATGATGGGGGAAGGATAATAACCCAGCTGCCACCTGGTCCTGCCTGGAGGGTGGTGGTATCAAGGAGGGTGAAGGTCGTGAGTAGGTTCTCTCGGGGGTCCAGCGAGGCACCCCTGTTCACCACCTGTTTATAGATATTCTTTTTAGCTCTGAAGCAATCTTCTGTGATATTTTTGGTGATAAAGTCTTTTTTGCCTTTTTGTTGAAAGTTGTTTGGGATATTAAAGGAGGGGCCAGTGAAGTTCTGTGGATGAGGAGCTAAAACTATTAGAAAACAAGGGGGAAAAAGGCCACATAAGAAGCACACATTTCCAATAGAAGCTTCCAAAGAATGAGAATTATTCACTCATTGTTAATTTTTCTTTTTATACTATTTTTCTACCTATGGTTTAAAAAATTTAAACAGTGAAAAATGGTGCCAAGAAGAAAGCAAAAACATCTTTTTAATATTTTACTGCCCAGAGACAACCACCATCAGCCTTTTGATGATTATCTTTCCCAGACCTCTTTCTATGCCTAAACACATGTAGACTTATGTATGACTACATATAAAAACATACGGCTACAATCATGCTACATGTTATTTGCAGTCTTCTTATATTCATGCATGTATGTATATTCATACATATATACTTAAAATTACTAAGTATTCCATTTTATGAGTGAAAGAGTTTACTAACTTGAGGCTGTTTTGAGAAATATTTTGATTGCTTCCAGTATTTCACTACTATAATTAATATGCAAAGAATACCCTTGACCATATATCTTTGTGTTTTTCTCAGATTATCTTCTTAGGAGAAGTCCTTAGGAATAATGAGCTGGATCAGGACGTGTGCATGTGTAAGGTTTTTAAGTGATTTTCAGATTGCCCTCCGGAAGGATTAGCTCATTTCCAGCCCTCCCAACAGTGATGAGGAGCGCCTGGTCTCCCCCTCAGCAGCAGACGGTGGTCAGGGTCATTCACACTTGTCAGTCTGAGAGGTTTGGGAGGTCACCAGCACAGATTAGAACCCTTTCTTGTGATAATTGACCATTCGTTTCAGTTTCTTCTCTCTCATTTTTGTAAATTATGTCTGTGCCCATTTTTTACAGAGCTTATCTTTATTTTAATAATTTGAAGAAGTTCTTTGTATCAACCTTTTTTTTGCTCCATGTGTAGCAAATAGTTTCCTTAGGTTTTCATTTATTTTCAACCTCTTTCATGATTTTACTTTTACTATACGAAATCATTTGAGTTTTATATAGTCATGTTTATCAGCCTTTCCATCTAAATACTTAGGTTTCCTGAGTTTTCCATTAGAATTAGAAAGTTCGTCGCCATCTCAAGGGTATGAAATGCTGATCTGTACTGTCTTCAGTACTTCATGTTTTTAATTTAAAAAATATTTTAGTCTTAGATGTCTCTGGAATTTATTTTGCTGAAAAATAGCAAAACTTTTAAGTTTTCCTAAGTGCCAGTTATTCACAAATCACTTATTCACCCTTCCTGTATTGATATAAAATGATCCTACAATTCAAACAAATGGAAACTTAATATCTGTTTAATTTCTGGACTAACTTTTTTATTGGTCATATTACTTATTTCTGCACCATGCACTTGCCATTGTTACAGTTTTATAATAATATATGTTAGGGACCAAAAGGGTGAGTCTCCCCTACTGGCTTTTGTTTTGTCCTTTTCTTGAAGTGACTTTGGCTTTTTTATGTGATTGCATTTAATTTAGAGAATAATTTAGGTAAAATTACATTTTAAAATACATCTGTCCAATAATAGAATACTTTTTTATTTATTCAAGTCTTTTTTAGTTCAAGTAGAATTTTTTTAAAATACTATTTTTTCATTATTTTTTAAAACATTATTTTTTCTTTCTACTTACTAAATCTATAGGAAGCGCTGTGAAGGGTCTGAGGTTTTAGCCCCTGCAAGCTAACAAGTTAACCTGCCACAATGTCGTGGTGCTGGCAGAATACAATCGATTTTTAGGTCAGGGGCACAGCAGGTGCTGTAATCTTCACATCTCCATCTGCTTCCCTTGTCTGGGCTCCACGGTGGCTGCTGCACATGCAGTGGCTTGAGTCTCAGCTGGGGAACTCTAAGCTTCCGAAACAGCAATGAGAGGTCAGGCCAAGGTTCCCTGAACTAACTGTTGAAGAATGAGGGAAGTAAACGAGAGGTGAAGACCGAGCATTCCGGGCAAAGGGAGCCACACATGCAAAGGCTCTATGCTGAGAGTCTATAAATATCTGGGACCCCCCCCACCCCGACATCATGGTGACCGCATTATCTTCTGGCTAATGATGCTAAAGAGAATTAGCCTGTTTATTTTTCCCATTGTAAATGATCTATTTGTTCTGCCTAAATTCTTATAGATTTTATCTTGTTGCTTTGAAGTATGTTACTTTATTAGGATTTATTGCTATTCATATTTAAAGAAATTTTCTTAAGACACAGAGACCCTCTTCATTCGGGAAGATGGTTCCTTAATGCATCTTTGAGTATTTCCCTTTTCTATTGTTTTGACCTTTTCTTTAAACATTTGATAATTTTTTTCATAATTTTCAGAATTGTGTCCTCTATTTTTCATGATCATGTTCTCCCTAAACACGTCTCACCTGCCTGGTTTCCACTGTAGCCCAAGAGTCCAAGAATAAGGGCACTTTCTGATTTTCACTGTTCGTTGCTCATGGCGTCCTTTTGGAGAGGGAGGTTTAGGGAGACCCTGAACTTCTGCAACCATCTTTTCCAAAGTCTGTTATTGAAACACCCCTTTGTAAGTGCTTTTCCCCAACTCTTCAAAATTATTCCAAAACGACATTTAAAGAATTTCCATGAGGTTAAAATAACCTCTTCAATTTTTAAGTCTTCTGTCTTGTTACTTAAAAGTGTATTTATGTGTGACAAGGAACTGGGACGTAGTATCTTCCTGATTAATGGTGGAACAAGGTGACCATCCACGTGTGGCGATAGGAAGACTTCCTACCTCTAAGTACTTCCCAATTGCTGAGGTACCTCGTATGCTACCAACAGTGGTTCATTGTTTCTCCGTTAGTATAAAATTGGTTGAGCAGATGTAATTATCTGGAAAGGTCCTTCGTACTTCTAAGATGAATGTCTTCTACAGAAGCAAATGAAAAGTAGCCCAAGTCCTGGTTTTTCCTCCCAGTAGGGAGAGGAAAGCAGGACAACAGGAAAACCCAGTTTAAAAGATGCCATTTTCCCAAGAAAATATTTTTCTGACATATTGAGAAATTTGGGGATAGTTAAGTGTTTTTTTGAATGATAAAAAAAGTATAGGATAAGTGAATCCATTTGTCACCCTTCCTTTACTGTTCAAAACCTATTCAACAAGAAGGGTTTTGTGAGGGATGAATCTCAGTTAGGACAGTGTCCCAGCTCACCAGTGAGAGAAGATAGCAGTGACCCTTCAAGAGGGCCTGAGACTCAGTGCTTCTCTCATCGTGGGTTTGTTGGGTTTTGATCTCCATGTTAGTTGGTACACTGCTGACTTACTTATAGAGGCAAGGTAGAACTATAGAGAAACATGCCCTAGGCTAGGAAAAATTCTGTTTCCAAAGTCTATAAACAATGGTGGAGAAACTGATTGTGATAGTTCAAAGTGGGACTCAGACCAAATTTGATGCAGCAAAAATCTTATTGGGTAAATTTCGGTGGTTCCTCAATGTCCTTGGATGCATCTTTTTTTGAAAATGAAGATTTTGGATGTTTGTTAGTATTGTGGAGTACAGACATGAAGTCTAGACGTGTAATAATGTTGATGGGTTTATCTTCATCGACATAATCCCTTGACTCTAAAATGTCTTTCATATGGATTGAGCGCGGGCCTGCGAACCAGAGGATTGTGGTTCGATTCCCAGTCAGGGCACATGCCTGGGTTGTAGTCCAGTTCCCTGCAGGCCAACTCCCAGCAGGGGACGCACAAAAGGCAACCATACATTGATGTTTCTCTCCCTCTCCCCTTCCCCTCTAAAGATAAATAAATAAATTAATTAAAAAAAAATGTCTTTCATCATGTTGTATATCACTATTCCATGTACCACCAAGGAAGGGAAAAGGCTCCACGTAGGATTCCAGTGTGCATACAGTGCACCCTAATTTCAGAGATGTTAATCTGTGGAAAACACACATCTTAGAAGCAATAAGATATGGTATTTCTCCTACGCTGACGAAAGCAGGGAAAATTGATATTCTCAACTGCATGGTCATCTATCTGAACTATTTAACAATGCAATTAATCAACCAATTTGTGCTTTAAAACTGTGTTTGCTAGGTGTGATATTTTCAAGAACAATCAAAGTTGTTGATAGAATATGGTTAGTGTTCAGAGAACTGACAAAGTGAACTTACATTCAGAAAGAACGCCCCAAATTCCCCCATGTCGAATTCTTAAGACTTTCTACTATTTGATATTTTCCTCCCTGAGCAAAGCAGCCGGGTTCCTGCAGCACTGCCCAGACAGGGCAGTACCTGGGTAGTGGGGACTGCTTCTTCCCTCTTTCCGGACTCTTCCCGCCGCCTTTTGAACAAGAGGTTCCCATTTCCACTGTTAGGTACCACTCATTCTCAGAAATTGACTTTATTACCTAACGTGACTCCTGAGTTAAAGTCAAAAGCTCTGTCTCATTTGTCACATCCCTGAACGTTCCAGGAAATCTGACCCCTGAACTCATGGTACCGGCTATGCTCTCTGGGTCGGGGACGATCAACTAGCTCTTGCTGAAATATTTGGCCAACTCTACTTGAGAAGCTTATTATTAGTATCTTTAATGCTGAGAACATTATAGTATGTGAGGTATCTGCCTGGAGGAAAGGATTTGAACATGGTAAACGTTTCCCCTACTCTCTTGGCCATTGGTAGCACTTTAGCATGTTCCTTCTACGTTTTCACCAAATACATTTTTACATAATAGAGACCATGTTTATGTATAATATGCGTGATGCTTTTTCACTCAACCTCGTGTTAATAGGATTGTTTTTAGAGACTTTTAACTAGTTGATTGTTTTATTCTGTAGATAAATAAACTATTCCCTTCTTGCTTGTTATTCGGGCTATATCCATTTTATGTTTGCAGTTCTAAATCACATTCAAATAAACATTCCTATGTGTAAATCTCTCCCCACAATGTGACCAAGGGACACAGTTGACTCTAACACAGTTGATTTATACTGTTAAATTTCATGGGGAAAAGTTCATAACAATTTATAACCAAACCAAAGGTATAGAAGTAACTATGAGAGAATGGTTGTGTTTATTTAATACTATTATTATATTGGTTCAAAGTTGAACTAACTGGGGAAACTGAGACACAGATAAAGTTGGCGTGTTGCAGGGGACACTATTGCTTGTATTTGGAGCTGGGAATCTATTGTCCTCCCACCAGCCAGTATCTTTCCTCCTTCACTGAAGTCCTGTGGAAATTTGCTGCCCCTGAAATTACCAGGAGCTCAGCCTGGCAGCACCATAAAAGGTCCTGCTGGTGCCTGGCCCTCTCGTATCTGGTCTTCCCCTGCACTAAGGGGTAGTATGACCAGAATTGCTAAACCAGATCCATGTTTGCCTTGCACACCAAACAAACACTTTTGTTTTTGTTTTGCTTTGTGTCTGGACTAATTCTTAGCACCTCTTCTGCCGGTGGACGATCTGTCACTTCCTTCTGTAAGACTGGCACCAGCAGAAATGCAGTCTCAGAGGATCCCTGGGAGAAAGCGAGGCCGACCCCCACTTCACTCAACGCCTGTGAAGATGGCAGTTCATAACCTTTATTCTGCTTCAGCTGGTTCTTTACCAGCGGTGAAGATCCCAAAGAAAAGAGGGCGGAAACCTGGGTACAAGGTACGGCTCCATGATCTCCTTTCTCCACAGCGTTATTGGGCCGGGGCACAGGCGCTTGGGCAGAACTGCAACCAGGAAAGATTGGGAGCTGGGCGGACATGGGACCTGTAAGTTTCTGTCACTGGAGCTCGTGCCCGGTGTGGCCTCATTGTTACCACGTGGCACACAATGCATGCTGTTGCCATCGCGTGCATTTTCACAAGCAGAGAAAGCGAAGTACACCAGATGGGGAGAGTTGTAAGGCGAGCGGATTTTAGGGTCAGAGCTACACACACATTACTCAGCCTCACATCTAAATTAATGTTTCAGACACTGAGCTTCCCCCTGACTGTGCCTTTTGGGGTGGCTCTCAAAACCGCTTTCCAGAACTCATTCGTCATTCATTTTAGTAGAAGCAGATGATGTTCCCGAGACATTTAAATTAATAACACGAGCAGGCTGGTGTCAAAGGACACGGAAGAGTTTTCCCAGATAGAGCCTCAACAAGGGGACTCATCTTGAAAACACTGGGCATTAATTCATGGTTTCCTGCTTGTTAGAAGGTGCTGACGTCAAGCCTGGCTCCAAGGAGGCATATCAGGCAAAATTAAAATCCCGTGACCCTTTTAAGAATGAATGATTTGGGGAGGCTGGGGGTGGAGAATAGATTCTCCAGTGTAACTGCAGTCACATGAAGCAGCCCAGCCCTCAAGACTAACTTCTCCTCCGAAATGTTTTTGAAGAGGTTCCTGGAGAGGAAAAACTAAGTTTTTCTCCACAAGCCTCTGGGCATTAGAAAATGAGCCACAGAAGTTTTCCTTCATTTACTTGTCTTGAAATAAAGACCTATGTTTCCATTTTGAGATCCGAATGCTCCAACCAAAATGCAAATTGGCAATTAACTCCCATAGATTTAGGGAAACGTATGGAAATTATTTCAGGTCAGCAGAACAACAGAGGCTTATGAATTCAGCCTTTATCGCTTTGGTTCTCTGCAGTTCTTCCAGCTGTGGGAAAAGAAAAACAGTAGGTAGGGGGAAGTGATTCAAAGTTTTTGGGGGGTCATTGGTTTTAGTGAAAGGTTTTGGGTGAAATCTTTTGTCACTGGTTATTATTCTAACGAAGAGGACCTCATTTTCCTCATGGGCACAGCCGCTTCAGAATTGTGTCTCTGAAGCTGGCACAGGGCAGGTCTCCCTGCTCAGCTACCTGTGTAGTTGCTGGGGTCTGGGAATTGCATCTGGAAGGCAGGAGCCGGGCAGCCTCTCTGTTCATAGAGCCAGGGAGCAAATCCAGGAGCTAAAGAAACACACTGCAAACTTTTTTCTTCTGTTTGGCCTTTCTCCTACTCCCCTGGGAGCCATGACCCAAGAATGAAAATTACTGACAGACACAGCATTTCTGGGGCCAAGAAAAATGAACATTCACTCCATGGAATGAATTCGACTTTGCAGTTTTCCTGCCTCCTACAAAGGGCAGTTGTCAGTGCTCCTAACACTCAGAGACACCGCAGGGCAGGAAGGAAGCTTTGGGGCTGCTTAGCAGGCGTGCAGACCCCGCACAAAGCAGGCAGGGGGGCCACAGCTTTGAGTCCATCACCCGTGTATTTGGGGACATGCGTGGGAATTATTCCAGGCCAGCAGGTCCCAGACAGCTTCCCAAGCATCCGAGAATGGCCCCAAACCAGGTGCCGGTCTCTATGAGTTTCTGACCCACCCATGACAGAGAAAAATGATAACCACTTAACCGTCTTCATAAAGCTAGAATGATTTCACTGGAAGGATTATCCTTTACTCTGAAATATCTAGTTCCCTCTATTTGGTGTTAAAGCTCATTATATCTTACAAAGTGTCATATATTGTCAGGATTTGCTAATTTTAAAAAGTCCTATTTGGCAAAATAAAGTTGGCAAACTATTAAGCCTCTCCAGTTTTATTTTGACAGTGTCTTAGACCCTGAGGCCTTAAGAAAAGGGGTTGAATTGTGGAGAAGCCAGCAAGGAGACTGTACAGTTTCCTTCCATTTACCAAATGACCACTCCTTTGGCGATTTCAACACTCTGGGATACAGCTGGGGAGCCAGACGTTGTTAAAAACGCTGAGCAAGCAAAATAAGATATTACTTGTTCTACTCTTAAAGGTCTCGTATTTTAAGAAAATGCTGTTGAGCCCTTCCTCAAAGTTTTGTTACCTGTACTATAAACACATTTCTTACAAACTCAATTATAGCCATTTATTAACAGTCATAGGTTTGAAGAGGAAGACGTTTTGGTGGAGAAGACTATGCACACACACCTGGCACCGAAGGAATAATAATAATTATTGCATGATTCTATGATAATATATTAATAATATAGAGCAATAAATATGAAACATGAATATTATAAAATAATAAATAACAAAATTTTCACAATAATAATAACATTATGATATATTTATACCAACAATATTATCATAATAAAATAAGTGTTTGAGTCTTTGGCAGCCTTGTCCCCATGAGATTCCAAGAACCCCTGGTTGTGCTAATCACCCCTCGTCACGGGTCTAGGCTGGTCAATGTTTGTCACTCCTTGCCTGGTGCTGTCCCAAGCTGCTCTGTCAATCACTGTGCTCCTGCACATGTGAAGACTCTCTGTTCCCAAGTAGGGAACACGCTTCTCCTTTGAGACTGCTAACCCAGGTAGTGACATTTAACCCTTCTCTGGGTCTTGAGAGTAACACGACTGAGTTATGGGCAGAAAAGGGAAAGTTCAACTGGCAGCCAGATGTCAGTGCTCCAGAGTTCATAGGTCATGCCTCCTCCCAAAGCCCCTCTGGCATCTCTCTCTTGGCCCCGGCCCACAGCCACATTGCTGGCGCATGCTCACTGCTGTGACAGCGTTATCTGATGGCCTTGCCGCCCTTTCTCCTTCAAGTCAAAGGAAGCAAACACCTCTTATCATTGCATTTTTTCTGCAGAGCTGCACTCTGACTGCCATAGAAAGAGTCTTCTTCATTATCAAACAGAATCTTTTCATCTTGTTTGCAGCGTCTGCTACTGATTTAGGTTCTTCATTCAGAGACTCCCCAAGGTCAACAGGTAGATTCCATGGCAGCAAATAAGACCATGGAAGTCTTCTGTATTTTTTAAAAGATTTTATTTATTTTTAGAGAGAGGAAAAGGGAGGGAGAAAGAAGGGGAAAGAAACGTTGATTGGATCAGTTGCTTCCCACACACCCCCAGCTGAGGAACTGGCCCAGAATCAAACTGGGGACCTTTTGGTTCCCAGGCTGGTGCTCAATCCACTGAGCCACACCAGCCAGGACCACTGAAGTTGTTTAAAGAGGTAAAGAGAGAGTGTCTACACCAAGGGGAAACTAGCTTCCATCTGTAGACACAGATGACTCAATGTCTCCATGTAGTAGGATTTCCAGTTTCTGTGTCTTTATAACTAGAACTCTGATCTAAGCAAAAAATAAAAGTACTGGATTTTTGAAATGGCCATTTGTCCTGAATAAATAATAATAACTCATACTAATAGTACCAATATGTAACATTTATTGAACACCTCTATGTCTGAGGCCCTAGGCAAATGTGACCCCTGATAGTTTGATTATGAGGGGAGTCAGAAAACTGCAGAAATTAGGCACAAACCAACCAAGCCCAAAGCCCCGAGGCCACGTACTGTCGGGCCAGCAGCCCTCTACACTTCCTCAACTCTTTGTGTTATGTTCAGAATAGTAATTATGCTTCCTAATTCAAAAAAGAGTAAATTATATTCTGTCTGTTTAGTGAGTTAAGAAAAGCATAACATGTTCTAGAAAGAATTTCATTTCTGAAATATTAAAATCAAATGGTTAAAATGTTCTCAAATGTTGGCAATGTTGGTATTATTCAGGATTCAAATTTAGCTGCTCTCATGGCGGCTTATAGAACATAGACGCTAATAATATCTCTCTCATATTAAAGTCTGGTGCCGATTCAATAGCTGGACGGTGATGGGGACTCAGGCTCTTTCTATATTGTAACGGTTTCTCTACCCCACTGGTCCAGCCAGCAGGACGGGGACAGAGCTAGTGGAGGCACATCTTTCCCTTTAAGGGCCCAGCCCTCAAAGTTGCACACACCCCTACACGTGCATCCTGCCGGCCCACTTGGCCACTTGGCCACACCTACCTCCAAGGGAGATGGGAGAACGTAGGGCTGGTGACCGGGCGATGAGCTAAAATTCAGGGGTTCTATTATTAGAGCTATAGGCATCATGGGTATTTGGGAATAACCAGCAGCCTTGGCTAAGTACTCAAAGGACAGTCTGTGTTTACTGGAAATTTTAATTTTAAAGAAAGTGACTATATAGTGAACATGGGTAAACACAACATTTTGTTTCATTCCCCTTTCCTTATTGTTATCTCCCCTCCCCCCACCCAAAGTATGTGCTCTTTGCACTGTATAATAAGAAGTCAAGTTCACAAAAATCTCAATGAAGAGAATGTTCAGACTTAAGATGAAAGGGTTTTATTTGTTTCAACACTTATTTAAAGCTTCTTCCTAAAATGTGTTTTCATTAGAAATATTGAATTGGCTTTAATGCTTCTTTGATTACCCAGATCTTATATTGCCTTAGAATCATATATATGAACACTACGTGTAGCTTCCTAGCAGGCCAGGGGAGAAGGGGTATCTAATAACTTCCTGTGTCTATTTTTAAGGCCCCCCTCTTCCTGAGGGCAGGTGAGGAGTGCCGCCTGTGGCCCGAGGTGGACATGACCACACAGGCACAAGGCAGGAGCCACTCCCTCTGGCTGAATGGTGTGCCGCTCTCAGGGCAGGGACAGTCTCTCCTTTGGACTTCTGTGGCCCCGCACCCCCAGCCCCCACCCCAGGGCTGCAGCAGGGTCAGGGCTGAGGCCCCACAGCAGGTCAGGGCAGCAGTATGCCGGTAAATGTCTCCAGCATTCTCAGTAGAGCTCCCAGGTGAATGCTAGTTGATGTTTTGACTGATGTTAAGGAATAAGACAATTCCTTCACTGTTTACAGAAATGTAAATAGTGAAGTTGTGTGTTGGAATTTCTTTCCTCTGTCAAGGATATAAGCAACATCTTTGTTGAATTAGGTAATAGTTTTGAACTAAAAAATATATGTCATTTTTGTACTATTTCCAGTAGAACGGCTAGAGACAAGACATACTTTTAAGTTTAATCTGCATTTTAAGCATTTTCTTAAATCTATAAATTAATAAAATAATACGTCCAGCCCTAATGAGTAGCATTTGCCAATTTCCAAAGTCTAAATATTCCCATTATGGCCAATTTCAAGTCAGCAATGTGATGTTTCTGGATGTGATTTTGGGAAAAGATGTGCAGCAACACGCCATTTGCCTCTGTAGTGCCATGATTCCACACAGATGCAATGGTGAAATAATTAGAAAATGATGCATTTTAAATACTTATTACCTTTGTTTTTAATATACTTTATTTAATACTCTAAGTAGACATACATTTGTTTTTAGTAATGGCTGTGTTGAGCAATTAACTCGCAGTATTCCTGACAGCCTAACACTCGGCTCAGTGAACCCATACAGGCTGGTCCAACTCCCTCTGCTCTGAGTTCTGCAGGGCATGGATGCCTGGTACTGGAGTCCCAAGTCCCCTCTTCACCTGCGGGCTGCCTGCTTTGACCCTGTGCCTGCCGATACATAGAACATGGCCCCTGACCCAGGGCCTATAAGAAACCCAATCACACGCAGCATTCCTTGAAATGTGTGGTCTTTACCAAAGAGCACTGTGGTCACCAGATACAGAGGACAAGATTCCATGAAATAATTCTCGCAGATAGATCTGGTTTTTTAAATTCCACTTTATCTAGTGATAGAGATTTTGTTTTTCTGTTTTTCCTGTCTCTGAATACCCGTGGGATAGTTACTGCTTCCTCTTCTGTCTTTCCCTCCGTCAGGAGGAATTCAGACCATTGTTTCAGCTCTTCCCCCAAAGGCAGGGAGGAAAAAGTAGCTCAGATCCAGAAACAGGCTGACTCTTAGCAAGGGAATTAGCTCAATGGCTACAAACTTCTTGTTGTTGGGGCTGATTTGTATTTCCAACAGGCAGGGTTTGAGACTAAACTCTGAGGTTAAACACTGTGAGGTGCCCAGATTTCCCTGACTCTGCTCCCCTCAGCATCCCCTCAGAACCCTGAGGGAGTCTGATGTGAAGAGAGAGTGAATCTGAAGGAGGAACATGCCCCCAAGGAAAGCTGCAGGCGGGGACACGAACAAAGCCGCCCTTTCCGCACAGGAGGGGGGAGAAGAAGGAAGGGAGGGAGAACATAATTTTAAAAAATCTGGCATATTAGTTTCCTAGGGCTGTCTTAACAAGAAAAGAACAAATTGGGTGGCTCGGACAATAAAAATTAATTGTTTCACAGTTCTGGAGGCTAGAAGTCCAAGATCAAGTTTGTTGGCTGGAAACATTCCCACTGAGGGCTGTGAGGGAGGAGCTGTCGAGGCCTCTCCTAGCTTCTGGAGGCCTCGGGCACTCCGTGGCTCTGTAGTGGTGTTCTCCCTTTGTGTTCCCATTGTCTTTCCTCTGTCGGCGTCTGTCTCTGTGTCTAAATCCCCCCTTTTTTGTAAGAACCACAGTAGTATGGGATTAGGGACCGCTTTAATGACCTCAGCTCCACTTGGTCATCTGCAAACACCCTATTTCCAAAGATCACTCTCACAGGTACTGGCATTAGGACTTCAGAATCTTCTGGGGGACACATTTGAACCCACAGCATCCAGTATCTTTTGACTTAATGTTTCCCTCCTCTTCAGAAGTTAAGCACTCCATTTTCTATTGTATATTGATTGCTCTAGAAAGTACAGCACAGGTACTTACCAAAGTTTTATAAAGTTAACCTTACTGTTACGTCTTCCTAGATAATATAAAGACCCTAGGACATTTTCATTCTCTTTTGCTTTTTTAATTCCTCAAGACGTAATTATTTTTACATAGTCATTTTCACTTAGATTCAATTGTGTATTTACCACTTAACAATTTTTTTTTCTTTTTTGCCCACCAGACCTTCTACCTGGGATCAATTTCCATTTGCCTCAAGTACATCTTTTACAAGCCCCTTTATTATAGTTCTTCTAGTGATGAATTCTCTAGCTTTTGTCCTCTGTAGTATCTTTGTTTTGTCTCCACTTTTGGAAAAAATAAGTTTTCTGGGTGTACAATCATAGTTTGTCAGTTTCTTTGCAGCATGTGGAAGATATTCCATTTGTTAAAACTTCCTGCTTTCGCCATGACTTTTAACCCCTCCTCCATAGTTTGTGTGTGTGTTTCTCTCTGCTACTTTCTGGGTGATTTCCCTGACAATCTTCCAGCTCACCAATTCTCCCCTTAGCTATGTTTCATGTATGTTAAATCTGTCCATTTAGTTTTTAATTTTAGCTATTATATTTTTCATCTACAGAAGTTAAATTTGGTTCTTTAAAAAATTTGCAAGGATATTTTTTATAGTTTTCTGATCTCCAGACATATTTTCAAGCTTGTTCTTTTTATCTTTACACATAATATCGCAGTGTTTTTATCATCTAAGTCTGATATTTAAAATTTTTAAGTCTTTGTGTTTTTTTCCCCCTGTGTATTTTTATTGCTCAATCTTGCTTTGGTTCCTTACTTTCTTGTGTGTTTGGATATTTTGGACTCTGTTACTCATTGACTTTAAAAAATTATTTTAGGGGCTTTTTTGAGACTTTTTTCCAGAGATGATTTGTGTTTACTTTTCCAGGTACCCGGGAACACTGCCAGATTGGGTAATTTTTTTAACTAAATTCACTCTCGAGGTTTTCTTGATTGCCCAAGTTCTGTGAATTTGGGCTGCAAATCTGTGCGAGATCTGGCTGTGGCAATATCATCTCGGGAATTTCGCACACCCCTCCACCAGTTTCAAGACGACTTTCTCATAGCTAAAAGTATGGGTGGGGGTAGGCAGGACAAGTTCACTACCGGCTCGCCCTTACTCTGAGGCTACGGCCCTTGGGGTGAACCCTGGGCTCCGCAGAAATTCCCAAGGCCTAGATTTCCCCTACATTTTGGCCTGGTTATTCTTCATATACTGTCAGCTCCTCTGTATTTTTATTAACCTTACATGTCACTCATTATTGGCAGCATGTTTTCAAATGATCTGTATAACCTAGTTTTCTACATTCTCAGAAACAGAACTCTGAAGAAATTTAGGATGCCACAGTTCTTCTATGCAAAATACGGCACTGACCCCGATTCTGTCTCAAATTCTTTAAGGTTCTCAAAAGTCGTCCAAGGCAAGGGATATATATATAACATTATTAGTTGAAAAAAACCTTATAAACCAACAAATCTACTCCATTGGGCTTTGGAAGATGAAGCCCCAAGGCACTGAGTGAGTAGGTCAGAGTCCTGTGAAGTTGGTAACAGAACCAGGGGTAGAACCCCAGTCCTATCTCAGAGCCCTGTGTTCTTGCCGCTCCTGCTCCCTGCACTGGGCCAGGCGGTGCGAGAGGGGGACTGTGCTCAGTGCCCGTTTCCCATGTGAGGAGACAGGGAAGCTCTCCTCTGCACGTCCTCACCTGGAAGTTCTGCAGAGAAGTCCTGTCCCATTCTCAAGTTTACTGCTTGAGTATTGAAACTTAGAAATATGCCAGGATTGTTGCTCTTCCGAGGTTCACTAAATTGGCAACTAGTAAAATGCCAATATTTTGAAACTGACGTGATAAAAATACACTATCAAAACAAAGTTTATGTGAATGACTCTAGAAAATACCCTGATTCTGTGCTTTCTCTCACCGTCACTGTAATCCCACCCCCAAAGTACCTTCTGAATCCAACTAATTCCGCCACCGCTGCTGCTACCCTGAATCAGTCACCTGGCCCGTGTGACAACCTTCTTGCTAGTGTGCCTTCTCCACTTGCCTGCCCCCATCCATCCTCTCATCCTGATAAAACAAAACTGGGATTGTATCTTTCCCCACTTAGAACTCTCGAATTGTTTCTATAACTCTTACACTAAAATTCAAACTCCTTAGTCTGACTGTATTTATTTACTAGTATGGTGAAGTACCACAAACCAGGAGGCTTAACACAACAGCTCTCGAGGCTAAAAGCTTGAAATCAGGTTGTTGGCAGGACCATGCCCCCTCTGAAGGCCATTAGGGGAGGGTCCTTTCTCATTTTCCCAGGTTCTAGTGGCTGCCGACAGTTCTTGGTGTCCCTCGGCTGTAGGTGCATACTCCCATCTCTGCCTTCATTGTCACGTGGCATTCTCTCTTTCGTGTCTGATTTTTGTGTCCAAATTTTCCTCTGATAGGGATACCAGTCATTGAATGCATTAGGGTCCATCCTAATTCTGTGTGACCCCATCTTAACCTGATTACTCCTGCCAAGACTCTATTTCCAAATCAAGTCACATTCCCAGGTACTGAAGTTTAGGGCTTGATCATATTTTTTTTTGGGGGGGGGAACATCATACAATCTACAACATTGACTTAGAAACCCCTCATGATCGAGCCTGACCACCTATAAACCTCATTTTGCATCATTCTGCCTCTTGTCTATAATTTTAGACAAGATTTTCCTTGAAGAAGCCAAGCTTTAGGAAGTTTACCCTGGTCACTCTGTCTTTCTGGAAAGTTCTTTCCCTGGTCACCACAGGCTCTCTCTTGCCATTCATATCCTGATATAAATGTCACCTCTTTATAGGCCCACCCTGATCATGTGGTCCCTTTTCATCACACCACCATATTTTACCATTGAGAGTAGTACTTACTACAACTTGATGTTTTAGTGTGCGTTATTTTTATTTGTCTCCTCCTACTACACTATTAGCTCATTGAGAACAGGAACTTTACCTTCTCATTCACAGCAGATCCTCAATACCTAGAACAGTTCCCGACACATAGTAGATGCTCAATATTTATTTGTTGAATAAGCAACTTCCTCATGGAATGAAATTTTTTTCCTTTTTTTTAGATTTAGCTTAGATGATGAGTCTTGGAAAGGACAGCCGCTGCTTAAGCAATAATTAGGAACCATTGTAATATGTACTGGGAGCATGTTTCTCAGAGGGGACCGTCTGCAAAGAGTGGGGGGGGGATGGGTTTGCAAAGAGTTGTGAAGATGTGATCCCAAGTGATGAGTGTAGAAAAAGCAGATAGGTCCTAGGAAAGATGAGCAATTTTTCCCCCTGCCATGGCTGCGTAAACAAGAAACTTGCAACTCATTTGCATTTCTGGAATTTCTAATAATAGCAATAATACTAATGACAATAATAATAACAAACACTTATTGAATTCTCACTTTGTTTCATTACCCCTGTGCTTCGTGTTCATCTAATTCTTGCCACATCCCTGTGAGGGTCTATTATTATCTTTCCCTCACAGAGTAGGAAAAGGCTGGCTCTGAAAGCCGAAGTAACAAGAGTGAGGAGGGTCAGTGGGAGCCAAGTTGGACTTCGACCCAGATCCCAAAACTATTGTTCCACTGCATCTGTCCACTGCATGTATCCACTGTCACCCCAAATTTCTCAATTTTTGTTTTGTTGGTTCATCTTCTGCTGCTGAGCATCAGCTTCTAATGTCTTCACGCTGCCCCCACCAAAACCTCCATTCTCTGATTCCAGCTTCTTGTCAACCTCTCAAATACTGCTGGTGGTACTTCTGCTTCTGCCTCAGTATTCCTAGAAAAATACATCAACTGACTCCTTTAGGGTCCTCTGGCCACACACCTCAGTTGGCAACCACATCCCCTCCCAAATTTTTCCAGTGATTCTCCAGAAAATGTCTTAGAGAAGGTCTTCCCCTGAAAGACAGTTGGAGCAAGAAACTCTCTAGGCCCTTACTCTGCATCTGTGGACAGAAAGGCAAGCTGAGCGGATCCCAGACTCCCAGCCCCCAGTGGTGGAGGCTCCTGCTGGCAGGGACGGACGCCACTCCCCTGTTCTTCTCACCACAATACCTCAACCAGGCGAAGCACAGCCCCCAGCTACTGGTAACCATGTCATGGGTGAGGAGTTGCAGACTCATTTGATTGAGGTTTTGAATTGCAGGTAAAGATGCCAACTTTGCCAGCTTCTGTACTGGGTTGCTGGCTTTGCATGCCAAGGCTTAGCTCCTATATGTGAGAGCAAGGTGTCCCGGGCAGCAAATCTCCTCCTGATCTTATGCTGCTAAGAAAGAGGCCTCTGCTGCCTCCTTCCTCCCCATTTTACCCAGTTTATTCTGCCAGATCTCATTATTTAATACTTTCAAAACAAATCATATTTTAGAATCATTTTATTTTTGCAAAAGAGTTGCAAAGATAGAGAATTCTTGCATTCCCACCCCTAGTATCTCCTATTGTTAACATCGTACATTACTGTGGTAACTTTGTCACAACTACTCAACCATCAATAACACATTATTATTAAATAACATCCATATTTTGTTCAGAGTCACTAGTTTTTTCCTATTTCTTTCCAGGACCCATCCAGGATACCACATTACATTTAGTCACCATGTCTTCTTAGGCTCCTCTGGGCTGTGGAAGTTTCTTAGCCTTCCCTTGGTTTTGGTGATGTTCACAGTTTTGAGGAGTACTGGTCAAGTGTTTTGTAAAATGTTCTGCAGTTTAGGTTGGCTGGTGTTTTTCTCGTTAGACTGGCGTTATGGGTTTGGGGGAAGACCGTTCCCTTCATGTCACATCAAGGATGTGTACTATTGATACGGCCTATCACTGTGGACGGTGACCTTGACCCTGGCTGAGGTGATGTCTGAAAGGTTTCCCTACTGTAAAGTTACTTGCCCACCCCATTTCCATACTGTCTTTTTTGGAAGGAAGTTACTATGTACAGTCCACACATCAGGAGTGGAGTGTTATGCTCTAAAATTAAATTATTTGGATTTTTATGCATAGGAGATTGGAGTCATGGATATTTATTGTACACTTTGAATTATAATCTATTACCACATTCTTTAACTGTTGCTCACATTGCTGCAGACTTGGCCATTGGAAGTTCTGTGTCCCTATGACCTCCCCCATCATTGTGGTGTGTGTTTAGTATTTTCTTACTTTCTGGTACAACAAGGTACTCCAGACTCATCTTAGGCACTCCCTGCCCCAGGCTGGAATCAGCCGTTTCTTCAAAAAGCCCTGGTTCCCTTTATTAAAGAATAGCACTACAAACTAAGACAGGAACAGTCTATTTTGTCCATTTAAAAGAAAAAGCCAATAAACAATTTTTAAAATATTTTATTTATTTATTTTTAGACATAGAGGAAGGGAGGGAGAAAGAGAGGGAGAGAAATATCAATGCGTGGTTGCCTGTCATGCACCCCCTACTGGGGACCTGGCTGCAACCTAGGTGTGTGCCCTGACTGGGAATCGAACTGGGTGACCCTTTGGTTCACAGGCCGGTTGGTGCTCAATCCACTGAGCCACACCAGCCAGGGCAGATAAACATGTTTTGTTTTTAAAACCCAATCAATGACAAAGACACACACCCTGTCAGGGCATAGCGTGGATGGGTTGGGGCTCACAGGAGCCCCATTCCACGCACACGAGAGGCACCGGCATTGGTGCCCACACCCCACCAAAAGACGCTCCTAGCAGCGGGACCATATCTGTTTTAGGACCTTTCTGAAACTGGGGGGGCTCTCTATTCTAGCCTAGGTTATTTTTGATGCTTTGTATTATGCAATGGGGTAGAAATTTTAGAATGCTAAGTCAAAGGGTATTCCTACTTATGATTTATTCTCTTACTAGAAGGATATTTTTCAAAAGTCACATACCACCTATATTTGCATGAGATTTTTTTCTTTGTCCAAAAGCCCCAGAAGTGGTTTTAGAAGTTGGATGAATAGAGACAGTTTTTCTTGCAACCCGTTGAATTAGTCCAATCCAATTAATTGTTTCCCTTGGGCAGAAATGGTGGGCAGAGGTAAGAGGTATAATTATAATTCTAATTGGCTGTTACCTCATTGGAGGTGAGGAACTTCACCTGAGGTGAGTCCAATGGGCAGATCTCTCTCTAATAAATATTAAAATAGTGAATTATATGTTAGGGTTGGTATGAAGTTTACATGAATGATAGACGGCATTTGGCTATCTAAGTTTTCCCTACCATCATCATCGTCGTCGTCGTCATTATCATCAATCTTTCTAGGGAAGTTGGATCAGAAGGTTATTGGTGGGATCTACTTAAAGGCCGCAGCAGGGAAGGTGACAACTTGCCAGTCCTGTTTTTTTCCTACCAGCATTGTTGTCTGTGTGTTGGAGGCTCCGAGGGCTTTAAGCCTATGTAGGAGGGTTTAGCCAAGGCTCGCCCACAGTCCCCAAGGACTGTCATCACTTAAAATTGTGGGAAAAAACACATGGCATAAAATTTGCCATCATAACCATTTCTCAGTGTATGCAGTTCAGTAGAGTTAAGTACCCTCATACGGTAGCGGTGAAGAGGTGAAGTGATCTACTTATTTTGGGATGGAAAGTGAAGACTAGAAACTTATCTGTGGAACCTTGGCATGGAGTGAAACTTGTTGGTATTGACATCATTAGCCAGTCATCTTCTCCTTAATCCATAACAGCATATTTCAGCTCCTCATCTCTGGGTAGCCATCGGGAAAGCACTGTCTACAGGACTCCAGCGAGCACAGGGGCTCAGGCAGGAAACTGTCCCCTGTCCTGCATCCTGTGCTCAGAGGAGTTACAGGCTCCTACCACTCATTCTGCTATGTGCTCCCACCAGCTGACACAGTCATTTCTTGGGTGACTCCACAGTAAGGGTGGGGTATGAAGCTGACCTATGAGTGTGACCTTGAACATGAATCTTGAATGTGAACTTGAATCTGAAGTTCAGCCCCCAAAGCTGCAGAGTAGAAAGGTGTGGAGACATGCTAGCGTAGCCATGGCTAACTGCCATCCAGGAAATACTCTGTCAGAGTGCAGAGAGCACTCCCAGATTTTCACTGACCAAATGGGCTCTCTCCTGCAGCTCAAGTCTCGGGTACTCATGACCCCTTTGGCCCTCTCACCTCCGCGGAGTACGCCGGAGCCCGACCTCAGCTCCATCCCTCAGGACGCAGCCACCATCCCCAGCCTGGCAGTCCCGCAGGCTCTCACAGGTAGGTCAGGCGAATGACCGCCAAGGCTGTGATGGCCTGCCTGTCATCTAACAGTTACTCTGGGAATTAGAGAGCTGCCACCCAGACAGCTCAATACAGGGGTGAGAGTGTCTTCCAGATGGCAGCCAGGACAACCACATTCTCTGAGAACACGAGTTCAGGTGTCTCGCAGCTTGGATTATTTAAAACTTGGTTTTCACTGCAGCCTGAGTTCAGCTGGTTGCCTTCAGCTGGGACTACAAAGAGAACTTGGTGGCCCAGTTTTTCTTTACAGAGTCAAGTTTTCTTTGTACCAGTAGTGAGCCTGCTCACCTTGAAGAGGTTCCATCTCCGTGTTCATACTCCAGGTCTCTTAAGGATCCTAATCTGCCTTAGTCCCACCAGACACCCTGCAGTCCAGTCAGGGCAGCACGCAGCCCAGCGTCTCTCATGGGACATCCTCCAACCAACAGTTCCACTGCATGGATAAGAGCAATCAGATTTTCTCCCACACGCACACGGTCCCCCCTCATCACAAACCCACTGCCCTCCCCCCCCATACCCGAATTCCTTCATTCTCCCCGCATTGCTCTTAAGTAAAGACCAAGCTTGTTAAAATGGCCAACAAGGCCCCGTAGGTTGCCTCCTTCTGTGAGGTAGCCCACTGCTCTCCGCAGTCCCTGGGGTCCACCACAGCACCTCAGCAGAGTCTCACCCTCCATCTGGAATGGTCTTTCCTCTGGTCACCCGATTTCCCCCTTGATCCTCTGCTCAGGCGTACCTGCCTCCTTCATCGGCTTCTTGCCAGGGTCTTCAGAGAGTCTCTCTGAAGAAGACAGCAGCCACTCTCAGACCTGGGGACAGTGGTTGTGGCCAGTGCCTACCCTCCTTCTGTCAGGATCAGGGCCCTTCCCTAGCCTGTGTGCTGAGGACCTCTCCCAGGGCTTTCCTAGCACCAGTGTTTCCCCGGCCACAGTCCCACATCCGTCCCTGGGACTCTCTGAGTAGGTCTGCTTCCCCCACTGGGCCCTAAGATACGTGAGGTCAGGGATCTTGTCAGTTTGGTTCACCATTTCTCTATGAGGCCTAGCACAGTGTCTGACGTGAAGATCCTTATTACTTATATCTCCTTAATCATCTTTGATGAGCAGGAGAGAAGGCAGCCTGGTAAACTGAGAAGCGCATAGGCCTTGACATCAGGACGGCTTGCGTCCACACTGCTGCTGCACCAACAATCACAGGCTCCGTGAGCAGCCATCTAACCGCCTGAAGCCTCAGTTTCTTCCCTAGTAAAGAAGGAATAATGCCTAATTCCCAGGCTCATCTTCAGAATGAAATAAAATAAAGTATACAGAGTGCCTGGAGTATAATAGGTGGTCAAGGAAAAGGAATTTTCTTCACCGTTGTTATTACTGTTTTGTAGGCCTATTGGGCTCCTCTGAAAGTCCCTCCTCAGCACCCCTTTGCACTGTGGCCTCCAGGGCGAGGTGCTCACACTCTGGGGAGGGGTAGGGGGAAGGGGGACAGACAGAAGAGGAGGGTCAAGGTATAGAAGAAAATACGATACCTACTATTAATATAAAAAGTATGTATATACATACATCATCCTTTAAAAATTTCTTTTTCTTACCCTGGCTGGTATGGCTCAATTGGTTGGGCATCGCCCTGCAAACTGAGAGGTCGCAGGTTCATTACCTGATCAGGGTACATGCCTAGTCTGTGGGTGTAGTTTAGTCAGGGCATATGCAAAATGCAACCAATTGATGTTTCTCTCTCACATAGATTTTTTTTCCCTTTCTCTCGCTCCCTCCCTTCCCCTCTCTCTAAAATCAATAAGCATGTTCTTGGGTAAGGATTTAAATTTTTTTCCTTTTCTTGGTTATGTTTTAAAATACATATAATACATCAATACAGACAAGAATGTATATAGCCTATAATAAATAAACACATTTTGGGGGTATGTTATTTTTTACTGATGGGATACATCACTTTACGAGTGTGGAAAACCATTGATTGGGCTCATCTAAATAGGTGGCTGAGTGTTTACTTCCTCTGAAATTGTAAATAGCACTCTCTTTAGAAGCTGAATACATGGTTTGGGGAGCAATCAACATTATCTTCATGTTTTTATTCATCATGAGTTAACAAAAAAGCAGCAGACATTATGTGTAGCTTGACAGCTCCCTAGGAGAGAAGATTTTGCATGTGTACCTGCCCAGCATGGAAATGCGTTATACACGGGGACCCGGGCCTCCACAGCTGTCTACCATTCAGCTGTCAGTGCACCACAGGGGGCCCACCTGTCCTGTCCCCGACCGGGGACCATCTTGAGAACAAGCCCCAGCAGTTGGGGTGACTGGCCTCTTTGCCTCTTCTATTACTAAGTAGGAAGAGTCAGTCCCACTTCTGCCCTTTTTTCCCAGCTTTTCAAGGTCAGGGCCAAGGGGGCACTGACGCTGGGCTCTGTGGGTCTCTGTTTCCGCAGTCTGCCTCTACATCAACAAGCAAGCCAACGCAGGGCCCTACCTGGAGAGGAGGAAGGTGCAGCAGCTGCCTGAGCACTTCGGGCCCGAGCGGCCGTCGGCGGTCCTGCAGCAGGCGGTGCAGGCATGCATCGACTGTGCCCACCAGCAGAAGCTGGTCTTCTCCCTGGTCAAGCAGGGCTACGGTGGTGAGATGGTCTCTGGTAAGGCCCTGGGGCAGGTTTCTGCGGAGGGCCACGACATCTCTGAAGAGGAAAGCAGTCATTCTTAGGCCAGGGGGACAGTGGTTATGACCAAGGGTGGTCTCTATCTGTTGGGCTCTAGGGCTCTCCCTGAGCCTGTGTGCGGAGGGCCTCCCTCAGGGATCAAGGAGAAGGTGCTTCCACACCCAGACAAGCAGACTGGACATCTGAAACCTCACTCTTGACTCCTCTCTTTCTCCCACCCTCCACTCCTAACCATCAGTAAATCCTATTGCTCTCACTTTAAAAATACCCAGAATCCAGCCACCTGTTACCACCCACAGCAGCCACTCTCGTTCTTTAAAAATAAGCCAGACCATGCCCATCCCCTGCCCTAAACCCTCAATGACTCCCATGTCACTGGAAAAAAAAAAAGAGCCTACATCCTCACAAGGGACTACAGGCCCTGGATGACCTGGCCCTGACTACCTCTTTGATCTCCTGGTCGCACCTCTCCTGTCCCTACCTGCTCAGGCCAGAGCTTCCTCCTTGCTGTTTTCCCTGCGTCCTCCGGTCAGGTTTGTGCCCCAGGGCCTTTGCCCCTGCCATTCCCTCTTTCTGAAAGGTTCTTCCCCAGCTGTCCATGTGACTTGCTCCTGAACTCCCCTCAGATGTTTCCTCAAATGCCTCCTCATTAAGGAGCCCTTTCCTGACCTCCCTGTCTGAAATACCAGCCCTTGTCCCCCTCTGTTCCCCTTTGCTCTGCCCCACTCCTTTCTCATGGCAGTAATCACCGTGCAGGGAGTGGGGAAGTTCGTGGTCTCAACTCCACCTCACAGGGCAGGGTTTTTTTTTTTTTTTTTAAATGAGAGCCTTCAAAGTCAAACCCTTCGCTCATTGCCATCGCCCATCTCCAGTTTCAGTCCCCACCCAACAGCTTCCAGAGGGAGTTGCCAACACAGTGAGAGGCGGAGTCAGGAGCTCTACACTGTGGTTGTCACCACCTGCCCTGAAACCCTGGAGATGTCCCAAAGGGACAGCTTAGTGTCTTCTCACTAAGCATCATGGACACAGCCTCCATATCACCAAGGAAAGGGGAGAAACTTCCCCAGAAATGGGGCTGTGCAGGTGACCCTGCTGGATGGCTAAGAATGGGGAGACAGCTCTCTAATGGGGCTGTGTCCTGAAGAGAAAGCAGAGCATCTGATTTAACTCCAGATCCCCAGGGCTTGGGGCCTGGAGGGGTGTCCAATGCAGCTTCTGTAGTTTTGATTGATTTGGCCCACCTTCTAGAGCTCCCTCCGAGCAGGAAGTCAGGTCTGGCTTGCTGGTAATTGATGAAAATAGAACTTGGCTAGGTCTGGGTGCATTTGTCTGATCCAGGAGGATTTTAAAGAGGTTTTACCAGATGTGAGCAGAGATAGAAATACTGCACCAGGAGAGGCCAGGAGGAGAGACCTCTCATCGGGCCTTCCAAGAGCCCCTTGGCCGCTCTTCTCCTGGTTTTCTGTCTGGCAGCCAGGTTCTCAGCCTGGGCTGCAACCTGAGGTCAAACCTGTCCTTTTCCTTACTGAATAGCAGGGCTCGAGACACAGACCTGGTACTAAGAGAAAGCCCCTCTTATACTGTATGCCCACCCTTGTAAGTGAATCCCACCTGACTGATTCTTTATGCACCCTGCCCCACAAAGCTGGGAAAGGTGACCCCATTTGCCCTGCTTTCCTGCTTAGTCTTTCTGTGGCCTCAGGGGCCCTGGTGCTGGGGAGGAGCTTCTGCAGGGCCTGGCACCGGGAGTGTGGGCCTCACCTCGCCAAGTTTCCCTTGGCTGAAGGATTTCTAGCAAGGCCCATGCTGAGCACTTGGTCTTGGTGTCTTAGAGAATTCAGCAGCCCTGAGGGGCTCTGAGGTGGTTCAGGGAAGGACTCAAGGAGAAATAGCCAGACTCTCCATTCTCCACCCAGAACCTGAACCTTGGAGCACTGCTTTCTGAACAGTTCCATGGCAGAATACACAAAGAACAGTGACCCTGGTGCTGTCACATGGGCTAAAGAAACCAAACTGCCATGGCTGAGCCTCAGGCCACCCCTGGGGCTTTGGGGAGCAGCCCTGCAGTGCCCCACACCCATTCCTGGCACACCTTAGCCACCCTCTGCCCCAGGGGTAGACTTTCTGGTCTCACAAGTCCCACGCCCTCCTCCAGGATGTAGACTGTTCCCACGTATGTGAGAGACCACGTATGTGATCTCCCAGGCAACTCCAGGAATGTATGTGCACTGATTTATGGGACAGTCCCGGTGGCCCAGACCCTCTTGCTGTGGATTCAGTTTCTAATGCACCCAATTTTTAATGTATTGGAAGCCAGTAGCAGTACCCACACTAAGAAGGAATCTCTAGAGCTTCTGAATGGCCAGGAAGGCTCACTCTTGGTGAGCATCTTGGGAGCTCATTGGCTGTCTCTCCTGTCAGAGTCACCTGGAGTATTAAAATGCCAGGCAAGTCCACTTAGAGTCCACATGAGCTGGAAAGATCAGGCCTTCTCTACAGTTTCCTCCTCTGTAACATGGGACAACCTTGTGTCCAACTCTCCTTGCAGGACAGTAGGAGGCCTAAGTGACATGACGGATATAAAAGCTCTCGTCAAGCTCTAAAGAGTTACACAAAAGAAATGGATTATTTTGATCTCTCATTAAAATGAGTATTTTTCCTGTTTGTTTTCTTTTTGAAATCAAAACTACCTTTGATTGCCTCTGTCCCACCCCGCTCACCATGGGCCAGCCTTTGGGAGATAAAATGTGAAAAACCAGGCTGCATTCCAGGTGCTGATGCTGAGTGGCGGAGGCCCAGGTGGGAGCAGAACGTCCTGTTTGGGAGCTCCTGTGCTTCTCACACTGGGGCTGGCACGCAAGCTTCTTGGGGTGAGAGAGGGCTTCGAGGAGAACTACAGAACAGAACGTGCTGTGGGTTGCAAGGAACCAGCATTTCTTCTAAATTCTGGTAGCTCCATAGAAATCAAGTTTGATCTAGCATTCCTGTGGGGAGATTATTGTTCTTTTTATAAAGATTATTCCCCAGAGTGCTAGGGGAATGAACCTTGAACTCTGTGAGGCTGAATGAGAGACTTCAATACAAACCCAGGTTTTTAAAATATATCTCTATATCTAGATCTATCTGATCTATTTATTATTTGTATATCTATCTATCCTTAGCTATGTCTAGACAGAGAAATAATTATAATGAATAGTATATACCATACATTTCTTAGCTCTCTTCAGAAAGGCCCAGAACTACTGACACCCCAGTAGCAATGAGCACCTCTAGTGCCTAAATCTTGGTTTCTAAGTGTCACTCTTTGATAGATGGAACCAGGACTGCTGCAGAAATGGCTGATGTTAAGGCTCAGACAGGGACAACATGAGATGAACCTGGAACATATTGGAGTGTCAGTAACCAAAGCGTTGCTAAAAAAAAAAGTGGCATGTCATAGGGACACAGGAGTCGACCTGAAAGCTCTCAGAGACAAAAGCTTCAACAATTTGAGCAAGAAAAGAAATAACATACTATTGGATAACCATAGTATGGAGTAAATATACTGAGTCTGTACTGATATTAATCAATGACTGAATAAATAGAGGAGAAGAGGCAGTTCTTCCTTTTGGAAGAATTTCAAATGATACAGAGACTCTCCCCTCTCCAGAAGGTAGAGCTTAGTCCTCCCACCCTTGAGTGTGGGCAGGACCTTGTGACTTATCTGTAAGGCAATGAGAAAATGGAGAGTATAGTGGGGAAGTGTGGTGAACACCATCTTGGCCAGGTGACGGTAACACCCCAGTGATGTCATGTAGGTGTCAGGTGTACCTGATGGGATGCAATGAGGAAGGCACTTCCCCTCCGCGGTCTTCCTCCCCCCAAAACTTATCATCCCAAATCATGAGAAAAACATCAGACAAACCCAAACTGAGGGACATTTTACACAATGCTTGACCGGTATTCTTAAAAACTACCAAGGCCATGGTTAACAAGGAAAAGCTGAGGCACAGTCCCAAATCCGAGGAGACCAAGGAGACATGATGACGTCACCCACTGTGGTTTCCTGGATGAGATCCTGGGACAGAAACGGGGCATTCACGGAGAAACAGGTGAAATCCAAACAAAGCCTAGCTAAAAAACAAAACAAACTGAACAAACTGAAGCCCCTTCCCCGGGGCTGACGGACTCCTGCTCCGCTCTGAGTTGCTGTCTCTGTGGTTTTCCAGTCTCGGCATCCTTCGACGGGAGACAGCACCTGCGGAGTCTGCCGGTGGTGAACAGCGTCGGGTACGTCCTCCGCTTCCTCGCCAAGCTGTGCCGAAGCCTCCTGTGCGATGACCTCTTCAGCCACCAGCCCTTCCCCCGGGGCTCCAGTGCCTCGGAGGAGGCCCAGGAGAACCAGGACGGCAGGATGGAGTCAGGTAGGCTTTGTCCATCAGTCTTCCCCTTACTTGCAGGTGATCCCTGGTGTACCTGCCCTGAGGCTGCTGCTGAAGGAGCTGCTACTTCGCAGAGCTCTCCCACTGGAGGCCCATGGGCTGCCTCTCTGGAAGCCCTGGGAGTAGTGAGGGCCAGCTAGGACCATGTTACTTAGATGGACCCCATCCACGCTGCAGTGGGAAAGGGCCACTCCACTACAGCTTTTAGGTTTCTGTTACTAGAATTTAGATAAGACCATATTGCACATGAGAGATTTTCTTCACACTCCTCTAATTAAGACTCTAATTAAGGCATTTACTCACAGTTGTTGAGTAGTTGAAAGACTAAGAAACTAAGGAACTAAGAAATTCTGAAAAAACTGGGGCTAAGAATGGATTACATTGGTCCTGCCTGCAGACCTCAGATGCCTACCCATGTCGGTAAAAGGTGTACTGGTGTCTAGTACTGCAGGAATTCTCCCAGGCCATAAATCACACATGTCTTTCAGTGACAGTTAGTGTTTACAGGATGGAGAGGGACCCAGGGGCGGAGTGCCTCTGATACCACCAGCCCCAGCACAGCTCAGCATGGGAGAGCGGCTGGTGGGAAGGGCACCAAGGCCACGTGGACACACTTACCATGATGTGTCTGCCCAAGGGGATAGATGCTGACAGGAAGTACCCCTTCTCCACTTTGCAAGGCTGAGTTACCAATCTGCAAAGAATTAGATATGACTCCAGGTTCCCAAGGATAGATAGGAATGTTGCCTTTTTCCTTTTTTTCAGAAGCAGTGCTGTTGATAAATAAAGAACACATAGACAGTGAAACACTGTCATAGACAGTGAAACTGGAATCTAGTCATTAGGTCATTCTGCAGACATTGGCTGAACTCCCTTCTGTTCCAAGCCCTGGGAGACCTTCTCTTGGGACGAGACAAACACATGAGCTTGGGAAAGTTTCTGTGGTATTGAGTGACCGTTACGAATAATGGAAAACAGGTGCATCTGTAGGCATGTGCTCACAGACAGCCTGAGAACATTCAACAAAATGATCGTAAAAGCTGTATCTTAAGCCTAGGAAGATAGCAGAAAAGAATAAATTTAGGGAAGAATAACTATTGTTGTTTTTTAAATTTAATTTTACATTTTAGTGGACATACAATATTGCAATGTTACTGACTGTTCCCTTGCTGTACTCTACACCCCAGTGACTGTTCTTGTAACTGGCAATTTGTACTTTTCAATCCTTTTCACCTTTTCTTACTCATCTCCCCAAACCTCCTCTCATCTGGTGACCATCAATTTATTCTCTGTATCTATGAGTTTGTTTCTGTTGTGTTTGTTCATTTATTTTGTGTTTTTTTTAATCTCACATGTAAGTGAAATCATCTGGGATCTGTCTTTTTCTATTTGATGTATTTCACTTAGTATAATACCTTCTGGGTCCATCCATGTTGTCCCAGATGGCAAAATTTCATTCTTTTTAATGGCTGAATAATATTCTATTGTATACATGTACCACATCTTTATTTATTCATCTACTGATAGACACTTAGGTTGCTTCCATATCTTGGCTACTATAAATAATGCTGCAATGAACATAGGGGCGCATATATATTTCTGAATCAGTGTTGTATGTATGTATTAGATCCATATCCAGAAGTGGAAGTGTTGGGTCATATAGTAGTTCTACTTTTAATTTTTAAAGACCTTCTTTGCTGTTTGCCCACAGCGGTTGCATGCGTCTACATTCCCACCAACACTTCCCAAGTGTTCCCATTTCTCCACATCCACGCCAGCACTTGTTGATTTATTGAAAATGGCCATGCTGACAGGTGTGAGGTAATATCTCATTGAGGTTTTTAATTTGCATTTCCCTGATGCTTAGTGATGTTGAGCATATTTTCGTATGTTCATTGGCCATCTGTATGTTCTGTTTAGAGAAATGTCTATTCAGGTCCTCTGCCCATTTTGTAATTGGATTTTTTTGAAGGTGGTGATTAAGTCATATGAGATCCTTATGTATTTTGGATACTTACCCCTTATTGGATTTATCATTGGCAAATATTTTCTCCTATTCAGTAGGTTGTCCTTATGTTCTGCGGATGGTTTCCTTTGATGTGCAAAAACTTTTAATTTGATGTAGCCTCATTTGTTCATTTTTTCTTTTGTTTCCCTTGTCTCAGGAGACATATCAAAAAAAAAAGTTGCTAAGAGCGATGTCAAAGAGTTCACTGTCTGTGTTTTCTTCTAGTAGTTATATGGTTTCAGGTCTTACATTTAAGTCTCTAATCTACTTTGAGTTTATTTTTGTACATGGTACATGATAGTGGTCTAGTTTCAATTTTTCTCATGTATCTGTCCAGTTTTCCCAATTCCACTTATTGAAGAGACTGTCTTTACCCCTTTGTATATTCTTGCCTTCTATGTCATAGATTAATTGATCATAAAGGTGTGGGTTTATTTCTGGGCTCTCTGTTCTTCTCCATTGATCTATATCTCTGTTTTAATGCCAGCACAATGCTGTTTTGATTACTGTAAACTTATAGTATAGTTTGATATCAGGTAGTATGATACCTCCAAATTTGTTCTTTTTTCCAGATAATTGTTTTTTTAATTTTTAATATATTTTATTGATTATGCTATTAGAGTTGTCCCATTTTTTCTCCCCTTTATTATCCTCCCACCATCATTCCCCCTCCTTAGTTCATGTCCATGGGTAATACATATAAGTTCTTTGGCTTCTCCATTTTCCGTATTATTCTTAACCTCCCTCTGTCTAGTTTGTTCCTACCATTTATGCTTCTTATTCCCTGTGCCTTTTCCCTCATTCTCCCCCTGCCCCCTCTATGCTGATGTCTATTTGTGTGAATCTGTTCCTCTTCTAGTTGTTTGCTTAGTTCATTTTTGGTTTTGTTTGCTTAGGTTCAGTTGTTGATAGTTGTGAGTTTGTTGTCATTTTACTGTTTGTATTTTTGATCTTCTTCTTTTTCTTAGGTAAGTCCCTTTAACATTTCATATAATAAGGGCTTGATGATGATGAACTCCTTTAATTGACCTTATCTGGGAAGGACTTTATTTGCACTTCCATTCCAAATAATAGCTTTGCTGAATAGAGTCATTTTGGATGTAGATCCTTGCCTTTCATGACTTGGAATACTTCTTTCCAGCCCCTTCTTGCCTGAAAGGTTTCTTTTGAGAAATCAGCTGGTAGTCTCCTGGGAACTCTTTTGTAGGCAACTGTCTCTTTTTCTCTTGCTGTTTTTAAGATTCTCTCCTTACCTTTCACCTTGGGTAATGTAATTATGATATGCCTTGGTGCATGTTTCCTTGGGTCCAACTTCTTTGGGAAGTTCCTGGATTTGCTGGAAGTCTATTCCCTTTGCCAGATTAGGGAAGTTCTTCATTATTTTTTCAAATAAGTTTTCAATTTCTTGCTCTTCCTCTTCTTCTTCTGGCACCACTATGGTTTGGATGTCAGAACATTTAAAGTTGTTCTACAGGTTCCTAAGCCTCTCCTCATTTTTTTCAAATTCTTGTTTTTTTTATTCTTTTCTAGATGGGTATTTCTTCCTTTCTTCTGGTCCACTCCATTGATTTGAGTCCCAGTTTCCTTCCCATCACTGTTGGTTCCCTATACGTTTTCCTTTATTTCACTTAGCATAGCCTTTATTTTTTCATCTAATTTGTGACCAAATTCAACCAAGTCTGTGAGCATCATGATTACCAGTGTTTTGAATTGTGCCTCTGATAGGTTGGCTATCTCTTCATTACTTAGTTGTATTTTTTTTCTAGAGCTTTGATCTCTTCTTTCATTTGGGCCATTTTTCTTTGTCTTGGCACACCTGTTATGTTGCAAGCGGCGGAGCTTTAGGTATTCGCTAGGGTGGGGCAACCCACGCGGATGCGTTGTGTCACTGTGTGTGGGTGAAGGGTGCAAGAGGGAACAGTGCTGCTTGCTTAGCTCTCAGCAGGCTTTCAGTCACTTCCTCCATTACCCACAAGCAAATTTGGCCCTTCTGGTGCTGATTCTCGGGTGAGTGGTTTTGTGTATGCCCTAGGGCCCTGTGGGTCTCTCCAATGAACTCTCCTGTGAGGCTGGGAGTTTCTCCTGCTGCCTCAATCCCCCATAGGTTTTTTCAGTCAGAGGTTTTGAAGCTTTATTTCCCTCCACTGGAACCCTGGGTTGTATGGTCTGTCTCACTCCCTAGTTGTTTCTCCCAGTTTATCTGCGTGCAACTGTGGGACCGCCTGGTCCTCTAGCCACTGCCTTGCCACCAGTCCTTTCTGTCCCTCCTACCAGTCTGGATGAATGTTTCTTCTTTAACTCCTCAGTTGTTGCACTTCCACACAGTTCAATTTTCTGGTAGTTCCCGTTATTTTTTTGTTTTTAGATTTTCTGTTTTCCTTCTTTTGGTTGTGCAAGGAGGCAAAGTGTATCTACTTATGCCTCCATCTTAGCTGGAAGTCTGTTCTTCTTTGTCAATATTGCTTTGGCTATTTGGGGTCAATTTAGATTCTTAGTGTAGATTTTATCAGATACTGTCAAGAACCTTGTCTACACTTCTACTTTAATCTGACACCTGGAAACAGGAAGGAATTTGGCCTTGACAAAGAAGGGTATTGAACCAAATATGTCCTTTGTCAGTAGGTGCTGTATACTTCATTTTTCTTGATGCCTCTATATGTACCATATGAGTAAGGAAAAGTCTTCTAATCTCTCAGCTTCCTAAATGAGGGGTTGGAGTTGCTCATACATAATGTTCCTTCCAGTTCTGACAGGATGAATCTGGCCTCTCCTATAAGATTTAGTTGAGTCAGACACATATTATAAAGCAAACGTATCTTGTAGTGCATCTTGCAGTGAGAGTAGCAGAATTGTCTGATTTTACCTCTCAAACTCTTGAATCATTGTTTCATTGAACAACCAGTGACTCATAGGACATAATAATAAAGCCACATAATCCATGTCTTCCATTCTCCTCTCAATGTGTCCTGTGGGACCACTTCTTCCCTGTCCATGAATACATTTTAGACAAATCTTGTGACTTTTCTGACTCCCCTCAGGTAACAAAACATTCTCTAGTCAATCAAAAATTAAAATGTCTAGGTCAGTGTGATAATCAAACCTTAAATTCCACTCACAGCTATGTATGACTATTCCCCATCTCCAGCTCAGTTCTGCCTTGGCCAGTTGCATGCAGCAGTAAAGGAGGGAATGACTGGCTTCTCTCCACCCCCTGCCCAGTCTTGTGTTTTGCCCCCTCTCATACCTAGCTAATAATGATTTCAAATCCTTCATGATCTAAGTGGGGCAAGGAGGAGAGGCAAGAGGTAGGGGAGTTTTTATTTTACTAATCCTCCTGTGCATTGACATCATGCTCCCCAGTTCTGGAAGCTGTTTCAAACTGACTCTTCATTCTGTGGGCTCTTGTGTGGATATTTTGATGATTCTTCCATCTCTCACTTGCACTTCCTTGACATGGAAAAATGCAGCTCCCTTCTGGCTGCTCACTTATAATTCCTTCCACAGGCTGAGGTGCCTGTGAACCTTTCAGCTGAGGCCCACGTGTGCCTCCAGACCATCTTGTGGGAAGGATATGAAATCTCACTTCGGATCTTTCTTCTGATGGTCTGCACCCAGGCCTCAGGAACACTCACACATTCTTTACCTAAACAAACCAGGGGCATGCAGGCCGATCCCATGGGCACCTCTCCTTTGCTCTACCATCAGAGCAGCCAGGCTTTTAGATTTTTCTTGGGAATCAATAATCTATTGCGTCTTCCAAGTTCCAGGGACAGGCAGGAAGCTATTCACATGGCCAGACTAAAGCCCTTGGGAAACTACTGGACAGTTCTCTCCATAATTCATCTTCTATTCAACCTGTTTCTCAACCTCCATGATTTCTTTTGTAGGCTAGATGTGGGTGGTCATCTATAAGTGTAGATGAGCATCATCTCTTTCTGCAAGAACTGCACACTTTACTCTGGTATGGGGTGTCTTTTGCAGCCTCAGCCAAAACAGAAACTAAGATAGTTTCATTTTAACATCCTGTCCCAGGAGCCCCTGGTCAGCTACCTTTAAGTGATCATTGAGAAAATGCTTGTCTTGGTTTCTACCTTATTCTTTCCCCTTCCAAGTTCACCATGTCTTCCCCAAATCATCCACTTTTCAACAATAGACATCAGTTTCTTTGATAGTTCCTTATGCACCATATCTTTGCATTTTCTTATTGTGTGAGTAAGTGTCTACTGGAAGTGCCCTAATGAATGCTGGCAAACCCTCTACTGTGTGTCAGCAGACCTGGACCACTCCAGTTTTGACTGAACAACCTCAGGGCTGAGCAAGACCTTAATAAAGTTCTAATATTTTCCCTGGCGTCAAGTAGCTGCCTCACTGTTTCCCTTTCCACCTGAGTGTTAGTTTCATTTGTAGTTGGCTTGGCTTTGGAAGTAATACTTCCAGTTGTTCTCATGAGACCTTCCCTAGCCCATGGCTGCTTTGCAAAACTTAATTCTCCAAATCAACCAACTTCATGGAAATTCCTCCTCATGCCCTTTGTGTTGCAGAACAGAATGTTTTGTGTCCTAGATCCTCAGGGAGGGTAGAGGAAGCAGCTGTGGTATAGTAGGCTCTGAGTGGCCCTCTCGTCACACATCTTTCCCATTAGTCCGCTATGGGGCCTAAAATGACACCATTTAGGAGTTTGCCTTCGGATTATGACATTGCCTGTTTAGGCTTGCCTTGTCAAAATTCCATTAAAGGCTAACATATCAAATTATTACTTTATGTCCTGGCCAAGTATCTCAGTTGGTTAGAGCACCATCCCAATGTGCTAAGGTGGTGGGTTCGATCCTCAGTCAGGGCACATATCAATACAAGAGTCAACAAATGAGTGCAAAAATAAGTGAAACAACCAACTGACGTTTTCCTCCCTCCCTCTCTCTCTATTTACAAAGGGGAAGGATTGGAGGTCTTTGTTGATTTTAGGTTTCATATCTGTCCATAGGACCGTGTTGTTCCTAAGCAAGATTGTACAGCCTTGAGCTCATTTGAACCAGGTCTTGCTCTGCCCTGAGGTGGTTCAGTCAAAACTGTAGTGGTCCAGGCTTGCTGACACACCGTTAGAGGGTTCGTCAGCACTCATTAGAGCACTTCCAGAAGAGTTAGTCAGACAATAAGAAAATGCAAAGCCATGAGAAACTATGATGTTTGTGGTAAAAAAAATGGGTGATTGGAGGAAGACATGGTTTTCTGTTCCAGTTAAAAAAACAGCAGGTCATGTGGAGTTGTTCTCTGTGGTCCTGAAGCTAGGTTTAATGTAGTCTTGCCACTGGCACTCATGTCAGGAGCCTTGTACCACCTGAGAAAGGCAAAAGCTCAGTCCCTGCCCCCACCTACACACACAGTCTTCAACCACACATCCTAGGTGTTTTGAAGACACAGCAAAGTTTTAGAAGCATGGGCTTAAGGAATGCTCCTTTACATAGAAAACTTGGCAGCTGAATAATGAGGTGGAAGTCTCAGAAGATATCTCACTCAGGAGTCAAGTGGAGTTGACATTGTAAAGACCTTTTTGAAGTCAAAGCCATTCAGAAGTAGAAGGGGTCGCTTGGGTGGTAGTGATCTCCCCACTACTGGTGACAAGGGCAGTTGTCTGCTTGTTATAACCAATGGGGAAACTCTGGCAACCCAGAGAAGTAGGACCAAGATGTTGCCTCTGGTCCCTTCCAGGCTGAGAGTCACATCTGCAGTAGCAGAGGACAGCCCCAGACAGCAGGAGGTCAGGGTGCCCAGAAGCCCCAGTGAGGGGGCCTCCGAAGGTGAAGGTGAGGACACGAAGGCAGAGGGACTCACATTACAGCAGAAAAAGGGCTTCTTCCAAATTCCTTCCTCGGACCTTTGAATAACTCTCTCACCAAGTGATCTTTCTTCTGTGGCCAGGGAAAACCAGGCTTCCGACTCAGCTGCCTGAATTCAGCCTGGAAGGTAGGGTTCTTGGCTGGAGACCAGGAACTTCAGTCATTTTTCTCCAGTTCTATTACTGACAGCCACAGGTGGTTTGTGTGTTAGGAAATAGAACTGTTCTCTGAGTGCTGTAGGGGAACGGAGGCAGAAGCATGGATTTAATATCACTCGTGGTTCTGGTGGAAGTCATGAGATGGTTCTGGGGAAATTTTTACCTTACCTTTGAATGCTGAAAAAAGATCTCAATTATAAATCAGCTTTGGCCAGTGCTTCTGAAACTTTAATGTGCCTGGGAACCACCTGGATATCTTGTTATAAAGCAAGATCGAGCTCAGTAGAGCTGAAGTGGGGCCTGAGAGCCTGCATTTCAGCAGGCGCCCAGGGGGTGCGTGCTGCTGCTGGCTGGGGATCACACTTGGAGCCGTAACTGTGGGCTGACCCACACTAGGAAAATGTCGTTCAGGTTTTCATTAAAAAAGTCTACCTCTGCTAGCCTGGTGCCCCCATGCAAGTGTGGCCACAAAAAATAATCCAGTGTCCGGTGGAGGTGACTGTGGGCTGGAAAAAAGAGGGTTGTGAGGGGTCAGAGTGGTGTCTGTGTGTAGGGGCAGGAGATGGAATATATGCAAATCCAGGTGAGAAAGAGGAGGTTTGCAGGGCAGAAAGGAGGGTGAAAGAAAGGAAGGAAGGACAACAGGCAAATTTCTCAGTGTGGTCTGGCCCCCTGCAGCGGGGTCTCTGTTCCCCAAACCCTTGCTGACACACTCACAAGGGCACCCAGATGAATCTGGGCCCAGATCTCATCTCCCTGCTAGATAGGCCCGGGCAGAGGGCCAAGTAGTCCCCAGCAGAGCCTGAGACATAATGAAGCACAATAAATATTTACTGACTTCAGTTCTGTTCAACACAACAGAACACATCGTCTGCTCACCAAGAGTGGGGAGATCTGGAAACCACAGATGTGAGAGCTGAACTCTTCTGCAAGATCTAATGTAGATGTTGGTTTCCTGCCTTTTGAAGGTTTAACGTGATGGGAACAAATTGTTTACTTTTTGTTGAGCAGCTCTTTTGATACACAGATGGTAGGGGTGGGAGCTCAGGGAGGACATTCATTATTGAGGCTTGATGTTTTCGTCCCTTGGCTGGCGGTCCTCAAGCCAGGCACCAGAAAGTGAATGGAGTAGCAGACACTCCCAGAGTGTTCCATTATGAGGGACCCGTACACCCAGCATTTAGAAATCAAATCTGCTTCCGTGTGCAACTACAAATATGTCTACTGTCATAGCTCTACAGAGAATGACTGTGCAGAAAATGTGTTTCCAAAAGATTGTTTATTCCAAGGAGGAAAGAGAATTTACCCAGTGGCATGAGTTCCTTGATGTAGAAACACCCACTGAGTCAGTTGGCAAACGTTTATTGGGCTCCCCCTGTTTGTGATCCACTGAGGCCCACAGAGCTGAGGCCACACGACAGGCAGCCGCAGGGAGGACAGCAAACTCGCGTCTTCTCGTCTTCAGCCCTTTGCTCTTCCTCCCAAGCCCGCCCATCTGTAGGGCCCTAACCGTCTGCTGGGTGTGTTTTATGTGTTTTGTTTCCCAGCTCAGAAACCTGATGGCACAAAATGGATGTTCACAAGTGGCTTGTGGTACACCTGTGTCACTTCTAGCAAAGATGTAAAAGAACAAAACCACCCCCAGCCCCCATGTAGCAAAACCTAGGCGGAAAATGCACTCCGAGTGGGTCGATTTTCTGTTCTACTTCTGGGTTTCCTACCTTGGCCCCAAGGAGTGTTTTGTCCTCGTCCTTGTGCCCCAGCTCTATCCTGTCTGGATGACATCCACAGGCATGCAGAGCCACCACACTGGACACTAGGAGGATTTCTCTCTCCCAAACCCACATGAGGCGGCCTACTCCAGATTCTCCCGCGGCTGCTGGCCTCCCGGTGCTGGCTGGCGGGGATACTGCAGAGCTGTGCTTGTGCTGCCACAGCCCTGGGCCACGTGAACACAGTGAGCCCTCTGGTTCTCAGGTCAACAGTTAGGAAGGGGGTGCTGGGCAGGAGGACAAAGTATCAGTGTCAAGCTCAGGCCTTAAGAATCCTCACAGAAGGTTTTGATGGAAAGGTTTAAAACAAGTGTGTCCACAAGTTCCACAGCAGATACTAAGGCCTCATATATCTTCAGACAGACAGGTCCAGGAGCAGCCCAGCCGTGCGCCTAGCACGGGCGAGGGAGCATGTGCTGGTATAGGATTGCTGATCGGAGAGCTGCCTGTGTGCCAATAGGATTCGCTTAGGAAAAGCTATTATTATATTTTCAATGATATTATTTATTCCATTGTGATGTTGGTACATACTTAAAGACACTGAGCTAAAGGGAAAGAGATAAAGTCTAGAGAAAGGCCTGGTGTTTGTAGAATTTAAAATAGAGTTTTACAATGTTCACTAATTTATTGGATCCCTTTGCATCATAAGGCTTAGGCTCTCGTTTGAGTCCTGTAGATACTGAGGAAGCACAAGAGAAGTATTCAATAATTATTGGTTAAATGAATGAATGTTTCAATTAAGTTGTTGGGGCCTCCCAAGGTACTTTAAATGTGGGACAAAGGGCATGGTATTTAATTATGTTGACCAATTTGATAATATTGTAATAGAAAGGGTCTTTATTAAAATGCAACAAAACTATGGTACATATACACAATGGAATTCTATGCAGCAGAAAGAAAGAAGGAACTTCTACCTTTTGCAACAGCATGGATGGAACTGGGAAGCATTATGCTGAGTGAAAAATAAGCCAGGTGTTGAAGGACAAATACCATATGATCTCACCTTTAACAGGAAGCTAAACAACAAAACAAACAAGCAAGCAAAATATAACCAAAGACACTGAAATAAAGAACAGGCTGACAGTGACCAGAGAGGAGAGGGGAGGGAATTTCAGGGGAAATAGGGGAGGGATTTAGAGGAACGTATATAAAGGATACATGGACAACAACTGAGAAGGGTGGAAACGGGAGGGAAGGGGGGAGCATAGGGGATGGGATGGGATGGGAGTAATAGACAGAAAACTGTACTTGAAAAATAATTAAATAAATTTTAAAAAACATACATACAAAAGTAGACATTTCAAAGATAAGATGAAAATGAAAAAAAATAAAATGCAACAAAAAGAAATTAAGATAGCACTTCTCTTTTCCAAGATCACCAGTAAAATTATTTTGTGGATTAAAGATGCCAACACCCAAGACCTGAGGCACAGAATGATGGTGATGGCCAATGCCCACTGGGCTCCTGACTGTGTGGGAAAGCTTCTTCTATGGGGGAGTGTGGAAGAAAAGAAGAGCCTATAAAAAGCGGCCACATGGACTCTTCCTTCCTTCAGGGCTGGTCTCAGGAATTCTCTGAGAGACACCCTGCCCCTACCCCAGGCATGCTCTTCAAATAAAAAAAACCTACTGGAAATCTGCTCCTTTGTCCGAGAGGCCAACTGTGCCTTCTGTGACACTCCCACCCATCAGTCTCCCATCAGCCTCCACCTGGCCAGATAATGCTGGGGACTCCCAACTTGGCTGCAGGAGGCCTCTGGGTCTCTGGCCAAAGAGTGTCCTGCCTGTGATAGAAGAGGATATATAGGGGTGGGCCAGGACTCTAAGGAGATCCGAGGAGATGTCAACCAAGTTGTCTGATTTATGCATCAGACATAGACAGCACAAGGACTGATGGGAACAAAGGACTGAGTCTCTGAGATACAGGCATTCCCAAACTCTAGGGCCCACAGTAGCTGTAACTGGAGACTCTCTCCACCCCTCTGGGCTATTCCCCTAGATTGATACCCCAAGCCTCCGTGGTGAACCCTAAAGTAGTATCTATCGCTCTCCCACACCAGTATCTGCTGGCCCCACATCAGAAGGAGGGTAAAATGGCAAACCATGCCAAGAGGAACTGAAGCCATTTAGGAACCCAGTAGGTCTCTAAGATAAACTTCATGTACTCTCTCCTATTAGTGGGCAATTTCTAGGTTTCATACCTAAGCTGTAAAGAATCCCATCAATATCCTGGCAGAGAAATGGACAGCTATGGAGCAGATACATCCTAGCTGCTACTGAATTAATAATTACAGCTTCCATTCTGGATATCCAGAGTCAAGAGGAATAAAACAAACCTCCTTTCTCCCATCTGTATTAGTTATCTATTGCTTTGTGACAAATTACTCCAACACTTGGTGGCTTAAAATAGCATTTATTATCTCATAGCTACTGTGAGTTAGGAGCTGAGGTGGAGCTTACCTGAGTCCCTGGTCCTGGGTCTCCCACAAGGTTGCAAGGAACTCAAAGCTCAACGAGGAAAGAGTCCGCTTCCTGGCTCATTCACGGGGCTGTTGGCAGGATTCCATGTCCCACAAGCTGCTGGTGCCCTGCAATGCTGACCTCTCCACAGAGCACCTCAGAATGTGGCAGCTTGCTCCGTGAGTGTGAGGATTACCAGGAAGTACCATGAGCCTTCCTCAAAGTCAGGGTGTCTGGTTAGAACCGAAATGTACAAGGTGTCCTCTAGTCCAGGGAGTCCAACATTTCCATGATTAAAAACCACTTTTAATTTCCCCAGAATTCTATGAAAGACCCCAAAATGTGGGGGCTATTAAGAAAGCAGATCACAACTGTGGAAGCCCCCTCTTCCCCTTCCCCCACATCTTGGGAGTTCCCATGGTCTTGGGGTAGAGGCTTGACAAAGCTGTGAGTAGAGTGTGGTTATGAAACCTGCTCTCTCCTCTTGAGAATGAAAGGCCATCATTTATTATTCCAAACGGCTGACTTTGGGCAAAATTGCCTTTGGGCAACATTTCCACAGGAAGAAACCAACCCGTAGGCTCAGGGACAGTCTTAGGCAAACCAGGAATACTGGGCAGGTAAACCAGAAAGACCCAGGAGGACTAAAGAAGTTGAGGTGTCAGGCATTTAAATTATAGTTGGTGTCTGTGCATCTCATTAGGAGATAAAGGGTATAAATGTACTGAAAAGGACCAAAGAGGTCATAGGTTAACTCTGAGGGCTGAGGGAGCTGAAGTTAGTGACAAGCTGAAAGAAAAAAATCTATACTGGCCAGAGACCGAGTTAAGGGAAAATTTAATTGAAGTGGGTGAAATGCTAAGCGTCATAGGTGGTGTGACCTGGTGCCCTTTGGACTAGGAAGGCTGGGATGGGAGGCCATGGAGGGCCCTCAGGGAAAGCACAACAGGGCTTATCTGAGCGAGAACAAGGGGCGGGACCGCCTGAGAAAAGGAAATCTGCAAACCTCTCCAGAGCCTCAGTGAGAGGCAGCTCAAGGCAGAGAGGAAACCTGCTGGTTTCTGCCACCGAGAAGTCCTTTAGAGTCTCTCTGCCTCCCAGGGCACTGAGCAGGTGTGGGGCACCGCTGGCGCTGGGCTGGAGTGAGTGTGAGGCTGCTGGTGGCAGAGACACAGCCACTGGAGGTAGGAAACAATGCCCCTGTGTCCCTGGCTCCCAGAGGGGAGGCACAGCTCTGCGGAGGACTGGCTGTTTGTTGTTTCCTGGGGCCGCCCCCTCCTGCCCCCTTGCTCTTTCTGCTTCTCTCCTAGAAGGTCTCTTTCTCTCCATTCCAGAGCTTACTGGTTGTGCTCCTTGATGGCGGCACCAGGGGAAGCCCAGGTAATAGTTACTCTACAGCTATTCCAGAGGCCATGCTATCAGACTGATAACCTTCCCTCTTTTCTAATCTGGGTTTCCGGGCTAGAGGCTTATAGTGCTGCTGTCTCTTTAAGCAGCCCAGCCAAGCTGGTCACACATGGAGCCCTGTGGACACTGACCCAAGGGTTTGACCTTCTTGCCAGCCTGGTGGGCTGGGGCAGGGGGTTGTGTGGCCTGTGGGCTGAGCAGACCTGCTGGCAACTGATCCCAGGAAGGCACAGGCTCCCAGCCTGGGGGAAGGCGGCAGTGATGGTGGTAGAAAGGTTTTACCCTGCGCTGTTGCCCCTGCAGTTAGGAGGTCATGACCCCCACGAGGAGATATGGTAGGGAGTGGAGGGTGAGAGGGTGTGTGTGCACGTGCCCGTGTATGTATGTGAGGTAGAGACAGAGATAGAGAGAGAGAGAATGGGGAAAGGACAGTGTCCAAAGCTCTGGAATTACGGGGTGACTAGTGCATGAATAGGTATTATTTGAGAATAAGTTTGCTGATGGAGTTATTGTTGCTGTACAGGGCTTCATTTGATTAGAGAATCCCAAGTAAAATGCCAGTTTAATTTTTTAAATAAGATATATAGCCCAAGTTCACTTAACTGTGAGAAGTTAGGTCTTGTGTCCTAAATGACACAAGGTCAACCCCAGCTGTGGTTTTATACACGTGGGCCCCTTTCCCCTCTCTGTGACCCTCCTGCCTCTTTGAGACTTTCTCTCTCTCTCTCTCAGGCTCCTGGCTTTCTTCTTCTCTACTGTCTGTCTGCCTCTTCCTGCTTTTCTTTGGGGGTCCTCCGGGTGCTCCTGCCTGCCTCTCCAGACCTATTATAGCAGGAATGGGTTGCAGCAGGCACCCTGGAAGTGTCTGTAGACGCCTCTGTAGGGGTGAGGGAGGAGGGGGAGTCCACACACTCCGGACCCTGGCACTTGTTCCCCAAACAGAGAGGCTTAGACACGGTTCAGGTTCAGAAGCAAGCTGATCTCCCTTGAGGCTTCAGTGGGTCTGAACTCTTCCAGAGTGTCCTGTGGCCTCACTCATGGGCAGGCTGGGGGAAATCATCGTCCACAGATTAGCAATGGTGAGAAAGGAACATCAGGCTCTCCTGAAAGTTTCCACGACACTGAACCCTGAAGAGGTGGCAGGCTTCCTTGACTGTGCCAATTTTGCCCTTGCCTTCCTATGTAAGCATGTTCGCGTGACCATAGAAAAGCAGATTATTCCTTTTTCTGGAGGAAAAGTTTAATGATTTTTAAGTGGCATCCTTAGTCTCTAGGATAGAGGCAGGAGGATATAGAGGGGAAGTGCACAAAACACCTTTTGTTTACCCTGCTTTGCTGAGCTGGTGGACTCCACAGTGGTTAAATGGCTTTAAACAGCAGCTGGGTTAGATGCTTTGGTTTAGTGAGAGGTGCTGGTGTAACGAGACAGCTCATTTCAGATGAGAAGGGATTTTCTAAGAACCTAGGAGAAAAGGACCATAAATGGGATTTGCACATGTGTGTGTGTGTGCAGAGGTTGGATCCATGCTGGGCACTCGTGCTGGGCGATCCCAGGTCTGCTGGCCCCATCTGGTGTTCGCTCACCAGTCAGTCACAGAATTGCTTGAAAAGTATAGTTCTCTCTCCAGGTTTGCTCCTTCCTTTTCCCAACTCTAAATAGTAGTTTCAGTAACAAACATCCTGCACACTTGTAGTTCATCTACCTGCAAGCTGCATGCCTTAATAGTTTTAAACAGGATGCAGGGTGGGTACCCAGTAGTCATCATTCTGGCTGACACGAGAGGAACTGGCCTTAGATGTAAGAAAGAACTGTCAGGCAGTGAGCTTTGTGGCACAGTGACCAAAACTGTGAGGGAGGTTATCACATGTCTTTGGCTCAGTTATTATCTTGTCCTCCTTTCTAGATACCATCTGCCTGAAAAGAGGGGTGAGGGGTAGCTCGATGCCTTCCAGGGTTAACACACCACCTTCACAACTTTTATGTTTGAATAACACTTAGAAAAGTGTTTACTCAAGATATTCCTTTAAATGAGTTCATTTCTTTTAACTTTAGACTTTAGCCATCTTAAGCAATGATCCCACCTCAGTGGTATCAAAGTTTGAAGGCTAATTCTATTTCATTGATGCATACTAAATTGTATGTATGATGATAAAAAATAATGTTCACCTGTTGTTGTGTCTTCCGAAGAGATACATGTTCAAGCCTTAACTCCCGTACCTGTGAATAAGACCTTCTTTGGTAACAGGTTTTTTGCAGATGTAGTTAAATTAAGATGAGATTATGTTGGATTATAGGCCCTAATCCAATGACTAGTGTCCTTATATGAAGCAGGAAATTTGGACACAGTCATAGACACCCAGGGAGAGCACCAGGTGACAGTGGAGGCAGAGATTGGAAGGATGTGTTGCTGGCAGCCCCCAGGAGCTAGAAGAGGCAAGGAGGGTCCTTCCCTGAAGCATTTGGAGGGAGCGCAGCCCTGCCCTGACACCTTGATTTGAGACTTCCAGACTCCCAAACTGTGAGAGAACACGTTTCTATCGCTTTATTTTTTTAAAATGTATTTTATGGATTATACCATTACAGTTGTTCTATTCACCCCCCTTCATTCCCCTCCACCCTCACACTCCCTCCCCCACCATTCTCCCCCCTTAGTTTATAACCATGTGTCTCAAGTTCTTTAGATTCTGTATTTCCCCCACTATTCTCGCCCTCCCCCTATTTTCTACCTACCGTCTATGCTATTTTCTGTGCCTTCTCTCCCCTTCTCCTCCTCCCACCCCCCTGTTTCTAACCCTCCATGTGTTCTTCATTTCTATGGTTCCACTCCTGATCTAGCTGTCCTCTTGGTTTGCTTTTGTTTTAGGTGTGGTTGTTAATAACTGTGTGTTTGCTGTCCTTTCACTGTTCATATTTTTCATCTTCTTTTTCTTATATAAGTCCCTTTAGCATTTCATATAATAAGGGCTTGGTGATGATGAACTCCTTGAACTTGACCTTATCTGAGAAGCACTTTATCTGTCCTTCCATTCTAAATGAAAGTTTTGCTGGATAAAGCAATCTTGGCTGTAGGTCTTTGGATTTCATGACTTGGAATACTTCTTTCCAGCCCCTTCTTGCCTGTAAGGTCTCTTTTGAGAAATCCGCTGACAGTCTGATGGGTACTCCTTTGTAGGTGACTGTCCCCTTATCCCTTGCTGCTTCTAGGATTCTCTCCTTCATTTTGGTCTTGGCTAATGTAATTATGATGTGCCTTGGTGTGTTTCTTCTTGGGTCCAACTTCTTTGGGACTCTCTGAGCTTCCTGGATTTCCTGGAAGTCTATTTCCTTTGCCAGACTGGGGAAGTTCTCCTTTATTATTTGTTCAAATAAGTTTTCCACTCGTGGCTGTTTCTTTCCCCCTTCTGGTACCCCTATAATCCGGATGTTGGAACGTTAAAAGATGTCCTGGAGGTTCCTAAGCCTCTCCTCATTTTTTTGAATTCTCATTTCTTCATTCCTTTCTGGTCGGATGTTTCGTTCTTCCTTCTGGTCCATTCCATTGATTTGAGTCCCAGTTTCCTTTCCATCGCTATTGGTTTCCTGGACATCTCCCTTCATTTCAGTTAGTTTAGCCTTCATATATTCCTCCAATTTGTGACTATAATCAACCAGTTCTGTGAGCATCCTGATAAACAGTGTCTTGAATTGTGCTTCTGAGAGGCTGGCAATTTCTCGGTCGTTGAGAGTTATGGGCTCTGGGACTTTGAGTTCTTCTTGCGCCATCTTTCGGGTTGTTCGTGCCTGTTCCGTAGCAGGATCGGAGCCCTAAGGTGTTCACTAGAGCAGGGCAACTCAGTCGCTGGGTTGTGACGACGTATGTGGGGGTGGGGTCAAAGAGGAACTATGGTGTCCCGTCTGCCGCCTGCCGCCGCGGCCCCCACCGGTACCGCAGCCACCACCGTCACTGGGTCCATGCATTTCGTTCCACTGCACTCGAGTGTGCCACTGCCATCAGCCCTCCACCACTGGGTTCACCCCCTGGGACCTGCGTGGTCCGTCTCACTGTGCACGAATGTGCGACCGTAGTCAGTCTGCCCCACACCCGGACTGGTTCCAGGCTGCCTGCACGCTTAGGTCGGGGGATCTGTCCTGCCCGACCCAGCTCCGCTGCTGGTTCCGTTCCTCTTACCATCCCCGTCGAACGGTTCATAGTTGTCGGACTTCCGTATAATTCAATTTTCTGTTCTTTGGCTGTGTCTTTGTTCTCCAAACCTTTGTTGTATTCAAACTTGGCTGTGGGAGAAGGCACAGTGTTTCCACCTATGCCTCCATCTTGGTGGAAGTCGCCCGTTTCTATCGCTTTAAACCACCAAGTTAGTAGTAATTTCTGCAGCCTTAGGAAACTAATATACCAGAGTACCACCTAAAACCATCCCCTGTCCCACCAGAGGGATGCATATAACCCTGAGGCACATGCGGGGCTGGGTGTTCCATGACGGCCCTTTTCAGCCCTGTGGTGATTGGGTGATGAAAGCATCAGCACCCGTATTTGTAAAGGTGAGGAAGGGCTGTTTTCATCTGGTTTGAGCAGATGCACTTCATCCGTTCCAAACGGCATCCTGGTGTGTGCACCTGGCCCTGATGTTCACTCCCAGGCTTCCAGGGAGCTACCAGTCGTGCAGGGCCACGGCTGGGGCTTGGTGACATCTCCATGGTTGTCCCCCTAGCTGGCACATCCTTTGCTGAGTAGAGGGCTAATGCTTGATGCTCTCTTAAAGAGGTTTTAATTTCTAATGAATTCATTTGGATCATAGCCCAGAAGCTGGTTTTTATTACCTTTTATCTCATCTATGGTCAGCTTTTAAAGCAATCACGTCCATGTCCCCTGTTCCCGTTTCCACACGTTGTCAGAGGAGAACAGTCCTCCATCTGCATCTGTATTTTCCAGCGGTGGTGCCCACTGACGGATCATCGGCACTCTCTACCTTAGCCTCTCAGAACTCCATAAGCATATTTAATTTGGATTTAAAATATTTAACACGCAGAATAAATGTTTTAGTTCAATCTTTTTTCATTGTTTATCGTGCATCTAACATGAAGAATTTATACTTAATCCTTTATAATATGAATTTTCAAAAAGATTTTATTTATTTATTTTTAGAGAGAGGAGAGGAAGGGAGAAAGAGAGGGAGAGAAACAACAATGTGAGAGAGAAACATCTATTGGTTGCCTCTCATATGCACCCTGACAGGGGACCAAACTTTCCACCCAGACATGTGCCCTGACCGGAAATTGAACCGGTTGCCCTTTACCTTGTGGAACAATGCTCAGCCAACTGAGCCACACCATTCAGGGCTATAATCTGAATTTTTTATATTCTGCCTCCCTGCTGTATTGGCCCAGATATCTATTCAGTAAATATGTACTGAGTGCCTTCTGTATGCCATACACTGTGAACTGCTTCCTCGCGTATCCCAAAGCCTCTGCCACTGGGGATATGAAATGGATTGGTGTCTCACACTATGAGAACTTTCCAATAAAGGGGATGTAATAACAGTCTCACCACTTACTGGCTTAGAATGATGCTGGCCCATCACCTATATGCTCAATAAATGTTAGTTTTCCTCTTCCTCACTCCATTCAAGAAGAAGCCAAGTACATATCCCTGTAGCCTGCTCCATGTTAGAATCTTACCACTGAGGTCCTCTGACCAGAGGGGAGAGACACAGTAAAGCCCTTCAAGGTGAACGTGCAGAGTTCCAAGTTTTTGAAGACACCTTGCAGCCCTTCATTAGCCACAAAGCATGAGGCACAGAGCGTGTGCACCCTTAGGCTGCTCAGTTTGCTCATGTCCTAGTGGCCAAAGCAGTGCTTGTCGGACTTGACTGCATAATATTCTCAGGAATGTATTCACACCTAACAGTAGGCTTCTGCGATGACTTTTTTAAAGTATATTTTATTGATTATGCTATTACAGTTGTCCCATTTTTTTTCTCTCCTTTACTCCCCTCTGCCCTGTACCTCCCCTTCCACCAGCATTCCCCCCTTTAGATCATGTCCCTGGGTTGTACGTATGAGTTCTCTGGCTTCTTCATTTCCTATACTATTTTTAACCTCCCCTGTCTATTTTGTACCTACCATTTATGCTTCTTATTCCCCGTACCTTTTCCTCCACCCTTCTCCCTCCCCATCACTGCTGATAACCCTCCATTCCTGTGATTCTGTTCCTATTCTAGTTGTTTGCTTAGTTTGTTTTTGTTTTTGTTTTTTAGGTTCAGTTGGTAGTTGTGAGTTTGTTGTCATTTTGCTGTTCCTAGTTTTGATCTTCTTTTTCTTAGATAATTCCCTTTAACATTTCATATAATAAGGGCTTGGTGATGATGAACTCCTTTAACTTGACCTTATCTGGGAAGCACTTTGTCTGCCCTTCCTTTCTAAATGAAAGCTTTGCTAGAGAGAGTAATCTTGGATGTAGGTCCTTGCCTTTCATGACTTCCAATACTTCTTTCCAGCTCCTTCTTGCCTGTAAGGTTTCTTTAGAGAAATCAGCTGATAGCCTTATGGGAACTCCTTTGTAGGTAACTGTCTCCTTTTCCCTTGCTGCTTTAAAGATTCTCTCCTTACCTTTCACTTTGGGTAATGTAATTATGATGTGCCTTGGTGTGTGTTTCCTTGGGTCCAGCTTCTTTGGGACTCTCTGTGCTTCCTGGACTTCCAGGAGCATATTTCCTTTCACAGATTGGGGAAGTTTTCCTTCATTATTTTTTCAAATAAGTTTTCCACTTCTTGCTCTTCCCCTTCTCATTCTGGCACCCCTATGATTTGGATGTTGGAACATTTAAAGTTGTGTTGGAGATTCCTAATCCTCTCCTCATTTTTTTTGAATTCTTGTTTCTTCATTGTGTTCCTGTTGAATGCTTCAATGTGTTCCTTCAGCTCCAAGTCATTGGTTTGAGTCTCGGTTTCTTTCCCTTCATTGTTGGTTCTCTGTATATTTTGCTTTATTTAACTTTGCATAGCCTTTACTCTTTCCTCTATTTTGTGACCATATTCAACCATTTCTTTGAGGATCCTGATTACCAGTGTTTTGAACTGTGCATCTGATAATTGGGCTATCTCTTCATTGCTTAGTTCTATTTTTGGAGCTTTGATTTATTCTTTCATTTGGGCCATATTTTTTTGCCTTGGTGCACCTGTTTTGTGGCAAGGGGTGGAGCCTTAGGTATTCACTAGGGCAGGGCAACCCACATTGCTATGTTGTATCCCTGTATGTGGGGGAGGGGTCTGAGAGGGAACAATGCCACTTGTTCAGCTCTCAGCTGGCTTTCAGTCACTTTTTCCACTACCCATAAGCAAACTTGGCCATTCTGGAGCTGATTCCCAGTGGGTGGGTTTGTGTATGTTCTAGGACCCTGTGGGTCTCTCCAATGAACTCTCCTGTGAGGTTGGAAATTTCTCCCACCACCACAACCCCCAGAGGTTTTTACAGCCAGAGGTTATGAGGCTTTCTTTTCCCATGCTGGAACCCTGGGTTGCTTGGTCTGTCTCTCTCCCCAGTTGTTCCTCCTGGTTTATCCCCATGCAAATCTGGGACCACCAGCTGCCACCTTACCCTCCTAGTCCTCTAGCCGCCACCTTGTCACATGTCCTTTCTGCCCTGGCTTCCCATCTCCACCCCTCCTACCAGTCTAGATGAATGTTTCTTCTTTAACTCGTCGGCTGTCAGACTTTCATACAGTTCAATTAACTGGCAGTTCTGATTAATTTTTGTTTTTAAATTGTTGTTGTTCTTCTTTTGGTTGTGCAAGGAGGCATAGTGTATCTACCTATGCCTCCCTCTTGGCCAGAAGTCCCCTGTGATGACTTTTTAAAGCAGCTTTATTGAGATAAAATTCATGTATCATACAACTCACACATTCAAAGTACACAATTTGGTGGTTTTTAGTATAGTCACGAATAGGTGCAGCTATCACCTGTTGTTGTAGGACATTTTTAACACCATTTAGCTAGCACCCTCTATCCCCCAGCCCCCATGCCCTAGACAACCACTAATCTACATTTTGTCCCTGTAAATTTGCCTGTCCTGCACATTTCATGTAAGTAGGATCACTTAGTATGTAGTCTTCTAAGCCTGACATTTTTCACTTAGCATAATGTTTCAAGGCTCAGCCACTGTAGGTGTATCAGCTGCTCATTTCTTTTTATGCCTGAATAATATTCCATTGTATGGCTGTACCACATTTTATTTAACCATTCTTCAGTTGATAACCATCTGGATTGTTTTGGCTATTATGAGTAGTTTTTCTATAAACATCCATGCACAAATGGGTGTGTGAACATGTGCTTCCACTTCTCTTGGGTATTTATTTAGGAGTGGAATTGCTGGGGCATATGGTAGCTCTATTTTTCACCACGTGAGAAAGAGCGAGATTGTTTTCCAAAGAGGCTGCAGCATTTTACATTCCCACCGGCAATACAGGAGGATTCCAGTTTCCCTGCAGTATTGCCAGGTGAGGGAGGCAGCAAGGGTGGGTAGGAGAGAGTGCAGGGGGATTCAGACAGACAGGGAGAGGCAAGAGGGGCAGAGACATGGAGGGGGAAAGACGTTTGTTCAAATTTTACTTCCATGTCATCAATCACAAAGATAGCGACTTTTCCTCTGCACACGGAGGGACACATCTCCCAGTCCCTATGAGAATATGCTTTGTGGTGAGGCAGGGGTCTCCATCTGCTGGGAGGCGGGCTATCTGGGATTAGGTCATGGGGTCCATTCTTCCTCATCTCCCGTCCTCACAGAGAGCAGAGTATCTGCTGCTGGGGAAGGTTTGCCAAGACTGAGTACCAGGTGGCCCCTTGAACAACACCCTGATCTCTGCTTCTCTGCTCTGCTTTCTTGCTCAGCAAAAACAGTCACCACTGAGGAGTGCCTGTTGAAAACGGCAGGCATGAACCGCTATGGTGTGGACCCCTCCGCCTCCGCCTTCAGCCACAGGGGCTCCTTGCCCACCTCCTCCTCACTGTACTTCAAGAGGCAGAACTCTGGAGATAGCCATCTTGGGGGAGGCCCAGCCACTACCACCGGTGGTCCTCGCACCAGCCCCATGTCCTCTGGAGGCCCCTCAATGCCTGGGCTGAGGCCCCCAGGCTCCAGCCCCAAGAGAAATGGGACCTCTCTTGAAGGAAACAGATGTGGTAATGTAATGCATGCACTGGCTTCTTCCCTGCGACTTAACCTCCTCTGCCCCTGCCCTGGGGCAAATGCATGGAGGGAAGGAGGGGACTGAGGCTTTTTGAACGTGGGAACACTAGGCAATCAGAAGTTTCCACAAGCCTTCTCATGAATTGCTGCTCTTGAAGACAGCTGACATTGGCCTTTGACAATAAGCAAAGAAAGGGGTGTATTAGTGTCAGCTAGGCTGTAGGAGTAAGTAGACTCCAAAAATGTACAGTGACTCAAGTACAATAGAAGTTTATTTTTGTTCAAGAGACCAAGGTGGGCCCTGGCCAGGTGGCTCAGTAGGTTGGAGTATTGTCCCATGCACCAAAAGGTTGTGCGTTTAATCTCAGGTCAGGGAGTATACAGGAGGCAACCGATAGATGTCTCTCTCTCATTGATGCATCTCTCACATTGATGCTTCTCTCTGTCTCTCTCTCTTCCTCTCTCTCTAAAATTAATAAACTTATCTATCCTCAGGTGAGGATTTAAAGGAGAATGAAAAAGAGAGACCAAAGTGGCTGTTCCCAGTCTGAGTGCATTCCAGTTCAGGAACACAGACTCTGCTTCTTTTGCAGCTCTGCTCACCCCCGGACATCCATGCCCCAAGCACCTAATGGGTGGAAAGGGAAAGAGGGAGTGGAGAGGCACACACACTTCCCTAGAGCCCAGAAGCGGTCACGTCACCTCCACCGTGTCTTGGCAAGAGCTGGCCATTTTGCCACACTTCACTTTAAGGGGGTCTGAGAGGCATACACTAGCTCTGTGCCAGGAACAAAAAGAAGCAGTTGTAAAGAGTTTTCTCCTGCATAGTGGGCAATATTGCAGGATACAAACCTGTGGGCAGAAGCAAAGTTCGCACGGTACTGGTTGTGGCGCCACTTCCGTCTCACCCATTGCAGGGCGCAGTGTGTTGGGCACAGTGTGTGAAAGTGGTGTCATTGCAGGGATAGCTCTGTGTCCTTCCTGATTTTTTAAAAATTGTTTTTAGGCTTCACTATTTTATTAACGAGTAGAGGCTATTGAGCATAGAGATAATCGCATGGGCTGTGGAGCCTGATGACCTGGGCTGGAGCCCTGGGTCTGCCACTTTCTGTTTGACCCTTTGCAAGTCTGAGCTTCTCCGTGCCTCAGTTTCCTCACTGGTAAAATTGGAATAATAATAATAGCACCCACCCATAGGTTTGTTGGGATGATCAAATAAGTTTGTACATGCATTTAGTACAAAGTCTAGGACAAAGTAAGAGCTCAATAAATGTTAGTAGTCACAGATCATGTGGACACACCCCTGAGCAGAGCACAGCTCACGAACTCAGCCGCTGGGAACTGCTGCAGAAAGAAGGCCAGGCCAGGGAGGTAGAGTGTCTTCATCTGACCCCTCCAGAGCCTCCTAGTGGCCCAGCTGTCTTCTTGGGCCAGCCACGTGTGTACCCTGAGCCTCTAATCTCTTCAGAAGCAGTCCTGAGAAGCCACGGCATTTAGCTGCATTGTATGATCCAAGGTCCTCCACGCATTCCCCTCAAAGAGCCTCATCCATCCTGGACGAGCCTCTGCTGGCCGAGGATGAGAGGGAGGCAGGGGCCCCTTGACGGGGAGGCAGTGCTGAGGGGCACAGCACAAACTCCCTCAGGTAGGGGGCTCTTACCAAATGTAGGGCACCTTGTAGACCAGTCCCCAAAGCTGTCACACAGGGCCATTGGCCAGGCAGAAGATATGAGTAGTAGAGTGCGCTTTTCAAAAGGGAGAGCTACTGTTCATCGGATCTCTAAAAACAGGAAAAGGGAACAAGTTCAGACACAAACCCAAGTCTTAAAGTGCATGAGGATGCAGCATTTATTTCCCTGGTTTCTCCCCAGAGTGACACCTGGCATACAGTAGGTGTTCAATAAACATTCATTATCTCTGTGCCTGCCCCTGCCCTTGGCCATCACAGTGCCCTGTACCATCTCTGGTTGTCACATCCTGGTGTTCCTCTTCCCCTTACATGTCTTTTTCTCTCAACCTCTTCTCCACAACCCAGTTCCCATTTCCTCAGGGTTGTGATCACAGGACATTGCCCTGAATGAATTGACTTATCATCCTAAGAGTGTTGTCTCTTTTTAAAAAGGAGATGTTTACTCTTTCCACCATTCAAATTGATAAAATCTCAGGCCCTATGTCTTAAGTCTAGGATTTCAAGCAATAGGAGAAAGACACGATTTGGATGAAGAGAACCACCACTTACTGTAGAATTGTCTGCCCCATCCCAGTCCATCTGGTCTCCCTGAATGTGGGGACTCCAGGACCTGCCAAAGAGGTCTCAAGGGAGCTCAGCTCCCCGCGTCCCTTGCTGCCTCCTTTAGTGGAGCCCTGAGATGTCCTTCCATCCCAGTTTCAACCACCCTCTTGCCCTTTCTTTTTATCTCTACCCCAGACCTTCATTCTCCTGGAATTAAACCCTGATCAGCTGTCTGAGTAATCTGCCAGAGGGGAGGCCCAGACCCTCCCTTGCGGCCAGCTCTGAGAAGACCCTCTCTGTCGGAGCCCTGGCCACACCCCCGGGAGAGCCCACTAGCTCAGGAATTGTGCATCTCAGGATCTTGGGTGACATCAGAGGAATGGAGCTCTCCAGCACCTGCTGCCTTCCACTCCGAGCAAACCAGTAACTACATTCTGATGTCGATAGTCTCTCTTACAACCTAGAAATATTAGTGAGAACCTGCCTGATACCCTGAAAATTAGAGTTGTTCACAGTCAACAGGACCCCGTAGGGCTATAGGATGTTCGGAATCACACAGCCACCCAGCCTCTGTGGAGTAAAGCTACTGCAGGATGCAACAGTTGAAATTCATTGTTGAGCCTTTGTGATGCACTGGAGAAAAGTGAGATTATTTGCCCTTTGTAGATGCATTAACTTTTTAATGCTCCAAAGATTCCTCTTAATCGGTGCCATCTTCAGGGTGCTACATGGAACCACAGATCCTGGAAAGAGCCAGCCATCCACGCACATTCTCAGCATGGAGATGAAGGAAGGGGGTGCGGAGAATAAGTGAACAGAGGGCAGTGCTGGCATCTCTGAAAGAGGTTTCCCTACTCTGCTTACATCTCATTTGCCAGAATTTAGTCACATGGCCACAGGCTGCAAGGGAAGCTAGTAGATTCTTAGTTACTTAATTCTTAGTAACCACGGTCCCAGCTGGAAATCCGGGATTCTATTACAAAGGAAGAAGCAGAAGAAAGATGCTGGGTGGGCAACTGGCCATCTTGGCTACACCTCACAATCAGACATTTTTGTTCTCTCCTGCTTCCTCCCCGGCACTTTGTTTACTCATCGCCAGCACTTCCTTTCTCCAGCTCCACGGCAGGAACAAGACTCTCAGCTTTGTGGGGTTTCTCACTCATATTTGTATCCTCTGCAGCCCCAGAAAAGAGGCCTGCTTGTTCAAAGCATTCACCTATACTAAATAGCTATTTACTGAGCAACTGACCCTTGGAGGTCTAGAGGATAGAGAAGAAGGGATGTGAGCAGACAGGACTCTGACACCCTGCCCTCATTGCCCAGGCAGGGCTTCTTTGCATTTGCAGAGTGAGTTCTATGTGTGCTTTGCTTGAACCAAACTTGCACAGCTAAACACATGTGGAAACTGTGGAAATAAGCCATGCTGAGTGGAGTGGCAGTGTGTTAACGTAGAGGAGAAAACCATTGGCCCCTCGCCCATTTGTCACCCAGCTGCCTGCCACGGGCCCTCTGGAGGGCTAGTACGTTTTCCCTCTGCCCAAGGAGCTGCTTGCTATTGTCCTGAAATTGCATCCTGAGTGAAAGCAGTTGGTACTACCCTCTCTGAGAGGGTTTGACCCACATCATAAAGCCTGAAAGGAACCTAGAAATGGATTTTCCCCCATGGTGCCAATCAAAATGGATTAAAACCACAGAAGCCAGAAAAGAGCAAGAGGCTGCAGGCAGGAGAGCAGATAGCCACGACATGACAAGCTTGAATACTTGCCCTGGCCTCCTGCTGTCCTGATAGATCACAGCCTCCTCCTCCACTGGTGGCCTCGCAAGGAGTGCACTCACAGGACGGGTTTCCCTGTTTTATTTTGCTGATACTCCAGTGAGAATTCAAGGGCTCTCTCCTGTCTCTCATCCAAGACACAATCACTAAGTGCTGTAAAGAGGTTTCAGGTAACAAAAGCATCCCAACTCTTGCTTTTAATGGGACATGCTATAGAATTCCCGAACACAACTAGGTCCAAGCTTCAGAATCAAGAAACAAAGTAAATCTGCCACTGTTATTACCACCTGGGTGTTTCCCACGGGCTGGAGTTTGCTTCCATGGGGTGCGGCATTGGGTGATGGATAGAGATGATTTAGGCAGAAGGAGGGGACGGCACTGTGTGCAATGTGGGTGGGTATCTGAAGGTATGGGAAGGTCTCTTCTTCGTTCAGGAGAAGGAGAGTTGTGGGAACTGTGACTCTGGTTGGTCCTGGCCAGCGGGTACTTACTGAGTGCAATGTGCCAGGGGACCTTTTCAGGTCTGAGGATGGAGCTGCATGCAAGACAGACGTGCACCCTGTTTCAGAGAGACAAACATGAACAACTGCACACATTTCATTACAACCGGGACTATTGCTCCTAAGGAAAAGGATGGATGCTATGCCAGAATCAGACTGGGAGGGCTCGCTGAGCCTACTGTGGGGAGCCAGGAAAGGCTTCCCAGAGCAGGGAAGAGCAGGACAGTGGAGCCAGCTGCATGGGGGAGGGAATTGGCCTGGGAGGGGCCGTGGGGAGGAGGGGTGGCTGGAGGCTTCCTGGCAGAGATCAAATTGCTTGCCCAGAGGTCACAGTGTCTGTGGTGGCAGAGAAGGAATCCGGCCCTCACTTTAAGTCTATGGTTTCTCCTTGTCCCTGGAAGCATCCTCTCTTTTCATACAGGCAAGTCAGCTGGTCTTGAAGAAATGAAAGAAAAAGCTGATGAAAATCTTTTAAAATTAAAACTATTATGATAGAAATAATGAAAAACAACACTGTTTCAAACTGCATGATGTTGCCCAGATTGTGGGCTCACCCAGGTGCCTTCTGCACTCTGCATGGCCTTGTTTTTAGGAAGGGTACACTCTATGGCGACCAGATAATCAGGAGGAGCTGAGAACAGGTCTACCCTCCCCACTGCTTTCACCCGTGCCTCCTCCCAAACCAGCTCCCGCTGCCCAGAGAGTCTGAGGTGGCTGAGGAGACTCACAGGCAGCCGGAGGAGGGGCACCAAGGGGTCCCTTTCAGACACTGCCAGGCTCTTCCTCAGATGCCTCTTGTCAGTCTTCAGCCTGAAGCTATTGTACACATTCACATGATTCTTACAATACTCTTGAGGAACCAGCTGAAGAAATGAGGCCCCAGAGAGTGGTCAGGGCCAGGACAGAGACCAGAAGCCTGGCCAATGACTCTTTGTTCTGTGGATTTGCACATGGACACGATGGAGCCCTCAGAGGTGTGAGAAGCACAAAAACACTCACATGGCTGGTGGGTAGCAGGGATTTCTGGCTCCCGGCTCCCTGCTCACTCCATTCTTCTTGTGACTCTGTTGTTAGCTAAAAAGTTTTCTCTGCATTTTGAATGCACAGAAGGAAATCGTGCATGTGCTTGTGGGGATGTGTGAGATGAAGAGAGACCCAGAGACAGTGGCCCAGAGCTACAAAGAAGTCGGGGATTGCTTTAAACCTGGATTCGTAGTAGCTCTGTTCCTGGGGATGTGAGTTGAGCTTTAGAAATGACATCAACCATCTTCAATTTCACATCCATTCACAATTGGGTCTCACTTTTCACATGTCTTGGGCAGCCCCCAGTAAATGGACATGACCACACACAAAGTGCTCTGCACCAGAGAATGCTGCTTTCCGAAACTCACTGGGTGAGTGCTTGCAAGCTCCGTTCTCTGAGGAGCAAGATTTCTTCACATCCATCACATCTTACCAACGTCCGATCATATCTGCCTGGCCTGGCCGTGACAGGCCGCACCCATCTGTCTTCCTGACACCTTCACGGCAGCTGCGTTGGGGGGCCACTGGTGGATTTATTGTCTCTGTGAGCAGAGACCACTGCAGAGGCTTTGCAAACCTGCCCCTGGGCAGTTCCATGCCTCCTCCTTCTAGAGCCAGTGCATGTGCTTTGGAACTTGCGCAACTCCCGAGGTGTGGCGGGCTTCCTGCTGCTCTCTGTCTTGTGTGACTACAAGGCCCCCCAGGAAGGTGCCTCATCCCGGCCCGCCTGCTGCCCGTCCAGCCTGGACAAATGAAAAATGCCCACAGCAAGCACCAGGCCCCAGGAAGGGAGCCACTTTGGTTCTACGGCCATCACCTGAGCACCTCCTTCGTAAAGACAACAGGCTACCCTTGCTCAAGCCCCGTGCCCTGACCTTGCTCAGGGGAACTTGGGCTTCCGTGGATGAGGCTGTGGATCGGTTTGGTATCTTTCCTTTCTGTCAGGTACAGGAATTTAGATTTGACCTCTGCTCTGATCCTGCTAAAATCATTCCTGGCACTGTAGACTTCCAGCCTTTGTAATCAGAGCATCTATTATCACCCTGATTAATGCTGGAGCTCTGACGGGGCGGGATCCAGAGGCGAATGCCACTTCGGCGATGCCTCCACCCCATGTTGAGTGCAGGTGTCTTTAAAGGCAGTGGCGTCATCTCTGATATGCACACATCAGCACTCAGATGGCTCCAGGGGGCTTTAACCATTTCCAGGCAAAACACCGGTGCCAGGCCACCTTAGGGGCCCCCTTCCAGGTCCATCAGGGAAGGGCAGGGGAAATCTCAAAGTAAATCCAATTCTCAACCAAACTGTGTATTGAAGACAAACTCGGAAATGTGATGCTGTGCTTTTCTTGTCACTGATGGAAAACTCTGCTCCTCTCAAGCACCTTTACAGAGAGGAAGGAAAAAGAGACAGCGTGAAACCACTACACCCCGAGACTGAGAAGGGTCACAGGCGTGCGAAGCCTTCTCCACTTCCAGTAGAACATTACTCTGCAGGAAGCGGCTTCACTGTTCAGGCCTACACTTCTTTTCTGGCCTGAAAATAGGATTAAGGATTACCCACACAGCCTCTTGCATAGGTTATTTATACTGTTTCTACAAAGTACACTGAATCATTTTACATGGAATAACCCAGTTTTACAACTATGTGTGCTTAGAGCCATGGAGGAGCCAAAGATGATAGATCCTGCAATGAGTGGCTAGTGTCTTCACCACTTTGCCCAGGGCACAGAAGAGATGCTCAGTTGTTGCTTGTGGAGTGAATGGGGGGAAGATGAAACAGATCATCCTCAAGAGATTAAAATCTAACTGCACGTTACAGACAAGGATACACATAGTGGTGATGCAAGGCAGACTGGAGAGCCTCTTAAGAGAACAAACAAAGAGTTGGGGTTAAAGGTGAAGGAAGGTGACCTTCAGATGGCTGGACACAGGACTGCTGCCCGGGAAGGGGTCTACCTGGGCTCTGGGGGCAGGTGGAACTTCTGTGGGAAGGAAGGAGGGTGACTGTCTCACAGACAGAAGCACAAGCACCAGCTAAAGGTGGAGAAGGGAAGCTAGGGGAACACTGGGTCACAACTAGTGTGCAAACATGCACAGCCTTTCTCCCTCAAAGGAGGTTACTCGGGCCACCACCTTGGACTTCAGGGCCAGGTGGGAGCAGGCAGCACAGGGAGTAGTGAAGCCCTGGTCCTGGTGTCTAACAGTCTCGCTCTCCTTGCTCACCCATCCAGCCTCGAGCCCTTCTCCAGATGGGCAGGATGCCAGGCGGCCACGGAGCAGGAACCCGTCCACCTGGACTGTGGAGGATGTGGTCTGGTTTGTGAAAGACGCTGACCCGCAGGCCCTGGGGCCTCACGTGGAGCTCTTCAGAAAGCATGTATGTGTGCAGTGGGCCTGGCCCTCGAGGGGCAGGCGCGGGAGGAGGGTGAGGTTCAGGAGCTTAGAGCTAGGGAGGGGGGGGCTGAACTAAGCCCTGGGGGACACTCAGGGAGGCCAGTTGGAACCACGGGCTTCTCAGAGCACAGCAAGTACTTAGTTCGTTTTAAGGGCTATTTATCCCATCTGTTCCATCATTTCGGCCTTTAACAGGAGTTCTTGTTTTCCTGCCCATCCATCCGTCCATCCATCTGCGCATTCGCCAAATATTTATAGCCCATCTACGACATGTCAGGTGAACTGCACTGGGGTCTAGTCCTAAACTGTTTGTGGGTTAAATAAGGTGCACACCCAGAGTGTAAGTGTGGTGCCTGACTTGGAGAGATCTTCCAGTAAGCAGGCATTCTCATCATTGTCTTGGAGACTCTGAAATACATAGACGGTAAATGAAAAAAAATGTAAGAATTAATATGTTACCAAGCTTACTATGTCAGTTTTCTACTTCTGCTATAATGAGTTACCACAAATGTAGTAGCTTAAAAGAACACATTAAGAATTTTTAAATTAAATTCATTGGGGTGACATTGGTTAATAAGATTATATAAGTTTCAACTGTACAATTCTATATGCATCATCTGTATACTGCATTGTATGTTCACCTCCCAAAGTCGAGTCTCCTTTTGTTACCATTTGACCCCCTTTACCCTCTTCTACCCGCCCCCCCCCCCCCCCCCAAACAACACAACTTCGTTAATTTACAGCTCAGTGCCTCAGAAGTCTGACCGGTCTCATGGGCTGAGGGTGCCGGCAGGGCTGACAGTCTTTCCAGAGACTTTTGAGAGAACTCATTTCCTCCTCTTTTCCAGCATCTAGACCCACCCTCAATTCCTGGCTCGGACCCCCTCATCCACATCCTCAGAGCCACAGCCTTTAGCAGGGTCTTTCTCCGGCTGCCGACTCTGTGGTTCTTCCTCCCACGTTCACGGTCCCCGTGGTCGCATAGCTTCCTCCACCCCAGTCACCCAAGTGTTCTCCCTGTGATAAAGGCAGTGATTGGCAGCCTTAATTCCACCTGCAAACATAGTTTCCTTTGCCAGGTAACCTAACAGATTCACAGGTTTCAGGGATTAGGGTATAGACATCTGGGGGGGGGGGGTGCGAAGGAGAGGGAACATTCTTCTGCCTGCTGCAGTTACCATTAACTTTTTCCTGCCGGTCTCTCATTCTATTTGGTGATTGTATCATAGAAATCGTATTCTCAGATCTGGAGATGGTCCTATCTAACCCAACACTCATATTTTATTAGGGATGTATTTGACTTCACCCAACAGTGGGGCCCAGAGAGCAGCGACCCAGGGTGGGTTACGTTTAGACGGAGCTGGGTGGGAGGAGCCTGGCTGTCTGTCTTCCAGAGTGACAGACACGGTGAACGTCTAGGGGGTGGGGTAAAGAGAAACACCAGGCAATGAGGCCTCTGGGAGGGCTCGCAGATGAGATCTGTGCACTCTGACACTTTGCCAAGGACACGGAGAGCGTGACACAAAGTCAGCACTTCATCAGTAACTGGAGGGCTGGTGAGGGGAGTGAGGGGGAACCGCAACCCAAAGTGTCCATCTTCAGTGACCTGAAAATAACACTAGGTTAGTGAGGAAGCTTAGCCCTACCAGGTCCCTGAGTTCAACAGGCCAAATGGGAGCAATGCCGGGACCTCACGGGGCTGGCATTCCTTTAGTCGTTCTCTGGGCTAAACCCTGGGGTTCAGCACGGCCTTGTCTAATTGTCTGCCCCCCAGCATTCCTGACAGGGCCAAAGACACCTGAACTCCCTCACAGAGTGTAATTAGCAATCTAGTAATCAGCTAAAGGCGGGTCGGCTTAGAGACAACAGATTAGGGTGATGGATGGAAGCCAGGCCCTTACATCAGCACCTGGAGCGGAAAGGGAACCACTAGTTTCAGGGTCTGATGGATGACCCTTCGTCTAAGTTCAGGCCATTATAACAGCGTACCATAGACCGATTGGCTTCAGAACGATACCAACCCACTTCTCAGTTCTGGAGGCTGGAAGCCCACCATCAGCCTGGCCTGCTTCTGGTAAGAGCCCTCTTCCGGGCTGCAGATCGCCATCTTCTTGTTCAAGGACACTACCCCCCAGTCACAAGGGCCCACCATCATGGCCTAATTATCCCCCCAAGGCATCGCCTATTGGAGGTTAGGGTTTCAACATATGAATGGGGGAGGGGCATACGTTCTGTCCATCACTCACGTCTTGCTCATTTAGCCCTAGTTTCGATGAGGAGATGAACATCATACGTGAGATACTGGGACAGTGCAGAAGGATGCTTGATTCCTTCCACCAGGATAGAGCGGGAATGTGAAAGGCCCAGTGTGTTAAAGTGCCCCAAGGAGACGATGGGAAGAGGAGCACTCAGTATTTTTGCTTTATCTTCTACAGAAGGTCTGGTCTTGGGGCTAAGAGAATGTGTGATCCATATTCCCTCCCCTCATCCCCCGGCCACGCCTGAGCGGCAGCCACGGTTTAATTCCTCTGACCGTCTCTGCTTTTCCTTTGTTCTGACCCCGTCCCACCAGGAGATTGACGGCAACGCCCTCTTGCTGCTGAAGAGCGACATGGTTATGAAGTATTTGGGCCTGAAGCTGGGGCCTGCGCTGAAGCTCTGCTACCATATCGACAGGCTGAAGCAGGCCAAGTTCTGAAGGTTTTTAAAAGACGGAAGCCAAATCCGGACAGCGCCTGTCAAGATTATCTTCTGCCTTACCAACAGCCAGCCACCATCACAAAATAGATTCTCGTCTTACAAACAGCCCCAGAGATGTAGTCTTTCTACAAAACTCGCGCATCTCCGCCTTTTCAAATATTCAGCCTGGTCGTTTTGAAAGCCTCCTTGGTGTTAATGATTTGCCAAAACTATGACAAAAATACCTATTATTTATAACATTCCTGGTAGAGTGGGTCCTACTCTTACAAAGGAAGATGAGGAACCGAATGCTCTCACCCAAGGAGAAAAACCCTGGCGGTTTCCAAGGATGTGAGCGGAACCTGTGTCTCGGCAGGCCTCGAGGGGACGCCCACCACAGTGCCCCCTGTCTTTGACTCGGACCCGCAGACCTCTCATTGTGAGCCTTGCCTGATTCAGCTCTTGAAGCTGTCTTCTAAGGATAAACGCCTCACCTTGCACTATCTGGAAAACTTGAATTCTTTTGCTTTCCGAAAGAGAAGGGGGAAAAAAAATCTTTTCTATTCCTAGTTATCTGAAGTACTGTGTTGTCCCACTAGAGGGCAGACTGCTAATGAAATTCCAGGTCTCACTGCTGTAGCCTAAGGATTCGGGACTCAGTAGATGGGTTCGGGTTTCAGTGAACAAGATCTAGCCCACACAGATGTAGGGAATTTATTTCAAGGTCAGCACCACAGACTGTAACTGGGGAAGACCCAATTGCCTCCCAAAGGTAACTGGAAAGAAACTGTCTCCTAGAAGGTTCTAGTTCATATCCAATCATTATTACTGACTGAGATGTACAAGCAGCAAAGGCAAGAATTTGGAAGTACATTCTCCCCAGATGGGGCTTTGGAGTTTCTTCCTTCCCAGAATCCTCACCGAGGTGTCAGTGTGTTGGCACGCTGAGGAGTCTTAGTGACATTTAGCCACGGGTGTTTCTTTAAAAAAGAAGAAAAATGTCTCAACTGAGCTTCGAAATGGGAAAGTGTTGATTTCTAGTTACCTTGCTGGATTATGTAGTCATATGTGTGGTTAGTTTTTCTAGTCCTCAACAAATACACAGACATGCTATTATTGGGTTTAATTCAATGTACAAGTAGGTTTTCCTTCCTCACCATGGACTAATAGGGAAACAAAAAGATTTTCTACCCCTTTGCAGCTGTGTCCAGGGAAGGACAATATGTCCACAATTTCCTAGGCAGAAAAACAACGTCGTCTTCATTCTTCCTTTTACCCCCTCTTCTTCCTCTCTTTCCCTCTCTTTTTTTTCATCCTCTGTCACTGAACAGAAAACACACCTTCCAAATGAATTCACCTATGTCACAGGCTTATCCTCTTCCTTCAAAAACATCCATGGTGTTGGCAGTGAGGAGGTAAAGACCAGACTTTGCCATCTGGAGAGTGAGCATCAAAAAGAAGCTCAGTGCTTTTCTTGGCCCAAACACAAATTAGAAAAGGCACCGCTACCTCCGGGATACAGTCTGCGCCAGGGTCTCGGCTGGAGAGTGGACCAGGGTGGGGTTGCAGCCCCTTAGCGCCCGCCACCAGGTGCCCATGTGCAGGGCATGGCCTCTACAAACGAGGGTGGTCCTGGGTGGATTTGCAGGCCGGTCCTCTTTCTATACAGCAGTTAGGACTTAGATGACAACCGTAAGAAATGCTCCACACCACGTTGTGTGAGGTCTGAAAACCCCTCAACAACCCCCATTTCTCACCCCTCTCTTTCTGTTTGACCCTCTGAAACTTGTGGTGCCTCTTCCATCAACATATACCTCATTTAGAGACTTTCAGAGTTTCCTCCCCACCCTCACAGGAGCACCTCCCTCACTCCACACACACGAACATCGCGTCCCCAAATTAAAATCACCCCCAAACACTGTCAAAGAGACACTGAGTAGGTTTCAGGGGAGAGAGGTGTTCCATCTCTCTCCATCTCGGAGAAAACTGGGCCTAGTGCATGCGTGACTGCTCTCACGGAGTTGCCCTCCCCCCTCGCAGTACACGTTAGGCAGGACAGATTGCCGCAGCCACGGTATTTAAGGCTTGACTTTTTAAAAATCTCGTGACTCTTAAAACAAATGCTGCTGTATCGGAGCACAGCCCGGGGAGGAAATTCTTCCTTGCCTGCTTTGCACTGAAATGCAGTTAGCCAACCAAATTACTGTAGCGATACTGCAAGTATAATGAATTTTCACCCCTTTCAAAAATCTTGTCAAACCAGGCAGCTAAAGAGCTTAGCAAATGCAAAACTTGCCAGGCCATTTTCTCTAAACAGCCTTCTGAGAGTCAGGCCATGTCCGTCGCTCCTGCCTAAACGTGAGCTTATTCAGGGGCCTCACACGTGTACATTTAGGGTACATGTCATTCCACCGCAGTAGCTTTGCTTTGAATTGTGACAGATAATGCTATTTGTTTTGTGTAATTCCAAAACAGAGATAGAATGTATGTGTGTGTGTGTGTGTGTGTGTTCACATTGCAAACATTTTCAATTATACTTTTCTGTTAAACACTTAAACAAAAAAATCTAGAGACAATTCTATTGCCTAGTGAGTTTTAAATATTTTCTGAAGCACATTATTCCTTTGATGAAGACTTCAGGTAAAAGATGTGGGAGGTGTGTGTGTGTTTCCTGACACTGTAGTTGAAGAGCCTTAGGAAGTGGCTGGGAGTACATCAGCTATTATATTTGCTTGGTTCTTTAAATATGCCTCCCCAGCTTTGTAACACAGAGACAGAACCTGCTCTCCAGGCTGTTCCTACTAGGCATACCCTCTAACGCCAGCAGGGTGTGCTCTGGAGGCAGCTGGGAGCTTCTGGGTTGACCCAACTCAGGGGAAGTCAGGCTCGCTGTGACTGAGGGCAGAGGCCCAGCCAGGGAGAGCTGCGTGCAGGGAGCCCCTGTCTCCACACCTGGTCACTGCCCGCCAGTGGGTACACTGGGCTCCTATCGTTTCCTGTCAGCAGGGCTGCTGAGCTTTTTTCCTTTCATTAGGAAAAAGGAATGAAAAGTTCCTCGGGAGAACCAACTATGACACTGAGATCCGTTGCAAAGGAATTCCTGGCTTGGCTTGCTTTGCTTGGGAAGAAAATTAGTGACGGAGGGAAGATAAAACTATAAATTTCTTAGGAAAAGAGCACCTCTTCTAACTGTCCCAAGCCTTTAAGCTGCAATAACCTATTTTTATATTTACATCCTGTATGAAATATTTCTTACTTTTTAAAAAATTAACATCATTTTAAAATTGGTTTCTGAAATTGTTTTAGGAGAATTTTGTCGTATCTCTGAAGACAATTGGAAATGCCCAGAGGTGGTTATGTAGGCATCGTCAGAAGGTCTTGAGCAATGAAACTATCACACTTTCTTCTGAAGACGCGGCCAGGCCTTCCTGCGTGGGGGCCGAAGATGGGCTCCGAGGGCGCTTTTCCGACTCTTCTGCAACGGGCATTAGATGAGAAGGAAATTTGACTCTTTTCTTTTTAAATCTCAGATAACAAGACGTGGGATTGTGCTGGAGTAGAACATTTTTTTTAAAAGGCAACATTTTGTTAAGGAGAAGAGTGAAAACCTGCCCGTGGGTTTGGCTTATTTTTTGTCATCAACACACTGCAAGACCTGAGTGGGGTTGTCCTGCCCTGTGTGGGTTCCCTGGGGCAGGAGGGGACCGTGCTGAGAGGCCTGGAGGTGGATCCAGCAGGTGGTCAAACAGGTAGAGGCAGTGACATAAGTCCGGTGTCCCGCAGCAACACCCTGCTACCACGCAAAACACCTGGCACCTGAGCTCCTGTCCAGAGCACTGGGGCCTCTGCCTCCAGGGTGTCCTCCCTCCTCATCAAAAATGATTCCTTCACGGGCGATTGGATGCTGGATTTTTGGAAACGTAGCATTTATTTGAAAGAGAATCACGCTTATTTATCGCCACCAGTTAAATATGATGGAAACATGTCTGCTAACAATTTGCTTTGTGTAATTTGTTCTAATGCTAATAGGCAACAGCTGGGACACTTCCTGTGGTAAATTCCTGTGTGGTTACAGTGGTATGATCACACATGGCCTTCACCAAAACGCTGTACTTGAGAAGAAAGCTCACAACGGCTCTCCCAGGCTTCGGGACAATTCCCCTGAGTCGCAAAAGCACATTTTTACAGGAAGGTTTGCTTTTCTTCACTCTCTGCTTTCCCAAGCAAGGTCCTGGATCTTAAAGTCCTACAGAAAGAGCCTGGGGGTTCCCTTCACACTTAGCGTTGAGTCTGATTTCCCTCCAGAGGAAAAGACAGCACACGGAGCTGCAGGAAGAAACCTTCTTCCAGGTCAGCACGCTGTACCAGCGTCCACATTGAGAGGATGGGGCTCGAGATGAGCGGGGACACGCTCAACAGCCAGGAACTGGCTTGGCCGCTGATTATATAATGATGTCAGACTGTGTGGGGACAAAGCATCTTTCTGCCCACAGGATCTAAATACGCACTGACTTGCCCTGTGCTGCCAGCCCACCATGCTGTGCTCTGTAGCTTGACCTCGTGACCTGAGCCTTAGAGGTGGTCCCATGCCCTAGGGGCTTACTGCAAAGACCAACGAGAGTCTTTTGTCTTTGTTGGAGCCTACCCTGAAACACAGCCAAAGCCTTGCTTCTCCAAACACCCCTCTACGAAATCAAAAACCTCCCCTGGGTGTCATTTCACAGCAAGCGTGTGTGACCGGAGGCCACCTCCATCATCCGTGCAGCGTCCTCCCATCTCAGGAAGGCTCTGCCGCCCCACCCAGGTGCCGGATGCCTTCCCCCCAGCCCTGAGGAGTGGCTCGGCCTGACCACTTCCCATCAGGAGGCGTTCACTCCCAGAGGAAGTGGTTTATTTCTTTGTTGGACAGCTCTGGTTGTGAAAAAGTTTTTTCTCAGGGAGACACAGATGTCTGTGAATCAGACACAGACGTTTGAGATGAAGCCAACTCTGCAATCTTTCTCTTTTTAACAGAGATGTCCGGGCAGCAACCACACCTCCAGTACAAACCGACATGGCAAGTAGATCCCAGCTCTGCTGCATTAGGATGGAGGAGCAGACACTCGATACAAATGTGGCCACTAGCAGATGTTTTGTGGCCTTGTAGACACACAAGAAGGGTGGCCTGGAAAATTTTCAGTGCAGTTGTAAATCTGGCTGTGTTCACATACGCGTGTGATCAAGTTACGTAAGTTTACGTGAGTGTATGTCTAAGGCCATGCGCCTTCCAGTTGTTAAACCGTGAAAAAGGTGCTGTGACCCGTTGAAGCTCCGTCTCTTAATTGTACTCACTGGTGATATCATGATGGAATGAAGTTTAGTTTAGCCAAAAGCAGGTTATGATTGATGCTAGGCGAGTAAACATGGTCTTTTGTGAATTTATGAAAGTTACACAGTTGATGACCCCCTGGCCCAAGGTAGATGTTGTGCTTGTGTGTGTGTGTGTGACTGAGCACAAACCGGAGACATGCAGCGAGGAGTGAGACCTGGGGAAGGTTCGGGAAGGGGTTGCAAAAGAAGGTTTTGCTTTCCAGAACATTCTATTTTATTCAGAAGAACTACCTAGCAATGATTTAGAAATCAGACCCCAAAGTGTACCAAGTGTGTAGTATATGTAGCTTACTTAGACCAATTTCTGGATCAGAGTCTCTATGAAAATGCTGAAATCTTGGTACTTGGAACGACTAGATACTGCCCAGCACCTTGGCGAACACCTACCATATAAAAGGCATCTCATTAATATTCATTGGCTGACTGATTAAACAAATGCTTGACCAGTTTGCATATTTTCTCCAAAAAGCCACTAGTCCTTCTTTGAACCCCGGTGTCTTTACTGAAAGGAAATTGCCAACAGACCAAGAAGGGGCACAGGCCTTACCTTTCCTCTGGCTCTCCAGGCGCTCGAACCTCCAGAGTCACTGACTTGCATTTCACTCATGTCTTTTCATCTTAAAATCTCACATTTCGATTGGCCTAATGCTCTATTGCGAGCATTAGAGAGCAACGATGGATTGTTTACAGCTTTAACTTTAAAACTTCTTTTCCTTTTCCTCTCAACCCATGATGCCGCTCAGAAATGAGCAATTTCCATCAGCTGGTTAACTGCAGGAGGGCACGTGGTGCCCTGGGAGAGGCAGAGAGTGTTTTTCTTGAAGCCTGCACTCCCGGTGTCTCGCCTGGCTTTGAGGGTCAGGGCAGACCAGCCCAGGTGGGCTCCCCGGCAAGCTGCCCTCTCTCACACCTGCTCACGGTGGGACCACTGAGAACACGCAGCCCACAGGAGATGGGTAGGTGGGTGCTGCTCCCAGTCCTTTTCCTTTCTTTACTCGTCTCCTCCCTGGAAAGCAGATTTGAAAATATCAGGGGCTTCCCTTTTTTCCCCAAATAGTTATATAGAAATTTTGAGCGTAGAATCATAGGACCAAATTTTTTTTGTAAGCACACCAAGACTTAGAGTGTTTTACCTGCAAAGAAATCATCTCAAAAGCCCGAGGGTGTACTCCAAGAATGTGGTCGTTGCTCCGAATATTTCTCGTGCGGGTCTTTTGGGGTCATCTTTAGAAGCAAGGACACATTCTTTTCTGAGTGTTGTTGGAAGCCCTCGTGCTCATGTGAGGGTGAGTTTTTTTTCTTTGGAGCAGGCATGGGCCACTGGGGCGGTGTCTGGAGGACCACACAGGTGTAAATGGTGTGACTCCATACTCATTCGCTTGTCTTTTTCTTGTGTGTCTCCTTACTCGGTTCAAATGGTTTGAGCAACAACAGCTGCAATTAATTTGTTGATTTAAATATCTGAGGCATATATCAGTATAAAGAGCTGCAGTGCATAGACTACTTTGAAGGATGATAGCTGGATAGGTAACATTAACCAAGTCCGTTTTGAAGTAATCTCATTCTGTATCTTTAGGCATGGTAAGCGGAGGATACTGTGATGTTTGAAATACACAGAGATAGCCCTCTTACCTAGAATTCTAGAATCTCAGGGGAATTGGGAGGAGGAACCCTTGAAGGGCACCTGGAGAGCTCACCTCCTGTGTAGGACCTTCTTCACCCCATCTCCCACGGGTCTCTCACTACATGGTAGGGGCAACTGTGGTGCAATGCAAAAGAAGCAAGCCCTCTAAGTTAGCATACGCCCATCTCCTCACCAGGAAGATGAGGGGCATCCAGATAACGTTTAAAGGCATTTCCAGCTGAGTTAATTTCAGCAAAGGCCAGTGGGGCTCTCGGTTCCCTGCTCTTCTGTTTCATGACTTCTGGGTTCTGCCTCTCCTCCTGTCGGACCCCACTGGCCATTTTACCCTCTCCTCATTCAGGCCTGCAACTCCTCCTCAAAGCAATATAAGCAGCACCTTGCTATGTCTTCTCATCATTTTTTAAAAGATTTTATTGATTTATTTTAGAGGGGAAGAGAAGGAGAGAGGGAGAGAAATATCAATGTATGGTTGCCTCTCATGCATCCCCCACTGGGAACTGGCCTGCAACCCAGGCATGTGCCCTGACTGGGGAATCGAACCGCGATACTTTGGTTCGAAGTCCTGCACTCAATCCACTGAGCCACACCAGCCAGGGCTCTTCTCATCATTTTTTACTTTCCATTTCTTTCTTTCCTCCTGTTTTTCTGTTTCCTCTTTTCTGTTTTTCTCCATTCTCCTAACTCAGATGCCTTTTGGGAAGGAGAGGAGATAGGGAGAGAACTAAAGAATTAGCAGCTGCCTCCTCTCTCCCCTGCCTGCCCTCCACAGTTTCGCTGTCACCTGCCCACAGCCTTTCTTGGCTCTCTCACACTTCCAGCCCAAGCTCCATTCATTCTTTCCAGTTTCAAGGTCTAGTGCTTACAGTCTGTCCTTGAGTTTGGGAACAAGAGTCTTCTCCCTTTTAAATGCTTCATTTTGTGACTCACCCTGACGTTCATTAATACCACCCATCAACCTTCCCCAAGCACAAGCCCAAATACCCATCCCACTAGGTATCCCTCCTCCTATAGCCCTGGAGGTCCAGAGTCCAGTAACCTGGAGGCAACCTGACATACCTCTTGAGGAGCATGAGTTGTTGTTCCCAGCTGCTGTCTCCTGCGACCTGTGTGGAGTCACTCACATCCAGTGGCCACTCTGGCTGCTCTGCCGTTCTTTATAGAACATGCAGCTTTGTCCAAACCCACTTAGAGCTGACTGCACCTACCAGTGACCAAGGCCAGGCCGGTGCCTCATATCTTCATGAGCAGGGTCCAGCCAGGATCAAAGATGAAGGCTGATGACACCATGGCAGAAGCATTTCCAGGGTAAGATTTTGTTCTCAGACTTCACAATTCTGCTGAGATGTGTGCAGTATTAAGTGTCTTGTGACTGAGCAAGGGTATAAGATGATGTATTTCCCAAAAGAAACGTGATTTAGAGGAGAGAAAAAGGCAGCAAAATTTTGGAAAGAGGATGCTCTATTCCTGGCCCTTATCCAGCACAATCACACCTCCTCAAGGTCTTTCTAGAAGTCAAACTTGTTTCCATCTCAGGGACAGAAAATGTTTTTGCCCAAGTGTGAGGGAGTTTGGAAAACCTTGATTTCTTTCATTATCCATCATGTTTTAAACCACAATATTGAATTTGCTGTCATTTCTCAGCTATATCTTTGATCACTTGAGGATTTTTTTAAAATGAGCTTCTCTCATCCAGAAATTTTGAGATATCAGTTACTTCATATAGCAGATATTCCCATCTTACAGACATGGTCGATTAGATTGTTTCTCTTCCATAAATGCCTAGAAGTGATTTTATTAATATAAAGATTTTATACTTTAAGTGCATTTGCAGATAAATTATACTTTTTATTCCATACATACAAGAAAACAAAATAAATGGTGTTAAAGAAACATTAAATCATAATTGTCTTCTGTTGCTATTTTCTCCTTACATTAACAGTAAAATCTTTTTGTTAATTAAGTGCCACTGTAACATCATGAAGTGTCGTGAGGCCTGAAGATTTCTGTGTTACGAGCCATGCTAGGCTGCAACCATCTGACAAGGCTCTTGCTAAATAATGAGGGCATCTCAGTAAGTGAAAATCCATGTTCCTTAAGTGTCTGAGGTTGGAGGCTGAGGATTGAGATGCTCTGCCTTTCGTTTGGAAGCTAAAGGGTTTATTTTCAGATTCTTTTAACACCGCCTTAATTAATCTCATGTTTCCACCTCTTTATTCCACCTCTCTCCCCGATATGCCTGGGCAGGAGGCTTTCTGGTCTCTCTCCACCTGGGAGAGGGGCAGCGGCACCCTTTCCCCAGGCCGTTCTGTCTTTAGCGGGCACTGCATGAAAGAGCCAGGAACCCAGGGTGCAAATAGGTCACCTCCTCATCTTGGGGAGAGAACAACAGGGCTGGCCACATTTTCTTTCTCTGCCTAGGTGGTCTCCCCTCGCTTCTAATGAAAGGTTTTCAAGGAATGCGTGTGTGTGTGTGTGTGTGTGTGTGTGCACACGTGTGTGTATGGATGGGTCTGGGAATCTGAGACCAGGGTCACCCAGTGAAAGGTTGCGCATCATTTGCTCGTCCAGTGGGCATTACAGACCCGGTGTATGTGCCACTGGTGTTCTCGTTACTTGAAAACCCATGTGCTTTCACTTTTTACGGACATAACGTAATTTGGGAACGTGACTTCAACCCCATACTTTGTTTAGAAGTGCCGTAGGAGTGTGGGGCTCTGCGCTTAGGAAACGGTGCAGCATTAGGGCCTAGTTTTCAGTTTGGGGTGTGTTTTTTTTTGTAAGTAGCAATGGATCTAATTTTGCAGACCAGAAATCAGTGAATAAAACTCATTGTAGTGGAGAACAGCATTTCTGTTGGAGAGAGAGCCGTAAACCTTGTCACCTGGGGCTAGAGCCTCTCCTTCATTTTTGCTCTTTGCAAGCATGATGTAATCAGTGGTCCCTAATACTGGGCCAATCCTCTCCCCTCCAAGTGTTCCCGGGTAATTGTGTCACACATGGGAAATTATAATAGGCAATTTGGTTCTGTAATTCCATTTGCAAAGCATGCAAACATAAGATAACTAGGTTAAATGCAAATAGGCATTACACTAAGGTACAGAGACCGGGGTGGGGGGCGGGGGAGAAAAGATGCTGTGTCCATAACTTAGAAACAACCTGAATTTTATTCCTCATGTGCCTCGAAATGTAGAGTTTATTAAAGTATTTATCCTCCCGTTTGACTTCATCACATAGTATTTATTGGGATGCATCATCTGTGTGTGCACATAGACGCATTTCTACTGCGCACATCTGCAAATCTCTCATGTGCAACACGCAGGCTCCCTGTGAAGTAGGTTCTGTAGGAATTGATGTGCTCATTTTCTTTCCTTTTACCATGTACAGTGTTTTAACAAATGGACCATTATATAGAAGACACCGTATCAAAATGTGCTTTTAATTTTTCAAAGCCTTTTTGTCATCGTTTGTAACTGTTTCCTTTGGGTCAATTCTTTCATTATTTAGAGGCCCGTTTTTAATGTATTCCTTTAAACAGTGACTGGTAGGTACACTATAGTCAGAGATGTACAGCTTCATGAAATGCACACTACTAGCCTTAATGATTTTAATATTTTGGTATGTTTGTTTTTAATTTTTGATGCAGGTATTTTTTTTCCTAGTACAGTGTATCCTGGGCCTGAGAATGATTTGTTAAAATTTCTAAATCTTAAGATTCCAAGACAGTGCAGTATTTTCTGTTCATGCCATGAACAGTATTTCTGTATTTTTAATAAAGAATGGAGTTTATATGAGCCTGTATGTGTTTTACCTGATCAACTTTTAGTGTTCATTATTTCCCTAGGCTAGTTCTCTCAAGTAGAAAGCAAGGAAAAGCCCTTCAAAGGTGAGCCTTTGAGGCTTCAAAGGCCTGGTTCACAGCTGCCTGGGTGGCCCTCGGGATGGCCAGGCCAGTAGGCTGGCTCAGGCGTGACCTGTGACAGGGGCCCAAGGCTTTCTGTGCGTGGACTGCACTTCCTGTCTCCCTGACCCCCCGACTCGGGCCTCTGACTACACAGAGGCATCACAAGCAGGGCAGGAGCCCCCAGGTGAGTAGCAGCCCAGGGCCATCCTCTCGGACCAGTGTCTTCTCTGGAATCTCCTTCCCGGTCAGCCATCAGGGATAAGAGCCATCTCCTGTGGTCTTCTGGATGATCAAAATAAAGTGCAATGCTTGGAAAAGCCCCTCAAACCATGTCTGTTGAATCTGGAATCCTGTTCCAGGCTGCCTAGTCTCGGCAGCTGACTGGGACAGTAGCAGAAACCATGATTGCTCCTGGTTTCTAACGCTGCTCCCAGCCTGACTGGTTACCCCCTCAGAGGCCTCCACCCTGACTCTGGGGTTGCACTGTGATCTTTGACGAAGGCAGTGGGTTCTCAATGAAGCCACTGGGGGCAGAAGTATGGAACCCTCATGAGCCAGTGCCCGCTGAGCCAAGGCCAGCAAGGAACACCTGGGACGGCCTAGAGAGAGTTGAGTGCAGGCCTCCAATGCCTTCTCTCACTACCGTCCCTTGGTTTGTTGAAACTTAATAGACCTGGAAATATTGACCTTGCTACTTGCCCTGCCCTGGACCAAACCATTTCCAAGATCATCTCTCCCCTCTTTCCTCCAGCACAAGTCCAAACCAGGTGGCCTTTCTCACATGGCCACGAAGGCTCTGAGCTACCCAGGATACCCACCTGCAAGTGCCCTCAAGTACCCAACTCCTGGGATTACTGCTCCAAGCCTCGTCTCCTCCAACAGTTAACAGAAGCTCAGCAAACTCAGCTTCAATGACCTTGTCCTTGTTGTTGTACAAATTACATAAGGTCCAGAGGGGAAGAAAACTCAAGTCAGTGTTATATTACTCCTGTCTTTTTTCCTCTCAAATCTGAATGTGGATTTGGTCACCTGAACACTTGCAGACCTGGAGAGGAAGGGGGGGGGTGGTGGTGGTGTCCATGATGCAGGGACGATCTGGCCCCGAATTAAAGCAATCGTGTGGTGTGATGCAGGCATCACTGTAGGGCAGGAACAGTACAGCTGGTGTGCACGGTCAGGTGTGAAGCTGGTGTGCAGGCACGCATACACCTGAATGTGTGTATGTACATGTGCTGCCCCCACCTCATTTCCTGTTTCTTAGGGCCAGGAGACAGATTGCATCAGAAGCCACAAACCTGGGTTTTAGTCTTGGTTTTCCCACTGAGTGGCTAAGGGCAGTGGGCCAGTCGATGACCTGTCTAGACCCCAGGGAGTTGGACAAGTAGAGGTCCATGCTTGCCCATGCCCCCACCCTGGCCTCCTCCAACAGCCCATGGATCTGTGGCTTAGCAGTAGAATAGACCATTCATGGCTGGACTCTATTTTCCACGATCTTGAGGGCCCCGGGCTGGTAGGACCCATTATGGGCCCATTGGGAAGAGAGGAGGTTATTTAGCTGAGACCAACATAACGACCTACCTCAGGGATCTCTCTCCTAAGAATCTACAAGGGAAAGTAGTTCTTACGAATGGAGTTTATTTTCACAGTCAAGTTACCAGAAAGGAGGATTTCCTACATCCTATGTGAACTGCTGTTGAAGATACATTGTTCCTTTCTAGGAATCTGAAGCACCGTCACACGCTGGGCACCGACAGATCTTGCCTTCTGATCTCTGGCGAAGAACTTCCATTCATTTCAGTGCTCAATGAACTTGCATATTCTCCCATTACCCTTTCCATAAAAAAGTCATTTTTTCAAGTGGAATTGCTTTTTCTCCTTGAACTCTTTGCCAAGGTTGATTCGATATCCATCTAGGAGTGGCTCCTAATTTATCATTAACCTATTAGCGGAAGCAATAAAAAACGCTGAAAGGCAAAGGCTATTGAAAGGAGAAGTGTTTCCGTAAAATCCCTGGGGCTGGGAGGTGGGGGCTAGTGGATCTGACAGAAGCTCTGTTGCTCCTTTCAGACTAACAGGTTTGGCAAGAGGTTTTTGTTAGCAGCAGTTAATCAGTGAATCCCATTACTTAATGAGGTTATCACTCTTAGCAAAGCTGCAAATTACACTTTTTTCTCCAGGCTGAAGATAACATCCTTAAAATCTTGCATTTACAAGTAGTATCTTCTTAGCAGAAAACGGAGTAAACAGAGGCACATTAAAAATGCCATTTGTGCGCAGTTCAGGCTGATGTTTTCCATCCCCCAAACCTGCAGCCCCCTTAGCCTACTGCCTTGCTCCCCACCCCAGGGGCGGTGCCGGCATGGAGCGTGACCGAGGGAGAGGTGGGAAGCCGCTCCTTTGTTCGTCACCAGCTGCAGCAGGCACACACACAACCTTGTGCCTCGCTAAGTCATCCCCCACCCCAGGTGCATCTCCCGTCAACCTGGAAGGAGACGTTCCCCTGATTTAGTGACTCAGGAGAGCCACTTTCTTCAACAAAACCGCCTCCTTTAACCCAGGGACTCCCACTGCCCATCTCATCAGGGGACTCGCAGAGTAGCCCATGAAATGTGCTTCCCTGACTTCTCACCTCTCCACCCCTTTGCTCTTGCTGGTGTTTAAATGCCATAGCCTCCTCATCTGCCAAACATTCTCTTCGTGAGTTCATATGATGTTTGCCCACCCCTTTCCCGGTGGGGCTGAGAACCCCAGAGAAGGCCTGGGTGGTGCGAAACATGTTGGCATCGGCCTTGATCTCCTACCAAGAGGCTGTCCTGTCCCCTGTGGACGGGGAGGTAGTGTAATGGTGAGCGAGTCATGCAGTAGCCAGCAAGTGCTGCGAGAGCCCCTGAGAAATGGGCAAGGGAAGCTGCTCCCTCTGTGCAAAATACAGGCCCAGAGGTGCTCGGGAGAAAGGCAGGTGGGAGCCAGGAGAATATTTGGTGGAGTGTTTCCAGTAGCAGCACCTCCAGAGGGGCAGGTCTGGGTCCGAGCATCTCCCCCACTCTCACAGACATAGACCCAGCAGACCAGCACTCCTTTCGCTCTCTAGTTCAGCTGCTTTGTTTTGTTTGTTTTTCCTTTTAGCTCAAAGAGCTCCAGAGGGGATGAAACCGAGTTTTTCTGGTGTGCAGTATCATGTGTATGCACTGAGTCTCCCTACCTACCTCGTTTGGTTGTCCATGATGTTTTCCCTCCCACCCTTTCCCCCTCCCCCTCCCCCTCCCCCACCCTTTCCCACACACCCTCCCATCCCCAGCATTTCTTCGAGCTGCATAGAATTTCCCCCAGGAGGACTCTGTGTTTTCTGGCTGAATTCTTCCTCATACATTTCCAGTCAAACACTCCCCTTTCGGTTGCACCTCTGCATCCTTCCTCCACTTGGCTCTGGAAGCATTTTTTTCTTGGTGTTTTATTTCCTCCTCCTGCCTCCTCCACCCCCACCCCCAGTGAGAACATCTTTGTGCATGTCTCGCAGCCTTACATTTTCCACCAGCAAACACACTTCCAGGGCCTTAGTGACTTGTGAAAACTCCTTCCAAACTTGTCTCTTGGAAACAGGATGGCAGATGAAAGATTGCTTCATTAAAAGTAGGCACTTTAAAGAGGCATTTGGTAAAAGCCCTGAGAATCCCCAGGGGGCCCCTGTCTGCCTGGGGCTGGGGGAGGGGGCCAGATGGAGGCCTGGGCTCCTGGGGAGGGGAGGACCGAGCACTGCGGGGCTCAGCCCCTCTTGCTGACACTGAATCCCTCCCCTGGGCAGGGAGGTTTTGTGCCTGATGGGTTGTTGCTTTACTTCCTACCCATTGCTCACACTGTGACCGCTGCTAGAAGCAGCTCACGCGTGACGTGGTCAGAGTTCCTTTCGGCCCACTGTTCTCAGAGGACAGAATATGATTGATGATTTGAGAGGCTGGTCAAGGCTTTGGATGTGATTCCAAGCTGTGATTTCTCATTTGGACTCCTCATGTTTGGTTATGCAGCTGGGTGGCGTCCCCTCTAAAAGGCAGCTTTCGAGACATGAGCCAGTTCCCAGCTGGGGGTTTTCACTGGACCAGCATAGTGCAATCAGAGCTGGGAGGGAACTCCTGGGCAGGGGCTTAGGAAACTCAGGGCCTGGGAAAGGGGTGGTCTAACTCTGGCTGAACGGCAGGCAGGAAAGAGGCACCAAACTCTCTCCTCTTCTGAGCCAGGCTCACGCTGGGTGCTTCATGCACAGCAAACATCTCACTGATTCCTCAAATGCCCCTGCTCTGCGGGTACCTGTAGGGCAAGGTGACCACAGGGAGGACAGGCTCAGGCATGTGACTGGGGCAAACAGGGGCCCCTGAGGGGCTGGTGGGGGCTCCTGTCTCTCTGTCCGGCCTGTGGTCCCTCCACAGGCACAAAGGCCTGTGATCTGGTCTGGTGACTAGGCCTCCGTCCTTAGCAAGAACCAGCTCTCCCAGGCCCCATCCTCAGCCTGGGGGGCCCCCTTCTATTTCTTTCAGGGACCTTTAAAAAGCTAATGAGATGCAAAGTACAAGACTAGACAGAGATTTTGTATTTTACCATCTGGCCCACCTGAAGGAAATCAAAAATAAAACACCTGCTCAGCACATCCCCCACCAACACACACACACATACACACACACACACACACACACACACCCGCCCCACTAGCAGCAGATCTGCCTCATCCTCTCCTGTGCAGACCATTATCGTATCTAACTTCCCAGCAAACTGTGAGGACCAACACCCTTGCCAGAATATTGAATGCAAGGGTGTCGGTGGGTGACCCATGCCAATGATGTGCATCCTGCAGTCCTCCCTCCTCAGCCGACCCTGTCCAGACTCACTTTCACATGCACACACACTGTTTCTGCCAGCAGACCTTAGCCACATCCTGCGATGTCTTGGTGTGTGAGCACTTTCCTCCAGGATCGGGGACTGTGTGTGCCCACATTTAGCTATGCTGAGACCCTACTCCCCGCTCCAGCTATTGACCTGGAAGCAACAAGGGGTTGGAGTGGAAGACTGGGACAGATCTTGAAAAGTGTGCGTACCATCTTCTGAGGCTTCAGAGGAAGCCTTTACACTGTCTCCGAGCAAAGGGAACTATTTTCCCAAGTCAGGAGTTTGACATCGGAGACCCGAGGCTGCACATTCAGTACCCACTGCAGCTCTGCGACTATCACCATCAGATCTGGGGGCTGAGTTTTGTTCAGTTTGTCCTGTGGGTGTTGCAGTGCTGTCAAAAGCAACCACATCAACCACAGCCCTTACAGTTGTAATTACCCCATTCTACTAATGAAGAGCCATAGCCCATGTGGATCCCAGTAATTCCCAAATTTTGCTTCCTATAGAATCATCTGGTGCTCTTTAAAAAATACTGACACCTGGCTCCCACTCATAGATTTAATTGGTACGGGCTGGGACCTAAGCATGGAGTTATTTCAAAGCTCCCCACGTGATTTAATGTGCAGCAGTTTGGAAGCTGCCAGCACATCCCGTTGCCTCGTCTCCTACCCCCACTTCATCACCGATGACAACTTCAGTGAGGCCACTGCCCGCCAGGGGTAGTTACCAGCCCACTCGCCTCCAGCATTGGCGGGGCTGGGGGTGGGGGAGGTCCAGCAATTCAGAACAGTGGCAATTCAATGCCACACTTCCATCCTGAGGGTCTGCTTTCTAGAACTACTCTTGGAACTGTCTCTGCCAAGATTCCCTAGATAATAGAGCCCAACCAAAAACTGCTATGCCAAGACTTTCTTGGGGAACGGAATTCCAGGGGAGTACAGTGAAGGGAGCGGGAGGTACAGGAAGAGAGGATGTGCAGAGGAGCATGTCCCAGATGGCCACGGCTCCGTGAGAGACTGATTGCTGAGTCATGCAGGATGTCTCTGGAGAGACTGTATGACACTATCCATCCTCCAACAGGCCTTCCCAGGGGAGAAGGGAGGAGGATTTATACTCCCTCTTCCACTGGTCCTGGTTTGCTGGTTGCCATTTCTGCATTGTGTGTGTATGGCACCGGTGAGTGGCACCAGTTCGTTTCCTTTCTGCAGCCAAGGAAAGCCCCCCCCCTGCCCCGCCCCGCACAGAAAAGAGGCGGAGCTGTGTGGCACGGCTTGTGAGGAGGGGCTTTGCATCTCCTGTCTATTTCCTTTGACCAAACCCCACTCAACTCAATGAGTTAAAACAACATCCATTTCATCTGCTCCGAATCCTACGTGTAGGCAATTTGGGCTGCGTTCAGTGGAGTGGGAGTGATTCCTGGTTGGTCCCACCCGCGGGTACTCGCAGAGCTGCCATCACCTGGGATTCACCTGGGGCTGAATGGTCACAGCGGCCACACTCAACTGTCAGGCAGTCATTGCTTGCCAAGAGCAGGGCTTCTCTGTTCACACGGTCCTTCGCCCTCCAGGAGGCCAGCCTGGGCTTCTTTGGCGTGTTTCAAAAGGGCAGCAAGGTTTCTGGAGGCTGAGCCTAGGAGTCACACGAAGTCATTTTTAAAAAATATTTTATTTATTTATTTTTAGAGAGAGGGGACTGGAAGGAGAAAGAGTGGGAGAGAGACATCAATGTGTGGTTGCCTCTCATGTGTCCCCTACTGGAGACCTGGCCTGCAACCCAGGCATGTACCCTGATTGGGAATCGAACCAGCGACCCTTTGCTTCACAGGCCCGTGCTCAGTCCACTGAGCTACACCAGCCAGGGCACAAAGTCATTTTTGACATTCCATTGGTCACAGAAGTCACAAGGCCAGTTCAGATTCAAAGAGGGGGAAATCGGCCTTAATGGGAGGAGGAGGACGGGCAGACCGCCATGGGGTGTGCACAGCGATGGTGGGGACCACTGCGGCTGTCTGCACAGTCTGCCTCAGGCACCGTTACTTTGTGCTGCAAGCAGGCCCGTCCAGGCAGTGGCGGAGGTGGCAGCAGCCACCGGGTCCAGACAGACAGAACAGCNGGAAGGAGAAAGAGTGGGAGAGAAACATCAATGTGTGGTTGCCTCTCATGTGTCCCCTACTGGGGACCTGGCCTGCAACCCAGGCATGTACCCTGATTGGGAATCAAACCAGCGACCCTTTGCTTCACAGGCCCGTGCTCAGTCCACTGAGCTACACCAGCCAGGGCACAAAGTCATTTTTGACATTCCAGTGGTCACAGAAGTCACAAGGCCAGTTCAGATTCAAAGAGGGGGAAATTGGCCTTAATGGGAGGAGGAGGACGGGCAGACCGCCATGGGGTGTGCACAGCGATGGTGGGGACCACTGCGGCTGTCTGCACAGTCTGCCTCAGGCACCGTTACTTTGTGCTGCAAGCAGGCCCGTCCAGGCAGTGGCGGAGGTGGCAGCAGCCACTGGGTCCAGACAGACAGAACAGCATGAACTGTGGTTAGAGCCACTGCAGCCAAAATACAAGGAGACTGTGTGGCTCAGGGTGGCTGGTGCCCAAATTCAGTCCAGGGTACACAGCTACTTTGGAGAGCAGTGTGACAATACCTAGTAAAGTTGGAGATGTGCACATACCACAACATCAAATTTCTACTTCCAGAACATCTCACAGATGTCCACAAGGGAGTGAGGACAGACACACTCACGGTAGCATTGTCTGAAACAGGGAACATGTTGGAACAGCCTAAAGGACTGTCAGTGAGGGAGTGGACAAACGAACCCTCACACTCATTCTGTGGACACTGTGTAGTAAAATGATATAAGTGTACCTTCATGAATAAATGCCAGAAATGTAGTTGGGGGGGGTTCAAAAAGAAAGTTGAAAGAGAAATTCATACTGATATGATTTGTGCAAATCTTAAAAAACACAGAATGATACCTTAGATAAGGGTTTAAGTATGCAAACATACATAGAAAAATTTAAAAACCTGCGGAGGAAGATACTCTCAACTTCAGGAAAGTGCTTTTCTCCAGGAGAGAGAAAAGGGATGTGGGCAACTGTCAAAAATCTGCAACATTGTGTTTTCTCAAACAAAAGCTTTCTGAGTAGATATAAAAATGCTACCTTTTGTTATATGTGAACCTTAGATTCATGGATCTTTGTGCCATTATTTTCTATACTTACTTTTCTAAAGTATCATAATAAATAAAAATGAATCTTTTAAAAAGGCACCGAGAGGACTCAGCTCTGGTCTGCACTGGGCTTCAGAGGTTGCTCTGTGGGGGAACTGGGCCTGGGGCATGCACACCAACATGTAAATGCATTTGCCTCTGGGAGAGCGTCTTCCTTTCCTTAATTCTTACTGCATTTTTTAGTGTGTTTAATATCATAAAATATTAAGATAGTTTTGGAAAAACTAGCTTTGTCCTAGACAAATCACTCAACTGTCAGTGAGGGAGGGGACGAATGAACCCTCATTCTCATTCTGTGGATGAGTGTGCGTCACAAGAAAACAAAAAGAAATCACCATTCTGCTCATTGACCATCTGGCTTGGCCTTTGTTATTTCACATCACTCCTGCACATGACACGTACAATTGGACATGACATCCAGCTGTGCAGCTGCATGCCTAGACTTAGGTGGGGGAAGCAGGGGCATTACGTGGAAGGTTCTCCCTGGATGCAAAGTGGGTCTTGCACTCCCTCCTTTACTAAGTAACTCTTGGCAATGATGGCCACCCGAAGGAGGATCCCCTTTAAGACACCATCCTGAGTCACCAACCCAACTTGGATTGCTGAGCACAACCCAAGTGTGCACAGAGTCCACACGTCTGCTGATTTGCAGGCCACTTCCCCTCATTTGACCTGGTCATTACTCCCATGGCACGGGACCCTGATGTTTCTTTGTAATAACCAGAATCGGGTCTCCATCATGGGTATCCACCTGCTTCCTGCTTCCAGTGAATGACAACAGCTTGTTTGAACCATCACTACCAATTGCCACGGGCTGCATGGACTATAAGTGAGATTCGTAAACTGAGAACCCTAAGGCGGCACAAACACCCTCAGTCCTGACTTCATTCAGCTGATTTCACCATGAATGAGTCAGGAGATACAATTCAAAGTAGCTTAAGCAAAAACAGAAGGTTCCTGAGCAACTTATCCAACTGGAATGGACAGGGGTAGATCCAGGGACTCCAAGGGCATCGTCAGGACCTCTTCTCCATGTGTCATCACAGCTTCTTTGTATTGCTCTCACTCTGCTTTTCTTCAAGAAGTTCCCTCCAGTGGGTGGAACAGAGGAAAGGGAAGTGGACAGTAGGCAGTTCCAGGCTTACATCCTTCCAGCTCAGGAACCAAGAGGAAAGACAGGGAGATTCACTAACACACCAGCCCATTCAGTCTCAGAGGTATTATAATGAGACCAGCATGAGTCTACCATGTGGACCAATCATTAAGGCCAAAGAGCAGGCTAAACTTGGGCACATGCCGGTCTTTATGGTGAGACAAAGGTGTGAGACAGAGCATAGGGATGGCTCACCTTCTCAGAGCCAGTGACACAGGTGTGGAGGAGCGATTCTCTGATCCACCCCTGTGGATCAGAGAAGGGATCTGAGGAAGGGAGGAAGGAGCCCCCAAAAATGAAAATAAAGGTTCCAGTGTGGATAGGGTGCCAAGCTCTTATTTTGTAACCAAGTCTCTTAAACAGTGTGGAGGCATCTCCCTGTGAAGTTTGTCCCCCTTTCCCTCGTTCTCAGGGATGTGTAGGAATAGTATGTGATGTGTGGGGCAGATCTCAATAGAAAAATGACAGAAGTTCTTGCAGATGTTTGGTCAGCTGGGGTGGGCTCACCTTGAATTAGCCCAAACTCCTCCTCTTCCTCTCCAGCACAATTGCCACTCCTTCTCCTTACTCTTCTGTCCTCTTACTCATCTCCTTTCTTTTTAAAGGCAATAACCTTGAGCCCTGGCTGGTGTAGCTCAGTGGATTGAGCACAGGCCTGTGAACCAGAGGATCAAGGTTCAATTCCCAGTCAGGGCACATTCCTGGGTTGCAGGCTGGTTCCCTGCAGGCCAACTCCCAGCAGGGGATGCACAAAAAGGCAACCATACCTTGATGTTTCTCTCCCTCTCTCCTTCCCCTCTAAAGATACATAAATAAATAAAAATCTTTTTTAAAAAAAGGCAATAACCTTCAGGTTTGTAACCTTCCCTAGTGATAATTAAGGGGTATTCCTGGCTTCTTAGAAGAGAGCCCTTGTATTTCAGGAGCAGAGGGCACAGGGAGTGAAACAAAAATTGTAAGCTAATCTTTCCTATGAACTCATACACAAAAATCCTACACAAATCATTAGCAAACAAAATCTAGCAATGCATTGAGTTTCTGGTATACAATGGGTTTTAGCCTACAAAAACAGCAATTTCATGTGCTTTAATCTAATTTTTAAAAATTTTACATCTAGACTTCTGGCCAAGATAGAGGTGTAGGTAGACACACTGGGCCTCCTCACATAACCAAAATAAGGACAACAACAGATTTAAAAACAAAACAAAACAAAAGCCAGAACTGCTAGAAAATTGAACTGCATGGAAGTCAGACAACCAAGGTGTTAAAAAAGAAACATTCACCCAGACTGGTAGGAGGGGCCAAGACGGGCAGCCAGGGCGGAGAGAGTGTGCGACAAGGCGGCAGCTGGTAGTCCCGGATTTGTGTGCAGATAAACCAGGAAGAACAACTGGGGAGTGAGACAGACTGAACAACCCAAGGTTCCAGCATGGGGAAATAAAGCCTCAAAACCCCTGACTGAAAAAACCTGTGGGGGTTGAGGCAGCAGGAGAAACACCTGGACTCACAGGAGAATTCAGTGAAGAGACCCACAGGGTCCTAGAATGTACACAAACCCACCCACCTGGGAATTAGCACGAGAAGGGCCCAATTTTCTTGTGGGTATCGGAGGAAGTGACTGAAAGCCAGCCAAGAGCTGAGTAAGTGGTATTGTTCCTTCTTGGACCCCTCCCCCACAGCACCACGATGCAGCCACGTGGGTTGCCCTGCCCTGGCAAACACCTAAGGCTCCTTCCCTTACTAAGTAACAGATGCGAGAGACAAAAAAGTATGGCCCGAATGAAAAAACAGGTCAAAGCTCCAGAAAAAATAGAAGTAAGCAATGAAGAGAGAGTCAGCCTATCAGATGAAGAGTTCAAGACGCTGGTAATCAGGATGCTCAAAGAAATGGTTGAGTATGGTCATAAAATAGAGGAAAAAGTGAAGACTATGCAAAGTGATATAAAGGTAACCAACAGTGAAGGGAAGGAAACTGGGAGTCAAATCAAGGGTTTGGAGCAGAAGGAAGAAAGAAACATTCGACCAGAATAGAATGAAGAAATAAGAATTCAAAAAAATGAGGAGAGGCTTAGGAACTTCTGGGACAATTTTAAATGCTCCAACATCCAAATCATAGAGGTGCCAGAAGGAGAAGAGAAAGAGCAAGAAATGGAAAACTTATTCGGAAAAATAATGAAGGAGAATTTCCTCACTCAGGCAAAGGAAATAGACTTCCAGGAAGTCCAGAAAGCTCAGAGTCCCCAAAAAGTTGAACCCAAGGAAGTACACACCAAGGCACATCATAATTACATTGACCAAGATTAAAGATAAGGAGAGAATCTTAAACGCCGCCAGGGAAAAGGAGACAGTCACCTACAAAGGAGTTCCCAGGAGACTACCAGCTGATTTCTCAAAAGAAACCTTGCAGGCAAGAAGGGGCTGGAAAGAATTATTCCAAGTCATGAAAGGCAAGGACCTACATCCACAATTACTCTATCCAGCAAAGCTATCATTTAGAATGGAAGGGTAGATAAAGTGCTTCCCAGATAAAGTCAAGTTAAAGGAGTTCATCATCACCAAGCCCTTATTATATGAAATGTTAAAGGGACTTATCTAAGAAAAAGAAGAAGATCAAAAATACAAACAGTAAAATGACAACAAACTACAACTATCAACAACCAAACTTACAAAAACAAAAACAAACTAATCGAACAACTAGAAGAGGAACAGATTCACATAAGAAGAGAACACATGGAGGGTTATCAGAGGGGAGGGTGGGGGAGAATGGGAGAAAAGGTACAGGGGATGAAAGAACAGATCACCCGTGGTTGGGTAACGGAGGTGAAGCTCACCGGCATAAATCATATTCATAGGGTGTACCCCTGACATGAGACCATGAGAAGGACACTTCTCCTCTCTGGTTTTATCCCCAAAGAGACATACGGGCCCAGTCTAACCAGGAGAAAATCATCAGCAAACCCAAAACTGAGGGACAGACCATGGAACACCTAAAAACTGTCAAGGACATGAAAATGAGAAACTGTCACTGACCAGGGGACACTGAGGAGACATAGTGACCAAACACAATGTTGTCTCCTGGATTGGATCCTGGGACAGGAAAAGGACATCAGTGAAAGAACTAGTGAAATCTCAGTAAAGTCTGGAATTCAGTTAATATTGTCGTACCAGTAGTGGTGTCTTAGTGTTGATACAGGTGTGATGGTTTTGTAAAATGTCAGCAATGGGAGAAACTGGACGAAGAGCACCAGGATCTGTGTAGTGCCTTTGTGATTTGCCTGTAAATTTAAAACTATTATAAAATGAAACATTTGTGCAAATAACTATTTCTCTTAAGGTCAGGATGAGTAGCAGGACGACCTCAGAATGCTAATCAGCACTGCAAGAAAACAAAAAGAAACAAAACACACAGGATAAAAAAAAAACTAAACCTGGCATTATTTGATATTATTGTTTACACAGAAAAAAAGCTATTAGAACTAAGAAGAATCCAGTCAACTGCCATCAGTACCACACACACACACACACACACACACATTTGCCTATGTGCAGGCCAGAAAATGTAGGTATTCTTAAAGATACCATTACAAAAGTAATAAAAAGCTATAAGTTGTCCAGGAACAAATCTAATATAAGATGTGCACAGTATTAACAAAGAAACAATTTTTTATTAAGAGATATAAAACAGAAATTGAATAAATGAAAGGATGTACCATATTCATGGAAGGAAAAATTCTATACCATAAAGATGTTAGTTTTCCACAAATTAACATTTAACCTAGCAAAAGAACAGTCAACGCCCCATTGGAGTTTTGGGATATTTCATGGGATATTTTCATTGAGAAATGGGCCACAGGAAGAACTCCACAGAGCACTGACCAGTGGCAACTGCCTCAGCTCTTCTTTGCCATCTCCCCCCAGGAATGGCAGGGTCTGGGCCTCAGTCCCCATTTCCCCCAATGAGGCGATGAGGAGAGGAGCCTGGAGTCAGGCCTATGTATGACTGGGATGCATTTCTACATCCACTGCATTCTGTGTTTTTGAAAGAGGAGCAGTGGAGAAAATTGGTTCTTGCTATTTCTATTGCTCAGGAACCAAAGCCTCTCCCACCCTGGGCACTGGCCAGCTAGGCCATAATAAATAATCCCACCAGTGGAAAAAACACCTCATTTCATTCCATGATTTATGAATCAGTATGTTACTCAGTTATCCCCTGGCTTCATCTAATATTTTTTCTCTCACTCCACCATGGGGGATAGTGTCCTGCAGAAAAAAAAAAAACAAAAAACAAAACACCTCACATTCTAAAGTGTGCATTTATTCCATCTTCTTCCAGTATGGAAAAGCAGGCTCAGTGAAGAGGGAAGAGCGCGCGGCCATTGCCAGCTTTCTGTTTGGACACCAGCCCTGGAAAGGCATCCAGGAAGGACCTCGTTGGAAGATGACTTTATCAGGCCAGATCAGGAGCTCACAGCCGGCCAGCAGCCCCGGCAGGAGTTGGCTCCTCCTCCTGCTTCACTGTCTGCTCCTCTCGTCTGGGGGAAGCTCTGACACACACAGCTCCGGTCAAAAAGTGAGCCTCAACAACCACACCCTTGTGCGTATAGTGCCTCAGACTTCGCAAATCATTCGTCTCTCATTTAATGCGCATACAATCCTACGACTATTGCCATTTGGAAAATGAAAAATACGGCATGTTACAAATAAGGAAATACACCCAGACTTCCAATTCACAGCTAGTAAGCAAACAAGCCAGAACTACGTCCGAACTGTTGAAAATTACAGTCCTGCGCTCCACTGTCTCCACACTCCATATTCCATTGCTTTCCACGGGGCTAACCCTCAGTGCTCGCCCGCATTGACCTATTCAAGTTGCCGTCAGGCTTGGTCGAGACGCCAGATGGAGGCTAGGAGTTAGTTCATAAAAAAAGACAGAGAGAGCGTCTTTTAGTGGTTAATCATCAAGCCCCCTCTAATAAGAAAGGCAACTTTTCCAAACAAGGAACTTTAAAGAACAACCCGCAACTCCCTCTGTGCGCTGGGGCCTCCTTCCTCGGGCTGTGCACGGAGCCCGCACCTTGCCAGCCCACTGCTGACACCTTGTGGCCGAGAAAGAGTTCCTGCCCATTTCCTATCAGAATCGCCCCAAGAAAGGAAGCTGCATCTCCTTTTCAGCCTCCTTTTCTATACTTCCCAGGGACCCCTGCTGCACCCTTCCCTGACCCCGCAGTTCCAGGGCTGCTCGGAGGCTGGTGGAACCCTCAGCGGGTGGCTGCGGGGATTCCTCGGGGCCTGGGCTGCCCAGCTCCTGCCAAGCCAAGGTGGTGGTCACAGGGCCCTCTAGATGGCACCTGCCGCCCGAGGCAGTAACGGGCACTCACAGCACTCACCAAACAACTGACGGATGAAACAAGGATTTGCGCATAAAAATAGCCATGAACCAGACACCTGGACACTGGGCCTGCTGCTGTGAGCACCAGAAGGTGGAGTGGAGGACACCCCGCTGGAAATAGAGCTGTGGCGATCGGACTCTTGTGACAGCTTTTGAGGCGAATTGCAGTTTGGAGGCAGAAATCATCAAGGGATTAGTTCTGATGTCAGCGGGAAGACATGTGAAGCTCTAAGGAGACACTGCTATTAATAGGAGAGGGGCGCCCTGTCCGCTCCACACGGACCCTTTTAGGAGAGGCATCGGAATATGGAGAGTCTTGTCCCTGCTTTAACACGTGGTGCGCAATGATTTTAGTTCAAGATACATTGTTCTAAATCCTCACCAGAGGGTATTTTTGTCGATTTTAGAAACAGAGGAAGGGGGAGAGAGAGGCCTGTGACTGGGAATCGAAACCACAACCTAGATGTGTGCCCTGACTGAGGATCAAACCCACAACCTTTTGGTGTATAAGACAGTGTTCCAACTGACTGAGACACCCAGCCAGGGCTAGTTCAAGATATTTTTACTATTCCTAACAGTAATCATCAGTGTGGCTGTAATTCACTTAGCAAGAATTTAAGGTGATTCTATCTCCAAGCACCATGATGTCCCATTACATTAAGTAGCTATGACCTGAAGCAGGTCATTTAATCTCTAGCCCTCTGTTTCCCCCACGTAAAATAAAAGAATTGAACAAATCTGTATTTCGAATGTGGCTTGTGAACACACGTGCATCAGAATTATATGGTCTTATTAAAGACACAGATTTCAAAATCTGTGGTCTGAGAATCCACATTCTAATCTGCTCTTCGGGTGATGCTTATAGGCACATTTGACAGTCACTGAACAAGGCGACGGGGGTCTGAGTGTCACTGAGACCCGTCATGAGCCCTGCACTGGCGGGAGAAGATCCTTTCTACTGGAGTGCCCACAGACCGCTGGGAGACATAGACCAGTGAACAAAAGATACAGCATATGACCACAGAGGCTGTGGGAGGAAGAAGGAGGGAGGGGTAACTGCCTGGGGGCATCCTCCCTGAAGGCTGCACAGGGGAGGTGACGCTGGAGCTGGCAGCAAAGATGGGTACACCCGGTGCTGGAAGAGTGCTGCTGACTCAGGAGTGCTGGAGGTCAGCAGGGGCACGCAGACCTCGGGAGCAGCATGTGACTTCCCCTTGCTGCTGCCCTGAGGCGGGACTGGGTGAGACCAGAATCCCCACCCCTACTGTGAGGTCAGCATCTGTAAGAGGAGAGGAATATGTTAAGGATTAGCCGGCCGTTTTCATTTGATCCAAAAATGGATCCAAAGCTCTGGTAATGTCATCCTCTCCTTCCAAAGCAGTAAGAGGTCAGGCCCTCACAGAGGGAATCCCCAAGGGCAGGGCCCGGTGCGGCTACGTCCAGCACGCACGCAGGTGGCTCGTGGAGGGAGGGAGGGAGTGCCCACAAAAGCAGGCCTGAGATATCTTGTCAGCAAATTGCTTTCTTAATAAAGGACATTAAGAAAATAGTTCTTCTCTTTTTTATATCTCTTTTCCCACCCCCACCCCAAATGTCCTTGAATAATACTTAAAACTATTTACTTTCTGTAGGTTTGGAAAGCTGTACCCAAAAACCCCTAACCTTTTAGTTACCTACTACAGGCTCTCAAATGTACCCTCTGTCTCTCAGCCTGCGTTGTGCCTAGGCCTTCTTACCCAGAGGGTCATCATCCTGGTCCCCTCAGCCCAGTGGCTCAGGCACACACTGACAGGAAGCAAAGGACCCTCTCATCCTTCTTCAAGTGGTATGCTGGGGGCCGCTCCCAGCGGAACGTGAGCACTGCTTCTAAGTTTTCATGAGAACAGATTCTTAAGTTCTCGGGAATTTTTCAAGCCAGTTGTTGATTATTAAAAATTACGTTTATATGTTACAATGAAATAAGTTACATCAAAAACAAAGGTAATGGATGCTCAAAACCCATTGCTTCCCAGTTAGTTTACACATTATAGTATTATCTACACTTTTGGGGTTGATTCCACCTATTGCAACTGAATAGTGGAAATACTATGTAACAAGGTGCTGCCACATGGGTCTCACCAACTCCAAGTTCAATGACGTTGAAATTGATCATGGTGAAAATATCTACATCACGAAAGCAGCATATACTAGAAATCGGAACTTGATTTCTTGTTGTGTTGATTATCTGGGTTTCAGAGAAGTAATGGGAAATGTTAATGATGAGGATTAAACTTGAAATTGTGTCCTGTCTATCGCTAATACATTGCAAATAGCACAAACATTTGAGGAAATATCTTCCCATATTTGAAAACCAAGCAAAGTCACTTGTGTTGCTGCTGAACAAGCACTGCTCCCACCTGTCTGTGCGGCTCCACTGCCGTCCTCCAGGTTAACACACAACGAAACGCCGTGAGCTGCTGTGTCCCAAGCCTAGGTTGTACATAGTTCAACTGTGGAACATTACAGTTACATTTTAAATGATTGCTATGCAGGTTTAAACTCCCTTTAATGATCAAAACTTAAAGAGCAGTGTTTTCTCTTTAATCAAAAAAGATATTTTGGAACACTCATTCAGCAATTTCAAACAGGTACAGGTGCAAGAATTCAGCAAAAGTCAACAAAAGCATTCTGTGGGATGCGTTCTGAGAACCAATGGGTTCTAAGCAACTTACAACAAAGAGTGTTGTATATTTTATTATGATTTGTAAATTGCATGCTTCACATCCTTTGTATCAGCAAAATTTATAACAAACATGTATGTATGTATATGGACACATTTCGTTTTCCAGAGAGCCCACAGGTAAACATTTCCCAGTACACCATTGGTCTTCACTGAGCTTTAGTCACATCTGTGGAACGTGACTCCTACGCATCAAGGCAGCAAAAGCTTCAGTTGGTTGTAATTGCCATGGTGGCTCCTGGAAAAAGCACTAGATTGACAGCCCCAGAAAGCCAGGTTGTCATCTGGGTACTGCCACAGTCAGCCTGACTATATCTCGGGGCTCTTATGGGCAAAAACGAAGGCATTGAGCAGTATGAGCAGTAATTGTTATGATAGACAACCATGTGAGAAAGCGGTAATTCGGAAGTTGCAGGACAGTGACCCAGGAGATTTGGGTAGAGCAAACGTAGCAACCTGCAGATTCCCAATTCTGTACTTTTGTGCCAATGTCACCTATGAGGTCACAGATGTGCTTAAAATGCCCCTTTGTTGTTTGGTATTATATTTTGAATAGGAATGACATGAAATCCAGGCAAAGGGAAAAAGAAAAACCTTACCCAGAAAGAGTGCCTTTTAAGACCTGAGTGTTTGAGAGGAAACAACGTAATTCTGCCTGTGGGGATGGGAGTAGGATACAGGTACTGGATCTGCCTCTGGCAGGGCACTGCTGTCCTAGCTCCCTGAGCCCTTGCCCCTCTCCTCCACAGTAATTCAGGTCACTCAGTACCCAACGAGTGATGACCCCCATAATACAGTAATTAAATACACAGCACTTCATGGCTCTCACAATGCCTTTGTGGCCTTCACAGTGCAGAGCAGGAAATGGTTAAGCAGGAACTGTCCTGACCCTGGGGCACTGATTAATAACACTGTACAGGAAGTGTGGGCCTCCTTCTCTCTGCCCAATGGGGAAATCCATTTTCAATTCTGACCTCAGTGAGGAAGTTACTCTTCCTGCCAAAAGGAGTGGAGAACAGCCTTCCCCAGCTCTACAGCATAGCCGAGTCAGAAGACAGGGGCAGCCCTGGACAGTGTGGCTCAGCTGGTTGGAGCGTCATCCTGTAACCAATAGGTTGCAGGTCTGATTCCTGGTCAGGGCTCATACCTAGGTTTTGGGTTCAGTACCAGGTCCAGGCATGTATGATCTCTGGTCTGGGTATGTGTTGGAGGCAACCAATGGATGCTTCTCTCTCACATAGATGTTTCTCTCTCTTCCTTCCCCTCTTTCTAAAGAGCAATGAATGTCTTCAGGTGAGGATGAAAAAGAAAAAGAAGACAGGACATATAGAGAGAAACAGCACGGAGGGCAAAGCAAACCCCGGGATAGACAGAAGAGGGGGTGGTGGAGACAACTTCCTCAATAGCACAGTGGAGACCGTTCCTGACACACACTCACTGACATGAGAACAAGGCTGGAAAGAAGAAAATGCTCCTTTAGGAGGAACAGGAATGGAGGGAGACATAGACGAATGTCAGCAGAGCGTAGGAAAGTCTAGACACAATAGAGCAGCGGTCCCCAACCTTTTTGACACCAGGGACCAGATTTGTGGAAGATAATTTTTCCACACACCAGGGGTATGTGTCAGGGGCGGGGGGTGTACGCAAAAGACAGAGCTCAGGCAGTAATGCAAACAAAGCTTTGCTTGCTGGCCCACCATTCATCTCCTGCTGAGCAGCCTGGTTCCCAACAAGCCATAGACAAGTATTAGTCCTTGGCCCAGGGTGGGGACCCCTGGGCTAGGCCACATTGCTTAGACATTCCTTAGCAAAGAGCAACAAAAGGCATATCAGAAGTCCGCTGGATATATTTAAAACTAATATATGATAAAAAGAACATACATTTTCCTGTCCTTATAAAATCCTAAATTTTTACAATCTGAAACCCCTCTAGAAATTGTTTCAGATTGACAACTGGCCCAAGAAGATTCTGACCTTATGGCTGAAGTTCAAGACCTGAAGCTCAGGGTGAGAAGAGCCTGGGGAACAGCCTCGCTCCCTTGTGCTTTGTGGAATGAGATCCCCAGGACGACTGTTTCCATCGTGGTGTGAGACACAGTCACACACTCACACTAAGTCAGCAAAGGTCCACCAGGAACGCAGAGAGACCTCAAACGTCGACACGTGAGGGAATTCAGGGTAGGCAACTGGCTACAAGGTGATGGTAAGCTGGCAAGTTGGACAGGGGACCCTAGGTAACCCTGAGGCTGAAGGGACAAAGGGAGGCCATTATGGCAGCTGCAATACTGAGGGCTTTCCAGAGGGGCCTGGAGGCATCGATCCAAGGAGGGGAAAAAACCCCTTCTCCCAAGTTCCAGGGTCAGGTCCCCGCCTCTGGGGCAGATTAGGGAAAGTTACCCTCTGAGGAAAACAAGCCCAGATGGAGCACACTCACTCTCATTTGATCCTGGAAGTTACCCCAGGAGTAGGTAATATAATCTCCATCTCACTGATGGAGAAACCAAGCCTCAGAGACATTAAAAACCAGCCCAGCCAACAGCACACTGAAGAAAATGGGGGAGCTGAGAGGAAACTTAGATCTCCCATCCACATACCCACTCTCTGTCCATTCTCCTTAGCCGGCCCTGCAGTGGTGTGGGGGGCGAGGCTGTCCAATGAGCGCCATGGCACTCCCAAGCTGCCAATGGTAGTGGTCCTTAACCACCTGCTCATTCCCGTGCTGGGAGCCACAGGCAGGGCACCACATGGTGCTCTGGCACGAGCAGAGGCCACTGCAGGCCAGTACTGCCAGCCAGTGGACTTGTGGAAGTTCTCACCCAACTGCCCTGAGCCTCTAAAATTGCCTCTGTGTGCTGGGGCAAAGGCAGAGCAATGGGCCAGCTCAGCTGCTGTGCCAGCTAATTATCTAGCCCTCCTTCTGCTCCCTGGAAGCCCTGGCCCTGCTGGACGAGTGGTGCTCTGTGCATCTGATGTCAGATGGCCTGGCTCCATCTCTCAGAGGGGCAGTATTTGGTTGATCCTTCGGGCTCCCATTTGGTTCATAAAACACAAACATCTGCTGGGGCTCAGGTTGGCCTGTGGCAGACTTGAGAGCCGAGCGGGATGGAGAAAGGTGAGGGACGTGAGCCTGGGGGAAGGGGTGACTGGTGTGGGCTTTCTGGAGGAGTTAATTAGACACTGTGTGATGGGGGAAGCTTTATCAAGCCAGCCCTGATCTGCTCCCCACCCCCACCCCAGAGAAGGGAAAGGCAAAAGAGAAGACAAATTTTTGTGGAGCTTCCTTGGGAAGCCTGAAGCGGAGTCTGTGGCTGCTTTTCCTGCATTGCGCTGCTTCCTCCAACTGTTCCTTTTCTCACCAGTTGGCTATTATTTTCTAACGCATTTTGATAATTACTTTATCAATCAAGAAGGATAAACAAAAGCCTAAAAATACATCTGAGTGCATTTCCAGCACCAACCAATCTTCAGTACTGATTTTTATGGTCATTTTACAGATGTACTTGAGAAACAGGTGAAGGGCAGGACTCCTCATTCAACGGTGATTCAGTAGAACAGATGAACCCTCCTCCGCCCTCCTGGCACCCAACTGTAGAGTCAGAGACATTCAATGAGTTAAGGAAATGCTATCCAAGCAAAATAAACACCCTGAAAAGAGTCACCTACAGTCTTATCCTTATTAGAATGATTCTTTGACTTTATTTGCTTATTAAATTGACAAAGTATTGGGTCAAGAGTTGAGGGGACATTTCATGAGCTACTTTTAATAAAAATAAAGTGTAGGGAGTTTGTATCATTGCAACTGTGTAGAAAAAAAAAAAAGCTTCCAGTTATCCAATGAATAGAGCTCATACATCAGAAGCCAAAAGGTTGCCTAGACATGCGCTGTGAGTGACTGGACATGAACCCAGCCCATTAGCCTCCAGTGTATCTTACCAAGTGGCCCAGCCCAGCCTGGCTTATTAGGAGCTCTGGGGAGAAGCCCTTGAGCTCTACACTGGGGAAGAGGCATCACCTCCACTCTGGTTCAGTCCTAAATCCATGGCTTTCGAATGGAAAAGTCATTGCAGCCAGTTGCCCTGGTGACCAGTTGCCCTGGTGACCAGTTGCAGACTATCACAGTGCCCCACTCCAGCCCTCCCCCTCCCCAGCTTCCATTTCCCAGAGTAACAGTGTCCCCTGCTGGGAGAGGGTCTGGGTTTTTCTTTTCTTTGGAGATCAGCACAGGACTAACGTATGCAGTGACTACCCCTGACAATCTGTAACAGGGACTACAGGGCTATCAGACCTAAAGGAAACCATCCAATTTATAGCCGCTCCCGTAAAAGCCATCAGGAGAATCATGAAATGATTCTCCATATGGTGCCCTGAAGCTTCCAAAAACTATACGAGAAAGGGGCTTGGAAGGAATTCTTTCCTTTTCGGAGACAGGGAGGGTCGAAGCCAAGCATCTGTGGCAACCTGCAAAAGCCGCTCCTCCCTGACGCCCACCCCCACTGCGTCCCCAGGGGTGGCCTGCGGGATCTGTCCAGGCAGCGGCCCAGGCACCCAGGGTCACTGACCTTGGCTCATTAGGCTTTTCCATGAACCAAGCCTGCATTTTCTAGTATAAATGAACTCCATAGTTCCATTGTGCGGAGGCTTCGGGACATGGTTTGCCAAATGGAAAAACATTTGGAGGTTGGGAAAATATCTTGCACATAAATTACTGAAGGCACAGAGAATCTAAAAGAGGGATGAAATCAGAAGCCAAGGAAAAGCAGGGAGGGTGCCAAAGTAAAAATGGAGAGAGAGACAGCGACAGGGAAAGCGGTGTAATGACTTCTCTTAATGACCTGCCTTCAGACCGAAAGGCAGGTTTCTATGCCGTGTTTGAGCCTCATAAAAGCCATGTGCCCGAGTATTGGGGAATAGCCTTTAAACGGCAAGACCAAGCTCCCATTTTTCATCTTTTCTGAGTGGAGCTCTTCACTGATTATGTTAAGTGCTGGCCACGGGTAAGAAACACAAAAAGCTCATTGTCTTTGACCGTGGCAAAGGCCAGTTACACACTTGTTAATTTCCTGATTTATGACACTGAGGAGACGGAACTGAGGGCGGTGCTTCCTCTCTCCCTTCCCTCCTCCCGCTCTCTGGCTCTGTCGGTCCGTCTCTCCCTCACTTGCTCTGTCTCTCTCTTTGTTTCTCTCTCTTGCTGCCTGTCTTTTGGTGGTGCTGGTGGTAGTGGAAACTATTAAAACAGAGGCTGATCAGGAAGTTTGTGATAAAGAGAAGCCAGGCTCTCGTCTGACATCCAATCTCTCTCTTGGCTTAAGTAAACTTGCTCCTTCAAGGCCTGCCATCAACAGAGTCGGGCTCACGTTTCACCACTAAATCTGAGTCAACAATCTCTAATCTGGACACTGGGTTCGGAATCCAGGCTCAGGTTGCACTTGGAAGCTGACAGCAGGGACGAGAGCAGAGAAAAATACGGCCTTTGTTTGTGGTTTGATCGTCCCCACCGAGCGGAGCTGAGGTCATGTGTCGTTTTCTGTCATCAACAAGATAAAAGTTTGCACCTCTCTGGCCCTGAAAGGGCCCTCCTGCGATTCATATTAAGGCCAAAGAGCTCTCTGCCCCAGGATTGGAGAGCCAAGTTTGTGGAGAGCTCAGATTTGGAGCCTTTTCATCTTTCTGACATATGATACCGTGACATAGGCGGCCCTCGCTGGGTTGCTATGCAGATATACAATTTCTGAAAAGTTACACCCGGAAAACGAAAACCCCGGGCTGGATTAGCATTTCACAAAGAACGGGGATAAAATGTGTAGCAGTTAGGCTAAAAAGCTAAAAAAAAAAAGTGAATTAAAGTTTCATGAAAACAAACTCTTTTTTAAAGGATCAATAAGTATAAAAGTATCTTATTGCATTCCTGGCCTTTGGTTCGGAGCTCTAATCCAGCTACTGTATGTGAAGGAGACTCTGTGAGCCAAATAGCGGAGGCTGGGGAGGGAGGTCTGGGCACAGCCCCGGGGGTTCAGGGTGCGGGGGAGTGTGAAATAAAAAGGCCTTCTGTTGAGTGCCGTTGTCTTAAAAACCTCTTCTTTCTACCTATAATTGTTTCCATTGTTTTTATTTTGTTATAATCTTTCCCCTTTGTTTAAATAAACCTAGAAAGAAGAAAAAAGTTACCTCATAGTCCAAAGGTTCTGGCTAAATAAGCTCCAGCATCCTCCTTCCCTTTCTTAACCAGGGTCAAAGGCCATGTTTTCCAGCACTCAATCACTCACACCAGCTTTTTGTAAACAAGTCTTTCTTCAAGTGTTTCCAATACCAGGAATTATCTTATATGGAACAGCAAAGGGAAACGATTAGAACTTCTCTTGTTATCCCCAACACCAGAGCCTTCCAGCTGGGACTATGTGCTTCTCCTCTGATGCCCTTCCCGGGCTGGCCTTGTCCACACAGCTGGGGAGGTCGTGGCCCCTCACCTGCTGCTCAGACACCAGGGCTTCCCACTGGGCCCAACTGCAGAAACTCTGGAGGGAAGCCTGGAGCAGGAAACGGGTAGGGGATTTTGAGGACAGAGGGTGTAGAGGAGAATGGAGGGATGCAACTGGTCCTGCTCTTGCAGTGGGTGGGAGTTCCAAGGGGCAGCACCCATGCACCAAAGAGCTCAGACCTTCGACATGGGGTGAGTGCAGTGAGGGCAAGATGGCTTAGCCCTGGTCCTTGCTCACAGGTTGGTTGAGAAAAGCAGATGAGTGGAAATAGCAAGGAAGTTGGAGTAAATCCCCTTGAGCATCCCTGTTTGTTGGATTATGAGGCTGGCAGTGTTTGCAAAGAAGAGTACTTATTCTGGACGGAAATGTACTGGAGGTCCTTTTGAGGAGATAAGGGCAACTGAATTTTTCTATAACTCAAGTGATGGGAACCACTTCTGTGCTCCTGTATGTCACTTCCAAGATACGATGACATACGTGAAAGTGACTGGTGTAAATTTGGCCACCATGAGGTACTTGATTAAATGCTATAGTGCATACATGCAGGCATCCATTCGTCCACAAGAGGGAGGCCAGAATGTGCATGTGCCTGTGAAGGTAAGCTGTGTATCAGACTGCCCACATTCAGTCACAGGCTCTGCCGCTTAGCCTGTGCATGCTCAGTTTCCTCATCTGTAAAATGGGAAGAATAATAGTAATTATCTCATAGGGCTGTTGCGAGGCATAAGCAAATAATGCAACCAAATGGCACTTAGTGCTCATCGGATAGGTGTCATGACAATGAGCAGTGGCATTCAGTCCTTCTTGGAGTGGTTCACAGTCTGTTGGTTTGGCCCGACGCTGCATGTGAGAGATGGGTGAGGAAAAAGAACATTATCTGTTCCCAGAGTTCTGGAAGCAGGCTGCAATGACATCATCAGGCATGCATCCCATTGACTGATTCAGATTCCAACTGAGTTATGCCTTAAATTAATGCTGGTATTTTTGCAGCTGTGGTGCCATCAAAAGAACATTGCATGTGGGGGCAGGGGGTTCAAATCTTGGCTCTATTACCTACCAGCTGAGTGACCTCCGCTGATGACTTACTCTTCCTGGACCGTATCTTCCTCATCCAGAAATGAGGGTTGCGCTGTCTCTAGCACGTGGTTTTGTATCACTTGCTCGAGATGGTCCAAGCGACTGCCTCTGTTGCGGTGTCTGGCATTTGGAGGCTGTCAACATTACATTTGTTCAGTGAGCTAGTGGACTAGGGATCCAGTGGCCCAGCCCCAAAGTGACTGTGAGGCTGTGGACTGTGGACTGTGAGGCCCCTTGCACTCTGGGCAAAGCGTCTCAGCCCTGTGTGGTCCTCAGAGCTCCATCACTGCCCTGGACACCCCTTCACACATCTCAACCAGCAGCATGGAAGGCAGCCCAACTGCAGCTCAAAACACCAGAACAACAGGAAATGGAAAACAGCCCCTGGCCCAAGTGTCCCCCCTTCCTCCCTGCCCCAGGGAATTTAATGTGGGTGGCAACAGGCCTCTCTCTTTCCTTTCTCTGAGCTGCTGGTAGCCCACCTCACCTCCCTCAAACTTTACTACAGATACATCAACAGTGGCATTTTTGACACCTGTCAAAAACAGGTGTCAGGAGAAGTTGGCAGTAGATGCCTTTTCTCCCCTAACACAATATCAAGGTCAAAGATTTCTCACTCTCATGGTTCAGGCACCACGTAAATGACCTGAACCTGCAGCCTGGGCCGCCAGACATCCTGGGCCCTGGGGAGGTGATGCGCAGAGACGGAGAGTGGATGCTGGAGCTTTCTGCTGGGCTCCGTCTCTTACTATTTGTGACACTTGGACAGAAACCCTTCCATCTTCATGCCTCAGTTTCTTTGGCCGTAAAGTGGGAGTGGTGACAATACCAGCACCTCCCTCACAGGGCCGTGTGAGGGTTAAATAGGAGAACGTGTGCAAAGCCTGTACCGGGGCCCTGTACAGACTAAGCACCTGAAGGACATGGCCCGTTTCTGCATCCCGGCGGAAAGGACGCCCCTCCTTTCTCTGGAAGAATCGCATGTGCTGGTGGCAAGTGTTCATCCTACCCACAGTCCGGAAGACAGGATGAAAGGCCCTTCCTGGGTACTGAAGACTGACTTTCCGTCTGTAAATGTGTGGAAGGGCCCAGAAATGATATAGAATTTCTTGGGCTTTTCTAAGGAGAAAGTGTACTAGTTCAGTGACTGGGATCCCTGCGCAGCGCCTCCGGCCCAGGGGCTGGGGCTGGGCCCCTGCGGAGGAAGCCCACACGTGCTGACTGACTGGCTGGATGCTGGGGGGACGGGGGAGGGGGGAGCACCAGCCCCTCCCTCCCTTGAGCACCAGAGTAGGATGGAATCCTATTAGGGTCGGTCTGTACATGCTGCACAACTGTTCTGGTTTTCAGGGTATAAACTCTTCCCTTCTATCATTAAGCTAATGGGATAGAAGTGCCTCAACTCAGCCAGCATTTTCCATCCCCAGGGTGGAGAACAGCTTTTCAAGGATGCCTGTTTGGAGGGCCACCGTGCCCTCTTCAAGGAGCCCCAGTGACCTGGGAAGAGCAGTGCAAACGGTGGCCTCGTCCATTTGAACGAGAGCCTTTGGAACCTCTGGGAGAAGCAGCAATCACACCCCAGGGAAAGCAGATGTGGCTTCACAGAGGGTTGGCATGGAAACTGAACTTCGAAGGGAGTAACTTATTAATTGTATTAACAATAATCAAAATGAAGAGGGCTTTCCACATGCTGGGCCTAGGCGGTACAAGGAATTAAGAAGGATCCCCATCCTCAGGGACTTCGCAGATTAACAAGGGGCACAGACAGGTAAGCGGTGTGTGCTGTACACAGGGATGAGGTGGGCCTGGAGAGGGGCTGCCAGGCAGCGGAGGGAGGAAGTGGTGCCGTCCACTGAGGCTTGATGGGCTGCAGAAACAAGGCAGGGACAGCTCCTTGTGCAAGGACTTAGAAAGGGGATGAAAGCAGCGGTATCAGGAAAGAGGTCCTGACTCAGCATGGGTGCAGTGCAGGTGGGGCTGGTGGGCAGTGAGTGGGTGGGGCTGAGAGCCGAGCAGGGGCCATCCAAAAGGCTTTGCTTGCCCTTGCCTTTGCCTCCGTAGGCCACAGAAACCAACAAAGAGTTAGAAGCTGGGTTAGACATGTACGCAGGTGGGGCCAAGTTGAAGCTGGTCAAGGAAGCCACGACTCAGGCCCCTAGGGTGGAGGGGGAGCCACGTGAGTCTCGAGTGCCTTTGTGCCTGGGCCTCAGCCCTGGCCCCTGGCTGTGCCCTTGGGCAGTGCAGGCTGGCACCTGTAGGCCTGCTTTCGGCTCAGGCTGCCCTCCGGGTGTCAAAGGGACACCTGCAGTGCCGAGCTGTGAAGCCAGCTCCACACGGGTGATCCCATAAAGCCCGGAACACATCCCAGGAGAGCCCCGGTGAGACTGAGTGGTCCCTCTTTTCCACAGCCCCATCTTCCCATCACATGGAAGCCACTGGGGCAGGGGCCGTGAGCCCTGTTCTTTTCCAGGCTCCCCTCAGCATCAGATGTGGGCCTGTGTGCAGTGGGCCTTTGAAAACCACCAAGGAAGACAGTGCCTAACTCTTCTCAGAAAGCAGACTGGTCTCAGCACTTCCCCACACCCAGTAAGTGCGGTGGGCAGTGACCATTAACACTCCACCCCTCTGGTTTCATGTACCATGAGGGCTGCTTCAGAACAAAACCAAATCATGGCCACAAACTTACAGGAAGTCAAAATGACTCTGCAGGAAGATGTCAACCGTTTTTCTCCAGGTTGGATGTGTGACCTCTGGCACCAAACCTGCTGAGTTTGAATCCCATTCTGCATTCGCTGCCTGTGTGATCCTAGGAGGCATTGAACTCACTGTGCTTCTGCTTCTTCATAGGTAACAAACAGAAAATAACAGGACCTTCCTCACAGTGTTACTGCGATATCAAATGAGGATAATAACACATGCTCGGTACAGGCTAGCAGCTGTTCGCATTATTATCTCTATTTCTCTTTATACACAGTTTTGCTAGCCCAGGAGGACCGTGCACTCAGGGAACACAGAGCCTAAGAGAGGTAAGAGAAGGAGGAAGAGGTGTCCTGATGTCTAACAAGATGCTGCGGAATCTTTTCATGTTGAAACAAAGGTGTCTTTTGTTTCCAGAAGGGTCAAAATGTTTGCTCGACAATCTTGGACTGCAGACAAAAGCAAAATCAATATCCCGGATGATTGGCTCTATGGCCAAATCCAGACAAATAAAGCTATCAGGGACTCTGCAGCAGACAGCCACAGTGGGGTGCCCCAGCCCCTGGCACACCCTCAGCTGGGCCGCAGAGTTCTGATGGGGCTGTCCTCATACACATGACCCACGCCAGGAACCTTTGAGACTCTACAAGAGAAACAGATGAGTTCTCCAGAACCTACTCCTAGGGTGGGCTCTTAGAGGAAAATGCCGTTTGTGCTCGAGTTTTTAACCAACACTTATTTTTTGACTAAACCAAGTCAATGTGAGGCTCTGGGCAAGTCAACCTTTCTAGGCTTGTTTTTTCATAGGTACAACGAGAGGACCGGATGAGGTCTATGTTAACTAGAACCATGTATTGACTTTCCACCCCAGAAACTTTCTGATCTTTAATTCAGGCATGAAGGAAAAACCAGATTGGCCCACCCCATTCACAGAAAGCTAAACGAAGCCCCTCCCAGCCCACAAGGTGAGACAGTACACCGGTGGGAGGGAGGCCACGAACGAGCTTTGCATTTTGGAGAGGGCTTTTCAGCCTTTGACCAGAAGCCTGGGAGCTTGCAGAGCAGGACTTGCAGAGCACGTGGGAAGGCCAGCACAGGCCCAGGAACTCACTCCACATGCTGAGGGTTCTTGTCTGCAGAGAAGGGTGACCCACAGCAGGTGGGGAAGGGCCAGTGTCACCCCTATATCTCCCCATCCTTTCCAACTCACTAGGTTTCTTTTTAAAAACTTTCCCTGGAGGAAAGAAATGAACACATTCAGCGACAAGGACAATAACAACAAGTCATAATAATGAGAAAAGCCAAATAAGCCCATGTCAGTGCATTTTTTTCTTAGAGATTTATTTTTGTTTGATGAATCTGACACCGGTCAGGGAGAGAGGAGAACGTTGGGAGCCCCGCAGGGAAATGAGCGCTGGAGGAAGGGCTGCTGCCTCCTGCACGGGAGGGGATGGTGTTGGGGGTGGGTGGTTTAATCTGTTGCCGGAAGTTTTCCTTTTGTTCACTTTTATAAATCTCTCCCAGGCTTGCGAGCTTCCCCTCCCACCCACCTCCCTCCCCCCTGCCCCCCAATTTAATTTTTAAAAAGTGAGCTCGCTCGCCAGGTGTGTCCCCCAAGCTCTCACAGCTCTAATAAATAAGGAGCACCTGTAAAACAGTAGCTTGACTTGTGAAGTGACTCTGTACAAAGGAGAATATAGAAATACAGTATGTACACCGCATCCATGGGCCTGTGGTGCTTCGGGGCCAGCGTGACACTGTCTCGGCCTCGCCACCCACCCGCCCGCCACCCCTCCTGCGGCCGGCTCAGCGGCCTGGTAGGCGTGGGCACCTGGACCCCTCCGGAGGGAACAATTGCTTTATTTGAGTTAGTAAACAGATACACTGAATCACAAGGTGATTTGATTTTTTTGTTTGTTTTCTTCTTTTTTGGATTTTTTTCTTTTCTTTTTTTTTTTCTGTACTCATCAGAATGGGATACTCCACGACTGTCTCACCAACTCAGTGCCAGTACACATGCGCTAGAGGACTTCTGGACTCGCAGCTACGACTGTACAAGTGCACACAAGAAAATCTACCCTGTTATCCTCCACCCACTGATTGAGGATCGAATTGCACATTTCTCTTAACCATGACAGGAGAAAGCAAACAGTGAAACAGAATCATGGGTGATCTTTCTCACTTTCCCTCTTGTTTTCATTGGTTCGTCCATACCATTCTAATTATCATGAAAGGGCTCTGCGTATGGAGAGATTGCTTCATTGACTTCCTGGATCACCGAAAACCATCAGGGTTGAAATTTCATCCAAGTCTTTCGTGACGCCCAGCAAATATTCCCCCTCGGATTATTTTACACCTTGAGGGCATTTTGGTCTTCAGTTCAACACTCTTGCTCTGTTCCCAAATGGGGCGCTATTTAGGGGAATTTAAGGAGAAAGCTGAGAAGAATAAACATTTACCGAGTTCTCTTGGCATTCGGTCTCTGAAAAACCACAGTATAAACTATTCATGCTGCTTCTTACATCTGTCAAATCGAAAATTAAAAGCCATAAAAGTGTAACACTGAAAATATGGCATTAAAAAGGATAAAGGTGGCCTTTGTAAAAATAACAAGAAAAGTATATCAGCCAATAAAATATTCTAACTCTTCATTTAAAAGTGCATCCTGGGCAGGACAGAGATGAACCTGAAGTGCCGGGACTCCAGTGCGACCCCTTTCCGCCGTCAAAACGTGAACAGTAAAGGTCCGAAACCGTACAATGCAAATCACAATTCTTCGTGTAGCAGCAAAACCACAGCAGTTTTTAAAAAGTGTAAAAAAAGATTTTTGTTTTCAAATCCGTATCATCTTCCAGCCTCACCCTCTGAGCCTGGAGGATGGAGCGGGGAGAATACCTACATTGGTCCTTGTGGCTTGTTGGTGCTTTGTGTTTTTTTAAAACCAAGGGTGAGATCCCTAAGTTTCTCTGGGGAGAAGCAGAGATGGAGGCAGCAGGAAGGCTGGACCTGCTTGCTGGGTCCAAGACGTGCTGGCTTCTCTGGGCTAGAGGCCACCGAGGGAGGGCTGCTTCCTTGGAGATGCTTAATGACAGGAAGCAGCTTTATTTACTTGAGTTTTAGCCAGAGGGGGTGGTGAGCTGACCAGCTGGTGTCATTGGATGTCGTGACATGGCTTGCTCTGCGCCCTTTCTCCATGCAAGGTACCCTGTGAGTGAGTGTTCCTGGAAAAGAGGAGAAGGGGCCTGTCAGAATCCACCGGACCAAACCTCCCCTCCCCCCGGGCTGGGGAGATCCCAGGCGCCAGTCAGAGAAACACTCTCTCCAGCCAGCAGGTCAGGCCTGCAACGACACCCCAGAATTAAAGCAGCACAGCGTGACTTCGGCATGACTTCCATTCACATTTTTGCTCAGGGTCAGCTGCCAGCTTTGTGTGAGCAAATGAAACTTGAATCACGTTATGGAATACCACAACAAGCATGGTGTGCCACACCCTGCCCTGAAGACCACAACAGCGTCCTCTGCCACTGGGCAACTGTCACCCTCCACATCACAGCTCCCACTGGCAGGAGGTCTTTTGAGTGGCTGAGGTCACCTCAAAGCCAGCCGAGGTCACCAGGAGACCCTGAAGCTCCAGGTCGCACCCCTGCAACCCAGGCAACAGTGCTGGTGTTTGCCACAGAGGAGGAAAGCCAAGAGATTCACTTCTCAGCCCAGGAAACAGTACTGTGGACGCAGGGACTTCTCTTCAGAGATTTCTTACTGATGTGGCTGAGCTGGAAAACATGTTCCCTCTGTGGGTCTTGCCTGACAAAGGTGAGCCATTTCTTCACATCAAAACCAAACAGCAGCTTGGGACTAGAAGGCTGGAAACCAGCCAGGCCTTGGGGTCCTGGAGCAGAGGGTCTCAACAGCCTTGGTCACCAGCAAAGTAAGTTTCTGGGAAGTGCCCACCCCAACTTTCACCACAGACATTAGGCTCTGCTTCACTGTTTCTACTGGTTTATTCCATTTGCTGCCAGTCCCTTGGTTTAAAATGTACCTTCCTAAGGACACTCGGTCACTCCCAATAAGCAGCCATTTAGAAGTCTGCCAACTCAACTATGAAGTCCCTGAAGTCTGGGGCTGTGTCTATTTTTCTCACATCTCTACACACAGATCCTAGTTCAGCTGAACACACATTTGTCAGCTGAATGAGGGTTAAGCAGCTCTTGTCCCCCATGCCCCCAAACAGGACCTTTTTCTTCCTGCCAGTCAATGGGAATGTCAGAAATGTGTGTGGGTAAAGCTTGGCTAACTGACGTGGTGACAGAGGGCTCATAGACATCTTTAGAGCTGCTGAGGTTACTCCTAGAACAATGAACAAATAATATCAGAGAGGCGAGACTTTAGAACTTGAAGGGACCCCAGAGATAACATGCTACAATTTCCTCATTGTATAGGTGAAGAGGTGGAGGCCAGAACGAGACCAGGAAACCTGCTCAGAGTGTCTGCAGCAGGAACTGAGCACAGGTGCGAGGCGGTGCAAGTGTCCGCCGGGAGGGCTAAGTGCAAGCTTGTGCTTTGAACCCTGCTTTCCAGACCCTGGTGTTAATGGTAATGATAATAATGATCAACTAAAAACATGGTTTGAAAGTCTAAATGTACACGACAGGAAATGCCTGAGTTCCCCAAATCACACTAAATCACCAGATCTGTGTGCACTCACTATGCACATTAAATAACCAAAGTGAATATGCAAAACCCCACAAATATGCAGCAGGGGTGGAATTACAAGGCCATGGAAACCTTTTTATTTGGTATGGTCCAATTTGGAAATGTGGATGTTTATCTCTGAATAAAGAGCTCACTTTGACTTCTTTCTTTCCTTCCTCCCTTCCTTCTTTTAGAATGAGACAACAGCAAGAAAGGATACAAAAACAAAAACACCAAGAGCCACCCCCGAATGAGAGACCGCAAAGCACTGGGAAGGAACTTCAGACACAACAGGGAGATCCAAAGACACAAGTGTAGGTTCTTCTGGGGACAACTCTACTCGGGGAGCACAGCCTGCAACTTGCTGGGGAAGAAGGGAAACCATCCCCACCTCTGAGCTGGGGACCAAAAGGGATCAGATTGTATAGTCAGAGGGGGCCTCCGAATCCTTTCTTTAAAAAAGGAAAAGGACAAAAAAATGTTTACCACTTTCTTCCAGTGACTCGGAAACGCCGCCATTTTGAATTACTCAAGAATGCTGCAACTGCTTTTTCAAGGACGTAGCTTTTTCTCTTGAATATAATTGTGACCCCCCCCAATGGAGGATTACTTCTCAAATAAGTTTCTTTATATTCAAATCACCTTTGGACAAGGGCCAAAGATGGGCAGTATTGGCCTAGTCGGAGAAAATTTCAAGGCTTTCATAAGGGACTGGGAAAATGGGATTATAATGAGAGCCATTCTGGACCCCTAACTACAGCATTTGCCATCCCAAACACTATAATAATCGTTATTATTCTCTGGTATCTATTATTGTCTGGTAAATAATACGTGTTTTCCCCAAAGTTCTAAAGGCTGCAGCTGCACCACACTCTATTTTTTGCAGCCCCACTCCCGCTGCTTTGAAAGCCTCCTCGCACTGAGCTGATTTTCAAGAATGGCAAAGCAGACAGTTTGTGCCGCTCCCTTCCCTCTCGCCATCTCTCTGAAGTGTCTGGGACACCCACAAAGGCCAGAGGGTGGCAGCGCAAGTCCCTTTCTGCTGAAAACTTTTGAGGAGGGGGTTGGCTCGGAAGCCCTCCTCACTTGTCCTTCAAAGCAGTCCCCTGGTCCGGGCACAGGAATAGCCTCTGGAGAACCCAGCGTGGGCTCCACCTTCCTGACAGTCGGTCGTCGGTGGGCAACTCAAGGGCGGGGAGGAAGCAAGTCTGGAGCTTTAAAATGTGATCATGGCAGGAAGTTCCAGAGCCTGAGCAGGTTCCAACTCTGCCCTGGCCACCCAGAGGGATTGTGGGGAAAATCTGTCCTCTCTGCCGAAATTTCTTGGTGTGAGCGGAGGGTGAAATAGCACAGTAAGTAAGACAGCGACTCAAGTTACAATCTGGCATGACCCCTAACCAGCGGTGTGACCTCAGACCTATTCCTTAACTTCCCCACGCCACCACCACCAAGCCTTGATTCCTTCTCTGTGAAATGGGGGCCTGAGTGAGATTTCCTATTACATCTTCCATCTCATATTCTGTGATTGTAGGATGTTTGTACCAAAGCCAGTACCAAGTGTGGAAGATTATAAACTCGAGCAGCTGGATATTAACCTATTATCAGTGTGTAAGGAAGACTTAATTTCTGGACCCCAAAGCCCACAGTTTCAAAGAGTCTCTATTAACCACTCTCTCTCTGGTAGAGATTTATGGAACGCCCCTCAAGGCAAGGGATTCTGCGGAAGGGGCTATAGTTGCACCTTACATTTGGATTTTCCTCTGCACTGGGGTCTGTTTGAAGGCAGAACCACCCAGGGCCCTTACATGGAACATCACCGCACACCCTTCATCCCTTAGACCATGTATGTGCTGGGTGTGAAGACTGCCTCCACCACGAGTGGTCTCCAGCAAGGTGCCTTCAGAGTTCTGGGCCCACTTGCCCCCTTTGGCAAGAGGAAGGAAGTGCCTTCCTCACAGAATTGCACCTGCACGTCAAATGCAGAGAGCCCCCCTCTGCCCACCTGGCACTTTTCCTCTTCGGCAGGAAAGCGCCGCCGAGAATGTGATCGCGTTACTCACCCTCCTCGATCCCTTAAGGATGTTCAGAGAATGACGGAGAACAGAATTGTGCCTGAGTGCTAACACATTCTTTCAGCTGACTCTGCCCAAATGTGGCCATTGTTTCCTTTTCTCCTTTGGCCTTTACTGCCTTAGACTCATTCGGGCTACACGTAAAAGGAATCTTCCAAGTAAACCCTCACCAAAATAAACGTGTGTCCCGCGGAAAATGCTTCTCTTACTCTCTGTCCCAAGTCAGTTCCTCCGTGGTGCAGCAGTCCACCTTTCCAGGAAACCTGCTTTGATGAATCTAATCCATTTCCCAAACTTTTACTCTCCTTCCCTTCCTCAAATACCTTTGTAATTAGCATAATGAAAATCCAGCAGACTGTCCTGTCTTACCTGCTTAGCAGGCAAGCCCCCCGTCTGTTCATATTTGCTCCCAGCAGTTCCAAACCCCGTGGCACCAACTCTGTGGTGTGCAAGAAATGCCTGGTGCCAAGCCGACCTGCCTTTGTCCAATTACCCAGGCTCGATCAGTGACGCTACTCACTCAGGCACGCTGACCCATCACTTATCATGGTTAAATACAGCCATTAAGTGCTGGCTTCAGCCAAGCTGTTTATCTGGGACAATAACGAGTCCCCGAGGACAAGACGGTTCTCAGGTACCTGCAGCTGTTCTGGGACACTCAAAAGGGTAGAGTCCTGCTGTCTGTGAACAGAGCCACAGGCGTCAGCTGATAAACTCAGGTGTGACGCCAGATAGTGGTCTCCAACCAGGCCCACCCCAGAAAGAGCCACGACTTGGCGAGGTTTTGCCAAAAAAAATTGTTCTCCCTCTCTCCCTGTCAACCCTGGTTTCCCGAAGAGTTGTGAAATGGCTTTTATCAAAATAGAAAGCATTTTCATTTATAAAATGAGTGGCATCTCTTTTCTAATAGTTCAATAATTGATGCTAGTTATTTTAAAAACCCCTTCTCCTGATAGTGTGACTGTTATGGAAAATAACCCACGGTGAGGAACGGGGTGCAGGGACCGCGGGTCAGCTGCAGCTCAGCTCTGTGCTGGGCTCTGGTCTGAATCACAGCTTCGTCCCCCATGCTGCTCACATCATGGCCCTGACAAACTAAGGCTCATGTATATTTTTTTAAAAAATAACCACAGGCTTTTCTTTTTAAAAAATAATTTTCTTCTTTAGCAATATCTCTTATTTTTCTTTTAAAAATATTTTATTTATCTATTTTTAGAGAGAGGGGAAGGGAGAAAGAGAGGGAGAGAAACATCAATGTGTGGTTGCCTCTCACATGCCCCCTACTAGGGACCTGGCCTGCAACCCAGGCATTTGCCCTGACTGGGAATCGAACTGGAGACCCTTTGGTTGCAGGCTGGCACTCAGTCCACTGAGCCATACCAGCCAGGGCTCTTATTTTATTATTTAATCAATAAAAATCACAAACATACAAGACCTCCTACTGGGATAGCTCCATCTTTAATTCTTTGTTTCATAAATTAAAATTTTGGCTCTCTTCGCTTAGCTGATTCTGTGAGTTAAATGGTCAGAGAGATCTGTTTATTCTCGTAAGTCATCACTGCTCTTTCTTGCTGACCTCTGGAAGTTTCTGGCGACAAAGAATCCTGAGCCAAGGAGTCCCAACTCAGGCACTCACAGAAGTGCCTTCACCAGGACAGTGGATCAACTGACCCTCTTTAACTCCCGCAGATCCTTTCTGGAACCTGGGAGTCCAAGCAAACCCAGTGACCCCGTCTCTGGCTCTTTCTCAAAAGCACAGAGGGATTTATGACTAGTGGTGGGCATTTTTACAAAGGTGTTGGAGCAGATGGTTAATTCATTCACAAGGGAAAAATAAAATAAAGAATGACATGATGTAGCTGATGGTCTGCATGCAATTTTGAGGACCAGCCTATAGAGCCTGACGCCCCTTGGCGTTCAGCACCACGCACGTCCTCTGACGGTACGGCGACCTGTGGTGTCCTCCAAGAAAGGAACCAGATCGTACTGAATACCCATGTCACATCAAATACTGTGCTGGGCACTTCTGGCTACTTATTTCACATACACATTTATTTCACTGAAACAACTGCATTACTGCAGTATTGGTTATCCTCCCCATTTTATAGATGAGGAAACTTTCCCAGGAAGGTTAAGGAAATTACTTGTTCAAGGCCACAGCTAGAAAGGGGCAAAGCTGGGCTGGAGTCAGCTGCTATGACCCTGACGTCCACACTCCCCTCCAAGGGCCGCTGCCTCCTAGTCCAGGTTTCTTCTCTCCCCTTGACCTGACAAGAGGGTCCAAATGCCAGCACTGTAAGGGACACTAGAGACTACACAGTTCAACCTCCCTTGCTTTGCAAAAGAGAACTCCAAGAAGTTGTTTAATTAAAAGAAATAATTATGTTTTCATTCAGGTCCCATCAATACACAAACTAGCTGATGCTGGTTCATGTGCATTCCAAAATTCTGCCTGGGACAAAAAAGAGAAAGAAAGAAAAAAAGCCAATGTTCATTGTGTTAAGACTGAGTTTGTTATTTCTCTCTCTTACATGAACACAGGCATTCTGAGCTTAAACAAAGAAAAACAAAGAACGCAGAGAGAAAAGCAGTGTTACGTGGCAAGTGGCTGTGGGGCACAGATCGGTAACGGTCGTGAGGTGTTAGACGCGGCCTGGAAGCACGGTCTTCCTGACACGACTTATTCTTTACAGCCAGCCCGTTAGCAGGGAGAGGGGTGGCTGCGTGTTCCTGAAAACTGTACTGTAAAGAATAAGAACGAGTATCCTGGTTCCCCGCTGCACCCCACCCCCAACAGCCAAGAAGATGGAGGGTGTGGTTAATAATTGCTTTTCTGCAACCCTTCGACCCCAGAGGTTCCGGCACAACCAATCTTCTCTCTGAAATCAGCCGCCCGATGTGAGGAAGTGATGCCATGGGAGGCAAAAATACGACTCTGGCCCTTGGCACAGGGTGTGTAACTCAAGCAGCTTTGGTCGCATCCAGTGTCCCACTGAGAGGAAAGGCCGGTGGCAGCTCAGGTTCTAATCCTGGCTACACCAGGCTGTGACCTTGAGCATTTGCTCTGTCCTGGTATCTACTTGTTAAAGTGGAACCAGACATCTTATGAGAATTTCTGGAATGGTTTCCCTAACCTCCAAGGCTGACAGCATGGAAGTGTAATGATGCACCTGAGAGAAGAAGTTCTGGGCTGCAGGGGCTACCGTGACAATTCTTATCAAGTACCTACTATGTGCCAGGCACTTCCTGGGTATTCAAACTTACACTATTTACATTGGAGCCTGATAACTCTGCGAAGTAGTGATTATCTTCATTTTTGTGTGTGTGAATAAGACATCCTCAGAGGTTCTGCATGGAGACTCTGGAGCCAGGCCACCGGTTAGATCCCAATGCTGCTGTTTACTAGTAGCCAATGACACTGGGTAGAAGAGAGCTTCTCTGTGCCTCAGTCTCTCCATCTGTAAAATGGGTTTAACAATGGTATCCCCATAGGGTCGTTGTGGGTTCGCAACATTTGGGATACTGCGAATATACAGAAAATACTCACTAAATATTAGCTGTTACAATGGTTAATTAAAAATGCAGGAACAAAGAGGTTATAACATTTGTCCAAACGCTCACAGCTGGTAAGCAACACAGCTGGTTTTTGAATCTCAGCAGGTCTCTCTTCATCTCCCTGCTCTCCTCCCAGGAGCCGCAGCCCTCAATAGGACAGCAAGTGCCATTGCTAGGACACCTGTGATGTTCCACTCTCTCGCATTTTCTTACCTGTCCCTCACAGCACCGCCATTGTCACTCACGACCTGGAGACCAAAGCTCGGAGAGGCTCAATCACATTGTCCCACACCTAGCTAGCTGCTCTGCCAGGGTTTGAACCAGGTGAGCCCAATGCCAAGGCTGACACTCTGATCCTTGAAACCACACTGCTGCCTTCCCTCACTAGAGGGGCCACTGCTGCCACATGTAGCAGGTTTAGAAGGTCTACAGCCCGTGAAGTCAAGAAAGATAAATGGACATCTCCAACAGTTAGCAAATTTCCTTTAAAGGATCTGCAGGCCTGGGGAGGGTCTGATTCAGATTCTGTGCAGCTCTCTGAAGGTGTCTGAGGTAGAACGCACCAGCCAAGCTTTATAGTGGCTCTTCGGTCCCAGGACAGGGCTTTGGGCATTGCTGTCGCCACTGTCCGGTCTCTGTGTCCACTAGCAGGAAAGTCCTTTAGGTGGCCAGGAGAGTTGCCAGCTGCCTCTGTGCACCACACCACAGTCCCCACCTAGCCATCCCTCCCCAGCTGGCCCAAGGCTCAAGGCAGCTGGTGGGTGAGGGGACAGAGCCCATTTCTATGGTAATTGGGGCCCAGCCAGCACTTCTAAGTGGACTTGGAATGCTCTGGCATTGTGAGGTTTCCTTCCGTGGTAGGTGTGCTATGAAGCCTCCTAGGTCCCACTCGGGGCATGCAGAAGGGAGTTCTTCCTCCCACCACATTGCCACAATGTCTTTACACACCTATAACATAGATGTGGCTGTCTACGCCCCTCACACTGTAGGGGTAACATTCCACAACTAGGAGAATGGCCCACTGGTAACTGGCCTGTCCTCAGAATGCAACCACTGGGTTTAGTGATGCCAGTGTTTCTCCCGCTTCCTTTCAGTCTACGAGCAGCTGCTAATGTTATTGTCCTCAAACACAGACTCCATCCTGTCATTCCTCTGCTCGAGGTCACAGTGCTGTCACCTAACTCATGGAGTGCGAATTCCACAACCTCCTGCTCCTCTACGTGCCTGCTCTCCTCCAGCTTCCTGCTCCTCCCCCTGCCCCTCCCTGCCCACACTTCCAGACAAAGGAAGGGGACAGTCAACCCTAATGTGACGAGCTCCTCTCAGCATCTCTGGCTTTTGACACCCCAAGGCATCCCTTATTCCTGCACCTCCAACTGCCGGTCCTAATTCCAAATCACCCACTTTATGGTACCTGCATGGAGTCAGTGTCTGATACTGTTAGTTAAACACGGGTGTGTTTCATTCAATAGGGAAATGAGAGAAGACTATCTCTGAACCACAGATAAGTGAAAGGGACTGACTCCCTGTGTTTGGAGTTTATTTAGGACTTTAGGAGTTTATTTAGTTTTGTGCACTATAATAGGTGAGTTAAGTATAACTTAAGAACTCGAAATATAGAATTTTTAAAAGACGTATTCCTGTGCATAGGCCACACACACACACACACACACACACACACGACAGAGGACCAGGCATTCAGATCATCGGACAGTGAAGGGTGCTGTTAAAACCAGGACTAGAACCCTGAACTGGTGGCTCCTTGTCTACACTTGCAAAGTTATGTTTTTTTTCTCAAAATATTTTTCGTAGTTTTCCAACTAGCATTTGGGATTCATGCTGCTCAAACCTTGGTGGACAGGAAAACAGATATCAAATGCCGTATCTATGATGCCATCCTATTAAATGAGAGGAATAGAGAGACCTGGATGTATTTTTGGTTTGGCAAATTGTAGAACCATTTTTTCCAACATTTGGGGTTTGTCTAAAACCAAAACTTATTTTGCCAAGCACTTTGGCCCTAACTTTTCAACCCATGTGTATTTTAAAAGAAATTTAATCTATATGTTTCTGACTCATTTACACTTAACTCATGAAAATTCTGTTTGGTAAGAGCTAGTCGATGTCCAAGCAAGTTTACGAGCTTTTTAAAGCCATCTTTCCCCCGGTCCTTATGAGAAAGTTGTACTTTGCCAGCCATAAAAGAGTGTGAGCTCCAGAGGCCAGTGGCCAGTTTGAAATTTATAACCTTCTAAGCTTACATGAATTCTGAGTTCGGAAAAAAAGTTTCCTCTCCTCTCTTTCATACTAAGTGCTCAAATCAGCGATCTATGATAAAGACAGTATCCCATGTCTTAGTTTCCAAGGTGAATGGTAAAGAATTCAATCTAACCGCCACCAAACTGTCCCTCCGATATTCAGGAGAAACAGTGAGACACTTCAAATTCGCAGGGACACGGATGCAGATCCCACGCGTGGATGGAAAGTTCTGCCCATTCCTCTCAGGGGAAGAAAAAGAAGGGGGCGCAACACAATTTCAAGTTGAACGTTTCACCTTTGGAGAACTGGGGAATTCTTTTTTAAAGTCAAAGACAACCCACTCTGTCTCTAACTTTTCATACATTTTTAAAATGAGCCGAATCTACCAAAAATAGCATTTGAATTAAAACCAGAAAAGCAGGAAGAATGTGCATGCATGCTGCAGTGACCTCACCCTGCGTCTTCTGCACACGGTGGTGCTCAGACGCCTCTCCACGAGAGCCTGCTGGGGGGGGGGTACTCTTGGATAAAGTACTGAAATATGGCTTATAAATATTTAAAGTATAAGCATCTAGCAAATCATAATGACAAAGTTTTACATTTAACCACATGTGCTCCAAATATCTTGAAATTACTCTAAATATGGGTTTAAAATATCAAAAGGGCTTATTGATGGGATGCAGAGCTCCACAGAGCAACTTAAACCCGATCGTTCTTGCTCCCACATCACCCAATCTGCACCGCTCTTCAAGTGTGCGTGTGTGGATTTCTTTGGAAGAAGATCAGGTTACAGTCTGAATTTCCAAAACAAGAGTTGAAGAATGAAATATAGGGTTTCCCCTTCTCTCACCAAATGCAGCTTAGCCACTTTGCTTCTAGATAATTTGTTATTGTAGGTCGGCTCAAATGGAAGACAGTAACATTTTAGAAACACTCGGAGAACTGAGCCAGCTGCGAGGAGGGTAGCATTACAAATTGAGACACATGTTGTACGGGAATGCCATTCATTTTCAATACCAGAAACACGTCTGGGGAAGTAAGCCATGCAAATGAGGGACAGATATACTTTTTAATTGCAGTTTGGGGATGTTAGGTCAATGTTTTATATCAGTTGAGTTCATAAAGTATGTTTTCCCTTCTGTTCTTTAAGTGCTATCAGTCACATTCTTACCCCCCTTTCCTCCCAACACAAAACACAGCTCACTAGCAAAGGAAGCCAGGAAGCCAGAGGTTCAAGGGGGAAATGATGAGACAATTAGTGGGACATCCAAATGGGGTGAGGCTGGGAAATGGGGGGCTTTGGTTAGTCACAGCCCTGACCCCACAGGTGCGTGGGGCATGGAAAGGCGGCTCTGCTCCTGTGTGCCCTCCTCTCTATCCCAAGGTGCACACTCGGGCAACGTGGTAAGACTGCACAAGCGTGTGGCCGCTCAGAGCCACAGTTCTCGGGCCTAGTGGCACGGAGTTAAGGGCTCTCTGAGGCGACTTGACTGGTTTCCAACATAAGAATGTGTAGTACACTCGGGAGCTATTTTAAAGCAGGAGAGACTAATTCCAAGTTTTTGTTGTTACTGCGTTTGCTCCAGTGATTTTCACTAGAATCTTTTAAATGGCCCTTGAAATAATTTGTGTGCATTTCCCGTCCTTGTTCACAGCCTCACGTTTTCAATCCTGACCCCACCCTACGTTTTCCACAAGCAGAATGCTGTGGAAATTCACAAATCTGGTGAACTCTCTGTAGTTAGCGTTTAGAGCTGGCATCTGAGATGGCATTTATTCCTTCTCCTTGATGCCAGCTGGTACACTGTTTATCTTTTAAAGCTAATTTATTTGTTTCTCTGAAATAAATTCCTCTGATGCTCCTGAGGCATCACAAAAAGGTTGGCACATGCAAAACGCAGGGCCTTTACAGGCATCCCCACAAAAAAGGGCCACCCACTTAAAATGACAACAGAAGCACCCAAGCCAGGGGCAAGGAAAGGAGAGCGCCAGCCTCTGCCCCTCTGGCACCATCTCTTTGACCAGAGAGCCTGGCAAAGGCAGTGGTGGGGGTGGAGGTACGTGCTCCACCACATGAGGTAAGTGTTCCAGGCTGCAGTGTATTTTGGTCTCCAAACACCTCTGCCCCTCCGCATTGCTTGTCTGCACGAAGGCAGGTGTAAGTGATTGAACCACGATGCCCAGGCAGCCGCTCAGGCTGGCGAGGGAGTGATTCATCGGGAACCAGATGGGGAGCTTATTTCCAATGCCCTTCTGGACAATGGTTTGTTAATAGCTAGTCGAATGCGTTCCCCATTCCAAGCACACTCTCTCCAGGTGAAGGAGCACGCTAGGGAGCTGGGGAGAACGGGGCGTGCGCCCAGACATGGCCATGTGAACGCCCTGGTGTTTACGGAGCCGCCCACTTGTCGGACTCTTGCCATTCCACTCCCTTGGCCTCTGCAGCAGAGTAGAAGTTTTTCCACGGAAGGACTACGTCTCACTCCACAGTATGAACTTTGAGAAAGTCCAAGTGTGGGGGATGTATCTCTCATGTTACTTCCCTTGCTTCCCTTTTCTCCTTTTGTCACAGGCACTCACAGGACATGGTGACTTGAAGAAAGGTCTATACAACCTTTAGCACTTTGTTACTAAGGCAATCTTATGAAGGCTAGTGCTACATTACATAACTTCCGCGATATTAGGTGCACAGCCAGCAAAAACTGCTAAAAATAAATCCTAAGTCTTAAAGAAAACTTACAATGAACTCAGCTTCCTCAGAGTAAAAAAAAACCCCTCCAATTTCGATACTGCTTGGTGGTAATACAAGATAATCCTTCAGAGATGGAAGGCATACTTTGTTCCGGAGCCCAAACCACCCAATCTGCAGTTCTTAAATTCCTCCTGATCCTATAGAAGGAACTGCTAAAGGCCACCCATGGACCAGTCTGTGGAACCAGGAGACTGGCCTCAGGGAGCGGCCATGTGGACCAGAAGGTCTGCGATCAGGCCAGGACCAGGGCTGCCCTTGCGCGCCCTGGAGAGGGAGTTCCTCTTTCAAGTCTGCACTAAGCACTTCTCTTGCCCAACCTTGGTCCCAGCTCTGCTGAAGATGGAGGAGCGTGGCTACATCTGAAAGAAATAAATACCCGGTCACACATGTCATTTCCTACGCTGTCATAATCGCATTGGAATAATATCCAAAAGCCAGATGCTGGCACATAAAAGCCCTCCTTCCATTCCCTTGTCATGAGGTTTAAAAGAGTCCCAGCAGCACTGGACAAGATGCGTCTAAGGCTGATCTTGACACTGTTTACTCTGGAAATCTCTCCTCTGTGAGTCTGAAATGAGCCCGCCCAGCACGGTCCTCACCACTCATGCCTCTGCACGCTGCAGACCCGGGGGTTTCTCGCGGCCTCTCAGATACGACCTACACCTAGAACCGCACAGCCATCTCCATCCCAACAGCAAAGATTTTAACATCAAACACTAACATTCCCAATCATCAAGTACCCGAACTTAACACTCTGAAGTCCGGCATAGGATTCGCACACCCCATTTGTACTGATTTCCTCTCCTCACTCTGCCTTTCTTCTTTATCTTGCTTTAAAAGCGACACCCATAATAAAATGCATGGGCCTGACTTCCCAGGAAACCTTCCTACTACTCTCTCAAACTTCTTGGCCGGAGAAATTGAACTGGACAAAGTTGCATGTGATTTCCACCCTTTGGCTCTCCTAATGAGGCAACCCCCTTCCCCCATCTTGAAATAGCCTTTTCTGGGATTGTGGCTCCCTGACCAGACTAATAATTAAACTCTAAACTCCAGCTGCCTCCTCCAGCTCTTGTGAAGAAAACCTAAAGCGGGAGGTGGCCCTGCTGCTGAGGCCAGGAGAGCCCCTTGGAACTGGGGCCAGGAAAAGAATCTCTTAGTTTCTTTCTGGTTTTACGAACACATAAGAACACTGGGGGCCACAAAAGTGGGAAGTTGTATGGACTTGTTGCTTCTCAGGAATGGAAAAAGTGAGGGTGAAGGGTTACTCATGGTACACATTTTTTCCATTGATTGTTTTACTTAAAAAGAATATGTCATTTCCCTGGAAAACCGAGGAGGGGGGATATTTTCTTTAAATATTTTCAGACATTTGCAAATGGTTACTCTGAACTCCCTGATGTACCATAAACAAGTGTAAACTGTAGAAATCCAGAAAATGTGCAAATACAAACAGTTATCCCCAAGCTCCAAGGCAAAGACAGAAAAGAGTGTATTCCATTTTTAAATGGAATTCTTTGTGGATAGAATAGTTTGGGAAATGTTTATACATTGTTCTTCTTATTATTTTGGGGGATATTTTTTTCCAGCTTAACAGAAGCTGCAGAACTGGTATGTGGAGTCTTAAAAGTTGGAGATTAAAGAAGTTTACAACCTTTTAGAATCTTCACCTAAAAAAACTTAATTAGTTATGCAGGTGGAAAAATATCTGCCTATTAAAATAATTTATTATTGTATCAACAAAGAAGAATGCATAAAGTCAGGTTACCAGGAACAGAATGATTTCAACATGGAAAAAATACTCTATACACTGACAAGAACTCGCAAATATGATTATTTCTTTGAAGATAACTGTAGCTACCTGGATTATTGATTCAAGATATAGTCTGCCCTGAATCTATTTAACATGAAAAAAAGTTATACAGTATGAGAGTGGTGGCAGAGTGACAAGAAGGAGGAACCCTGATTGAAGTTACTGACAGACTTTCCTATAAGAAGTAACAAAATGAGTCACCAACAAGCAGGTGGAAAAATCACTCACCTGCACCTCACCCACCAAACAGTGCTCACTGTCAGGGCACAAAAGGCATCTAGCCTTTTATTTAACAGATGCATTTCCAATTCCACAACCATACAAACGGGCTGGGCTTCTGAAGGCACAGAAGAACAGCGCCACGTGAGCACAGAAGTCAGGAAGGGCCTGGGCAGGTGAGTGAGTTACGGCAGGCTGAGACGGTGCCGCAGACGCGAGGACTACAGAGGGCAAGAGCACGTGTGATTTACTGGAGGAGAGGCGGTCCTTCCCCGTCTTAAATCACCTTCCTTGTCACCCTGCGGTAGCTGGCAAGGCCTGAGTGTCTCTGACTTTAGAGAAACGCTGTCATTTCTTGGAGGGACCCATCATAAAAAAAGCTCTCTAATCTCAAATGGCTATGGGTGATTTCATCTTACTTTTTCTGACACTGGCTAAAACCAGGTTAATGTTTTTAGCAACAACTCAGGTCCACACACAAGACCCCCACCTGATTCTTGATTCAGAAACATATATCATCCAAATAGCCATAATATATTTTATGCTTTTACGTTCCATGGACCCCATGCTACTTAAGGGCCAGGGACACCATTCCCGATCTCGCCACTTCTCCCTCCAGTAATGGCAGTAAAATCTTTCACCTTTCCACTCTTCCCTTTATGTCCTTTGAATGAGTGCTATTAGAATTTGTTTAAAGTTACAATTCCCAATGCTTTCTGGTGTTCTGAAGGCCATCACTTCTTTTGTCCCATATCTTCCCATTAGTCACTGCTTTGTTAACCAGATGAAATTACTCTGGTGGAGAAATCAGAGGCATTTTCAATTCGGGCAACTCTGAGAAGGCTGAGTCCATGTGTGTTCAGACAGCAGAATGTGTAAATGTAAAATCAAGAAGAAATGAACTCACTTTTAATATTCTCCTCCTACTGGCACAACCTCAATGGACAAGGAAACCTCAAGCGGTGATGGCTGAGGCTGCACCATCACCCACCAAGCACCCCCTGCTCTGGCCCTGTGCTTCCCAGGCAAACTCTGGCTGTAAGGTACATAGGTGCCCATGTCAATATGCTGTACTTAGGGACAATGGTCTAGACAAACATAACACTTCAAGTGTTCTGGACCACACCTATATTTTTCACTGTAGAGTAGAGTTGTTATTCTAGATTTTTTGTTCTTCTAAAAACAAGAATTGAACATTGTCAATCAAAAAAAAAGACTTGAACCCTATCTAAACACTTAGAGAAGTTGGTAGGTGGAAGTTGGAAGTTAGAAGTTGGTTTTTCTCTAGGAACTTTCCCCTAAGACAACTGAGGTGGATAAAAGAATTTTATCAAGCACTGTAATAAAGGGACCAATTAGCCTATTCTCTTACAGTGGCTTAAAGAAAATGTGGCTTCAGTCAGACAGGCTGAATTTGAGTTTTGAATCTGCTTACTAACTTGATGATCTTGGGCAAGCTATTTAATTCCTGTCTCAGTTTCCTCCTCAGTAAAATGAAGGCAATAATAATTGTCATATGGATCCAATCTAAAAAAATGCTACTGAAAAACATTTGGATGACATCCTGTATACACATACACGAGCGACTGCTCTTCCTGTGCACTCTACTTCCTTCCCCTACCAGGCCTCCTCCTCCCTGGGTTTACATCCCCACAGACCGTAAATGCCCAGGGCAGGCATTGCATCATATCCACCTTTGTGTCTCTCCAGCTCCTGGGAACTATGCACAAGTTCCGAGAATGTTCCTTTCTCTTCCTTCCCTTTCCATAAAGTGTTAATAAACTTCAACTGGATGTTAGCATGTTTGCTGCCCTCTTGGAAAAGGGGGAGAGCTCCAGGCTCTGGGTTGGGCAGACCGAAGTTGAATACTGGTTCCCCTACTCACCAGCTCTGATTTGGATGACATCTCCAAGCCTCATCTTCCTCCTTGGTAAGAGGAGGACGATGCCAATTCCACCAGGACTGGGAGGTGCCAAATCTGGACATCACGGGCATACTCGAGTTCCCCTTCCCCTTACTGACATTCTGGACTCACTATCAAAGGCTCACTCGGCATTAAGCAGGATTCCCCTGCTACTCTCATCCGCGGCAGCCACGTGGCCCTTTTCTCCGTCAGAGCCTCCCACTGCAGAGTGGAGCCACCCACCAGCTGAACTGCTGATTTTCTCCAAACTTCCGGAGAAAGCAAAGCTGGTCAGCGATGCTAGAAGCGTGCCTGGGGAATGCTGGTTGGGGACCAATGAAAGAAGAGATCCCATGAGCAGCAGCTAGGGGCTGCTGCCTCAACACCCTGCCAGGCACGGGGGGCTCACTGGCTTGGGCTCCATTGTCATAAGCCTGAAAGAAGGGGAGTTTTTGTTTTCATCTCGCAAATGGAATCCCGCGGTTATTGAGAAAGTGTGGTGAGTTGGGACATTCTGCCTATGAGTATACCAGCTCCAGGAAGTTGCCCGGCTTACCTGTTACCAAAGCCCTTTAAACCTCGTGACTGAATATTTACCAGACTTGAGTACCTTGCTCCACACATCTCCCTCTTCTTCAGGAAGGTGAATTACAGAGATGACCATAATGATAAAGCATAATTAAGGAGATAGTGGTTCAAGTTAGGTTCAGGACTGGGCTTCAGCATTAAAAAAGTGACCTTGGGCATGGCACTTACAGGCTGTGACCCACTTTCGTCAGCTGTAAAATGGGAATGATGTTGGATCAAAATGATGATAGTGACCACACAAGGTGTACTGTAAAACGTGTAAGATTAAATCATGATGATCAATTCAATCTCTCTCACCTCTACCTTGTGGAAAAACAAAAACAAAACCAAAAGCTACGGAGAGGTGCGCTGGCTCGTGGGGAGGATGGCCTGGGCAGACGGCCTGGGCGGACATACAAACCTTTTACTTATTCTGATTTCTAATTCGGAGGCACCTCCTTTTGAGCGGAGGCTCCAGGTCCTCGGGCCCGGCGCTGAGCATGGTCGAGGAGATGATGCACGGCGCCAGGGCAGTCTTCTCCGCGGGTTTTGGCACAGGCTGGATCACGCAGCCCGTCTTGGGCAGCATCCGCAGAGCGTAGGCGTGGTCCTCGTCCGCGGGGTTATTAAGGTTCGGGTCTGACTTGTCGCCCCCCGCCAGGGCCTCCTCCCCCATCAGCTTTTTGGCCGCCTCCCCATCCAGGTGGCAGTTGGAAGCACAGTTGTTCTCCTTGACGGACTCCAGCTCGCTCACTGCGGGCTCTTCCGGCGACAGCAGCTTCTTAGGGGGTGCGGGCGGCGGCGGGGGCTGCTCGGGCGGGGGCTCTGCGCTCTTGGAGCCCTCGGCCGCGGCTCCGCGCGTGCCGTTCACGATGACGTTGCAGGCCGCCGCGGCCTCCGGGCCGGCGGGCGCGCCCGGGCCCGGGTCGCCAGCGGCAGGAGGGCTGCAGTGGCCGTCCCTGCAGCCCCCGCAGGTCCTGCGCTCCGCGGCACCCGGCTCGCGCTCCGCCTTGACGTGCGCGTGCAGCGCGCGGTGGATCACGTTGTGCAGCCTGGCCCGGTGGCCCACGGTCAGGTCGATGACACCGTCCTGCGGGCCCTGCAGCACGCTGGGGAAGCCGAGCTGGCCGCCTGCTCCCGGGGGGCTGCCGGAGCGCCGCGTCAGGTCCACCACCTCGCCTCGGCCGTGCTCTGCGGCCGCGGGCGCCAGGCTCAGGGCCTGGCCGGAGCAGCCGGGCGGTGAGTCCGCGGACTTGGACGAGCCCTGCTTGGAGTCCCGGGGGGACAGGGAGTGTCCGCCTGGCTTGCCTCCTGCTGCCGAGGAATCGCCAGGGGCGCTCGGAATGAAGTTCTCCCCGTTGCTGGAAAATCCGTTAGGGGGCTTGGAATCATTGACGTGAGGGATGGGAATAGGGATGGGGATAGGCACAGGCAGGGGCACGATCACCGGGTATGGCACGAGCAAGGTGGGGGGCGGCACCAGCGGGGCAAGCGACGGCAGCCCGAAATTCATCATTTGGGGCACAGGCATTGGGCCATTTGGCATCATGCTCACTGGCGGAAACGGGAGACTTGGCAACGGCGCGCCCGGGGGTGGCGGGGGCAGCAGGCCTGGGGGATTCCCGGGCATGGTAGGGGTGCTTGGGGGGTGGATGTGGGGTGATAGCATGGGCCGGTGCATGGGACTGGAAGTGGGGCCCAGGTTCCTGGGGCCGCCGGGCGGGGGACCGATGCCTGGGAGCATGGGGTTGGACAGTGGGCTATTGGGGTTGGAGGCGTGGTGCGGAGGGCCGCGAATGAAGGGCGGGCGGATCTGCTGCATGATCTGTTGTTCCATAAAGATGGGCAGCGGCACCGGGCCGCGGTTGGTCATCACCATGGGAGGGCTGCGGGGCGGGACGCCGAGGGGAGGCCCGATGCTGGCAGGTGGCTGGACCGAGACGGGCGGGATGTTCGCAGTCTCGCTGATGGGCATGGACTTGGGCACTGGCGTGGGGATCTTAGTGACAGAGCAGTTGGCAGTGTCAGATGGAGAGACGGTGGTGGACGCCGACGGGCCAGGGCCCTGGCTTTGGCCAGCTGCAGCCACTGGGGAGGGGGCCTTCCTCCGGGCATCTGTTAGAGGAATATTCCAAGAGTCTGGAGTGAGCAGCTGCACCCCGGTGCCTTCGGCTTTATTTTCCATGGGAGGGTGTAATGTGCTGCACAGCCCAGCTGGAAGATTGGCCTGTGTCTCTTTGTAGAAAATGTCCATTTTGTATTGATTGAGACATTTTGCACTGCAGAACTGAAGCCGCCTTTCCCCGTCCCCAAAATCCAGATACTCTTTTGTGTGTCTTATGTGCTTGCACCAGTCGCACACCTACAACACAGCAACGAAAGGAAATGAGTGAGACCAGCAGTTCCCTGCAGGAGACGCCATTTCATGTTTCAGGTAAAGGTTCTTTCACACTTGATCACAATTTGTCAAACAGGTTGGAGAAGTGTTTCCCTCTAAAAGGTAAAATTCTGAAATGTTTGTCAAATGATTTCTCTTTGGACGCCAGAATTGCTTTAGTAATATTAACTCTTGAGAACAGCAATTATTACCATCCCCCCTATTTAAAGAAATATAAGAAATTGTATTGTCTCTTTTAAGGTAGAACTGACCAAAAGGAATACATATTACCTGCCCACACATTTTCACTTGTCGAAGAGGCTCATCGTAAGTGCAAATCTAAATGGTTTTGAAGAGAAGGATTCTCCAGAAAGTTCAATGGGCTTTGAAATATAGCCCCTTAAAATCCTCCTCGTGCAAAGTCACTTTGCATTATTGACTGTGTTCAATAATGCAGTTGGAAAGCGTGTGCTGTGCTAACCAATAACACAAAGCGCTGAACATCATCAGTATGTCTGCCATCCAAGGGGAAACTTGGAATTAGTCGTGAAGTCTGTGTGAGGTTCAGCTATTCCCAACCTGTGATGTTGCGGCAAGCTAGAATTATTTTTTGAGCTGTTTGCCCACTCTCTCTCAGTAGTCAGAATTTTTGGTGACATTTCTTGGCATGCAGTCTTATTTAACAACTTTTCAAACACCAGAGAACGTTTTCCAAAAGTTGTTATGGCTTCCCCCTCCCCCCGCCTTCAAATCTACTTACTCCTGGCAAAAGAAGGCATCACCAAATTTATTTTAAAGTTGGTCTGTAGAACTAATTAAAGGCTGAGAGCTTTTCCCAATTGGAAATCACTAGACATCAAAGTTCAAAAAATAGTCATTCTCTGCTTCAGAACCCATTACTTTGGAGAAATTATTGTGATTTCATTAACACATTAATTTTGCAACACCATCAGCTCTCACAGATGGTGAAGGCATGATCTACAATTCAAATATGACTCTTGTTTGCACAAATGTCTTTCCTTCATATGGCATTTTAAACAAGAATTAATATGAGTAATCTTGCCATAGCTATAAACAGATAAACAGATGTCAAAATTTTCAATAGTTCTTCCAGTGCCTTACTTTTTTGACTGAACATTATACACACAGTTTTTTTCTTTTTCTTATCCCCCCCTTTTTAAAAATCATCTCATAAGCACCCAGTTCATACAGTAGCAGTGGAATTCTGAAATACAGTGCAACAGTGAGTCCATTGAACTTGAGCCTCTCCTCACGAAAGCCCTGGTTCCAACATTGCTCTGAATGGAACCGTTTGCATTGAGGAGGGTCTCTGTTGTCCTCTTGTTGGTGTATGTTGTTTTTTTAAACTATGATAAATTAATAGCATTAAAAGATGATACATTTTAATAATGATTGGTCACATCAACTATGCAAAACAACATATGCTGGGCATTTGATCTCTCATGTCGTTTAACTCTCAGCTTTCTCTGATTTAAACAGTGGTGGCAGGCCGGTGTGTGGCTGCGAGTGCACGCACTCACGGCAGATGTGGGTCTGCGAGTGGTAATTCACTCTTCTTCTCACTTTTTTTTCACTGATATTGGCAGGTGATATACTTGATGATCTGAGATTGAATAAAAAATACTTATTGGCACACATTCGTTTTTTGTTTGGTCTCACATCAGATTACTCTTTCAATAACTTGTTGACAAAAAAAATAATTTTGATGCTAATATACTCCTGTGTTTCACTAGAGTGTTTCAGTTTTCTCCAGAATGAAGGGACTTTTCAACAGAGTCATAGCTGAGATGTCTGCTTTATAAACAAGCACAGGATTGCTTCTGATGAGAAGACACACAGAATCCATCAAACCCTCAAAATTATCATCCAGATAAAGATTAAATAAGCTATAGTGAAAACTTGACATGTGTAAGTTATTATTTTTTAAGATCCAATAATTTTTATAAAGTTCATGTATAATGTTGTGACATTTAAATTCCAATATGAACTAAAGCCACCTGAGTCTGTTGCAATATTAGGCATCCACAGAAAGCCTAAAGTATCAACTTATAAGCTTTAAGTGAAGGATCAAATATAATTTCTTCGATCATGAACTAAAACATGTCAACAATGAATTAAACTAATTAAAATAATGTACCAAAATGTTAGGCATATTTCTTGTGGAACTTCTTTTTTAACCATAAGGGGAAAGAGTTTTCTGAAATCCTTAATTGGTTTTTAAATTGCCAGATTGAATTATCTGCCTCCAGAGGATTCCTCTGTTTCCTCAAGCTAAATAAATATTTTCAAGTGGAGTCATAGAAGATAATCTAAAAATAACTTAAATGTTCTCCCTTCACTTTCAATAATTCATTGATGAGTACGGGATGCTCATAGAACTACCCCAATTATCAAATGAGAAGTCTCCACCATATTTTGTTTATTTCTACATAACAAGAACCACAGACATCAAAGTTCCAAGCAAAATTCTATTTCATCACACTTTTCAGTTAAAGCAAGGGCCTAATACTTAGCTACCTGATTTTCTGCAGTGTTGCAAAGTGCTCAGGTAATAGTGAGGCAGTTTAGGACCATCTCATTTTGGGTAATGAGTGTGAATGTGTGTGCATCCTTGCCTTATTCCTGTTCCATTCAGAATGCTGTTCTAAAAATACAGAAAAGCCATTTTTCTGAGGAAGCAAAAAATTATTAGTGAAAAAAACTGTCGCTTAGGAAATAATGAATCAAGTCTGTCTTACAGGACACATCATTTAAGATGAGGTCAATGAATTTACGGCACAAATGGCTATATCATGTGAGGCAGTAAAATGCAGTACCATCATTCATTCGACAGCTAACTAATGACACACTTCTGGTAATTAAAGATTTCATCATAAGAGTCTGAGCTGATTACTTAAGATGTGGTGGTTAGATGAAAATATATACTGTAGATCTTGCTCTTTAATAAAATAACATATGCATATCCACGAAATACACAACATGTTTCTCATAAACTCGGGTTTTCTGAATTGTGGTGTTATGAGATATCCTTCCCTTGTTTTTCCACAGATGGCTTTAAAAAAAAGCTTTGTGAGGCATTATTTTTTCTCATTGTGCCAAGAAGTACCCAAATTCCTTCAGATATTTTAGGAGATAAAGATTGAGAAGTTCAGAGTGCAGCTCACTGGGCACTGGGATGATCTCCCCCAGTTCCACCCAGGCTCTGTTTCCGTTGGAACCCAGCCCCTCCGGTTCCACTTCTCTCCCTAACAGGTCCCAGATTGGACAGAGCTGAGGCCGAAGCTGTTTAACGATGGCAATCTGGGGACCAAACAATCAGCTCTTGCAACGCCACTGAGCGAGACAGCTGAAATGCTTCGTATCACAAATACATAATGTATCACCAGGACGACAAAAAGATCACAAAGATAAACAAATGCGTACTCCATTCAATCCCATCACAAGAGCAGTCCTCCAAACGATTAAATTCACCTTCCTGGGACGCGTCCAATTCTAAACAACAGAATGAACATTTCCTTTAGTCCATTTGGACTATTTATATTTTGGTGGCTGGCTGCCAGGGTAGTACTTATAAGCTCAGTGGCCTGATGGATTCACTCCTTTCCTGTGAAATAAATGTGTGGCAACCTACACCACTGAACTGCTCCAAAGACACTGTCTCGGCAGAAATATCACTTGCTCTTGATATAAGAAAACCGAAAGGCAGGACTTCTGGTTCCTATAACTCTTTCCTTCTTGTATTTCCCCTGGAAAGAAAGAAAGCTATTCATGTTGGCAACTGAGCCTTTATTTTTATATAAACGTCCAAAGTCAAAGCCAAAGTATGCCATGAGGTTACCCACATGGGCACAATATATACATTCCATTGGGCTTAAAGAGAAGATCAGGGTGATTGCGGAGGTGCGGGAGGCAGGGTACCTAATTAACACATTAATCAGCTGTTGGCGATGGGAATGAAGTTCATTCTTTAATGGAACCCGCCACTGCCTTCTGAGTGGTAACCTGGCATCAGGCAATACTTAATTAAGAAATCTTTTTCCTGAAATCTTTCTTATCTAGGCAAGGACATTTTCAGCAATGGAACAGTAAAAAGGTATTCAACAGTTTAAAAAATGAAATAAAACCTTCACATGCTCTTGACTTCCACAAATATAGGACCCAGGTAACAGCTTAGAAGCTGTAGCTCCTTAAGCAAAAATGTAACTTGCAACAAGATGCTGGTTTCTTAGATCTTAGCCTGTTACATGTGGCATTGATCTTGTACACCAGGCCAGCTCAAAAAAATCATGAGCTCACCCAAGGTAAAGCAAAGGAGGATAGAGAGACATGGGGGAGGGTGATCAGCGTTGTGCAGGGTCTGAGGTCTGCTCTATCTGCAGACGGCCACCTGACAGACAGCAGGAGCTGAGGCCTCGGACTGACCCCACCCAAACATTCACTTGCAGTCTGACCCTGCAGTCCCATGGTCCCACCATTAAACGGTTCCTTTGGGTTTAAGCACTGCTTCCATTGGGACGCTTGGGTGGCGAAGGATGCTATGGAAAACGTGTGGGCTTTGGAATCAGAAGATTGGGGTTGGGTTCTGAGCTCCATTATTTACTAGCAGTGAAATCTTATGAAAAGTTCAGCTTTAGTTTTCCCCATCTGGGAATGGAGCTAATAGTACTAACAAGTAATGCCTGTGTGTCAGGCACATCAGTAAGCTTGTTGTCTAGTGTGTTTTCTTCAGTCCTTAGCCCATTTGCCTCATGGTTGCTGATGTCCTAGGAACATCCCATATGTTTAAAGTTCATTTTAACTTAATGGAGGGATGTTTCTATGGCTGTGTGAGGAGGAAAAGAAAAATTTTGGTCCATAGCTTTCCTACAAGACGGCGTGGTTTTGACATAGAATGGAACATGCTGTACCTCACAGACACCAGCCTCCCCCTCCACCACCCTGCTTCCTCGGAGACTGTCCCAGAGGTAACTGAGGGGCTGTCTGCAGCGACGGGGAACCGTGTCCCGCTGCCCACCATCCTGAGAGGGCTCTGCTAACTCCTGCCAAGCTGTCTTCTTTTCCAAGGCCTGTCAATCTCTAATTTAGGCTAAAGCTGATAAAGCAGCATGGCTGCCTAGAAATGAGTGTTAGAACCATTAGAATGAAGAATTCCTCTTAGGCTCAACTGCTGTTTGAATAGTGGAAGCCATAAACTGTGCTATTCATGTTTTATTAAAAACAGAGCTGATGAATGATCTCCTTGACTCACTACATGGCAGAGCTGTCTTCCAAAGGCAGGCAGAGCCACTGTGTCTACCACAGGCCTTTAAGACAGGATGATCCAAGGCCTGAATGGCACAACGCCTATGAGGATGAGCCTCCATGGAGGGGGGAGGAGCACATCAAAACCTGATGGGGGCATGAAGCCCAACATTCCAAGTTTCCTTGCAAAATTAAATTAGATGGTGTAGGAAGGAAAGATGACCTAACCGTAGATGTACAAAAGCCATACAGGAATCAGGAGAAAGATTTAGAACCAGCAATGACTATTGTTTTTTTTTTTCCTTCTGATTTTACTTTTTTTTTTAAAAGCAAATTCATCCCTGACTGGCGTGGCCCAGTTGGTTGGGTGTCCTCCTGCAAAGTGAAAAGTCTGGTTCATTTCCAGTCAGGGCACAAGCCTGGCTGGGTCTGGGTTTCAGTCCCAGACTGGGGCAAGTAAAACAGGCAACACATTGATGTTTCTCTCTCGCATTAATGTTTCTCTTCCTCTCTCTTTTCCCCTTACTCTAAAAATAAATTAAAAATTTTTAAAAGATTTTATTTATTTATTTTCAGAGAAAGGGGAAGGGAGGGAGAAAGAGAGGAGAGAAACATCGATGTGCAAGAGGTACATCAATCAGTTGTCTCTCGCAGGCCCCTTTCTGGGGAACTGGCCTGCAACCCAGGCATGTGCCCTGACTGGGAATCGAACCACAGACCTTTCGGTTTGCAAGCTGACACTCAATCCACTGAGCAACACCAGCCAGGGCCAAAATCTTTTTTTAAAAAAGCAAAGTCATGCAAAAGTTCATTTTCAACATAAGTTTTCTGCAGGCTTAGATTCCAATATGATGATGTTTGACACACAGTTCTTCTTATTTAAGGGTTTTATTTGTTTTTTTGTTTTGCTTTGTAGTTTGAAAGCCTCCTTCTCCTTTACTCCCTGCTTTTCTGTCTCCTCAGATGGGATGTGGAACTCCAGGACAGGCTAATGAGCACCTTTGTCAGAATTTAGGATCTCATTAGAAAACTGCCCTATAGGAACTTTATACCATGACTCAAGTTCTACTTATCTTAGAAGTTTTAAGCTGGATTTCAGAAATCGTGGCCCAGGTTACCAGGGCAGATTCTTCCCTCTCTCATGGGCCATGATCTCTGTAAGGAGTGCAGAGACGGGCTTGGTTTTCAGAATCTCAGTGAGCACTGACAAATGGCTCGTTACTGACCCAAGTCTCTGTTTCTACAGCCAAAGGGATGGGATCCTGGCCTATGTGCAGTGACCACGGGTCCATCCTCACAGCCAAACACGTAATTCAGAAGAGGGTGATTTTTTCCTTTGGTTTGATTTATTAGGTTACCTAAGAACATTAGCATCTTATCATGAAACTCTGCTTTAAGCTGGATCAAGGCAACTTACATGTTCTTAACACAAGTTATCCAGATGGAAAGTGAAAAATGCAAACATTGGAAAATCTGGTCTACCTCGTGCCAACTGTCAGCCTCTTTGTTTTCCAGTATTTGGTCCTGAGAAAACGCAGAAATAGCCCAAGACATCTTGGAGCAATGAAATTGAGCCTTGAAAGGAACCTCAGAAGTGTAGTTCACTTGTTTAGCCTCCAGCTCTGTGCAGGGCCAGGTACTTATCACTCCGAGCCTCAGGTGCTCAGCTGTAAAGTGGAGTCATCATGGTGAAAGCACCACCTGGCAAACACGTGAGGGAGAAACAACTAGCGAAGAACTGCAGGGGAAGAAAACACGCCACAGGAGAGCGCAGAGTGGCATCCCACCCTGTATCCCATGACTATTCCCTGTGACTCAATGTTCTTGCCTTTTTGTTTCAAAACCAACTCCAGACATTGTAACTGTGACCTTCCCTGGAAATCTGCCATCACGTGATCCAACTTATCCGTGAATAAGTGACCGTTTACTGAGGAGCCACTATGTGTCAGGCACTGTGCTAGGAACCGGGGATACGGGTTTAAGTAAGAAACATCACCTGACCTCACACAGCTTATTTTTCTTTTGCTTTTATTTAACCATCTGCACATTTTTATTTTGTTTTTATTTAATCATCTTTGCCTCAAAGTGAAGCTTAAGGAAAAACTGACCTCTGATGTGTAATGTTTTTGTTTATTCAAAAACAAGGACTGAGCTGTGCTAAAAAGGCGCTGGACTGTGAACCAGCGCAGAAAAGATGTTTCCGTAGCTGCCCCCACGACCTCAAAGCCTGTCCATTAACAGTCAAGGGAGAAGTCTGCCCCACCTCCTCCCCCAGAAGCACGGTGCTCCATGCCTCCATCCACAGACTTGTTCTAAAGGTTAGAATTCAACTGATAGTTTTTAACTAAAAAATAGTCGACATTTGTTCTACTACCCCAACATCTCTCTTTTTTTTCATATGTACATCTTGAATTTTTTTCAGGTTTATAGTTGTCTTGTTCATTGTAATTTTCCTTGTTTTCAAAATATAAGGAGGGATAAAAAAAGAACCCTGGAACAATCTAGAGGTGGGCCCCTTATAGTATAGGCTTCCCCAAGTAGGTAAGTGTTCTAGGAACCCGTCTGTATCAGTGTAGAGCTGGTGTTGTTGTGAGAGGCTGAGTTCGGCTTCAGTGCAATTTTTTGAAGGCTCTCAATGCATTCGCTCATTTCATGAAGGGTGATTGATGAGCACACCTTCCCATACTGCGCTGAGTGTTCAGTGGTTTTTGATCAAAACAGCATGACCCTTATACTCCACCCTCCCTATTCATCCAATCTTGCCCCAAGTGGCTTTTTGTTGTTGTTGTTTCCCTGGATGAAAAAAGTCCTCAAGGGGAAACATTTTGCTGAAGTGCAAGAGGGGAAACAAAAAATGGCAGAAGCACGAAAAGGCATCAGGATCAACAAGTTCAAAAACTGTTCTGAGCAGTGGAAAAAACGTCTCGATAGGTGTACGGCATCAAATGGAGAGTGCTTGGAAGGTGACTGAAGTTTCAGCATGTTAAGAATACATACACATTTTTAGCAAATAAATTCCATTTTCAGTCCGCCCTTATATATACTTGAATCTCTTTTCAAACATATCTTTGAACTCGTTTATCCTTACTGTCTGTTTTCTAAATGCATACTGGCATATTTGAAGTTTCATCACTCATGACTAGAAGAGCCTCTTTGGTACCTGAAAATGCTGTGGGAAAGACCTTGGATTGTACTTGAGTATAAAGGAAACCCCATCAAACTGATGTGTTAAAGTGCAGTGTGCTGGTTACTCAACTTCTATCTGCAGTTATTCACCCCATTAAGGAATTCGTGCAGACTTTGTAGAAAATGGCATAAATCATATTTTAAAACTGTGGCTTTAGTTAAACACAGCTAATCATATACCGACGATGGCAATTTGGGGAAGGATTGCAGTTATTATCTTTGATATCTGAAACAGTTGTTTTTGCCCTGGGGGTTTTATTTGAACCTGCCTTCTAGCCTCCTCACCTGCCTGGGCATCGGCTAATGGCTGCGCCACTGAAATGCCATAATACTAAGGCTGTCTGCGTGCAGATGGTCTGGGTCGAGGGCACTGCTGGGCAGAACTAACAGCCCCTCTGGCAATCCTGTACCTCAGCTCACTCTCTGGCTGCCTCTCGAAGGCTTACAGCTGCTCTTGGTGACCTCTCGTTCACTTATCCACTATATACATAATGATTGCTTGGAATCTGCCAGACACCTGGCAAAAGGCTTTACTTGCAATGCCTCACTCAATCCTCTCTTAACAGATTCTTGCACATTCCTCTGTTCCCTGAGTGAACCAGCTCTGACCTGTGGATGGTCGGGACTGACACACTTCAGCTCATCTCTGCCCAGTCCTCAAATCTCTCCAAGACACCCCATTAAAATTATGGGTTTTACTTAAAAGTTGTTTTAATACTCACCTGAGGACATGCTTGTTGATTTTGGAGACAGGGGAAGGTAGGAAGAGCAAGAGGGGGAGAAACATTTATGTGAGAAAGAAACATCCATTAGCTGCCTGCTGCCTGTCGTATGCACCCTGACTGGGGACTGAACCAACAAGCAAGGCGTGTGCCCTGACAAGGAATCGAACCTGTGATCTTTTGATTTATGAGACACATCAACCAATTGAGCCACTCTGGCCAGGCGAAAATAATGGCTTTTATTATAGTGCCCACTGGAAGCCCCAATTTGATGTAATAGTAGTAGATTGTACTAGTAACAATAGCTAGCATTATTGAAGCACTAGTGACCAACCATGCTAAGTATGTTATATGAATTACCTCATTCATCTCCACAAGTACCTTATCTTACAGATAACTGGGGTTTAGATAGGCTAAATAACATGCCCAAGGTCACCCACACAGATAACAGTTGGCAGTTCCAAACTCTAACTTAGACCTGCCTGGCTTCAAACCCCATACTGCCCCCGCTATCTCAAGGATTTTTTGCATTTGCCTTTAAAACTACAGGATTAAAGTATTTGAATACTATTTGATAATAACTGCCCTGACTGGTATGGTTCAGTTGGTTGGGTGTTGTTCTGCAAAGCAAAAGGCCACCAGTTTGATTCCTAGTCAGGGCACATGCCTGGGTTGCAGGGTTAGTCCCCAGCTGGGGCGAGTGTAAGAGGAAAACGATCAATGTTTCTCTCTCACATTAATGTTTCTCTTCTTCCCTTCCTCCCTCCCTTCCTCTCTGGCTAAAAATAAAATCAAATCTTATTAAAAGTAGTTAAATAATATTTGATAATAACTTTGTTTTGAGATTCTAGAACCAAAGGCATTTAGATTTCGAAGGAAGCGACGCCCAGCCCATCTCCTGCAGCAAGCCTGAGTTTCCTTTCACACACAGAGGGTGTTCTGGGTGGCACTCATCTGTCCTGGGACAGGGAGAACCATCCAGGTCCACCCGCACGGCCACAGAGTGAGTCACACCATAGTGGTCTTTCTCCTTCGCACGGACCTCTCTGGTGGCCTTCTGAAGAGAGGTGCGATGTAACTGCAAAGCCCCGTGCAGCCTGTTTGGTTGTCACACAGCTTTGATTATTAGAAGATGTGGCAACTCCACACCCCTGTCCCTTCCACCCGCAGAGAGAAGTTCTGTTCACCGGAGTGTCCCAACACAGGACGACTTTTCTAAGCGTGAGCCTTTCAAACACTTAAGAAGAGCCTTTGCAGATTCCCCAGACCGGCCTTTTTAAACACCTTCAGTTCCTGCACTCAGTCCCCAGGGACGAGTTCCCAGAGCCCTCCTATCCTGTCTGTCTGGTGCCTTGTACCCAGGCATGTACTTCACCTTGGTAAAGGGTGGAGCCCAGAATGGAAGGCAGCAGCCCAACCGGCACAGAGACCAGGACACTCTCCCCTCCCTCACACAGAGCGCTGCACCTCCATTAATGCCACCCAGGAAAGCATCTAATTTTTTAGCAGTCGATCCTACTGTTAGGTCTTCACTTTTTTAAAAACAAAGATTTATTGAATATCTGTTATGCACCAGGCCTGAAGCTTTCACTTAAGTTATCTCCTTTAATTCTGACAGCAAACTTGTAATTACAGGAGCTACTATTTTTCCCACTTTACTTGCAAATGATGATGTGGTTTCCCTAAACGCTACAGCCTACAAATGGTGGGGCTGGGTGCCAGACCCAGAACTTCCAACCCACCTCTTTACATTCTACCATGCTGCTCACTTCACTCTGAGTTTCTGGTCAACCAGAACCTTCTTCTCCTACGTGCTCATCAACCGCGTCTTTAATGGAATATTCAAGGACTTCTGAGAGTAAGCCATCAAGCCTACTGGTCTAGAGTTTCAGAGATCCGAAACTCCCCGCTTTGAAAATCTGGTCAACATTTGTCTGTTTTTGTCTTTCTGAAATATTTCCTACTCACCGTGATAGAATCCATGGATAGAATCCAAAAGTAGACATGAAATTACCTAGAAATCTCCTCTAGGTCTGGGACATCAAAATCCGCTTGGCATACTACATTCTCTCTCTCTCTTTGCCCCAGTGTGGGATTCACAGCCGTCCTTATGGCATCTCGCCTACACTTTCCAGTCTAGAGAACATTCTCCTTATGGAGACAGTGGAAAGAAACCAAATAAGTACTGCCTCTCACTCTTTTTCGTTAAACATCACACCACTTGTTTAAACACTGATCTATCCAACCACTTGTCCCTTCCGTGTGCATAGCCCTGATAGCTCCTTTTATTGCCTTGGGTGTTGTTCTGCAAAGCAAAAGGCCACCAGTTTGATTCCTAGTCAGGGCACATGCCTGGGTTGCAGGGTTAGTCCCCAGCTGGGGCGTGTGTAAGAGGACTCAACCTGAGGGTTGAGTCCCTCATGCATCCTAGCCTTTCTGACACAGTGTTCCTTTTTTACATTTCCCACCTCCTGTGTTGCTCCCCCCACCAACTACACTGAGCCTCTGACTGTGGGACCAAATCCACCTCTCTTGGGGACTTCTCCAAACTCTAGGGAACCTGGCTGACCACACCTGGCACTGTCTGACTCTGCCATTGCACATTCCAAGATGGCTGGCCCGCCTCCCCTCTCCATCTGCACGCACACCAAGTAGCCCTTCTCTATATTAATAAAAATGGTTTTTGAAGTAGGACTCCTCTCACCACTCCTCTACCTTCTCATAACTACCTCCAAGGTGTGGGCAAGAATGATCAATCGCTCTGCTTTTGGGAGAATGATATTATTAGCAGATATCTAGGTAAACTCTCCCCTATTGTGCTTCTTTGCTAATTAACCTTTTTTTAAAGATTTTATTTATTTATTTTCAGGGAGAGGGTAAGAGAGAGAGAAAGAAAAGGAGAGAAACATCAATGTGTAAGAGAAACATCAATTGGTTGCCTCTCACAAGCCCCCAACTGAATAATTGGGGTGCAACCCAGGCTTGTGCCCTGACAGGGAATCAAACCAGTGACCTTTCAGTTCACAGGCTGGTGTTCAATCTACTGAGCCACACCAGCCAGAGGGCTAACTAATCTGTTTTTAAAGTCTGCTTCAGATTTTGTCCTCAATACACCCAAATAATTCTTTTGATATTTCCTGTTATTTTCCCTAAAATTCCCATCTTGCATTCTCCCTCAAGTGTGTGGATTGCCATGGAAGAATATATTTTCCTTAACTGTATTCACCTACTAAATACATTGGTGGGGCATGTTGTTTTATATTTTATTTCTATATGTTAGCTCTAGTCTATTTCGGCATAACTTCCCCTCCAAGTCTCAGCCATATCTCTGAGATTGTTTTTATCTTTCTGCGTCCACGATCCAGAGTAACTTGGTCCTTCTCATTCTCCACATTGGCGGAGAGATATCAGAAGCCATTCACACACTCCTGCTCATGATTTGTTCACCTTTGAGAAGGACTGGCCCCCTGTTTCCTCGCCCATCTCTCCCTGTGCCGTACCCTCTGCTTTCATTGTGTCACTTTACAAGTTTATCGAGTGGCTTTTGCTTCTTTTCCCACCTCACAATTTAAAGTTTTCTTGATTAGAACCTTAATTCGCTAAATACATTCTTTCCTATTGTCAGTCAATGCCCCAAGCTTTTACTCTTCACTTGGGAAGCAGCGTGGTCTGGTGAGGACAGTCGTGAGCTAGGAACCAGGAGACCCAGGTCCTGCCCGAGCCTACAGCTTAGGCTCCTGTTTCTGTGCCCCAGGACCCTCTGCCTAACTTCAAGGCCTGTTGTGATGATCAAAACAAATAGTGAAAATGGAAGCACTCTGGAAAATATAAAAGTGTCATATAAACATAGGTATTTTCATTTTATTATATAAATATATAAAAATAACACTCACTTTTTTTTAAACCAGCCAACTGGTCTGTCTGCCTACACTTTACTCTAATTTACCCATTATTCTTTCATTAAGTCTCAGTTATTAAAAAAACAAAGCAAATCCACGACTATAAATTTTCCTGTGATATGTACTTCCAACTAAAAAGTACACTACACAAATAAAACCCAGGAATGCAAACCAACAAAACACTGGACCCCCAATTTCTCCACTGTCTTTCCGATGGCTTATGGGGTGTTTGACAGCAGCATAATTGCAATAATGAGGAGGCTTGCAGGCCAGGTTGTGGTCTGAAGCTCACTGGGTGTTTTTGCCCTAGGCTCAGCTTCAGGCCAGCACTGATCACCCAGGCCAGAGTCACCAATGGCATCCTTTATGCTTAGGTGTGTACAAATGTAACATTTATGGCATCTGGTGCACAATGCTGCAAACTTAGAAGGCCCTGAGTGCAGGGCTCACAAAGTTTGGGAGATGAAGTAATTTAGGTTGTCTACTGTCTTGTCTCTTTAGTTACTTAAAACCTGTTTCAGGGTGCCCACTCGGTGGTAGTTTCTCAGTTACCTACAAGAGAGGTGCTAGACTATTTGTGATTTCAGAGCCACACGTTGGTTCCTTTGTTTCTGAAAAGCTTTTTGGATGTTTGTGGACTGTTGGGTTGCCTAGTTCTCTTCCGTTTTTGCTCTATGAGTTTAGCTATCCTGCTGTGCTAATTACCTGATTGAAAGCCAACAGTCCACTAATGACAGATTCTCCACAAAGCATAGGGCTTACAACTCTATCCACACGAGTGAAGCCTGGGTTAGCCCAGCCCGATGTCCCCACCCAGCCTGAATGTCTGAAGTGCTAAATGGTGTAAAGCAAGACAACCTGTATATATCTAAACACACCTGTTATTTACATAACTCCTTTCTTCCAGTAAATTCAAATGGTTCAATAGACAGTATCACCCTACTCTTCACCAGAAGTCTGTAAAAAGACCAACAGGCAGATAAAATAACTTATTTTAGAGATAAGTAAATTGAGACTAGCAATAACTACACATTGACTGTCAGTATTTGGGTAAAAGCCCCTACCTCATAACCCGTAAACTAAAACTACATCATTCTTTGTTCTACGCTGAAGAAGGACACAAAATGGAAATGATACTTGCACTTGACTAAGTAGCACTGGGCTCTTGGCTCCTGGGCGAAAAGAGAAATAAGTGAGATCGAGTAGCCTAGTCCAAACATCCTATGCGGTGGGCTTAAGATCCAGTGAGATACAAAAGAAAGGTGTGTTTGGTGGATAATCTAGATGCGTGAGGCTGGGCCTTTCTTCTAGGCCTTCGTATCTCAGAGTGAAACAAACGGCATTATTGAGTATATTCTGCTCCAGCAAGGCATACCCTTGTACAGACTGGCATGTGCAGGAGTGGGGAGAGACAGAAAAGGGGAGAAAGAGGAGGGAAGAACTGTGTACTAACTACCATTGTATCCGCACAGAACCCACTAGATGCCGAGTGCCTACCATGGCCACAGCTCTGCTGCTTCCCTGGCCAGAGCTGCCTGAACTCAAAGACACCTCAAGACCTCTTGTGGCTCTGCCTAACAGGGGACAGAGGGGACAGAATAATCCAACGAACCAAGCAGAATTTCTTCTTTGGGAAGTTGAGAACCAAGGCAATGTCAAGGGACCAAGTAGTGGTGGGGACAGTGGTAATGGAATAAAGCCAGAGGACCACAGAGGACAGGCAGTAAGCAGAAGCTATGGGGTAGCAGAGGTCATGAGGCAGAGTGGGGACAAGGGGCCTAGAAGGGGCAGAGTTAGAAGTCAAGTGACAGGAAGTCTCAAATTCTTAAAAGGCTATGTACTAAAGCAGGAAGCAATGATGGCTGAGCCCAGGAGACAATAAGACAGTCCTGTTGCCTGGTTATTAGCACTGTGGGGCCTTCTTTGCTGCCAGAACAATCACCTGTGCCCCAGGAGGATAGGCAGCAATGGCTATTCTGTCAGGCTTATTTCCTGGACTTTACAGCAAGTCTCTATAACTTTAGGGAAACCAAGAATCTAATCCAGCTTTATGTACTTTCACTGATTTAATCCATGACCCTTTCAGGTAGTACTGTACCTAGGAAAGTATAGTAATTTGAAAGTCCTTGCATGATCCTCCCATGTGTTCTCCCTGTGGTTAAGAAGCTCCTTGGGACACTTTATTATTGCACACCCTGTTACGGGTATGGGGTGCCCAGGGCAGCATCAGCCCGGGGATGGGGTGGGCCAACTCACGCCCAAAGATTAGGCGGCAGTGCCTTCTGCAGGTTCAGAAGCAGGAAGCTGACACCAGGCCGTGCCTCTTCCTCACACCTAAATGCACCAGCACTATTTCTGAAGGTCACCCAGAGGGAAACGTGACTGCCTTATCAGGTCCCTGCCTGTTCCTAAACCCACTGTTCCCTGCTCCCTGACTGCTCCTACCCCAACTCTCTATTGCCTATAGGGTATTCTGAAAAACAATAGTCCCATGAATGTTCTGTCCCTGAAAAAAAGGCCTCATGGTCAAACGAATTTGGAAAATGTTGCATACCCTGTGTTTTTTTCTGGAGATTCTCAAGGCACATTGCCATATTTTAGCCTCTGAGAAGTTCTGCAGAAAAGAAGCATGTTTAACTTCACTAATCCAGTTTCCTCAACTTTCCAAATATAGAACAACTTCTTCTAGCAGGGTCTTGTAGAAAAACACTTTGGAAAATGCTACTTTAATGAGTTACATGAATATAAGACCGAGCCAGGTAGCCGAGGCCTGGGTCTCAGGGAGGTTTCACACCCCAGGACACTGTCTTGCACATGGTAAGGGTTCCACATGCAACTTCTGGTTGTCGACTGACTTGTAGAGAAAGTCAGGGTCGATTCCTATTTACCCTTCTGCATGTTGCCAGGCTCTGTTCTGCCAGGAATCAAGGTTACTCGTCCCCTGTGGCACTTTTCTCAGCCCTGCAGCTCCCTCCTCACTTCCCATCAGCTTCCTGTGCTCACCAAGCCCGAGACCCGATTATATTTCAATCTGTGGTTTCAGCTTCTGCAGTCACCACAAACTCAATTTCTGTCCTCTTAGTTCAGGTTACCCCACACAGCCGGAGAGCCCCACAGGATGTCACAAATACTGTTACCTAGCCTGTGACCTTCCAAACCTGGAGCTCCACCTGACAGCATTTTAGGTCACACCACTGCATTTTCTGCATTACGGATGGATTCATGAGCATCTCATGAAAAATGAGCCACCACAAGTGAGGGGCAAACTCCTAAAGCACATGGCATATCGGTATTTTCATATCCATATACAAAGGACAGTCCCTATCTGTCATGCTGAATGAAAATGTAAAATCAAAAAATGCTATCTCAACCAGTCTTGCTGGCACACTGGTTTTGAAATAGCTTCTTTGCTGGTCTTCCAGGGTTTATTCTACTCCAAGTCACACCGATCATTTTATCTCTTCCTTTGGCCATTCTCTGCCACAGGCCTCTGGGCACATTCCCCCTTATCAAGAGTGCGCGACACAGGCGCCCTACAGAGCCAGAAGAACTGTGGTCTTAAAAGGAAAATGGGTGATTATCCCGGACTAAGTAAATTCTTCTAATCAGACACCTGCATCCTGTAACACATACTTCATGGCCTTGATAAACTCGGCGGTGGCACGAATGTCCTAATGCTGTGATTTCTAACAGGTAACCTAACTCTTCCAAGTCCTACCCATTGGAAGTAACTCAAATTCCTTTCTAAGTCCTCTTAACAATATACAGTCATTTTACCCATCAGTTTGACCCCCAAGAAGGGTTGCAACAATTATTTAGTGAGAAAGCATAATGCTACCTAGGCTACCCATAACTACATTGCTAGAGATTTTAAGAGGCCACGGGCTTTGTGCCGTGATGGTCAAAACCAGCCATGGCGTGCACAGACCTGATGGCTCATTGAGCTTTTTGCCATTTACCAGGGAGACGTGAGACATGATTTTGGATTCAAATTCCATTATGGGTTTTTAATAATTAAACATTACATGTTTGGAACCTCATTCTTCTGTATTACTTTTTAAATATTAATCTATTGACATCAGCTAGGCTTCCCGCAGCTCGACACTCACTAAACGAGAGTCACACCGAGACCCATGACTGTGCTGTGGCCGAGACATCTCTGCCGTGCTGTTAACAGGAAACGCGACACTAACCCAGTCCTGTACCAGAATCACCCCCCTTTTAGAAGGTGGCTTGTTCCATTTTCAACATGCACATTCCTCCTCATTACACTGACTTTTTAATTTAGCAAGAACCTGAATGCGTCTTTGTTTGAGAGTCTGTCATGCCCCCGGACAGCTCTGGAGTGAGTGAGGAGCACCCAGCCCTCTGCGGAACCAGGGTCAGGAAATGGATGAGGGAGGCATGTGAGCACTTCCTTGCATGCTGCCCCACACTGTGATGAGACTCCAGCAAAAAAATTCAGGAGCAGGAACACACATGAGACCCTCATTAAGAGCTAACCCTGCCCCACCGGTGCCCTCCGGCCAACATGGCCCCTCTCGGGCACCCAGCAGCCACACTCCTGGGCGAGCACTGTGTTTGCTTCACTCGGGGCTTTCGTCCTTCCTCCTCCTGTTTGATCCCCCCCACCCCCCAGTACCCTGTCAGCAGGCAGCAGCTCCCTCTCTCTGCTGCTGGGGGTCTCGGCCTCAGGTTTTGTTGCTTGTCTACTGTCTCCCGGCTCAAACACAGAATATCCTGAGAACAGACACAAGGCCTTCCCAAAAGCCTGAATGCAATGGGGGATGGCCAGACTCCAGTGGAATCTGGGATTCTAAGCTGAACAGGACAAATGAGAGCCAGGTAAATCCCAGGATGGGAAGAACCCAGGCGGCCAGTGTCACTGCTTGGAGATGGCAGACTCTGCTGTTTCTGTGGTCAAAGTAATCATCAGACCTGCTCTGTGCTCAGCCCCTCACAGAGCGCGCTATAGAACAGTTCCCAATTTGGTTTCAATTTAAGAATTGTATTCCCTTTTAAGAGCGAGCTAGCAGCACAGGCCAGCCATGGGCTGTTTTAAAGAGTAAAACAGTTCTACTCAATAAAAAAAGATGTAGGATTCAAAGTGGAAAATTACATGGGAGCTACCTTTGTAATAGCATAAGAGCCCTCATCTGCCCACCTCTGTAACCACAGAGGAAGTGGGAAGTAATGACACTCCAGAGGGATTAAACACAAAATCTCTGCTAAATGTCAGTACATCCTTCTATTGTTTTACCTGTCAGTACTATTAAGTGACTTGTGCAAAATACCTAAATGCAAGTGTCTCTAAGTAGTCTCAGAAGGAAGCTGGGAGTCCAAGGAGTATCCAGGAAATGCATGGTGCCCAGCACAGCTGGTCCAGGAAGACTGAACGTCCTACAGCAGGGACTGGAGGCCCCCAGAAGCTGGGACCACCCAGAAAGAGTCATCGTGCTGGACTTTGGAAAGGACAAGTGGATTCCTTGCAAGTCAGGGAAGTGCTCCAGAGGAAAGGAAAAGCTGGAGGCTTATGGAGGGTTTTGCAATGGCTGTGGCCTCTGCCTCCCTCACCAGCAGCGTTCAGTGCTCCCTGAAGCAGGCATCCCCATCTAACCCTGTGGCTCAAGACCCTTCTGCATCCACCACAGGCAAGGAAGGGTGTGGCCTCCCCTCCCTGCCCTAAGTCAGCCCAGGTTCTCTCCAGGACTTCCCTCTGACTCTCACATTCAAACTTTTCCTTTTGGAACACACCATTCTATGAATAGCTCATGGTTTTAAGAAAAGCAGGCACTTGCTGTAGGTGGACAGAATCGCTCAGAAGGAGATCGCCCGCTGAGCGTTTCATGTTTATAAGAAAGACCAGAGGAAAGCAGAGAAAGCTAAGCCTTCTCCATCAGCCTTATCCCCAGAGGCTCTGGTTTCCTCACGATTATCTCGGCCTTTGTCCCTCTGATTTACAAGTGACTTGGAAAATACAGACTAGCATTCCCTAGAAAACGTCTAAAAGCTTCATAAATCTATTGCTTAAAAGTACCCCACTAATATTCTGTCTAAATCCTTCTTTGCTTAATTTCACTCCATTACTCCTACCCTAATTATACCCCTTGTCTCGAGCTAAATAAATTCCTTCCGTCCTCAGCATTTACATCCCTCGGATGTCTCAAGGCCATGATCATGCCAACCCCCCAAATCCTCAGACCTCACTAATGTGCACCGAATGCAATAGAAAGAACGATAGCAGAAAAGTCCCTGCCTGTGCCTTGGATCCAGCTGGATTTTTCCTGCTTTGTTAGCGCACAACATCCTTCCCCATGGAGAGGCTCCATGTGAGGTTTTTTTAATTAGCTTGAAAAAGGAACCGCCAATAGGTCAGAGTAGTACACTGTTATCAGAAGATTCGAGTAGACGCTCCCACTGAATTTGTAAACAGGAGACGAAATCCCAAAGAGTAATTAACTGTATTTCAAAAATTTCCATCAACGATGCTGAGTGACTTTTTAAAAAAGGAGGGCCATAACTTGAACAAGTGAAAAAGATAAATCAAGATCAGATTCTCTTTTGATACTGGTTTTGCATTCAGCATATAACAATTCAGCAACTTTTGAAAGTTCAAGGTCATAATGCCTTGGTGTTGAACTGACACCAGGGAGTCATTTCATCCCATCTTCCAATCAATGCTTCCTACAATACGCTCATTGGATTCAACTGTGATGTTGTGCCAACGGGGAGTTCACTACTTCACAAGGGTGCTGTGCTGGCTAGAAAACTTTCTGGTACCAGGAAGAGATCTGCCTTCCTACAACCCCTACCCATAGGCCTGGCCCTCTCCCTCACAGTCACCCAGCAGGACTGCATTCCTTCCACAGGGCCACCCTTCATATACCTGGCAATAGGTATATGCGTCCCCTTGGCTCTTTTGACCTCAGCCACTCCCCTGGTCCTTAAGACATCATGACCTCCAGACTGTCCTTGTCCAGGTTGACTCCATCTCACCTCTGTTTCATTCGCAGTAGATGACACAACAACCTTCTGAACCTGCCTCCAGGGATTCTGGAAGTTGAATTCACAGACCACACAGTGTGATTTTGCAATTGTTATAAAGTTCTCCTCTTCCTCTTCCTCAAGTATAACATTCTACGTTCAGAGATTTACTTCTTTAGGTTAAAATATTACATAGGGGTTTTCTGTTAAAAATCCAAATATCTCCTAAGGGGTAGTATTTTAAACCACCAGCAGCCAGTACGAATAGATTCATTCAACAACTTTGGACTGAGATGTGAATTCTAACCCTGGCTTTTTTGTTTTCTAGCAGTGTAACCACAGCAAGTTACTCAACCTAGTAAGTTAAGAATAAGGTGTCAGAGCCTGTAAATCCTTAATACAATAATTATCAAACATTATCCAACTATCTGTGAACTTAGAGAAAAAAATTTTTCTCTCTTTCCCTCTGTCTCTCTCTTGTGACTAACACTACAATGCCCAGGAAAAAATCCCAAACAACACTGATTTCTACAGCGAAGAGTGGTGTGGGTCTCTGTTACAGCTAATATTGAGGGGGTCGTGGAGTGACAGAACACCTGTGTGAAAACTCCAGTCGACAATAACCAAATGGTTATGCATTTTTAATGAGTGTTTTTCTGCCAGGCCTTTGAAATATTTTGAGGTATCACCCATGAAACAAAGTAAAAAAGAATCTTAATTCTAGAGAGGTATTTTTCTTCTGAGATTAGTCTTAGAAAGACCTTTGAGAAAGTCTAAATATTGGTCTCTGCAGCACAAACAAGATGTAAGTGTCCATGCCCTTGGCCCCTGGCTGGGATGGACAAAGCTGCCCTCGGGCACACAGCCTCCACTGAGTGTCCTGAGTTCTTAGTGAAGACAGCTCTGGGGCTCTGGGCCAGGGCTTCTCCAACCCAGGCACACACCCATCTGATCACCCAGTAAGCTGCTTGAAACACCAGTTCCAGATATCTGCTCACCGACATTCACTGCAGCATTAGTCACAATAGCTGAAGTTTGGAAACAACCCAAGCGCCCATTAACAGACAAATGGATAAACAAAACATGGCATGTCCATAAAATGGAATATTCTGCAGCCATAAAAAGGAGTGAAGTACTGACACATGCTATAACATGGATGAACCCTGAAAACATGCTGACAGAAGTGAAAGAAGCCAGACACAAAAGGTCATGTATTGTAGGATTTTACTCATATGACATCTAGAATAGGCAAATTTATGGAGACTGGAAGTAGGCTGGAGATTATCAAAGACTGGGGGAAGTGGGGGGTGCGGAGATACTGCTTGACGATTACAGAGTTTCTCTTTTGGGTAATGAAAACGTTTTAGAAACAGACAGTGGTTGTATGACATTGAGAATGCCACTGAATTATACAATTAAAATGGTTAAAGTGGCAAATGTTATGTTGTGCATATTTTACCACACTATTAAAATAAATCAACACTGTAAATCCCTGGGCCGTACCCCCAGAGTTTCTGATCCAGCAGGTCTGGGATGAGGCCTGAGAATCTGCATTTCTGACAAGTTCCCAGGTGATGCTGGATCTGCCGGTACGGAGACCACATTTTCAAACCACGGCTCCAAGTCCACAGAGAGGCTCCGTAAACCCTTCAGCCTCTCCTCTCGTCTTGCTTTACTTTGCTGATGTTTGGAAGGGCTCCAAGTTCTATGCATACATAGTAATGTCAACGCTAGTTAGAAATAATCACAAAAGTTGCATGCATGTTGACTGGAGGCTATCAGTTCTGCCCTGGTGTTTTCTTTCTCTTTCTTTCTTCTCACTCAGTTTTCAGCCTCTGCTGACCTGGGGGAATGTCAGTAATTACCACCCACTTCAGCAAGGTAGAAACCCGTGCCAGGCAGGATGGGCAGTGGGTGAGTGGAGAGCTCATCTTCCAGGCCTCGTCCTCAGAAATCTTGTCCCCACCCCCAAGTTCAAACTCGCTACCTTAGCAATGAATGATTTTCTAATAGGATTTAGAAAAGCGCTTGCTGCTTAAAGTTTAAAAAAGAACTTCTGTGCCAGACTTCCTGATATTGATCTGGGCAAGATGTTTACATGGGGCATAGAGGATGTAATGCATATGTCTTCTTCGGGGCCTGGCAAACTGCTGAAGAGCTCACATTTCTGGGGTTCTCTTTTTTGACATTGCTGGGTTCACTTCAAGGTCATTGGTTTTCCCAATGGTATTACTTAACTTCTTCAAATTTAATATATTTTTATTCCTGCTCATTTGAGTGTTATATTTCCACACATGCATGCTTAATTGAACAAAGTGCACTGAACATTTTCCCTACAGAGGTAACACTGCATAGCTTTCTCACCTGGAAAGATGAGCATCCTTGTCATCTCCATTGAATGGCCTGCCATCGATGGCTGACATGTAAATAGCCATGGCAACACAGGTGAACCCAATGCCTGGCTGGGCTCGACAGCACATGGAACAGGTCCTCCCACTGGGCTCAGGGAAGGCGATAGCTTTTACTCAGCAAGGAGATAAAGTGTGGGTTCTTTTCAAGTTGCAGGGCTGTCATGTTTAAATATGAAAATGTTGCACATAGCCAGACGTTAGTGACAGCAGCCTGTGGCCCCTTCCACAGTGTGCACCCTCACTCCTGCTAAAAATAGGCTCGCTTTCTCTGGATTCCTGCAAATTCCACATCTGCAGGAATTTTTTGGTTGCTGTTGCTGGCCCCTTCCTTTCTTTCCTGAAGAAGATTGCTGTTACTTGGCTCCTGTTCTCCGGCTCGGCCAGGGACCCCTCCTTTCTCCCCTCCCTTGGAGAGCGCCATTCCTAACAAAAATAAACAGCCCAGGCTCCAGGCTCAGACAGTCCCATGAAGGCCTCACATCAGTTCTCAGTTATCATCACAGGCCTCCACCCCTGGAGTCTTTAGACATGAGGGAACTGGGGCAACTACATGGGGCAGAATCATTCAACCTTCAGCAGTAAGATGGAGCCTGATGGGACCAGCTGGCCAGGTTGGGAAGCAAAACCCAAGGGCAAGTCTTCTGCACCTGGGATCCACTCAGCAATCACACCTACACCAGCCAAGCAGACAGTCTGCTCCTTCCCATGCGTGGAAATAATTCGCTTTCCCAGGTGTTAAATTCACACCTAGCGAATAGCAACTACGATAATAATGCATTTTGAACAAATATTCAATTCTTGGAGGGAGAGAGAAAGAGAGAGATGGGAACTAAGGGGTGAGAGGCAAGGTCATAGATGGTTTAGGTGTTTCAGAACCAGCCAGAAAATCTTATTCGGAACAGGACCTGAACTCCTTCAGGTGCTCCAAGTGCTTTGAAGCACGTTAGAATCACTCAAGAAGCCTTTCCTCTGCACCGTCCCCACACCCAGGAATTCTGATTCAGCTCATCTGCAGTGAGTGGTGCCTTGCTGAGGACTGGTGTGGCAGCCACACGGGGCCTGCTGGGGCCTCTTCAGCAGAGGCTATGAGGGGCTTGGATGTGCTATGTCCTCCTTTCCCAGGCCACTCTTCCTCACTCCCTGCCACCTTGGGGCCAGTTGCCTCTGATGTGCCCTCCCCTTCAGGAGCTACCAAGGACTCTGGCTATGAAACATCATACAGGAGACAGTCCAGAGATGTGCTATGGCTCCTCCCCCAGAAAGGAAGATGGGCCATCTCAGCAGGCCTGGCCCTGCTGTCTTGCCAGGGGGACCCAGATAGCTCCTAAGCAAATGAGCACTGTGAGAAGGGAAGAATCTGCCTGATTCCCCATCTGTTCCCAGCTCTTCCCAAGTGTCCGGCACTTGGTAGGTGCTTGATAGATGTCTGCTAGAGTGGTGAGTGCTTTCTTAGAGTTTTCCCCAGAGCTTACATTCTGGGTGGCAGAACAGGGGGCCTCCAACTGGGAGATGTAAGAGGTGTCTGTAAATGAATTTCTACAAAGTGAGTGCTTTGTGGGCCCCGATTTGGCTTACAGAAACAGGTGGTTTATGTTTCGATGGGGATACCCTCCTAGAGCTGAGGCCCTTGGTCAGGAATAGGTCAAAGAGCACAGATGCTGGAGACCCAGCAGCATTTTAAGAGCACGACCCCACTGCCCAGTCTTAACTTAGTGCTTCCCTACCAATTCAGTCCTCCCCAGGGACAGTTATGATCTGGGGGAACAGGGCTTCCGCTGGGCCTTCCCAGAACCTCTGTCCTCATCCTTGTACCTGAGATTGCCTAATAGAGCCAGGTGGCAAGACTGCCCCTGTCACCAGGGCTGCCAACACCACATCTTACTACAGCCTGAAAACTCTTCAAGATCAAGCAGAGAGGTCCTGGGGAATGCATCATCTCCCTACGTGTTAAATACAGGTTCCCCACTATAGGTGGACTTATGACATAGAATCTCTGCATCATGCTCATAGTGTGTTCTGTAATTTCTCTCCGCCATACCTAGACACCAAGGTGCTCTAGGATGTGCTCGGGAACAGGATATGTAGCTCAACGTGTGCATCTTGGGCTTTTCTTATCTATGAGAGCTGTTACTACAATCAACAGCCTATGCGAACCTCTCTAGAGTGGTCATCAACATGGGGTGGGGTACCCAAGAGGGTGCCAAGATGATCCACCGAAGTAATCAGAGAATAGAACGCCTAACGTTTTTACTGATGGGGTGTGTCATCAAAGCCTGCTGAGGTCACTGACACAGTCTGGCTTCACTTTTCATGAAGCACTTACTGAAAGTGGAGGTTAGGGCATGAATACGTGGGGGTCGGGGTTGTGCATATTCGATGACACTGCCCAGCTTCCTCTTTGGGGACAAGGATGAAGGACAGATCAAAAGTGATGGACACCCCTTGACCCTGAGTCAGCCTAAGGAGTTTCCTGATGCCAAATCTAACAAACCCTCCTTCCCCCACCTCCCCGGTTGGAGGCCTTCTTTGGGACTCCTCTTTGCTTTTACTTCCCCCCCATTGAAGGCACAGGTGACTCTGTCTTCACACACAGTGCCCATGCTATGTCCTCATTCATCATGCCCTGGTCCCCAGATACCATTTTGGAGTCTCTGAGGGGAAGGGAAATGACAACACAAAAAATTCAACTAAATGTCTAACAGCATTTTGTTCCCATGGGTGGTGGAGGGAGAGACAAACCCATTTCTGAATAGAACTCTGATGTATAAGATGTAAGAGGTTTGTCTCACTTTCTCCTTCATCAGTCTGTCTGTCCCTTGGTTATTTATCCTTCTTTTAGGGCCCCTGATCTAGGCAAATGAAACCCAAAATATCAATTCTTATAAGGCTTTTTATTTCGATAGCATTCCAAACACACACACAAAATAACCTCTAATAGTGGAATTTCAGGTGAACAGGTGGCCTAATTCTTCCACTTGACTAGCCCCTCAGGTCACAGCACGCTCACAGCTACAATCCGCCTCTCTCTCTACAGCTAGCCCCAAAGTTCCAGCAGCCTGTAGGGCCCTGGAGTGACACAGGGTTGCTCACACTAGAGATGTGAGGGGTTCGCATTTTCTAGAGGGTTGCCCTGATCAGAGGGCACAGCCCTAGAGAACACTAGGAAAAGCCGATTCTAACATTTAAACTAAAGACAATGTTATACCAGAAATCATGATTACATTGACTATACTGCATGTACACCATCAAGAAAACCCAACCTCAAGCCACATTCTGCCCGCACACATACTAAAAGCTGTTGAACTGCATGGGACCGGCTCTTTCGGAGTTCTTCAGATTCTTCTTTCTGTCATTTATTTGGTTTGTCAAATACTGGCACACACTTGCTACAATAGGTACCGGATACCAAATGCTTCAGAAAAATTAGAAGGTAATCTCTTAAATGGACAAAATTTGTATCTGTCAACTCCACTTTTTCTGCAACAGTGTGAGTGTTTGGTGGCAGCAGAACATGAGGTCCAGCTGGAGGCGCGCCAGCGTTCCGGGGAGCTTATGACAACAAGCCAGAATATTTTGCCCTGGGCCTGTCCCAGAAAGTCCAGGTGGCCACAGACAGGACCCTTTAAGTTAGCTGTCTACTTCCTGTTGTGCGATAAGCTATAACAAGGACTGGAAAGCACAGCTACAGCCCTGAGTCATCTCAGTGATTTACAGTGACAACAAGCAGGACATCAGAAAGCAGGTGTTCTGGAAAATGTACAGTAGCTGTACCAATACTATCACCCAGAACGTGAGCCCAAGACTGAACTTACAGTCAAATGTCCACTGGCCCCAATCCCTAATCATACATGCCTTCTCCGCTGTCCCCTTTCTTGGTGTGGGAAATGGACTCTGTCCCTAGACTTTGCAAAGCTCAAGGCCTCTCAGTCTGCCATGTGCTAAGCTCCCTGGCCTGCCTGTCCATTGCACATGATGGGGAAAGGTGGGTGAGATGAGGGTGCTGATCAGCCCCAAACTGGGCACCACTGCAGCTACTTCGAAGCCGTGGGGCAGGGCTGGGATTGGCCCGGCTACCTCTCCCACAGCATGAGGTTATCTGCTTGAGCAGAGGGAGGCTAGCTGAGTCCAGCCTCCGCTCGTTCTGCAGGTAGAAGCAAAGGCTACCTCCTGCAAGGTGAGCTGGGAGAGGAACCTCATTCATTTTCCAGGGATTAAACAATGCAGCCCAAATTCCAGGCACCAGAAGCAGTTTGGGATTTTGTTTTCTATTAGCTTCCTCACCTTTTCTTCCTAAATCAGAGCCCTCAGATTCAAGCATCAAATATGCAGAGGCAGTTATGGGCTGAACTTCCCGAAGAGCTGTGTTCCTTCTTGGGTCTGTCCCCCATCACTGGTGCACACCCACCCTCACCCGCCCCCAACCTTCTAGAGACCCCCAGCAAGACCCTCTCAGCTGTGAGTACGAAGCATGTCTGTTGTACATGATAATTTTCTCAATGGCTGTGAAGGAGATTCTGGGGGTGGGGAGAGGAGTGGGAATATGTTGTTGGTTTGTGCCCTATAATGACTAAGAAGCCCACTGAAGCAGGCCTGAACTCACTGGGTAAAAATTTGTCATCATACCCTAGCCCAGAGCTCCTCAAACTTCAGTGTGTACATGAAAGCAGGGGACCTAGTTAAAATGCAGGTTCTCATTTAGCATGGCTGATGGGGCCCAGGAATCTGCACTCCTACCAGGGGCCTAGATGGAGTCCCTGCAGCTGGTGGGTGGGCCACACTCTGAGTACTGAGGGGCTACAAGCAACTTGGGGTTGGAGGGTCAGCACACAGTGAAGGAGACCATACTTTCCAAACCCCATACCAGGGCATAAGGTCTGAGGAAAGATCTGGGTTTGCCCCTTGGAGCAGAGGCAGCCTGGGAGACACACCAGGACGCTGAAGGCTGGGACTCCCTGGGACGTTCTCAGAGATTGGGGAGGCCGTTCCCAAACTCTGCTCCCGAGGACACCCTGTTTGCCTGAAAGCTGGATCAGCTGGAGCTGTTACTGCATACACTTCTGCTTTCTCCCAGACCACCGGGAGAAGTATTAATGCACCAATTTTGCAAATTTGTGGTTTTTTCTCATATATATTTTCCTCAGCTTTAACTAGAAGCCTTCAAGATTTAGCTATGTCAGAATAATCTGTGATAGGAGAAGGGCGACTAAATGAGCAAGAGGCAGTGACCCCTGAGCGTCACCAGCCCGGGCTCCCCCCACTTCAGCCCTGCTGGCCCCACATGGGTCTGTGGAAGGCAGCTGCCTGGTTTTTATCGCCCCGGCACAAGCATCAGCCCTCTTTTAACTTGCTTTATTTCCACTGAGACTTCAGAAAAGATATTATAGCACATAATATATGAGAACAAAAGGAAACGTACCCAGAGAATGCAGGAAGCACAAAGGCTGCCTGGCTGGTAGCTGGTCTGTTCAGCTTAAAAAGTAGAGGGCAATTTGTGCATGGGGGTGAGCCAGCGAGCTCATTGAAAGAAGAAAGTGGGAGGAGGGAAAGATGGCCCTAAGCACGCTGACTGATGACTGGAAGCTGCAGGGAGGGGTAGCCAGGGAGAAATTCTGGGAGGCAGGTGGCCAAAGAACTTGTAGCTTTTCATAGTATTGTGATAGAAAAGCCCTCACTAACTTGAACCTTCAGGAGAAGTTATTGCATGCACACACATGCACACACATACGTGAGGACACACACACACACCAGGGTCTGACTCAATAATCTAACACATCAGACTCACAGGCCCCAAAGGGCTGGCACAATTTGCAGGCTTGTGTTCAAATACAGGACCCAAATCCAGGGCTAACTTGGAGGATGTTATTAGACCACACATCACCAGGGGGCGCCCTCATAGGCGTCCTGAAAGCCAAGAGAGCCTGCCTGTCCCCTGCCGTCACCCTCCCTGGTTTTGGAAGGGAACCAGGAAGGGAAGATAGGTGTCAACAGGGGTGGGGGTAGTGGTTCAGAATTGAGTTTAGAAATCTGAGACAACACTCCTTTCAAGTCACACACCAGTACCTTTATAAATGGAGTGGCCAGGTCTCAGAATGGAATGAGCCAGGAAATAAACTCATATCACAAGACAATAACTGCAGTATGCATAAACAAGAATTACCCAGACTCATTAGGAAAGGACTTGTCTCGCAGACCAAGGCAGCTGTTTCTGCTAACAAACATTAAAGACAACAAAGTCAACAAGTGAGTGGCAAAGGAATACTAATGGAAACCAAAAATGGCCAGTCCCACTTAGTCAGACAGCTTGATTATATATTTGTGGCCCAGTTTATGACTTTATATTTCATATGTGTATTATAGATGGCAAAGATCACTCCCAGTTCACACAACGCTGATCAAGTAGGTCAACAATTCATGGGGTTTTCAAGACTGACACTATCTCCAAGTGCTGAGCACCGAATCCCATTTGTGGAGCACTGGTTTGTAAAAACAGGCAATAAATGTGAAATTAGGAAGGCCGTGCAAATCCTGGGACATGCGGGCAGCACTCTGTCTGCCTGTGAGTATGATGTCCCAATAAAGGACGCCCCTACAAATGGCCCTGAATCCTCAGACTAGCAAATAAGGAAACTTTCCCATGGCAATTCAGTTTGCTCAATCCGAACGTATCTCCTTATCTTCCAATTTAACAAAAGTATCACAGGGACTGAAGAGCCTCAAAGCAGGAGAGCCACGGGCGTCCTCTGCCCCCTGGCCCTGCTTTCCCAGGAAGTCCTGAGGAGACCTGACCACACCTCACATTTCTGAGCAAAGGAGACTGTTTCGGACACACCAGCTTGACCCGCCTCTCTGCACACAGAGCTTTTCTTCACGCTCCTGTAACGCTTTTTTCAGGCTTTTATTACGTGGTACTTAAACTGCTTCTGAGACAGTTTTCCACTGTGTTTTAAAAGCCAGCCCTGGCATGTCTGTAAACATCAGTTCATATTCCTGGAATAGATCTTTTTTGTGTTCCATTCTACTTCCCACAGGGGTACAGATGGCATGTTTTATGTGGTGGCCACTATTTACAATTCAACCCCATGGAGGCCTATGAGATGCCACAAATGGAGCCCACACAGGAAGACAGCCCCTTGGACACAGACATTTGTCCCAACAGGCCAGGAGTGCCAGGAAGGGCACACCCTGGGAATGCACGGGGTGTCTCTGCCGCTGACACACATCTGCTCAGGGCCAGCAGGGTCTGAGGCACCCCTGGGAGGCACATGGAGAGGCAGGCTTTGCCCTAGTGACAGGGGGGTGCACATGGCCAGTGGCTACAAGCAGGGAAAACAGCACACAAAATGCCCAAAATTGGCTGCAGAGTTAAAAACATCAACAAAGCAAATCCTTCCCTTCCAAGGCTCACCACATTCATTTACATGTTCATGAGCATCTGCTAGCTGAGTATCAAAGTATCCTTCTTTCTATTCTGATGGACAGCCATTAATCACAGTAGATTTGACCTTGTCAGTGCCTCAGTGAGCGGATAACAGAAGCAGGGTTTTTTGGTTGTGCCTGTGTGTGTTTCTTTCTGGTGGAGGAGGAGGGTGTGAAGGGAAGAAGAATCACTTCACTCCGAAGAAGCCACTGCTGCCTCTGTCTCAGACTAAGATAGCATTTGCTGAAAATGTCAACAGATTGCTTCTTGGGTTGGAGTTGTGCAGACATCAAAAGCTTATTTTAACGGGGCATTTTGCTTAAACTTCCTTGGTTGGTTTAGGCATTTAGAATGCCTCTGACTATATAATTTGGATTTAGAGGTTCTTGTTGAGTTTTACCGATTTAGTATAAGTCAGAGGACATACTGGAATAGATCCCTTCACATAACCAGAGCCTTTAGGCCATCAATGTAGTAAAAATTTGCTCTTTTGTGTTGTAGTTTTGTGGGTTCTTTTTCTTTCTTTCCTTTTAATTTTTCTTTTTTACACAGCTTAGTTGCTATGCAGAGGCTTAGCACTCCTGCATGGGGATCAGTTCCAGACTTTGGTTTGATTTGAAACAAGCCAAGCAAATTTGTCTGAATGTGATTTCAAAAGGTTTTCCTGTTTTCCTGTATCTCACATCAGGAGAACGAAGGAGCCTGAAAAGCAAGTCACCGCTCGGGCTCCAATAATGCCGGCCTCTTCTCCTCGGGTATTTAGTATGATTCAGTGGGCACCATTCAGATGGGTGGCCACGGGTCCTCCGAAACAATGCAATAGTTCTGAGTCTCAAGAAGCTAATTTCAGAAAGCAGATTACTTATACTTGCAGATAAAGTCTTTTTCTTCCATTTTTACTTTTATTTCCGTGATTCTCACTTTCCCCCTCCATATCACATTGACTAGATGTGACTCCAAAAGTTAATGGTAATTGCTCTCATCTTAATTTAGCAAAGAGAAAGAAATGAGTGTAATTTTCAGATGTGAGTACAGGTCATTACAGGTGTGTTATATTAGCGTATTCATGAGCCCCCTGGGACAGGCAGGCTGAGCTAATACAATAACTTTCTTAATGTGTAATTACACACCGTCAGACTATAATTGATTAATTGAAAAGAGAATGTAGGCAGATGTGAGGGCAAGACTTCTGTTGCTCATTAAATGAATATGTCCTTACTTCTCTTTAATAAGTTAAGTGGAACTACTCAAAAGCAATTAAATCAATAGTAAAGTTCATTAAATTTTAAGTAATTATTGATATTAAATTCTGTAATAAAATGCAAGACTTTGCATAATTCTATTTAAAAAAGAAGTACGACACTAATTCTATGGGGCAAATTCAGCAGAATGAGGGTGCAAGAGAAAACTAGAGCTTGGGCCCACTAACATTTATGCGAAAATCACCTGAGAGAAGACACTGGAAAGGGGTGGAGGGTGTTCTAGAAGCTCTGCTGGCCTTACTAGACTAACCAGAGTGACTGTCTTGCTTAAACCTAGGAATGTAGTAACGTTTCCAAAGTAATTATTTCATTTAAAATCTAAATCTTTTTTTTATACAATCCAATTTAAAAATGGGCAGAGGACCTGAATAGACATTTCTCCAAAGAGGACACACAGATGGCCAATAGACATATGAAAAGATACTCAATGTCACTGATCATCAGAGAGGTGCAAATTAAAATCACAATGAGATACCATCTCACCCCGGTCAGAATGGCCATCATCAAAAGCATCAACAACAAACAAGTGCTGGTGAGGGTGTGGAGGAGGGGAGCCCTTCTGCACTGTTGATGGGAATGCTTCACAATGTATGTGAAGACGGGAATTTTTTTTCTCTAATAGGAATTTTTCTCTCCTCCTATGGGGAATGGTAAAGGTCACGTATCTCTCTTGATCTCTGTGAGTCTGGTCAGTCTGCAGTGGGGACACATCTCATGGGGCCCAGAGGGCAGTGGCCCCTCCGGGAACCAGCAGCCCCACAGTTTGGCATCTAGTAGACTGGCTCTTGTGTTATCGAAGTGTTAGCCCCAGTGAACAATGGAAATCCAGTCATTTCTCTTTAGTTTGTGATGCAGCCACTGTGGAAAGCACTATAGAGATACCGCAAAAAATTAAAAATGGATCTGCCTTTTGACCCAGCTATCCCACTTCTGGGAATATATCCGAAGGAACCCAAAACACTAATTCAAAAAAGCATAAGCACCCCTGTGTTCATTGCAGCATTATTTACAATTGCCAAGATATGGAAGCAGTCCAAGTGCCCGCCAATGGATGAGTGGATAAAACAACTATGGGACACTTATATGACGGAATACTACTTGGCCATAAAAAGGAAAACTTTGCCCTTTGCAACTGTATAGATGGGCCTAGAGAACATTATGCTAAGTGAAATAAGCCAGTCAGAGAAAGACAAATACCTTATGATTTCACTCATATGTGGAATCTAATGAACAAACTGAGCTAACAAGGAAAGTGGAGAGAGATTCATAGATGGAGAGCAGGACGACAGCAATGGGAGAGAGGAGGTTAGAGGGTGGAGGGATTGGGCAAAAAGTAAAAAGGACTCATGGACATGGACAACAGTGTGGAGAAAATAAAGCTGAATCTAAATAGTTCAAAAATGATGTAAAAACAAATTTAAATCTAATTCCTTGACTACTACATTTGATACCTTCTCTGCTAGCTAAATTCAAACACAAACAGGAATATAGAGAGTTGAATGCAATTTGCAGAATATTCTTTCCAGGCCCTACTCTCTCACTGGGAAACTGGGCTTTGGGATGGGGAGAGGGTGGGCTATGCCATAGTTCAGGGAGGGAGTCACATATAGTTCTGAGTCCATAGGTGGCCTTCCCATCTTCTGCCACTATTCATTCTGCCCAAGAAACTGGCCAACTCAGAAATGTGTCAGAGAGGAACTGCACTCGCCGCCGCCGCCGCATTCCAGACATTTCTGACACTCCCCAGACACCGAAGAAACCCTGGAGTCTGAGCAGGCTGTGGAAAAGTGCCAGTGGGAGCCACACCAGTGTGGTTTGTTCATTTATTTCTACCTGGGTAATTATTTTTTGAGCTCCTATTCAAAGCCTTCATTAAGGTGATTTTATATCTAACTACGTCTATATCACACATGCACATAACATAAAGTAAATGTACAAAGATCTGATAAAAACTAGGGGTGGCATTCTGTAAAGATGCAGTTCATTGTACCTATCCAAGATGACCTTGTAGCCTGCACACAGTAGGCCCTCAGTAAAAGCATGCTGACTGAATGATGGAAGGACTCGATGACATGGGCTCAGAAGAAAGCATGATGGTGCTTGGCACTTGTGCAAAGTTCTCTATTTGATTTATGAAAACAGTTAAGAAATGTTAACACTTGGCCTGGATAAGCCAAAGAGATGGTGATGATGGCAGCTGGGAGCAAAACACTGATTCCAGAACCTTTACCTACTCCCAGGTTTCTGCTCCAACCATCAGCATCCTTAATAGCCCTGTCATTTCTCCTGGCAATTGAAAACTTAAACTGGACACCCATGTATGGTTGTCATTTTTTTAAACACTAGATTCAGTCACATTTGTTTTTTAAACTTGTACCAAATTTTAAAATAACCTTGCATGATTACTTTCACAAACTAAAGAGAAATGACTGGATTTCCATTGTTCACTGGGGCTAACACTTCGATAACACAAGAGCCAGTCTACTAGATGCCAGACTGTGGGGCTGCTGGTTCCCGGAGGGGCCACTGCCCTCTGGGCCCCATGAGATGTGTCCCCACTGCAGACTGACCAGACTCACAGAGATCAAGAGAGATACGTGACCTTTACCATTCCCCATAGGAGGAGAGAAAAATTCCTATTAGAGAAAAAAAAATTCCCGTCTTCACATACATTGTAATTTTAGAAAGCATAACTAAAGCTAAAACTAAATTAGACTAAATAAGCATATTAGGCTCAGGGAGAAAGATAAATCCGAGTGTGCAGAAAGACATTAGGTCTCATTTTATGTCTGTATTTTTTCCCAGCTGTAATGGATCATTTATTGTCCCACAGTTCAATTTCATCTTTAACGTGGCCTTGATCATCTATGTAGGTGCAGACCAATTCATTCAGACTTCTGTCCAAAGAGGTGCTCTCCAGCTTTATCCTGTTCACCGACTGACATTTTGCCACGTTGTTTGGGGTTTTTGTTTCTTTATTTTTCATTTTTACAATTGTAACAAATACCAAACATATTCCAGACAGCTAAATCATACTAAAAGGAAATGGATTTATCAAATTGACAAAGTGACCAATTGATATATCCTAACACTTACCACCATAAGAACAAAAGAAGATGGCCCAAGAAGTGCCTGGTGGTGTGTGCTTCCAAAAGAAAAGTGGAATTTTAATCGGTCAGGTACTGAGAATAGTCAGGGAATGTGAAGTTACAAGAAATGTAATTAGGGAGGTTATGTTAACTAGCCAATAATTTTTGTGAGACTTTTTCCCCTCAAAAAAATCATTTTCTAATAATCTAGTGTTCTATCTTCATAAACACAATAAATTCAATAAGATGTTTTTTCTTTGATGAAGATCTTGGAAATTTTTAAGGTTATTACTGGAGAAATCCCAGTCCTTTTAGAATCCAGTACATGTGCAAGTTGTAAAGAATAAGCTAAGTCCACACAATCAAAAGCTATATTTCTTAAGCTTTTTCTCTTTATTTTTAAAAGACAAGTGTTTTGAATACTCATATGAGTTTTATTTATTGACATTCCTTCCTTTCGCTTAAAAGTGGAGTGCAAAAAGGGATTTTACTCCCTTTATTACCTTTGATTGACTGCTTATTATATGCCATGCACTGTATAAGTATTATCTCCTTTAGCTTTTACAGGAAGCTTACATGGAGTATACAGCTATTATTTCTGTCTTACAGACGCAGAAACTGACCTTCCCAAGACCACAGAGCTAAGTGACCACACACTCAGAAAGTGTGATCCCACGGCACCATGCTACACTGCCTCTTCCACGCAGTTTTCAGAGGGAAGGGGCTATTGCATTCTTATTAAGGGAGAGTCTATTCCTTGTTAAATTATCCACATTTAAGAACCCTCCTCCCTCCCCAGTTTATATTTTTACGTTTAAATCACACAGATTCCTGAGTCATTTTGGATCACAAAAATTTTAAACTTCAGTGGTGTGCTTTTACCCTGATATTGTCTTTCCCTTTGTACACAGCTAGCTACTCAATTAAGACTGTTGTCCAAAATCTAAATTTACAAACAAATTGGCTTGAGATGAAATCTTTGCCAGTTATTTATATTAACATGGCCATGAGAACTTGATGACCAATATTTTTGGATAATCATCTGCATCTCCTCCTCCCCTTTCCAGCTGTGAGAAGCCTTTGTCCTCATGACAGTGTGCCTGGACTGTTTTAACTACTCTCTGGAAGGCTCCCTGCTCCCAACCTGTGAAAGCACTGTTTTCATAATAGGGTTTCCTGGCTCAGGTACCTAACACAGATCCCCTTGGCCCAAACACCAAATGTAAAATTAACTGCTTAGCTCTCACTGTTTTTATCCACTGACCACAGACTACCAAGTTTATGCTATTCTCACCCCTTTTAAAGCAATGCCAGTCCAGGCAATCTCTCAATGCCCCTGGCCCCCACCCCACCCCACCCCACCCCATGTACTGGCTGCTCACCTCCTGCACCATCACTCCACCCTGAGTCTTCTCTTTCTCTGGATGCCCTCCCACTCCCCACCCATCCTCCAAGGACCAGCCCAGGCCCCACCTCCTCTGGGGATCTATTCCTGATGGCTCCTCCCCACTAGATGACCCTCTATTTCCTTATTGCACATATGCTGCTTTAACACATATTTCTATTCTCTGAGCACCACCCCACCCACCTGGCAGTTTGCTAGACACGGCAAGCTCATATAAGCACCGCTTGTTTGTAAACTCCTTATGAGGAAGATCCGCATTTTGTACGTTGTTTGCACTGCGACACATGACTTCGCTGCACAGCACCAGGCAGGCACCCAGTCTCCTACTAATTCCACTTCCGGAGATGTGTCCATGACACTAAATACCCAGATTTTTAAAAAAGGTTTTAAATCTATAGAGACATGGTCTTTATGCAGTATATATAAAAGAATAGATTAGAGATGTAAAGAAATGTTCAAACTAAATAAACCAGGGAGAAAACATCCCTCAAGAAAAGGCCTTGCTTGATTTAAATGAATGAAACCGGCTGTCTCCATTCATGCAACTCACTTCTCAGCTTGGCTGATCTGATGAAAGTCAGAACATTGCTTACAAGTCACCATGCTAAGGAAAAATGAAAATAAAAATTTCATCACAACTGTATTCTTCCATGTTATTTATTTTTATGTATTCATATGTAAACATCAAATTATTATTTAAAAAATACTGCACCAATGACAGAGATGTGGCTGCCATAGGCTAATAAACATTTTTGTAATGTTCTAGTTTATTTTCATTTTCCTTTCCATAGCTAGCCACATTTCTAAATAAGACATATAAATTTTATGTGTGTATATATATATGCAATGCTAGTGCATATTTTCAAAATTCAAGCCACCTGCCAAACATATAAATATTTATCTAAGCCCACAATGGTGTTTAGTTCCCTGGGAGTGTCCTTACCCACTTAGGAGACAATTTAGAAGTGAGAGCACCATTCATTAAAATGCCACACAATGGAGGCCCCCGAAGTATTTCCTACAACTTAATATCTGGACACTTTTATGCAAAGGCCTCATCCTAGCACATGCTTGGTATTTAAACACTGCCTCCCTTCCCATCTCAGGCTTTGACACTTCAATATACCACGTGGTTTCCCCTTCCTGTTCACACAAAGAAGTGCGTAACAGATCCTGCAGCAAAATCAGAATCGGATTCAAGTTTTCCACTCAAAGGAAGCCCAGCCATATTGAGATCTGAATGCTAAACAACAGCAAAGCGTTTCACAGGATTAAGCTTAGGGCGTGACTGTCCCCACACAAGTTGGCATTCTGAACAGAGGTCATCAAAGTTAAGGGCAGGAAGTGCACCCAGACAAGTGTACCCATGTGTACCTGTGTCTTCCACAGGGTGGGAACCTGAGCTGATGGTAATGCATCCTAACTTATTAAAGCACATACTCCATCCTAATTAAATCTACAGCTTGTCCTACTGAGAGAAAGGAATCATTTCTCTACCCATGTATCCATGAATTTTCAAGAGAAATATCCATAGATAGGCAATCCAAAGTAGAAAATTAAGCAATTTTCCTGACAAAAATAAAGACAAAAATACTGCTTATTACTTTTAAATGGCTTACTGGGGGTATGTCTTAACTGGTTCAACATTTTACTTTGAAAGAATGAGCAAAGCCACCTCTCAGTGCCACTGGAGGGTGACTGTACACACGGCAGTAAGTTGCTCAGCCAAGACACCCAGACGCCAGCCTTCCAGTCCACCCTGTCAGTGGCCAATGCACAATCCAAACTAACTTTAAGCATTTCATTTTCACCCGAATTAGAAGAGGGGGATATGTGATCGCATGCATTCCTTCAACAAATTGTAATTGAACACCCACATCCATAGTTCATCAAATCTGTATGGCCTATCTAAATCTTAGCAATTATTGGTTGCTAAGATGCCATTATTTTATACCTCTAGGGAACAACACAGGCAATTAAAAATGTTTTTAACATCTGTAATATGCAATCAATGGTAATACACAATCCCATTCTTCAGATGTTAAAAGTTCGAGGGGAAGAGTGTGTCTTAGAATCCCTGAAATACTGTGTGGGCAAGCACGGGTATCAGGGGCGGAGTGAGGAACAAGGCAGAGCTCCGGCCGGGCAGAGCTCTCGGCCAAAGGGGCCTCATCCAGGATGAAGAGATGTCCCAGCTCCTGGCTGTATGTGGCCACACAGCAGGGAGAACAGCTAGGAAAAAGGCCCTGCAGGAAAGCCTGACACCTCAGACCAGAGGAACAGGAAGTACACAAAAAATATGATTATTAAAGACACTTCAAGCCGAATGCAATGAAAAAATACATTATTTTAAAGACTCCTGTTTGCCTGAATCCTCTCATTTGCAGCTTAATCATAGGCTTCTATCTTCCTTCTTCCTTGTTAAAATTCCTTCTCACTAGTCCTCCATCGCCCCCACTTCCCCATCTCCAATTTCTTGCCTCCTTTATTACTCACATATGTCATTCATCTAACTCCAAATATTTTTTATACCCTTTCCTTTTTTCTCCCAAGAGACTTCCGTTAGCTTGTTCTTCTAGCCATAAACCAAGCACATGACTGAATGTGATTAATATTAGTTCTGGCTGGTTACTTGCACAATTTTATATTGATAATTGATATCCTATCTGATTTTCTGGTTTTTGTTTGATATACGACCTAGCATTTCCATGAAGCCATCAGAGGCGAATTCTCTTTGGTATTTTAGGCAATTGTTCAGTTCTAGCAATTACAACAGTGAGAGAAAACGTGACTGACACCTGGCCCCAGTGTGCTGACGGCCAGAATTCTCAACGATCATAAATCAGTTCACTCTGATGAACACCACTGTACCAAGTCAAAAGAGTCCAGGCCTTTTTCAAATGGCCTTTCTGATCATAAAAAAGAATCAAACCCAAAGAAGAATTAGGATCTATCATACATAATCTATTGTTGTCAGACAAAAAAATAATATACTCAAAAGCTCATATCACATTGAAAAGTATATTTTCTATTGTTTACCAAATTAAAAAATATATATTTTGGTTCCTTTCCCTACAATTTATTATGCATGGAGAGTTCTCAAACACTGACATGGCTTTCTGAATAAATTCCCCTTTCTAATATTCACAGATGTTCTTGGTAGCTTCAGAATTCTACCAGTGAAGTGTTACTATGAAGAAGCTAAAAGAGTGATTCTGAATTACCTCTTACTTCCCTCATCCCTGACACATAGACTGAATCCCCCTGGCCCTGAGATGGGAGGCTGTATTGGCCCTGGTGCCCACCCCGAGAGGATGGCAGTGTGTCTTGGCGTGAGCACAGGTCAGAGATGGATGTCAAAACTTAACTCTCTGCTGCTCACTAGGTCTCTTCCTCTTCCCTGGGGCAAAGAATGTAACATCTCTGCATTTTAGTTTCCCCATCTGTAAAATGGAAATAACACTATCTATCTACTTAGCAAGTGATGGAGAATAGAGAATCTAAAAAGGGTCTGTGAAGACAATGATGTGCACACTGGGAGCACCCCATAGGGTGGTCTCCTGTCTCCTCGCCTTCACAGGCTTATGAGAGGCATCCCTTTGCTATTGTCGATATTTCCATGTGTAAATTACATTTTATCCTTTGCTTTATATTTGTTTTTCTTAGTTACGTATTCCTAAGATGAACAGTTTTACTATTAAATGGTAGGGCAAGATGAAGAGATCTTAGATCGCGTAGAGAGTCTTCCTGAAGAGTTATATAGATGGAGAGCAGGATGACAGCTGGGGTGGGTGGGTGAAAGTTAGGGGATGGAGGGATCCACTGAAAAGAAAAAAGGACTCATGGACACGGACAACAGTGTGGCGATTGCTGGGGGAGGAGGGTGACGGGGAACTAAATGGCAATGGAAAAAACACAATAAAAAGAAATTAAAAAATAAAATTTAAAGAGAAAAAGACTTTCAAATAATCTGTTGCTAGAAAATTTGGCCAGGCGGTATTCTATGATGTGCTTGAAAGTAAGCAACCTTAGTTAGAAGAAATCATTATAATCATAATCACAGCAACATCAATTGAGTGCCAACTGTTTGCCAAATACCATTCTAAGCACCTATGGGTAGTCATTCATTTAGACCTCACACCAATCCTACCAGATAGGGAAAACTGTCTTCATTTTATAGATAAGGACATAGGCACAGAGAGATTCGGTGACTTGCCCAAGGTCCCACAGCCAGTGGGTGGAGTGGTGGAGATTCCTGTCCAAGCTCTTCACTACAATACCATACTGATTTTTTTTTTGGAAATTTTTGTATTCTTCTTGGAAAACTGTTCCAACATTGCAGTACTTCACAAATCGGCAACATCTGCTACGCTGCCAACAGCATCTCTAGTGCCCTCAGCATAAATAGGCAACTGGGTGGGTGTTCAAGGGTTTCTCTGAAGTTCTTTGTTCTAAATTAAAATATCACATACGGGCTTCTATCCAAACCACTTAGGAAGAGACTCTAGCTACAAAGTAAAGGCAAGTACTCTCAACACCTGCCTTAAAATTTTGTGTACACTAATGCCACCTCCAGCTCTTTTTTATTGGTAATAAGACTGCTGCATATTTAAAAGTTCACCGCATGGCAGGCATTCTAAGTGCTTCACATACATGATCTTGCTTACTCCTCTGAATGATCCTAGGAGGTAGGTACTGTATTTATCCTCATTTTATTGCTGAAGGTGCTGAGCTCAGGGCAGTTAAGACACTTTCCCAGGTTGCAAAGCTGGCATGTCTGCAGAGCTGGGATCAGGCACCCACTCTTATCCACCACACCACAAAGTCTCCCTTGGAAAACTCATGGTCCTCCGTACCTCTCTCTACTTCCATGAACCACTCTAGTGTACTGTGGGAAAAGCCAGCACGAAAACCAAAGCATCATTCCTCTGACCTTTCTGTGCAATGGCCCTGAAGCTAAAAAGGCAAAGATCTCCATGCCTTGGTAAGGGGAGCTCACCAGGGACCAAGGATATCCAATTAAGTCTTTTTTTTTTTCAGGACAGAGGCTGGGGAACTCTAGCCTTCCCCCAGATGGCTTCTCCACCAAATACACCAAAAATAATGAATTAAAATAGGGTTTGCATGGGTGGGAAGTGAAGGGAGATGGTCTACAGTGGTACAGAGGGCCTTTCCATGGGACAAAAAGGCTCTGAACCACAAGACCACAGCCATGGTGGGAGCCAAGAGGCTGAAAAGAGAGAGAAGCAGCAGCCCCAGCTGGGGAGACAGGTGAACCAGGGCAGAGATGGAAGCAGAGGAATGAGCAGGTGACGTGGGATGGCTAAGCAGAACCCACTCCTTCTGCCTGTGTCAAAGCCCAGATGGTCTTGCTGGGGAGCACAGCTGAGCCACCTCTAGTGGGCCTGCCTTGCTCAGTCTCCTATTGGTCCATGTTTTTCTAAAAAGTTTTATTTTACTAAAATATAGTTCAAAAAACTGCAGGTGCTCAGGAAAAGCCGCAGACAAAAGGGGTCTGGAAGGTAGGTGGAAAAAATGGTGGGTTAGGCCAACTCTCTTTAGATGGCAACCAGTCCCTGGGGTTTTCTTGGGGAGCTTTTACAATTATTCTGCCAGGAAACTGGTACACAGAGCACTATACACGCATATGTCATATGATATTTTACTTGATGTGACGGGAACCTGAGTGTGTCACCAAGAATTTGAATTCTCTGGAGCCCGCACTGCTCAGCAGTAACATCAAAGAAACTGTATAATTTTGAATTGAGCTGGGACATGAATCTGGCTTTCTGTAAGGGGAGGATTGCTGGTTAATTATACCTACTTTGAAGAGCTTATCAAGTTTCAAGCGAAACGTGGCAGTTTCTATCACCTTTCGGGGGTTCTCATTATGTCTCCATGATCTAGCAAGAAAGTCCTAGAAATAGCTACCATGTGACAGCGATCCCAGATTTCGCCTCATCGTTGTGATAAGCCACCATGCGCTGATGAGCTGGGCTGGCGTGCGAAGAGACCTGATCTTATTTTTAAATACGTATACACAGAACCAGGGACTGAGAGTGAAGAACACTCAAGTCATCGCTGGCACTGTGGTAGGCTTTTTTGACTGGGTCTGGCTGCCTGAGCCATACAGGGCCGTGCTGAGCAGGGAGGGAAGAACACTATGCCCAACCAAGAGACATTTGTTTTACGTGTACATCGTCCCAAAGCTCCAATCCAATGTAACCAGCATCCATGGATTCTTTCCAGCCAGAGAAGTTGGGTGCTAAAGTTCTTACAAAAGAACAAACTAATATATTTGCTTCGCAATATTCCAGCAGAATTACAGGGGGTGGTGTGGGTGGGTGGAGAGTAAAGGGAGAGATGAAGCAAGGTAAAGAACGGATCAGTGTTTAAGCTGATTGACAGTACGTGGGGTTCACTATATGACTCTTTCTGCTTTTGTGTAGGTTAAACATTTTCTGTAGTGATTTTTTTAACCCACAAAAGTACTAGGAATTTCCATGAAGTACAAGTACTTAAACCCAGGCTTAAATGGATGGTGTCAGTTACTGACACCTCCACAAAGGGGCCCACCTGCCAGCTCACCCCTCATCCTTCAGGTACTCTACCCTCCACCAACTCAGTGCCAACCGAGGTGTGTGGGTCACCCGACCTGGACTTTCCTGCCTCCTTGCCTCTGCCCGTGCTATTTCCCTCTGCCCGGATGCCCCCTTCCCTTCCACCCCCACGCCGACTATCAAAATCCAACCCATGTAAGGCCTAGATCAACGGTATCCCCCTTTGTTAAGTCTCTAATTACCGCATATGGAAGTAATCTTTTCCTCCTTTGTACTCCAGAACTTTGCTGGTGCTCTCTTGGGGCACAGCTCGCTGAGTGATGATAACAATCATGAGAACAAGAAGAATCATAATAATAGCAGCTAATGGGTACTGAATGTTACTATGTATCAGGCACTTTAAATATGTCATCACATTCAATCCTTACAATATCCTCTGAGGTTATTACCATTTATTAGCACATTTAACAGACGAAGATCTGAAGCTCAGAGAGGTCCACGGGGTGAAACCGAGATCCCATGTGATGTGATGGCAGTTGTGTCACCCTACATTTTAAGCCTCTGTGCCCATGATCCATAAGTCATACGACCAGAGTGAGGAGATGTAAACTGAAGTCTAGCTGGGGAAAAATTCTAACTTTCAGAAAGACCTGAAAGTCTGAATTCCTGATACTCTAATACGGTCTTTCTACTGAACTGTAAATTCCTTCAGGGAAGGGGCTCTGTCTTTTTGTATTTTGTGTCCCCCACCAGCACTGTCTGGTATAGTGCCTTATACATAAAAGATGCTCAGTAACACCTTGCTAACTGAACACAGTCTTACTACAGAGCAGTTCTGATGAAGGACTATGCTCGGCTCTTTTAATCTACCTATCTGACTACCCAAGGAAACGAAATGGGCAAATCCGCCCACAGAGCTGCTGAAGCATGTCTCCTCCCCACCATCTCTGTTCGGAAGGCCACAAAACCAAAATAGTTTTCATCTTCTCCCTACACCGGCACTGTAAATGGCCAGAAAGAATTCTTCTCCGATGCTATTTTTATTTTGTCTCCCAGCTGTGGGCTCCCTCCCCCTCCCTCTGCAAGACCCCAATCCCTAACAGCCTCAGGAAAAGCCAAAGGGAGTGGGACTCTATGTAGACAATGACTTGGGAATCTGGAGCTGAGGGAGACAGGCTGATTTCCTCTCCCACCCCCAAGTTTCCTTTCCCTTATTTCCCCTTTCAGATTTCCTAACCCTGCTTTCTTTCCAACCAAGTTACACTACATCGTTGCTGCTCTTCTTTAGCTATATTTTGACCTTCTTCCTGAATGCAGTGATGTTCTCTGGACTGGCCCTGAGAACATATGGGGAATAGGCTCAGTTGCCTTTAGTTCCTTCCTCCAAATCCTCTCACCATTCCTCTTCTAGCTGCAGGTCTTCTCCCTCCAAGGACCCCGCTTACGCTCTGCTCCTGCAATGTCTTACTCCCAGCTGGCTTTCAAGAACTGAGAAGGTACTGGCTGATGAGAAGGTGTGAGCTCATAATATGATTAAAGTTATCCTGTCTAGCTCTTAGTCCAACTTCCACTATCGATATGAGCATTTTAATAGAGGAAATGAGGCAGCCCAGTAGGCCCAAATTAATGAGGCAATAATGGTAAAGGGACCAGCAATGGAGTTGAAACTTGGAGCAAAGGGCAGTCACCAAGGCTGGCTCTAAATCTTCTCCATCTGGGCTCCCACATGTCATGTTGTTGTGGTTTTAATGTGACGTGAATTTCCTACAGTTTCTTGTATTGTGAGTTATTTGCCTTGGTCATAAATTTAGATATGTCAGCAAAATACCCTGGTGTGTGTGTGTGTGCACATGTGTGTATAAACACCTATCTATGAAGAGGTAGATGGGGTCACACTGAATTGTGACATATCATACAACATACATAGTAATCAAGCTTTATCTAATGTCATTCATCTTGACAGCCTTGCATTTTCAAAATTAATAAAGAGCATAAGGGAGCTGCTGCACAATCGCCGACCGTGGAATCTTGGCCACCGAACTACAGAGTCATCTGTGTTGTGCATTAAGTGTGAAGGCACACATCACAGTTTGGGATTTAAATGGAAAAATCAATACTCTACAGGAAATCTACAGTTGCATAGCAGGTTTTTCTATCAGCCAATGCTTTCTTTGTTCAGTGCCTTCTGATGACAAATACTTGTGTATTCCAGGCATCGATTTTACTTTGCTTTTGTTTAAGTTCCTTAATATTCCTACCTCTTCCGAGAAGCAGAGGCTGGGGGCGTGGGGGGAGGACAGAGACAACTGACAGTCAATAACAGAGTTGGAGGCTACCTGGCCAGGGCACCTTCTGTCAGCATCTGTGACCCAGGGGGTTAGCCTTCCAGCCATGAGCTCCTTGTTGCCTAGGAGCCTGGAAAGTGACCTGTGCCCTGCATGCTTTCTTCCGAGAGCCACTGGTCCCCTCCCCCCACGCCCAGGGCTCCCTCACTGCTCCTGCTGCAGTGAACCACGTAAGACAGCAGAACCACTCCTAACCTAAGAAAGCAGTCTGGAGAGAGCATGCCATCTTTTCTCATGGATCCCTTAAAAATTTGCTCCAAGCTGCACTAAGAAAACTCCAAGGACTCCCCATTTCTCTCCCAACAATGAACAGGTCTCTTTCACAGACAAGCAGAACTTCTCAGGGCCTCGTAACCAGCCAAACACCACTGCTGTTCTTGCAGTTGAAAAAAATTTAGTTTCTCCTTGAAGAAATAAGCTCACATGCTTTTCTCTCTTTATTCTCCTTTTTCTTTTATCATCTGCTGACCAAAAATAAAACATTTCTAACAGTGGCTTAGAAGAACTAAATTTGTACCAATCTTTCAAAACTACTGCCAACACAATTTGGTGTTTGAACACAGCAAGGACTAAATATATATTTTCTCTAAAGATAGCTGGAGAAGGCGTTCATATCTACGGTTTACTTCCTCCAGTAGAAACTGACCACAGCCAAGACTCAAGCACATTCATTTTTCTAGTAAATAGGAAAAAAATCAAATATGGCATATTATGTTTAACAATTTCTCCAAAAGTAGTAAGCGACTCCCCAAAGCATTTTGATACAAAAACAAAGCCTAAATGGCCCCTACGGTCTTCTGCCGGATAACCACAGTTATAGGGTGAAACGTCAGAATAGAATCAAATGAAAAGGGTTTCTCCCCAATAGGCAATGCCAGCAGACCTGGAAGCTTAGGAGCCCTAAGATAAAACATAAGGTGAGTTAAATTTTCAGGGGAAAAAACTGCACTTCCAAGCTGGGAATGGCCTGCGGACTGGTTGGTCACGGACTCCACACCCAGAATGAGTGGGGCTGTTGCAACCACACAGGCAGTGAGGCTACGATAGCAGGCTCCTGCTGTCCACTGGTGTCTAACTACGCAGCTAGAACGAGTAAAAACTGTATTTTTCTCCCTTCTTTGGACATTTTGTTTTTAATGAATACTTCATATCAGAGCTAAGTCCAAACACCGGTGCATGTGGGATTTCCTAATGCTGAGACCTGGCATGGCTGCTCGGTGTTCTGCCAAAACCAGAAATGAGACTACCTCAAAACGTAACAACTGAGCATCCTCATTCTTTTTCAGTGTTCGCATTTAGTTGGAGCAAATGTTTTTTGCTTTAATGCAACTGAAAAGAAAAGAACATTTAGGGACAACATAGCTAGATCCCTCATAAAGCTTCATTTTCCAAAGCAGTGTTTGAATCTCTAAATACATGACAATTCATTCTCTGTTTACTTTAGGTAAACAGAAAATGCATTGCGGAGCACTCATTTTCGAAAGCTAATCAAGAACATTAGGTCCCAACAGATTCATTTAATAGAAATATAATAGGCATTCCTGCTTGCTTTTCATCTTGTCTCACTGTAAATGCTAAAATGAACAGCAAATTAACCCTGCGCTGGAACAGAGTCCCTGTCACAGCTGATACTCTCCCTCTCACGACTTGTAAACATCCCCGAATCTTGTCCCTGCTTTGACTTCTCCTTAGGAGAGACGCAAGTGCCTGATTGAGTTTGGCAAGACAGTGTAGGAATACTTGAATTCTAAAGGGAGTACTGCGTGTCAGCTCTGCTCTCTTTCCTAGCAGAACAAAATATTACCATGCTGTGTCCTAAAACAGTGTACAACTAGGAAGTAGAAGGAGGGGTGGGGGCAGGATTGTTTTTTTTCCCAAGCTACACGTATCAACTGTATTTCTCTGTATTTTTAACTTTATTAGCCATTCTCCAAATGGCTGCTTACAAACTACTACACAAAACAAGCTAATCAAGACAGGCCATCCAAGCTCTATAGTCAGATATAAAAGATTTGCAAACAACTTGAGATCTTATAATTAATATTCAGTGATATCAGAATTAGCATTTAGAACTCTATACAGATAAACTATAATACTTCATAAATTATGTAATAATGAACAAACCCTTTCAAAAACTCTTTTCACTGGGCTAAAGTAACATTCTAGACTTGTTGTAAGTATATTATTCTTACAAGTAGTTCGCAGTTATTCTTGAAGGCAAGCCTTGGAGTTTCCTTAGCATAGTGCTGCTGGGGAAAATTTTCAGCATGTCCATCTTCATCTCTAGCCTGAAGGGAAATATAATGGCCTATTTAGGGACTTACAAATAATGGAAGAAAAAAAAAGCTAAAAGCATAACAGCTCAGATCATTAAACAAACGGGAATCCAGAAATAACAACATTATTAAGAAGTTTGTTTAAATACGCAGTACGCCTTTTAGATATCAAAATTTGGGATTTATTTTTCTTTACATAGTTTAGTTTGAACATGCAAATTCATTGTGGTGAAATATTTAATGTTTTAAATATTCAGCAAACCAAAATAAAATAACTTTTGTTGGAAATTACCACCACTTTAGTCTTCCAGCCACTTTGGTTGCACATTTAGGATTCTATGACATACATACGTGTTTAAACTTTTTGGCATGCTTAAGCAATTTCTAGATAATGCACTGTTTAAAAATTCTAATAGCAAGGCCATAAGAAAAGCAATTTGCATAGTTATATTTTGCATTGTAATACTATTAGAGATAAGCTGATTCCCCTTGATTTTTAAATAAAAATGTGAAAGGAGCAATGATCTAGTAAGAACAATGATTCTTCAATGAAATGCAGTAAGAAAAAAATAGATTTAATTAAGAAGCTGCATTAAAAGTTACTGGTTATTTTGATCTACACTGTTAATTAAGAAAACTGAAGTTTAAATGGAGACATTAACAGAACCCAACAGCAATACCGCTTGCATACAGTCTTCTCTTTCTCATCTCCACGGGTGTCTGGCGTGGAGTTGGAGAGAAGGAGAGGTGGGTGAAAGGAGGTGTGTCTGCAGCACACTCATTAAATCATTCATTTGGGCGACACTTGCACTCCGCTCTGCTCTCATCTCATCTCAGCCCTAACTGCTCTCTCCTTCCTGGCCTCCTGAAATTCACAGCTGAGCTGTCTCCCTCGCATATGGCTTGCATATAATTATGCATATTCCATTTTGCACTGCATTAAAATGATGAGCTCCTGGCTCCCTGCCAGCTGATTTTAAAAAGCCCGAGAGAAGTAGGAAAAAGGAGAGAAACCTAGGGAGAGCCGCACAGGAAGCAGCAGGTAGTTCTGTCTGCTGTCTCTTTAGATAAAATGTATGTCTGGCACCCCGGGAACAGCTGAGAACTACCTGTTGTGATGTATGGATCAGGGCGGAGGACACAATGAGCACGCGCGCCTGTGGCACAGCGATGACAGCGCTGATGTATTGTTTCTCCTCTAATGGAGTGAGATCTGCCCGCTGACAAGCATCACTCAGAGCCCCTCGGCCGGACTGGGGATTGTCATGTTGGAGAGGGATCCATGTTCAGCATATTCGAGAATGTGCAGCTTGTTTTTACTAAAGGCGTCTGCTACTTACTGCAGGGAGGGAACTGGATTCAATTTGGAAGTGGAATGTCACAGGCAGTCATATTTGGGTTTCAAGACGCTGGTGGAAGGGGAGAAGAGATTGCTTTGTTTTGGTTTCGCCTTTGAGATTTATCGGTATCTCTGGGATTTAGTGCTTTTCTTACTGTACCCTCTACCACCACCAAGTCAACGTAAAACAAAAACAAGGTTGAAGGATTGGATAATATGTGACAGAAAAGAGTGTGAGCATTGTTCGTGTCCAGTGGCTGTCTAGGCATTGAAGCCAGTGATGTTTCTTCTCACTGCATCTGTCCTAGTCTGCAGCTCCATTAGGGTCTCAGTTAATCTAGTCTCACGTGGACCTGTTTTAAAGTGGAGTGTACAACTAAAAGGCAGCTGTGAGAAAGCAGTGAGATGCCAAGGGGGAGAGATGATGGTAGACTCTTCATAACAATTCTAACTCACTCTGTGAGGTATAGGTCTTTTGAAGGCTGGGACAGTATCTATTTTATCTCTCTTCCTCTGCCATTCCCAGTGCCTTATTTTTAGTTGGTACTTAACAAACATTTAAGTGATGGGGAAAAAAACCATAAAAGGATTGTAACTAGACCCTACCGTAAACAACTCTGTAGAAAATGCCACCTCAAAATATGCTAAACGTGGTGGGAGGTTTATTATATTCCTGATGCACTATGATACATATGCTTGAAAACACACTCTGCATATAGTTTACAAGGGCTACTATTTACATATGTATGTCTATATTCAATATATATGTATCTTGTGTATAAATATTCATAAGGTGGAATATGTTTATTATGCATGTACTATCTACACACATTCATACACACCAGATGCCTGGGGATATTTTCAACATTAGTGGAAAAATACATTCATTCCATTTACATGTAAGGTGCTCACAGTGCTTTTTATGTTTTTAAAGGACAAAACAAGTCTAAGACTTGAATGTGCTTCCTCAAACAGGCTACAGATTTCATATAAAGCCTCGTAACTTATGTGGCTAAATAAAGCAGCAGTGTAAGAGAAAGGAGAGGGGAACTGGGGTGAATGGAAGTGGAGAGAGAAAGTCAGAAACTTGACTCTGCTGGGGCATGTGTTAGCCTCTGGAGCAAAGTCCCATGGCCTTGGGCACCGTCTGCCTCTGACAACCACCCTGATTCCAGAGTGGAAGAAACTCCACCCTCCGACCATTTGCTGCGTTTCCACCACCTGCTTGGGAGGTGATGCCCCTCCCATGTGGGTGTGCACACACGCACTCACACACCTGTCACCAAAGTGATTCCTTTTGCATTCTGAAGTTTTTTAAAGGAAAATTTTTTGATTTTTCTTACCAGACTAAATGAAAAGAAATGCATTCATCTAAGGCAGTAGTTCTTTACTCTGGCTGAATTTTAGAATCATCTCGGGCAATTTTTTTCTAACACATTGGTGCCTGACCTCCCTTCTCCCTCACCTTCCCAAGATCCTGATTTAATTGGTCCAGGGTGAGGCCTGGACATGAGTGGGGGTTTTTTGTTTTGTTTTATTTTTTTTTAAAAAAAGCTCTCAGGTGGTTATAATGGTCAGGTAGTGCTGAGAACCGCTGATCTAGGAAGCCCGCCTACTGGTACCAAGAGGGGGCTCCTGGCAGAACCGGCAGAACAGGCTCTAACCACAGCCCCGGAATGACGCAGCCACGGGAGGACAGAGGCTCTGGCCCTGGGTGGGTCTCACCCTAAAGATCCAAGAGAGTACTTGACTGGCTACTTGTGGGCAAAAAATTCTCTTTTCTTCCTTTTTAGTTTCTGATGTATTAAATAATCTTAGAAGAGCTACTAGACACTTCTTAAAAGGCCTTCCCAAACCTCTCTAACCAAGCCGAATACCTCCACGCTGCCCTCTCTCCGACCAGACACAGCTGCCCCCTTCCCCTGGCTGGCGTAACGTCTGCCTCCTCCACCAGACTGGGAGCTTCCCGAGCGCAGTACGGTGTCTGGGGCTGGGCCACCTCCGGGTGCTTGGTAAGTGCTCTGCAGGCAGGGGCTCCACTATCATCCCACAGCAACGTGGCCACCATGTTAGACGAAATCCACACACTCCCTTACCCTACATGTCAACTCATTTTAGAACATTTTATAACCTGATCCACTGAAGCCAGTGCCTTATTCCACATCTGCCCCATTTGGGGAGGCAGACGATAGCATATCAAGGTGTGGGCAGGACAGAAGGAGCTGACGACCCCTGCAGGGAGGAGGATTTGAACCCTGAAGATGTTCAGGATCACTGGTCGGGGTAATAATATAAAGCAGACCGACGTTCAGCTGGTTTTATTATTGTTCTTAAACTCTCAACAGACGCTGCTTCTCTAATTGCCCATCTCAGGCTGACCACCCCACTGCCAGTTCTTGGTACCCACTGGGGCCCGGAGACCTGTGTTGATGTCCGACTTTGTTCTGGAATGACCAGTTCTGACAGAAGGAATGTCAAGACACACCATAACGAACTAACTCTCTCCATGTGTCTTATTCTCAACAGCTTTATTCTGACTAATACGTTAGACGTTTATGCCAACCATGGGAAAAAGCAAATGGGAAACTACCGTTTTGCATTTGACTACAAATGTGATTGTTGGACCAAAGGTGCCTTAGTGATCTTCTATTCTAAGACACCTTTACTTCTGCTATAAAATAGAAGTAAAAAATAAAAGCTTTCAATTAAACTGCAAGGGGCTTTCCCTGTCTTGCTGATAGTCACGCGTCCATTCTCGTGGCATGCCTGGCATCTGAATAAACATTAGATTATGTGGGAAACTCACATTGATTGTCTTTCTACTTCGAAAATCTCTGGCTTAACCAGACTTTGTATTCATCTGTCTTTCCCTGCAAATCATCACTAACTCATTTTTCTTATTTCATTCTTACCTACAGCAAACCTACATACAGCAAGATCAATATTCTTCTCTGGGAGACTCTTTTAGAAAATGTGGAATCTTCTAACAATGGCTCCACTGACCTACCCCGGAAAAGAGAGTTGTTTCTGACCCAATGAAAGAGGTTATCGCTGCCGCCATTTAAGTACAAAGGTAGTTCCGTTCATAGTTAACGCCTCCCTGCGACGAATGGGAGTCGAGCCCTCTGCGTCACTGTGATTCCAGGATTTCTTTTGGAAACAAGAACAGGTTCTGCCTGGAACCAGAGCGGGCGAGAGCTCTGCAGAGCTCCCGGACTTAGCTCTCCAAGGCCGCAGCAGATGCAGCCCATGCCAGCTCACACTTGCGGTGTCGTTACCAGACTCGGGAACGTCCAAAACAGTGCATCTCAACATCGTGGGAATAAGTTTAGCGGGGACTAGTTGTAGGGAAAAATTATATTTTATAAATAATTTTGAACCACAATAGGATTTCTTCTTCAAATTTCAAGATAAAAGCAGAAGATACCAGTTCCAAAAACTCTTAGCATAGGTTAGCCATTCATTTTACCACATCCCATTCCTGGTCTGTCCTTCCTCTGCCAAATGCCTGCGCCCATTCCCTGCAGGAAGCTCAGAGAGGACTAAGCAGCAGCTGTCACGTGCAGCCTTTCGGTGTATGGTGAACTTGACGTGAGGTCAGCCCACTTTCTCCGCCCCTCAGTGAAGTTCCCTGGGCTGCAGTCACATACCCTACAGAGTAGAGCCTGGGTCTGCTTGAGTTACTGCCCAGTCACTCTCATCTTCACAGCCCAGCTCCTCAGGACTAAGGTCCCAGTTCACGTCAACTGAGTTCCTGTCCTTCACCTCAGTTTCTCGGGGTAAAACCAGATCCCACCTCTCTTCCCCACTCTGGCAGAGTCTTATTTGCCCTCTAAGCCTTAGGTCAGACTGCAGCTCCTCTAGGAAGCCATTCAAGACCTCTTCCTCCTGGTCCTACCCTGGGCTCTGTGCCCTCTGTCCTCGTCTATATCCGTTCCATCCATTGCACTGTATCATGACCTTTCAGGTCCGCCTTCCCCACCAGTCTGTGAGGCTTGTGAGTGCTAGAACTGTGTTCTACTAAGCTGCAAATCTCTAACAGAGAGATTTGTGCCTCCTCTAGTTCCTTTCAAAGTGTAAAGGCCCCATTAAATGGTGAGGGAATGAATGAATGGGTTCCTATCCTTTAGCCCTAGCAACCGGACCTTCTGGCTTGCACTCCAGTCCCGAAGGTAAGTGCTCTGCCCCTGAACCTCAGGAGTTGTCTCCATATGGGAGCCTTAGCAGGGCTCTGCGAGAGCTGTCTGATCACACCTGCCTCACACCTGGACCTTCACTGCGCTTCTGCCCAGCACCTGTCCTTCCCACTTGGCTAGACACAAGGGTCTTAGCCTCACTGCCAATCTTGTGCTCAACTCAATAACTGGCCAATGGCCCTTTTGTCCCAAATATCTCTCTCCTCTGCCTTCCACTTAAACTGACATTGGCTAACAAAGGTTAGTCTAACTTCTGGTTATGGTCTCGTCTCTGAAAGTCCATTCCCAGATTAACAAACCTGGTGCCTTGCTCCCTGTCACCTAGTTATAGTGCCCAGGTCAGTCTGGGTCAGTCTTTTTTCTGGACAGAGGACTCCCACCTGGCATCAGGCTCCCTATTCTGGAGATACCCCAAGCACCCAGAAACACAAACCTGTGGACCCAGGAATCCCCTCAGCTCACATGACTACTAATCTTTGCACCAGGATGCCTTGCTCACCCTCCCATTAGCTCCTCACAGAAGACTGACTGTGGGACTCCCCCAGTGGTGCCGTTTCACTCTGTTCTCTTAACAAAGTGTATCCGAATGTCCATTTTGCATGCGGGCAAGGGGAAGCTGTCTTCCCAGGGACATTCTTCTTTCATCCTCCCCAACTAGCAGGCGGAGGGGCTCTCCATGTCTCTTCAGGCTACTCCGACAGCTTACCCCTGTCCGATGGGTGAGATGGACTGAGCGGCTGCAGCTGTTTTTGTCACCCCCTGAAAACCTTTATATATATGTACACACACACATCATCATCATCATCAATTTTTAATATCCAATTTGGAATCTTCAAAGAATAACAGTAACAAATACGCAACATGAAGATAATGGGAATCGAATCATGTTTATGGCTTCCATGAGCATCTCCTTAAAGGATGTCAGGTCAGAGGCACAGAGCGCTGCGAGCAGGGGAGGCTACAGGATGATCCGGCGGCTGATTCATGGCCACCCTTACTCAGGGCCCCTAATGGACTGTGTGACAGTTACAGCCACAGATTCCACATCGGCCTGAAATACGGCTGCCTCGAAACCTGAAATACATCATGCCCGTCCCAGCACACTCCAGCTGTGTCTAGAATAATCAGAGCAGTTGCTGAGTAGTTCTGAAAAATCCTCGTTTTTGCTTTTCTTTTTTTCTAATCTATTTTTCCTTTATTAGACTGGTGACCCTTCCAGATTTATCTTGCACTGCTCTTTGTCAGGTCAACCTGAGGGTCTTTTGTTTGGAAAGAACTGTTTTTTCAGCGGGTCCGCAGGTAAGGCCTGGCAGCTGGAGCACGCAGCCCAGTTCTTTCTCTGCTCTTCTCTGCTCAAGCCACACACACAGCCATCACATGCCGGGCAGCTTCTGATTATTGCAGGACCCTTGATCCAGGATGGATTATCCAAGCTCCTCGGTTGCTTCCCCTCCCCCACCTCCTGCCTCCGCCCACCGCTTGCCTTTTGGCTTTTTTACTACTCATTTGCATCTATTACCCAAGGACCCGTGAGGGGAAACAAAAGGCAGGGAAACACAGATGATTCCACTTTGCTACTGGTTGGTGCCTGTAAAATGTTCAAATAATTGGCCCAATCTAGGCATTTCAGGTGGTCTTTTTATTCTTGTTCTGTGAAATCACAGGGCAGAAGAAACTGATTCGTGTCTTTATGTACAGACCTCCTGATGGACCTGAGAAATTAGAGATAATATGAAACAGGCAAAAGATGCAGGGGCACTCCTGGACCCCATTGGTGAGGCTAGGAAAGGGTCCAGACATTGTGGAGGAGACTTCCTATCCACAGGAAGTCTCCCCCGAAACAACCTGGCCTCAAATGGGACTAGGAAACACAGCAGAACCAGATGAAAATACTGCTCTGGATACGATCAGGAATTCGCAGTAACGGCTAACATTCCTACAGCTCGTAGGTACATACCAGACACCATTCAAAATGCTTTGTATGTATTAACCCATTTGACATACATGCCCATATATACACCAAACAAAAACAAAAACTTATGAGGTAGGTACTAGCCTCCACTTTTATATGAGGAAATCGGAGCACAGAAGAGAGGTTATGGAGTTTGCCCAAAGTCACACAGGTAACGAGCGGCAGAACCAGGCTCCAAACCCAGGCAGCCTGCCTCCAGAGTCGCCACTCCACACCTGGGTGATCCACTACCTCTCTGCTAGCGGTAAGAAAAATAAGTGAAATAAAGTAAAATAAATATGGACTAACTTGAAAATACTGATGTCATCAATTTAAAAATGCATGTTATTAATTAAGGAAGGTTTTCATATTCTTTGGTTTCAGAATTTTAAGATGTAAGGAAGTTAAGAGGGTATCTGTGATGAATACAACTTAAGGGGTTGGCTCGGTCTGCAAAGAGCCTCGGAAAAGAGAGGCCAGAGCAGGCCTGGGTCTGCAGGCCTCTGGCACAGCCTAAGGGAGATGGTACTTCAAAATTCATAAAATTAATTCATAAAGCAAACCAACTTCTTTGGCCTGATTCTTATTAAGTTACCCTATGACCACTGATTACATACATACCGAAGCTCATCAATTCCAGAAGGACCTGTCTTACAGAGGTCACTCACCTCTTCAGATCCTTTATCACAATTTCCTCGTGAATTTCTAAAAGTATTATCAATAGCACCACATCATTTTTATTGACCCCACAGATGATGCTGTACAGGCTATAAAGGACGTTTGTGTGTCTAATCTCTTCTGGTTCTGGCACTCCTGCATATAAATGCAGACATGTTAATGAGGCAGCCAATCAAAGCAGTGGAGGTCCTTGGCGAGCAAACCGGTCGGAGCCCGTGGACTTGCCTAGCTGAGGATCGGGCCTGTGCAGCGGTGATTCTTTAAGAGTCGGGGTGTGGGGACCCAAAGCCAGTTCCCCAGCTTCTGCTCAATACCACGACACCCTCCACTACCGGGAATAACTGAGACAGGGCAACAGTGACGCAGCCCTGGTCAGGTCCATGGTCCATTAACTCAGTGGGTGGGAAGATGATGTAAGAGGCTTGGGTCACGGTCCTCCTGGGAAAGTTAGCTTGCTCTGTGTCCCAGTCACTCTTCATCATGACCTGCCACATCATACACATACAGGTCTTGGCAAAGGGGAGATGGTCCCCGAAAAACAGGTGAGAAGATGTGGGTGAACCCCTGCACATGTCACCCTGCTCACAGAAAAAATATCTCAAAGGGCATGCCCCAGGGGTGATGGACATGGATGGGTGTGAGTCACAGATTAAAAGGCCATGATGTGCCCCTGCTGGTGTAGCTCAGTGGATTGAGCACAGGCCTGCGAACTAAGGGATCGAGGTTCAATTCCCAGTCAGGGCACATGCCTGGGTTGCAGACCAGTTCCCAGTGGAGGACACACCAGAGGCAACCATATACTGATATTTCTCTCCCTCTCTCCTTCCCTTCCCCTCTAAAGATAAATGAATAAAGTCTTTTTTTTAAAAAAGGCCACAATGTCACAATTGTTATCTGTAATAAAGGTTCACCACTCCACGCAACCTAACTTTCATTTCTCCCACCAGCAACTGTGCCATACATGCGGTCTGGATACAACAGGTTTGCCTACATCCTCTCTGGCTGGATCATATGCTAAGCCTCTGACCCCCTCCCCCCATCCCCTGGGTGCCCGTCAACCTGCAAAGCGGGCCTGTAGATGCCTCGCCATACTCTCAGTAATCACCCTGCACTCTTGTAACTGGTTCCCCACCTGTTCTGGCTTGAGCCCCCTTCCATACCACTCCCATCTCTGGACCCTCACCCTTGACTTGCCCTGCCTTGGGCCCTTGGATCTGTACACTTGGCCTAACTGTAGCTTACTGTCCCTCATGGACATAGCCTTGGACCGGCCACTCTGGTCCTCCACTCTGGACACCACAGGAGGACCACTGCTCTGGCCTGGGATAGTTTCATAATCAACATCCTATAATGGTGCCCCATATACAGTTTATCTTAAAGACAGATTTCTTTTGTAAGAAACAGAAGTGAGAATTATACAATGTTTGTAAAGATCTAAAGTGGCCTGAACATGTAGAAGAAAGACCAGGACCAGGAGTACTGTTACTGTGCACTCTCCACACAGGTGTCCTGACCAGCGAGGAGTGATGCTGTGATTTATGCCAGTGGAAGTGATACGGAGAGATCTGATCAGATCACTGGGGAATAGTAGGGCAGGGTCATGGGAGGAGGTGATGGTAACGAGTCTAGGATGGGATTGGCTGAGAAGCTGAGTGCCTCCAGAGCACATGGAATTATGGGCAAGGAGATCTGAAATAGAAGGGGCTCTGCTGCAGCTGCCTACATTTCCCAACGGATGGTATTTTGAATGGGAAGGAACTCCGGGCACAGCCTAGGATCAGGCTGGCCTGGCAGCGGGTGGCAGGTGGATGTTCTAGAAGGGACAACCTCTGAGGCAGAAACCTGCCATTCTTTCAAAATTGTGTAGCTTTTGTATTTTATGCTGTTTTAGGTTGTAAAGCAACCCTACAGAAGCAAGATCATTAAAAACTAACGGGGAATGATCAAACTCAGTGTTAAAGGGTTTAGCCTTGGTTGATAGGCTAAAGCGACTAATGCTTGTGAAAATCTGTTATTCCAACATTGTGCTGCTTTTGAATAAAGACTCCTTTCCTTTCTCGACAAGCCTCTGCCTCCAGAGTTTTGCCTGGAGGGTGGCGGCGGGCAGCGGGACTGACTGCTGTTAACAGAGGCAGGCAGGGGGAAAGGCAGGGAGACACACTCATCCACTCTGCTCCTGGGTGGGCATTCGACTCTGGGTGTGCAGTGGGCATTCGACTCTGACAGGATGGTCTTCCCGACCACTTCGATTAGGATCCCAGTGCCACCCGACCTGTTAACAGAGACTTCGGGGAATAAAGTCTAAATTGCCTTGTTTCCAAACCCAGGACCAGTCGTCCTCGCTGAGGAACCAAATGCAAAGGTAGCAGCAAAGGGGTGTTAGAAATAACAACCTCTGCTCCAACGACCCTCTCTGGGGTCTTCATTTTAAGTCACAGCCATTCTGCAGATGATGAGTGGAGGCAATAAAAGGTGGGGCTGTAGTATGTTCAAATCGGGGATAATCATTTGGGCAGACTTGGGTGTGGGGGAAGGGTCTGCTGAAGCCAACAGCTGAGTGTCGGGTTAAGGTCCATTTTTAGATGACAACTTCATCTAAAAGTTTCTCCTCTGTCACATCATTGTCATTATTATTATTACACATACAGGAGGTACACAGGGGTAGGCAAAGGTAGGTTTACAGTTGTTTGTAATAAATAATACAATAATCAATAAATGATAATACAAGCATAAACTGTTTCGCATACTCACAACTGTAAACCTCCTTTTGCCCACCCCTGTATTTTGGAATTGAAAGCCTGTATTTTGGAAATAACAAAAGACAAAAAGCGACCGGAGTTTCCATATCACCTCCCTTTTCAGTATAATTGACAGCAAGAAGGTGTGGTCCTTCCCTGGGCAGTGAGCAGGAGCACTGCCCCCCCTGTTCGCTCCTTCTCTCCCTCACCCAGTCTTCCTAGTTACCAACATTTCCGAATTACTGCAGTTCCCCGGCACCCTGCCACCTCGCCTGCCCAGTGTGGTTCTAGATGTGAGACAACTGGGAGCCATGTTGGAAGAAGGTTTTCAGACCACAGACTGGACCTGAGTGGATAGACTATCACTACTCCAGAAACTTCCAACTCAATGACGGCTGCACAGAGCTGTCACCATGAAGGAAGAAAACTCAATATAGAAATCCCTTGATGGTAACATTACAATTAAAGTCTGTGCTATGCCAGACACCATGCTAAGCATTTTGCAAACTTTGGCTCATTAGAGTTCCCCAAATCCTTACGGGCCTCTATTGCCATTACCACCTCCATTTTGCCAGCGAGGAATCTGAAGTGTAGAGAAGTTAAGTAACTTGTCCAAGGCTAAACAGCTTAATATGGCAAAGCTGGGCTCTGAACGCATGTGTTGAGATGCCAGGCACAGGCTCAGCCCCCACACCACGGTCAGCAGAGGAGGCTTGGCTGACAACGAGCAACAGACACTGTAGCTAGTACGAGAAGACAGAAAAGTCATGGCTCATGGTCCTGTGGGTCGTTGCAGGAGAGAAGGAAACCTAGCCGCTGGTCTTCCCTCTTCACAGTGAAGCACTAATGCCCAACACAACTCCAGTGGCAGTGAGCACCTCCCTGAGGGCAAAGGTCAGTCTACTGGGACAAAGGCAACAGAGGCAACAAGAATACAGAGAAAGCTGATCAGATCCAAACCCTAAGCCTGAAGATGGAGGGCAATGGTCTTTCCAAGTATTGTGCATTGGGCAAGTATGGGGCAGAGAAGAGGGAAGGACAGGAGGAGAGGGAGGGTGGGCGGTACACAAGGGGGCGGTACACAATGGGAGTCTGCTGGGGGGGGGCCCTGACACAGAGGAAACTCTGTATGGAGCTGGGGAGGGAAGCATCTCTGAGACTGACAGACTCCTCACTAGGGAGCCTGCTCATCTTGAAATCTCTCTTATATTTCAGTTTCATTTGCACGTCCTACAAATGAAAGACGACGAGATTTCAAGGTGAGAGCAAGAGCCTGAATGTCTTCTGCAGTATCAAGATAAACTGAGACATGTTTTCAAGAACAAAGGATTCTAAATTCACAGAACTCCTCTTGTGGTTCTTGCCTAATTATAGGGTAGAAAACTCTTATGGTTTGATGTGAAAAATAGTAAAAGGGGGAGTAAGAATGATCACTTAATAAGCATTACTAATATTAGCTTTCCCTTATTTACAAAAACAACCAGTGTTTACATGCAGTCTAGTGTGATAAAAAAAATTTCATTCATTTCTTTGCCTTAAGGAATGACAAAACTTTGCCTTTGAATTATAAAAATATTTTGCCCAATTCCATAAATTGTAGGTTGCACTACCCTATATGTATACCAAACCACTACATGTGCAATGATGTGCAATGACAAGGGCACTTGTATAACATTTTCCTTAGGTCTCATTCATTCATTTATTCATTCATCATGTATTGAGCATCTACTGCGTGCCCCACAATTGTAGGCAATCAAAAACTAGCATCTAAAATGAATGGCATTTGGCTCACAAGTTCAACATATTTTAATTTTTTAAGTTCTGTGATAACAATAGAGCAAATGATCCCTTGCCAAGGTCTAACCATACACAATTTGGAGCATCAAATATCATACATTTATAGCCTACTTAAAATTTAAACTTTAAATAGTTATAATTTTAAAAGATAAAAAAAATAAACCACAAAAGGCAAGATGTAGAAAATATTCTTGTAAGCAAAGAATTTGCCCTGGCTGGTGTGGCTGAGTGGATTGAGTATGAGCTGAGAACCTAGGGGTCTCCGATTAGAGTCCCAGTCCAGGGGCATGCCTGGGTTGCGAGTCAGGTCCCCAGTGGGGGGCATGCAAGAGGCCACCGAGCAACGTATCTCTCGCGCACATCCATGTTTCTTTCCTTCTTTTACTCCCTCCCCCTCTCTCTAAAAATAAGTAACTAAAATCTTATAAGAAATAATTATGAGGAAGTAAAAAGCAAGTGAGAGCAAATTCTCAAAGGCCAAGCACCCTATGTGCCATTCGGCTAAGAATATTAGTAGAGAAAGGGGTGAGGAGGGCCATTTGGTGTCTATACTGAGCTGAGTTTGATTTCTGGTGCCCCAGTAAAAGGGGGCATGGGGGAGAGAATGCACAACATCCAGCTCAGAAATTCATTGAAAGGATTAAATGAGATAATCCATCAAGTCCCATACAATGCTCGACACAGAGTAAGTACTCAATATTTACATTTCACAAACCTACTTTCTTTTCTTGGAGAGAAAAAACAATGCTGGCAGGAAGTCAATAGAGACCCACTATCTTTCCTTATCATTACAGTCTTGATTAAAATTGGCTTGTGTGCAACTATAGAGCATGCTCATCACCCAGAGAAAGGCAAATGCCCATCAGAAGACACTGATGAAGGCTTGAGGACTTTCAGGAATGAAGAAACATACCCACTAATCAGGATCCTGACCCTCCTCTACACAGCCACATCAATACTTAATGACCACTTCTATCTCTCTTTGGCCATCTACTACCTATTTTACTCTCTGCAAATAAGGTATGGCTTCGTTTGCTTTTTATCTCTTCATCTTTCCCTGTATTTCACAAGTGACATCTTTATCAAGAAACTGTCCACACTCGCTGAGCTGCTCTCCCCACGTTAAACAGCCCAGCATTTGTGGAGACTGCCTGCTCCGTGTTAGATCCCGTGGCCCACCCCACACTTCTGCCACACACAGTCGTCCCTCAGAACCCAGGGGACTGGCTCCAGGACACCCTGCAGACACAAAACCCGCAGATGCTCCAGTCCCCTGCATAAAATGGCACTGTATTGACATACAAACTCTGCACATCCTCCCATATACTTTAAATCAGCAGTCCCCAATCTTTTTGGCCAGTTTAGGGACCGGTTTCATAGAAGACAATTTTTCCACGGACCAGTACCAGTCTGTGGCCTGGGGGCTGGAGCCTACTTTAAATCATCTCTATATAATACCTAATACAATATAAATGTTATGTAAATAGTTGTTATACCGTATTGTTTAAGCAATGACAGGAAAAAAGTCAGGACACATTCAGTATAGGTGTAACCAATCGTAGGCCTAAATACATAGTACAAATTAACAACTACAGAACTTTTATCCCCCCAGTTTTCCATTCTTGATTGAATTCTCCAACATGCAAAGCATGGATATGGATGGCCTACCATAACTTGGCCAAGGTTTTATGGTTGATTTCCTTCATTACCATTCATATCATCTCCCTTTACTCTTTATTTCCAGCTACCACCTTCACTGTGTATCAGCTTTGTTTCTCATGCAGTAGCAAAGGATGCCTGAATCATTTGCTGATTTCAGAGCTCAGCAAGGCCCGGGCACACACAAACTGTAACCCCTTCTGAGCTGAACGGCAGAACTGGACAGGTGCAGACAAGACAAAGAAGAGGGAGAATTTCTGAACAGTCTAGTACTTGGTTCACCATTTTCAGCAAATATGCAAATGAGTTATGTTTTTTATTCAAAAGGCTAAGGCTTTCAAAAAAACCACTAAATGTTGCAGCATCTATTAGGTCCTTATTTTAGAACACAGCTCAAAACTGTTGCCTTTGAGGGGTTTTTTTTAAATGTGCTCATCCCCAGGTTTCTGACACATCACGTCTCCTTCACAGACCTTAGAACTCAGTTACCTGACAATCTCTTCTCCATAAATGAGAATCCCTCCTTCAGTCACCTGTGCATGCACAGATAGCTTTCTTTTATGTTATAGGCTTATTTCATCTTAAATTGTCCTCTTTGCATGAAACGGCCTCGTCTCTATTTCCTCCTTCCCACACTTGCTCTGTCACAGGAAGCTGCTCCGCAGGTACCACACACAGTTTATGCTCATTTGTTTCTTCATGTCATGTCCTGCCCACCTGTGCTCTAGGATCTGATGTCTACGAAGACATAATCAAAATAAATCGTATTAGCTTAGATTAGCATCTGTGGCAGCAATTCCTATAAGTGATACAGACAAGGCCACAGTTATAATGTCTGTCTTGTTTCGAGGTGAAAATGAAAAATGACATTTGATGGAGAAGACTCCACGGAGACCCGGATAAAAACCTGACCCGCTCCTCTGCTCGCAGACGGCTCTCTTTCCCTTCACAGGGCTGACAGGTGTGTAATCATGTTCCTTCGTCACAGTTTGTGCTGTCACCACCACTGCAAAGTGACAATGTGCATATAAAGCATGGGTTTGAAGGGAGGCTCTGTTGGGCTCCTCCCCAGACCAGGGTGCTCTCCAAGGCTCAGAAGCCACTCCTGCCCTACAGTGAATTCACTGAAACGCAGTTTTCTCCTCAGGCACCAGCCCTTAGGAGTAAAGACTACACCAGGGCCAGCACAAATAGTTGGCCAGATTTCCCAGGCAACTCAATGTTCCTACCATCTCCTGTCCTAGATCCTTCCAGAACACACCACTCTCACCTCTGTCTGAACACCCATGAGCACAGCTGTCTCCCTTCCCACTCAGCTTTCCATGTGAATAAGTCAGCAACTACCTCCCCCCCCGCCCCGTTCTTTCCCCTGTGGTGTACATTGCCCTCCACCAGACCCCACAGCGACAAAGGACAACGATGAAAGCCAAGAGCCCTGCCATTCCAAGTGTATCCTTGCCGGCAAGGAATTCCCCAGAACTACTGGGCAGGAAGGGTGGTGCAGCTCAGAGGCAGCCCCAGCCCCCCACCACTCTAGGTTGTGAACATAGTCAAGAGTAGCAAATCCATTAGCAGTCACGAAAAATGTAAGCACACACAATAATCACACCTTCTATTGGCCCAAAGGTTATTTCTTAACATGCTGGGGGAGAATGCCTGCAAATAATACAAATGAAGTCCATGTAAAGAGCTGAGATAATAACTTACTGGCAACAGATGGATTATAATAGTACCATTATTACACTCAGATGACCTTCACTGAAAACAGACCAACCCCCTGCCTGCTGGCCTACCCTGTTGCAGGACCCGTGGTGGAGACCGGCAGCTGAAAAGTTGAAGGAAAAGTGGAAGGAAGTTACTAGTACCCTGAGACTTCATTTCCCATCTGTGAAGTGGGGCTGCTCCTTGTTACCCACATTCGGTTGAACGAAAGAGTGGTTCTAACCACCAGGGATGGAACATCCCTGCTACAGCTCAAGTCAGAGTTGTGCGTCCACTGGTACCTTCTGGTCAGAAACACTGCATGCTTTCAAGCAAATATTAAGTTTTCAGTAAAGCCAAACGAGGTGATGATCCAAATTTAAATGTCCAAGTAAAAAACAATGAACCCCAAAAAATCTCTGAGGGGTTTTATTTACGCTAAAGAATATGAGGAGATTCAAGACATTCAAAGAGGTGAGTGAAGAAAATACAATTCCTCTGTATCACTAACTTTCTTTTTCTTATCATGAAAGGTGTCTCACTGGAAGATTCACCTCTACAGAGACCAGACCACTGTTACTTTCTGTAGAAAGGCTTGGCACGCCATGCTTCGCCTGGGGCGAAAGACAATAAACATTTAAGGGGAAGAAAAAAACATTAGCTGGTTTCCCTCATGTCATTAATGTAACTGATGAGTTTTTAACCACAGTCTTGTCCTCATTAGCATAAACGCTAATATCCCCCTCTCCTCCTCTACTGCAAGGGCAACCTGGACTCCACGCTGGCCTCAGCACTGGCTGGCATCCCAGGGCAGGGCTGAGGGAGAAGGGTGAGGGCAGGGCTGTGTAAAGGAGCGTGGAAAACATCGTGACAGATGAGTGAAAAGGACGGCAAAAACGCAGGTGGCTATGAAAGCCAGGGTGTCCTTCTAAGGAGGGGCGAGGCCTGGCGTTGGGTAGGAGGTTCCCCCACTCGTGCACGTGCTCCTAGCAGTTTTGGCAGTGGCACCCCGAGTGAAAAGCACACTGCTCTGCACATATGGTGGAAAGAATCTCGTGCGTCAGTTGAATGCATACTGTACTACATACACATTCTGTTTTATCTCCAGCCCCAGCCGTGCTGCAAATGCTTGCAAGTTGGGAAACCTTCTGTGCAGTAAAAATACGGACAGGAGAAGCTAGACTGTGACTTCTAAGATGCAACACTAGCCAAAAAAGCCAAAGTAACTAAAAGTTAAGGCATGTGCTTCACACTCATTGCAACAAAGGCAGCTCGGCGAGGTGCAGACTCACGGCCAGCATTTCTTTCACTCCCTTTCCTTCATCCTGCGCCTTCGCACCCAGCGAATGGGCTTCCCTTCCATACACACAGTGCTCTTCGGGAACCTCTGCCGGTATCCACTGCTGCTTTATTTTTTGGCATGTTTAAAATGTGCATGGAAAAAGATTTTGGTGAAATTCCTCAGAGTCACCTTGGTGGGGGATAGGGATGAAATTGCTGGTTTTGCTTGCTGTTTCATCCTGAGGTCTTCAGCCCCCTACCCCCCAGTGGGGTGCCAGCAAGCGCCCTCAGCGAGTCCCTGGTGCTGCTTTGACTTCCTGAGTGATTCTAAAAGCAAAATCTGATACTGCGCAGGACTCAGAACTCTCTGCATATTTGGGACCCAAAGGGGGCAAAGTGGTGGATTGTTCTGACCTTCCTTTCTTCCCACCTTCCCTTACCCGACCCCCCAAAACAACGATTTTCAAAACAACTGGCCCCGAATTAAGGAGATGGATAGAAAACTCCTCTCATTTCAGATCACACCTCTTCCTTTCTTTTCTACTAGCCTTGTGCGCGAGTAGGAACTAAAGGAGGAGAATGTAAAAATTCCTTTAATAAATGAAGGCAATTTGTAATACGGGTCAATGCATTACGGTTTCTTATCGCTTTGTTTCCAGCCTGCTGAGAATGAGAATGCCTCCTTGTTTCACAATGAAGGGACCAAGATAGAGCCAGGTGATCCAACCAAATGTACATGAAAATTATAATTTGAGGTTACAGGATGGCAGGGTGATGACCACTCGGAGTCCAAAAGGAAAAGAGCAGAGGGAACCCAGAGGGATGCCCAGTATGGTCCCCACCACCAGCTGGCAGCTCCTTCTTATTCAAGGCCCCAGCTCTGCCCTCCTGGGCCTTTTGTCTGTGCAGCAGCAGAGGTGGGGAAGGAGCGGCAGGCTTAATAATGCTGGAGTGTGCATGGCTCCTTCCCTAATTTATTCTGTATGTGGAATTCATGACTTCGTTTCCATGTTACTTAGAATCACCCTCTCAGAACTGCCGGGAGTGATGGAAGTTAACCCCAAACTGGTGGAAGCTCTGAGTTGCCTGAGGCATGCTTTGGCTCATTTCAGCCAGTTGTTCATTTTCAATATGGTTTTAGTTTGTCAAGTTTTTAGGAACAATAAAATACATATTTACAGGATTGTGTTTTAGAAGAACTCCATAGCCAAACTTGCTGCACTTTCCACTGTTCAGTACTTGGTCCAGCTTTATTCTTGTTTGGTTTTTGTGGCTGCCTTTTCTTTCTAATGAGTTGGAGTCCACAGAAACTATAATAAAGTCAGTATCTGGAAATGAGTCTTGCCATTTAACTCTATCTATTAACGATAATGTGTTATAATGAGTATTGATATACCCAAATTCTTAAATGGAGATTTCTGAACTGTACACATAAACTGAAGGGGAAAAAACTAATACACATTTGGATAAAGCCCCAGGTTCTTAAAATGGGCCTTTTAACAAGGTCATTAGGGAACCAGCCAGTGGGATTTACACACTGCCCCTGCTTCCACGCGCCCAGTCCGGAGCCAGAGATGGTGGTGCCGAGGGTCTCTGTGGGCTGCCGGCAGAGTCTTTCCTACAAGTTCTTCCTGGGGAGTTCCCTGGCGTGCCAGGCCACCCTGGGCAGCAGCGCTGCCCGCCCGTCCGTGAGCGACTACTTTGTGCACCGTGTCCATCCTCAGTCAAGAAACGGGCCCCTCAAAGTCTGTATTCCTGGGCTTTCCTAGTACTACTACTGTGTTTTGTATCATCAAAATGCCCACATATTTTACTAACCAAGTTCTGGGATTGGATTGCATTTTAATACATAGTATAGTATTCCATCACTAACCAAGGCTCCTCCTAGGGGAACTTACTCCAGTCTTCTGAACTCCCTTCCTTCAGCTCACAGAATGTCAACTATGCGAATTATGGGGAAGAGGCACCTAAGATCTGGTCTCTTCTTTCAAGGAGTTTTCTGCCTAGTTGAGAATGTTAGATACGTACACACTGAACAGGGGTGGAGTGGCAGACTCTTATTTAAATGTGGGCCCTGTTGGGCAAGGCAGTGGGAAGGAGGCATCCTCTGGGACTAGAGTAGTCAGGAGGAGATGGGCTTTTAGCTGAGTCTTGGATGTAGGCTTCCAATAGGCGTTTCATTCATTTTTAAGGGCTTATCTCTCACTTTCATACTCAAGGAATAAGACCAAAAAGGAAGAAAGTGGGTTCTGGATTTTGGCATCTTCCCACGTGCTCCCTGCTGTTTCCAATCTGCTTCTAGTTGTGGTTCCTGTTTCCTTTCCTCTTTACTCCATAAATAGGAAATGAATGAAAGACTTCTGATCACCCTTGCTACCTAACAGTACTTGACCCAGGCGAATACTCAGTGAACGTTCAGCAGTGGACCTGAGATGACAATCGAGGCATCTGCCTACCACATCCCATGCTAAGGGATTGTGTACGGGGTTTTGTACCACATGACCCACCCAGCCTTAGCTGACTGCACCAAAAATACGTACATGACCCAAGGGCAGCCACCAGATCAGGTGTCCAGCAACCCATGTTGTGGCTGGCTGCAAAAAGATAAACTGATTAATTCAGACTTCCTCCCTCAGGGACAAGAACTAGAATATACCGACAGACCACAGCAGGTAATAGCCAGAACTGAACCGAAATTTGGTCACAGGATTGAGAGGGGCTAGAAAGGCCATGATGGAGGTGTACATGCCAGAGTGATGAGAACCAAGAACTATGGGAAAGCAAAGAAATCTGGCTGACACAGAGAGAAACATGGAGCAAACAGCCAGAGGAAATCAGAGATACCATGAGAGAGGAGGTGGAGAGAAGCCAAGCCCCAAAGCTTCCTTAGTTCTCACTGCTTTCTGGTTCCAACTCCTTCCCCCTTTTCCTAAAAAGCCAGGCTAAAATAGACAGTAGCATCTTCTGTCTTCAATTTAACTTCACTCTCCTCCCTTTCAAAAGTCTCGATGCTTGTTTTCTTTCCCCTCTGTGTTGGAGAGGGGAAGTGCCTACTGCAGATGAAAGGCACCACAAAGGGCATACAAACGTGATTTCGGAACCATCAAGTATCTCATCAGAAACCTCCACTGCCTGCTGCGTCTGACCGGCACCACATTAAACCTCGGAAAGGGAAGGTGTGAGCATGAATGGTCTTTGTTTTGTTTTGCAGGAGGAGACAGCAGTGTGAACAAGCAGAACCAGGTTGTGCATTTTCCTTCATTACTTGAAATGGTCACTAAATGTGCAGATTAGACCACAGTGTCTGTTTGGTGAGCACTGGAGTCAGAGTGGATTCAGCCACGGCCTCTCACCCTTCAGGGCATCTGTCATTTCTAATTTCTGAGAGTGGCAGATGTCAGGTCCCTTAGCAAGGGACGATTTTTAAAAATCTGTTTGTACAAATAAGCTGACACAAACGGAGCTGAAACCCACTGGGGGGAAGTCCAAGATTATGCTCGGAGCAACTAGAGATCCTCCACTGCCTTCCCCGCACAGCCCGGGTGGACACGCCAAGATGCCCTCCCACCTCGGTTTTCTTTACTTCCATTGCACATATTCCAGGTTACAGTTGGGGAAGGTATGGAGACTGGTCAATAATTCTGCATATGTAGATTAGGTTCACTTTGATTTTTCAGTTTCTAGCTCTCTTTACTAATGCCTGGAGATTAGGGGTACATTCTGCAATTTAACAGAACCTCGTTTTTGTTTTTTGAGTTAATATTATTGACTCATATCACTTTTCTCCAGATACGTCTAGTGTATAGCCAAAGGCCAAGAAAGTGCTAAGGAGTAATGAGTTCCTCCTTGAGCTTTCCCTCCTCTCCTTGGGCTCCACCCACCCCATCTCACACCTGCCTGGTCCCATTCTTCACCCATGAACCCTGGGAATCTAGAATGGGCCAAGTCACCTCCTACCCGGAATGACTATATGGAAACCAAGTCTGTTTTAGGTCTCTCTCTCACTCTTGTGAGAGTGTGCTCTCTCTCTCTCTCATACACACACACATACACATACACTCACTCACACACACAATCCTTCCAGTAATCACTCAGTCTGAGTCAGACTTGCACATGCTTTGTACTGGAGTTGGAGAACCTGGCATGAGAAAGTGGGGGTGATGAGTACAGGCAGAACTCCTGCCATGGTGGAGACTCTCAGGCAACCTGGCCTCAACCAGACCGAACCTGAGGAAGGCCTTGTGCAGAGTCTACAGCAGATCGAGACAGAAAGCAGTTCAATGGGACCTAACAGAGACTCTGGAACCCGCAGACAGCTAGGTCCTATTTCTGATTATCTTTGTCCTTTGCTTTATGAAGTATCATTGAGTCCTGAACAGAAGACTTTTTGGGGTCTCTTGACTCTTCAGTGACAAGGAGACTTCCCTCCTCCATCACACAAGAGTTGAAATACCACAAGCTGATCTAGCCATACAATCCAAACCAAAGAAAAAACACGAACAATCTCAAGGTCTGTACTGCAGTCATCCAAACTAGCTTTCAGTCGCCATCTCTTCTCTCTCTCGCCCCCTTTGTTTTGACCGGGTGCCCTCTCAGGCAGTGACGCTGTTTTCCTTAGCAGACCAAAGGCAGTTTGTTTCTGAGTTAAATGTCACTTCAATATTTTCTTCAAGTGAGATGTTTGGACCAGTTTATGAGTTTCCTAAGCAACAGAGAAATGCTGGAAAAATATTTGGTATCTCAGGTCTGAAAGTTGCGTTAAACTTTGGCTCCCCGATGCAAACAAAACAGATAGATTGAATATTCCAGTCTCACTAAAGTTACAAGTTGAAAAATAAAGTACTGGCCCGAAAACACAGAGCTCTAAAAGTCAGCCTCCTAGAGCCGGGTCACTCGGGTTTGGGCCCCTGCACCATTTTAATACTAAAATTTCTAGTGGCAGGAAGAGAAACAATCACGGCACCAACCTAGAATTATGAAGCCATGGTCAACAACTACTGTGTGAGGAGGGAAGTAAGCTTCCCTAGCCAAACACAGAATTCTGCAGGAAAATTCCTGTGGGAACCTAGATTATGCCCCAAAGGCTGAGATTTGATTAACCTTCTTGTAGCATGTGTAACGACAAATGTTATTGGTCATAAAATTATCCAGCCCTTATTAAAACACAGCTGCAGCTCGGGGCTCAGTGACCTCCTGGGGGAGAGGTTTCTGTGAGATAGAGATAGACTTTATGGGAGAGAGCGCCTTCCTAGCGTCGACAACAACGGGAGAGTGTTTTATACTTTAATGAGGAGTTCTTGAGAGAGACCAGGCTCCTTCGTATTAAAAGCTTTAAGAAATGGAGGGGCCAGATTACACGCAGTCTGCTACTTGGTGGGCAGCCAGCCCACAGCTCACGCAATATGGCCACGTCTTCCTTCACGGGGAGCGTGTGGAGTCGCACACAGGCACACCTGTTCTGCACCCAACTGTTACTGCTGAGGATTTGTTTTTCATTTCTCTTTGTCTTATATAATCACAGAATCTTGGAATTTGAAGGAAACTTAGAGACACCCTGGTCCAACTCCACAGCCAACTCCATCACAAAGGGGAGCTACTCATTTGTGAAAAGGGAAACTGGTCTTTGGAAGTACTCCAGAGAACCCTATGGGGTGTTAGCAAGGGCTACCCCAGCCAAAGGGCCTGGTTCTTCCCCAGGGCTGGGGCTGCTGGGCTCCCTGCACTTTCCTGAACCTCCGCCCTCACGAGAAGGGTGGCTTTTCTGAGCTCACTGGTACATCCTTGAGCAATGCCCTTTTGTCTATTATAAGTTTTTTAAATAGCTAGAGATAAAATAAGAACAATGAAAATGCTTATTCTTTCCTGTAGATTGTCCTCCCTATTTATATCCTATTTCTTTTCCTCCACATGAGCCACTAAACTTTTCACTAGCGGTGCTTCCTTTATGAAATTTAAATCTGCTCCTAGAAATTCCAAAATAGAGAACTTCCCCAGCTTAATTTCTCCTAGATTAATAATACATCTGCTGGCAAAAAAAAGTCAGAACCTGAAGAATTCCACAGTTGTATCATTAATATTTTCTCAATGTTATCATTTTTGCTCAAATGATATAAAGCTTTCCTTGTGAAATTACTTTGGTCCATCAAATGCCACAATCCTATTACCCATCATGCTTCTATGAGGGGGCCCCCCCAAAAGAGAATTACCTTCTGGAGGGTGGGCCCCTTGTAGTATGGGGTTCCCCCACCAGGTGAGTGTTCTAGGCACCCATCTGTACCAGTGTGCCACCTGGCGTTGTTGTGAGAGGCTGCGTTTGGCGTCAGTGAATTTTTCTGAAGACTCTTACAATCCCTTTCCCATTTCATGAGGGTGATTTCATGCTGACCCAGCAGTGTTTGACCCAAACGGCACGGCCTCCATGCCCCACTCTTCCTATTCACCTAGTCTCACCCTAAATGACTGTTTTATTTTCCTACATGAAAAAAGTCCTCAAAGAGAAAAGTTTTGCCGATGTGGAAGAGGTGAAACAAAGAATGGCAGAAGCACTAAAAGGCACCAAAATCGACGTGTTCAAAAACTGTTTTGAGCAGTGGGAAAAAGTCTCAATAGGAGTATTGCATCAAATGGAAAGTATTTTGAAGGTGACTAAAATTTAAACATCTTAGAATATACAATTTTTTACAAACAAATTCCAGGGGGTTTGGGGTCCCTTTTCATATTAACATTTTATCATTTTTAACATCTTTGTTATAAAAATGTAAGGCATAGACTAAAATAAAGACAATTGAATAGTGAATCTCGAAATTCCCATCCCTCAGCTTCAAAAGCTGTCAAATTTTTACCTCGATAACTTCATCCATCCCTTCCTCTCATTTTCCTCACAAAAGTATAGTAAACCTGACTCATTTCATCGGTATATACAGCAGTATAAATTTCACTCTATCAGATTTTAATTTTGATATTATTTTATTTCCTTTTTTGATATCGCAGCCTCTCAACATGTCACATTCACTGTCTCTCCTTGGGGGGCAGGTAGTTTGACTCACAAATACGAACACTGTATCACAAAACATGAAATTCTGGCCATGAACGTGAGGTCTCACTTATCACATCACATTGCCATAAAAACACTACTTGGGGAAAACAGGTGAGTGAGTATACATAACTGTACTCACTCAGCAACCACAAGGTAAGGTATGCTGCTGCCCATATTCTCATCAAGACAGCATGACACCAAATGACCTGCCAGTGCCTAATGACAACCTTTCCCCTAAAGTTCTCTCGCTAACCTCTAAAAGGCTTTCTTTTACTGTACCATCATTTAGTGAAGTTCAGTATTTAAGAACCAGGGAGCCATTAAGCAGCAAACGTGTGATGATTTAGTAATATTTTAGTTCAAACAATACATGGTTTTAATGATCTCCTGTGAACCCCATGGACTCGCAGACACTAGAAAGAAATAGAAACATGCAATTCTTTGTTGTTCTTATTTCTTCTTACACTACCGAGCTGTAATAATTATCCAGTCTGAGCTGCCCCTGTAAATGAAACAGACCTTAGACAGCTGTCAAGGCTCAGTCTTCTGGAAGCTTTGATTTCAATGAAACTCATTAAGGAAAGAAATTAAAAGAAAATGTCATAATTTGTCTTGTTTCAGAAAACTAAACAGAAACAAAGGGCTTCTTAACCTGAGAAGGAACCTGACCGGCCAAACTCCTCTATTATATTCAGAACTCCCACCAGACAGCTCTGTATGGGAACTGGAGGACCCAGTTAGGAAAAGTGCCTCCTCTCAGAGGAATGGCCCAGCCCAGCCAGTGACCTGTCCTAGCCTCGCGGTGAAAGCTTCCTCATCCAGGGCAGGGCAGGTTGGAGCCATGCTCTGCAAGCACAGACTATTCAAGGAAATGAAAGGCTATGGAAAATGTAATTCCCAAGAAAGAGCTACAGTTGGAAAAATTGTTCACACATCTGGCTGCAAACATTAAGTCCAACTTCCCTCTTGACCATGATGAAATTTTAGCTTGAATTTTTCTTTTCCCCTCCCTCCCCCTCCTATCCTCTCCCCTCATTTCCCTTCCTTTCCCTTCCTTTTCCTTTCCTTTCCAGAAGCTCCAAGAAGTGTATGTTACTTTTCTTTATTTTTCATAATGTCTTCCAACTCAAATTAAGCTGGAATGTTTCAAGGAAGAAACATTCACCTAACCTTCTATCGACTAGCTGGCACGTTCTTGGGGGAGACTGAGCATGCCCACAGTCCTTATGCTGATAGGTTAGGGACAGCTGAGGTCAGGAACCCCTGAGACAGACCTTTTCCAGAAAGAGGGCATCAGAAGCATTTATGAAACTGAAAGCAAGTATATTATGGGCAGTGGTCTCACTGTTACAAGCGCACATTTCTAAGACCCTCAGAAAAAGCCTGAAAGAGTGGTTGGGCTTTTCCAGGGATTTAGGTTGTGTCGACAGGAGCCGAGATATGGACCAGAGCAGAGGGACTGTGAATGAGCAGGGCTGCACCCCCAGCCATGTGCAGCCTGATTCTGGGAGAGTTGGAGCACTATTTCCCCGTCTGATGGGGAAATAGACGGGAGTCCACTCCCAGCCTGGTCACTTACGGGCCCCCTGACTGGGTAAGTTATTCAGCTTATCTGAGTCTGTTACCTCATGTGTAAGATGGGAACAAATTACCTTTAATCGTCAGGTGGTTGTAAACAAAAGTGCTTAGTCCAGTGTCTGATGTAATAAGAACTGTAGAAACAGGAAGAGTGTGAGTATCCACAGGTGAAGGAAGAAGGTGCTAATGAGCTAACCCTTGAGGGTCAAGAAGGCTCTTGGGGCTGAGATTACAGGGCAGGGAGGCAGGGGGGAGATGAACCAGAGAGGAAGGAACCGCTTATGGGAGAACAGAGGTAAGACCCAGGAGGTGGAAGAGATGGAGTTCCTGTGCTTGGCTGACCTCTCTTCTGGTGTTACACTGTCCCACAGACAGGTCCCCAGGAAAACTCTCCAGTCCTTCCTGGGCTAGTCCTATCCTTGCCATGAGGATCTACCCAGGGGACCAGGAAAGAGTGAGCTACATAAAGCTTATCTGAACATTACTTGGGATGGCGAAGGCTTGGGTTGGGTTCCCTCCCCAAATTACCTTTTTTTTTTACAAGCTGATTGGTAAGATGAAGGCAGGAAGCAGCTAAGAAAGTAGAAACCACCAGACAGGCACCTGTTGGAAAGGTCACTTTGGATTAGTTATTTTCTACCTTTCTGGGTTCCATTTGAAATAGACTGGGGCATCAGAACCCCCCAAAATGTGCGCCCCCCAAAATATAAGTCAATTCTATGCAATGCACTGAACATGCCTTTTCAAAGAAGAAACTGACATGTATACTGCAGGCCGGTGAGCGACTGATGACTGAGATTTTTACTTTAGATTACAAGAGTGTGTTTGCTGCCAGGTACAAACTGCATGTGGATGGTATTAAGGGAAAATAATCAGAGCTATGTGTCAACCCAATCCATATTCTCTTACACAATACAACGTAAAAAGTTTCATATGGTGATGCCACCGAATGGCTGAAAATAAGATAATTATTCCTACTACTATAAACCTAGGAAGGTGGTTAGTTAATTTGCAAAGGTTTTATACAACCCAATGACTCAAGGACAAAGCTCTGTGCATGGGTAATCAGGAGATTAAGTACCCCCTGACTCTGGGTGCATTTACCTCAGAAAGGCTTATGCATGCACTGCAATTTTCAGTCTTTTTCCAGTATCTCCCTTATTTCTTATTTTATTCCTGTTTCTACTATTTTCTTACTTAAAATAAATTCTGGGTTTTTATCTCTAATCCATTTAGATTCTTTGTGCTAAAGGATTTGTATACTGAAGAAATACAAAATTAGGATGATCAACTGGTATACGCTTTATGTTTGCAGCCTCCATACCCTCTGTACGGATGGATTCCCCGTTTCAAAAAATGCACCCAACACTGGATGCACCCAAACTAGCTCTTTTTAACATTTAATCAATCTCATTCTATAAACAAATTAACATTCCTTTCAAAGCTCCTTATTTCCAAAAGGCAGGCCTAATTTATTTAGTTCGAACCTTTTTATTCATTCATTCAATGAATATTTATCAAGACTCTTTCACATGGCTGACATGGTTTTAAACACTGGGCATACACCAATAAATAAAATACACAGAAATTACTGTCTTCATGGGGTTTTATTATAATGGGAAGTATGGACAGTAGACAAACATTTATAAAAACATATGATATCCAGGATTATAATATATTTTGAAAAGAGAAGCAGTTGTAAGAAGTTACAGAGAAATGGTGGCTGCTGACCTAAATGGGTATTTGTTGCATAAATTAACAAGTGCTGGATTTTTAATATCACTAAGGTGACTTTTAATTTTTTCTTATCTCCTGAATGTGAATTTACATGTTACATCAAACATGATAGCCATGGTATTCTGCAGTTTTGCTTACTCAATTTTTCCTTGTGAATTTACTTTCAGAAAGGAGTTATAGCAGAGCTACCATGCAGTTGCACAAACTACATTGCCCCTTTGCTATTAAAGAACAAGATCATTAGAGAAATAATAGAGACAAAACCTCGTTTCCAGACTATTTCATTTTCTTTCATCTGAAGTTGATTTCCTTGACAATTTAAGTATGTCAGTAAGTACTCATAACCAAGATTTTCCAGGAATATGAAATGAAAAGGCCAGAAATCAATACAAGCAACTACTTCTTATAATCACCATTTTCACAGAAATTTAACTTTGTAATTTTTTCATAATGTATCAGTTTCAGAAGCATATCAGAATTGATCCTAACTCTAAAATGTTCAAATGTTGCATTCTAACAGCATACAATGAACGTCTCTACAACAGGGCAGGGCAGAGGCCTAATGAAGGGGAAAATGATTCATAAATCACGCAGTCATCTTTCCCTGATCCTCGTGGGTAGAATGGGAGATGTATGCATGACACAAGACAAAGGATAACCTACAAACTGCAATGGAACATGCACAACTAACACCCCCTCCACAGCCAATCTCAGCCCCTCAACGTTCCTCGCAGCAGCCAGAATTCAGAATGATGATGATAGGCAACCTCTTGTGTTGCCATGAAAACTGGCTTCAGGGATAACCAAGTGTGGCCTCCACCAAATGTGAGCAAAAGTCAAATCTCTGTTTCAAATCCACTGCTTGGCATGCAGTGTCCATCTACTGAAACATTTTATAACTTGCCACACACTTAATGTATTGTGACACAGCCCGATATACAGCTGAAGGATATGATACCCTTTGATTTGTGGTTCATTTTGCCATTCCCAAAAGAGTAGCCATTAATGGTTTTCAAATGGCTGTATCTTCTGTAGTTTTCAATAGGTTGAGAAAAATTTTGTATAGTGATAGCAGAAACAGGTATCTGCTTGTGAAAGCAAGTCTAGTGCACAGAAGTACTAATATTTATTTAATAGACATTTACTAATATTTAATAACAAAGTTTAAAATATATTACTTTTCAAATCACTTGTAGCAGTTATTCATTAATTACTTATGCAAATAAAGTTTGTTTTCATTTTTCTGTTGATTTCAAAGGGAGAAACTCTAGTAAAATGTATTTTCTCTATCATAGTTTCGGCTCTGCTTTCCATTCATATCATGTTTATTTTATTCACAAATAGTCACTTGAATGGATTACAACACAAATGTACCAAGTGCACACACAATAAATACACATTACATAAAAGAATTAATGAGGATCAGCCCTGGATGGTGTAGCTCAGTGAATTGAGCGCGGGCCCGCGAACCAGACGATTCCCAGTCAGGGTACATGCCTGGGTTGCAGGCCAGTTCCCAGCAGGGAACTCACAAGAGGCAACCATACATTGATGTTTCCCTCCTTCTCTCCTTCCCTTCTTCTCTAAGGTAAATAAATAAAATCTTAAAAAAAAAAGAATTAATGAGGATCAGAAGGAAGAGATTAAGCTGAACTCTGGAAATATATAAATGCTTTATATGTTATAAAATGTGATATAAATGTATGTTCTTTCTATTATCGCTATTGTTGACATCCTATCAGTTAATTTCCTTTGAAACTAGTTATTTAATATGTCAGGCCACAGTTTTTTGAATTACCATGTGACTCTTTTTAACAGCCACCCAATTTTCAGAATTGTCAGCCGAATACATCAGTTCTGCGGTCTGACTACACTCTGATCCACCCAGGAAGAAGCAGGGTTCTAACAGGACCAATGCTTACAGCTGCTGAAAGATCTATCCCTGCTGATTATTCACATGCAACCTCTTCTTCATCTGTAACCGTGATTCTCCTGTTCACAGTCAAGGTTTTAGATGAGATTAAGCCACTTTCTTTGTTAGGCACAAATTAATGTGGTTGAACTGTGTAATTCAGCCATCTTGTCAAGCCAACTCACAGAGGAAGAGCGGTGGGAAACCACACCGTTACCTCCTTCAGCATTTCCCAATTGTGTGCAGGCATTTGCCCTCAGGTTCAATGGATCAGAGGAGTCTCCAGAAAGAGCCCAAGATGAGGGAGGTCACGCTGCTGTGAGCACTATGAGCCCCCAGGTGAGCCGGTAAGAGTGTGTGTGTGTGTGTGTGTGTGTGTGTGTGTGTGTAAGAAACACGGCAGTGGTGTAACAGAAAACCTTTGACTACATGGAGATTTTGGAGAGGCCATTACTAGGTCACTCAGCATATCAAGAACAAAGCACTGATTTACTGCATTAGCTTCACAGTGTGCATTTCTGCCTTTTACAAATGACAAGCCACTGAATAGGATCATTAGACACCACCATTGACTCAGGACCATCTTAGAACACAGGCAGCCTGTGCCCTGTTATAACACCTCTATTATTTTAACAAGCAGAGCTATGGTCTGGTTTCTCTGACTTGCCACGGAATTCTCAGGTCAAGTATAAATGAGTATTACGGAGCACCCTCTGGCATGTATTGTTAAAGCCCTCATTAAAAAAAAACAAACCTCCAAAAGTTTTCAACTGTGCAGTTGAAAATGTTTCCAAATCCTCTTATCCCCAACATAACAAATCCCACTGTTTATTAATTCTGATGTTTTGTAAATTTGATACTGTCTGGCTTATAGGGGAGGAATACTTTCCAAAACAACCCAAGAGAGTTCTTAGGGAAAGAGAAGCAAATCAGGAGAACCCCCTTTTGTGGTAAGAAGACAATTCCAGGATGAGGAGACACAACAGTATTGCTAACCAATTACGGTTCTGTCTGGGTCATGCGCTATCTGCAGCAGAAAGAGGCAAGATGGCAGATGCCCTGGGTTATTTTAATTAATTTAATCATGTGACTAATTGGTCTCTGCTGGGTTTCTGTGGTAACTGCTTCCTAAGTGCTGATGGGCAATTGTGTTAAATGTAGCTTGGAATCCACACGTAGAGCGCAGTGCCTTGGAGAGTGTGTGAGGAGGGCTGTGCAGCTGCGTTCATTCGGAAGGTGCCCTGCTGGGCCTCTGATTGTCTGACTGCAGAGCGCCTACAGCTGCAGAATGCTCTGCAAACAGGCACTGCCTCCCTGTTCAAAAAAGATCATTGCTAACCTACCTGTGTGAGCGAGAACTCATCAGGGACATAGGAAAATGATCTGTGATCAATGAACACTCGGGTTCGGCAAGGGTTTGGGAATTAGATGGAAAAAAGGTGTCTGTAACAAAGGCACATCGGAATGGCAACGAGGAGAGAGGGAAAATTAAGGCTACTCTTCTGTGAATAATATGCAGCCCCAGAAGCTATCATGTGTTATTCATAGCTGTCCAAATGATACTAATAAGCCATCCTTTTTAATGCCTTGCAGGGTTTATCTTTTTTTTTTCCATTCTCTTACGATGCCATCTCCTCCCTGTCACCGAGAAGGTGCGTGGGAGAGTGGGTGGGTGGATGGCCAGTTTTAGAGCACAGTTTACTTCAGACAGATGGGAGGAAAATGACTTCCAAATTTTCTCATGAAGTGGGGATATGTTTGTATTTGTGCAACACATTCCAGCACCTGTGCAGAGAAAAAAAATGTAATCACAGATTTCCCTCCGAGGGGAATTTTTTAGAAGAGTAGAACCACTAACTGCAGCACAAAGATGCCACTGCACTTGATGAAGCCCTTCCATCTGCACTTCCAGGCAGGCTCTCAGGACAATAGTTCCTCCCAACCCCACTCCCACCCTGAGGGGGAAATGCTCAATGCTTGAACCAGTTTCGAGACTCGAGAGAAACTTGCTTCCTGAGATCATTCCCATTCTGTCGGAATGGTGGCATGAATGACACTTTTTTCCAGAGCAGGAATGAGGAACAACAGCAGGGTGCCATTGCTTTCCCTTCAGAAAGGCCACAGCGACCCATTGTGACCCATTCTGTGTCCTGGGCACCCCAGACTTCTGCAAAGAGCAGATCCAGTGGACCCCAGCCCTGCTTTCTCCCCTAGACATGAAGCAATATCTTGGTAAATTGAGCTAAATTGGCTTCATCTAAAAGATTTCACACTAGAGATGAACATTAAATGGGCTGACTGTTTAAATTCCTTGAAGAGGTGGCAGGAAGTTCTATTAAGTATTCCAACGCATCTGACAGGACATTCAGGCAGCAAATGTTATTTGAGCCAACAGCTTGCTCTGAGAAGCCTGGGAGCTCCCACATCTGTATGCCTCTAATGCAAACGGAAGAATTGTGTCCATAACATCACCAGTTTTGTGACTTTAATGACGTCCATTTTGAGAAGTATCTGTCTGTTCTGAGTATGAGGCAAACTGCTGAAAACTGTGCCACTTGCTTCAAAGGTCCCCGTCGTGGGAAGAGGGTCAGCTCTGGCACTGAGGCAGAACTGCCCTCTCTCCCGAAGCTGCACAGTATGGTACGGATGCTCATTCTAGACCTCTGCCTGGGGATGCCACGCGGTACTAGTCAACCCCCTCCCTGCCTGCTTCCACTGTCCCTCATGCTGACAGATTCACAGCTCACCCCCACCTGTTCTGAACCTCCATTCCAGGCTGCACAGGTCAAAAACCCTCCCTCCTTTATTTCTAATTTAAGAGAACTCTAGTTTCTAGAAGAGCAGATGGGGAGTTGAATTCTTTTTATTTTTTAACTTTTTTCCATTAGATTCTTTTAAATTATATTTTATTATTTATGCTATCACAGTTGTCCCCACTTTTTCTCCCTTTGCCCACCTTCACCCAGCTCTCCTGCACTCCCTGGAACAATTCCCACACCATTATCTGTGTCCATGGGTCATGCACACACGTGCTTTGGCTACTCCCTTCACCCTCTTTCATCCAGTCCCCACCGCCCCCCCACACCCTCCTACTGGGGAGCTGAATTCTCCCACATCCAGTAAGCCTTGGGACTCTAAACCTGGATTCAAGAGGCCTATGAATGAATTTCAGTTCAGAAAGCCCATGAACCCATGAAATTACCTGTAAAGTTCTGTGTGTATGACCAGTTCCTGGAGAAGGGGTCTACCTGGAAGTTTTCTTTGGATTATTCCAGAAGGCCATGATCCAAACATACGGTTAAGCACCACTGTCCCAGACTGTTTTCTATGCTGGTTCATTCCACCTCCACACTGACTGTAATCTGGCTGTATCAAATTATTTAAATGGGGAAGCCTTAACTATCATTTCTTTATCAGCCTCCTTTACAATAGATTCAACTTCTCCTTCTCCCAAGGAGCCAAGCTGTCCTCCCAGCAGCTCCCCTGATGTAAGCCAGTCCTGAACCCCAGGCCGTGATTACAGCACAGCTCTGAGCCCTGGGCACATCTCTCTGACTGTGGCATGAAGAAGACCAGGCCAAACATGGCGAGAGTCTGTCCCTCCATTCCACTCCTGGTTACCTTTGGCCCGAGGCTCAAAACCACAGTGGGAAGTTGTGTGGGAGGCTCTTCCTCTTCCTTCCCTTCAATTCCTGTATAGTCTTCTTCCACCCCACTGGCTATCTGACCCTTGCCCCTTCCCCACCATGTCACCTCTCCTTCCTTTACTTCATTTTCACCTGGTACGAGACACCTGGCCACAGCACATTTTAAAACTGGAGCTCCTCCTTTACTGTCTGATCAATACACCACCACACCACCGCCCCCAGTTCTCCATCAAGACAGATGCGTACTTAAAAACAAATTACAAAAAGGCCATTTTAAGAGATAAATATGACTCCATTCAGAGAGCCCACAGTGAAAGGTTAGAATAACTAATAGAAATACCTCAGATTAACTTGCAGCATTAAAGTCAAGAAGAATGAAACGGTGAGGCCTTAAAGGCCCGCTGTTCTGCCATAGTAATTACATTCAATACAAATTGATCTGTCCATCTAATGTCTTCAAGCTGAGTTCTCAATCCAGTCACGAGTCCCAACCAGAAATTTTTAAATGAAATAGAGCAAAGCAGCAAATAACAGGGGACATCACATAGAAATAGAAGTATTCTTTCATGAAACTTTGTTTTAGTTTTAAATAGGTATGCCCTGTTTTGTCTATTCTAAACATTTTTCATACTTTAATACTTCTGAAATTATGATGCATTTTACAATTGTTGTCAGCCAGGTTGCAATTGTGACATAACTGGGTGAAAATCTTCTGTTGACATTTTCTGGTAAAATCAAGAAAACCCAGCCCTGGCCGGGCGGCTCAGTTGGTTGGAGCTTGTGCCATACACTGCAAGTCTGCAGGTTTGATCCCTGGTCTCGGCATGTACAGACGGCAACTGGTCCATGGGCTCTCACATCGATGTTTCTCTCTCACACTCTTCCCCCTCTTCCCCTCCTGCTTCCTTTCTCTCTAAAATCAATGCAAATATTCCTGGTTGAGGATTTCAAAAAGAAAGGAAGAAAATGCCAGCATCCAAGTAACACAGAGACTATGAAAAGGGTATGAGTGTGTGTGTGTGTGTTTGTATATACTACATTACAAAGCAAAATATATTCCTTACCATAGGTTCATGGTAAGTAAAAGTTTAAAAAATGGCACCCTCAGGCCTTTCATAGACTTTACCTATACACTTACTAAATACAGATCTAGTAAGAAAGACGTGCATTTTTCTCTTGCTCTTCAGGCAACTGCTGTTACAGTTCTCCCTGCACTGACGTCAGAGGCCACACACCCCGTGCAGCATCTGTGCCATCTCTCTGCTCCCCACTAACTGTTCAACCCCTGCATGTCACTTCTCTTTTCTGGGCCACAGTTTTCTCATCTGTAGGAGGAAGATACTAAGCTTTCCAATAGTGCTTCCAGTGTGGAGGAAGTGTGCGTGTCTGTCACGAGTCCTGTCTGTGTATTCTCTACCTCTCTGCCTCTTTTATCTCTTGTAGGCTTCTTCGGGATACAAGCCAAAGACAAAAGGCCGTCAGAAATCAATTTTAAGCCATATAATATAGTTTTAAGTATTCCTACCAAATTCCTAATAGTTTTGAATGTGGGAATTGCAGTAAGGGTTAGACACTTATTTTATAACGTGTGGCATGTGGAGCTCTCATTCCCGACTCGGACCCTCTCCTCTCTCCCTGTCCGTAGCAGTGCTCCTACTGGTCCCATTTCCTGAATTTATACTTTAGTCCCCAGCCTAGTGTGTGCTCTCTCAGGCAGAAAGCCTGGCCCCTGCGATGGGGAAGTCACTCTGTGGTCCCCAGTTTTTAGCCACATCTGTTCCAGCACGCCAATACTGTATGTATACTTTGTTTACTTGGTCTCCTTTATTCAACTGTGAGAGCCTTGGAGGCAAAGACCTCTCCTTATTTATCTTTGTATTCCCTGCCACAGAACAATGCCCAGCATGCTGTGGACTCTGAATGAATAAGTGAATAAATGTGCAGCATGGGGTCAATTTCCATACAAGCACAGGAAAACTCACACACGCAGGCAGACATTCCTCTGAGCATAAACCACGTCTCAGATTTCTGTGTTCTGCAGCATCTAGCCCTGAGATACATAGATCCCAGACTATGAGAATTTAACTGAGTTTCTGGTCCATTCACTGGTTTCACAGACACTGATCCGAACCCAAATATGCACTCCTGTGCTTCTCCCCAGCCTTTCATTTCCCCAACCTATTCTGGTACCTTAGCCTAAGCCACCTGGCCCTGGCCCTGCTAGCAGCAGTGCCTCACAAGGGGCTGAGTGACTGACAGAGTGATTTCAGCCATGGGACCAAAAATCAAGATGGAAGAAACCAGTCTCTTTCCTGCCCCCCCTAGGAGAAAGCTTTGTCTTCCAGGTGTGGACAGGAGGGGCCCCATAGGTACTGGGCTGTCCAAGAGTGAGTGAGGCCCATCGCTCCACATCTCTTTCCATGCAGAGCTGGTTTAGCACAACATGGCAGTGGCTACCACTTGCTGGGCCCCTGGATGTCCCTGCAGAGTACAGGTGATGGGGCAAACTGTAACGATCAGTTTAATACAGTTTTTATTCAATATGTCATCTCATGTCCCTATACATGTCGGGAGAAAGAAACTGAGGCCCACATAACCGTTACCAACTCTCAACAAATACAGAACTAAATACGTAGGCCCTGGGGGTGTCACAGATCTCCTTGGCTGGAGCTGAATCCATCTGTGGTCATGAGGAACTAAGTTTAACTGATATTTATTAAGTGCTAAATGGTTGCTTTAGAAATGTAAAGGGAGTGAGCAAAAGGGCTGGACTGAGGAGGGGAGTTCCACGTGCGGAGGGATGGAATGGAAATGTTAACTTAAGCTCTACCTCTGTTCACTTTTGTGCACTTTAATTACCTTCTCTCACTACGTTTAATATGAAACAATGCCGAAATGAAACACTGTAAGGCATCTAAACATTTCACCGAACTCTTCCTGAATTTCTATGTAATTCTGGTTGTCTTGATTAAGCCTCAATAAATACAAATAATTTCTATGAGCTCCATCCCTGGTAGAGGGCTTGGGAGTATGCCTCCTCATAATGAATTCTCTGGGTTTTAATCTGGTTTTAATTCATTCTTTAAGTCAAGTTTAATTCTCTGGAATTTGGGAAGCCAATGTTTTTTTTCTACTAATTCAACGAGTCAGGGTAAAGAAAAGTGAAAAAGATATCATTAGTACAAGGCTTCCTCTGGTGCCATCAGACCCTACATTAAGGACTGCTTCTTTTTTAGTCGGTATAGAGTATCAGGTTTGAAGTTCCATTAGACATACAGCAGTTGTGTCTGCTGCCTTCACATTTGATTCACAAATTCCTCATGCTTGATATATTCTCTACGGCAGCACTTTAACCAGAAGCAAGCAGTCGGCCAACTAAATCATGCCCCTGGGTTGCTGGTCCACCTTCTCTGTGTTCGGGTCACCTAAAATGGTCTAACACACCCCTTCCCTGGGGCATGCCTCATCAGCTGCACAGTGCAACACGAAGAGGTAAACATTTTCCCGACCCAGAAGCTCATCCACTGGAACCTGAAGCATGCCATCTGAATACCTTACTGCAAGAGTGGGAGCCACTCACACGGCTGTCCATGGTCATTAACAACCTGCTTACACTTCCAGGGCTGCCTCAGTGGGTTAATATATGCACTACATATTAAACCATCTGCCACGAGGTTAGACCCAGTCTTTCTCCATGGTGGCCAATTGCAAAGGTTACTTACCCCTGAGTGTTAAGAGACATGGTACACTTCCCTTAGATTTCATTTATCAACTCTTTCTATTACTGGTTCTTTCATTCTCAACAGTATACCTTTTCAGGCTATGCTATCCCATATTTGTAAAGCCTGGAGTCTAGTGAAAATACATTTAATCCTCTATGTCAATTCTTCTGAAGTTCAGCCGTAGTATAAATCAGGTTAAAGAGGGACGAACTACACATTCCTTGCGAAGATGGGACAGAGCTTGATGGTCAGACTGTTGCGTGATGTGCTTTTGTCCACTTGAAAAAACTGTGTCTAATGCGAACATTTAAAGGGGCTGCTGTTGTTGTTGCTGCTGTTTTTCCTGTAGTCAGGGGCACAGTGGAGGGCCCTGCACACTGGACCAAGCTCCGCTCGCCGGGGAGGCTGGCAGGCGGCCTGCACCAGGAAGCAGGAGGACTGAACTTCTCGTTCCTGTGAGCTGGCTGACAGCTCAGCAAATGGAACTGCATCTAATGTCAGGTTACCTCATCATATTTATGTATTTGTAGAGCAGGGTTTGTTGGGGGGGGATGGGAGGAAGAGGTAATCCTCTGTGGCTTTTGAAATGAAAGCAACAGAGAGAAAGTGGCAAACCTCCCCTCCTTCCTGTCATCTACTTCCAAATAAGCAACCAGTATATTAAATGTCACTATTCCTAATGTAAATAAATCCCTGGGATGGTATGCTGTTAATTCATCTGTATTCTGTGGACTATCACCCACTCCTTATCCAGGTTCTTAATCCCAGGCAATACTTTATTCCTTCCCTTGAATTATTTATTTTCCTCAAGGGTCTTTTTGAAGAGAGTAGGCCAAACTTTAAGTGAATAATTTGTATTTTGAAAAGCCAAACAGCTTACCTTACTTTTTGCACAGCTATATTTGGTCATTTTTATTTAGGTTTACATTGAATGCTAACTCAAGACACAAGTACTGTTTTTCTTTCCTCAGAGAAGGCTTCTCAGATGGCAACCCTGCAAACCGTGAACTGTTCTGTTATTCACCAGAGTCGGACTTTTCTCACAATTATAATGGCAGCTCACCAGTCTCAGATCCAGAGACTGTCTGTGTACACATATGTGTGTGTGCCCTGGCACGGGCACAGGGACACAGGAACACACTTGGAAGACTGCATCCATAAACCCTCAGGGGCACCCTTGCAAGAGGCCAGAGGCCCTCCTACGCCAGTGATTTCCCCATTCTTGGGCATGCCTGCAATTTTTAACACCACCACCCGCAACACCACACTTTATCTCCTTCCTATGCTTTGGACCTTCTGACTTATGGCACTTAGGCTCCTCAAATTTGCTCCAGCTGATTTTGCTCAGAGACTCGAATCGCCATATAAGTGGCATCGAATCCCTATAAAAACTGCCCTACCTCAAGGATACAGGGCAGGGAGCCACACCCACCTCTCCACAAACAGCACCTTTCTCTTACACTGCTTTCTCTCTTTTTTTATTTATTGTCTCCACATTGTGTTTGTGGAAATGTAAATTGATAGACTTTTTGGCTGACAATGACATTTGTAACAAAACATTTTAAAATATTGTGTATCCATTGATCCAGCAATGCCATTTCTATACATTTATTTAGTCTACATATGTATTCTATATACTTATTTCTACATAGTCATCCTATATACATATTTACTCAACAGAAGTAATTATGAATATGTTCAAATATTTAGCCACAAATATGTATTGTCATGTTATTTCTGAGCAAGCATTTTTACCCTGATGAGTCATTCTTTCCTAATATGAGTACTTAAACCTTTGGAACAGATTACATTAAGATAGGAGTAGACATTGGGTTAGTTTTACACATACATGTATATGTTTATACATCATTAAATATTTTACATGAGATTATTTTTAAAAGAATACTCAGTGTTTCATGGTAAAAAAGGGCCACAATTTAATAATTCTGCTATTATTAGATATTTAAATTTTTTATAAATATTTGGTGAGGGCAGACATTGCTTTCAGATCTGCTTAGGGCACACCTTCTGGTGTCCAATGTACATAAACACGTTGTGATTTTCCTCTATCTTTGGTTGCTTTTTGAAGTGTAATCTGTCTGCCCTCTCCATTTCCCATTGGTTTTTAACATGTCTTCCAAGTTTCCTGAAACAGATTTTTCACTTTTCTAAAGGATGCCTTTTCAGTACTAATAAAACTTTCGTATTTGTCTGCTTAATCACGCCAGCTTCACTGTCCCCTTTTTACTTTTTCGTTTTTGGCTCAGAGGTATATGAACCATCTGTGCCTCTAACACAGTTTGCTTAAATAGCCTCCAGGCAGATTTTATGGTTTTTAAGTTTTTTACTTTAACCTTCAGCCTGCTGTTAGCCATTTTCATCACAGTTTTAAAATCAGCCTCTTTTGGAAACCACCACCACTAGATGAGGTTTTCAGAAGTTACTGGAACTGCAGAGGGGGCTGCAGACTCCAGCTGAACTGCACTGCAGTGCCCAGGCAGTCGCCTGAGGCAGGTGCAGATACAGTTAGCCTTGGTAAGGGTCAGTTCCTCTCTCTGGCCACGTGAAGAGCGATGCAGAGACCTTTCATTGGAAATATCCATCTCCACATCTCCCAGTTAAGGCTCAGGACAGTAATATCTGAATTACTTACCTGCCTATTTATCTATCACTACATTTCTATGGAGCTGTCATCACAATCCTAGGCACTGAAGGAGATACCAAGCTGAAACACAGAATACCGAGACAGAGAGGAGGACTCCTTCTTTCCCGCCACACCACCGTGCCAGGAGAATCGCCCTCTGTTCCTGTGCCAGCAGACATGCTGTTCTGAGTCCATGTTACCAGTTGTCTAGTCTGGGGACCCGAGTGTCAATAAGCATGCCTCTATCCTGGAATGTATCATTGCCCAAACTTCCCGTGTGCCTCTGCATTAATGTTAACGTTGCTCTATAGTTCTTCCCTCTGTAACAGAACTGCATTTCTTTCCACACGTGGCGGGAGGTAGAGTGGGATCTGCCCTTTCTGTGGCTCTTTCCAACAAAAAGTAACTTCCCCCGTTTATTTTCAATCATCCGCCCATATTGGTCAGACAGTAATTACATTACCCTCTTTGCTCAGACCAGTGCATTTTCACCCACTCTTTTCTCTGTTGTCGTTGCTGCTTTTCTGATACATTTGATAATTAAAAGCACTCAGGCTCTTAGAGTTATCATTATTTTTATTATTAGTTATTTATAAAACGCTTCTACCTTCAGGAGTTACAAGGTGTCACTATACTCCCTGAAATGAATTAGTGATAATATGCTAATGACAGCTGAGTGAAGAGTCCCGGAAGGCAGCGAATCCCTGAGGGTTGATAGGATGAATGAATGAATGAATGAATGGTCAAACCAATGGATAAATGGGATTATTGTTCCAGGGAATATTTGTCTGTTTCCTTGTTTGTGGGTAATGTTTTGTTCCTCCACGGAGAATGTGAATTAGCAAAGAAGTGGCACCTTGAATTAGATACCAGAATTAGATACCCTGCTTCTGTGTCCTCAGCCCAGTAGTTCTTCCTTCCTCTCCTCACCTAATTAGCATCTCTTCAGAGAAGCTTCCAGATCTCCTTACTGGTCAAATTTCCCTGCCAGTGGCTCTCTTAGCACTGTGCCCACGCCATCACAGCCCTCATCACAGTGGCAATTTCACATCCGTTTTTTATTTGTTTAAACAAATGCCTGTCTCCCACTGGACTGTAAGCTTTATGAGAGCAAGAACCAGTTTTTTGTTGTCCACTGTGGCTCCAATATGACTAGCACAGGTCCTGGCACATAGTAGTTGTTCAACAAACATTTGTTGGATTAATTCATTAAGTGTGAAAGTTGCAGCCTTCAGGGTTTCTGCTCCACTGGCCATCTGAACTTAATGCATTCAGCCTCAGACTAAATCACAATTGGCCAGAATACTCCCCTTTCCCTTCTGTTGAGCACATGGAGTTCAGCCACAGAGGAAGTAGCTTAAATGTGTGGGCGAGCAGCCTAACTCTTGATGGGTAACAGCAGCCTCATCACATCACGCATCCCATCCCAGGTATCTGCCTCCCCACATTCAATATGGCCCTTGGCCAACACCTCCCAGGCCACTTAAACTGATGAAACTACAGGGGTGAGGGAGTAGGTCTACAGCTGTGAGTATGCAAAACAGTTTACTCTTGTATTATTTATTAATTACTGCATTGTATGAACAACTACAAACCTACTTTTGCCCCACCCTGTATATACTGGGATTGCTGTTCTAATTGCACCATTGCTCCTCTTCATAAATGAGCATATCTAATAGCTCATTTGCCTTAATTCTGAATAATCTCATGTTATAAAGAGTACAAGAAAATACACAAAAAGTCACCACTTTGATCCTGGTACTAAAGCCAACATTCTAATCAAGTTTTCAGAGCAGCTGTCCCTGGATAGAAGTTCATCTAAGTCCCCTATGATGAATGTTACCCACATTTTTTATCTTTCCACCCACACTTGGACTCTAGTTTCCTTCTTACACATGACAAAAGTACATGGGCAGGACACATACATTGTATAATGTATTCAGCCTCATGAGATAACCTTAGAGGATCACCTCTCCTTCTCTCTCATGGACATCTGCTGGTGCCTGGCATCAGCTAACATTCTGACCCCTCCCCTCTTTTAATAGTTTCCAGATTTTCATTCTGGGCACTTCCCGTCCCCATACAGGCTTTAGAGGAAAATGAGTCCAATGCCAACATCAGAGGAAAATCCTGACCGGCTTAGGCTAATCAGAACAGCCAGTTCAGGCATGAGCTTTTGACCTGGAATGCTAGTCACTCTGTCTTCTATTAGACGTGAACAAGGAAGCATATGGCCCTATGGCTGCTAGTGGTCGTCCCAGGACCTCTGAGGAGCTTGCCTTGGAAGGCAGCCAACACTCTATACAGAAGAATACAGAAATGGGAAGACATGACACCATGCTACGACCACTGCACTGCAGGATCAACCTGCCTGAAGTAAACCCTAACTTAGTACTTCTCAGTTCCATCAGGTAAGAGATGCCTTAAATAATATTTAAACCAGTTTGAGCTGGGTCCTCTGTTACTTGCATAAAAATTCCTGATACATCTTATAAGTAATCATGAAATTAGGTAGACTCTTAAAATAAAATAAACTTCAGAATAATTCCTTTACCCAAAGATGTTCCTTTCAAAGTACCATCTTTCTTTCACCACACTACTTCTAGGGGTAGAGTTTGCGAAGACCTGTGGGTGCTTAGGACGTGGGTTCTATGTTGAGCTTGCCTTCTGAGGCCTTAACCTCCGCACTAGGTTGGGGGCAAGCTCCATGGACTGGACAGAAGTAAAATCACTGTGTCAGACCATTAACCCACAACGTCCATCCCTGGTTCATTTCCTCCAACACTTTTCAAGGAAAAGAAAACCTAACTAAATTGGTTCAACACACTTTGGCTACTGGGAAACATTTCATAACCACCAGTGAATAATTCAGTGAATACAATATTTTTAGTTTTCTATTGCCAGGCACACTCAACTTTGATGAGAATGCTGTTGCCTTTATTGCTCTTCAAATCCCCCTTTCATCCAAGATCTTAAATTTTAGATGCAGTACTTTCTTAACAGAGATCCAGTCAACATTGAAAATCAGATCATGTCATACATTTTGCTCAATACTTCCCAATAGTTGCCAACACATTTGGAATAAAATCCAAACTCTTACCTCTCTGGTCTAAGTCACCTGACCTTTATCCACCTTGATTGTTCAACTCCAGTCTGACCTGGACAAAAATGTCAAGCCTATCCCTGCCTGAGGACCTCTGCTTTTTACTTGCACCCCCTCCTCTCTCAAATTCTCTGCTACAAGCTCTTCAGATGACTAGCTCCATCACTTCATTCTGTCCCTACTCCCGCGTCAGCTCCTCAAACACAACCTCTGTGACCACCAGATGTAACACAACGCCCCATCGGTATCCAGCCCCTCACACTCCTTTTTCTTCATCACAGTTATCATTGCGGTTATGTGTAATCCTGGAGTTGTGTTACTGAGTTACATATTTTTAGCTTATAAATTATCTATCTCCCTTAGAGAATAGAATTTAACTCCCGTTAAACTTTTCTCTTGTTTAAAATAATCTACCAAACCTAAAATAGTACACAGCACATTATAGGGGCTCAATATATCATTTTATTTTATTTTATTGTTTAAAGAATAGATGGATGAATAAATCACAAGGATTTTTTAAAAATCTTGGCTACAAAACAGCATCACAGGGGAACCTGTCTCCTGTTGGGCAAACCACCCTTGTCTTCAACTATTTGCCCAGCTTTCTCTCTCCTACCCCCAGGTCCCTGCATCTCTAAATCCTTTGACACCGATAACTCAAATTGCTCCAAATTGTGAAACACACCATCCTACAGATGGTCACAGAAAGTGCCAGAGCCTTCAAGCTCTCTTAAAGCGTTGGCTGTGCAGTCATAGAACTGCTCACCGTTTTTTAAAAATATGAAATCACTATATCACAACAGATTATAAGACAAGTCACTACTTTATTATGGAATGTTTGGCAAAAGACCTGAGAAGCAGATAAATAGTTATCAGACCTTAATATTCCCATCATCCACTGAACTCCCTCCCCAAATACATTTACTGGGGTAGGATCCAGCTCTCTTAATGCTAATTAGCTAATCGAGAACATGAAACACTAAGAAAGTTCATGTGACTAAAATTATGTATAAAAATCTGATTTATGTCATAAACTCTAACTCTGTGGGAAAAAAGACTCATTTCAAAGTCAAGGCACTAGTTTTTCCACAATCAAAAGTGGTTTAAATACTTTTAAATACATTTTAACATATTTATGAAGAAATTCTCGTACATGGCTCCAAATCTCTCTCATAAATCAGTATAATGTTTCCAAAGCACACTGGGAAGTAAAAAATTCATATCTACCAACTATATTTTCCTCTATTAGAACCAGAATTAAGCAGAAAATATATTAATGTCTGAATTTATGATAGGAGTGGTTAACTCTTAGCCATAGCAAACCAATGAAGAATATTTTATCAGGGAACAATTAATCAGGGCTCTCCAACACTATGCAATTTGACTTTTGAAGACTTCATTGTGAATGGATTTCATTCCCTTATTTATTTTTCATCATGGAGATGCCTTACAAAGACAGTACACGTTAGAATAAACATCATTCTTCAGCTTAATCCTGTTGTTTAAAAAAATGTTACTTAGAGAATATTCCGTAGCTTTTAAAAATAATCCTCACAGAAGCAGCACTATGCTTATGTCATCTCAGACATGGGAGCCTGGGTCCAACTAACCCTCTGTCAGCAGCAAGATGACACGTGAAGCCTGGGAGCTTGTGATTCCTGGACATGGACTTCCCTTCCCAGCCATTGATTATCTCCATCTTTGTTAAAGACTGCAGGAGTTTCATTTAACTAGAGTGCTCAGTAAATCACAGCAGAGTTCAAGCATCTTTTATAGATTCATTAAACCATTGATCTGCCTTCTAGTGCCTGCAGTGGTGCCCTGGCCCATAGCCTGTGTTTACAGAGAGTGCAGACTGACGTGTGTAATCTCCGAGGGCAGCCTGTCAGTAGCCATTAGTTTCCACTGAGTGCATGGCCACCAAAGGGTGGACTGTAACATGGGGAATTTCCCACTCTTGGTCCGAACTGTTGGGGCAGAAATTAAGTGGCCATCTATAGCAAGGTTTTTTTATTCCATCCTACTTTGTGATAAGATCAACAAAGAGCAAAGACTCCAAGAAACAAAGAATTACACGTGGCTTGCCCAGTTCACACTTCTGCTTATGTGAACAAAAGCAATCCAGAGATGGGGGAAAAATAAAAATAATCACAGGTGTGCCTACAGTGTACATCTCCTGCATATGGCACTGTCAAGTGTTTTAGGGTTTGTGACCAGACACTGCAAGTATATGAGAGAAATTCTGGACTCAAACTACTACCTTAAAATATCTCAAGGCAAGCCACCTGGCTGGCCTGTCTTATGCATGCACTTATTTAGACAGTTAACATTTTAACAACACATTTGCATTAACAGAGCATAAACTAAAATCCTAGGAAAATGCACAATCATTCCCTCATGGCTTCTCTGGAAAGTGCACTAAGTCCTAAGTCCTCTTGTCAACTTCTTCTCCCTCTGGTCTTTATTAATATAATAATGAGATCTCCTGACACCTTCCTTTTAAGGTCAGGCACAAAGAGTAACTCTGCGTTTGAGGTAGCTTATGGTGGGGGAAGTGCATCAAACCGACCCATTAGATAATTATTTAAATGCTCATTTTTCAGATAAAGCTGAACATTGTTAGCAGCAAGGTGAGAAAGTTGGCCATGCAAGCGACTGGATCGATGAGGAGAATACATGTCCCAAATAACTAGATCCACTCCTGATCATTTGTTTCGCTGAGCTGCCCACTGCCCAAACAGGCAGCCAGACTATGAACTCAAAGCACGCACATTCATCATTCTGCAGCCGCAGTCACCAGAACACAATGTAGCTGATGCAATCTGACACTGTCGTTAATGTTAAAAGGGACCGTGCCTTTGAGATGGATTGGATAATTACTGGCAGTTCAGATGAGAAAAACTTGATTTAAGTGTATAGCATTAGCTATCACCAGAAGGATGGCCAGAGATTGACTGTGTCTGAAAATTAACATTCAAGTATATATGTCAATAGCCCTGTGTATTGATTTCTGGGGGTCCAATTTAGATCTTTAAATAATCCCCCTCTTCCTTTTGCTTTGAAAAAAAATGTTGATCAAAGACCAGGATTTGAAACCATCTGGACTATTATCATCTCTACATTTTTTATTTAAAATGTCTAATATGGTTCAGAAGTTGACATCCATTCTGGGAAATTGATTAGAATTATTTCTCTGTTTGCCGCCACAACCTCCCCAAACATGGCCCATTTAAATCTAGATGTGGTGGCTACTCCTTTCATTCAGTCCAAACCCCCTTGCCCCACTGTGCCTGTGGTCCAGGCAGCTCTTAGACCGGTAGCTCTCAAGTGGTATTCCTGTGCTCTGGTAAACAGAAAGATCACATGCCTCTCCCCAAAAGCTTCAGATGGCTTCCGAGCATAGTGTCCCCCTCAGCATGGAACTCTTTCTGGCTTTTTAAAAAGAGCTTAGGCGTCGCTTTAACCTGACCTACATCATACTTCACTAGCCAGAATTCCCCTGCTTTAACCACAGCCTAACACCTTTCCCTTCCTCTACTCTTGCTTTTCTCATAGGTTCTCCTTTTCAGTAGCTCTTCAATGTTCAATTCCATACTTCCAAATACCAGAAAACAGGAAAATCACTCAGTTTGTTGTTTTCTCCCCAAAGCCTCCCTGGTTTTGTGTTCCTAAAAGGGAACTCAGCCACTGATCTGCAGGCTAAAGCATGGGAGGTGAAGGCCACCCCACGGGCAGGCTTTAGTGGGCTTGCAGCACAGTTCCAAGGGACACTAGAGGACCAAAGCAATTATATTGCAGGTGGACAGACCCAAAAGGCTCCTTGGTGCCCATAAAAACAAGGTAAACCCATGGGAAGAACCCTGTTGCTCTGCAGGCACATTTACTTGTCAATCAAGAATATTTGCAACCCACTGGCAGAAGCAAGTCTGTGGTCTGAGCTTCAGGCAGTCAGGGGATGTTAATTACAAGTAATTTCTTAATGTCCTTTCCCAAACCTTCATGAATGACAGCCGTTTTGCAAATTAAACCTTGCAGGTGTTTGAAGGAAAAAAGTAGACAGGTTAATCACTAGATTAACAGGGCACTTGTTACACATTTCTTCTGCACTATTAGATTCTATAATTAAGTCTGAAATTGAGAATCTTTCCCGGGACATATTCAAATTTAATAAAAAAGACCACTAGTCTAAATAAAAGGAAACTGCAAATAATATGACAATATGTGCTAATTAGCAACGGGTCTCCCAAAAGAGATCTCTTCTAAGAAGAGATCACTGTGTACCCAGGGATATAGTTTGAAAGTAAAAGAAATACTTATTGTACAGTATTCTCCTCATTGAATATTTGTTATTATTATCATGATTGTTAGGAGATCTTAATGACATCATCTGCAAATATTTGTTTTATAACCTTTTTATTTTTAATTCATCTTTATCCTTATCTCGTATCTGCATAGGTTTCTTCCCACTATGGTTTTTGGGGGAACAGCAACTTTATGATATTGAAGAAGTTTCTATCTATTCTTGTCTCAAATTATATAAAAACTAGAACAGGGAAGCAACATTTTGGCGTTCTTGGGGATTTGTGTTTTGTACTAAAGTTCAGTGCCACTAATCCATAAAGAATGCTATAAATTTGTGACCTGAACAAGGCAAGAAAAGCATCGTCCTTTACATTCCTGCGCAGCCATCTGTCTTGAGCATTGATTTCCTGCTTGATTCGTGGACACAGGATAGTTCCCATGCAGAAGGAAAAAAACAAACACAGGATACTTCGAAATGACTACTATGTGCAGTCTTGTTTGTTACTCTCACTCTTAAAGGGATAATGGTTATATGGTATTGCAACTTCAGTAAAGAATATTTTTTAAGTGTCTGTTGTTGTGCAAAGTAAAACTGGCATTAGTTGGACTAAACACTTCAGCATCTCCTGCAAAACCATTAAGAGCTCTCTACAACTTTCTGGCTCCTAGGTAGATCACTAGGCCAGAAATGTTCTCAAGTCCTTCTCTACTTGTAGCCTCAAAAGGGGGCTGGGAAAAGAGTTACTACTTCCCGGGCAAGTCTCTAGTGCCTCCAGAAATGACACTGACATCCCATTGTGTGGCTAATGCCCATAGACTACAAAAGGATATTTCTAAACTGCTGTTCAAAAACTTTTGAGGCAGAAATTGAGTCTGTTGGAGACAAGGATCCAGAAATCTATAATTATTAATTCATACTATACACTTCTTGGAGTCTACATCCTGAAATGTGTGAGCTAGTAGTGAGGGTCACTAAAGGAACACAGCTGTGATTCGCCATCCTGTCTCGGCAAAGGCGTTTTGAATAACGCCTATGTACTTGTGGCAATCCAAACAACTCTTCAAATAAAATTTTAAATTTGGTTTAAACTATAACCTACATGCCATAAAGGGTTAAGTTGACCTCAGCTCATCCAACCTCACTTCCTGGTGCCAAGGTTTGTAAGAGACACAGATATGACATCCTTACTCTACTCCATCGTGTGAACCAAAGACAAAGAAGGTTCTAGAAGTAAATGAAATTTAAAGTCAGTTTTTAGTGGGTCTTCATTTTGAGAGTTGGGCTATTTTTGTCCTTGTTTTTACAGAAAATCAGTCCCCGCTTCTCTACCCAAGCACTTGTGAAAAGGAGAGCAGGGGAACCATGGCCACAGCTGTCCAATTTCCATTCACAAACGCAGGTGTTGCTCAGATACAAAACAGAGGTCAGCTGAGTACTGCTCCTAATTAGCTACCTTTTTTACTAGGATTTTTCTTTGTGAAGTTATGCATGCAATTTGGGTTCAACTTAGAGACCATTTTAAGATCCCAGCATGCTATCCACCAAGAAACGGGTTGTCATCATAAAGCATAATTTGAAGCATAGTTAATTTCACATGTTTTTTTAAATCTACATCATACCTAAGGCAAAATTCTGTTCTGCATACACATTATTTATGCTTTTTCATCCACTTCTCAGTATTCAAAAGTGTAGCATTTAGCCAGATAAATTTTTATGTAGGAATGAGAAAAATTTTGCCCTTTTTCTAGGATTAAGAAAGTTCACGATTTTAATAATGAGGACTAAAGACTTTGTCAAATGACACAAGAGAAGTAGCTATCTGCTATTGTGTTCAGTGGGGAACACCCTGGGGCTGATTTACAGCAGTTCTTAGAAATGGCAGGATGGAGACTGGTATCTAATACAATCCATTAGGAAACCCAAGCCCTAAATGAAATGACCACAAAATCCTATCAGTTAACAGAAATGCAGCAGCTGTACATGTTTATTGTAATACAATAGGATATTGTTACAGAGATAACACTCTTAAAATTTAGGGGGAAAAAAAGATCCAGCAAGTGATGTGACCAGTTTATTTCTCTGTTTGAAAAATGAGAAGGTATATAGTGTGGCAGAGCTTTAGAATACATAAATAAGCATGAAGACTGCAGAGAAGACAGGTCTTATGTGGACACTAATGGGCTGCTGGGATCAGCCGTCAAACTTCAAGTCACCATGACTCCCAGGTTTCGCAGGATGTTCAAAGAACTACCCCAGTGACTTGTTGCAGGAAGTGAAAGAGAATGCTCCTCCTCTTCCCGCTGCTTTTACCTACTATAACTATCCCAAATGCTAATTCTTATCTTGTCTCCCGGTTACCCATTTTTCAAAACTGTATGCTATGGAAAATTAAATTCTGTTTGACCTCAGACTTTATAATGATGTAATATTATATATGATATATAATGATGTAAATTTACATGGTATTATATATATATATATATATATGATATTCTAGGCTGTTTTCCAATTGAATCAGGTGACTCTTCAAAGGCTTTCTAAAGTAAAAGAACTTCGCAAGGCATAACATGTATCACAAGGACTGTGACAAATTCATCTTGCTGGGTTTTATTCATTACAGACAGTCTACCAAGATTCAGACCCCAAACCCTTCAGAATCGGAGACAAAACCCCCTGTTCTCTAATCATCTTCTAGGATGGAATGCAAAGTATTTTGTTGTGGTAAGTAGAGCTTTAAAGACAAAAGCACTGAGCCCATTCCTGTAATTGTTACCTCAGTGTTCAGCAGTCAAAAGGGGAGCCCCAGGGTCTCAGAGATCATTTTAATCCTCGTATTTTAAAGTGAACGGTGCACTGCTCTTACCACCCTCCTCTGCAGCCTCACGGGCCGCTCCCAGGGAACTGTGAACTTGACTGGTGACTGTCCCAGAAGAGTTGCAATTCCCTTACTTGCCTTCCTGTTCCAGTGAAGATTATGAACCTAATTCTTAGAGGCTGCTACTAAAATTCCACCCTACTGAATCCTAATTCTTTCAGCATTCTATTTTTTTGGCAGAATGATGTGACCCAAATTTGCAGGAAATAATTTGCTGCAACAGTGCTTCTTGTAATGCACTAAGCCAGAGATTAGCATTTCAGGATTGCAAATATCAGACTTAAAAATAATAACTGTTTGCTTCAAGAAAAGGACAGATTTTGATCTTGTACTATGGAAATGGCAATGCTCAGCAAAGTGTAGACAGTTTTATGAATTGAGGAAGCTTTACAGATCAATGGAAAATAATCAAGAACTAGCAATTTACTTTGGTAATTGGTGGCAAAATGCTGTGTGTGTGCGTGTGTGGGAGGGTAAATACATCATGCACTCCACTTCCCATCAGTGGTGGCTAATACTATTCTAAAAGGACATTTTCAAATCTGAGATGCCTTACAACAAACAAACAAACAAAAAAAGAACCAAAAAAAGCTATGACTATGGCTGTTCCTGTGTTCACCCACCATGCCCCTCACAAACACTTGGCTATGTGTGCAACGCCGGTTCTTGAATCCATTCTTTCACCTTCCTCAATATCAATCAACTTTAAAATAAGGTGTCAAGAGAGACTCTACGTGTTCCTTGATTAGAATTTGTGGTCGGATTTTGGAAAGAGCCAGGGCATTATTCCCCTTGGGGACAAGTATTAAATTGAGTCGACTAAAGCTTCCTGGCCATGCGCCTGTGGCTAGTTTCTCAGCTTTTGTAAGAAATCCCTACCACTTATCTTTCAGGATTCTAGTCTAAGCATTCTGCTGCTGGAGTGTCCCTGTCACTTAGGATACCAGCTGCGATCACCATGTCCTCATCCGATTCATTCACCCTCTCAGAATTCAAACACCAAGACAAGAGAAACTGAAGAAACAGGTTATTTTATACATTAGAAAGGGATTCCTTATTCCAAAAGGTAAAGTATGACAGAGAAAGAGAACAGAAAAAAAAAACAGAAAGAATAAAAGGTGCGCAGTGTTTTCAGCTAGAGGCTAAGAGGCACATGCGCACGTGGTCTGGTGAGGCCTGCGTGGCCGCCTCCCTCTACTGTGGTCTTACCTTATTTCTCTTGAAGTAGGCTCGTCGGCAGGCTGCAAAGCACTTCTCGCTGCAGAAGCTTTTCACCTCACTTCCCATACTCAGGGAATAGCGCTTGATTCCCACTTTCTGGCACCAGGCACACATTATTTGTACATTTGACACATCATCTTCTATAATAAAAGTATAAGAAAAATGTTCATATCAGAAGCAAACATCCCTTCAAACTTAGACACACCCTGAACCTGAAAGAGCTACTCGAGGTCTGATTTTAACCTCCGCATCTCACCACTTTCAGACCTAGTAGAATAGGCAGCTCTTGGTGGGAAGACTCAGTGCTTTTTTTTTCTTTTTCTTTTCTTTTTTTTTTAGGTGGCTTTTAAATTTCCAAAAGACATTATTTACTTCAAAACCAGAGCATGACTACAGAGTCATGAAAGTTCCTGGGGCTTCTTGGCCTGGTGAAAGAAAATGCTTATTCTGCCTGGTTCATCCAGGCTCAGTACTTGCTCAGAAGCTTGTAAAAAATGACCCATTTCTTCAAAGGTACTGCTAAAAACCTATGAGATCTACATTGGGCGGGGTACCACACCCACACATGTAATGTCCTAATGTGAACCTTGGTAGTCAGGAGCCAGGATCAATCTTGGCGTGTTCCCTATTCTTGTTACATGGTATGGGGTGTTATTCCCTTTTGCAATAGAATGATTCCCAAATGATGTGGTTAGTCAAAAATGGAAAGATGTGAGTGGCCAGATTCTGCCAACAGAAAGGCCATGGTCTGGCTCACTCAGGAGTCTCCTAGGATGCAGCCTTCCCACATGGTGTCCCCAGGAAAGTGTAGGCCTGATTTTAATTCTTCTCCATGTGATGTGTGTGGTTCACGGTCCCTGGACGGAGACACAGCAGTGGGAGGTGTCAGCCATGAGACCTGCCTAGAACATTCTTAGCCAGACTGGTGGTCTTCATGTCTTCTGTGGGACCTGTCACCATGTCATGGGTGCTCAGAATGATGGTAAGTGATGTGCAAATATTTTCAATATTTAAAATACTGTATTTCTTTTTCTTTGTAAGAAAACAAATTTAAGTAGTACAAGTGCATCATATCACATGCTTAAAACTAATAAAGGCTTTTCAAGTAAGTCAGTTAATAAAATGTAATAGTAAATTATAATGCAGGTAGTAAGAAGTTATGACAAATAAATAGGTGAGGGTGATGTTGAAATGACTGAAGTCTGTGAAACATTGGTGGGGGACTAAAAGGGGACTTTTAAGTAGAGGTCTAAGAAATAGTTTCTTGTGGTCTCCTACAGGGTTTTGCTATATCTTGAGTTTTCTTGATTCTCCCAATTGACAAAGTACATGTGTCCAACTGATTGCCACTATTAGTCACAACTCTCTGTCTTTTATGATTTTTTTTTGTTTTGGTTTGTTTTTTTTACTAACGCAGACTCATGCTCCAGACATGAATGGTAATCACAAAATCCCCAACAAGCTCTGGTATAGTGTCTGATTTCTGAATAAAAGCCCCCAAAGACTAATTGCTAAGCAAGGCCTGGTCCATGAGCTGTTGACATATTCATGGTTCATAGAGTCTGTCAGGCACTCATTCCACTTCCAGGGGAAAGATTTGGTTTGAGGCAGTGCGGTCATCGGCCTGCAAAATTAGAAGCAAACTAATTGGAAGAGCAGTGATATGGCTTTTTTCCCCCTGAGCACCATCACTCAGAACTATGTGCAACATTTTATTTACTTTAGTGGAATAAATATTATCGCTGTAATTACCATTTTCTTCACAATTACATATTGTGATTTATTATTAATTATAATACGAGACCATGTAAAAATGACCTTTGATGTTAATTAAACATTTTTGATAACATACGTTTTTAAAAATGGAGTCAACATGAGTTTAAATATCATACAATTATTGTATTTAATCATTTGTTCTATTCAAAGAAAGCTTTATTTGTATTTTATATGATCTCTAAATGGCATCTGTCTATAGACATTTTACATGATATAAAGAATTAACAAAACTCTGTAATTTGCCTTAGAGTACAGAGGAGTATTTTTTTAATTAGCTTAAAAATGGTATGCTCTTACAATAATCATCTGTCATTAGTAAACTAACTAGCACTAATAGTTTCTGTTTTTCCCAATCGATTCGCTGTGTTTAAAAAATCTTAAATTCCTGAAAGAGATGATGATGCAGCAGAGCGCTCATAGATGGTCCACTGGCAATAAACTTGACTGTGGTGAAATCTGCAAGGAAAAAAATTTTATGGGGGAAATTATTTGGCCTCAGAGTTCAAGGAGGAGAACCTACTTCCCAAGAAATAACTTTAAGCCATGCATTAAGGTTCCCGTCGTTGTTTCTTCCTGAATAGGCTGGTTTGAGAAAGAAAACATAGACTTTTAGTGCCAGGGCTTGCACCATCATGAATGAAAACTGAGAGGACAAAGAGCAGAGAGCAAGGCTGTAACAGCGCCAGGCTCAGTCTGTGCTGGGCCTGCCCAGAGGAATGACGCCCAGGGCACGAAGGCCCCTCCAGGTCTCCCTCGTGCTTCGCTCCCTCACCACCAGTCAGACCCGTTTGTTATTTTTTAGGGGAAGGCAAGGATACTTATCACAAACAAGAGAACTTACTTTTAAAGTAGATTATTTTCATAAATCATTTGTATTACAAAGTAACACTATGGGAAGATGAAACAAAAGAAAGTGTGCGTCTTTGTGTTTGGAAATTAGAAAACTCTTAGAATGGTGGTTAACATCTGTCTTGCTAAATAATTCAGTACTCCCATCCGTTTTTCATAAAACAGTGCTTCATAAAGGCAAACACTTGGGGAAACTTCCATCAGATTTCCCTTTTTGTCATCAAACTGTTCCATAGCTAATGCTCCAAAGGAGTCTGTGAAGAGCAGCTTATTCTAAAAGTTTAAGAAAACATTTTTAGATATCTCAGGTATTCTAGTCTTATAAAACTCATTTTAATTAATAGTACATTTCAAAAACTAAAAAAGATCTGTGGTTATATAAATTAATTCTGTCAGATAAAACACAGCTCGAAATTCCGCCACCAGACATGAGGTGGTACCCCATCTTAAGCAGAATGACTGCACCTCTAGAAAAGATTTTCTTAAGTGCTTAAAGCCAAAGGGATTGGTTCATTGCAACAACCACATTTTCTTTTGCCTGAAACCCAGGATCATGTGCATGCTTTACATTGGCAAAAGAGAATAGGACTCAGCGCTTCAGCTTTTCTAACTTGATCTACTTTAAATCTTTTTACTTAAAAATATTTATTCAAACTAGGGAAAATCTGATTTCCTTATATTTAGACTCAAGGTCTGTGCCATTAGAGACTTGAGATTACCTCACAGAAGACTCACGTAACAGGTTTTTCCTCACAGCCATTAGCCTATGTAGTTTTCATAATGAAAAGTGCAACAATAAATGCAAAATAGGTATAGCATCAAATCACATTCCCAAAGTGAACAGTCTGTACAACATGATAAAAAGTTTCACATGATAGTACCATATAAATATGCATCAGTCAAAATATGCATGTTTCAATTACTCACGAAGTTTGTACCACCTCTGTAAGGATTTAATTAAGCAAAATGTTTAGGGCATTTCGGGCCCTGGCTGGTGTAGCTCAGTGGATTGAGTGCCGGCCTGCGAACCAGAGGATCGCGGTTCGATTCCCAGTCAGGGTACATGCCTGGGTTGCAGGCCGGTTCCCTGCAGGCCAACTCCCAGCAGGGGACGCACAAAAGGCAACCATACATTGATGTTTCTCTCCCTCTCTCCTTCCCCTCTAAAGATAAATAAATAAATATTTAAAAAAAAAATGTTTAGGGCATTTCATTCCAATCTAATGTTCAAAGAACTATAGAAAATTATTCTGTTTTACATTCCAGATTAATTACTCTAAGATGAAATCAAAATTGTATTTATTCATCACAGTGCAGAAAAGTATTAAATCAAGCATTTCTGGAATGCCTTGCTGAAGTTGTTTGAGAAACTGCAGTATCTGGTGACTTTTAAAAATAAGAATAGCCATTGGTCAGTGCCACTGTAGGGGCATTTGCATTGGCCATGAACATGCATACTAGCTGACCTGACTAGAGCCCAAAGACAGTCAGGAGGGCCTTAATGGACCCCAAGTGATTAACCTGTAGATTTACCATCCCTCTGTAGCTTTTGTGGGAGTCCCAGACTGAGGAAAAATCTGAAAATATTTTTTTAGTGATGTTTCTTTCTTCCAATAGCCCCTAGAATGCACACGTCCAAATAATCATTTCAAGACTTGAATTATATTTGAGGCAAGTTGCAAGATAGTCTGAAGTGACTCCTCTGTGTTCTCTACACCATGAAACAAAAACATAGCACAGGCAGTAATCTGCCAATCTAGTTGTAGGAGCAGCTCTATTTAAGAACAGAATGAAGACATGGCCTGGAAGGTGGGCAAGAAACCAGGGTTAAAAGTGGCTTTCTTTCCTGCTCTTTTTGGAATAATTCAAGTGAATAGTCCAATTTAAAAGTTTCAACAGAGTCCTATAGAAGCTTTTGTACAATTTCCTGGGTTCTAGAAGAGAACATTTAAGAATACCCAGAGAAAATTTAGACCTTTGAGGCAAAAGGAAATAATCATAGCTAGCCTTATTTAGTATTTAGTAGGTGTCAGGCACAGTGCAAAATTCTTTAAATCCATCATTTAATCTTAATCACAGCCACCACCCTCAGGCAGATACTAACATTATCCACATTGGGCAGATGGGGAAAGTGAAGTTTAGAAGGTAAGTCATTTGCTCCAAATCACGCAGCTGATACATACTGAAGCCTGGATGAAGATCTGGCTGTCTGCCTCCAGAGCACAAGCTCCTGACCACTACACCTTAGAGATCACAGCTTTTCTAAGCATGGGAGGCTACTCACCACCCACACAGACTCCCCTCTACAAAAAGGACAAAAAGCTGTCATGGGTTCTGCTACCTACACAAGACACTCTTCCACGACACACTAATAGACAAAGAAAATGGAGTCAGAAAGGTCAAAATGTCTCTGAGAAGACAGCTGAAATTTTACTCAATATTTGTTGATGGATTAAAAAAAAAGTTAAAGGCCTGCAGTGCAAACCTTTACTTGTTTATGACTGAATATAGGACTTGGATTTGGGGCAAACATTCTGTCTAGACTTTTAGAGCAAGTTCCACTTAAAAGTTCAATGAGAAAGAACCAGCAATACCTGTATCTCAGAATGCAGTCATTCTACCCACAGGCAAGTGATACTCTTCCCAACTTTCTCTTTTATGAGGAGGGGGATCAACAGGAGGAGGACATGGGTAAAACTGACTTTCCAGGTGGGTCAAGTGGGGAACCACTTAACAGCTCTAATTTCAAGGACCCCAATAAGTCTATCCTAGCTTCAAAAATTATCCTTCCACTGCTCACTCAAATTAAATTCTACCATTAGAGAGTACTTTCTTTGACTAAATATTTCTTATATCCCATTAAAACCCAAATCCTCTGAAAGCGAGAAAGTTCAAAACATATTTGTCGACAATGATGTGTACTTTAAAATGAATTATTCTTTGTAAAAGTTTTCCCAGAAAATGGGAAGAAGTGCTGAGGCTAGAGTTCTGATGAGGAAAATGGAGGGCAGAGGTGGGAGAGACAAGGTACAAGGCACCTCTGGCCATTACTTTGCTATATGTAGCCCGGGGCCAACTGTCTGATCACAGTATGGCACAACACAGAATATTTTCAGAGTCCTTTTTAGATGTGAATATAAACCATAGTACAAGCTGAAGGAGGTGGAAGGAGTAGCACATAGCTAGGGACGACCAGGAGAGAAAAGCAACAGGCAGATCCACTTACTATACACTCAAGGGGGTGACTTTTTATAAGCAAGTGAGGTGACAGATACACACTGCGTTGTAACCCAAGTCACTATCATTTGAACGATAATGTGGTGGAGTGCAGACACAGAGACAGAGGACATTGGTCAAGTATTAATATTGTCCCTTCTAGTCCTACGATGTGGGCAAGTCACTTAAGGGAGAGCATGCTCACCCTCAGTACAGCTGTAGTAGGAACTCCCGCATGTAAATGAGCCCTCCCTGGAACTGCTGGCAGTTCCTTTCCACACCGAAAGGAAAGGGTAGGTGTCAGCTTCATGCGGTCCAGACAAGCCCAGGTGACCCAGCACCAGCCACCTCAGTCACACGCCCTCCTGCAGACAGCACCTCTAGAACCACTATCTGAATACAAAGAACAGCTCAGTAACTGATTAAATTTCACTAACTCAGACTATTTAAGAGTAAAGTTATTAGACTGAATAAAAGCATCACTTACAGCTAGTCTTTCTAAAAATTATTTAACTTGAATTAATAGTTGACAAGGTGTTGCCAAATATATCACAGTACTGCCAGATATTCTGAAATTAATAGATGGGAATTCTTCATAATTATTACATCAACCATCTACATGGGTGGATCTTCCCAAGTGCCTGAGAAGTTTGTTCTTTTAAAAAGTGTCACAGTAACAAAAATGAAAATGTCTGCCACCTTGGCAATGTATCAAAAATTGCCCAATCATAATAAGAATAATCAAATTGCCCAATAATAGAGTCTGAATTGATAGAATGTTATTGCATTTATTTCTAATTGAAAGGATAGATGCAATTAAATGATAGAAGCTCACACAACTATGACTCTTTGTACTACCTAAAACTATCCCTATTTTTCTTTTGGAAATAGAATTATTTAAAGTGATTTCAAAAATTTAAATAGTCTGAATCCCTCTCTCTAGAGTAGTACTTAACACCAAAATAAAATCTAAATCTCTGTAAGTAAACTAAAATTCGTTCCGTTAAGTTAAAGAAATGAGCACATATAACACAAAATGACAGAAAATGAAAAAAAGTGAAATTAATTTTCAATTTTTAATAGAATTTTCCTAGCCATTTTAAATTACTGATATATGTACTACATATATGTGTAAAAGATAGGACTGCAGAATGAATTAAACATTTGCATGCATGGCACTGCACCAGGTCAAGAATGTTGACTTGAATAGGGCATGGCTCTGCTCCCAAGTAAATAGTCAGAAAAGTGCGTGACTTGTTACATGACAGGCAGAAGGTGGTAAAAGAGAGGTTCAGCAACCTATTAGAGCCCTCGGAGCACAGCATTTGAGTTCGGTATTAAAGGATTTGAAGGCAGAGAAGGTTCAAGGGAAAACAGGACAGAAGGACAGCAGGAGCCATGGAGTCGCCAGCAGGGCTGAGGATGGGGAGGACTCCTGACGTTGTGCAGCTGACCAGCACTGTGAGGAGGCAAAAGCAGGAGATCAGACTGGGGACGGTGGGGCCTGAAGCAGGAGTCCCTTGAGTGTCATTCTGCTAGGGGGAGGAGGGGCTCCTCTTTATTCCACAGGTAATATGGAGCTCCAGAATATTTCTCAGCAGGGCATGACAGGATCAGAGATGCTTTGAGAAATGTTACTCCAGTAGGGTGTATCAGAATTCGGAAAGACTGGAGTCTCATTCCACACCTAGAAACAACATGAGAAGCCCAGGTAGCCACCTCTCGTTCGCCTTTGTGTGTTCAGTGCCTGCCATAGAGCAGTGCTTCAACTATGTTGAGTGAATGAATATATGGGACCAGTGAATGGGTGGATGGATGATGGATGGGTAGATGAATGGTTGAGAGAAAAGGAGAAGTTCCCAAACTATAAAGTAACAATGGAAATGAAAAGAAGAAAAACAAATGGAGAGATCCCATAAAGTCACAAAGTAGTAACTCTCTCTTGAACATCATACTGACTCAGATTCCTTAACAAGACAGTACGCTTATGTGCCTACAGATCCTCAGTGTTGACCTGCATCTCTCCCCACAGTTTCACTGACTTGCCAGTGAAGAGATGTCTTCTTGCAAACCTCATTCCCAACCTCACCTCCACTTCTCAATACTCACTGCAGGGAGTTTGTCTTTTCTATGTACTCACTCTAAGGAACTGAAGTAAGAAACGAAGAGGGGAGAACTAAAAGTGAAGAAAACCCAGACTCCTCTATGCAACAGTTCCTCAAGCACATGCCACAGAGCACTAACCCTGTAAGAAACTTATGTGGGTGTTATTTGTAAAAAGACTTCCATGGCCAAATATGTATAGAAAATACTGGTAAACACAGTTAAATAACAGGCTCTTTACTGCAAGACATTTTGGTATGTATAATGTATGTATGATCTTCAAGAGGGAGATAGAGCGTGCTGTGTTTCACCAATTTGACCATGGGTATGTCTTTTCATAGAGAATCCACAAGACTGGATTCTGCAGAAGTCTCCCCGGGACAAGCTGCTCCACCGCCCTACCTCTGCATCGAAGCATGAGCACTTCCATGTGGGCCATTCATTATCAGGAAGGTTTCTTCTCTTTTGCCCAAAATTGGATCTTTCACTGCAGAAGCCTCCTTTGTCTGCACTGGGCAGAGAGACAAGGCCTGCAGCTGTGTGGCTGGGTAGGCTGACCAACGCTCACAAGCCCTCAATAAACACACCAGACTGCACTAAGATATCCATGGAACACAAAATCCTGTGGTGTCAGCTACATGCATCAAATACAGAGAAGACACCCCCTTCCTGTTCTACAGAGAAAGCAGCAGAAATCCATCACAAACCAATGGGAGAGTAACACTGCTCTTGCCACAGTAATTCATGTTCACTGGGCGGCTGCCATGAACAAGGAGGTCAAGTGAAATCTTGCCCCCCAGCCCTAAGCCCTGGATCTGACTCTGTAACCAATCTAAGAGGCCCTGGGACAGTGATGCTGCAATCATGGCTTTGCTGTCCACTGGACCTCTCTGTCCTACATGGATGAAGACCACTCACTGAGTCCCAGTAGCTGGCTGACAAATGCACATGATTAGGGACAGGGGGCAAGGTGAAAGATTGTGCACCAGCAAATCCATCACTGCTGGAAAAGTAATTCCAAGCACCTGCCCTACAAACGGAGACATCATCTCCAAAGAAACACAATAGCAGCATAACAGAACTAAAGAGCCAAGCTGCTTTATATAGGATGTCAGAGGAAAAAAAGTATTCCCAACACCTACTATTTATCTGAAGGGCTCATTTCCCCTTCTGAAATCTGGCCATCCCATTAATTACATTTAATGGGCCCCACAGTGGTTGACAAATCTCTCCAGAGGGGAAACCTTAATTGTAGACAAAGGATTCACTTATTTACTCAACTTCGTGCCAGGCACTGCAGTAGGAACTGGAAACACACTGCAAACAAAACAGACATGACCGCAGCCCGCAGGAGCTGCCTATGGCCACCTGAAGTGTACAATGCCAACGTGCAGTAGAAAAGGACCATGAAAAAGTCATGCCTGGTCTGTCCCCACAGGAGATCATAGTAGCCAGATGTTCTGGGTGACCAGAGAGGGGGCTATAAGCATCCCCATCTCGACTGGTCTGCAGACCAAGTCCCAGTTCTCAGCATTCCGGCCGGTCCTGCCAAGTAGTGCAATGCGCTGGAGCTACCACCCCAGAGGAGGTGAACTGACCGGTTAAAGACTCAGATCAGAGGGACACTCGCGAGGGTTAGGGCACCCACATAAAGCACTAGCTCTGCTCCTCTTCAGCTCCTTCTCTCTCTGCCCGGGACGGTGAGTTCGGAAGACAGAAGAGTAAGAACTTCACTGTACTAAATGTGTTAAAAGAACCAAGGTAAACCTGCTGGAACATTGTCAACAAGATCATTTATCTCCTTCTTCATTCTTTCCATCTTGAAATATTTATTTAGATTTCCTGAATGAGAATCATTAGTGGTTGAGGGACTCTCTAAAGGGCCCCACACCAACCCCTTCTCAGGAGTATGATGAGACGTAACATGCCAAAACAGCCCAGCTATGCACGAGGTGGAGGTCCACACCAATGGGAAATCCTTCAGAGTCCTCTCTTCTCCTCATGTTCTCCCCGGGTCACATCATCTGTGTACTCCTGTGATTCCAGTTATCATCCACAGGATGAAAATTTCCAAATCAACAGTCATCTCTCATGAGATATTAGTTCCAACTGCCTCCAAGACATCTTAACTCACAGTATCCAAAGCTGCACACATGCCTCCCCCCATACTCGGCCCCTCTACTGTTTCCCATCTCACTTCGTGGCCGCACCATCCTTGCAGTTACCTGATAGCAGAAATCTGACATGTTTTCTGCCTCTTCCTTCCCTCTTACCTCCCACATTCTGATCAATCACCAGGTCCTCCTCAATATTTTCACTATATTCCCACTACATTCATTCACTCATTCAATAAATACTTATTCAGTCTGCTTACATACCAGGCACTCTTCTCGGTACCCTGTCCTCACCGAGTTCACTGCTGTCTAACCCTCTTGCCCGTACTACATGTTGGCTCCTATCTCACTCCCGTCCCAGCCAGTTCATTCCCTCTACTCTGGATGTAGGGAATTCTACTGATGCACAAGTCCCACCACTGCTGTTACTTGCTCGAAACCCCTCAGTGTCATCTTCTGCCCTCAAGAAGGTGGAACTCCTCAGCATGGCCTCCATGGCTCCCATGACCAGGCCAGCCTCTCAGCTTGTCCACTCTCTGGACTCTAGATTCTTTCACTTTCCCTGAGCCTCTCTCTCCACCCTGAGCCTTTCCGTGTGCTGCTTCCTTACCCACAACCTCAAAATCCTTGAACGATTAAGTATCGCTACTCCATCATATCTTATCTTAAACGTCATCTTAGGGAGGTCTTTCCTGATCCCAAATGTGGTCAGACCCCACAGCACCCTGGACTTCATCATCTTCAGACTTGATTGAGATTTTTTTTCAGCATGTCTCCTCCACCAGACTGTAAAGCAGTTAAGACAGCGACCATGTCTGTCTTGTTCACTTGAATGTAATGTCTCCTTTGGGCCTCGGCGTAAAAAGGAGAAAAACAGAATCCCTACTAGGTGCACCTTGGATGGTTAAATGCCTGGTGCACAGGGCATCTAACCCCAGAGAAGCAGGAGGAGCCAATGGCACCAGCTTTAGTAATTGCTCAGAACAAAGCTGCCTTAGAGGGAAACACGACTTAAAAGCCCCAGAACAGAATGCGATCGTTATTTCCACTCTCCTTGGCCAAGTCCATGAACTAAGTCTTCTCAATGTAATAGGAACTTTGAACAAAATTGGGAATGTCCCTAAAATAACAAGAGTTACCAACTTCATCATCATTTCTCTCTCTTAGCCAAACTTTATTTATACCTTCAAAAAATTAACAGCAAACAGTTCAGTCAAGTCCAGGTTAATTCCAGAAACTGCTGCCCTCTACAAGCAAGGGAAAGCATAGCTGACATTTCCTCTTATTTCCTGCTAGCGTCTTAGCTCCTTGGTGACCCGAGGCAGGGTGTTCGGAGAGTGCTATCCTAGCTAGGTCATACCTCCCCACAGAGTTTAGGTAATGCCAAGAGAAGTTCTGGACTGCCTCAGGGACCACAGATGTGTGTGATTTAGAATCCGTGTTTAGATAGTGTCCCCACTTCAGAAGTGAATTTTGGCCTTGATTCTGCTGTTAACCCAACTGAATGACCTTGAGAAGGTCATTAAGCCTCTCCAGGCCTCATTTTCTTTATCTGTAAAAAAGGGCAGTTAATTAAATGATCTCTTAGGTCCCTTCTAATTAAAGCTCTAGAATTCTAAATCTCTCAAAATAACAAAATCCATTTAAAAGAGTTGAGGCACAGGATATTCATCTTTTTCTGTCTTTCTTGAACCCCTGACTTAATATGTTCCCTTTTTCTCCTTCTGTATTCCACCAGTGTTGTTCCTTGACCTTGTCATAAGAGGCTCAGAAAATCCTTTGGCTAATAGGACAATTTTAGAAGTAGCCCTTTCTGAACTCCCCAATATTTGCACCACCAAGAATTTGCTACCCTTTTTAACTCCTTTATTATATATTTATGCTTTACTTTAAAGGGAAAAATATGAATGTTCATAAAATTCTAACTTTTTATATTCTTTTCCATTCATTTCTGACCTCCCACTGTGTACTTCCCACATGGTATTTTATCCTGAGTTCCCTGACGACCAAATCTGAGACAAAGACTCACATGCAGGTGGTCTATTGGCATGTGATTCCAGGAAGTAGGAGCAAGGGACAAGGGGGATGAACCTGGGGAGGAGGAAAAGCCAACAGAACAATGTGTTATTGAGCTGGCCACCACTAAGAGAGAGGGGCATTCAATCACAAAGAACATTTTTCTGGAGTTTATGAAATACATTTCATAACCAATCACCCAGGAGGCAAAAGGAAAAAGTATCTATCCATCAACTCTCATGTCCCATTGGTCTGGTGTGTTAATTTTCCCACACTTCTGGTTTGCACATGTGTGCGTGAGTGCTGAAAGGATTTATGGGATGTCCATGCTGTCATATCAGAGAAGTCCCAGAGCGAGGCTAGAGGCAGGCGAGAGGCAAGGCCCTTTCAGAGCGCACATGCCGTCAGAACGCTACAGCAATCGCTGCAGTAAGATGTGCAACCAAGAGATCTGGAGTGGGGCACAAGAGGCGTCCCAGGCGTGGAGCTGTCATCCCTGGAAGCCTGGTTTCTCAGCCTCGGCACTGCTGACATTCCCAGTCAGATGATTCCTTGTCGTGAGGGGTGTTCTGTGGACTCTAGGATGGTGAGCAGCATTCCTGGCCTCTGCTCACTATTTCTAGTAGCGCTCCCTCTCCAAGTTGTGAAACCACTAACATTGCAGATACTGGCAAATGTCTCCTGAGGAGCAAAGCCCGATAAGAACTACTGGTGTGTTGTGTATCCTGTGTTTCTCACTCCCAAGTTCCCACCGTTTCCCTCTACTTTATACCATATCAAAAGCAGCTTTCAAACAGACCACTGTGCGGGACACTTCTGCTCTATGCCTATAACTTAATATATAAGCTTTACTATGATGTGGTTTGTTTAAATAGATAATACCTTAATAATAAGAAATGATAAGATTGTAAAATTCAGAAAGCTATGAGCATACTAAATAGAAAACAAATGTTAAAATTACATTCTAGGGTTTAGTTGCTTACATCAGGAGAAGAAAAGTTAAAGTTTAAATTGTGTTGAAATCTAGGTCTCTAAGTCAAGGACTCAATATTTTTGAGACAAGGATCTTCTTCCCTGAATTATACATACAGGATATACCTGCTATTTCACATTCAACTTCAAGACCCACACTTACCCACCTAAGCCCATACAAGGAACCCTTGGGGGACCATGTTAACTCTTGTTGGTGAACATTTGGACTGTTTACTATGTTTAGCTAGTAATAAGTGCTACTGTGAAGGTTCTTCTGTATGTCTTTGGCTCACAAACATACACATTTGTGTTGAGTGCATATCTAGAATGAGATTATTGAATAATAAGATTACATGCCTGTTCAGCATTAACAGGTATTGGCAATCAGCTTTCAAGAGTGGTTATACTGATTCCGACTTTCACCAACAATGTGTGAGAGTTTCAGTTGCTCCATATCCTCCTCAACACTTGGTATTGTCAGTCCTACTTATTTTAGCCATTCTAAGGTTTGTGTACTGGTACCCTACTATGATTTTAAATTTTATTTCCCTGCTGACTGAGATTAAATAGCTTTTAGTATGTTTATGGGCCACTAGTTTTTGCCAATTTTTCTATCAGGCCTTTTCCTTTTTTTACTTATAAGAATTCTTCATATACTGTAAATATTTGTCTTTTGCGGGACACGCATGATGAGCATCATTTTCCACTCAGTAGTTTGCCTTTTCATTATTTTGAAAGATGTCTTTTAATCAGCAGAATTTCTTAACTTTAGTAGAGCCCATTGAATCAACATTTGTCTTTATGGTTAGTGTTTTCAGTGTGTATTTAAGAAACACTGGCCTACCCAAGATCATAAATATGTTCTCCTAGGCTTTCTTCTACAAGATTTATTGTTCTACATGTCACATTTAGATCAATAATCCATCTAGAGCTGACTTTTGTGAATGGTGTGAAGAATCCACATTCATTTTTCTCCATAAGCACATTATTGAAGGCTAGTCTTCCTCACTGCTCTACACTGTCATCTTTGTTGTTATGAACTCGATAACAACAGCTGGTATCCCTCCAAACTCCATGTTGAAGCTCTATGTCCCAACTTGATAATATCTGGAGATGGGGCCTTTGAGAGTTAATTAGGGTTAGACAAGAACATGAAGATAGAGCTCTGGTCCAGTAAGACTAGAGCTCCTTTAAGAAGAAACATCAGAGAACTTGCGCTCTCTCGCTCTCTCTCTGTCACACAAGGACATGGAGAAGGTGGCCATCTGGACCCCACCTTCCCCAACACCAACCCCAATGACCTTGATCTTAGACTTACATTCTTCAGAATTGTGACAAAATTAATTTTGGTTGTTTAAACCATCTAGGCTATGGTATCTTGTTGATAACCCAAGCAAATACATTTGTCATAAATCAAATATCTATTTAGATTTGTTTCTGAAGTCTACTGCAATGATTTGTCTGTATATCCTTGTATCATTATTTCACTGTCTCTTTTTAATGCAATAGAAATCATTTATAATTATTGCTCATGATTTCTGTAGGAGAGGTATTTGGGGATGGTTTGGAGCAATTCTGGCTCCGGGTTGCTCATGAGTTTACAGCCAAATGTCTTTTGGGGCTGCGGTCCCCCCAAGGCTTGTCTTGGGCTGGGGGATCCATTTCTGAAGTGGCTCGATCACAAGACTGGCAAATTGGTGCTGTCAGTAGGAGGCCTCAGTTCCAGTCCACAGGGACCTCTTCACAGGACTGCTTGAGTTTCCTCACATTCTCCTCAGAGCAAACCATCTGAGAGAACTAGGCAGAAACTGCAACAACTTTGTATTGTGGCCTTAGAAGTTCATCACACAGACCATCCCTGATTCAATGGAGAGAGATCCACCAGGAAGTTAGGATCACTGGGGACTACCTTGGAAGTTGGCTACCATGATTCCATTTACATGAAGTCCAAAATTAGGCAAAATAAACTATATTTACTAGTGGGGGCATACTTAGGTGTTAAAACTATATAATAAAAAAGAAGGCAATGATTACCACAAAAGTGGTTACCTTTTGGAGGGAAGAAGCTGTGAGTCAACAAGGATCATTATTTGTAAACAAATACATGTATGTTTTATGCACTTTTCCAACATGCAATATTTCATAATTATAGCTTCTTTCAAAAAATTAAAACAAGAGAACTGACATGAGAAACAGAAAGTACTCATTTCTCTTTTATGCCTCAGATATATACATTAATGGATTCTTAAAGGCTAATTTAAAGTATGATCAAAATGAGTAACAACAGTAACAATAATTAACACAATAATAAAATAAAACTATTTAATAATTAATTAACCATTATAGTCTCATAATAATTATTGAGATCCAGTAGTATAAATCTTCCAATTTTGTTTTTCTTTTTCTTAAATTTGTCTTGGCTATTCTAGCTCCTTTGCATCTCCACACATATTTTAAAAATAGCATTTTAATTTCCACAAAATTTTATGCAGGGATTTTTATAGCATTGAATTAAATGTATGAACCAATTTAGGAAGAATCTTCCTTTTTAGAATATTTTTTAAGATTTTATTTATTTATCTTTAGAGGGGAAGGGAAGGAGAGAGGGAGAGAAATATCAGTGTATGGTGGCCTCTCATGCATCCCCTGCTGGGAACTGGCCTGCAACCCAGGCATGTGCCCTGACTGGGAATCGAACCGTGATCCTTTGGTTTGCAGGCCCACGCTCAATCCACTGAGCTACACCAGCCAGGGCTGCCTTTTAAAAATATTTCATCTCCAATCCATGAACTTGGTGTGTCTCTCCAATGATTCAGATCTTCTTTTATTCCTCTCAACAATATTTACGGTTCTCTGTGTAACAGCCTTCCATATATTTTTGTTAGATTGTTTCCCCTGAGTATTTGATGATTTGATGCTATTTTAAATGAAATTTATAAATTTTTTAAGTTTTGTTTTTAATTTTTTGTGGTTGGTGTGTAGAAATGGATTTGTGGGTATCAACTGTATTAGAGACCTTGATTAATGAACTCATTAAATATAAGAAGCATGCCTCGTGTTAGTGTGCCTCATTTTATTGTGTTTTACAGATATTACATTTTCATCAATATCCAGGCAAGACTCTCCACCAGCAATAAAGTATTTTTTAATTAAGATATGACTTTGCCCTGACTGGTATGGCTCAGTTGGTTGGAGCATTGTCCAGTAAACCAAAAGGTCATGGGTTTGAGTCCTAGTCAAGGCACATGCCTAGGTTGTAGGTTCAATCCCCAGTCAGGGCACATGAGAGAGGCAACCAATTGATGTTTCTCTTTCACATTGATGTTTTTCTCCCTCTCTCTCTCTCCCTTTTTCTCTAGTAAAACAATAAAAATATGTCCCTGGGTGAGGGAAAAGAAGATATAGACTTTTTTTGTACATATTGCTATTGCACTCAAAAGACTACAGCATAGAATAACCATAACTTGTATATGTGCTGGAAAACCCAGAAATCCACGTGGTTCGCTTTACTGCAGTATTTGCTTTAGTGCGGTAGTCTGGGTCAAACCCACAATACCCGCCGTGTTCGCCTGTACACTGTTTGGGGAGGTATTTTCTTCTAAACAAAATGGCACTTCTACTTTTCAAATCTTACATTTTTTGTTTCTTTTTCTTGCCTTATTATATAACCTATGTAATTAGACAAAATTAAATATCAGTGGTGATAGTGGTCATCTTCATTTCATTCTTGATCTCAAGAGAAAAGCTTTCAATATTTACCACTAAGTAAATGAAAAGCTCAAGAGAAAAAGCTCTCACATTTCACTATAAAGTATGATGTTTGCTGTAGTTTTTATGGCTACTTTTTGTCATATTAGGGAAGTTCCATTTTATTCCTACTTTGCCAAAAGTTGTCATACTTTATTGTGTTAAATTTTATCAAATTATGTTTCTGCATCTATTGAGAATATGGTATGAGGTTTTATTTTATTCTGTTAATGTAGTTAATTATATTGACTGATTTTTTACATTTTAAATCAACCCTGCATTCCTAAAAAAATTCTAGTTAACCATGATGTATTTATCCTTTTATATCTATGTATCACTGGCTTTGGTTTGCTATGATTAATTTCAGAATTTTTTAATCAGTGTCCATGATGAATAGAAGTTTTCCATTTAAAGTATCCCTATTATATTAAATTATTATTTTCCTTATTTGTAATGCCCTTGTCATGTGATAGAATCAAGGTCATGCTGGGATCAGGAAAGTAGTATAAGTGTTTCTTATTTGTCTGTTCTCTAGGAGAGTTTCTCTAAGTTGTCTTTATTTTTTTCTTCACCGTTTGGTAGAATTTAACACTAAAGCTATCTGGGTCTAAAATATTCTTAGTAAAAAAAAAGATTTAATTATTTAATTTTTTTAACAGATGTAGGACAATTCAGTTTTTCTATTTCTTCCCGATCTTGTTTTGGCAAATTAAATTTGACATAATGAGACTTCTCCTTTGCAGAAATTTTTGCTTACAGTGATCACTACTTATATGTAACATCAAATAATTTGGCCTAATAACATCTGTGATATAATCTTTTTATTCACTCACACTTTTGGCACTTTTTATAAACTCTAAATCTATTGTTTTGAGTTACTCACTCTTGCAGAGTAAAAATTAACAATCACTAAAAGTTGCCCTAAGCAGCATGAATCTTTCATCACTCTTGGCTGCTGTAAACTACACTCAGTTGAATTTGCTTTAAGCATGTTCAATTGATTAACAAATACATATTATGGTTTATTAAAACAGACTCCTTCAAATCATGAAATCAGGTGGTAAATTCACTATACAAGTCATAAATCAGAATTTAATAAATGTAGGAAAATGAAAGGTTACCTAAACTGAATACAACATTTTTCAGACAAAGGAACTGAGGCTCAGAGAGGCTAAGCAACTTCCCCAAAATTACACAGCCAGTAAATGGTGAGCTGGCATTTACCACCCAGGTCTCCTGGTTCTTGCTCTGGTCATATTTCCATTCAAACTGCACATTCCATTTGGCATTAATGACTGAACAACAACAACAAAAAATGATTGAACACATTGAAATTTGGCCAACACTTTTTGAAGAACTTCAATTATATAAAGAAAGATAAAACAGGAGCCATATCACAGTAAAAAACATTTTTAGACTTTTGTGTCTTTTTTAATCACTCTGAATTTGGAATGACTACCTTCTCACCTACATTGTGTTCCAGACCCCATTTCTCAACTGTCAGACAACAGGACTTTCTGCCCCTCCCTTTAACCGGCCTCCTACCCGAACCACGCACGGTCCAAATGCTGCTAAAATCAGATCATATTTTCCAAAATCAAACTAGAATGGTGTTTTGATTATATTTCAACTACACTCCAAGTTCTTGGTGGTCAGGTATGATGATATATATATCACCATTAAATATATATATATATATTTGTATTACCTGGTACAACATGAAAAACATTCAGTAAACACATAAGTGGCTGAAAGACTGACATAGCATTATGGATAATCCAGTGGTTATGAATATGGGTTAAGGAGATATCATGCCTAGGTTCAAACATCAGCTCTGTCTCATATTACCTGTGTCAGGTAAGTAGCTTAGTTTTTCCAGGTCTCAGTTTCCTCAGGTGTAAAACAAGGTTAATCATAGCATCCACACAGAGTTGTTTGGAAAATTAAATGAGATAATCTATTTAAATAATGCCTACCCATAGTAAGTGCTCAAAAAGGACCAACATTAGGTGTGATGAGTTTGTATCATGACTGTTACTGCCTACCCCATCCTGCCATTCCCCACAACGCCTCCTGTCCTTATCTTAAGTGATTTGGAAAATGCTCCAAGTCTGAGGGTTCAGTGAACCGCTTCATTTTTTTGAGAAATGTGTCTGTTATGTAAATAGTAAGCCATCCAAATCCCATTAACTCTAGGTAATTTTATTTAATAATCATATTTTTAAAAGACATATAAATAAGCAGCAAAGCAATTTTGATTAAGTCCTGTTTTCTCAATGGCTATTTGGAATACAGCATTCATATGCAAGGCCCAAGAACGGTGAATAACAGATAAAATAAATAATGATCATAGTGCAAACCACATTCTGATTCTGTCAGTATAACTCCATATAAGAATTATAAGAGCCAAAAAGTAACATGCTTATTAACTGTGGGTAACTCAGCTTTATGCATAAAGCTTAGCAGATCATGTGAATGTTTCCACATTCTCAGTTAACCTAATGGTTCCTTAGAGCCCAGTTCTTCTAACCCCTTAAGAATTTCAAGATTTGCTTGAAAAAATATATCATATTTCCATGACTAGGACTGAACACAAATTTGGAAAGCTCTCTGAAAGTAAACCATCCTGGAAGACAGGAAACGGTCACTGTTTTCAAAGAAAGGCAAGACACTCCTGATTTCCACACAGGAAATCAGGCCACTCCTCGGAGCCTGATCTCATCCCCCTCCACGCAAACCTGCATGTCCTGTGTGGACGGACCCCACCCTTCACCTCACATGTGGGAACCTGGTCAGGGAGAAGAACATGATCACTTACCATTTAAGGTAAAAGGCATTTTATTCAAAACCACCACATAAAGCATACAGAGCAGTATATTCCCTCCTTTTTTCACATTTCATTTCATTTAAAAGTATTCAGGGACTTGGAGGGATTCTGGACTTACAACAGGCAAGTTGTAAGCTTCTGGGAAAACCTGTCAAAAGACTCACATCTAAAATGTCGTTTCCTAGATACACAGTGTTTTCTGCAGCAGAGCTCAGTAAAACTTTCATTTAAAAAGTTGCCGCATTTCCTCTTTTCCCTCATGAACAAAAATAACTACTCTAACAGTTTTATTGATTTTTTTTTAATTCTTGGGAGCAAAGTGTTGTCATAGGGCAAGTCTAAGGCTGAGATATAAAAATCCTGATCTGAGTCCCCAGTGGTTACTTTGACTGGAGGCAGGCAGGATGGCGAGACCCAAGCCTGCCCGACCACTGCGGGGCTGATGGCCGATCAGTGGGACTGAGGGCTGTTGCACTTATAAAGCAGCAAAGACAGATAGGAGGTCTTTGTTTAAAAATTATACATAAAACCCACTTTGAATGTCTTTACTGCAACAGTCGAACTTGCAGGGGAGTAGGGCACATGTAGTATTTTGATGGAGACTCACTACAACACGGTTCTTACACTCCATGCCAACTGAAGTCCTTTACTGGCACAATCCTCTTTGAATGAAGTCCCAGAGGGTTGAACTCATATTAAAATGTCTACTATGAGAAGAATTACAGCAAGGTTACAATATAATTAACCTGAGTTATCTTTCAAAACTCTTGCTGATAGATATTCTGCCACTCCAGACTATGCTCATGCTGTGATTCTTAAAATTAGCAAAGGTTTTCATACTCGTTAAAACTGCAGGGATAAAGGAGTCTTTGCATAAAAAGAGTTGGTTAATATTTTCAATTATTTTCTAATATTATTCTTATAACAGTTTTGGATTTGTTTATTCAGGGTTGTTGCGTTGGGTTTTTGGTTTTTTTTTTGATGGCTACTCTGTATGGCAAAGCTTTATTTTGTCCACTTCCTAGAGTCTGCAAAAGTCTGTGATTCTTATTTAAGGATCACGGTAATTCCCTTCACTGCTTGAAAAGGGTGGGGGTGGGGGGAAACAGCAAAATCAGGGCTATTATCCTGTGTTTATAACAAGTCTATTACCATAGTAACAACTGTGATGTCACAAACCCAACACCAAGGGCCAAAGTCTGACTCTGAGTGGGGAAGGGCAGATTAGCTTCAGAAATTGGATGAAATCAGGTGCAAACGTGAAGCCAAAAGAGGGTCAGTGCTTCCGGAAATCACCAAAGCCCAGGGAGTTCCCCTTCTCTGAGGAAGAGGGGCGCAGGAACAAAAGAAGCAGCTTCCCCAGGCACAGAAGTAAGCTACGCCCACACTTCTGTGTGCAGCTGTGCAGAGGGAGAGTGGAAATCCAAGAGCGTGTGGTATCACCGTGTTCCCAATCACGAGTATTCCACTGGGCCCACTGCCTGCCAGACGTGGATGGGGTCCAGTGGTGAGCCCGCCTGAGCACATGAAACGCGCTCTAAAACCAGGGCCTGGCCAGACAGAGCCCTCCGGTCCCTCCGAGAAGCAGCAGCTTGCCCCATGATGGCACTCACTGTCAAACCGAATCGGGGTTTGGCCCCTACTGGGTCATCCCACCAGTTCACAGAACCACAGATGTTCAGGGTTAGGAAGTCTGAGTCTTCCAAAAGATGTGGGCTTTTAAAAATAGGCTTTTGTGGGAACAAATTGCATCCCCTGTCATTGGGGATTCTGAAGTAGCAGATTAATAAGCAGATTCTTATTCTGAGATAGTCTAGGGAAGTTTTGTACAAATACGCTGAAAGTCCAGCTTGATATCAAAAAAGAGTATTAGATTAGGAGTCAGAAAACCTTAGTACTGCTCTTGGCTTGAGTACTTAGAAACCACATGACCTTGAGAAAGCTATTCAACCTATTGAGCTTCAATTTTTAATTGAATAATATCTAACACACTATTTCCCAGGGTAGTTGTGAAGATCAAATTAACTAAAATTGTATGAATGAGTTTCATAAACTGTAAAGGATTTAATACAAACATAGGTACTATTATTAACATCTTCAAATAGCCTGCTTATAGTACAATGATAATTTGAACAGTGACAGTTATTTTCTTTCCAGAAATCCAAAGCATATGTATAATTCTCACCTTCCCTACCCTGAAAGGTGGACGCCGGCATGACACAGTCAACTCTAAATTATTCAGGGGCTGATTATCGAGGGACCTTTTGCTTCTAGCCATTCTACCATTTATTTGTTTCCCTCAGGAAGGCCATGTTAACCTACGTATGGCTGTAGAACTGACAGTAAGTGTGCCTCAACTCTACAACCCTGAATAACAACTCTGGTAAAAGTCTTAGCACAAGAAAGAACTGAAATAATGAATTAGAAGTTTTTAGGTAACTTGTACACTTGACTTATCCATGGATAATGACTCACGTAACTGTCTGGGAGACTGTGGTCAAGGTCAGACAGGTGGGGACTAATTCAGACAAGATACTAGTATTTTCTCAATGGACAACAAAGTAGCCTGCCCTGTCTTATGTTTGTGCAACAGGAATTTGAATAATATTCAGTTATTCAACAAATATTGGTGGAGCAAATATTCTGTGTGTCAGAGCTCAGCATGTACTCTGAAAACGCCACCATTTTCCAGCCCTTGTTGCTAGTCCTTACAATATTCCACAGTGAACCTTGGCAGAGCTCACAACATGACTCTTAGAAATTCTATTCCCCTCCCAGTTATTATAAGACTTTTACCAGTCTTACCCTAATGCAAAGGTTAACAAACTATGGCCTATGGGCCAAACCCTGCACACTGCCTTTTTTAAAAAATGAAGTTTTATTGGAACATAGCAATGCCCATCTGCTTTATGTATTATCTATGGCTGCTTTCCCGAGACTACCACAGGGTTCAAAAGTGGTAGAGACAGTACAGCTCCAAAGCCTGAAATACTACCTGGCCCTGTAGAGGAAAAGTCTGCTAATCCCTGAACTAGATAACATGACTGAATCAAAATCCACCCCTCCTCTAAATCTGTGTTTAGGAACTAATAGAGTAAGGGCCATGAAAGCAGAGAAACTTTCTGATCTTTGTCTTGTCGTGTCGTATAGGACCCCGGAGCAGCATCCAGTCAGATTTAGAGCAGATACAGAATATTAAACACGTCCTTCCCCACATTTTGCTTTGAACAGATGAGCGCCTTGGAGTTGGGTGGAAGACAGCATGAAACCACTGGTGTTCAGTTACTCTGGCTTCTAATTCCTCAGAGTTCCTATGTCTAAGACTTCCAAGGCTCAATTTTTGGCCTCCATTCCTCTGCATATTTATTTCCTGATCTGATGTGGAATTAGAATTAAATAGGAGCTGTGTGCTTGAATTCCACGTGGCTGGCTCAGCAGGAAACTCCAGGGCAGGTTTTTTGGCATGCCAAACTCAAGTTAGCCTCAGCTATGCTAATTTCTAAAGCTGTTTGCTTTTGCTCAAATAAATCTTAGCAGGGAATTTGCATTTGGATGCACACCTTTTTATGCACAAATTATGTGCATGATAACGCTAGGGCTGACTACAAACTGAAAAATAGAAAAAAACTAACCGGCTTTTTGTATGGCAGGCACCACGGGAGGTGGCTTGTTCACATTTTCTTGTCTCAGGGAAATGGCAAATCCCCCGAGGTGAAACTATGGCCCCCGATTTACAGATGAGGAAACTGAGGAGAAGAGAGCTCATGTAACTTGTCCATCTTCACAGAGCTGGTAAGTGACAAAGCTTAGATTTCAACCCAAGTGGCCTGCATCTGAAGGCGGTGTTCTTGTCACTTAGTCACACTGCCTTAATGATACCCTCATCGTCATCACCACACACCTCAGCCACTGGACACACACTCAGATCTGAACCTCACACTTTAATATTAGTCCCACTCTGGTTTAAAGTTGGCCTATGCAAACTAGGCCTTTGGTACTTGGGAAATAAATGTGGGCCTCTATGTTTCACAAAACAAAGGAGAATGGGGTATAAAAAAGACAAACTTTTATGTTAGTAGTTAGTTGACAGACATATACAGGTAAATGGATTTTAGTGACACATCTGAGAACCACAGTAGGAAAGAACACTTACTGCTAAAATGTACTCGGTCAACAAGAGAATGTGCCCACACCACGAGAGAAAATGTTAGTAACACTTAGAGTATGGTGCAAATATGTCTACACTATAAGCCCAGCAATTTTCACCTGCAAATATCTTCACTGTTATGGGAACATAACCAAACACCCACCTTCTCTAAAAAAAAAATACAACCATTAGCTTCAGGAAATTTTAATAAGTACTGCTATCAAAACTCAGTATTTATCACTATTCAATTCAATGTGCAAGAAAATAAACCGGTGTAGCAATTAAGTTTTCTAGCATAAGTCCAACACTTTACAGCGACCCAGATACAACAGAGCTGGACTTCTTTCTGTGTACAGGACATACATGAAACCTAACTTGCAGTATACATCATGGTCTGCTCACAATTCAATTCCATTGAATTGTCCGGAAATAGAAAAGAATTGATTATATTTTCATGGGAGTGAAATTCGGATCTCCATTTTTTTAAAGCTCTCCAAGAGCTCTCTAAGAATTAGAAAAAACTCTATGGCACAGGTAGGTAACCCAGGTTGTTTCTTAAGTGGACTGAGAAGAAGGAACGCTGAAGAACACCCTACCTGTGTGTTCAGCCTACCGCACACCCTTTACAGAACTTCCCCTCCCTTGAGAAGCTCACAGAGAACACCTGGCCCTCGAGACTCCACCAGCCGTGCTCACTGTTTTTCTTGTTAACCAGTAAGTACAGATCTTATTTTTTAAATTATTTCATCCTTTTTTATTGTAAGCAGATAATTCCAGAGAAGTTTATTTGTAGGTTGAAATTTACGCCCTAAGCAACAACTTGGGGAATTTGCTTAGTATAGCAATACTATTATAAAGAATACCTGCACTAACACTACTCATCCACAAAGTTCCTAAAACAGTCTTTTCCAAAATTATTTTTGCTCAATGTTATTTATAAAACAGTTAAAACAACTTTCTGTAAGGCGTTAATGTTGGAAAGCCCAGTAACGACTTACCTGCTGGTGGCTTTATGAAAGGAGGCGGAATTAAAGGTACAATAATGGGCACATTGCCATGGTCCTTTGACCCTGCAGGTGAGTCACTGAGTCCATTTCCTGTGGCAAGCCCTGAATAGCCTGTGCTTATATTGTATGGTGAAATAACACTGTCCTCAGGTAATTTGGGTTTTGGCAAAGAATTTTCTGTAAAAGAAAAAAATTACATTCAAGATGACAAAAGAACTCATTTTCCTTATGACCACATTTCTTCTCAAGTAAAATAGCTGTGGAACAAAACAAATTTTCCTTGCAAACCTTTAAACATTTTCCCAGAACCCTACAGACCATCCAGGACCTTTTTCAGGTTTGTTACCATCAATTTTCAAAGGGCTTCTGTATCATTTGCCCTGCTATGATAGCTAACATCCCAACTGTATCATGATGATGAATTTTAGCACAGTAAAAGCCCACTGAAGATTGAGAGGCAATTAACCATTTCCATGCACAAAGTGATATATAGCAGGTATTGCTCTCTGTCTACCAGGGAGGAAGCTTAAAAAGTGCCCCCGCCTCCACCCAGCACTGTAATTAGGTCCCAGTGTATTATAAATTTGGTTCATAATATAATCAAAAGAACCAACATGAAAGAAACAAATGATTAGGAACAAAACTACTGTTGCATGGGGTAGATCCATTAAACTGACCTATTAATATCAAATAAAAATTAACAAAAATTAAACTAAAGAAAACTTACAATAATATGAACTTTGTGAATTTTATCTCTGCATGCCAATCATTAAAAAAATTCAAACATTGAAAATAACTTTTTCACTCTAGCCATGTCTCCTGGCATTCCTATTCCCCAGAGGCAAAGATTACTACCTAAACTGAGTATTTTATTAGCTATTAATTTATAGAATATAAACTCACAATTTGTATTTTTCATTCACAATGCAACTGATACTATTGCTGTTAACGTGATATGTACAATTTCATAGCAAGCTTCACATAAAATTTGTCACGTACGTTCAATTCCACATGCCTGCAGGTCAGCTCATTTACATTTCGAGGCTTGGTATACAAGAAGGAAAAGGTCTATCTTAGAGACTGGAAACAAAATGCATGAACAGGTAGTTTATGCCAATAGACTTTGAATGCAATGCGTAAATACTGATCAAGTTACCAGTGATGGCACACAATTAGTTTTATCTACATTTTATTGAAGTTCCCCAAATGGGTTGCTTCTTCATACTCCTCTTCTTTTCTTAGGCAAACACTCATTCCAAATTTAGGTCCACAAGTTCAGTATCCATACGAACACCCAGCAATAGTTCCACACTTCGTTCATGAGATATCTGGCACTGTGACTACTCGTAGAATCAGTGTTGATTCAACTCTGTCAGGCCTCTAATTTCCACCCTTCAGCAAGGCTCTAAGTAACTTCTTACAGAATAATGCAGAATCCAATCATACTTTCTTACTCCTCTACTTACCCTATCCACAGATGTGGGGATGTGAGAAGGGTGAACACTTCAAACGCAAAACAGAATAGGACTGTCATTTAGAATTCCCGCAAAAAAAAGGGGGGAGGGGGAATTACCAAAGTAACTATGATATTCTCTTGCAGCCCAAAAATCTAAACCTAGCATTTCATGTAACAGAAAGCACCAGCCCCCAACAATTCACATAGCAAAAGGCTTAGGAAACTAGGAGAAGTTAGCAAACATTGCCCCTTTCCATGAATTTCTGGGTAGGACGACAGCACTTCAGGTCCTCAGCCCTTGTCTAGCTAGTTCTCCCATTGCTGGAAGGAGATCAAGCCGTGCCTATTTTTGTTTTATGTTGTGCTCTTCCATTCTGTGGAGTTCTGCTTGTGGGAAAGCACTGCTGGGACATACATGCAAGTCAACCATTGGCATAATCAACAAAATGAGTCCCAAAGCAACTCAATTCTGGCAGGTTGAGATAGTTAATCCTTCTTGGCATAGCAGAGAGGCCTTAAATGTCATTACCTTTGAGAACAGAAATGTGCTGCCGGCTCTCTCCATCTGTAGGGTAGCTCCTGAATTCAATATCTTCGCCATCTTTCAATTCAACCTTATCATAGCCATACCAGCCAAGGAGTTCATTCATGGTGTTTTCTGCAAAGTTCTGAAAGAGAATCATAGGCTACTTACTTATATAATCAATAACTATTCAAAAAAGACATAAATCAAATTCTGTTTGTACTACCTTTTTACTGCCAGACTCTAACCCACCTCCCCTAGAGTCCTATTCATTTTGCAAACCATGTTCAAAAGCTGTACTGCATTTACATCTCAGGATGACGCATCCAAAAGGCCTTCAGACATTTGCAATTTAAAGACAATAAGGAAGAAGGCATTTGTCAGTTTTGCTTGTGAACAGAAAGTCAATTTCAGCATATTCTTCTGCAAAGTCTATCTCACACTAATACAGAAATATTGAAAGGTAAAGCACAAAAACAGCTAAGAAAAAATTTTGAAAATGAAAACAACTGAATTTTTTGGGTCAGAGTAATATAAATTACAATTGCTTTCTGATTTAGATGATTTTTTTAACATGACTCTTAGAAAAGCAAATATCAAGTTATTTGTCAACCACTACCACATAGAAAGCTAAATAGGCTATGAGGGTCTCTCCCTTTTTGTTTTTCCCTTTCACAAGAGTATTCTTTAAAAATTAATATATAATTTACTTTGTAAATTTTGTTAGTAACAGATTCTTTATGAAATCAACAGACACTGTGATTGTCTTCTGACACATAATATAAAAGTACTAAGCAACTTTAAAGTTACTAGTCATCGTAGATTTTGGATACCGTATGAAAGCACTTTCTAAACTATAAATCTGTATCTAAGTGTAAGGTGTTGTTGTTGTTATTATAAGTATCAAGCTGTGAAACTAATGAATATACTTGGACAAATTTAAAGCCTTAATATCAGGTGACGACATATTATGAACTTATCAACTGCTACATCTGGAAGCAAGATGTACGACTGTGTTTGCTAATGATCTTAGTGTTTGCATGTGCCTTAAAGCATCTCTATCTGAAAAAAATAGAGAGAAAAGTGATGGTTACCAGGGAGACAGAAAAATATTGGTTAATGGGTACTAATTTCCAGTTACAAGATTAAAAAGTTTGGGGATCTAATATACAGCATGGTGATTATAGCTAATAAGACTGTATCACATATTTAAATATTGCTCAGGAAGTCAATCTTACATATTCTGGTATATTCTGGTCACAAAAAAAAGGTAACTATGTGACAGAATGGAGAAAGTAGCTATTGCTGTGGTGGTAATAATTTTATAATATATAAATGTACCAAATCAATCCCATGTACACTTTAAAGTCACAGAGTTATGTGTCAATTATAGTTCCATAAAGCTGGGGAAAAAATTAAATAAAAAGGAAGAACTTACTTTTAAATAAAAAGGAAGAGCTCTACAAAGTAAGAGCTTAATAAATGTTTGTCGAATGAATTTTTAAAAACATCTCTATCTAGCAAGGCAGCCTGAGCCCGCTAGACTGAGCTAGAAAAACTACATATTTTAACTTTCTCTGTGGCTCAAAGAATCTTTTCTCATTCTTGTTAGAAGCTGTCATTTCTGAATTACACTGGGATGTATCATTTATACACCTGAAACAAAGGACCCTCGTTAAACCAGAGTGCTCACAGCCTCAACATGTGAGTTCCATGTTCTCTTAAATTTCACAACTTCAGATATCAGCGGGGTTTGCATTATTTTTTAAGATATTACTCTACTGACTCCACACAAAAAAACAAACCTGGCATTTCAAACCACCCACAGGATGCTAGATTTTTGGCTTTAGTGCCCACGTAAGCTTAGAGCTCCAGCTGGGTCTCTCTGTGCTGGTACAGTGCACAAGCAATTTTTTAAAAATCTAGCCACACTGACTCAGTGTGACCATCCACAAGGCCAACCGTCATCCACAGCAAGCTCTAGTGAGGCATTTATTCTGTCCAATGGCTGGTCATGTCCACATTAAATAGACATTCTTGCCATGAATGCACAAAGATGATATGATCAATATGTACAATAAGCTCAGCAACTTCCAGAATACCACTGAGGAGGACTCAGCTAAATGCTGCCCTACTCAATCAAAAGAGATCCCTTCAATGAGGCATCAGCCTCCCCTAACACCTAATTTCTTTCACTGAGCTCAGTGCCAGGGCTGGAAAATGGCAATCCCTACACACACAAATCGAGGTCCTCCATCAGTGGTCTGGCAGCAGAAATCTTCAAGGATAAGGATTACACCTTGCATCCAAAACAAACAAACAAACAAAAAGCCCAATGTCAACAGTGTTAAAAGCCAAATTCAATCCTTCCTATTGTTCTGTGTGCTGTTTGCCCCAAACTCTTAGATAGCCGTACCAAGGCAGAAAATCTCGTGCCTAGTAACTCCCAGCCACCATATCCAATTTTCTAAGCCATTTGTATCTGGGCACCTCTCTCTCCAGTTCTGTCTAACCCCTGAAGAGACACAAAAGCTACAGATGCATAATTCATGGAACAACCTCCCAGCCAGCATGTAGATTTGTTTGTTCTAGTCTAGCTGCAAATCCATGCAGTCTTTCAGAACCAATCCCAGGGATGGCATCCAGAAGTTTCACACATCTGGATCAAAACTGAAACATCAGCTGGATTATTAACACCAAATTCATATTATTTAGGCATCTTAACTGCTTCAGTGAGTTTACAGTTTGTGCTGAAAATTTAAGATGTTTCATGGAACAATCAATATGAACTTGATCTATTCCACGATTTTCGAGTTACTATAAATGTCAGCGAATATAAACTCCAAAACTTTCCCTTTCTTGTCATTGACAACAGAATAAACTCCTTAATGTTTTAATACATGACTGCAAAAGTAGAAACCAAAGGTTTATAAAACCACAAGCTATAAATCTCAAACCTTTCATGAAGGGAGGAACAAGATGAAAGAAAGAGAAAACAAACACCAAAGTTTCTTACAGTGTAAGTCCAAGAAATAGAGTTTTACCTCTGACTTACACACTCCTGTATTAAGAGAGCAAAGGACCCCCGTCAATAAATAGCTTACATTTTTTAATTTCTAGGTAGAATTTGATGCCATATATCATATGGACTCATTATGGCACTAACTCAAAGGAAATGAAATATACTTCTGCAGTCATCATCCAAGAAATAATATATTCTAAGTCCTTCTGATAGAGAAATCCAACAGTAATTTTTTCAACATTTTTTATACTATTATCCTTTGAAAATTTTTCTATTAAAAGAATTATTCTTCTCCTGCATAAGTTTACATCACTTATGTTTTTTAAAAAGGTAAAGAAATAAAGGTGACAAGAGTCAACACACAGAGAGATTCGGAGGTAAGGATGTTCAATAATAAGACAAGATATTATACTAGGGGAGGCTATAAACTCTGCTTCCCCCCAAATCTGCACCCACCATTTGTCCTGGAGACTCAGACTGGGAAACTGCTGTACAGCCTGTGAAAGTCCTTCCAAGCTCAGAGATTTTGTGAAACCAAAGAATTTCTACTTATATGAGAAATAAAATACCTTTTGCAAAGAAATATCATAATTATAGTGATCACACATCATAAATTTTACTAAACAGCCACTATTTCAAATATTTTATCATTGCTCCATAAACCTTCAAAATGTGCCAGAAACTTCAATATTCTGGCATCTGAATCACATTTTGCAGACTGCCTCTCGCCCTTGGAAGTGGCACAAAAATCTTCTCTCATACCATGTGGTCCAATTTGGGTTTGGAAAATAGGTCACTATAATTACAATGATAATGTCTAACGCTCTTATAGCACTTTATAGTGTTTCCACAACCTTTAACTCGCCTGTTCCTTTCCATAACCCTACGAATTAGGTTATTCGATTTCCACAATAAACTTTTGGGGAACCTATGTAACACCCTCATTTTACAACAGAAATGAAAGCATCCAGAAGGTGAATGACAGGCATGAAAGAACACCCAGTGAAGTCAAAGTGAAAATACACGTCTCAGACCAGGCCTCTTCCTGTTTTAGATTCTGTAAGGTCCAATGCGTCAGCAATTCCAAGAAAGCTACCTCCTTGGACCAGTCAGAGATGCGAAGAAACCATACACACCATCAGATGTCAGTATCACGTGTGAAGAGCTTTCCAACAAGGGCATGTTTACCTGTGTTAAAACCTTGGCTTTCTTTCAGATTTGATCAGTGGGCTCTACTCACCTTAATTATTTGTATTGTTGACATGGGGGTGCTCAAATGTACAACTAAAATTTAACCTCGTCATCTGCCAATTTTTTGACATCACATCTAACTCTAATTGCTTTACACATCTAATACGTTACCCCCAGACCTCTTCCTGCCCTTCCCAATCCGCCTCTTTTACCTCCAGGGATCCTAAGGAAAGAAGTCAATCCTAACAGTCTGAAATGACCATCTCTTCCTGCAGTTAAAAATAAGTCTCAGAAAGATGGTGGAAAGGCAGGAAATTGTACTCTTTCCCCACTCCTTTCTGGACTGGCCAAGTTTATTTCCATGGAATGGAGTTCCCAGGACACCCACCAGACGCTGCCCTTACTGAGCTGGGAGCGCCCTACAAAGGTCTACGTTCAATCTCATGGTTTCTAGTTGAACATTTTACCAATGAAGCCTTGGCTTCAAGGTGCTTCGAAATAACAATTATCACAAATTCTCAAAATACCTCTGAAACCCAAGTGTTTCAAAGTCTTCAAAAAGGATTAACGATGATTATTTTCAAAGCAACAAACATTTTAAAATATAGATAGGTATCACTGATTTCTCTCATCCCAGGCCTGGCTTAACTGAAGGCCAATGTGTTTTCAACTTGTATCCCACCCAAGAGAGCAGAAAGCTTTTGGTAATTAATAACAATAAAGCAAATTACAAAAAGAGAAACCTTTCACAGGATTCCCAATGACTTATTAAAATGAAGGAAGAGGCATATCCTCTTTCTCGCCATAAACATTATTTCCATTTTCACTCTCAAATACACCGTTACCTTACTTGAGGGTAGAAACTTATTTCATTTTATGCCTCACCTAGCACAATGCCTAGAAGTTAGAATTTACTCAAGAAACATGCCAATCCATTTGAATGTTTCAAATATTGAAAACATATAAATACAATGATCTAACAAAAATTTTAAAAAGTGATTCTAAAAATAAATATTTGCACATTAAAAACTTGTAACATCCAATGTTAATGACACTCTCCTAGTATTGAGAATTTAAGTTGATATAATGGTTAGAAAAGGTAATTTGATTCTATGCATTAAAAGCCTTGAAAATGTACATACCCCTTGATTCAGCAATATTATTTCTAGACATAAAAGCTAGTCTAAGGAAATAGCATAAAAATATGCAATGTTTAAGAACATTTATTTCAGTGTTATTTTTCTTAGAAACATACTTTAATGCCAAACAACAAAAATCTGGTTAAATAAATTACAGCTTAGTCACGGAATGACTAACATGGAATACTATTTTATACTAAAATATATGCTGTAGATAAATGTTTACTGTCATAAAACCTATTAACAACATATTAAGCTTTAAAAGGAAGGTCGGTATACCCTAAAACCATTTTTTAAACTGTATCTCATACACAGAAAAGGGCATGAAAAGACATACATCACAGTGTTGATAGTGTGTCTGAGTAGAAAAATCGCAGGCTTTGTTTTACTTTTTGTTTATTTGCATTGCGGATTCTACCACTTCTGTCATGCCCGTATTATTTTTGTAAAAATAAAAAAATAGTTTTAATCAAAAGCTAACTCACACACAGTCTTCTCACAGAGAGCTGGGTCAGCCATATTCACAGTATGAAGGCCAACAAAGAAGGTCTGTCAGTTATGTCCACTTTGTTCTGACACATGTCATCCACAAAAGTGGAGCATGTGAGAGACACTTTCACAGGACAAAGAAACTCCCAATCCTGAGCCATTTATAAGACAGAAAAAAATATCTTGCTAGTTAAGGTTATCGCTAATAAGATTATGGTTATTTTTAGAAAATAAGTTATCTCCCTTTTCACCTCTATTGTTCCGACTAACTTCTGAGGTAGGTTTCTATCAAGTATCATTGGGCTCACTAACAGATTTTAAAAGAAGATGGGAGAAGGTATCTGCAAAAGAGAAGTAGTCTCTTTTGTAGAAAGTAGGCACTAAACTTGATTAGAAGTCAGTTTCTAACTCTGTTCCCAGGTCTGGCTGAGGGCTGAGTCTCAATCACCTAACACAGACCAAGTAGATTTTATTTTGTGGTTCTGCCAAGGAGGTGGGAGGTAAAATTTAAATAGTGCGAAAGGAATGTTAGAAGAGCCCTTTACAGATTACACAGTACTTCCATGTTCCCAACCTCACTGGTGCAGACGGTATCCTAAGGACGAGCCACTCCCACTGACAGCCCTCTAGAGGGGCATTCACATGCAGGAAATAGTAAGGGAAGTCAGATTTGCATTCTTGATGCAGACTTTATCCATTGAGCCCTGCTGTTTTAACCTGAACTATGACTTTTTAGCTTGCAGTCCTTTGAAGATGGTCACTGGAGTCCATCTGGGTCATTTTGCAACATTGTTCTCAGCTACAAAACAACTGTTAGAATTCAACTTAAGGGCAGAGGACACATTATAACACTATAATCCAACTCCAGACTGGAGTGGGCCTGAAGAGAAAGTCTTGTTATATCATATTGATACGTTCTGAATTGTATGGTTGTATAATTGGCAGATAAAACCAATCATGTGCTTTTGCATATAAAATCTATATTGTTGTATTATCTTACTGTGACACAGGGCAGACAATTACGTCCCCTCATTTTAATCTTTGGCCAGAACATCAAATATCCGAAAAAGGTCAAACCAATGCTGTGAGATTGTGGCTACCAGCCCTGAGGCTAATATTGTGGCAGGCATGGCAGGTGTGCAGCTGTGTGCAGCTGTGTCCTATCCCAGCTGCAGAGCTGCCCTAGAAATCGCCAGGACTTGTTACATTGTTTTCCTGTGTGTGCCAAAGCCAGCGGCCTTAAAGCAGGACAGAGTTTCACAGCCCTCTGGTTATGCAACAGATGTCACCACCCCTCAGTCTACAGACCCTAAAATACACATTCAGCAAATCCCACTCACCCCATGCTTTCATGTCTATTTACATGTTTCGATTGGCACCTTCAAAAACAAAGTACTCCAGTTTTTTTCTCATTCTATCCTGTACTATCCCTTCTCTTTTAGGAAAATATTCCATAATCTTATTAGCTTGAGAGTACAAGTGTGGCTGACTTCCCTTCCCACAAGAGGAAGGTTCAGACTTCAGAGATTTTTATATGACCCACCGTCTACTACTTCTAATGGATTTTTTTTTAAAAAAAGAAGTATAAATATTCTTAATAAGAAGAGACTGATTCTTCCTTAGAAGATATAAAATTCTGTTCCCTAACAAGCCACTCTATTTCCCTGGAACTCTCCCTTTGCAGACAGCCACTTGCGCTCACTGATATTTACACTTTTTGAGGCCCTGTTTTTTACTTTCCTTTAAAAACTCTTGCCTCTTGGTTTCTATGAGTCTGTCTTTCACACAAGGAGAGTAGGGCTTGGCTTCCCAGAGCAGTGCTTGGCAAGCAGAGAGGCAGGAAACGCAGAAGGGAATGAGTCTGTCAGACTCATTTTCTTCTAGTTCAAATGTTTATTTCAGATTCGGGAGGAAGTAGAGTGGTTCCTTTCCATTTCCTCGTCTCTGGAACCTGCGAGTTGTATAAGGCTTAGAGAATCTCGCTCCACCACACGTCGTACTCACAGGTTCACAGATGGAGTCTCTTTTCAGAGAAGCTCCAGTTTGAACAGAGCAGAATTTATAGCTCTCCGTGCCCTTCCACGACCACCTATCTCTTACGGGTTTAGGACTGGAGCATCCAGCTACAAAACGGAAAGCAGAGGGCAAGGCTGGTGGGCTCAGGAACATCTTTTATCAGCTTCCAAGGGGCAGGGGCCATATCTCAACTGACATTAGTCCCCGGTCCTGCCACGTGGCACACCTGAGGCCACTGCTGAGCCGGAGAGGTCTGATACAATTCATGAATGCCACAGCAGGCTCTGGTCCTGAGCCCACTTTTCAGATTCCCAAGACTTACCATATCTGACATCAGGATGAAGTTTCAACAGCAAAACTTAAAGTACACATGTTTTAGTAATGAAATGATTTCAACCCATGCCAGCTTTTCTCATCTATACTCTGATTTCTCTACTTTTTTTTTAAGCCAAGCTATTTATCTCACTGCACTCACTAGCTCAGCGTTGCAACTTGTTGTATCGTCTACGCAATTAACACAGGTCATTTTTAATGCCAAGCGGAGACCATCAGAAACCAAACTAGAAAATCTTGTGGTGAGTTTACTCCTAAACTCTAACAGATGTGACTGACTCTTACTGTAGACATCAGGACTGAAGCATAATTTTAGGTACAAATTACTTACTGAGAATATTTACAGACAGAAAACTTCTTCAGCAAAAGAGGCCCTAGACATTTAACACAGATTATCTTGTAGTTTAGCAATTGATAAAGAGGCCAAACATTGTAAATGCATTAATTATGGTTTGTTTAAGAAAGTTCCCAGGGCAGAGTGCTTGATCTAATCATCTTGGTTTTGTGAGTTTTAAAAGATAAAAATCTGACTCATTATCTTTACTCACAGTTTAGATTTTTCTAGTTGCATTACTGTTTGATAACCATTAATTACATTCACTAAGATCTTTGTGTACAAAATACACCCTTAAATGAACCATATTTACACGTATGCATCTATTCACATTTACACATCCAATAGTGCAAGTTAGTTTTCATATTATATCCACTGTGCTCTGGATGAACCACTGGAACAAATCAACCCTTCTATATGTCAGAATTCCCTCCTAACATTCATTTATTATGATACTTGTGAGTTGACACTATAATGAACACACATTACAGTAGAAACAATCACAATATTCATTTTAGAAACCAAAACCAGTCAAAATATAAATCACATTATTAAAAATTTCCTCTGTTGGTCACTAATTAAATAACAAATAGTAATTATATGTACAGTAATGAGTCTTTTTAATCAATTTTTAAAAAACAGGATGAAGGAAGGAAGAAAGAAAGATAAACATTGTAAAGGTCATAATGAGACAAACATTTCTACTTGAAGATATTGTCACTGAAGCACGCTATAAGCAAGCTATGCCAAGTCATGTACTTCTCACACACAGAATTTTATTGTATCAAATTTAAATTTGTTACAACTGCATGTACATTAAACCAGTGATAACGAAACTGTAACTCAATATCTGATCTAGTGAAACAGCAACCAACATTAGCTCCCAGCCACATGAAGACAATCTCCAATGCCATTACTGGTGTCAGCTAAACCTCAGCCAGTTTGTCTTTTCCAGCCATTCTAAAATAAATATGTGACTGTCTCAATTAGGAAATCTTGAAGGAAGTCTCTGCGAGGAGGTAATTTTGTTGCTCATTCTCAGTGCCCTGCATTTGCTGTACTTAAAATAGACACTTGTACCAATGTCCTTTCTATTACCCGAAGGGGAAAAAAATCACATACACACCAGTCCTTTTTCTTTCGGCTTGCAGAGAAGCAACTTGATCCAGCCAGTGTTGAAACCTGAGTAGGTCACTGTACACCATGATAAAATTCCCTAATCCCTGAGCCAAATCTCCCTGAGGGGGGCCTCCTCCTGATCCTCCACTTCCCAGGCTGACTTTTCCATTCGCTCTCTCCTCTTTCCCCCTTTCATTTCCCCTACCTTCAAGCCTTGATATGTGATCCGAGGTGGGGGCTCAAGTTTCCGTTTTTACAGCTTAGGCCGTGCTAGCTGTATACATTCCTTTCTTTCTGCCGGGCAGTGATTACTTACCCGGGCTTAGTTTACACTGGTCCAGATGAAAGCCGCTCAGATGAAGGCAAACACAGGCAGGCAGCTCCAGCGGCACCGATATGAAGCTGCACAAGGCCACATTGTGCTCTTGGTGACATTTTGTTGCACATATTTTTTTTTTATACAGGGCAACCAACTTGTTATGTTACTCTTTAGATGGAGTGGTCATAATACCATAAGGTGTGGGGAGGGGTTTTACTGATCTAATTATCAATATTAAAAGCAGAAAATTTTTAATTAGTTCAAAAAAACCCTTCCACCTTTTGTCTTTGAGAAATCACTTTTAAAATGAGTACTTTTAGTGCTATTAAATCAGAGGAATGCCTACTAAACAATTCCACTAGAAATGGGATTTCATGACTCACTGACACGGTGTGCTTTGGCAGGATTGAAGATTTCGGCCAGGGGTTTCGGACACATTGCTCCAAACCGAGAGAAAATGCCATGCTGCAGGCCATTGAACTTGAACTATCTGCTGGCTGGAACTTCTCATTTAATGCTACCAGGTACTGAAATGATGGGGATTAAAACTTCAAATAGTAGGTGGTGATTTAGAAGAAAAATAATATTTTCAAAGAGGAAACTCTGTGCTGGGAGGTTAATTCCATACTGAGTCCTGTAGCACTGACTAAAAATTGTGTAATTTTTCCCTTCACACAATGTTGTTTTTGTTTCCTCCTCGCCAGCTCAGACAAACATCTGTTATACTGGAGAAGGACAACTATCTCCCAAACCACGGCGTGCACCCGCAGCCAAAGTCAACAACGCGAGCCCCGAGCATGGAGCACAGTCAGCCTTTATATCCAGCCGGGATAACATTTCACATGTTTTGATTAAAATTAGCTAATTTGTAATTCTAGAACCTATGAAACTCAAAAGCTGCCATCCATATAGATCACATTAGGCAGGGGTTTAAAGGGCCAGGGCACAGTGATTTCCTGATGGCTTCACCTCTCTTCTCTTCCTCCAGACCCATGTTAAAATAAAATGGAAAAGTAATCTGGAAATGCAGGACAAGCAGAAAGGGACTAGAGAAAAAACGGTCACTGTACATTGTTTGAATTCCACCCCCCACCCTAGTGGTGTGTTTCTCTCTCTCTCTCTCTCTCTCTCTCTCTCTCTCTGCGTGTGTGTGTCACAACTGTCCATCATGGGAATCAATGGTGGTTTCCATCNTGTTAAAATAAAATGGAAAAGTAATCTGGAAATGCAGGACAAGCAGAAAGGGTACTAGAGAAAAAACGGTCACTGTACATTGTTTGAATTCCACCCCCCACCCTAGTGGTGTGTTTCTCTCTCTCTCTCTCTCTCTCTGCGTGTGTGTGTCACAACTGTCCATCATGGGAATCAATGGTGGTTTCCATCCCAAAGATGGCATTGATTTCCAAGGTAAATCTTCCTTAAACTCTCCTAAGACTGATGCTGCACCTCAGGCTTCCAAGCAGTTAGTTCCTCATCCACAAATAAAGACCCTAATTCCAAACTTTGGATCGCATGGAAATTTCCTGGCGGTATACACAGAGGATGTCCCTCTCTAAGCATGGGCTGCATACAAGTCTCTCTGTTATAATATGTTTGTTCTAATCACGAAAACATCAAAGCGCAATAAACCCAACTTAGCTGCAAGCCATTGTCACCGAGTTTGTGTGTTCAATACAAACTTCATCAACCTGACAGGTCAGTTGGCAGTGTTGAGGGTTCTACGCAGAAGACAGAGAACACCAAGACAGATACAGGATTAAAACTAAAGCCCCCCCCCCCTCCGCAATCTACTACTTGTTTGTAACTCAAAGAAAAAATAATAAATAAAATTATTTTTTTAATTAAGAGAGATTGGTGAAATAGCAGCATAAAACCCCTTACCAGGCAAAAGCCCCAAGTTCACGGAAAAGACAGGGTTGGAGGGGAGGAGACCAGGGGTCCGGGGCTGAGCGGTGCTCTCGCGCAGCGGCTCCGACGAGAGCAGCTGGAGCGCCAGGTCGCTGCGCCCGCCTCTGGACCACCGCTGGCCTGGCGGGGAGCTGGCCTCGCAGGAGCGGACTCCGGACTGGCCTTTCCGAACAATGGGCAGGCGCTCTGCGAAGGCCGCCCCTGGGACAGCTAGCTATCATCAGGGCTTGCCCGGGGCTGCTAAGCTGGGAAGTGAAGCATGCAAAGGCGAGAGGGAGGCGGAGGCAGCCTCGAGAGTGGAGCGGGCCGGGGCGGGCCGGCGGGCGAGGCGAGCCGGCCGTCAAACGGTACCCAGACCCGCGCCGCCCCGGCCGAGACTCTCCCTGGCACTGACAGCCTCTTTATACAGCCACAGCTGGCTGCTTGAGGCGACTCGGGGTCGAGTAGCGGGGAGATGAGCCCAGGAGAAGGGTGGCATCGAGCGCTCTCGGGGAGCCTCGGCCCCTCAGCTCCTAACTTTGCAGGGATCTGAGGTTTGGCTCCCAAAGAAGCGGAAAAAAACTACCCCGCCGACTGGGAAAGCCCCCTCACCAAGCCCCCCGCCACTTGGGTCCCCGGGTCCCCTCCCCCAGAAATGCGCCCATGCCAACCTGGAGCTTATAAGGTTAAATAGTATGTGGTTCTCCGGCCGCCCTCACCCCATCAAATTGGAGGAAGGCAAATATCGGGGATGCAGCCCGCGAGTTGGCCTCCGTTTTGCACCTGGAGGAGGAGCTGAAGCGTTTCGGGCGTTCTACCGAAACTGACAAGCGCTCCCCTGTACCCCCCAAAGCTACACAACGGCCCGAGGGGAGCGGGCGGAAGAAAGAGCTGTGTCTCTCCAGCCCCGAAGTCCAAAAATACCTTCATTTCCTCATTGATCTCCCTTTTCACTGGGTGAGCCGGTTTCCTGCTCCTTTTATTTTCCGGAGGTCTCCCTTCTTTCTCCATTTCTGCCATGTTTTTGTGTCTGGTTTCTGTGGAGATGAAATGGCTGCTGCCGCCGGCGGCGGTGGTGGTGGTGGTGGTGGTGGTGGTGGCGGTGGTGGTGGTGGAGGTGGTGCTGATGGTGGCAACGCTGGCGGAGGTAGCGGTGCTGGCGGGGCTGGGGCTGGTGGGGGGGTGGCAGGCGGGCGCCGGAGAAGCGGGGTCTCTTCTAGCGGCAGAGAACGTCAGCAGCTGTCACAGGGAAAGGTAGCTCGCGGAGTCTCGGGGATGCCGCCGCCGCCGCTCCAGCTCCCGCTGCCGCCGCCGCCGCCGCCAACGCCGCCGCTGCCGCCGCTGCCCCTGCCGACGCTCCTTCTGCCGCTCCGGCCACCGCCGCCGCCGCCCGGCTGCATCCTCGGGGCCCCGTGGAGTCGTCAGCCATCTTCCGTCCCTCTGTCCGTCTGCATGGGCGAGGGGAGCGAGGGCCGGGCGCGGAGAGAGCTGCTCTGGGCGTGCGTGCGTGGATGTGTGTGTGTGCGCCCGGGAGAGCGCGCCAGCCCTGGCGCCCAGCGCCTCCCGCGAGCCGAGCCGGGGGGCGGGCCGGGCCGCGAGGGGAGGGGGCGGGGAGGGTGCCGGAGCAGGGAGGGGGCGTGAGGGAGGGGGGAGGTGGGGGGCCTAGGACGGCCCCCAGCTCTCGAGCGGGCGTGGCTTCCACCGTCACCGTGCACGCCGATGCTGCGCGGCTCCGGGGGCTGCTCGCGGCCGCCTGGTTCATCCGCGGCGGACACCCGCGGGACGCGGCGCCCCTCGCGGCTGCCACCTTTGCATGACGCCCCACTCCCCGGGCCTACTCCGACCCCAGCCGTTCTCCTAAGCTCCGTGCTGTGGGTCGAGTGGCCAGTCCCAGAAATTGCTGAGGAAAAATGAATGGGGGCGAAAGAAGGAGGTTGATTGGTGGGAGGGCGTGGGGGCCTGAGGTCGCTAGCGGGCCACCTTCCTACCCCGGGCACCACCGACTGAGCGCGCCGCCTCCAGTTGCAGGGCAGGGGTCCGAGGGGAATAAAACCACAGTCCTGACCTTCCCTCAGCTGCCAGGATAGAGTGTGCAGCTGAGGGAGACCTCAGGGCGCCCTCGGGGCACGTGGAGGCTGGAGGTCCCGTGGAGAGGTTCCCGCACCCTTCTCGGCTGGTCCCCCACGCGGCGCGGACTAGGGCTGCGCTTTGCAAGAAAGCTGTTGCCTCTCAATGAACCCTTAGAAGGAGAGCATCTGGGCATTGAGCCCCCTTTCCCTTCTTTCTTTTATTTTCCTTCTTTTCCCTCTAGTCTCTCCCCCACCTCCCTCCTCTCCCCCCCACTCATACACACACATACATACACTCACACACACGTATCTCAGCTTTACCCTGTGACCCCGCGCGCACCCTAGTCCCGATGCCCTGTGTTTAACCCCCCAAATTGGGTGATCTTGGGAGCGTAGGGTCCCGCGTAGAACCTAGTATTCTTCAGTCCGGACGCCCGCACCACGCCCCGGATGCACCGTGCCCGATGGCACGCTTTCCTCTCCTCTTCTCTTAGCGTGTCTGCTCTCCCAAGCCCTGCTCTCTCTTTCTGCGCTCACGCGCCCCACCTTTGGACCTCTCGGTCCAAGCGTAGGGCCAAGCTTGGATTGCATTTGTCTCTCTCTGGGTTGTCCCTCATGGGCGTGAACGGTTTGATGGGGCTTCAGAGACACGCAGCCCCGAACGCACAGACACGCTGCGGAGGACACACTGACGTTCGGGCTCCGCTGTCCTCCGCCGCTGCACTTAATAATTACCTGACACAAAGCGATATGGGGGTGTCCATTGTTCCACGGCTTGTTATTATTGTACAGGGTTTCTTGGGAAGTGGGGGAACTTAAAATTGCACATTTTTTAACTGAAAAGATAGAATGAGTTCGTTGTGAAGGATGTGTGTTAGCTTTCCACTGAAATCTTAGTTCGGCCTGTCAGAAGAGGCTCCTTCTTCGTATTATAATGCCTGGTTTGCGTTTGGGCATTGTTTTGTTTCTTAAACTTCAAGTTAGAAATGTTTCGGAGCATACTCGGAAGGGCTGAGCATGTCCACGGTGGCTATTTTGCATTTTAGCATTATTTTGGTTAGTAAATGCCAAATTACCGGTCCTGGGGAGGATACCCGAGAGAGCCGAGTAATTCGTCTCACCTCTTCTCTTCCCTAGCTGGAGTAAGCAAGGAGAAGCCTCACCCCGCTCTGCCAGACCTGCTGGATCCCAGGCGAGCCGGGAGGCCAGCGTGAGCAGGGTGAACCTGGCTCTGCTCCCACAAGGGGTCGGCGCGAAACTCTTGCCAGGAGAAATGTTTAACATCCTGGGGTGGTTATCCGGGATGTCGAAAAGTCAAGAAAGTAGGATTGATGAGGTCTTAGGGAGCGCCCCGTAGCACAAGCATCCCCTATTCAAGATTTTTCCAGTAGTTTCTGGGAGCGTACCCAGGTATGCACCGGTAGTGAGGCCAAGCCTTCTGACCAGGTCTGGAAAGCCTGCTGTTGCCCACAGGCACCTAGAACGTCCCACGCAGCAAGGATGCGGAGAGGAACCCAAATATGTTTGCACTAACACTACTCCCCGCTTCCTGTACAAGGGTGTGGGAGTGGGTCTATTTCACAGAGAGGAATACCATCCTAATGCTGTTGCCAGAGGGGAGAGAAGAGGAAATCTTTGGGGGGTTTAAGTCTGAATTTCTCCAAAACACTTGATAAATAATATATGGGTTGGAATTATTTTGTTTTCTCTGTTTTGGTCTTTAAGGAAAAGTAGGGAGAAAACTTTTTTTTGACTTTTAAATATTCTAAAATTGTAACATATGTTGTAAAGTGTAGACAAAGAGAAGCTTTTTGTCTTCTGGAAACATATTTAAGTCCCTTCCATTTCCTTTAGTGCCAAAACGATTACAATTGATTCACTGTTGTTCGCTGATATCAAATAGCAAGTTATATACCCCAAATCCTAAGATACAGTTTCACTAGTTGAGAATAAAATAAACAGAAAAGGTGAACTGTAGTCCAGAGTTATATTTAGAGGCAGCTATACTTCCCTTAAAGAAAAGTGCTTAGGCTGCAATTGTTCAGGCATTAATAAGAATAACAATGTAAATCAGCCACCTGTTCCTTCACAGGCACGCCTCCTGCAGAAAACGGTTGTGAGAACCTTATGCTAGAATCCACAGTGCCTGTCTCCAGTGATAGAATGAGAGGTTCATAAAGCAGACACGAGGAAACTTTTAGTCTAGAATGAACTTCAGAACTAATGATTGCCCTGCCTTGTTAGTGACACAGTGTAGGCTTCCTCAAACGTACTATAGATGAAGACAGCCGTAACAAGCATTGCTGCTTTGTGAATCTGGGAGGACCTCGAGGCCACTAGTGCTCCCTAGACAACTCCATACATCTGTAGGAGGGTAACGCTATGTGGAGAGGAACAGTCTCATACGTATCTCAGAAGAGCTGCTCCTTCGCTACTACGACTTACCATTATGCTCCCCAAACGCCAGCTTGTTCACTCATTCTCTCTCTCACACACACTGCCCCCAACCCCCAACACACACACATACCCTCTGGACATAGAATAGGTCTTCATTTTCTTTTTACCGTTCTACCGCTCACCAAAATGGGTACAGGACAGACCTTTTATACACTTTCCAGGTGTATTTTTGTGACTTCATTTACTTATCAAGGCTACTCTGACCTGATTCACCTGGAAAATGTATCAGAAAACACCTAACTCAGAGGCCCAGTCCTCATGCTTGGTAAGGAATTAATAAGTACTTGCTGATTGATTAGTATGAGATAGTATGTTGTTTGAAATTAATGCTGATCTTGAACAAGCTTTGTGATCTAACCAAACATGGGGCTAAAATATGAGGAATAATTACTGTGCTGAACACATTATAAGAATTATCTCAGTCAAGATTCACAAAATCCTATGATGCAGCTTTTACTCTTATCCCCATTTCACATACGAGGAAATTAAGGCTTACACAAGCTACATTATTAAGTCACAAACTAGTGAGTATTGGGATTTGAACCCATCTTTCTGTCCAACTTTAGATTTGGAGTTTCTGACAAGTTGCTAATCTGTTTAAATGAATTCATTTTAACAGTCTGTTATGTTACCTAATTTAAGGTCCACATTTTTTACACTTTGACGTCTTCAAGCCTGCGATGTATCTTATAATGAATTCTTACAATTATCCCTGACAGCTTCTTTTCCCTCAGTGGTATATAAAATGATAGTATACTTTGCAATCAGTGGTATAGTTTGGTTATGTTGGGTTATGCTGGAAGAGCAAATCATCAGGAAATCGCAGGGACTCAAAACAGCAAAGGCTCATCGTCCCTGCTTGCACTCAGCCTGCTGAATCACTCTCGAGATCAACTGCCTTCTGTGGGATGGGTTGGCACTGCGCCTGCACACTACCATGTCCTTCCACGGTCACCACTTCAGGGGAAGATGGAGCCCTGGAGAATCTCACACCAGCAACGAAGTGCACCAGCCTGTCTGAGAAATATCACTTCTGTCTCCGACCCATTATGTCTCTGTCCAATGGCTAGGGAAGCTGGGAAGTTTGATCCTCCTATGTTTCCCAAAGGAGAGGAGAACTGGATGTGGGTAAGCAGTTAACATTTATACCACGAAGCCATATTCATTCAATGAAATATGGTCGTTAGGATCAATTAGTGTAAATATTGGGGATCTATTCTATTCAAAACCATTGAGCAATGATTGGCCTGTGATTTGTTATATCCCACCTAAAACATAATTTTAAACTCCATGCTCGTGTCTATTTTCAAGGAAGAATCAGAATCAATTTCAAAAACAGGATTTTAAAACAGTACAGCTGTGGTGCGGGGGTTTTAACCAAGGGTCTCTGTGTGAGCTTGACCCCTGACCCCACTCCTGAAATTGTATACAAAACATTCAGAGCATTTTTTCCAAGGAATGGGGTCATATCTGTCATCAGATTCTCAGTTGGAATTCATGATTCATTCATTCATTTATTCCACACACATGTATTAAGGGCCTGTTATATTCCAGGAGCAGTTCTTGGCATCCAGCAGCAAACATGACACACAAGTTCCCAAATATTGCAAAGCTTATAATCTGGAGAGGACAATAAATAAGCAAACAAGTAACAAAGAAGCTAAGCTTAGATATAGTTAGGTGACACAGAAGAACATGATAAAAACAGGAGTGGGGTCAGGGGTCTGCTAAAATGATAATGAAAGGCCATCATATGGAGAAATTTGACCTGAAACAGGAAGGATGAGCAGGAACTGTTCATGCAGAGATCTTGGAACCCCAGAGAAAAGTGTTGTGGTCAGAGTTTTAAGGGAGCTGAAGAGTGGATTCACGCAGCGCATACGACCAAGTGAAAGAGTCTGGAGTATGGAGCATGAGAAGGAGAGTGGTAGGAGAGGCAGGAGGCAGTGAACGAGGAACGCAGAGGCCAGATTGTATGGGACCTGTGATCTATGGTAGGTAATCAGAATTTTATTTTAAGAGAAATGTGAGGTGGGGAGCACTGAGGGGGACAGGGCTGGGAATACAAGACATAAAACTGTACTTGAACAAGAATTAAATGTAAAAAAAAAAAAGAGAAATGTGGACAAGTGCACATTGTAAAGAACTGCCCTCCCCCCACCCCCCCATGCATGGGACAGCCTAAGTTTCTTCCTGGCTCCACTATTTGTATGTGTCATGAATTCTGCCATTAAATACCAAGTTAACCCAGATGGGCGCATTCCTGAGTGAGGATTTCCCTCTTGCCTTGCTGTTCAAAGAACATCCTTTCCCCCTTTGCCATGGTGTCAAAGAGAAGACCATGACCTCCTCAGAAGAATAGGGACCTTCTTTCAGTAACAGAGATATAAGAAGCTCCCCAGCTAGTTGTTTCAAACAGGCTTAAGCTTCTTTGCAAGAAGATAAAAGGCTTCATCCTTTCATGAGGTCTTGCACATGTTATTTTACCTTAGTCTTCATTTGTGAAATGAGAATAGGAAGTTATATTTTGGAGTGTTAAGATCATATAATGTCCGCCCTGGCTGGTGTAGCTCAGTGGATTGAGCACGGGCCTGTGAAGCAAAGGGTCGCTGGTTCGATTCCCAGTCAGGGCACATGCCTGGGTTGCAGGCCGAGTCCCCAGTAGGGAACACATGAGAGGCAACCACACATTGATGTTTCTCCCCCACTCTTTCTCCTTCCCATCCCCTCTCTCTAAAAATAAATAAATAAAGTATTTTTGAAAAGATCATATAATGTCCATTAAAGTGAACTAAAAATAAAACTGCACAAAAATCCAAAAATCTTTACTGTTTTACAATAACCTAACGTTTATATTGTTTACCTTAAAAATAAAAGCTATTTAATAACCAGCAAACATGGGTTCATTCAGAAATAGTGGAGAATTGCAATTCAGGACACGCAAGCTATGGCAAAACCATAGGCAACTTCAGAGAGCAAATGAGAAGAACGTTCTTTTATAGAGGAAAGGGCAAGTTGGAAGGAGCTGTCTATCCACCAAGGGTGCATTGGAGGAAACTGGGAGTTCGAAGTGCAGTGGCTTTTCATTGGCTAGATTGTGACAGTCTCTCATTGGCTGGGCTTTCACTGGAGAAGGAGAAATCTTCCTTTCTCCCATTCCAGAGTTAGAGTAGAAAAACATCCTCTTGTTGGAGATGCAAGGCACAGTCTCTCCCTGTTTGGAACAACTGACAATGATGGTAGGGCGTGAGAGCTCCCCCTACAGGCCCTCCAGTCTCCAATTTTGATGATGTCTCCTTTGTTAATTTTCACAGTATGAACAGACTAAATGCCAATGTAAGGAAATCTGACACATGAGGAATAGCCACCTACATAATATAAATGTTCTTTATTTTCAAAATAATGTACTTCAGGGTTCCTTTTAATAGTAACTTAGTAGAATGTAATAGTTATTAATAAAAATGAGATTTCATATACACTTTCAAAAACATCTCAATGGCACCCATTAAAACAAGCATACCAGCTCCCATAAATTCAAGGAAAAGTTCAATTTGAGTTATAATGTTTGTCCATTGAAACAGAGATAAAAGTCCAGTATTTATTCACCCCAAGTATCTCTATGCTCTAGATAGATAGATAGATAGATAAAAGTTAAGCTCAACTATCAATGTGTATGTCTGAATATAGCAGCTTTAGGTATAGTAAGCCTGTGGAAATGAATGAAGATCATCCGAATGAGAGCAAACAATGGCTTGTTTAGAGTGAGGGAGTCACCCGCCATCACTTGCCTTGGCAGAGACTCAAACGTAGACCTATAGGTGGGAAAACTTTAGACTGAAAAAAAAAAAGCCTTCGGTGTGCTCTAATGGGAGGTTGGTGGCATGGAGAAGCTCGAGAAGGGCTAACCAGAAGGGGGGCTACCTAGAAGCACGGCATCCTGTGTGAGCATATTTGGCTTTCTCTATTTGGTCCTGAGTTGGAAGGTGGTGATGGTGGTAAGGAACTGGGAAGCTGGCATCATTGACCAGTCTTAACCATGCTGGGTGATTATGCCAGAAAAGGTAGTTTATCCTCTCTGACTTTTTGCTGCAGGGGTTAGGAGTCAGAGTTCCATTGTCTTGTATGGTCTGGCCATTGTCCATTTGTACAGTTGGTCTTAGAAACCATTAACTAGACCATAATTTAGGCCAGACAGCTAACAAGCAACTAGATCAAGGTATAAGGAAACTTCCATTTGTGGTGAGATGATATTTTGATATATTAAAGAAGTGTTTTGTTTTATTGTACCTGCTAATTTATTTCTATCCCAGGCAGTTGTTCATTCAAACTATACCCTGGTATCTGTTCCTTCAGGGTAAAAATGTTATACAAGAAATTCACAGAAAAACATGAGTTGTCCATGACTTTTGAGATTTTAAAGATTTGTGAAATTCAAAGCAGGAAAAATAGTTTGAGAGAAAATTTTTTTCTTTGTGTTTCAAAAGTCTAGACTTTGAGTATCACAATTCAATGACCTGAAAGATTTAGATTATGAAGTTTATGCTGTAAAAACCAGATTTAGACAAAGAAATGGTAAGCCAAAGAAAGTTTTCCCAACCTAAAAAGAGATAATTCCATGCTATTGGGAGAAAGGTGTAAAGGTGTTTAGGTGGTGGAAGGAGCATCACTGTAGATTCCCAACCAGAACAACTGGAACACGTTAGGTTTAAGGGAAGCTGAAGGTAATGAGCAGAAAGCAGAAGTGACTTGTGCCTCCTGTTTGAGATGGAGCTTGGAACAGCAGCGAGCCTCCTTGAAGAGAATAGCCCGACCCTGCACAGGCAGGCACAGAGGGAGTAAGCACAGTGGTGACAGTCCAGGAGTGGCCATATGCACCCTTCACTTCCCACAGCATGTGAATTTCTGTCCACTCACCACGCACGCTCTTCACTCGCCATAGTGTGTGTGTGGCCGAGTGGAGCAGGTGCGGCTCTAAGAGACTGCAGAGTTGGAGCAGTTCCACACCCAAAATATTTGATTAGAGAGTCCACAAAAACTTTCATCTCAAAGGATGCTAGCCAAAAAGGAGACTGGGTGAGAGTAAATGCCGCCCACCCGCCCACCAACCCTGCACGTAGATGTCAGCTTGTGAGAAAAGCACGGCGGCGTGGGCACGAGAGAAGACCAAAATCAGCGAAGAGTATCTGGAGATTTCATTTCTACTGTGTATATAGTAGTCTTGAGAAACAGCCATTGAGTTCAGTGATAAATAAACAAGTGCGTAGCAAATATCCAATGTTTTTTTATGTTGACACTTAATAGCTCACACTTATATTTCACCTAGAACTCAAATTTGCTGTGAAGCAATTAGAAAGAGCAGTTTTCTGACTTTTGAAGTAAATTTGAGGCCTTATCTGCTAATTATTTAATATTTAAATAGTTTCTCTCAAATGAAAATAGTTTCTTTGTGTTTATGGCCTTAATATCTCAGTAAGACCAAGTTAAGCACAGAACATTTTTAGTAACTAGTCAAAATTCTAGTAAATATAAAATGTAGCTTAGTATCTGACTGATCCTGAATTGTCAGTGCCTTCCTTGATGATATCCATTGATGAAATCAGAACACTTGATTTGATTCATGGAGATATTAATGTAGTAGACTTGCAATAACATCATATTTTCTTTAGATAAATAATCAAGTGCCATTAAAATCATTAGACCTCGGACAATTCTATGTTGAAAGATACCAATAACTATCATTATTGGATACCTGTTATAACTCAAGTATTTTGAACACAGTATGACATTTATGTCTCACAGCCATCCTTGAGAGTACAGTTGTCTCCATTTCACAACTTAGGACAGTGAAGGTCACACTAGGAAGCCCAGGAAAAAATTCCATAGTCTTCCAACCCCCAGACAGGTAAGGTATGCTTTCATCTCTCACAGCATGCTGATAGGGTAAATTGTTTAATTTTTCTTTATTTTAACTTACGCATGGCTGTTACAGAAATTAAAACAGCCATAACAAAATACTCAACCCTTCAAAAATAACATACTACATTTTAATATTCTCAAACCAAATATGATATTTAGTAAATAGTTACAGAGAATTGATATCTATGTTTTGACCCACCTCCTTTGAGAAACATTACATGTAGTAAGAAACATTTTTCTCTTACAGAAAATTTGTCTCTAATGTGCTGTTGGGCCATAAGTTGTCTCTTTATTACATCCCAGAGGGAGGAAGTTGAGTGGGAAAGATTCTGCAATTTAACTGTGAAAGGACATTATACATTTCACTGGAAGGAAAAAAATTCATCAAAAGCTAAGTAGATAAATGAAGTATTCTATAATAAGTCTTGGGATACAGGCTGTGCATTTGTTTGTTTGTTTTTTAATTGCACTCAAGCTACTAAATCTGTATACCCGAAGCTGAGGAATACTTCAGCTCAGTTGTACCTTTTCTATCTGGAGTCAGTGGTATTTAATGTAGCCCGTCTTTTGAAGGCCTGTAGGCGAGGCAGAGTTGTCCGGGACAGACAGACGAGAGGAGATCCAGGTATACTGACTGGAATTGCACTCCCTGAGAAAGTCTCAGGCTATATGTACAGTGTGAGAAGGCACTGAGGTCCTAAACTAGAAAATAAAGCAGCCAACCTAAAACCCAGCATGGGAAAAAGTGAAGTGCCCAACTGAACACAGAGTAGATACTGAGGTCTCTTTTATGTGGCAAGACGTAGCCTTCTGTGGCTTAAACACGTGGACAATTTCATAGAATTTAGTAATACAAAAGCTACTATTTACTAATGCTTCTTCATTCACCAGGGGCCTTGTTAAATAGTTTACAGAGGTTGTTTTATTCAGTTCTCACATAGCTGACACAACTATTGGTTTTGGTCCTATTTTACAAATGAGGAAATAGATGATTAAAAAAATTAAGCATGTGCCCCATAAGTAGATTAGCACTCTGACTCCAGAGGCTAGAACTCTCTCTGCCACCTTATAGTACCAGTATATTGGTAAAGGTTCTTGCTTGCAAGCAACAAAACAAATGCTAAAGAAAAAATATATTGGAGGAAAGGGGCCTCATAGAACCCAAGAAACTGAGAGTACAGGCTTGGGAAACAGGTAGGAACCCAGAGCCTCAGGAGGCCAGGCCATCCACACAAACACTCCAGCTGAAATGCTGCCCTCTCTGCTTCTGCTGCACCGCTTCTTCTAGAAGCCACCACTGGGCATCTTGCTGGCCCCATGAATGGCCCCAGATGCTCTTCCTTCATCTCTGGATGCACAGGCCTGGGTGGGAGGGTTCACTGGCAGGTGGTGAGGCCCTTGCTCCATGTTCCAGGGAGTGGGGAGAGTAAAAGTCAAACTCTTTGGCTTCCATGGTAGAAGGTAGACGCCTATATCCCAAAATCACACTCAATGAAGGATTCCCCCAAATGCAAGGACAGATGGATTTTGACAGGCAAAGGAACTTTACATGTCCTCCCAGACTACCCACTATAGCCACTTTGTAGCAAATCATTTCATTAGGAAAATAAATGTAGGTTTGTTGAAATAATTTTTGAAAGGTCAGGCATGGTGGCATTGTACAAACATTAAATCAAATGATTTTTTGCAAATCAAAACCTGGTTGACCTAGAAATTTATCCTAATAGTTTTATTTGAAATCTCCGAATGTAAACTTTGGAAAGATAAATTTGGTAACCCATATGCTAAACATCAATTAATTAGAATGTTTAGGGAATAGAATTGTTCTTGTTAACTTAAATTTCTAACTAAATGTGATTAAGTCTTTTAAAAAAACCACAGACCTTTATATTTCAGGTCTTCTCACTAGAATTCTTAATAAGATATTTGGATTGTGAAAGTTTCACAATGCCTCAGAATTAAATATTAATGCCGCCATTTGTAGCTGAAAAGTACCGTGAGTGTAGATGGTGCCAAATAGGTATAGATTTCTATGGTATACGTTCCATGTACATTTCATTAACCAAACTTCTGACATCAGTTTGCCTTTTGTTTTCTCCTTTGCATAAACATTGGGTGAAGAGGAGAAAATAAGTTCTGTCCATGTAAACAATTTTATTTGAAAACCAATAAGGGCAAGCACACTACTAGGCACTGTGAATGTAAACATAAATAATAAAGGTGTTTTGAAAGTGAGAGAAGCCCTGGCTGGTGTAGCTCAGAGGATTGAGCGCGGGCCTGCGAACCACACGATCGCGGTTCGATTCCCAGTCAGGGCACATGCCTGGGTTGCAGGCCAGTTCCTGGCAGGGGACTCACTAGAGGCAACCATACATTGATGTTTCTCTCCTTCTCTCCTTCCCTACCCCTCTGAAGATAAATAAATAAAATCTTTAAAAAAAAGAAAGTGAGAGAGAATTAAGAAAGGGGGATGACTAATTCTGAGTGAGGAATAGAGGCGGAGACCACATGAGTTGGACCTTAAGGATGATGCATAGGATATTGTCAAGTGAGGAAGAAAGAGGAGCATCCTATACAGAAAGCGTAAGAGAAGCAAGGTGCCAAGATGTGAAAGTACAAGTAGAATTAAGGAAGGGTAAATAATTCAGTGTGCCTGGGATGTATGAAAGAGGGCTTTGCAATTAATCCAAAGGTAGGATAGATAGGACCAAAAGTCAATGGCCTCAAATACCACCATCAAGGAGTGTAGACTTTTTCTGAGAGTTCCAAAAAGCTACTGAGTCTTTTTTGCTGTGAAGGTAATAAGATCATGAATATGAGGTAGGGAAGTCACTTTGATGGCAGATGAAAGGCAGAAGGAGAGACCAGAGGTAAAAAAAATTACATGAGGTGTTTGCAATAGTCTAATGGGTAATAAATGATGCCTTAGACTAATGTAGTATTGATTGGGAGGAATTTTTTTCTATCAGTTAGTTACCTTAGAGGCTGAATCCATAGGAACTGGTATTTGATTAAATGGGGTGGGGATGGGGGTTACATGAAGAAATGAGTAGTTGGATAATACAACCTATTGCATAGTAACTATATCCTTTTATAGAATAATATTTATACTTCTAATTGGCTCATTGAACAGTTGGATCGCTGGATTCCAGTTTTGAATGGTCATTTCCCCATCCTAGACCAATTAAAGTAGACTGATTGTAAGTAAAAACTGGTGGTTCGTATTTTTTAAGCACTCCAATAATTTGGAGGGTAAGTCAATTTGAAAAGCACTGCAGGTGAAAATGTGGAAAAAGAACCATAACTGGTAACATTAGATTTAGCAATATCTTATCACGTCCTGTCTGCTCTACCGCTCAAATATTTCCTGAATCTCACCACTTCTCTCTAATTCCCCTGCACCTATTTATCAATAGCCAAAGCTGAGTCATTGCCATCTACCTGGGCTCCCTGCTTCTACCCTTGCCCCTGTGTAATCCATTCTCCACAAAATAACCAACTAATTCTTTACAAATGTAAAACAGACTTTGCACATTCTTGCTTAAAATGTTCCTGTGACTTTCTATAATACTGTGATAGTCTTTCAATATGACCATAAATTCTTTGATGCTTCTCCCTTGAAAAAAATAAAGCCTGATTTCCCTTCCCTTGATTATGAGCTATACTTAGTGACCTGCACCTAAGAAATAGCATGTGGCCAAAGTGATGATGTGTGATGTCCAATAATAGAACACGAAAGGCATTGTGATTTCCTTCTTGCTCTCTTTTTTTGGCTCACTCACTTGGGGGAAGCCAACGACTATGTCATGATGACTTTCAAGCAGCCCTAAGGAGATGTCTATACACGGGAAGGTACTGAAGCCCCCTGCAAATAACTGAGGCTTTCTGCCAATAGCGATGTGAACTAGTCATCTTGTAAGTAGATTTTTCAGCCTCAGTTGAGCCTTAAGATGCTGTAACCTTAGTCAGTGTCTCGACTCCGGTGACCTGAAAGACCCTGAAACACCTAGTTACACAGCTTCCAAATTCTAACTCACAGGAACTCTGTAGTAATAAATGTTGATTTTAAGCATCTATGTTTCAGGGAAATCTTTAAGGCAACAATAGCTGATACACACATTTACAACATCATCCAAACTCCTTGTCATGGTCAGCAAGGCCCTACATACTCAGGACGCTGCCTATATTACTAGTTTTGTCCAAGACTCATTTTGCAGAAAGACTACTAGTTGTCCCTTAACAACTCTTTGTCTCCTCTTTGTTTGGAAGTAGAGTCACCAAAATTTCTCCAGTTACATACATTCGAGCTCACTGCCACATTTTGTAGCCTCCTTCACAGGTAGATATGGTCCTGTGGCAATTTCTGGCCAATGGGATGTGAGCAGAGTGATGGGTGCCACCTCCAGGTTGCCCTTTAAATAGAAGGGATGTGCCTTCTGTCTCCTGTCCCCTAGTTTTTTCTGACTTGAATACCAGTGTGATGGTAAATGGGTGAGAGCTGGACTAGCTATTTCAAGCCACAAGATGGAAGTCATACAGTAAACATGGCAAAGCCACAAGATAGAAAGGGCCTAGATTTTGAGTGCCATTAAATAAGAACTGTCTGTCTGGTCTTTGACATGAGCAAGACATAAGGTCCTGCCTTGTATTTGTCATATTTTTGGTCTCTTTATTACAATAGCCCAACCTATACCCTAACTGATACTCAGCAACTTACCCACCACATTCTGGCCACATTGGTCCTCTTTCTTCTCTTCTACTAACCCAAGGTCTTTGCACTGCTGTTCCCTCTACTTGGAATGCTTTCCCCCAGATCTCTGCATGGCTAACTCCTACTAGGTCTTACTGTTTCACCTAAAATACCCTTCCCTCAGTTGCTCTCCATTGTACAATCATGAGTTCTTCATGGCACCATCAGCATCTGAAATTTTCTCATTTATGTTTGTTAAATGTCATTCTCTGCTGCATTAAAATCTTCATAAAATCAAGAACCTTGTCTGCCTCATTTACTGCTGAATCTCCAGTGCCAAGAAAGTGCTTGTGTATAGTAAGTGTTCTATTAGTGCCTGTTGTGTGAATAAATAAACAGGTGGATTAATAATCAATGATGCCAAGAACCTAGTCCTTTGGTCACTTTTCATAGTTCAGCCTCCTTTACCCAGTGAAATTAGAATAAATTCAGTAACAATAATGACAACACAGTATTAACAAAAGAATGCCAACAAGTCTCTTTTACCTCCATTGTCAAGTATTCTGATTTAATAAAGAGAAAGAAACATAAAAATAGTAAATGAATGCCTGCTTTGAGCATTTAAAACCTAACTAGGAAAAAAATCATGAATATATTATCCCTAAAGAACAGTTTCTCTCAACCTGGCTGATGTAGCTCAGTGGATTGAGCATGAGCTTGCAAACCAAAGGGTCACCAGTTTGATTCCCAGTCAGAGCACATGCCTGGGTTGCAGGCCAGGTCCCCAGTAGGGGGCACAAGAGAGGCAACCACACATTGATGTTTCTCTCCCTCTCTCCTTCCCCTCTAGAGATAAATAAATAAATAAAATCTTAAAAAAAAAAAAAGAACAGGTTCTCTTAAGTCCTAATATAGATTGTTGAATTACATTGACTTCCAAATGCCAACTATTGTGAGACATACCACTGTTTTGTATCATGAAAAAAGGAAAAATCCATATAGATTATGTTATTGTTCCTAATTTCTGACTCCACTGCTCCTACCCAGACTCACAGAGGGTGGGGTACACTTCCCTACTCCATTGTCAGGATTAGTCGTATGACTTGGTTGCCCAATTGAACGTGGATGAATGTGACAAAGGTCCTATACAAGCAGCTTTGTTCTTGTGAGGTTAGATTCAGCTTTTGCTCTTCCCTCAATCATGAGAGAATGGAGAATAGTCCCAGGTACTGACTCCTTATTCCACATGAATTCTAGAATGACATGTGTAGCTTTGCAGAGCTAAGCCAAGCCCAGTCAAGCCAACCACAGCAAAGGCCCCTGGAGGTACGGTCAACACACAGCCCTGTAAGCCACTGAGATGTTGATAACCACCATGAAAGCCATGCCAATTAAACTAGGTGCTGCCAGTTGTCAACTGGATCTTGATTTCACGGATCGTAATATGTGAACAAATGCATGTCAGATTCAATAAAATATGGTATACATTATAACTGTTATATTTTAATCTAAGATATATAGCAGGTACACAATAAGTATTTGTTGACTTGATCTTATGTATAAGATGATGTGGCGTTCACATTCTTAATGAGACTATTCTTAACAAACACATTTTCTTTTTAGCATATTTTATGTAATAGTATAACTTCGGGTATTAACTGTAATAGAAATGAAACTATACAGCAAGCAAAATTCAAACCTAAAAAAAATGTAAGCCATGACTTTTCATTATGCCTCATCTGTCCCTGCTCCCCTACTACTCATGCGATTTTTGACATATCCCAATGGACTTCCTCCTCTATCTGTCCCCTTTCATAACCCATACAGCTAGATATTAGTCTTCTATTACTTGGAAGGTAGGGGTCACCAGAGAACAAATGTAGCACAAACAGAGTTCATGCAAGTAACAACTTGTGTAAACATAAGACAAAATATTTGAATGCATGCCTGTGACACAAGTTTTTCACACACATACACCCAAAGTAGATAAGAGGCCGAATCAGCTGAAGGAGGGATGGGGTGGAAGCACATGAGCTACAAGCAGCATTAGAGACATATCATCATCTGCCAGATGAAGCACCATCCATTGTCAATACCAGGAACGATGAGGAAGTCATCTCAGAACATCGCCCCCAGTATATGGCCCAACACTGTGTTATAAATGAATCACAATATATAACTTGGACATTTTTACCAACAAAAAAAACCAAAATACTAATAGTGTTGATGATAATAATAATATAATTGTAAACCTTCATTGAGCAGAGTACTGACCATATACCTAGCAATAGGCTAAATGGTTTACATAAATGATCTCAGTTGCTCCTTGCAGTAAGTAATCTTATGTGTTAGTCAGCTATTTCTATAATAATGCTTTGTGACAAGCCACCCCAAAGCCTGGTAAGTTATAGCGATGGCTATAACTTATTATCTTATCTATTATCTTAAACTTATTTATTATCTTTTTCATCAGTCTTCAGGCCAACTGTGGTTTGGGTGTTTCGGCTACACTCTGCTGCATGACTCTGCTTCAGGCTGTGGGAGGAAAGACTTGGCTCCAGGGGTGTGTGTGTGTGTGTGTGTGTGTGTGTGTGTGTGTTGGATTAAGATCTGGTCGGTATGACTCATCCTGGGAACAACAGCTACCTGGGACATGTTCTTCTCATGGTGATGGTAGGGGTGCAAGAGGGCAAGTGGAAACACCTGGTGCCAGGCTTGGAACAGACACAGTCACTTCTACCCACACTCCATGACCAAGACCAATCCTGACAGGGAAGAAAAACACTCTTCCCCAAGGGAGGTGGGACTGAATATTGTCTTAACTATAATGAAATACACAATAAGGTAGGTATACAGGTCTTTTACACTTGTTTTCTGGATGAATAAACCAAAACACAGAGAGGTTATGTGACTTGTCCAAAGACATGCAGCTAAGACATGATAAAGCCAATATCTGAATTCAGCCTGTCTGATTTCAGAGCTTAGGATCTTAACTAACGCCCTATGTGGTTTTAACAAACCAGACTCCAGATGGCACTACAAAAAGAAATGCAGAGGCAGTGGTAATTCTGCACTAATAAATGGGACCTGAGGAAATGAAGTAAGCAAGATAAAAGACTCCATTTTGAGATCTTAATCAATAAAGATGATTTTTTTCTCATTAGCTTTCACAGTTGCAGGAGCTTCTAGTGTAAAGATCCACAGAAGGATGTGCGTTCATTTATTTTCAGATTCCCCTCACACCATACAAATATGTTAACATTTTATCTATTTAAATACTACCTTTGTTACTTATTTCCTCTCTACCTACTTTGAAAGGAAAATTGCATTTATTCTGATAATTATGAGTAACCTATAAAGAAAATTATGAGTAACATGATAAAGTACCTAATTGTAAAAACACTTGGGAGCTTCAGTGGCAGTCATATTAAATCTATATTAAAAACAATGAAGTCCAATAAAATCATTACATTCAAATAATAAAAGGCACACAAGCAATCCTGAATAGAAAGAAGAAAAACAGAGACAAGATTTTTAATATGAGAACCAAGGTTCAAATGTCACAAACAAACCCTTTGGAGATGTTTTTAGGAAGAGAAGAGAGGATCTGAGGTAGATGAGAAGCAGGAGAGAGTTCTATGTCCATGGGACTTCTGATGGAGACTTTGGTTCATGCAGTTTTGGTGTCTTGGAATGGCAACAGACGGGCTGTTTTTGAACTCCATATGCTTCCTGTAGCATGAGTACTGCAGAAGAATGATTTTTCTTCCTTCTACTGCAGCAAAAGAATCTAATGTCATGAAACAGAACCCTAAATCAATGTTACAAGTAAACCCAAACCTGCCATGAGACTCCCATTTCTTACTGTAGCCTTCTCTATTATTATTATAACGATTTCAATTTCAGATTGCAGCTGTAGTTATTCATTTCCCTTTAGAATAAGTATAAAGCTGAAACATCTTCCAAAATATAAAACCAAAGAGTTACAACTTAATATACATTTGATTTGTTTAAACCAAGATCCAAATAATGTGAAGTGGGTAGTAAGACATCTGGAAGCAATTTGAATATTAGGAATGTTAGGTAATTTTTGTTAGGTACAATTGTATTGTGGTTACTTTTTTTAAACAGTAGTATTTATTTCTTATAAATAAATTCTTAAATATTTACAAGCACAGTATTATGCTATCTGGGATTTGCTTCAAAATGCTTTGGCATTGTTGGGAAGGGGAGAGCAAAATTTCGATAATTGCCAAAATTGGATAAGTACACAGGGGCTTGTTATCTTAATTTTTTACTTTTGTGTAAAGTTTGAAAACTATAATAAAAGCATATAAAATACCGCAAAAAACCACTGTAAGAGAAATCAAAAGATGTCATGAAGAGTGAATAGGTTTCTCTCTAAAGTAAAGGAAGTTCCAGGCCATATAACTTGAAACATCCTTAAGACAACATCACCATCATGTTCACGAGCAACACAGCATTTCAATGGTCTTTTATATGTGGACGCATGCTTACACTATGTGGGTAAATTGTATGATTTGTCCTGGAACTGAAAACAGCTGTTCTCCAAAAAAAAATGTAAGAGGCGAACACACTTTATATCTGCCCTTTTTATTGATCTGAAGTTAGGGGGAGCTAAGGTTGACCGTGACGAATGAAGGGGGCTTCGTATCATACGCTTGTTGTGAGCCAGGCTCTGATCTAAGTACTTTGTTTATGAACTCATGTTAATACCCCAAATTACCCATTGATATAGCTATTATTGTTTTTACCTATCACAATTAAGAAAACCTCAGTACTGAGAAACATTACATGATTTGCCCAATGCTGTACTCTTGGTTAATTAATAGCAAAGCTGTATTCGCATGCAGGGTGTCTGGCTTGTGTCTGATCCCTTAATCACCATGGAAAGAGTACTTTGTAGAGTTGTTCTTTGTTTAGGCCCTGGGGATCCTGTCTCTTTTATTCTTAGAAAAATAAAGCAACTCTTTGACATGAGAGTAGTTCTTTCATTTTGTCATGCATTTCAAAATAATTTCTCCCAACACAGTCATAGCGGCCCTAGAATATTCAAAGACATTTATTACAGATGTTTATTTATGACATGATTTCAAAGAACAGAAAACATCACAGCAAATTCTACTGATTGATTTAAACCAGGATAACTTCGAGACACAGCTCCAACACTGTAGTAGTTGGCAATGACATCTTTCTTGTGTATGTGTCAGCCTCTGGGAAATGACCTTATGTGATTTTTTTCTTACCACCTGATGCTTTCAGATGGTCTTTTGCAAATTCTTTTCAGCCCAATAAGTTGATATCACTGCTTTCATATTACTAAAGTTAATAATGAAATCTATTTCTCTCATTTCATATACATTGTCTTTATTTGGGAAAAACATCTCTTTCATGGGCCACATCTTCACAGCCTGTGAAGTGGCGACTTTGATTTGGGAGACTTTTCATAGGTATTTTTAGAAATGAATCAGTGTGAGTCTACATGGCACTTCAAATTGACTTATTTAATCAAGTTTGTCATTGAACTTATGAAAAGAATGGCTTGACTGAGTTTTTGAGTAAATTTGTGAGAAGCAACTTCTTGGAATTAACTAACCGTACTGATTTGATTGCTCACCAGAGATACATCCACCTCTGAATGAAACACATTTTTATTTTAGATAAAAACTGCGTTTTAATACAGAAAAACTATTTTCAGGTAATTTAGCAGTAACATTTATTACTATAGAGCAGCAGTTATTGACAAGATGCCTTGACACCTTGTAATTTGAAGTTGCAATACTTTATAAATACAGTATATCCTGACTCCCTTTTACTTTATATTGCCTATATAAATGCATTCTCTGCAATAAAAAAGAGGCTTTTTTAAATATAGAATTCTTTCAGAATTACCCCAGAACCTAAGGGAATGAAGTCTGACTTAGATATTTCTCTTTAAAAAGTAAGAAAGAAACAACAACAACAAAAAAATAAATGAAAGAAGGAAAGGGGAGAACTAGCTAGAAATAACAACAAAAAAGACTAGATTAGTATTTCTCTACAATAGTGATTCTCAACCCTGGCTCATATGAGTGCAGTGACTTTTTAGTTTTTATGGAAAATGTTTAAATAGCAATGGAGGACTAGTTGAACTTATAATGATGGAGAAAATTCTCTACGTTGGGCTTCCTGATCATATCATAAACAAAATACAACTTAAATAACTTTGAATTTGAGTGGGATAGTGGAGGGAAAGTGGGAGTTCATTCATTATCCTTCCAACTGACCAACAAGTGTTTACGTGCCATCTGTTTTTCGGTAATGACTGTATCAAGAGTAGGATGCAGAGGAAAACAAAACAATAAAAGAAGAAGAACAGGGTCTGCTCTGAAATCCTCCTTTTGGGACTCGAGTTTGAACCTACATTAATGCTAATATCGATCAGGTTGGTTGGGCGAGAAACAAAGAGACAAGGAGAATAACATGATCACAAAGACTAGATTAGTCTATAAGTTACTTTCATTCATGGAATAAAAACATTTGATATTTAACTGGGCCTAAGAGATCATCTACTTTTGTTTTATTGATGTGTAATTTTAACCTCAGAAGGGTTAATAACTAGCCTATGATCATACAAGACAGAGCTGCATAACCCAGATTGCTGACTATTTTATAATGGAGCCTGTGTTCAAGTCAAAACCTTCTCAGAAAAGGTTTGTTTTTGTTTTTGTTTTGCATTCCAAGTTCCTGAAAAAAAATTTGAAAGAAAACTGTCTCTTGGTAAGAGTCTTTGTAAAATGAAAAGGACCACCTTCTAATTGAGCTAATCCTAGTGTGAAATTAACTAGCATCATTTCTAGTCAATTCTACTTTGCTTCCCTGTAGGGTGAGAAACTAGAAAAAAAAGGAATGTAGGTCTTGGTCCATTTCCTTACTAACTACAAGTTGTTTTAAGGTCAAACACTGAGAACACTAGAGGGAGAGGGCAAGAAAGCACTACTGTGAATACGGGGAGTGAGGATCTGAGAAGAGATGACCTAAAAATTAAACCCAAAAGAAAATTACAATGAAGAATTACAGTCATACATACTTTCCCACATCATCTTTGAGCGCTAATCTGCAAAATGGGAAGGACATACAACAATCTTTCTAGTGATGAGGGAAATGCAGATCCATAGCGTAGTGAAATTCCACTTTATATCCATTTGCTGGAAACTTTAAGAAGTCTGACAATAATATCAAGTGTTAAGAGAATGTGATCAACAGGGTCTCTTGTAAATGGCTGGTGAAAGTGTAAAGCCATGTTCACATTACATATCTATTAAAGTTGACTATTCACATATACGATGACCCAGCAATTCCAGTGCTAGATATAAACTCTTGGATGAAACCAGAGGCATTTGTAAATCTGTTCATGGCAACATTGTTGTAATAGAAAAATATGGAAGCAATCCATTGTTTCCTGTCCATTGACAGGAGAATGGATAAAGTGCAGTATATTCACCCAAAGGCTGTTACACAGCAGTCAAAACAAACAAGCTGCCACTATATACATCAACAAGGGTGAATCTCAGCAAATAATATTGAGTAAATAAAAAAGATCACAGAAAATAACATCTAGCATGGACCTCCTTTTTAAGTTAAAAATGACTAAATAATATGCCCTTTAAAAATACATACAGTATTATTAAACTATATTTTTGAAAAATCATGGCAATGATAAATATAAGAATCAGGATAAAGATAACTTTGGGTTGAGGAAATAAGGAGTATGGGATGAAGGAAGGCCACCCCAACAGAGATAAAATATTGTCAATATTCTAATTCTTGTGTTGGTGGTGGGTTCACTGTATGTTTTATTTTATACACAGATTAATAGGTAATTGCATTAGTTATTTAGTGTAGCATAACAAATCATTCTGCAACTTAGCAAATTAAAACTATAAATAATTGTTTCACAAGTTTCTAGGGTCAAGAATCTGGGTGCCATTTAGCTGGGTGGTTTTTGCTCAGGACCAGGCATGAAGTCACAGACAAGCTGTGAGTCAGGGCTGCAGTCTCTAAAGGAACTGGGGGATCTGCTTTCAATATGGATCAGTCACATGACTGTTGGCATAAGGCTCAGCTCCTCACCACACTCCTTGCCATAGGAGTGTTCATGACATGGCCTCTCTCAGATCAAGTAATGAGAGAAAGCAGGAAAGAGAGGCAGAGGGAAAGAGAGAGAAAGGTAGAGAACATAAAATGGAAGCTGCAATGTCTTTTATAAACTATTGTCAGAAAGTGACACACCATCACCTCTGGTGAATGCTATTGATCATACAGACCAACCTTGAGACAATGGGGAAGGGAACCCATAAGGTGTGACTACCCCAGAAGGCAGGGGTCATTGGGTACCATCTTGGAGGCCTACCACCATAAAACAAAAAAGAACAATGTATGCACCAGTTATGAAAGTCTGTCAGAAGCACCTATGCATGCCTGAGGTTGGAAAATAAGTGCATTCAGCTCTGAAGACAAGAAGATACAGAGGAGGGATTGAGATGAGTTGGAAGTTTAATTCTAGCTCCACCACTTTCCAGCTCTATGGCTTGGGGCAAGTTATTTGACTTCCCTCCATGTGTAAAAAAAAAAAAAAAAAGGCCCTGGCTGGCATAGCTCAGTGGATTGAGCGCAGGCCTGCGAACCACATGGTCGCGGTTCGATTCCCAGTCAGGGCACATGCCTGGGTTGCAGGCTGGGTCCCTGCAGGCTTGTTCCCAGCAGGGGACTCACAAGAGGCAACCAAACATTGATACTTCTCTCCTTCCCTTTCCCTCTAAAGATAAATAAATAAAATCTTTTAAAAAAAAGGATGCGGATATTTGCCTCTTAAAATTTTTTATTATGAAAATATTCAAACATATACAAAATAATATAGTCTATTATTATTTGTTAATATAATAATATATACTCATGTATTAATACTCAATATATACTCAATAATATAGTGTATATGATATATATTCATCATCCAGGATCAACAATTTTCTAGGTCTTACCATATTCGCTCCATCTATTTTTCTCCTCCTAAAGTGTCTAACATTGTATTATTTTATTACTATGTACTTCAGTATGCATTGCTTTAAAACTATGAATATTTTATGGGCCCACACATAAAATTAATAATGATTAATTATTATGTATGAGTAATGATTAATTATTAATGATTCCTTTGCAATAAACATATCATCAAAGCTATCATTTAAACTTCTTTAATTATCTCAGAATTTGTTTTTTACAGTTAAGTTTCTTAGAATCAGGATCCAAACAAGGTCCACACATTGCACTTGGTTTGTTATGCCTCTCAAAACCTTTCAATCTTGGGAAGTCCTACTCACTCCCATGTTAGTCCCCTTTCTTGTTGAAGACGCCCAGTCAGTGGACCTGTAAAATACCTGATACGCTGGATTGGTCTACTTCTTTGTGAAGCTACTTCACTTGTTCTGCTCCCTCCTATGTCTCTGTAAAATCAGAAGTTAGACCTAAAGTTCTGATGAGATTTAGATTTAGCTATTTTGGCTAAAACATTTCATAGGTGCTCCTGTGTACTTCATAATGCACATCAGGAAGCACATCTGTGTGGACCCCCCACTCCCACTAATGTGCAGGTTGGTACATAGTTACAGGTGGTATCAGCTCAAGGCCTTCACTGCAAAGTTCCCCACCAGCCTCTTACCAATTGATCATTGTTGCCTGAATCAACTATTTCATAAGGAAGTGCAATATGGTGATTTCCTAATTCTATCTTTTTTCCTCTTTTATTAAATCAAATTATTTTATAGAAGAACATTCTCTCACCAGCCTGGGCTGTTAGGTTACTCTATTAGAAGAGGCTTGTTCCCCGTCTCACATCCTCTCAGCCGCCGCATACCACAGCCACTGCTGAAGCAGCCTGCTTTACGCAGGTGTAACCTAACAACACCTCTGCTCATGTACACGGCATACACCCCACGTTTTGCTCAAGTTCCTCTGACTCCGTGGGGGTGGGGGTGGGATAGCTGCCCCACACTTACATGACAGCTTAGAAGTGTCAGGGCCTACAGCAGAAAGTGGGAAATTGGGACCCACCAGAGAGGAAGGCTGGTAAATAACTGTTCCTCTCTTGCATCAAGCTGACAATTGTGAAGTATATTCTATGTGGCAAGTCAAAGAGTCCCAGAAGACTCAAGGCCTTATTGCCCACAGTGATGACTAACTTGAGAACACCCTGGTATTGACTTTCCCTGTCTCACTCTCGTCATTCACTGCTGTTTCCTGAGATGGCTGTCCAAAATAAACTGCCTCAAAGTAAGCCCTTGTCTCAGGTTCAGCTTTCAAGGGTGTAAGCCAGGCTAAAACACCACTAAATATAATTCACACAGGAAAGGCAGGATAAATGCTGAGTTCTTTCATTATATTGCAAATATTCAGAGTATTGCCCTAGTTATGTCTGATAGTGAACTCAAGGATTTATATATCAGTGAATTCCAATTAGTTGTGGTTCTTATTCTATTTTCATGCACAGATTGTCCCCTTTTCAGCCAGTGGGAGCTGCTTTGTGCTGATCCCTTTGTCCCCTTAACTAACCCATTAGACTTTAGACTCCCTTGATTTCTAGCATAACATGGAGTTTCAGGCTCATCAAGCACATTTCTTGCCCCGGCCCTGATGGGTGCCATTCCTCCAAAGAGCCTCGTTCCTTTTGGTAAGGAATGATACACTGAAATTACAATATGAGTGCTAAAGATGGCAACAAGATTACTATTCCTTCTAGGACTTTTCAAGGGACAAAGCGAGTGTATGTTTCTTTTTTCTTCAATAAATGTATAATTTGGGGGGATACAAGAAATACTTTTTTAAAATGAAAAAATCACCAGTTCATATTATTTCCATTAATCTTTACTATTACCAGGATTCTACTTCGAAAATCATCATTCCTATAATATACAAGAATAGTTTGAAAGTAGAAGTATCTATATTTCTACTAGTAAAATGACTACTGACTGAAGTTTAAGATTTCTTTGTAAGTCTATGTATCCTGAGAACATATTCCACTATGTATATTCCACTATGTGCAGTGACCACACTATTTTCTAAAGTCATTTAGTTGTTTACTTGGTGTGGTTACCCCACCAATGTAATATATAGCTAGGACAATTGCTTCAGTTGTTTTCAATGTTTAGGAATCATATTTTTGTTTGGAATTAAAAAAATTTTTAAACACGTAAAATATATACACGATTCTAAAGCCACAACTATGTAGTCAAGGCACATCCAGAGTAGTCCGCTTCCATGCCCATCCCTCCGACAGTTTCCTCCTGTCCTAAGATACTCGAATACATGAGATCCGTCCAGGAGGTATCCAACCACGTAATGTGAAAAACAGAGACATTTACTGAAGAAGATATTTCTTGTGATACAAGAAACATATCACATAGGACCACGACACCTCAGTCCCCTTCAAAGTAGGCATCTTGGGACCTCACACAGTTCTCCTAGTTACCATAAGCTGCCCTGTTGTATTTGGCAGAATCTCATCAACAGTTTGAAATCTCTTTCCTTTTAAAGGTGATTTTAGTTTGGGGAAAAGCCAGAAGTCACAGAGCACCAAATCTGGGCTGTACGGACGCTGAATCACCTGGGTGGTTTGATGTTTTGTCAAAAACTCCTCATGAGACATGATGCATGAGTCGGCACATTGTTGTGATGAAGCTGCCAATCACCAGTTGCCCATAGCTGCAGCCTTCTGAATCATTCAAACGGTTTCTGTAGAGGAATGTTCAAGCTTAGTGCAAAATTTGATGCAGATTCATTGTTGCTCTCCTCACTCAGTCATTTTGAATGCTACCGCCACACAATACACATGCTCACTCAACAGTGTCTACTGCCCCTACTGACTACTACAATGAAGTTGTCATTGTTCATGCATGAGCATTCCAGTCCACTCTCCTTGGCTGACAGGTTACATTTGTTAGGATGGGTGGGGTAGGACAAAATGGTGGCTGAACTACAACCCAGAAAAGATAGCTGAGGTTAAACTACAGAGACAAAAGGGCAGGCTTTTTGTCATAGCAACCTGAGCCCGAGGAGAACCACCAATGATATATTTCTGCTTTGTTCAAAGGGGACCAATCCCCAGCTCCCACGAAGAGAGCCAACCAAAATAAAACCCCGCCACATTCTCTGCTTGGGCACAACTTCCCTGGCCCCACTCTGTGAGCCGGGGAACCTTGCCCAGGTGTGCAAACCCCAATAAAGCTCTATACTGCCTAACTTTGTGGCTGATTGGCATTTCTTCCTCGGCGGAGCCTAAGAAGACCTTTCAACATCAATGTCCCCAAAACTGTTCTCAGTATTAACAATGGGTAGACTTTTTCTAGACAGACCTTGTATATTCATAGTTCACCTATCTTTTTTTTTTAAAGATTTTATTTATTTATTTATATCTAGAGGGGAAGGAGAGAGGGAGAGAAACATCAATGTATGGTTGCTTTTCATGCGTCCCCTGCTGGGAGTTGGCCTGCAGGGAACTGGCTTGCAACCGGGCATGTTCCCTGACTGGGAATTGAACCGCGATCCTCTGGTTTGAAGGCCCGCGCTCAATCCACTGAGCTACACCAGCCAGGGCTATAGTTCACCTATCTTATAAAAAACAGCATACTATACTGTTCTATACCCATTTTGAGAAAAACATGTATTCTGGAGATCATTCCACATCATTCCATTTTTTAAATTCTTTCCACATCATTTTAAAGAGATGGTCCTCATTCTTTTTCAGAGTTCCACAGTGTGTTTCATTGTATGGCTCTATCCTAGTTTATTCACCAGTCCTCTACTTGTGGTTATTTGGTTTATTTCCAATCTTTTGTTATTGCAAATTACACTGCAATGCATAACATTGTGCATAAGTCATCTATATTTTTGGATTTCTGGGTCAAAGGGTAAACGTATAACCGCATGCCATTTTCTAGGGATTTTCCAATTCCTTTCCATAGGTGCTGTGCACCATTTTGCATTCTCACTGGCAATGTGTGTTCCTGCTTTCCAGAGCCTACCAAACCAGTAGGTGGTCCAACTTTTGGATTTTTGCTAATCTGATTACTTACCTTTTTTTATCATTCTGTCCGAAGATATACCAGGAGGCTTTCATCTGCTTTTGGAAGAACTCTCTTAGCATAAACAATAAGTGTTGTGTTGGGGGCGATAGAAAAAGAGTAGAAGCAGAGTCCCTGTCTATTCCAGTCACCTAATCATGGAAATGCCAAAGCCCAAAGCATTCACCATCCTTGTTAAGACCTTGTATTTCCAAAGGCTGGTTCAGGTTTCCAGCCTAGGGGGGGAAAAAGGGACATGAGGTATTACCTCGCTTCTTTCTAAGGTGAACAGAAAGGACAGGAAGTGAAGTCCGCTGGTACCTTACCATCTTCAGGATCCTGAGAAAGCTGGAGGAGGAACATCTTTTCTCAGTTTGCTGTCTTCAGAACAACCCCAATGTCAAATGTCCTTGTGTATGGCTAGAGGTTTCCAGATGGTGGAATGTCCACTTTTTAACCTGCATGACTGCCCACACCCAGGACCCTTTCTTTTGCTGCTATGTAAAACTAAATGTCATGGTTGGAATTTTTTTTTCTTTAGCTTCTTCCATTTCCTTGTGCCCTCATGGGTGATTATGCCCTCCAGGGGATATTTTGGCAGTATCCTAAAAACAAATCTGGTCGTCACAACTTGGAGAGGGTTACTGCTGGCATCCAGTGAATACAGGCCAGAGGTGTTGTTACATATCCTACCACACACAGGATAGCCCCACCCCTCTTCCCACAGCAAAGAATTATCTGATTCAAAATGTCCATAATGCCAAGGCTAAGAGACCCTATTGTATTCTTTCTTATGCTGCACATACTCACAGACATGCTCCAAATGAGCACAGTTAGTGGCAGAGGAAGGGCAGGATCACAGACACTATGATCCACTGTGAGCAGGATCCTCTCCCTGCTCCTCTGCAAGTCACCAGCAATTCAGAAATCTCTTTAGTCAAAGAGACTCTAAGGAGTTATATATTTATCTGGAAGATTAAAGAACAAATGCCATTTTAACCTTCTGAAAACTGATTATCATTAGGTATAATGCAACCTTTTAACTGTAAGTATAAAGGGAAGTGATGATTATTTAAAATAAATGGAACCCAAAGTCCCATGAATAATCAAAAACTTGGTTAATAGAGTATGACCAGAGAATAATACCCTTGGCTTCTGTGAAGAAATTAAAGTACATGCTGTGAATTGGTATTAAGGAAATTATATGAAAAGTTAGTCTTAAGGTGATTTTGAAGAAATGGCCTCAGGTGCACAATATATCACATTCAGCCTTTATCTCTCCTTGTGTTTTCATGACTTCTTTCACCTTGGATAACCCAGGAGCGCAGGCCTTGGAACGTCTTGGAATGGCAAGATATATCACTCTCCACATTTATTTTCATCTAGAGCAGACGTGAATTTTATTGCCAGGAGTTTGTTATCTCTTTCAAAGGAATTATTTTTGAACTTCAGTTTGCCTTACTTATGTTGTGGGCACGCGCTGTGCTTAAAACTTATGAGCATAATTCACTTGATCTAAAATGTACCCTCGAAGAGGGTACAATCCCATTATCTATGTAATGGGATTGTTTTGAGGATTAGGTGAACACGATCTATAATAAAACATTAGGGTCAGAGATACAGTTTTGAATATTGGATGGTGAGCATCATTCTAAAGAGGTGCCCCTCCGCACCCTTGGGGGAGGTATGGCTGCTTCCGCCTGTGCTGCATACATGGATCAAACAAGCATCAGCGAGGCCAGACTCGGGCAAGGACAGAGCACATTCCTTGGGAAAAAGAACCCTGTCGGCTGCGCTACACCACCCAGGTTGGGAGCTGAGGGCACGATAACTGAGACCGCCGAATGAACTGTATCCCCACCTCCACCAAGCCACAGTTCCGCAGCTGCACCGGCCGCCATCACGTCGGTCCAAGACCGCTGCCCGGGGCTGGCGACGGATAGCCACGAGAGGCTCTCCAGAGAAGGCGACTGACACTCTTTCTTCTGGGCGGACGGGGGACCACAAAAAAAGACCCTGTTCATGACACAAATATTTATGTGCGCCCACTCCGTGCTGGGTGCTGGGAATGCACCAATGAATCGCACGCGGCCTAAATTCCAGGCGCTAGGGCAGCAACCTGAACCCACGCAGATATAGCGGCCATTCTGGACGTTGTCAGGGCAGTACTAGGAGAAGTGGGAGGAGCTGAGACTTTTACCCAACCTCGTCTTCCGGGATTCACCTCCAGAGTCCCCGCCCCCTCAGGGTTTTCACGACTGTGCCGTAAAGTAGTGAACAGTCTTGGCTGCAGAACAGCCCGCCTCCGTCTTTACGGCAGGCCGAATTCCCAGCCTCTAAGTATGGCGTTCTCCATTTAGGTGTTGGTCGTGGTTTCTAGCCCGCTGGCCGGTGGCAGTGCTGAGCTAGGGCAGTAATCTGTTCAGACGGGGCTGCAGAAAGCTGCAGTTAAAGTTTGTTTCTGGTCATAGCTTCAGGAACCCACGAGCTTCTGAGGGTCAGGAGCTGCCACTTCTAGTCCCTGCAAGTTCCTCCTCTGCCCCTGGTTTGTTTCCCCGCGCTACGCCCGGACACTGAAGTCCCTGACACCCCCAGACTCAAACTATGAGCCTTCCGCAACTACTGTTGCGCTCGCCCCGTTATCTCCGGGCCTCAGGTACCCCGTGTCACCTGTGGTGGTCCCAGTCCCTCGGCACCATCTCCTCGGTGGGCTCCTGGCGTGGTCAGTCCTCCAAGTCCCCGGCCTACTGGAACCAAGTGGTGTCAGAAGCGGAGAAAATCGTGGGCTATCCCACGTCCTTCATGAGCCTCCGCTGCCTGCTGAGTGACGAGCTCAGCAACATCGCTCTGCAGGTGCGGAAGCTGGTGGGAACTCAGCACCCTCTGCTTACCACAGTCAGGTGAGCTACTCCCTCCCCCCTGGCACACCACCCACTCGAGACCTTTTTCCTGACGGACACACCATTCCTGCCTCACTCAGATTGGCTTCTTGCTTACCTCTTCCTTTCCTTGGCTCTCTTAGACATTGGATGTTGTCTTGTCTCTAGTCCAGTCGCCTTAACACTCTTCTCTTTGCTCAACTGAGCGGATGAGTGGTTGTCTTTTGAGAAAACACTTCTACGCTTTTTGCATTTTTGCTTAATGAAGGTGAAGGTGCCTCAGTGATTTGTAGAGTAATGGAGTATGGATGTGGAATTGAGTCACTTGCTAGAAGTGATCTTTAAAAAGTGGGATGGATTCATTTTCAATTCCGCACTATTCAAAAGGTCACCTCTAGAAAGAATGGGGATGGGGGACGGAGAGGGTAGGCTGAAGGCAGACATTTCTTCTCAACGAAGGTCCCAGGCTTGAAGTAGAAATTTGTCCAGTCAGTAGTCGTTATCCTCTCGGGATTTTTATCATTTTTGGACTGCTGTAAAACCTGCCACTACGATTTTAAGGACCACAATTTTTGCTTCCACTGGGGGGAAAAAAAAAACCTTGCTTTTTTATTTGTATATACTTGCAAACATGCTGAAAAGTTGCAAGAATAAAAATAGTACAATGAACACTTCAATCAGATTCACCTATGATATGTATATTATATACACAGTATGATTTATGTGTATATGCAAAATATATATGCACACACACACATTTTTTTCCTGAAACGTTTGAGGGTGTATTGCATACCTCATGGTGATTTGCCCCTAAATTGAATGACATTGAGTGTTTCCTTAGCACTAGCATAGGAATATTACTGATGTAATTACATTAATCAATTTAGGCACATTTAATGTTGATACTATACTTTATTTAATCTATCATTGATATTCCAAATGTGTTAATTTACCTAATGTCCTTTATAAAAGCATTCCTTCCATTTCTAGTACAGGATCCAGCCTAAGGTCAGATGTCACATGTAGTTGTCATGTCTCTTTAGTCTCCTTCGATCTTGAGGGACATTTCCACAGCTCTTCTTTGCTTTTTTGACTAGAGCAGTGGTTCTCTAATGGGGCAGTTTTGCCTGCTGGGGAACATTGGGCAGTGTGTGGAAATGTTGTCACATCTGAGATATGCTACTGACATTGAGTGGATAGAGGCTGGGTGCTGTTAAACACCCTATAATGCCCAGGACAGCCCCTAACAATGAAGAATTACGTGCCCCAGAATGTCAATAGTACCAAGATGGAGAAACCCTAGACAAAATTGTCTTTTATAATTTTTTTAATTAAACTTTTATTTTTAGATAATTGTAGATTCACTTGCAGATGGAGGAAATAATACTGAGATATCCAGTGTATCTTTTAACCAGTTTTTCCCAGTGGTAACATCTTTATAACTATAGTACAATGTCATAAACAGAATATTGACAATGATACAGTTAAGATGCAAAGCATTTCATCACTATAAGGATCTCTCATGTTGCTCTTTCATGGCCACCTCCACTTCCCTTGCCCATCCCCTTGCTTTAATTTTTGAGACACCTGCAATTTGTTTCTTGCTACAGAAGCAATAGGGAAGTGCTTTTATTTCTTGGCGTCATTCCCAGTTATCAAGAATGTGATCTTAAGAGTGACCTTCACTTGTACAATAGCAGAAATGTTAGTTCTCCAGAGATTCTAGATGATAGACGCTCCACACACAGACACACTTACTTTAAAGCTCAATAATGGAATTAATGAGTTTATCACTCAGTTTGAGAGTGATAACTTTACCAATTCTATTGAAGCTGAGTGCTTCCCAGTCCATCTCTCTGACCCTAAATATACTTGATTTTGTGTTTATTTTCATTTTTAAAAATTTGTGAGTGTTTCCCTAAGTAATAACATGTTTATTTTCCCCCTTTTTGAAATTTATTAATATGGTGGTTTATTGCATATAGTCTGTTATAACTTGCTCTTTTTTTTAAAGATTTTATTTATCTTTAGAGAGGAAAGGAAGGAGAGAAGGAGAGAAACATCAATGTATGGTTGCCTCTCGTGAGTCCCCCGCTGGGAACTGGCCTGCAACCCAGGCATGTGCCCTGACTGGGAATCGAACCGCGATCATGTGGTTCACAGGCCCGCACTCAATCCACTGAGCTACACCAGTCAGGGCTATAACTTGCTCTTTTAATTCATCATTGTTTCTAAGACTCATCCATATTCAGTTTAACTGTACTTCATTAGTTTTTCACTGGTGTATAAAATCCTATTTTGTGAACATGCCAGTTTTCTTTCAGTCAGCTTTTGGGTTGTTTGCAATTTTTTTTGTATTCTGTGAATACAGAAATACTACTGTGAATATTCTTGCACCTGTCACCTGGTGTACTAGTCTTGAGAGAATAGATACAGGAGTATATAGCTCTAGAGGGTGATAATAAATTGTGTTCTAGAGTGGATGTACCGGTTGCACTCTCATGAGCAGTGTCTGAACTCAGGTTACTCCGTGTTCTTCCAACACAAGAACCATGAGGTTTCTTAATTTTTGCTAACCAAATAAATTGTGTGTGTGTGTGCGCGCATGCGTGTGTGATAGGAATGGTAGTATTAGCAGGAGTTGTAATATGGTTGTACATTGCATGCACTTATTGTAGTCTTTATAATAATAAGGCATTGAAGTGAAAGGGACACTAAAAAAGAGCCTTTTTAATGTGTGTATTCTGAGAGTTACAATTCATCTAATTAGTTCCCAGACTGTCAGATAGGGTCTTGGAGAAGATCCCTTCTGAAGCCACCAGAAACACACTAGAGAAAAGCCTGTAAGACTAATGGCTTTGAGACTTTCCTGGTTGTACCCTGTTCTGCATAACTACTTTTGTATTGCAGTGAAAGAATGGAGAGGAACAAAATAAATGAGTTTCAGCAGAGCCGTAGTAACACCTCTGATTTGCTTTATTTTATAAGAAAAGAAAACTAATCTGCATGTAGTTTTATTATTTATTTTGACAATATGCTGTGAATTATTTAAAGTCTACACCCACAAGTAGCTGATGAGCAAAAATCCTTTGGCGAGGTGTGTACACACACACACACACACAGGATGGGGCAAAATAAGTTTTTAGTTGTTCATATAAACCTATATGAACATATAGGAAAATAATACAGTAATTATGAATAATAATATAAGAATAAACTCTTCTTTACTCACAGCTGTAAACCTACTTTTGCCCCACCCTGTGTATCTGTATATACTATATACTGTGTATGCATCTCTGTTTTAGTGAAGAAACAGGCATTTAATCCATAGAGTAAGTAGATTGTGGCTATTGTAAATTATAGCTAGAAACATAGATTAGGCAGCTATATTACTTCACATTACTTCACTTTACTTTTTGACATTTTGTCAGCAAAACATTGATAATTAGGGAGGAAGATGCTCTCAGCATGTTAGCAAATGGGCACGAAGACCAAGACCCCTTATAGTCATTATCCTCTTGGGATTTTAGTTAGGGCCAGACCAGGTTTGGTAATTCTTTTACAATCCTATTTTACATTTTGAGTTCTGTTATCTACATAGACATGTTAGGGATCTACATAATATGGGTAGATCTACATAGTATGTTAGGGATGAATCATATCCACTGCCCTAAAATTTAGATGGATAATGACATTTTTGGCAAACAGCAGGGAAAAATAAGGAAAGCACCATAATGCATTATCTACTACCTTCTTTTTCTTGATCTAAGCCATCTCATCAAAGAAAATGGAAAAGTGCCTGGAAGTATACTCTTTAACAGTTTAATACAGAAGTGAGATTAAATTTCAAATCACAATTTAGTAAGATAATGCATTTATTACTAGAAACAATGTAGCATTTTTTTACCCTCATTCTTACAGATTTTTTTTTGGATTTTTCTTGTAGGCCCCAATTAGAAAAATAATCCTCAATTAATTAATTCAATGTTTATTGAAGTTTCTGGAGGAATATAAAGGAATATAAAACATGGTGTCTGTTAATGAGTAGACATTTTGTTAGATACCAATATACAGGGTGGGGCAAAAGTAGGTTTACAGTTGTTCATATGGAAAATAATATAATAATTAATAAATAATAATACAGACATAACTCATATACTCACAATTCTAAACCTACTTTTGCCCCACTCTGTATTTACAAATACCTGACAGAAGTAAATGACTTATGGCTAACGAATAGTAGAGCTATATTAGCTATTACATTTAGCAATGTTAAAGTAGCCTAGAGTAGTGTAGAACCTCTCATGAAAAAATTGGGATGTTATTGGGATGGAGAGGCAGAAATGACATGGGTAAAATTTTAGGGTGGCAGCATACTGCGTATTTTCCCCTCATGAGTCTTTTTTCTCCTCTTTTCCTCAGGCCATCATACCTCTATGAGGTATAGGGAGGACCTTAAAAGCAAGGATGCACAGTGAATAAAGCCAAATGAGCAGAGTGAATAGAGCTAGAATAGCTAAAACAATGTTAAAAAAGAAGAAAATGAGAGGAATCGTTCTACCTAATATTAAGTTTTATATATAACATTATTGATCAAGACAGTGTCATACTAGCAGAGGAATAGAAAAGACAGATCAATGGAACAGAATAGAGAACCCAGAACTTGATCAATACAAATATACCCAAGATTTTTAACAAAGGTGCAAAAGCAACTCAATGAAAGAATAGTTTTTTCAACAAATTCATACAAAGAAATGTTACTCAGCAATGAAAAGAAATGAACCATTCCTACAATAGAATTGCCCTATGATCTGACGGTTCTACTTCAGGGTATACATCCAAAAGAACTGAAAGTTGGGTCTTGTAGAGAGATTTGATCTCCCATATTGGTAGCAGCATTATTCACAACAGCCGGGAGGTGGAAGCCACCCAGATGTCCATCAGTGGATCAGTGGATGAACAAAATGTGGTATATACATGTAATGGAAGATTAGCCAGCTTCAAAAAAGAAGGAAATTCTGGCATATGTTACAGCATGAATGAATCTTGAAGATATTATGCTATATGAAATAAACCAATCACAAAAAGACAAACAGTGTATAATTCCATGTATACGAGGTATTTAGAGTAGTCACATTCAGAGTGGTTGTCGGGCTGGAAGGAGAAGGAAATGGGGAATTGTTGTTTAATAGGTGTAGAGTTTCAGTTTTCCAAGATGAAAATGTTCTGGTGATTGGCTGCATGACATTGTGAATATATTTAAAACTGCAGTTTAAAAATGGTTACGGTGGTAAATTTTATGTGTATTTTACCATAATTCAAGAAAAAGTCAATCTCAAAAGTTTGTATACTGTATGATCCCATTTACACAATATTCTGAATGTGACAGAACTATAGAAATGAAGAACAGATGAGCGGTCGTCATAGTCAGGGATAATGTGGGGAGCGGGGGGAATGTAAATACACACATGTATTTTGTAGTGATGGAGCAGTTTGGTATCTTTATTGCGATAGTGGTTACATGAGTCTGTACATGGGATAAAAGTTGTAAAGAACTGTATACACCTACACGCACAAACAAATTCAGTTTACCAAGATGCAGAAAATGGAATAAGCTCTGTAGTTTTGTTAACACTAATATACCTATGTTAATTTGGGGGGTTATATTGTATTATATTTCAGCTAGATGTTGGTAGAAGCTGGATGAAGGATACATAGGACTATTTTTGCAACTTTTCTGTGAGACTATAATTATTTCATTATTTTGGAAAGCTAAAAAAATCACTTTGAATAGAGAGAAAAAAATGAATGAATGAACAAATGAACAGTAAGTAAGCTTGGCAGACAGAAGACTCGTATGTTCTGGTTTCTTCTGTTGGAAGAGAAGTGTGACCCTAGGAAGTTATTCCACCTCTTTGGGCTTTAGTTGCCTAAGCAGTGAAGTAAGGAGTTTGGCTAGATGATTTCTAAAGGTGTTGCCGATTCTGGACTAGTGTAGAAGTTAGTCTTGTAATCGAATATGCCAAGTAAGAAAGCCATCATCACTTCTCAAGGAGGAAGTGAGCAGATTGAATGCAATATGGTGATACAAAACTATAGTCCTTTTCCTACTATTTAAAAATCCTAAAACCTCAGAAGACAATGTTCTTTCAGACACATAAACCTGACCCGAACTGATGAGATTATTTATAGTCTTTCTTTATCCCACTTAAATTGAATATTCTTGTATTTTGCTGCAGAAATATTAATGTGTTTGATTGCAGAGTGCTGCCTCACATCCTGCTGGAATGCTGGGTAAAATGCACCTTCTTAAAATAAAAAAATTGTACATTCGGAGAGACATTTGGTTTCCAGGACTTTGGGTGAGGGGCTGTGGGCCTTCCCCAGCAGGACCACCCTGTGTGTAGGATGCGGTAGAAGCCCAGCTTTGTGATGTAAATTGGTGGTGTGGGAGGAGCTGAAGGTGGTAACAGTGCTTGGACTCCCCACTTCTTCACGGTACATCCTGTACCCTGTGGTTCATTACTCTCTTGCTAATTAAATGTACTTGTGCAAAATATATATTTTTATTTCTAGTCACCTAAATTTCCATATAAACCAGTATTTTTACCTTTTATAAATTTATTTCATATAAATTTACTGTCAAGAATTAATGCTTTTAATCATATGGAGGACACTGAATTGAGGGTGATGATTCATACTTTTCATATAGACTTGATTAAATTTTTGTTGCCTAAACTGCTGATTTTATTAAGTTGTGTGGCTTTGTTTGTTTTAATTGGTTACTCTGGACAGAGTTGGCTCTTTGGATTAAATTTTTATTTAAATACTTTTTACTTTTGCCTTCAAAACACTGATCTATATATTTCAGAATTAGATAGATGGGATTAATTTAGTACACGTTCACTGGGGACAAATGAAGACACTTAGTCTCTCTCTTAGAGGGTATTGATTCCTTGGCAGAAACTTTTGTTCCTGACTGAGTTCATTACAGTTACTTGGCTACCTAAACAACCTTATTATTCTTTTCTGCATGGTAAAATTCTTCAGAGCTCTTTGAATTTATTATTAGAAGTTTAATTTTAGTCGCTTCCATGTTTATGAAAGACCCTTTCTAGATTCAGTTCTGTAATTACTGATGGAAAACCTACATTACTTATGCAGGACTTTTTCTTGGATGACTAGGAGAAAATTATAAATTTTAATTCATTCCACAAATATTTGAGGTACTCTGGGCACAGGGTGTACAAACAAGAATAAGATAGTTGCTGTTCTTTAGGAATTCGTGAGAGACAGTACAGTGAGCATGAGTCTGAAATCAGACTGTTTAGACTCATATTCTGGTTGCAGCACTACGGAGCTCTGTGATCTCAGGCAGTTTACTTAACCTCTCTGTGCATTCGTTTTCTCATTTGTAAAATGAGAATGATAGTACCCATATCTTAGAGATTTATGAAGATTAAATGGGAAAATAAAGGTAACATGCTTAGGCTAGTACTTGACACATAGAAAGTACCCAGATGTTAGCAATTATTATTATTATTATTATTAATTTATTTTAGTGGGGAGGCATGCATATAGGGTACCTTGAGATAAATATTGTAATGTGTGTGAATAATATGCTATAGAAACAGAGAGGAAGAAAAAAATCTCTCTTTAGAGAAAATTGAAGACTTTCAAAGGTGAGCTGACTTATAAGAGTTGGTTCATGTGGATGAGAAGGAAATGACCCAGGCAGGGGAAGAAATGAAGATGTAAGGAATTGCTTAGCAAAGTATAGGGAAGTAGTCATTTGGTATGGGCTGAGCGTGGGATGGGGTGAGGTAAAAAGGATAGGCTGGGAGTGTCTTCTTCTGCTCAGATACAGTAACTAATGCTAGACTTGCCTTCCACTGTAAACAAATAGAAAGCTGGATAAACAATAGGAAACAGCTGTAGTCTTGGAGTACAGGCAGCACAGGATTGCGATTCCTATAGGTGGGAAGACAAATGAGGTGAGAACTGTGATCACTCTGACATTCTGCTGAGAGGTACTTCTCATATAACAGTACAAAGAGAGGAGACTCAAGCAGAGGATGGTGGTACTGCTGAGTTGAGGAGAAAGATCATATTTTGGAGAAGCTAAGGCAGCTGGAAATTTTGGGGCAGAGTACAGTAGAGGAGGTAGTATGCAGAGAAAGGCTCCAGATATCTAAAGGTGCCCACTTGAGTCTGTTGTTGAAAGCTAAATAGCGTGTGCATGGGATGAAACTCTGTAAGGGGGGAACTTTCTAGGAAGTGTGCGATTCTCAGAGCTCCCACAGAATTAGGAGACATTCAAGTTCTGACTGGAGAGTATAGAAAGAACTACTGAACTGGGCACTCCAGAGACTCCAGAAAAGTTCTACCTTAGTGATGGGGGTAAATCAGTACTTTTAGATAAACTCTAAAAGTACATCATCTTCTAGAACCTCCCTAACAATGCTAAACAGCAAGTCTCTGAAGGATTAAGCTGACCCAGAAGTAATTGAACTGCCAGGTATAGCATTTCAAAACTCTTTAAAGGAAGACTATAAAATCCAAACACTCAGCAATAGAATATCACAATATCTAACATTCAATAAAAAAAATTGCAGTACATTTCAAGAAGCAGAAAAATATGATCCATACACAAGAGAAAAATCAGTTAGTAGAAACATCCATAAGAGACAGAGAAGATATAATTAACAGACAAGAATTTATTATAATTATGTGTAAGTATTTAAAGGAAAAGAAGAATGATAAAAAGTTGGTTTTTGTGAGTCACAGAGATGGAGGTCCAGTCTCATCTTCTGCTCACCGTTCGCCCAGCAGCTGTTTGTGCCCTCACTGGAAAGGGGCTGTGCTCACTGTTGGGGGACAGGGGATGCTGAACTCCACCCCCCCATGAGGATTCACGTTCAAATAGGAGAAACAGATGTGTAAAACAGGAAGTGCAGTAAATGTTACATGTGTTAGGCTAAGACTACACAAAACGGAGACATGTAGAATAGAGGGGTCCAGTGGCCTGGGGGCTGATGAGTCTGGAAAGTCTCGATGAGGTGACTTCAGTTGAATATTGAACTTTGAGTAGATGTAACTTGGGGCAGTGGCTGTGGAAATGAGGGATTCAAGGGGCATATTCAAGCCAAAAGGACTTGGTATTTTGAGAGTAAGCACGTATTTAAAATAACCTGAGTAACTGAGTGCTGTGTTGAGATAGTGTTAACCAATGGAGGACACACAGAAACGTGTGTGAGTGCTGAGAATAAGGAAAAATGCTGTAGATTTGTTGAACTTACAGTGTTTGTAGCATTTGAAAATGTCCAAAAAGCAGTTAGGAATGGGTCAAGTGCTCCCAAGGTAGGTAGACTCTGGAGCAAGTGTTGAAAGGTGAGGATTAAAGCCATGGGTGGGGCTGCTCTATAATCTCTTAGGGATGTGGTATAGAATTATATCAGTTATTTGGTGGCAAGCGAAGACATTGACTTTGGATTACTTAAGCAAAGATAAGAAATTTGTTGGAAGGGAAAAAGGAGATCACAGTTCTGAAGGGGGAGTTTAAAAATCAGGCCTTAGGAAGAATGGGAACTGGGGAAGCTCTAATGGGTATCAGTAGCAGGAATTCACAGACAGTTCCACTACCGTATAGCAGTGTTGCAGGAAATTTTGGGTTTGGCTGTGTTTACTTCTTACATGGCTCCTTAAGGCTCAAATTTGTGCAGGAGAGGGTCTATTGGGCATTTCTCTGGTTTGTACCTAATGTAGATCAGTTTCTTTACTGGCAAATGGTGTAGTATGATTGGTTGTGCCTGAGGGATCGGCCACTTCTTTGGCTCTTTGGGGGGTAAACTACTGTATTTTAGGCCTCACAGAATAAAGGAAAGGGATATTCTTAGAGGAAAAGTGGTGAAATATTTTTATGAGACGAAACGGAAAAGGATTCTCAGCAGGATACCCCTTGCTTCAGTTTACTGCCGCCCCTTCTCTACTTTCTTAGTGAGCAGACATTTTAAAAGATGCCCCCATCTAACATAATGCAACTTATCATTTATACTAAAAATATACACATTCCTCACAGAGGTAGATCATTGTCAAGCCTAGGACTTGAGTGATGTTTGATCTCTTTTTAATTTTATAAAATATTTTATTCATGTTTAGACAGAGGGGAAGGGAGGGAGATAGAGAAGGAGAGAAACATTGATTGGTTGCCTCTCATAAGGGCCCCAACCAGGTACCAAACGCACAACCCAGGCATGTGCCCTGACCTGGAATTGAACCAGTAACCTTTCACTTTGTCGGAAAACACCTAACTAACTGAGCCACACTGGTCAGGGTTGGGATCTAGTTTTTATATTCTTCAACCTGTGGGCTAAGTGATAAAATTTCTCATTACCATTATACCTGTATAGGTACAGGAAATGACATCAAGAAAGAGGAAACACCAAAAATTATTGACACACCACAGTGGAGACTGCTGGTGGCCTTTCTCAAAGCATGCTCATTTTCCACCTTGGAAAAGAAGTGTGGCTCTCTGGCTAATTTCTGGCCAAAAAGATGTTGGTGGAAGTATATGGAATTTCTGGAAAGTATGCTAAAGGGGTGAGGCCTCCCCTTCTTTGTTCCTTCTTTTAATCTGCTGCTTTGAATGCTGATGCTCTGTCTGGAGCTCTAGAATCGATTTTTGACTGTGAAGCTGAGTGCCACAGTCTGAATGGTAGAGGGGAGAGGAGGAAGTAACATAGTATCTTTGAGGAGTTTCCACAGCTTTAGATTATCCCATCTCCAGCTTTCTTTTACATGAAAAATAAGTACACTCCTTATTGCTTAAACTGTTAGAGTTTTATGTTGTAATTGGTAGTACCTGATCCTAGCTAATGTATGCACCAAATAAGGAATATGGGTTATTTCTGCAACCTCAGCTTCCATTTCAGAGGCACCATCATTATGTCTCTTGGTGGAAGTATGCTTTCCTTGGGCACAGACACTTTTAGCAGTTCCTAGTCTCAGAGGCAGGAAACAAAACTTGAGAAGTCATCGGTTGTTGTAGTCATGAGAAGTGTCATATCCAGTACCCAGTTGAGAGAGGGCTGCATCAGTGGATACACTGTTTCTCAGCAGTTTCCAACATGGTAGCACACAGCTAGACCCTTGTCTGTGTTGTCATAGACTGTTTCACCATTGTGTGCACCTGGCTGCTTCTGCAAGATGGGGAGCGTGCATGGTTAGCATTAGAGAAGGCCTCGGTCAGATGACTTTTGCTGGGAAGTGATTTTATTCACCAGAGGCACTGTCAAGTCAGATCTCATGTTAGCACACCTGTAAGTCCACAGGTGACAGTGTTGGTAGAAGGATGACAGGAAATCATATCCAAATACTGAATAAACATCTCTTCTGAAGAGTTTAAGTTGCTCACCTCTCCAGAATGAAAAATGTTGCTGAGTTCATTCCTTATGAGGTAAATGGTTTGCCTGAAGGAGTATATCAATCATATTGGGACACTTAGCAGTGACGGCCATCAGGTTAGCGTTGCCATTGAGGAAATCCCTGCCATTGAGCACAGGCATAGCTGCCATTACCTGCCACCACTACCACCTTGTCAAGTGCTGAGTTGACATGACAGTCAACCTGTGCATCTGCTTATTAAGATCCTCTTCTCAATTGTGGTAGTTGTTGAAAAGTCATGTAGAATGCAGATATTCTCAGGTGCTGGTCCCATTCCCAGACATTTATCCAAATACCCCATAAAGAGTTTTGGATTAAGCCTCAAGAGGCTTAGGTGTTTTACTTTCATCGGCTAATGATGACCTGCGTGAATGGCCTGAGGTCCACTTGGGGTGGGGGGAACCTTGCACGGGGAATTTGGCCTCCTCTTCATTCAAGAACTGTGGGTCTTGGATTTGGGTTAGAGGCTACAACTGTCTACTGTAGTGTCTCAGATAGGTCTCTGTTTGCTAGACCTGAACTTGTTTGTTTTTGGTTATTTAAATCAAAACATATCTTTGTGGGATGCCTGCTGATGTGAATTCTTGGGTCTGATTATTTAAATACAGACAGGTATTTCTGCCTGTCACAACAAAGCCCGATAATCCACCATATTCCCATACCCACCTGCTGCCCATCTTAGAATCACCATGCCCACTTTGCTTCTGGCAGGTAACTGCTACCACCTGGGTCTGGTCTCCCCTGGCCCTCTCATCACTTTCTGAGTCCAGGGAGTCCCTTTCGGTTGTAGTCCCTCCCACCAGAATCCTTAGCCTTAGAGCCACTAACATGATTAGTAATGATTGTGGTGTACCCCTTACCAGTCTATTTCTTGTGTCAAGGATGAGGAGAGAATCTTCTGGGACCTGTCAGGAGACCTGCTAAGGGCAGTATGTTATACGAATAAAAGTTTTATCTAGTTTGGGTAGAGAAAAGTGGTGAGAGAATAGCCTTTTCACCATGAGCTCCTCTACTCCTAAGAACCTACCCAGACTGCCTGAAGTCATGTATTGGGAATTGCAATTTAGTTTCAGTCAAGTACCATCATCTGTCATAGTAAATTAATGCCAGTTTGAGTAAATTTTGTATTCAATTTGTAATTTTATTTGTATAAGAACTGTAACAATACAATATCTTTTATATTCATACATATTGAAATAAAAATCATTTAAGGTAATACTGGGTGACTGAATTTTTACCCCTTAAAAATGTTCCAAATATTACTCATGGTTGAAGAATACTGATCAGCCCTCTTAATTCTTGGCCCAGTTAACAAGGATAGCTGGGTTTTTGGGTGCTACAGTACTTGATTCTTTCTGCTTAGACTCCAACAGACTAGGATTCAGATACCCACATCTCTCTTCTCATATTGCTCATCACTGCTGTGTTTCCAACTGCTTTTCATGGACACTGCGTTCCAGCAATTTCAGCCTTTTTCATCTCATGGCACACGTAAACTAATTACTAAAAGTTTGCAGCACACCAAAAAATATGTCTTTGCTGACCTGACTAAAAAAAGATATAATTTTGATTGAATTCCAAAACAGTAACAGTAATTACCTACCCCTTTTTGCTCCAAAGTGACTTGTTAAAAAAATCAAGCTACCTATACTTGTATATAAAGATTTTTGGTACCAAGAATTAACCAATCAGTTACAACCTTATTATGTGATGTGACCAATAAGATGCAATTCTATTATATGACCTATATATTTGTGATTCAAGACAGGGCATTCATACGAGACAGCTATTGTGTTGGCTGTTGTCATTTTTAAATTTGACAATAAGGGCAAATAAGTCAGTGCCCCTGATTACATAGTCTGGTTTTGCATGTTTTAAGAATTCTTGTGGCACATCAGTTGAAAATTGCCACTGTATTCTATAATTGTCCCTTCTTTATTCTTCTATAAGATTGAGAATTTTCTCCTCTGTGTGTGTGTGTGTGTGTGTGTGTGTGTGTTTTAAATACCTTATAGGCCCTTTAGTTGATGAAAAATATTCATCTGTGCTTGTGGTTTAAAAGAATTTAATGAATACTTTTCCAAAAATAGCTGGCAACTCTAGAGTAGGTTTTAAAAATGGGTACTAGATGTTAGTCATTCAGATAGCTGTTTTTGATTTAATACTTACTTAAAGTTTAGATACAAACCTTCACTGTATGGAGTGCAGCTGGATTTGCTTTTCTTCCTGTGACTCACCAGAGGCTTCTCCAAGCCTTCTGGTTTTTTCTCTATTTTCGTGTACTGAAACTTCCTTTAACAAATATTTTAAAATAGCCTTGAAATTATCATTCTTTTCAAATCTTCCTAGAAGGCTATTTCATCTCTCCAAAGATTCTTTTTTAACAAACTAAATTGGTTTTATTTTCAGAATTGTGAGGCTAGATATAGGTCTAAGGAATAGTGTATCATATTCTGAAAACTTAGTAGTGTTTTGAATTTTTAAACATTAGTAATTGGCATGACCATATTCTTTATAGTGTTTAAATGATTGATGAAATTTATTTTATCCTCAGAATGAAACGACTTCAGGAATCTTCTACTTTTTCAACATTTATCTAAGTTTAGGCTATTTCTTTTATGTTGTTCTGTATTTAAAGGAATGCCATTTATCTTCACAGGACTAATGTTATAGTGTATACAAAACATTGTTTAAAAACACCTTTATGTGGAGTGATTATTTTAAGTGTTTTTTCTCACATACTTTTTTGTTATGTAGTATCCATGATTAAAAACAAGTGTGAACATATAACAATAGAGTATATGTGGCACAATTATTAGTATATAAAAAGGAACTTTAGAAATTAACATCTAGAAGTTAGTGCTGGCCCCAGCATTTAATCTAACTTCAAGAATACTTATGAATATACCTGGTTAACTTAGGGAAAAAACTGGAGTGAAACAATTTCCATCCTAGGTGATTTTTCACTATTTTATAGACTGAGTTAAAAAAATGTCTTTGACTTTGAATGTATGTTAGAATAGTGGGTTCATTTGTTAAACGATCAAGGTAATGTCTCTTGCCCTATAAAAGAGAATACTAGGAGCTTGATGATTTAATTTTCCCCCAAGTTATATTGAGCTTCTGACTCATCTATGTGCCAGTTTTTCAGTGAAATTTTTCTTTTAAACTCATGATAGATATTATTCTGCCACCTGTTTGCCACTCCTCCCACTTTCATTAGGAGTTTGTTGGGAAATGCAGACCAATTTTAATTTTAACTAGGAATTCCAACTAATTTTAGTTTAACTTAATTACACAATAGTCTATAAAGACCACTGTGATACTGGGAGGCAGTAGTGGATGAGGTTGTAGACAAGAGCATGGGCTTGAGCCTACCATTACCTGGATTTGAATTCTAACACTTTCGTTTCCCAGCTATGTGAACTACAGAATTCCTTCAGCCTTGTTACTTCACCTATAAAACAGTTTAAATTGTTATTAGTTCTGTATCACAGGATTGCAATGAGGATTACATGAAACAACATACTGTAAAATGTTTAGCTTAAGTGCTCAATAAACATAGCTGCTGTTACTAGCTGTTATTTGTGCCAGTAATTATTTCTCTGTGATCTTCGCTTAGTCCTTTTTTCTTAAAATTTGCCTAAGTTTCCTTGGAGGATAGTTTTAAGAACTCACAGAGATATTCCAGCTGAAAATGATTTGAAAGGTATGCTGCACAGTACAAATGTAAGTGGAAGTGTAGTATTATGACTATTACTATTAGAAATAATAGCTATTGAAGCTATGTGCTACAGTGGAAAGAACACAGTTATGGAAGCAGACAGACTTCCTCATATCTGGCTTGTGTCGTTTACTAGCTTCTGTTTGGGCAAGTTAGCTACTCAGAGCTTCAGTTTTCTCAGTGAAAGTAGGAATAATAATATCTGTCTTGTGGGATAATACTGATCTTATTATGAAGCTTGAATGAAAGGCCTAGATGACAATATAGTTTTCTTTCCCCCTTCAAACTGGAGACTGGGAGATGTCTTTGACAAAAACAAGCATCATTTCTTTTTTTTTTAGTATATTTTATTGATTATGTTGTTGCAATTGTCCCACTTGTCCCTTTGCCCCCCTCTGCCTAATATTCCCCTTCCCTCCAGCAACCCCCCCATTAGTTTTTGTCTGTGGGTCATGCATATAAGTTCTTTGGCTTCTCCATTTCCAATACTATTGCTAACATCCTTATTTATTTTGTACCTACCAATTATGCTTTTTAATCCCTTCACCTTTTCCTCCCATTGTTCTCCTTCCCGCTCCCTGCTGAAAATCCTCCAGTGATCTCCACTCCTATGATCCTGTTCCTGTTCTAGTTGTTTGTTTAGTTAGTTTGTTTGTTTTTTACATTTAGTTGTTGGTAGTTGTAAATTTGTGGACTTTTTAATGTTCATAGTTTTGATCTTCTTTTTGTTAAAGTTCCTTTAACATTTCATGTGATAATGGCTTGATGATGAATGTGGTGATGATGAACTCCTTTATATTTATTTTGTCTAGGAAGTATTTTACCTGCCCTTCCATTCTAAATGATAGCTTTGCTGGATAGTAATCTGGGTTGTAGGTCCTTGCTTTTCATGACTTTGAATACTTCTTGCCAGTCCCTGCTTGCCTGCAGAGTTTCGTTTGAGAAATCAGCTAATAGTTTTATGGGAATGCCTTTGTAAGTAACTCTCTCCTTTTCTCTTGAGGCTTTTAAGATTCTCTCCTAAGGAACAGCTAATTTCTATCCTTTTCAAACTATTCCAAAAAATCCAAGAAGAGGGAAGACTCTCAAACTCTTTTGTCAAGGCCAGCATCATCCCAATACCAAAACCAGATAAAAATGCAATGAAGAAAGAAAACAACTACAGGCCAATATCGCTGATAGACGTAGACACTAAAATCCTCAACAAAATATTGGCCAACTGCATCCAGCAATACATTAAAAAGGTCATAGGCCATGATCAAGTGGGATTCATCCCAGGGGTGCACAGTATTTGCAAATCAATAAACTTAATATTTCACATAAACAAAAGAAAAGTCAAATGATTGTATCAGTAGGTGCAGAACAAGCATTTGAAAAGGTACAGCACCCATTAATGATAAAAAGATTCAGCAAAGTGGGCATAGAGGGAGCATACCTGNCAGATAAAAATGCAATGAAGAAAGAAAACAACTACAGGCCAATATCACTGATGGACGTAGACACTAAAATCCTCAACAAAATATTGGCCAACTGCATCCAGCAATACATTAAAAAGGTCATACGCCATGATCAAGTGGGATTCATCCCAGGGGTGCACAGTATTTGCAAATCAATAAACTTAATATTTCACATAAACAAAAGAAAAGTCAAGTGATTGTATCAGTAGGTGCAGAACAAGCATTTGAAAAGGTACAGCACCCATTAATGATAAAAAGATTCAGCAAAGTGGGCATAGAGGGAGCATACCTGAACATAATAAAGGCTATATACAAGAAACCTACTGCCAACATCATAGTCAATGGGCAAACACTAAAAGCTTTCCCACTAAGATTAGGAAGAAGACAAGGGTGTCTGCTTTCACCACTTCTATTCAACATAGTATTGGAAGTTCTAGCCACAGCAATCAGAGAAGAAAAAGAAAGAAAGGGCATCCAAATAGGAAAGGAAGAAGTAAAACTGTCCTAGCAGATGACATAATAGTGGACGTAGAAAACCCTACAGACTCCACCAAAAAAACTACTAGACCTAATAAGTGAATTTAGCAAAACAGTGGGATACAAACTCAATATTCAGAAATGAAAGGCATTTTTGTACACCAACTATGAAATATTAGAAACAGAAATCAGAGCAAAAAACTCTATTTGCTGTAGCAACATGAAAAATATAGTACCTAGGAACAAACCTAACCAAGGAGGTAAAAGACCTGTACTCAGAAAACTGTACAACACTGAGGAAACAAATTAAGGAAGACACAAATAAGTGGAAGCATATACCATATTCATGGATTGGAATAATTAACATCATCAAAATGTCCCATAGTACACAAAGCAATTTATAGATTCAACTCAATCCCTATTACAATACCAATGGCATATTTCACAATATAGAACAAACATTTCAAAACTTTATGTGGAACTATAAATGACCCTGAATAGCCTTAGCAATTTTGAGAAAGAAAAAGTAGGAAGGATAACAATACCTGGTATGAAACTATATTACAAGGCCACTGTGATCAAAACAGTGTGATACTAGCATAAGAACAGATACATAAATCAATGGAACAGAATAGACAGCCCAGAAATAAGCCCATGTCTCTATGGTCAATTAATATTTTACAAAGGGGACAGGAGCATAAAATGGAGTAAAAATAGCCTCTTCAACAAATGGTATTAGGAGATCTGGACAGCTACATGCAAAAAAATGAAACTAGAACACCAACTTACACCATACACAAAAATAAACTCATGGTGGATAAAAGACTTAAATATAAGTTAAGTAAATATATTTAATAAATATAACAATTATCACAATAATAAATATATTGTGATAAAATAAATATAAATATAAAAGTCCTAGAGGAGAACTTAGGAAGACTTCAGTAATTTCACACAGCAGTATTTTTACTGATATGTCTCCTAGAGCAAGGTATATCAAGGAGAGTATAAACAAATGGAACTGCATCAACTTAAAAAGCTGAACTGCTAAAGAAAACATCAACAAAATGAAAAGGAACCAACTGTGTGGGAAAATATATTTGCCAGTGATAACTCAGACAAGGGTTTGACCTCCAAAATATATAAAGAACTCACATAACTCCACAGCAGAAAGACAAACAATCCAATTAAAAAATGGGCAAAGGACCGGAACAGACACTTCTCTAACAAGGACATACAGAGGGCCCAGAGACATATGAAAGGATGCTTAGCATCAATAGACATCAGAGAGATGCAAATTAAAACCATAATGGGATACCACTTCCCACCAGTCAGAATGACCAGCATAAACAAATCAACAAACAACAAGTGCTGGTGAGGTTGTGGAGAAAAGGGAACCCTAGTACACTGTTGGTGGGGATGCAGACTGCTGCAGCCACTGTGGAAAAGGGTATGGAATTTCCTCAAAAAACTAAAAATGTTACTGCTCTTTGACCCAGCAATTCCAATGCTGGGCTTATACCCTAAGAATCCTGAAACACCAATTCAAAAGAACCTATGCATCTTTATGCATCTTTTATCTTTTTATTGTGAAATAGAGATTTATAAGAAGTTACAAAATTAATACAGTCATGTTTTTTGTGCTTATTATTGAACTTTCTTCAAAGGCAACATCATGAACATTAGAACCAGAAAATTTACATTGGTATAATGCTGTTGACTAAACTACAGAGATTATTTGGATCTCACCAGTTTTTACATGCATTTTTGTGTGTGTGTGGTGTTCTGTAAACTTTAATCACACATACAGATTTGTGTAACTACCACAATCAAGATGTAGAACTGTCCCATCACCAGGCCAGCACTTCCTGTGCTGCCCCTTTCTCGTCTCATCCTCACCTCTTTCCTGACTCTGGGCGTCCTCTAAATGTCTGTCATTTTGAAATGGAATCACATAGTATGTAACCTTGTGAGACTGGCTGTTGTCACTCAGTATAATGTCTTTGTAATCCACCTAAATTGTGTGTGTTGGTAGTTTATTCCCATTCATTGCTAATTAATATTGTTTGTCCATTTACCATAATACCTCAGGTTGAGCTATTACAAATAAAGTTGCCATGAACATTTATATGTAGATTTTTATGTGAACATAAGTTTTTCTCATAAAATAAATGCTCAGAAGTGTGATTGTTAGAATGTATGGTAAATGTATGTTTAATTTAATAAGGAACTGCCAGATTGTTTTCAGAATAGCTATACTAGTTTACATTTCCACCAGCAGTGAATGAGAAATCTACTGCCTCCACGTCCTTATCAGAATTTGATATTGTCAGTTTTGTCTTTTTTAAATTGTAGGCATTCTGTTAGGCATGTAGTGATACTGCATCTTGGTTTTGATTTTCATTTCCTTAAAGATTAATGATATTGGACGTTTTTTTGGTGTTTTGTTTTTCAAGCTCCAGAGCTCTATAAATCTTTTATTTGAATTCAGTCTTTTTAAAAAATATCTTTTATTGATTATGGTGTTATAATTGTCCTGTTTTTACCCCTTTAGCCCCTCTTCACCCAGCACTCCCCACTCCTTTAGGCAATCCCCCCACCATTGTTCATGTCCATGGTTCATGCATGTAAGTTCTTTGGCTGCTCCCTTTCCTATACTGTAGCTTCCATCCCCATGGCTGTTGTTTAACTACCTAATTGCACTTCTCGATCCCCTCACCTCTTCACCCATCCACCTATACCCCTTACTCATCCCACTCAGAGGCTAAGACTCCTCGTCCCTGAGATATCCCTCCCGAATTTTTATCCACCACACATAGGTGAGGGAACATCCTATCCCGCATCTGTGCCCCTCTTACCAGTCTGGGTAGATGTGGTTTCTTTAATTCCGTAGGTGTCAGACTTCTATTCAGCTCGATTTCTGAAGTTCTGAGTGTTGGTGGTTCTATATTTTAGTTGTAATTTTGTTGTGGTTGTGCAAAGAGGCGAGCCATGTCTGCCTAACTTGCCATTCTTATATCCTAACGGTTGTTGGAGTGTCTATTCAAGTCTTTTGCCCATTTTCAAATGGATTGTTTTCTTACTGCTGATTTAGAAAGTCCTTTACATATTCTGGATAGAAAATCTTTCAGATAGGTGATTTGCGAATATTTTCCTCTGTGACTCATCTTTTTATCTTGTTAGCGGGGTCTTTTACAAAGTAAGCGTTTTTAATTTTGATAAAGTTCAGTTACTGATTTTTCTTTTCTTTTACAGATCAAGTTTTTTAAACTTTTAAAGATTTTATTTATTTATTTTTAGAGGGTAAGGGAGGAAGAAAGAGGGAGAGAATCATCGATGTGAGAAGAACAACAATCAGTTGCCTCTTGAACACCCTGACTGGGGAACCAAACCTGCAGCCTAGGCGTGTGCCCTGCTCTGGAATCTTAGCAGTGACCTTTCATTTTTCGAATGACAGTCGACCAACTGAGCTACTCCGGTCAGGACAGAGTTTTTGATGTGATATGTAAGAACTCTTTCTCTAGCCCTAGGGTCCAGAGATGTTCTCCTATGTTTCCTTGTAAAAGTTTTATAGTTTCATGTTTCACACTTAAATCCATAATCCATTTTGTACTGGCTTTTGCATATAGCATAGTTTTAAGTCAAGGTTCATTATTTTTTGCCTATGGATATTCAGTTGTTTCAGCACAGTCTGTTGAAAATGCTTGCTTTCCTCTGTCAAACTGATTTCGCACCCCTGTCAAAACTTAGTGTATTCGTATTGATCCGTTCTGAGTTCTCCCTCCCACTGATCTGCATTTCTCTTCTCCCGCCAACACCACACTGTTTTGATTACAATTGCTAGATAGTAAGACATAACAAACATCAGATAAAGTGGTTCCTCCTACCTTATTTTGCTTTTGCAAAACTGTTTTAGAATAACTTTGTCTGTATGTGTCATACTTCTTTTTTAAAAAAATAATTTTAGAGAAAGAGGAGGGGGAGTAGAGAGAGGGAGAAACAGAGAAACATCACCATGAGAGAAAAAAATCAATCAGTTGTCTCCTGCTCGCACCCCTGACCGGGAATTGAACCCACAACCACCTTGGGCACAGATGACACTCACAACCAACTGAGCCACCTGGCAAGGGCTATGTTACACTTTTTGTACTGGTGACAGCAACAACTAGCACCTCTCTAGCTTGCCTGTATGTGGGTCTTAGTCTGGCTTAGGCTGGGAGAATGTGACAATTCTGTTTGGGAGAGCTTCTGATCGTCAAACTCAACACAGGGTGAAAGGGAGAATTTTTTAAGAAATAGGATTGATCCTAATATTAAACAAAGATAAGGTATCATTTAAATTATTTTTGTAGAATATTTTCCTTTAGTGGTATCAATACAAGACTATTTATTACACAGTATTTAGAATGGCATTGTCCTGCTTGAAAGCAAAGGATTAGATGGCTAAGTACTCAAGGACCCCTTCTGTTGTTTTCATTTCATCCACTGTTTTCAGGGACTTGGGTTTAGGTTTCTACAGCAACCACGGTCTGGACGACTAATACCAACACTTTGTGTGCATGTGGTGTTAACTCTTCTATGTCTTATACACTCCATGTGGCAGAGTTACAGTTGCTATGGAAATCAATCTTTGGATACACTTGGTTGATAATGATGTCTCTCGTGAGTGGATTTTGCTGCTGAAAGAGTGTGAGGTGATGCTCTGAGTTGACCAAGGGGTGCAAAGACTTTGTCAGTAATTTCTCTAGCTGAGAATCTCACACTTGAAAACTGAAGTTATACATTCACTCGTGAATATACTATAGTGTGTTTTATTTTTAATGTATGAGCTTGATACCTGAAAAATATAACTTTAAAGAGTCAGTGTCAGGAATTTGACAGTCTTTCTCTTGGCTAGTCTGCACTGTTTCTAAAACATACTGTGAAAATTCAAAGACTACAGATCTCACATAGTTTTAGTAGTCTTATAGTAAAGTCAGTTGTCAGCAAAAAAGGGAAGGAAGAATTCATAATTCTTCTTATGAATTATTCTAATTTAATTATGGAGTCTTGGGGTAACAGCTAATTAGAACCTTTTTCTTGGTGTACTGTAACTTGGAAGAGCCCTTTGAACTCCACAAATGAGAAACATTGAGGAAGTAGAGGAAAGGTTTTATTTTTTTCTTGTATTTGACACTGTCAGTTAAATTATGGACGCAGCTCCCAGTCCTAAATTTAAGCCAAAGCAGACCATTGCTGAGTGTTTTTATTTGCAGAATTCTTGGAAGAAATTTAGTTTTAGGTTGACATATATTCCTTGTCAGTTGTGAGCTGACATATTGCAGCAATGATTCTCAAACTTGGCTGCACATTAGCATGTTGGGCTTACAGAAAGTACTGATGCTTGAGCCTAACGAAATTAAATCAGAATCTCTGAGAATGGGGAGAAAGAATGGCATTGGTATTTCTTCTTTTTCTTAAACCCAACTACTTGACACTAACATGCAACCAGGGTTGAGAACCATTGCAGCAAATTTGTTTTCATCTCAAAAATTTAATTTTAGCTAAATTTGTATATTAGAATGTATCAACAGAAGTAATACAAACATTACAGAAAGTTTAGAAAGAGCAGTCTTACCATCAATATTGGTTTTGTATTGCTGTTGTGACAAATTACACAAATTTAGTGGCTTAAAGCAGCACAAGTTTATTATCTCACGTAACTTGAGCTCAGAATTCTAATATGGGTCTTATGGACATAAAATTAAGGTGTTGGCAGAGCTGACTTCCTTCTGGAGGTTCTAGGGAGAATCTGTTTCTTGCCTTTTCCACCATCTAAAGGATGCCCATCTTCCTTGACTTGCTGCCACGTCATTCCAACCTCTGCTTCTGTGTCACATTTTCTTTTCTGATGCTGATTCCTCTGACTTTCTTTTTTAAGGACCTTTGTGATTATGTTGGACCCATCCAAGTAATGTGGGATAATCTTCCCATCCCATGATCCTTAACTTAGTGACACCTGCAAAGTTGCTTTTGCCAACTAAAGTAACATCCATGAGTTTCAGGGGGACCTGGGCATCTTTGGGTGGCAGCAGGAGGTATGGGGTACTATTGTTCAGCCTCCAATACCTGTTTAATGTGATTATCACTTGGCATTTTCTTTCCTAGTCTCCTTTAATATGTATATTTTTAAAATATCATCTTGTATGTATGGTTTTCTATCCTTTTCTAGTTTTCATAACCATCATTTAAATAGTTACATAATATTTCACCTATGATTATACCATGTTGTATGTTGTTTTTACCCTGTTGTTGGATTTTATGTTATTTCAGATTCTTGTTTTATTTTATTGATTATGCTATTACAGTTGTCCCAATTTTTCCCCTTTGCTGCTCCCCACCTAGTACCCTTCTTTCCTCCAGCATGCTTCCCCACCATCCCTTAGTTCTTGTCCATGAGTTGTGCATGTAAGTTCTTTGGCATCTCCATTTCCTATACTATTCTGAACATTTCCTGTCTATTTGGACCTATCAGTTGTGCTTCTTAATCCCTGTACCTTTTCCCTACTCTTCCCCAACCCCTTCCCTGCTGATAACCCTCCATGTGATCTCTATATCTATGAATCTGTTCCTGTTCTAGTTGTTTGCGTAGTTTGGGTTTGTTTTTTTTTTAGATTCAGTTGTTGATAGTTGTGAGTTGTTGTCATTTTACTGTTAATGTTTTTTTTTTAAGTATGATTTATTTATTTTTTTTTAAGGTTTTATTCATTTATCTTTAGAGGGGAAGGGAGGGAGAAAGGGAGAGAAATATCCATGTATGGTTGCCTCTCCTGTGTCCCCTGCTGGGAACTGGCCTGCAACCCAGGCATGTGCCCTGACTGGGAATCAAACCACGATCCCTTGGTTTGCAGGCCCATGCTCAATCCACTGAGCTACACCAGCCAGGGTACTGTTAATAGTTTTGATCTTTTTCTTAAATAAGTCCCTTTAACATTTCATATAATAAGGGCTAGGTGATGATGAACTCCTTTAGCTTTACCCTCTCTGGGAAGCACTTACCTATCCTTCCATTCTAAATGATAGCTTTGCTGGATAGAGTAATCTAGGTTGTGGGTCCTTGCCTTTCATGACTTTGAATGCTTCTTGCCAGTCCCTTATTGCCTGCGAAGTTTCTTTTGAGAAATCAGCTGACAGTCTTATGGGAACTCCTTTGTAGGTAACTCGCTTCTTTTCTCTTGCTGCTTTTAAGTTTCTGTCTTTATCTTTAACCTTTAGCATTTTACTTATGATGTATCTTGGTGTGGTCCTTTTTAGGTCCAATTTGTTTAGGACTCTCTGTGCTTCCTGGACTTGCATGTCCATTTCTTTCTCCAGATTAGGGAAGTTTTCTTTCATTATTTTTTCAAATAAGTTTACAATTTCTTGTTCTTCCTCTTCTTCTACCATCCCTGTGATTTGGATGTTGGCACATTTGGAGATATTCCAGAGTCTTCTTATTCTGTCCTCTTTTTTTGAGTTCTTGTTCTTCATTCTATACTGGTTAACTGTTTATTTCTTCCTTCTGTTCCACATTGTTGTTTTGAATCCCAGCTTCCTTCCCTTCACTCTTGGTTCCCTGTCGATTATTCTTTATGTCACTCAATGTAACCTTCATTTCTTCCTTTATGTTGTTGCTATACTCAGGGAGTTCTTTGAGCATCCTAATTGCCATTGTTTTGAACTCTGCATCTGATAGGTTGGCTATCTCTATTTCAGTTAGTTGTTTTTCTAGAGTTTTGATCTGTTCTTTCATTTGGCCATATTTCTTTGTCTCCTTAATTTGGCAGCCTCCCTGTGTTTGTTTCTGTGTATTAGAACTGTCTTGGCACACCAGTTATGTTGTAAGGTGCGGAGCCTTAGGTATTTCAGGGTAGAGTGGTCGGAGAGGGAACAAGGCAGCCTGCTTGGCTCTCGCCCGCTTCCAGTCACTTCACATACTTCTTATATCTGACTGGCACCCTTCTATCTGCTGCCTTGGTGATGATTTCCAGAGTAGGTTGGTTTGCCTACATTCTAAGACCATTTGGGTCCTTTAAACAGACTCTTCTGAGAGACCAGCAGTCCACCCAAGCTCCCCATCTGTACCCCTCCTACTTCTCTGGATGAAATTTCTTCTTTAAATCCTTGGTTGTTGGACTTCCATACAGTTCGATTTTCTAGCAGTTCTGGTTGTTTTTTGTTTTGAGGTTAGTTGTGATCCTTCTTATGATGGTGTGAGGAGGCAAAGCGTGTCAACTTACACCTCCATCTTGGCTGGAAGTTCGTATTCTTATTGATAGATCAAGCTGTGATAAAGATTTTCGTTGATTAGCTAGAGCTCAAGATGTAGGATTACTAAGCTAAACATTAAAAACACTTTATAGTGTTTAATTCAAATTGCTAGATTGTATTTTTGAAGTGTTCTAGTCAATTTATTACAAGACACAGTCAGCAATGTGTGAAAGTTCCAGAGTCACTGTGTCTTTGCCAGTGTTGTTCATTATCATTGTCAGAAAGAATTTTTTACTAATTAGGTGAAAAAATGAAACTCTGATTTAAATTTAATTTACTTGAAAAATTTTTGTGTTTCTATTTATTAGTTTCTCTTTATTTCTCATGGCCTGGGTCTTCATTAATGCTTATGAGATCTTTATATAGTGAAATTATTGAATTATATGCTACAGGTGCTTTTTTTTTTTAAACTGTGTTTTTAAATTTAAAGTGTTCAGATCTTTTCTTTTGTGGTTCTTTTATTTTCCCTGTGCTTAGTTTTTTTCCACCTAACAAAGGTTTGCATTAACTATTTAGTTATGCTTCCTTTTACTTCTTTCCTGATTTAGCAAATTGTTGACCAGCTAGGAAGTTTGAGGACTTGTGAATCTAGACTTATTGTATGACTTACTGTACCAAAGAAAGTACCAAATTAATTTGGTTCCATGTGCATACTTTATCAAAATTGGAAACACGTTTAAAAGCACTAGAGAAGTAATTTTAGTGCATCCCTAACATGTTTATCGACCTTTGGTAGAAGGGTTATTCACTGTGCTGTCATATTGTGTATTCATCCAGATAATTGAGAATTATAGTACACTATCTTAGTCCATGATAAACAGACAGAATGCACTTTAATTGCATTCTAATTTATTATCTGGTGAAAGTAGCTTGCTAACAAATCAACCCGGATATGACTTATTGTGTAGCCTTTGCACTTAGAGGAATAATCAGTTTGTAATCACGAACAACATGAACTGTTCATCTTCTGGATTGCTATCATATTTATTACCTCAGATGTCTGTGCTGAGTTTCTTTCCTGTTTGTTTCCCATTTCATGGCTCATATGCCCTCACCCTGCCTGCCATAAGTTGGCAGAGCCCTGTGCTTACCAGTTCTTTTTCTTGAAAGAATGTTTAGGTACATGCCTGAAAACAGTTCTGTCACTTTACCATAGAATGCACCCCACCCTAGTAACAGTAAATAGAATAAACTCTCATCATGATATACTAACATGTGATTTATTCTCTGCTACCCTGACAAAAACTAACACCATTCTAGTTCCATAAGGAAATAAAACCTTTGCCCCCTAGAATAGCCACCACCTCCTTTAAAATGTCCTCTTTTACTTCCCACTGATTCCAGAAAGGAGACATGCAGATTAAATAGAAACAACAGCCATGTCCTGTGTTTTGTTTTGTTTTTCAGTCATCCTTGTACAGAGAATTGGTTTCAGGGAGTAAATTTTGCCAAGTGATGCAATTCTCTAGCGCAATTATAATTCTACCACTCAAGGCTCATGACAGAATGAACAACCAGTGGCACTAGTTCCACAGAATAATTTAGAAGTTTGTAGCATTAATTTCCGCAGTTGACTGTAGTCTTTCTCAATATCACTACATTGGGTGGGCACTGGAGTGGGGCTAAAGTGGAAGGGCTATAAAACAGTGTAGATCGACCTAAAGAAATTTATACTCCTGGATGTAATTACAATAAAGAGGTAATAATTGCCTTCTCTCTTTTAGACACACTGTTTTTTTCTCTCTTCTACATCTGCCTTAATAATTTTAGTTGAATCTGCCTGTCCTGCTTAGTACCTTTAGCAACCAAAGAGGATAACAAACCTTATCTGAGAGTATTATCTTTTTATGAACAACGATCTTACACCTAGAAGAAACCTCACTAGTGTTTTGGTATAATGCTGTCACAATGAATGTGCCTGTGTAATTGTGCTATGATTTTTATTTCCTTTCTTGGTCTAAATTTGTGTTAAAATAGAAGGTAAGAAAATACTGGTCTGTTTCACTTTATTTTTCCACGTTGAAAGTTGGTTTCGGCATGCAATCAACTTAGGTGAGCTTGGAGGTATTTTCTGTTCTGAAGAATTCAGACCCAATTTAGATCTGATCAAGGCATTGTTACATTTTATTGACTATTCCGTTTTCTGACCTCTCAAAGCTAGCTCCTGTGTGCTATTTTGTCTGTATATTAGGAAAGAATTAATTCCTACCCTAACTGTCCTACCAATAAATACCCTTACTTTCCTACTAGGGAAGTCTGCATGCTTCTATTGGTGCTAGCCCAAAAGAGAAACCACAATTAGAATTTTGGGATGAGGTTAAGGGACAGAAAGAGTGGTTTCTTCACAAGATGCAGATGGAAGTATTTCCGAGCAGCCTAGGTTTGTTTTTTGCATCCCGTTTAGGCAGACACCTATTTTATCTGGATCTCTGGCTGTGTTTGAGAATGTTAGCAGGAGCTAATTTCCAGCCAAGTCCTCCTGTTAGTTTGCTTTGGAGAAAATCTACTTCATGATTGCCATCCCCTCTGCTCTATAGCTGTTACTTCCTACCCTGGTTCCTGATATTTCTTTCTATTGGCATTACTTTCTGAATCTGTGCTTTTTTGCATAAATTATTCAAGAACTTTCTTCTAGAACTGTGTTTGAACTCCATTTTAGAAATAATAACCATACACTTACAATCTGAATTTAATGGCATTTTTTACCTTTAGGAAGAGTGTTTTAGAATCAAATTAAAGCAAAGTAGTTAGAGTTGGTGATACCAGAATGTAAATCCACTTTGGCTTCTAGCCTTATAATTCTCCCCCAAATATCTAAGATCACTAATGACTTCCATATTACTGAATCTAATGGATTTAGTTTAATCTTTGCCCTAATTATATTATCGACAGCTCCTTTTTTTCTTGAAAAACATTCTTTACTTCAGCGGTCCCCAACCCTTTTGGTACCAGGGACCGTTTTTGTGGAAGACCAGTGGAGGAGGGGGAATGGCAGGGTGGGGGATGGCTGGTGTGAGAGCATGGGCCCAGGTGGGGGATGGCTGGTGTGGGAGCATGGGCCCAGGTGGGGGATGGCTGGTGTGGGAGCATGGGCCCAGGTGAGCTTCCCTGACTTCCCTGCTGCAGATGGGAAGCATGGAGACAGGAGGGAGACAAGATGGGGAGCTCAGGTGAGCTTTGCTTGGGGCTGGTTCTTGACAGGCTGTGGCTTGGCCGGGGAGTTGAGGGCTTTACTTGATTTTCTTCTGACTTTCTAGCCATTCCTTCTCTATCTCTGTGGCAGGCTTATCCAGGTGGTTAAATATTGCTATGCCCTTTTACCACTATATTCTCCCTCTAACTTATTCCTTTCATATCCTTCAATTATCAGAAACAGTCTTCATCAATCTAAGCTTACCACCTGGCCTCCTTCTATTCTACTTCCTATACTCTTCAAGAACAGAGAAGCAGATGCAAATGTAATGAAAAACATACCATGATCTTGATTAGAAGTCCCAGCATCATAAAGTACTGATTCTCCCATATTTAATTTACAAATTAAAGGGATCCCAATGAAAGTACTAGAAAAATTAATTATAAAGTACACATTGAACCCTGAATAACCTTGAAAAAGAAGAGCAATGAAGCGGGGGTTTAGTCCTCCAGATATTAAAACATACTATAAAGCATCAGTTAAAGCAGTGTCATCCTGGTATATGAATTGACAAAGTAATAGAGCAGAATTGAAAATTCAGAAATAGATGAGAAAATATAGCAACTTAGGATATGGTTAAAGCATTAAAGGATGGATTCTAATAAGTGGTATTGATATAACTGTGTAGCCATCTGGAAAGAGAATGTTAGGGCCATACTTCACATTGTATACTTGGATAAACTCCAGATTTGTTAGAGATTTAAGTATAAACCATGAAACCATGGGAGAATTTAATTATAACCTTAGAGTTATAAAACCTTTCTAAAATTATGACTCAAAATCCTGAACTCAACAAGAGTAGTTAATTTGCCTTTAAAAAAAAATCTGTGTGACCAAAACTCACTATAAGCAATGTTAGAAGAGAAATAGAAGCTTCACTGTTACACCTCTCAAAACTCCAGTGGTAGTTTCCATAGAAATAAAACAAAAATTCTAAAATTTGTATAAGCCACAAGACTTTGAATAGTCAAGCACTCTTGAGAAAGGAGAACAAAGCTGGAAGCATTATACTTTCTGATTTCAAACTATATTACAAAACTACAGTAATCAAAATAGTATGGTGTTGACATAAAAATAGACATCCATTACTGGTACAGAATAGATAGCCCAGAAGTAAACCCATGCATACATGGTCAATTAATTTACAACAAAGGAGCCAAGAATATGTAATAGGTAGAATAGTCTCTTTAATAAATGGTATTGGGAGAAAATGGACAACCACCTGCAAGTGAATGAACTTGGACCATTATCTTGCACCATTTATAGAAATCAACTTAAAATGGATTAATGACTTGTACATAAAACCTGAAACTATAAAATCCCAAAGGAAAATATAGAGAATAGGCTCCTTGACATAGGTTTCGGCAATTATTTTTTTTGGATTTTACACCATTAGCCAAGAAAACAAAGCAAAGATGAACAAGCGGGACTGCATCAAACTAAAAAGCAGTACAGCAAAGGAAGCCATCAACAAAATGAAAAGGCAGCCTACTGAATGACAGGGAAATATTTGCAAATCATATATCTGATAAGGAGTTAATAAAGAGCTCATTCAACTCAATAGGAAAGAGACAACTTAAAAATTAGGCAGAGGATCTGAACAGACATTTTTCCAAAGAAGACATACAAATGGCCAACAGGTACATGAAAAGGTACCCAGAATCACTAATCATCAAGGAAAAGGAAATAAATAATACAATAAGATATTATTTCACACCTATGGGGGAAAAAGTGTTCACCAGAATGTGCTGTGTGGGAATGTAAATTGGTGCAGCCACTATGGAAAACAGTGTAGAGAGTATTAAAAAAACTAAAAATAGAACTATATCATGATTCAGCAATTCCACTTCTGAACATTTTTAAAAATATTTTATTTATTTATCTTTAGAAGGGAAGGGAAGGAGAAGGGGAGAGAAATATCAATGTATGGTTGCTTCTCATGCGTCCCCTGTTGGGAGCTGGCCCCTGCTGGGAGCTGGCCTCTGCCGGAAACTGGCCTGCAACCCAGGCATGTGCCCTGACTGGGAATCAAACCACGATCCTCTGCTTTGCAGGCCCACGCTCAATCCACTGAGCTACACCAGCCAGGGCTGAACATTTATCCAAAGGAAACAAAACCACTATTTGAAAGGATATCTATAGCCCTGTGTTCACTGCAGCGTTATTCACAATCGCCAAGACATGGACACAACCTGTGTCCATTGACGGGTGAATGGATCAAGAAAATGTGGCATACACACACGTGCACAGACACAATGAAAAGTGATTCAGCCATAAAAAAAAGAAGGAAATCCTGCCATTTGTAACAACATGTATGGACCTTGAGAGGGTTATGCTAAGTGAAATAAGAAAGTGAGAAACAAATGCTGTGTGATATCATTTATTTGTGGAATCATAAAGCAAAACAAAAAAAAGTAGAGCTCATAAATACAGAAAACACATTGGTGGTTGCCAGAAGGGGGTGGGGAAAATAGGGGAAGGTAGTCAAAAGTTACAAACTTCTGGTAATAAAATACCTAAGTCCTGGGAAATAATGTACAGTATGATGAGTATTTCTTTAACAGTCCTGTATTGTGTGTTTGGAAGCTGCTAAGCGAGTAGATCTTAAAAGTTCTCATGGCAAGAAAACAAAATTTGTTAACTGCGTAGTGATGGATGTTAACTTATAGTGATAATTGTTTTAAGATATATGCACATATTGAATCATTATGTGTATATATATACCTAAGAGTAATACCGTGTTATATGACAGTTATATCAATTAAAATTTGTGATTAAAATATATAGGTTGAAGAAAAAATTTTGCCACTAATGTTACAAATATTGATATATATGATGGGAACTCATAGAAACATAATAGAAAAATGGTCAGAGGAAAAGGAAGTATACATGGCTCTTGTAAACATGTGAAAGAATGTTCAACCTTACCTGAAAAAATGAAAAATGCAAATTAAAACTTCAGTAAGATATGTTTCTCACCTATTACATTGGTAAAAATCCAAAAATCAGTCAGTGATACAGGTTTGTGTAGCTTAATCAGTTGTTCAGGCACTTTGATACATTGTTGAAGGGACTGTACAGTTTAGCAATCTGTCAAAATCACGAATGCCCTTACCCTGTGACCCAGCAATCTGACTGACAAAATTGTCTATAATAGCAGAATCCAGTAGCAGTTGTTGGGCTTTTTCTTCTCATCTACACGGGACTGGTTAAATAAACCGTGGTATATCCAAACAAAGGAATGCTGTAAGTTGCAAAAAAACCCCAAAACTGGATATGTTAAGTAAAAAAGTAAGGTACAGAGCAGTATGTTAACACTATCTTGTGTAAGAAAGGAGATCAGAATGTTTTGTGTGTGTGTGCTGGTATTAGGATTTACACAATACCATACATAAGAAAGGCTGAGATGGACAAACCCTGGGGAGGAGGAAATCAGCTAGTGACAGGTTGGGAGCGTGACAGTATAATTTTTTATTTTATATTTTGATTTAAAAATTCATTTAAAAATTCACAAATCTGATTATCTTCTCTACCCCTTCTCCGAACTTTAGCAGTTTCTGTTGCTCCTAAGCTGGAGACTTCTAATGCGAACAGCAAAGTGCTGGATGTCCCGTTCCTTCAGCCTTGCCACGCAACATACTTCCCCTGTCCTCTGTGCTGTGGCCACATTGGCCTTTTTTCTCACCTCAAACTCCTTGTGTTTTCTTCTATCATAGGGTCTTTAGTCATGCTGCTCCCCCTTCCTAGAGACTTTACCTAGTAAAATGTGTTCATTCTTTGATCTCAACAGTATGCTGCTTCCACAGAGAAGACTCGTCGACTGAGATTAAATTTTCCTTTCCTAATGGTAACACCGCGTTCCTCTCTTTTCTAACTCTGGTCATCAGTGCACTTGTACGTCCTATGTTGAGGTTGTTTAATGTCTGTTTGTCCCACTAGAAGGTAAGCCTCATTAAGGCAGGGACCATGTCTATTCTATTCAGAGGTAAAATTACTTATTTCCGAGAGCCAAGAAGATTAAATGAGATGATACATATTATGTACTTAGCATGGTACCTAGCACATAAGCACACATAATTAGGTCCTGCTGTATCTTGTTTTGTTTTTACTAAGAGGAAATTATGTATTTGTGAATAAATGACTCTCCTTGGCCAGAGAAGGAGTACCTTTGAAGAAGAGTAGCTAGTCTTTTTTGAAACGAGAACGGGAAAATAGCTTTTACTCCTCCAGTATTCTTGGCTCATGTGTCTAAGTCAAACTACAAGAAAGCTTTTTTTTTTTTGACAAAATATTTTTGTCTTTCCCAGATGCATTTTTTCTTTTCTTATTTTTGTCAAATATGCTGTTTAAAAAAATCACAAAATAGAAATTTTCAGTTGGAATCTGGGATTTAACACATACAATTGCAGACCTATATTTGTCATAGCAACCAAAGTGGTAAAAATCAGGTAGATTTCAAGACAGTGAGATCCAAAATAATATAACAGACGTTTCATGATACAATACAGGGAACAAATTTGTTTTGAATCACTGGGGTCGTATTCCTTATAGTGTGATTTGTAGGGTGTCTTTGAAGAGTTTTAAAAATTATATTCTGGCTACTTAATATTTTCTTCCAGCATTCTCCAATTACCATAGCATTATTTTAAGTGCCAGGTTTTTACTTTTCACATATTAAATAGGCATTAAGAAACTTGCCCTTTTGGTTTATTCCTTTGGTGTCTTTATTCTACAGTTCTTGAATGTCACCAGCTGCCCTGCTCTCAGGAAACTGGAGTCCTTAGATCCAAACTAAGATATGCACAACTAGGAAGTATTGTTTCCTGTCGTTTTCCTGATTAAGGAAAAGGCCGTGCATAGAGCAAAGCATAAACTGGAGGCCTGTAGGCTACTTGAGGTTCTCAGATTTGTTTTGTTTAGCCCTTAAATTGAAAAATCTGAATTTTCAGCTTCTTTTGAAAATTCGGAAGGCATAGCATTACCATGTGGCAGCAGTCGGCAGTGCTCTGTAGGTGTGGTGGAAGCATGCCAGGCTGTCGGGGGCTTTCTTTATCTTGCCCCCTTTCCCCTAAATTCATCTCCCTTCATTAATTTGCATTCCTTGCCTGGTTCCTGGCTTCTTTAGGCATTTGAGATTGTGACCCCTGGTTTAGCTGATTAGGACATCATTAGGTTAAGAGCAAGGGAGACAAAATCAGTAATGTCTCAGAGGTTTTCCTATGGCATCCTGGTCAAGGGAGTTCTTGGTCTCTCTCCTGGTAAATGAGGTTTATTATTTTTAAAAGAATTTTTTACCCTCATCCGAGGACATTTTTTAATTGCTTTTAGGGAGAGAAGAAGGGAGAGATAGAAACATTGATGTGAGAGAGAAAAATCAATCAGTTGCCTCCTGCACGTGCCCAGACCAGGGATCATATATGCCTGGTCCAGGGATCAAACCACAACCTAGGTTACATGTCCTGACCGGGGACTGAACTTGCAGCTTTTCAGTTATAGGACAATGCTCCAACCAACTGAGCCACACCGGCCTGAACAAATGAGATTTTTAAAATGCTAAGAGATGTTTTTAGAAATTAGTTTAGGATGTCTTACAGAAATGAGTTTATGATTTTTTACAGATTTTATTTATTTATTTTTAGAGGGGGAGGGAGGGAGAAAGAGAGGGAGAGAAACATTAATGTTTGGTTGTCTCTCATGTGCCCACCACTGGGGACCTGGCCCGCAACCCAGGCATGTGCCCTGACTGGGAATTCAACCAGCAACCCTTTGGTTTTCAGGCCAGCACTCAATCCACTGAGCCACACCAGTCATGGTGGGTTTAGAATTGTTAAGTAACCATTTAATAAGAACTACAGCCCTGATTGCTATCCAATCAGGGCTAGTTTTACTGCCAAGACTGTTTTCTGGAGCTCTCTATGATTCCTCTAAGTTTGTGGAAATGTTACCTATTGATGAAAATGTTTGAATTTGTTATTTATTTTCCAGGGGCATTTTTCAAGTGGAAATAACCCCCAAAACTCAAACCTGCAGAACTCTAACTTTTTGCCATTTTTTTATTGTGGTAAAATAGACGTAACATAAAATTCACCATTTTAACTATTTTTATGTGTGCAGCTCACTGACATTGAGTATATTCCACATTGCTGTGCAACCACCACCACTATCCATTTCGTAAAGTTTTTATCATTCCAAACAAAAACTCTATACTCACCAAACAACAACTCCTCATTTCCCCCTCTCCTGAAGCCTGCTCAACCTCTGTTCCATTTTCTGTCTCTATGAATTGGCCTGTTCTGGTACCTCATATAAGAGGAATTATATAATGTTTGTTGTCTTATCTCTGGCTTACTTCTGTTAGCATCCATGTTGTAGCATGTATCAGAATTTCATTTTTATGGCTGAATGACATTCCATAGTATAGATATACCACATTTCGTTTACTTTTTATCTGTTGCTGGATCGAATTTCTAATCTTTTGACTATGCTACACTTTAGTGGTTACATAGAAGATAGATGTTTTTTTGGCTCATTGTCCTTACTGGCTTCTTGGTGTTCGCCCTCGTTTGTCGCCTCTGGAGCCTTGCACATCAGCCTGACTTTCGGTCATTGTGAACCCAAAGCCGTTCTGCTTCCTTTGGCCATTAGTGAAGCTGTTGTATGCACATTTTCATCTTATCCTACCCCACTCTCCTGCTTAACTCCAGGAGTATAGTGAGTTCTGATTTGGTTCTGTCTGACTTTTGGCTCTTTTTCTATGAATTAGGCTTTCTTCCTGAAACACTTTGAATAGGTGGAAGGTTTAGCTTTCTGGTCTCAGTTGTGTCATTCACTAACTAGCTGTGTGACTTTAAGCTATGCTGTTCTCAATTATGAAATGAGGAGTTTGGTGCAGGTGATATTTTTTTATTTCTTCTAACTTTATCATTCAAAACATGCTATTTGTTATTAGCATGATGGTAAAAGCGAAAATGGATGGACATCCATTTAGGAGATTGTGAATAAAATAAGATTATATATCAGAAAATGCTTGGTAATAATGGTTTTCCATTCTTAAAACTACAAAAATATTTCTGTACAAAGCCATTGGAAATAGAGTCATTTCATTCCCTCCCCCGCAGATAGGGGGGCTGTATGGTGAGAAGGAAGTGAGTTTAGGAGTAGTTAACTGGGTCCAAAAGCAGGAAGAACGTAGTATCTTTCTTTGAGCATTTTGAAAAAAGCCAACTGATAAAATGGTTGGAAACCATTTTGATACATATTATAACTGTTTTACAGCCGCAGAAGTTACTAACTTTTATTACTTTCATTTGGGCCTGTTTGGGCAGGACACCCGACTTGCTTGCTGTACCTGACTGTTAGAGAAGAGGTGGAAGAGCCAAGGAAAATCCTAATAAATTCATAAAGCTGGCATGAACTAGCAGTTTGCAGATGTTTTAATTTCCTGGTTCAGTTAAATTTTCAAAACAAATTAACCAGATAACTTTAGGAATTGTTATTGTGTTGTCAACTTTTTAGTCCACCAAGAAAAAATTACTTAAAAGAGCCTATTATCATCACTGTTTCATGAAAAGAAAAACATTCTAACAGTAACATGTAAGAATTATCTCAGAATTAAGGGCAGGTTTTTTAAAAGAATATTACTATTTTTCTGTGTACCATTGTAGACTTGGTTGTGAATCAGCTTTGGGAATTACTGATATAGATATAAATGTTAATGAAATTTAGAGGAACGGAAAATCATGATTGCCTGGATTGACCAAAGGGTGGGGGAGGATGGATGGAGGAAGAACTGGTGCCAGTGACAGAGCCGATGTGGGAGAGGAAGTTTACAGGGAGTGAAGGAGGTGCGTTGCTTTTGTATATGCTGGGTATCCAGCGTGAAGTTCAGTAAGTAGTCAAACAGGTTACTCCTGAAGGTAAAGATTCAGACATCTTTGAAGTAATTGTAGCAACCATGAAAACAGGCTAAGTTTCTGAGGTCAAATGTATATAGATAAGGCAAGGGTAGCTTGTCAGAGATTAAAGGTATGGACTCTGAAACCCAACTACCTGGATTTGAAAGCTGGCTTCATCAGTTATAAGCTCTGTAACTATAGTGTGGGCACTTCTTAGGTTGACTAGAGAATTAAATGAGTTCTCAGCATTATCTAAAATGCTTAGGATATTGCTTGGCAGAGAGTAAATAATATATAAGTATTAGGTATTGTTATTTGGTGGTGGATTAAGACCTCTGAGTGGTATGTAGTAAGGAGTGGCAGTCATAAAAGGATACATTGCAAAAAATCTTACTTTGAAAATTATAAGAGCTGTGGAAGTAAAGAGGAGGAGATAAACTCAAATTTAGAGAGGGAAAATCCCTTCTCATGTAAACTGAAATGGCTGGTTGTTCTTTTCCTGAGAGGAGTTGCCGAGTGTGGGCATGTTTCTGGGACTAGGTTTGGTCCAGGCAGAGGCAGTCCACAGTGAAAAAGAGAAATCAGAAGAGCTTTTGACGGTTGTGTGAGCAAATTTGGCAGATCAAAATGTAGATGAGCCCAAAATACAAAGCTTTTTCCCCCTCCATTTGACCCTTGGTTAGTGCCAGGGACTAGCCTGGAGGAGTCAGGTAAAATCTTCTACAGTTTCATGGTGCTTCAGAGGCTTGCTAGTTTCTCAGATTTCTTGATATCAGGACCCCTTTTCAATATTAAAAATCACTGAAGACACTGAGGAGATTTTGCGTCTATGGGTTGTATCTGTTTATATTTACTGTATCAGGAATTTAAAAATTAAATTTTTCTTAAAAAGTAAGACATTTTTAAATGTTTATCAACTTTAAAATAATAGCAATAAACTCATTACATGTTAACATTAATAAGCATACTTTTGAAAAATGATTACATTTTCCAAAACAAAATATATTATTATTGAGAAAAGTGAATTGTTTTAGATTTTTCATGAATTTCTTGTTTAATAGCAGACAACTGAATTTTCCTGTTTCTGAGTTCAGTTTGTTACAAAGTGTTGTTTTGGTTGAATTAAATGAAGAAAATCTGGCCTTACACAGATAAGTAGTTGGAGAAAGAAGGAGTGATTTGATCACTTTTTAGATAATTGTGAATATTCTTTCATCTTATGCTAAAACTTGACAGGTGGTAGTTTCTTAAAGGTTAGTTATAGCGTAGAACCTGAAATCATATCAGTGAACTTTTATACTTTATTAAATCAAAACCCATTGTTCTGCCTTGTATTTTGAAGTGATCTTTTACCCATTCATAATTTTGTATCATTCATTGGTTATTTGGAAATTTTGGTTTACTGAGGTATGCAGGTTTTCCAAATAGTGACATGTTACATTATATAATATTTAAAAATATGTATTTGTCAATATCACCACTGATTTCATCAGATAAGTCATTAAGTATTGGAAGTAGTCAAGGTATGGCAGCTAATCCAAGTTTTCCACAATTCTAATTTTTGCCTGAAAGTTCAAATTTTCTTGTTGGCAACAAATATTTTATCTCTTGAAGTAACAGGCTCACTGCCTCATTTTGAGAAAATGCCTGCTAAATATCCAAGTTGAAAGACCATAATTTATCTATTGGTTGTTCTTTCAAGTAAAAATGGTATTTCCTGAAAAAAGCAGTGGATATAGCTGGTAATTCAAAGAATCACAGAAGTGCTTTTCCCTCAGAATACTGCCAAACTTTGGTATACACAGAATGCTTTACACACGCCTTCCATTTTGTAACTTGGATTATAAAAATGATGTATACTTAGGGATCAAGATGTTGTAATAGAATTAACTATTTTTACTGTTTCATCAAGGATATTCGTAAAACTGGTATTTTTCTTACTGTGAGTGCCTGGCACTGAATAATATGCAGTTAGTGCCACTGCCTCGATTTGTGCCAAGGCTCCAGCCCTTTTAACCGCCGTTGCTTTTGCATCATCAGAATCAGTGTCAGCACAATGAGAAAGGCAAATAATATCTTAAATGTCATATTACAGTTTTCACTTTATGGATTCCTTCCTGAAAAAATTGCAAGCATCTCTGGAGGTTCACAGACTGTACTTTGAGAGCCCCTAATTTAGAGGAAGGGACCTGTGATAAGCACCTGACAGTTTTATGCTTGAGACACTTGAAAATAGAGGTGAATAGAGTCTAACTAAAGCTGCATACAAGTCCCAGCCCAGCTCGGTTCTTTCTGCCAACAGAGGAAAAGCAATCCTCTGTGGGGAATAACATCAACCACAGTCTCTGAACAGTTATTTTATATACAGTGTTTGACATTCAATTAAGTATAATGAGAAAGGACTTTTGCTTTCACCATGAGAGAGTAACAGGATCTGGAATTGCCTTCCCTCTCTGAACGACTAGAAAACTGACCAAGACACTTGGAAACAATTGTCTTCATGTATCGGCCAACAAGTAATACAGCACTGATTTCCTAGATGAAGGGACACAGAAATGGTGATCTCTATGATTGGTTTGGCTTTCTGCCCTGAGGCAATGTCTAGCTCCTCTTGCAGGGAGGGGAAACCCAAATTGAACTCTGCATTATTGCTGAGTGGTGTCAGACACAGATCAGAGTTTGGGAAAGTCATAGTGGCTAGAATTTACGGGGCAGTGTACCAGAAAGGAAGGAATTATGCAGCAAAGATTCCTGGAAGTCTGTATAGGTGTCCCTTTGAGTCCTGACGTTGGGTATGCTGAAACTCTGTAAGACAAGGCACAAAACTAGGAAAAAATTTATTGAGGAGCTATAAGTTGAACAGTTCCCACAGCTCATATAGGAACAGAAATCATTTGTGTTTCCAATGATTTGTGCAACCAGAATAAAAAGACTTCATTGAATACATGTGTTATTCAGGGGAGATTTCAAAAGGGTTGCACCTTTCTAGTTGGACTAAAGTAGCTCTGCAATAAAGGCTCTTCTAGACTCCCTTCAGACATAAGCCCATGTGGATCATATTGGTTCACAGGTAATAAAGTTCAGTTCTCTTTAAAGGCTACAACAATAACTAACACTCAAGAAGATGAAATCAGCAATATTTGGCATACAATAAAAAATTACTGGACATGTTAAGAAGTGGGAAAACATAACTCATAACCAAAAATAGAACACAGACCCAGAAATAGTAGAAATGATGAAATTAGCAGAAATGATAGAATGTTGAAACAGCTATAGTATGCTCAGTATGTTCATGTAATTAGAGGAAAACATGAACAGACATTGCAAGTAAAGAAATTGAGGATATAAAGAACCAAATAGGACTTCAACAAAAAAAGAGATGAAACATAAAGTACATTAAATTAATTTTATTTGATTGGATTACAGACAAGTTAGATTGTACAGAAGAAAAAAATCAGTGATATTAAAAACAGTAATAACTGTCAAGAATAAATGTAGAAAGATGACTAAAAAAATTCACAGAGCCTCATTAATATTTAGACCAATATTAAGTGATTTAAAATATACATAATTTGAACACCAGAACATGGGGACAAGAAAAATGTTTGAAAAAATAATGGCCATCCCAAATTTTCCAAATTTAATGAAAAGTATAACTACGAAATACAAGAAGCTAACAAAACCCAAGCAGAATAATCATAAAGGAAATCATACTGGAATATATCATAATACAATTGCTGGGGAAAAGTGATAAAAGAGAGAATCTTAAATTCAGGTAGGAAAATAGGCATATTAAGTACAGAGAACAGATAATAATTATCATAGATTTCTTTCAGAAACCATAAAAACCAGGAGATAATCCCTAGTCAGGTGGCTAAGTTAGTTGGAGCATTGGCCTATAAACCAAAAGGTTGCAGATATAATCGATGCTTCTGTCTCACATCAATATTTCTCTTTCTTTCCCTCTCCCCCTCTTCTCTCCATTCTCTTCACCCCCATCCTCTTTCTCTAAAATCAATAAATGTGTCCTCAGGTGAGGATTTTTTTTAAAAAAGGTAACAGAATGACATATCTAAAGTATTGATAGGAGAAAAACCTGTCAACCTAGATTACTATACCCACTAAGATATCTTTCATTAAAGAAGAAGTACTTTCTCAGACAACTAAGGCTGAGAGAATTCATTCCCAGCAGACTATTGCTATAAGAAATGTTAAACAGGATTCTTCACATAGAAGAAAAATGATACTTGATGGAAATTTTGAGCTGCAGAAAAGAATGAAGAGCTCAGGAAATGCTAAATAGGTGGGTCAGTATAACAGAATTCTTTTTACCCTTCATTTAAAATTTAAAAAATAATTACTCTTCAAAACAAAAATAATAGCAATATATTGTGGGGTTCACAACATATGAGGAAGTAAAAATGTATGAAAACAATAGAACAAAGGATTGGAAGAGGATAATGGAAATATATTGTTGAAAAATTATTGTACATGAAAAAGTATAGTATTATTTAAAGGTAGACTATGATAAGTAAAAGATATATACTGTAAATCCTAGAACAGTGACTTTTTTAGAAAAATTCTTTTTAAAAAAGATTTTATTTATTTATCTTTAGAGGGAAGGGAAGGAGAGATGGAGAAGAACATCAATGTATGGTTGCCTCTCATGTATCCCCTGCTGGGAACTGGCCTGCAACCCAGGTATGTGCCCTGACTGGGAATCGAACCATGATCCTCTGGTTCGCAGGCCCACACTCAATCCACTGAGCTACACAGGCTAGAACAGCAACTTTTAAAAATGAGAGAGAGCGTGAGCTAATGAGCCAGATAGTGGAGATAAAATGGAATATGAAGGAAGGAAGGAAGGGAAGGAGGGAAAGAAAAACGTTGATTAATTTGGAGGATGGTAGGAAGTGAGAAAAAGAAAGAACAAATGGGACACATAGAAAACACAGATTTAAATCTAATCTCATCAATAATTATATTAACTTTTTATTCCACTTAAAAAGCAAAGATTTTTAGACTTTATATAAAAACAATAAACTCTGCTATTTATAAGAAACTTATTTTAAAAATAAAGGCCAGGACTTCTGGCCAAGATGGAGGCATAGGTAGACACACTGTGCCTCCTCGCACAACCAAAATAAGGACAACAACAATTTAGAAACAAAATAGAACCAGAACTGACATAAAATTGAACTGTATGGAAGTTGGACAGCCAAGGAGCTGAAATAGACACATTCGTCCAGACCAGTAGGCTGGGTGGAGTCAGGCGGCTGAGCAGAGAGGCGTTGCAGCGCAAGAAGCAGTGGCACCAGGCACACAAGACAGCAGAGGGCAAACCCCAGGCGTAGGGTGCCAACAGGGCGACCCAGCAAGGCAGTGGTTGTGAAGCGAGGCACTGTGCACAAGGCGGCTGGCTGACGGGGCGCATTCCCACATTTATGTGGAGATAACTGGGGAGGGAGACAGACTGTGCAACCCAGGGTTCCAGCACTGGGAAATAAAGCCTCAAAATACCAATTGCAAACACCTGAGGGGGTTGAGGTGCAGGGAGAAATTTCCAGCCTCACGGGAGAGCTCATTGGAGAGACCCACAGGGTCCTAGAATGCACACAAGCCCACCCACATGGGAATCAGCACCAGAAATGCCCAGTTTGCTTGGGAGAAGTAGAAGGGACCGAAATCCTACAGAGAGTGGAGCAAGCGCCATTGTTCCCTCTCAGACCCCACCCCCACATACAGAGTCAAAACCCAGCCATGGGTTGCCCCACCCTGATGAACACCTAAGGCTCCGCCCCTCATACGTAACAGGTATGACCAGACTCCCCCCCCCAAAAATGGCTGAAACAGAAGAACAGATTAAAGCTTCAGAAAAATACAACTAAGTGAATAAGAGCCAACCTATCAGATGCACAATTCAAATCACTGATGATCAGGGTGCTCACAGAACTGGTTGAATTTGGTCACAAATTAGATGAAAAAATGAAGGCTACGCTAAGTGAAATGAAGGAAAATGCACAGGGAACCAACCAATAGTGATGGGAAGAAAACTGGGACTCAATGGAGTGGACCGGAAGGAAGAAAGAAACAATCAAACAGAAAAGAATGAAGAAACAAGAATTAGCCCTGGCTGGTGTAGCTCAGTGGATTGAGCGCAGGCCTGCAAACAAGGATCACAGTTCAATTCCCAGTCAGGGCACATGCCTGGGTTGCAGGCCAGTTCCCAGTGGGGGATCCATGAGAGGCAACCATACATTGATATTTCTCTCTTTCTCTCCTTCCCATCCCCTCTAAAGATAAATAAATAACATTTTAAAAAAGAGAAACAAGAATTTAAAAAAATGAGGAGAAGCTTAGAAGCCTCCAGGGCATCTTTAAACATTCCAACATCCGAATCATAGGAGTACCAGAAGGGGAAGAGAAATAGCAACAAATAAAAAAGTTATTTGAACAAATAATAAAGGAGAACTTCCCCAATCTGGCAAAGGAAATAGACTTCCAGGAAATCCAGGAAGCTCAGAGAGTCCCAAAGAAGGTGGACCCAAGGAGGAACACACCAAGGCACATCATCATTACATTAGCCAAGATGAAGGAGAGAATTCTAGAAGCAGCAAGAGATAAGGAGACAGTTACCTACAAAGGAGTTCCCATCAGACTGTCAGCAGATTTCTCAAAAGAGACCTTACAGGCAAGAAGGGGCTGAAAAGAAGTATTCCAAGTCATGAAAGACAAGGACCTACAGCCAAGATTGCTCTATCCAGCAAAGCTTTCATTTGGAATGGAAGGGCAGATAAAGTGCTTCTCAGATAAGGTCAAGTTAAAGAAGTTCATCATCACCAAGCCCTTAGTATATGAAATGTTAAAAGGACTTATGTAAGAAAAATAAGATAAAAAACATGTATAGTAAAATGACAGCAAACTCACAATTATTAACAACCACACCTAAAACAAAAGCAAACTAAGCAAACAACTAAAACAGGAACAGAACCACAGAAATGGAGATCACATAGAGGGTTAGCAACAGGGGAGTGGGAGGAGGAAAGAATGGGAAAAGGTACAAAGAATAAGTAGCATAGATGGTAGGTAGAAAATAGACAGGGGGAGGGTAAGAATAGTCCGGGAAATGTAAAAGCCAAAGAACTTAAGACGTGGACATGAACTAAAGGGGGGAAATGGTGGGGGAGGGGTTGTGCAGGGTGGAAAGGAATGAAGGGGGGGGAAATGGGACAACTGTAATAGCATAATAAAATATATTAAAAAATAAGTAAAATAAAGGCCAAATAGTGGCAAAATATATACAAAACCAACACTGATCATAAGAAACCTATAATGGCTATATTAACCTCAAAGTAGACTTCAGAACAAAGAATATTGTAAGGAATAAGGAAGGACATTTAAAATCATTAAGGGATCAATTAATGAAGAAGGTATAATTATTTAATGTATATGCATGTAGTAAGAGCTTCAGAGTACATGAAGCAAAAACTAACACTTGAAATAGACAAATACATAGTTATAGATGGACAGTTCATCATTCCTTTCTCAGCAACTGATAGAACAAGTGTACATAAAATGTATAGGAATTTAAGACTTAAACAATATTGTCAATAGGTTGACCTAATCGACACTTATAGAACATACCTCCTAACACCACAAAATAAACATTCAAGTGCTCATGGAACTTTGACCTAAATTGACCAAATGTTGGATGCTTTAAAAACCTCTCAATAAATTTAAAAGATTTAAAATCACACAGAGCAAGTGCCTTGATCAAAACCAGGATTAAATTGGAATTCTCTAATAGAAAGATACCTGGAAACTCTCAAAAGTTTAGAAATTAAACAACAATCTTCTAAATAACTCAGAGGTGAAATAAGAAACCACTGGAATATTAGAAGACATTTTGAATGAAAATGAAAAAAATAACATGTTAATTTGTGGGGTGTTAATTTCCTCAAAGCAATCTTAGAGGAAAATTTAGCACTTTAAAACAATGGTCTAATCTTCTACATGAATAAGCTAGAAAAGAAGAGCAAGGAAAACCAAAAAAAGTAACTAAAAGGAATACAGTAATAAGGATAAAACCAGAAATCAGTGAAATAGAAAATGAACAAACAATAGAGAAAGATAAATGGAATACAGGTTTTTAAAAATATCACCAGTCCCACCAGTGTCAGAAATGATATTTAAGATCCATGATGGTGGAGGACTAAGTCGAAGCTACACTAACCTCCTCCAAGGACCAATCTGGAATTACAAATAAATTGTAGAGAAATCATCCTGAATAACCAACTGAACACTAGCTGGAGAGAAACCTTAGAATCAACAACAGACAGAAGAAACCACTTCACCACAATGAGCCTGGTAGGGAGTGCAGAGGAGGCATAAAAGGGCTGGCCAGGCTTCCATGGGTGGCATCCTAAGTTCTGGAGGGATATTTTAGCAGCCAGGGGGGTGCCCCCTGAGAAATGTGGAGTCTAATTCCCAAGCTGGGCTCCCCAGCATAGAGCTCCAGAGCTTGGAAGGAATCCAGATAACATCCAGCTGTAAAAGCAGCAGGGTGTCTCTCTGCCAGGAAAAGACAGCTGGAAACTCAGCCTCTTAAAGAGCCAATGCACAAAATTTTTGCAGGCACTTTGGGTTCCAGTAGAGGGAGGGCAGAGTGGACCAAAGATGCTTAAGGAGAATCAGACTGGTGACTTTGGAAAGAGAACTGAAAGAACAGCCACCAGTATCCCTGTGCTGAGTCATTCTCCATACTGCAGAAGCCATCAGGCAGAGCACTCCTCTCCTAATGGCATTAGGAGAGGGAAGGAATAGCCTAAAGGGAAGGAATAGTCCCACCCTGTGGAGTTTAAACCAGGCTGCTGATCACAGCTTGAGGCTATATTGCTGACTGGTTTAACAACTAAGGTGGATCTCTGGGAGCTCTATGAGACTTCAGCTGACCCTCCCCTGGGCCTTGTGTCGATACAAACCAGCCCTGGCTCAAAAGCTGGCTTCTTTTTACACACAAACAGGCCTAGCAGAGGGAGGTATGTGATGTGGATTACTGATAACTCCAAAAGGGTTGAGCAGGGCCAATCATAAGGAACATCTGACAAAGGTCTACACTAGAGTCTTTGCAGATCTACCTGCTACATAGAAAGAAATACAAAGGAGCAGCCAGAATGGGAAGACAAAGAAACAGACCCCAAATTAAAGAACAAGAGTATTCTTCCCCAGAAGAACTAAATGAAATGGAGGCAAGCAATTTATCAGGTAGTTTAGAGTAAAAAATACATGGAAACCATAATAAAGAACCAGTCAGAAATAATGCAGTATCTGAAATAAGTAATGCACTGGAAAGAATAAATAGTAAGTTAGATGAAGCAGAGGAGTGCATCAGTGATTTGGAAAACAAGGTGGAAAAAAACATCTAGGCAGAGCAGCAAAAAGAAAATAATTTTTAAAAATGAGAAGAGCTTAAGAAACATTATGGACAACATGAAGTATAACAACATCCACATCATGAAAATACCAGAAGGAGATGAGAGTGAGCAAGGGATCAAGAACCTATTTGAAAAAATAATGGCCCAAAACTTCCCTAATCTGGTGAAGGAAAAAGACACAAAAGTTCAGGAAGTTCAGAGAGTCCCAGACAAGTTGGACCCAAAGAGGCCCGTACTGAGATACATCATAATTAAAATGACCAGGCTTAAAGACAAGGACAGAATCCTAGGAGCCACAAGAGAAAAGCAGGTAGTTGCATACAAGGGAGCACCAATTACCATATTTTGCTGAGTATAGTGTGTACTTTTTTGGGCAATTTTTGAGGGAAGAATAAGGATGCACATTATACACGGGTAGTACTAATTCTGTATCTATATAAATGTTCATAATTTTATTTATGAACATTTATGTTCATAAATAAAAGAACATTTATGTTCTTTTATTTATGCTTATGCATTAAAAGTGTAATTCTAAAAAACAATAACAGTATCTGTATGCAAAACAATACCCTGGAATACGATCATCAGTTTGTTTCTAAACATAAATGAATGAATGAATGAATGAATGAATGAATGAATAAAATTTAAACATTAAAATGAGAGAGCTTTTTTTCTGAAAGTTTGGGCCAAAAACATGGGTGTTCATTATACATGGCAAAATGGTAGGCTGTCACCTGATTTCACAAAAGAAACATTTCAGGCCAGAAGAGAATGTGTGAAATATTCAAGGTGATGAAAAACAAGGATCTACACCCAAGACTACTTTACTCAGCAAGGCTATCATTTAAAATTGAAGTAGAAAAAATAAATAAATAAAAAATAAAATTGAAGTAGAAATAAGGAGCTTCCCAGACAAGAAAAAGGCAAAAATTTGTTAACACCAAACCTCTACTGAAACAAGTGTTAAAGGGCTTGCTTGAAGAAAGAGAAGGAGAATAAAAAGAGAAAGATAATCTAATTTCAGTAATAGTAGATTAAGAGAATAGATAGATATAAAGAATCAAAGTAAAATAATTAAAATTATTAAACTGGATTAACATGTAATAAGTGCCAAACTCTGTGAACTTACTCATTTTTTTTATCACTCTTCTAGTTGTCTAATCACTTTCTTCAGTGGGACCACAAGTAATTTGGTGCATTTTTTTTTTTACATTTAGTCTAGCACTCAACTGTAACTTGGACATTTCTTAATACTTCAAGAGATGAAGAAAATGAAATCATTGCTGCTTCTAATGTAGTTCTCTGTCAGACTCACAACTGAAGCCTCTAGGGATGGTCAGTGGGGCTACAAAGGCATCTTTGTGGAGCTCCTGAAAATTCACTGTGGGTCCCTGTTATCCTTCAGATGTTATGCCTTCATGTTGTTTTAATTTTTATATTCTTTGGATTCCAGGGTTAGCCGTAGCAGTTATATTTTTGGCATGCTGTGTATTAGCCTTGGGCACTGCAATTTTTTACCTTATCCTAAAGCCAGATAGAGCAAATTTGTTTTTTTAAACATTTTCTTGCCTCCTATCTTTGTAATGACTTTTCCTTATTCTTACAAAAATAATGGTGTCGGCAAAAATGAGGGTTAAAGGTTTGCTGATAAAATTTTTTTTTAAGATTTTATTTATTTATCTTTAGAAGGGAAGGGAAGGAGAGAGGGAGAGAAACATCAATGTATGGTTGCCTCTCATGCATCCCCTGCTGGGAACTGGCCTGCAATCCAGGCATGTGTCCTGACTGGGAAATGAACTTTGATCCTTTGGTTCGCAGGCCTGCACTCAATCCATTGAGCTATACCAGCCAGAGCCTGATAAAATTTTTGAGCAGCTCATTCATGTTATCTACCCAGGGTCTCTAGGGACAGTTCATTTAAATGAAAACTGCTAATATTTCTAGAAACCCAGGCTGCTACTTCACTCAGTCATGCGTGTAACCCTGCTCACAGTTCAGAGGCCACAGGTTATTCACAGACCTGTCATTTCATCTTCAGGAACAGCCAATCCATCTTTCTGGTCTTTTTCTCAGGTGGTAGGGAGAAGCTGGGGAACAGTGCAGTTTCCAGATGTCAAGGTCTAAGCACATTGAGTCAGATCTAGTTCACAGTGATCAGAATATTGCCACAGAGTGCAGTGATTGGCAGAAAATTGACAAACCCATCAGATTTATTTGAGGAGATGGTAGCTTATGGAATAAATTGCTCTACTGGTGATTTTTTTTTTCTTACATCCAATTGAGATGTAAGATTTTTATATATCTACTACTATAGGAGAAGAATTGCAGGATGAACCCTAACTTTGGGCTTTCCTGGTCTATTTTTAATTTTTTTATTGCTTTAGATCTTAAGGAAATATTTTGAAGATTCCCTTCATTATTAAAAGTGATTGCTAGTTCAGCTTCATGTTCTCTTTCAGACTCAGAAAAATCACTTTCTGATAAGACTAAAATTGATTAAGCCTTTGAAAAATATCTCTTCCTGATTATGTATGGTTCAGTTAGCTTTAATGTTAAATATTTCAACTAGCACTATATTGTCCCCTAATCTTGAGGTCATGCATTTTAGGAAAGTCAGTTAACTTCCATTGACCTTGCTTGGTTCTTTTGTAAAATGAGCAGATTTGGACTAGTGGACTCTTGGATACCTTCCCACTCCATTGTTTGATGATGTGAATGGGCATATTAGATTTTAACCTAAAATGAATAATAAATAATGATGATGATTTAAATAGAAGCTTAGTCTTGCTGTGAGCCTTAGCAGAACACAGAACAGTGTTCAAGTAACATTTTAATATGGGATCAACTTGTCAGTTTTTGTTTTGATTTTAAAAAAATCTATATTTCCAATATAATTATAACCTTTATGCATGTGTCTAATATGCATGAAGTTACTTTTTAATGTAAGTGTCAGTTTTTAAGTGTAAATTGTTTTGATTCCAGTGTATGTAAACCCAGAAGAGGGCATCATGGTGTTCACTGCCAGATTCTTTTTTCTGTGAGTGAGTGTACATAACTATTAACTAAATAATTAATATAATATTAATTTTTTAATGTGTTTGAGTTGATGTTTGAGGGGAAAAATTGTAGCAATCTTTTCAAAGATCATTTTTAGAGGACAAGCTAGAGAATGAAGAGAATGGAGAAAGGGAGGTTAAACTTTATCTAATATGAAGTTCTAAGGTAGACATTCTATTAACAGTTAATTTGTAAGATCTTTAAATCCTACATATAATTTTCTGTACACTTATTACTGTACTTTCAAGGAATAATAGCCCTTGTTCTACTAAGCAACCCTGTTACATATTCTGGATTGTGTATTTTTCCTGATGTACAATATTTCTTTTTAAAGGTAGAATTGGCCGCACTTATAAACTTTAGACTTGATAAAAGTTCCAGGCAACATAAAACTGTTACTGGGTATTAGCAACCAAAGTTGCATTGCATCTCAGCTTCCATCTGTGCTTAGATTAGCCTAGTGTGGTTGTTTGTTTCTTGGAGTGGACACAGAGAAAACCATCGAATGGCACAAAGAGATAAGTAGACTTCTCTTTTTGTATCTTCATCACCTAAAGTCTAGTGTCCATGTTCCTCCTCCATTCACATCCCACTAGGATTAAATGTTTCATATTTGAAGGGCTGTATGAAACTTCCTCCTTTGCGCTTTCTTGTTCATAAGGATTCCCAAATGCCAACATTCGCTCAGTTGAGCTTAATTCACCGTTTTCTTTGTTTCCTTTCATGATTTAGTGGTGAATTGACCAAATGTGTTTTTATTTTTCAAAGATGTTTCAGTTTGCAGGGTTAAGATATCAGTTTTCTTAGTTTCATAGTCCTGTAGGACAATCCTTGATAGTTTTTGTACCTCTTCTTTAGAGAAATATTATTCGAATCCTTTGCCCATCTGAAAAGGGTGTTACTTGTCTTTTTCTTGTGGGGCTATAAGAGTTCTTTATATAATGTAGATACAAATTTTTTAACAGCTATATGATTTTCAAATATTCTCTCCCATTGTATAGGTTGTTTTTTTTCACTGTCATGATAGTGTCCTTCTACGCACAAAAGTTTTCATTTTGATACCATTCAGTTTATTTATTTGTTCTCTTTATTTGTTCATGTTGTCATATCTAAGAAACCATTATCTAATCCAAAGTTAATGAAGATTTACTTCTCTATCAAAACAAGAAGTTTTGATTGTAGCTGTTACATTTAGGCCTATTATCTGTGTTGAGTTAATTTTTGCATATGGTGTGAGTAAGGGTCCAGCTTCATTCTTTTGTATGTAGCTACCCATTTGTTCCTGGTCCATTTGTACTATACTTTCCCCATTAAATGAACTTGGCATCCTTATCAAAAATCAATTGACCATAGCCCTGATTGGTGTGGCTTGGTGAATTGGGTATTGTCCTACGAACTGAAAGGTCACCCATTCAATTCTCGGTCAGAGCGCATGCCTGGGTTGTGGGCCAGGTTCCCATTTGGGGACATGAGAGAGGCAACTGATCAATGTCTCTCTTCCTCCTTTTCTCCCTCTCTTCCCTCTCTCTAAAAATAAATAAATAAAATCTTTAATAAAATCATTTGACCATAAATGATGTTTATTTCTGGATTCTGAAGTCTATCTAGTTCATTTACTCCAATTATGTGTCTATTTTTATGCCATTACCACACTCTGTCTTTGTTACTGTAGCTTTGTGGTAAGTTTTGAAATCCCACAACTAATTTTTTACTGTTTACTGTTCCTCATTGCTCATATCTTTTTGGTCACTAATTTTCAATTCTCACTTTTTAATATTTTTCAAACTGGTCTAGGTGTGCCCCCACTGCCAGTTTATTGGTTTGGGATCTTAATTGTTGTTGCCCAGGTCAAAAAAAAAAACTTCATAACTGGTTCTTTACAATAAATCATTTAGCCATTTTTGTTTGTTTACCTGCTACAGCCTGGCAGCATCTAGGTTTTGGGGATACACTGATGAATAAGTCAGATATGTTCTGTAGTCTTGAGGACTTTTCATTCTAGTTGGGGAAACACAATAAATAAGAAGAATTGGATCATGTGATTAAAGGGAATTAAACAAAATAATCTTCATAAAACACATATATAACCTGACTACTTTTCTGCTTAAAGTTCTTTGGTGATTCCCATTATTTTTAGGAAGAAATTCAATTTCCTTGTTTAATTGTATTTGAACTTTTTTTACATTAGCTTCCAGTAAGTTCTCTGCTATCTCTCTTTAAGAATAGTACTTATAAACTGTATAACTAGTATTAAATGTCTTACAGATTTATCTGTAGATGTAAAAAATTTGCATTTTTATCTTAACATATTGGCTTGTACATTACCAGTATTGGCTTGTATATTGGAATATATTTTAATTAAATGCTATAATTTTAATGAAATATTTATAAGTAGGATAAAGTATATTAAAGGAATATATTGACATCCTAATCTGTAAGTCAAAAAGCCTAGCAGCAACAATTATTTTATCTTAAAAGTATTGTAGTTGAATTGCATGAAGCTAGATTATGGCATATCAAACCAGAACAGTCTAATTGTGGTCTTCGAATGTGCCGAATGTTCTGAAGTATTAAATTGTGCGTTTGACCATATTGCCTTATTAGTTTAAACAGCACCTAAGTGAATGTAATATTTCAATTTCTTGGGTACAGTAAGTAAACATAAGCAACGGCATAAGAAAATGGGACATGTCCATGAATGAGGTTAAAAAATCCCATTTCCAATTTTGGCCAAGGGGATAAGTCAACTTTCTTTTGTCATGAAGCAATTCTGTTGTTACTGAGCTTTTAAGAGTATTTCATATATGTTTAAAGCTTTTTGATTTAGAACAGTTTTCTGTCTCAACTGGTGTTGAGAACAAAAACATGGAAGAAAAGCGCTGGATTTTGGTCCTTTTTCAGCTCTGTGGTGACGGAGATCAGAGTCCAGAAAAGCCCCTTGCTTCCTTGTTCATTAATCTAACAAATATTTATTCAGTGCCTACTATGTGCCACACACGCTGTTTAATACACCGGGGATACAGTATGGCCAAGGGAGACTTTTACTGTCAGGAAGTCTACAATTCAGGAGGTGACTAGGTCGACTGATAAAGAGAAATGAAGGATATAATACAAACTAATAGGTACTGCCTTTCCCACATGAAAATAAACCTTTACATATTCTTTTAGCATATTCTATTTAATTCAGTTTATTAACTACCATTGGGGAAAGAAATAGTAAAAAAAATCTGTATCTTTGGAAACTTCTAGTTTCTGCTCTGACATGTAAAGAACTTGGAGGTTGTAACTCCCCTTCTCATAACAAGAAAAATCTCAAAAACTGAAAATCAGTAATTTTTCATAGATTTATCAGAATTGATATCACAGGTATATCACCACTCTAAAAAGAGGGATAGGTGAATACAGAGAACCACAGCTTTCTAGGAGCACACCTTTTGGAATTGAAGGTCTGAGAAAAATTCCCTCATGCTTTCACAGGTAGAGAGGGAATATAACTATTTTGAAATGCTCCCAGTGTTATGTTCTCAGGAAGGGCAGCTCTCAAAAGAAACTGCTGGAGGAAAAGGCAATTAGACACTAACCCCTCTCTAGCCTTTCTGTCTCACATAAAGGAAGGGAAAAAAAGACTAAGAAACATCCAAAGGTCGAATACCATTAATAAAGATGAGATTTAATTGTAAGAGTATAGAACACTTCTCCCCCACAGTACCCTTCCACTACCACAGAACTCCTGTAAACTTACAATGAATTAAACTGAGAGAGCTGCCAGAGACTAAATAAGAAGGAATTTCTAGGGAAACTCAAACGGCAGAGCCAAAAAAAAAAAAAGACAGTAGAGGAAATTGAAGCCTTTGGCACCTATAGCTACAGCAAATATTAATTGCAGCCTAACTCCTAGACAGATAAACATAAAACCTCACACTAAAGGCCTGTTTACAGTAAAGCACAGAGGCAATCACTAGAACAAGAGGAAAAAAAACTTTCCTAAATATAAAAAGTATCTTACAAAAAAAAGCCAAATAAAACAGGTAAAGAAAATATAGGGTATAAACTTACTGTACTTAATAATGATAAAATAATATGGCATATCTAAGACTACACATGATTTATATCAATATGTGTAGATAGCCTCAACTTACCTATTAACAGAAAAGTATTTTCAACTTGGCTCAAAAAAAAACCTCCCCAACAACTATAAAATATGTATAAGAGGCACACCTTAAAGAACATGACTTAGAAAAGCTAAATATAAAGGGGTGAGTAAAGGAATACCACACATATGGAAAAATCATTTAAAAGCAAGGGTTATATATAATCTTGATACCAGAAAAAGTAGAATTCCCTCCAAAAAGCATTAAAAATAAGGAAATGCACTTCAAAAAACCATAATTCAAAATTAAGCCCTGGCTGGTGTGGCTCAGTGGATTGGGTGGTGACCTGTGAATCAAAGGGTTGCTAGTTTAATTCTCAGTCAGGGCACATGCCTGGCTTGCAGGCTAGGGGGTGCATGGGAGGCAACCACACATTGATATTTCTCTCCCACTCTCCCTCTTTTCCTCTTTTCTAAAAATAAGTAAGTAAGTAAGTAAGTAAATAAATCTTTTTTTAAAATGAGGATATGAGGTCTCTCCAGAAAAAATCCAGGCACTATTAACATAACGAGAATGGTTTACGTGACATTGATGTAACCTGGCAGCCATGGAGAGTGGACTGGAATGCACATGGGTAAACAATGGCAATTGCACTAGTCAGTGGAGGTGGTAGATGCCATTGAGTGACCATATGTACTGTGTGGCCATTGTATTAAAAAATTACAGTAGAGCAATGAATTGGCATCAAATTTTGCATTAAGCTCTGTGGAAACTATTCTGATGATTCAGAAGGCTTGAGCTATGGGCAGCTTGTGATTGGCAGCTTCATCACAATGCACCTGCTCATGCATCATGTCTCATGCAGAGTTTTTTGGAGAAACATCAAATCACCCAGGGGACTCAGTTCCCCAACAACTCAGATTTGGTGCCCCATGACTTCTGGCTTTTTCCAAAACTAAAATCACCTTTGAAAGGGAAGAGATTTCAGACCATTGATAAGATTCAGGAAAATATAGTGGGGCAGCTGTTGGTGAGTGGGAGAACTGTGTGAGGTCCCAAGGTGCCCACTTGGAAGGGGACTGAGGCATCATTGTCCTATGTACAATTTGTCTTGTACCTTCTTCAACAAATGTCTCTGTTTTTCATAGTACATGGCTGGATACCTTCTGGACAGGCCTTGTATAACAGTTACAAATATATATACAACAGTTAATACAGTGGCCATATTTATAAAAGAAAAAGTATAAGACATATGAGGATACATATGCGTACTAATTTAAAATGGGAGTGTTAACACATCACTTTCAATATAAGACAAGACAAAAATGAATGTATAGATGATCTAAATAACATAACCATATAGGTAGGTAGCTATGTGTATATGCGCTGACTTTAAGCATTGATACATCTTTTTCTCAAATGCACATGAAGTTGTGAGGAAAATTGATCATATATGAGGTCACAAAAGTAAGCATTAGGTACCTATAGACATATTGCAGGTTATTTGCTCTGATCAAAATGCCGTAAAGCCAAAACTTATTTTATAAATTTAAAAAACCTAAAGTATAAGGTAAACATCCATGCTAACATAAATAAATGATTGAATAAATAGAAGAAAGGAGAAATAAATCTCCCACATCAAGAATTCTGAATAATTTAGGTAGATAGTTCACCTTCGAGGACAGGTAGCATAACCCTGTTAGGTATGGGCTGAGTGTAATGACTTCCTTCCTAAGAGCACAGTATGAAAAGTGGGCGGGAAGGGCAGAAAGAGTAACTTTACATTAGAGAAATCTGACAAATATTGCTTCAGCCCAACTAATCAAAGTCAGTTAGCATCAACAGTGATAAAGAATGTTCAGTTTTATGTGCCCTTGAAATGATGTAGTGAAAGTGGCAATTTAATCTTTGTGCTCTTCCTCCAAAATCCCATGAGACTGCTTTCAAGAGAGGGGCATTTTACAAACCACCCAATACTCCTTAGAACTCCCAAGTTCATCAGAAACAGGGAAAGTCTGAGATGCTGTCACAGCCCAGAGGAGACTTACAGAGGTATGGAAGCTAACAGTAGTTATCCCGGATGGGATCCTGGAAAAGATAAATGGGGTGAAAATGGGACTTTGTTAAAAACTAATCAAATCCAAAGAAATTATGGACTTTAGTAAATTAAACAATAACAAATTATGTATATTCTGTGAGAAACATTTAAAGTAGTGGTCAAAGGAAAATTTATAGCCTTAATCTCTTTAAAAAAAAAAATTTAGAGATCAAAATAGACCCCCCCAAAATACCTGTACAAAGAATGAAATAACAAATATAAAACAAAAATTAATGAAGAGAATAGAAGAATATATATTAATAAAATAAAATTTTAAAAATAGTCAAATTACTAGCTAATTTAATCATATTGAAAGAAAGCAGAAATTTAGAAAATAAGAAATGACCATTAAGACCAGAGAAAATTAAAAAGAATCCTCTATAGACATATATGCAGATAAATTTTAAAGTATAAATGAAAATACTAATTTCAAGGGAGATTCGATGTACCAAGATTTATCCTACTAGAGTCACAAAGCAATGAATCTGTACATCAGTTTGGGTTAAAACTGATATTTTAACAGTATTGAATCTACATTCAAGAACATATTATCTCTCTATTAAGTCTTCATTAGTTTCCTTCATTGATGCTTTCCTATTCCTATTTAGCAGCCTTACCAATTTTAAGCATACTTTGTTAGATTTGTATGTTAGTATGTCATGGGTTTTGATGCTATTTTAAATGGTATTATTGCATTTAAAATTTCAGGTTCTACTTGTCTAGTGCTAACATATAGAAATGCAAATAATTTTTGTGTGTTGACTTTGTGTAATGTCATCTTGCCTACCTTATTTATTAGTTGTAGTTGCTTTTTAATAAAAGATTTTTGGGGCCCTGGCCAGTGTGGTTCAGTCAGTTGGAGTATTGTCCCATACACCAAAAGGTTGGGGGTGTAATACCTAGGATGCAGGTTGGACCCACGGTTGGGGTGCATATGGGAGGTAATCGATGTATCTCTCTCTCTCGTTGATGTTTTTCCTCCTCTCTCTCCCCCCTCCTCTCTGTCTAAAGTCAGTGAACATTTTTTTTAAAAGATTCTTTGAGATTTCTACATTGATAGCCATGTCTTTTGCAAATAGAAACATCTTTAATTTTTTTATTTTCAATCTGTATGTCTTCTTACTTCTTCTCGCCTTGTTGTCCTTGCTAGAATATCTAATATGATGCTGAATAATGATGGTGAAGTGGACATTTACACTCGTTTTCAAATTTTAGTAGAAATTTTTATTTTTTCACTATTAAATATGTTGGTTGTAGGGTTTTTGTAGATATTCTTCGTTGTGCAGAGGAAGTTTCTTCTTTTTTATATATTGCTGGGTTTGGTTTGTTAATATTTTTAAAGAATTACTGGATCTAATCTCATGAAGGATATTGTTTTATAATCTTCTGGTAACGTCTTTCGTTTTCATATCAGGGTTCTCTTTATCTCATTTTAGTATCGGGATAATGCTGACCTCATAAAATGAGTTGGGAAGTGCTCCTTCCTCTTCTGTTTTCTGAAAGAGCTGGTTTTAGTTCTTCCTTAAATGTTTGGTAGAATTTACCAATAAAGACATTTGGGCCTAGACTATTCCAGTTTTTTATTTCTTTGGCATGTGTTCATAGTTTGTGCTTTTATAGGAATTTGTTCGTTTTGTCTAATTTGTTGTATTTATTGGATAACATTCTTTGTAATAGTTCCTTATATTTCTAAACTATGTGAGGTCTCCTCTTTAATTCCTGATACTTGTAATTTGTTTCTTCTCTATTGTCATTTTGGCCAGAGGTTTATTAATTTTATTTTTCCTTTCAAAGAATTTGTTTCTGTTTCATTGATTTTTCTGTTGTTTTCCTGTTATCTATTTCATTAATTTATGCTTTTATCATTATTTTCTCCCTTTTGTTGTTTTGGGTTTTATTGCTCTTCTTTTTCTGATTTCTTAAGATAAAAAATGAGCATTGATTGGAGACCTTTCTTTTCTAATAAGTATTTAGTATTATAAATTTCTCACTGCATTCTTGAGTTTTTGATGTTATATTTTTTATATTAATTCAATTCAAAATATTTTCTGCTTTATGTTACAATAGCTTCTGTGTCCTATAAATTATGTAGAAATTTATTTTAATTTTCAAATATTCAGGGATATTCCATGTATCTTTCTATTACTGGTCTCTAATTTAATTCTGGTATAGTTCTCTTATAGTTTGAGAACATTCTTTGTATGATTTCAGTTTGTTTAAATTTGCCAAGGTTTGACCTTTGGCCAAGAAAGTAGTCTCTCTTGTGAACATTTCTAGTGCTTTTGAAAAGAATGTTTATTCTTTTGTCAGATGGAATATCTATGAATGTCCCTTAGATTGAGTTGGTTGATAATGGTGTTCAGGTCTTCAGTATCCTTACTCATTTTCTCTCTGCTTCTTCTCTTGGTTATTGAGATGAGTGTTGACATTCCTAACTATAATTTTGGATTTAATATTTGTTTTTCAGGGCTGTCCTCCTTGCTTCATATATTTGAAGCAAATTATGATTTAAAGTACATTTAGGATTGTTATATTTTCTTGATTAATTGACTCATTTATTGTTTAAAAGATATTTTAAAACACCCTTCTTTTTCACTTATAATAATCCATGTTTGAAGTTACCTTGATATTCCTATAGCCACTTTACCTTTTTTTGCTTAGCATTTATATATTTTTCCATTCTTTAATTTTAACCTGTCTAAATATTTAAAGATGGTTTCTTATAGATGGCATTTAGCTGAGTCTTGCTCTAATATTTAATGTTCTGGCAACGTTAGTCTTTTAAGTTGGTGTCTTTAGCTCATTGACATTTAATGTAATTATTGATATAGCTGAATTTAAGTCTGATGTCTTCCTAAGTAGTTTTCTATTTAATCAATCACAGGCTGCGTTTAAATAATTGTATACTGCTTTACATATGGTGTAAGATCCATACAGCTGTATACTCCCAGTCTTTTGGTCCATTGTCCGTGATACTGTTTTTACACCTTTTACTTTTATGTATGTTACAAACATACAACATATTGTTACTATTTTTTAGATTCATTTATCTCTTAGAACAATTACAAACCAGAAAAAATGATACCAATCTATTTCCTATCTCTTTTTTCGGACTTAGAAATGATGATACCCCAGTAGTAATGATGAGTACATTTTGTATCGTATATTGATACAAACACCTCTTTCACTACAAAAAACCAGGGCTTCCTGTGAAAGGCAAAATAACTCTGAAACATCTTTTTGTGACCAAAAGTAGGAAGTGGTGAAAAATGGTGAGGACATGTCCAAAGGTCACAGGCGCCAGACTGAATGAACTCCAGTAGACTGTATCTCAAACAGTGTGAGCATCAAAGGAATGAAAATAGTGGGTTATAATTTATTGAACCAAAAAGAATGCATGAGTTCATACAAATAGAAACAGATAGATAAGAGAGAAGAGAATTTTCTTTGTGAAAGTATAATGCCAGCTTTATATAAAAGTAGAATAATGGAAATAATCAGTATTGGGTATCTTCATAGTAATAATTACTTTAGGAAAAAGTTATCAATAGTTATTGCAATTGGTAGGTGCAGTTTTGATCAGTAATAGAATATTTTGAAAGTTTCAAAGTATCTACCTATAATATTCTTATTAATTATAAAGCGAACATAGTAACTGGGGAAAACTAGTAGACACTACTTTCGCAAAGTTGCGAAGCCATCATCAATATTGAGACAAGTTGGTGTGTGCCTCCTGGTATGATGTACGGAAAAGAACATAACATCACTACCCTGGTATTCCTGCCCAAAATGCTTAACCTGAAATCCTGTCATGAGCAAACTAAGGAAAGTTCAAAATGGGGAGGGAGAGCTTTCTGCAAAACACCTAGCTTATACCCTTCAAAAATTTTACTAGCCAAAAAACAGAAAGAGAAAAACTGAAGCACTGTCCCACATTAAAGGAAACTGACGAGACAACTGGCTGCAGTGTGTGATCTGGGATTTTCTTCTGCTGTGAGAGACATTATTGGGACAATTGACAAAGCCAAATGAGGTCTGTTGATTAGATAATAATATTGTATTACTGCTAATTTCCTGATGTTTATATTTGTGCTGTAGTTATGTAAGAGACTGTCGTTGTTTTTAGGAAATACAGTGAATCATTTAGGGGTAAAAGAGCATCATGTCAGCAAAAATGAGTATTTTATGTAGAGAAAATAATACAGTGAATTGGTAAGCTGTTAACATTTGGGGAATCTGGGTGAAGAGTAAATGGAGATTCTTTGTACTCGTTCTACAGCTTTTCTGTAAGCCTGAAATTATGTCAGAATAAAAAGTTATTCAACAAAAGAGGAGTTTTACTCTCAGGCACTTGAAAAATTATTAATTAATCTCTCTCCTCCCTGGGGGACTTTATAAATCTCTCTTTTCCTTTTTAATCTTGTAGGGGAAGGAAAGGCTAGACTTTAAAAACAAAAAGTAACACTCTGGGTCATCATCTGAGAAGCATACAGGGTTGTTCAGATGGTCTGTTTTCTTTCTGACCTCAACTGCTTCCTTTCTTCTTGGGCACATGGTACTCCTCTCTCAGGGATAATTTGCTTAAATGTCTTCTTTGGTGCATGTGTTGGGATGATATAGCTTCAGTGTGTTTTTCTAACCAGAAGTTCAGTGTCTCAGAAGGCCTGAGACGTGTGGTTGCCGTAGATGTAAGTTGGGTGCCTGAATTCCAAGATTTAACTTCAGTCTCCTGGATTTTTAGGACAAGCTTATACCAGCCACCACACTTGACTTCCTGATGATAATAGTGTCCACTGGATAGTGTTGGGTGTGCAAATTCCTGGAATAACAATGGACTCCACATGGAATTAAGGTCCTTCCATTTCGCACAGTTCTTCTTTAGTAAGGGTATCTAACTGCCCACTGCTCATCTCTATCAGGATATTGAGCATGTGTCTAAAATTGAATTCCTGCTATCAAACCCATTTCTCCTACATTCCCATTGGGCTTATGTTCCATTTGGTTGCTCAAACTACAAAACTGGAAGATAGCCTAGATTCTTTCTTCTTTCTGATTCTCCAATCCCTATTCATTGTAGCTCCTTAATTTTTTTTCTTTTAAAAAATACTTTATTTATTTATTTTTAGAGAGGGGGTAAAGAAGGGAGAAATGGAGAGAAACATTGATGTGCAAGAGATACATCAATCATTTGCCTCTTACAAGCCCCTAACTGGAGACCTGACCCACAACTCAGACATGTGCCCTGACTGGGAATCAAACCAGCTACCTTTCAGTTTACAGGCTGGCACTTAATCCACTGAGCCACACCAGCCAGGGCTAGTTCATTAAACTTTTAATCACTACTTGCCCTTCAGTCACTACTATTTCTGCCATTGTTCAGATCTTCATCTTTGGCCTGTTTCCTTCCTTCTCTCCCTACCCAGAAGATACCTACTGATATCTGGTCTCTCTTGTGAGCTCCTTCCAATTCCCATCCCAATCCAAATCCATCATCCACACAATCTCTTGAAATGATCTATTGAAATATGTCAACACTCTTGGGTGGTTCCCCATTTTCTACAGGAAAGATTAAAGCTCCCCGAGCATGTATTACAAAGTGCTTCTACTCTAGCAACTACTCGCCTTTCTGTCTCATCTTGCTACTCATTACCTTGTATCACCTTTGCCCTTCAACAACAGGTTTCTTAGAGTTGAAGCAGGTACCAAGTTGCTGCTTGGCTCTAAGTCTTTGCAGATGCTATTTCCTCTGTCTAGGATGTTTTTCTTTCTCTCTCTACTTGGCTAACTGAGGAACTTGCTGTTCTGCCAACATGGTAGAGTAAGGTAGTGTGGAACCCCTTGCCACAGATACCCAGGGGTACCAGATAATGTATCTCAAACAACAACCTATTTTAAATACATTTAGCTCACAAGAGAAATAGGGAAATCTCAAAATGCCAGAAAGAAAAATGTACCTCAAAGTCACAGCAATACGCACTTTATAAGCTAATGCTGTAAGGGCATTTGGAGGAAAGGGATGTTACTATGGGACCCCCTTGAGTAGGGCTTGAGGGTTTTTTTATTATTTAAAAAAGTTTTTATCCTCGCCTAAGGACATTTTATCATTGCTTTTAGAGGGGGGAAGGGGAGAGAGTGAGAAACTAAAAATGTGAGAGAGAATCATCGAGTGATCAGCTCCCACGTGTGCTGGGACAGAGGATTGAACCTGCAACCTTTCTGTGTACAGGACGATGATGCTCCAACCAACTGAGCCACACTGGCCAGGGTGGGCTTGAGTTTTAATGTCCCTGCAGGAACAGAAAATGAACTCTTGGGCTTCCAGGTTATGAAGAGTTGCACACCCTACATACAACCAAAACCTTTGGAGTGATGCACAGAGAAAAGAGGACTAGAGAAACTTTCTGCTGGCTCAAGAAGACTATAAGAAATGCTATATTCTTGAAGAAAATGAGGCCACAGATTCAGAATTTAAAAATAAGATTTTCAATTATAAGGACCGAGTTACAAGAAGGGAGACAGAGTTTGCCAGGCAGAGCCTAGGGATCACCATACTCTGGTTCCTTTGTACGTCAAACTAGTAGGCTATTTATTATACACAAGTACAATTGAAGATACCCTCATACCCTAGGAGTTTCCTTGTGGTGAGCAGGGAGAGGATGAACCTGTGACATTCAGATTGAGGACATAAGACTTGGCCACATACACAAGGAAAGGGGTAGCTGAAGTTTGTGTCCAAAATTACCAGTTTCAAAAAGGTAATTTTGCAAGGGTGCTGATAACATACATTTGAAAAAGGTTATATTTTTGTCCAGTAAAACCTTTCCATTATGTATTGGTGTGCAGCACTGTTTTATTACAGAGAAATATTTATTTAACAGTATCTGCTTGGGAGTCAGGATGAAAAAAATTCAATGAAAAGGTGAGGTTCTACTTTATTTATCTATTGCAGTATAGGAAACCACTCTAAAACGTTGTGGCTTAAAACAAGTCATTTATTTTGCTACAAAACTGTAAATTTGACAGGGCTTGAAAGAGACAGTCCTCTCCACTTCATATGACACTAAGGCGGCTCAGCCAAGGCAGCCACCTTCGGTCGAATGCCCACTCACATGGCTGGCATGTTGCTCCTGGTTCAGCGGGAAGCTCAGCCAGGGCCTCTGCTCCCCTCCACATGAGCCTCTCTATGGGCTGATTAGACCTCCCCACAGCATTTGGCTGAGTTTCAGGAATGAACGTCCTCTGTGTTTAATTTTTCTTTCTTTCCCTTACTCAAGGAGATATATCAAAAAATATTTCTGTAAGAAATATCCAGTATTTTACTGTCTGTATTCTTCTAGGATTCTTATGGATTTGAGTCTTACATCTAAGTCTTTAATCCTTTTTGAGTATTCTTGTGTATGGTGTAAGGAGGTGGTCTAAGTTGATTTTCCCCAGCACCATTTATTAAATAGACTATCTTTATACAATTGACTATTCTTGACTCCTTTGTCAAATATTGATTATTAAGGCATGGGTTTATTTCTGGGCTCTCTACTCTGTTCCATTGATCTATGTGTCTAGTTTTATGCCAGTACCATGCTGTTTTGATTACTGTGGCCTTGTAGTGTATAGTTTGATGTTAGTTAGCATGATTCTTCCAACTTTGTTCTCTTTCTCAAGATTGATATAGCTATTCAGGGTCTTTTGTGGTTCCACGTAAATTTTTGCAATTATGTGTTCTAGTTCTGTGAAATAGACCATTGGTATCTTGATAGGAATTATGTTGAATCTACAGATTGTTTTGGGCAGTAGGGACATTTTCAGGATGTTAATTCTTCTTATCTATGAACATGGTATATGCTTCTATTTGTATCTTTAATTTCTGTCTTCAGTGCCTTATAATTTTCTAAGTATAGGTCTTTTATGTTCTTTGTTAAGTTTATTTTTAGGTTGAGCTTTTTTTAAAATGCAGTTATAAATGAGATTATTTTCTTAGTTTTCCTTCCTGAGAGTTTATTATTGGTGTATAAAAATGTAACTGACTTCTGGATATTTATTTTGTATCCTGCTACATGACTGAATTCATTTACCAGTTCTAGTAGTTTTTTGGTGGAATCTTTAGGGTTCTCTATGTACAGTATCATGTCATCTGCAAATAATGATAGTTTTATTTCTTCCTTTCCAATTGAATGCCTTTTATATTTTCTTCTTGTTTGGTTGCTGTGTGACCTGGAGGGTATTATGCTAAGTGAAATAAACCAGAGAAAGACAAGTACCATATGGTTTCACTTATCTGTGGAATCTAATGAACAAAATAAACTGACAAACAAAATAGAAACAGACTCATAGATACAGAGAGCAGACTAATAGCTGTCAGGGGAGGGGGTGCTTGGAGACTGGGTGAAAAAGATGAAGAATTAAGCAACCCCCCCCACTGAATCATAGACACGCACAACAGTATGGTGATTACCAGAGGGAAAGATGGTGGGGAAAGGTAGAAAAGGGTAAAGGGGGATAAATGGTGATGGAAGGAGACTTGACTTGGGATAGTGAGCACACAATACAGTGTGCATATGATATATTATAGGATTGTACATCTGAAACCTATATAATTTTATTAACCAATGCCACCCCAATAACTTCAATAAATTTTTTTTAAAAAGAGTGAGCATTCTAAGGGAACAAGAGAGGTGGCTGTAGCATTTTTATGACCCAGTCTTTGGAGTCACAGCTCTACCGTATTGTGTTGAGTCAGTGACAAAGACCTGTCCATTTTTGAGAGGGAGGACACACAGATCCTACTACTTCATGGGAGGATCGTCAGGGTCTTGTGTGAAGAACGTTTGAAATGGCAGATGGTGTATGGAAAATACAGCTTGCCATCACCCCCAAACCTGTGTGTCATTGTGAGTTTCGAGTCTAAGTTTATCCTACCCGTGTGGCATGGCATCCTCGAGCCCAGAATCAGGAGTGGGCATTGCGTTTAACCACACCCTAATCTGGTCTTCTGGGACTGCAGTGTTAACAAACACAAAACTGATTTGGAGTAACACTCCCAGTAGGCCATATAAGATAACCACAAAGAAAATAATGCCTAGTGGTGAACTCCCATATAGAAATTACAAGTAAAAGGAATAGGGTTAGCACCTCAGGAACCTGAGCTATAGAAAAACATGAAAGGGGCTATAAAGTAAATATCTGAAAATGATTAAAAAGAAAAAATAAGGAAAATAAAGAAAAAATGAAAAAAAGCTCAAGATCAGCTTCATCTCCTCTAGGAAGTCTTTCCTATGCTCTCTGACAAGCTGTGCAAACCACTGCGGTGGTACTTAACACACTTCAACATTTTATGCCTCAGGCCCCCCACCCACCTCAACCTCTAACCAGTATAAGACTTGAGCACATGGATTTGGTAGCAACTGGACTTTAGTCTTTTTACTTCTAAGGCTTAACACAGTGCTTGACACATAGTAGGTTCTCAGTAATAGCTGAACTGAATAAAGACTGCATAATTCCACGTTAAGTTAAAAAAATTAAAAAATTCGTTCAGTTGATCAGTTTGGATGAAGGGAACAAGTTTGTGTACCTAACATTCAGCATCAACATTGGCAACAGTGCTTAAGAGTATTAATTGCCTTTAGTTGCTGTAATTGGTAATAATGTGTAAGATGTTCACAGGAGCCTTCTTTTGAAGAGAAAATGGACTCTTTGCTTAAGGGAAAGAAGTTTCCTTCCTGTCCTCCACAGTAATCTGAAAATGGAGCAGAAGGCCACGCTAAAACTTCTGCTGTATCCATCCTCCAGAATGGGGAAAAAGCAGTAGGTCTGATCCCCAGACCCAGAGCTACTGTGCTTTCGTGAACTGCAGTCTGTGGCAGGTAGAGGAGGAGGATAAATAATTCCTTTTAGGTCCGCGTAGAGAGACATTTGCCTCATAGGTGGCTCAAGGGAGGAGGGGAAGGGTTGCTTCTTTCTCCTTTTAGCTTTATATAAAAGTTATTGGTGGTACTTTTAAAGAAAAAATAGGTTAGGCGCTGCTTGAGAATTCCTGGTTGATCATGTGAGAATACAAGAAACAGTGGAGAACAGAAGACTACAGGCCATCTCTAAATTCAGTACAAGCCCTAAATTGTGAATTGCTCCTTGTTTTAGGCAATATTAATCACAGTAGTGTAAAAATTTACAATGAATAAGATAAAAAATAAGATTATTTTTTTGAGTTAAACTCATTTTTTAGAAGTTTTAGGTCTTCAAACTTTAAACTTTAGACCTTTAAACTTTTAAAGGTCTATTATTTTCATTCAGCCTCATAGACTAAGAAATTACTCAACGTACTTATCAAATGGATATTTGGATTTATCAAGTGAAAAATAAAGTGCCTAAGTTTAGTTTTGCAACTCTTACAATTGCCTGCATATACCAGGAAACATGAAAAATTGAGGCCTAGAATTTGAAAGTTGTCACTTAAATTCTGCTTTAAATTTGTTACTCATTTGATTAGCACTGATAATTATTCAGTTTTTTTCACTTGCCAATGTAGAAGATTATGGTTTGGCATGAGTTATATGATAATGATGAAATGTACTTTTGACCAAGGAGAAAATTTCTTGCCCCTTCACACCCTGCCCCCGTAACTAAATCTGGTGGTCACGAATTTCCCCTAAAATCAGTGTATCTAGAATTCTTAGAATAGCTATACTACTGAACTTTGTGATTCACTCCTTCTTATTGACCATGATTCTTTCAGTCACAAGTGTACAACAGTGAGAGATTAAGAGCCAGGATGGAAAAAGAAAGCTTGGACCTGCTGAAACCTTTGTCCCAGCATCTTGCCTCCAGCACACGGTTTGTTGACCCCCTGCCTGGCTGCCCCGAAGAAGATAGGAAGTCCGTGACATCAGGATATTATACATGGCTGTTACTTCCTTTGTATCTGAATCTTTAAAAATGCTAGAATCTCTAATAATTTTGCCCTTGTCCCACTGTAATAAGTTCCTCAATTCACCTGAAGATCAAATTCCTTATGTGTTAAGTCAGGAGAAAAAAATGCCTGTCTGTTGTTATAAAGATTACATTAGATCATGCATATTCCTAGCAAGTGCCTGTGTCAGAATAGGAACTCAACAGACAATAGATCCTTTCCTTTCTTGTTGGACTCTTTGACAAATTGTTCAAATTGTAAATTGTTCCTTAAGGAATTGACATCAATATTGTAATAAATCCATAAGACACTTTAAGACCCAGCTGAATTTTTTTGGTCCAGGAGTTGTCTGTCTTCCTTCATGCCTAATAATTCTTACTAATAGGTAGTTACCATATTTATGTTCCGCAGGGGTATTTTCAATCTAAAATAACCTAAATCTACATGCCAGGGAGCATTTAACTTTGAGAAAAGAGCTACAATAATTGTTTAGTAGGTTATAAGGGAAACTGTCAGTTGAGTTAAATGAAAATATAGAAGCATATAAGCTGTAGATAATTTTTTTGCCACTTCCAGCTGTTCCGGAATCTTGCTATATTTGGTTTCATCCTAGAGTTTTTGTTCTCCTTAATATGAGAGTTAGAAAGAAAATGTAAAATGTTCTATTTCATTTTCCATTATACATGAATTTTGGATACTCCAGTCCTTCGGTAAAAAGAATTTCATCCATTTATTCCAAGTTGAATAACTGCAGTAACTTATATATACACCTTTCTTAATGATGTTTTACAGGGAAACCTCAGAGTCAGTATGCTTTTCTGGTAGTTGACAGTTTCTTAAAGCATTCATTACATCTGTGTTTAAAGAGGTAAAAAGGAAGATTGCATTGATTATGAAGTAGAAACTGGAGGCACAGAAGTGCCCAGGTTTTGTTAGCATCATAAAGAACTGTCTTGCCTTCTGCCTCTTGAAAGGAAGCAATAAAATACATTATTCTACTGTTGTTATCTGTTGGTCTAGAGTTGATGTTTGCTAAGTGAGAAAGAGTAGAGTTGATACTTGAATATCCTGCGCTGTAACTGGAGAGGAAGAAATTAAAATTTAATCATTCTTTAATGTGTACTTCCTTATCTGTTAAAGTACACTGCATCTATGCTTAGATGACAGACTTAAAATTCAACATGGTAAACCACACCATGCTATCTTCAAAGATTCTTTAATTTTGCAGATGTTATTGAGTCAGAGTTCCCAATGGAAAGTGCAAATCAAGACACTTTGTTTTACTGGTGAAATTCTCAGTGGTAGTGTGTTCAGATCCTTGCATGGTCTTGCGTTCATCAAATCGGGATCACTTTTGAAGCTTGCCTTGTGTAAAGATCCAGTGAAGAATTGCTGATGTTTTCACTGAAACACAACCCACTAATCACTGGTGAATATTCTCTTAATTCCTCAAGAACTCGTCAGTAATTTGTACTAAAAATATCTGGACCTCAGGATGATAATTCTATGAAGTTTTAGCAAAACTGCCTCAGCTCCAGCATAATCTGGAGCTGACTGATCACAGGGTGAGGGGACGATCTCAAAGGTCTCGCTGGCTCTCATCACTCCACCTTTTCAGTGGCTCCACAGCACAGAAGGTCAAAGCTGTGGTTTATTTTTTAGAGAAGATTATTTCTCATTGTCAAAGGTCTTTTGGGATTCTTTCTGCACTTAAAATTTTCTTATTAGTAACACTAAGTTCTTTAAGTCACTTAATAGTAATAAGTTTTGTAGAAATACGTATATTGTCTCTTTTCTACTACTTTCTTTTCCTAGTAGTGCTAAAAATATCTACAAAAAAATGTTAGCTTTATCATGGGTCCAAACAAATACATATTTATCATATTACCACCAAAAGAAGATATTATAAATTTCCTTGCAATCCAATCATGATAATATATCTTTTTTTCTGAGCAGCCTTTCAATATTTTTTCCAAATGTATTCATATTTATATATGTTTTACATAGATGTGGTTATAGTTTACATGCAGTTCTGTTCTACTTTTCATTTAGGTTAGATGTACATGTTTTCCATATTACTGTAGTTTTTATATTTATTGGTTAACATTCTATGCATTTGAATCTAACCATTTACTTTTTATTCAACCTTTTATTTTCAGATTTTCAATTATAAATTATCCTGTAGATATTAATCCCTTTGTCATGCATTAGTGCTGTGTGTATGTATAATCTAAATTTATCTGATATGAAAACAAGAAATGAAGAAACACCCTCCAACACGTTGTGTTGTATTTAAAGTGCCAGCACCATAAATTTTACTTGATTACTTGATTAGTAAAGTATGGTAGTTGAGCCTGAACACAGAGTGAATGCCTAAAGAACATGTAAAAGCTAGATCTGAAAGATATTAATTTTTTAATGTCATAAATATATATTTTTTATCTCAAAGATATACAGAACACTTGGTAAAATATATTTATTCTTATGTAAGAGAAGTCTCTGAATGGACTGGCAGTGATTTACTCTATGGCACTCTGCCTTTAATGAAGTGGAAAGAACACTAATGGAGACCTGAATTCTTGGTTAAGTCAGTTTAACTCTCGGTGCTCAGATTCAGTGAAGACTTAGGAGAGCTTATTTCCAGGTATTTTTCTTCACAAAACCTTGCAAGTAGATTTTATCTTGATTTTAGTAATATGGATATTGAAGCTCATGGAAGCTAAGTGAATTGCACTGAACCATTAAGGTAATATAATAAATGGTTGAGTGGATTTCAAGCCCAGATTGCTTGATTTAAAATCCAATGTCCAATTTGTTTTCACAATTGCCTTTGGTACCTGAGAAATAAAATGGGTTAGTTTTTTTCCAAGCTGAAGTACTGTCCTATTTTCACACTCTGTTAATGTGTTTCTGGAGAAGCTATCTCACATAAATAAATTAAAAGGTGAGTGTTAGACATTGAAAGCAAAATTTTGTTCAAGCAGTGGGTAGATTTTAAGAACAAATGTGCAAAGATCTTGGTATAGGAGAACCATAGGAAAGACAGCGAAAGTCTCTGTTTCTTAGAAGACACAATGTATAGAACATGGTAATGCAGAAGAGATGGAAAGAGGAGTAAAACATAATCTTTGCCCTCAGTTTGGTTCATAATAATGAAACTGACAGGCTTACCCAGGTGACATAAATAGGTTGACAATTGTTGAGTTGACAGGAAAGCTGCTGGGTTGGTATGAGTTTAGAATTACTTGGCTGCTTGCTAGGTGTTGACTTGAAACAGAGTGTTAAAAGTGTAGGTTGTTTCTGATTGATAATTTATTTAGATCTTCTTTAATTTCTTGCACTTGTTTTTATTCCTGAGTATTCTCTTTGATGTTATCATGAGTAGAATTGTTCTTATAAGTTTTATTTTTGTATTTTTGGCTAGAATATAGAAAAACAATTGATTTTTGTATCTTTATTACATATGCTTGAGACCTTACTAAACTCATGTATAAATTCTAGTATTTTTGTTGTAGATTTCTTAGGGTTTCCTGTATACATTATCGTCCTCAAAAAAAATTGTCTTCTTCCTTTTCAATCCTTTAATTTTAAATTGCACTGGCTGCAGTACAGTGTTGCATGGAAGTGCCACAAGCCACCATTCTTACTTTATTCCTGGTCTTAGATGGCAGCCATTCAGTTGTTCATCATTTTGTGATGTGAGCTGTTGGTTTTTCCGGGATGCCTTCCTTTAGATTGAGGATGTTCTCTTTGATTCCTCATGTACTGAGAGTTTTTATCATTAATGTCTGTTGGATTTCATCATACATGCTTTTTCTGTGTCTGTTAAAATGGTTATGTGTTTTTGTTCCATATTCTACTAATGCAAAATATTATATTACTTAATTATTGGATGTTAAACTTTGCATTCCTAGGATGAATCCCACTTGGTCACCATGTATGAGCCTTTTTTATGTGGTCAGCTTCACCTGTTAATATTTTGTTGGGGATTTTTGTGTTTGTGGTCATGAGAGATAATGATCTGTAGTTTTCTTGTGATGTCTTTGTCTGGCTTTGTTGTTAGGATAGTACTGGCCAGGTAGAATGAGTTAGGAAATTTCACTCCTTTATATTTTGACATACTTCGTATAGTATTGGTATTTATTTTTTAAATATTTAATAGATTTTGCCTACAAAGCCATCTGGGCCTGAGATTCTCTTTGTGGGAAGGTTTTTAATTAGTAATTCAATTTATTGTTATAGGCCTATGCATATTTTTTTTTCTTCTTGAGTCAGTTTTAGAAATTTGTCTCTAAGAATTTTTCCATTTTTCTGAGTTGTCTCATTTGTTGGTATTAAGTTGTTTGCTATATTTCCTTTTGGTTGTTTTAATTTCTATAGCCAGTGGTGAGTTCTCTCCTTTTATTCCTAAATCAGTGGATAATTTGTGACCCACATAAAATAATACTTTGGAGGAAAAATATTTATAGGCTCAAGTAGAAAATGTCAATCCTAAAATTTTTTCTTGAACGCAAATTTATAAGTGAAAAGGGCCAGTGAGCATTATTACAGAGTGCTTTCTTCTTTAGTTTGTGACAGCATTCTGCCTGTTATAACTAAATAATCCTTTGTTAAGTTAATCCTGTACCTATGTGAAGTGTCCACAATATGTACTTAAAATGCAGGGTGCTCATTTATTTACTTTATAAATTTAGAAAATTATTAACATACTGTACATGGTGTTTACTTTTAATATTTGGAAGTAGTCAAGAAATAGCAAAGATGTTGGAAGTTAGTAGTAGTAGGTAATATCATTTGTCAAATTACGCTGTTTATTTTCTTAAATTAAAACATTCTTTAAAATGTGAAGCACCATTTTGTTAAAATTCTAATTTTTTTCACAGTTAAGGTTTTCCAAATCGGATTTGGGTATTTATGATGTATCATGAATATTGTAATATATGTAAATTATAGCATTAAATGCAAAATAGTTTGGCATTGCAGGTTTTTGCAACTAAAGATAAGCTGTCTTTTATCTAAATTAGATTTCTGTGTATCTCTAACATTTGAAATTAAATTACCACGTACCATCAAATGCTATTCCAGTTAGACTCTGCTAGAGGAAATACTGCCCAGTATGTAAATTCAGATTCCTCAGATTATGTCCAAATTTCTAATGTTGAAGATGTAATCACTATACATAGAGTCAAAACAAAACAGTATTAACAGAGCTTTTCAGCCTGTAGGCATCCCATTGTGAAAACACAGACCACTCTCTCCTCTTACAATGTTGAAGAAACAAGTTTGTTGAGTCTGAGACAAGAAGACCACTTGGTAACTTTTCAAGTGAAGGCAAAACCAAAGTGAGCAACACTGTCCTCTTGATGATTATGATTCTAAAATTCATCAATTGTGTATACAGTTTTTAAACAATGCAAGCCCATACGCTCCTGGAAGCAGAAGGGGCACTAATTGTAGGCCTGTCTCACGGACTCTTCCTCTAGTGAGCCTAATTCTTTTCAAATTTGATCCTCAGCCAACTCCTGTTTGGTTGCTGATTCTGAAACATTCCTCTCCATGTTTCTCTTAGTGGTCTTTGTGTAGAAACTTTAGTATGCCTTAAGCCCCAGATTTTCAACGATGCGCTATCGATACCAAGCAATTGCTCAGCCTTTCCTACTTCAGCAGGGACAGAGGCCAGGGCAGGGATGAAGACTAGAGCGGAGAACAACACAGGAAGACGCGTGAGGCAGAGATCAGTTCTTCCCTTTCAGGTATTACAAAGACCTGGCATTTGCTTATCACCTCAATTATTTGATTTTTGATCTAACATTTTAGAAATCTCCAGTTTAATAAGCCTTTGGTATTTTTGAGATCTTTGGAAAATGAGAAATTTGAGAATGGTTTTATCATGATTTCCCCCCCAAAACTTAACATACAAAAAACAAAACCACATTGTTTTAATACTCACAGGTCATTGGATAGGTTATACATGAACTAAATAGCTTGCCCCTGAACACCGCTTTCGAATTGTATTTGACTGAAAATTGTGCTTCCCACAATAGCAGGTTATTATTTTTTAGTAGAATAGGAACCGAAGTGCTAAGGGTTTCTTAGAGGTTTATGGGAGAGGCTGGAGTTACTTCTAACTTGAGAAACCTTAATATAATGAATGATAACCTCTCCCTCATTAGGAACATGGAATTCGTTTATCTTTGGACTTTTTGGCAGTTAGTAGCAGCAAACCATTGTATCAAAACTCAAGCCACATGCTGATACTGAATTTGTGATTTTATTCCTCAACTCGATACCCTAATGCTTTATATCTTAGAGCCAAAGGTATTTTTTTAATCTTCACCCAATGATATATGTTAATTGATTTTAGAGAGAGAAAGGGAGAGGAAGAAAAACATTGATGTGAGAGCAACATTGATAGTTGTCTCCCATATATGCCCCAACTGGGTATCGAACCCACAACCTAGGTATGTGCTCTGACCAGGGATTGAACGTGCAGCCTTTTGGTATACAGGACAATGCTCTAATCAACGGAGTCACCCAGCCAGGGCTGAAGCTATCTTTTTTTTTAAAAAAAATCATGATGAGTATTTAGGAATATCTGCAACTTATTTTTCTTTTTTTATATATATATTTTATTGATTATACCATTACAGTTGTTCTATTTCCCCCCTTCACTCCCCTCCACCCACACACTCCCTCCCCCACCATTCTCCCCCACTTAGTTTATAACCACGTCTCAATTTCTTTAGATTCTTTATTTCCCCCACTATTCTCACCTTCCCCCTATCTATTTTCTACCTACCATCTATGCTATTTTCTGTGCCTTCTCCCCCCTTCTCCTCCTCCCACCCCCCTGTTTCTAACCCTCCATGTGTTCTTCATTTCTATGGTTCCACTCCTGATGTAGCTGTCCTCTTGGTTTGCTTTTGTTTTAGGTGTGGTTGTTAATAACTGTGTGTTTGCTGTCCTTTCACTGTTCATATTTTTCATCTTCTTTTTCTTATATAAGTCCCTTTAGCATTTCATATAATAAGGGCTTGGTGATGATGAACTCCTTGAACTTGACCTTATCTGAGAAGCACTTTATCTGTCCTTCCATTCTAAATGAAAGTTTTGCTGGATAAAGCAATCTTGGCTGTAGGTCTTTGGATTTCATGACTTGGAATACTTCTTTCCAGCCCCTTCTTGCCTGTAAGGTCTCTTTTGAGAAATCCGCTGACAGTCTGATGGGTACTCCTTTGTAGGTGACTGTCCCCTTATCCCTTGCTGCTTCTAGGATTCTCTCCTTCATTTTAGTCTTGGCTAATGTAATTATGATGTGCCTTGGTGTGTTCCTTCTTGGGTCCAACTTCTTTGGGACTCTCTGAGCTTCCTGGATTTCCTGGAAGTCTATTTCCTTTGCCAGACTGGGGAAGTTCTCCTTTATTATTTGTTCAAATAAGTTTTCCACTCGTGGCTGTTTCTTTCCCCCTTCTGGTACCCCTATAATCCGGATGTTGGAACGTTTAAAGATGTCCTGGAGGTTCCTAAGCCTCTCCTCATTTTTTTGAATTCTCATTTCTTCATTCCTTTCTGGTGGGATGTTTCATTCTTCCTTCTGGTCCATTCCATTGATTTGAGTCCCAGTTTCTTTTCCATCGCTATTGGTTTCCTGGACATCTCCCTTCATTTCAATTAGTTTAGCCTTCATATGTTCCTCTAATTTGTGACTGTAATCTACCAATTCTGTGAGCATCCTGATAAATAGTGTCTTAAGTTGGCCTTCTGAGAGGCTGGCAATCTGTTGGTCGCTTAGAGTTATTGGCTCTGGGACTTTGAGTTCTTCTTGTGCCATCTTTTGGGCTGTTCGTGCCTGTTCCATAGCAGGATCGGAGCCCTAAAGTGTTCACTAGAGCAGGGCAACTAAGTCGCTGGGTTGTGATGTTGTATGTGGGGGCGGGGTCAAAGAGGGACAATGGCTTCCTTCTGCCGCCTGCTGCCGCGACCCCCACTGGCACCGCAGCCACCACCATCACCAGGCCCACGCGTTTCGTTCCACTGCACTCGAGTGTGCCACCGACGTCAGCCCTCCACCACTGGGTTCGCCCCCTGGGGCCTGTGTCCGTCTCACTGTGCGCAAATGTGCAACCGCCGTCAGTCTGCCTCACACCCCGACTGGTTCTGGGCTGCTTGCATGCCTAGGTCGGGGGATCTGTCCTGCCCGACCCAGCTCCACTGCTGGCTCCACCTCTCTTACCGTCCCCGTTGAATGGTTCGTAGCTGTCGGGCTTCCGTATAATTCCGTTTTCTGGTCTTTGGGTGTGTCCTAGTTCTCCAAGACTTTTGTTGTATTCAAACTTGGTTGTGGGAGAAGGCACAGTGTTTCCACCTATGCCTCCATCTTGGCGGAAGTCCTGAAGCTATCTTTAAAAGAATTCTAAAGCTCTCAATTTGCTTTGCCTCTATACTTAGTATGTATCATCAACTTGAAAAAAGCAACATGAAGTATATTTGTCTTGGCCAGTGTTTCTCAACCGGAATAACTTTGCCCCCCTAGGGACATTTGGCAATGTCTGTAGACATTTTTGGTTATAACAGCTGGGGGATGCTACTGGCATCTAGTGGGTAGAGGTTAGGGATGCGACTAAAGAGCATGCTGTGCACAAACCCTTACAACAAAGAATTATCCAGCTCAAAAATGTCAATAGTGCTGATGTTGAAAAATCCTGCGTGGTCTTAATGAAGTATTTCCATTTAAATTATCATCATATTTTTAAAAAACATGATTCTATCTTTGGTTTTTTCATCAGTCTCTCATATTTTTAACCATTTCATTTCTACAGTGGCTTTTTCTAGATAAATGTGACAGTACATAATGCTCTCTCATCTTTATTCTCTATAGTGTGAGCAAAAAAAAGAGCAATCATTTAATGCTTCTGGAATAAGTGGAAATAATATCAATATCAGAACACACGTAAGTAAATAAACAAAATGATTTCTTTTTAAACCACATGCAGGTAAATGTAGTAGTTTGAAATACTCTCAACAACGAATGATTAGCACATTGAATTTTCACATCTTTGGGTAATAGATACTGGTATTACAGTATGATAGCATTTGGACAGTTTATGTGATTAAACACTGCTGTTGTGCTCACCTTAGGCAAAGTACTTAGCATCACTGTCCCTTTGGTGTGAAAGGGTTTTGGAACAGATGTCCCTGCTGCAGTGCCAACTCCGCAGCTCCAACTCTAACATTCTAAATATTTTAGGAAGATGCACAGATGATTTTTCTTAAATGCTCAAAAATTTAATTTATTAATCAGTAATTGTATATGAGACAGTAAAAGTTATCAGGATAATCATTGCCACTCTTGTTTTTTCCAAATGAGTAAGTCGTATAAAACGTGGCAAAAGGCACTGAGTAGATCCAGAGGCTGGTGTATGTGATTCCCTCCCCAACTTTTCAGAAGGTGGGTGTGGGTATTTGTTTCATTGTGTTTAAGTTTGAGGAAAAATTCAGTTTGTAGTAAACAAAGCTTATTTTATCTTGTTAAGTCAAGACAAAAAGCCATTCATCAATTTTTTTCCATTCAGAAGAAAGTCTTTGTTTTGGGACTTAGGAAATATTCTATATTGTATATGAACTTCAGTATCCTCTGTGGTCAGGACCATAGAAAAATACCTTTGTATTAAGTCAGACTGTGGAAAGCTAGGCATTGCTTTTTACATGCTATTAGATGAAATTTAAATTTGTATTTATTTTTAATCAGTTTCCTTGTACTAAAATAAATTTGGATACCAGCAGCTCAGAACAGTTAATAGCCTGTATAAATGGGTCCCAAGACACCTGTTCCTTTATCGTTAATGAAGCCCCATTTTCTGTGCAGGAAGAGGCGAGTTCCTGTTGATTCTCTGTCCTAGCACATCTCTCTGTCTCCTATGTGCAGATTTAAATAACATTAAGAAATGTTTCCTCTTGTTTTCTGTGATCTCTAGAATTCTGCCAGACACACTTATTCTCTTTAATAGGCTGTTTCTTCCCAAATGCATTAGGGTGATTTTTTTTCTTGTTTTGTGTGTTTTGAATCTTTTTGGAATTAAACCTCAATTATGTTATGTTATGAGGACTTAATGTAAAATTATGATGAGTTAATAGCACCAGACACACAAATAGCCAAATGAAGTTTCTCAGGGAAAGAATAAATGACTTGTGGAAATTTTAGTAGCCTGTGGAAATGTAAGAAAACAAACAAAAATATAGAGTGCAATTCCAAGGCTCTTGTATTCTCATGGTTTATCCTCTAAAATTATTTAACTGTACTCTCGTTTTCCTATTCTCCATTACCAACAATTTGGAGAGTTTGTAATTATTTATTTCTATTTCTATTAAATATCAAGCAAAAAGTCGTTAGTCTTTTTGTAGATAATTTGAGAGGAGAAAGACATATATTTAAAGAACTATTGCCCTGGCTGTTGTGGCTCAGTGCGTTGAGCACTGGCCTGCGAATCAAAAGGTCCCTGGTTCAATTCCCAGGCAGGGCGCATGCCTGGGTTGCGGGCCAAGTCCCCATTTGGGGGTGTGCGAGCACCTAACCAATTTCTTTTTTTTAAAAGAACTATTATCACAATCTACCAGACATTTACATTTTTCTACATGGTAGAATTTTGCTATGGATGTGTAGCTCAAAATTACATTTGTGATCTATGGCATTCATTTCTACTCTCTTTAGGGGACAGTATATTAGCAAGTTTTTAAAAATTGTTTTTATGTATGTGCTACAGAAGGAGATGGTGTTCTTCTTACCCCTTCAGCTTTTCCTTCTGCAAACGCCTGAATTTTCACTACTGTAGGTGATAGTTTAAAGGTCATTCTTAAAAAGGGGAATATGGTATCTGTGAAGTAATAAGCAACAGTTATACTACTGATCATGTAAGTCGGCTCTTCAGAATGTCTGTTAGGTGCGTTGGGAACCCAGAAAGTATTTGTTTTGGTAAGCAGCTCAAACACTGAGTACATCTGAAAAGAAATTCACTCTTCTTCCTGATAATGGTAATCTTTATAAGAGTTAAACATTACTATCTGGAATAGTTCACAAGGAAAGTATTTTCACACCTCAGTCTTGTATTTTCACACCTCAATCTTATATTCTTTGCAATAATTTTATTAACCAATATCACCCCAATAAATTAAACTAAAAAATTAAAAATAAAAGTTGAGATCTCTCTCTTATCAGGGGTAGAAAGAACACAAATCACAATATTTTTTGTTTGTTTCTTTTTTTAACACTGGCTATCCATTAGAATCATACTTGATAAGTATTTTTGAAATAGCTTTTGCTGGAATCCCAATCCTGGTGATTCTGCCTAAATTGGCATATGTTAGAGTGTAGGTATTGTTATATTTAGTGCTCTTCAAGTGATTCAGATTTTGTCACCAGGGTTGAGAACCACTCATAGACATTAAGCTGAACTGGGAGCTCTTGTTGCTACTTTCCTACACTACAAGTGCTGTGAAAGGAGGCAAACTGGAAACCCTCTGGGCTTCCGGTCAAGTGCCCACTCAGGTGGTGACCGCTCACTGTAGGTAGGCGTATTTTGGGGGTGGATGAGCTTGGTGCTTAATAGCAGACTCTCGAGCCCTGCACGAGAGAGGAGGCTCCTGCCTCGGCTCGCCAGGTTGAGGTAATATCCAAAGACTGTATTATGGCAACCGTTTTTGGTAGACTGTGGAGTTCACTGTAACTCATCCAAGGTACATAATTTAAAAATATTTTTTCCAAATTTTGAATCTAGGACAGTCTCTGCCAGTCTTAAAATGTTTCAACTGAAATTTAAAAAAATTAAACTCTGATATACTTCATGTGATTCAGCTCACTCCTTTCATAACTATGTATACCCTTTTTCTATATTCCCATCGTGAATTATTTTGCACAATGAAATATCTCACATCTAGTGAACTTACTTTGATATGGGAAGCATAGAAAGAATTTATAAAAGATAAAAATCAGCAAATTTAGGGGTAGATGCATGAGAGGGAACATGCAGAATAGGAAACATGTACTGAATGTGGTTTTATAAATATAATTAAAATGACCACTTATATAATTAAAAACAGTAAATAGTGTCCCAAGTTTTTGTTTCTTTTTTAAGGTAAGCATTCCTCCCCCAGCTTGGAAAATATGTCAAGGCCTCTAAGCCGGGCCTGCTAGGAAGGGCTGCCAGGGGCTCTGCGGAGTCAAAGGCCCATACACAGGCCCTTCCTCTGACCGGCGGCCTTCCAGATGCTGGGTTCTGCCTCAGATGTGCTGGTCATACATGCAAGAGCGGCTGTTCGAACTGCTGCTGCCAGACTAATCACATTTATAGTTTCTTGGCTTAATTTAGTTTTTTAGCAAATAGTACCTAGCAAGTTACCACAGTTAAACCAGTGGAATTTGGAGCACCTGCATTTCTGAAAGCCACTACTATGTACAGGGAATGGAGTCTGACTTTTAAACAACAATTTTGCAATTGGCTTACAACCTATTGTTTATTGTAAGGAAACTCTTCATGCTTCTTAATTCCTCATTTGTTCTTTAAGAAAAGATAAACAAGGACTATGTATAGAGATATGGTTCCACTGGTATTATTTTAATCAATTATATTCTCCTTGTCAGATTCCTATTCGTGATGATATGCCCTGTGCGGCAAGTGCTAAGAAAACATTTGTACAAAGTCTTGCCAAGGGAGACTGTTGACTCTATGGAGTATAGTGACTTAACTGTTCAAGATCTTCATGTGTTTATTAAAAAGAAAAAAACCACCCAGATACTAGTTAATTATATTTGTCTGTCTAAATTACTAGATTTTGTGGTTAGTATATAAATTTATTAAATAGTTCAAGTGTATTCAATACACTGTTACAGCAGTTTTATTGATATACTGGCAAAGAAACAAACATGACCACTCTTTACCATCTGTTTATAATGCTATATAAAGAAGACCATGTTGGTTGCCATGGAAACTACAGTTTCAAAACCACTGAGTGTTTGCTTAAATTCTCCAACCTTTTAAAGTCATAAGCCTTTTTCCTTAGTAAAAAAATAGAAGAATACATTTACAAATTTCCAGTGATTTTCTTAAAGTCATTTCTGTAAAAGTCATTTATTAAATCTGGTCTGATATTTTGCCTCAGGATTTTATGAATTCAGTTGAGGGGCTCTTAATTAGAGAATCTTTGGCATCTTCAAGAACTGGTGAGAAAATGTTAACACGATCCTATTGAGAGGCACCACCTCTCTTTTTAGAGAGGCTTTGCTTCTTTAGAAAAACTTTTTATTGGTGTAAGAAGAAAAAGGAATCTGAAGAGGGAACACATATAAGAACATGATATCTGGGGAGGAAAGTGAGTTCAAAGTATAGTTACAGTGGCTAGCCATGTTTAGTTATTGCTGTCGTACTAGCTAATATGAGAAAATAAAGCAGGGAAATACTTGGCTGTAAGCAGAATGATTCTGACTTTAAAAATTATGGCTACTAAAAAATACTTTGTTAAAATAACTAAATAAATAATATTTCTGGAAATCCTGCCTAGGGAAGAAAGAAGTAAAATACAGGGTGGAGCAAAAGTAGGTTTACAGTTATGAGTACATGAACCAGTTTATTCTTGTATTATTATTTATTAATTATGGTATAATTTTCAGTATGAAGAACAGTAAACCTACTTTTGCCTTACCCCCTATCTGTTTTACTGTTGTTCTTTCTGTAAATAAAAATCTAGAACTATTTTTTTATCTCAAATGGTAGTGTACATCCACATGCTTTGTTTATACAAACCTGATGTCTCCATAGACAATCAAGAAACTTTTTGCTATATTCTTCGAGAGTAATTTTTTCAAAGTCTTAAAAGTTATTCATATTTTTACACTGGGGCAAGTAAAATAGGATTGCATCTGTTCCAGCTTTCACTGAAGCCAAAATCATTGACTGTAGATAATAGTAGTAATACTGATAATAGTAATTACTAATGCATATTGAGCTCATAGTATGTGCCCTGGTACTCTGTACATAGCTTTGTACATGCTGAATGTTTATATTTAGGTTCATAATAATTCTATGGGGTAAATGTTGTAAGTACACTATACAGTCTCTAAATAAGCGTTTCTCAGCCTTGGTACTCATGACAGGTGGGAGGCTATCAGATATGTTTTAGGATGTTCAGCAGCAACCCTGGCCTCTACTTTCTAAATGCCAATAGCATTGCCCCAAGTTGTGACAACCAGCAATATCTCTAGACATCACCAAAGCCTGCTGGGGGATCACAGTCACCCCCAGTAGATGAAACAGCAGTTTAGCTTTTTTCTGGTACAAGTAGTTTGTAAACCCCCTCCTCTTCTCATGTTGTCTCCCCCTTTGCCCAATCATTTCTAATACTGCCTCTTTTCCAGTTTTGTTCAGTTGCTGATTTAATAACTTCAACAGAACCCATCTATTATGATAGTCCTCTTTATCCAGGACTTTGAAAACTATTTTGCAGCATAATGAAACAACTAGGATGTTTGATGTTAGTTGCAATAAAGTTACACATTCATAAAAGACAACTTTTAATAATAAAATTTTAGAATCTTCTACTGAATTTCATGTATTAAAAATGGTAGGAAATCATTATTTCCATGTATTCAAGTATAAGTGCCAAACTAAGGGTTTTCTATTTGTTTTTTTCCCTATTATTGACTTGTATAGGATTATTTAGTATAGTTAAGTTTGTGTAAATCCTTCCTACAATACTGAAAAAATTAGAAGATCATCAGCCATGGCCCATTCTTACAAAGTTAAAGAATCTCTTTAAGGTAAATTCATAATAGCAATACTAACTTAGTAGTGTTGGTTAACTTTCTGATCCTTTAAAAACATGACTGTTTTGCTGTATTTTTTATGAAGGTTTGGTTTGATACAAAATACATTTATTAGCAGCTTTTTAAAATTGTGATATAGTGAAATGCAGCCCAGCGGGCCTCAGGAGTGATAAAGTCAGTCAGGTTTCTGTCATTCATGGGCTCCTTTACTGAAAGTCTTGGCTTATGAGCCTTTTCCCTTAAAATCTTATAAAGTAGTGAAATTATTTCTTATCATTTCAAGTATTTTTTCAGAAATGTATACATGGCTCTGTTAATGCTGTTTGGCACGAAATTACCAGATCTCACTATAATTAACTAAACATTTTGGAAGAATGTAGTCATAGAGAATAATAGCTTTTTGGGGGAAAGAATGAGACTATTAGACCTTTTAGACATAAATAAATTGTGCATTTTAACTACAGTTTTTAATAAATTTAGGTAAGCAATAGCTGGCAAATTATTTATATCACATTTGAGACCAGATTGAATGGGGACCAGAGTATACAGTGAGGATTGTCAGTGCTTATGTGTTATGGAGCACTTTTTAGCTCTTGAATGACATGCTCCTGAGTCCTAAGGCCTGGGTTAGAATCATGGCCCTACCACTTACTTATGGTCCTGTCTCTTACTTATCACTTAACTTTGTGACCTAATTTCCCTATCTGTAAATTAGGATAAAAATATATTACCTTACAATCATGGATGAGGTTATGTGAGTAAATACATATAGAGTGGTAAGAGTAATGCGTGCAATAGATACTAGTTGTCATTGGGATTTGTTACTTTCATCTTTCTGTGATAATGTGGCCAAGACTGGTTCTGTAGTCTGCTAATGAGCAGTCGTTGGAATCTAGGGCTATTTAGTGTTCATTTGTTTTGATAAAGTGACTTTTGTGCTGATGGAAACATTTCAGTTTAGAAATACGAAGTAAGCATTGTCAATACATTGAAATAAACAGTAATTTTTTTATTTGCATAGTTATAGAATTTAAAAACTACTGATAGTAGCTATTTATTTTAATTTGATATTCCAGGGATTGCTGAAAGGTTTTTCAACCTTGTTCCAACGAGAAACAAAACCTAGCTTGCTTGTTTTGCTCCCAAATGCCATCTACCTTTCCATTTGATGTCATAACGTTGCCTCAACATTACTGGTCCCTGGGAACCAAAGGACATCAGCTGAAAAACCAGTAATTAAGGTAGCAGCTTTAGAGTCATACAGTCCCAGTTTTGAATTCTGATTTGTCTACACCTGCTTTTGACCTTGGACAAGAAACTGACCTCTTTCTAAGCCTCAGCTTTCTCACCTGTAAAATGGAGATGAGTGTAGTACCTGCTTCATTAGTTATCGAGTGCATGTAAAATGCATACCCCCATAGTATGTGTGGCAACAATGCATACCCCCATAGAATAACTTGCTCCCTTGCTTCCTTCCAAATCCCATCCTCTTGCCCCTAACATGTCAGTCAGAAGGATGGGCAGGTAGGTGTTCATCAGCTCCACTGCTTTATTGGGGGAAAGAGGAGAATCTGTGACTTATGTCATTACTTTTTTCTCATTTCTAGTGAAATGAAGGCTGTCATTTGCAGCCCATGCACTGCAGCTTTTTGGGAAGTAAAGCTGTGGGGGAGAAATGGCATCCTGGTGAAGCAAAGCCTAATGATGACCATAGTGTTCTTGACATGCCCCAGCACTTTGTAGCTGTAATACTTTCCTTTCCTTTCTTTCACCTTAAATATGAATTATTTTAGCATGAATTGGGCTCAAATACAACTATTAAGGTGAGAACATAGAATATATATTCTTTTAACTGAGTAGCTCTTCAATCAGCTATTTTCATGAAGAAACTCATACTCTGCCCATTTTCAAGGAAGGGACCCAAGGTTTTTGATAAAGAATAAGAAAACATGTGATCTTCTCCTTCCGTAAAAGTTATAATTTTGTGGACTATTTTAGAGGCTCAACTGTCACAGACCACCATAGGGCACAGGGCCATAGGCCACAAGCTGGACCCATGAAGATGCTCATTTCACTGCGAGACTCCTTGGCTGTCACGCAGACCCTGGCTGCTCCAACAGTCTGAAGGTTTTTGTTGTTGTTTTTCAGTTGTGGTTTTTAACCTGGACAGCACTTTCACTGCAGTGCAGACTTTTCTCAGCCTCCATGTGAATGGGCTATTCAAGGCTTCCCATGGCTCTGTGTTTAATGGACCTCAAATCCTCCAGTTCTGTGCTGCCTGGGAGGGTTGTTGAACTTGCCCATAAGGAGAAGGCCGCAGTCAACTGCTTGCCCAGTTCTCAATATACAGACCTATAATCAAGAGAGGTTTTGAGGTGCTTAGGAGAAATGAACTTTAGACATTTTTTCACACTTCTTACCTAAAAGGTACTTTGTGAGCCCTAATTCTAAGCCTTCATTCCTTTTTACTCTCTCTGTTTTAGTGCTGCTGTGATCATAATCTCTCCACATTGGGTGAATATGGGCTTTGCAGGCAGATATCTGAACTGAACCTCAGGTCTCTCACTTGTTGGCTCTCTAGGTTGGGGTAGGTTAACTTATTAACTCATTCAACAAATATTCATTGAATATCTGTATGTGCCAGGCACTATTCTAAGCACTGGAGATAAAACTGTGGACAAGTAAATATGCTATAACATGGTTGCATTCTAGTCCAGGAAGAGAAATAATAACTAAGACAAATGAATGCAAATATGTAGTATATAAGTGATAATCATTGATATGGAGAAAATAAACTATCCCTGTGAGTCTCAGTATTTGCATCAATAAAATGAGAAAAACTGCTCCTGGCCAGTGTGCCTTACTTGGTTGGAGCATCATCCTATAAACCAAAGGGTCACAGGTTTGATTTCAGGTCAGAGGACATACCTAGGCTGCTGGTTCGACAACCCCCCCACCCCCCCGTCAGGGCACGTACCAGAGGCAGCTGAGCAGTGTTGCTCTCTCATCCATGCTTCTCTTCCTCTCTTTCTCCCTCCCTTCTCCTCTCTCTACAAAAAATCAAAAGAAAAGAATAGGAAAAAACTACCACCATATGGGATGATTGTCAGGTTAGATGAGCTGACACCAGTGAAGGCTTGGGGATACACTAGGGTAGATGAGACAGTCTGCCTCCAGGTAGCTTGCTGGCAGCTGGTAAATGAGGATTTCTTCCCAGACCTTTTTGACCTGCTAGAGTAGAGAAGTAGTGCTGTTCTCTGAGGATTAAATTGGCTAGAGTAGCCTGTGTGTAATTTATTGCAAGTGTCTCTCTCTTTGTTCAATTGGCTTCATACTATTAATAATACCAGGTACATTAAATTTCAAAAAATGATTATTTTTTGTTGACATACCTAATTTGAGAGATGCCACTCTTACAGAAATCCTTTCCCTTCACTATCTCTGTTAGTGGCTGCGTTAAATATCTGTGAGGTCTCAATGTCATTTGGGAGGCAGTGTTTGTGATTAGGAGAGCTAATAGGTTTGAACTGAGGCAGCCAATGATAGGATCTTTTCTCTGGTGGACAATCTTTCTGTGGAAGATGAACACAGCAGTTTGTGTGCTGCCGCCTATCACTTCTGATTTTCCTGTGCTTTGATTTCAGTATTGATTTTGGAAAAATAAAAATAAAAATTTTGCCGTACATTTCTTAACCACCATGTTGCAATAATATAGCTTCAGGTTTTGATTGTTTTTCTATTCATTTTTTAAAAACTAAATTCTCCTGCTAAAATCCATGTTGCATTTCGCTTTGCTCCTCCACCAACCTCACCCCAATTTGCCCCTGAGGTATTAGTTCTCTATAAAGTGTTTCATCATTTTTTCCCCAGCTTGCTTGTTTTCACTGCCTTCTCCCATCTGCTGTTGTGTCTTGTACATTTGAGTTTGGCCTCTTGGTAATATGTTATGTAAAAGCCAAACTGTCTTTCCAACTTTTTCTAATGTAAATATCTTAACTTTTGCACAATTGAACCACCTTCATTAGCTAATAGGACTGATATGTGAAATACTAAATACATATTTATTACTTACATTGAGAGATTCTTTTTGATAAAAACATGCTTTTATGCTAACTGAATAAAATTCTAGAATATTATAGAAGGTTAATCTGAGAGTAATTCTCTTGCATTTGAGTGACTGTTGGAATCGGAACCTCAAGTTGAAAAAAGCCCTGAACATTAGGGAGCACTCATGCACGTCTGGTTGATTTATTTTCGCACAGACGGACTGTGGTAGTGGGAGGTGTAATTCACAGCGCTGTAGCTCTTAGCCAGTGTCACTGCTTGAGTGGTGGTGTGAGTTTCGCGTGTCTGCGGAGTGTAATGATGCCTGTATTCCAGCACTCAATTTCTCTGCCCCTTTGCTTCAACACAAAATTGATTTTTTAAAATGTGAACAAAGGGGGTCTGTATGTAAAAAACTACTCTATGAGATCATTTTAACAGATTTTTCAGTATGACCAAAATATTATTTTTTAAATGGCCCTGTTTTACTACATTAGTATTTTGAAATAAATCTTCAGTTACCATTTGAGCAAGGAAATCTTTGTGGGTTTTGGTTTTGTTTTTCTGATGGTAAGTTTAATTCTAAGATGGCCAGCCTACATCTTGCTGCAAACTTGCTCAATTATGGCATTATTTTATACTTCTTTTTCTTTCATTTCAAGCATTTTATTAAACTACTGGTGTTTGATAATAACCATTTCTGAAAAGCTCCTGCTTGGTTCCTCCCTGTTCAACAACCCCTCTGCCCTACCCGCATTCTATTTTCTCTTCTCTTACTTCCTCTTTCCAGCGCCAGTCAGTCTTCTGCCACATGCCCATCAGACCTAATTGCCCGTAGGGAGGCCTTTGGGGAGGCAGTTCCTAGGCCCAGCTGTCCCTCTGGGATTCAATTCGTGGGGGATGTACATGTGGCCCTCCAGCCATTTCAGTGGCTGCTGTAGCTCCCAGATTCCAAAGGCTGGTCACCTCAGGCCCTAAAGTTGTTTCAAGTCCAGGGCAGTTTAGTCTCAGGATAGATAGGGCAGGAATAATACAATTTGGGTCATTTTGTCAATAGAAATTAACCTCCAGTTCTTCTGCTAATTTTATATAAAAATCTGTGACATGCAGACTATTTTTAGTCTCCATCAAATTATAGTGCTTTAAAAAAAATTCTATGAGTGTTAATTTTTTCTTTTACAACTGAGTAATATCGCTATCTTTGAATTGTTAATTATACATATGTTTTTTAACATTACTTCTTTGGTAACACTTAAACTTTTGCCTTGTGTCTAAATCCTAGAGAATTAAAGGTGAAACATGAGAACTCAGAAGGTACCCAATCCAGGACTCGGGTTCATTAAATGTGGGCTAAATTTTTTCTTTAAATGAGAAACGCAAATGTAATTTAGTAAGTCATTTGCCTTCTTAAAATTCTATTATTTTTTAAGTATGATTTTTTTTTCTCCAGACTTACAAAGATCTCTGCTCTGATACAATTTAGAAAATAAATCACCCTTCATCTAAAAACCCCTTGATTAACACTTGTTACCATTTGGGTATATTTTCTTCCTATCCTGTTTCTCTTCATTTTTTTTGAACAAAATATTTTAAACATAGAAAAATACAAAGACACTTTGTATGTTGAACACCTATATAATGATACCCAGATTTAAAATAGTAATGATTTTCCATATTTTTTCTGGTTTTTGTCCTTGGCCTTGTTTATATTAATATATTGAACATAATTGATATCATATTATGTATGCAATTTTTTATTCTTCTGTCTTGTTTCATTTAACATTCTAAATATTTTCTCATGTCATTAAAAAATTGAATGCTTTGTGGCAACACTAAATTTATTCTAGTGTATGGACAGATTTTCTGTTTTTAAACAGTGCTAATTCTATTCCTACATCATTGATTTTACATTATCCTTCCAATCCTTTTGACTTAATTTATCACATGACTTAAAGTGGTATTTTTTCAAAAAACTGCAGTTTGCAACTCATTAGTAGGTCACAAAATCAATTTAGCAGGTTACAGTCAGTGATACAAAAAAGAGAAGATCAGAATATTCCTGTGGTTCTTTAGCAGAAACTTCAAATTGTTGTCAAATCTTTTGTCTCAATTATCTGTATTTAAATTTAAATTTTTTAACTGGAGATTATAGGCACAAGCATTATTAGGAATCTTACGAGTCAACGCACCTCACAGATGTAGACTTGACCTCCATCTTTTATGCTTACATTTTCTGGATTGATTTGTTGGACTTGGGTATATGAAAAAGCGATAATAAAGTAGTAAAACAAACTCCACCCCTCTACAGCAGTTAGCATTGCTGGGAGTTCTTTCCCTCATGGGTGTGTCTGGCCAGTGCTGATTCTTTCCCATTCAGCTTTACTTTGAGGTGCTTTGAGCTGACTCAGAGGCAATGGTCCCTTGAAGGCAGTAAATTGTTTCCTTAATATTTGATTCAAATTTACCAAAAGATGGTGGTTTGCATCACTGGCATAAGTTAGAGTGCTTAATTAAGCATAAATCTCCAAAGTTTTCCCTCATGCCCCATTTCTGCCCTCCTACCTCAACTCCCCATCTGGAACCACCCCGATTTTCTGTCCAAATCAGGGCAGCTCTCTCCCATGGGCACTGATGCAGCTGCCAATTCAGTCGGTTCTTCTAAATGAAAAAGCAAAACACATAAGCACTCCAAGCTACTGTGTTCTCTCTATTTAAAGCTTAAGGAATAGGTCCTTTAATCTAGCATAATTCTCATATACAGTAACTTTTGGATACAGCTTTAAAATAAATCTCAGCATGCTTATTAGAATGTATTGGAGCTTTTCTCCTGTCTGGCTATTGCTTTTAAAGAAGCCGCTATGATTTAGGAAGAAGGACTCAAGACTTCGGAACTGAATGGTTGAGTGTGGCAAATGAATAACAGGACTAAGATGAGGAAAGTTGGAAATAGTGTATAACAGGTCATGGGATATGTAACATGGAGAGTCTGCAGCTCTACTTCTTGAAACTATTTATTCTCTCCTTTGCATTTTTGGGGAGACCTGTTCGGTGTCAGTTACTCTGCTGGGGTCAGGGCATCCAAAGACGACTAAGCCTGAAGGCCCTGGAGGTTCTCACAGACTTAGGAGGGAGTACCTGTGAACAAATACTCCAACAGCAAGGCCAAAAGTATGTGAGCCTGGGCTTTGGAGTCCAAATTATGTCGAAACCTTGACACTTCCATTACTAGTTGGCTAGTGTGACTAGTAATTATTTCACTTTTCTAAGCCTTCTTGCTAATTTTCCTCATCTATAAAGAATATTACCAGTTACTGTGTATGGTTTTGTGAAAATTAGAGCAAGTACATGTAAAACAGCACATGCCTGGCATTATAGTAGGTTATAGTTGTTGTCTGTGTCATTGTACCATTTTATCACTGTTTTAAGTGCCAAACTAGAGAGTTGTAATAAGGGCCCGGAAAGTGCACAGAAGGGGCAACAACTGGCGCTGCTTCTGTGAACTGCACTGTTATAGCCCTGGCCTCCAGCGCGCATGTACATCCCCATTTCCTTCTGGGTATCTGTGGAGACCTGTTGATTTGCTTGAGGACATACTGTGTTCCTTCTCTTGGTTACTCATCCTTCCTCGGTTCCCTAAGTACAGGAATTCTCTAAGATTCCTTTTCTCTTCTCTTCCCTGCCCTTCCCTTCTTTTCTCTTTTTTTCTCTCCCCCAAAATTCATCTATCAAATCCTGCTGCTTCAGCCATCACCTCTGGAAGGTGCTTCCCAAATCTATACCCACAGCATTTCCAGCTGCCTGCTGGGCGTCTCCATCTGGAAGTCCTTGCATTCAGAGTTAACATGTCCAAAACTAACTCATTAATTCCCCATTAACTCTCCTTTTTTCCAGTCTCTGCTGATGATAGTATTGTCACGTGTTTGAAACATGTTTGAATCTGAAATTCAGCCCTTGTGTTTCCTTCAGGGATTGATCCCTTCCAATGTCTCCCACATGCAGTCAGTTGACCACACTGTCCTATTCCACCTCCATTCTGTTGCCATCATTCAACTTTTCTTTTACACCCCTGCTGCCACTGGCCTAAATTAGGCCCTCATTATCTCTCACCTGGACTACTGAAAGGGGCTATTCCTAACTGTCTTTCCTGTCCTGTTTACTGTGTTCCTGCTGTATTGGTTCTGGAAATAGCTGTGTCCTCCTCTTTCTTCTCCAAACCTTCACACACATTGTTTCTTCTTCGAAATGCCCATTTTTCACTTCCCCTCCCTGCTTCAGGTCCAGTGGCTGCTTCCTCCTTACCCTGTAGGTCTCAGGGAGGTCTCTGGGCTCTCCTTCCCCCTAGTTGTTAGTTACTCCTTCTCTGCACTCTGACAGCCCTTGTTCATGCACATTTTATTATGGTTTTTAATCCAGACTGCATGAAGGAAGACTGCTGCTCACCAGTTCTCATCGTCATGTTAACCTCTGTCTGTTTCACATTGTGCCTGGCACATAATAACCATCAACTACATTTTTGACTGGATAAATTTGAGAACAATGACCTTACCATTCTTCTAGCTAGCATCCGTTGTTTGTTTTCTTCAGACATGCTTGACTTCGCCATCTTCTGCATATGCTCCAAATTGTCAATGTCCCTTCTTAAGAGAGGCACTGAATATAAATCAAGTGTTCCAGGTGAAGTGTGACCTGGACTATGCAAAACATGGTATCCCTGTAGATTTAGAGCCCTGGGGTTTTTTAATGCTCAGAAGCAAATTTTTCTTATTCTCTTATAGTTGTGTTTTTAAAGGTGTTAATGAAGTGAATTTAAAGAAGAGGTGTTTTGGAAACAATTATATAATTTACTCAAGCTGTTAATCTATTCTCCAGATTGTTAACTCCTCTCTTATGTGAAAATTACTGGTTAGATGGTATGCTTTTCTGACTGCTCTCTTGATTTCTGTTAACCAGTCCACTACAGTTGCTTTTCCTGGCCTTTTCAATAATGCGTTTGGAAAGTGGCAAGTGTTTTAATGATATGTGATGTTTAGGGTGGGAGCTAGGGTGAATTTCTCAACTTCTGTTATTTTGGGAGGTAGAAAAGGAAACAATATTTATAGGAAATTAGATATGCTAGTAAAGTGGGGAGGACTCTGGGAGATAGAAGGAGAAACAGTAGAAAAAAGAGAAATAGGAGTTGAGAAAAATAGATGGCAAAAAAGTAGTAAGAAAGCAGATGTACTTTTCTGATCATTCGATCACCTACCATGTGTTTCCCCAGTGCTGTGTACTTCACTCATACCATCTCTTCCATACAATGACTGTGGAAAGTAGACATTATTAACCTCATTTTATAGAAAAGGTGACAATGTGAGTCAAACAACTACTGAATGGAAGGATTTTTCAAACCTGTTTCTAAAGGAGCACAGTTCTAATTTGGCTTAGCAAATAGTTTTGTTCGTGAGATGAAGCAGATGGAGAACCACTATCGACTTGAGAGCCAGCTGGCCTGGGTTCAAATCCTGGCTCTATCAAGGCTCTGACGCCTACTAGCTGTGGTACCTAGGCAAGTTGCTTGATTTCTGTCTCCCTCATTCTTCTCTGTAAAATCAGGATAACCTTGCTACCTACGTTCTGGAGTTGTTGTGAATAAATTTTAGTTCATATACAGTAAATGGTTAGAACAGTTTCTGGCATATATAAAGTACTATGTGTGTTTGTTGTTGCTGCTGCTGTTAGTTTGTGTGTGTGTGTCCCCTGTGATAGGTCTTATCTCTGAGAAGTTTGAAGAAGGTGTTGTCAGAACTGTAGCCTCTTAGGGTTCCTGCTGTGTCATCATATCCTTTGTCCTAACCAGGCTTAACCCCTGAAATATGCACACACTCACACACATACAAGCATGTGCACATGCACACGCTTGCACTCACATCCTCACCTTCCTCTTTTCCCTTTCTAGAATTAGGAGCCAATTTAGACCCTCTCTTTAATATTGTTATACAGAAATAGAAGAGTAAAGAGTCATCTTAGGTGACACGTAAATAAGGATAAGTAGCACAAGTTGAAATTTGTAGTTTAAAGCAAAAAATTTACAAAGAGCTCCCATTTCACATTTTCTTTTTCTAAAATAGCATGCTTTCTAGCCTCTCTGTGGTTAAGGTCTGTAAGATTTAAGCAGATTGTTGCATGATAATAAAGAGCTTTGGACATCCCCGATGACTGTTTCTCCTGTGATATAGCTTAATTACCTTAATTTAACTTCCTGTCCTAGGAAATTAGAACTTATTTTTGAAAATCGTTAACCCTTCTAACTTGCAGAAGATCACTGACTAGATTGAGGAGAAAATATGTCAAGAAACAGCTGTAACTTACACTTTGCAGAGAGCCTGAAGCTCTTTCTTTTCTTTAAATATATTTTATTGATTATGCTATTGCAGTTGTCCTAATTTTCCCCCTTTGCCCTCCACTGCCTGTTACCCCCATTCCCTCCAGTAATCCCCCACTTTTTAGTTCATGTCCATGGGTTGTGCATGTAAGTTCTTTGGCTTCTCCATTTCATATGCTGTTTCTCACATCCCCCTGTCTACTTCGTACCTATCAATTATGCTTATTAATCCCTGCACTTCTCCCCCCCATTTTCCCCCTTCTCCCTCCCAGCTGATAGCCCTCCAAGTGATCTCCGTACCTATAATTCTGTTCCTGTTCTGGTTGTTTCCTTAGTCTTTTTTTTTTTTTTAAGATTAATTTGTTGATAGTTGGAGCTTTCTCTTATTTTGAAACTAATGAAAGGGCAAGAAGGGGCCCTTTTTGAAAATCCTGTTTGGAGGTATGAGGAACAAAGATTTTTCTTAAATAGTGGACTAACTCATTAATTTTGGATTAATTTTAATTAATATAATTAATTTCACTTGATTCTTTGTTCTAACTTCATCATGAAAGTCTTAATAATAAATGAAGTATTATAATACAAATTTTTAATGTTTTTTTTACCACAATCAAGAATTATATTTGTGGTGACTCAGTGGATTGAGCACCAGTCTGCGAACCCCAAAGTCCGCTGGTTTGATTCCCAGTCAGGGTACATGCCCGAGTTATGGGCCTGGTCCCCAGTTTGGGGGCGCACAACAGGCCCCTACACATCAATGTTTCTCTCCCTCCCTTTTTCCTTCCTGCCCCCTCTCTCTAAAAACAATAAGTAAAATCTTCAAAATATCAAAACATATAAAAGGGACATAGTGCAAAGTCCCCTTGCCACCTAGTTCCCCAGCCCACAGAAGACCACAATTTTGTTTTTTGTGTTGATACTTTATATAGTACAAATAATTTTGATTTTATTTATCCCACATACCCCTCCTACCACAGTGAGGTGGGTCATAGAGCAGATACATTGACCTTTGTTACGAATGAGGAAGCTGAGATGCCAAGCAAGATTCAGACTCTGAGCCCAGCCTGGACTGCGACCCCCTTTCAGACACTCAGCTGGGCGTTCTGTTCACCAGATGAACCTTCCTGTGGCTCAGTGGAAGGGAGCCCACTGTGAACCCCTCTCTAGAGTGAGCACTTGCCTCTGGCACTGACGAAACACTTTAGCGGGACTGGAGCTTTCTCCCCAGAGGTCTCTCCTATCGCCTTCTGACCCACCCGCCTCCTCTCCTCTCCCCTCCCCTCCCCTCTCCTCTCCTCTTCTCTACTCTCCTCTCCCCTCCCCTCTTCTCTCCTCCCCCCTCTTCTCTTCTCTCCTTTTTATCTCCCTCCCCTTTCCTCCCCACCTCTCCCCTGCCCTCCCCAGCACAGCTGATTCCCTGAGCTGTGGGATGTGACTGAGCCAAGGACTGTCCCACCTACATTCTGGGAGCATCTGGGAAAACTTCTGGAGGCCAGCGCCTGTGCAGCTGGGCCTTTTCATGTGTCTTCTCTCTGTCTTCCTGGTATCTGCCCCCGGGTCACAGGACAGAGACTCCTATTCCTTGTATCTGTTTTGCTACCTCTGCCAGGAAGCCTTCCCTGATGCCCCTTGATAAGAACCCTTTGATGGTCAGTTGAGAAAGATCATCTGGGTATCCATGGGCTCATTCACTTAACCCTTACAATAAGGGCATGAGACAGGCATGGAGAAACTTAGGCTCAGAGAGGCCAAATGACCTGCCCAAGATGACACAGCAGGCAAGTGGTCCCAGTGGTACTTAAGCCAAAGTTTTCTCATGACAGTTAGCATGCTTGGTGTACTGTAGCAGGCCACCTCTGTGGACTGCCCATACCCTTAGCTTCTGCCTACAGTGCTCAGGCAGTATATGTAGGGAGGTGAAGATCATAGGCTTGGGCTTAAGGTCATCAGGCCTCTGACTGGTGCTGAGGCCTGACATTGACACTTACCAGCTCTATCATTTAGGGCACATTTCCAATCTCTCTAAACTTTGCCAAGCTGCAAAGTGGAGGTAAGATTTGACTCATAGTGTCCTTGCAAGATCACAGTACCCCGTTAGAAAATGAGATCGTGCACATGGTACAGCCATCTGAGGGCTTGGTGGGGTGTGAGCATCAAGACTGTCTAAAAACTTATTTATTAAATCCAGTTCTCTTCTCTTGCTCCAGGCATTCAGAGGCCTAGACTCACCAGTCTTTGAGTTGGGGGCAGTGTTTTGCACAGAACTGTAGACATTTTGCACTGGGGCTGAAAAGATCTTGTCAGACAAACAGAGGAGAGGCTGCCGAAACCAGCGGGTGTGAGAGTGCTGGGATTTCCCCAGAGCGGTGGCTCTCCTGGCCTGGACCCTGCAGGTACCTGAGGAGATGTGGGGAGAGAGAAGCCTAGAGAAATAAAGAGGGACCAAACCTGTGTAGGAGGTAAATTAATAACAAAATCCGTTTTCAATCCCCATGATGGGGAAGGAGGGAAAAGAAACAGAACTCTCTGGGTACCTCCAGCCGCCCCCCAGCTGGTTGGCAGCAAGAACAGCGTTTTCCTTGAACGAACTCTCTGTTTGTTTTCCCAAAGGCCAGTTTTCTTTATGGATAGTTGTTTCTCCTAGGTTTACCAGTCTGCCCTTCCCACTGAGAAATCATTTCAGGTGGAGATGATCTCATAAATTTGGGAATAGAAACAATTAGGAACATTTGACTGTAAAATCAGAAAGGTTTTGTTTGGGAGGAAGTACTAAAACACAAAAAAACCCTAGAAAGCTGTCTTTTAGCTGGGCCCATCTGCAACACAGCAAAATCAATGGATAAATTTCTTACTAAAACTATGGAGGAAAAGCATTCTCTAGCATTTATATGAAACAAGAGATGGTCCATAGAAAATAACAACATGGTACCATAATTTCTAATTTTTCACATAGAACATGTCACCAGCATTTGCTTTGTTTAATATGCCATCTTGTTTTATTTCATGAATGTAAAAATTTATAAGTATAGCTACTTTCCTCAGGCCTTGCCAGCCTGTGGGCAGTCAGGGTTGCACCAAACAGTAATAACTCACGTTTTTCAGTTTTTGCTAGTGATCAACAGAATAATGCCCCTTATCCAAGATGTTGGTGTCATAATTCCTGGAATCTGTGAATATGGTAGGTAGGTTACACGGCAAAGGGAAATTAAGGCTGCTTACTAATCAGCTGACCTTAAAAGGTGATAATCCTGCTGGGCCTAGTGTAACCACAATGGTCCTAATAAGAGGGACACAGGATTGTTAGAGTTGACGTGACTGTGGAAGCCGGGGCCTGAGCGATGTGGCCATGAGCCAAGGAATGCAGGCAGACTCTAGAATGTGGAAGAGGTAAGGAAATGAATTTTCCCTAGAGTTTCCAGAAAGAAACACAACCCTGCTGACACCTTGATTTTGTCCTTGTGGACCCTCTGATGTCCAGAACTGTAAGACAATGAACCCGCATTATTTTAAGCTGGAAAAAAAAGAATTATATTTGTGTGTTGTTTACATATGCTGCAAATAGATTGCAAAGTAATCTATTTGATTATTGCTCATGTGTATTGTTCTAAATATTAATTTATTATAATATATTACCCAGACTAATGATGCCATTTAGTTCTTGTATGACAACCATTTGCAATACTTAAAAATAAAACAACAACAGTGAGAAAAAAATAACAGTGTGTTCCAAGAAAGTATTCCTGGCCTTAGTTATAGTAGTAATTATAAAAGCTCAATCCTCATAGCAAAAAAATATGACATTCTGAGTCAGAGCCTAATTGTTGCCTAGAATCATAATACTTTGTGCAAGTAATAGGAAATGACAAGATACTTCCTCATGATATTCATTTCCACTTTACTTCTCAAACATCTTTTGAGTCATTTGGATTAGGTTTAATCCCTTCATTCTTTGAGCTTCTTCTTCACCTGTGAAAACTGAAATCATTTTTTATCACTCTCCTTTACCACCATCACCAAATAATGTCTCTTCATCTAAGCCATGTAGTCTGTGTCTATCTCAGTTGCTGTCAACTACCGCAAGCAGTTTAAAACTATGGGTTCTTCTTGTTACCAGAGCGAATGGTTAGTATTTCCAGGCTGGATATAGACAGTGGGGAAAACCCAGAAAGAGGAGAGAGCCAGATCATCAAGCTCGCAGTTTGAGATTTCGACTTTTACAGCCGGCGGGGGTTGCTCCATTTGTTTGCTGAACTCGTTTCCTCTTATTCCCCCAATCCAGTTTCTCTTGCTTCCCCCAACCCAGTTTCTTTTCAACAAGTTCCATTGCCTGATTTGGGAAGTATGGGCATATTTGTAGCAATTTGCTAACATAATGTGACTGATCTTAGGAGAGTATATTAATCTTAACCTTTTTATTTGTTGGCAGAGGGCTTGTACAAGACAGCCGGAATAACCTCCAGTTGAGGGGCTTGGTGGTGCTCCTTATTTCTAAAGCGGCCGGGCCCAGCAGCGTGAACGCTTCATGTCAGAATTATGACATGGTCAGTGGGATCTACTCATGGTGAGGAATTGACCTTTTGACATTGCTCTGTAAATTGTGTTTTCTTATACTGAACAGTAGTCGTAGAAGTCACTTTAGTCCTTTATCATCCACTAAATGAAAGATAAATTAAAATATTTTGTAAAGTTAAAAAATAGGAATTTCATTGTTAACGAGTCTGGTAGTCTTGGCTGCTCCATGTATAACTGGTAGATTTACCTGTACCTGTGTGACGACACTTGCATTACTGCCGCGGGCGTGTAATATTTTCTGTTCATTACTTCTCCCTCCCCCTGCAGGGCGCCGTCATATCTCTGCAGAGACCTCTGTCACTTAGCCCAAGAGTTTTGAACCTACTTGAACTGATACATACTTGTAAAATAATGATGCAACCACCATTTTAGCAGATGTAATCTATGTCAGTGCTATATCGTTTCTTTTATTTTGCCTATTTTTATGGCGAAGAGTTTTTACTGAAGTTACTGGAATGAGAAATTTTTACATGTCACATATTTAGATTAAAATACATTTATGAGTATGTATTAGTCACATTTGTTGCATGTAAAACTTCAAATTTAATTTTTTTAATTACTGTCTATTTTTTAGTAACAGTATATCATCAGTAACTTTATTTAATCTTAGTAGAGTGCTTGATACTGAGTTAAAAGCCTCTATAGAAGTAACAATCTGCAGGTGAACTCTAGCACATGAAATTAAAACTACCCTAAAAAACCTGATGACAAGGAAATTTTTCTCACGACAAGAAGCATTTCTAGGAACTTTGACTTATGGCTGATTTATGAGGGGGAATCCCCCACAAAACCGAGTTATCTTCTGGAGGATGGGCTCTTGTAGTACAGGCTTCTGCCACTAGGTGAGTGTTTGTGGAACCCATCTGTAGCAGTACACCAGCTGGGTTTGTTGTGAGAGGCTGTGTTTGGCTTCAGTGAATTTTTTTTTTTTTTGAAGGGTCTTTCGGTGCATTTGCCCATTTTGTGATGGGTGATTTACATGCACACCTGCCCACAATGCACCAAGTGTTTTTGACTGAAAGCGGCATTATCACTGTGCCCCATCCTTGCTATTCACCCAGTCTGGCCCTGAGCGACTGTTTTTTGTTTCCCTGGATGAAAAAAGCCCTCAGAGGGAAACGTTTTGCTGATGTGGAAGAGGTGAAACAACAATGGGAGACGCACTAAAAGACATCAAAACTGATGAATTAAAAAACTGTTCTGAGCAGAGGAAAAATGTCTCGATAGGTGTATTGCCATCAGATGGAGAGTACTTTGAAGGTGGCTGGAGTTTCAACATGTAAGAATAAATACACAGTTTTTTATAAATCATTTCCATTTGAGGGAGGTGCCCCTTTGTATCTTACTGGTTTAATTTAAAACTCAATCCACCTCTTAGATTTTTTTAAATTGCTAGTGGTCTTATCCATACATGTTTTTTCTTCTATAATATTTAGAAATGATGGTTGCTTGTTAGCTATGAAGTCCAGTGATCCTTCCTCATTGATAAGCAAGCCAAATTATTACTGTCGTGGCTGCAGATGACCCACTCCTCCATCCAGAATAATTTTTGCAGACCTTTTACCACTTATCCATATAAATATCTTTACTAAAAGAGGTATCTTGGGATCATTTTTAGTTCCTACTCACTCTGGAATAATTTATGTTTTTTCGTGCTTTGTTGGTTTCTTAACATTTTTATGATAATTATCCCATTTGATCCTTGCAATAATTCTGCAGATAGGAGTTGTTAAGATACTTATTTCACTCCTGAGAAAACAGATACAAAGATCTTGAGACTTTTTTGAAGTAGCACAACTGGCCATTGAGAAAAGTTGAGTCTCTAACTATAGTTTTTTCCAGATCTCGTTTGTTTATTTTCTTGATTCCATTCTTCTTTTCTGGTCAGATATAAATCAGTTATTTCATGTGTAGATTAGACTAATTATTAAGTAAATATACCAGAAAAGGTCTTCTTTTTGTATTTCTTTGAAAAACTCTTGAATTAAAAGCAAGTTGGCAAATCTTTAATACATTTACATCCTTCCCTCAAAGTGTTTGAATTAGAGGTCAAACTGTACCTTACAAACTTTGTAGCAAGCTCTTGACTGAGTTAAGTTGAAATAACTGGAGAAGACACATAAGGATCTATACTGAATACCAATAACCTGTTAATCCCTGGAAAGCAAACAAATTTCACATCAACTTGAATCCCATGTATTTCTGTTTCCTGTTAGGAATTTCTTTTGTTTCAGCCTGCTGATTTTGACCTTGCTTTATTGGGTAGTTGTCTACCCTTGCAAGTGGGTAACCATATGTACCTGCAATGAATACCAGCCAAGTTTTATTATCTCTAATTCTAAAGTAACCCATGTAAAGTACTGTTTGACACATAAAAAGTGTTCAGTAAATGTTTGTTACATAAGTGAATCATCCCTGTTTTATAGAAAAAGAAGCTAATACTGAGATTAAGACTTGTCTGAAATCCTCTAAGTAGAAAGTGATAGAGTTGGGAGTTAAATCCTGGCTTTACTCTGAAGTATATACCCTTTCTACTGTGTAGGTGCTCTTATCTATACAAGGTCTATCCAGCAGTATCCATCCATTTACTATGAAAAATAGAGACATTTAACAAAGAAGATACAAGACATAAGAATATGGTACATAGGACAATGATACCTCAGTTCCCCTCAAAGTAGGCACCTCGGGACCTCATCTAGTTCCAGTTACCATAAGTTGCCCCATCATATTTTCCTGAATCTCATAGACAGTCTGAAATCTCTTCCCTTTTTAAAGGTGATTTTAGTTTTGCAAAAAGCCAGAAGCTTCAGAGCACCAAATCTGGGCTGTATGTGGGGTGAATCACCTGGGTGATTTGATGTTTCTCAAAAAAACTGCACTAGACGTGATGCATGAGTCGGCACATTGCCAAGATGAAGCTGCCACTCACCAGTTGCCTGTAGCTGAAGCCTTCTGAATCATCCAAACAGTTTCTGCGGAGGAATGTTCAAGCTTAACACAAAATTTGATGCAGATTCATTGTTGCTCTCCTCACTCAGTCATTTTGAATGCCATGGCCACACAGCACACACGCTCACTCAATAGTGTCCACAGCCCCCACTAACTACTACAGTGAAGTCATCACTGTTCATGCATGAGCATTCCAGTCCACTCTCCTTGTTTTTTATGTTAACATAAAGAACAAACCGTTCTTTATGTTAACAGTGGCTAGTCTTTTTCTTGACAGACCTGGTATACCTCCAGTGCACTGTGATATGACCTTGTGTTTCAAGTTTCTTATCTAGCCTGTAAGTAACACCTGCATCACCTTCTGAGCCTTCACAGGAACGTATACATTTGGTAGTTGGTCATGGTAACATGAGGAATTGTAAAGAACTTTGCAAAAGAGTAGGTGTTGCATTATGAATATAAAATTTTCCAAATAATATAAACGGGATTCATACCCCACTGTATAGAATCCATAATTACATTTAGGGAACAATCCTGGTTTCAGGCTATTTTCTGTAATCAAACTTAATCCAGCATGTCATTGGTGATGCTTGGGTGTTTTATGCACTTGTTAATATGAAAACATAATTTGGCATAGTACTATGAGAAACCATTAATTTCTCTATCCCTGAAGTCATTTGTTTGGCTCCTATTTCCTTAATTGTTCAAGTGTAACTTTTGCTGGAGGTTCATATCCATATTGCCACAGTGAATTATTTAACATTTGAGGAAAGCACTGACTTGGGAGCTTTTTAAATTCACCTCCAGACTACTGGGATTTTACATTGTTGGTGTTTTTCTCTCGTAAACTTGACTTTGATGTCAGATAATGGATCCTGAGTAAATTACCTAAGGGACCAAACTGAGTTAGGTGACCTCTTTTGTTTGGCCTAAGGATATAACTGATGGATATAACTTGTAGATGTGTCTAAGTGAACTTACCATATGGCCAAGAGAGGCAGAATTAAGGTAAAAAGGTAATAACTACATTTTGAAAAACAGGTAAGAGAACTACATTTATAAAAATGCACTGTAAACATCTACCATAGCCTTTTGCCAAGAAGACTATGACCATTAACATTTATTCCACCAATTCTGAGTTTAAAAATTGGTTACAAAGGTCATCAGTCAAGAAAATTACTAAATTTAATGTAAAAGTATCCCTAGCCACTTCTGAGAAAATAAGTTTATAATTTCCTGTTCTGTTAATGATAGGATATGTCTGTGTAGAAAAAGTAGATCATTACAGTTACAAAACGTAACATTTCAGATTATAGACTTCTCTAATATAACATGACTATTAAGTTTAAAAATTAGGTGAATTTTTTTACTAATGGTTTATCTTTCTCAGTTTTGTAGCTGTAATTGACTCAGTTATTTCTCATCTAACTAGTACTCATAAAGAGACCACGTATCTTTTTTTAAAATTATTTAATTATTTTTCAAGTACAGGTTTCTGTCCATTACTCCCATCCCACCCCCCTGTGCTCCCCCCTCCCATTTCCACCCTTCTTAGTTGTTGTCCATGTATCCTTAATATGTGTTCCTCTAAATCCCTCCCCTATTTCCCCTGAAATTCCCTCCCCTCTCCCCTCTGGTCACTGTCCCCCTGTTCTCTATTTCAGTGTCTTTGGTTATATTTTGCTTGCTTGTTTGTTTTGTTGTTTAGCTTCCTGTTAAAGGTGAGATCATATGGTATTTGTCCTTCAACACCTGGCTTATTTCACTCAGCATAATGCTTTCCAGTTCCATCCATGCTGTTGCAAAAGGTAGGAGCTCCTTCTTTCTTTCTGCTGCATAGAATTCCATTGTGTATATGTACCATAGTTTTTTGATCCATTCATTTACTGACAGGCACCTAGGTTGCTTCCAACTCTTGGCTATTGTAAATTGTGCTGCTATGAACATTGGGGTGCATAGGTTATTTGGGATTGGTGTTTTAGGGTTCTTAGGATATAATCCCAGCAGTGGAATTGCTGGGTCAAAAGGCAGGTCCAATTTTAGTTTTCCAAGAAAATTCCATACTGTTTTCCATAATGGTTGTACCAGTCTGCAATCCCACCAACAGTGGACTAGAGTCCCCTTTTCTCTACAACCTCTCCAACATTTGTTGTTTATTGCTTTGTTTATGATGGCCATTCTCTTTACAGGTGTAAAGTGGTATCTCATTGTGGTTTTAATTTGCATCTCTCTGATAGCAAGCGATATTGAGCATCTTTTCATGTGTCTCAGGATCCTCTGTATGTCCTCCTTGGAGAAGTGTCTGTTCAAGTCCTTTCCCCATTTTTTAATTGGGTTAGTTGTCTTCTTAGAGTAAAGTCGTGTGAGTTCTTTGTATATTTTGGAGATTAAACCTTTGTCTGAGGTATCATTGGCAAATATGGAGACCACGTATCTTAATCCTGTCTTCATTGCCTGAAATTTCCCAAAACCTCCTTTTAACTCTGGTGGAAGAGATTGACATAAGTTTGCTAAACACATTTTCTTTTCTTTCTCAGTATCCAGCTAGACTGTATTTGCCAGCTTTATATCTCTGTATCTTGCCATTGCCTGGGACATATTATTCATTTAAATCTTTAGATGACTGAATCTTTGGTTAGCATAAGTATTCTAGAACAAAATAAACATTTTAATCACACATTTACAGTATGTGCCTTTTAGAGTAGTTTAAAATGGACCATGTCTTACAGTGCCTTACAGCTGTACTGTATTATGTCCTTTGCTGCCTCCATTCAGGGTCTGAGCTGTAATCAGACTCCAAAGCACTGTTCATGGAACAGTCTTAATTTTTTGACTCAGTTATTGTGTAAAGCAATATACATTGTGGCATTTAAAGAAGGAACAGTATTAGTGGACTACCACGAAAAACAAAAAGTAAAAAAAATAGCACAACAAAAAACATTGTAGATGTTTTAAAAATGTTTTAAAGGAGTCACAAAGAGCTATTTATAGCGCTCACCTCTGGGGAGAGGCAGCTGGTAGGAGGGAAATACTCATTTTATGTCCTCTTTTGTGTTCGGAATTATTTTTGCTTAAATATTTTATTTATTTTTAGAGAGAGGGGAAGGGAAGGAGAATGTGGGAGAGAAACATCAATGTGTGGTTGCCTCTCATGTGTCCCCCACTGGGGACCTGGCCTGCAACCCAGGCATGTGCCCTGGCTGGGAATCGAACCAGCGACCTTTTGCTTCACAGGCCCGTGCTCAATCCACTGAGCTACACCAGCCAGGGCTGTGTTCTGAATTATTTTTAACTGTGTTTCAAATGTCTTATCTAGCCTCTGAGTAACAGCTGCATCACCGATTGTTTTACTAATTTACACTTCTTAAAAACTGGTTAAAACAACAACAACAAACTGGCTGATTAAAGGTTAGCCTAGTCCTATCACTGGAAGGAGGGCCTTGCAGTCCCTGAGCTGATCTGAACTTTTTATCTTTGACAAGGTCAAATATCCTATGAACATGGGTAAACTATAGATATGTTTTTTCATAAAGAAAGCAGGAATGAAACAAAATGATGTCTTTAGATTAGCTTTCTTAGATTTACTATCCATATTAAAATTGATACCATCAATTTGTTGTGCTAATTCTTTTTTAGCTCAGTGTATTATTCAATTGATTAAGGTTAAATTAGTGATAAAAATGCTAAGGTAATTGTTGGACTTCAAGAACTAATCACAAGAAAAGCATTATATACATAGTAAGTTAAATCTTGAAAACGAATTTACTGGTTGTCACATTACTTTCTTCTCAGGGAAGATCGGTGAGGCTTGGCGTGCCGTGACAGAGAAGTGGTAGGGTCTTTGGAGGCCTGTATGAAATCTTAATGTAAGAAAAGAAGTGGAGAACTTAAGAAGCTATGAATGGAGCAAGTTTGGGTTTTTTTAAATAAATTTTAAATTTAGGGAATTGGTCTTGGTCTCAGTTGAAGATATTGTAGTTCATAATTTATCATTTTAATATGGTACATATTAGATTTGGATGACTTCTCATTAGAGTAACAATAGGCTGTGACTATCAGTCCTCACATCACATATTAGAATTTGTCTGGCACTTAAAAGTGCCAAACAGAATTAACAAACTGCATTTCCTTTGGGGATTGACCAAACCAAAAAGCACTTGAAAAATGAGGCTTAAGTAGGAACATGTTGATCATATGATTTATGTAGGGCTCAGCTATATTAATGTGAAATAATTAATATTAAATATAAAGCATTAAAAGAAACTGTTATTATTATCATTATTTGATGATGACATCTGTAAATGCATTAGAACATAGTAGAAGAAATCTCACTGACCTGATAATAATTGTGGTTGGAGGATATGGAGTGGAGGTCAAGGGGAGATTTGGGAATGGGTAGGTGTAGGGGAAGAGTCAAAGGGGACTTTATTTGTAATATTTCAGTTTTTAAAATAAAGATAATCTATTCATACTATTTTATATAATTAAAATAAACTTCAAATCAAAAGAAAGTTCTATTTCATACTTAGAAAGCAGTGAAAGCCTATTTAAGAAATGTACCTTTAGTACTACAGGAACTTGGGACATGGAGAATGCTTATTTAAAATGATTATGCTGAATAATTGAATTTAGAGTAGGATTCTGCAGATAAAGATATTTTAGCTTGTTTTCAGAGAGATCTCAAGAGCTGAAAGCATGTACAGTTTGATTACATATTCCTATCGATTGTATTTTACTTCCAACAATAAAAATAAACTCCAGATACAATTCTAACAATATTACTAATGCATTACCACCAGTACTTATTTTCTTCATTAACTTTTCATTGCTATTTTCAACTTACACAGCATGCACAAATGCAGCAATTATATGTTGAACAAGAAAGAGGAAGGCTCTTTATGTTTAACATACTGTACATTGCAAGTTGTTACTTCACCAGAGCTGTTGGAAAAACAAAATAAGATCAGCCTCTAACAAAACAGTGTAATTAATCACAAAAAGTAGGTGAGCTCAGCTACTAATTTTCTCAACGGAGATTTTCTTATACGTAAACATCTTACTACAAGATTAGCCTGCCTAACTACTTCACAGCCAAAAAAAAAAAAAACACACAAAAAAAACTAGCTGTATTATTTTGTTAGTGGTGAAAAAATTAAAATCTTTTTCTAAAAGAACGCCTATCTGTTGAGTAGTAAGAAGCCACAAACACAATGTCCACTGCCTAATTCTGCATTTTAAACAGTGTTTGGTTCTTGACATTCATCACAGTAAAATGTTAGTTCTATGCAGAAGATTTATAGTCACTTAAAATGTGTAATGGCAAAGTTTGTTTAATAACAGCTTCATGACTTAATGCTGATCCTTTGAACCCAAACTCAAGGCACCCCCAGTGCAACACAGTGTGGTGTAATAGAGACGTGGGTTAAAGGCCAGGTATCTGGGTTCTTGTCTCAAATATGTAACTGATTATTTAGTTGACCTTACACAAGCTGCTTAATCACTCTGTGTGGTTACTCTTGTGTAAGATGGGGGTAGTAATGGGCTTCAAATCAGGGAACTAGGTAGCACATATATCCAGCTAGGTTTGAGTCATGTGTGGTCCAATATAGCACATTAACCAACTCTTCTCTGTAAGACACAGAGCTGAGAATTGAAGGAGATACAAATATTAATATGAAATCGTCTGTGACCTCAAGTGACAGGGCAAGGAAACAATTTATGCATCTAGCAGCCTTCTGACATTTGATGCAATTCCATTTCTAGAGCTCTCTTTGTGGAACTTAACTTCTAGAACTATAGTCATATTCATTGTTGGGCTAATAATCTGCCCATGTTCACTGGCAACCCTTTGTTTAACTAAAGACAAATAGTCCTTAAAACCACTTGCGTAAGAATGCTAGGAGAGAGCTGGTGTCTACAGGTGGCGTAGTGCCTGAGGAACTCCTTCCTCACTGTGCCCTCGGACTTTTCTTCGCACTCCTGGACTGTGCAGCTGGGCAGCGGTGATAACAGAAACAAGAGAGCAGATTCTCAGGTTGTTCATCTCTGGTCCTGGCGTCCTTCCTCTCTGGTAGTCCCCCTCTGGGGGATTAGCTCTCAGTGATCTTGAATCACTGTTTTTCCATGACTAAGATGTTCCTTATTCCCTCCCTCCTCTTCTGCTCAAGTTTTAAAGTTTTTAAGTGGAAGAAAATATTTTTAATTCTTCAGTGGTGTTCCATTCCCTATAGGATTAAATAAAAATTCCTTAGCTCAGCAACAAGCACTTCCTAGCCAGCCCTAGAGTAACTAGTAAAGAGGGTAAACGTATGATCATGGTTTTTCTTTGCTCACCAAGAGAAGGGCAGATACAAATAAAATTGACCTGATAAAATTATTTGGGCTCCATCAGGAAGGAAGTGGGGCTGTGGGGTCCAAAATTGGGAAGAAGGTAATGATTAAGAACTGGAGGTCGTGATGATTCCTGTCATGAGGTAGGAAGGCCGTGAGAGAGCCGAGAGCTTGGGAGATTGTAGGTACAAAGTAGGATATCTGAACTGAACATGTCAGAGGCAGAATAGTGCTGAATGGTAAGTTCCAGTTCTGAGAGTGGAGTCGACAGAATGTAGTAGAGGTTGAGTTGAGTAGATTGACAGGCTGCAGGGTGGACAGTCCATGTGATTGAAGTCAACCAGGACAACAACAGAACTGAGCAAGGTGCCGAAGGCCTCAGTGAATACATAGTGCCAGGGAAGAGCAGTGATGAGAACAGTGGTTTCCTCAGGATGGTGAGGAAACAGTGAGAGCACTTGGTCCTACCTCTCAGCTCCTCAGGTTATGGTTTGTAGGAGGTTAAAAATAGCCCCGTACAAGATACAGGGACGTGAGTACCCCAGGAGAAGTTGTGGCTCAGTTAGAACCAGAACCGAGAGGGAATATTCTGTGGATTTTTTAGAATATGTAACACATTGTTTTATAAAGACTGATATGTGTATATGGTTTTCCACTGGGCAGTGTGTTCTAGAGGTCGGAGCCTGCGGTTTGGTCATCTTCCCACCCAGTACCTCTACTGCCACGGAGCCTTTTGTTACATTTTGTATCTCGGGGCCCTTCTTGTCTATCTTGTAGTAATTTGTATACCTGTCTTATCCCTCTCCCAGATTTGTTTATTCACTCATTGACCAATTCATCATTCAGCAAGTATTTGTTGAGCACCTGCTATGGGCAAAGCTGACTTGAATAAATATAGAAAAATAATCATTATTACTGTAGCTAACATCAAGTTTTCCATATGTCTGATACCATTCTACAGGCTTGTAATATATTAACTCCTTTAATCTTTACAATTGATGAAGAAAAAATTATATTTCTTGGGAAACAGGCTTAGAGAAATATAGTAACTTGATCAAGTTTGTAGTGTAGGTAGATGGCAGAGTTGGGGACTCAAACCCCATTTGACCATAGAACCTGTGCTCTCTCCATTACTGGCAGTGGCCTCTGGGTTAGGATGCCCCGAATACTCTCACATACTGTCTCACTCCTTATGATATCCCTGGCCCTGAGCACAGATCTTCACATTTGGTGGCGGTGAATTGTATAGTGGATAGAAACCAAGTGGCAGAATTTTCTTTGACCTCCAAAGTCTAGCACCATGGCAGGCATAAAAGTCCTTCATCGATTATTACTAGTTTCTTAAGACAAAATGTCTTTTTGTTTTGTGGTTGAATATGGAACATGGTCATGCTCTATACAATCTTTAAAAATTTTTATGTCTTAAGGCTCATCTTTTGTACTGCCCATTTCCTTTCACAGATTCTTTATCTGTTTAGGAATACAGATAACCTGTGTATTTTCTTTGATAAAGCAACCTTTGTTGTTGTTGTTTTTGTTGTTTTTTTTAAATAGACTTGTGCCGCAAGCAGATGTTCTGTCTAATGGGCTTCCTATATAGATAAAGAACAATGCGTATTTCATATGTCATTAGTCCTGAAATGCTGAGTGTTACAAATTTTGATGTTGAAACCATTATACTCATACTTATTGGAGACACTGTTTCAAAGAAATACCTGGATAATTATGCACCTACAAGATATGCTGCTGTTCACAGAAAATTTACATCCTGCAGTAATAGGAAGCTTCTATCACTCTATTATAATTACTTACATATTCATTGCAAATAATGATGTAATGGAGTTTTAGAGGCTGTGCAAAAGAGAACTAACAAACTGGGAACGCAAAACAAGTTTCCACCCCTTATTTCCAAAGCTGTAGTTACTCCCTTGAACACTATCCAATATCGTAGAAAGCTGGCAGACTTTTCTTTGCAGCAGGCTATGTAAAAATGTTTATAATTTACAGCTTATTATGCCATGCAGATGACTGTTCTCAGTAAAGGAGAGTGAGAAAACACTGCAGTGGCATTACTTCACTCCCCTTTGTTAGTTGTTTTCTAGCATCCAACAGTGGAAGGATACTTTGTCCTTAAAATACATTTCTGTATTTAATTTTATATCATTCAATTTAGAACTTTAAAAAAGTAGGAATTTACTTTTATCTCTCTTGGTAGATAGGCTAGAGCAATTTTAATTTAACAAAAACAAGCTGAAAATTAGAATTGTCAGGGAATTGAAATGGAATAGTACTAAATTATTAGGGTTTAATTCAATTTATGGCTTCAATTTTGCAAAACCTGTTTTTCTTTTGACACAGCTGCAATGCTTAATAGGCAACTCATTATTTTCAAATGTACCTTATATAAGTTTTGTTTAGCACTTTGGTTGGAAAGTTAATATTCCTCAGGAACAATTAGAGGTGTAGGCAAGGTAATTTGGACCTCTCTGTAGTCTCTTGAATGTATCCACCCATATTAGGTCTTTCCTTAGCATTTTCTAATTTTATGGCTTCCCCTCTTAGATTCCTAAAGCCCCTAGAGTTGGGTACCACATACTGGTTTGTGGTTTACATTCTCTCTGTGCCTGACACAGTACTAAAAATATATACTCAATAAATATGCCCCAGACCATGACCTTCATTTTGGTGGGAAAGTAGCACCTCTGTGAAGGACTAGCTAAGGTTCATTTGTAGGTGCCACACCTTATACATGGGCCCTTTAGTCACATGGGAAGTTCCTAAGGGAAGCAAGTGAAAACACAGGAACTGTTATGTAAAAGTCTGCAGCCTTTTTCCTTCTAATTCTTCAGCTCTAAATGGGAAAGGCAAAGGGTAGGGGGCGTGGGAGGCTTTCTACTGAGTTTTTATTTCCCTGAAGCTAAAGAGGAAAATTTTATGTTTAAATACTTAAAACAACATTTTTTTAAAGATTTTATTTATTTATTTTTAGCCAGAGGGGAAGGGAGGGAGAAAGACGGGAGAGAAATATCAGTGTGTGGTTGCTTCTTGCGCTCCCCATACCGGGAAACTTGGCCTGCAACCCACGCATGTGTCCTGACTGGGAATCGAACCAGCGACCCTCTGCTTCGCAGTCTGGAGCTCAATGCACTGAGCCACACCAGCCAGGGCTAAATACTTAAAACAACATGTTTAATTGTTATATTTTCCTATTTGTTTAGAAGGTGGACATCTTATAATACTTAATCAGTTCTTTTTCATTACATACTGTTTTTTCCCATAAACAGAAATAATCAGATATTGAGTATCTTACATGGGAATTATTGTATTCCTACAATTCATGTTTTTTTAGAAATAAGGGATTATTAGAGAAAATAGGATTGTTTATTAATATCAAAGCATTATTATTTTTATCGTCACTGTCCTTTTCTGGGAGCTTTTGCTGTAAAAATTTATATTTTACAAACACATTAAAATCTTGTTTTCCTCTTTAACCCTTTTTCTTCTTTAAAGTAAACACTACAACGGCCTTAAAGCCATCTCTGGTTGTTTCAGAGTTTAAAGAAAATGAGTTCGAAAATTCATTCTGTTTTCTTGGCTTCATCCTTTCCGGTAGAGACCCGAGATGTGCTCGAGCCCAGCCCCTCTGGGCAGGAGGACCTGGTGCCTGGCACTGCTCTCCACTGACCCCTTCTGGCCTCCTATTAGATGTGCTGTGGAAGAGGGTGGCGGCTGTCCTAGAATGCCTTAGTGGAAGAAGATGAGGAAGGAGGGGAATTAGTGCAGACTTTGTGATGATAACCTCCCAGCCTCTTTACCACCTGGGGCTCCTTTTGCTATTTTTCTTACCCTCCTGTTGAAAAGAGTCTGTTTACCAAACACACTTGACATGTGAAAGAGTGATCATTTGATTTTCTGAGTTTTTTATTAGATCTGCATGTAACTGATAGCCTGAGCATCTGATGACCATGAGATAACTCTTATTGTCACATCTTATTGATATGTACAGAACGAAAGAAAATTGACATTTTTGTTAACAGACGTACCTTTATCCAGGGGTGAATGAATGGCTTTCCTTAGACATTTTGAAAAGAGGGAAATAGCTCACTCTGTGAAGAATATTTTATCTACTGTGAAGAATCCTTAAAGATCTGGGAAATCCAAACAGAGAACCACTGATTTAGACAGTATCATTAAATAATGAGTCATCAAATATTATTGCTATATGCCCTGGCTGGTGTAGCTCAGTGGATTGAGCACGGGTCTGAGAACCAAAAAATCGTGGTTCGATTCCCAGTCAGGGCGCATGCCTGGATTGCAGGCCAGTTCCCAGTGGGGGACGCATGAGAGGTCAACCATACATGGATATTTCTCTCCCTCTCTCTTTCCCTTCCCCTCTAAAAATAAATAAATAAAATCTTTAAAAAATATTATTGCTATACCTGTCTGGTGTAGCTCAGTGGATTGAGCACGGGCCTGTGAAGCAAAGGATCGCGGGTTCGGTTCCCAGTCAGCGCACATGCCTGGGTTGCAGGCCAGGTCCCCAGTGGGGGACACATGAGAGGCAACCATACATTGATGTTTCTCTCTCACTCTTTCTCCTTTCCTTCCCTTCCCCTCTCTCTAAAAATAAATAAATAAAATATTTAAAAATATATTATTGCTATAGAAATGGTGACCATTCCTAATTTAGTGCCATTTTCAAACAGTAAAGTTATCCCCTTTATTATTGTTATAAATGATGAGTATCGTATCAGAAGCTTTCACTTTTACTCATGGACTAGGATTTGGAGATGTAACCCAAAGCCCTGATGGTTTCCAAGGCAGAGTTCCCCTTCTCTCCTGAAACTGGGAAGTCAGGCAAGGTTTTCATACATGTACCATCTCTGGAGAATGCATGGTAATCAAACCTAAAACTCATCTTCACATTTTGAGATAAAATATCAGGTTTGTCACACACACAGAAAAAAGGCTGTATTTCCAGGGTCTCCATAAAAGTCTATAATGCAGCTTATTAGCTTATGACTATTTATTCCTCCTCCCTTCCATTTTATGCCTTTCTCAATTTATCATAATTTATCTCTTGTCGCACTCTTGTCTCATGTTTTCCCCACTTCTGCTGGTTGTGCTTTGTCTTTAATTGAACACCACCCAGGGATACCTTAACCATCTTAAATTCTCTAGAATAAGGCAGAGTGAGAGCAAATGAATCCGTCCTCGGGGAAGCGGGAGGAAAAGACGCACTGACAAAAAGACCTCTCAGCCAGGCCCCCGGGTGCCCCTCTGAGGTGGGCGCCCGCATCCTTCTGTTTCCATCCTCAGCAATCTCATTCTTGTTTGGGTGTTCAAAATGCATAATTACACATGGTAATGAAATGAGTTTCAAGCAGTAGAAATGGGGCCTCTTTGCTTTCTCCTTTTCTGTATAGTTCAACAGTATGACTTCTTGTTGTATCCATATTGTGACTATCATCTCAGGATGCTCTCTTTGTACCTTAATGACTTCTAGTGTTCTTTAGCCAGGTCTTTTCCTGGTGGAACAAAAAATAGAACCAAGCAAAATTCAAAGTCAGGAATGATGCTGCAACCTTTTACACAAAGCTTTATGTACATAATATGTGCATAGTTATAGGTCTAGTTTTTAAAAATCTTTGGAATCTATACTTATTATTTATTTAACAGATGAAAACCTTGGCAGGTCAAATACTGCTGCATTAAAACACTGTTGAGGAAGGGAAATGGTAATCATATTAAAAAATAAATCAGTGCAGATATATAGGACCTAGTTTAGAAATATCACAATATTGACAAAAAGAGGAAATCTGTACCCTGGAAGAAATGAAGTTTTACTATCATAATGCCACGGTCCACTCAAAAATCTACTGAATCATAGATCATAGCTATATATAATTCTATACTTGCTATCACGAAAGTAAACACAGGGTACCAAGGGAGCCCAGAGGAAAGGGACCCGACCCAACCCGTGATGGAGTAAGAGAAGGGTTCCCGAAGGAAGGAACACATAAAGCAGGACCTAAGGAATAATTCTGCGTGGTGGAGTTCTGTACAAGGACACAATGGCATTTTCATTTAAAAAAACCTTCTGTGTACTACGTACCATAACCAGGAAATTAAATCATTTTACTTTCAATCCTTTCAGTTTATTATCTGTTACATCTATTTTGAGAGTAGATGCACATGTACTAGATATATAACATTATCTCACACTTTCATCATACTGAAGGGGAAAGAGGTAAGATACCATATTTGCAAAGATAAAAATCAATTAGACTAGCCAGTGAAATTCAGAATTTGTCCATGGCATGTTCTTCAGTCAGACCTGCAGTTAATATTAAAATGGATAATAAATTTATCCATTCCAAAATTTGGTTGATCATAAATAAAGTCCATCATTCCAACTACAGGGTGTTTTCTTTTAATTTGGGGTCAGCTTTTAAAAGATATGCATTGAAATTGTATTTTCTCTTTATCTGAGGTAAAGGATCCCACCTCAGCCCCCTTGCTCTTCACTTCTCCACATTCTCAGTGTATTTCTTCCTACAGAACTCCACCACCCAGAATTATTCCTTAGGTCCTGCTTTACACGTTTCTTCCTTCGGGAACCCTTCTCTTACTCCATCACGGGTTGGGTCGGGTCCCTTTCCTCTGGGCTCCCTTGGCACCCTGTGTTTACTTCTGTGATAGCAGGTATTGCCCAGGGTTGAAATCATTTGGTTTCCTGTCTAAATCCTTCACTGATCTGGCCACGAGCTTCTTAAAGACAGAGCCATGGTTTTCTTCCCTTTTCTCCGTGCATTCTCAGAGGCTGTCACTGGGTTTTTACATGTGGCAGGCTCTCAATAAATGCTCATTCAATGAAAGCAGTAGATCCTTGAATATTCACTACAATTGCAATCTGTTAATAATAAAATACAGGAAAGAATATTTGAAATATTGTCCCCTATCTATGATGAATTTTACCATTTTATCAACAACTGACCAGGAGTTTAGAAATCTCTTCAAAAGACCTCTTTGCTACAGCTGTGTACCCTGTCAGTAATTTAGATGCTGTTAATCAATTATCTGATGCTTTGAAAAAATCCATTAAGTAGCTGTTATTTAGCAGGATCTGTTTTAATTTTTGTAACTTACTGTAAGATCTGTCTTGTTGATCACATCTTTTTTGTTACAGTAGTTACAACTAAAATTCACATTTATTGAATATCAGTAAATGTAGGTTTACCACAAAGATGAGAAAGTAGATGATCTGTTTTAAGAAAATAAGTATTTATAGCAGTAAGTGAATTTATAACCATATTGTGCAAAAATAAGTTGATATAAATGAGGCGTTTCAATGTATAGGTTGATGCTTCATCATCAACTTTAATTTTGCGACTTTTGTCAGTTGACGTCACAACCTTAATGTTATTTTAAGATGGGTTTTTAAAGGGATATTTAATTAAATAATGTGGTGTTTGCTTATTTCAAACAGTCTGTCTTTGTTCCTGTCAGTGCCATGCTACCAGAGCATTGCTTCCCCCCCCCTTTTATTAATATTCTGTGTTAGATAATGGTTTTGCAAATAATAGAATCCAAGGACCTTTGATCTACCATTACTGTAAAATAAAATGCAACTTAATTTTTTCTGGGCATAATGGTTTTAACCTTGTGTACTAATTTGACTGTGCTTGTGGGGGCAGATCCTTAAATGAGACGCAAATGAAGGAAAAATTGCTAATGCTCCCACTGTATATCTAATGAGCACTGTGTAATAAACCATAACCTCTTCGACATCTCTCTGGAAAGCGGCATGATTATTTTGGATGGCTAGCCCTTTGTGGATGGCTCATTACCGTCTGGCATAATGTGTATTGATAGAGACTGTAATTGTCAACTCCTATTTGACACGCTGCCTCTAATAAATACGGCTTGCATCTCTGGAACCCACTAATGGTTATATGGGAAACTGTAATTAAAGAAAAAAATTATATGTATTTTACTTTTAAAAATAGTATGTGTGTGTATATATGTATAAAATGACTCTATAAAGGATTGCTTGCTCTCCTTTCTCTCCTTTGCAGCTTCTTGTCTTAGACTGCTTGAAGCTTCCCCTGAGGATTGGTGCCCTTTGATCAGTGTGGGGCTGGCTATGACTAGACATGTGTGCATGTGTGTGGGAGAGACACACACAGAGACAAAGAGATATTTTCCTCCACACTGTAGAAAAGCATCTCCATCAGCAGAGAAGTGACAGAATGAAAAGCTCCTTCTTTGTGTGTATAAGATACATAAAGTTGTACTTTATATTTCTGATTTCAGCTCATAAAGGTACTACTTTATAGCTACAGAGTCTCATTATTCACCTTTCTCATGGTTTTCTTTAACTTTATTCCTCCTGACTTTATTTTGTTATAAGAAATTATAACAAATTGGGTTATTGGGTTTTGGGGGTTTTGGGTTTGTTTTTTTTTATAGGCAATTATATGCCAACAAATTGGACAGTCTGGACAAAATAGAGAAATTCCTAAAAACATATAATATTCCAAAATTAAGTCAAGAAGAATTAGAAAATATGAATAGACAGATTACAACTAATGAAATTGAAGCAATAATCAAAAAACTCCCTACATCCCTGGCCAGTATAGCTCAGTTGGTTAGAGAATCATCCCATAAACCGAAAGGTCATGGGTTCAATTCCGATTTGGAGCACATGCCTAGGTTCCAGGTTTGGTCCTAGGTCAGGGTACATACGAGAGACAACTGATTGATGTTTCCCTCTCACATTAATGTTTCTCTCCCTCTGTGCCCCTCTCTCTCAAATCAGTAAGCGTGTACTCAGGTGAGGATTAAGGGGGGGACCTCCTAACAAACGAAAGTCCCGAATTAGATGGCTTCCCCAGTGAATTTTACCTAACACTCAAAGAGGAATTAACACCTATTCTCCTCAAACTATTCCAAAAATTCAAGAGGAGGAAAGACTTCAAAGCTCATTTTATGAGGCCAACATTATCCTTATTACAAAACCAGATAAAAATACTGCAAAGAAAAGTATATGCCAATATCTCTGAAGAATATAGATGCTAAAATCCTCAACAAAATATTAGTAAACTGGATCCAGCTATATATTAGAAAGATCATACACCATGATCAAGTGGGATTTATTCCACGGATGTAAATTTGGTACAATATCTGCAAATCAATAAATGTGATATACTGTATAAACAAAATGAAGGATAACAATCATATGATCATATCAGTAGATGCAGAAAAAGCCTTTGATAAAATCCAGTACCTATTTATGATAAAAACTCTCAGCAAAGTGGGGGATAAAGGGAATATAACTCAACATAATAAAGGCCATATGTGACAGACCCATTGCCAACATCATACTCAATGAGCAAAAACTAAAAGCATTTCCTTTAAGATCGGGAATGAGACAGGGATGTCTGCTTTCAACATTCTCATTCCACATAGTACTGGAGATCCTAGCCACAGCAATCAGACAACAAGAAGAAATAAAAGACATCCAAATTGGAAAGGAATAAGTAAAACTGTTATTTTTTGCAGATGACATGATATAGACAACCCTAAAGATTCTGCCAAAAACTTGCTGGAACTGATAAATGAATTCAGTAAAATAGCAGGATACAAAGTAAATGTCCAGAAATGAGTTGCATTTATGTAAACCAATAATGAACTGTTAGAAAGGAAAACTAAGAAATCAGTTCCATTTAATATTGCACAAAAAAATTAAAATACTTAGGAATAAATTTATCCAAGGTTGTAAAAGACCTGTACTTGCAGAATTATAAGACACTGAAGAAGATACAAATAAGTGGAAATATGCACCATGTTCATTAAAACACCTATACTACCCAAACAATCTGTAGATTCAATGCAATTCCTATCAAGATACCAATGGCATACTTCACAGAACTAGAACAGATATTTCAAAAATTTACTCAGAACTACTTTACACTCCCAAATAGCCAGCTACAGCAATCTTGAGAAAGAACAAAGTTGGAGAAATCATACTAGCTAATATCAAAGTATTCCACAAGGTCATAATAATCAAAACAACATGGTACTGACATAAAAACAAACATATACATCAGTAGAACTGAATAGAGAGCCCAGAAATAAACCCACACATTTATGGTCAATTAATTTTTGACAGGGGGGGCAAGAACACACAATGGGTAAAGGTGGTTCATTCAATGAATGGTGTTGGGAAAATTGGACAGATAGCACAAAAAAAAAGAAACTAGACCACCTTCTTACACCATACACAAGAATAAACTCAAAATGGATTAAAGACTTAAATGTTAGACTAAAAACCATGAAAATCTTAGAGGAAAACATAGGTAGTAAAGTCTCAAACACGTCGTATAGCAAAATTTTTTCTGATATATCTCCTCAGTCAAGGAAAACAAAAAAATAAATAAACAAATGGGACTATATCAAAGTAAAAAATTTTTTTAAAAATTTTTATTAATTTATTTTTAGAGAGAGGGGAAGGGAAGGAGAAACATCAGTCTGTGTTTGTCTCTCACATGCCCCAACTGGAGACCTGGCCTGCAACCCAAGCATATGCCCTGACCGGGAATGGAACCAGTGACCCCTTGGTTCACAGCCCTTGCTCAATCCACTGAGCTACACCAGCCAGGGCAAACTAAAAAAGTTTTTGAAAACAAGGGAAACCACCAACAAAATTAAAAGAAAACCCACTGAATGGGAGAACATATATGCTAATCATAATCTGATAAAAAGAACTTATGCAACTCAATACCAAAACACAATCCAATTTTTTTAATGGAAAAAGGACCTGAATAGACATTTATCTAAAGAGGATATACAGATGGCCAATAGACATATGAAAAGATGCTCAACATCACTAATCATCAGAAAAATGTAAATTAAAACCACAATGAGCTGTTACCTCAAACCAGTAAAAATGGCTATCATCAATAAATCCACAAACAAGTGTTGGCAAAGATGTGGAGAAAAGGGAACCCTCATGCTCTGTTGGTAGGAATGTGGATTGGTAAAGCCACTGTGGAAAGCAGTATGGAGTTACCTCAAAAAATTAAAAAATGAACTGCTTTATGACCCACTGATTCCACTTCTGGGAATATCTGAAAAACCTGAAACACTAATTCAAAAGAATATAAACACTCTTATGTTCATTGCAGTGTTGTTTACAATTGCCAAGGTTTGGAAGCAGCCCAAGTGTCCATCAGTGAATGAGTGGATACATTTATACAATGGAATACTACTTGGCCATTAAAAGAAAGAAATCTTACCTTTTGTTACACCATGGATGGGCCTGGAGTGTATTATGCTAAGTGAAAGAAGGAAGTCAGAGAGAGACAAGTATCATGATTTCACTTATATGTGGAATCTAATGAACAAAATAAACTAACAAACAAAATTTTAAAAACTAATGTTTTTAATAGAATAAAAGGATGTCTAAGAAGCCAAATTACTATGCAGTATGAATCCTAAGGATATTAAAGATCCATGGACTACTTTACATAAAATGTAGGCTTGAAAAAATATAAATTAAAGATTAAAACTGGGCCTACCTTGTGTTGTAAAACAAATGTAAGCATAGTCAATTTATGTCTGAAAATATAAAATTGGAGTGCTAAGAGAATATTTGTTACCCTTTGTGTAATTCTAATATGCTCTGAACTTCTGGGCAAGGTTATGTACTCTTGGTTTATATACTACAGGTCATGATTTTTAGGAAATGGAATCCTCAGCATAGCACATGATATCTGAACTTGAACAAATGTTTATATTTCCCGGAATAAGCATAGAATACCATGTAAAAAATTAGACTGCTCTCAGTATTTTTGTTAGCAATGTGAAGTTTAGTAGTTTAGTATTATAATTTTTTAAAAGATTTTATTTATTTATCTTTAGAGGGGAAGGGAAGGAGAGGGGGAGAGAAATATCAGTGTATGGTTGCCTCTCCTGCATCCCCTGCTGGGAACTGGCCTGCAGTCCAGGCATGTGCCCTGACTGGGAATCCAACTATGGTTGTTTGGTTCGCAGGCCTGTGTGCAATCCACTGAGCTACACCAGCCAGGGCTAGTATTATGATTTTTAAGCTAAGAAAAATGGAGGCCCCTTTTCACCATTAATATGAAGAGAAGTAGTTGTTAGAAGAGCATGACTCTGTATTCATCCACCAGTGATTTTGAATTGTGGTTCTGTCCGTCTGTGTAGGCAAATTTCATGACCTTTTTGAGCTCAATATACTCATGTGGACAAAATGGGGCCATACCACCTACCTAGCACAGCTGTTATAATGATCGTTTGAAAAAAAAATTAAAATTTTAATTAAAGGTCTTTTAATTAAATGTATGTTAATTAAAGTACTTTTGGCACCTAGTAGGTACTCAGTAAATATACTTTTGTTTTTGTTCTTTTATTCTCCCTTCTATCTTCTGCCCTTCACAGATGAACGCAGTTTTAATCTAGTGCATTCTCTGCTTCTTCAAGGATGTCCTGTCCATAAAACACAGACATTTTCATTTTGTTAGGTTACAATTGCTAATACTTATTCTCACAACAACTCTAAGAGATTTATTATCGTACCCCTTTAACATCTGGAAAAACTGAAGCATCCAGAGGTGAGCAACTTTCCCAGAGTAACGCAGTGATGGAGCCGGCCTGTGAACTCAGGCAGCTGAACCGTAGGGCCCAAACTCTTAACCACCAGGTTCCACTGTCTCTGCAGTTTACCCTTCCTTGTGTCACAAAGCCAAACAGAAAGAGCAGATTCTGGTAGTCTTAGAGAGGCCTGCTCCACCTTCCTTTGTAGGCCTGAATTATCCTTAAAGGACAGAGTAACATAGGCATTTCTGGGGAGGATAGAGAGTGGACCTTGAGGAGGAGGCGGCCGCTCTGCTGTTGAATGCCAAGGACAGGGGGAACTGAGTGATAACTCTTCTTGCACTAGGCCCACTGGCAAATACCGCACTGCAAATACGTTTGCCTTACGTAATTGCTATTTCCTCAGCTTGAAACACTGTTCCTGCCTTTCTTCACCGACAAATTCTTAGCTATTTCTTAAGACACCGCTCAACTCTCATCTCTAGGAAACCTTCCCTGACCCAGGCTGAGCCAGTTACCCCTCTTCTGGGATCCCCTAGCACACCACCTAAGTCTATACAAACATTGGTGGTGTTGGTAGTAACAGCTACCGAGTACTGAGCACGGACATATGCCAGGAGCTGTGTTGAAAACACTTCACACGTGTTATTTCATTCATGTCTCACAACAGTCTTAAAGGGTAAGTAGTGACACCCCTTTATTTATGTAGATGAGGACGTTAGAGCATGGAAGTGTTAAATAATTTAGCCAAGATCACACAGCCAGTAAGTGACAGGTCTGGGATTTAAACCAGGTCTTTATTATTCCAAACTCATATTTTTAATAGCTATAATATATTTACCATGCTTTGTTGGTTATCTGCTTTTGTCTTTCTCATAATCAGGTTACAAACCCTTCAAGAACTGTACTTTTTAATTTTTTTACCTAGATTCTATCAGAATTGCTTTAGAGAAGAAACAGAATATTAAAATATGCCTAATTTTGCTAAATGTACTTGAATTTTAAATGTTTTGTAGTGAGCAGAGTTTAATGTAATTTTCTTTTGGCTTAATATATTTTAAAACTGTAAGAATCATACATAGATACTACTGGGTAGGTTATTCTAGATCTTATTGCTTTAGGATTTAAATCAAATATTATATAAAACTGTAATTGATAATTTAACATGATAAATATCCTACAAAAGGGGTCGTACCGAATACTAACTTGAGATATGCCATTAATAATATTATTAGAATAACTAGGTCTTAGCAAAAATACAGAGAAATCAAACTACTGGTGTTTTCAGAGTTTCAGAACGACAGCCACTGACCTTTAGCTGCTACCAGAGGAAAAACCAGCATCCCTTCCTTTCCCAGTGCAGCACTAACAGTTCACCAGTAATCCCTCCCCTAGGGACTCTGGCCCAATTTTGTGGGGTTCCCCTCGCCCCACCCCACCATGGAGAAGGGAAAGGCCTGTGGTAGGGTAAGACCATTGCAGTGGTAGGCAGTTCAATGAGGAACTATTTAAATTATTGCCTAAATTTAAGGCCCAGGGGGATGAACTGTGGGTACGTCTGTATCTTATAAGAGGGTTTGCTGAAAGAGAGCCAGGGTGTTCTCTCTTTCCCCTGCTAGAAGTCATCACTGCATTCTTTTCTTTAGAATTCGAATGAGGACAAAGGGCTAAATTAGCTTATTCATTTTCCTGCTCTCTTCAGACTGAGTTAAATAACTGTGTCACACCACTCTGATGAATCTGTAGGCCTCTGTTTTAGATCACAGGCCAGCACTTGCGTCCAGATGAGAGCATGCTGGTGAAATTAGGTAGTGCAATGACTTGACATTTTGATAATTAACTGACAGTGAATATTTTACTGCAGTATGTAGACCCACATTTCTTTGGTTTAGGTAACCTTACTTAAACAAATATAAATAAGAAGCCTGTTATTTAATATTCTCTTGTCTCTGTGTGAAAATGACTTTTTGACAAATAGTAGCAATTCAGTCATTTTGTTCCCCTTAATTTATCCAAAATATTTGGGATGGTGGCCAGAAAATGAAGGATGTTCCTGGACTTTTCTCCTCCTTCCTTGTATTGTTCTCATTTCTTTTCCTCTCAGGCCCGTCTGAGAGAGACATCCAAGCCTTTATCCTAAGTTTTGCCCCACCCATATTCCAGTTTCTGTCTGCCGGCCGCAGCCATTCTCAAACCATTCCCGTGCCATTCCAGGACAGCTCTCGGCTCTGCTCACTGTCTGGCAGGGACAGTGAGCCCTGCTGGGACCAGCAACAGCAGCAGCAAGCTGGCGGAGAGTCTCCTCGTGCCCGCCCCTCAGCACTGCTGTGTTGCCGCGCCTGGCACCGGTGCAGCATCCTTGCTCTCGGTGACCGAAGTGCGCCTCCTCAGGGAAGGTCCAGCTCTCCTGTTACCTCTTCTCATTATTCCCCCAAATTCTCACTGATCGTAACTGCTGCAGTCACAGAGGGCGGCTTTCATTTTACACTTACTGTCTACTGTATGGTTTTCTTATTACAGCTCTTTTACATCTCTTTGTGTCATCGCACTGTATTGCCAGCTGCACCTTGAGCCTTCAGGGCACAGACCGTACTTTAAACTGCTTGAAAGAGCACAGAGACACTCATACTTGAATACATTCTCATCAATAGAACAAGGACACTTCCTTTATACTTTATATTTTTAGGGTCTGACACATAGTAGGTATTCTATTAATAATTTTATTGCTGATAATAATAATTTGATAACCTAGGTTAACAGATTTCTCAACTTTTGCCTATTCTGACTCTTTTTAAGTTACAAATAATCAAAATATTTAATTTTCAAAGTTTTTTCCCTATACATTAACCCAGGAATGGGCTATTTCATATGGTTGTGAAGTAGATAGAGGTGAACATATTTTAGCTTGTTTTAATGGGACTATGTGTAATCTGAATCCAGTGAGTGTTTATTAAGTGACTCTTTTCTTATACATTCTGCTGATCTTTGACTTCCAAACTGGCTTATGAACCATTTGGTATCATCAAATATCAGCAGGTTTTTAATGGGGGAAGTTAGCAGCTTAGATATTTCAGCTTTATCTTATCACTTATTAGACTTCTTATTTTTATAGCTTATTTACAAACACATTCATTTATAGACAGAGGAGCCATCAATATTTAAAAAATAACTACTCTAGGCTTTAATTGATTGTACTTGATTAGAAGAATGTCCAAGAATGCAGAGTGGTAAAAGGAAATCATACTGTGAACACTAGAATTAACTAGGCTGGCAGATAAGGAAGACAGTAATGGTGGCAGAGTGCCGAGATGATTAAATGTGGAAATGTATAAAGGCATGTAAAAGATAACTTGGAAAACTAGAGAGACATTGTACAGTTTGGACAGAGGTACAATAATGTAGGCAGCCATACTCTCTCAACTGCCTGCTTACCAAAAATGTCTTATGGAGTAGGAGTGTCTTTCGGTGAGTTGGAAGTGTATTTGATGAGTTTTGTGTTCTCCACTTAATTCTTTAAATCTAGATTTTTAAAGATGCTTCCTGGTATTTCAGCTGAAAGCATGAGTAAAACATTTGCTGACAGGGATGTGTAATTTTATCCCTTTGCAAAGTTAGTGTACTTTCTGAGATGAACAGGGGCATTTTCAAATGTCTGTTTCTGTTCATTATTTTTTGTCCCTGTCGGGCTTTAAATTCCTTGAGAGCAGGACGCTACACAGAGAGCAGGGCACCAAGCCTGGTGCCTGGCACGGGCACGTCCCAGGAGCTCACCTAGTACAAGACTGGCAGAACGACATGTACATTTGGCCATTGTTTTAAAGTACATTTTATTAGTTGCCAAAAATGTACATCCTTAAGATGTATGCCTGTTTTAATGAGCCATATTACTTGCCTTTCCCAGAAGGAGAGATGAGCACTGTGGACCCAGAAGGTAGGGGTGGAAGTCACGGCTAGATTCAGGAAGAGGCGAGGATAACTGGGGGAGGAGAGGGGGCAACCAAAAGTAATGTGGTCTTGGCAGTCTATAAATAAATCAGATCTTTTTGCTTATAACTATTTGGGGCTTGCAGCCAAAATTTGCAAACTTAACATATTTTGCAAAGTTAACACATTTTCTGAGGTGAACGTGGACCATTTTCAGACGTCTCTCTGTTTCTGTTTATAATGAAGAAAAAGACAGATTTCACAAATTCAATTACAAAATTCATCTCTGTGATTATCTTTGATTATTTTAGTACCATATAATCAGTGTTAATTGATTTTTTTAGATTGCTCATCAAGTACTAGTTCAGTTTTTTTAAGTTCTGTAAAATGAAGTATCTGCATACCACATGCATATCTGAAGGATTGCTAATAAGTTATAATTTCTGGATGATATACATTCTGGCATTAAAAAAGAATGACTATTCTGTACTCCCTAGTTTTATTTTGTCATTTTTCAAGAAGCTTTCATCTAGAAAACACTTAAACTGTTTTGTCTGCTTCTTGGGGCAGCATAAAATACAGAAAAGGTTACAAGATAAAGATTATACCAGTAGCTATCTGTATGGCCTTGATCAAAGCACTTAAGGTCTCTGCACTTTGATTCCTACCTACATGACTGAAGGAGCAGGATTGCATGATGGGCATCCAAGAACCTGTTACTCTCCTACTCTGAAAAGACTCCTCAATTTGGTGTCTCCCTTAGGAAGAGCTAAGGATAATGTCAAACCCCTTCCCCAGTACAGGTTGCAGGAGCCATTGCAGTAGTGTTTCAACTACTCTGCATGTCTACTCTGCATTCCCAGGGTCTGAGTAGTGCCTGCCATGTACCAAGTACTGAATGAATGTTTCTTGAATGAGTAAACAAATCCAGGTCTACTTTGTAAAAAGAGAAAACAAGAAAAAAAGAAGACATTTGTTAGCTACCCCTCTAAGCAAGTAATTGGGAAAAGGCCTTGTCTGCTCCCCAGCAAGTAGTTGGTATTTCATAAACCTTTGTTGCTTGCTCAGTGAATGAAGTTTATTTCCTCCTTACAAAAGTCCTAGAAATACCTGTTGACTGCTCCACTTTCAGTAGAAAGGAAACCAAGACTGGAGATGGGCGGATAATTATGTTCTACAGATCATAGGAAATCAAGCTAGGATTTCAAATCAGAGCTTTCTTATAATAAAACTGTCTGTTTAGATAAACTTAACTTACCCTAAAGAATAAATAACTCATGATTATCCCTAAAGGCTCTGATGTGGGGAGGCAAGGTACCTGAGGTGGATGATCAAGTGCTGTAAGGAGATAAGGACTCAGAAATTAAGTGTACCACCTTTCTAGAATTGTACCTGGTCCAGCCATTGCTATTACTTGAAACATTTATCAGTTTTCAAGAAGGTAAGGTATCAATATGAAATTTTTTTCCTAACTTCTAAACAAATTTACTGGCTGTAGAAGAAAAAGCACTGGATGGGGAGTTAGGGCATCTGGATTTTAGTTCTAAAAGCTACAACCTTAAACAATTCAGTAGACTTTTCAGATCTGCTGGTTCCTCATCTGTACTGCAGATGTGTTCATCTAGCCCAGTTGATTTTTCACAGATTCATACAGGAACTTCAAGGGCTGGTCAGGAGTAGGGAGTGGGCATGGGACTAGAGGGGCAAAGGATTGCCCATCACCAAGAGAGGCATCCAGAAGCCTAGGAGACTCTGGTCTGCACCAAGCCCAGGGTGCCTCCCTCAAGAACGCCTGTGGTAGGGTAATGCATACCTCCATCACCACAGGTCAGGTCTTGCTGCTCTGTGGGTGGGCTCCTAACCAAATAGTTGGGATATAAAGTTTCCTGTAAAAATTTATTTGAATAGAAAGGTGAAATAATTTAAGATCAGTAATAGTTAACATTTACTGAACACTTACTATATAACATGATCATTCTAAGAACTATGTATACAGTTACTTAACCCCTACGATAATGACATACGTGCTGTTATCTCCATTTTACAGATGAAAACAGTGGGCACTGAGCGTGGTTGAGCAAGCTGTTCAAGATCACACAGCAAATAAGTGGCAGAGCTGCCATACAAATCTAGGCAGTCTGGCTCCAGAATATGTACTCTTAAACTCTTTGCTATATGGCGTTTCTAGGCAAAATCCTAAAAGGGGATTTAAAGATAAGATTTAAAGAAAAACCTTAACTGTGTAAGAGTACATGTGGTATATAAGCAGCAATGACAAAAGTCCTAAGTGAAGAACTGAAGTTCTTAAGTGCTACTTTGGAGCATTGCCTTTAGCAGCTCCCAGGTTACCCTGAATTTCAGATTCCCTGGTGCTCAGGTCTGCATCATTCAACCAGCACGGGGAGGTTGAGGACAACCTAGAACAGGTATGGCAGCTGCTACCCACCTTATGATCTCAGTGAGGTAGGGAAGCAGCATTTGCTGAGAAAAGGGAATCCTTATCAGGCCAGTCACTTGGAGAGCCCCCACCATAGTAATTGATTGGCTAAGTCTAGGCTGAGTTCAGGGCATAGGTTAGAATTCTTTTTCTTTATTAAGTAATCCCTGATGTGAAGCTTATGCACTTATCATTTCAGAGACTCATAGAGAAATTATAGATGTGCAAACCAGATCTTTTATCTTTTTGTTTTGAAAATAATGTAGCCCGTTTAGCAATATCTAACACAATTTTAAGTGCCATGCCCTTTGACCCTGTAGTTTTACTTCTAGGAGTTTGTCCTGCAGAAATACTCCCACATGTGCACCTAGATGTATGTATAAGGATGTTCATTGCAGCATTTTTTATAATAATAGAAAATAGGAAATTACCTAAGTCTTTATTAATGGAGTCTGGAGAACATTGTGGTACATCCATACTATGGGTAAAAGAATTAGGTAGCCTCATATGTAGTGACAAGAAAATTCTCCAGACGATATTAAGTGAATAGATTAATATAGTACATTATGTATATTATGAACTCAAGTTATGTAGTACAGTATATATAGTATGAACTCTTAATGGAAAAATGCGTAACATTTTTCTCTGTTTACAAATGCACTGCATTTACTCTATGTTTATAAACATGTTAAAAACATAAAAATTATGAAAGAAAATATGCTATAATGTAAGAGAGAGAACTTCTGGAGAAGGAGGTAGAGTGGAGAGTGGTAAACCTGGTGGTTCCCTATAGAAATATAATTTTAAATTTGCTAAAACTGTAAAAGAAAATGAATGAGTGAAATTAATGTTAATAATGTATTTTATTGAAACAGATATATCTAAAATATCATTTCAACATGTCATTAGTGTAAAGCACTTATTGTTGAGATATTTAATTTTTTTGGACTAATTTAACTCACAGCACATCTGCATTCAGACTAGCAACATTTCAGTTGCTTAACAGCTGCGTGTGGTTAGTGTCTACTGTACTGAACAGCTCAGCTGTAAACACCTGTATGTCATTGATTTTGTACAGGAAGTGTATGCTGTCATCTGATGCACATGGCTTGTTTTTGTAAGTAGGCCTTTTAATAGTTGGGATGTTTTTAAAAGGTGACTTTTAATCTTATCTTTTCATCTTCCTGTATCACTTTTATATGAAAAAGAAATTTTGAGGGAACACTCATTTCACTTGAAATCAGTAGTCATGGATTTTCATCTCAGTGAACACACATTAAGTCCATGATAGAATTAAATAAAGTGATGCAATTTGAAAGAATGAATGGGATAGCTTTTAATAGAGTCTAAATTGTGATTCATATACTTTTTCATTACTTTGAGGTATTACTCCTTTCCTCCCAGAGCTGTGGCAGCCTTTTATACATTTCTGTTGTTTCTGTAAATGTAGATAAAAAACACACTAAAGAAATGTGAAACTTGAGGGTTGCATGGAGTATAAAGTATGATTATAAGGTAACAAGGTTTATTTTTTGGTGAATAAATAGACTGTATGTATTTGCCTTTCAAAGTGACTTGCTTGAGAGTTGTATATGGTTATCATTTTGCCTGTGTCCTTTGAGATACCTTACAGTCAGTTTTTTTAAAACAAGCATTACTTCCAGATACCTAATCTGTCATTTATATTTGGCTTTGAAGAACATACATGAGGTCTGTCCAGAAAGTATCCAGCCATGTACTCTGAAAAAATAAAGACATTTATTGAAGAAGATACAAGATACAAAAAACATTGTACATAGGACAAGGACGCCTCAGTCCCCTTCAAAGTAGGCATCTTGGGACCTCTCACAGTTCTCCCAATTGCCATTAGCTGCCTTGTCGTATTTTCCCCGAATCTCACTGATGGTCTGAAATCGCTTCCTTTTCAAAGGTGATTTTAGTTTTGGGAAAAGCCCGAAGTCACAGGACGCCAAATCTGGTTTGTAAGGGGGCTCAGTCACCTGTGTGGTTTGCTGTTTCACTAAAAAACTCTGCATGAGACATGATGCATAAGTAAGCGTGTTATTGTGATGGAGCTGCCCATCGCCAGTTGCCCATAGCTGTGGCCTTCTGAATCATCCCAGTAGTTCCCATGAAGGAATGTTCCAGCTTAGTGCAAAATTTAATGCAGATTCCGTGTTCTACTTGCTCATGTTGAATGCTATGGCCACACAATATACATGCTCACTCAACAGCATCTACCTCCCACACTGACTAGTACAGTGTAGTAGATCATTGTTCACACATGCACATTCTGGTTCACTCTCCTTGGCTGCCAGGTTACATCAATGTCACACCAACTATTCTCTTACATTAACAATGGCTCAACTTTTTCCGGACAGACCTTGTACACTATGTGGACATTTTACTGTTTGCCTCAGGTTGTAGTCCTTTTTGAGTAAAAGTATTTGACATTTTCATTGTATATTGTTGCTGTTTGTGGTTAATTTTATTTAAAATTCCAAATACTTGAAAATTAAAATAAAAATCAAGATGAATAACTTACATAAGGAATGACTCTAAATGAACATAAGGTTTATTTTTTAGGGAGATGTTCTAAAATTAGATTGTAGTGATGGTTGCACAACTCTGTAAACAATAAAATTCATTGAATTGTATGCTGAAAACCAGCTGAATTTTATGCTACATAATTAAATCTCAATAAAGCTTTTTTAAAAAATAGCCTTCAGTGATGCTATTAAGAATTTTTATAGCCATGTCTGTAGTTTGAAATAATTTAATTCATAATAACAGAAGTATTTTGTAGAATGTGATTGTTTAAAGAGGTTTATTAAGAAATGTCATTTTATTTTTAATTTTTGTTATATTTTTTCTGTTACCATTTCTTTCTCTTACATCCCCCTCTTCCACCCACCCAGCAATCACATTGTTGTCCATGTCCATGAGTCTTTTTTCTTTGCTCAGTCCCTCCACCCCTAACCTCCCCACCCCCAGCTGTCATCCTGCTCTCCATCTATGAATCTGTCTTTATTTTGCTTGTTGATTCAGTTTGTTCATTAGATTCCGCATATGAGTGAAATCATATGATATTTGTCTTTCTCTGACTGGCTTATTTCACTTAGCATAATGTTCTCCAGGCCCATCCACACTGTTGCAAAGGGTAAACTTTCTTCTTTTTTATGGCCAAGTAGTATTCTCTTGTGTAAATGTCCCATAGTTGTTTTATCTACTCATCTACTGACAGACACTTGGGCTGCTTCCAAATCTTGGCAATTATAAATAACTCTGCAGTAAACATAGGGGTGCTTATGTTCTTTGGAATTGGTGTTTTGGGTTCCCTCAGATGTATTTCCAGAAGAGGGATCTCTGTATCAAAAGGCAAATCCATTTTTAATTTTTTGAAGTATCTCTAGATACCTGAGCTGATTAGATAGCAGTATAAGCAATCTAATTTAAAGCATATCACTGGCATTTTTTTCCACAGGAAACATCTTTTCCCTGTTACACTCACCTTACCTTCCCAACTGTAGACATGTTTCATGGTCTGTGAAGCCCACTGAGGTTCTCTTTTCAGTTCATCACTGCCTCCTGTTATTAGTTGGAGAGGTCTCTGCAGAAAGACATTTCTCTCCCGCAGTGCTTCCTGTGCCCCATTTAACAAACAGCCTTCACTTTTCTCCCAACCCCTACTTGTTTTCTCAAGGAAAGAAAACTCAGCTGTCATCAAGCAACACAGAACTCACAGAGCTGGCAGTAGGTAATGGGCCCAGCACTGAACCTCAGTAATGATTCAGATTTCTCTCTTTTTTAAGCCACCTCCAAGATTCACAGGTACAAATCTGCTTGTCGTCTTCATTTGCCATCATCCATCTTTTGTTTTATCCCTCCTAAAACCAGAGTATTTATGCCAACTCTAATTCACCAAATACTTTTAGCTTATATTCTAATTTGGCTCAGAAGCATTTTCTGGTGTACTGTCTGGCTTGTCACTGGACTGCCATTTCTCCTAGTCTGGTTGTGCCTGAAGCAGTCTTCATAACTAAATGAGGAACCTTCGAAGAAAAAGGTATGCAATGAAAATGGAAACACTAGCACACTCTTTGTAACCAGTTCCGTAATCCTCCACCTGCCATAATGTGGAGACGGCTCATAATTGTCAGAGGGAAGAACTAAATTCCTGCACTGCAGCAGGAAGAATGAGCACTGTGGGAGTTGAGTGACATACTCCCCTCTTCCTTGGGGAGGGGGACAGATATTTTGGAAAACTTTGACGTTGATTGGATGTATTTGTATAACCTTTTCATGTAGAACTGTGTTACAGTCAGAGAGGGGATTTCGGTTTTCTTCATTAAAAGCTTATTAAATGAAGAAATAGGACAGTCGTTGTGCTTCGGTAGATGGGGGTCGGAGAGGCTGGTGTGATCTCCTCAGGATATTAATGTCTGCCTTCAGCCAGGGGAAATGAGCCGTCACTTGAGTTAGAGGCAGGTTTATGTGCTCATCGCTAGGGATTCCCATATGTCCAGGGAGCTGCAACAGTAAAAAATGGCAGAGCTCAGTGGTCCAGTGCTGAGGGCGCTCATTGGAATTCATGTCAGGAAGCTCAGCTCAGTCTGCCCAGAGCAAGTCTGTTTAATGTTGATCAGCTGTCCACCTGATAAACCGAATTGATACGGGCATTCCCTCCGAGGGCTGTCTTGACAGTGACAGCCGTAGCACCCAGATGTCTTGTTAGGCTTTTTTGGTGGTCTAAAGTATTTTTAACCCCTTTTGTGATACCCAAACCAAAAAATACTTTTAGAGACCTAGATAACAATGCCAGCTAGGCTTTCCCTCTGCTTCTCTGGCAGAAAATAGGCCAACTTAAACTGCTTCCAAAAACCAGATACCGTTAGTTAGCCCTCTCCCTCATTATATTGAGCAAATAGTTGACCTGCAAGATAGTTAGGTGTTGACAACATCAAGTTTGTGTCTAGTTACTCAAAATAATGTTTCTGGAAATATTCTTAAATACAGTAAGTTGCCTGGCTAGGTTATGCATTATTAGTTTCATAGGTGTGTTAGTTGATCACTAAGCAGAACTTTATGTTCGTACGTAAAGAGAAAATGCATTACAAATGTCATTTGGTTGGCTAATTTCTGGTAATAACTATGGTGACTTCTTGCTGAGTCCCAACATCCTCTGCTTTCTCTAGTATGAGCACCACCGTGAAGGCAGCTCACCTCTATAGATTGGTCAGTAGGTGTGGAGAGAACTAATTACAGGACACACTAATGCTGAGTTTTCTTTAAAACAGACAAATCAGTAAAACTGTATGAGGAGATTCCTGTGCTAATTAGCTTGATTATAGTAATCATTTCACTGTTTACATTTATCAAAACAGCATGTTATATACCTTAAGTATATATGATTTATTTAAAAATATAAAAAATACTGAGCTTTAATTTTGGAAATATATCAAGAGAGATAAGCCTTTGTATTAATCTATGATTATTTTTAAATTATATTTCTGCAAAACTCCCAGTAGTTCAGAATTACAGTGCTGAATATGGGAGAACTTTGTTTTAAAGGTTTCTACTGAAGTTTTTTGCTTAAGGATTTTTGTCTTTTTTTGCCCCTCACTTCTAGATTTTGTGTTTTCATGGCTTGACAAGGTTTTAACATAGACTCAAGTATCTAATCTCTTTGAATGAGACCAGCTGCAAACTGGTCTAACTTAATGTCAGCCAGTTTTCCTAAACAAGACACAGAGCCCTCACTAGTACTTTCAGTGACTGTCCCCTGTGTGTGGTGAGAGCTGGAAGCGAGGCCTAGTTGTCCTTTTCCGACCTTACACTTCAAACTCTGTCTCTGGAGGTCACCATTACTGCATCCTGCAGCTTTGGCATTTTCATGTAGTGTTGAATGCTTTGATCCTGGCAAACCCAAGATTCAAAGTTCTGTTTTCAGTTGGGTTATCAGCATGAATAAATGACAAAACAGAAAAATTATTATGTTCATGGAATTATTGCAATGAATTTCTTCAAATTTTGGGACTGGCTTACTTATAAAAAAGTAATATTTGACACATAGTTAAAAGCTATGTGAAAGATTCTTTTATCTGCCATTAAAAGCATATACTTTTTATTCATATGCCTTGATATTTTTGAGTTTTGATATTTTTGAGATGTATCATAGGAATTCTTTTGCTCTGCTTCTCCCCCTCCCTCCTTCATTCTTTGCCCTTGTGGAGCTTTCCTCTGTGGGGCTGTGGAGAGAGAAACAAAACACAAAACTGCCAGTGTGTCCGATGGCAGTAAGTGCTGTGGAGGAAGAAAATCAGGAATTACAGACTGGGAGAGCCCTCGAGGATGCGAGTGTTACAGTTGTAAACCGAGTGGTCAGGAAAGGCCCCACTGAGCAAGTGAGCTTTGAAGGGACCTAGAGAAGCAAGTGACTGAGCCTTGCAGATCTCTGAGAGAAGACTGGTCCGGAGGGAGGAAAGGGCAAAGCCCTTAGGTGAGATCAGGCTTGGCAAGTTCAAGAGACACCGAGGAAGCTAATGTAGCTGGAGAATAGCGATCAGGGAGGGAAGAGACTAGTAACTGAAGTCAAAGAGGTAAGGGCATAGAGGAGCAGGTAATCTGCTGGGGCAGATTACCCTTGACCTTGGAGTCCATTGTAGAGATTTGGCATCTACTCTGGGTGAGATGGGGAGCCACCAGTTTTGAGCAGGTTGCTAAGTGATGAGTTTAATGGTTTCTTCATCTTCCCACCTGACTCATTTCTGAGTTTGTCCATTTTTGTAAAGCTAATGGACTAAAAATATTATTTCATTATTATTATAATGTAACTTTTCCAAATTATTTGTGAGGTTGAGCATCATTTTATGTGGTTTTGGCCATTTGCTTCTCATATTCTTTCCCATTTTGCCCTTGAGCTGTTTATCTTTTCCTTATCAATGTCTCATCTATTTTGGACAAGTTCTACACATATTTTAATATAATCTTCTGTTGTATGTGATACAAATACTTTATTTTTTTACCTTTGAACTTAAATTTGTATTTTGTTGTTTCACATTTAGATCTTTAATCTGAAATTATTTTATCCTGTAGAGTAAGGTAAGCGTCTAACTTTCTTTTCCTCAATCAATAGTTAGTTGCCCAACATCTTTTGTAAGAATGATTCGTCTTTTAAGATGGCAGCATAGGTAAACACAGCTCACCTCTTTGCACAACCACAACAAAATTACAACTAAAATATAGAACAACCATCACTCAGAACTGTCATAAATTGAGTTGAATGGAAGTCTGACATCTATAGAATTCAAGAAACCACATCTATCCAGACTGGTTGGAGGGGCATAGACTCAGAACAGGCTGATTCCAAACCCACATGTGGTGGAGATAAATTGGAGAAGGATATCTTGGAGCAAGGAGTCTTAGCCCCATACCAGTCTGAGCCCAGAGTTCCAGTGCCAGGGAGATAAGTCCCCACAACTTTGGCTACAAAAACCAGTGGGGATTGAACCAGTGGAAGAAATTGTTGGAACCCCAAGCAGTTCCTATTAAAGAAACCACACAAGACTCACCTACTCAGACTTCCTCCATCTGGGCTCCAGAACCAGACTAGCAGCTGAAAGTCACCAGTAGCATGCTGGGAGAAACTAAAGTGTCTGGCATCAAGGCAAGCAGAGGCCATTGTCCCTTTTATAAAAACTCCCCTCACAGAGCCACAGAGCCAGCAAGCTGGTGACATACCTCAAACTCCAAAAACCTAGCCAACAATGTGTGACCCACCTTGGAGATCCCCAGAGACTTCTCCTTACCTATCTTATGGGCCCACTCAAGCTGCTTTTCCATATGAATAGCTGGTCTTGACTCAAATTGCAAAACTTCCTAAACCCTCTCACACCAGCCACAGCTGGCCTCAGTGAGCCCCAGGCCTGGCACTAGCAGCACCTAAATTAGGTTCACAGCTTAGGTTCCAAGCCCAGCACAAGTGGCAGCCATCTCAGATAGATTTATAGCTCAAGAAGGGTGAAGCCAGGGAAAACACAGGTGGGGGCTGACCTTGGCCTGCACCACCCAGGAAACCACAGGGCCAGTGCCCCCAGTGGACAGCTACAGACCACATTGCAGCACCACCACCCTGCCCCTGCACCGCTGATCCTCCACAGAGGGCAAAGGATGGTGGTAAGGGGTCACAGCCAGCCCTTGCAGCTGACTGGCCTGGGTAAATCCCTCCCATTGATTTGCCAGCAGCAACCAAGGCTCAACTACAAGAGGAGAGTGTACTTAGCCCATACAAAGGGCTCACCTTGAGTACCCAGCTTGAGTGATAGAGGAGTCTGTGCCACTGGATCCTACAGGACACATAATCAAAGCAGCTCTACCTAGTACATAGAGACAAATACAGGGAGGCTGCCAAAATGAGGAGACAAAAAAACATGGCCTAAATGAAAGAACACATCAAAACTCCAGAAAAAATAACTAAATAAAATGGAGATAAGCAATCTGTCAGATGCAGAGTTCAAAATACTGGCTGTAAGGATGCTCAAGGAGCCTAGTGAGGGCCTCAACAGCAGAAAAAAGATCCGGTCGGAAATGAAGGATACACTAATTGAAATAAAGAACAATTTACAGGGAAAGAACAGTATAGTGGAGGAAGCCAAGAATGAAATCAATTATTTGGAACATAAGGAAGAAAAAAACAACAAATTAGAACAATGAGAAGAAAAAAGAATCCAAAAATATGAGATAGTATAAGCAGCCTCTGTGACAACTTCAAGAGGTCCAACATTTGCATCATAGGGGTGCCAGAAAGAGAAGAGAAAGACCAAGATTTGGAAATCTGTTTGAAAAAATAAGGAAAGAAAACTTCCCTAATTTGGTAGAGGAAATAAGCATACAATTCCAGGAAGCACAGAGAGTCCCAAACAAGATGGATGCACAGAGGCCCATTCCAAGACATGCCAAAGGTTAAAGGTAAAGAGAGAATCAGCCCTGGCTAGTGTGTCTCAGTGGATTGAGTGCTGGCCTGCCAACCAGAGGATCACCAGTTTGATTCCCAGTCAAGGCACATGTGTGGGTTGTAGATCAGGTCCCTGGTTAGGGGGTGTGTGAAAGGCAACCACACATTGATGTTTCTCTTCTCTTTCTCCCTCCATTCCTCTCTCTAAAAATAAATAAATATTAAAAAAAAAAGAAGGAAAGCAAGGAGTGAAGGAGGAAGAAGAAATAAATAGAATAAGAAGGAAAAAGAAGACCTCATTGTCTTTGATCATCCTTGCCTGTGTGGTGAAACACAGTTGACCCTTCTCATACTTTAACACTGTCATAAAAAATGTAAAACATTTATAGAGATTTCAAGTTAATACTAGGAACAATTTTTAATAATTAAAACTATTCATCAGTAGCCTTGGCTGTGTAATTTGTTATCAGTCATCCCTGGAGGGGTTAATTGAGGTTAGTTGACCTCTGGGGTCACTTCCATCTCTGATTCTGTAAACCTGACTTTTAAGTTTATGTCATTCTTTCCCTTTTGAAACTGTTAAGAGTAATAACAATCCCCAATACCCTTATACAGTTGACTGCCAAGTAAACAGTTATTCATTTAACAAATATTTATAGGGAGCTAGGAAAGTAGTGCAGTACAATTTACAGTGTGGTGAGGGGGAGAAGTGGCAGGAAGGTAGGGGACTAAAGAAATAATTACAGTGTAGGACAATAAATGACTGAGCTATGTTCAGAGGCTTTCAAGCACAGAAGGAGTTAACTCTGGGGAGCTGAGGGCAGACTTCATAGAAGTGACACATGAGATGATTCTTTAAAAAACTGTAAACAAATATAAATTTATCATTCACCCTATAGCAGCAAAAGTTGCTGGCACAGCCACACAATGAACCTCTCTGTAGAGATGGATATGAAACAAAACAAGAAGATTCTCTATTTTTTAAAAATGTGGAGCTTCTCTATTTGTAAGTAATATATGGAACTATCTTCAAAAGATAATATTAGGTGAATAAAACCAGAGTACTGAAATATGAACATCAAGTATCTTTACTATTTTTGTGGTAATATAATTTTTATTGACTATCTTTCAGGAATTTATTTGGCTGCAAATAAAAAGACTCTAACAAACAATACTTAAAGGAGTGCAGTGTTTACTTATCTCAGAAAACAAAGTGTCTAGAAATGGGCACATCAGAGCTGACTTAAAGAGGTCCTCAGGGGCCTAGGCTTCTCAATTCCTCCTGATCCCCATTCTGTGGTTGGGAGCCCTAATAGGATCCTTAGGTCTCTACTGGGCCTCCGGGCAGTTGGGCAGCAAGAGGGGTAAGCCCAAAAGGCGGAAGGAGCACAGCAGCCGAATTTGTCCCCTTATATCAGGAACTCAGTAGATTTCTCAGAAATTTTACCTAGAGAACTTATACTTACCTCCATCGGCCAGGCCGTGCTGCATGATCACTTCTAGCCTCAGGGGGTCTTGAGCAGGTGAGTGTTTTTAAGTGAGTACCTTGTCACTCCAAATATAATCAAAGGTGTATTGGTAGTGAGGAAGGAAAGAGTGCATAGGTAACTAGCAGTGTCTGCCATCCTTATTTCTAAAGCTAAGAATGCTAAAAATCTCAGAGAAATAGAAATGTTGGAGAAAAATGGATAAAAACACATGAGGTTGTTTAACATACAATTGAAAGAAAGTAATTTGGTGAAAATTCTTGTGAAAATATCAATTAATCCTCTGGGTTACATCCAAAGTGGTAATTGCTTCCTTACTCTGATTACTTAACATAAGTAGCATTCATCTGTGACTCATTTTCAACCAAGATTTAGCATAAAAAATACTGAAGTGTGTGTGCATAAAATGACCTTTATTTAAGATAATTTTTAAAATCTGGTACTTTTAAAGTTGACTTGATTGCTTTAGGTGGCTAAAATAGGACTAAGATAATGAGAAGAAAATATTCCCAGCGTCTTTCATACTGCTGCTTTGCTGCACACAAAATAGACTCTTGCACAATGTGATTGGGGTTGTTTATCTGATGACAAATCTTAGAAGTAGAGTTACAGGACAGATTTCAAGATGACCAATCTGTGTCTATTGCCTATAGAAACGTAGGTACAAATAATAGCAATAATTTGGTCTTTTCTAAACTATTAACTGCTAAGTAATTTTCTAACCCTCAAATCTTAGAATTTTAAAACTAAATATTAAATTTTAGAACTGAAAACACTTAATCTTAGAACTGGAAAGAACTGTTTCCAGTTCCTGTCCTTTCAGTAGTGAGGAAACCAAACATCTGAGAGTCTGTAGGATTTGCCCGCAGTCGGGGACTAAAACTGTTATCTAGATTCTTGATTGGGCTCATTCCCTTGGTTTGGTTCTGACCAAGTGATTTGGAAACAACTTGATTACTTTTCCCAGTTACTATGAACGAAAGAGTCAAGTCTGCTCATAATACGCTTTCTCCAGCAAAATTCTCTGCTGTGGTGCTAAGGATGAAGGTAGCACATATTTCTCGTGGGCACACACTGGTGTTGGTAACATTGGTAATCTAGTCCCCCACCCCATCTACTGATTTACTATTCAGTAGGCAAATACACACTTTAAGTTATCATTGGTCACTCTGACAGTGACTCTGAGTTCCAGCCTTGTCCCACATAAACAGAACGTTCTTAATCGGTATTTAACCTCTCCAGTCATGCTATAATTGGAATCACAAGTAGATACTGTAAATGAAAGTTCTTCATAAATGGTGGGTACAGCACAGATGATGGGTTTTCATTTTTATTATCACCCTTGTTTGTGTTGTTTCTGGCCATGTGGCTTTTAAAGATTGCTATTTATTTAATGAATGCTGTTTTATGATTACACATGTCTTTATTAAAAGCTCACAATCATTCATTTTCATCCTTGGGGTAACTCAAAACAACTACAATTTGTTGCTTGCCTGGTTGTTACTTGCATAAGCTGAACTTGCATGGAAGACTTGTCCAATGCTTAACCTATCTTGAGTTTTATACTTACCCATAATCTCATTGTTTAATCTTTGTGAAATGTAACAATATGGATTTTTATAGTGATTGGGTTTGCAAACTAGAAAACATTTGCAGAGTACTAATAAAATATGTTTTTATTCCTCTCGTTTAGTTGCTATTTTAAAAGGATAATATTAAATGTTAGCTCCTTTTACAAAAATATTTTCCTTTAACTTTTCAGTAGTTTTATAAGTCCTTGGTGATTTGGGAAGACATGTAATGAGGTTTAACTCTAAACCATTAATTTATTCTTCTTTTGTATTTAGGATTAAATAAGGTAATATATAAAAGTGGTTAGCTTAATGTCTGGCACAAATTACATTCCCACTTACATTGGAGTTCTGTTAGATACATGGATTCTCAGAAACCCTAAAGTTATAGACATAGTAAAGTTACACTGAGGACAAAGTAAAGAGAATGTGAAGGGTAGCCCTTCCTGGCCAGCTCTGATAGTCCTGGTGACTGGTGGGGCACAGAGTGGGAAATGTTACAGAGAAGAAAGGTGTCATGGTCTGCTTACTTTATTAAAATCTTTCTGAAAGTCCTTTTGCAAGGGTACTTGACCCAAAGATGCACCAGAGCAGCAGCTGTACTTGCTACAGTTCTGTCTTTAGCTTTGCAATGTTTCCCTTGGCCCAAAACGTATTAAGTCTTCTCTGGGTTCAAAGCATGCAGCAAAGAATGGCAAGGCACAGCCATCACAAATGTATACATGATTTTTATGACATATGGTAGTGCTGTATTAGCTAGTAGAGATACTATATGGACATATACAGCAATATAAATTGGACTACAGTGGAACCTGCCCCCTTTTGGCAGAGTTACCCAAAAGGAATGAAGAGATCAGTAATCACCTCAGCTGGTATAATAGAGAATTGTTTTAAAACCAAGTCATAATTGATGCCAAGTAAAAGGGCTGTGTACACAATAAAATATAGCACAATTAAAGAAATAAAGTACATTTGCATCCTTCAAAAAAAAGCAACAAACTTCAAAATGCCAAGTGAAATAAGTCATACAGTAGAGAAAGACAAACACCATATGATCTCACTTACATGTAGAATCTAAAAACAACAAAAACCTGAACTCATAGATACAGGGAACAGATTTGTGGTTGTCAGAGGCCGGGCCGGGGCTCAGAGGTAGGTGAAATGGGTGTAGGTGGTTGAAAGGTACAAACTCTAGTTACAAAATAAATGATGGGAATAGATCATGTTCTACAGCATGGTGATAATGGTTAAAATGCTGCATTATATATTTAAACATTGTTAAGGGAGTAGATCTTAAAAGTTCTTACCAGAAGAAAAAATGTGTAACCATATGTGGTGATAGATGTTGACTAGACTTACTGGGGTGATCATTTTATAATATATATAAATGTTGAATCATTATGCTGTATACCTGAAACTAATATAATGTTATGTACCATTTATACCTCAATTAAATGAAGTTATTAAAAAGAAAAAAACCCAAAAAGACTAATCTATAAATATTTTATTGTTGAAAACTGAAGTCTGGCATTAGTGATAAGGTAGTATTCTTGACTCTCTGACAAGCCTTACCTTTATGTTCTAGTCAAAGAAGTTTGGCAGAGATCACAGAACTTATCCATACCGCTCTCCTTGTGCATCGTGGAATAGTAAATTTAAGTGAATTGCAGTCTTCTGATGGGCCACTGAAAGACATGCATTTTGGAAATAAAATAGCTATCTTGAGTGGAGACTTTCTTCTAGCAAATGCCTGCAATGGACTAGCTCTGCTACAGAACACCAAGGTAAAACCGGGCAGGGCGTGCTTGTGTCTAACAGCCTTTAGTGGCTCTTGGTGGAGTGTAGAAGCCACAGAGGCTGGTGCGCCCTGCAGCCCCCACTCCCCACATGTGAATGCTCGGGGAAGTCGCGAGGGTGCAGGTGGGGCCGTGTCAACACCTGAGAGAACTGGTAGGTGCTAGGAAAGAATTTTGAAATTTATTTGTTTTTTTCTGGTTACAGATGTAATTACTTGTTAATTATAGGGTTAAATAGTCAATATAAAGAAGATATATAAATCTCACTATCCAGAGATAATCACTGTTAGTTAATATTTTCATGTCTTTTCTCCCTGTCTTTTGTTTATTTACTTGTACCTTTATATATGTGGATTTTTTAGTAACAGGTGAAAACTTGCATGTATAAGGGCTGTTTTAATCCTGCCTATTTTTCCCCATTTCATATTATGATGTGGGCGTTTTCATATTATTAACTTTTTCATAAACTTTTTAATGGCTACACAATATTTATTATTTTTTAATATTTTTTTATTTTTTTATTTATCTTAAGAAGGGAAGGGAAGGAGAGAGGGAGAGACATATTACTGTATGGTTGCTTCTCATGCATCCCTTGCTGGGAACTGCCCCCTGCTGGAAACTGGCCTGCAACCCAGGCATGTGCCCTGACTGGGAATTGAACTGCGGTCTTTTGGTTCGCAGGCCCGTGCTCAATCCACTGAGCTACACCAGCCAGGGCATATGGCTGCACAGTATTTAACTATTTAAATATAATATTTATTTAACAAAGTTCTCATTTTTGGACATTTAGATTGCTTCTAATTTTTACTATCATAAATAGAGCTTCGGTAAACATCCTTACACATCCGTTTTTCTCATTCCAGGTTATTTGTTTATGATAAATACCTCAAAGTGGTTTATAGGGTTTAAACATTCTTAGTATTCTTGATACATGTTACCAAGCTGCTTTCTAGAAAAATTTAAAGGTGTTTCTTATCTATTGGTTAGGATTAGGTGTGACCATAAAACAATGGTAGCTAAAACAAGATAGGAGGTTTTTTTCTTTTGTAAAGCATCCAGTAGCAACTATCCATGCCAAGTCCAAGGTTGGCATGAAGATTCTACAGAGTCAGGAACCCAGGCTGTTTCTTACTGCTCGCCATGCTTATCTTACTACTCTGTATCCCAGGATAGCTGCCATTGTGTTCTCACTCCAGTTAATAGGAAGGAGAAGGAGGAAGGGCAGAGAAAGGCAGATCCTCTTCCCTTGAAGGTCAAGTGAATCTACATCCTGGTTGCTAAGGTCAGTCTCAGTGTAAGTCTGCTATCCCAGAAATCCATCTGACTTAGCATCTGTCCTGGATTTTTTATTTTTTAACAGAGAGTAATCATTAAAAATTATATTAGAATTAATCAACATTGATTTATTCTAGATCTCCACTTTACATTCCCAGCCTCTGCCTTAGTTTTTTTTTTTCTGTAGTATGTGAAACCCATGTACCGTGGATAGTTCTGTTAAGGTGTAATGCTAAATCTGAAAGACAACCAGCAATAACTCATCTCTTTTCCTAACCCTTTCAGATACCTCCAGTTGAGGACACAATGCAGGGCATTTACTGATAGTGAATATCTTGGGACAGTTCACTCCTTTGTCTTGGGTGGTGGGAGAAGCATTTGACACAGCGACCCCACTGGCCAATTGGTGTATCATCCAGTATACTGTGGCCCATGCATGGCCTTTAGGAGCCACAAGGCCATCAGGTACCAGTCCAAAAACTCAACGGGAAACAAAGTTAGAGGTGTGGCATCTGTGAAACACGTATGGGAAATCAAGGCTGGTGCAGTGAGTAAACAGAAGACTGAGCATGCTTGCTTGTGTAACATAAAGCTATGACTTCTCGTATTATGCTGTGTATAATGTGTACTTTTCTGCCCAGATTTCGGAGGGAAAAATAAGGATGTGTATGGATAGTACTAATTCCATATCTATATAAATGTTTTTAATTCTTCTATTTATTGTTATATGTTGAAAGTATAACTCGAGAAAGCAATAACAATAACCATATTCAAAATAATACATTGGAATACGATAGTCAGTTTTGTTTCTAAATATAAATAAATAAGTAATTGAATTTAAAAATTAGAATGAAATGTTTTTTTCTGCAACTTTGGACCAAAAACATGGGTGCGCATTATACACCTCAAAATATGGTATTTGAGTATTTGGCAACACTTTGTTTTTGCAATAAACCTTTGACAGCAGTAAGCTCAAAAAAATAAAAGTATGTATTTCATTTTTTAAAAAATACTGGATTGTTGTTTCTTGAGAGAGAGAGAGAGAGAGAGAGAGATAGAGTGGCTAAGGGATGTATAACTTGCACAAAATGTCTGTTGACATTTCCTGTCTGTTGTGGTGACCATGGTGGTGTCACTGAACTCATGAAAACACAGGAGGAGTCAACTCTGCTGCAAAAGTGTCCAGGGCTGCGTCCAAAGTTAGTGGTTACCTGAGGAAGAATTCGGAAAGTGATGACGTAACGCATGCAGCTTCAGAAGGTATACATGCGTTCCACTCTGTGAAGTCTAACTTTTATTTAGATAAATGGCTGTTCTTATAAATTAATTTTACTCCCTTTCCATTTCAAGTTTTTTAATGCACATAGGAAAAGGGAATCAATAGTGTTATGTTTTTAGATTCATTGCTAGAAGAACTTTGCAAAGTTAAGTAATTCTTGTTTTAGTTGAGTGTCATCAGGCACTTCAAGTTATTAAATTATTTTAGTTAACTCTAAAAATATTTGTTTTCTCCATCCATTCATGAAATTAAGGTAAAGCTTTTGGAAGTCATTATATTCTAAAGTCATTATAAGTAAAATTAGAAATTCAGATTAAAGCTTCAATATCAAAGATAAAATTATTAGTTTGTAATAATAAAAGTACAAATTTTGCTGAAGCACACACAGTGTTGTGGTGGAAACAATGTTGGTACCACACTAAGAACCCTGGGGAGTAGTTGGGGTTGGTTGTGGCATATCCGTGACTCATAGTGGCATCCAAACAAGTGTCAACGTTCTAGTAATTGAAATAGAAGCTATTGTTTTAAAAATTTACAAATATCTTTGTGGCCAGAGTCTCTGGACTCTTAAGATTTGGGGATGTACCTAGTGCCGAATACAGAAATGTGCTCCAGCACGGCCGTATGTGCCTTCTCTCTTTGTTGCCATCATCGGTCAGATTTACAAACCTTTATATCCAACAGTGGTATTGAATTTTGTCACAAGTTGTTAAAATTTTGGTGGCATTTTGTTCAAAATCAGTAGGAAATCTTATATCAAATTTAAGAAATGGAACACCAAGTTAGAGAATTACAATAAATAAAAAGTTTCCATTGGGATTTTTTCATGCATAAGCAAGGAAGGAACAGAACAAAATAAATAGTAAGAATTAAAATGCTACACAAGAATAAAATTTGCATTTCTATAGTTGTGATTTGGAGTATTTTACCCTGCAGGAAGAATCTTTTGGTAGTGCCTCTATTTTGAATAAATTATACATTACACATGAATGAAATAAAGTTGAGAAGGCCCTGATTTTGCAGCATCTGATTTTGGTGAAACATTTAAGAGTCATAAGAGCCCTGGCTAGTGTGGCTCAGTGAATTGAGTGTGAGCCTGCAAACCAAAGGATCACTGGTTCTATTCCTGGTCAGGGCACATGGCTGGATTGCAGGCCAGTTCCCGAACCGGGGGCACTCCAGAGGCAACCACACATTGATGTTTCTCTCCCTCTCTTTCTCCTTCTCTCCCCCTCTCTAAAAATAAATAAATAAAATCTTTTTTTAAAAAAGAGTCATAAGAGATGATTTATTTAACAAGTTTTTTCTTATAAAAACATTTGTCAAAGAAAGGTACTCATAAGGAAACAAAAAAGTAGTATCTTGAAAATATTCAAGCTGAAATGGTTATACTTTTCTATATGAAAAATTAGAATCGAGTATCTCCTGCATTTACAAAAGAGCTCTGAGCTTACGAGGTAACTCAGAACCTGTAGAAGAGCATTTTCTCAGTTTAAAACACTATGGTCCACTCTGGCCCATGTAGCTCAGTTAGAGCATCATCTCATGGACCTAAAGGCCGTAGGTTCTATTCCCAGTTAGGGAGCATACAAGAAGCAATAGACATTCTTCTCACATTGTTGTTTCTCTCCTTTCCCCTTCTAAAATCAATAAACATGTTCTCGGGTGTGGAGATATATATATCTATAGATATATACACACACACACATATGTGTGTGTGTATATATTTATAATGGTCTGTGAATCAGAATTAACTGAAAGTACCAATAATTTCAAATTCATCCTAAAATGCAACTATGAAGAATATTGCTGGCAGTTTTATTTTAAAATACCACATTTTTAAAATTACATTTTTAAGAAAAATGCCAGGGACACAATATTAGGGAAAGAATGATTGAGAAATTAAAGCATGTGAACCAAGAATAATTATTTTACTGGCTATTTTTTATATTCAGCTCATCAATACAAACTTTTTTTATTTTATTTTTACTGTGTATGAATATATATTATTTTTATTTCTTTTGAAATTTTATTTTTGCAAATGGTTTTTGAATGCAACTAGTTAACAAGTCTACCAATATGATAAAGTCAGTTATTAGTTCTTAAGTATACATTTCAAAAAGTATAATATTATAATAATTTTACCACACTCTTTACTCTCAAATGTCCCAGTTTGGATGATAAATTATATAATGTCACCATTTTAAAGACATTTCTAAGAAGTCATTCAAGATCCTTCTGTTTACATCTTATTGTCAGAATTTAATGACATGGGCACACCTAGCTGCACGGGAGGCTGGGAAGTGTAAATGTTACTGTGAATAGCCGTGTGTCTGGCCAGAATTCTGGAAGATGCAGGGAGAAGAGATAATGGGAGACCAGGAGCTTTTGTGTCCTGCCTTCCCATCACACTTTTGGCTAGCACATATTTTTCATGAAACAGACCTTCTGGGTTTTAGGGAGAAAATAGAAAAGAACCTTTAATACATAGTTTATATTTACAATGAAGACGAACCTAAAGGAAAAAATGAATCACCATATAAATGGATCCTCTCAAATATCCCTCCAGAGATTTATTACCATTTTGGCATTCCTTTTCTTTTTAATCACCCTCAAATTATTCTATTTTCTGTGTTTATAGTCTACTTTGATGGGTCCCATTAAATTCTCTCCTTTCCTGGAATTTACAGGAATTGGTGGAAGGTTGGTGATCCGTTGTCCCTGGAAGCCACTCTGGCTGCACCTTCCATCTTTCCTCTTTACCATGCCCGCTGTGGTCTGTGATGGACTTCGAGTCTTGGGGAAGGGGGAGGTCTCAGAAAGTGCAGGTCTAGTCTAGTTTCTGGGTGCCTTGAACTGCGCATGACTAGCTCTAGCCACAGACAGTGGCCACTCATGGAGTAGAGCCACATACCTGAGAGAAAGAGATATTCTGGCCAGGGTGACTAGGTCCACACTTTAGTAATTAGCCCTCAGCCTGGCCCCTGCCTTGAAGAAACCGAGGCTTATTGCCTTTGGATAAATTTCTGATTTCTCTGATCATCAATTTTAACTTACTTTAAGCTATTCTGACAAAATATTATATGTGATGAAGATGGTGGTATTAAGTATAAATGTAATCATGCTGTAATGACACAAACAAGTATTCACTTGCTTTAACCACTTCACTTTATGGGAATAATATTTAATGTGCTCCTTTTTTTAGCTTGTATCATTCACACATTCTTTTTTTCAGCATGCTTCCAGTTTAGAGAAAATGGAGATTTTACTCCCATCAAAATCAAATCAGATTCACAGTCTGTGAAATCCACTCTTGGTGTTTTGCATTCAGATGCATCACTATAAATGTTCCAAAATCTGAGACCTCCACCATCTGCTCCATTAGGTACTGGATTTCATTAGCACTACTTGATTTACAGAAAACAAAAACAAAAAACAAAAACTTAACATATGCAGGGAACAGTTCAGCCTGAAGCTTCTTGAAATAAAAATGACCAGGCATTTACTTCCTCTTCAGTGAATCCTGTGTCTTCCTGGTAGATTTGCATTTTATTGACCTTTATCTGGTGAGGAATTTTCTTTCCTTTTTTTTTCTTGCCATGGTGTTCTTTTAAATTTGATAGTTGTGTGCTGACTTGAAGCTTTTACTCTATTCTCTGCCACTGTCCTGTTCTTCCAAAACATGGATCTTTTGCACCTTTTTCTCCAAAGGGGCATCGAAGGCTCTGTAATGTCCATTTCAAAAGAAGCTTCATTGGCTCACTTTTTGTCATAGACCTTGAACACCATGACTAGGGGTCTATTATGTATCTTCCACAACTCTAGGCTTTTAGTACTCGCTTTTCAATCATAGCATGTGGTTTCTAAATCATTTGAAAAGTATTTTAAATTGAGGATATTGTAAAGGGTAACTAAAGTGCTTGAAAGTCAAGAATTCTCTTTGGTAAAGCAAATCTTCTATATCCAAAACCAGTTTATTTCATTTAAATACTGGCAGTATTCCCATCAGAATATTTTGTTAGAAAAGCGAAGTTATATCTAAGTTATTATATTATATCTCAGTTACTTTATTAAATGAGTTTCCAGAAGCTTAAGTTGATTGAGTATAACACTAACCGTTAATAAGGTTTTGGGAAAGAAAGGCAGGAGGTGGTGATGAGTATTTCTTTGAAGCAGCATTAAGTTTTCTTAAGTTCTCTCTATATAGTTAATGTCTTGGTAAAGTTAGATTTTTCTTTAATGATGTTTTAATTTTATTTTATAAGAAAGAAAAATTATCAGCAATAGCAATGTAAATAGAGACCATAGCAGTGAGTGAGCAGGCAGAACTTAATACAGAGTTTCTGTGTATATACAATAGTATGTCAGTGTTTTTCTGACAGCCTGCTTTTTCTTTGAGTTTGTGTACTTGGTAATTAAAGCTAGCATATTTGTAACAACTTTATTTTTCATGACTTCTTTCAATTTTCCATTTTCTTGCACTACTGGAGTCTTGTCTGCATTTCTGTATTATATGTGTATTTATGTACTTCTCCTGGGACAGACGATTAGATGAAGTGTTCTGTAGTCCTGTGGCACTCAGAGCTCCTTTATAATTGCCAAGGGTAAAATTAGCAAAGTCAATTATTTTCCCTGTGGCTTTTCCCTGAAGATATTAGGGGTCTTCGAGGTAATTGCCTTAGGTAACACTTAGATTTTTAAATATCTCTAAGTATAGAAATTGGTATATTAATCCTCTGGTAATTGTCTTCTATTATAACCATAGTCACACAAGTGTGAATTAACAAGATTTTGGATTCAAGAGTAAGTTTAAAAATTAATGGTTGGGTTTTCATTCATTTTCTTTTTTAAAATATATTTTATTGATTATGCCATTACAGTTGTCTCATTCCCCCTCTTTGTTCCCCTCCACCCTGCACACCCCCTCCCACCCACCTTTCCCCCCTTCATGTCCATGTGTCGTAAGTTCTTTAGCTTCTACATTTCCCACACTACTCTTGCCCTCCCCCTGTTTTCTCCCCACCATCTATGCTACTTATTCTCTGTACCTTCTCCTCCTCCCCTGTTGCTAACCTTCCATGTGATCTCCATTTCTGTGGCTCCACTCCTGATCTAGCTGACCTCTTAGTTTGCTTTTGTTTTAGGCCTGGTTGTTAATAACCGTGAGTTTGCTGTCCTTTCACTGTTCATATTTTTTATCTTCTTTTTCTTTGACAAATCCCTTTAACATTTCATATAATAAGGGCTTGGTGATGATGAACTCCTTGAACTTGACCTTATCTGAAAAGCACTATCTGCCCTTCTATTCTAAATGAAAGCTTAGCTGGATAGAGCATTCTTGGATGTAGGTCCTTGCCTTTCATGACATGGAATACTTCTTTCCAGCCCCTTCTTGCCTGTAAGGTCTCTTTTGAGAAATCAGCTGACAGTCTGATGGGAACTCCTTTGTAGGTGACTGTCCCTTTATCTCTTGCTGCTTCTAGGATTTTTTCCTTCATTTTAATCTTGGCTAATGTAATTATGATGTGTCTTGGTGTGTTCCTCTTTGGGCCACCTTCTTTGGGACTCTCTGAGCTTCCTGGACTTCCTGGAAGTATATTTCCTTTGCCAGACTGGGGAAGTTCTCCTTTATTATTTGTTCAAATAAGGCTTCCACTTGTTGCTCTTCCTCTTCTCCTTCTGGTACCCCTATAATTCGGATGTTGGGACATTTATGGATGTCCTGGAGGTTCCTAAGTCTGTCCTCATTTTTTTGAATTCTTGTTTCTTCCTTCTTTTCTGTTTGGTTGTTTCTTCCTTCCTTCTGGTCCACTCCATTGATTTGAGTCCTAGTTTTCTTTCCATCACTATTGGATCCCTGTGCATTTTCCTCATTCATTTTTAATTATGGAACCAAAGGGCAACTTTTTATTTTGGCACTTCACTGTATAAAGACCCTGTAAGAGACCTCAGAATGCCTCTTTTTAAGCAACAAATTCCCTGACCATTGAAATAAGTTGCTCTATATTATATTCATGTAGAATATCACTGAATGCTGAAATGATGGGGTCACGCCAGAACCTAAAATTTTAGTGCTTGAGCATCAAGCTATTAGTGAAACATGCTGAATAATTAGAAGGAAATTATGAAGTGGAAAAAACACTGTAATTTAGAAATCTGGCTGACCATTACAGGTTTTCCCTGGCCCCTGTGTTTATTTGTAGACTGGATTTGCATTTTAGGATTAAGTCATGGTGCAAATAAGACTGTAGATTACTACTTGTCATCTTTTTTTTAAAGAAACACTGTTTTATTTTATGTATGTAGTGATAAGCCTATTATTTAAAGAATTGAGTTCACAAATGTTATTTTTTTGTAGTCATTTTCACTTAATGGGCCTGTCACTGTGCCACTACACATCAAATGAGAGACTGCGCGTCCGCCTGGATGTTCTGTAAACACTCAGAATGTTTTCATGATTATCACTATTAAGCATTAGTGATTTATATTTCGAAATAACCAGTGGCACAGATGTACTCCTTACATAGCTGATGTATTTCCTTATGTTAACTTTGTTTTCCTAAAGGCATAAGTATGTTGTTTACAAGAAAGAATTTTGTTTGTATAAATATGCTCAATTTATACATATAAATCACCTCCTTTTATACCATCTATGTATTTTTCATAAAGAGCCTGCTATTGGTTATTTGATGTTTGTCTTATCTGTTTATTTTATTTTCAAATTCATGTTGAAAAGTGAAACCTAAAAACATGCCTTATCATATGAAATTTAAATTTTTCATCACAGTCATTTAAAAGAGGCATTATTGTGACCTTGTATATTTATAGTCTTGTCGGCACTACTTGTGGGAATTACTGAATTAATATCTTTTAGCTACACTAGTTGGACACCTCAGATTAATGTTCTTTTCTACATATACCCCACTCAAGCGTAGCTTTTCATGACTGGAGTAAATGTGGTGCAGAAGCTAAGTGGAGTGTCATACATTGTAACAGTAAAGGAAACTATCTCCATATCAAATAAATAGAAAAGTCAAAACACTATTATAAAATTATCATCTTTTTCAGACTATAAGATGTACCCCTCCCCCCAAATTTGGGAGGAATAATGGTGGTTAATGCTGTTGTTGAGTTCTGCTTACATTTACATTGGTGAAATATTGTGTTATTTATGTTATTAAATATTTTACCACATTTTTTGCTTCAAAATTGTTTTCCCTATTTTCCTCCTCTAAAACCTAGGTGTGTCTTATGGGCCAAAAAATACGGTGTAATTTCAAAATCCCCAAACAAATTTTTCCATAGCTTTTTCTTGTCAAGTGCTTATATAACCACATATTAAACTGACACTATATTGTCTGAGCCTAATTCCTTGATCTTTAAAGTAAAAGAGATAATCCCTGGGCTGGTGTGATTTAGTGGATTGAGCACCAGCCTGCAAACCAAAAGGCTGCTGGTTTGATTTCTAGTCAGGGCGCATACCTGGGTTGCGGGCCAGTGAGTGAGGCAACAGATCCATGTAATTCTTGCACATTGATGTTTCTTGCTTTCTCTCCTGTCCTTTCCCTCTCTCTAAAAATAAGTAAAATCTTTTTAAGTAAAAGTGATAAGCAATTAGTGTTTTAGAAGTACACTAGAAATAAGAAAGAATATTATGTCTTTTAAAATTTATCTCATTAAAATCTTGAACTTTGCCCTGTTGGTGCCATAAAGCTATAGAACAAGCATCTTTTTGGGCATAGGAACATCAGATGCCATCGTACAAAGTGGATATGGATACTTCTCTGAGTGTCTACATTAAACATCGGTGACAAGGAAGAAGAACAAGAAAAGCATTTCTTCCATATTCCTGACATTCAGAGAAGCCCATTTTTTTAAAGTCTGTATTCAAGAAAATCACGCCCTCAGAAAAATGGGTGGAGCGGAATCCCACACCATGGTTGGCCGTGAGAGATAGAACTGTATTGATTATAGCAATTTTATAACATGCTTAGCAATCTCAATTTTTCTAAACCCCTTTTTCTGTTTTCCAGAAATAGAATTAAACAAGCTTTTTCCCCCTTTATTTTTGTGACATAAACTTTATTTCTCCAAAGCCAAAGTCCATTTTCCAGCTTGAATTATTCAGTACTCTTTTTTTTGCCTTTCAAGGAATGTCCTAGGTTAGGAGTTTGCAAACAGACCCGCAGACGACCAGCTCGTTCCTTCCTCTGCATCCTCAGCAACCTTGCCTCACGTCTTCCCCACCCAGCCTTTCTTCGCCTGGGTAATACTGTACACGGTGCCCTTTCTTTGTCTCCTACTGTTTACAACTCACTTGATTTCAACTCTTTCTCTCCATTTTTTCTTCCTACTCTTACCTGTTATTCAGAAAGACCATGTACCTTTTGCCTTCTCCTTTCAAGAGGAAAAATAAACCAAGAAACTTTACATGGAGTTTAAAGCTTGTTATACTCATGCGTTCAGAAAAAGGAAAATTATAGAATTAGAAAGGCAGTAGGCATAAGACAGAACCAGTGTCTTTACCCTGATCCTCTTATTAAACCAAATGTACCTGTAATCATCAATACTTGAAGATCGTTTTTAAAACATTTTCTGTTTAGTTTTGTTTTTCTATTTTACTTAACCACAGGTATTGAATAATTGTGGCTTTCTATTCTATTTTTAATTATAAGTATATGGTAGTTTTAATGTAGGGGCTAACCAGGCTTTTGTGGGCTGTCCTGGGAACCTAACCACCATGTATATAACCTTGTATATTCGGAAAATGGGGTATGAGCTCCAAACATTTGCCTTATAGATGAAATTTTCAAATGCAGTGTGCATTTGTAATTGGTGCCTGCTCTATTAGATTACCACTGAATTTGAGCATCGTAAGTAAAATAAAATTTAAGAGCATCCAAAAGGATTCCTATGACTACTTTTCATAAGTAGCCGCATACAGCTCAGTTGTATTGATAAAATTTTGGTTTTAGCATTTCCATCATTTTCTTGAATCCTCTGAGTTGTAAATTCTCAAAAAACAAATCACTCTAAACTAAAGTTGGCTTATGAGGCCTTAACCCAGGAGCAAATTTTATTTATTTAGCAACAGTGATTGGGGAAGAGTCCTTTTCTGGCAGCTAATGACCTACTGGAGGACTTATGTGCCCAAGGCAAAGCTGAAGGCCATTAGCCCCACAGGTCATTAACTGACAAATGCCTGACCCTGAGGTCATTTCTGATACTGTAAACTGTGAAAACATTAAAGTGGGTTTGTTGGAAAGTATAGCTCTGCCAAAGAAGTTTCTTTGTAAGCATTTTTGAAAAATGCATCAAACTGTTTATTATTCATATGGCTCAATTGTCTTTATTCGGGGCCATTTTCACTGAGCATAGTAGTCCATCAGTCGTCAGTAAACCCAAAAACTGTACTCGTGTCCAGTCTATCGTTTTTTAAAGGACAGTTTCCTTCTTTAGAATATCAGATCAACTATTTCATTACTAAGCAGCTTCAGCTACACTGTTGTGAATCACTTACGTTTTCATAATGTGTTGAGTTATATAGGCATTTTGCTATTTTCTGCTCCTCAGAGATGACCTATAAAGCTACTAAGAGACGTGGACAGAGTCCCAGAGTGGAAGTCTGTGTACTTAATTCCTATCTCTGGCTTTTATTTTTTTTAATTAGCCATTTAACATTGGATAATTCATTTTACCTCTCAGAATTCCAGGTTCTGTTCTTTTTGTTCCAGACTATTTATCTAATGTCTTAATCACCCCACTCTACAAATGAAAGTAGAAACTTCATAATGTAGAATATTTAATATTTATTAAAATTACTACCCAACATCTTTAAATAGTATTAACATATTTATTGAGTGCTTGCTACGTAGTAAGCACGGTTGTAAATACGTTGTGCTTATAAACCCATTTAATCCCTTCTGAGACTCGGGAAGGGGTTAAGTAATTTCTTCGATGTCCTGCTGCTGCTGAATGATAGAGCTGCTGTCTACATCAGGCACTTTGGCTCCAAAATCCTCATGCTTAACTAAAGTAGAAAACTAACAAGCCAACAAAGAACCATGATCACTTTTTTGCCAGCAATTTTGCAGTTACCAGTCCTGAATTTATATCATAAACAGCTACTAGTTTTTAAATATTGGGATAAATATTTCAATGTAAGCATCAATAGGGGCTTTAGAAAACATTTTAGAAAGATAACTATTAAGTAAAGACAACTGAATTTTTTTTTTTAGTTTTCTCATCTGTAAAATAAAGGTAGCATTATCTTCATCCCCTATATTCTTGCTCCAATATTGTCTAATTCTGAGTGTTGTAGGAAAGGGCCTGAACTTAAAGCATATGACCCTATCCTGAAAATGACATGAAATGTGAAGGAATAAAAAAGACCAAGAGTAGCTGTTTATAAAATAGAGATATATTAGAGAAATCTTTAGAACATAGTATCAGTAGGGCTAAGTTATTTTTAGAATGGCATTGAATCACACATTTTAGAGAGCTGTGGAGCTATTTGGAAAGAATACAACTACAGTTTTAGACAAGATACATGGGTTTTAGTGCATATGATTCATGTTTTTATTTCTGTGGCTGCCTTTGAAGTACAAACCTTGGGATGTCTCTAAATTACAAATACCTGCCTTTTACTGTGGCCCAATTTAAAGAGAACTGGTTGAGCTGAAAAGTAACTTGTGTTACCACCAAAAGACATGGTATCCTTGGAATTTGCAAGATGTATGTGTGAATCCCAGAAAAATCCTGAAGTTTTTAGCTCTTTGTCCCAATGGGGTCTAAGCCAATTGTTTTATGAAGTTTGCAGGATCAAAGCTGAAAGTCAACATTATGATATAAGCCAACAAGATCAATACACACCTAACAGAGTCGATTCAGCACTACCCGGGAATGATTCTGTCTCATCCTGCTTCCTGCCTCTATTTACATTCATTTAATTAACATGTTTTGATACAAACTGATAAAGAAATCAGTACCTTTCCAGACATTTCAGAATAACAGTGTTTAAACTGCTTGCCAAAAGTTTGGGACTTCATGTGCAATTAGGATGGCTAATCAGTGTATGAGCTCTGCATGACATATGTCAGCATCATGTAAGATGTTTCAAACCACAGATTGCATCATGTTTATTGGTGGATGGTGAAATCAATATAGCCAATATCATTGCTTTTTTAATGGAATATAATAGAAAATAGAAGGATAATAAGACTTTTATGAAGCTTCATTCATTTTTATATGAATGTATATACTTTGTCATGATGTAAAATACAGTTATTACTGTGTGTTGCAATGTAAAAATTTTGGAAGTCGATACTATTAGGTAGTGTTCTAGCCAGCAGCATCTGTTCAGTTGATGAAATATTGTACTATAATGTTTTATATCATATACCATAATATATACTGTAATACAAAGTTTTGCATTGTGAACTTGGGTTTCTCAAGTTTACCTTTTAGGTAACATCACACTTGGAAAGCATCACTGAAAAAAATGGAGCTTATCAGCCACATGGGAAAAAGTGGGCAGATCACTGAAATGGCAGATATAATTCTCTAAGAGAAAGTTCAATCAGAACGAGGTATGCTGTATATATAATAATACTGCTAAGCAAAGGACATACTAATGTGGAGCAGACTTCATGTGCATCAGTTCCCGTATAGAGGGTGGGGAGTCAAAATCTAACTGTCGTATGACAATATCAGAATTACTTTTTTTGTTTCACTACTAAGCATTCAGTTCTCAGTGACTATTTATAGTTTTTGCAATAATGCTACATACTTGGCTCAACTAATTTTTTAACCTATGAGAAAGCCTCTCCTTTATTTCTTATGAAAAGTTAATCGTGATTTAAGCATTCTAAATTATCTGCCACTTTTTCAGGGAACTAATCATTCTTTAAATAGTAAATGGTTATTTGTCACTGTTCAGTGACAAACAGAAGGCCAGGAACCATACACCTTCATTCAACAGGCGACTAAACTGTTGGACTACTTTTTTACTGTTAGTAAAAGAAATCCACTTTTTTGGCTAATTAACTATTCCTTAAAGTTTTTATGAAGAAAAGATGCATACAGCTGCACATTCAGTTATTTCTGGTCCTGGGGCTTACCGCTGATAAAGCGCAGACACCTCTTACCTAGAGGTGAGGCAGACTGAGGCCCACGAATGGATGTGGCTGGCCCGGGGCCATGCAGCCTACCTGTGTCTTACCCTTCTAAGTGATCAGACACAGGTTAATGCCCTTTACCTTTACAAGGCTGTACCTGCTTTCGTTAGTGCAGTACCAGGCACGGAATAGTCTGTCACCAAATGTTTGTGGAATGAGTGCACTAGTCAGTAGTAATATTAATTTTCAGTGGTTCAGATTCAAGCCATTCTCCTGAATTTGTGGACTATTTCTTATAAGCTTTATCAGTTGTGATTTTATATACTTTTCTTTAGTTCACGCAATTTTCCTGAGTATTTCTGACAAATGTTACCAGTAGTTAGAGGTTATAAACCAGTGTATCAGCTGTTCTAAATTAAAAATTAAGATTAGCAATTTGCCGAGTTTTTGCTGCACCTGTCCTATTTGCAGTGCCATTTCTCTCTCTGCTCTTCCCTCTTAGCCAGAAAGAACTTCAGCTCACTAGAACAGATTGCCATCCCTCCCACAAATAAGCTCGGCCTTACACATTTGGCAGCATTGAACTCCCTTCAAAAAGCCAAGTTAGCTTCCTCCAGCACTCCTGTGAGTTAGTGGTGTGTTTATTGTAGCAGACCTTTCATCATTGTCTTCATTAAACCTAGTCTTTGTCTGATGGGAAGGAGTGGAGAGAACCATTCTTTCATAGGCTTCATCAATGGCTTTATTAAAGCCACTCATTTATATTAATCAGCATTGCAGATTAGGGCTCATCTGGCTTGTTTTTGCCCAGGTGGTGGTTGAGTAGATTCACCCCTTACTTGGCCACTGCTGCTGTTCCCTGTGTTCTTTCAAGGTTGGTTCTCCACTGAGCCTGCCAGCCTGGTGGCTCTGGCTGAGCACGGAGGGCTGAATCCACATGGATGGAGATAGTTTGCTTAAACGCAGTTTATTAACGATAAAGTGCTTTACAAGTGATAGAGATTATTATTGGTTTCTATGTGGGATTGCAATGCTCCTTTACCATTCCCTCTCTGCCTTACCTTGGTAATGTCAATCTTTCTGTCTTTAAATGCATCTCTCAAATACTTTGTGCCTCTTTTGTGTGAAGAGGAACTAAAGACTGTTGCTAACTGCTCTGATGACTACCATTAGCAAGCTACTCAGCATCCTTTATAAATATATTTTTCTGTAAGACCTTTTCATTCACAATATAGGTTTTCTGGCTTTAAAAAAATCTTGACAATATCCCTTCAAATGCCAAAGCTCTTTGAAAAGGACACATTTACATTAAATTCGTCTTTTGTTTCTCCCAAGATGTATATGAAAAATAATTCTTCCCAAAGGACACTTTACCTTTGCCACTGCCTTATGCATTGCTGTTTGTTCCCGAAGGTGGGGGGAGGAGTGCAGTAAATTTGCGTGTAATTAATGCCATCAGTCCTGCAGATGCGTGCATGCAGGGCTGTTTCCTTTCTAGCAGCTGTTAAGAGTAGCAAAAGCCAGGGGCCACGTGTTCATTTGCTTCCTAAATAAAGTGATGGATCACATGTTGTCTTGTCATTCCACACTGTGGCAAAAACCGTCATTAAAACAACCTTTCTGGCCCACTTTTTTGAAAGAGGATTATAAATCTGTAATAGCCTCCACAGTTCTTGTATACCTACCAGGCAAATTGTATACGTAGTGCCTTTTTTTAAGTAAAATAAAATACAACTAAGCAGCCTTAATACATCAACTCAGTTATCTTATGCTGGCTAGCTTTAATTGAGCCACATTAGTTGATAGTTAACATTTTTCTAAAGATTTAGTTGCATTTTACTTTTAACTTAGGATAGGTGGTCTACTCAAACCGAAGTGTTCTGCTTTACCACTTAAACACCTACAAGTCCGGCAAGTTTACTCCATCTGTCAAATGTTAACTGGCAGTTAACGTTACTCCTGAGTCCTTCTCTTATTGAGAAGGAACAATTTGTCTGCACAGAATGTTTACACCACTTTTTAATCCTACTTTTGCTAATCAAGGGACTATCAATTGAGTATATTCCATAAATCAATTTGTGAATATAGATTAGCATAAAGCTTCTCTGAGAACAAAAGCCCCCACCCATGAGTAGGTTTATTATTTTATCTGATTATAAAGCAGCATAATAAAATGAGAGAGGAAATGTAATACATTGTAAATTTAAGCAATATAAAAAAGTTGAAGGAAAATTTGTTTTTTAAATTTGCACAAAACCACAGGTTCCTGTCTCTTTTTTTTTTAAAGATTTTATTTATTTTCAGACAGGAGAAGGGAGAAAGAGAGGGAGAGAAACATCAATGTGAGGTTGCCTCTCACACACTCCCTACTGGGGACCTGGCCCATACACAACCCAGGCATGTGCCCTGACTGGGAATCAAACCAGCAACTCTTTGGTTCCAAGGCCAGCACTCAATCTGCTGAGCCACACCAGCTAGAGCTAAAGAAAAAAAATTTAATTAAAAGTTATCTGGAATCTTGCCACTTATACATTATCATTATTAATATTTTGTTGTCCTTTAGTATTGATTTGAGAGAGAGAGAGAAACAATGATGTATTGTTCCACTTATTTATACATTCATTGGTTGCTTCTTGTATGTGCCATGACTGAGGCTGAACTTGCAACCTTGGTGTATTGTGGTGATGCTCTAATCGACTGAGGTACTCAGCCAGGGCCTTTTGTCTTTTCTTTTATACTTTTATCTCTGCATATATAAACACATAAATTGACCTTATTTTTGTCTTAAAAATACCTATCATGCTATTCTGTTTCAAAACCAACTTTTTTTATCCTTAAGAATATTTCACAGACATCTTCGTGTAATAAGTGAGGATATTTTTTTGGTCATTGTTTTTTTTTACCACCCCCTACTTCTCTCAATTTCTATTTTTTATAATGAGAATTTTACTAAAGCTCAGGACATAGTCATCACAATATCTTTTTATAAGCATCACTTCAGTTTTTTAGTTTAAAAAACCCACTGAATTGTAGTTAACCTTGCCAAAAGATAAAGAATGAAACAATTACATATTCTCCTGAAATGGAAGAAATTTATCCTGTCAAGCCAATATGTAAGAAATTTATTCAGCCCGGACTAGTGTGGCTCAGTTGGTTGGGCTTCTTACCACAAAGCAAAAGGTTGCCAGTTCATTCTGCGTCTGGGCATATGCCTGGGTTGGGGGTTTGGTTCCCAGTTGGGACATGCAGCTGATCAATGTTTCTCTCTCACATCGATGTTTCTCTCCCTTTCTTTTTCCCTCTCTTCCCATGTCTCTAAAGAATAAACAAAATCTTTAAAAAAAAAGGAAAAAATCATTCCAAAGGTCAGTTATATCAGATCTGTGTGCTAAGGTTTCAGAGCATGTGGATACTGCCCGTTCCTTATCTTGGGTGAGAGAGCAGTGATTAAAGTGGAGAAGATCAACGGTTGCTTAAGAATGCCAGTCAGAAGTACACGTTCATTCGCTTTTCCATGTGACCTCCCTGGTAGCCAAAAAATGAGATGGCAGGAGAAGCCAGCTCATAACACTAATGTTGTGAATGGTTACCACTCTGGCTCACAGAAAGCTAAGGTGTTAGAAAAGTGGGGGGTAGTTTATGGCATTGCTATAGTCAGATTTAAACATATGGTACAAAGTAAAGAGAAAAGCATTTTTGCATTTGAATGTACAGGTGAGCAATTCTACTATTCCCACAACCTCCAAAATGCAGAAATGAAGAAAACTGTTTCCCTTTTGTTTATTCTCTAGACTGCTAAAGTATATTTTATAACACTGATGGTGACAGTAATATAATCTGAAATTATTTCAGGATGCAACAAGTCATTGTTGCAAAAATCTCTGATTTGGGTTGAAACGTTCTTTCTGTGTGTTTTGTTCTTGAATTAAAATTCACTTTTTTCTACAGTGTATGGGCACCAAATGTAAAAGATGCTGTGATCTTGGTTTCCACACTATGACTTTCAACCTACCCAAGACTTATATTGAAAATATAGAGTAATAATTTAGAAATACAGAAGACTAGTAAGTTAACACTCACTGAGACTTACATTCCAAATGCTTTTCTAAGTGCCCTACATACTTACTCATTAGAGAAGGAAGTGATGTGGGCAACTAGAGCCATTATTTGTTTGGTGTAACTTTGCACTTAAACCGTATGTCATTCTGAATCCGATATGTATGAATCACTCCCAAGCCTTAGAGCCCTTCGAGACCCAGCACTCAGCAATGTGACCTGTAACTGACCCAAGTAGGACTTCTTTGCCAGCTTGGTGGGCTAAGCTACAAGTCATAAGGGTTTAAAAAAATGGAAATTGTTTCCTTTTGATTCTAGGTTTTGGAATTAAGGGGGATTGGGTACAAAAGTTTCTCAAATAAAGTCATCAGTATCAGACAGAAGAAAAGGTTCATGTAAAAAGAACAGATTACCAAACAAGTTTTTAAATTTACATGCTTAATTATAAATACTAAGATTTACATTTCTAGAAGCTTAGAATCTTAGAACTGGAAGGAACTTTAAGGAATTGTTTTGCATCTTTTCTCATTTTCTAGTTAAGGAAAACCAAAGCTTAGAGAAATTCCCTGATTTGCCTGAAGTCTCACAATGAGATCCACGAACAGTGGGCCTCAAAGTAGAATCTAGATCCTCCGGCCCCTGCTGTGCCATTCATTACCTTCTGATCTGCTGGGCTTCTGACGGTGGCTAGGTGGCTAGCACGGAGGCCCTCTGAGCCTCTCTTCCTTTAGAACATGTTTGCTTGCCCTGCTGGGCCGGAGAAACAAGTCCGTGAATGTTCCTTGTGGTTGCTCTTGTCCATAAGCCTGGGCCTTGGGCTCTTAGCTTCGAGAGGTCTAGCATTAGGCTTCTGGATTCTCCTCTGGCTGACATTATCCTTGCTGGCATTTGGGGTTGCTCGAACAAATTAGTCCTCAAGAATCTGAAAAAGAAAAATGTCATTAAGCAATTGCTTTCTTGTATTTTAGTACAAGTTATCTAAACAGGTAAATGCCTATGGTAGTAAGCCATAAAATGAAAAAAAGATTAGTTTTGTTAAAGTATGTGTGTCTGGTCTCCTTGTGGTCTTTCTATAAATATTTGCAATTTTAAAGGAGAATGATGCTTAAACTCATCTCTCTTTGGTATAATGTTAAAAGTAAACATTTCAGGCAATGGAAAGAGATTTACATGTGCTCCAAGTCACCCTCGCCTGGGATACATGCAATTCCCCTAGGCTATTCCTGTTTTTCAAGGTCTCTTATCTTCCTGGACTTGTTAACCCACTAGAGTCCAAAGCTTTTTCCTTAATAGGAAATAGGTGGTTTCTGCTCAATTTGGAAGTAGATGTCATTCACAAATTATGAACTTGTAAGTACAGTCTGCCTGTATATGCTGATTGCACTAAGAGAAGAATAGTCAGAGAGTGAAATGTTGCTTCTGCCTCATCTGGAATTTCAGGGAAGTGAAGGAACACTGTGGTTATCCAGGGCCAGATCCATTATTAAAAGTTCATACCATCATTCTGACATTTAGTGTCAGACTTTCTCTTTGTAAATCCCTCTTCACTTTACCAGTGCTGGTCTCAGAGCTCAAACTGTTTCAAAACCGGAACATTTCTTAGTGAGTGATTGATCTGTATTATGTGTCCAGCCATCAGGAGGATCTTGGGATGTTGCTTGTATAAACTGTAATTCAATCTGATGTTGTGCATTTAGTTACAGTCTTTCATAGACCTATTGGTGATACTCAATCCTTCTGGATTTGGGAATAGGGCTTATCTGATACCTTCAGGGGGAAAAAAGTCCATTCATTTTTCTCTCTTCCCCACTTAAATAACTCAACACATCTGGTAACACTGTAGGATCATTGTCCTTCCAGTTCCTCTGCAGCTCATATTGCTACAATATTTCTGAAGTATTTAGTTACCTAAAGGGCAATGTGATTTAAAAAAAAAAAGACTTTGTATGGTTCTTACAAATTGACCCATTTGCAGAGCTAGAAAAAAATACTCCTTTAATCAGCAAAATTTCCATATCAGCAGCCTTGTGTAAGTTCTACAGTAAGTATGTAAATATAAGTTTGGATAGAAATGCTCATGTGTTAAAATTTTAAAGCAATTCTTTCTATAAATTAATATAATTTACCTCTAAGAAAATGTTTATTAAATCTGAGGTACCTGAAATTGAAGTATCTTATTGTTTGGTTCTGTATCCTTTGGCTTAATAATGTCTTCAGTTACAAGAATGATAAAAGCTGAAACAAAATCCTTTAATTCAATCAGAACTGAGCTAAATTTTAGGAAGCAAAGAGTGGGAATCAGATACACAACTGCATAATATGGGAAGCTAAATATACAAGATACTAAGTCTTCATAAGAAGCAGATAGGGTTGCCTTGAGGAATTCTTATTTGAAATGGCTGCAGTGAACATTGTAATAAACAGCACTGTTTTATCTTTTTGAATTAAGATGATTTATGCAAACAACTCTAAATTGTACAGTAGTTCCAAAGAGACCATTTACTGTTTTCTGCTTGTTTTACATTCTGGAACAAGTTCAAAGCTTTTGATTTTGTTTGAGTTTTTTAAAATAGCCTGAGCCTTGAAAGTAATACAGGTTTGATGAATACGATTTCACTACTGTGTTTCTGTAAAAAAATTTCAAGTTTGAAAATAAGGTATGTTTGACCCAGGGTTCCTACACCAAATAAATCCACAGTGCATTTTAAGTGCAACAGAATGAACACATTTGAAAGGTTAATCATTCTTTTGCATTTGCTTTTCATTCTGTATTAAGTATGAAAATTAGCACTGTAATAACTGCCAGAATGGGGATATTGAAAAGTATCCACCTGACAGAAATAAACATACAGAAAATAAATTGGATTAAGAGTTCAGTAGTAGTCTGAAATTAAGCTTATATTCAAAGTGGCTATTACTGGACTTTCATGTATAGTACTTAAATACTGTGACTATAGGTTTTGTGGGGGTTTTGCTTATATTATGACTGAAAAAATTGGATCACAGCTCTTAATATCCAGGTGGGCAATGTCATTGGCAGAATCCTGCACATAACCCTGTTTTTTATTTGTTTTGTTTCTATCAAACATAAGTACTGCCTTGCTCCTAAGTCTTCTGAGGCATTCTGAGGTAAAAGTGTTTTTTTAATTGTTTCTTTTAATCTTTGATTTTGTTTTTTTAGGTTGTGGAACTGTTAGCAAGTGCCCTTAGGGACTTGGTACGAGGAGTATACCATGAAAATTTTACTTCTGCAAAGGTAAGGATTTGGTAGTCATTTTAAAATGTTAGGTTAAAAACCCTCATGGCAAAACTAGAATTGACGAGTGAAAATGTCACTTTTGTTTTCTGTTTAAATTGCACATGACATTTTTTTAGATTAGTGTTTTGGCTACAAATTCATGGCCATACGCTTACTACACAGCAGATTTAGCCAATGAAAACAACCTCTTATCCTCTAGCTGGATTCACAGGCTGCTCCGTCCGCAGCAGCCCAGTAGATAGCAGGGTTTTGCTGGCTGGCAGGGAGCGCTGTCAAAAGACAGGCAGACTGGAGGAACAGCTCATGCTGAGGTGACTGGGCCTGGCCTTTCCCCAGAGGAGGGGCCTGCCATGTCCCAGAGGAGTGGACATGATTTTAAGAAGGCGACTAATGGGCGCATGAGGGAGGGGTGTCTTTTATAGCTAAGATCCAGAATTGACTGCGTTATTAAATTCTCCATGATAAGAATGTCAGTGGTTGCACAGTTGGATTATTCTGATAAATTTTATAGATCTAGAATTAAGGCTTTTTGACTCATTTGGCAGGACATCTCAAGAAAGGTTAGGTTTTATTTCCTTAAAATGCTGTTAATACATTTCAGCAGAATATTGAATGTGAAGCAGTTGCTTCATTGACCACCATCATCATTTAACATGGTATGTGCTGTTATAAGGGGTTCCCATTATCGTGTTTCATAATTCTAACTTCTTTCACTTCTATGTTAGCAAGATTTCACTCACTGCAAATGAGAAAATATATGCATATATGCACATCTTAAGCTCTTTGACATTTCCATTTGAGAAAAGAAAGACAAATTTTACTGGAAATGAAACATAGAGTGTGAGCAACTTGGGTAAGAAATTTAAAAGTATAACGCAGGGGTTCTGGATGGTTCAGAGAGTGGTTAGTGAAATGTGAAGAATTGTACCTTGGATGTCTGCTTATAGTGTATTTGGTTCAGGGAACCACCATTCCCAGTAAGCATATCTAACTTCATCCAAGCAGCATAGCGGGATGTGGAGACCTGGCAGGATGTACGACCACAGTGTTCCCCCTTTGCGGTGTTTTTCCAAAACATATCGTAGTCGTCGTGCTAACGGTTAAAATAGCAGATTATAAAATGGAGGACTCCTGGTCTAATTCCACTCATAGAAAGTCATCCTGTATATGGTATAATGATGACAGATAGCTAACCAGGCAACGCTGTGTAACACTGTGGTGAGTAATCACCTGTATTTTTACACTTAATCTTAATAGCAGGTACTACTATTACTATTACTATTAATAAAACCTAACCTTTCTTGCCATCCCCATTTTACCTATGTGAAAATTGAGGTTTAGAACAGACTGAGTAATTTGTCTGTGGTCGTACAACTTGTTAGTTGAGATTTGAACTCCAGAGCTCAGGCTCTTAACCTCTCACCCTGTGCCTCTATACCTTAATAAACTCTGTGCCTTATTAAAAATTGATTGCTGCTACCCACCTGCCATACCTGGGACCTCGTCATAGGTGATGATTATAGTGGCCTCCGCTGGCAGCTGAGGCATTGTTTTCCCTTTGGATATTTTCAAGGTGTTCAACTTAGTTTTATATACAATATTAATATTTTACAGTTAAATATATATTTTAAGTGAAAGTGTTATTGGTTTAAAGACTCATGATTTATTCATTCTCACCATTTGTTCACTATAATTAGCTCAGTTCATTAATAATTTAGTGAACATTTGTTACATACTTTGCTATATGTCAGGAAGACCTAATGGCAACAACAATAATAAATGCTTGAAGAGCATTTTATAGGTTGCTTATACTTTCTCTCTACACAGTCACCAATGGAAAGGGTGACATTTGTTGGTAAACTCATTTTATTCAGTTAAAGCCTGAAATTCATAAATGACAAATAGCAGGAAAGCTTAGTGCCAGAAATTGTTAATGCATGTTTGACGGTGACATGATATGAACGCATGTTTTTTGACTCCACATCTCGTATTATCTGTTTCTTCCTGGAGGTAAGAAAAGATGAAGCAGCAATGCATGAGCCACCATGTAGCAAGCAGCAGTTGCTGACTTTGATTAGCAAATAAGTTTTACACAAAAGAATCTGTAGCTGCCCTGGCCGGTGTGACTCAGTTGGTTGGGCATCGTCCCACAAACCAAGAGTTCGTGGATTTGGTTCCCAGCCAGGGCACGTGCTTGATCCCTGGTCCCTGGTCCCCAGGCAGGGCATGTATGGAGGGCAACCTACGTGATGTTTCTCTGTCACAGTGATGTTTTTCTCCCTCTCTTTCTCCTTCCATTCTGGAATAGAAAATAGAATAGACTAGAATAGAATAGAATAGAATAGAGTAGCTATGCTTTGTTCATCTGCCCTCTTTCCCCACCACTTCCCCAAACACGGTCCTTTAATGCAAGACTTTTTTGAAGCAGTTGCATTTCTGAATATAGCCAAACTATTTAAAGTGCTATTTTTTTAATAATGGAAGCAAAAATGAATGGTTGAATGGGTGTGTTTTTCGATGCCTCTATTTGTGCTCCATGTTCAATTTAGGTTAACCACATTTCCCTTCCCAACCAAAAAATTCTGGCTACACACACACACACACACACACACACACACACTCTTTGAGTGTGCTTGCCATTGGAATGGCTCTTTACAATTTGGTTTCTCTCACTTGGCCCAGGAATCAGTTCAGAGGCAGAGAATGCTGCCCTACATGGAGCGCCTTCAAGGTTTTCCAGTTCTGGCAGGACTGGGAAGCCACCACAAGTGGAGGTCCTCTGGGAAGGGAGTTGCCCAGCCTCCCTAGCCTTGGCCAGTTCAGCACACAAAAGACTTGCTTTGTGATTTAAATCAGCAGCAAACCATTTCATCTGTGGAGGGATAAGAGGATAAAACAGTGGTCTGTTTTCTATATGGCTACTTGAGGCAGTGTTGGATGTGATCTGGGCAGTTCAAAAACAGTTTTCTGTGGAGCGGTTCATGTGCAAGGAAGATAAACGCATTAAAGCAAATGGAAGGGAATTGCAACGGAGTATGTTTGAAATCACCGTCTCCAGAAGTTTGCAGAGTAGAAGTATGAGAATTGATGTGACTTATTTTAGTGATCCTTAACAGATAATAGGTGAACTGACAAGGCAAACATTCAAAGTAATTTAGGAAACCCATCCTTCATTCTATCCATTGAAAAATAGCATTTTTATTTTTACATTCGCTGGTTTGTGAACCATTTCTTTCTCACAATAAAAATTAGCCACTGTGCTTTCTTTAATGTTTATAAAATCTCTCTCCTGTCTACTGTTTTTTTTAGTTAGCTAATTGAAGAAAAAAGCACATTAAATAGAAAAATTACATTTTAAATGTTGTTTGTCATTCCAAGAAACCTCAGTCAAGCTGCCTTGTACATTGTACTCATGTTACTGTACACACTAAATATTTTTTTAATTTTATTTATTTATTTATCTTTAGAGGGGAAAGAGAGAGGGAGAGAAACATCAATGTATGGTTGCCTTTCGTGCATCCCCTTCTGGGAGTTGGCCTGCAGGGAACCAGCCTGCAACCCAGGCATGTGCCCTGACTGGAAATCGAACCGCGATCCTCTGGTTTGCAGGCCCGCGCTCAATCCACTGAGCTACACCAGCCAGGGCTCACTAAATATTTTTAGATTTTGTTGATTATGCTATTACAGTTGTCCTGATTTTTCCCAATTTGCCCGCCTCCACTCAACACCCCCTACTCCCTCAGGCAATCCCCCCACCTTTGTTCATGTCCATGGATCATGTATACAAGTTCTTTGGCTACTCCATTTCCTCTACTGCACTTTACAGCCCCATGGTTATTCTGTGGCCACCTACTCGTACTTCTTAAACCTCTCACCTCTTCACCCATTCCTCCACACCCTCCTTTTATTCTAGCAACCACCAAAATACTCTCAGTGTCAATAATTCTGTCTCTGTTCTTATTTGCTTAGTTTGGTTTTTACATTTAATTGTTGATAGGTTCATATTTTTTACCATTTTATTGCTCATAGTTTGATCTTCTTTTTCTTAAATAAGTTCCTTTAACATGTCATATAATAGTGGTTTGGTGATGATGAACTCCTTTAGTTTTTTCTTGTCTAGGAAGCTCTTTATAGGCCTTCGATTCTAAATGATGGCTTTGCTGGATTGAGAAATCTTGGCTGTAGGTCCCTGTTTTTCATGAATTTGGAAATGTTTTATAAGTCCCTTCTAGTTTGCAAAGTTTCTTTTGAGAAATCAGTTGACGGTCTTATGGGAACTCCTCTGTAGGTAATGAACTGCTTTTCTCTTGATGCTTTTAAGATTCTCTCTTTATCTTCAACCTTTGACATTTTGATTATGATGTGTCTTGGAGTGGGCCTCTTTGTATCCATCTTGTTTAGGACTCTCTGTGCTTCCTGGACTTGCATGTCTATTTCCTTCATCAAATTAGGGATGGGTTTTTTTTATTTATTTTTTCAAATGGGTTTCCAATTTCTTGCTCTTTCTCTTTTCCTTTTGGCACCTATGTGATGCAAATGTTGTACCTCTTGAAGTTGTTCCAAAGCTGCTTATACTATTCTCATTTTTTTGGATTGTTTTTTCTTGTTGTTGTTCTGATTGGTTGTTGTTGTTTTTTTCCTTCCTTATGGCCCAAATCATTGATTTGATTCTCAGCTTCATCTACTCTAGTGTTGTTTCTCTGTAAATTTTTTATTTATTTAAACCAGTGTATTCTTTATTTCTGGGTCTTTTTTATACTGTTGAGATCTTCACTAAGTTCCTTGAGCATCCTTATAACCAGTGTTTTGAACTCTGCATCTGATTGGTTGCATATCTCCATTGTTTAGCTCTTTTTCTGGAGTTTTGATTTGTGCTTTCATTTGGGCCATGTTTCTTTTTTTAAATATTTTATTTATTTATTTTTAGAGGGGAAGGGAAGGAGAGAAATATCAATATATGGTTGCCTCTCATGAGTCCCCTGCTGGGGACTGGCCTGCAACCCAGGCATGTGCCCTGACTGGGAATCGAACCGCAATCATGTGGTTCGCATGGGCCATGTTTCTTTGTCTCCTCATTTTAGCAGTCTCCCTGTACCACCGTGTGTGTATTAGGTAGAGATGCTTTTACTCCCTGTGTTAGTAGCATGGTCTGTTATAGAAAAGTGCACTGGAAAGTTGGAATAAATAAATAAAGGAATAATGAGAATAATGGAAAGGTAGGTTTTATAACATTATAAGGCCAGAAGGTAGCCTAATACCATATTTAGTGATTGAGATAAGAGAGCAATTGAAGGCTTTTAAAAAGAGAGATCAGATTAACCCTCAGGAAAGTTAATTCAGCAGTCATGCAGAAGAGACTGAAGGGAAATGAGAACAGTTGGGCAACCAAAATACTGATGAAGCCCAGAGGTGCCCTTCTCCCACTCCAACGTGGTTGGCCCCCTTCTTGATATTCAGATCTCTGTGTCAATGTTACCTTCCCAGAGAGAATCCCCACCCAATGTGAAGAAGCCACCCCACTTAATTCTCTTTTTCCTAATCACAGTTGTCATCATCTGGTGTTTTACTTAATATTTTCAGTCTCCTCCTACCAGAATGTGAACTCCATAGGAAGAGAGATTTTATTTACCATTATATTCCAGACCAGTACTTAGCACATTAGTAGCAGCCCAAAAATATTGGTTAAATTAATGATACAGAAAGGTCTAGAATGCTTGCAATGGAAGATTTCTCTCATTTGGGGGCACCTTTATTGATGTACAACACACTGCAAATATTTAAAGCCCTCAGTGTGTTGATATATGTGTGCACCACTGCAGCAGTCATCACAATCTGGGTAATAGGTACATCCGTGCTCAGAGAGCAGCCTCGCTTGCTCCCGGCTACAGGAGCAGTGGACCCCCACACTCAGGGTTCTTCGGCTATAACGTAGATCCACTGGATGCCTAGCACCCATCTGAGTCCATTGCATTGCCCCTGCAGGTCTGAGGCCATGGGTAACCAACACAAGTATGCTGATGCACATGCTTCTCACTGTGCTATGAATAATAAAGTCCTTTGTCTCTGACCCATGAAACAGTAACAGGCTAACCCATTAGGTTATACATAGGACAAAATGTAATCTCAGACCCAACAACTAGAACCTTCAGTACAATGTTCAGATGGTGAGAAAGAACGCCCTTGCTTTGCTCCTGATGCTAGAAGGAGGGCATTCAGATTTTACCACTTAAATGAGATACAAGCTTTTGTTTTTGTAGGGACTCTTGATTACTAAAGAAGCTTCCTTATATTCCTAATTTCCTGAGAGTTTTTATCAGGAATTAATATTGGATCCTGAGAGTTTTATTCTGTAGCTATTGATGCAATCATATTTTTATTTTTTTTTTATTTTTTCTTTTACATTATTTTCTAGTCTGTTGATATGAATTGGTTGGCTTTAAACCAGCCTTGCATTCCTGAATTAAATCTAACTTGATCATGATGCAGTCTCCTTTTTGTATATTCTAGGACATGATATGCTAAAATTTTGTTAATTTCTGCATCTGTATTGAGGGGCTTTGGTCTGTTATTTTTAATTCTTTGTAATGTCTTTGTCTAGTGTGAGTATCACAATAATGCCAGCCTCAAAATGAATGAGGAAACATTTTCATCTTTTTTATTTTTAGAAGAGTTTTTGTAGAATTAGTACTATTTCTTCCTTAAATGTTTGGTAGAATTCACTAGTGAAGCCATCTGGAGCTTTCTTTGTGGGAAAGTTTGTTATTGTTGTTTTACTACAAATTCAGGTGCTTTAAAAACTTTGAGGCTATTTAGGTCATTTATTTCTTCTTGTCAGTACCTTTAAGTGCCCTCCGGTTTTCTCGGTGGTACAGTAGTAGAGGCTTAAGGAAAACATCACCCGTAGCATTAGTAATAGTAGGGTAAACCTGTCCTTTGGTGCCTTGTGTCTCTTAGCCTCCTTTTTTTTTAAATAATAATAAATGTCTTGCTCAGCAATTTTTTTCCAATAAATTTTACTTTTGTCACAGGTAGACTCTTGCTTATACAAATCACCATTTTCTGTCATTATTCCCTTCGGTTCTGGGAACCTCTCGGCCGCATCGGTGACGCTGCAGCACCCTTTCCTGTGACCTTTAGGCTACGAAGCTGCCCTCCCCTCAAACACTGATCAGGCCACCCACGACTGCCACTTTTGCAACACTGTCATCATTATCATCAGCATCATCCAGTGCTTTCTCTTTCATCTTATTAAAGAGACTGACCAATGTCTCCTTCACTATAAGTAACTTACCAGAACACAGTACTTTGTACATCCATCAGTCCACTCAGACAGCAGACTGTCCATTTTATCTCACTGGGTGCTGACTAGAAGAGACCACTTTGCTACCAGCATAACGAGCAGTAACTTCAGCAGCGTTCAAGAATCTTTCTCTCTGCTGCATGTAAGTGGTAGGAATGGTGGATGCAGGCAAGTTCAACCCATATGCAGTGTCTTGATTTCATTTACCATAATTGATATGCTTAGTTACATCCAGTTTTGCACTAAGTGGAACACCCTTACAAGCTCTCTTAGGCTGTTCTGATACTTCAGGATAAATATCTTGCTAAAGGATACACAAAACAAATCGAGGTGAAGCACAGATGCTTACAGACACAGTTCAAAGCTATTGAACTGTGCTTGACTGGCAACTTGATGCTGAGATACTGAGTGTAGTTCCCAGGAAAGAAGCTGGGTGGCGCTGCTCTCACTGCTCGGCTCCATGCTGCTTCTGTAATGACTGACTGCTAAGCAGTTGCTAAACACTATTTACACTTTTTGCCTTTTTCTATAAAAACAAAAATTCTCTTCAGATTTTTTTCATTTAGTAAAAATAGGTGCCAGTATAGGTCTTTCATAAAAGCAAAATGGTGTAACACAAACTTTTGAAAAGCAGGGGATACCCGTATGTTGTAAATCCCATAATACATTATTACTGTTTTTGCTTTAAACATTTGATTATATTTTAAAGAGATTTTGATTTTCTAAAATGTCTTTTAATATTTACCCATATAATTAACATTTTCAGTGCTTTTCATTTTCAGTGATTCTTTGTATCAGTCCAGATTTCCATGTGGTATTATTTTTCCTCTTCCTAAAAGATTTCGTTTGGCATTGCTTATAGTGCTGGTGACGAATTCTCTCCATTTTTGTGTGTCTGAAAAAGCCTTTATTTTGACCTTGTTGTTTCACTGGCTATAGAATTCAAGATTGAAAATTTTTTTCTTTTGTGGTTTAAAGATATTTCTTTATTGTCATCCTTATCTTTGTTCTTCTATGTATAATGTGTCTAGACTTCATGGCTATTTTTATGGTTTTCTCTTTACCACTGGTTTTGAGCAATTGGATTAAAATATGCCTTAATGTCACTTTTTTCATTATTTTTATGCTTGGGGCTCATTGAACTTGGATCTATGTGTTTATTATGTTTATCAAATTTGGGGAATTTTGGTAATTACTTCTTTAAATATTTTTCTGTCTTTCCTCTTCTCTCCTGTTTCACAGAGACTCCAATTATATGCAGTAGGCTGCTTGAAGTTATCCCATAATCAACTAATGCTATATTCTTTTCTCTTTTTTTTTCCCAGTATTTTTCTCTTTGCATTTCATTTTAGATCATTTCTGTTGGTTTGCATTCAAGTTCCCCAATTTTTATTTTCCATGTTTCTACCTAACATATTAAGCATTTCTTCTAGCTCCTAGGCCATATGGAATACAGTTATGAAAACTGTTTTAATATCCCTGTCTACTAATTCTATCATTGGTGTCATTTCAAAGTTGATTTTAGTTGACTGTTATTTTTCCTCATTCCATTTTTCTGATTTTTTTGCATGCTTGCTTATTTTTTTATTGGATACCAGACACTGTGAATTTTATTTTGTTGGATGCTAGGCATTTGTGTGTCTCTATAAATATTCTTGAGCTTTCTTTTGGAATGAAGTTAAGTTACTGGAGAGAGTGTGATCCTTTGAGGTCTTACTTTTAAGCTTTATTAGGCAGGATCAGAGTGGCATTGGGTCTAGGGCTGATTTCTCCACAGCTAAGGCAGATTGTTCTGAGTACTCAACTGATACCCTGTGAATTACGAGTTTTTCCACTCTGACTGGTGGGAGCAGGAACTACTGACAGCCCTCTGTGAGCTGTAGGGATTATTCCCTCTGCTCCTTTGAACGAGTCTGTTCCCAGACTTTGATAGTTTCTTCGCCCCCATGTATTGATAACAGCTGAAGACTTAAGGGAAACCCTCTGTACGCCTCCAAGACTCTCTGAACAGATCTTTCATCTCCTACTCTGTCCTGTGAACTCTAGTTGCTGATTCTAACCCCTTTGGCCTCTCTAGACATGCAAATCCGTCTTCGCAACTCGGGGTAGCCACTACGCTCTACTGCAGCCTTACGTTCTCCCTCAGAGATCACTGTCCTTTGTTGCCAGATTTCAAGTATCTTAAAAGCTCTTGTTTTTCGTATATTTTGTCCTGCATTTTAGTTGTTTCTAGCGAGAGAGCAAATCCAGTACTGTTGTTCCGTCTTGCTGGGAGTACCAGTCCTGATGGTTTTATTTTTTGATTTCTGTTGTAATGACTTTTGAAAAAATAACATATAAAATTTTCCCCAATAATTTTTATAGAATCTTTGTGTTGCTGGTACCCTAAGTGCTTATTTTAGTGTGTCTATTGGGTACTTTAGCTATAAGAATACGAAATCAGAAATGGCACCACTGTTTTGCATCTGGTCAACCAGGAAAAAAAATGGTAGTGGATTTGACATAAAAGAGGGTTGGTTAGAGAGAAGTGTATAAGTGTAGTTGATGTCAGATTAATGCTGAGGTGCTGGCAGACTCACCGGATGAGAGAGTCATATGTTTTAAAAAGTAGTAGGCAATAATTAGAAATATAGGGTATTTATACAGGTTTATTTCAGTCTCGTCATCAGCAGAATATAGCAGTTCTAGTCTTCCATGAGTGGCCCCAAGCTAGAACTGCCCAGCTGAGCCATTTCTGATTTTCTGACCCACAGAAATTGTGAGAAATAATAGATAACTAATGTACATATCCATGTATTTTGCCATGGAACTGTGAGGACCTATATTGAGAGCTCAGATAGACACAAAGTTGTAGTCAGAGCTGGAGCAGAAAGTCCTTGCTAGGGAAGAGTGACGATTTTAAAAAGGATCAATGGGCCTGTGAGTGGGGCAGGTATACTTATGTGCCCTTTAACTATGGGTCCGGCCATTTGACTTGCTTTTTGGCCACTTGGAGGTTCTCTTGAGCCTCTGCCAACACCGTGAGAAAAACACGCCCTGACTAAACTGGTGGCCCACGTGTGAGAAACAGAGCCACCAGTCTGGATTAGCTGCATCTTAGTTGATCTGCCCGTGAGCAATAATAAATAGTTGTTTGAAGGCACTGACTTGGGGGAAGGTTTACCACTAGTGAACAAGAGTCAGAGAGCCTGTGGGGACCCGCAGGTCTAGGCCAAGCTTGCCATTGGGTTGGTTTGAGGAGTTGATTCGAGACTTCCATCCTGAGGTCCTGAGTCCTGCCTTCCAGGGCTAGGAACCACTAAGTTATTGGAATGCCACCTCCCCAGGCTGCAGAGAGTGAACGGTTAGTACTCAGAGTTTCAGGAACCCCGTGTCAGGACTGTTTCTGAAGTACCTGCAGTGGACTTGTGTGTGCGTATGTGTGTGTGTGTGTGCGCGCGCGTGTGTGTGTGTTTCTTAAAGTCTTCATAGTTTATTTCTCCTAGTATGAAAAATCTGCCCAATCACCACAGATAATGGCAGAGGCACCACAAAGACCAATGTTTCCTTCACTGTGTTTTCTTGGAGTGTTTTTCTTTCCATACAGGCCATGTCTTTCGAGTCCGTGTTTGCGTTTATGATAGTAAATCATGCTGAAGCCAGTTGTGTTGCCACCAACACAATGGGTTTTGGATCCAAATAAAAAGACGACATCCATTGTAGTTTTGTACATTTTAGTGAGCTTTTCTTAAATGTCTGTCTTAGGTACTGTTGCCTATCCAGGATGAAGGACATCAATGACAATTCGCCTCCACTGATGTAGTTGGTTGGTCATGAACTTGCTGGTTGGGATAGTTTCCGTGTTGTTCATGACGGCAGTTGGTCCTCAGGCAGCCAGAGAGGAGTAACGTGTTTTATGTGGAGGCGTTAGAGTGCAGTGTGCAAGCAGGAGCAACGGTAACGATGGGAAACCCAGGGTTCTGCAAACTAATCCCATAAAAGCGAGGAAGGTGGACAGGGGAGGTTGACTATAGATAAGAAATCGATGAGTTTGAGTTCAAAGAAGCTAATTAACCTTATCAAAGTAGAAGGGAATTCATACTTAGAGTTTTCTTTTGTAGATTAGAAATAGGAAAACTTTATTATCCATTCTTTGAAGGTAAAAATATCCCAGAGTATATGTAAAAATGACATGTAGAAACTATCTTTAAAAGAAAACATTCAAGTATACATCAAGGGGTTTAAAAATAAAACAGTGAGTGCTGTGTAAAAGCAGTGAGATACTCTGGGGTGTGTTTCACCAGTAAATTTACTCATGACCTGTCCCTCACACTATGCCCAAGACATGTATTAACAAGCTAGTAAAACATGCCATGTCATGCTTTATTGATTGCTGGGCATCTGTTCAAACTTACACCACTCACACATTCAAGACTTTAAAGATGCTGGTGGTAGTGATAAATACCTATAATTATACTAACAACATTTTTCTCATAAAGTTGACACAGTCTTTAATCATTCATTGCAAATAAAAGTGTTGAATTTATTCAGATGTAAAGGCTATTGAGTGTGATTTAATTGTTTTAAAATGTATCAAGTATACAAAAGAGTTTATATGACATATATACAGTTTAAATAATAATAATAAAACACCTAGGTACCCACTGCTACATTTAAAATATAATACTATGTATTTTTTAATCCATAAAATGTTTTTATTTAAAGGAAAAAGTAGCAAATGTATTGTGAAGAAAGCGTATTAGAAATCAAATACAGGAATATCGGGTTAGATGTACAAAGGTTGTAAAGTAAAGGTCGATTCCGATATTAAGAAGGCAGAAAAGCTACTGGTGACTGAATAAGCTTAGTGCATATAATAATGGCCCTTTTGATTAAGTAGACCCTTAAGTTTAGAGTGGGTTTGGCTGGTAAATTTTTTATTTGTTAAATGTTAAATTGAATTTATGTACCATTTAGAGGTACTCTAGGCACTCACTGATGGCTATCACAGCAAAACATCTTAAAAGGCAGTTTATTTGCCTGGGAGATGAAACATCACTATTAAGCATGTAAATTGTTTAATAGAATGCCATTCTGATCCCAGAACAAGAATAGACCATTCAGAAAATGAAGCCCAAGCCTTCAATTACCATCTGTCTGTGTGCCAGTGAGCCCGTTTATATCTCCATCCCAGATTACTAAGATGTAGAGCTAAATATTTTGCTGCTTACTCACTATTTCCACTCAGGGGTAGCACAGGCATCTCAAACTCAATACATATGAAGACCAGATATATGCTCTTCCCTCGAAAACTGTTCCATTGTTCTCTGTCTTCACAAAGAGAACCGCTGTTCATTCAGAAGCTCAGCTCGAGAATTTAGCAGTCATCCTTAGCACCTCTGCCCCTCACCGGCCTGACCCTGTAGTTGCCTCACGGCATCTCCTGTGTCACCACCTTTACCAGAGGATAACTTGGCGGGGGTGGAGCAGAGGAAGTTGCTCTCCTAAGTAATCTCTTCAGAAGTAGATTATGGTGGTTTAAAAAAATATATCACAAATTCTTTAATTCTCCTCTCATCACCTCCCATCAAGTGATGAGGATCTGTCCCTTTCCTGTGAGTCACAGTGGAATTGTGAGCATCTTAACCAAAGGAGGGTGTACAAGTGATACTTCTCAGCTTCTCAGGCCGGGCCATCAAAGAGCGTCTCCGAGTGCTCACTCTGCTCGAACACTGCCCTGTGTGCCCCCCTCAGAGCTTAACCGCCTGCTGTGAGAAGCCACATGGAGAGACCATGGGGAGGTCATCAGTCCCAGGTGGGCCTGATGTGCAGGCGAAGAAGCCATCTCATTGCCAGTGGATCCTTGATAACTCAGTTGTTCTGCCTCCAGCCTTTTGAATCATCCCCAGCTTCTCAGAGCCAGCTGAGGGCCCAGACATCATGAAACAGAGACAAGCCATCTTCTCTGTTCCCCTTCTGAATTCCTGACCCATGGAATCTGTGAGCATAATAAAATGGTGGTTGTATTATGCCACTAAGTTTAAGGTGGTCTGTTATCCAGAGATAGACACCAGAATATAGATCTTTCCAACAAATTTGAAGGCAGTATAATAGCCTTTAATACGTTGGTTTGTTAAGAACATGGTGAAAAGATGTTGCAAGGAACAGTATAAATATACTTTCAAAACATCGCTGATTGAATCTTAAGATTTATAAGAATGTAGTTATATTAGCCAGCTCAGGCTGTCATAACAGAATATCATAGACTGTGGCTTAAATAACAGAAATTTGTTTTTCCACAGTTCTGAAAACTACAAGTCCAAGATGAAGGTTCTGGCCAATTAGTTTTTGGTGAGAGCTGTCTTCCTGGCTGCAGGTGGCCAGGTTCTCACTGTGCCGGTACATGGGGAGAGAGAGCAAAATGAGCTCTCTGGTGTTTCTTCTTATTAAGGACACTAATCCTATCAGATCAGGACTCCACCCTTATGACTTCATTTAACCTTAATTACTCTCTTACTCTAAATATAAACACACTGGCAGTTATGGCTTCAACTTTTGAACTTTGCAGGGACATATACATCAAATTCATAGCAGCAGTCAGGAGCAGCACCTGGTTTATGCCATCTCCCTCACCATCAGGACGCAAACTGCAGCCTGGTTGCACCCCCAAAACCTGCCGATTTGCATGGTCTAAGATTCCATCATCTCTTGCCTGAGCTACTCCAATAACCTTCTCCTTCACCTCCCTGCATACAATCCTCCTATCTTTTAGTCTTTTCTTCATACTACCAGGGATCTCAAAATACTAATACACTCTGCCTCAGTTGGAGCATCATCCCATACACCAAAGGACTGTGAATTTGGATTTGATCCCTGGTCAGGATATATACTTACATTGTAGGTTTGATCCCCAGTCAGGGCACATATGGGAAGCAACTGATCAGTGTTTCTCTGTCTCCTCTGTGATGCTAATATGATGCTGTTGTGCTACCACTTCAATCCCCAGAGACATCTTATCCCTCTTGGAATATAGACCAAAATCCTAAAGGTGACCCAAAAGACCCTGCATAGTCTGATGCCAGTCTGCCCCTCCAGCCTTGCCTTGAATCATTCTCACCCTCACTTGTCTGCTTCTTAGCCCCAGTAGCCTTCTCTGATTCCTCAGACAGGCCATTCTGCTTTGTGTGTGCAGTCCTTGAAGCCTAGAGCATACTTCTTCATCTTCTTTATGATATGTCCCTTCTTTATCTTTCCTAAGTCAGTTCAAGTGTCACTTCCTCAGTCTCAGTCAGGTTCATTTCCCCCATTGGAAGTATCTCAGTTTGTAGGTATGTGTCTATTTGTGAAATTATCTGATTGGTTTCCCTACTAGACTGTAAGAACTATGAGTACAAGAACTCTGGTTTTACTCACTGGCATGAGCAATTAGAATGATGCCTTGTACATAGAAGATACTCAGTAAATCTTTTTTTAAAGATTTGATTCATTTATTTTTAAAGAGAGAGAGAAAGATGGTTGTAAGAAAGAAAAATCTGTCCGGCCTCTTGTATGCACCCCAACTGGTGACTGAACCCACATCTCAGGCATGTACCCTGACCGAGGATTGAACCAGTGACCTTTCATTTTGTGAGGTGACCAACTGAGCCACATTGGTCAAAGAACTCAGTAAATCCTTAACAAATGAATAAATGGAGGAACTACAATTGGCTAGCAAATGAAGTGACTTTCCATATTTAAAGGAAATGCCACTTTTTTACCTACTGAGCTCACAATAAAACAATAATTCTATTTAGTGGCAAGACAGTCTCACACTTGGCTGGTCAGTGTGCACATTAGAAGAACCTTTCAACAACGTGCAGAATGTTTTAAGAGACTAAACTGCTCAGACCTGTTGGCCCAGTAAGATAATCATAGTCTCCATGTGTAGTGGCCAGCACCCAAGAGGGCCCTTGGTGAGCCCCGCCACCTCATGTCCTTGGGTGGCCCCTTCCCACGCCATGCAGGACTGGTCTGTGTGATCAGCAGCACACAGCAGAAGTGGGGGCCCCTCGAAGATTAGGCTATAAGAGAGTGTGGAGTTTCCTTGTGGAGCATGCTTTCACTCTCACTCTGTCGGATCGCTGGCCGTGTGAGCAGCCCTATGGACTTGTCCATCGCTGTGGCAGTGAGCTGACACCGACTGCCAACAGCTTGATGAGTTTGAGAGCAGGTTCTCCAGTCCTTTTGTATGGCTGTTATTTTAAGATTCTAGGTTTCAGAGTAATTTGTTATGTGGCAATGGATAGCTAGTATACCATTCAATGGAAATTCTTCCTAAAGTATTTTAGTTAATGTTGGCATAGATAAACTTCATATAGTGTAAACATTTGTCATCTTAAGGAATGAACTTATTGAAATGCTTTCAACTACAAAAAAATGGAGAATCCAGTTATATAGATTTAAAGGTAAGGGAATGCATTTCACATTAAGCACACAGAGGTAGTCAGGCATCAGGGACAGTCAGCCTGACACCTCCATGATACTAAGATTTTCTCTGTCTCTACTTTGCCTCCTAGAGTTCTCTTTTATTATTGGGCTGGTGGCAGTTTGGCTACAGTAGTCTTAGGTGTGACTCACCAATATAGAGCAACATCAAAAGGGAAAAGTTGCCACTTCTACCTGGGTCTCTTCCTAGGAGCTGTCTGGTAGACCCGCCCCCCTGTCCCATTGCCTAGAATCAAACCAAAGTATACAATGAGGTCTCTCCAGAAAGTATCCAGTGATATAATATGAAAAATAAAGAAATGTATTAAAGAAGATACAAGAAACATTGTACATAGGACAATGATGCCTCATTCCTCTTCAAAGTAGGCACTTAGGGACCTCACACAGGTCTCTGGTAATTTGATGTTTTGCCAAAGAACTCTGCACAAGATGTGATACATGAGTGTGCATGTTGCCATGACAAAGCTGCCAATCACCAGTTGCCCATAGATTCAGTCTTCTGAATCATCCCAGTAGTTCCCACAGAGGAATGTTCAAGCTTAACAGAAAATTTGATGCAGATTCGTTTTACTGCTTGCTCAGTCATTTTGAATGCAGTGACCACACAGTACACATGCTTACTCAACAACATTTACCACCCCTACTGACTAGTACAGTGAAGTCATCACTGTTCACACATGTGTGTTCCAGTCCACTCTCCTTGGCTACCAGGTTACATCGATATCATGCATACCGTTCTCATTATATTAACAATGGCTGGACTTTTTCTGGACAGAACTCGTATTCCTAAATTAACTATTGACAAGAGCAGTGACTACTTGAATAAAATAAGGAGGAAGAAGGAGGTGGGTCCCGGGTTAGTGACTGTTGTGTCCACACTTCCTAGCTTGTCTTATTTTACTTTATGAGCAGCTCATATTGCTCCTGCCTCTTAATCCCCGGCCACCATTGTGTCTCATCCCCGCTCATCTAGAATATAGCACTTCACCCCTTAATGGATCTTCTAGTTGCTGCCCCTCCAGTCTAAACCATCTCTGGAGCAATCCATCTAAATTGTACATGTAATCATATTTCCTGCTGAAAAGTTTCCTGGTACCTAAACAAGATCCAAACCTCTGGACCTCTTAACAACCTGATTAGTCTCTCTTCACCTACCCATCCAACTATGTGCTTCAACAATACAGAACTAATATTGATGCCCCAGAGTCATCCCCTGCCTTATCTTTCTGGCTAATTTCAGCTTATTGTTCAAAAACAAACTCAACTAACAAACCTGCCCCTGCAATGGACACCTTCTTTAACCATTTCTTGATAGAACTATTCACTCCCTTCCTTATACTGTAAGTATAGCTTTCTTTTCACATACCAGACTACTTTCTAACTATTTACTGTGTTTCTCCCCTGCTGAACTTTTCTACTAAAGGTTAAGGAGTAATGTCTAATTAATGCCTAATTATAAGGAGTGATTAGGAGTTACTCCTAGACCTGTCAACAATGCCTGGCATATAGTAAGCGTGCGCACACACACACAAATCAGTTGAATGAACTTGCTTTTATATAGTATGTCAAGCACCAGCACACACAGCCAGCCACGTTTCCCTTTGGTGCTGTCTAGTTTGTTCATCTCAAAGAATTAGCAGTTCCTTCTGCTCTCCTGTGAAACCCATCTGAAGACTATCTGCTGCCCTCTAGCTGTTGAAAGCTCTCCCATCCCAAGAGCAGGGATACCCCTGCTGAAGGATTTGCGCTGTAAAGTAGTCTTCCCTTCTTCACACTGACCCCTTTTCAGCATGACCGACCCGTACATCTCAGCAAGAACTGACTAGTGGGGAGATGCTGGCTGGCCCTAGACCAAAGAATTCTTGGTTTTTAAATTCCCTGGGAACCCTACTCAACCCTATTGTGAAGTAAAATTTTAATAGCTCTAAATATTGTATAGAAGCACTTTTAAAAACAAACTTTAGCCTTCACCGGTGTGGCTTTGTTAGAGCATCAGTAATCCTGTAACTCAATTGCAGTTCAGTTCTGATCAGGGCACATACCTAGGTTGCGAGTTCCGTCCCCGGACCAGGGACATGCAGAGGCAACCAATTGATGTTTCTATCACACATCGATGTTTCTCTTCCTCCCTTCCTTTCTCACTAAAAAAACAGTGAAAAATGTCCTCAGGTGAGGATCATTTTAAAAATGGGGAAAAAAAGTTATGTACATGTTTCAAATCTTACCAGTTTCTTTTCCTTGATTTACATAGATATAAAGTTTCCAGATACCTACTTTACTATTTCAAATGTGATTGGATTATAAATCACACTAAATTATTTCATTTTGTTAAATGATGCTGTTAACATAAGATCCTTTTTTCCCTTTCTTAGGATTCCTGAAAAAATACTTATGCTATCTACTATGTGTAATCTTGTTACTTGTTTACTCCAAACTTTTGGATCTCTTCGGTTAGACTCTTGGATATTATTAAAGGCTGAATTTACATGTTTAAAATGCTTTTTGTTACATAGCTGAAACATATCATTTACTCTTAAATAAAACCTACCTTTTAAACTGTACAAGTTATTTTGCATGTATTTCTAGTATATATTAAGCAAAGCAGAATCCAATTGCTACACCTCTGAGACCCATCTCTGCCACGCACTAATGTCCGATCTTAGTCAAAAGACTTTCTTGAACTCTCCTTACCTATTAAGTGGGAATAATGATAGTTGAATTTTTTGAGAGCTAATATAATAATGAATATGAAAGTATCGTTATATAGTTAGCTCCCAGGAAATATTAGATTCTGTTCTCCCCCTTGCTTCCTTCTTTTCCCTAAATTTAGAAAGGCTTTATTGAAAATTTCTTGAGCTTGACTGTAAAGAAAAGTAAAAAAATAAGGCTAGCAAACTGTTTTGGCTCTTGTTTAGCTTCTCAAAATAGCTGAAAAGGGCAACTCAAAGCAAATATTTTAAATGGTCTACTGTGTTGGCCCTGGCCGGACAGCTTAGTTGGTTGGAGCATTGTCCCAGTATGCCAAGGTTGAGGGTTTGAACCCCAGTCAGGGCATAAATAAGTGAAACAACAAGTGGTCAGTGTTTCTTTGTAACTTTCTCCCTCTTTCTTTTTCTCAATCTCTTTCTCATTACCCCCCACCCTGTCCTCTTTTTATCTAAAATAAGTAAATTTTTAAAAATGGAAATGCTTTAATGTGGCATTAAAGAGATCCAGTCTCTTACCAAGCTCAAATTTATGCTGTATTTATAAAGATAGTGGCTCAGAGTATGAATCTATAGTAGGAAGCATGAGAACAGGAAATATTTGCATACGTTCCCTAAAGTACTTTTAATTCAACAGATAGTCAATTCCTTAGTTTTTCAGATTTCTTCTGATAATGTGAAAGGTCGAAGTTTGGCTTGGTGGGATGTAGTTGGGACTTTGACATCTTCCTGGGTCAATTAGTTGGCCTTTTTTCAGTGGCCATGGACCAGACCTTTAATCCCAGGTAGCCACTTCTACAAACACACTTTGGTGTCATGTGAGTAGGTGTGTACAAATGTATTACTACTGTTCAAAAAGCAGCTCAAAGTGCACATCACACAGACATCTCAGTAGCAGAGCAGCATATTACATGTGAGCAAAACCACCAATGTCACAAGCTCGTGCAAACATCATCTTGCAAGCTCTGGTATTTTCCTGTTTGTTTTTTGAATGCGCTTTACTTGAGCAAAAAGAGCATGTGAGAGTAAGAGACCTAGATTTTTTAAATTCATGTACTTCTGTCTGACAGTCTGATAGATATGTTGGCATACATACTCCTTTCTGACAAAAGAGAATCCCATCAAAAATGAATATCCATTGAATGTATCTTCCTTTTATATATAATAAGTCTTCAGTAAAACTTGCACATATGTAAGTTGATGCTGTAAATATATCTAAATCTCATTTACCCTGAATGCCTCCATTCATGTCACACCAATTCTCTATGTCTGCTCTGAAGATACCGGTTTGGATATGGTTAGCCAACCAGCTTCTTGGTATTTTTCCTTGTAATAGAGCATGCTCTCCTAATATATACATGACAAGCTGATGAAAATGAATGTAGGCACTGTGTTTCATTTGTAGCCACTTTCATAATAATAATTTAATGTTCAGGGTATAAAATTTCTGATTAACTTAGGAGCATAATTATTAATTTATGACCTGATTAACTTATGGTAGCAGATTTCAAGGGACTATAAATTAATAGTTTCTTGGTTATCTGGAGTTTTTCATTTTTTTCCAGTGAACGTGTATTGCATAATTGAAAATGTAGAAATGATGAATAATAAAATGTCTTAAGCAAAAATAAGGAAAATATAATGAACAAAGCTAATCTTTGATCATTGGATATCCTGCAAGAATTATTCTGAAATAGAACTGTTGGCAGCTAAATGTCACCATTTACAGGCAATTGGAATCAATTCAGCAACCTCCATATTTGAGTCCTGGCTAAAAAAGAATTCAGAGCCAAGACTCAAACTATAAGAGAAAATTTATTTAGAGAGGCACAGAGGGCCCTGTGTGGCTCAGTGGATTGAATGCCAGCCTGTGAATCAAAGGGTCGCCAGTTCGATTCTTAGTCAGGGCACGTGCCTGGGTTGTAGGCCAGGTCCCCAGTAGAGGGTGCGTGAGAGGCAACCACACATTGATGGTCCTCTCCTTCTCTCTTTCCCTTCTCCTTTCTCTAAAAATAAATAAATAAAATCTTTTTAAAAAAGAAAGAGAGAAAGGCACAGAGGTAGAAGAAGTGAGCCGTAGAAGAAGGAGGCTCACAAAACAAGTTACAGAGGCACAAGAAGGGCCTTTGGAACTTAGGAGAAAAAAGGCAAAGAAAACACGCCTTGGGGGAAGAGGTGGGGAAGGGGCAGGAGAGCTCCACAGAGAGAGCCAGCCCATTGGATCCTTCCTCCTGAAGGCATTTTATCTGCTCTACGAAGGTGGGGAATTTCAGGGAAGGTCCCAGGGTAGGATCTCAGCAGAATATTCTTCAGCTTTCCAGGTGTGTCCTCTCAGGTTTGTGGTCTGCACTAGATTGATCAGTACCAGAGTCATCACAGCTGGTCCTGATGTCAGCCATGTCATCACTTGTCTGGTTTTGCTGCTTTTCTGGTCCTGGAGCTGAAACACAACTATGACCTAGATGTTACCCCTAAGGGTTAATGCTTAAGGGAGTGGTCATGCAAGGGCCTGCCTGGGAGTCACATGAGGCCACTCTTCAGCCCTCTTGTTCCTCCTTTCAGGGGGTTTACCACATGACTAGTGACATGGCAGGGGAGGGGAAGTCAAGGAAGGATCCAAATCACATGACCAACGATATGAAAGGTCAGGGGGTGTGAATGGCATGGCCAACAATATGCTAGGAAAGGAAAGGTCCACCCTGTGGGTGAGGTCCTTGTTTTCCCACTTCGACCTGTCTCTAGGCACCTGGGGCTTTCCGCTCTGAGGACATTCTGTACCTGGCCCATCGTCATTGCTCTGTTCATGCCTGTCTCCCACAGAACTGTGTTGATTTATCTAGATATTTATATCCACATACAAAGATATGGATACAGATACACATATATGCATACCATTCCTGAATGGTGAGCTTCTTGAGGGCATGGAAACTGACCCAGAGTAGAACCTAAATAAATGTGTGATTAAAGGAGGGTAGTATTCAAACCACAAAAAGTTGACTGAGAGTCGTATAAATGTTTTTAAATGTTGTTTTCGGCATTTGAGGCCAAGAAATGTAAAATTATACCCATTACCTTTTTTCTTTTTGAACAACTTTATTGAGATATATTTGACATAAACCATTTTAACCATACAATTTAACCATACAATAATCTTTAGTAACTTTATTGAGTGATGCAATCATCACCATAAATCAGTTATAGAACTTTTCAAACATGCCCCCATAAGGTCCCTTATGGCTAATTTTAGTCCCCACCCCCAGCCCAGCAACCACTAATCTGCAGTTCAGATAAATGCAGTGAACACTGTGTGGTTTTCTGTGGCTGGCTCATCTCACTCAGCTTAATATTTTTGAGGTTCGTTTGTGGCATAGCATGTGTCAGCAGTTCCTTCCTTTTTGTTGCTGAGTAGCATTCCATTGTATGGATACATCTACTCATTAGCTTTTAAAATTTTTAAAAAGAAAATGCAACTATTTAATAAATGCAATAGGTAAATACAGTCTATTCATTTAGCAAACTTTTGTTGAAAATTAAAGATGGCCTACGTAGTGAAAAATATAAAGGTGACTAAAACCCATATCCAGTGCTCAGGGAAACAGACAAATAAGAAATCCTACAATTCAGAAAGAATTAAGAGCTATGTTGAAATCTAAGGTAATGTTAAGTCTAAAGAGGAGAGTATTTGTGGGAGTGTTTGAGAATGCTTCTCAAAGAATTAATATTTGAACAGCATATCTTCAATTTAGTGAGCAGAAAATGGGATAAGATGATATTCCCTTTGAAAGAAATGATATTTTTAAATTCACACAGTGTGAAAATACTTTTTTTTTTTTTCAAGAAAAATTTGCAATCTGGCCCTGGCTGGTGTGGCTCAGTGGATTGAGCCGGGGCCTGCAAACCACATGATTGTGGTTCAATTCCCAGTCAGGGCACATGTCTGGGTTGCAGGCCAGTTCCCAGCAGGGGACTCACGAAAGGCAACCATACATTGATATTTCTCTCCTTCCCTCCACCTCTAGAGATAAATAAATATTTTTAATAAATTGCAATCTGCAAATTGCCCTGGCTAGTGTGACTCAGTGAATCGAGTGCCAGCCTGTGAACCAAAGGGTCACTGGTTTGATTCCCAGTCAGGGCACATGCCTGGGTTGCAGGCCAGGCCCCCAGTAGGGGGCACATGAGAGGCAGCCACACATAAGTGTTTCTCTCCCTCTCTTCCTCCCTTCCCCCCTCTCTAAAAATAAATAAATAAATAAAATCTTTTTTAAAAAGAAGAATCTGCAAACTGTCCTGTGTTGCTGAAATGCTGGCCTCAAGGGGAATATGTGGGGTAGGAGATGGAGGAGTGTTGCTTGGTATCAAACAAGAGGGCCTTGCATGCTGTGCTATAGAGTTCATCTTGATTCTGTGGGTAGGAGGAAGGCATTCAAGGAGAATTATTTGAGTTCTTTATTATGTCAGATTTAAGGAGAGAGGAAGGTAGAGGGAAAGAGAAAGACACCATGAGAAAGATTCAGCAAGTATTTATTGCACACTTAATGCATTCTATTGAGTGCTGCTAATTCAGCAGAAGGCAAAACAAATTCCCTGCTTTCGTGTTGCTAACATTCTAGTAAAGAGGGCAAGCAACAAACCATTAAACAATTGGGGATTCAGTAGTATCAAGGGAAAAAGTGTTTAAACAGGGTAAAGAGAAGGGAAGTGATAGAGAGGGCTGTAGAATTGAAATTTGATTGCAGATCTAAAAGCAGGAATCGAGCTGTGCAAACGTCTGGGGAAAGAATGTGTGCAATGGAGCCATAGCCAGTGCAGAGTCCTCAAGGAGGATCACGCCTGGAGCGTCCGAGAAAGCACGGAGGTTCCGGCTGGCTTGTGGGGTTTTATTTTTTCACTTTTAGTTGTATATATTTTACTATTTTAAGTTTCGTAAATCTTTAAAACAAGTACATATTTGAAGATTAATATTCAACTGGTCTAACTATTTTTATATTCTTCCTAAAGAACATTTGTAATTGATACTGTAATTCAGGTTAAATAATTACTCGGTTTCATCTTTTAAAGTGTTTTCCAAACAGGACTTTGCTTGATGATGTAAGTTTCAGTTCTTATCATTCTTTAGCAGATTTGACCTATGTGTGGTTTGGAGGTGATCTTAGCTATAGTGCCCAGAAGATTAGTAGCGTTTACTATTTGTGTAGTAACTACTTGTGTAGCACAACTACTTGTATTGTGTAATGTAAGTGTCCCTAAGTTGCTATACCCAGGACCTCTGCTGAATCCTGAACATGAGTTTCCATTGTTTGGACCTATGGAGGGCAGCAGACAAACAAAAAAACTATTTTGGTGAATGTTAATAAACTTTCCAATTTTGCCTAGAAATATTTCTTCAGCTGATACAAAGCACTCTGTAACATCTATCAATAAAAATGTAACTCCAGTAAGAGAAAGTATAATTGATCCATTTCCACTAAATCCGAATAGCAAACTTTGTGGCCTCAATTTTCTAGGGCAATTGTAACTTCACAGCTCTTAGGACATGAGCTAATAATAAGGGTAATTGTCCTGGCTTATGATTTTAAATGATCACCCTTGCAGCTGGGTGAGCAATAGACTATAACCTTGTATATATTTCGCTTCATATGTGTGGGCTTATATGTAGCAACAATTCCTAGAACTGGGATTGCTGGGTCACAGGACAAATGTATTCTAATTTTGATACATATTGGGAAATTCCTACCCATCCTCCACAGCTGCCAGCCATGTTTGAGAGGTCTGTTTCTTTACAGCCTCACCAACACGAAGAATGAAGCTTCGGGGAGGTGCCCTTTTTTTCATTGGTCAGAAGCCCCCAAATCAAATTGGTGGTGTTACATCCTTCTAGACACTCTTACTATCTATTTACCTCCGCTTTCTAGTTTCCACCCTTATTCTATTGCTTGTCACCCCATCCCTCACCTTGCCCTGCACTTTTTTTTCGCTGTGGTTTTTCTATCTATTCTTGTTTGTTTGTTTGTTTTCCATGTAAATTTTTCAGTCAGCTTGCCTGGTTGGGTGAAGGGTTAGTTTTATTGAAGTAACTATGAAGTTAGATCTTACTGTCTTTAAACATAATGTCTTTATATTCATTCCAGATACCTTTGTTCCTTCAGTAGTATCTTAACATTTTCTTCATATCAATTCTGAACATTTCTAAGTTTATTCCCAGATTTTTAGTCTTTCTTTTCATAGATATAATAGAAGAAAAGACCCTGTTACATTGTATATGCTGCTACCTACTGACTTATCTTCTTGTTTGTAGTAGTTTTTCAGCTGAGTCTCTTGTTACTTCCCAATATAGTTATATTGGCTTCAAATAGTGATAAACTCCTTCTAAATTTTATATGTTTGTCCTTTTTTGCCTCTTCTTTTGCATTGTTATAGGCAATGGTGTTGTGTGCATCCCTGTCTTATTTCTGATTTTAGGAAAGAAGGCTCATGTGTATCTCTGAAGTATTTGCTGAGTTTTGGTGTGCACATGCCCATGCATGCACGCGCACACATTATGTGAACAAAATGCACAACCGCTCCTGTTTTCTTTAGCGTTGTTTCCTTATCAAGAATAGGAGTAGAATTCTGTCAAATGCTTCTTTAGTATATATGGAGAGATAATATGGTTTTTATCTTAGGTTTATTAATATAATATATTAACTTTGTGCATCCTAAAGTACATAATCAGATTTCAGGAATAAAATGTTTTTATTAGGTATAAATATATTTATACCTAATGTTTTGTAAAAGAGGCCTTAATTTTATTCACTGCGTCTCTTCTGTCTAACCTGTCTCATTATTACACAGTGTTCTTTTGCATGTCTGCAACTGTGTCATAGAATTTGATCTGACCAATGGACTGAAGATTCATCTTCAGCATAGTAAAAGAGATGGGGCTAAATCTGAGCTGACGTTTTAGTGATTCCTTTGAAAGTTTTCTTACTATTTTTTATTTTGTCCTCAAATAATGGTGAAAGAAGGATTATGGTATATGCACCAGAAAGTAAAGTGTTTTGCCAAGACACATCATAATTAAAATGCCAAAGGTTAAAGATAAAGAGAGAATCTTAAAAGCAGCAAAAGAAAAGCAGAGAGTTACCTACAAAGGAGTTCCCATAAGACTATCAGCTGATTTCTCAAAAGAAACTTTGCAGGGAAGAAGGGACTGGCAAGAAGTATTCAAAGTGATGAAAAGCAAGGATCTACAACCTAGATTACTCTATCCAGTAAAGCTGTCATTTAGAATGGAAGGGCAGATAAAGTGCTTCCCAAACAACGTAAAGCTAAAGGAGTGTATCATCACCACCCCTTATTACATGAAATGTTAAAGAGACTTATTTAAGAAAAAGCAGAAGATAAAAAATATGAACATTAAAATGATAACAAACTCACAACTATCAATTACTAAATCTAAAAAAATAAATAGCAAACTAAGCAAACAACTAGAACAGGAACAGAATCACAGAAATGGAGATCACATGGAGGGTTATCAGTGGGGAGAGGGAGGGGGAAAAGGTACAGGGACTAAGAAGCACAGTTGGTGGGTACAAAATAGACAGGAGGATGTTAAGAATAGTATAGGAAATGGAAGAGCCAAAGAACTTATATGCATGACCCATGGACATGAACTGAGGGGGGATTGTTGGCCGGAAGGGGGGGTACTGGGTGAAGGGGGGCAAAGGGGGAAAATTGGGACAACTATAATAGCATAATCAATAAAATATACTTAAAGAGAAAAAAAAGAAAGTGTTTTGGTTAATTAATCCTTCTCAATGGATTCTAGTTAAAGGTTTCAAAGAAACACCATAAAGTGAACATTGTTTCCTATACTGACTTCATCACTCTCATCCTCAGAGTTCCCTTTACAGAGAGGAGCTGTCCAATAGGCTAGCCACTGGCTCCTGTGCCTGTCAAATGCTCGAAATGGGCTAGTGGTGTGCTATAAGTATCAAATACACACTGATTTTGAAAAGTTACTATTAAAAATAGAAAATATCTCATATAATTTTACATTCATTATTTATAGAAATAATATTTTGGTTTTTTGGAGATAGATAAAATATGGCACTAAGATTAATTTCACCTTATTCCACTTTTTAAAAGTTGTTCCTAGCAAGTTTGAATTGCTTACATGGCTTACATTATATATTTTTGGACATTACTTGTCTAGAGCCAGTAAGTGTGTATATACTTACACATACTACAATGATTTTCATAATTTAAAAAAAGATGAAATTAAATAAGCTATACTTGCATCCTCCCTAATCACCTGGTTTCTTCTTGTGGGAATAAAGTTTGGTGAGTAATCTAATCATACCCCTTTATAATGGGTAGCCTCCTCTCTGATTTTTCTACTGAACTGTTCACGAAAGAACGCAGTTCCTTCATTATGCCTTTGACATTTTCACATAAGTTAACGGCAACAGGATTCCTCTATTTTAGAACATAGCACTTAAGAACTGTTGTGAATAAGATAGGAAGTTAGACATCCACATTTCTAATTTTGCTTTATTCTATAAATATACTTTCATAGAAGTTCCCTAGCTGAGAATAAAATTTGCTTCAGCATTTAAAAAAATGTGCCCCCTTAGCCTAAAAAAAGGCAGTTCTGACCCCCTTAGTTCTCTTCAGGTAGGTTCAGTGTCTTAGTCCTGTCTTGTTGCAGTAACCTGAGTGTTTTAAATAGTTTACATTTTAACTCTTTAAAAACTGAAACAAACTACTCACATTGCCTTTTTGTTCTTGATTTTTGTTGCCTTGATTAGGAAGACTACATCACAAATGACATTGGAATATCGACTTGGAAGGAGCAGACTTTCCTCTCCCATGGTGTCTTATTAGCAAAGAGCTGCCAGGCGGCAATGGAATTAGCGAAGCACGATGCTGAGGTTCAGGACATGGCATTCCAGTATGGGAAGCACATGGCCATGAGTCATAAGGTATTTGCACACCCTTTCTCCTTTTCAGTTCTTAAGTAGCTAAAATGATGCATAAAAAACCTTTGGCCACTTAATAATCTTTTATGTTTAAAAAGATGTTTATTGTGTATTTAAAATCTATAGACAGTGGTTGTTATATAAACAGTATGATTTATATAACAGTAAACAGTACTGTTATAAAACAGTAAATACTATATAACTTTGATAGAGGGCTACAGCTTACTTTAACCATAATTGTGCTGTTCGTCTTTTCTTCCCACCTGAAAGGGTTCTAGAAAGAACTCTTGCAATTATTAAATAACATGTGATGTTGCCATTTATAAAATGGAAGAATATTTTCATTTTTGTTACAGTTCACTTATAGTTCCTCATGTAAAATATCGTGGAAAGTTAATAAAATTTGGAAATATACTGAGTAAAATTGAAAGCTTTAATTCTAATAACTGATTCTTTTTTTTTAAGATTTTATTTATTTATGTATCTTTAGAGGGGAAGTAGAGAGGGAAAGAGGGAGAAACATCAATGTATGGTTGCCTTTTGTGCATCCCCTGCTGGGAGTTGGCCTGCAGGGAACCAGCCTGCAACCCAGGAATGTGCCCTGACTGGGAATTGAACCATGATCTTCTGGTTCACAGGCCTGTGCTCAATCCACTGAGCTACACCAGCCAGGGCTCTAATAACTGATTCTTTTGAATGGGCATGTTAAAATATAAAATATCCTGAGATTAACTGCTGTATTGTTGTCTCTATGTATATGTAATTGTAAAATCCCATTGTTTATGTATGTATGTTTATATGTACATATATGTGTATACATATACACACACCTTAGGTGTTACCCTAATAGCTCATAAGAGGGGGAAATATTTATATGTCTATGTAATATCTCCAGGTAATTTTTTTACATATTAAATCTTAGGTTACTTTATTAAGCAACTACATTTATTATATCTTTTTGTAAGTCCTTACCTCAAATGTAAAGTAAAATAAAGGCTTCTCCCAAATAAAAAGGAATGTGTTATGGGAAAATGATTTTAAAGATTATCGATAATTATATAAACTGTTAGTTGGCTTATTAAAGTACATCTGAAACCTGTATTCCTTAAACTCCACTTTTCACTATATTATCTAGTGCTTTCTGTGTATGACTAAAACATACTAGTTTATATGCATTTCCTGATTTAACTCTTTTGACTACATCTTCTAGATAAATTCTGATCTCCAGCCTTTTATTAAAGAAAAGACCAGTGACTCCATGACTTTTAACCTGAACTCAGCTCCTGTAGTCTTACATCAGGAGTTTCTTGGAAGAGATTTGTGGATTAAGCAGATTGGAGAGGTAAGTGAAATTACTCCTATTTTAGATACCAATTGCATTAGTTGATTTTAAAACACAATTTGTATTTTATGATAATCTAAGGTATCAGCCATATATAGATCAGCCATGTTCAAGGTTATTCATATAAGAGGTAAAAGACTTACTTTATAACCTATACTTTAAGATGTAAAATTTTAGCTAAAAGTTAGAAACTGAACTTGCAGTCAACGTTGGAGGAGTAGGTAGACACATTTCACCTACTTACACAAACATAGAAAAAATTATAACCAGATCTCAAAAATAATGTGTAGAAACTTCAGAAAATTGAGATGTCTGGAAGTCCAACAACCATGAATTTGAAGAAGACACATTTATCCAGACAAGTAAAAAGGGTGGAGTCACAGGAATAGGTGGTGAGGCAGTATGATGCCAAAAGGTGGCAGTGGCTGAACGGATGAGAGGGTTACCTTTAGAAGCACGTGATCCCCGCTCTAGGCCAGACCACACAGCCCAGGGTTCCAGCACCAGGAAGACAGATCCTCATAACTTCTGGCTGTAAAAACCAACGAGGGGGTTGGGGCAGTGGAAGAACTGCTGGATTTTTGCAACTTAAAGGGTGAACATGATATTAGAAATTACACAAACCCACCCACTCTGGGATTCAACATCAGGGCAGCAGCTAATAGGGCGCTGGTGGCACATGAGAAGGGGACGAAGTGACTGAGAACAGAGCAAGCTCCAGGCGAACTGCCAGAAGCAAGGCAGCAGCATTGTCTGTCCCCTCTTGGAACCTTCCCCACACAGCTGCAAAGCAGTGAAGCGGGTTGCCCCACCCTGGCAATTACCCGAGACTCCTCCCCACTCAAATTATACGTGCCTTTTCTACACAGGCCATGCTACTACAACAAGGAATAGAAGCTGTTCTACCTAATACACAGGAGGCTGCTAAATTGAGGAGACAAATAATGGCCCAAATGAAAGAACAGAAAAAGAACTAAGTGAAATGGAGATTGCCAACCTGTCAGATGCACAGCTCAAAACACTGGTTATCAGGACGCTCAGAGAATTCCCTGAGTATAGCAAAATAACAAAGAAAGAAATGAAGGCCACCCTAAGTGAAATAAAGAATAAGTCACAGGAAACCAACAGAGAAAGGAAGGAAGCTGGGATACAAACCAACAATTTGTATTCAAACCAGAACAAAAATTCAACCAGAACAAAAATAAGAAACAAGAATTCAAAAAAATGAGGATAGACTGAGGAGCTTCTGGGACATCTCCAAACAGGCCAACATCTGAATCATGGGGTGCCAGAAGGAGAAGAAAAAGAGCAAGAAATTGAAAACTTATTTGAAAAAATAGTGAAAGAAAACTTCCCTAATTTGGAGAAGGAAGTAAATGCACAAGTTCAGGAAGCGCAGAGTCCCAAACCAATTGGACCCAAAGAGGACCACACCAAGACATATAGCAATTAAAATGCCAAAGGTTAAAGATAAAGAAAGAATTTTAATAGCAAGAGAACATCAAATAGTTACCTACAAAGGAGTTCCAATAGGCAGTCAGCTGATTTCTCAAAAGAAACTTTGCAGGCAAGAAGGGGCTGGCAAGAAGTATTCAGAGTCATGAAAAGCAAGGACTTACAACCTAGATTATTCCATCCAGCAAAGCTATCACTTAGAATGGAAGAGCAAATAAAGTGCTTCCCAGAGACGGTAAAGCTAAAGGAGTTCATCACCACCAAAGCATTATTACAGGAAATGCTAAAGGGACGTATTTAAGAAAAAGGATATCAACACTGTGAACGTTAAAAGAGGCAACAATTTCACAACTATCAACAACTGAATCTAAAAAAAAAAAAGCAAACAACTTCAACAGGAACAGAATCATAGGTATGGAGATGATTTGGAGGGTTATCAGCAGCAGGGAGGAGGACGGAGAGAATGGGGAGATGGTTCAGGGATTGAGAAACATAATCGGTAGGAACAAAATAGACAAGGAGAAGTTAAGGATAGCATAGGAAGTGGGGAGGCCAGACCCATGGACATGAACTAAAGGGTGGGGATTGCTGGAGGGAAAGGGGTACCAAGCACAGGGGGTTAAAGGGGGAAAAATTGGGACAACTCTAATAGCATAATCAATCAAATATACTTTAAAAAGGGTTAGAAACTGCAATACTATATTTTGTTATTATGTGAGTTCTTCAAATACTGCAACACAAATCTAGTACCTATGGTGCATGCTAATTAAGTCATGATTTTTTTCCTAAAGGCTTCCAAAAATTGGGCTATGATAACAGCACCACCCTTTAACTGACGGCAATTTCCCATCTGTAGACTCTAGCTCAAGCTGCAGAATTCCAGGAGGCCTGTCTGTCAAAATTATAAGAATTGAAGGACCTGAGTCTCCAAATTGAAATGGTGCCCTAAATAATAAACTTTAAAAGACCCACACAAAGCCCTGGCCAGTGTGGCTCAGTTGGTTGGGTGCTGTCCTACAAACCAAAAGGTTCAATTCCAGGTCAGGGCGCATGCCTGGGTTGCAGTCTTGGTTCCCAGTCAGGGCACGTACAGATCGTGGCTGACTGATATTTCTCTCTCACATCAGTGTTTCACTCCCTCTTGTTCTCCTTCCCCTCCCCTCTCTCCTAAATAAAAAGTAAAATCAAAAAAGACCCACACCAAATCACATCATTATCAAATTTTGAAACAGTGGGGATAAAGAAGAGCTCCTAATACTTACAGAAAGAAAAAGAAAACCCTGCCTGCGTAAGATGGGGAATCAGAGTAGCCTTAGTCACTTAGTAGTGACAATGAAAGTTTCAAGACAATGGAATTTGCTTCAGTGTTAAAGAGAAAATTGTTTCCAACTCAGAATTTTCTGCCAGTCATGTTATCAGTGTAATGTTAAATAAAGACCATTTAAAACAGATAAATAAGGTCTCAAGAAATTTTATCTTCCAAGCATCTTTTTTCAAAGAGCAAGTGAAATATTCTATCAAAGCAAGAGAGGAACCAAGAAAAAGAAAGACAGGAAACTTAGGAAACAGGAGATCAGACAGATGTGTAAGGCAAAGGGAAGAATAACAAACTACAACAGTATTGTCAGCGATAGGAGATTTGCCATGTGCCAAGAACGGTGCTAATGACAAACCCGGGGCAGAGACATTAACTGACTTGTGCATAGCGAGCCCATGGTAGAGCCAGGATTCAAACCCAGGCGGCCTGGCTCCGGGGCCCACGTCTTTCAGTAACGTGCTACACTGTTTCTCATCTGAGCAAGTCCTAGGCTGATGGCTGTGCATCCAGTCTAGGTTGGGACAAGAGTTCAGAGATCTCCAGGAGAACTATCTCCAAGAGAAAAAAATGGTACTGGTGACCACCTAATGGACTTGATCATATTGAGAATTTAGGGACAAATTAGTGAAAGGCACATAGAAAAGTGAGTGTTCCTGTTACCATTACTGCAAAACAAATTGCCTCAAAACTTACCTGCTTCAAATCATTATTTTAATATTTTCCTGGATTCTGTGGGTCAGGAATTTCAACAGGGCACAGAGGGGATGACTGCTCCATGACTTCTGACGCTTCAGCTGGAAAAGCCCGGTGCCTGGAAGTGACTCAATAATGCAGGGTCCTTGAGTCATTTGGAGGCTCCACTCACACCTGCCACTGGGCTGGGATTCCAAGAAAACCAGGCTGCTGACCAACCGGAGTGCTCACATGTGGCCCCTCCATGTAGCTGGCTTTCTCATGGCAGGGCAGTGTCAGAGTAGTCAGACTTACTTGCCAGATCAGAACTTCAAACACAAGTGTTCCAGCCAACAAAAGAGACTGCATCATATCTTATGACCAACCTTCCAAGTCAAACAGTCATTTCCTTGGTCTCCTATCAAATCAAGGGGCAGGACTATAACCTCATCTATCAATGGGAGGACTTTCCACATCTTAAAACAGCCACACTAAAACATGCAGGAGAAAATGAGGCAGTTATGAGCTAATAGTAAAAGAATTTTTAAAATATTTTATGTATTTATTTTTAGATAGAGAGAGGGGAAGGGAAGGAGAAAGAGGGGAAGAAAAACATCAATGTGTGGTTGCCCCTCATGTGTCCTCCACCAGGGACCCGGCCTGCAGCCCAGGCATGTGCCCTGACTGGGAATCAAACCGGTGACCCTCTGCCTCACAGGCCTGCGCTCAATCCACCGAGCTACACCAGCCAGGGCTATAGTGAAAGAATTTTAATGTATAAGAAAAGAAATGTAATCAGCACTCTACATGGCCTATAAAGTAATATTTATGTAGTATAAAATGGAAATATCAAATATTAATTTAAACCAAAAAATGTAATTAATGCAGAGAGACTAGGAAAAAATGATGTATTTTGGTCATATAAGAAATGTAATTATTTGAAGGAAAAATAAATGTAATTCTTTCTTTTAAAAAAATTTTAGAAATTATTTTTCTCTATTTTTAATATATTTTATTGATTATGCTATTACAGTTGCCCCATTTTTTTCTCCCCCTTTCCCCTCCACCCTGTACCCCCCTCCCACCATCATTCCCCCACCTTAGTTCATGTCCCTGGGTCATACATGTAAGTTCTTTGGCTTCTCCATTTCTCATACTATTCTTAATCTCCCCCTGTCTATTTTGTACCTACCATTTATGCTTCTTATTCTCTGTAACTTTCCCCTCATTATTCCCTCTCCCCACTGCTAACCATACAGTTCAATTTCCTGGCAGTTCTGGTTATTTTTTCTTTTTAGATTTGTTGTTGTCCTTCTTTTGGTTGTGCAAGGAGGCAGAGTGTATCTATATACAACTCCATCTTGGCTGGAAGTCTGTTCTTTATCAATATTGCTTTGGCTGTTTGGGGTCAACTTAGATTCTGTTTCTTTCATGGTAGGATCAATAGATGATATCTAAAATTTAATAATCATGGCAGAATAATATGGGAAGATTAACAGCAGAAAAAATGGTTAAAGAGCAGAGCATGGGACAGACATGGCCTGGAGAGTGCTGCGATGTTTTGTTAGAAGTCTTGTGTTGAGACTTCCGCCAAGATGGAAGCATAGGTGGAAACACTGTGCCTTCGCCCACAACCAAGTTTGAATACAACAAAGGTTTGGAGAAACAAAGACACAACCAAAGGACAGAAAATTGAATTATACGGAAGTCCGACTACATCTAACCGTTCAACGGGGACGGTAAGAGGGGCGGAGCCAGCAGCGAGCAGGGTCGGGCAGGACAGGGCCCCCGACCCAGGCGGGCAGGCAGACGGGAACCAGTTGGGGTGCGGGGCAGACCGCGGGCGCATATTCGCGCACAGTGAGACAGACCACGCAGGCCCCAGGGGGCGAGGGCTGACGGCGGTGGCACACTCGCGTGCAGTGGGACGAAACGCGTGGGCCCGGTGACGGCAGCAACTGCGGCACCGGTGAGGGCCGTGGCGGCAGGCGGCGGACAGGACGCCATAGTCCCTCTTTGACCCCGCCCCCACATACAGCGTCACAACCCAGCGACTTAGTTGCCCTGCAATACCAGTGAGAGCCATTGTCCCTCTTTGACCCCGCCCCCACATACAACGTCACAACCCAGCGACTTAGTTGCCCTGCTCTAGTGAACACTTTAGGGCTCTGATCCTGCTATGGAACAGGCACGAACAACCCGAAAGATGGCACAAGAAGAACTCAAAGTCCCAGAGCCAATAACTCTAAGCGACCGAGAAATTGCCAGCCTCTCAGAAGCACAATTCAGGACACTATTTATCAGGATGCTCACAGAACTGGTAGATTATAGTCACAAATTAGAGGAACAAAGTCACAAATTAGAGGAACATATGAAGGCTAAACTAATTGAAATGAAGGGAGATGCACAGGAAACCAATAGTGATGGAAAGGAAACGGGGACTCAAATCAATGGAATGGACCAGAAGGAAGAACAAAACATCCCACCAGAAAGGAATGAAGAAATGAGAATTCAAAAAAATGAGGAGAGGCTTAGGAACCTCCAGGACATCTTTAAACGTTCCAACATCCGAATTATAGGGGTACCAGAAGGGGGAAAGAAACAGCCACGAGTGGAAAACGTATTTGAACAAATAATAAAGGAGAACTTCCCCAGTCTGGCAAAGGAAATAGACTTCCAGGAAATCCAGGAAGCTCAGAGAGTGCCAAAGAAGTTGGACCCAAGAAGGAACACACCAAGGCACATCATAATTACATTAGCCAAGACCAAAATGAAGGAGAGAATCCTAGAAGCAGCAAGGGATAAGGGGACAGTCACCTACAAAGGAGTACCCATCAGACTGTCAGCGGATTTCTCAAAAGAGACCTTACAGGCAAGAAGGGGCTGGAAAGAAGTATTCCAAGTCATGAAATCCAAAGACCTACAGCCAAGATTGCTTTATCCAGCAAAACTTTCATTTAGAATGGAAGGACAGATAAAGTGCTTCTCAGATAAGGTCAAGTTCAAGGAGTTCATCATCACCAAGCCCTTATTATATGAAATGCTAAAGGGACTTATATAAGAAAAAGAAGATGAAAAATATGAACAGTGAAAGGACAGCAAACACACAGTTATTAACAACCACACCTAAAACAAAAGCAAACCAAGAGGACAGCTAGATCAGGAGTGGAACCATAGAAATGAAGAACACATGGAGGGTTAGAAACAGGGGAGTGGGAGGGGGAGAAGGGGGGAGAAGGCACAGAAAATAGCATAGATGGTAGGTAGAAAATAGGTAGTGGGGAGGGTGAGAATAGTGGGGGAAATATAGAATCCAAAGAACTTGAGACACGTGGTTATAAACTAAGGGGGGGAGAATGGTGGGGGAGGGAGTGTGCGGGTGGAGGGGAATGAGGGGGGGAATAGAACAACTGTAATGGTATAATCAATAAAATATATTTTAAAAAAAGAAGTCTTGTGTTATTTGACTCTTTAAATAATGTGCATATATTTGGTTTTCTTTTACAACTTTTAGTTTAAAATTTTATATGCTTTACTGCAGTAGTTTTAGTTCTAGTCATTTATACCAAGAAGAATATCAGAGATATGGGCAGACTTACATATTAAAATGTGTAGTAAATACTAATTCTAAAAGAAAGAAAGTGAAAATTGATCCCTTTCAATATAGAAAATGATTAAATGAAGTATCATACAATGAAACATCACACAACTATTGAATATTGTATTACTAGAGTGTATTTGTATGTTTTTCAACAGCCAAACTGAAAATGTATGTATAGATGGTATTAATAACTCTAATTGGGTTACATTGGAGTACATTGCAGTTTTATATTTTGGTTGAAAATCTACAGCTACAGACTCTCTCTATCAGCTATTTACGTGTATGCATGCACATATAAGAATAGCATACATATGAATTTTAAAGAAGCTTCACAGAAAAGGGACATATTTGACTCTCAGTTTCTTTGCAAGTATACTACGCTATAACTGTAGACAACATGTGAGTCCAGGATTTCCTAAACAGCTGGTGAAATATTCCCAAATCATTATCCCCAACTTGATTTAGAGTGAAAGGGATATCCTTTCTAAATCATCTATGTGTAACCACTGACATTATGACCTTTTTTAAAAATATATTTTATTGATTATGCCATTACAGTTGTCCCATTTCCCCCCTTCATTCTCCTCCACCCTGCACACCCCCTCACCCCAATTCCCCCCTTTAGTTTGTTTCCATGTGTCACAAGTTCTTTAGCTTCTACATTTCCCATATTATTCTTGCCCTCCCCATCTATTTTCTACCTACCATCTATGCTACTTATTCTCTGTACCTTCTCCCCCCTTCTCCTCCTCCCACTCCACTGTTGCTAACCCTCCATGTGATCTCCATTTCTATGGTTCTGTTCCTGATCTAGCTGACCTCTTAGTTTGCTTTTGTTTTAGGTGTGGTTGTTAATAACTGTGAGTTTTCTGTCCTTTCACTGTTCATATTTTTTATCTTCTTTTTCTTGGATAAGTCTCTCTTTTTTTTTTAAGATTTTATTCATTTATCTTTAGAGGGGAAGGGAAAGAGAGAGGGAGAGAAATATCAGTGTATGGTTGCCTCTCGTGCATCCCCTACTGGGAACTGGCCTGCAACCCAGGCATGTGCCCTGACTGGGAATCGAACCATGATCCTTTGGTTCACAGGCCTGTGCTCAATCCACTGAGCTACACCAGCCAGGGCTTGGATAAGTCTCTTTAACATTTCATTTAATAAGGGCTTGGTGATGATGAACTCCTTGAACTTCACCTTATCTGAGAAGCACTTTATCTACCCTTCCATTCTAAAAGAAAGCTTTGCTGGATAGAGCAATCTTGGATGTAGGTCCTTGCCTTTCATGACTTGGAATACTTCTTTCCAGCCCCTTCTTGCCTGTAAGGTCTCTTTTGAGAAATCAGTTGACAGTCTGATGGGCACTCCTTTGTAGGTGACTGTCCCCTTATCTCTTGCTGCTTTTAGAATTCTCTCCCTCGTTTTAATCTTGGCTAATGTAATTATGTTGTGCCTTGGTGTGTTCCTTCTTGGGTCCACCTTCTTTTGGACTCTCTAAGTTTCCTGGACTTCCTGGAAGTATATTTCCTTTGCCAGATTGAGGAAGTTCTCCTATTTATTTGTTCAAATAAGGTTTCCACTTGTTGCTCTTCCTCTTCTCCTGGTACCCCTATAATTTGGATGTTGGGGGTTCCTGGAGGAAGATGTCCTGGAGGTTCCTTATCCTCTCCTCATTTTTTTGAATTCTTGTTTCTTCATTCTTTTCTGTTTGGTCATTTCTTTCTTCCTTCTGGTCCACTCCATTGATTTTAGTTCCAGATTTGTTTCCATCACTATTGGTTCCCTGTGCAATTTGCTTCATTTCACTTAGTGTAGCCTTCATTTTTTCATCTAATTTGCGACTAAAATCAACCAGTTCTGTGAGCATCCTGATCACCAGTGGTTTGAACTGTGCATTCGATAGGTTAGCTATCTCTTTGTCACTTAGAAGTATTGGCTCTGGGGCTTTGAGGTGTTCTTCTGCTTCAGCCATAATGTTTTGGTCTGTTCACGGCTGTTATGTATGAGGGATGAAAGCTTAGGTGTTCATTGGGGCAGGTCAGCCCAGTTGCTGGGTTGTGACTGGGGGGTGGGGTCAGAGAGGGAGAAATGGCTTTTTTCCCCTCACTCTCTCGGATTTTGGCCACTTCCCACAAGCAAATTGGGCCCTTCTGGTGTTGGTTCCTGGGTGGGTGGGCTTGTATTCATTCTAGAACCCTGTGGGTCTCCCCAACAAACCCTCCTGTGGGGCTGGGAGACCCTGCCAACACCTCAACCCCTGAAAGTTTTTCCAGTCAGTGCTTTTAGGCTGTATTTCCCATTGCTGGGGCCCTGGGTTGCACGGTCTGTCTCACTGCCCATTTTTTTTGCCTGGTTTATCTGCGTGCAAATGTGTGTCCCCAGTCAGCCAGCCACCTTGTGAGCCTTACTGGGTTTCCATCTGCGCCCGCCCAGGTCACCAATCATTGCCTTTTCCTCCCAGGACCCCTCTCCGCTGCCACCAACTCCGCCCCTCTTACTGGTCTGGATGAATGGTTCGTTGTTGTCGGACTTCGGTACAGTTTACTTTTCTGTCTGTTTGGTTGCATTTTTGTTTCTAAATTTTTGTTGTCCTTAAATTTGGTTGGGTGAGGAGGCACAGTATTTCCACCTACACCTCCATCTTGGCTGGAAGTTTCTATGACCTTCTTATTCTTATATCTACATATTTGAGTCATAAACAGGGTGACTGATTAACAGAAGATGAATTTATCTAAAGCAAATAAGTGTTAGTTTCTGTCATGCGTATGACGACATTTTTCAGATTAAAGAGTCCTAATAAGTTTATTTTAATCATCTAATTATAATATTCATGTTTATATAAAGCTCTAAAGATAATTATTTGCTCTATGAATGGCTTAGGAGACACAATTTTTTAAGTATGTTTTATTGACTATAGTATTACAGTTGTCCCATTTTTTTCCTCCTCTTTATCCCCCTCTGTCCTGCATCCTTGCTCCAGCATACCTCCTCCCTAGTTCATGTCCATGGGTCTCATATATAAGTTCTTTGGATTTTCCATGTCCTATACTATTCTTAACCTCCCCCTGTCTATTTTGTACCTGCCAATTATACTTCTTATTCTCTGTACATTTTCCCCATTCTCCCCTCTCCTGCTCCCCACCAATAACCCTCCTTGTGATCTCCATTTCTGTTTCTGTCCTGTCCTAGTTGTTTGCTTAGTTTGTTTTTGTTTTTGTTTTGTTTTTAGGTTCAGTTGTTGATAGTTGTGTTTGTTGTCGTTTAATGTTCACAGTTTTGATCTTTTTCTTAGGTTAGTCCCTTTAACATTTCATGTAATATGGGCCTGGTGATGATGAACTCCTTTATTTTATCTGGGAAGCACTTCATCTGCCCTTCCATTCTAAGTGATAGCTTTGCTGCATAGAGTAATTTTGGAGTAGGTCTTTGCCTTTCATGGCAAAATATACAGGGAACCAGTAGTAAGGGAAGGAAACCAGGACTCAAATCAATGATTTGGAACAGAAGGAAGAAATAAATATTCAACTAGAACAGAATGAAAAAACAAGAATTCAAAAAAGTGAGGAGAGGCTTAGGAACCTCTGGGACAACTTTAAACATCCCAACGTCCAACTCACAGGAGTGCTAGAAGGAAAAGAGGAAGAACAAGAGTTTAAAGACTTATTTGAAAAAATAATGAATGAAAACTTCCCAAGTGTGGTGAAGGAAATAGACATAGAAGTCCAGGAAGCTCAGGGTCCCAAAAATGTTGGACCTAAGGAGGAAAACACCAGGATACATCATGATTAAATTACCCCAGATTAGAAATAAAGAGAGAGTCTTAAAAGCATCAAAAGAAGAGGAGAGAGTTACCTACAAAGGAGTTCCCGTAAGACTATCAGCTGATTTCTCAAAAGAAACCTTACAGGCAAAAAGGGGCTGGAAGGAAGTATTCAAGGTCATGAAAGGAGGCACCGTTTTCATTAACACTTGAGAGAGTGTTATGGAAACATTCCATCCTAAATCTTAAGGAGGTTCCATATTAATCCAGAAATTGGTTCTTTCTAGTGCTCTTTTTCCAATTTTTCATGAGATTAACCTCCTATGCATTTTGGTGATCTTTTCGTCCCCCAGGTTTTGAATTTTATTGCAAGATCCTTAAAGATAATAGTGAATTCACCTTTAAATTACCCACAGTACCTGGCATAGTGACTTACTTGGAGTAGTTATTCAATTAGTATTTATCAAAAAGTATGTGATGTGGTCTTCAAAGGGTGAACTGTTTAATGGCAGCCCTGTTTTGTTGAATAGGAAGATCTGAGTTGGTGTAGTAGAAATGACCTGTAGAGGACCAGGGTTGGGAAGACTTGAATTCTAGTTTGGGTTCTGCTCATATCTATGTGACCTGAATCACATCCTTTCACATTTTTTTTATTATTTTCTGACTAGATTATGTCTAATGTTCCTTTCAACTCTTAAATAAATATAAGAAAGAGGTCTCTTAGGCAAGAGATGTGTCATAAGAAAAAATATTTTTATCTATTAGAAACCTAAGACTAGTTTTGACACTGAGACAGAAAAGTCTTGTTCCCAATGACAGACGTAGTTACTTATGATTTTTATTATCACACATGAGATTACTTCCCCAGTCTGCTCAGACAGGTTTGTGTCCCATCTACTCCTTTGATTTCCTGCTTGGGGAAAGGGAGAATTCATGAGGAGACAAGGAAGGGAGGAAGAGATCACATACACTTAGTTACTCTTCAACATTGTGAAGCCAGGAAAAAGAGCACCTCTGGAATTTCTCATATGGGGCTCCCCTACCTCCTGTCCAACTCCCTCTTTCCCACCACAATCTTAAGATTAGATAGTGTTCTTCCAACACACCCATAGGCACACCTACCCACACCACACACACCGCGCCTTTTCACAACAGGTGGTCTAGGGCACCAGGCCAGACCTGCAGTAGCTAAAAAATATTTGTTGAGCAATGTCTCCATACTAAATTCGACTGGTTTCTCCCTACCTTCATTTTGAATTTAAATTTGTAGCTGCTGAAAAATAATGATCTGGTAAAAGTACTGATAGTGAATGAGTGATTCACCCCAGGGAGGTAAAGTCACTACTCGGTTATTATTTGATTCCTAATAAAAGAAAGTAGAATCTTTAAGAGAAGCACAGAGCTCTGACTCTCTCAGGAAGTCCAGAGGCTATTGCAGGTCAGCAGCTTTATTTTTAATGATCCTTCTAGTTTTCTGCTACCATTGTAAGTCACCTGAAGAAATAAGAATTATGATTATATTTTCTTGGTTATTTCTGAAAGTACTGAAATGTCACTTAGGCTTGTGATATCCTGACACTGTCATAACCAGCCATAAAATACCTTAAGTGAACTACATATTACCAGTGCAAACCTGTAACTCACTTGTCCCTAGATATCCTACTATTCCCGTGTAAAAAGCGAAACAAAGATTTCGATGCAGGGCTGGTGTGCATGAACATCACACACGCATATTCGTAAACAAAAGGGAAAGTGCATATTCAGAGACCTCATAGGTGCTATGTGACATTCTTCCAATTACTTAAGTTGTTTTGAGCTATTTCAGATGGAATAATATTGACAAGATCCTCTACCATACAGTGTGTACAGTGTGGGCATCTGAAAAGACTGTATGTAAAACCATGAAGACTATGAAATGGTTCTAGATATCACCTAAATTAAAACTTTTCTGAAGGTTTTCTGTTGCACTGAAGGAAATAAAGTGCTTCACTACAGGATACACAGCACTAAATGCCCTGAAGATGGTCTATGGCCTCTGTAAGAAGGGATACAAGAAACACAAATATGAAGAAGATTGTAAGTGATGCCATCTGGAGCTCAGAAGACGGGAAGTTCATGAGTTGGAAAAGTCAAGAAAGGGTTTGTGAAGTAGGTGCTGTCTGAGACTGTCCCTGAAGATCTTGACAGCAAAAATGGAAATAAGGGGCTGGCTTCCAAGGCAATGGAGGCCCCCCAAAAGGGATGCAGTGGACAAGTGTTCAGTGCCTTCAAAGAAAAAAAAGTTACCATTTGGATAGAATCTGAAAAACACGGGGCAGTATAGGAACAGATGAAAAGTTAATCTAAAATAGTACAAAATGACTATATGTAAAGGCTTTAGTTCGAACAAATACGTGTACATGAATGTTCAGATCGGCAATATTTACAGTAACCAAGAAGGGAAACAACCCGTTGTTCACCAAATGGTGAATGGATAAACAAATATGGTATATCCATACAATTGACCGCTGTTCTGCCTTAGAAAGGAGTGAAGTGCCGATACCTGCTACCACGTGACAGGTGCTCCAGACCTAGTGGTAGTGATGGCTGCACAGCATTGCAGATGTTCTACGTGCCACAGAGTTGTATCCTTGGAAACGGTTAAAATTATGAACTGTATGTTATATGAATTTTATCTCGATTTACATAAACACTTTGGGATGTTTGCCTGTGGAAAATGAATTCAATACAGAAGTCAAAGAGCAGCTATTTAAATGAGCCAGATGCTGTCAAAGTGTGAAATGTGCTTTAGGATTGCGAATGGGTTGCGAATTCAGTCTTAGGTTAGGGCATGCAGAAGAGGCAACTGATCCATGTTTCTCTCTTGCATTGATGTTTCTCTCCTTCTCTTTCTCTCTCCTTTAGCCTCTCTCTAAAAATAAATAAATAAAAGTTTTATTAAAAAAAAAGAATGGTCAAGATAGCAAAGAAGAGGCTTGCCCTGTTTTTTTTTAATATTCTAATACCTTTCCAGCTCTAAAACTGGAGAGCCCGACAATATAAGGCCTGCTTTTTCTATCAAAACTTCTACCAAAACTCAACTGGCCACTGCAACTGCTGGGCTAACAGATGTAGTAGATTTCTGATTTGTGACCTTTTAAAATTTTCATACCCTGTACACAAATCATTCTGGGATGAGAATGAATGTATCCTTCCTTCCTCTGTCCCCTAACAAACCCCCTTTTTAAATATAAACTCAACCTCTTAATACCAATGCAAATGGACAGACTTTATTTTCAGTAAGATGTATTTTCTTTAGAGGAATCAATGGTATTTCTGCTTGTGCCAAGGCAAAATATCTTTAAAATGTTATTTTTGCAGCCACCAATGTAATCTTTTATTCAAACAAGGATCGCTGATGGGTATTGGTTAAGACAATCGAATGAATGGTTAGTAGGGAAGTGGATATTCACGTGGAGCCAAAGCACCCTACAAATGACTTATTAAATACATTGTAAAAGCTCAGTTTCACTGAAAATGACAAACTGATATTGTGTGGCTCCTGATGTAATAGAGAAGTATACAGCATCATCTAGTTGTCCTGCCAAAATGTTTTACCTTTAATCATTACAAAACAATCATACACATCCAGGATAAGGGACATTCTGCAGAGCAACAGACCTGACTCTTAAAAAATGACAGTATTATGAAAGACAGAAAATGTAGTGGTGTGTGGACTGTTACTGATGAGTAGAGATTATAAAGCCATGACATCCCTTAGGAATGCATGATTTTTAATTTGATCTTGGACTGGGATAAAAACAGCTCTGAAGGACACTGTTGGTTGACTTGTAATATTTGAATATGGATTTTATCTTAAATATCATGGGTTTGGGTTACATAGTAGAACACCATTTTGTTCTTTGGAGATGAGTGTTGAAGGGACGAGACATCGTGATGTCTACAACTTACTCTCCAACACTGAGCAAATGACCATTCAGACTAGAGAGAACACAAGGACTGCAAAATCCTAGCAATTGGTTAATCTAGCTGGAGGGCAAATGAATGTTCATTATGTTCTTTCAACTAAAACTTCAGAGAGAAAGGTAGTTTTCATTGAAGGTTTCAGAAGAGAATCTTTTTTAAAAAACAAAAAGACTGTTATTCCAAAATGTAGCTGATAGCATTGGAGAAAAATAACGTGATAAGTAGAGATGACCAGTCTCTAGCAATTTCTGGACTCCCTGCTGTGGAATATTAGTTTTCTGCTTTTAGAAAAAGGTTCCCCCATATCCACCTTTCAAGTCCAGATAACAGTAGTTAGAAATTGGAAACAGCTCATTTATGTCATCCAATCCTTCTTTGTTATCTGACTTATAAAAAAGCATTTGTTTCTGAAAGTAAAAGACCGCATTGTACATCCATTACTTACCAAGAGGGAATCTATCTGGCTTTGGTCTGCAGAGACCGGTATATAGACCTTTGGAATTAATCCCCCTGTGAGTCCTCTCAGAGTACTGGCTTTTACTGCTTTTGTACAGAATATTGTTTTACAGTACTCACTACAGCTGTCTGAGGAAGCCTCCAGTGTCGAGCACTGGAGTACTGTCTTGTCTATTTCACATGGGTTTTTAAAAGTTATTGGGCTGAAATTGGCAAATAAAGTTACATAGGTTTCAGGTATACAATTCTATACTAGAATACATCATCTGTATATTGTATAGATTGTTCACCACCCAAGTCATTTATCCCCTTTTTATCCTCCTCTAATTCTCCCACCCCCACTTTCCCTCTAGTAATCACAACACTCTTGTCTGTGTCTATGAGTTGTGTTGTTCAATTCTATTTTGCTCAGTTTATTTTGTTCATTAGATCCCACATATAAGTGAGATCATTTGGTATTTGTCTTTCTCTGACTGGCTTTTTTCACTTAGCATAATATCCATCAGGTCCATTCATGCTGTCAAAAAAGTAAGATTTCCCTCTTTTTATGACCAAACAGTATTCCATTATGTAAATGTATGACAGCTTTTTTATCCACTCATCTACTGATAAGCATTTGGACTGATTCAAAATCCTGGCTATTGCAAATAATGCTGCAGTGAACATAGGGGTGCATATATTCTTTCAAATTAGTGTATCGAGTTTCCTCAGATAAATTCCCAGAAGTGGAATCACTGGGCCCTGAGGCAGTGCTGTGTTTAGTTTTTTTGTGGTGACTCAGTACTGCTTTCCACAGTGGCTGCACCAGTCTGCATTCCCACCAATAGTGTACAAGGGTTCCATTTCCTCCACATCCTCACCAACACTTGTTTTTTATTGATTTATTGATAACAGCTGTTCTGACAGGTGTGAGGTGATATCTCATTGTTATTTTAATTTGCATTTCTCTGATGACTATTGATTTGTGCATCTTTTCATGTCTTTTGGCCTTCAATATATCCTCTTTGGAGAAGTGTCTACTCAGGTTCTTTGCTCCTCTTTAATTGGGTTGTTTGGGGGGTTTGGTGTTATTTTATCAGTTCTTTATAAATTTTAGATATTAACCCATTATCAGATGTATCATTGGCGAATATGTTCTCCCATTCAGTGGGTTGCCTTTTCATTTCATTGACGGTTTCCTTTGCTGTGCAAAAACTATTTAGTTTGTTGTAGTCCCATTTGTTTAGTTTTTCTTTTGTTTCCCTTACCTGAGGAGACCTATTAGAAAAATATTGCTATGGGAAATATCCAAGATTTTACTGCCTGTATTTCCTTCTAACATTTTTTATGGTTTGGGTCTAACATTTAAATCTCTAATTTATTTTGAGTTTATTCTTGTGTATGGTGTGAGAAGGTGGTCTAATCTCATTTTTTTGCATGTATTTGTCCAATTTTCCCAACACTATTTATTGAATAGACTGTCTTTACACCATTTTATGTTCTTGCCTCCTCTGTCAAATATTAATTGACCATAAAGGCATCGGTTTATTTCTGGACTTTCTATTTTGTTCCATTGATCTATATGTCTGTTTTATGCCAGTACCATGCTGTTTTTATTAGTATTGCCTTGTAGTATAGCTTGATATCAGGTAGTGTGATTCCTCCAACTTTGTTTTTCTTTCTCAAGATTGCTGTGGCTATTTGGGGTCTTTTGTGGTTCCATATAAATTTTTGAAATATTTGTTCTAGTTCTTTGAAATATGCCCTTGGTATCTTGATAGGAATTGCATTGAATCTATAGATTGCTTTGGGTAGTATAGACATTTTAATGATGTTAAGGCTTCCTATCCATGAACATGTTATGTGCTTCCACTTATTTTTATCTTCTTCAGTTTCTTTCTTCACTGTCTTACCCAAGAGCAGGCCTTTTACATCCATGGTTAAATTTATTCCTTGGAATTTTTTTGGTGCAATTTTAAGTAGAATTAATTCCTTAATATCCCTTTCTGATAGTTCATTATTGGTATATATAAATGCAACTCTTCTCGATATTAATTCTGTATCATACAACTTCACTGAATTCATTTATCAGTTCTAGTAGGTTTTTGGTGGAGTCTTTAGGGTTGTCTATATATATATATATATATATATATATATATATATATATATATAGTATCATGTCATCTGCAAATAATGACAGTTTTACTTCTTTCCAATTTGTTGTCTGATTGCTATGGCTGGGACTTCCAGTACTATGTTGAACCAGAGTGGTAAAAGTTGGCATCCATTTTCTGTTCTCAATCTTAAGGAAAATGCTTTTAGTTTTTTCCCATTGAGTATGATGTTGGCTATGGGTTTGTCATATATGGCCTTATATTGAGGTAAGTTCCCTCTATCCCAATTTTGCTGAGAGTTTTTATGATGAATGGGTGCTGGATTTATCAAATGCTTTTTTGCATCTATTGATGTGATCATATGACTTTTATCCTTCATTTTGTTTATGTGATATATCACATGTATTGATTTTTGGATATTGTACCAAAGTTGTATCTTCGGCATTAAACCTACTTTATCATGGAATTTTTTAAATATTATGGAATATATTTTTAATATAGTCCTGGATCCGGTTCTCTAATGTTTTGTTTAGTACTTTAGCATCTATGTTCATCGGGGATATTGGCTTATAACTTTATTTCTTTGCAATGTCTTTTTAAAAAAATTTTATTTATTTATCTTTAGAGGGGAAGGGAAAGGAGAGACGGAGAGAAATATCGATGTATGGTTGCATCTCATGAGTCTCCTGCTGGGAACTGGCCTGCAACCCAGGCATGTGCCCTGACTGGGAATCGAGCCGCGATCCTTTGGTTCACAGGCCCGTGCTCAATCCACCAGCCAGGGCTCTTTGCAATGTCTTTATCTGGTTTCAGAATTAGGATAGTTCTGGCCTCATAAATTAAGCTTGGGCATCTTTTCTCCTCTTGAATTTTTCAAAATAGTTTAAGAAGAATAGGTGTTAATTCTTTAAGTGTTTAGTGAGATTCAACCTGTGAAACCATTCGGTCCAGGACTTTTGTTTGTTCCAAGTTTGTAATCAAAAGGTTGTAATCACAGGTTGTAATCTCTCCATTCAGATTCTCTGATCCTCCTAATTCAGTTTTGGGAGATTGTAAGTTTCTAGGAATTTTGTCATTTCATCCAGATCATCCAATTTATTGGCACATAGTTGGTTATACTATTTTCTTGCAATCCTTTGTATTTCTTTGGGTTTTTTCTTTTATTTATTTGGGGCCTGTCTCCTTTTTTTCTTGATGAGTCTGGTTAAAGCTTTGTCAATCTTGTTTAGCTTTTTAAAAAAACAGCCTTGCTTACCTTTTGTATTGTTTCTCTAGACTCTATCTTGTTTACTTCTGCTCTGATCTTTATGATTTTTTTCTTCTACTCACTTTGGACTTTGTTAGTTATTCTTTTCCTCATTTCTTTAGATGTAAAGTTAGATTGTTTATTTGAAATTTTTCTTGTTTTTTGATGTGGGCCTGTAATGCTATGAATTTTCCTCTTAGGACTGCTTTTGCTGTGTCCCGTAGATTTGGGGTTGTTGTTTTCTCATTTTTATTTGTTTCAAGGTATCTTTTGATTTCTTCTTTGATCTCATTTTTGACCCATTCATTGTTCAGTAACATGTTATTTAGCCTCTGTGATCATGTGGTATTTAGTTGTTGTTGTTTTCATTTTTTTTCTTGTGATTGGTTTTTAGTTTTATACCAGTATGCTCAGAAAAGATTGAACCCCGGCTGGTATAGCTCAGTGGATTGAGCACTGGCCTGTGAAATGAAAGGCTGCCAGTTTGATTTCCAGTCAGGGCACATGCTTGAGTTGCAGGCCAGCTCCCCAGCTGAGTGTGTGAGAGGCAACCAATTAATTGTGAAAGACAACCAATTGATTCAGTGTTTCTCTCCCTCTCTTTCTCCTTCCCTTTTCTTCTCTATAAAAATAAATAAATCTTTTAAAAAAAGAAATGATTAAGACTTGTTTTGTGTCATAATATGTGGTCTATCCTAGAAAATATTCCATGAGTACTTGAAAAGAATGTTTCTTGTACCGCGTATCTTCTTCAGTAAATACCTCTATTTTTCACATTACATGGCTGGATACCTTCTGGACAGACCTCATATATTCTGCTGCTTTGAGGTGAAATGCTCTGAAGATATCGATTAAGTCCATCTGATCTATTGTGTCATCTAAGACTGCTGTTTCCTTGTAGATTTTTTTTTTTGGTATGGGAGATCCATCCATTGGTGTCAGTGGGGTGTTAAAGTCTTCTACTATGACTGTATTGTCAATCTCTCCCTTGATGTCCTTCAGGATTTTATTTATAAATTTAGATGCTCCTATTTGGAGTGCATAAGTGTTTATAAGGGTTATATCCTCTTGTTATATTGCTCCCTTTATCACTATGTACTGTCCTTCTTTGTCTCTTACTCTTGACTATACTCTTTGTCAGATATAAGTATTACTACCTTAGCTTGTTTTTTTTCATTCCCATTTGCATGACATATCTTTTTCCATCTTTTTATCTTTAGTCTATGTGTATCTTTCATTCTCAGGTGGGTCTCTTATACACAGCATATATATGAGTCTTGTTTTCTTATCCATTCAGCTACCCTGTGTCTTTTGATTGGAGCATATAAGCCATTTACATTTAAAGTGATTATTGATAGATACGTATTTATTGCCATTTTATTCTTTTAACTAGGTTCCTCTGTTACTTTTTTCTTCCTCTTCTTAAAGCAAGCCCTTTAACATTTTTTACAATTCTGGTTGGTAGTAACAAACTCCTTTATCTTTTTTCTTGTTGAGGAAGCTATTTCTCCTTCAGTTTTAAATGATAGCCTTGCTGGATAAAGTTGTCTCAGTTGTAGGTCTTGCTTTCCATCATTTTGAGTATTTCATGCCAATCCCTTCTGGCTTAAAATGTTTCTGTTGAAAAATCAGCTGACGGTCTTATGGGAGCTTTCTTGTAGGACTGTTGTTCTCCTGTTGCTTTAACATTACCTTGTTTTTAACTTTTCCAATTTTATTAACGATGTGTCTTAGTGTAGTCCTCTGTGTTCATCTGGTTTGAGTCTTTCTGTGCTTTCTGGATTTGTGTATCTATTTCCTTCACCAAGTTAGGAAAGTTTCCAGGCATTATTTCTTCAGACAGGTTCTCAATCCATTGCTCTCTCTTCTCCTTCTGGTACCCCTTTGATGCAGATGTTTTTGCACTTCATGTTGTCCCAAAGATACCTTAAGCTATCCTCATTTTTTAAAGTTCTTTTTCTTGTTGCTGCTCTGATTGGGTGTTTTCTACTACTTTGTCTTCCAAATCGCTAACTCATTCCTCTGCTTCATCCAACCCACTGTTTCGTTTTGCTTTTTATCTAGTGTATTCTTCATTTCAGATCATGTATTTTTCATTTCTGACTGGTTTGTTTTTATATTTTTATGTCTTTTTTCATATTGTTGTACTCACTAAGTTCCTTGAGCATCTTCATAACCATTTTTTAAACTGATAAATTATTTGCCTTCATTTCATTTAGCTCTTTTCCTAGAGATTTTTCCTGTTTTTTTTTTATCATTTGGGGCATGTTTCTTCATCTCCCATTTGGGTTGCCTCTTTGTGTTGTTTCTATGTATTAGATAGGTCTGCTATGACTTTCAGTCTTGGTAGGGTGGCCTTATATAGTAGGTGTCTTATGGGACCCTACAGTGGTGCAGTCTTTTTGATCACCTGAACTGGGTGCTCCAGAAATGTACTTTATGTGGGTTATGTGGGACTTCCGATTGTAATTGAGTCTTGATTACTATTACTCTATTTGTACATGGGGCTAAGCCTCAGGCTGGCCAACTGTGAGAATCAACCTCGACCACAGTGTACTAGCAGCTGTGCAGGTGATGGCTACACGAAGTGGAATTCACCTCAGCAGGGTCTGGTGCCTGCTGAGGTCTCCCTTTGCATATGCTGCTTTTAAATCTCATTGGATCCCACTCTAATGTCTGAAGCTGGCCGCTGGGTGTGTTGGTTCTGGAGTCTTTTGGGAGGGACTCTGGTACATGCCAACATCAGGTACTGCCTGTGATTGGCCTTTGTCAACCTCTTTTGAGCGACAAAGCAACCCACAGTTTATGGCTGCCTCTGCTGGGCCTGGGTGTGTGTGGAAAGGATCAAGCTATGCATCTAGGCTGCCTTTTATCAGTACCAGGGTCAGAGGCACAGCAAGGCTCCCTGAGATTTGCCTCCACCTGGCAGTGCTTGAGTTGCATGAGGTAGGGCCTCAGTGAGTCACCAGGTATGGGCAAGTGTTCGTCACCAGATTGATAGTGGTTCAAACTTGGTGCCAGTGCTGGGTCTGAGGCCACTCAACAAATGTCCCAGGGTGTACCCAGTCTAGCTGCCCCCTGCTCAGGGTTCGTACACCTCCGTGGTGGGGTGAGGTCTCAGTAAGTCATCAGGGTAGGGCCAGCAGTGTTCATCAGGCCCAAACAGACTAAGATTTGGTCATGTGAAGGGAAAGGATCTGCACTGGCGAGACCTGTGGGGGAAAATGGCCCCTGTCAATGGCAATTTAGTCTGTTGCAGTTTCCGCCAGGAGCCTGATCTCAGCAAGACAGGCCACTGGGAGTCGGAGGGATGGGTCTAGTGGATCTCCTGTGAAGGGGAGGTGCTAGTCATGCTTAGGGGAATGTGGGGAAATGGCCCCCTCACCAAAGGCATACAACTCAGTCACTGATACCCCCTGAGTCTGTCCAGACCTTTACACCCCGGCCTGAGCGGCTGCCCCCTCAGCAGGACACAAGTTCCACTGTCCAGGGCGACAGGGAGTCCAGAATGTGGGGTTATTTCTTTCTCCAAGCCTGATGCCAAATGGAGGGAAGTGTTCCACCCAAGAAAGATGGCGTCTGTGGTGTGGGAGACAGACTCAGCACAGGGGTCCCTTCAGCTCTCTCCCCAGAGCCACAAACCCCAGGCTGTCCTCACTCGACTCGATTCCCCTCTGCCCTCCTTCTGCTGGAGCCCAGGGTCAGTGGCTATGAACAAGTTTGTGTGCCTTGGCTTTTTAAGGGGTGACCTATGTCTCTGGCAGACTCCTATCTCTCCCTGGCAGACAAAATCCTCTCTGATTTCCACAGCCAGATATTAGGTGGGCACCTCTTCCTGGCTCTGTTTTCTGGGCTGGAGAGCCCAGCTTGGGCTTGAGACCCCGCACTTCTCAGGGAGAACCTTTGCAGCTGAGCTATCCCTCCAGAATTTCAGCTACTACCAGTGGGAGCAGGGCTACCCCCTTTTACTATGTGGCTTCTTCTGTAAATCCTTGCTTATAAGACTTCTCTTCAGGTAGCCTTCAGTTTGTTATTCAGGTTGATTGCTCCATATTTTAGTTTTACCTCCAGTTTGGTCCTGGGAGGAGGTGCACGTAGTTTCCACCTACTCTGCCACTGTCTTGGATCCACACACCCCCCCCCATTTCAAGTTTGTAAGATAAAACAAGGTTCAAACCATACATTCTCTGTGAAATGCTGAAGACTAGGAAAAATTACTCTCTTTTCTTATGACCTGGATTGACCAAAAGCACACCTACAGGATGGGGAAAGATGAGTACATCCCTTTTAAGGACCTGAGTAATGAAGCCCTGAGGGAATTGCTTTGTGTGGCTGAAATTTACAGTGGCTTCTGGAAATGAACAGTGGCAGGAAGAGGTTCAGGACGGCTGGCTGTTGAAATACAGTCTGCATTTATTTTATATCAGCCTATTTTGGGCCCCAGTGAGAAAGTTATTTTAATAAAATCTTGCTCTGCTAGAAATACACATGATAAATGGCAGGTGTCAGAAAAGGGGGAAGTTACAGCACTCCATTTTCCTTGAGACTTAAGGTGTTTAGAAAGTTCTCTTTTAATCTTTGAAGTAAACACTGATGCATGCAGAAGCACAAGTGAAAAAGGACATTAGACATAGGCTAGACCAGTGGTTCAAATTAATCAGAATCTCAGTGCCAGAGTACAGCTTTCATCAGGCTGCCCAAGTGCTTGTGGTTCAGCCAGCCCAGTGTTTGTGAGAGCCCAGCATCTGGGAACATCTGGTCTGCTCTGGTCCAGTAATCTTATCTTACAGATAAGAAAATAGAAGCCCACATAAAATTTTTAAAGTTATTCAAGGTATTGGAGGAACCCGAAAGGGAGTGTGGGAGAAAGGCTCTCCTTTCTGTGTGGCTGCAGCCACTAGGGCAGCCGCAGTGGGTACGTACAAGTGCATCCAGGAGGATGGAGGAAGAAGCAGTCCGATGTGATGCGCTTCCTTCTCAGGGGGCGCAGGCTGGGATGCCAAGCCAAGCAGGGTTATATCGTTTATCGGATTCCTGTACACCATGGTGGCCACAGACACCCCAAGGGCGTGGACCATGGCAAGCCTGTCCATCGTGATGTTAACCAGCTGAAATTTGACCAAAGCCTTCAGTCTGTTGCTGAGGAGTGAGCTGGGCACCACTGTGGGGCTCTGAGCGTCCTGAATTCTTACTGAAGATTTAGGTGAAGATTCCACATTCAGATTCTCTGAGGTTATCCTCATTGATCCATTCCATAAGGCTATCAGAAGGAATCCTGACACCCAGTGGGTCACCAAACTGTCCACAAGCACAGGGAGATGTGAGGGCTGACATCTGCAGGTTGCAACAGCCGTGACCTTTAAAAGGGCCACAAGTTCCACCACACTGTTGGTGGTTCTCGCTCTGCTGCTTGGAGAAGGCACAGTGCTCTCCAGCTCCGTTACCACTAACATAAGTAATGTTTGTAAAATTCTTATCTAATGAACAATTTAGGACAGTCTAAATAAATAAATAAGTAAATAAAGGTATTAACCTATTATGGACTAGAAACCATGTTTTCTATCTCCAAGCTTATCTATCCATCCCTGTGACCTGGAGGTCACAGTTAAGACCTTAGGCCACTTGTGTTCCTATGTAAACAAGACGTGCTGAGCATCAGGGTCTTTGAGGTGCATCTTGAAATGTTCTCAGGTCTCGTGAGACCATTCTGGGCTCTCTTCATTTTAACATAGTCCTTCCAGGTTGAGGCACCTGATTATACTATACCACTGCCTCTATGAGAAGGTTACTAGATCATTCTTCTGTGTTCTACCCTTTTGTTCTTTGATTTTCATGGATTCTTTGACTTTATTTTCTATAGATTCCCTTCCTTAGTCTACTTGTACATAGAAGCTGGGTAATGAAGTGAAAGCACGGCATTGTTCAATGTAGGTAAAAATTATCTGTAAGGCACCATCTAATGGCTCCACAGTGGCTGCACACTGGCTCTGAACCTAAACACTCAGCTATCCTAGAACGAGGAGTGAATAAAGTGAATTTTGCTTTGTAAGTTTCCTGAATAGACAGTACTTGATAACCAAGACATACAAAGAAAAAGCATCCATCCATCTACTGATTCATTCACCAAATGTTATTGACCATCTATTATATATATTAGCACTGATCTAGAAATAAAATATAGTTGTGAACAGGAGGGGTTTTCCCTTCTCTCGTGGAGCCTTTGTTCTCAAGAGAGATTGTACGTGAAGCTTATCTAAAACGAGACTGCAACCCTCCAGAGCACAGGTGGCAAGCACAAGGCCTGCTGGCCTAATCCTGCCCTCCACCCCGTTTTATCCCGCCTGGCACCTTGTTTCTACCCAGTTACAGCACCAAGCATTTGCTTAACTGTTAAGGACTAGTTACATTTATGCAGTTTTAAAATAGTATTCAGCCCTTTGAAGGCAACTGTGAGGCTGATGTGGCCCCCAGTGAAAATCAGTTTGACACTCCTGCTCTAGAGTATGAGCTCCAGGAGGACAGAATTTTTATCTGTCCTGTTCGTGGCTGTGTCTCTAGTGCCTAAGCCGAATAACTGCACAATGAGTAATTATTTAGTAAATGGGCATCCGCCAGGTGAAACGGAAACTATGGCCCCTCCCAAATTAACTGTTTTACAGAAAGAAATGGAAGAAGTAATGTTTAATGAGAAATACTCTGATGTAGGGGAGTAAATCATCATTTGTATCTGTTTCTAAATTGCTATATGTTTATTCTAAAAATGTTTTGTGAAAAAAATTTTATATGAGAATATGTACTTAAGATATGTATATGACACATGTAGACATTAACCCACATAGCAGCTGGAAATATACAACATCTGCCCAGAAAAAGTCTAGCCATTGTTAATATAACAAGAACAGTTGGTGTGAGGGGGGAGAGGGGAGGGAATTTCAGGGGAAATAGGGGAGGGATGTAGAGGAACATATATAAAGGATACATGGACAACAACTGAGAAGGGTGGAAATGGGAGGGAGGGGGGAGCACGGGGATGGGATGGGATGGGAGTAATAGAAAACTGTACTTGAAAAATAGTTAAATTTAAAAAATGGAAAAAAAAAAAGAACAGTTGGTGTGACATCAATGTAACCTTGAAGCCAAGAAAAGTGGACTAGAATGTGCGTGAGAGAACAATGACAACTTCACTGTACTAGTTATTGGGGGCTATAGACACTGTTGAATGAGAATGTGTACCACGTGGCTGTCACATTTAAAATGACTGAGCACATAGAGCAACAATGAATTTGCATCAAATTTTATGTTAAGCTTGGACATTCCTCCATGGAAACTACAGCGGTGATTCAGAAGGCCATAGCTATGGGCAACTGGTGATTGGCAGTTTCATTCATCACAACTATGTACCTGCTCATGCATCACATTTCGTGCAGTTTTTCGGAGAAACATCAAATCATCTAGGTGACTCAGCCCCGCTGCAGCCCAGATCTGGTGTCCTGCAACTGCTGACTTTTCCCAAAACTAAAATTACCTTTGAAAGAGAAGAGATTTCAGCCCATCAGTTAGATTCAGGAAAATACAACAGGGCAACCGATGGCATTTGGGAGAACTCTGAGGTTCCAAGGCGCCTACTTTGAAGGGGACTGAGACATCATTGTCCTATGCACAATGGTTTTTGTATCTTGTATCTTCTTCAATAAATGTCTCTATTTTTCATAGTACATGACTGGATACTTTCTGGACAAGCTTTATATATATAGTGTATGTATGTATGTATGTATGTATGTATAAAATGCAGTAAACCTATTGTGCAAAGACTTAAATATTTATATTTGTTTTATAAAATAAATGGTACTTTTATGTACATGCCAAAGCAACCAAGGATGAAATGGTTTCACAGGTTAGAATTTTTTGTGTGATAACATGAAAGGATATTCAGGTGAGCTGCCTATATGTAGTTATAGTTGGTTCAGGTTCTAATGGCTGTGATAATTCTGCTATCATTTTATGTAGCCTTCTAATTTCTCAGCCTTCAAAATATTTAAGGGCTGATACTGAACACATATGGATTAATGCATGGTGTTTCTCTGTCATCCTTCCTGGCAAAGTGTGTCTCTACTGGGTGAAAGGGTGGTAGCCAAGCTAGGAATACAAAATACAATAAGAGAGTTTGAAAAGAACTTGTGATGGCTCTGGCTGGTGTAGCTCAGTGGATTGAGTGTGGACCTGCGAACCAAAGTGTCACTGGTTTGATTCCCAGTCAGGGCACATGCCTGGGTTGTGGGCCATGTCCCCAGTAGGCAATGCACTAGAGGCAACCACACATTGATGTTTCATTCCCCCTCTTTCTCCCTCCCTTCCCCTCTCTAAAAATAAATAAGTAAAATCTTTTTTAAAAAAAGAGAAAGAGAAGGTGAAAAACTTGTGACCAGAGGATCAGCTTCAATGTCAGATATCTCTTAACCTGAAATGAATTCAAGACACGGCTAGAAGTTTCAGAACTTAAAGGCTAAGCATATTGTGAAATACCACTGCTGAAGTTTTGGTCACAAGCCATGGATTATTTGGATCACAAGTCACAGGATCAAGGCCAGTTCACATTTGCGCACTATCTAAGTGAGTAGCTAGTGAATGCTTAAGCACATACATAAATGTGCTTACGACTCCCTGCCACTCCTGCAAAAGTGACAGTGGGGGAGAGGGATTGTCAGTATAGACGGAACTCATCATTTTGGGAAAAGATGTTCATAGACAGACAAGCAAGTAAATAGAAAATAGCTGAGAGATAAGAATAATCTTGTTTTTAAAAGTTCTGCAAGAACTGACTCATATTCTTATTGGTATAATATATCTCAGGACTAAGTTCAAACTCTTCTGAGTTTACTAAGAATCCAAGGTCCCCCCCCAAAAATCTTCAAAGAACAGATTGAAAACCCCAAACTCTTTTATATTATATTATGTATCCATATTATATTATGGATACATAATCTAATACCTTGGTTGTAGAGGCTGTTAGTTTCATTGAAAATGTCCAAGTCACAATTTTAAAGTGGTTTGTGGTGTCATTATTTAATACACAAGCAGTGTCTTATTATAACACTTACGAAAATAAAAAACAAAATCCAGGCATATTCGGGTAAATTTTTAAAAGATTGTAAGGAAGCCATAAGAGTCAGGACCAAGGTTGTAAACGTCTCCTTTTCTCTCATGAAAGTGATCTGCCCATGTTTATTACCTGTATGAGGTCATTTTGGACTCCGGAACGAATTGTCTCAAGACCTAACCTGCACGTAAGTTGAAGGGCGCTTGTTCTGTGCAGAGCTGGCAGGAGGAGTTTTAGTCCCGTCTACAGAAGAATGAGCTCACCTACCAGCAAAGATGAACACAGCAGTTGTCTCTGTCATAGTAAAAGTAGATGCGTGACACTTTTGAGTATATGCGTTGATATTAAATTGTTTTTTAATAACTAAAAATATTTTTAAAATAAAATGTGACCTCATACAGGGAGTCTCCTTCGCCTTCACCTTTTCTTTCTATCCTCGTTCCTGGTGCATGTGGGGAGCAGACGGAGCGGTCTTTTGGACATAGTACAACATAATAAAAATGATCCCAAGGGAAGTGAAAAATTGGCCCCACGCATTACCAATTGTGCGGGAGGAAGTACATCATTACAGCAGTGCCCTCTGACGGTCACGCCTTGACCTGGCATCAAACCTGTAGGGTTGCCAAGAGTGGGGTAGCCCAGCGTTTTGTGCTTCCTCAATCGGTGCGACGTGAAGATCATCACATTCCATATAAAGTGTCCTTGCAGAAAATGCTTACCCTGCACCTCGGCAAGCTTCTTCAGACTCAGCTTTCAGTTTGCAAGCAAAGTGGGGACGAGTAAAATGACACAGTGAAGAAGCAATGTGACAAATCCCCAAAGAGAAACATTTTATAGGACAGCTGCCCTGGTCTCTTGAAAAAGTCAGTGATTTTTATGAAAAAAGCTAATGGTTCCTATTTTTATTTCATGTCTAGTCTATATTTAACTGAGACATAAAAACCAAATGCTGTATGTGAACCTTGATTAATTCTGGTTTGGGGGGGAAGTGGACTACAACATATATTCTAGGGACAGTGGAGAAATTTGCATATGGATTTTATGTTAGGTGATATGGCATTATTGTTCAGTTTTTTAATTTGATAGTGGTCATGTGGTTGTGTATGAGAGGTTCTGTTCCAACAACTTTCAAGCTTTTTCATTTCATGGCACACATAAACTTCTAAAATTCTGTGGCACACCAAAAAATACATACTTTGCTGATCTGACAAAAAAATTAGCTATAGTTTTGATTTATTCACACCACACAGCTATTGTTGTGTTGGCTGTTGTCATTTTTATAGTTTGACAGTCAGAGGGAAAAGTGGTCAGTGCCCCTGAATAAACAGTCAGGTACTGCACATGTTAGAAATTCTCGTGGCGCAGAAGCGCGGAGGGGTGAAGCCGTGTGTCTGCTGCTCTGTGCTTTTGTGCTGTTCTTTCAGCTTTTCGGTGTGTTAGAATGTTTTATATGCATCCTACATGCTGGAGTAAATATGTATGTACTGTTTTCTCTGTAGTTCATTATAGAAATACATAGAGGTATATAAGAAGGAGGGAGTTGACTTTTATTTTTTAAGAAGAAAAGTTATGGTAGCACCAAATAATTTTTAAAGAACTAATGAATTAACTTTTTCTATTTTAGGCTCGAGAGAAAGGAAGGTTAAACTATGCTAAGGTAGGTACATTTTATTTCTACTGTGCAGTTTTCTACATTTCAGTTTGGTGTTTGGTTTTGTTTATAGTTGAAAATTAAAAAGAATAAGCTGAGGGACATTTCCCATTAAGAAAATAGGTATTCGCAGGTAAAATAAGATTCATTCAACGGTAAGTTCATTCACTGAGTGCCTGCTTCATTTCAGACACTGTGCTCAGTGTTGGGAATACAACAGTGAACCGATCCAATCTTTCATTTCAGGGCATTTACAGTCTTGTGGGAACACAGATAACTAAGAAAACTAAATGGATACATAATATAATGCCAGGTGGGACAAGTGCTAGATCACAAAGCAGTGCTGGAAAGAGCCTTTGGCCAGTGGGTGGACGAGAGCTTCTAGTGCCAGGAGATCATACGTGGGCAGCACCACGCAGGGCAGACTCTGCCTCCTAAGGGCAGTGATTCTCACATGACCCGTGGAGTGTTTGGAAACACACACGCCTAGGTCAGCAGTACATCACCGTCGTTCACCAAGGTGAAAATGCCCAGGTGGGAAGAGCAGGGTAGGGGTAGGATGGAAGGGTTTGAAAAAAGGTGCCACCAGTAACTTGACACACAGCCTTGGTTAAAAGCGGCCCAAGGAGTTCAGATTTCAGTTTACCAGTGAAGCCTGGGAACACCCGTGGGTCACATTCTGTTTTCTCCTCAGACACAAATGGAACATTTTAGCAGGTGTGGGGGATGCATATAGCTGCTTGGCTAAAGGAACGTGTTAACCATCTGGTTTATGCAACAGCAGGAATATCCAGGGTGTGAGCACACCTGCACTCCAAGGACAGGGAGGGAGAAACATGACCCGTAAGAGCTCTGCCGGCAGGGGGACAGGCGAAACCCACAGTGCTCTCGCAGGGCTGACCCGGAGCCCTGTGCATTCCTGGCAGCTCCCTGCCGTTACTGTAACTCCTTTCCCTGTGTGAAATGCGGTCCCTTCTTTTCTCTGCTTCACAAACTTCTGCCTCCTTCAAGAAAAGTTAGGTAATCAGAGCACCTCTAAACTGAGGACTTCCATACATGTCACTTTGTCTTAAATGTCTGCCTGAGTTTTATCATATACCCACACATGGCTTGCGGACGTATCCTCTTGGGTCTCCCATGGGCAAAGGAGCTCATTGCATCATGAATGGAACTCGGCATCTTCACTAACACTTCTGGTCTTTTTTGGTTTTTAATGGATTTATTTCTCAGAGCAGCTTTAGGTTCAGAGCAAAGTTGAGTGAAAAGTACAGAGAGTTCCCCCTCGACTCCACATATGCGCAGCTTCCCCCACGTCAGTGTTCTGCACTGGCGTGGTGCATCCGTTATGATCCATGAACACACTGACACATCAGTGTCACCCAAAGTCCACAGTGTACCTTAGGGTCCACTTTTAGTGTTCTGTCTCTGGTCCTTGTAACTTGTTCTCTCTCCTGTCACACCAGTCAGCCATGGGAGAAACTTAGAAGTCACCCTTGAGTGCCCCTGCTCCCTCACCCCTATGTTCCATGACCAAGGCGTGCCAGTTTTAGATCCTAAATTTTCTTGAATCCAGCCCCTTCTCTTAATCTTTCTTCCATTGCTCAGTGTAGGTCTTTTCATCTGAACCTCTGGAAAACCGACTGACTGGTCTCCCTGCCTCCCCTTTGTCCCCATAAATCCATTCCTACTCGGAATCTCTAAACCACAAATCTGACAGGTTCACAATCCAGCTTCACACCCTTCGTTAGCTCCATGTTGTCTATGAAGCAATTTCAAAGCTTGGCACATAAATCGCTCTGTGATCTCACCCCCTAGAGGGACTCTCCATCTTCTTCCCCTTCTACCCTGTGCTCCTGAGGCACCAAATTACATAAAACCTACTGTTTCTGTCTTCGTGCCTTGACTCATCCTGACCCCTGTGCTTGGAGTGTTCTTCCCCTTTATCTGGCTTTTCCTGCTCCTCCTGTAAAGCTTAATTTAGCATCTTGTCCTATAGGAAGTCCTCCCTGGTTCCCCAGGCAGGATTGGGTGCTTTCCTCCAGTCTTGAATACTTTGTGGGTCTCTCAGCCGCTGCACTTACTCTCTGTTCTAATGATCCATGTATGAGACGGGTCAAAGACTGTGAGCTCTTTGAGGGCAGGGCAGTGTCTTGTCTTTGTACCTTTGGTACCTAACACAGTGCATGGCACTTGGTAAATGGTGAGTGAGTGAGTGAGTGAGTGAGTGAGTGAGGCCATGACTAAGAAACTAGAAGACACATGACATTATTTCTAGGAGAAAACCTGGTACGAGGCTTCTGATCTCAATCAGAGAGGAAAGGAAATCTTTTAACACATGTTGCAGGCATCAACCAGATTGAGAAGGTTGCTGGGGAAGGTTACAATAAACTAGTTTGGAGATAAAGGCTGGGATTTTACTGTCATGTAAATGAAAGCTTATTTATGAACAAGAAGTGAAGCAAAGCCATCACAATTTGTCAATCGACTGTTGATTGTCAATGCTTATTTATGACTCAGAGAACTCGGTTAGGGTTTCTTATTGCAGAAGTACGTGACAATTGGGAGAGTTTGAAGAAAAGAAAGAAAATAGGGTGCCCAGATCAAACACCCCCAGACCAAGCTCTGCCACAAACTCACTGCAAAATCTAGTATCAATCACTTAACCTCTTTGGTCTTCTCTCAGTTTTAGTGTAAAATGAGCAATTTAGAATAGTCCTGCTTTACTCCACAGGCCCATTCCAAACTTGAGAGGAGGCATTCTCTTGAGGTATGGGGACATTCTTATCTCGTATATACTATGAGGCCCCGCTTCCTTCCTTTACCCACTTCGCCCACCCAAGTGCTGCATGTTTGACACCTAACACGGCGAGACGCTGTGCTGGCGCTGGCCCCACCACGAACAAGCCTAACCCGGGCCTTGCCGTCACTCACTTGCTTGACACAGACCTTCTTGTCTCAAGTAGCCACTCCCCACTTGCTTTATTTTTCTTCTTAACATTTATCTTTTTGTTTAGTTGCTTGTTTCTTTCTTTCTTCTTCTACTGGATGGTGAGAGCCATGAAAGCCAGGCACTGGGTGGGTTTTTGTTCATTGTCGTAGCACCTGTACCCAGCACAGGCTTTCACACAGGAGTGCTTGATAGATGCACGTGGACCAAAATTGCGTCTGCGCTGTGCAGGAGAGGTGCAGGAGACAGAGGCAGGTCTGGGGTCAAGAATCGCATGCTCAGATCAGCCTTAGTAAGAGCGTATTGACTGTACAACACAGCCCACTCCCGGGTGCAGTCGCCCTAAGTTTGCCTTCCCCAGTGCCCGGTGGTGTTCTTTCTCCTGCCGGGGAAACGGAAACCCACCACCCTGGAACATGTGGTAATGGCCTGATAGTTAAGGGCTTAACTTCGCCTAGGTAATCCATCCAAGCCTGTCATCCTTACCCAGACCTAAACCCAAGTAACGTGGGGAAGAAAGATTATATCCGTCTCTACCAAGTGCGGAGGTGATGTCAGCAGGATGCAACTTGCAGCATTCTCTTATGCACCATGCCATTGGCCCCTAGTAACATACACCAGGGCCTGCCGTCTGCCCATCTCTAGTTTTGTGTGGTCATGGCGTTCATGCTGACCAATGCCAGCGTCATGCTTGGTGGCTTAGGGCTTCCCCAGTGGGTTTATCTGTAAAACTACATTTGAAATTCAGTGGCCATTTCTGGAGACAGTCATGAAATTTATTTGTTGCTGGAAATTTATTTATTGCCAAGTTGTATTTACTCAAAAGCCAAATTTTATCTGAAAAGTGAGATTTCAAGAACGATAGAAAATTATTTTGGCCATGTGCTCTGTAGCTGTCGATGCCATCTCTCCAATTTTCAGTCTCAGAATGGCTAGGCAGCAGGGGAGAGGGCAGAAGAGGAGTCATTGCACACTCAGTCTCAGCTGGGGCTGAAGGGTGTCTGTCACATTGAGCAGAACAGCGGTCTATACTCAGACACTCAGATAAGAAACTGAATTACTTTTTAATTGAGTTCTGTTGCAGTAGAGCCTGGACATGAATGCTTTACACAGCAACAGTTCCTTTCATCTTATGATATCAAAGCACCAACAACTCTTAATTCATTAAGTCTCACCTGCCTCTGTACGGTGGTTGTCAAAAGCACAGGCGTACTTGACCCACTACTGAAACTCGTCTACCTGGGGGCTGGGCAGGAAGGAAGCTGTTTAACTGTAAGGCAGTTCTACCCGGTAGGTTCTAAAATGGAAAAACAGGGAACATCTTACATATCTAGTTAAAACTGCAGCAGGAGCCTTACTAGACAGAATGTAATTACCAGAAGTGAACTGTGACCAGGAAGGCGATGCTAACAGTTTTGCTCACGTGCACAGTGCTGCAGGGGGTCTTAATTACAGTGACTGGTCCGCAGTCCTGGGCTGTGTGTCTCTCAGACTATTCCGCATTCCCTAGGCTTCTGGCCCCAAGGTTGAACACACCTGACTGAGTTCAGTGCTAGAGAGAAGAGTGCTGCCAGTTGAACTGTAGGACTCTGTGGCCGTGTGCTGGGACTGGTGGAGAAGCTTCTCGGACCACAGTCTCACCCGGTTTGCTATGGTAACTAATATATATGTCTGAAAGGAAGCGAATTTGTTGACTGCGCTCGCTTAGAAAAACATCGACAAGCGTCTGTGTATTTGCCCCAGCTGGAGCGGAGCGTATGCCTGTAGTTGAGCCTGCTGCTATGTGAAATAAGCATGCTGCTTAGAGACTGAGGCAGATGGTATTTTTACCACTTCAGGCAAAACATGGCACCTATGGTTCGGCTTTCTACAATCTTAATTTTTTAACACATTCAAAATGCCTTGCATAAATAGCTCCATCAGAGGCTCAGGCAGTTTTTCCCAATTTCTTTTTAATAATTGCTTCAGATATACAGATACATATAAGTATCACATGGTCACAACCAAACCCTGTCAGCACTGTGGGTCGCCTCCTGCTACTCTTTCACAGGTGCCCAGGACTGAGCCTCCAATGGCCTTGGACACTTCCGCTAATTTTGACACAAAGGCTCTAAGTTTACAGACGCTTTTTTTTATATTCATCTCCGCCTTGACTGTGAAGTTCATTAGGCCTCCAGTTCTCAGTCAAATGTAAGAGAGATTTTTTTTTCTAAGGAACAGGTTTTTGACTTGCCTTCTTTCCTGGGATCTGTTTGGGGCCCCAGAGCATCGCATTTTTCTGGCTCGGTCCTCCTGAGAGGCTGCTCCCGTCCTCCCTCCCCCCTCGCACATTTTGTTTTGTTATAAAATGCATTTGCATAGGGTACACATTAAAATTCCTTTCCAACCATCTAACAGTGCTGTCCACAGACATTTGCATTTGTGTGATCACTTATCATCACTTCCCGTTAGGAAGAAAAAAAGAGTCCTTCCTCTCCTGTCATGGTTTTCCTGTCCAAGGGTTGCCCTTTTAGCCGGTCCTTCTCTTTTATTATCCATAGATGGTGTCAAACATTTTGCTGCATAGTGGGTCCAAATTTTTTTATTGAACCTTGAATATAGACAATTTTTTATAAATATTATTGTCCTTTCTTTACTGACAAAGCCAGGCTTTTTTTTTTTTGGCAGACAATTCTTGCCTGCTCGTTCTATCCCAAACCCTAGCTAACTGGCTCTGCAAATTTCTCACATTGGCACGTTTAGAGACCAGATGTTGCTGTGTTTCCTCTTCCCGATACCCCTTTCTTAGGCAGATGCTGCTTCTCCTACCCTGGGACTTTACCTAAGCTCGGTCAGTAAAATATCCCATACAGCAGCACCGTGTGCACGATATTTCTCATTTCCTCTAACCTCTTCAAACTGTCTTAACACTTAGGATTTCTGTTTTAGTGATAATTATGGAGACTGCATAGAAACATTGACATTCCCTTCCCCCATCTTTCCCATACAGGACTTGTGGTCCAATTAGATGGGGTGTTTATAATACAGGGTGGGCAAAAGTAGGTTTACAGTTGTGAGTATGGGAAACAAAGCTTATTCTTGTGTTATTATTTATTAATTATTATATTATTTTCCTTACAAACAACTGTAAACATACTTTTGCCCCACCCTTAGGACTTAAAGAAGAATATTCATATTCAAATATCATTATGATTTGGATGCAACTATGTAAAATATTATATGCTTCATAAAGACTGAAAGACAAGTAAAAATGTAAATAAGGGCTTTAAGGTGACAACATTGAAGCCTGTTTAAAATAAGAAACACATTATATTTGTTAAAGATTCCTGTTTTCAGCCTGGCTGGAGTGGCTCGGTGGCTGGCGTGCCTGCCTGGGAACCTTGATTCCTAGTCAGGACTCATGCCCGGGCTGTGGGCGCTCCAGAGGCAGTTGCTCTCGCACATCGCTGTTTTATTTCTCTCCTTCCCTTCTCTGCTCCTTAAAAGACAAATCAAAAAGAAAAAAGATTTCTGTTTTCAAAGTGTACTCTGACTTGAAATTTTTGCAGATTATGACCTGAGCAACCGGAAAATAAAAAATGTGTTTTAGTGAAATAATCAGAATTTAATTCTGTTCTCCTAAAGAATTGCTTGCTTCTACAACAATAGGCAGAAATGCACAGTTGGGACATGTAAACTTTTTTACACCGTGAAGTTTTGTGCCAGGGCTCAAGGACTGGGGGAGGGACTGGGGGACAGCTGAGGGAGACCGAAACCTGGCACGCTGGGTACCGGCCCGCGCTGTCTGCTGGCCTCGGCACAGCGCAGTGATGCGCCTGGAAGGATCTGCCAGAGCTGCCATCCGAAAGTGTGAAATCCCCCACTTCTTGTTTCCTTAAAAATCAGGTAAGACCAGTCATTTTCCTTTTGGCAATCCTATTTCAGACTAGTGTTTTTCCTTACAGCAGTAATGAATGCAGTTTGCTTAATCTGTTCTTCAGAACAATTTACTGAAGTTGGTTTCTGCAACTACTGCTCTGGTTCCAGATCTCCTTCAATATATAATTATTAATGTTGGAAAAATAATCAGTGGTCAATTTTTGTCCATAATAAAGCTTAGAAGCTTTGGTAAATGTGAGTAAAGTAACACTCCAAGGTTAAAAAAAATTAATCACACTTGCCATCGTTAATGTCTTTAACCAGAGTGTGCCTTATTATAAGCCCTCAAATCATTCTGCAAAACAGTTGCCCTCTGGACATTTATTCATTCCCCGTGATCAAGCTAGTTTTTCTCCTCCTTGAGGCTGCTAGCATATTATTTTGCATCGGTCCTCGGTGACTATCATCTTGCTCTGATGATCTAGTCTTCTAATTTCCTAATGTTATTTCAAAATTAGATTCTTGTTCTCAGAGGTGTTAGCAATCCCACACACCTCAATGACATCGACAGATTTGATGATCTTAATCTCTATTCCCTTGTGCACCATGAATAAAATTATTAAATGGTATCAATAATAATCCTCTGTATGACATCATAAACTATGCCACCCTCTCAGCTGTTAGCCCAATACTGTGGATACTATTTTAATTCAATCCTCTACACAACTGTCTTTTTTATTTTCCTTTAGATCATATATTCCCTCTCTGTTGAATTTTGGTTTCCAGCTTTATATATAAAATGTGAAATTACTTAGTTCATAACAGTATTTAGTGGGGGAATCTCTCCTATTCTTAACCATTTTGAATTTCTGGCTCCTAAAAAAATTACATATTTACATAATAAATAACATCAGGAATCTGAGGCAGTCTTAGATATTCGATGACCAGTTCTTGGTTGTAAGCCTAGAATCCTGGTCTGGTTTTGCTCACCAAGGTATATGCTCTGGGGGCTCGACACAGTACCTGGCACATATTAGGTACCCAATAAATATTTTTTAATTACTAATGAATGAATGACCCCAAGGTATACCAAATATTTGTGCCTTTATTCTGTACTTTTAATTCATAAAGCATATTTGACTCCACCTTTGCTCCTGTTATTTCCCCCCAAGTATACTTTTAATCAAATTGTTTCATCCTCAGTGCCTTGCACTCCCTGGGTTGAAATAAAGATTCAATTGGAGTAATCTTTTGAATCTCAGTCTAGAAAGCTAACTAAAAATGCCCTCCAGGCTGGTTCTGCGGGTGAATGCTCTGCACTGTGGGAGAGCTGCATCCAATCATTGCTCCCAGTTTGTGGTATTGGGAGCCACCTGTGCACAGGCAGAGCCTATTGCCTTTGTGTAAAGGATGGAGCCTTCTCTCCCCATACAGGAGCCTGTTTAGTCCCTTGAAACAGTTCTAAGTAGAGCTGAAGGGGATATTGTGTTTTCTTATCATTAAAAAAAAAATACGGGTTTTCCAAAGTTATGCATTTTTTAAAGATTTTATTTTTGTTTATTTTTAGAGAGAGAGGAAGGGAGAAAAAAGGAAAAACATCAGTGTGTGAGAGAAACAATAATAGGTTGCCTCTCCCACACCCCCAACCTGAGACCTGCCCACAACCCAAGCACGTGTCCTAACTGGGAATCAAACCATCAACCTTTCGGTTTGCAGGGCAACACCCAGCCCAGTGAGCCACACCAGGCAGGGCCCAAAGTTGTGTCTTTTTGACAGAAAGGAAAGAGAGGCACGTCTGTGTAGAACCTGCCTGTGGTTTTAGTAAGTTAGAAGTCTTTTTTTTAAATAATTTTTTATTTAATTCTTGTTCAAGTACAGCTTTCTGTCTTATATTCCCAACCCTGCCTGCCCCCCCGCCCCATGCTCCCCGCCTCCCTCCCATTTCTGCCCCCCACCCTTAGTTATTGTCCATGTGTCCTTTATACTTGTTCATGTGAGTCCTAGAAGTCTTTATCATTACCTAGATTGGTATTTCCAAACATATACATTAATCCTACGGCCTGATTTTGTACAGCGTTAAAGATTTTGGTATTTCAGGGTGTTTGATCTATCAGAATTCTGTAATTTGTTTAGTTGGTACATCGGAAGCCATGTTTTCTTTTTTTTTTTTTTTTAAGATTTTATTTATTTATATATCTTTAGAGGGGAAGGAGAGAGGGAGAGAAACATCAATGTATGGTTGCCTTTTGTGCGTCCCCTGCTGGTAGTTAGCCTGCAAGGAACCGGCCTGCAACCCAGGCATGTGCCCTGGCTGGGAATCGAACTGCGATTGTCTGGTTCGCAGGCCCGTGCTCAATCCACTGAGCTACGCCAGCCAGGGCCGGAAGCCATGTTTTCTAAGCAGTGTCTGCAGGCACACTCAGCCTCCCCACCTATGAACAAATGGATTCTAGCCCTTTCCTCCAAGTCCATGACTTTCTGGCTTGATGAAAATCTTACCTATTAACCAGATCATAATAAAGCCAAAGACAAATCTCTGAAGACTGAGTCCTGCATAGCACAATGGTGCCGCCTGTGGAAGGTCTCCTTGTTGTAGATCTCAGGAAACTGTGCTGACCTTTATCTGCCATCCGGTCTGACGAGATTCATGGGCACCTGTTAGGAAAGGCTGTGGGCCATTGTACATGCTGTGATCTCTCTGTGATGCCTGCCCTCATGCCATCACACACATGTTTTTCAGTGTGTGCTCTGTTCAGGACACATACTTAAATCAGGTGTTTCTATCAAATTCTATCCTTGAAGTCCTTCATTTGATGGAGAAGAGATCAGATTACCTAAGGTGTTCACACAGTTACTATCATCAGCGTCCTAATTCTGCCCAGGTCAGCTGACTCCACAGTGTGTTACCACCATGCTGCTTCTCAAGGTGATTTAGATACACTTGCAGGCTCTGGCTCTCAGACATCCGGAAAACGTGCATTGCTCTATAATCTAACATAGTTCTGGTCTCAGAAATAGTGATTGTTTAGTAAAAGACTCTGAGGATTTATGTTTGCTGAACCAGTGCAATAATTATTATAATATTTTTTAAAAACTGGTGAGCATTCTTCAGTCTTCCAAGAAAGTTATATAGGTATAAACCATTTAAAACAAGTTCTACCAAATAAACTCCTGTCCTGGATAATAATTAATGAATTAAATAAAACAAGTTCTTATCATTCTTTTGAGGAAGGCAAGGACTGTATTTACAAAAATACCTTCCATAACAGCACTGTGGGGAGACCTCCTCTGTCTGGAAGCGGGGCTGACCCTGCAGACGTGCCTAGGTTACGGGCCACAGCGAGCACCGTCTTCACCCCACATGTTGGTTCTCAATGAAAATTGAGACATGAGAAGTATTCAAGAAATGTATAAATAAGACACAGACTAAAATGAAATAACAGAGACCCAAATTCACTCTTAACATAGTTCACGTATTCCTCAGTAACCCTCAGGACTATTTGATGCCTGCACGACGTGAGTGCTCCCATCCCAAATGGGATGAGTGCTCCCATCCAACAGTGTTCTCCTGGCTAACCTGGGAGCATGGACTCGCCATGAGGTTACAGAGCTCACTGCTCCGGGAAGAGCCACAGCCAATGGGCTCCTAGCTGCACTCTGCAACCTGTGACATGTTTTGCTTTTGAATTTATGTTGCAGAGTTTACAAAAAAGCTTCACAGCCCCAGCTTTGCTTTTTGAATTTCAATATGTAGAATTGGAATATGATACCAAAATTAAAAAGTAACTTTGAATCAGAATGTGGATAAAGCTGTGATTATTTATAAATTGTTACATTTTCCTTTGGAAAACATGAAGCACCGATTGCGTTTCAAGCCTCAAATTTAGTATAATTCATATTGTATTTTTGCATGCAAATTAATGTGATTGAGAAAAGAACTAAGAATTTTCTTATTTCCGTCTCAACTTTTTGCCAAAGTAAGATATTTAGTTAAGATCAGTAGAATTAGAACCTTTTCCTACAGATTCTTGCAAATAATTTGTTGCTTTCGGTAAAAAGAAATGTTTGTTATGTTGTTTGCAGTACCCTTCACATTTTATTGTATTAGAGAAGGGTTTTCATGGCAGCTTTTCCTTTGGACCATTTGCCGAGTTGACAAGACCTTTCCATTGAAGCGCCATCAGCCCGAATCTGGGAGCTAGATGCACTTTGGAGCCTGCACTGACTCACCTCGCACACCTCCTAAGAGTTTCACTCAGACTCTCAGCTTGGACATCCTGTCGCTAAGGACTTTGATTAATAGCGAGTTCACAACTTGTCAGAAATAATTATTCTGTTGTTAGACAACTGTAGTCATTTGAAAGATGTTTCTTGTTGGTAATTGAAATCTGCTTCCCAGAACTTCACCTCATCACTCTTTGTTCAATCCCCTGAAGCATATAGAACAGGGCTGCTCCTTCTTCCATTTAATTACTTTAGATTTTTGAAGATAGCTTTCATAATTTCCCTTAATTCATTCCTCCAGGCAAACATTTCCTTACACGACATGTTGCCAAATACTTCTTGACCCTAACTAACACTGGATCCAGTCTATCCTGAACGCCCCTCTCACTCGCGGCGGTGGTGCCCAGGACTGAATATACTTTTCTAAACATGAGTTGGCCATCAAAGAGTGTGACGCGACCACTCCTGCCTATGTTTGGGATTTGTGCATCTGTTGATGCTGCCTAAGTTTGTGTTTGCTTTTTAAAAATCTACCTTATAGCCCTGACTGCTACAGCTCAGAGAATTGAGTGCCAGCCTGTTAACTGAAGGGTTGCCAGTTCAATGCCCAGTCAGGGCACATGCCTGGGTTGCAGGCCAGGTCCCCAGTAGGGGGGTGTGCAAGAGGCCACCACACATTAATGTTTCTCTCCTTCTCTTTCTCCTTCCCTTCCCCCTCTTTCTAAAAATGAATGAAATGTTTAAAAAATGAAATAAACCTACATTTTAGCCTTGACTTATGTAAGGAATGGGGTGATCCAAGATTCTCAGCATTTTTTAAGAGTCACTGTCATACTGCGGCTTACACTTTTACAATTAATTTTTGAAACCTAAATGCGCAACTCTATGGATGTCCCTGTTACATTTTATTGGGCTAGTATCAGTCTTTTGTTCAACATATCAAAACCATTAAAATTTTGATGCTTCCATGTATTAGCTCTTGACTGTATGACATCTGAAAATTAAAATCTAGTAGGCATTTCTTCCTTATCTTCAAGCAATGCATAGAACTGTGATAAGGGAAAGAAACCAAGTATTGGGTCCTGTAGCACAACTGGAGATTGCTTTTCTGCTCTATATAAACCAACTATAAACCATTTTACCCTTGTTTTACCTATTCAAACTTATAATACCAAACTCTAATCCAAACCCCATTTCTCTGTCTAACCACCAAGGACTGTTTCCCAAATCTGAATATACTCTATCTTTACTGTTTCTTAAGGTAACAGTGAAGTGGTCATACCAAAAAAAGAAAATAGAGGGTTTTTTAATATTTTATTTTTATTTATTTTTAGAGAGAGAAGAAGGGAAGGAGAAAGAGAGGGAGAGATACATCATTCCATTGCCTCTCACATATGCCCCAACCAGGGATCTGGCCCATAACGCAGGCATGTGCCCTCACTGGGAATTGAACCGGCAGCCTTTCATTTTGTGGGATGATGCTCAACCAACTGAGCCATGTCAGTCAGAGCAAGAGTGTTTTGTCATGGCTTTCTGGTTCATTGTGACCTGTACTGGGGCCGTGCTCCCCACTGCCTTTTTTCTAGAACCCACAAATTATGTACTTAATATCCCTTTCTGGAATTTTACCATAACTGTTCATAAATTCACTGGCCTGAGTTCCAGAATGCACTTTTGTCCTCATCTTTTTCTTCTGTCCTATGTTGAAAGACATTAGTTGTTTGAATCTCACCATCTCTGTGCGACTCCTCACAGTCTTTCAGTTAGCAGGGAAGGATGTTTGTGTGCATCCTACGCACTCGAGAGTACACAGAGGTGGGTGGGTAGTTCTGTGAAGGTGCCCTAGACTAGAAACCAGGTCTCCAGAGTGAGGAGGAAGATGATGGGGGGAAGGCATGCAGGGGGGGCAGTTCCAGAAAATGAAAGCCCTGCAGGGCCAGCAGATAAAATGAGAAGGCTGCTGGCGGGGCAAAGGGTCCCTCAGTTCCTTGTCCTAAAGATACTGTGTTTGCAGTGGGGGAATGGGTGGTTTTGGAAACTGAAGGACACCGGAAGGCAAAAGAAAGTCAGGATGGTAGCTGCGTCCAAGGCCTCCCTGATGACTTGTAATGGGCTATGTGAGTGCAGACTTCATCCTTAAAGGCCTCTCACTGTGGAACGTATTTAGTCATCACAATTTTAACTCATACTTTAGCTGTTCTATTTCTTTTTTGTCTTCTACTACTAATATATCTTTTGCAAATATTTGAGCTTACTTGTTTTTATTTGAAACACAACCTTTACATTTCGAAGCCCCTTATTTTTCTTCCCCCATTAACTTGTCAGTCTTTTGCACATTCTGGCAAGGTTCTTTGTTTCTGAACATTTTTCTATGGAAAAAGGAAATTTAAAAACATCAGTGACACCCTGGCCAGTGTGGCTCAGTTGGTTGGAGTGTTGTCCCATAACTGAAAGGTTCCGGGTTTGATTCCCAGTCAGAGCACATACATAGGTTGCAGGTTCGATCCTGGTTGGTGCACATACAGAAGGCTATCAATTGACGCTTCTCTCCTGCATGGATGTTTCTCTCTCTCCCATCCTCTCTTCCTTCTTTCTAAAAGCAATGAAATAATGTCCTCAAGTGAAGACAAAAAAAATCTGATAATAGGCCTATGAGTGGATTTCCTTTTGTCCCAGACAACTTTTACCATCGCGGTTTCCTCTGAGCACCCGTCCAGTCAGAGGAAAAGAAACCTGGCGTTATTTTCATGTCTTTCGCAGTGCTGTGGTGAGGAAGAGCTCTGGGTGTGCGAAAATGAAACCCAGGCTGTTTCATAAATTCCCTGAACAGTCTTGTCCGCATCACCTAGCCTCTGTCATCCCAGCATCTTCTTTTAATGCAGTGAGAAGATAAGATTGTGCTTGGGGTTTCTTCTAGGTCTCAGTCTTTCTGTGACTTCACTGGCGAGAAGTTACTTCTGCCTCCACTTCTCTTAAAGCTCCTAAGACCCCAGGGCGGGGCCTGTACTTTTGAACTGTTTTTTAAAGACATACAACGATTATCTAAAAAGGGCCTCATAAACCAACATTTATTGCAGAAAGGTGTTTAGTAACACCTTTTAGCAAATGTTAAATAATAGTGCACTTAACTTTAAGTACTTTGCATCCTCTTCTGTCTGTGTTAATATCCTTAATTGGATCCTCTAGCAGGGGATTCAGATGTAATTTATTTCAGGTGATGCCACAATTACACAATTACTTAGTTGAATTAATTAGAGATTTAATTATATTAGTGCCCTAAAGTGGTATATCAGGGAAATAAAACACAGACTAATAATTCACCTTTGGGATGGTGTGTGTGTGTTATTTATTTTACAGCTAAAGTGTTTTTCAAGTCATGAGGGTCAGTATGGGCACACTGGCTCTCATAGCCACATCTTTACAGGGAAAGCTCTGTCTCTGTGTTAGTTTGGGCTTTGCCCACTCAAAATGTAGGTGAAGGCAAAAGTGGAAGGATTTGTTTTTTAATTGTGGTCTTTTCTTTGGCAACTATTAGAATCAAGGTCATAGGTCCAGTCCCTCTGTGTTCTGTTTAACTCTTCCTGGTCTGTAGCCCCATAAAAGCCCCTCTGACAGGTGGGCCTGGGAGGCACTGTTTTTCTCTGTATCTCCAGCCTTTACAATGTACCTGGGCTGCACAGGTGCCCAACAAATGCCTGTTGAGTTGAATTAGATCATTATAAAGACAACTGGTTGGAAGTATAGCTGATACAGTATAAACCTAACACAACTATTTTTAACATATAGTGACTCAAAATACATGCCCCAGCTAGTGAGATACTCCCAAATCTGGCCAATCATTGGAATGACCTAAGAAGCAATTTGTTATGACCATCTCTAGGAATGGCATCTACATTTTCAAACTCCCCGAGTGAATCTTGTGATCAGCCACGTTTGGGAACCCCAGCTTAATTGTTTTTGTGTCACATGGATGTAAGTAGGACAAGACTGTCTTGTCAGGATAGACCCGTTGCCTATCTGGAGTTACAGTAAGAGATGAATCTCATTTATAGTCTATTAATTATACCTGAAGGACTTCCTTTGCGCCAATAGCTCATGCAGCCAGTGAAAGTGCTCACCGATGGCTGTGATGAACAATCCCATCCATGAAAGGTTGGATGGCTGGTGAGTCATTACATGGGCATTTTACACATGGAAGCTACTGGGTCCCTTGGTATGCAAAGCCTGTGAGCCCACCTTTGTGGAGAGAGTAGGTTTAACTATTAACTGCAAATAAAATAGTCATGGGGTAAGAGAAATAAATTCTTTGGGGATTTGAGTAACTTTCAGTGATGTTCTGCTGGGTGCTGTCTAGGCCGTTACCCTTTACCATGGTCTAAATACTGTGTAAGCCACCTTGCAGTATTCAGTTGCGTCTGGCTGAATAAGGTTTATAGAGTATTGAACAAAATCTAATGATCAGGGAAATGCAGAATGTAGAACACTGTGCAACATGGCCTGGTCCTTGCAAAATAGCAGTGTCATGGGGGAGGAAGACTAAAGTGTCACAGCAAACAAATGCATCGTGTGAACCAGGACTGATCATGATTGGAATGAAAAAGGGTAAACAAGATATGTTGAAGTCGACTGGGGAGATTTGCACATGGACCAGATGTCAGATAATATTAGGGAATTGTTCGAGCTTGCCTAGCGGTGATGATGAGATACTGTTATTTCGGGGGATGTTCTTATCTTCGGAGAGGCATGTCAAAAAAGGAGAAGTGTCCTGGATTCCGTGCTGTGTCCAGGCCCTACCAGCTGAGAGCCTATTGTTAAATATTCAAGAATTTTGTGATCCCACAACCCTTGGTAGCTTAAAACTCAATGATGGGAGTGTTCATACCACAAAATTCTGAAAATGGTACAAATAGAGCTTTTTTCCTCCCCTGGAGGGCTAATTACTGCCATGCCTCTGCCCCCAGCTTATTTTCAAGTGCTTCGGAAAACATGCACATGCACACACAAGCAGACAGAATAAAAATGGCAAATATTAACCACGGTTGGACTGAGGTAGAAGATATTCATTGTTCTAGTTGAGGAGCCAGCGGACTTTTCCTATAAAAGCCCAAGTGTAAATATTTGAGGATTTGCGGCCATACAGCCTCTGCAGCAGCTGCTCACTCCGCAGCTCTGCCTGTGTGCCGTCAGAACACAAAAGCTGCCCAAAGATACTGAAATGAACAGTCTGCGTCCCTACAGAACTTTATGAAAATGGGCACCAGATTTGGCCCCGGGGTCATAGTTTGCCAACTCCTGTGCTGGTCTTTCAACGTTTATGTATTTTAAAAATATGTAATAATAATTTTTTAAATTTTAAATAAAGTTTAGATTTCTTAGCATCATTTTCAGAGCTTTCCTTGACTCCCCACCCCCTCCTCCTGAGGCTCCATCACACTAGTCTGTCTTTATTCCCTGGACACTGGACTCTGCTCGTCTTTGTGTCAATGTTCAATCTCTTCTTAAAATTCCTTTGGTAACCCTTGACCCCCTGCTTATCAACATTCTCAAGACATGCCTCAAAACCTACTTTACCCTATAAGGCCTCTGTGACTGTCTTCTAATTAAACTCGATCCCTTGTTCTTCTAGTTACCTGTAGTCCTGCATTTGTACTTTGATTTTGCTGCTTTTCATAATATACCCTTCATTAGTATCCGATTCGTAAAACAGAGAAGGATCATTGTACTCTTTACACATATTAGGTGCTCAATTTGTATTTGCAAATTGAAATCCAGCCATACAGGTATCCATATGCCTGCAGGTACAAACCTAGAAGTCTAGAATAGTGTTTTTGACCTGTCTAATTTAGATTTAGAGTAATTAAAGATAATGAAAATATGGGGCATGTTTTTAAAGCATCGTTAAGGCTGGTCTGATTCGAGTCCAGCTGTCTTTGAGATTGTACATCAAGCTTAAATAGACTTGATCTTGGTGGATGGAGGGGCTGTCTTGGCAGTGTCCAAGGGCTTGAGGAGGAGGAGGAAGAAAGTTGCTCTGAACAGCTGTAGTGTTTTAGCACCACCGAGCGCTCTGCTGTCCACGGAGTCCTCCCGGCAGCCTACAGGGGACTGGTAGTACTTCCACTCAGAACTCAGGGCGGTTTCACGGCTTCTCTAAGGTTCCAAAGCTGCAATGAGAGTTTGAATCTGGCTGCCTCTGACTAGCCAGCACCATTTCAGTGTCTTCATGAAGTATGGTTGGCAAGAGACCGGTGAACCCTACCTAGGCTGCAAGAGTCCCAAAGTCCCCATGCGGGGTGGAAGTACCCACAGAGGCTGAGAGCCTGGCAGAGTGCGGTGCTGTGTGCTGTTAGACTGGGTGTTGGAAAACCTGGCTCCTCATCTCAGCCTTGCCGCTCTTTGTCTGTGATCCTGGGTGAGCCACTGAGCTTCTGTGGAAACTCTGTTCCCTCACCCCTTCTAATTAGAGGAACAAAACAGGTTATATCTTTTATTCTTTTATATTTCGTGGATTATACACACAGTAGCTTAAAGTCTAGTGAAGAGATAAATGGATGAATGAAGAATTCAAATCCAACACTGTATGATAATGCTGTACTGCAGATACGCAGAGGGGGGTACAGTCGTGCCTAGGCAGAGTGGCACCGGCCCCTAAGGGCTGTCATCCTAGCTGAGTGCATTGTACCCAAGTGGAATTTGGGGAGCCTGATGGCGATGAAGGCAGTGTCAGGAGAGACAAGAGGTGCAAGTTGTTTCCCCAAGTACGTGATGAAAAGGGAGACAGATGGAGTCCAGGGGCGTAGAACTGGCAGTGGGGAGACTCCCTGGGAGGTGAGTGCAAAAAATAACCCCGGTGAGGGGTGAGGGGAGCCTGAGCTATGGTGGTGGCGCTGGGGATCAATTTGAGAGCTTTAGAGGACAGAGAATGGTTTCTTGCCCATACTACGTGTCCCGGTCAGGTCGGACAGGCACTGTGGGGCCTGTTGGGGCCCCTCGGGAGCCCCGGCCGAGGACTGGCCCCAGTGTGGCTGGGAGGTGCGCCAGAGGGAGAGTGTGCCCTCACATGGGCAGGTGGACGCTGTGGCCCAGAAGTGAAGTCCATTGTGCACATGGGCTAGAACTTGTCACTTGGCCCCACCCAGCCTCTGGAGGCAGAAAGCGCGGTCACGGGCAAACAACACTGGCACTGCCGTGGGGCCTGACTGCAGGGACGAAGGGACGAAGGAGAACCCCCAGGCTCTGGTGTCGGGAGTTCAGCAGACACGTGAGGTCTGGGGGGACTGAGACCTCACTCCCTGAGGGAGAGGGGAGAAGATGGCATCAGGGCAAGGGGGAGGTGGACAGACCAAATGATTACAAATCTTTTTCCTCCCTAAAGTATAATCAGTTTGTTGGAAATCAGTTCCTTTGGTTGGCGAGAGTTTACCGTATTCTTTATGAAAGGTGCTGTAAATTCATTCTTCCCAAATAGTCTCTTAGTTTTAAAAATGTAATTTTTTTAAATGTAGTGTCTTTCTTGAATTTTCTTATGGACTATTGTGTCAACATACAATGTAGAAAAAAATCAGTTATTAACTAGGATGTTAATGAAGCCTTCCTCACGTAAGAATACCAGGCTGCTGATTGCAAAATGCCAGAGATGTAAAGGCCGTCCACCTTCCTTATCTCCGTCCCCCAGTAGGGCACATTTCAAGATACCAGGAGGTGGGAGTCGGGGAGGAGGTGCAGTTAGGCTGATTGGGGCCAGTAGTACTCCTAGGAGCGCAGGCCCCCAGCAGCCTTAGAGAATGAACGTTAGTGCCTCGTGGCCACTGGGGAATGGTGTCTTCTTTCCCTCCAAGACCGTGGCAGAAGTGAGGGATCCATATTGGTTGTCCCCTTCTTTGTTTTTCAGCTCCCCTCCCCAATGTAACTGCGGTACCTTAAAAACTGACTTTTATTGTGCATTTGTTTCTTAACAGTTGCGAGAAACAATCAGAGCTGGCAAAGGTGTGACTTCAGCTATTGACCTGTGTCGTTACCATGGAAACAAGGCACTGGCGGCCCTGGAGAGCTTTCCTCCCTCGGAGGCCAGATCTGCTTTAGAAAACATCGTGTTTGCTGTGACCAGATTTTCGTGACACCAAATTAAAAAGACACTATTGTTCGTTAGCCGAAAAAAAAACTGAGGAATGAGGTGATCTGGAGAGCTTTTATAATGAGATATATAAATTTGTTAATGACTTTAAAAACATACACATTTTTTTCTTCCTTTTGTCACGTTGCTAAATGAGTACTGTCTTCTTTTTGGAACTGCCAGAAACAGAAGGAAAAAGGTCAAGCAGTTTTCACTTGTCACGCCAGAAGCGCACTTGAGGCTGCAGTAGCAGAAATAATTAATGAGATTCGCTCCTGTGACCTCAGCAAATGGACAGGAAATAAGTCCCTATTGATTGGACTGAGCAGGGATGGCGCCAGGGCGGTGGCCTGTGGTTTTCCTTCTAGAGAGGACAGAGCAAGCTGGAAGAGGCAGGTGTCCAGAGAAACACTACCGATGCCAGCCAGGGAGCACTGTCAAAGAAAAAACCAGTGGCCAGTCTGTCACAACAGAGGGTGGTTCAGTGATTAAGGAAAAAAACACGCTTTGTCTTCTTGCAACTGTGTGTCTATATTTATAGACACGGTGTGCATGCATGTACTTTGTGCTTCCTGGTTTTTATAACGTTTGGGGGGAGGGGTTGCGTTAAGAAAATGCCAAATATTTGAATTAAGATTAAAATGTTATCAAATGTTAAATTGGTTGTTGTCTTAAAGACAAATTTTCTTTTCAAATATTTAAAAGGACAAAACTTTTTTTAAAAGCTGAACAAGATCATTTTTTTCAAGTAAAATGCATTTATTTGTATGACTTTGGTGTAAAGAATACCTTTAATTTCTACAAGTTTCATGTGTATAATTCTTGTCCTGGGCAATTCTTTGGCGATACTGTGTTTTAAACCTCAGAATATCAATTTTTGGTCTTCAGCCACAGACACCAGCTACAAAAGGGGCACAGGGAGCCTCGCAGTCCGCGGTCGGTCAGCACCGCCCCGTGCTGTGGGGGGCGGGGGACGTCTTCCTCGGTTGGCAGGTCTGCAACGTGAGAGCGCCGTGGACAGGGAGGCTGAGTTTGCGTGAATGATCTAGATCGAGACTTAGCTGCCTTTCTTCCTCAAGTGGTGTAATTACAGCCCTATCTGGAGACAGCGGACACAGCAAACAGGTTTTATTACCTTGTTCACTCAAACACTAAGTGAAGTTGTTTTAGTTAAATTCCTCCCCACCCAAAAGTTACAAAACCATTTTATCAGGCCCAGCATGAGGCGTGCAATGAAGAGGAATCTAAAGCAAAGCTACAGAGATTGATGCATTGTATCATGAAATATTTTTAAGTGTACTTGAAATATTCTAATTGTACAGTGTATGCTACTACAATTTGAAGGCCTATAAATGTAGCCGAAGAGAACATTCTACTGTTTGAAATGTCTTTTCTCACAGAAATTGGCTTAATTAGTAACTGTGGTTAGTGGCTTTAGATCAGAGTAGGTTTTAATCATTAACTTCCACAAAGGAGAAGGCATTCCTCGCCTTGTGTAGTTTTGTTAGGTGGTGGCCAGCAGCTGCGGGACACACGGCCAGATTCCGGGACTCTTCTGATTCTGGCTCAGTAGCTGGTTGCTGTGCTGCCTTAAGCAAGTCACTTCCTTCTGATCCTCAATTTCCTCATCTGTAACATGAGGCCAGATGATGATGTGTGAAGTCCCTTCCAGCTCTGTCTTCTTTTCTAAAAGCTCACCATTTCTGACTGTCTAGATACCAAAGGTGCCACATGAGATTCAAGGACAAGGGAAGGTGAAACCCAGAGAGAGCCTCTGAGGAGTGCATGGAACTTAGTGGCAGACTCCCTGCTAAGCTACCTCGCCAGGTGACCTGAAGAATTCCCAGCTCACCTCTGTGTGACATGCAGCCCTGGATTCCTGTTTCTTTTCTTTTTTTAACAACTCATCTGGCATTTTTAAAAATCTTTGTTGTGTGTTTTTTCCATTACTATTTAGTCCCTTATACCTCCTTCCCCCCAAAATCACCACACAGTTGTCCCTGTCTGCGAGTCCTTTTCCTCCTGTTCCAACACCCACCTTGTGGCTTTCTCTGGGACCTTTCCTGCCGCCCTCACTGGTGAGTGGCAACTCTGCCCTTCCCACGGGGGCACCTTGGCGTGTGTTTGTTAGACCCGAACACAGCGGTTAATTCACTCAGGCCTGTCCGTCCTTTTGGCGTCTCTGGGCCACACACTAAATACACTGTAGTAATCTCAAAAAGAATCTCACAATGTTTTAAGTAAATTTACAATTTTGTGTTGGGCCACATTCACAGCCATCCTGGGCTACTTTAGAGTCTAAAGTATTATATTAAATAGTGAAAGCCTTTCTCCTTGCCTCTTCTTTAGGAATATTTATTTGTTAACTGATATTAACTTATTGTAATTTCAGACGATATCTAGGGAGAAATCGGGGCCCCAAGTCATGCTTAATCGCGCTTGTTGGGGCTGCTGCCTGTGTACACCCAAGGAATCGGTAGCTACTGGCCTCAGAATGTCTCCTCCTTCAGCTGCCCTCTGTCGCTGCCCCCATCTCCTGCTTCTTACTGCAGGGAAGAGTTCAGTTATTAACATTATCATGCCTCGTTCCATCTGGTCCCCCCAAACTGGGAAGTTGGCTTCTCCACACCTCACTCAGTTCAGGTCCCTCAACTCACCTGCACTCGACTCCCCACCAGTTATGTATAATAAAGACTGCGTTAGCGAAGGCTCCATGTTAAGGGCCTTCACTCTTCCATCTTGTTTGAATCCCGTAACCACTCTCTGTGGGTAAATACTGTCGGCCCCCATTTACAGAGAGGACCACCTTTGACCCACTGGTTCACCCTCGAACCCCACCTCTCAGCCTGACAGTCTCCAGAGAGTACCCCTTTCTCTCCCTTTACTTCTCTTTCGAAATAAGTCTTTTTTCTCCTTTCTGTGAATCTTGAGCCTGTGGCCTCCCATCTCCTTGAATCCTCAGTGTTTCCTCTGCTGGCCGCAAGTGTGCTCAGTTCTCCCCGTCCCTAAAATAAAACTCCTCCTTTGCCCAGTTTGTCCTTCTACCTCCACGTTTTCCTCCCAGCTTCACCAGTGCTCCTTCTTACCTCTACTGACTCCTTAATCCTAGCAGTTGGTCCTCCACTCCAGGTCCCCACCATCGGACCAGTGGCAACACTACAGCTCCGAGAATACTTGTTGGACAAATCAGGTGTCTCTCACTGCACAGCTCCAGGAGACGCTGCACAGGTGAGGACCTGACTGTGAAGTTCGCAAGACCCAGCCCTGCAGCTGACTCCCCACAGCATCTCGTGCAGCTGACCGAACCTCCCCGCCTGGTGCCTGCAGCCCACGACACTGTGGTTCTTCCCCTCTTCTCTGATTCCCTTCCTTTGTGTCTGACTCATCTCCTTCCTATTCCCACCCCTAGGGACAGTCTTTTCTCAACATTTTTAAAAAGATTTTATTTATCTTTAGAGGGTAAGAGAAGGAGAAAGGGAAATATCAATGTACGGTTTCCTCTCATGTGTCCCCTGCTGGGAACTGGCCTGCTACCCAGGCATGTGCCCTGACTGGGAATTGAACCACGATCCCTTGGTTTACAGGCCTGTGCTCAGTCCACTGAGCTACATCAACCAGGGCTCAACATTTAAATTCTGTTTCCTTAGGGACTACAACACAGTCTTCTGCCCCACTCAGTCCTCATATTTTAAATTCCCCAACTTAGAAAAACTTTTCTGGCATAAAAAATAGTATCAATTAGGTATTGATGAGATAGTGAGCTATTTGCCATTCAGGATTAGTTACTATACTTTGAAAGAAGACAAGGATTATGCTTATTATTAAACTTCTGTAAGTTTTCCTGATAACACTAAATTCTTTTCACAGTGTTCTTGCTCATAAATGTGGTTATCTTAGTCACATATAAAAATAAATTACCAGTGACCTATTTGCCTGGACCAGGTCTCACTCTCCAGTGTTGAAAACTTTATCCTTTTTCTTTTCTTACTGAATTTACTGGGAGTGACACTGGTTAACAAAAATATACAGGTTTCAGGTGCACAGTTCCACAACACAGCATCTGCACACTGTACTGTGTGTTCGCCGCCTCAAGGCAGGTCTCCCTCCATCACTGTTCATCCCCCCCATCCCCTCCCCCACCTCCCCCAGCCTTGTAATCACCAACCACACTGTTGTCCGTGTCCAGGAGTTCCTCTCTTATTTTCTTTTTTGCTCACTCCTCTACCACCTCCTACCCAGTCCCCCTCTTTTTACGCCGTTGGTTTTTGCTCCGCCCAGGATGTGGATGACACCTGGTACTCGGGGTGAAAGACATTGAACTCAGTGACCAGAAAGTAATCTGAATAACCTGTGATTATGTGGTCTCCTTTCAAAACCTGACAAATTGCTACAGCAGAGAGCTCTTTGGACAAGCAGGTTTGGAGAAATTGGGTTTAATCAACAAAATTGCAGCTACAGGATACTTTTTCTTTTTTTAAAAAAGACTCTAGCTGATCAGCAGGCCCATCACTGATAAGGAAAACCTTGCTTTCCAGAAAACACTTTGATCTCCTTCCTAGAGTTCCTGGTTGCAAGAAGGTCCTTTTCTGCCTCTTCATTTGTCTTCCCACTGAAACCCTATTGTTAAGATTGCCTTTCTGACCAATGGAACCTCAGGATGTATCTTTAGCCTCAGTAATGACTGCCTCTCAATCTAGAGAAGGCAAAGCACAAAAGGGCAGAGACGGATCAAGCTGGTTTTCTAATACATTTAACTGTGAGGACAGGATTGTCATTTCATTATTATTAATAGTTGATAATGAAGGTATTTACACTGTCTTTAAAAACACAAAGCAATCTAACAAGATAATCATTTACCTCTGCCTCTTTTCCTACTTTTAGTCCTGATCCCTTCTCAAATTAATTGTTTTATTCTTTCAGGATGGGTCCTGCCTTTCCATTAAGGAGATAACGTACTTCCAAAGGTGACTGACAAAGAGGTGTCACCCAGGGAGAGTCAAGAGGGGTCAGAACTGATAGTGGGTCCACCCCTCCCTTCAGCTCACCCCACCTGCCCTTGGAGTTCTGATATGTTAGGTGTTACGCTGTTGGTGAAGGGTATCCTGCCTAAGTATCTATTTCTTTTCTTCCACAGAAAGAGGAAGTTTCTCAAGCTTTCTCTCTCTGTGGAAGAGAGAGAAGAGATATATTCTCTCTCTGTCTCTCTCTCTCTTTGAGACACTGACTCCATCTTCACAGAAGAACAACATTAGCTTTCTCTCCGCTCAATCTGCTGGTTTCTAAGACTAACTGTGCCCATCACTGTTTGTCCCGTGAGCAAATGAGTGGGCTCACCACTGCAGGGGCTGTTGGACTTGCTTACACTTCACTTTTTAAACATACTGAAGTCAATAACCACTTTAAAGAAATTTTGAAAAACAGAAGAACATCCGTCATTGACAATCTTACCGTGCTGGCATAATCAGCATCAGCATTTCATTTGTAATTCTGGCCTTTTCTGCCATATACCACTTTTACATGGTTGTAATTAAGGTATAAATTCAACTTTGGGTCCTGCTGCTTTCCCATAACACATCATAAACATTTCCCACGGTGCTGTAGTCTTCATAACCATTATTAATAAGTAGCTTAAATTCTAAGCAAAACATCTGAATTTTTGTTCCTGGTTGGTTTCTCTGTTGCAAAGGAGTCTCTGGGAAATACTTCGTAAGTGAGCCTCCCAACCTGCTATAAAAAAAGTCTTTGACTTGGGAAAATAGCGCCCCTGCAGGTTCACAGCAGCAGGTTAAAACTATGGAATGTATTCCCTTAAAATTCTTCAGCTTAAATGGTTAATCCTCTCAGTTCTCATTCTTGCAAGATGAGCTCAGGATGGACTCACATCTCTACACATTTTCCTTCTGCCTCGCCAGCCACACTTCAATTTGATGACTTCATCCTTTCCACCGAAATTCAGTCTCCCAGGACAGGAAAGGGGCTTTACTCAATTGTCACAGCTTCTGCTTTTGGCCAAGACCATGGGACACCATTTTGTAAGAGGAGAAGCCATCTTGCTTCTTCAAAGACTTGGAAGGGAATGCCTAGGGTTCATTCAAAGAAAAACAAAATAATCTGTATCTGACTAAAATCCTTCATGCTGTAACAGTATGAGTTTTGTTGTATTTTTATTGTCTTGCTTTATTTGGGGTTTTTTTAAGCTTTCACATGAACTAGAAAAGAACATCAAGCTCAGAGAGCTGAGCTACACTGGTGGCCTTTCCTTCCTTAAGTCCATCGCGGTGCTTTCCTGTTGGCCTGTCTTCTCACTTCCCATTCTAATGCTGTCTGTCCCCTGCCTGCCCTCCCTCCTTGTGCTATGAACTGCACAGTAACTTTGACCTATTGTTTACTTGGGATACTATCAATTTTTCTTATCATAGGTTGCCAGTAGCACCTTATTTTTTCTTTTTGACATCCTGTTCTGCAGCTTCTTTGGCTCTTTTTTGCCTGGATGCCAAAGAGCGGGGCGTTGGTGCAGGCCATACGAAGACTGGCAAAGATCCTCATGTTCTCCTCCTCTGTGATCACCCTGGCTTTCTCCTTCTTGTAGACATTCTCTGTGGGCATGACGGCCCTGTCAGCTGGCTGGCTGGCCGGCTGCTTGAGTTCTTCAGCAGAGTTGTCTTCCTTCCTGAGGGTGGGGGGCTTCCTGGGGAAGAGGGTGAGCTTGGAGCCGCACTCCTTCGGCCATAGCACATGGGCCTTCAGGGACTCACTGCTCTCGGTCCATCTCCACAGACCCATCAGATCCCAGTGGTCTGGGCCACCTTTTCGTGGATGCCGGCCACCTTTGACTTCTCCAAGCTGTAGCTGCTGCCCTGCCTGCTACCATTTGGTGTGGTACCTGTAGGGCAGCATCTCACTGTGGGGCCCAATGGGTCCAGAGGCAGGGCACAGTACGGGGGGCAGGGGTGGGGCACACCTTGGCTTACCAGGCCTTGCAACTGCAGCTGCAGCCTTCCCCACGGGCTGAATAAACCAAATGGTGACGTGTGGCTTCCAGTCCTTGTGGAAGTGGAGTTTTAGGATCATGCCATTTTGGCTGGTGCCATGGCTGCTCCCTACAGGCCCAACTTCTCCGAAGTTGCCGCCTAGTTATGCGATTATATACCTTCTCTTTCCTTTTGTTTTTCTTTCCTTTTTTTCTTGAAGAATTAAAATTGCTTAAATTGCCCTCTTTTTTTAAGAATAAAGCAGCTTTATCAAAATATAATTTGCATACCATAAAATTCACCGAGTTTTAGTGTAAAGTTCGATGGTTCCTAGTAAATGCACAACGCTGTGCAGGCAGCACCATGGCTCCGATTGAAACAGCCCTTGTGCCTCTGCCCAGTCAGCCCCTAGTCCCGCCCTCAGCCCTCGGCAGCCACGAATCCACTCTTGCACTACAGTCTCCCTGCTCTGGACATTTAATAGAAATGGAAGTACACAATAGTCAGTCTTTTGCGTCTGGTTTCTGTCACTCATCATGTTTTTGAGGTTTATCCATATTGTAGCATTAATTACTTTATTTCTTTTTATTGCTAAATAGTATTTCATTGTGGAGATATACCACAATTACCTACCCATTTAGTAGTTGATTGGCATTTGGGTTGTTTCTACTTTTTACCTATCAGGAATAATGCTGCTATTGGATATTGGATATTCAAGTACAAGTTTTAAAGAGACTATTTAATTATTTTTAGAGAGAAGGGAAGGGCGGAAGAAAGAGCAGGAGAGAAACATTAATGTGTGGTTGCCTCTCACACACGCCTGCTGGGGACCCAGCCTGCAACCAAGGCATGAGTGGGAATTGAACTGGAGACCCTTTGGTTTGGAGGCCAGCACTCAATCCACTGAGCCATACTAGCCAGGGCTCAAGTACAGGTCTTTTTGTGGACATATATTCATTTGTCTTGAGGAGCTCCCCAGGAGTAGTCATATGGTAAAATTGCTTAGTCATACGGTAAATTTATGGTTAATTTTTCAGAAGTTGCCAAATTGTCCTCCAGAGTAGCTGTATCATTTTACATGTCCACCAGTATCACATGTTTGTTCCAAAGTCTTTACACCCTTGCCTACCCTTTGTAGTCTCTTTTTGATTATAGCTGTTTTAGTAGGAATGAGATAGTATCTCATTGTGATTTTTATTTTTTTTAATATTATTATTATTTTTTATCCTTAGAGGGGAAGGAGAGAGGGAGAGAGACATCAATGTATGGTTGCCTTTTGTGCATCCCCTGCTGGGAGTTGGCCTGCAGGGAACTGGTCTGCAACCCATGCATGTGCCCTGACTGGGAATCGAACTGCAATCCTCTGATTTGCAGGCCTGTGCTCAATCCACTGAGCTATGCTAGCCAGGGCCTCATTGTGATTTTTATTTGCGTTTCCCTAATGACTAATGATGCTGAGCATCTTCTCATGAACACGTTAACCATTTGTACATCTTCTTTGGTAAAATGTCTGTTGAAACTTTTTGCCTATTTCTTAATTAGATTATTTGTTTTATTGCATTGTAATCATTATTTATATATTCTGGATACAAGTCCTTCATCAGATATATGGTATGCAAATATTTGCTCCTAGTCTATTTATTGCTTAACTTCATTTTCATAATGGTGTTTTGAAATGCAATGTCTTGCCCTGGCTGGTGTGGCTCAGCGGGCTGAGTGCTGGCCTGCAAATCAAAGGGTCACTGGTTTGATTCCTAGTCAGGGCACATGCCTGGATTGTGGGCCAGGTCCCCAGTAGGGGGCGCACAAGAATCAACCACACATTGATGTTACCCTCTCTCCCTCTCTCTAAAAAAATTAGTAAATAAAATATATTTTTTTAAAATGCCAAGTCTTTCATTTTGATGAGGTCCAATGTAATCAGTTTTTTCTCTTATAGATTGTGCTTTTTGTGTCCTTAGGAACCTTTGCCTAAAAGTCACAGAAGTTTTTCCCAATGTTCTTTTCTAAAAAACATAGTTTTAGCTTGGATATTTAGGTCTGTGATCTACGTAGGGTTACTTTTTGTTTACATTGTGAGATAAAGGTTTAAATCAGGATTCCTCATTCTCAGCCCTGTTGACACATTGGGCTTGATAGTTCGTTGTCACGGGGTCTTCTGGGGGCGTCGCAGGATGTGAGGCAGCATACCCTAGCCTCAATCCCCCCAACACCCTCAGCACCTCTGCCCGTGGCCGCAGAGGCCAGACTTGAGTCCAAACGTCATCCAACGTTCCCTGGGAGGTCAAATCGCCCCCACTGAAAACCACTGGGCTACATTAATATTTTTTTATATTTGAACAGCCAATTGTTCTAGAACCTTTTATTGAAAAGACTTGTTTCCCCCCCTCTGAATTGCCTTGGCAACTTTTTATAGTATCAACTGACCATAAATATAAAGATCTGTTTCTGGACTCCCAATTCTGTCTCATCAATCTCTATGACTATCCTTATGCCAGTACCATGCTGTTTTGATTAGTATAGCTTTATCTTGTTTCAAATTTGGGAACTAAGTCCTCCAACTTAATTCTTTTTGTTTTCATTAAACTTTTTATTTTGGGGTAATTGTGAATTGACAAGTAGTTGTAAGAAATAATGCAGAGAGACCCCATGTGCCTTTATGGTCCCCCAGCTGGCACCCCTTATAAAACTAGAGCCACGGCCAGGACATGGGCATTGGCACGGTCCATCGGTCTTACCCAGATTCCCCACTGGTACTTGTAGTTCCTGTTTTTCAAAATTGTTTTTAAAAATTGCTTTGGCCACTCTGGGTCCTTTGCATTTCCATAAAAATTTTTGGATCAGTTTGTCACATTCTACAAAAGAGTCTGCTGGCATTTTGATAGGGATGCACTGAATATATAGATCCAGTTTTGGATGATTGCCATCTTAACATTAATCTTCCAATTCATGAAACAAGATTTTCTTGTTTTTAATTGTGGCACTATGTATATAGCATAACACATGCCATTTGAGTCCTTTACAGTTCAGTGACGTAAATTGCGTTCACACCGTTGAACAACCATCAACGCTATTTCCACAACTTTCCCATTACCCCAAAGAAAAACCATGCTTTGCTTTTATTAACAGCAATACTGAAATTGCCAGCCTGCTACGTACTGCATGATCTTCTGTGGCCCCCAAAGCCTTTTTTCAGATCGGTAACTTAGTACTAACCTCTGCATCCCAGGGAACCCTGGTACTTGTCTGTGGAGGAATATGGCATTGTGGCTCCCCGCCCCTCATCCACAGGGGTTACTTCCATGACTCCCAGCGCATGTGTGAAACTGAAGACAGTATCAAACCCTAGATACACTCTTCTTTCCCTACGCGTGCCTTTTCACTTAAAGGGAGCGCTTCACGTCTTCTCTTTGGCGTGTCTGAATTACCAGCATCGCTATTCTTACACTTCGGGGCCATTATTAAGTAAGATGCAGATTACGTGATCACAAACACTGTGATGCTGTGACAGGCGGTCTCTGACCTCGACAGCCGCTGCATGACTGAGGGGAGGGTCCCGTGCCCGGGGCTGATCCGCATCCTGGGTGAGAGGGAGTAAAAGTTCACCACACTGCTTCGAATGGCACACAATTTAAAACATGAATTGCTTATTTTTGGAACCTTTTATTTACTACTCTTGTCTACAAGTAATTGAAATTGCTAAATGCAAAACCACAAATGTGGGGGGACGGTTTTAGACGGTCCTTTTTTAAAAAATGGGCTTTAGGATCCTCAAATCACAGCTCTGCCATTGACAGGTTACTTAACTTCTCTAAATTTCATGTTGTTGTGCACAAGTTTAAACACTTTTATTTCTATCGCTCTTCTAGGTGTGGGCTTCATACTCCCACGGTTATCTGCACCTGCCAGGTGCCATGGAAGCTACGGAGTGAATGTGCACTTTGACTGTAAACATTTTCCCCCACAAAGTTACAGTTAGGCAGTTTAACTACAAATGATATTTTAAATTATTATGGCATCCCAAGGACATATACTGTGGAATTAAATGTTAGATTTGCATGTAATATAAAATGTAAGTCTTGAAATAAATTTTTTTAAATATTTTATTTATTTATCTTTAGAGAGGAAGGGAAGGAGAGAAGTATCAATGTATGGTTGCCTCTCGTGAGTCCCCTGCTGGGAACTGGCCTACAACCCAGGCATGTGCCCTGACTGGGAATCGAACTGCGATCGTGTGGTTCTCAGGCCCATGCTCAATCCACTGAGCTACACCAGCCAGGGCTTGAAATAAATTTAGAGTTTGTATTTGGGTGCTTTGTGCTAATCCTCCTTCCCTTCCACATCCCCCATTCCACTTAAAAGTCTCTTACCCTCTGGTTGCACCCCCAGCCCTAACAGACATTCACTCACCATTCACAGTCCTTTTCCCCACAGAACCTCAGAATCCTCCTCAACACAGCCCTGCAGGCAGCCACTAATGACATAGGAGAGCTCTCACATACATTGAAGTCTGTTTGCTCTCTCTGTTCAACTAGTTTACATTTATCCACTTTGGGCTTTATTTTACCATTTTGGGGTATTTAAAATAAAATCAGTGGCCCTGAAAATCAAGGTGATTTTATTTATTTCTGGCTTTCCAAATATTATGTTCTTCCTTTCAGAGTATTTTATCTGCTTTACATATAAATTATCACAATAGAGATAATAAAAGGCAACCTACAGTATGTTCACTTTAGAAATGACAGTACCCATCATGCCATCCCTGTCTGCCAGGCCAAAGGTACTTATATTCCATGTACCTTTGTCTTCCTAATAGCTATCACCAGAAATCAAATGCCCATTAGTATGAAAAAATCCTTTATACGTGTTTTCTCATGCATCCTTATGACCTAGTTCCTATTCAAGACAAATTATATATTTTTGTTCCCCATTTAAGAAAGGTTTAAATTTTATGTCCTCAGTTATAAATACTGGGGTTTGTTTGGGATTTTTTTTTTTTTAAGATTCTCATCTCTTTGTAAAGCTATATCCCTGGTTGTAGCTCAATGGATTGAGCACGGGCCTGTTAAGCAGAGGGTCACTGGTTCGATTCCCAGTCAGGGCACATGCCTGGTTTGCACGCCAGTTTCCAACAGGGGACTCTTGACAGGCAACCATACATTGATGTTTCTCTCCTCTCCTTCCCTTCCTCTCTAAAGATAAATAAAATCTTTTTTTAAAAAAAGATACATACATAGGATGGACAAGAGCAAGTAGTAGAGAGAGCAAGTCTCTTTTTGGTTAAACATCTATACTTCTTTTTTCCAGTGTCCTACCTACCAAGTCTTTATGGTCGCTGGCTGGCATGACAGATTACCTTAATTTGTATCTAGCTGTTGCTAAGCTATCGCCATGGTATCAGGGCACTCAGGCAAATATAGATTCCTGAACATGAATGCGTAGGAAGGAAATTTTGTCCCCAGCCCCCGCCCCTCTGCTGGCACCTGGATAGCAGTTCAGCAGTGAAGTTCTGTGCCGTGGGCCCTCTTCAGCCATAACACCAAACACAAAACCCAAACCTTTGAAAACCAGATTATTACAGCCCCTAAGACACAGTGATGTCTGCAAATGTTAGATATGTCACTTACGAAGTCATCAGTAATCTGTGTGCCTACACCTTGTAATGACTAAAGCAGATCACACAGTAACCTTTATTGAATGTTTGCCCTCTAGCAAGATAAAGCACCAGCAAAAATACTGCCCTCTTAATTATAATCTTTATGGTCATACACTCCAAAGGAGTGGCATATTTTCTGTCTCAATAAATTTTTTTGGATAGTGGTTACATTTTCAAATTCTAGGAGTTCAGTAGCATGCACTAGTGTGAGTTTTATCTTCAAGGGCGGTGTAAACATGACCTGCACTCTGAGTCACTCCCTTCACCTTTCCACGTACAGACAGACAGAGAATATTTCATCCAAGGGAACAGCTCAATTTTCTTAAAAGCACCCGTCAACACTGTCAGATATACTTGTAGACTGGAGGTATCACTTGTTTACCTAAATAGTAGCGTAAGCAGCTGTTTTTAGAAAGCTTTACCATAAATCTTTCTATATGACTGGACTCTAAGCAAGGCTGTGATTAGGAGATAACCTACTTCCCCTCTTGGCTGGGCCTAATGAGAGCTTTCCAACTTCAGCATTGTGTTGGAACACTTCTCCCATTCCTAGCGTGTGCCCATCAAAAGTGCGCTCTGTTTGCAGGGGCGGTACTATTTATAGCCTAGTTAACAATGCCAGCCAGAGACAGTAGAAGGTGTGCGTTCATATGCAAATTCTCAGTAATACTGTTTACAATTACATATAGTTGCTTGCTCTATTATGTTCAACAACAGTATTATAAAATTGAGTACAGGAAAAAGATGTATTAATATTACATTTTTCTATTTCTTAAAGATATTTATAGCATTAATTAGCAAAAGAAATTAAAGAGTGTGAGAGGGAGGTGGCCCCAGCTCACAGGGCATCTTCAGCACACGGCACTCAGAGGACAAGGGGCCACCGATCAGAGGAGGAAATCCACTATACGCATGGGCTCTGCCTGCATTGTCTTCAAATTTATCTTTTCCCAAGCAGCCCTCAGAGCATCTTCTTTGTTTTACTAGATCGTGATTCCCATGACTTGGCAGCCACCGATGGAGAAAAAAGTGGACACAAGCAAACGGGATAAATCCATGCTTTCTTTTCACTGACAGTTATTCAGCGTTCCTATGTGCCAAGCACTGCCTTGGATACAAAGATGACCAAAGACTGAGATGATCTGTGACTTCCCTGCTATACTGGGGGCTTCTGAGGATCACATTAGTTTTGAAAGTAGTGGGATATGATGAATAGAACAGACAAATCTGGGTTCAAATCCAAGCTTCTCCACTGAGTGTGATACAAAGCAAACTGCCCGTATTTCTTCTTGCTTTTCTGTAGAAATGGAGACAGTCACTTTACTGGTGAAATGGCTGCTGAGTGTCTGAAAGCATCTATCACCTCCCCTGTTACAGGGGTCAACATTTAGTAAACGTTAAATGAAGTAAGTTTTTAGGATGATGAGGCGAACAAGTAAAATAAAGTACTAGTAAAGGAACAATGGATTACCAACTCTCATGAGTGGGTCTAGAGACTTCTTTTAGCATATAGGACAATAGAAGGTGAGGAAGGGTGCAGGGAGGAGAGGATCTGAGCCCACCCAGGGATGTATGCGAGGAGGGCCAAGAACAAGTGCAAAGCTTGCCCTCGGGAAAGTTGTAGGGCTGGAAGGGAGCAGCATCTGCAGTATGGTTTGTGAACCACCTGCATGAAAGCCAAGGGCTTGCAGTATAGTCAGGCTCTATCCACACCCGCTAAGCCACGGTCTCTGAATGTGAGGTCCAGGACTCAACATTTCTCATAGCTGCCAAGAAGTTCTCACACATACTCCAGTTCTAGACCCACTGGGGTAAATGATGGATTTCTAGGGTCCTGACATCTGATCTTGGTGCTGTGCAACAGATAGGACATGAGCTTTGGGGTAACAGGTTCCAGGCGGATTGGAATACTTAACATTTACGCCAGAAGAGAAATTTCCCAGTAGAAAGCAGAAAGAGGAAGAGGAGAATGTGTAGTCTGTGAAAAATACAAAACAAAATGGCAGAAATAAGTACGTCATGAATTATGATAACTATAAATTAAATTCACCAATTAGAAGTAGAGTCTCAGGTTGAATTAAAGAAAAAGATCCAGTAATGAGTTGCCTTTTAAAAAGCTTTAAAAAAAAAGACGCAAAGGTTGAAAATAAAAGATGGGAAAAAATATATAAACCGAAGGAAAAATGGGAAGGAAACCTCAGATAAAAAACCCTCAGGAGAGATAACCAGTCTCTCTCCCTCTCTCCGCCCTTCCCCCTAAGCTCCAAGGACCCTTCTTTTGCGGTAACTTGTTTTCTAAGCCCCTATCTTTTACAGCTCACTTTCTCCCCCTGTCCACTGCGACTTTCTAAATAAACTTTCTCTTGTAATTCGAGTCTTGGCTCTGATTTCTTCTCCGAGCCACAACTCAAGAACTGAGGTTGCTGAAACAGGGTTCACACCTGGTGCCCTCCCCGCGACACCTGTACCTCCAGAGAAGGGAGGAGCACCGAGGGGTGCTTTTACCCGAGTCAGCCAGGGGCTGACTGACCTGACCCACAGGGGCCTGGATTAACACACCTGTTCCAAAGATGACGTCAGCTTGGAGTTGGGGATCTGTGAGAACTGCCTGGATGGATATTCTGGATGGGCACTTCTGGAAATCAAAAGCTAGAAAAACCAAATTGGGAAGTCAGGTCAGGATTTCAAGCATCCCCAAAAACTTTGGCTTGAAAGGAAATCCCAAACAACCAGTGCTGGAGGAATGTGAAGAGAGGCGAGCCTCTGGGCACTGTCGGGGATGGAAACGAGGCGGGGGTGCAAACGGCGTGGGCTTCCTCAAAGAACTGAAGACCAGAACGACTGTGTCACGACTACAGAAGAAATACGCAGCTTTAACGTGGGCAGGAAGAAAGACGTCGATGTTGCCACCGATGCAAAAGGAGGCCTCAGCCAGGACGTCCGGAAAAGGCCGAGAGTCGGAAAGGCAGCAAAGGCAGCAGTCAGGAAAGACGGCCAAGAGCAAAGCTGCTTCGTTAGAGACCGAGGCCTCTATGGTCATCCTGGCATTTCCACTGCGCTTGGATGCAAACGTAGGAGAGAGAAGAAAGCTGATGGGAAAAGATCCGCTCATCTGAAATAAGGTGTTGGGGGAGAACTCTACAGGTACTGGAACTGCCGGAGAGACGTGTGGGTGTGAGAGCAAATTAAGTCTGAATTGTCGCTGGAGGCAAAAATGGCACAACAGACGCTGTCCTGTTTCGGGGGCATCATGAGAAGGCGGGGCTCTGTGGAAAAGACAACAAGGCTGGGAACAATAAAAGGCAGCAGGAAAAGAGGAAGACAAAAGATAGGACGGATTGACACCACAAAAGAAACGCCAGACAGGAGTCCCGGGAGTTGAGCGGGGCTGTGGAGGACAGGCCTCTGTGGACGCCACTCTTTTGGAGGGCTGCCAGTGTTACCAAACAAGGGTCCGGGGGTGGGGGTGGGGGGGCAATACTTGGCCCACCCAGGGATGCCCAAAACTGCTTCAGAAAACAGAGGCCCCTCCCAAGGACGATACACTAATATCTATTGGGCTCTTCTGTCCACCGCCAATTGGAAAGACATCTCTCAATGCCAGAGATTTGTGAAAAGGAAACAAAATGTTTATTTAATGCTATTCAGGCCTAATGCCTTCCTTAAAATATTAAAGTCTTTAAGGGTATACACCTACACACACACACACACACACACACACAGCGCTCCCTTCTCCCACTGTCCCAACTTCGGGTACCATAAATCAGGAAAAGAGCACACGTCCGTTTTTCAGGTCGCTGGCACTGTGGGCTGTGTCGCCTGTCTAGGCAGGATCTCCAACTAATCCAAAGTCATGCAGCACCTTCCACTGGCAAGAGTTCTTTGTGCCAAGTTCCAGTCAAAGTCTCTCCTGCTTTCCAGGCCACTCGGCCAAAAGGAGCACCCCAAAGCCGAGTGGTCTTCTTCTGCCAAAGCCACACTCCACCAAAAGCGCATCTTTCTTCTTCACCTGGCCGCAGGGATCTCCATTCTGGCAAAGCTGCGTGGTCTTCCCTTTCACCTGGCCAAGAGGGGGTCTGCACTCTGCTGAAATCGTGTGGCTCTCCCTCCTAATGGCTACAGGGGTCTACATCTTTCCAAAACAGCGTGGCTCTCCCCCTCACCTGGCCAAGAGGGGGTCCTCACTCTGCTAAAGCCACATGCCTCTCTTGCAGGCACCATCTCAGAGAAGCAACCCCCAGTTACATCCTGGGTAGAAGCCACTCACTTCTCCCTGGCCCAAAACTTGGCCACAGCTATTTAACATATCTATGCAACCAGTTAAAGGTTATAGATATGTTAAATGTCCATTCCAGAGGTTAGCTGCAAAACTGTTGCTATGCAAAACAGCTCTCAATGGCCCTGCTCCATTTGTCCCTTCCCCCAACTGACAGCTGGGTGGGGTGAGGACATCTTAATAATATTTCCTCCAATATTCCTATACACTTTGAGTTCTGGACACCATTCCAAATCTTTTCTAGGGCCCCCCTTGGTTGCACCCTGTATCACCAGGACTCAGAGCCAACTCAGTTCCACCTACAGGTATATGGACGGATGGTCCCCGAAGGGCCAGAGCCGTGCAGTCAAGGTGCAGAATGGGGGTGGGGGGTGCCGAGGGCTGGGGGAGCGAAAGGGAAGTTAGTTTGGGGGATGCCATTAAAGAAACCGATGGAGAGAAGACGAACAATGGAGACGAGGCTGACTTACATTACAAGGAGCCCTAATGGTTCCTCAACAAGTTAGACATGGAACGCCACGTGAGCCAGCAACTCCACTCCCAGCTGTCTACCCAAGAGAAATGATGAAAACATACATCCGCACAAAAACTCGTGCACAGATGTTCACAGCAGCACTGTTCACTGGGGCCACAAGGAGGAAACTACCCGAACGTCTGCCCACTGGGGCGCGCAGAGCAAACCTGGCCGACGGGTGGCGGGGCCCACTCAGCCGTGAACAGCAGTGAAGCGGGACACACGCTACCACCGGGCCGAGTTCGGAAATGTAAGAGCTGCCAGACTGCCCTAATAACCTAAGGCGCCAAGGAAGGTTAGAGGAACTGGGGAATGGAGATAAAGAGCCTGCTTAATCTTAAGGCGTTAATGACAGTTGCTCACCACTCAGGTTTGCCCGCCAACAAGAGCCCCCACCAATCAAAACCTCTGCCTTTGTTCAATCGAGCCAATAGCTAACCGCTACATCTGCTTCTGTATCCCCAGCTTGCTTGCCTGCTCTTATAAAAACCCAACAGTCTGTAAGCCAGGCGCGACTTCCATTTTGGCGGCTCTGCGTAGCCGCGGGACTGCGGTCTCATTTGGGAAGTTCGCCCCTGCGCAGGTTAAAACTTGGCCAATAAATATACCATCAAGTTGCTCTCAGTTTCTGTGGACTCCTTTCACTCGCAATTTGCATATAACAGGAAACACTATGCTGAGCGAAAGAGGCCAGACACAAAAGGCCGCATATTGTACAATTCCTGCACGTAAAATGTGTGTCTATGAAATGGATTGGATAGAGCTAAAAAGCATATTAGCTGTTATCAGGGGCTGGGGGGAGGGTGGAGAGTGATTGCTTTGTGGTACTGGGTTTCTTTCTGAAATAGTGAGAATGTTCTAGAATTTGATGGTGGAGATGATTGCAAAGTACTGTGGGTGTACTGGATGCCACTGAATTGGCACTTGAAACTGGTTAAAGTGGTGGAAAAAAGAAAGGAAGAAATGTGAAGAATCTTAATATCTGACAATATAGAATATAAAGCAACAAGAAGACAAAGAAAGGTGTTATATGCTGATAAAGGAAACAATAGAGCAAGAAGATATAACCATCAAAAACATGTATGCACCTAATAATTCAGCCTCAAAATAGACAAAGTAACAACTGAAAAATTTTAGGAAGAAATGAATAAATCAAGTTATAGTTAAAAGATTTTGACCCCATCTAGCAGAAATTGATAGGTCAAGCAGACATAGGTGCACATGTTGAAATTTGAACAATACAATGAATGAGCTCCAGTTATGAGGTATATATATAGAACTTAGCACCCAAGGAATAGGTTTTTTTTTTTCATTTTATTTATTTGTCTTCAGAGGGGAAGGGAAAGGGAGAGGGAGAGAAATGTCAATGTATGGTTGCTTCTCATGTGTCCCCTGGTGGAACTGGCCTGCAACCCAGGCATGTGCCCTGACTGGGAATTGGACCTCGGTTGTTTGGTTCATAGGCCTGTGCTCAATCCACTGAGCTATACCAGCCAGGGTCAAGGAATTGTTTAATAACTGTTAGATTGAACTACGTGAAAATGTCAATACTTGACTGTTTGTAACCTATAAAAATGGTAGTTTTATATTATTCAGCCTATGTATCATAGGTTGTTGAAGGTATTAAATGAACTATTTATATAAACAAATAGCTCAACGTCTAATTTAACTTTCTTTGGTCTTTCTTAAGAGAGCACTTGCTTCTACTGGTTTTCATAAATTAATACAGTAAAACTCCACTGTAACTGGATAAGAATTCAGTCATGTGAAATGTAAGGTCGCGGATTTTTTGTAAGATTATCAACAAAATGACCAGTGTGAGTCTGGGAGTCCAGCTGCCCTGGCTAAATTCACACCAGACTCAGCTGTGATTTGGTGCCACCTGCTGGCAGTGGTTGGCTCTAATTTAAATATTCTTGGGGACAATTTTGAGTCTAAAGGATAGCAGGATAGCATTAAGTGGTTCCAGAAACATCCCAAGTAGTTGGTCAGACTCAGAGCTTTGGCTGGGAGAATAAGGAGGACCAGAGAGACTCACCCTTCACGTCTTCTCTTTCTGTTCGCATGTCTTTCCCTTATCTTTGCGGCCTTGGCCTCCACTCCAAGTCCCCCTGTCCCACCCCAACCCCGACACCCTCCCTGTCCTCATATAGGGACTAGACAGGCAATAGGAGTCAGGGGCCAATTCTGCATTATATCTAAAATTATATTTTTGGTGAGTACATTATCATGGGATTTTACTGTGCTCATTCAGGGACCCATGAATGCTTACAACACAGTATAGCACTAGGTTTTTTATTTTAAAGCCTTTGATTAAAGGGTTTCTGGTTGGCTGTTTTAAAAAAATAACCTTTATTAGGTTGAGGCTAACTGAAATTCAAGCAGGGGACAAAAAAAAAGGGAAGACATGCAAAGGTACAAAATTCCACCCAGGGCATATTAACCCTATTGCGTGAATGCCATGAAATTTCAAATTTACATTTGCCTTTATGGATGTCTTCTTGTTACCCAGCAGGCTCAGAAAGTCTTGGTTTGGTTGTTTCTTTGGCCGACGGGTGGCAGGGTGTGTGTTGGGGCAGTTTCTTGGTGTGTTGGGGCAGCTTTTCCTTCCTTGTACACACATGTAAGCATGCTGCAGGGTACTAAGCATGCTGCAGTGTACTAAGCATGCTGCAGTGTACTAAGCATGCTGCAGTGTACTAAGCATGCTGCAGGGTACTAAGCATGCTGCAGAGTACTAAGCATGCTGCAGAGTACTAAGCATGCTGCAGGGTACTAAGCATGCTGCAGGGTACTAAGCATGCTGCAGGGTACTAAGTATACCCCCAAACACACAAGCTGGGCTTTTGGGGAGCCGCAGAAGGCGCAAGGTTGTAGGGGGCAGAGCTTGGTTGTTGGTGATGTTCTGTTTCTGCCCCCATCCCTCTTGCCGGCGTCCCACCAGTTCTGAGCTCCGGCGGAGTCCCTCACACAGAGTCAGAGGTGGGCAGTTTGTGAGACCAACACTGCTGTGAGCAGCAGAGTTAGCGGTTTGCAGTCAAGGTCTTCGTGGCTCACGGCTGCCAAAGGTTACGTTTGTCCTCCATGGAACTGTCAGGCACCACGCAGAGTGTTGGGGAGGACTGGGCCGGAGAAGACTTTAATCTGTCCACCACCTGTCGCGCTGACCTCACCTCTTCCTTCTGCCCACCCTCTCACTTCAAGGCTCTCTGTTTTTAACTCAAAAGGGTGATGTATAGTTTTATGATATTGGCCTCCAGTTTTCTGCCTCAGCTTCTGCCTAGAGTTTTTCCTGCTTCCAATGCCCCATGCCCAGCCTTTGTGGGTCAGAATCCTGCTCAGCCTGCCTGCAGGATTCAGGCCTGTGGGTCAGCCTGCCTGTGGCTCCCAAGACAGCTCGCTCCAACAGGGCACCTTCCCCATCTCTGATAGTTCCTTACTCACCCCAAGTCTGGTGCAGCCTTCTGCTTTATATTATAGTTTCCAGGGTTCAGGATTGATTCCTAGGGTAGACTGGAAGTTCTGTGAGGACCGAGACCTTTCTTACCCATTCCTGTACCCGCCAAAGAATCAAAGCTCTGCAGCTATAACCATTCAGTAAATATTTAAGTTTGAAAGCCTTTGTCACATTAAAGCTGGTCAGGCCACCTTCCAAAGTGGGCTCACTTCTCCTGCCAACTGCACGGGTGTGTAGCCCTCTATTTCGGTGCCAAATGGCCTCCCCCACCTCTCTCTACAATTGATGTGAGCCAAATTCTGTCACTGCAAAAATTCCCCGGAAATGTAGGCACCGGGAAACACATTCATTGGCTCCGGATGAGACATCCCTTTGGCACTGAAATAAGTTTCTTACCCAGTCAAGATTGAATAAACGCAGTTTCCACGAGCGCAGGGGTTACTTACCGAGTGCTGGGATCGCAAGAAGCAGCTCAGGAAGAATTTACACGGCTAGAGAAGCTGTACCTTTTATGTGTCTTAATTTTTTAACTTTTAAATGTCGTTACATCATTGGATGTCAACTTGGATGTAATAGATTTTATTACATATGTCACTTGAAAATGTAGTATGTCCAGAATGAAAATTCAGGAAATACAAAATGTATGAGTCTTAGAAGATCACGACATTAGTACCATGTCTGTCCCCAAACTTGTTTCTTTCTGCCACCATAGCTGGGCCACTTATTTCTGCTGATGTGAATACTGTACTTAAAGAAAAAAGTTTTAATGTTATTAGAGAAAAGTCACCCAAAACTTCTCTGATTTCTAATGTAAAATATGCAGAGGGGAGGAGCAGGTCCTGTGGATTAGCGGATTCCTGTGTCCCCTTTCCCTCAAACTCACATGCTCGGGCTCCGAAGGGCAATTATCCGTCTTTGCTCCATGCTGATCGGGTGGGTCGGGAGGGTAATAAGGCTGTTCCTTTGAGGGATTTTTCATCCGATGCATCTCCGATTTTCACCCTGACCCCTGCGAGTCCCCACCTCTTGCCCCGCTGCTGGCCACTCGGATCAGTATCAGCACCTCTCTCTGCCACCACCAAAGAAAATGATGCAGCAAAGGTAATCTGAGTCTGAACTCTCTGATCCCCAATTTGTCATCCTCCCAGGACACAGGGCTATACTGCTTTGGTCCTTCACACCAGTAATGCCTCGGTCATAATGCTAGTCCTTTAAACCAATGGCAGTGGAGCAGCAACTAGTACCATGTGTTTACTACGAACTCTGTACACTCCTGCAGGGTAGTACATGTTTTTTCAAAAGCCTTTCTGAATCCAGAAGTTGCCCAGGGCAGAATGAAGAAAACAGGGTACTACACTAATCAAAGTAAATGCCATGTCATAATAATAGTAGTAAGAGGATGCTGAGTGGGATGCACATGTTTTACCATAGAAATGGAATCTTTGACTAGCTGGATGAATCGGAAATTCCTTCCTAAAAGGTTTTCCTGGTGTTTCCTAGAATCCACAGCATCAAGAAATTCTGAAACTGTTCTATTAATAACCTCAGATCTAATATGTTTAGTAAGTGTGTGTAGCAAGATGAAAGTTTTGAGACGTTAATCTGTACCATTTTCTTCTGGTATTTCTCCCCTTCCCTTCCCTGCCTCCAAGCAGATATTCCCCTCCGGGTTCATTGTCTCGGTGAAAGAGATGAGATGGACCAGAAAGCTGATATCACCCTCAAGCTCTTATTTCTAAAAAACAGAAGCCCCAGCAGGGAGAAGACTTGAGCCAGGGGCAGAAGCAGGAGGACCCTGGACAGGGCAGTGGGACTGCGGGGCGGGCTCTCCTGCAGCCTGACAGCGAGCGTCCGTGAGCTTCCACCACCAACCAGAGGCCTGTGAGCCACATCTGGCTGTGTCTGACCATATAAATTTCAGTCCTTCATCATTAAAAACCTAGGCAATGTCCGAGAAAAATCCGAGTTTGGAATTTTTCTTTGCTTGAATAGCCGGCAAGTTTGGCCATACTGGGCTCTGTCTGCCTCGGCACCCAAAGCATAAGGAATGAACACTCTAGTCTGCCCAAGTCCCTGCCAGCCCCAGCTCTATCCCTCCCCCGAGGCCCAGGGTTAGTTGCTACTCATCATGACACTTGCCCTGCTGTGTTCCAGACGGCATGGGTGTTTCCCTTCACCCAAGATTCTTTCCTTCCCTGGGAAACAGAAGATAGACTGGAGATGGCTCCTGTTGAAAGAAATAGGGGAGCTAGTGCCTTTCTTTGTAGGAGCGAAGACTGTTCTTGTGTGTTTAATAGGCACACCACCTGCTTCGCTAGTGCCCTGTCCTTGCCTGCTCCACGTAGGCATTTACCTCATGGACCCTGTTCTAGGTGGCCTTGCCAAGAGACGCCCCTGTCGCCCGTTGGGCATGACAGAGCCACTGCCTGCAGGGCATGGGGAGCAGAGTGGAACTCGTGTGGGCAGACACCTGGTGGACAGAGGCCCTGCCAGCCCATGGTGGGGGGTGGAGGGAGGAGGACCCTACAAGGATGGGACTCAAAATAGGAAGTCAATGGTTAAAAAACAGACGCTTCGTTACTGATAGATGTATGAACTGGGACTTGCATGTCTTGACTGTGCCTTCTCGTGGGCTGGGTTACGGAGCTCAGGGTGTACAGAGACGGCCAGAACTTGTCCTGGAGAGAGGCAACAGGACACAGGCTTCCTTTCCTTGGGGGAGGGGTAAGGAGAGTGAGCGCTAGAGTGACCTGGTGGCACCTTTGTCCTTTCAGGGGTGGAGTCTGACTTGAAGGTGTTGGTCTCTGTGTGTCTCCCGGCAGCTGGAGCAGGCTGGCTGCGTGCGCCTTTGTGCTTTTGCTGCTAAACTAGAAATGTGTGATTCAAAACCTTGACTGTTACGGACCTGGACTAGTTATCCCAACAGTTTGCTCACCTCATTTATAACCAATAAAAAATAACAGCTGTCCTTTATTGAACTAATCTCGGGCCAGCTACTGTACCAGTGCTAACTACCTCACTTGTAACCACCCCATGGAGTGCAGTTGCCCCACGCTGAGAAGAAGGAAATGGAAGCTAAAAGCTTGAACATCTTCCTAAAATCTCATGCTTAATCCAGGGTGCAGCCTGGATTCCAGTCCAGGTCAGTCAGGTTTATAAAGCCCTCACTCCACAGTCAGCGAGCCCAACGGCCCTTATCACTTCCTGCTACCTGCCGGGAAGACAGCAGGGTGGGAGGGGTGGAAGCCTGAATGCAAAAGGCCGAATCCCCAATGTGCAGCAAAATTAAATAAGACACATTCTTTAGGAAAACAGGAAAGACGGATTCAAGCAGTGACAGGCTTTCGCAAGCGTCCTTGGAGTTGCTCTGGGGTACAAGGAACCACCCCCTTGGTGGACCAGCCCTCGGGGGGCCCAGTGTTTCTGGGCTATGAGGGCGGAGTCCGAGGGGGCGTGCCACTCTTTCCCAACTGTTGCAGCGAGTTGAATTGTGTCCCTCCAAAGCACATGGAAGACCTCGCTGCAGGCCCTGGGAGTGTGACATTATTTGGAAACAGGTTTTTTGCAGGTGGTTACGTTAAGATGAGGTCATTTTAGAGGATTAGATGGTCATTTCAGAGGGTTGTAGAGGATTAGACCACCCTCTAGTCCGATCTGATTGGTGTCCTTATAAAGAGGGAGAAATTTGGACACAGAAACAGACGTGTACAGAGGAAACAGGAGGGGAAGACACGGGGAGAGTGCCATCCATGAGCCAACGAGCGCCTCAGCCACCAGTAGCTACGACAAAGGCCCGGGACAGATCCTCCCTCACAACCCTCAGCAGGAACCAACCCAGTCAGAACACCTTCATCTCGGATCTGTAGCCTCCAGAACTGTAGGACAATTAACCTCTGATATCCTAAGCTGCCCAATTGGTGGTACTTTGCTACAGAAACCCCGGGAAAGGAAAACACCACCTGACAGGTACCCGTTTTAAGAGAAGGTTTTGGTTGTGCGGGTTTGCCATCACCGACTTCGGAGTCCTCCATTAATTAGTGCAGGTGTGAACGACCACCCACATCTCAAGCCTCCACCCCCAGGTTGGCGAGCTGGAGGGTCCAGTGCATGTGCCACAGGCACAGCAGGGAAGAGCCACTTGAGAAAGTGCAGAAAGTGACAGGAGGGACCATGCACGCTGAGGCTTTGTGGAGCCCAGTGTGAGAGCATCTGGAAGGTACGAATGAACAGCACAGCCAAGTGATGCCCGTTAGGCCGAGAGAAGGTGTCCCTGTCATGGAGATGTAAGTAGAACGCTGTGGGAACAACGTATACCTGGGTGCTGTGACCTCTGGTGGGGAGGGGAGTGGTGAAAAGCTCACAATGGAGGCTGGGCTTTGCAGGATGAGTAGGAGTCGACAAGGGGACTATAGCCACATCTCGAGCAGAGACAGGGAAGGTAGACATGCCCAGCCTGAGCAGGAAGGGGTGTGTAAGTGCCCCTCCTCATCATGAAGTACAACTGAATTTTCTGAAAGGAAAAGATTAAATTCCATTCTGGTCGATGTGGCTGATGTTTCAAATAATTAAACTGGGCAACAACTAGACTTAATTGGGAACCAGCAGAAGAATTCAGACCTGGATACAACGTAGTTCATGGCCAGTAGGCAAACATAGGCAATTGCCTGTCATGTATCTGGAGCCTGGTACATGTTCGCCCTGCAGTAGTTACTTGTTAAATGAAGGTATGAATTACAAACCATGTAATGTTTCCGGACATCATCCTCATCAGTTTAAACAGGGGTTGGTTTGGAGTGGGGAGGTCCGGCCTCTCTCAGATCTGTGATCCAGGGTAAATGGGATAATGGAATGTGAAAACACTGTTGTTTTAGATTAAACGTCTATGTCCTGCCTGAATTCACGCGTTGAAGCCCCAACCTGAGATGTGATGGTGTCTGGAGGTGGAGCCTCTGGGGGGCAATTCATATCGGAGAAGTCAGGACGGTGGGACCCTCACCATGGGGTCAGCGCTCTCAGAAGAAAAGGTACCGTGAGCTCCCTCTGTCCGCCATGTGAGGACAGAGCAATCACCGGCAGTGAACCGGGAAGACAGCTGTTGCGAGGACCCAGCTGTGCCGGCACCCTGATCTCAGACTTCCAGCCTCCAGAAAAGCGGGAAAATAACTTTCTGTTGTTTAAGCCGCCCAGTCTATGGTACTTTGTTATGGAAGCCTGAGGTGACTAAGACAACTGAGGAAAGAAGGAGATAGCTGCGTGATGTAATTTTGGAGTTGGGGCACTATGGTGGACGGAGCCCTAGAATGGGGGTGGGGGTGTCTGGCTGTGGCTCAGATCCTACCATGAGTTACCTATCTTTGGGATAGTCCTTCACGACAGCGTAGGTGTTGCAGGACGATTCTGGGAGATACCATTCACACAGACTAGGAACAGTCCTGCTCCTAACCTTTGACCCTTTGTTTCTTCATCTGTAAAATGGAAGGGGAATGGAACATACAGTATCTGACAATGACTCATTTATTGTTTCTCCAAACATTTCTTGAGAATAGGCTCTGTCTCAGGTACTTGGAGACAGAGTGTTGAAAATGGTCTTGTCCTCTAAGAGATATTCTAGCTGGGCAGACAGACGAAGAAAAAGGCAATTATCGCTCTGTGTTCGACAGCGGGGGCCGCCACAGCAAAGCGCCACAGACTGGGCGGCTTCAGCGACGAACATCTCTCTTCTCACATCTCTGGAGGCTGGGATTTCTAGATCAAGGTGCCAGCCGCAGGGGTGGTTGTCCGAGGCCTCTCCTGTTGGCTTGCCGATGGCCGCCCCGTCTATGTGTCCTTTTCTCTGTGCCTGCACATCCCTGGTCTCTCTCCCGTTGCTGATAAGGACACCAGTCATACTGGATCGAAGCCCACCGTATGACCTCACTTAACCTTAACTACCACCTGTCTCCAAATACTGTCACATTCTGAGGTACACTGAGGGCAGAACCTCAACACATGAATCTTTGGGGGCCACGATTCAGTCAGTAACAGTTCCTATGACAGGAAAGAATGAGGTGTCCTGGAAGCACAGGGCAGGGGAGGGGGGCTCTGCCCGACCTGGTGCATGGGAGACCCCCTGAGAAAAAGGTGTAAGTGGCTGAGAAAGAGGAGGCTGGAGGCAGGGCCGCCAACCGGAGTGAATGAATATAGCTCTGTGGGGCACGGACCTTACAAGCTTTAGTCTTCGGTGGAATCTGATTTTTTAATTATTATTTTTTGTAAATATTTTATTTATTTATCTTTAGAGAGAAAGGGAAGGAGAGAAGGAGAGAAATATCAATGTATGGTTGCCTCTCGTGAGTCCCCTGCTGGGAACCGGCCCGCAACCCAGGCATGTGCCCTGACTGGGAACTGAACTGCGATCGTGTGGTTCGCAGGCCCGCACTCAATCCACTGAGCTACACCAGCCAGGGCTAATTATTATTTTTTAATGTTTGGCCTTTGGTAGAAATAACACATAAAGACGAACCCCAAAATATTCTTTCCAAGGTCAGTGTGACTTGGGCAAATCACTCCTCCCTTTTGCCTCCATTTCCTTGTGGTAGAACCAGGCGGTTGGCATCTCTCAGCCCCTAACGCGTCATGATTCCCCGGAAATCCTCAAACTCTTTCGCAGGTCCATCTCTAAATGACTATGTCGACACTTCAGCAGCTTTGGGAAAGGGAGCTGTGGATTCTGGAGCCAAATGCCATATTTGCTTTTGGAGCGTTAATTACTAAGATTTCCTTCCTTCCTTCCATCCTTCCTTTTTTCCTTTCTTGTTAAAACCATAGAATATGGAGACAGAGTTGGAACTGGTGGCAGAGTCAACCAAGGCTCTCACACCAGCTTGGCATGACTTAGCTACTCCAGGGTGACTCAGGCCAGGTGGTGACTCTGTTTTTTTGCCTGTGGGAGCAGGACAGGGTTACAAAAGGCAGTGGATGCCCACGGTGCAGAAAAAAGAAAATCAAGCATTACACAAAAGTATAGTCTGAAAGAGTAAAAGTTCCCTTACCATCCTACAGCTCAGTTGCCACTGTTTCCCATACCTGTTCTATTCACCCCCACATGTATGTACACACGTTTTTTACAAATTGGGGTTACACTATACAGAGATCTGTAATAGTCTTCTTTTACTCAGTGTATCACAGACATTTTTCTCAATCCGTAAAAGAGTGCCTTTCCCCCGCCCTGAAGCCTGCACAGTGTACCATAGCACACATCATTGGTTTAACAAATTCCCAGTTCCTTCCAATGTTCTATAATGAACGACCCTGCAGTGAGCATCTCTGTAGATGCAGCCTTGGTTCGGTGCTTCTCAGGATACATGCCTAGAAACAGAATCACTGGATCTCAAGTTTACTTCATTGAGGTGTTTTATTTTACAGAAGAGATTTTAGGCAAGTCAAGTAAGACCAAACACATATATACACACTTATACTTCTACACACACGTATGTATACCCTTTCACTTACTGTCTTTCGACTCACAGCATAACTTTTTTTAATGTCAGACAATAACTAGAGCAGGATGTGTGTCCTTTTCTTCTTTTTTAATGGGCTCTGGCTGGCGAAGGAACCAGCCTCCCCTGGCTCCCTGCTTCCTGCCTGTCTCTGCAGCTTTGTGATCAGTGTGGAGGCTCCTGACGGCAGGCCCTGGGCACCCCTCTAGGCGAGGGGGCTCTGGCGGCTGCAGTGCCTCCAGTCAGCATGCTGGGCTCAGGATGAGCTCCAGTTCGGGCTGCATTTGTTTTCTCAAGGGCTTGAACTGGAGAGTGGGATCGCTGTAGTTTTCCCTCTCCCCTCGTATCCTATTGTGCAAGCCAGATATTCAGCTAAAACCAGATCCTAATGGCTGTGCTAGACGCTTCACATCTCAGGCTGCTATCAATTATTAAATGGTTCTGCACATAAGGAAAACTGCCCAGCACAAATTCTCTTCAGTGTTCATTCAAAACCTACTTTTTTTTCACCTTGTGTCACGGTATGTCACTTACCTGCTCCTGATCCCACTGAGGTAGCTGTTCCTAGCAACCCCACAGTGCACAACAGGGTCACATTCAACTCCTTGGGCCCAGCTTCCCAACCAAGTCAGTTTTGCAAGTTATTTAGCAAGGCATATCTCTCTAGAAGATCTCTTTAATCGATTGAATGTGACCCTCCACCCTTCCTCTTGTTCCCGGCTCACTTTTCTGCTCTGAGTGCTCGCAGAATCTGGATCTGCCAGCTACTTCTGTTCAAAGTGGAAGGCTTGGCAAAATTGCGCGCCCAGCAGGCACGAAGTGAAGTGGGAGTGCCTCATAAGTAACTGAAATCTGTTGCGTTAAGATTTAACTAATAAAAAAAGTCCTATTAAATATTGTCTTGGCGACTATAAAAATATTTTAGCAACGATACAATCTTTAGAGTAACAGCGGACAGACACCTGAAACCTAATGTCTGTCTGTCTGCCACTCCTAATTATACACATTCACATTATGCGTATTTATCCCATTCTTCATTGAATGCCGTGTAATTTTCCATTTGAATTTTACAGTTAGTGTTTTATGAGTCCTTTGTATGGCCAAGCAGCCAATTTCCCCCCTGCTGAGTTTTACTTATAAAATTGGAAATGAGTTCATTAGATCACTTGCAGCAGTTCTAATTTGAAATCTTGAAAAATGCATTTCTAATTTAAAAATTTCCAATCAAGCTGACTTCTACAACTCAGGTTATTTTTCCAGGTGCTTGTTCCCATCCTTAAGGACCAGGAACAGTCCCACTGACTTCTTTGGGTTGGACTGTATTTTTCACTCATTTCTCTCATCTTACTCCATATTTATTCATTTACTTTTATTTTTAGACAGAGGGGAAGGGAAGGGGAAAGAGAGGGAGAGAAATACCAACGTGTGGTTGCCTCTCACACGTCCCTCACTGGGGACCTGGCCAGCAGCCCAGGCTTGTGCCCTGACTGGGAATCAAACTGTGACCCTTCAGGTAACAGGCTGGCACTCAATCCACTGAGCCACAACAGCCAGAGCTATTTTTTTTCCCCATAAGGCATCACTTTTATTTGATAGCCTTTTCAGAACTATCACTTTTAAAAGATTTTAAAAGAATTTATTTTTAGAGAGAGGGGGGGAAAGGAGAGGAGGAGAAACACTGACGTGTTAGAAAAAGGGCAACCTGTTGCCTCTCGCATGCCCCCAGTTGCCCCCCACCCTCTGAGCCACATCAATCAGGGCCAGTACTATTTTTTAAAAGATTTTATTAATATAGTTTTGGAGGGGAAGGGGAGAGGGAGAGAAACATCAATGCGTGGTTGCCTCTCTTGCATGCCCTGCTGGGAACTGGCCTGCAACCTAGGCATGTGCCCTGACTGGGAATCGAACCACAGTTGTTTGGTTCATAGGCCTGTGCTCAATCCACTGAGCTACACTAGCCAGGGCTGACTATTATTTTTTAATGGCTCCAAAATACAAGTGGATTACCACTATTCCGATGCAGTTGGTTTCTCCTTTATGTACTATTTTCCCTTGTTCCTTTTAAAGAGAAAACTACAGGCCCCAAATGGTGTCCCTTGTGCTTTTAAAAGTCCATACTATCAAACCTAGATTTAACATCTGATCTAATTACAGTTTCAGCCGACCTCTCCCAGAAATGTCATCTTAAACTACTAGCCTGGAGTTTTCTGGTCAAGCACCAGTAAGGTAATCTGTCACGTGGGCCCTCTCTACTCCCCACCCCGCCGCAATAGGAAGAAGAGGTAATCTGCATGATAAAAAGCGTGCCATTTGCCTCCCTCCCCTAAAGAAGATGTCCTGGCCTACAAATAATCCTTTCTTTTCCTTTTTTAAAAATAGCTGCCTAACCCCATTCTTCTTTTAGGTGGGATGCTGCCTGATTCATGAATTGCTTAATAAGTAATTAGACCTTCAATTTATTCAGTTGGGTTCTTTATAACACTCATTAAAAAAACAAAACCTCATATAAATATACAAAACCATTTGAGGATAGTTTTCTTCCCTAGAGAGCAATGATTCTCATTTCTATTAATAACTTATTTGGAATAAACAGCTTACTTTAAGTAGATTGATCCACATATGCAAAGTAAGATGCATATTTACAATAATTCCCAAGGTCACTTAGTAGTTTAAGGGATATGCTTTGAAAAGTCAACTGTGTCAGTTAATCGTGTTGCTTATCTTAGATGCTATTTTTTTAGTATTCTATCTGACAGTCTGTGGTTTCAAACAATATGAACAAAGAAATGTCAATTTCTATTTTACTTGTACTGTGTTGTTAATTATCCTTAAATACTTGACTTGAAACAGTGAGCGACTAAAGATATATCCTTCATAACACACTTCATCTAATCCCCTTTGTAAAAATTTTACATTTTTAAACTACTTTGCAGTCCATTTAAAACTGCAAAGTGAACTTAAATGCTGGTCTTAAATCTTCCTAACTCGCCTACTGGGAAATCCTAGAAAATTGAATTAATGAAATACAGTTTATACTTTTAAAATTCTAATTATGACTGTCATATTAAACTGAAGGTGAGGCTAAAACTGCTGCATCTGTTAACTAAGTCAAGCGATGCACTATGTCATACGTGTTACTTAGTACGAGTGTAAAAGTCAAGTCCCCGGCAGAACTCGAAGCGCCTCCATTCTGCCTTCTGGAAACGTATAAATTAACCATTCTTCCCAGCGGCCCTCCCCCCACCCTCCCTCCGCCCTATTTTACATGTAGATAGGGCGACTCAAGTCTTTTGAATTTGAAGGGCTGCTATCTCGACTCCATTCTTTTCATCATCCTGTTTTGAATGACACTGAGAACGTATGGATTCTTTTATAAAACCACCCCCTGGATGCTGAGCTCCGTTCTCCTGGCAGCAAGCTAATTTTGCATAGCAATTAGTACCAACTTCTCAAAATGGGCCATCCAAATGTAGTTCGAGGATGTCTCTCGTAGTTCCTCAGTGGTCTCGGATAATCCTGTTTTGTTTTGTTTTTCCAAACCCGAAGAGGAGGAAATAACATAATTACTAAATTCCCAGTTGGAGTGGTGTGGAGAAGGATACCGTAATCGAAAACCATACGGTTAATTCAAGCCCTTCCCGCGACAGGGTTGCAAGGATCCAGCATATGCCTTATTTTAAAATCTATTCTACCTATTCACTGACCGCGCAGGGCTGGGCCACAGGCACGTGGTCCTCCTCTCTAGCAGCCAGTCAGCTGGGAGCAGCAGATGGGCTCATTTGCATTTTCCTTCTTACACTTCGACAGGCAAATTAAAGGATTTTTTAAAAAAATTTACATTTTCGCTGTTTGCCTGAAATGTAAACGTCGTTTAACTGTTGGATTGGGCTCCTCTGACCCTCACCCACCACACCCACCCCTTAGACACTGAGACTTGAAAAAATACCCGAGTGTGGTAGGTTGTGTATTTATCAGGTTGAAATCTCCAGTTAGGAGTCAGAGGAGTCTCAAGAATCAGCCTTTATTCAGATGGTGACTCGTGTTTTTCTATTTTAAGTGCTGCGTGCAAATATCCCGTGGGTTTGTGTGTGGCATGTGGGTCTCTGAACCCGCGCACTTCTGAATCTCTCTCTTTAAAGCCTCAAAACTTCGGATTACAAGTAGAAGACAGATTTTTAGCTCTCGAGCTCACAACAGAGGGCGGCTACTGCGCCGGGGGAGTGGCCAGAGCCAGTGCTTCCCAGCGCTCCGGTCGCTCTCCAACTGCCCTCGACTCCATGCCGGCTCTCAGGGCCACTGGGGTCCCTGCGCCCCTATGTCTTTGTGCCCAGCTCGGCGCGGGAACACCCGCCTGGGGGCCTGAGGAACCACGGAAATGCCAAGAATTCGGGAGAGGCGCGGGCGATAGGGGAGGAAATGCCTCCGCACTGTTGCCGTCCCGCGAAGAAAAAAAAAAAGTAAAAAAAGAGGCTTTTCAAGTCAAACTCCTGGGGTCTGAGAAACCACGTTTTAGATACACAACTCGCGGAGGAGAGAACACTCGGCGTGCAGGCGTCAGTCATTGTTAGCCAGCGCTGCCCTGGAGCGCCGTGGGTGCGCGGCCTCCGCCCCACGCCCGGGCAACCGGCGCGGGCCCACGTGGAGCAGCGCGGCACCCGCCAAGCGCGCGGGGCCGCCTGGGTCCCCGGATTGCGCGCCCTAGCTCCCCGCCGCGGCCGTTCACGCCCGAGCGCCGCCGCTGGTCCCGCGTGTGCCCCGCTGAGGGGGAGGGGCGGGCCAGGGGTGGGGGCGGAGGGGTTGTGGTTCCAATGCGGCGGGGGCTCCTGTGTCCTTGTGCGGAAATGACACACGGAGTCCCGTCACGTCACGCGAGAGCGCAGCGCACGGACACACACAAAGAGAGGGGAAAATACACGGCGCCCGCCCGCCGCCCCCAGGAACTCCCCAGGCCGCCCCGGCCAGGCCGTCGCGCGAGTCCCCAGCTCCCCGGACCTGCGCTACCCCGCACCCCACGTGGCGCCCAAACTCGGCGCGGGCCCGCTCTGCAAAGTACAGAACTCGTGTCCCAGGTAAGCGCGGGGCGGACCAAGCTGGCTGCGCGGCGGCGGCGGCTCCAGGGCAGACGGACTAGAGAGTGCCTGCAACATCCATGCCGGGGTGGGGGCGGGAGCAGGGGAGGGGACGCAAAAGGGGGGCTGCCCTGAGCGCGCCCGGCGGGAGGAGCGCCTACCCCAGCGCAGGGACGTGTGGCCGAGCAAGCGCCCGGCGCCCACGGGCTCGCCGCGCCCATTGTGCCGCGCACCCCTTTGTGCCGTTCGGAACGCGGCAGCTCCATGGCGTCCCCGGGAGCACGCGCGCCGCGCGGGGGTGGGGGAGACGCGGAGTGGAATAGTCCGCGCTGCCGCCGCTGCCTGCTCCACTCGCGCCGTGCGCCGGCTCCGCTCCCCTGCCTGGCGCCGCGATGGAGTGGCCGGGCCCGCCGGAAGGCTCTTCGGAGATCGCGGGGACTCGGCGCCCGCGCTCGGCCGGGCAGCAGCGGGGGACGTTTTGGCGTGAAGAAGGGGGTGTCTGAGCGGAGCAGGGGGCGGGGACTGTAGGGCGATGCGGAGCGGGGCGCGGGAGGCCAGAGGATCTGGCGCTCGGAGGGACGCTACCTCCGGGGTCTGTACTTGGTGAGAGGCCGGCTCGCGGCGGTTGTCGCCGGGAGCGGACGGAGACGGCCCCGCCGCCAGGGGGCGCAGCGCGCGCTCCCTCCCTCCCCGTCGTCCACGGCGCTGTTCGCGGTTCTCGCTGTCCGGGAGCTGTAGGGGGCCCGGTTCCTTTGGGTTTGCACCCTGGCTGACGAGAGGCCTTCGCGGGCGTCCGCGACTGGACCTTGGGGCTTTCGCCGCTGCCCCTGACCTCTCACTTTTGCTATTTTTGCAAACGTGATTACCCACGCAGACTTTGCCCTCTCCTTATCGGTGAGTTGAGCAGCAAACCGTATGAAGACCTGTCTACCTAGATGTACATTTTTTTTTAACCAGGTGTTTTCACAGAGGTAAAATTATTACTCTGGTGGCCTATCGGAAAGAATTTTATGCACCAAAGCTAACCAGACAAGGGTGTGTGGAATAGTACTCAACACTTAAGAGTCGGAAACGTCCAATTTCTCTTTTTTTAAGTAACTTTGGAGTGTTTAACGTACACGGGGCAATGTGTAGGGTGTCACAAAGCCAGGGCTGCAAGAAACAGCTCTGGGCCTGATTCGGTATATAAAGAAGAGGGACGGAGGAAGCTCTTTTGCTTTCCACACCCCGACTCCCTTTTTTTAAAAAAACAATCATCCCCACCTAGTTTGTGGTTTTTATCACCGTATAGGACCCTGTTAGTTCCCTCACCCTCAATAATGAGATTTGCTCAAGATTTTGTATTTTAAGTTTTCTATCCCTAGCCACTACCTCAGTGTTTGATAACTTAGCAGGTGCTCAATAAACATTTGCTGAATGAATGGAGAGCCTCTTGGATTTCATTCCAAGATGGAAGGTGGGAGTCGCTGCAGTCTGTTACTGCTAGTGGGTTAACCTATCTGCACAAGGCCCTTGAAATGAAATTCATGGAGCCTTTAATATTTGTCATGTAAAAACTCCTGCCACTGACTGGATTTTGCCAGAGGCTCCATCTCCTTGTCAAAGTAATTTAAGAGAGAAGTTTTCTATCACTACCACCACCACCACCACCACATACAAAGCACTAATAGTAGCAGTAGGCCATTAGGTCCTAGCAGACAAGGTAATCAACATGTCAATCTATTGAAGGGTATCACATCGACACACTTAATATCACTTTTCCTTTTGGTCACTTCTAAGTTACTAAGCATCCCTTACATCAGAAAAGAAATAGAATTGTCTGATAATCAGCGAGAGGGAAATTGGAATCAACCACGGTAGAGGTTTGATTGGGTGATAATGTCCTGTAGGAACGAATGGCTTACCTGCCACTCTTTAGAGCTGTCCAGAAAGCCCCTGAAGCACTGAAGAAAGAAACGGCAAGCATCTCAAATTGTGTAATGTAGAAACACAGGAAGGTTGCCAGCTGACCCAAAACAGCGTGGTGTCAGTGTATGGGAGACTGAGGTGCAGTGTTTTGTTTCTGGCACTTAATTTTGATGACAAGTGGAGAATTATGGTTGCCACCCTCGTTGTTCATGGTGCCCATTATTGGCTAACGTAAATTGGGAGGAATTATTTGTAGAACTCATCTTTGGGGTGATGGGGCTTTTTTGTATACTCTCACTGGTGCTTATAGGGAGGTATACATGTGCCTTTTCACAGAACTGTGCGCCCTTCCCTCCAGAGTGTAAATTTAACTGTACGGTAATATTTTTAAAATCCCATTTAAAGTCACATATAATCCATATGCCAGAAACAAGGATGTTTTAGTGTGCTTTATGCACAGCACCTTGCTCCTGCTGTTTCCTCCTTCTCCAGACTGGACAGTTGCTCTCCTTGCCCTTCTGATGCTCCAGTAATTCCTGCAACATTATTATTTGAGCCCAAGGCTCTTGTGGTTTCTGGAACTAGCTGCCACACGTGACCTGCTCATGCCAAACCAAGAGCTCTCCATGCTGGCATCAGGCCTTCGGTGTGTTGCAGAGGAGGGGTGCTGTTTCACTCGGGCGGCAGTTCCATTCGTCACCAAATGACCTGACTTTTACAAACCGTTTCAGAGCTGAGTTGTTCTCAGCAGCTCACCCGGAAGCATGTCTTTCCTCCACTTTTAATCCAACTTGCAACACGTACAAAGTCAGCCCTCTTAGTAGTACAGTGTTTTGTTTTTTACCAGTGGCCACTTTTCCTCTTTTCTGGCCTGATCTTCCATTATTATTGACCAATGAAACACAGTTGCATCAATATCTATAAGGGCATTAATTGCTCAGTTGAATAAATTACTTACTGATCTTGTGGGGGGGGGTTGATGGTTTGAGTATGAAGCTAGTAGATCAAAGGATGGAGGTTTGGGGGTGGGGTGGGCATTAGTTTACACCACATTATTCGCCAACTCTAATTAGCTTGTGTGGTCACAAGACAACATTCTTGAAAAAGTGGGAAGTACAGAGGAAACCCAGCTTACACCTCCTAGGAAAATTAGTCACCATTGTCCAGTCAGTCACATGGGTGGCTGCTGGGATGTGCTGGCCCTCCTTTTCTCCTTGACCCCCGCTTCTTGGGTGCCAAGGTTAAAGTTACAAGCAAAGTCTTGTGCCTCCTACCATTGACACCTAAAGAGGTTGCCTTTTGTGAGTCCAGAGAGCGCTTAAATTGAGTAGAATCCTTTTGCTGAGGAAGACAGCAGGTTTAGTCACTTTCTGAAAACAGTGTCAGAGGGTGAGACGCCGAGTCCCAGGCAGGCAGGGCTGTGTGGTTGCACTTCCCTGCCTGCTGAAAGACGAGGCTGTGCTCTGACTGAATAAGGAAGGCAGTGACAATTACAGCTTTAGAGAAACTCTGGGTAAATTGCCCTGGTTTTGTGAGGTCTGGCGTTTTTCAAACAGCATGTGCAGATGTGTCTAAAAATAAAAACAAATTGTGAACATGTCCTGCAAGTCCCATGGGCAGGGTGCCGCTGGCGAGAGGGCCGGCGAGAGGGCCGGGCTCTGAGAGCCCCAAGGCTCCCAGCTGTTCTGTGGCCCCGGGGACCTGCACAGGAGAGCATGGCCTGGGAACGTTCTTCCTGTCCTCGGGGAGAGCGTTGGATGTGATGTCACCCTTCAGTTTCTTTGTTTCTTTCATTTGAGAGACAAGTCATACAAACCTTTTCAAAAGCTTTAAGTCATTTAATTTTTAGTTTTAAAAAGTAGTCACTATTAAGCCCACTTTATACATCTTTTTTCTTTTTTTCAAGATTTTATTTATTTATCTTTAGAGGGGAAGGAGAGAGGGAGAGAAACATCAATGTATGGTTGCCTTTTGTGCATCCCCTGCTGGTAGTTAGCCTGCAAGGAACCGGCCTGCAACCCAGGCATGTGCCCTGACTGGGAATCGAACCACGATCATCTGGTTCGCAGGCCCACGCTCAATCCACTGAGCTACGCCAGCCAGGGCCCATCTTTTTTCTTTAAAAAAAAAAAGCTGTATAATGGGTAACATTGACTGAGAGCTGTGTGCCAGGTGCCTTCCCCTCTGTAGTTTTTTCACTAAAATTCTGAATGAGGCGGTGTGCACAGCTCCGTTTTTCAGAAGAACCAAGGTTTGGGTGGGTAGGCAGGCAACCGTCCTGGTGTTAGAAGTTAATTGGAGGTGGAGCCAGGGTTTGAACCCAGTTCTACCTGACCTTAAAGTGTAGTAGGGAGTCCCATTTTCTGTGAGATCAGCCGCACTAGTCCCTCCCTTGCTGTTCTGGGGCCCGCCCGTGTGGCCAGTTGACGTGCTCCTGCGTGGGAGCCCAGCCTCCAGTGGGTGCTCCGCAGGGAAGAGCGGCCGGCCGTGCCCCCTTGTGTCCCAGCTCTTCTCGGGAGGCTGGAACGAGACCATCAGGCCGAAGTGCACCACACTCCTTTCCCTCTCCTTGCTTTCTGTAGCACCCTCCTCCAAGGGAGGCACAGATTGCGTGGGCCCTGGTTCTGTCTCTGCAAAATGAGTGGGCTCCCCGAGGACTGCATGGGCCAACGTGTGAAACCGTTGGAGCGTGGGGCCAGTGTTACATGAATGTCAGCTGCTGTACTCCTTTTCTCTGTTTCATTTTTAAAAATCAGCATGACCTGCAGGAGATGGGTGTGAGGAAGTCACATCATGTGTGACCGTCGAGCCCTGGCTGGCTGACTCAGTTGGGTAGAGTGCCATCCCAATACGACAAGGTTGTGGGCTGTCCCCAGTCAGGGCACATACAAGAAACAGCCAACAAAGCATAAATAAGTAGAACAAAGCCATCTCTCTCCCTCTCTTCCCTCCTTTTCCTCCCTTCCTCCCTAAAGTCAATTTAAAAAAATTACAAATCGTGAAACAGTTGAGAAAAGGATGAAGCAAGGTTTAGTTGGTTCCTAGTGGAACTTTTAAATCCTTGAGCATGTTTTAGTAACGTTTCAAATGGTTTGAGCATAGTCTCTCTGCTGCACCTCTGTACTCGGCAGTGCCACGCAGCCACCCTCCCCACGGTCTCAGGTTCCGGTCAGGTTCATCATCTGGGGCTCGTCAAGGAGACCTCGTGCAGTGGGGAGTGTTTGCTTCACTTTATATCTGGAAACGTGTGGCTTGAGAGATGAGGAGGATTGGCCGCCAAAGTGGCCTGAGTTCAGGGCTGCTGGCCGGGGCCATCTCAGCCCAGTGGCAAGTCCCAAGTGCAGTGGACATTTCTGATTTAATGGGGCACAGTCCTGAGTCAGCTGGCTGGGATTTGAACCTCGGTGTTTCAGGAAGCCCAAATACTTCCCATTTCTGGGCCTGCTGTTTGTCCTGTATGACGCCGGACCAGCCACAAGCGTCTGGTGCCTCTGATTAGCCTGGTGCAGCTCGCAGTGGAGACCCGGTCTGGCTGGTCTCTCCTGAGCAGCCGATTCTAAAAGAACTTGGTAGAGGGGTGCCCAGGGGCAGTCCCACCCGCTACCGGCAGCGCTAGGGAACATTTTCCTTTGGAAACCTGAGGGACATTTGGGGAAGAGACCAGTAATCCTTCGCCAAGGAATCACTGTGCCATGTGTCCCCTGCTCACCTTGCTGTGGTCTTGCACCCAGCTTTCAACACGGAAAATTACCCCACAGCCAGGTTCCTGCATGACTCCTTCCTACCCACTTTTAACCAGGGACCTCACTACGCCCCTTCCATTTTCTGTGGCCTGGCCACTTCTTCGCTCCCCAGACCTCCTCACCTTCTCTCTGTCCCCACTGCTGCCTGCTGCTTCACCCTGGCTGGAGCCAGGCCCCTGGAGCACACCTCCGATGGCCCAGTTTGGTCCACTTTTTAGGTGGCATGGAAGGAGGGGATCAGAACATCTCCCAGGGTGCTCAGTCCCAAGAGAACCCCAAAGAAGGGACTGCATGTAAGCCGTCTGCCGTCCAGAATGTAGAAACCCAGCACGTCCGGCGTCAGGCCCTGGTCAGCCACTGAGCTGTTCTCCAAGTCCACGCACCCTCTGACGGCCTGGCTGTCCGCACTCGGCTTGGATCGTGCACACCCCTGGGTCCACCCCTCTCCACACACTGAGGGGCTTCTTACACCTTTGGAGGCAATAATTCAGGAACAGTTAGGAAATGAAAGCTCTTCACTAGTTTGTCAGTTGTTGAGATTTAACGATTTGATTTTATATTCTCACTCGTTCCTGTTTTGTGGCTGTAACTTAGAATGTGACCTGAAAAAAATAAATGTGACCTGTATTTATTTTTTATTTTAAAATTGCTTTTTTTGCCCTGACTGGTGTGGCTCAGTGGGTTGGGCATCGTTCTGTGAAGCAGAAGGTCACTGGTTCAATCCTGGTCAGGGTGCGTGTCCGGGTTGCAGCCACGTCCCCACTTGCGGGTGCAGGAGAGGCAGCTGGTCCTGGAGGTTTCTCTTGTCCATGGATGTCTCTCTCCCTTTCTCCCTCCCTTCCCCTCTCTCTAAAAATAAATAAAATCTTTAAAAATTAAAACAGAAAGAAAATATCGTCCATAATCCTCTTAATTGGAAGTAATTACCATTCTTTGGGCATATTTCCTTCCAGCTTTGGCATTTTTAATTATGTAGCCAAGATACCCCCATTGCTCTTGGAAGTGTGTTGTTACTGACTGGGTGGCCCTGTGGTGAACAATTGATTTTGAATCTTTACACATAATTTAATGCTCGGCTCTTTCTGTCAGTAGAGGTTTCCAAGTCACATGATGAGAGAATGTGTAGAAGTTGACTTCCTAACTTTTATAGTAGAAACAACGGGGGCGACCAAAGATGGTCTCGGGCCAGGTCCCATTCAGCGTGTTGTCCCTTCCGTTTTCTCTGCAACTTTTTGTGGGATTTGTCAGTAATCATGGCAGGTGGTGGGGAGAGCCCACTCTATACCAGTCTGACCCTGGAGTCCCGCCCGTGCTTCCCCTGAGAACACCCAGAGGTGAGAGGCTTCCTGGCCCAGGCTCTTTGTTTTGCCCTTGTAGCCGTGGCTCATTACAGTGACAACATATCATAACTGTCAAGTGTGTGACGTTCTGTAAGTGACAGAGAGGTTTGATGTTAGGTTTTTATAAACTGAAGGTTATGAGGAAGATCAAGATGTGCCCATTTGAACACTAACAACGTTATTGTTGAAGTAGACCTCCCCCCTAGAATTATCTTGGATTAACATTTCTCCCCTGCAAAGGAAAAAAGTCTTGTAGGTATCTGTTGAAGTTTTAAATTATTTGTGTCTAGAGCACCACATCGGAAGCATGGGTGGTCTTCTGCACAGCTGTGGCACGTAGCATGTGTTTACTAGATGTGAGTTGTTATAGAAACCCTAGTGTAGTGTCTCCTAACCTGGGGTTTCCGACCACTCTTTCCTTCCTGTTGCTTTTATCTTCTGGTATTTACTCATACTCCCCTCCGACAGTTCCCAGAGACCCATCTTCATCCTCCAGGTCCTCCCAGGTGTTGGCTGTGATCCCCGTAGATAAGTGGTACGTGTGGTGGATTCCCTGCCCCGTGGGGCCCGGGGCCACCAGAGTGCCACGCAGGGAGACGAGAAGCCATTCCTGACAGTGTGATCATCAGCATGTCCCTAACCTTCCTGAGCCCCAGGTCCCTTTGGCTCCAAAATTGTGCTTCAGTTTCCTCACTTGTAGAATGAGACAAACAAGAGTTCCTACCTCACAGGATTATTAGGTTAAGCTCACGGTAAAGCTCCTAGGGCAGCACCTTCCACCCGGTGTAGGATGCAGTGTGGTGCGCAGCTGGAAGGAAAGGGCTTGGCGGGCTTCTGCCTTCAGGAGCTTGCCCCGCGGGCTGGGGCGGCCCTCTGCTCCCAGTGACCCGGGCAGACACCTGCAGCGGCACCTGCAGCGCGGCCAGCCAGGGGCTTCCCCTGCCCCCGTTAACATGCCTCTTACAGGTTTTTAGCTCTCCTCTCTCTTCCCAAAGCAACGGCTCCAAGTCCTTGTCTCAAAATTTGCCTCTGGGGGAACTCAAACTAAAAAAAGAAGTAAAATTTCCATGATACATTAAGGGGGCGGGGGGCGGGGGGGAAGCAAGGAATGAGGATCTTATTCTCAGGATCCCTTTATACTCTTAAAATTTGTTGAGGACCCCAGAGAGCTTTTATTAACATGAGTTATATCTGTCAGTATTTACTGTGTTAGAAATGAAAACAAAAATATTTATTAATTTGCTTAAAAATAACCCTAATAAATTCAGTACAAGTTCAATAACATTTTTTATGAATATTAAGTATTCCCTCCCCGCAGAAAAATCTTAGTGAAATAAGTGGTATCATTTCCATTTTCACTAATCTCTTTAATCTCTGACTTCATAGAAGACAGCTGCATTTTCAAATCTGCCTCTGTGTTCAATCTTCTATGTATCGTGTGGCCTCAGGAAAATTCTCCCGCTGTACCTAGGTGAGAAAAGGGGCAATAACACCTCCGTGTTGTTATGAAAATAGTTTTGGCCCTGACTGGTGTGGCATCGCTCTGCAAACTGAAAGGTCACCGGCTCAACTACTGTGGGAGAGGCAACCAATCGGCACTTCTCACATCGATGTTTTTCTCCCTCTCCTCCTCCCTCAAAATAAATAAATGAAATTATTTTTATGAAAATAAGTTTGATCTCATGGACCTCACTGAAAGGGTCTTGGATGTACTCGTAAACTTGCTCTCCAAAAGGAAAGAAAAAAACACCCTGGTTGTAAAAGTGTCGATTTCCGTGGTGTAAAATACTACCACCATGGCCAGTTTCAAACTGCCAACTTGACCCCCACGGGTAGCAGAGCTGGGGGAGAGACCATGTAAACCGACAGTGGCGAACCACCGTGTACAAAGCCCACTTTGAGAACCATGGACACAGAATGTCTGCAGTGGGACATGTAAGAAAAGTAACGTGGGTGCCTCCAAGAGAGTAGCCAGCCCAGTGACTGGAGGACAGTGGACTTCTTAAGCAAATATTCTTTTATAGCTTTAGAATATTGTTTTCATGTGCATGTATCATCTAGTCAAAAAGGAAAAAAAAGATTTTTGTGTCTTCTCTTCCTAAATGAACTCTTAAAATATGAATATAAAAATATGGCCTGTAATTGTAAATCTTTCCAGATTTTCCATTGCCTTGTGGCATCTCTCAGAATTGGTCATTTCTAAGCCCCAGTGAGTGGTTCTTGCTTCTCTGCCTTCTCATCTTTCTTCAGGGATTTTCTTCCCTCTTCAGCCGCACTTCCTGCCCCAAGCCAGGAGCACGCTGACATTCGGGATATTCGGGATTCGGATTCAGCCTCATCTCAGCGTGAGGCATGGGGGCCAGTTATTGCATATATGCAGCCAATTTAAGCAATTTAGCCTTTGTAATTTGATATTCGAGTGGCTAAAGCATTTTATTTGTGAACATTTGGGATTACCTTCTTACCTTCTTTCTCTTTTGTGCTTTTTGTAAGCTGAAGGCTTTTCTGGTGACAGTCTGATCTCCCTCAGCCACTGACACAACTACACCCGCGCACGGCAGGTCGGATGGTGCCCCTCTCACGCTGCAGAAGGATAGCGACTGGGAAGCACGTTAGTAACATTACCTACTCCTGCAAGCTCTGCACCGTTGGAAACCTTTTTGTAACTCTGGCAGTCACTTCATCCAAGGCTTCCTGAGCTCTTTGGCTTTTGTTGTTTTGTTTAAGAGGATTTCACTGAGATTAGCCCTATTTGAGAGTTACCTTCGAACCTGTGCTGGCTTAGCTGGAGGCAGTAGCAAGCCACACTGGTTGCATTGACACGTGTTCACGTTGTCGTTGGGTGAAATCACCTTCTCTTGGTTTTGGTCAGGGGTTCCTGAGGGGCATATGCAACAGCCGCCCCACGAAAGCTGATTTTCAGGAACCTGTGGTCGCATAGGTTATCTCACAATCTGAGATTAGTGGTGAGAGGAGGAAGGTTTGGAAAAGGAGAGAATCTTAGAATGGGGAATTCTAGGAGGCTGGGCAGGCAGGGGGGGATGGCAGTGCTCGCCTCCTGGGCGGGCGGGGGCTGTGCTGGCTGGAGGCTCCCACGTAACCTATAGTTAAGTAGCGGAAGGAATTTCTGAGGCATGCTTGGCATCCGGATACTCGGTATCCACCCAGGAGAAGGAACCCTGCGACCTTCACAGTACAGATGACCAGGAAGTGGAGGTAGCGGGCAGTGCACGAGTCCCCGCCCCACTCAGCCCTGACGTGGTTGGTGTGCTGTCACTGTGTTGGCTCAGGATGTCTGGAAGGACCCACACATTCCTCTTGTAGAAACCTTTGTACTCTGGGCTGGGGCGTATTTATAAGCACAGGGCACACTGGTTTTCCAGGTACCTACATGGAAATAAAAGGAGATTTGGATGCTCCAGCTGCTGTTGGAACGAGAAATCCAAGGCTGAGGAACCTCAACAGAAGATGGAGGATTCTGTTAGTGTTTCCTCTCCTGGTGGCTGGCAGGAGGTGTTCACAGCCTCGGTTTTAGCCCTAGTCCTCCCACTCACAGCTGTATGACCCTGGCAAGTGACCTGCCCTCTGTTTCCCCTTCCAATATTCAAATGTTTTATTTCCTTAGTCAAAATGTAATATTTTCCAGCTTCAATGACAAATAAACATTGTGTATATTTAAGGTATATGTTCTCAGTTTCCCTGTTGGTAGGATTGGGATTAAAACAGTGCAGGGTGAGCCGGAGGCACACGCAAGGTGGCCAGCGGTGCCATCTCCTGGGCTGCAGATGTTAATGAGGTCCCTCCCCCACTCAGGCCCCACATAGTAGTCGTGGGTTTTCGAGGCTTTGCAAATAGGACATTCCCCAGTTTCCCAAAGACCATGGCTTCTTTGCCGGCTGGGAGGGAAGGGGCTCCCCATTCTGTGTTCTGGGTCACTCCTGGGCTGGTCTAGCCTCTGTCACTGGCCTATGAATGAACACAGAAGTGTTTTCCCAAGCAGATGCACTCTGGGCATCCTGAGGCCTACAGAGCTGCCCCCACCCCGCCCCACTCCTCCCATGAGTCTTCCCAGCTCCCTCTCTGCTTTTTTCCTCGAACCACAGGTGGCCCCGATGTGTGCTCCTCCGTGATTTTCTGATAGGACAACCACAGGAGCTCACGATTCTGGTGCTGAGTGGCATGCTGTCGTGTCATGTGGTGGTGGTTCAGAAAACACCCTTCCTGCCCACTGTGTCACACCCTGGCGGCAAACATGCCCGGCCCCAGGCTCCAGCTGCACGCTGTCTGCCTCCTGGGCAGATGTAATGTTAGAGGACCCCACCGTCTTTGCTCAGCTCTTGTGGTTCTCTCTCCTGTTTTTGCATCAACTCCTATTTTATTTTCTTCTTGGATTCACTTATTTTTTTTTAATGCTTTTCTACTTAGCCAGAGTCTTCGTGGTTTTCTTTCACTATGACCTATCCCCCCCAAATGAATCATCCTCCATCTCGTCCCCTCCCCACCTTTTCTCTCCAGGATGTGCTGTTTTGTGCACTGCCTCCGCCAGCCGTCTTCTCACTCTGCTGCCCCCACCTCTGCCCTGGATCTGAGGGGAAGGGTCATGGGACCCTGTGGCAGGTTTCCAAGGGGAGTTGCCACACTTGGGCCTTCGGGTGAGGCCAGAAGTGCCCCTCCTTGAGAGGCCCCTGACTGGGCTGGGAATTGGGAAACTGAATTTCTGGCCAAGGTCGGTCATTTCCCCCCGCCCCCCGAAATGCAGTTGTGTGCTTGATTTGTAAATGGGGAAGTCCCACCTACCCGCCCGTGCCCCCCTCCCAACCCCTCAGAGACACCCAGGTCGGGGATGTCATCACACATGGAGGTTTCTTTGCCCGGGACACAGTGGAAGCTGCATTTGCTGGAACTTGCCTCTGGTAAGACGGCTCTCGGACTGCGGACGCACTCACCTGTTTATTTTTCCTCAACGTCACCTGGCCTGTCACCTTTTCTGGGTAGGAGGTAGTTTACTAAGTAGGAATTATTTTTAGTGTTAATTTTGGTTTCAGATAAGTCTTAAATTTTCTTACTCATTCCTCTGAAAATTAGTGACACAGGGATGAGAGGTAACGGGACATGCTGGGGACCGTGTGTCACATCCTAAGGCCTGTCTGTGTAGGTACTGCTGTTGTGAGTGCATTTTGAAATTATCCCGATCCTGGGCCACCTACATGCACTGTGTCTTGCCCCGTCCCCAATATCCCTTTGCTCAGTGGTGTAAGACGGGACCACGGATCATTTCATAGCTACTCTGTGAACAGTTTACTGAACTCTGTAGATGGCATCCCTCTTCCGTATTGAAATTCCTTTTTTTTTTTTTTACAAAATTTATTTATTTATTTATTTTCTTAAGAAAGAGAGAGGAAGGGAGAGGGACGGAGGGGGAGGGAAAGAGAGAGAAACATTGATTTGTTGTTCCACGTAGTGTGCAGTCATTGGTTGATTCCTGTAGGTGCCCTGACTGGGGATCGGACCTGCAACCGTGGTGTGTTAGGATGGTACCCTAACCAACTGAGCTACCTGGCCAGGGCTAGACATTTCTCTTTTTTTTTTTTTCTAGAAATGTTTTTAATTCTTATGACTGGGGATGGAGGTGGGGTGCCAATAACCCCATGCATCGAGTGGCAAGGATGCTAAACATGCAGGACAGGGACCCACAACAGAGGTCTACCTGGCCCAAACGTTGATAGCGCTGAGGTTGAGAAACCTGACATTAGGGTTTGTTCTTCCTAAAACTGGTGTCTTAGTGGCTGAAATGGGCCAGGGATGATAAGCTCTGCTGTTAGCATTGCCCTGTTATTTGAGTGGAAGGAACGGGGGAAAATTGGGGATGTAGCTTGGGGGTCCAGAGTTCTAACTTCTGACCCTGAAACCTGGATTGAACATGATTTACTGCTGTAGGCAATAGAAATTCCTTAGGAGACACTTCTTAGTCCTGCTCCCCTCTGACCCTTAACCGAAGTAACACTGATACTCGCAGTCTGCGTGACCAGCTGTGGGAACCACAACCCCTCAGGGTCCGCAGTTGAGGCTGTCATGTGTGTTCTTTCCCACTACCTCTGGTGTGGGAGAAAAGACACCAGAAAGAAAACTAATATGTAGTTTTCACGGACGAGCTGTTAAGTAATTAGGAGGAAAGAATCCCAGAGACTTACTGGTGCGGTCAGTCACAGTGCCCATTCTGTTCCAGCTGGGGCCGTGGGAGTCGGGGGCAGCCCTGCCCTGGACCCTGAGACCTGGACAGCACACCTTCCCCTCACCCGTCTTATTCACTCATCAATAAAAAGGAAGGGTTTGAACCAGATTGTGTGGCTCTTGGGAGCTTTAAAAACCCACAGTGCCTTTTTGTCTGAAAGAGAAAGTTGTTTCTGAAGGACCAGCACCATCTAATAAACATGTGATGCAAGCCACACAGGTCATTTTAAGTTTTCTAGTAGCCACATTACGAAAAGGTGAAATTGTTTTTAATAAAATATTTTAGTTAGCCCAGCCTCAAATATTATCATTTCAACATGCAATCAGTATAAAAAAATTATTGATGAGACAGTTTACATTCTTCTTGCTGTGCCAAGTCTTGGGAATCCAGAATGCGCGTTTCCGTCGGGACCAGCCGCGCTTCCTGTCCTCAGGAGCTGTGTGACTAGTGGCTGTGCCTGTGGGCAGCACAGGTCTCTTCGGTCCGTCTGGAGTCCTAAGACCCCAGCTCGGTCCACAACTTCCACAGCTCGCATCCTTGGTCAGCCTTTTCATTTGGGGGGCTGGAATATTTAAAGCAGGGACTAACAGCTTGCTGAAACCGGAGTCCGACGTACAAAGAGTTGATTTTCATGAATAATGTTCCCCTAGCTCTGTAAGTGCCCTCGGTCAAAGCTGTGAGACACCTTCTCCCCACATAAAGTCTTGGAGTAGCGCTCCCAGCAGGCCTGGCTGCTCTGAGCGATTGCAAATGAGAATAAGATGTGATTTTCCGTAATATTGCAGAGCAGTGTGGACTTCACCTTCTACTCCATGGAGCCAGCAGGGTTGGGAGGGAAGGGAATTTCTCACGGGAAGGGAAAGTTAAGAAATAAATCAAGCAGTAAATCAGGACTTTGTCTTTGTCTTTTCATGTAGTGGAATAGAAGATGAACTCAACTGAATTCAATGAAGATGTAGAAGAAGGTAAAATCCCTTATTAAAAATTATTTTTAATTTAATATTTTATTGGGTCATATATTCAACATGGTTCAGACATACTGAAGTATAAAAAGACACAAAATGAAAAGTCTGCCACCACTGGTCCCCCTCCCCCTCCCCCCACGCACCTTATCTTATGTGTCTTTCAAGAGTTATTTTTTTAAAGTATATTGAAAATATAGTATTTGTCTCCCTGCATCTGCTCACCTCCCAGCCCCCCAGAGAGACTTTAAAACGAGTTTGAACAAAGCAATCTCGGAAATGGTTGTGTTGTATAGCACTGGTGCGGCGAGGTGGCATTTGTGTGGTCGGAAGGTGCACTCTCACTCTGGCTGGGCTTCACTGTCTGAGCGGTAGTGTCAGGGTGGCCCACTGACAGCCTGTGACTCAGGGACCCTGCTGGTCTCCGAGCTGCCCGGTGGTCTCTCCCGCTGAGCCCTGTCTCTTCTCTGCCACAGTTCTAAAAAATAACACTGTGAAAGTGGAGACGGAGGCCGAAGATGCTGCCCTGGACTGCTCAGTGAATTCCAGGTCTTTGGAGAAGCACCCTCTGGACAGCGTCTTCACCGCCCTCCAGGACTGCAGCAAGCGAAAGCAGCTGGGCGGCGAGGGCCTGCCAGACCCTGTCTCCAGCGTGAAGAGACGGCGGCTGATTCCCGAGGTGAGGACCCGGCCCCTTCTGTGTCTGCTTGGGCTCTAACCCTCTGATGGGACACAGAATCTCTTTCTACTCGTGGAACCTGGGCAACTCCTAAATTCCTGGCCCTGAGAAGGCTTTCATTTCAGCTGCCCCGTCTCTGGCTTAAGTGTCTAGAAAGCGTCCTTAACTGGAATCTTGTCTGTGTCTGGGTTCAGTAGTGGGGAAGGGAGTCTTCGCCAGCATCTGCTTCTAAAGACAGGAACTTCCTGATGGCAAGCCTCCATTCTACATAGTACACCCTTAGCACAGATTCCTCTGAAAGGGCCGAGGGCTGGCAGGTCTTCTCCTCAGTCAAACCGTCTTTTATGTCTGTCAGGGCAGCTTGTTGCCTAAAGAAACTTTTCAGTGAATCTTTCTGTGAAGTGGAGAATTCTTCTGTATCATACCTGTTATTCTGAAGTTACCTATGTTATGAACTTGCTTTATTTCTTTTTTAAGATTTTATTTATTTACTTATTTTTAATATATTTTATTGATTATGCCTTTACAGTTGTCCCATTCTCCCCCTTCATTCCCCTCCACCCCGCACACACCTCCCCCACCATTCCCCCCTTTCATTTATGTCCATGTGTCATAAGTTCTTTAGATTCTATATTTCCCATACTATTCTTGCCTTCCCCCTTATTTTCTACCTACCGTCTATGCTACTTATTCTCTGTACCTTCTCCCCGTCCTACTCCCCCTGTTGCTAACCCTCCATGTGATCTTATTTATTTATTCATTTATTTATTTTTTAGAGAGAGGAGAAGGGAAGGAGAAAGAGTGAGAGAGAAATATCAATGTGTGGTTGCCTCTCATGTGTCCCCTACTGAGAACCTAGCCTGCAACCCAGGCATGTGCCCCTGCCTGGGAATTGAACCAGTGACCCTTTGCTTCACAGGCCCATGCTCAATCCACTGAGCTACACCAGCCAGGGCATGATCTTCATTTCTATGGAGATCTGGCTGATCTGGCTCCTGATCTGGCTCCTGATCTGGCTGTCCTCTTAGTTTGCTTTTGTTTTAGGTATGGTTGTTAATAGTTGTGAGTTTGCTGTCCTCACTGTTCATTTTTTTTTAATTTTTTTAAATATTTTATTTATTTATCTTTAAAGGGGAAGGAAAGGAGAGAGGGAGAGAAATATCAATGTATGGTTGCCTCTGCTGAGGACACACAATGTATCGTGTGTCCCCTGCCAGGAAATGGCCTGCAACCCAGGCATGTGCCCTGACTGGGAATCGAACCTCGATCCTCTGGTTCGCAGGCCCGTGCTCAATCCACTGAGCTATACCAGCCAGGACTCACTGTTCATATTTTTTATCTTCCTTTTCTTCGATAAGTCCCTTTAACATTTCATATAATAAGGGCTTGGTGATGATGAACTCCTTGAATTTGACCTTATCTCAGAAGCACTTTATCTGCCCTTGCATTCTAAATGAAAGCTTAGCTGGATAGAGCATTCTTGGATGTAGGTCCATGACTTTCATGACTTAGAATACTTCTTTCCAGTCCCTTCTTGCCTGGAAGGTCTCTTTTGAGAAATCCGCTGACAGTCTGATGGGAACTCCTTTGTAGGTGACTGTCCCCTTATCTCTTGCTGCTTCTGGGATTCTCTCCTTCATTTTAGTCTTGGCTAATGTAATTATGATGTGCCTTGGTGTGTTCCTTCTTGGGTCCAATTTCTCTGGGACTGTGAGCTTCTTGGATTTCCTGGAAGTCTATTTCCTTTGCCAGACTGGGAAAGTTCTCCTTTATTTTTTGTTCAGTTAAGTTTTCCACTTGTAGCTTTTCCTCTTCCCCTTCTAGTACCCCTATAATTCGGAAGTTAGAGCGTTTAAAGATGTCCTGGAGGTTCCTAAGCCTCCTCATTTTTTTGAATTCTTGTTTTTTCATTGTTTTCTGTTTGGTCATTTTTTCTGCCTTCTGGTCCACTCCCTTGATTTGAGTCCCAGTTTCCTTTCCATCACTATTGATTTCCTGTGCACTTCCCCTCATTTCAATTAGTTTAGCCTTCATTTGTTCCTCTAATTTGTGACTAAAATCAACCAGTTCTGTGAGCATCCTGATCACCAGTATTTTGAACTGTGCATCTGAAAGTTGGCTCTTTGTCGCTTAGAAGTATTGGCTCTGGGGCTTTGAGCTGTTCTTGAACCATAATGTTTTGGTCTGTTTGCACCTGTTACGTATGGGGGATGGAGCCTTAGGTGTTCACCAGGGCCAGGTGACCCAGTGGCTGGGTCGTGACGCTGTATGTGGGGGCGGGGTCAAAGAGGGGCAGTGGTGTTTGTTCTGCTCTCTCTCAGATATCGGTCCCCTCTGCCACTTTGCACAAGCAAATTGGGCCCTTCTGGTGCTGATTCCTATGTGTGTGGGCTTGTGTACCCTCCAGGACCCTGTGGGTCTCTCCAACAAACTCTCCTGGGACCTCCACCCCGAAAGTCTTTCCAGTTGGTGCTTTCAGGCTTTAATTCCTGTCGCTGGGGCCCTAGCCTGAGCGGTCTGTCTCACTGTTCTCTCCTTCGCTTGGTTTATCTGTGCACAAATGTGTGACCGTGGTCAGCCAGATGCCCTGCGCCCTCAGAGGGTCCACCCGTTGCCACCCCATGCCTAGGATCTGACAACCGCTGCTTGTGTTCCTGGGTTGGTCCAACAGATCTTTCCAGCCCGACCCTGCTCCACCGCTGACTCCGCCCCTCTTACCCGCCTGATTGAATGGTTCGTTGTTGTCGGACTTCCATGTAGTTTGATCTTCTGTGTTTTGGCTCTGTTTTTGTTACTAAAACTTTGTTGTCTTTAAACTTGGTTGTGTGAGGAGGCACAGTGTTTCCATCTATGCCTCCATCTTGGCCAGAAGGGCCAAGGGCCATCTCTTCCCCTCCATTTATTTATTTTTACAGAGGAGGAAGGAAAAGAGAAAGAGATGGAGAGAAACATTGATGTGCAAGAGCTACATTGATTAGTTGCCGTGCAAAAAGGGGACCTGGCCTGCAATCCAGGCATATGCCCTGACCAGGAATTGAACCAGGGACCTTTTGGTTCATGGGCCTGCATTCAATCCAAGGAACTACTCCAGCCAGGGCAAACTTGCTTTATTTGTTAGTCACCTGGTGGTTATATTGAACTTTGCTAAATTCTGAGAGAGAAAATGGAACTGATCTAGTGGCCCCCGTCTAGCAGACTGTAGTCCAGATGGCAGGTAAGACATGTACACAGAAGAGTGAAAACTGCAGAGAGAGGCAGCCTGGGGTGTCTCGTCGGCGAGCCTCCCTGTGGACCAGCAGGTTACACCTCAAACTCTTAGGACATTTTCCCGAATTCTCCAACCCAACCCAGCCCCCCGCCAACACACACACATACACACTGTCCTGGGGGGACCCAAATAGTTATTTCAGCTTCCGCATGTCTGTCCAGAAGAGGCCCCCTTTTCATGGCTCATTATCATTAGCCAGAACAGTATGGAGTATCAGCCTGGGACTCTTTGGGTCGTTACTGGTTTGTTTTAATTCTCCTTTGTTAGATTCTAGGGCAGATTCACAATAAATTGGGGATTTATGGATTTTAGAGACTGAGTCTTCAGTAAATAAAACGATCCTTCAAGTGGAAAGATGATGTGGTTAAGATTTTCACCAGGATGTAAATATACATGTTTACATTACAGTATAATGATGACTGACCTGCCTTCCACATCATGGAACATTGGCTGATTGTCTATCTAGGCCCGCTCCCCAAAACCCCTTTATTGGCATATGACTCACATACTATACAATCCACCATTTCAACTTGTACAATTCAGTGGTTTTCCATATGCTCACAGACTTGAGCAACCACCACCGCAGTTAATTTTAGAGCAGCTTCACCACCCCACTGGGAAGTCCTACACCCATTAGCAGTCGCTCCCCATTCATCCCTCCTCCTGCTCCTGGCAACCACTGACCTGTTTTTTTTTTTGTCTCCCTGGATTTGCCTCTTACCAAGATTCGCTATAATTGGAATCATAAAATGTGGCCTTTTGTGTCTGGTTTCTTTTACTTAGCAAGTGTTTCTAAGGTTCATCCATGCTAGAGCATGTATCAGCACTTCATTCCTTTTTGTGGCCAAATAATATTCCATTGTGTGAATATACCAGATTTGGCTTAGCCACCCATTAGTTGATGGACATTTGTGTGGCTTTCACTTTTTGATTATTATAAGCAATGCATTTTTTTTTAATCTGTAAAGCCCAGGGAAAAAGAAGTTGAATTCTTTGTATACGTCTCTGAGGATTGGTTAGAAACACGCCACCTGGCCCCTGGCTGCCTAAACCAGCCACTCGTGGGCTACGTGCCTTGTGATTCCGGGGCATTGTCCGTGTGCATGGCAGTTTCCAGTGCAGTAAGGAATGACTGCAGGGTAAGTCTCAGATTTCTGTCTGCTAAGGTGCTTGTTGTGGCAAATGAAAGGTACAGGATGGTTAGTAGAACAGTTTCTTTGAAAAACATTTAACCATTTGCTTTTTGCTATTTTTTAAATATATTTTCTTGATTATGCTATTACAGTTGCCCCATTCCCCCCCACCTCCCACCCACATTCACCCCATTTAGTTCATGTCCATAGGCCATTCATATAAGATCTTTGGCTTCTACATTTCCTTTACTATTCTTACCATCCCCCTGTCTATTTTCTACCTACCATCTATGCTACTAATGCTCTGTACCTTTTCCCCTTCTCTCCCCCTCCCCCTTCCCTGTTGCTAACCCTCCATGTGATCTCCATTTCTGTGGTTCTGTTCCTGTTCTAGCTGTTTGCTTTTGTTTTTGTTTTAGGTGTGGTTGTTGATGACTGTGAGTTTGCTGTCATTTTACTATAGATATTTTTTATCTTTTTTTCTTAGATAAATCTCTTTAACATTTCCCCAAATAAGGGCTTGGTGATGATGAACTCCTTGAACTTGACCTTATCTGAGAAGCACTTTATCTGCCCTTCCATTCTAATTGAAAGCTTTACTGGATAGTGCAATCTTGGGTGTAGGTCCTAGCCTTTCATGAGTTGGAATGCTTCTTTCTAGCCCCTTCTTGTCTGTAAGGTCTCTTTTGAGAAATCAGCTGACAGTCTGATGGGAACTCCTTTGTAGATGACTGTCCCCTTATCTCTTGCTACTTCTAGGATTCTCTCTTAAATTTTGATCTTGGATAATATAGTCATGATGTGCCGTGGTGTGTTCCTTCTTGGGTCCATCTTCTTTGGCACTCTCTGAGCTTCCTGGATTTCCTGGAAGTCTATTTCCTTTGCCTGACTGGGGAAGTTCTCCTTTATTATTTGTTCAAATAAGTTTTCTACTTGTTGTTCTTCCTCTTCCCCTTCTGGTACCCCTATAATTCGGATGTTGGAACATTTAAAGTTGTCCTGGAGGTTCCTCATTTTTTTGAATTCTTGTTTCTTCATTCTTCTCTGATTGGATGTTTCTTTCTTCCTTCTGGCCCACACAATTGATTTGAGTCTCAGTTTCCTTCCCATCACTATTGGTTCCCTGTACATTTTACTTTATTTCACTTAGTGTAGCCTTCATTTTTTTCATCTAATTTGTGACGAAATTCAACCAATTCTGTGAGCATCCTGATTACCAGTGTTTTGAGCTGTGTGTCTAATAGGTTGGCTATCTCTTGGTGGCTTAGTTGTATTTTTTCTGGAGCTTTGATCTGTTCTTTTGTTTAGGCCCTTTTTTTGGTCTTTTTATTTTTAATATATTTTATTGATTATGACTTTACAGTTGTCCCATTTCTCCCCCTTCACTCCCCTCCACCATGCACACTCCCTCCCCAATCATTCTCCCTCCTTTAGTTTATGTCCATGTGTCACAAGTTCTTTAGATTCTATATTCCCCATACTATTCTTGCCCTCCCCCTATTTTCTACCTACCATCTATGCTACTTATTCTCTGTACCTTCTCCCCCCTTCTCCTCCCACTCCCCTGTTGCTAACCCTCCATGTGATCTCCATTTCTGTGGTTATGTTCCTGTTCTAGTTGTTTGCTTAGTTTGCTTTTGTTTTTGTTTTAGGTGTTGGTGTTAATGATTGTGAGTTTGCTGTCATTTTACTGTACATATTTTTTATCTTCTTTTCTTAGATAAATCTCTTTAACATTTCATATAATAAGGGCTTGGTGATGATGAATCTCCTTGAATTTGACCTTATCTGAGAGGCACTTTATCTGCCCTTGCATTCTAAATGAAAGTTTAGCTGGATAGAGCAATCTTGGGTGTAGGTCTTTGGATTTAATGACTTGGAGTACTTCTCTCCAGGCCCTTCTTGCCTGGAAGGTCTCTTTTTAGAAATCCGCTGACAGTCTGATGGGGAACTCCTTTGTAGGTGACTGTTCCCTTATCTCTTGCTGCTTCTAGGATTCTCTCCTTCATTTAAATCTTGCGTAATGTAATTATGATGTGCCTTGGTGTGTTCCTTCTTGGGTCCAAGTTCTTTGGCACTCTCTGAGCTTCCTGGAATTCCTGGAAGTCTATTTCCTTTGCCTGACTGGGGAAGTTCTCCTTTATTATTTGTTCAGATAAGTTTTCCACTTGTATCTCTTCCTCTTCCCCTTCTAGTACCCCTATAATTCGGATGTTGGAACATTTAAAGGTGTCCTGGAGATTCCTAAGCCTCTCCTCATTTTTTTGAATTCTTGTTTTTTCATTGTTTTCTGTTTGGTCATTTTTTTCTTCCTTCTGGTCCACTCTATTTTTTTAAATTTCCATTTCCTATAGTTTTATTTTATTGTTTTTTTAAATATATTTTATTGATTATACCATTACAATTCCTCTATTCCCCCCTTCTTTCCCCTCCACCCTGCACACCCCCTCCCCTACCATTCCCCCCTTTAGTTTATGATCACGTGTCTCAAGTTCTTTAGATTCTATATATCTCCTACTATTCTTGCTTTCCCCCTGTTTTCTACCTACTGTCTATGCTATTTCCTGTACCTTTTCCCCCCTTCTCCTCCTCCCACTCCCCTGTTGCTAACCCTCCATGTGTTCTTCATTTCTATGGTTCTGCTCCTGATCTCCCTGTCCTCTTGATTTGCTTTTGTTTTAGGTGTGGTTGTTAATAAGTGTGAGTTTGCTGTCCTTTCACTGTTCATATTTTTCATCTTCTTTTTCTTATATAAGTCTCTTTAACATTTCATATAATAAGGGCTTGGTGATGATGAACTCCTTGAATTTAATCTTATCTGAGAAGCATTTTATCTGTCCTTCCATTCTAAATGAAACCTTTGCTGGATAAAGCAATATTGGATGTAGGTCTTTGGATTTCATGCCTTGGAATACTTCTTTCCATCCCCTTCTTGTCTGAAAGGTCTCTTTTGAGAAATCAGCTGACAGTCTGATGGGAACTCCTTTGTAGGTGACTGTCCCCTTATCTTTCTTGCTGCTTCTAGGATTCTCTCCTTCATTTTCATCTTGGCTAATGTAATTATGATGTGCCTTGGTGTGTTCCTTCTTGGGTCCAACTTCTCTGGGACTCTCTGAGCTTCCTGGACTTCCTGGAAGTGTATTTCCTTTGCCATATTGGGGAAGTTCTCCTTTATTATTTGTTCAAATAAGTTTTCCACTCGTGGCTGTTTCTTTTCTCCTTCTGGTACCCCTATAATTCGGATGTTAGAGTGTTTAAAGATGTCCTGGAAGTTCCTGAGCCTCTCATTTTTTTGAATTCTTGTTTCTTCATTCTTTTCTGGTTGGATGTTTTGTTCTTCCTTCTGGTCCACTCCATTGATTTCAGTCCCAGTTTCCTTTCCATCACTATTGGTTTCCTGTGCATTTCCCTTCATTTCAATTAGTTTAGCCTTCATATGTTCCTCTAATTTGTGACTATAATCAACCAGTTCTGTGAGCATACTGATCACCAGTATTTTGAACTGTGCATCTTAGAGGTTCGCTATTTCTTTTTCGCTTAGAGTTACCGGCTCTAGGGCTTTGAGTTCTTCTTGAGCCATGTTTTGGACTGTTCGTGCCGGTTACATATGAGGAGCGGAGCCCTAGGTGTTCACCAGGGCGGGGCAACTTAGTTGCTGGGTTGTGATGCTGTATGTGGGGGCGGGGTCAAAGGAAAGCAATGGCAGTTCCCTCTGTCGCCGCCTCCTGCCACCGGGCCGAGCGGTCCATCCCACTGAGCAAGAACGTGTGACCGCGGTTGGCCCGCTGCCTTATTCTCTCACTGGGTCCACCACTGGGGCCTGCGCTGTCCGTCTCACTGCTCACTCCTCTGCTGGTTTATCTGCGTGCTAATGTGTGACCATGGTCAGCCTGCCCCGCACCCTCACTGGGTCTGCGATGCTACCCTTGCTGCCTGCGTACCTGGGTTAGGGGATCTTTCCTGCCCGACCCTCTTACCGGTCCCGGTTGAACAGTTCATTGTTGTTGGACTTCCGTATATTTCAATTTTTCTGTTCTTTGGTTGCGTCTTTGTTTACTAAACCTTTGTTGTATTCAGACTTGGTTGTGGGAGATGGCACAGTGTTTCCACAGTGCCTCCATCTTGGCAGAAGTCCCTGGCCCACTCCATTGATTTGAGTCCCAGTTTCCTTTCCATCACTATTGGTTTCCTGTGCATTTCCCTTCATTTCAATTAGTTTAGCCTTCATTTGTTCCTCTAATTTGTGACTAAAATCAACCAGTTCTGTGAGCATCCTGGTCACCAGTGTTTTGAACTGTGCATCTGATAGGTTGGCTATCTCTTTGTCACTTAGAAGTATTGGCTCTGGGGCTTTGAGCTGTTCTTCTTGAGCCATAATGTTTTGGTTAGGTTGCGCCTGTTACATATGAGGAGTGGAGCCTTAGGTGTTCTCCAGGTTTGGGCAACCCACTCCCTGTGTTGTGATGCTGCATGTAGGGATGGGGTCAGAGAGGGGCAATGGCATTTGTTCTGCTGTTTCTTTGATTTTCGTCCCTTCTGCTGCTTCCCACAAGCAAACTGGGCCCCTGGTGCCGACTCCCATGTGTGTGGGCCTGTGCACCCTCCAGGACCCTGTGGGTCTCTCCAACAAAGTGTCTGTGAGCCTGGGAGTTTCTCCCGGCACCTCGACTCCGAAAGTTTTTTTAATTGGTGCTTTTAGGCTTTAATACCCATCGCTGGGGCCCTCACCTGCGCAGTCTGTCTCACTGCTCGCTCCTTTGCTGGTTTATGTACTCGCGAATGTGTGACTGCGGTCAGCCATGTGCCTTGCACCCTCACTGGGTCTTCCCGTTGCCACTCCATGTCTGGGATCTGCCAACTGCTGCCTGCGCACCTGGGTTGTCCAGCAGCTTTTTTCTGCCAGGCCCCACTTTGGCAGCTGCTGACTCCGCCCCTCTTACCGGTCTGTCTGAATGGTCCGTTGTTGTCGGACTTCCATACAGTTCAATTTCCTGTGCTTTGGTTGTGTTTTTGTTACTAAAACTTTGTTGTCTTTAAACTTGGTTGTGGGGGGAGGCACAATGTTTTCACCTACACCTCCATCTTGGCCGGAAGTCTATTCAGCTTTTTTTTTCGTCTTGTTGTGCCTGTTATGTATGAGGGGCAGAGCCTCAGGTGTTCGCCAGGGTGGGGTAACTCACATCACTGGGTTGTGATGGTCTATGTGGGGCAGGGATCCGAGAGGGAACTGTGGGGTGTGCTGTACTCTCTGTCAGATTTCAGTCACTTCCCCTGCTTCCCACAGGCAAATTGGGCCCTTCTGGTGCTAATTCTTGGGTGGGATGGTTTGCGTAAGTTCTCAGACCCTGTGGGTCTCTCCAACAAACTTTCCTGTGAGGCTGGGAGTCTCTCCTGCTGCTGCCTCAACCCCCACAGGTGTTTTCACTCGGTAGTTTGAGGCTTTATTTCCCCGCACTGGGGCCCTGGGTGGCGGAGTCTGTTCCACTCCCCAGTTGTTTCTCCCAGTGTGTCTGCCCTCGAATGTGGAACCATGCAGTCCTCAATCCACCACCTCGCAGGTCTGCCAGCCACCGCCTTGCCGGGAATCCTCTCTGCCCCTCCTACAGGTCTGAAGGAATGTCTTCTTTAACTCCTTAGTTGTCAGACTTCATACGGTTCAATTTTCTGTCAGTTCTGGTTGTTTTTTATTTTTAAATCGTTGTCCTTCTTTTGATTGTGTGAGGAGGTGTCCTTCCATCTTGGCCGGAAGCCTGCTTTTTGTTATGTTTTACTTTAAACCATGATTTATCATCTTTTTCCATAATGATTGGTATTCAGGTGTTCTATACTTTTGTACTAGTACAAATAGTGCCACAAGACCTTCCGTGTACACGCACCTCATGCCCCTCCGTGAGCGTTCCTGTGGGCTGGGTTCCTAGAGGTGGTTCTGAGAGTGTTGAGGAGTTTGAGAAGCACCGTTAACTTCCTAAGGGAACTTCTGGAAAACACTTTCTTCTGCTTGTCATCTGCTTGTGATCAGTGCTACAAAATCCTTCACGTTTGTGAGCAAAGCCAGAGTTCAAGAAGTGGGACACAGAGTTGAATTTGTGGATTCACTTTTGCTGTGTAACAGCCGTCCCCTCCACCCAAAAAACCCAACTTGAAACAACCATGATTTTCTTCAAAATCACGTGGGTCACTGGGGGTTCCACCGATTCGGCCTGACGTGGGCGGGGTGGGGTGGTCCGGTGCCTGTCCGGAGCTGGCCGGGATGACGGCAGCTTCCCCTAGGCACGCTCTCAACCCCTGGGACGCCAGTCCAGGCTTGTTCACAGGACACGAAGTTCCTGGGAGTCAGACCCGACAAGCTCCGGAGGGCAGACTCTTCAGGCCTTTGCCTGCATCGCCTTTGGTAATGTCCTGCTGGTCAAACAAGTCAGCAGCCAAGCCTAGACAAATGGGGTGGGACAGGAGGCTGCACCCTGATGGTAGGAGCTCGAGGTCCCGTTGCAAAGAGGCGCTCCCCCAGGGTGGGGGAACTAGTGTGGCCGTTTTTATGAACGATCCTCCGCAGTAAGAAATGACAACCTCCACGCAGAGAAGGAATTCTGACCAAATGAATCATGGGGTGTGGCCTTGGTGGACAGTCCCAGGTGGTCCCATTGCCTCATCCCGCAAATGGTGTGACATTTTATTTTTCCATTCAGTGTCATTTTGTCGTCACAGCATCATAGAGAAGGGAGCATCTTCATATTTTGGAGCAGAAAGGTAAAGAGAAGGTTCTTAGGATGTGTGTTCTAGTTGAGTTTTTCAGTATTTGAAGCAAGTCAGAAAAGATCCGGCGCTGGGTTAGAACCCCAGTGAGGCGCCTGGGGGCGGGTCGCCTGCAGTCAGGGGAACGATACGATGGGTTTCCGACGCTCCTGAGCCTCTGGCCAGGCAGCCGGCTTTGTCAGGCCAGAGCTTCAGGCATGAGCCAGGATTTCTACCTCATTCAGAGAAAGGTAGACTGAGGTGTGCTTGAATATTTCTTATATGACTGGTCCAGCTTATGTATTTATTTGGTCACATATGTTTGCTTTTCAGTGGATTTGGTGAGGTTCAGACCCATTATATTTTGACAAAGAAGAGAGATGGTTATTCCTGGATTCTATTTTGGGTGTTTTATTAGCTTTGTTCATTTTCCTTAGTGTGTATTAAGTGAGGTTGGTGTTTCTGCACACCTTCCTGTTCTATAAAAAGAATGTAAATAAAACCTTTAGAAATTCTTGAGCTCCTGGTAGAAAGGTATCATGTGATTTCAAGGCAGTGTTTCCTTCTCAAGTTTGTGTGTGTTCATTTGTCGGTAAACCAGTAGCCTCAGAACCCTGGGAACTTCAGGACAGTCCATCAGTTTTGTGAAATTATAGTGTATGTTGATTTTTCAAACTGGTACTGGTTCTAATTTGGAGTGAATAGTCCTTTATCCTTCTCTCCCTGAATTTTCGCTGCTCCTTCTTACATATTCGGGGTGGGGGGTGGGGGTAGAGGTGAGTACATGCAGCTTTAAGCGCCTTCGTCACAGGAGGGGACCAGAGGAACCAGGAGGCAGAAACAGGCAGCAATCAAAACGGTAGAAAGGAAGTGCTTTAACAGTTATGGGGGTGGGGGCACGAGGGGCACAGAGGGGGTACATGGTGGTAGATGGAGACTTGACTTGGCGTGGTGAACACAGTACAATATACAGATAATATATTATGGGATTTATACCTGAAATCTATATAATTTTATTAACCAGTGTCAGCCCAATAGACTCATTAAAGATTTTTTTTTAAAATATTTTATTATTTATTTATCTTCAGAGGGGAAAGGAAGGAGAGAGAAAGGAAACATCAATGTATGGTTGCTTCTCATGCATCCCCTGCAGGGAACTGGCCCCTGCTGGAAACTGGCCTGCAACCCAGGCATGTGCCCTGACTGGGAATAGAACCCCGATCGTCTGGTTCGCAGGTCCTCGCTCAATCCACTGAGCTACACCAGCCAGGGCCTCATTGAAGATTTTTTTAAAGGTCCAAGAAAGCCCTGGCTGATGTGGCTCAATGGGCTGAGTGCTTGCTTGCAAACCAAAAGGTCAATTGCCCATCGGGGCACATGCCTGGGTCATGGGCCAGGTCCCTGTCGGGGGCGTGCAGGAGGCAACCAATTGATGTTTCTCTCACACATCAAGGTTTCTCTGAATCTCTTTCTCCTTCCCTTCCTCTCTCTCTAAAAAATAAGTAAAATCTTTAAAAAATTAAAGGTAAAAAAAAAACAACAGTGGAGAACATTATGCTAAGTGAAATAAGCCATTCAGAGAAAGACAAATACCATATGATCTCACTCATGTGTAATCTAATGAACAAACTGAACTAAGAAGGAGGATGGGGACAGACTCATAGATGGAGAGCAGCAGGACAGCTAAGGAAAGAGGAAGTTAGGGGGTGGAGGGATTGAACAAAGTGGAAAAGGACTCGTGGACGTGGACAACAGTGTGGTGGTTACTGGGGGAGGGAGATACAATGGAAAAATATGGAGCAAATATTTAATTTTTTAAGAAGATTTTATTTATTTATTTTTTAGAGAGGAAAGGGAAGGAGAGAAACATCAATGTGCAGTTGCCTCTCACCCGCCCCCTAATGGGGACCTGGCCCACGACCAGTCAGGTGCCGTGACTGGGAATCAAATGGCAACCCTTTGCTTCACAGGCTGGTGCTCAATCCACTGAGCAACGCCAACCAGGGGCAGATTAAATTTAAAAGAAACACACAAAAATCCTGTGACTGTGTACCTACTCAGCAAATACCACCGTTCCTTATTTGATTTATCCATGTAACAAATCCATGATGGAAGGATTGATATCTTCACCAGACAGACGATCAAACTCAGGCATGTAAGTTAAAATAAAGTTCCAGGAGGCCAGTGGGGCTGCCTTGTTCCTCGTGTTGAGTGATGGGGACACTTGGCTCCCTGCTCACATCCGGGGAGCTGAGCCCCACCTTCTCTGATCCAACCCATAAAAACAGTAAATACCAGAAGGAATCAAGATTCTGAAGTCAGATAAAGGGCAGTTCACCGTGGGGCCTTTGCCAGTGAGTGACCCCCTAGACTCAGGTTCCTCCACGGTGATGAGGGCTGACTCTGCTCACCTTGTTGGTTTTCTGTGTAGATTGTTGAGATACCCATGTAAGCAACCCAGCTCAGGGTGTGACCCATGTCAGCCTTCGGTAATGTTTACTTATGACCCCGACCCCTGCGTCCAACTCCACCTTTTCTGGTCAATATCTAGCTGCCTCCCTCCAGTGGAAGTCATCTGGTGCGCTCTAGGATATCCCAGGCTTGAGCACCCTTGATTCAGAACACCATTCAAGTCAGAGCATAGACCATCTCCCATCTTCTTTCCCCAAACCCAAAGGAAGAGGAGGAGGGTGAGGGGGTGCCATTTGAATGGTAGCTCTGATGCCAAAATTGTGTCACATGTAGACTCATATCAGGGATGATGAATTGTTTATGAGTGACATTTTACACAATACTAAGAAGGAAAATAAAGTCTCCCTCAGAAATTTTAACAAAAGGCTGTGTAAAGACTTATTTGGCACCTCCACTGGAAAAGCCTTCATAGCCAAACACAGCAGATGTGGAAGGTGAGTAGCCAACGTTTTTATTGGTAATCATCTTCTCGCTCACGGGAGTGGGGGTGATATTCAAGAGCTGTGTGCCAGGCAGAAGTTAGCTTTGTTTTCCTGGAGGGTTTTGTTTCTGTGTTTGTTTTTAATCCTAAAGTGTCGCTGTGGTTTGTTTTTCAATTGGAGAACAGCTGTGCTGTCTCGTTCATTCAGTGCAAATGTGCGGAACACCTCCTCAGTGTCGGTTACCATGGCACCAGCTGGAGAGTTGTATGTTTGCACAACCACCGCAGCAGATAGGTGTTACAGCCATTCCATTTTCCCAAGGCTCAGAAGTCAGCACTACCAAGCCTGCTCCATTCCTAACGGTGCACTTACGTGCCATGGTGGCCCTGAGGGCTGCGGGGTGTTTGTAAGTTACTGTGAGAAGCCTGTGAGGACATCTTGCCCTGGTGTTTTGTGACCTCCTCTTTTTTTCCTCCCTTCCATTATAGTTGCCTTACCTCTCCAGATTCTTACTTTTTTAGGCACCGTAGCACATTCTCGATCCTTATTGTACGCTGTTGGCACTAAGAGGATGCCCTGAATGGGAGAAGCCATGAGGGCAGAGATCAGGTCTGCCTTGTTCCCTGTTTGCCAGCACGGTGCCCGCCGTGTGGGGCACTCAGTAATACTTGCTTACTGGCTCTGTGTGGTGGGGAGCCCCTCCATACCTTATTGCTAAACTGTCTCTGATCAATCGATGATTATGGTGATAATGATGATATGAAGAAGGAGAAAAAAGTTCTGTGGAAAATGAAAAAGGTAAGCATGACCCTGCTCAGTTTTTTGGAGGGGGGGGTGATGCGAGCCCCCTCAGTGGTGTGTCACATGGTCTTCCCTTGGTGCCACATTAGTTCTAGCCCCCTGCTCTCTAGGAAGGCATGCTGCTTTCCTGGTGTTCCCATTAGCTGGCTCTCTGGGCACCATTCAGCAACTCAGCATTTGTCAAACTGAGCTTAGTGACTGCTCTTAGAGGGTTTGGAGTCCCGAGACAGCTGTTTAATCCCAGGAGCATCTTCACGGCGACACAGTCCCTGGGACATCTCTGAGAACGGACATGTGGAATCTCCCCTAAACTTGCCCCTCATTTGTAACCAACATCAACCTCTTTCTGTGTAAATTTTCTAGCTGATAGGTTTGGGCATCTGCTCCTGGATCTAAGGGTGCTGGTGGTAGGTGAATGCCCTGATCCAGTTCAGGATAGATACTGGCCCTGCAGAGCTGAGCGATGCCACAGAGTTCCCATATGGTTGGAAGATGAGCCTTGGAGAATTGCGAGTGGTGTCAGCCAGACACCCAGTGCCAAGTAGCACAGATTTAAAGATTTCTTGATACTCTAGACAGCTGAGCCGAGATTTTATCAGCAGCCGCAAATGCAGCCAGCCCATCGTCGCCTTGTCAGCGTTTGTGGCATTGATTAGAGCGCTGAGTTGACAGGGCACCAGTGTGGGGACATCTAAGAACCTCCTCTTTGGTGCTTGTGTCGAACTGTGTGTGCGAGGTCTCTGGGAGTGAGGAATGTTGCCCTCTGCTGGGACTCTAACTTAATTTTTTATTCAAGAGAGTTAGCCAAAACTCTTTCAGCTGGTGGCAGTGTTTCTAATATGCTTGGTAGAAACTGAGGTATTTTTATTAATGAGGCAGAATATTGAGAGTTACTGGGGGGATTTCCAGTTCCCACATACGCTGGCCTCCCACCTGCTCCGGGGAGGTGGGGGCGCCAACAACTCCTGTTTGTTGTTGGTATTCAGACAATTCAGGCAGAAACTTTCCCTCTACTTACTCTCTGTGCTAGGGATTCATTCGGTCAGCCCTCCCTCCAGAACAGGTACCCTTGCTGCAAGGAGGTTGAGTTTCTGGTGACCTCTGCCCAGAATCTTTTAAAAAATATTAGTGAAGTCACTTGTCAAGCAAAGATGACCCCTGTTCTAAAGTCACTCCTAATGCAGTGATGGCTTCTTTGGTGATGGGCATCACTGACTCAAATTTCTGCACGTGGCTGAAACCTCATGGCAGTCTTGTGATTGGGACCTCCAAAACTATTTTGGTAGACTGGAATTTAATGGTGAGTAAGTCACTAAAAGTCTAACTCACAGTCTGCAGGAATTAGCACACAAGGCACTGTGACTTTATGTGGACAGTGCCGCTTTTCAGCAGTGACCCAGAGCCGTAAACCCACCTCGTAGAGAAATACAGCTCTTCTGTGTTGGTTTATACGTACTTATGTAGGTACACACCAGGAAATGGGATAAAACTTTCCTGAATTTAATTACCGTGCGCGATACACTCGGGTATTTTCTGTTTTCTTTCTTCCTGCCCCTTTTTCCTCCATACTCCCTCCTCCCCGCCCTCTGTCTTCTCGTGCTGGTCTTGCTCCATCACATCGGCGTCCCCACTTACAAATGGTTCACAGCCCCCTGCTCCAAACGCACTTCATTAGGAGTGAAGACTTTCAACCCTCTCTATCCCTCCCTTTTTCCAGATTTCTGATTTGTGAGTATGTGTGCCGGGGGAGGGGGGCTTCCTCCCTCCCTCCCTCCTTTTCTTCCTAATCCTTTGCTTTCTGCCAGAGAGCAGAACAAAAAAACACATGAAGAGCTTAAAGCCCCACGGTCAGCTCAGCTGCCCTGCCCTCCTCCCCTGGCAGGCAGACAGGCCTCCAAGATGTGCCCTCCATGAGTGACTTACCTTGCTCCTGGCGCTGCAGGAAGGTTCTTTTGTTTCCTGGTTGAGAGTACCGGTAATCATTGCAACTAGTTTTATAAAAGGCCCACAGTATAACCTCTGCCCTGGCTTAGGAGTAACATTGTTTAATCATATCGTAATAATAAATATTAAGTACTTGCTGTGATCAGTCAGACACGGGTTCTTTGCATTCTGTACATGATCTAAGTCCCCATTGCCCTGTGAAACAGGGACCCTTACTCTTTATCTCTGGGTCACACACAGGAAGCTGAGCCATGAAGGTCATGTAATGTGGCCAAGGTCACACAGTGGACAGCCAGATGGTTGAGCTGAACTCTTGTCTGCTCCTTTCACCTGTCTACAGCCATGTTATTCGTGAAGCAAGTGGCCTAAGGGACTGCTCCTTGGGTGGTAGACCCCGAACCCTGCTTTAAACACCCGTGCGTGTGGTTGGCCAGCATTCACTGAGCTCTTGTGTGTCCTAGGCACTTTGCTAGGCACTGGGGGTAGACTCAGGAATGATCTGGTCCTGCCATGTAACCAACCATGCTGCAGTGGGATTCGGATGAGGACCACTGGGTGAGGAGACCCCCCGGAGGGCCTGGGACGCAGGGCAGGCTGCCCAGACCCAGCATGTCCCTGGCCCCGTGCTCTTGGGACGTGTGGGAGTGGTGAGGTACAGGAGGGCCTGGTGCGCCTGACCCTTCCTTAGCTTAGACAAGCAAACCCTGAGAAAGTACTGGGCAGCACCTTGGGATAATTAAAACGTAAGAATTCCCGTATCTTCAGGTTCCTAGGAGAGGAAAACAGCCTTTCTTTTGCATGGTCATCAACAGAGATGTAAGAGGAAAATCAACCTTTCTGTAATCTGAGTCAGATTATTTTGTTATCTCAGAGGGTCCAGGAAGTCCTTAAGTAATTGGTTAATTTTCAAATATAGGCGGTTCAGAGGGTCAAAGTTGGATTTTTTGGTTTTTTAGTTTATTGGGGCGACATTGGTTAATAGGATCAAAGTTTTATGTTTACGTGACCTCGTGGTCTGTTATCACCCTGGGCCTACCTGTTCTTGGCACCATGTTGCTCACCTGCTATTATAAATTTAGCCTCTTGAAATTGTCTCTTTGCCCCACAAGAGAAAAAACACCTCATGCACTGGTTTGTGCTGACATTAGTTATCTGAAAGCTTACAGATGACATTGAATCTGCCTGGATGAGAAAAACTGGGCGCACACAGTAAATTCTAGGCCCTGGCGACCCAGAGAGGACCAACAGCACAGCCAGGGGCTTGCTAGAAATGCAGGCCCAGGGACCAGAATCTGCCTTTGAACAAGAGCCCAGGTGACTCGTACTAGAATTTCAGAAGCCCTGGGCTGGCCATGCTGAGCCAACCACATATCCCAGGTGTGGAACCATCCTGAGGAGGCACCTCCTTCTCAGCATCCTCAGTCACCTGGGGCACTCGCATGCTGGTGGCAGCTGACGCTTTGTGCTACAGCCCTGTGTGCTCCCCCGATACCCGTAGCGGTTGCCAGTAAGCTCTTCTGCTTAAATAAACCTCCAGAAATACATCCCATACATTGTGGGGTCAAATTCAACATTTGTCAAAAACAGCGTTATAAAATTAGTCCTGAAATACCACGAGTGGCACATACTTAAAGTGTACCATGTGGTAAGTTTTGACATGTGTATCGGTGAAGCCGTCACCAGGATAATAAACACCCATCATCAACTACCAGTAAAGTGTTGTGCCCCGTCGCATCCTCCCTGCACCCCCACATGCCACTGGTCTACTTTCTGTCACCATAGATAAGTCTGCATTTTCTAGAAATTTATGTGAATGGAATCGTTCACACAGATATGGTTTGTCTGGCTTCTTCAGTTTGTCTGGCTTCTTTCAGCATAATTACTTTGAGATTTATCGTGAGTGCCATGTGTAACAGTTTTGTTCCAAGTAGTATTCCATTGTACAAATATAACAGTTTGTTTATATACTTGTTAATAAAAATTTGGGTTGTTTCCTGTTTGGGGCTATCTATAAATAGGGCTGCCATGAACATTTGCTGAGAAGTATTTATATGATCTTGTGCTTTCATCTGGCTTGGTAAATAAATACCGGGAATGGAATGCCTGGATCATATGGTTCATGTATGTCTAACTTTCTGGAAAGTACCAAGCGTTTTCCAAACGGTGGTTGCATTTTCTCTCCCCACCAGCCGTGTCTGCAGTTGCTGCCTTTTCACATCATCTCCAGTCTCTGCATCGTCTGTCTGTGTCATTGTGGTTTTGACTCGCTTGTTAATAATAAGCGTCTTTTAATGTGCTTATTTGTTGTTTATGTATCTTCTTTGAGGTAGCTGTTGAAATAATTGATTGGGTTGTATATTACTGTGTTTGAGAGTCCTTTTCATGTTCTGGGTTCAAGTCCTTTATCAAATAAATGATTTGTCAGTATTTCCTTCCAGTCTGCACTTCTTTCCATTCTTTTAACAGTGTCCGTCAAAGAGCACAAGTGTTTGATTTTGATGAAATCCAGTATATCAGTTTGTTCTCTTACGGCTTGTGCTTGTAGTATTTTATTAGAATTTCGAGTTAGGTTTTATATTTAGGTCCATGATCCATTTTGAATTCATTTTTGCATATGGAACATGGTAGGATGAACCAGTGTCATTTGTGGGAAAGATTATCCTTTTTCCACTGACTTGCCTTTGAACTTTCTTGAAAATCACCTGTCCATATGTATGTAGATAAGCCTCTTAAAAAATGTTCCAGCCCTGGCTGGTGTAGCTCAGTGGATTGAGCGCGGGCCTGTGAATCACACGATCGCGGTTCGATTCCCAGTCAGGGCACATGCCTGGGTTGCAGGCCAGTTCTCAGCAGGGGATGCACGAGAGGCAACCGTACATTGATATTTCTCTCCTTTTCTCCTTCCCTTTCCCCCTAAAAATAAATAAATAAAATCTTAAAAAAAAAAAAAAACATTCGAGGCCTTGTCAGTAGGACTCCAGGTGAAAGCAGTGAGGACTCTGGGTTCTCTGTGGGCAGCATGAGTGCTGTCCAGGGGCGGAATCTGCAGTCCAGCTTTGGGGTCCCAATAGAGTATTTTGGGCTTTGCTAGGGATCCTGCAACAATGGACCTGCAGAATGTACCATCCCTGGGATTTGGACCAGCCCCTCAAATCATTTTTGGTGGGGCTTAAGTCTCTCACAGGCTTCTGTTGAGCAGGGCTAGATGGTACGTAGACAGTATCCTTTCATTTTTTATTTAAAAAAAATTGCCCTGGCTGGTGTGGCTCAGTGGATTGAGCGTGGGCCTGTGAACCAAAGGATCGTGGTTTGATAACCAGTCAGGGCACATGCCTGGGTTGCAGGACAGTTCCCAGTGGGAGACACATGAGAGGCAACCACACATTGATGTTTCTCTCCCTCTCTCCTTCCCTTCCCCTCTCTCTGAAAATAAATAAATAAAATATTTTTAAAATTTGAAAAAAAATTACACTTTGTCGATTGTGCTGTTAACAGTTGTCCTGCTATTTCCCCCTTTGCCCTCCTCTACCCAGCACGCCCAACTCCCTCAGGCAGTCCCCATACCACTGTTCATGTCCATGGGTCATGTGTGTAAGTTTCTTGGCTACTCCATTTCCTGTGCTGTACTTTACATCCCCATGGCTATTCTGTAACTCTTTGTACTTCTGAACCCCTTACCTCCTCACCCATCCACACATACCCGCTCCCATCTGTCAACCACAAAACACTCTGTGTCCATGATTCTGTCTGTTCTTGTCTGCTTAGTTTGTTTTTTTAGATTCAATTGTTGATACATATGTATTTTTGCCATTTTATTCTTTGTAGTTTTTATCTTCTTTTTCTTAAATAAGTACCTTTAACATTCCGTGTAATAATGGTTTTGTGATAATGAACTCCTTTATTTTTTTTCTTGTCTGGGAAGCTCTATCTGCCCTTTGATTCTAAATGATAGCGTGGCTGGGTAGAGCAATCTTGGCTATATAGGTCCCTGCTTCTCACGACTTTGAATATTTCTTGCCAATCCCTTCTAGTCTGCAAAGTTTGTTTTGAGAAATCAGCTGACAGTCTTATGGGAACTCCTTCTTAGGTAACTAACTCCTTTTCCCTTGCTGCATTTAAGATCCTCTCTTTGTCTTTAACCTTTGGCATTTTAATTATAATGTGTCTTGGAGTGGGCCTCTTCACATCCATCCGGTTTGAGACCCTGTACTTCCTGGACTTGCATGTCTATTTCCTTCACCAAATTAGGGAAGTTTTCTTTCATTATTGTTTCAAATAGATATCCGATTTCTTGCTCTTTCTTTGCTTCTTCTGCCACCCTATGGTGGGAAATCTGGACCTCTTGAAGTTGTCCCAGAGGCTGCTTATAGTATTCTCATTTTCTTACATTTCTTTTTCTTCTTGTTGTTCAGATTGTTTGGTTTTTTCTTCCTTATGTTCCAAGTCATTGATTTGATTCTCAGCTTCATCCACTCTACTATTGTTTCCCTGTCAATTGTCCTTTCTTTCAATTAGTGTGTCCTTCGTTTCTGACTGGATTGTTTTATGCTGTTGAGGTCCTTGCTAAGTTCCTTGAGCATCCTTACAGCCAGTATTTTGAACTCTTCATCTGATAGATTGCTTATCTGTTGAGCAGGGCTAGATGATACGTTTTGTTTAGCTCTCTTTCTGGAGTTTTGATCTGTTCTTATATTTGGGCCATATTTCTTTGTTTCCTTGTTTTGGCAGCCTCTCTGTGTTTGTTTCTATGTATTAGGTAGAGCTGCTTTGACTCTGTGTCTTGGTAGTGTGGCCTAATGTACTAGGTGTCCTATATTGTCCAGTGGCACAGCCTCCCCTGTCACTCAAGCTGGATACTTGAGGTGCACCCTTCATGTGGCCTGAGTACATCCTCCTCTTGTAGTTGAGCCTTGGTTTCTATTGGCAGGTCAATGGGAAGGATTTACCCAAGCTAGTCAGCTGCAAGGACTGGCTGTGACCACTGACTTCCAATTTCCGCCCTGTGTGGAGGATCAGCAGTGCAGGGGCAGGGTAGTGGTGCTCCAGTGTGGCCTATAGCTGCCTATGGGGTGGGCTGGCTGTGGGGTTTCCTGGGTGTGTAGGCCAAGGTCAGGCCCCACCGGTGTCGGGTGCCCAGGGCACCCTGCCTAAACTATGAAGCAAACTGAATTGGCTGCTACTTGTGCTGGGCTTAGAAATTCCCAGGCAAAGCCAAGCTGTGAATCTGGGCTAGCTGCTGCCAGTACCAGGCCTGGGACTCAATGAGGCCAGCTGTTGCTATTTGAGAGGATTTGGGAAGTTTTGAAGCATGAGTTAAGACCAGCCATTCATATGGACAAGAAGGTTGGGTGGGCCGGAGTATCTGGTAATCAGCAAGGCTGGTCACATAGTGTTAGCCAGGCTGATAGAATCTCAGATATGGCACGAGTTTGCCAGCTCAGCTAAGTCTGGATAGATGTAGTTTCTTTTTTTAAAAAATATTTTATTGATTATGCTATTACAGTTGTCCCATTTCCCCCCTTTACTCCCCTCCACCATGCACACCCCCTCCCACCTACATTTCCCCCCTTTAGTTCATGTCCATGGGTTGTACATATAAGTTCTTTGGCTTTTACATTTCCTTTACTATTCTTACCATCCCCCTGTCTATTTTCAGCCAACCATCTATGCTTATTCTCTACCTTTCTCCCCTCTCTCCTCCTCCCTCTCCTCTGTTGCTAACCCTCCACGTGATCTCCATTCTGTGGTTCTGTTCCTGTTCTAGTTGTTTGCTTAGTTTGCTTTTGTTTTTGTTTTAGGTGTGGTTGTTAATGATTGTGAGTTTGCTGTCATTTTACTGTACATATTTTTATCTTTTTTTCTTAGATAAATCTCTTCAACATTTTGCATAATAAGGGCTTGGTGATGATGAACTCCTTTAACTTGACCTTATCTGAGAAGCACTTTATCTGCCCTTCCATTCTAAATGAAAGCTTTACTGGAAAGAGCTTTCTTGGGTCTAGGTCCTTGAATTTTATGACTTGGAATACTTCTTTCCAGTTCCTTCTTGCCTGCAAGGTCTCTTTTGAGAAATCAGCTGAAAGTCTGATGGGAACTCCTTTGTAGGTGATTGTCCCCTTATCTCTTGCTGCTTCTAGAATTCTCTCCTTCATTTAAATCTTGGCTAATGTAATTATGATGTGCCTTGGTGTGTTCCTTCTTGGGTCCAACTTCTCTGGGACTCTCTGAGCTTCCTGGACTTCCTGGAAGTGTATTTCCTTTGCCAGATTGGGGAAGTTCTCCTTTATTATTTGTTCAAATAAGTTCTCCACTCGTGGCTGTTCCTCTTCCCCTTCTGATACCCCTATAATTAGATGTTGGAACCTTAGGAACGTCCTGGAGGTTCCTAAGCTTCTTCTCATTTTTTGAATTCTTGTGTCTTCATTTTTCTCTGATTGGATGTTTCTTTCCTCCTTCAGGTCCACTCCATTGATTTGAGTCCCAGTTTCCTTTCCATCACTATTGGTTCCCTGTACATTTTACTTTATTTCACTTAGTGTAGCTTTAATTTTTTCATCTAATTTGTGACAAAATTCAACCAATTCTGTGAGCATCCTGATTACCAGTGCTTTGAATTGTGTGTCTGATAGGTTATCTATCTCTTCATCACTTACTGGTGTTTTTTCTGGAGCTTTGATCTGTTCTTTCCTTTGGGCTTCTTTTTTTTTGTCTTGATGTGCCTGTTATGTAGTGAGGGACAGAGCCTCAGGTGTTCACCAGGGCAGGGTAACTTACATCACTGGGTTGTGACGCTGTATGTGGGGCAGGGATCCGAGAGGGAACTGTGGGGTGTGCTCTGCTTTCTGCTGGATTTCAGTCACTTCCCCCACTTCCCACAAACAAAGTGGGCCCTTCTGGTGCTGGTTCCTAGGTGGGTGGGCTTGTGTATGTTCTCAGACCCTGTGGGTCTCCCCAACGAACTCTCCTGTGAAGCTGAGAGTCTCTCCTGCTGCCACCTCAACCCCCACATGTGTTTTTAGTCAGAAGTTTGAGGCTTTATTTCCCTGCACTGGGGTCCTGGGTGGCATAGTCCGTTCTGCTCCCCCTTTGTTTCTCCTGGTTTATCTGAGTGCGAATGTGGGACCGCCCGGTCCGTGAGCCGCAGCCTTGGATGCCCTCCTCCACAGTCCACTGCCTCACTCGCCCTGGTCTCTAGTTCTGGCTGCTGGACTCTGCCCCTCCTACTGGTCTGGATGAATGTTTCTTTAACTCCTTGGTTGTGGGATTTCCATACAGTACAATTTTTCTGTCAGTTTTGGTTGTTTTTTGTTTTTAATTTGTTGTCCTTTTGGTTGTGCAGGGAGGCACAGTGTGTCTGCCTATGTCTCCATCTTGGCCAGAAGTCCTGGATGTAGTTTCTTTAATTCCGTAGTTGTCAGGCTTTCATTCAAGTCAATTTCTGACAGTTTCTGCGTGATGGTGGTTCTGTATTTCAGTTGTAATTTTGATGTGGTTGTGAGAAGAGGCGAGCCTTGTCTGCCTACACTGCCATCTTCCAAGTACCCTTTTAGATGCGTGAAACACATGGTAGTTCATTATGTACAGTGGGTGGCTTAGGACAGTGAGGCGTAGTTCTGTCCTGGAACACTGATCTGGAAGGGCTGCTGGACCGACAAGGAGACCAAGACTTAGAAACCTGGGAGGCCCCATCATTTCATGGAGTCTCGCAGTCGTATAGGCTCTGGAGATTCCGGGTCCTTTTCCAATCCGAAGCGAGACATGATTCCAGGCGTAGTGGAGTTGGTGGCACAGTGCCACTGTCCAGACCTTGTTTGTCCGTTCTCGCCGCTGTGCATCTCAGCTGTCCTGAGTGGTGACATCTGTTCTCCTGGAGCCGCAGACTGGAGGACATGCCAGAGCTGCTGGGGGCAGCAGTGGTTATACCTCCCCTGCCTGAGAGCACTGGAGCCCAAGTTGATGAGGTGACCTGCCCGTGGCAGGGCTGCCACAGGAGCTCCTCGTGTCCCACAGGCTCACTCCTGTCTAGAGCAGGTTCTTGCCAGGCCTTGCCAGGCCCCATGAGCAACAGGCCCCGTGCTGGTGCCCTGCAGCAACCTGAAACCTCCCCGGTCCAGTCGGAGCCTCAGGGTGTAGGAAGCGTGGGCATGTTTTTGCGCTGGGATGCTGGGACAGGCTGGATGACTCCAGGGCAGGGCAAAGCAGTTCTTCAGAAGCTCCTGCAGTTGACCCTGGCCCCTGTGTGTATGTGACACAGACCTGTATCTAGTGTGGTAAATTAGAACACCCCCCTAACACAGTTTTTGTTTTCCAGGCACTTCTGGCAGGCATGAGGAACCGGGAAAACAGCTCGCCTTGCCAGGGCAATGGGGAGCAGGCCAGTAGGGGCAAGAACTTGGTCTCTGTGTGGCCGGGCGAGGAGGAGCCCTGCAGTGACCTGAGCACCCCCTCCTACAAGAAGCCTCTGTATGGCATCTCACACAAGATCATGGAGAAGAAGAACCCTCCTACAGGGGACATGCTCAGCACGTATGAGCTCTTGGAGAAGGCAAACCCCAGCAACAGCCCCTCGCCACTGAGGCTCCTGAACGAGACACAGAAGCGGGACAGTGGCAGTGCGGCTGCAGCCACTGACGGTGACCCCAACATCTACTTTCTAATCCAGAAGATGTTCTACATGCTCAACACACTCTCCTCTAACATGTCGCAGCTGCACAGCAAGGTAGACTTGCTGTCCCTGGAGGTGAGCCGCATTAAGAAACAGGTGAGCCCCACAGAGATGGTGGCCAAGTTCCAGCCACCCCCCGAGTACCAGCTGACCGCCGTGGAGCTCAAGCAGATCGTGGACCAGAGCCTGTCGGGTGGCGACCTGGCCTGTCGCCTGCTGGTGCAGCTCTTCCCCGAGCTCTTCAGCGACGTGGACTTCTCCCGAGGCTGCAGTGCCTGCGGCTTTGCAGCCAAGCGGAAGCTGGAGTCGCTGCACCTGCAACTTGTCCGCAACTATGTGGAGGTCTACTACCCCTCAGTGAAGGACACAGCTGTGTGGCAGACCGAGTGCCTGCCCCAGCTGAACGACTTCTTCAGCCGCTTCTGGGCCCAGCGGGAAATGGAGGACAGCCAGCCGGGGAGCCAGGTCGCCAGCTTCTTTGAGGCTGAGCAGGTGGACCCCAGCCACTTTCTGGACAACAAAGACCAGGAGGAGGCCCTGTCCCTGGATCGGAGCAGCACCATAGCCTCTGACCACGTGGTGGACACACAGGACCTCACCGAGTTCCTGGACGAAGCCTCGTCACCGGGCGAGTTCGCCGTTTTCCTCCTGCACCGGCTCTTCCCCGAGCTCTTCGACCACCGGAAGCTGGGCGACCAGTACAGCTGCTATGGGGATGGCGGCAAGCAGGAGCTGGACCCGCAGAGGCTGCAGATCATCCGCAACTACACAGAGATCTACTTCCCTGACATGCAGGAGGAGGAGGCCTGGCTGCATCAGTGTGCCCAGCGTATCAACGATGAGCTAGAGGGGCTGGGGCTGGACGGGGGCAGCGAGGGCGAGCCCCCGAGGGATGACTGCTACGACTCCTCCAGCCTGCCCGACGACATCTCTGTGGTCAAAGTGGAGGACAGCTTCGAGGGCGAGCGGCCAGGCCGGCGGTCCAAGAAGATCTGGCTGGTGCCCATTGACTTTGACAAGCTGGAGATCCCGCAGCCTGACTTCGAGGTGCCGGGCGCTGACTGCCTGCTCAGCAAGGAACAGCTGCGCAGCATCTATGAGAGCAGCCTGTCCATTGGCAACTTTGCCTCACGCCTGCTGGTGCACCTGTTCCCCGAACTCTTCACGCACGAGAACCTGCGCAAGCAGTACAACTGCAGCGGCTCCCTGGGCAAAAAGCAGCTGGACCCTTCCCGCATCAAGCTCATTCGCCATTACGTGCAACTGCTCTACCCCCGGGCCAAGAATGACCGCGTCTGGACGCTGGAGTTTGTGGGCAAACTGGATGAGCGCTGCCGGCGCCGGGACACAGAGCAGAGGCGCTCCTACCAGCAGCAGCGCAAAGTCCACGTGCCAGGCCCCGAGTGCAGAGATCTAGCGAGCTATGCAATCAACCCGGAGAGGTTCCGAGAGGAATTTGAAGGGCCCCCGCTGCCCCCCGAAAGAAGCAGCAAGGACTTCTGCAAGATCCCTCTGGACGAGCTGGTGGTCCCGTCGCCCGACTTCCCGGTGCCTTCCCCGTACCTGCTGTCGGACAAGGAGGTACGCGAGATCGTGCAGCAGAGCCTCTCCGTGGGCAACTTCGCCGCCCGGCTCCTCGTCAGGCTCTTCCCCGAACTCTTCACGGCCGAGAACCTCCGGCTGCAGTACAACCACTCTGGGGCCTGCAACAAGAAGCAGCTGGACCCCACGCGGCTCCGGCTCATCCGCCACTATGTGGAGGCAGTGTACCCCGTGGAGAAGATGGAAGAGGTGTGGCACTACGAATGTATCCCCAGCATCGATGAACGGTGCCGCCGTCCCAACAGGAAAAAATGTGACATCCTGAAGAAAGCCAAGAAAGTGGAGAAGTGACGGGTAGCCGAGGGCCTGGGCCTTCTTTGGAGCATGTGTATGGTACCCACAGACACGCACCTTACGTCAGTGGGAAGGGGCTCACTACTTTTGCACATGTACACACCCACCCCACTACAAGAAAGAAGCCTTACATTGGTGTCTCCCACTTCTGACTTTGGCCCTGGGTCCCCAGTGGTGCAGCCAGTGTGGGGGGTGCGGAGCTGGGTGAGCAGAGAGGCCTCAGGAGCAGGGCTTCTCTCTCCCAGGCTCCATCCTCCCCTCTTCTCAATTTGAAATGCAAATTCAGCAACTCTTGTTCCTCTGCCCACATTTTACATCTTCCGTTTTTATCAGTTCTTTTTGTAGCTATTGTTGTTGAAAGAAAGGAAATCTCTTAAAAAGATCATTGGGCTCTTCGGGGGGCCACTTGTCTTAGGAAGAATATCTTAAATATTCAAGGTGAACTACTGTTAGATGGCTTCAGTTACGGGATTTCTTTTCAAGGTGGTTTCAGATTTGTGGGATTTTTAGAATGGCCACGTTTGGGCGTGATGGCTGTTAATAACTTCAGGTGGTGTAGAGACCCACTCTACTGACCCTGCCCTTCACGTCTGATTTCAAAAGAGGCGAGATGCTCCCCGGTGGCAGTAGATGGGGTGGAAGGGTGTGACGTCCTTTCTGCCCAGGGACACGCCCTCCCTTCTGCTGCGGCGCTGAGGACAGGGCTTCGTCGTGGCCTGGCCTGTTCGGCCCTGCCAGGTCAGTGGAGTGTGGGGCTTCCTCTCTGTAGACAAGAACACTGGATGATGATATGAATGTAGATAGACGTGGAGGCACGTTCAGTGTCATTTGAGCTGCGTCCTTCCACTTGCCTCTTTCTTTCTCCACATGAGGATGCTGGTTGGAGGGGTAGACACGTTTCCTTGGAGAACAGTGTGTGTGAATAATTGGCTTCTTGTTTGATTTGAGGGTGGTCTCTTTGGACTCACCGAGAACTGTTTACTTTCTGTGTGTGTGTTTGTACAGAACCTGGGTTCTGGGAGCTGTGTGGTGTGTTCTTCACCACAGCTCTGTGTTCGCTCCTCCGGTCCGTGTGCACCCTCGTTCCTCAGGGTGGGCCCAGACCCTCAGGCCTTCTTGGGGATACCTGGCATTGGAAGGACACAGGTTATCTGGAGTGGGCCGCCCATGTCTGTTCCCAGGGTCCACTCAGAGCTCTCCACTCAGATCCCCTAGAGGGGAGAGCCTGCTGTCCTCCATCCGGCTGGTCCCTTGGCCTTGGGGTGAGACAGTTCTTCTCACTGGTTGGGAAGGTCAAACTGCTTCAGGCTAGTGGTGTGTTCTCCAAGAATTCTAACCAGGAAGTTTCAAGTCCTTAAAAACAACACTTTTATTTATCTGATTTTGGGGGCCAGATGCCTAGGAGGGAAGGGAAATGGTCTAACTCAAACTGAACACATCATACCAGAAACCTGAAAAAATGAGTGAGTCACACAGGGTAGTCATAAAAGCTTTGTGGCTTAATATTTTGCTCCCTAAATACGCAGAAATAATAGAAACAATCTGTGAATTGTCTTTACACAGCTGATTAGGTCTTCAGTTCCGCTGGCTGTATGGCATAATTTTTGCCTGCACCAAGCAGGCATTTTTTAATTTTAATATATATGACAGGATTCTGAGTAATGTAAACTTGCTGATGTAATTTCAGTAAATTTGCTTTTAAATGTCATTTGCAGATTATTTCTGCTGTAACTGCAGGCCTCAAATTTCTGAAATTTAGAAATGTGCAGGGATTTAATGATTCTCACCTACCCACCTATGTTTCTTATTAAAAAACTGAAGGGAGATAAAGGGACCTACGTACATACCAAGTTCAACCTCTTTGTGCCTGGAAAGAAGAAGGGGCTGCAGCGGCCGGGAGGCTCCCTCCCCATCCCCTCCCCTGGGCCTTTCTCGATGCCTTAGTCCTCCCCGCACACACATGCACACACATGCACACATGCTCACACACGCACATGCATTCCCTACCCAAAGATGGCAGTGGCCCTCACCTGCCAGCCCTGCTGGTTGGAGGGGGCGCCGTGGAGTTTGTTCTGGTCTCGAGGATGCATCCAAGAGGATTCCAAGCCATGTGAAATTGTCCTGCTTCCAGAGGGTGGAATGTGACCCACAACTTCAGAAGCACAATCATTTACTAATGATTTTTTTAAAACCTATCCACCCACGTTAAAGACATCAACAGGTTCTAGGTTCTAAGGATGAATGCCATTTCTCCGTAACCTAGAGCATGTTCTGTTTTTTGGAAACTGTATTTCAGTGGTTTCCTCAACACCTTTCCTGCTTAGGGCTTCTGCCCCGCAACCGTAGGCTCCCTTTCAGTGCGGAGAGGTGGACACACTCGGGGAGCTGTTTGCTGTTCCCCGGGATGGCCCCACGAGGACACACATGCAGGCCCTGTCTCCTTCTGTGTGGTGGGCTCCAGGGGCCGTTCTTTACAGGAAGCAATAGAAGTACAAACTACTTTTTTCAAAATGTCATGTTTTCCATGAAATCTGATGGTGAATCCCTTTCCCCTCTCCATCTAAATTCTTTGGTTTTTACTTGTTTTTGGATTTTTTTTTTTTTGCCNGCTTAGGGCTTCTGCCCCGCAACCGTAGGCTCCCTTTCAGTGCGGAGAGGTGGACACACTCGGGGAGCTGTTTGCTGTTCCCCGGGATGGCCCCACGAGGACACACATGCAGGCCCTGTCTCTTTCTGTGTGGTGGGCTCCAGGGGCCGTTCTTTACAGGAAGCAATAGAAGTACAAACTACTTTTTTCAAAATTTCATGTTTTCCATGAAATCTGATGGTGAATCCCTTCCCCCTCTCCATCTAAATTCTTTGGTTTTTACTTGTTTTTGGATTTTTTTTTTTTTTGCTTCATATCCAGAGAATGAAAGAATTAGCACACACACATTCTGACGTTAAGTAGCACGTCGCCATAGGTGGTAGTGTCCCTCGTTTTCTGTGTTAGCAAGTTGTAAAAGAATGTATGAAGGGAGTCTCAAATGTACTGAGTGTTCGAATCCTGCTTCAGTTCTCTCTGGCGCTGTCTTTCACAGGGAGTTACAGTCTCGTCTGTGTCGTGGAGGTTCAGCTGCCCCTCCCAGTTGGGGGTCGCCCTGCACCTTCTTTTCTTGAAGTTGGAGGGAGGGCTATCCCATCAGCCAGCCAATGGGATCTACCTAGTGATAAGTGGATTAGCTGTTCTAAACGGTGACAGTCACTGGCTGGCTGGACCACGCCACACAGCGTGGCCACTCGGGTTCCTGTAGAGACGGCCTCAGTTCCCACCTCCCCCAGATATTTGCCTCTTGCCTGACTGAGAGGGGGCTGTTTCAAGACCCCTGACCGGAGGTCATCGGGCTTCCTTGCTGCCCGTGTAGGTAGATGATGTCAAGTGGGGGTGGGAGCCAGGCAGCTGCCGCTGCCCACTTGCCTTGCGTAGATCCAGCCTTAATGTTTTTTCTGACGTCCCAGTGGTAGCAGACCCTGCACAAAGTGGCTGTCAGAGTTCATACTGTGAGGATACAAAACAGTGAGCATAGTTTTACCAAAGATAATGAAATACCACATAACGTCTGTGTTTTACCATTGATTTGAGTGCATCCTTAGAAAACTGAATGTAACAAAAACCCAGGACGTTTTTGGAAATTGTATGCTCTCTAGCAACTCTGTGTGAATTTTTATACAAGCACTGTTTTATGAGTTATATAAAATGTTATAAAAAGGAAAACATGGTCTCGTCACATCTTATTTTCGTAGGGAGAGGTCTCTCAGAGCCTGTCTTGGGTGTTTGTCCTTCCGTGCAGCCTCCTCACCCACTCCCAGGGGAGGATGTCGGTGCTCGGGGGCACCTCAGCCTCTGGGGCTCCCACCCTCTGGTGTCAGGGCTGCAGCTCACTGGAGTTCAGTTTGTCACAGCTGAATGACTGCAAAGTCACTAAATAAATGCTAGCCCATTTCTACACAAATTGCCTCCAGGCCACGCAGTGGGAGATGCCTTGAACCTTACCTTTCCTGGGCGAGCCTTTGACCTTAACCTTTCCTGGGCGGGCCGGCTGCTCCCTGCCTGAGGCCAGGCTAGTTCCACTCTTTTTCTTTGGATTAAATGGGATGTAGTTCCTCAAAGCTAACATATTATTAACTGGTAACAAAAGGATACATGTTTTCCACAACTCTTTGGCTAATTATAAGTCATTAAGTTTAAACAATACTTCATAGTGAAAATAATATCTCAAGTTGTCAGGGGAACTTTTTGGGGGGGCCCAGGGTCACAATTTCTTATAAAGTATGTTGTGATTTGGGATTGGCACGCTTTTCCTACAGTGAGTGTTTGCTCAGTTGTGAGCCCTGACACTTCGCACTCGGCCTTCCGTGGGCTGGGGCTGGTCAAGGGCTGTAGCCCCAAAGGCTAAAAACACAAGAGCAAGACTTGAAAGAAGCCTAAGTTAAATTCCTTAAGCCCCTTCTAGCTATAAGTATCTTCGTTGTCTACCAAAAAGAAAATTCAGAGAGTTTTAATATATGGGAGCTTACTTACAAAATCTCGTTCTCAGAGATAAGACCCCCACACCCAGTTAGTTACCATTATCTGTGGAATGGTAAAACGGGATGGACTCGGGAGCTCCCAGGTAAATCCGAAGTCCCCCGGCCAGTGGTGGGAAAGGGGTGGACATTTGTTGAGCCTGCTTACCTAGCAGCCATTTACCATATACCTGTGCTAGGCACACTAAGAGCTGTACCTCGGTCATCTCTCCAAATCCCCTCACAGTTCCTGTGAGGCAAGTTCCGAAATTATGCCTGTTAAGACAAGAAAACTCAGGCCCCGAATGATGTTGATGTCATCTCTTTTAATTCTCCTAAAAACTCAGTGTTTGGGCACTGGTGTTTTGTGATAACTAAGGAGAGAGAATTCAGTGTGTTGCCCAAGTCGACATAACTTGCAAATCACAAGGATTTGCCAGGATTTGAATCCACATTTGCCTCCACCCTGTCACACGTCTCAGGAGCTCCATGCCCCCTGAGCCACACAGCACGCACAGGCTCAGATCCCAAGAGAGTTGCAAGTCACTGTCTTGTCCCCCACATCCTCCAAGCCTCCGGGAGGGCTTAGGTGTGGACGCGCTGGTTTTAGAATTGCCCTGGGTGAAATGATTGTGGGAAATGTGGACAGACGTGTTCTGATAGGAGTACATCTTTTGAGATTGTGAAATGAACTGCCCTGGATTGCATTCCCTAGGGGCAGAGCTTGAGATGGGGGTTCTTGTGCAAATGATTGAGGGTGTGCTGTCAGGAGCCAGAGTGTGAGGAAAGCAGGGTGCAGCCAGGGAAGGCCATAAGCAGGAGTCTGGTTTGCACTGCCCCAGCTTCATTCCCATCCACTGAGCAGCCCCACAATATGATCTGCCGGTTACTGACTTTTCTGACATCTTGCCCATGGGAACAGGGTAGCCCACCCTGGGGGGGGGCTCCCTTTGACTCCAGGAGGCTCAGTGGCCCTCTACGGCTACAGGATGGATGCAGTGGCAAAGGAGATCTGGGTGGGAATCCATCAGTACCCACAAGGGGCGGGACCACCAGAGGTTCTGATTCAGTAGGCTTGGGGTGGGGCCTGAGAATTTGCATTCCCAGGTGATGCTGGTGCTGATGTTGGGGGGCTGCATTCCGAGAACTCCCCGCACTACAGTAACTTCACAGAACTCGCTGTGAGTTACGTGTATGTGCAGAAGCGGGAGGCTTAGTACCTTCCTGGTTATTAGAAATAGGACCCAGCTGAAATAAGTGGTTTCCTGTTGTGTTAAAATAAAGTCGACTACTTAACTAGTGGCAGACCAAACCTCAGCTATCCTTGGGTCAGTGGGAAGAGGCAGGGTTTCGTATGCTTCAGCATCAGGGGGCAGGGGCGCCGGCCAAGTTGTGGTGGCTTTTGCCAGAATAATTCTGCATGGCCAAGCGTGTCCATTGATTTTATTTAAGGGGTAAGAATTCATTTGTTCTTCTAAACAGAGTTAGTAGTCCAGATGGTGAACTGTGTTCTTGACAGAGGTTGAGAGCGTGTAATGCCACTGCTCCTCCTCCCAGAAGCTCCTGCAGTGTGACAGCTGTGTATTCAGAAGTGATGACGGGTCCCTAAATTACAGGGAGTTCTGTTTTTCGTGAGAGCTCTCATCTTCTGAGTTCCTATAATGAGTCAAGAATGTGCTGGGACCTGACAAGCATTATTTCCTTTAATCCTCACAGAAACCCTGTGGGCTAGATATTTGTATCCACTTACAAAAGGGGATGCTCCCAGAGGTTAAGTAACTTGGTCAAGGTCAGACAGGTTGGGCGGGGGCGGGGGCGGGGGGGGGGCTCTAATTCTGGTCAGGCCGATGCCAAAGTCTGTGCTGTGGTTTCTGAGCTGCCATTTATGTAGCTGTGTGCAGTGAGCTTCTCCATATCTCTACCTAGTGGTCCCCCACCATTGAACTTTTGCGAACTGTTCAGTCTCTGAGCTTCTGGATCCATCCAAGTGAGAGAGCATTTGACCCATTGAAGCGTTTAATGCCACAGGAAATGGAACAAGGGATGCAGGAAGACTCGTCTCTGCCTCTAGAGGAAGTTCACTCAGCAAAGTCTTTATAACGCCTGCTAACTCCTGGGCACTGCTCCAAGATTCTCATGAGTCCCACCTTCACTAGTTGGCAGCTAAGCCCGTTTGAGCTTGGAGGGATGGTTCTGATGGTAAACAGCACAAAACCTGACATCTCTTGCCTCAAAGTGATTTTCCAGATGCATGTGGTATATAAGCAGGCTGAGACCTTGGTGCTCCCCCTCGGCTCAGACAGCGGAGGCCACACCGCAGGTGGAACCGGTTCGGTGGCGCCCAGAGGCACACCTGCAGGCCCATGCAGTTTCCCACCCTCCTGTTGAGTGCCGGCTGCAGAAATCAGTTCTTTCCTGGGTTCCATTCCTGCTATTTCTGACACAAGGTACTAAACCTAAGTCCCCTTGAATTTGACAAGCTGAAATCAGCACAGGCACGGTTCCAGGCAGGATAAGGCACATACTTCAGTGTCTGTTAGGCCCTCAGTGATGGGGCCTTGTCTTTGCTTACTAATAGTCATTGTGCTTCTTAGATCCTGAGCTGGCTGCTGTCATTGTGGCCTCACCTTTGTCCCAGAATCAAGAGTCAAGGGATTTCCCCTGCAACCCTAAAGGGAATTCTCCACACACCGTGGGGAAGTGTCTCCCAGCATCTAACCCCTCTGAGTGGGCTGCCCAAGTGCGTATGGCCCGTCCGGACCTCTAAACAGGAACTGCCCGTTTGAGACCCTCCCTGTTGTGCCCCGACCAGTCTTTGGGGCTCTTCTCGTCTGCCATGGGGAAGGTCTCTCCAGCTTTAAACATGAAATCCTCAGAGGGAGGGCCCGCTGGGCGCCGTTGACATCTCTACAATGGTGTCAACAAATGCTTGGTGAGCGACCCATGTCCTCAGGACCTTGCAAAGTTGTAGGCTTTTCACTAACCTGCTTTGATGTACTTGGTGTGTTAAGCAATAATGAACAAACAATTTTTTAAAAAGCCAGCAAGCACGTCTTGGAGAGCAACAGGAGAGCGGCGGTCATACCGCTGCACCCCATCCCAGAGCCCTCAGAAATCCCAAGCAGCAGACTGGGGAGAAGCAGCAGGCTGGGGGCGCACACATGGAGAGGGAGAACTAACGAAGAGCGCATGTTAAGAGTTACTCTCCCTCTTTAGGCCTGTATTAGACAGGCAAAAGCCAGAAAGCTGGTTGTGCCAGGGGCCGTGTGTGTTGCTGGTGGGAGGGCAGCCTGGTGCAGCACTGGGCTGAGCAAGCAAGGAGCTATGCGTGCTGCAGTCTGGGAGAAAGTCACTGGGAGAGTGGGCAGGCAAAACATGGGGATGCACCCTGGGATTTACTACACAGCAGAGAGAAGCAATGGGTTAGATGTACCTACAGTGCCATGGATGGACCTTAAAAACTATTCTGAGTGAAAAAAATACAAAAAGAAATGTATAGTAATATCATTTATGAAATTTAAATATATGAGCACAGAACAGCAAAACATTTTACAAGAATACATACAAAAAGATACACATCGCACATGACAATAGGGGGCTAAAGTCACGGAGGACCTGTGGAAATACAGGAAAACGAGAAAAAAATGACAGAACTTGGAGGCTGGGTACAAAGGCTGATTTCAAGCAACTGATGTGACTCTCTGAAAGAACACAGTTTGGCCCTGACCAGGTAGCTCAGGTGGTTAGAGCATCATCCAGGTACACCAACGTTGTGGGTTCAATCCCCAGTAAGTGTGCATATGAGACTCAAGCAATCGATGCCTAATTAAGTGGAACAATGGATTGATATTTCTCTCTCCAAAAATCAAGAGAAAGATAGAAAGTTGGGAGACACAAATTCTGTTCTCCTGAGTTTGCTCAATGGACTTTATATAATTTCCTTCACTACTCCCTGAGATCATCAGTAAATTGTCCGATCATTCTGATAGTAATTTTTTGAAAGCCAAAAAATATATGACCAAGATAAGGCAGAGCCTTGACCAGTGTGACTCAATTGGTTGGGCGTCATCCTTCAAAATGTTCGCTCAATTCCTGGTCAAGGTACACACCTAGGTTTGCAGGTTGGGTCCCCAACAGGGCACATATGAGAGGCAACCCAGCGAGGTTTCTCTCCCACATCAGTGTTTCTCTTCCCTTCTCCCTCCCTTCCCCTCTGTCTTAAACAAAGAGAAGCAGAACTTTACCAGGATGTTTTGATATCCACTGCTCACCCTTCAGGGCTCATGGAACACACACTGCCACCCCAACTGAAATCTGTTTTCTTCTTAGTTTCTTGAAAAATGGTAGTTATGTTTCTACCTCCCCAATCATTATCGACCAAATAAACCATGACTTATCCCCCAAATGCTAAAAAGATAATGAAACTATTACCTAGCCATCTGTATAATTTTCTAGGAAAGCTATAAATGCTATTAGCAGAGAAAGGCAATTAGCACTGTATTTCCTATAAGAGCGTCCTTTCTTTGAAAGGATTAACCATTACTGGTAAAAGGGCTAGATGGGCCTCTATCAAAGCATAACTTTGAAATTGTTGATTCTTTAAAAAGTTCAAACATAACACTAGAAGCATTTCCATACCTTTCTGGGAAAACAAGAACTATTAACAAAAATCTTCCTTGCCACCCCACTGGAGGAGGGTGTCTCGGCCTCACTACTGCGGACGTGCTGGGTCAGATAACTGTCCTGGGGGCTGTCGGGACACCGTATGTATGGTGTTCACTAGTGTCCCTGGTCTCTACTCATTCGATGCCCATGTCACCCCGTCAGTTGTGACAACCATAAATTTCTCCAGACATCACCAAATGTACCCAGGCAGCCAAATCACCCGCAGTTCAGAACCGGTGCATGAGGAACATCCAAATCTCTTACCTTTTCACCGTGTTGGCAGTAGCCTCATTGAGGAGGCTTTGCCAGGACAGCATTATAAACAACAGCAGCTTGTCATTTGGGTTGAGTAATGAGTGAGCTGCAAGTTTCATAAATCTTTATGAACTGCTTTTGTTTCTGATCAGTTTTTGCCACATGCTGTGATCAAACCAACATTCTCCATCATCAGCTATCTTCTTTCCTAGTTTGATTTTTAAAAACGGATTGGTGGGCAAAGACTACACACAGGTGCAGAAATAAATCTTCTTTTGCAACCCAGAACTCATTGTTTGGTATGAGTTTTGATACATATAAGAAGGAACATGATAAGAAGAGAGAAAAGAAAAAAAGGGGGGGAAGGAAAAAGAAAAAACCCCACAAAAAACGGACATCTGGAATGGGTCAAACCCTGCCAGGCAGCTAAGTTAGGGATTAATTACCAGTAGCTTCAAAAAGCCTTTCATATGGCCCCTCCTGCTCTCTACCTACCACCAACTCATCTGCTTTGTACATTCTCGCTTTCTTCCTCCTTCAAAGACACAGGTAAGGCCATTAGTAACCTGATCCCCATCTGACCAAGGAAGCAGCTGAAGCTCAGAGAGGTGGAGGCCAAACTGTGACCAAGGTCACCCAACTTGCTGATGGCAAGACTGAGCTTAAAAACCAGGCCCCCCACCACATCTCATGCTGTCCCTCACCATCCAGGGCTTGTTATTTCCCATGGGGAAATCAAGAGAAGAGAGGGAGAGAGAAGCAAGAAGGGAGAGGCAGAAAGAAGACAGGGAGAGGGGAAAAGGGACAGGTGAAGGAAATGAGAAAAAGTATGGATATCAATATAATCTAAATTACAATTCATAACATCAAAATTAAACATATCATTTTCACTGATGACAGTAGAGCCCAATTAACAATAAGTGGTAAAATAGAAAAATCCCCTCTGACTCACTGCTCAGAATACACCATTTCTTCCTGAGAACTTATTTAAGCTTTCAAATAAAAATTGGTGTTCCCCAGTCTTCTGAAAGCTGAGCTGGTAAAAGCCTTCCAGAATCATGGGCCCAAACAGCCCACTGCTTCGGGCTGCCACCGACCTCATTCTCAATGAGCTGACCCTGCCAGTGCTGAGGAATAGCCCCTAGGAGTCTAAAGACTAATTTATTTATGAAGGCGGCTTTTCCTTAAATGGCCTGTATTTGTGTGTGTGTCCTCCAATACTACTCTATGTTCTTAGGCTTTGTCCCTTTTGTAACTCTTAAGAATTAAAATAATTAGTTTCTGAGTCTTTATTCTCTTCATTGATAAAAATCTGTCTATTTTCTACTTTCTCCTTAAAATGAAACCCTCAGCCCATTACCCTACACCGAGGGGGGTGGGGGTGGGGTCATCACATTTTTCCCACGAAGGGTCAGATAATAAATATTTTACACTCTGTGGGCCACACAAGGTCTCTGTCATATATTCCTTTTGTTTCTTAAACAACCTTTTAAAATGTAAAAGCCATTCTTAAGTACCATCTGAAGGGCCTCTGGCTGCCTTAGTTTATCAACCCCTGCCCCAGACAATTAATTTTAAATGAGCCCTAACTGCCTTCCCACTTGGAATTCGGTGGAACTTGACTCACCCAGACTTCTAAAGACAACTAGGGCCAGCATGTTGGTAATTCAGAAAGGCCAGTGGTGAGTGAGGTCTCACGATGCTCCCCGGGGCTATGAAGGGCAACCTTCACTTGGCTTGGTTTTCCTGTCGCCTGAACCCAGGGAAGCTGGCCGACAGGGATAAAATTGGAATGAGAACACTGACAACCAGGCCAGTGCATTTCATGCTGCCTCGTGAGGTGGTCACCACAGCAGGTAGCAGGCTAATCATTAAAACCCTGCCTGGGCTTCGTGCATTTGGCATACACCTCGCTCATGCTCAGGGGGTCCAAACAAGCACAAATCAAGCCCAGGAGGAAAATCCAGGCCACTGGGCTTGTCTCCGAGATACAGACTCCAGTTTCTATAGGATGGCCCAGTAGATTCCACAAATGATACGAGTGCTTTATTTTAATAAAAATGTCTGTTTTTTGAACTAGCTCCTTTTCCCATTAGATGGCAGCTTTATCACTTGAAGAAAAGCAATTCATTTATTTAATCATACTCTTTTTAGGCAATTTTAACTTTTTCCAACGTCGTAAGACTACTCTGTATTTTTCATTTTCAGTCTTCTCTTCAAACACTTTTTTCAGGAGAATCCGCATCATTATCTCTGTTTCTGTTTCTTTGTCGTCTCCAATTAGAAGATCCAATGTATCTCCTACTTTCACCTGAAAATTAAAAGAAAACCGAGACTTTATTACAGCTTGGAAAATGCAGGCCAATGCAAACATCTCTGCTTGGAGTTTTCACCAGGTGACTGTCACCCAGCAGGGCAGGTGAGGAAAGGCCCCAACTCCTCCGTAGCAGTCACACACTCCAGGGCCACATTCGGAGGTGCCTTAAACAAGTGCAGCTCCACACCAGTCAGGGTCCTTCCTTGGACAGCTGGCAACCTGTGGACAGTCCCTATGTGGTGTGGCTCAAATACTCACCAATTGTACACCTAAAACTAATATAACGAGTATACAATTATATACCGACTACACCTAAAAAAAAGAGAGGCGGGACTCAACTCACCAAGATGGAACGCCATGGACAAGGGGGTTGAGCTACATGCTGACACAGTGGGTTCAAGGGACTGAGGTCAAACCCATTCTTGCCCAGATGGGAGCTCTGGGTTGAGTGAGAGCAGGGCACGCCCTAAGGTGGTCATGCCGTAGTGGCCAGGGTGCCGGTAGCCCAGATGGATACCTGGTCCTGGCAATTCTGGATCCCAGGGGATCTGCCCAGCAACTCAGGAAGGGGCTAAAGCGACTTCTACTAGAAGACAAGCCAGGGATGACCAAGGGCAGTCTTCTGAGGGGAAGGAGGGCCCCATACGTGGGCCACAGACTCTACGTGGGAACACATAACCACTCAAAAGCCTACCGGACGGCTGCTGTGTAAGAGGAACGGTGCTAAGTGAGGGCTTTCACCTATTTTCCAACGAACGCTGTCTGAGGCATTCAGAATTTCATGCTTTCGGAACAAACATCTGTTCTTCCACTCACACAAGGCTTTTGTAGGCCCAGCACTCAGTCTACAAAACAGGAGTGCACAGCTGCTCATCACGATGCTACCCGGTCAGTCCAGGCAGCCCACAGTGCCAGATGGACACGCACACGGGGGCCTACGCTAAACCACTGACATCCCCCCGCCTTGGGGCCGAGAGGCAAAGGCTTGCACCACACCTGGGCACAAAGACTGCTTCTCCCCTTAGGTCTGAAGAATGGACTAACCTAGGAATCATCTGAGGAGGGTGGGGAGGGCGGGGATCATCCTGTATGTAGTTCTGCTGGGTCCAATTAAAAAAAATAATGACCATGCAGCTCCAATTGTGGACACTTAAAATTAGTGTCCAAAAACACAAGGCTTCGGATCTCTGCTTTACCTTTTTTGGCATAACTCTTCCACAAAAATTCATTTTTAATATATGTACCAAATAGGAAATGTAAAAGATACAAACACGTATGGAAGAAAGGCAACCTTTCTCGTGTACCCTTTCCCAGAACACTGTGGGCAATGTCTGCCCCTTCAGAGAAGAGCAGGCTCAGGGGAACCTGAAAAGTGGGTCCCTTCGGCAGCTTACTTCTAGGGCACAGAACAGGGAAGGACCCTTCTCCTGTCCCCAGGCCATCCCAGGGAGAGGTGAGTTTAGGAAGGCTTCAGTCTCCACATCTGGGCTCCAAACACTCTGAGTCAACAGTTACCCAGCACCTACAGCACTCTGGGCCCCAACTGTTTGCAGCTCACAGAGAAACTTTGCTCAGCTGCAGACAACCAGGGTTACAGCTACAGCATCAGGCAAGTGCCTGGCCCCTCAGGGCCAGCAGCCAGACACTGCCCCCACAGAACAGACCATGCAAGGGCAGGTGTTATTTCCTGCAAAACCCTGTCCTTCCTAATGTGGGAGATGGCACAGCAGACACAAAGCAAAACTGGCTGGGATTAGGGGCTGTTCCAAATATCTACATTTCCAGTCTCCCCTTAGCTGCAGTTACTATGGCTACCAGGTCGCCTAGTAACAAGGCAGCCCAGTGTTAATACTGGCCCCTTCCTTTGCTGACCCTCAGGAGAAATCTGGAAGGCAGCTGAGAAGACAGAACACCCAAGGCAGAATGCAGATGCAGCAATTAGGCTGTAGTGAACCATATATCAAAGCAGAGGGGGAGAAACAGCCTGGTGGTGTTTGTAAACAAGAGGCATCAGGCACCAGAAGCAGGTCTCACCCTTGGACACTGCGGCTGGCCAGAAGCGGGCTGGGCCACAAACACGGAAAAACAATTAAGGGGCGGGAAGGGCCTGATCTCCGAAGCACGTCTGGAGTGCCTGGTTTCCTGCAGCACACTGAGCAATGACTGACACCCACAGCGTGAGCAGGCCAGCTCAGGTGACACCAGAGGGATCGTGGGCCTTGTGACTTGACAGCTGACCCAAGGGCTGAGATCCCCCTCCTGTCCACTCGGATTCTGGGAGAAAGGACTCTGGAGAAAGCCTCGGTGCTCACCCAGGTCCACACCATCGGCTGACACCCTGACGTGTCCCTGGGCAACAGGACACTGCTGAGGCCCTCTGCCTCAGGGTGTTTTAAAACAACAGAGAAGCCAAAATGAAAACCACCTCCAAAAGTGTGTCTGCCTTCCCTGGAACACTGGTCCCCAGACACTGACTCAGGGAGACCACATCAGCCAACACCTCACACAAGTCTTCCTCATCCAGACTTTTAAGGGTCTCTGCCATACACTTTTTGTTTCGTTAACTTTTACCGTCATCATTTTTTTTTCCAATTATGAAAGTAATAAATACTTGTAAAAAATTATGAAAATAAAAAGCATGAAGAAAATATAATGCTCCATTAAAAAAAGATTAGTAAATACTAACATTTTAATTCTAGATGTATTTGTGTAATTTACTTTCACAAAAATTCACATATTTTTGAATATTTTTAACAGAACCTATATATATGATTTATTGTAACAACACTGGACAGTGGAAACATATTCTCTCGCAACACTTCTGAGAGACTCCTTCACTGACGGCCGGCCCCTGCGCCACAGGCGCTGGGGGAGGGGGCTGCTGGCTGCAGGGCTGCACCGCTGCTCAGGGAGCGACGGGCCAGAGATCCTCTGCAAAGACCGAATGTTTCTTTTCAGCCTGTTTGTTATGATTTCACAGGGACTAACACTGACTGAGAAGTTTAAATATTAGACTTTTGCCAGTTCTAACAGTCATCTTCAAATTTTAAAGAAGGGGAAGCTTCATCTCAAAGTCATCGTGGCTGCAAAAGAGCAAGTGATCTGTGTGACTGAAGCCCGCTGGTGATTCTAGCGTGACCGGGCCCTAGGGAGGCCTCAGAAGGGGTAATGCTGCAAGCAGGCCGCCCAAGGGAAACTGGGGGCAGCATTAACTGAGTTTGGCAAAGCAACAGAAATACGTGGCTGTCTTAGTATCTCACCGTTCTGCTTTTCTTCCATAATTTTTCCCCGTTCAGCCTGAGTTCACCTTTGTAGAATGCATCTTCCACTTTGCTTTAAAAAAAAAATTAAAAATGCTTTAAAATAAAAATATATTCAAAACCATTATACAAGTTTGCGAAACACATCTGCCATTAATGCTTACTCTGACAATGACCTACCTCCCCACAAAGCTTCAGCCTGGGTGCTGGGAAAGTGAAAGTCGCCTGCTCCCATATGTATCTAAAACAGGGAGACCAAAGGGGGCTTTTGAACAGATGCTGACCTGCTGCAAAGATTTGCTAGTAACTCTCAGGCAGGTAAGCAGTCCCTTCTTGATGGGGTTTCTGAGGGGGCTCGGTGTGTGCACCTGCCCCACCTGGGACAGGGCCGGTCCTCCACCTGCCTCCCTATGCAGCAGCTCCCTGCAACATGGCAGCTCCTGTGACTCAACGAAGTAAGTGCTCATCCTTTCCCCTCACATCCCTGGCTCTGTGCCCTGACAGAAAAACCAGGCACCACGCCCACAGTGGGGTCACTAAGAAATCCTCAACTAGTCTGCACGGCCAGTTGGGGAAACTCCAGTCCCGATGCTGCTAATCTCTCTGAATCTCATCTCTGGGGCAACTAGACAAGGGGAGGATTCAGACAAAAATCAGTGCCCTTTCTTCCTGCAGCTCTGATTCCAGGCGATTGGCATATAAGTTCCCCTAATAACAGCAGCAGCAGCTATCACTCTGCAGGAGGGAGAGCACCCCTTTCAAGTTTGCCAGATTTTAGAGACTACTAACAATCCCAATCAGGTTGCCTATGGGCTCAGAGTCACCTTTATGGATCCTTAAGCTTCACAGATTGAAAAATTAAACTAGGCCATTAAATTAAGTCATAAAATGGGGAGGGGGGGGAACAACTGTAATAGCATAATCAATAAAATATATTTTAAAAATAAAAAAATTAAGCCCTGGCTGGTGTAGCTCAGTGGATTGAGCGCGGGCCTGCGAACAAGAGTATTGCGGTTCGATTCCCAGTCAGGGCACATGCCTGGGTTGCAGGGCAGTTCCCGGCAGAGGACACACTAGAGGCAACCATACATTGATATTTCTCTCCCTCTCCCCTTCCCTTCCCCTCTAAAGATAAATAAATAAAATATAAAAAAAATAAAAAAATAAAAAATAAAAAATTAAAAATTAAAAAATAAAAAAAAATTAGGTCATAAAGGTACCAGTTACAAAGAAATCTTCCTGAACTTATCATTCATACTACAATTTTTACCTTGCACTCAGTATGTGCATAACGATTGCTACAGGAATGAATGAACAACGAGATGAGGGTCACTGTTCTTATATAATTAGTCTAGGAATGGGAACATTAGAGAAATCTTGAGCCCTGGCCAGGTGGCTCAGTTGGTTAGAGCACTGTCCCATGCTTGCATCCCAAACCTTAACCCAAAAGCTTGCAGGTTTGATTCCTGGTCACGGCACATACCTACGTTGCGGATTTGATCCCTGTCCCTGTGTGTACGGGAGGTGACGGATCAATGTTTCTCTCTCTCTCTATCCCTCTAAAATCAAGAATCTTGAAAGTTACACTTAATATCTCTGTGCACTATATATGAACATACACAGTACTTTTTTTCCATTGAATCCTCACCCAAGGATATGTTTGTTGATTTTAGAGAGACAGGAAGGGAGAGGGAGGGAGAAGAGGGAATGAGGGAGCAGGGGAGAGAGACAGAGAGACAAATAGACAAAACCACCCATCCTGGACGTATTTTCATCATCATAAGTAACATATATTGAGGACCTACTATGTGCCAGGAACTGCTATAAATACTTTAGAGCAATATTCAGTCCTACCAATTACCTTCTTAAGTAGGTTCTATCATCCCCATTTTACAGGAAAGGAAAATGGAGCACAGAGAATTTAAGTCCAAGGTCATATACATGATCAGGACTGGAATATCAGTAGTATGGCTGCAGAGCCTGCATTCTTTTTTTTTTAAGTATGAAAAGCATATTTTATTTTAAAATAAAAGAATGAATTTTTTTCTTTTTCTTTATTTTTAGAGAGAGGGGAGGGGAAGGAGAAAGAAAGGGAGAGGAACATCAGTGTGTGGTTGCCTCTCACGTGGCCACCACTGGGGGCCTGGCCTGCAACGGAGGCATGTGCCCTGACTGGGAATAGAACTGGTGACCGTTTGGTTTACAGGATGGCGTTCTGCCGCACAAGTCAGGAGAGCCTGCGTTCTTAACCACTATGTTATACAGCTTCCATTGATTCTAAAAGATATTTTTTCACACTGTTTTCCAGACTGTAAAATCCAGATGCATTTTATGCTTGCTATATACATCTTACATGGTGATCCCTTTTCTCCTTAAAGATATTACTAACATAAAATCAATAGTTCATTTTATAGTCTTAAGGGAGTTTTAGAAACAAGAAAATATGGCACGTAAGATTTTCAGGCTGTCATTTGACTTCTTTGGGAATCAATTTTCTCGTCTATAAAATGAAATAATTGAAACAGGTTTCCTATAAGGTCTCATCTATGGTTGCTCTTCACCATAATATGGACCTAGTGATAGGTAATGCTACATTAAAACAGCCAAAAAGAAAAGTGATTTTGTGAAGCCCTGGCTGGTGTAGCTCAGTGGATTGAGCGTGGGCCTGCAAACCACACGATCGCGGTTCGATTCCCAGTCAGGGCACATACCTGGGTTGCAGGCCAGTTTCCAGCAGGGGCCAGTTCCCTGAAGGGGATGCACGAGAAGCAACCATACATTGATATTTCTCTCCTTCTCTCCTTCCCTTCCCCTCTAAAGATAAATAAATAAAATATTTAAAAAAAAAGAAAAGTGATTTTGTAACAAAATGCACATCGTACTTACTTTCTTCCAATATCCAGGCCTGTCTTCAGGATAACGTCATACCGAAAGGACTGCACGACCTTCTCCAAGTCTTTGTAGTCTCTGACCACGCTGGGGTCGTCCCCCGGCCCCTCTTCCTGCTCACTCAGCTCATCGTGGCCGCTCTCTTCACCAGAGTCCTCTTCATCCTCAACTTTCTGCAGAGTCTTCTTAGTGGATTTTTTAGAGCTTATATTACTTTTGAATCTCATGGAAAATGGGAAAATATATTCTGGAGGTAGTAAAAGTCCCGGGAGTCTCAATGAGAAAATGTTGTGTAAAAGTGTTTTATAATTTGATGCATTTAATTTGGTACTAGAAAAATATAAGTATTGATTCCAGGAAGCACAGAGCTTGTGTGAAGGTGTCCCTCGTATTGCTCCCCAGAGTCCAATCCAGGCATCCGGTTTTCTTAACATACTGGTGGGCAGCCTGACACTAGTCATGGCCATGGTGCACACCCTGCAAGACAGTAATGTGGTTTCACTTCACGAATGCAGTGTCCTAGTGTTCTCACAACATATACCACACACGCCGCAAACATGTCACATTTCCTACACCACAGTGGTCTGCATGCATGGAGGCCATGCACTGTACCGCAGTGAGTCTTCAAGTTGTACTTAACATGCTTACCTCACAGGTTGGTCATGAGAGTCGAGCTACATACTAACATATTTGAAAACACTGGTTCTACTCTTTCCAACCCCCAAGTTAGCTTGGTACTGACTGCTACTGAAAAATATTAATATTAGTTTTAGATAATTTGTTTTTTAAAAAATCTTGCCCTGGCTGAGTGGGTTGAGTGCCAGCCTGTGAACTAGGTCAGAGGTTTGATTCCCAGTCAGGGCGCATGCCTGGGTTGTGGGCCAGCTGACTGATGTGTGAGAGGCAACTGACTGATGTTTCTCTTGCATGTTTCTCTCCCTTTCTTTCTCCTTCCCTTCCCCTCTCTCTAAAAAAATAAATATATAAAATCTTTAAAAAACATCTCATGGAAAGACTATTTACTGACATGTACCACACCCTACAACACTGACCTGAGCAAGGAAAGATACCAGATCATGACTTCACAAAACCCAGAGTGAATCTCTAAACTTTACTTCAACCTCCAATCCCAGCAAATCAAAGCTGGATGAATCAACTGGACATACATGTACTTCCTTTCCTTTTACATCTTCCCACTGCTCAGCAGAGGCATTCGCTAGCAGAGAAGGAAGGGCTCGGAGACCCACAACCTAGGAAACTGCTTCCTGAGGCACCGAGGTGCTAACGTGCCAGAGAGCAATCGATTCCTACGTTACCACGAAGGCAGTGGAAACTCTTATTATTATAGTGGCAGACTCTCCCCAGTCCACCAGGATGGTTTTAACACCACGGTCAGTAATGCGAGAGGGGTTGCCATACAGTCAGTATCTCATACTTCAAGTCTGCGAACATCAAGTCTGTACTTTCAGACTGATCTGATAACGATTCACATGATTTTTCCTTCCTCCTTCCCACTCATCACAAGGCTGACAGCAGGTTAATCCAAAGTAGCTGGAGCTTGCTGTCATCAGTGCCAGGAATTGTGTGGGACTCACTGCACGACGCAGGTGATATCTGAGTTCTGGGCCACAACAGCTGTGGCAAAACACCCGCTGCTGGTGGGCCGACCAGACTGGTTTGTAAGATGTTCAGGTCGTGCAGAGGAGGAAGACAGTAATGATGGCTGGCCTATCTTTGAGGTCAGTGTTTCTCAAACTGTGAGTTATGAGCTATTATTAAAACTTTTACTTTTTAAGAACTAGAACAGAAAGGTATAGAAAATATTACAGTGTATCACATATAATAAAATAAACACTGCTTTATGAAACTGTTACATTTACATACATACGTATATACATATACACACACAAACACACAGAGTCATCAAGTAAATGTATATACTATGGATCCTAATAAGCAAAAAGTTTGAAAACAGGGGTCTAAGTGACTTTAGCAAATTCTTTTGCTCTCAGGTATAATGCCGAAGGCCACATGGACACCTTGGAGCTCTGGACCTGGTGGCGTGTTCCACCCCCATGAACAACACTCCCAGGGCTGACCGAGTCTGCTGAGACGACGAGGTGGCCATCTCTCAGGAGTAATTCTGTGTGGGTCCCTCCTTTTACAGAAGAGTACAAATGAGACTTGGAGCAGTTTAACAAGTGGCTCAGTCATGCAGCTGGTAAGTGATAGAGCCAGGATTCCAATGTCAAGTCTTCTTAACACACATTGATTACTATGGGTCAGGCATCACTCCACATATTAACTCATTTATTCCTTCCACAAGCCCGTGTAAGTTACGGAATCACACAGATGCTAAGGGAACTCAGACCCAGGCTTCCTGGCTCCTCATCGAGGCTCTACCACCATGCTGAACCTCCAACCAGTCCTCTGACTCCAAACCCACTGCTCTTTGCCACTCCATGACGCTTCTCATTTTCTTTTGAACAAACACCTTCACTGACTGCTCTACTAGAGAGAACAGACTTTCAGGAGCAGAGGACTGAAGTGTTGCCCCACTCGGACATCCTGCGGGGGGCGGGGAGAGCTCTGTCTCCAGGTCACTCCTGGGACTCCCCACGCCCCCTCCCTGCCTTTAAACCACACTGGGGTCTCTGTGAGGAATGCCTGGATGTTATGGTCCTGTCCGCATCCACCACGAAGTTATCCTTACCTATACTAGGAACCTTTTACTCACACAAAATGGCTTTAAAATCACACTCATATGTAATTACTATTAACACAACCAAAATGGTAAGCGAAACATTCATTACCTGTAATTAGTTACTCATTCCCTCTCTAATCTGCTTTGCTCCCTAGCAGAGGTACATTGGTAAATGCTGAAGCTCAGATAAAATTTATAAACATAAAACTGAGGAAACACAGTAATGTAAATTTTTGCTGGAGATGATGACCACTGCAGTGGACACCCAGGGCCACGGGGTGGAGTGTGAGAACCCGGATTCTGCCTCAGAGCTTTGGACCTGGCCCGAGGAGCGAGAGCGCCAGAGGGGCGAGCCACGCAGGCCCAAACCGCTCCAACCAGAACTGCAGTGGTGGTGAATACAGTGGTTCCTTGTGTTTCATTGGAAAGTAAGGATTCTACCACCGAAAAAAAGTTTCTGTCCTTTTAACATGGCCTCCTGTCTTCTAGGCTCCACCCTCCCCCGTGCCCTTTCCCAGACCCATGTTGTGCCGATGCTGTGTTCTGTGCGGCTCTTCCGTCCCAAGAGTTGGGACAGGGCTGGAACTGTGCTCCATGCCTCACTCCCATCCCCGATCTGCTCAACACACACAAAAACCAGTGCATAGTTGAAGAGCCACTTTTAAGAAATAAAATGAGCATCCTACCTATTAATACATCCACATCATGCATTTTCGGGCATATGCCAAGTGCCCAGCTAGGTCCATGTATAAAATACATAGTCCTTGTCCTCAAGAAACTGCCCGCTGAAGTGGAACATGGGTGAGTGAACCGGCTGTTAAGAGAACAGGACCTGAAAGCTGAGGTCCAGAGGAGCCTGGCCTGCAGGGCCGGAGCCCAGAGCAGGCAGGCCTGAGGGCAAAAGTGGGGGAATTTAAGCTTGGGGGAAACAGCAAGTTACAACTGTGATTTTTTGCTTTCTAGTGGACCATCCTCATCAACATGCCATCATTTCTCATCGAAAACAAATGGCAATTCTCCTAAAACCCCACTACGAGGCCTAAGCTACTGTCTCTTTCCAGCTCCTCTTCACAGTGAAATTCCACCAAATGGTTGTCTATACACTCAGTGCCCCGTTTTCTAAATCCGAAAGTGCATTTGTTAGTCCCCATCATATCTGACTTCTCAGCATCATTTGAAACAACTAATCACTTTCCTTTTCCACTTGGCTTCCAGGATGCCTCAGTCTTGGTTCACCTCCTACCTCACCCACTGCTGCCACTCAAGACTTCTCTGCTGATTCCTTCTCTTTTCCCTGACATCTTAGTGTCAGAAGGCAACAGGGCTCAGACTGACCCTCTTCTCCATTCACTTCATCCAGCTCAGTTATCAGTTTTGACTAAAGTATATCAAGACATCAGACATTTCCACGGCTTGAAATGCCACTTATATATCAACGACTCCCTGATCTGTACCACTATTCCAGACCATCCTTATAAATTTCAGACTTGTGTATCTGTGCAGAAGAGTTAATTTAGACGCTGCTATCCTTAGAAAAGTCTGCTTGCAAGGTGGCAATTGGCTGATGTCTGGGAGCTCGGATTTCAGGAGGGTTCTCACCACTCCCAGAGCCGACGGGAGTGGCTCACTGTGCCTAAACTGCTTGTACAAACAATTTGATTTAGGCTGAATACCTGCTTTCCCTCTAGGAGTCTGGAATTTTGGTACATTCTCCATAGACAGTGCCTATGTGACTTAATCCTAATGAAAACACTGGGCCCTGAGTCTCCGGTAAGCTTTCCTGATAGACATTTCACATGTGTCGCCACAGTTTGTTGCTGGAGGAACTGAACATGTCCTGCGTGACTGCGCTGGGAAAGGACTCTTGGTCTGGAAGACTGCTTCCTCCAGACTGTCCCATGCGTCTTCGCCAGTGCTGATTCTGCTTTGTACGTGACCCACATCTGAGTCCTGTTAAGTCTTCCTAATAAATCAGTGAACCTGGAGGTGGCCTTGCAGACCCCTGACACAATATCCAACTGCCTATTTATTCGGTCTCCATTTGAGTAACAGGCAACTCAAACAACTGGTCCAAAATAAACTCCCGATATGTAAAATAACTCCCGATATTCCCAGTCCCAAATCTTTATCTTAAACCTTCCCCACCTGAGTCAATGGTAGCACCACCCTTCTAGTAGCCGAGAACAAAAGCTTCCAGTCATTCTCCTTCCGATTCCCTCATACCCACATGCATTAGGTCAGGAAACCAAGCCCAGTATCCCACCACTTCCACTGATTCAGCAGATTCAGGCCACTATCACCAGGGCTGCTACAAAGACTCTGTTAGAGCTGTTCCCCACAGAGTGTCGGAGTGACTCTTAAAAAGCAATTTACACCACGTCACTATTTCCCTCAAAACGGAGAAAAGCAAAATCCCTACTATGGCCTACAGTCTGTGATCTGGCCACTTCATTCTCCTTCCTGACCTCCGTTCCTCTCTCTCACCCTTGCTCACTCAGCGCCAGCCACACTGGCCTTCGTGCTGCTCATCACAACAGGCACATTTCTGGACCCAGTCTCTTGCTCTGGCTGCACGGAGAATACACTTACCCCAGGTATCTGCATGGAGAACGCATCTACAATTCAATGATGACTACCCATTCCGACTCTATTTAATAGGCATCTCCCTCTCCTCGTCTCCTTACTCTGCTCTACTTTCTTACCCCATAGCTCTTATTTTCTACTATAAGATTATATAACTGATAACTTACTGGTGGTTTTTATTTTTCGCCTATCTCCGCTACTAGAAAGTAAACTCCCCTACTAGAAAGTTTACATTCTAGTAGGGGAGTAGGGATCTCTCCACCTGTATTATGTCCTCTGCTGAATCGCACATGGTAAGTGCTTAATTACTGTGGAACGAAAGTACAACAGAACTGGAGCATTGGAATGAATCCGGAAAAGAACAAAGATGGGGCTGGATTGATGGGCAAGAAGCTAGATCTCCAAGGGCCCGGCAAACCTAAAATGTCCTTAGACTTGACCCAGAGGGCATGCAAGACGTAAAAGGTCTTAAATAGCGAAGTGGTTAAGTGCATTTTAAAAGATTTCCTTGGCGAAAATGCGTACAGGAGCCTAGGGGTAATTGGGGGCGGGAAGCCAGACGGAGGTTTTGGGTGAGGAGTTTAGGAGATACAGAATCTGTGAACTATTCCAAGGCTGTAAGAGGCAACGCTGTCCACGACATGCGGGAATCAATCAAGGTTCCCGAGCCTGTTCACTACTCCGTAAGGAAAACCTGGTCTAAATGCTTCTAGGTCTATCGCAATTAAAAATCCTCCCTTCTGCTGCCCTTACAGGCGGACTGACTGCATAGACCGCGTCAGGTTCCTCTTGCTCCCTGCCCACCCCCGCGGGCTGCGCACCTTTCCGGGTCCTCAAGGTTAAGGGAAACCGGACGCCTGCGTCCTTGAGCTCCCGGTCTGTGTCTGGGGACAGCAGTAGGTGTCGGGCCCAGGGCAGACAATCTCGGCCCCCCGGGCGTTCGAGGCTGACCCGGCCGGGACAGGACCTGGGAGACTCACGCGGAGTGTGGCAGAAGCGCGGACAGGGCAAAGGCCCTCGCCTAGCCTCTATTTCACCAGTGTGCGCGGTGAAGCAACGGAAAGGGGGTTCCGGCTGGGGGAGCAGCACGCCCGGCAGGGGCGCAGTTACCTGTACGTCAGAGCCGCCCCTCCCCCTCCCTCCCCGGTGTCGCTCCGACCGAGGCCTCCAGGCACCGCCCCACCCTTGCCCCGCCCTTTCCGTCGGCGCTGCGGCGGCGAGAGCGGCAGGGCAGAGTTTGGACGCGGGGGCAGGAGCGCAGCGACCCCTGCTGGAAGACGCGCCTCGGATGACTCCCGGTTGGGCCGCCCTGCCCGGAGGACACCGCGAGTTCTGAGCTTAGAACGGAAGCCAGCTCAGAGTTCTTCCACGTGGTTGTAGAGAAGCTTATCTTAATGCTGTGGGCCTTGGATTCTCTGGAGCCACTAACCCTTTGGAACACCCTTGAGAATTGTAGACTATCTCCAGAAAAATATATACACCTGCCAGTGTTTGCTAACACTATAAACGAAGTTCAGAACATCTTTTCAAGAGTAAAGCAGTTAAAAGGTCAACTGAGTCATACCTGTCCAGTTCACCACCCAGCAGTAGATGACTATGAAACTGGAAAATCATCCATCGAGCTGTCACTGTCAAAACCTTTAAATAGAGACAAGGGTTGAATATGGGTGCTTTGTTCAGATGCTGGCGATCTACAAAGATGGCAGGTTGTGTATCCCCAAACTGTTTTAATTTTCCAATTCAAGTTGACCTTTTTATAAGAAGAAAGGGTAAGTAAGAGGTTTGGGAAAAGGGTAATTGGATAAGAGAGACTACTGTCCTGGTGGCGATTTTCCTAAAACTTTTTTAGCTGTTGATGGACAATTCTTAATCTGAATCATGGGCATTCCCTCCAGAGAACACAATGGTTCAGATACCCTGGTGGGGGGGAGGGGGCCTTGCAGATCCCCTGGGGCACAAAATCCACCTCCTGGAGTCACAGCTTTCCACACATTGATCACTTAAGCCTATCAATTAAGGCTAAAGTCTTTAACTCGAGTTTCCCTGAGAATTAGATGGCATAAAACAAACAAGTCAAAGAACTCAACTCTGAAAGTACTGCTTAGCAGTGGACATTGTGGAAACAGCCCTTTTGTGATATAAACAGATGAACCAGAAAGTAAAGAACTTCCAAAGAACAACCTGTTGCCTGAAGTTTCAAACATGTTTACATTAATGCTTGTGAAGGTACTTACTCTGTTAAATTAGAAAGCCTTTCGTTCCTGTTTTCAGAGCCACTTCTTGTCCTTTTTTTTCTCATCCTACACACATCTGTTTCACTGCTTCACCCAGTGACTACGGTACTTGATTGCATTTGTGCAACCGGAAAAAGCAGCTAGAAATAGTTTCAACTTCTGAAGAAAAGCAAAGGGTTCTTATGGTAAAAAGTACATCCTTAAGGAGACTCAGCCCTGCAGTCTTAGCCCCTGGATTGGTCTGAGATGTCTTCCTTAGATAACAGGTGATCTGGGTACAGGAACACCCTTTCCTTAGTCCTTCAGGGGGTAGTCAGAGGATTATCTGGAGGTTTGACGTATATCCAGGCATTGATGCAGAACTAAAAATCTCAGAAGTTTAAGTTCCCAAGCTAGTTAAAACAGGAATAGAACTGTTTCCCCTTTCCTCCATATACTTATGTTAGTAATTTCACAGCTTGACAAAAGCGGTGCTATTTTATTTCTTATTTATGATGTTTAACTCCCTCCCCCAGAAACTCCCATTTCTTTTCCTTGTTGGAAGCAGTCCCTGTTGTAGTGCATTATTGGTGTTGCAGTTTTCAGAGACGTGGAACACTAGCATACTAAGCTCTCCTGTCACTCATCAGGGCTGCCCTGGTGCACACACAGAGTTGAGGTCGGAGTTGAGCCTACACATCTGGGCCCCAGCTTTCCTTTATTTATTTTTATTTTTAAAAAGATTTTATTTATTTATTTTTAGAGAGAGGGGAAGAGAGGGAGAAAGAGGAGAGAAACAATGTGTGGTTGCCTCTCACGTGCCCCCAACGGGAGACCTGGCCCACAACCCAGGCATGTGCTCTAACTAGGAATTGAACTGGTGACCCTTTGGTTTGCAGACCGGCACCCAATCCACTGGGCCACACCAGCCAGAGCTGTTTTTTTTTTTTAAGATTTGTATTTATTTATTTTTAGAGAAAGGGGACGGGGGAGAGAAGAGGGGGAGCGAAATACCGATTTGTGATATATCGATCTGTTGCCTCTAGCATGCCCCTAACTGGGAACTGGCAACCTTTTGGTTTGCAGGCTGGCACTCAATCCATTGAGCCACACCAGCCAGGGCTAGCTCCAGCTTTTAATTTAGCTTAAATACTTACATAAAGAGATGAGTAGATCAGATAGCGCTTTAGTTGGGACTTTTAGATGAGTTTAAAGTTTTTGTTTTGTTTTTTTTTAATGCAGAAGGAACATCCTCACTTTCAATTCTTTGACCATTGTTTTGGGCTGGATTTTATTTTTGTGTATTTTCTCTTACAGTTTATCTACTACTTATTTGTTTGTTTAAGTGGCAAAAAGTCATTTGGGAAAAACAGTTCCCTTCCACTGCCTCACCTTACTTATCCCAAATCTCAAGGTTGGCTAATCACCAAAGATATTTTAAGAGCTAGCTGTTAGAAAGCTCTGTCCCTCCATTCTGAACCCCATTCCTACTCACTTGCTCAAGGTGCTCACTCTGTCTAGCCCCTCTTTTCTGAATCCTTCTCACTTTTCCAGATCATTCCTGTCTGCACACAAACAACGCAAACATATAACAAGTTATCTTAGATATGAGATATTTTTTAATTTAATAGAAATAACTGATCCTTTTTTCACTCTTTTATTTTTGAAATTTATTTTATATTTAGAAATACATTTGGGCCCCTTTACAGAATTCATATATAAATTATTCCAAGTTTGTTTCTGTCCTGAAGAGCAGGAAGGTTCTTCCAAACACTGCAGTGATGGACACTTACAGAGCTGTCACAGTGAAAGTTTCTCTAGGGTGTTGTCTTGGAATAGGAATCTCTGGGTCCTGGAGCAAGTATGTTTACCTTCAGTCTTACTAAAAAAGGCCTAGTTGTGCTAATTCACACTTGCACAAGCTCAACAGTCACATATCACCTTGTTTTTCTTAATACTTCCTGTCGCTGACCTCCTGGGTGGAAATGGTAACTTGTTTTAATTTGTAAACTTTCCCTGATTGGTAGTGAGATTTTTATATCTTTTTATATTTAGATTTTCAGATTTTCTTTTCTTTAATTTGCCATTTGATTTATTTTTATTGATTGATTGATTTTAGACACAGAGAGAGGCGTGGCAGGGAGAGAAACATCCATTTGTTGTTCCACTCATTTGGGCATTCACTGCTGACTCTCGTATGTGCCCTGACTGGGACGAAACTGCAACCTTGGTGTGTGGGGAAGGATGCTCTAACCAACTGAGCTACCCAGCCAGGGCCAAAGAATTAAGAAAGTGTCAACTTTCTTAATTCTACAAAGAATGCTCCTAATTTTTTCATCATTAAAAATGATATTTGCTAAAAGTTTTTGGTATATACTTTTTTCACGTTAAGAAACACTCTTCTGTACCTATTTTACTATAAAAATTTTATAAACTTTAATCATTAATAAATTTATAACCTTATCAAATACATTTTTTGTGTGCATTGAGGGGATCATATGGTTTCTCTATTTCAATATGTTAATGTGATAAAGTGTGTGTACACATTTTATAGTTTTAAACCATTTTATATAAACTCATCTTGCTCATTTAAAAAAAATACTTCCCTTATGAAATTTACATTTAAAGTAGGTTTCTTGCAGACAACATAATTAGATTGTGGTTTGGTTTTTTTTTTAATATTTTATTTATTTATTTTTAGAGAGAGGGGAAGGGAAGGAGAAAGTGGGAGAGAAACATCAATGTGTGGTTGCCTCTCACGTATCCCCCATTGGGGACCCGGCCTGCAACCCAGGCACGTGCCCTGACCTGGAATCGAACCAGCGACTCTTTGCTTCACAGGCCCGCACTCAATCCACTGAGCTACACCAGCCAGGGCTAGATTGTGTTTTTTTGTCCACTGGCACTCCTATGAATTCTGTTTGCTAATTCTTTGTTTAGGATTTTTGTATCCCTATTTATGGGCAAGATTCATCTCCTATATTTGAGGCTCATCGAGTGGGTAAGGGAATTTTGCCTTTTTTAATACTCCGGAATAGTTTGTATAAGATTGAAATAACCTTGTTTCTTTAAAGTCTGGAAGACTCTATCTGCATTTATCTTGGTATGAGTGTGAACATTTTTATCTTCTAATTCAATTATTTTTTACATGACTATTTTAGCTCTATATTTTTCCTGAATTAGTTTTAAGTTAAAATTTCAATGAATTATTTAATTGTATGCTTCCCAATTAAATGGCATGAGATTGTTTCTAATATTTTCTTCTCTTTTAAATTTCTAATGTATTTGTTTGCATCCTTCTTTATTTTTTTTCCTTTTTCTTTCTTGATCCATCTTGTCGTTTTAAATACTTGACTTAGGTCGTTTTAAAAATTCTTTTCCTCTTATCTTTGTTTTCTAGTAGATTAATTTTTTAATTTTTTAAAAGACTTTATTTATTTTTAGAGAGAGAGAAAGGGAGGAGGAAAGAGAGGTCAATGAGAGAGAAAGAAACATCAGTCAGTTGCCTCTTGTATAGGTGTGTGCCCCAGCCAGGGATTAAACCCACAACCCAGGCATGTGCCCTGACCAGGAATTGAACTGGTGACCTTTTCCTTTGCGGGACAATGCCCAACCAACTGAGACATACTGATCAGGGCTACATTTTTTTCTTAATATTTTCCTTCCTTTTACTTTTATTGGTTTTTTTTGTCTTTTTCTAATTTTTTTAGCTACATGCTTAACAACTTTCAGATTCTTAATTTCTAAGATAAGCATTTAAGAGGATACACTTTTAAGGGCTGCTTTAACTGCATCCCACAAGTATTATATTTATTTTTAAAACATTTTATTTATTTCTTTTTAGAGGTGGAGGAGGGAGAGAAACATCAGTGCATGAGCGATAGGTTGATCTGTTGCCTCTCGCAAGTCCCCAGCTAGGGACCTGGCCTGCAACCCAGGCATGTGCCCTGACTGGGAATCGAACTGGCAACCTTTCTATCTGGCCACTGAGCCACACCGGCCAGGGCCCCACGAGTATTTTCAATGCCCTTCTTTGGACTATATAGTTGGGATTACTGGTATAATATATGAAATTTGTTGATTTGTTAAGCACTTACTAAGTATAGGTCATTGTGGTAATCACCTTAGGGTACGAAAAACCTGCGAGTGATACTGTTCACTGCCTTTTACCCGAATACAAAATGCATATTTTAGTTACGACTCATTCTCTTGTGAGGAAGGAGCAAACTTCTCTTCTACCCTCAAGGTTCTTCTGGCTGGTCTAGTAATCAAACAGAGACATGAGACAGATGACCAAGAGAAAATAGTCAAATTTAATCTGTACGTATGTATGGGAGCCCCATGTGCAGGAGAGAATCAGAGACCCCACATGCAGGGAGTTTCAGAAATGAAAAGGGGGACTCAGCTATAGAAGGCACTCTGAGCTAGGGACAGGTAATGCACCTCGGGGACTTCAAAGGGTCGTTGCAGGATGACAAGAGCAAATGCTTAGTAAATAGCTTTCCCTGCCACATAGGTGGCTCCAAAGTGTTATCGCTGATAAGCTCTTATTACGGGCAAGGCCCCTGTTCGAGTTTGACTAGTTCATTAAAGGGAGGGGCAGAAGTTTCTCTTCAGGCTGAGGCTACTCTGCGAAAGCTGCCTTTGGCTCAAGACACTCTGCATACCACCGAGACACGTCTCAGGTGTCTCATTCTGGACCCCCACACTACCAAAGGTGTACAAACCTAATACTGTTCCACGTTGTATAAAGATCTTAGAGTCAATAGGAATGATAAAACTGTGCCAATAATAAGTAAGGAAGTTACCCAAAACATGAAACAATGAAAAAAATGTCTCAGCCCCAAAATATATATTTAAATATCAAAGATTATGTTGGGGGAAATGGCACTTTTTAAAAAGAAATGTTCTTTTTATTTGTTCTCAACCCTAGCCTGAAGGACAAACCAAAAATTATAGCTTACTAGTAAAATGAAAAAGAAAAGTTCTTTGGTCAAAAGTATCCCCAGTTCTTCGAACTGCGTGGTTTGGAATATTCTCTAGGGCAGTTTCTCATGTTTAGTATAATTTTGCTCAAGCTCTGAATCTGTAATTTGTTCTAATTTTCCATAAACAGTCCCCCAGCCACTATTTATTTTCTGCTGTCTCACAATTTCTAAGGTCCATGTTTGGTGCATATTATACCAATAAGCAGGAACTTCCAGAGAACTTTTTTTTATCGTCATTGTTACAATGACCAGGAAGAATAAAGAATGGTTACATTGATTTATACATCATCCGTATTCTTATCATTAAAATTTTATTTTTCACAAAAGGTATACATAATTAAGGTGTACAATGAGATGGTTTGATATGTATAGTGAAATATGGAGAGATATATAGAGAAACGATTACTACAGTCATACTATCTCCCGACATAGTAATCGTGTTTGTGTGCACAATGAAAGCACCTGACTGCCTCAGTAAATTTCCAGCATTCGGCCCAGGGTCATTGACCGTAGCCATCATGCTGCACCTTACATCTTCACTCTTCACCCTCCACAACAGCAACTTTGTGCCCTTCCACCACTAGCTCCCCATTCCCCCACCTGCCCCTCCTGGGAGACACGGGGCTACTCTCCATTTCTGTGCATTTGGCTTTTTTAGATTCCACATACAGATGGGATTGAGACAGGCTAGGAAGCCAGGACCAGTGGGTAGGGAAACCGAGACAGTAAATCACAAAATCCTATCTTCCCTGACCAAGGACACTTCTCTTCCCCAACCAGAGGGTAAAGATCTTAAATAGCAGAAATCCAATTAGTAGCCTTGTTCAACTGCACCCAAGGACAGATGAAGTTAAGGAAATACATCTCATTTTTGGAGCATCATTGTAAAGCTGAGGATCTACTGAGATCCTCCCCTAAGACTCCCCTAAACTCCCAGCCTTTAAAACCAGTGAGGCAAAGGATCTTCAGAGCTCCGGCTCTCCCTTCAGAAGCATGCCTGCACCTTCCCCCTCTTCCTTCTCAGGCGTGCGTCTCCTAAACTCTAAGGGTCCCCATGAGACTTGCAACCGGGGGAGCAATGGGCAGCATGTAGCTCGTCCCAGGCTAATCCCCTGAACCTGTCTCCAAGGCTCCCTTTTCTCTGGTTTTCCAGTGAGCTGACAGCAGCCTCCTAAGGTCACTTCTTTCCCGTAACATTTCTTGACAGCCAAAGCAACTCCGCCTAGGCGCTTTCCCGTGGCTTCTTCTGCCCTAAGCCTCCCTTTGTTCCACTGTTCCAGCTCCCCCCCACCTCTCCCCCCCGTAAAGAAGGAGAGGAAATATCAATTTCAGAGATGTGGATTGGTTGCCTCTTGCGTGCCACCAACTGGGGACTGGCTGGCAATCAAGGCATTTGCCCTGACGGGGAACTGACCCAGCAACCTTTAAGTTCACAGCACAGCGCTCACTGAGCCATGTCAGCCAGGGGCTAAATCACCTAGACGAAGGTGTAGAATCTCTCCTGCACGAAGCCAAGAATCCCTGCACTACACGATGGCCAGAGGCAGACCTCCTCCATCAACAAGGTCCCTATCCATGAACAAGATCATGCAGTTTTTATAAAAGAAAATCTGTATCTGGCTTATTTCACTTAGTGTACTGTCTCTAGGTCCATCCATGTTGTCATAAATGGCAGATATATTTGTGTATTTATATTAAGTTGAATCAATGACATTGCTGATATTTGACTGATTTTTAACCTACAAAGATAACAGTTTCATGTGGCTCAACCCTGTATATTTGAAAGCTTGAGTAGAAATCCTATGGCATGGTCATGAAAACTCTCTTTTCTGCTAAGGGAAATATTTGGAAAAACTTAAAGGGCCACGATAAGCAATTGTATCATATGTTGGTAAACCAAAAAGTTCAAGGCTACTTACTAATTTAATATTGACCTTTGGATAAGCCTGTAAGTCTGATCAGGAAATAAGCCTTTTCTTTGCTTTGAGTCTGAAGGAAGACCAGTAGCATTTCAAATGCTTGGCACATATTAGATGAGATCTTTTTCTTTTAAAACCAGTTGGAGAAAAAAATGATTGCTATGGGGAGAGGAAGTGCACAACGAATCAATACCACAGAGAATCAAGTTAAATTTGCTTATTTGGTGTCAGGCAGTCTTAATGATCATATGAAGAACTAAGACTATTTCTGTTTGGATAATCTCAGACGTTCCAGTGTGAAGACTTACATGCCGTTAATGCCGTCTGCCGCCGGAGCAGCCTGGTGGCTGAGTCGCCACTCTCTGGCGTCACAGGGTTCCAGCATCTGGCCTCTCTGTCCCTTCCCTTTGTGTGTGTGTTATGGCAAAAGAACACATTCTTAGAAATCGCAGATTGGATTTTTGCCATAATGAGTGCTAGTTCTGCCTGCCCTTCGTTGACGTAATATTTAAATCTCTTTTTAACTCTGAAAATTAGGACCCAGAGCTTTGCGTATCGGCCAGTAAACGGGGCATACTCTAGTAATTGGAGAACAAATTCAGAAAATAAGATTCAGGGAGACAGGTCACAGTAGTGTTCAACACAAATGCACAAAATTGGCCATTAGTGGAAACAAAGCAGCCTAGGAATTTAGTTTCTGATGCATGACTTTGGATAAGTTGCTGATTTTGCTTCTGGATTTGTGAAATGGTGAAGATAGTAGTGCCTACCACAAAGGATTCATGTGCGCATTAAAGACAGTCTGTGTTCGGGGCTGCAAGCTTTAGCAAATAGAAGAACAGCCTGCTCAATTAAATTTTAATTTCAGATGAGCAAATACTTTTTTAGTAAACGTATGTCCAAATATTGCAAGGGACATGTGCACTGAAATTTGACTGAGTGGTTTCTGTGTTATCTGGCAACCCCACCTGTGTCACGGGCTTATCACGCTGCCTGGCCCAGATAAATAAGAGCTATTCTCCATGTCTCCATCCAGGATGTTGTCAAAATAGAAAGGCAGCCCTCACAAATCTCGTCCAGCAGACGAAACTGTCACTAATACAAGATGAACTAAGTTACAGCTGGCTGTTTACCTCTCTACCCACTTCTAGGTTGTCTGCTCCCAGAGGGCGAAAACCGTGTTTTATTCCTCTTTTCCTACCCCTGCTGCCTAGCATCTACAATGCATTCTGCATGTACCAGTGGCAGCAGAAGTGCTTATTAGAAAGAAATTCAGGAAAGAGCCAGGTTAGGTGGTTGGCTGTGTCTTCAGCACGGGCTGGCTGGTCAACACAGGTTTTCCTGTCACTTGGTGAGAGGACCTGGGGCATGAGGCTGGCTCCCAGCGGCCACTGGGTTCTTCTAGTTCACGTAACTTTGACTTTATTTGCACCCAGCAGCTGATACCTTGAGGCTCTTTCTCAACTGGACTCTCCTCTTGGGACATGTACACACTGGCCTATATTTCACACCAGTATTCCATTCTTGTCGGGAATCTTTCTCAAGACAAATGAGTATGTGTGTGAAAAAAAAAAAGAGAAACCCACCAAAATTCTATAGAATGATAATGAGCAGGAATTCTGAAGCCAGGTATCTTGGGTTTGAATCTTGATTTTACCATTTATTTGTAGTGTGACTTTCCCCATGTCATTTAACCTTGATGCCTCAGTTGTCTCAACTGTAGAATAGGAATAATTATCTGTCCTAAAGGATAGTGAGAATTAGATGAGTTAATAAGTACTCATTATTCACAGTGCATAGCATGCATAGCATGTGCTGTGGGGTATATAAATGTTAGCTTACAAAAATAAAGGCGAGCTCTGGATCTTTGCCGACAGGCAGAGAATCCCTCAAACACTCTTTAATGAACTGGATACTTCAGTCGTGCTTATCTATGGCCTCTCCACGAGAATATAAACTTTTCCCTTGTAAGTGACCAAGACGGACCTTTGTCAAAAGTGCTTATGTATTTACAGATTTGCTTCTTCCTGGTAGGAAACGGTAATGTTTTGCAGAATGGCCTCCAACAAGTTATGGCGGTGAATGGAGTATGCTGCCGGGGGGGGGGGGGGTGCTGTGACCCTCTGAGGAAAAGCCTGCCCCTCTGTGCGCAGCGGTGCTATCGGCCAGCGTGCTCTCCAGCCAGGGATGCTGGTCAGGTGGCTGGGAGGTCTTCCAGACATCCCGCTGGATCATGTCACTGGCAGCAGCCACCACATACCCAGTTTGCAGTGCTGACCTCCAGGGGGAGGACAACAGGGAAGCACTAACTAAGCCTCCTCTCCGTAGGCACATGCTCTCATACATCTTTTCACTTTGAGGAATCGACTCCATTCAGTACGGAACTGCAAGAAAAGTAGCAGGGGGGTGAAGCAATCAGTGACCGGGAGCAGTGGTTCTCAAAGTCTGGTGCCAGGATTATGCTCTGCATTTGCATCACTTAGAGACTTAGAAATGCACAAACTGGAATCCTGTTCTTGACCCACCAGGTCAGAAACTCTGGAGTAGGGCCCAGCAATCAGGGTTGACGGGCCCTTAGGTGATTCATATGCACACTCAAGTTTGGGAACCGCTGGCCTTGAGCCACAGCTGCTGTCTTCCTCTTTCTCCCTCCTCTCCCCTTTCTCTCCCCTCTTTCTTTCTTTCCTCTCTATCTCCCTCTTCCTCTCTCTTTCTCTTACCCCTTTAAGAAAAAGGAATGGATCCCTGGCTGGTGTAGCTCAGTGGATTGAGAATGGGCTTGTGAACCGAAGGGTCCCTGGTTCAATTCCTAGTCAGGACACAGGCCTAGGTTGCAGCTCAGGGACCCAGTGGAGGACCTGTGAGAGGCAACCACACTCTGATGTTTCTCTCTCTTTCTCTCTCCCTTACCCTCCCTCTAAAACTAAATAAATTAAAAAAAAATTTTAAAGAAGGAATGGATAGTGTTTTCCAACTTATGCACACATGAGCCCAGTTGACTCCGAGAACCTGGGAAGGGGATTTACCATTTTCCTTCCTGGAAGTTCAGGAATTGCGAAGTGTTTTGTCCTCCCCACAGGTGAAAATGAGAAAATCAGGCTTAGTAAACCTGATTATAAGCCCAGCTGGCTTCACAAGCCTCACTCTCTATAGGCACCAAAAATCCTAAGGGAAAGAAGTCCAGTGATTTACTCCCAACACGGGAAGCTACCCCAGATCGCACCAACCCCAAGAACTGAAAGGGCCTGAGGACGCATTATTTTGCCTAGTGAGAGAGACACTTTCCCATGCTCTTTTGGGATTTAGAATGTAGGATTTCCCCTGACCTTAGTGGTTTTGGGTGTGATTCTTTTGACTCTTGAGTTGAAAGGAACTTTCATCTAAAATTCTCTGGAGGAAACCCCTGGACTCCACATGGGTGCATTATTAGTGTATGTCTGCCCTCCCACCCTGGGAAGCGGTGGAGGGGTGGTCCCTTCAGCTGTCCCACCGGAGGATTCTCTGTGGCAATGTGGCCTGAGCCCAAAGTTATACACATTCAGGGAGCTTTGGGCTGTCTGTCTTCTTTTATCGTCTAGTCCCTCTGGCTAGGTTTACAGGTGAATAAAATAAGAAACAGAACGGTGAAGGAAGTTCTCAAGACTACTTAGCTCATCAGTGGGTGAGGTTTTTTTCTATAGAAACATTAACGTAGTAGGACTTCCTTATGTTGTGGGTTAATGATTGTCTGGAGCTGTGCTGTCCACTCCAGTAGTGACAAAGTCAAAAAAAAATCTGGTTCCTCATTTTGACTTAACCACATCTCAAGTGCTCAGTAGCTGCATGTGGCTAGTGGCTACTATCAGAAAATGCAATAATAAAATAAATAGAATACTAGTTCCATCACTGTAGCTGGTTTTTGGATGAACTACTTTCAAGTGATCTATTGTTGTCATGTTATATGTTGACACATGTCTTATGTCATTTGAATCATCCACCTGTTTCTATGTGTCAGTGCCTCAAACAGTGCCAAGGAGGGCCACACCCAGATCTTATCCCGTAGACTGAACTAAGACTGAAGTAGCATACACTGCAGGAGTCTAGCTGGTTGCTTACATGGCTGTTGTTTATATGTCATTCATATGTCTATGAATAGTGTCTCTGTACATTCATTCATGCAATTATTCTTTTAGTCGATGTGCCTTTATTATGTTGCTACTATGTTCCAGGCATAGCGTAGGCCCTAGAATACTGCACTGCCCATGGAAGGCTACTGAATGAGGAGCTGGACACCGGAACAGTTCATTATGACTCCGGAACAGTTCATTATGATGCCAACGGATGTTTTAATATGTATAAGGATAAGGAGACTTTTGTGGAGGCAGAAAGAGGAAAAACTTGCCATCTGGGCAGAATTTGGTAAGACTTCACAGAGGTGACCTTTGAGCTGAGGCTTGAAGGTTGGGTGGGAGTTTGCCAGCGGACTAAGGCACCCCCAGCCACACGAACAGTGTGTGAAAGGCACGGAGCTGTGAAATGGCTGCTGTGCTAGGGTCAGGGAAAAGTACAGTGAGCTGGGTGGTGGGGGGAGACCGGGCTCAGGTGGTGGGTGCACTGTTAACAAGTTTGAATTTTGCCCTCTGTGCATCGGAGTTAAGTAGGCTCCCTCACACAGCTTTCACATGTTAAATCCTGTTGAAAACTCGGGTGCTTCATGTAGTTGAAGGTATCAAGGTGTGTTATGGGTTTGGCACTGGGCCTGGCACACAGTGTGTGTTCAACGAACCTTGATTCCTGCCCTTCCCTGGAGCGCTTGCTCCTCTTTTCTCTGAACAAGTGGCTGCTTCTTATTGGCTCCTCATCAGCATATTTCTAAGTCTCTAGGAGTGACTGATTCCTCTCCTCATTTTCCTGGCTATTAAGTGTGACAAAATCTCACCCTCTTATCTGTCACAAGCTCATTGATGTGGTCTTTTCAACAACAGTTAGAATGTCTACTTTAATTTATCTGCTTTCCTTCTCCTGCTGAGTATTTCTTTTTCCTTTGTGATATATGACCTTTCTGCATATAACTTTATAAAGGACAACTTTGGCCTATCCATTACTGTCTAAAGCATACTATCATAAGACAGCATTATAAATGGATAGTTTTCAGGAATAGCTTCATTTTTAAAAGGGCATCTCTTATTTCTGAATGGCTGCAGGAATGCCAGTTGTGAGTAAATGTGCCAGGCAGATACCACTCTTAATTCTCATGGATTAATTAACAGGCACTTAATTCACTCTACCTCACTGACGTGCAGGCTGAGCATACAAATGGAGGTAGAGTCCAAGTGTCTAAGAGGGAGAGAAACATCAGTGTGCAAGAGATAGATCAACTGGTTACCTCTCACACCCCCACCAAGTGGGGACTTGGCCTATAACCCAGGAATGTGCCCTGACTGGGAATCAAACCGCCATCTTTGGTTCACAGGCCAGCACTCAGTCTACTGAGCCACACCAGCCAGGGCCAAGTGTCTAAGTTTTTAAAAGCTGTAATTCAAGTGAAAACTGTTAAATAAATGTGCTTTATCTCCCTACATTGATAAACATACCTTCATAATGACAAAAAATAAAACAAGTTTAAAGCCCTGATTTTTATATGACAGAAAGTTGGTAAATATTACTAAATCTAATTATTATTAGATTAGTATGTATCTGGGTGTCCTGTTGATTGGCATTGATTTTGAGGTGAGACATAAAAAAAACTTACATAATTTATAAATGTTTCTGTAAATCTATTTTTCTTTCACTTAAGCAAAAATCACTGTTCTTATGGAGATTTTTAGCGATGATCAAAGATTAAAAAGAGAAATATTATTCGAGTAGGTTTTATTAAAATGAATACAAATAATAGAAAAGGACAGTATTTAATATATATTTCAAAAATTATAAAATATTCTTTTTTAAAAAAATATTTTATTTATTTATCTTTAGAGGGGAAGGGAAGGAGAGAGGAAGGAAACATCAATGTATGGTTGCTTCTGGTGCATCCCCTGCAGGGAACTGACCCCTACTGGAAACTGGCCTGCAACCCAAGCATGTGCCCTGACTAGGAATCGAACCGCGATCGTCTGGTTCGCAGGCCCGTAAAATATTCTTATAAATTGTTTAAAATTATCTACTAAAATTAAAGTGTAAAGAGCAAATTATTAACAAAGATCACTTTAATAAAAATTCTTTAAAACTGACATTTTACACTTACTTTTTATTTACTTATTTTTAGATTTTATTTATTCATTTTTGGAGAGAGGAGAAAGAGGAGAGAAACATTCTTTGGTTTCCTCTCCCACATGCCTGGACTGGGAACTGAACCCACAACCCAGGCAAAAACCCTGACTACTAATTGAACCAGCAACCTTTCATTTTGCAGAACATTGCCCAACCAATTAAGCCACACCAGTCAGGGCTAAATTTAATTTTTTAAATTTAATTTAAATACTATAAAATAGTTTGGTGAAAACAAAGCAATTTAAATTCTTGTGTTCAATGTCCAGCCTGTCTCTAATGTAAATAATCGGTATCTTGCTTCATGCCTGTTGCACCAAATTCAGGAGAATGAAAATTTATATTTAATATTGCAAGATACTCCTGGGCAGTTGTGTTGAATATCACCCTAAGATACGAGAACCTCCAGAACCACAAATTAGAACATGAAGAAGCAAGAAAATGAACCCTCAGCCCCCTGGGAAATTACAATGTGTCATGCAAGAAGCTACTGTCTTCGCTATAACTCAGAAGAATCGCCAAGTTAATTTATTCTGTCTTTCCCAAACCCCAGAGCAACGTCCACCTTCAAATTTGGCAGTGGCGCAGCCCACAATCATCCTGGCATTCATTCGTACTTAGGTGCTTTTGTTTTGAGAACAAAGGGTGGGAGATGTGGAGAAGTGTTTCCCTGGGGCCTGTTGGTCATAGAGTGGATGCATCCTAGAGGTGCAGTCATGAGGGCCCGGGACAGGGCGTCCCTGACCTGTTCTAAGGGCAGGCCTGGATACGCTCACACCTGTCTGTGTCTTGGTCCATCCGTGGTGCTAAAACAGCTTACAGTGGACTGGCGGCTTACAAACAAGCTTACTGTTTACAGTCTCGGAAGTCCAAGATCAGAAGGCCAGTGGATTTGGTGTGGGGGAGGCCTGCTTCCCTGGTCCTACAACAGCCCACTTTTCACTGTGCCCTCACAAAAACAGAAGGGATTTTGGGAAGACTTTCCCAAGACTTTGGGAAGTCTTGGGGTATCGTTTATAAGGGAATGAATTCCTAATCACTTAAACACCTGCGAGGCCCACTTCCAAATCCTTTCACTTTGTGGCTAGGTTTCAACCTAGTCGAGGATGGGAGGACAGGTCAACCCAAAATATGCCTCTTTGGCATAAGGATTATTTTGAGAAACAGCAGACACAGAAGGAGCCCTGAAAACAGAGAAGTTAGCTTTTTGGAACAGGAATTTGCATTTATAAAGAAAATCTCCATTTGTAAGGGGGTCTGGTCTCTGTCCTATTCCAGAAAGAGAAGCCTGCCTGTCTCTTAAGTCACTGGAGACTCTTATCAGTGGAGAAGACCTCTCCCCCACACCCAGCCTTTTTGAAAAAAAAAAAAAATTAGTTGAAGATGGTATTTAAACCTGAATTCTAAGCCACTTCCTTGAAAGTTACTGCTTTTCCCCTGGGTATCTCCTGTGTGTACATGAAGTATATGTATTATTAAAAAAAATTTTTTTTGTTTTTTTTTTTCTCTTGTTAATCTGTCTTTTGTTGCGGGAGCCTGGGAAAGAAACTTAGAACAAATATTTTTCCTCTCCTTCAATGTGAGTTTTTGGGGAGACACATTCAGTCTATAACACTCTGGGTCTGGAATTTTATTTCTTACAAATATATTACCTTAGATCTAGGTGATAAATACAATCTTAGCCTCTTAGAATTCTTTGGTAAAACATGAATTAGTGGGGGAGAATGATGATATCAACAGTTGCAATACTCTTTGAATGACACAATTAAAAAAATGTTCTTTCTACTACAAGAGTTCAATGAGTGAGGACATTTTTATAAGCACACTATCTTTCCCATTACCTCCTCCTCACGTAATATTGAAGTAGGCACTCTCATTTCTCTCCCCTGGTTCCAATTTACATTTTATGAGTCATCTATTTCATCCCATTGTGAGTCACTGATAAAGATTAGGAGAGGAGCCCTGGCCAGTGTGGCTCAGTTGGTTGTGATACAGGGTGCAGCCAAGTGTGTGTGTGTGGGGGGGGGGGGGGCAGGGCAAGAAAAGATTTGGAATGGTGTCCAGATCTCAAAGTGTATAAGAATATTGGAGGAAATATTAAGATGTCCTCACCGCCCCGCCCCCCCAGGTGTCAATTTGGGGAAGGGACAAATGGAGCAGGGACATTGAGAGCTGTTTTGCATAGCAACAGTTTTGCAGCTAACCTCTGGAATGGTCATTTAACATATCTATAACTTTTAACTGGTTTCATAGATGTGTTAAATAGCCGTGGCCAAGTTATGAGCCAGGGAGAAGGGAGTGGCTTCTACCCAGGTTGTAACTGGGGGCTGATCCTCTGAGAGAGGGCCTGCAAGAGAGCCATGTGGCTTTAGCAGAGTGAGGACCCCCTCTTGGCCAGGTGAGGGGGAGAGCCATGCTGTTTTGGGAGGATGTAGACCCCTATAGCCATTAGGAGGGAGAGCCATGAGGTTTTAACAGAGTTAAGACCCCCTCTTTCCCAGGTGAAAGGGAAGACCATGCAGCTTTGCCAGAATGGAGATTCCTATGGCCAGGTGAAGAAGAAAGACGTGCCTTTGGTGAAGTGCGGCTTTGGTAGAAGAGGCCCACGCAGCTTTGGGGCACTCCCTTTGGCCGAGTGGCCTGGAAAGCAGGAGAGACTTTGACTGGAATTTGGTACAAAGAACTCTTGCCAGTGGAAGGTGCTGCATGACTTTGGATTAGTTGGAGATCCTGCCTGGACAGGTGACACAGCTCACAGTGCCAGCGACCTGAAAAACAGACGTGTGCTCTTTTCCTGATTTGCGGTACCCGGAGTAGGGACAGTGGGAGAAGGGAGCGCTGTGTGTGTGTGTGTGTGTGTGTGTGTGTGTGTAGGTGTATAACCTTAAAGACTTTAATATTTTAATGAAGGCATTAGGCCTGAATAGCATTAAATAAACATTTTGTTTCCTTTTCACAAATCTCTGGCATTGAGAGATGTCTTTCCAATTGGCAGCAGAAAGAAGAGCCCAATAGATACTAGTATACCATCCTTGGGAGGGGCCTCTGTTTTCTGAAGCAGTTTTTGGCATCCCTCAGTGGGCCAAGTATTGCCCCCCCTCCCTTGGACCCTTGTTCGGTAACAGTTGGAGCTTCATCCTGTAAACTGAAAGGTTGCTGGTTCGATTCCTGGTCAGGGTACAAACCTAGGTTGCAGGTTTGGTCGCCGGTTGGCGTGGCTGCAAGAGGCAACTGATAGATGTTTCTCTGCCTCTTTCTCCCTCCCTTTCTCTCTAAAATCGAAAGTGTGTCCTGGGGTGAGGATAAAAAAATGATTTAGGAGGACAGTTTCATACTACCAGTTGTGATCACTGGGGGAACCATGGCTAAGGAGTTTTTTTATTCCATTTTGGAAGGACTGGGATGTCCCTTGTTAAAAAAAGAAACGATAGGCCTACAGCGAAGTCACTTGGGCTAAGCCCACATCACCAAAACAAGACTTAATGCCTCACCTAATTTCAGTTTCAGGAATAACCAGTTAATCTTGAATTACCTGGTTAGCACTAGTGACGTAGTCCCTAGTCCACCCAAAAGACTCCTTTAGTCCCGTATAGGTCAGGACCAAAACTGACCTCGTCTGAAACAATCCACTCTTCGTTAGAAACTTCCTTTGTACACCCCCTTTTGCCTTAAAAGATTTTCATTTGTATAGTTCTTTGGGGCGCCTTTCTGCCTGCTAGATGCACTGCTGCCCAGTTCATGAATGCTTAAATAAAACCAATGAGATCTTTTACATTCACGCAGTTGAATTTCGTGTTTTAACACCCTATACAACCTTGTAGTGAGATTGGGGGGTGGTTACCTAGGCTGCACAAAAGCATGTAAAGGACGTACCGCCCACACCAGAGCAAGGGGTTTCCAGGACACAGGAGAAAACAACTCTGATCAGTTCTTGCCTACAGACATGATTATACACATTGAGAAGATTGAACTGCACTTCCTGTGTGTAAACAGCCCAGACTTGGACAATGCCCTTGCGTTGCTTGCCATGCCTCTCAGCTTCCGCTCTGCAGGATGCCTGAGCCCCTGTTGAGGCTGGCAGGCCAAGGTAAGGTGCTTAAAATTTGTTGTTAGGTAATTAGGTGTGTTGTGCTGAATATGAAAGCGGTGTATTCAGAGAGAAACATCAGGGAGACCGGTGGGGAAGTAGGATTGGAAATTCCAACAAGAAATTGGGCTAGGTTTCTGGCTGTCCTTAGAGCGGTGAGGGGGAAGGCGCAAGAACAGATACATGAACATATCCTGTGAGCCCAAACTAGTGCACATTTGCACGTATAGTGAAGGTTTGAATTGAGTGCTGTGTGGTGCCGGAGGAGCTGGGAGGAGGTGGAGTGAGCCCTTTGGCTTGCAGGTGGGATGTCCCAGGCTAGTAAAGAAACAGTCCATCTGCAGACTCCTCTTCAGAATGGCAGCTCGCGCTCAGTGGTGTTACACGGTGAACTGAGGCACATTAAAATTGTGAGGAGGTTTTTTGAGCAAGCATCTGTTCCAGGTGGGCAACTCCAAACTGGCGGAAGCTGTTAGGGGAGCTCCACAGACAGGAGCTAGGGTTAAGACTTTTATAGAACAGAGGCATAAGCAAAGCAAGGAAATCCTTTGATTGGCTATAGCTCCAACCCCTGTCTTATTTGGAAAAGCCGAGTTGGCTATTTGTGATCAACTATCTGTCCTCAGGTTCTAGTTTCATGACCCTGGGGGCATTTGCAAGCTTAGGTTTTAGCTTGCTGTAAGCTGCCGAAGCTTTAGAATTGCTGCAGTCTAACAGCCACCTTGTTTAATTAATTTAACAGGAATCCCTCGTGTAGCAGTCAAGTGAGTAACTGGAGAATTGCTTGCAAGATACCCCCATCTTCATCCCTCCTCTCAACCTTGTGTTTCTGGTAAAATATCATGCAAGGAAGGGATCAGTTTTTGTGCTGACTGGCTAAAGTGGTCGTGCTAGGAATCCAGGGGAAGAATATAAGATTACTTGCCAAGATATCTTCCTGGGAGCCCTTTGATATTATGGTCACCTAACCCTTCTGTAAATTGTCTCTGCTTAACTCTCTCTCAGCTTGTAGCACTTGCCCCAAAAAGGCAGGGCAAGCATGAAATAAAAACACATGCAAAGCTTACTTTCCAACCTGTACTTGCATTGAGAATCCAGATTTTAACTAACACTTAAAATGTATTTTAAACAAAGGTAATAAATTCTTCACCGAGTAACAACAACATGTTTTTAAGCTTCTATACCTTTATGCTTCCAATCCTTTTGAGCTTGAACTTTCTACACAAACACAAGATTGCTTACACCAGTGTTGGGTACCCTGTGATTCCCAGATCTCTGGGTTTGGTTGCTCCAGAGTAGTGCCGTCCAATATGATAGCTACTAGTCGGTGGCACTTGAAACGTGGTTGGCCTGACTGGAGATGTATGGTAAGTGTAAAATAGTCTCAGTGATCTCAAAGACTTGGTTGACCAATTCTTTTTTTTTTAAGATTTTATTCATTTATCTTTAGAGAGGAAGGGAACGAGAGAGGGAAAGAAATATCAAGGTTTGGTTGACTCCTGTGCGTCCAACCCAGGCATGTGCCCTGACTGGGAATCCAACTGCGGTTGTTTGGTTCTCCGGCCCATGCTCAATCCACTGAACTACACTAGCCAGGGCCATTTTCACTTTTAAAGTCTAACCCACTGCCATTTTTCTCATTTGTCCAAAATGTCAGACATACCAAATTTTGTGTCTTTGGAATTATCATGCTTATGGAAATTCCCCAGAAGCATGTATAAAAATTTTGATTTTCTCTTTTTAATTTGTCTCTGTTAATTCGATTTTTAACCCAGCTAGAAGAACTTACAGAACGAGAGGAAAAGTATTATTTTTTTTAGCCCTCACACTCTCAGAGATCCTTGCCATACACCTTTGTGGAATCTCCTCAAATGTATGTGGGACCTGTGACTTGCTTCTAACCAATAGAGTATGGCAAACATAACGGGACGTGACTACCCATGTCGTAATCATGTTACCTAGGTTGTAATTCCCATCTTGATAGCCAAGTCTCCTTTGCTGGCTTTGAGGAAATAACCTGCCATATGGAGAAACCCACATGGCAAGGAACCGAGAGTGGATTCCAGCTGATAGCCATTAGCAAGGTGAGCCCCTACTCTGAGAACCCACACAGAACTGAATCCCTTCAACCACCATGTGAACTTGGAAGTGGATCCTTGCCTGATGAGCCTCAGATGAGACCCAGCCCTGGCTGATGCCATGATTACAGCCACGTGAGAGATGCTGAAACAGAGAACCCACCAAGCAGCACCCAGATTCCTGACTGACCCACAGAAACTGGGAAACAATATGTTATAAGCTGCTAAATTGGTAGTAATTAAATTATGCTGCAGTCAGCCCTGGCTGGCGTAGCTCAGTGGATTGAGCGCAGGCCTTTGAACCACACGATCGCAGTTTGATTCCCAGTCAGGGCACATGCCTGGGTTGCAGGCCAGTTCCCAGCGGGGGAATCAAGAGAGGCAACCATACATTGATACTTCTCTCTTCCCTTCCCCACTAAAAAAAAAAAAATCTTTAAAAAAATTTTTAAAAAGCATTACTTGAGATATTTGCTCAGGAATGTTAATTTAAAAAATTATGCTGCAGTCAATAATACAGAACCAAAAAAGAATGTAAGGCTGCCCTGGCTGGTGTAGTTCAGTGGATAGAGCACGGGCCTGTGAAGCAAAGGGTTGCTGGTTTGATTCCTGGTCAGGGCACAGGCCTGGGTTGCAGGCTAGGTCCCCAGTGGGGAACACATGAGAGGCAACCACACATTGATGTTTCTTTCCCACTCTTTCTCCTCCCCTTCCCCTCTCTCTAAAAAATAAATAAATATTTTTTAAAAAGAATGTAAACTATCTCATCAATAATGATTTAATATGGAAATGATAATTGGGGTATACTGAGGTAAATAGAATGTCTTACCAAATTTTTATCTCTTTTTTAAGAAAAAAACTTGAAAATTCAAAACATGGCTTGCATTATGTTTCCATTATATTGGGTAGCACTAAACTAGACCTCCAAGGAGACAAGGATTTCACGCAGTTCCTGTAGCCCAGCATGCTGGGACAGGCCGCCTGTGCCGTCCTTGGCATTCCCCTGTCACTTACTGGGACATGCTGTTGAGATGGAAAATAGTTTGCCACTTCTGAAAAGGAGTGACTCACCCTTTAGGAAGATGAAGAAAGCTGTTTGTGTTATTTTTTCCCAAAAGAGAAATCTGCTTAGTTGCCTTATTTTTGAATGCTGTCTTCAGGGTTTAATTTATTTCAAATTAACAGGAGGTGGCAGATGCAATTAAAGGGGAAAAATGGCAAATTAAGCATGATATTTTAAACTTCCGTATTTGCAATGACAGCTACACATTCAGGGAATAAATGCTAATTATTTTGAATTATTTGTTTATTCATTATATCAAATGTGTGCCTTTTACTGATTAGTGCTTCACAACTTGTGCTACATCCTTTATTGCTAATCAGTGAAGCTATAGTGCCATGACTAGTGAATTCTGACGTCCAGGAGACTCTTTAAAACTATCCACCCTGGAACTTGCTGCTGTCCTGAGCTGCTGATGCTGGCAGCTGCCATAACCCTCCAGTGTTTTGGGACAGAAAAAAATGCTGAGAGTAACTAAAAAGTAACCAAAACATTTGGGTGTCCTGGGAAGAGTGATTTTTGTGCCTTTAAACTAATATTTCAAAATATTTGTACCTTAAAAAAAGATTTTATGTATTTATTCTTAGAGAGAGGAGAAGGGAGGGAGAAAAAGAGGGAGAGAAACATCAGCGTGTGAGAGAAACATCGGTTGCCTCTTGCTTGCCCCCAACATGGGACCTGGCCTGCAACCCAGGCATGTGCCTTGACAGGGAATTGAACCAGCACCCTTTCAATTGGCAGCCTGGTGCTCAGTCCACTGAGCCACACCAGCCAGGGCCACATTTGTACCTTTTAATAGAAGTCAGGTTTTGAAATCTAAGGAGGAATAGGGGTTGCCAGTAGTAGCACCATCCAACATGTCCTGTTTTATCTAAAGCAAGTTAGCCAGCAAAACAAAACAAGAAAACAGGTTCAAAGGTTTGATATTATTCATTCAAATACTTCCCCAAGTGTGTACCAACATTTCCTCAAACCACATACAGAATTCACTAGTCACAGCACTATAGCTGGGAGGGTTGTAAAGAAAATGTTTTCTTTCTCATTTTACTTCTAGTGGAGCTGTCCGGCCTGTTGTGGGAGGTGTACTTGGCACTGCCTGTGCTCACCCTGACTTTGACTCTGGTCAGTCATAAGTATACATCCAAGAACCTCACTCAAATGAGTCTCTAATGAGCAAACTCTTTCTTTTCTTTTTCTTTTTTTGCTTTAAAAAGCTGAATTTAATCAGGAGTGGAACCATAGAAATGGAGATCACATGGAGGGTTAGCAACAGGGGAGTGGGAGGAGGAGAAGGGGGGAGAAGGTACAGAGAATAAGTAGCATAGACGGCAGGTAGAAAATAGACAAGGAGGAGAGGGCAAGAATAGCATGGGAAATGTAGAAGCTAAAGAACTTGTGACACATGGACATGAACTAAAGGAGGAATGGTGGGGGAAGGGGGTGTGCAGGGTGGAGGGGAGTGAAGGGGGGAATGGGACAACTCTAATGGCATAATCAATAAAATATATTAAAAAATAATGAGGACAGAAAAAAGTATATAATGTAAAAAATGAATTTATCAGAGTGACATTGGTTAATAAAATTATATAGGTTTCAGGTATTCTATAATATATTATCTGTAAATTGTATTGTGTGTGTACCATCCCAAGTCAGCAAATGTTTCTTAAAGATTTCATTTCTTTATCTGTTAGAAGGGAAGAGAGAGAGAAAGAAAGGGAGAGAAACATCTATCAAGTGTTTCTTGCACATGTCCAACTAGGGACCTGGCCAGCAACTCAGTCATGTGCCCTGATCAGGAATTAAACTTCGACCTTTCTGTTTACAGGACAATCCTCAACCCACTGAACCACACCAGTCAGGGCAGCAAATGTTTCCTAATATATATGAAGAATTCTAACAACAACATAAGCCCAAAACAGGGTGAGCCTTTCAGCTGGTTCAAGGACTTGTTAACTTGAACCCAAAGACATGTGGAAAACTAATACTTATTGTGAATATCCTGGCTTCAAAAATGTACTTGAGCCAGGATGTGGTACCCTGTTGAGGCTGAAGGTGGTTAAGAGGACGAAGTTCATGCCTCGGGCACCATGTCCTGCCGTCATACTGTGTGCAGTGCAACTCCAAGATTGGTGAGGTGCCCCAGGCCCAGTGGAGGTGGCCTTCAGCGCACATTCAGAGGGGCTTATGTGCCACCTTTCTGAGACTTGGGTATATAAGGACGGGTGTTGAGAGAGACCATTAACCTCATCTCATCCTCATTTACCCAGGTTTTATCATCTGCAATTGTGTGCCTGCAAGGAGGACTTCAGAATCTAAAAGCATGTTCTTATTGTCCTGGAAAACACTAATTTGAAGCCTGACTACGCATAGAGTTGCTTCTGACCCTTTCGATAAGGAGGCTCTATTGGGTATAATCAAGCAATGTCTGAGTCCAGTGTCCCCTCACCCTGAGCACACTCTTGACACGTGTCACTTCTGTGGACAGGCAAGTTTATGAGAAACGGTCCATGAAAGGAGAATACCAAATGGCTAATAAATAGCTGGAAAACATTTAATCCCCTTGATTGTGAAAATGCAAATAAAATGAGATGTTTTTCTCTGATCAAATTTTAAGAATATTCTATGCCTTGATTGGTGCAACTCAGTGGTTGGGTGTCATCCCAGGCACCCATTGGTGCAACTCAGTGGTTGGACTCCCAGGCACATGCCTGGGTTGTAGATTTGGTCCCCAGTTGGGGTGCATACAAGAGGCAACCAATCTATGTGATGTTTCTCTCCCTTTCTCCTTCCCCTCTCCTCTCTAAAAATAAATAAATAAAAACAGTTTTAAAAGTTAAAAAAATCAAGCTATAATTCTCACATTTAACAAAGGTTTGTGATTTAGGCAATCTCACAGGGTGCCATTGAGAGTGTGCATTTCTAGAGGACAATTGGGCAGTTTGTTTCAATACCCAAACTTCAATTTTTAGGAAAGTATCATAAGAAAATAGCCAGAAATGATGCCCTGGCTGGTGTGGCTCAGTGCATTGAGTGCTGACCTGTGAACCAAAGGGTTGGATTCCTGGCCAGGGCACATGGCTGGGTTGTGAGCCAGGTCCCCGGTGGAGGTGCATGAAAGGCAACCACACATTGATATTTCCCACCCTCTTTAGAAAAAGAAAACAAAGAGAAAAAATAGCCAGAAATGAAAATAAAACGTGTATAAGAAGAATGTTGGGTAGCTCAGATGGTTAGAGCATCGTCCCTGTACACCAGGATTTTAGGTTTGATCCTGGTTCGGGGCACGTATAAGAATCAACCAATGAATGCATAAATAGGTGGACAAGCAAATCGATGTTTCTCTTTCTCTTTAGAATCAATCAATAAAAGTTTTTAAAAATTAAAAAATTTGACTTCCTGCCAACATGGAGGCATAGGTAGACACACTGCCTCTTCACACAACCAAAATAAGGACAACAACAATTTAGAAACAAAATAACAGCCAGAACTGAGAGAAAATTGAACTGTATGGAAGTCTGACAACCAAGGAGTTAAAATAGACACATTCATCTAGACTGGTAGGAGGGGCGGAGTTGGACTGCTGGGCCGAGGGGTTGCGGTAGCCAAAAAGCAGTGGCGCTGGGCATGCAAGGCAGCAGCGGGCGAACCCTGGGCACGCAGGCAGCGGCTGGCAGACCCAGTGAGGCGGTGATTGTGAAGTGAGGCACTGCGCGCAAGGCGGCTGACGGACCGGGTGGTCTCACATTTGCACACAGATAAACCAGGAGAAACTGGGGAGCAAGACAGACCACACAACCCAGGGCCCCAGCTTAGGGAAATAAAACCTCAAACCGCAGATTGAAAACACCTGTGGTGGTTGAGGTGCTGGGAGAAACTCCCAACCTCACAGGGGAGTTTGTTGGAGAGACCCACAGGGTCCTAGAATGCATACAAGCCCACCCACGTGGAAATCAGCACCAGAAGGGCCCAATTTGTGGGAAGTGTGGAAGGGACTGAAATTTGACAGAGCAGAGCAAGCCCCATTGTTCCCTCTCTGACCCCCACATGCAGCATCACAACCCAGCCATTGGGTTGCCCCGCCCTGGTGAACACCTAAGGCTCTGCCCCTCACTACAGCACAGGGGCAACAAGACAAAAAAAAAAATGGCCCAAACTAAAGAACAGATTAAAGCCCCAGAGCCAATACAACTAAGTGACCAAGATAGTCAATATCAGATGCACAGTTCAAAGCACTGGTGATCAGGATGCTCACAGAATTGGTTGAATTTGGTCGCAAATTATACAAAAAAAAATGAAGGCTATGCTAAGTGAAACGAAAGAAAATGCACAGGGAACCAATAATGATGGGAAGGAAACTGGGCCTCAAATCAATGGGGTGGACCAGAAGCAAGAAAGAAACAACCAAAGACAAAAGAATGAAGAAACAAGAATTCAAAAAAAAAATGAGGAGAGGCATAGGAACCTCCAGGACACCTTTAAACGTTCCGACATCCGAATTATAGGGGTACCAGAAGGGAAAGAGGAACAGCAACAAGTGGAAAACTTATTTGAACAAATAAGAAAGGAGAAATTCCCCAGTCTGGCAAAGGAAATAGACTTCCAGGAAGACCATGAAGCTCAGAGAGTCCCAAAGAAGGTGGAACCAAGGAGGAATACACCAAAGCACACAATAATTACATTAGCCAAGATTAAAATGAAGGAGAGAATCCTAGAAGCAGCAAGAGATAAGGAGACAGTAACCTACAAAGGAGTACCCATCAGACTGTTAGCGGATTTCTCAAAAGAGACCTTACAGGCAAGAAGGGGCTGGAAAGAAGTATTCCAAGTCATAAAATCCAAAGACCTACAGCCAAGATTGCTCTATCCAGCAAAGCTTTCATTTAGAATGGAAGGGCAGATAAAATGCTTCTCAGATAAGGTCAAGTTCAAGGAGTTCATCATCACCAAGCCCTTATTATATGAAATGTTAAAGGGACTTATCTAAGAAAAAGAAGACAAAAAACATGTATAGTAAATGACAGCAAACTCACTATTATTAATAACCACACCTAAAACAAACACAAAAGCAAACTAAGCAAACAACTACAACAGGAATAGAATCACAAAAATGGAGATCACATAGAGGGTTAGCAACAGGGGAGCGAGAGGAGGAGAGAGGGGGAAAAGGTATAGAGAGTAAGTAGCATAGATGGTAGGTAGAAAATAGGGGGTGGGCAAGCTAAAGAACTTATGACACATGGGAATGAACTAAAGGGGGAGAATGTGGGTTGGAGAAGGTGTGCAGGGTGTATGGGAACGAAGGGGGGAAATGGGACAACTGTAATAGCATAATTAACAAAATATATTTTAAATTTTTTTTAAATTTAAAAAGGGTTATGAGGTCATCTATATAACAAGAACAAGTGTCCAAAAAGAAAGAATGTTGTGCCATGGTTGGTGTGGCTCAGTGGATTGAGTGCTGACCTGTGAACCAAAGGGTTGCAGGTTCGATTCCCAGTCAGGGTACATGCCTGGGTTGCTGGCCAGGTCAGGTCCCCCGTAGAGGGTGCATGAGAAGCAACCACACATAGACGTTTCTCTCCTTCCCTTTCTCCTGCCCTTTCCCTCTGTCTAAAATAAACAAATAAAACCTTTTTTAAAAGAATATTGTAGTGTCATTATGAATGCTTTTGAAGAATATGAATGACAAAGAAAAATACAGTAAAACCTGTCAAAAACATCCAGAGATAACACCAATTCAGACATAACCCACTTGGCTCTTATTCTCCTCAGCTTCCCTTCTCTATTAGGGGTGCACCGAAGTCCCGCTTTCAGGGGCGTGGGAAGTGTAGAGGGGAGACAAAGCTAGGTAGGGAAAAACAGGAATCCCTTCTTGGGAGGCAGGGAAGTGGAGAATTCTGTCCCAATATTCTTCCAGCTCCAAAGGATTCTGGGAATTGCCACCGCTGTCCTGGAAGACCTGCCCACCCTTGAATCCAGTATCATCTCCACTGAAACTTGGAGCGGATAAAGGCCACCATGTGCACCAAACTGAAGCCAGGACATGGGTGCATTTGTATCTTGCAAAAATCCTGGCTGGCCACCTGTACAGGTCAGCTTGTTACATGTCCAAGGCCCGTGTGCCCAATGCTTCCAGAGGCCAAAACTCAAAACATCAGAATTTGGAGTAGGAAAGGCTTATTGATCAAGAAAATGCCAACAGAGAGGGTGGGAGCCCTCCTAGTGGTACCTCAAATTTATTTTAAGAAAGTGCGGAGTTTAGGTTTCTTTAATGTCAAGAAAAGGGGAAAGAGTGGAGGGGGCAAGAAATAAGCGACCTGACAGACATCTGGGCGCCAGAAGACACCTGGTGCTCTTTGATGTGAGTGTGGTCATGAGGTTCCTGCAAACCTTTGGTAAATGGTACATACTTTCCTTATCTCCTCAAGCCACAAGCAGAATTCCTCTAATGATCTGCATGTCTGTATGCAAGACAACGCAGAGGCTATTAGCCTCGAGGCCATGGGAGCAAAGCGGGCCTGAACGAGGTGGCGCCAGATAGACTGAGCATTTCACTGTTTCAACACACTTACTACATTTTATTAAACTTGTGGTAATGTGATCTCAAACTTTGTAATTAATTTTTAAAAAGTTTTATTGAGTGAAAAAAGCAAGATAAAAACTTCATGCACATTTGTTTCCAACTCAGCAAAACAAATAAGCAAACTTTAAATATATAGATATATATAAACAAAAAGAATATTAAAAATTTATTAGTGGTTACTTCTGGTTAGTGGGCTATGGGTATTTTCAGTATTCTTTCTTATACTTTTCTATATTTTCCAATGTTTTAAATAATTGGACACGTATTACTCTTAAAATCTGGAAAAAATGTAAAAGAATATTGAGAAGAACTTTTTTTAAACCACAGATCTGTATACAAATATATGGCTCTCAATAGAGACACCCCTCATCAACCTACAGCTAATTAAATTCATGTGGTCTTATTTTGATAGAGTACTTCTTCCTTAGAGTGACATCGTGAGAGCAGAAAAGCCGGTGTTTGTGCTGCCTGTCGCCCACCAGACTCAATAAGCAAAGACAGGGTTGCATCTTTATGGGCACCTTATTCAGATGGCCAGGGATCTGAGGAGACCGTGGGTTTGGACCCTAACCGATTGTCTTACATTCCATTTTCAACCGACCCTTTTTACAAGGAGAAGAAAAGTGTAGGTAAGGGGACTGGAATTCAGGAGAAAAGTTAATCAGATAAAAGCCCCAGCATTCTTTCCTCTGTGCCCTGGGCGGTGGTCTTTATCTGTTCCCCAGGGCGGTGGGCGTCTCACTCCGGAGCACAAAGGCTCAGGTACCACCTTGATTGCTTGAGACTTTCTGAGGCACAAAGGTGGACCTGCGTCTGGTCTCCTGGACTCCAGGTGGGTCATATCTTCAGTTCCTGGAACAGTAGCTTTTTACACACATTGGTTACTAAGCTTACTAGCCATTACCTGAAACTAAAATTCTTCCAACATTTGAGCCCTCCATTAGTCTTACATTGGATAAGATGTCAGCAGCATCTGCTTTAGATATTGCTGAGTGGAATCTCCAACAACCGCAGTCAGATTTAGAAGGGATTTCACGAAGTCTGAAAATGTGGGCCTGTTTCTGGCTCAACGTAACATTTCATTATATGTACCACTGTGTGACGTGTTCATAACTTCCTTTTGGTTTTTAAAAATTTAATGCAATTTTCTTGGCCACTTGAAATTCTACTAATCTACTAGCATAAGGAACCTTCCCTGCTTTAAGCTTAACATAAAGTGAAAGACCTGGGAAAACAAAGGGACATGGAAATAAGACTAAAAATCAGACCGGCACAAAAAAATACACATACAGCCCTGGCTGGTGTGGCTCAGTGGATTGAGTGTGGGCTGCGAACCAGAGGATCGCAGTTCAATTCCCAGTCAGGGCACATGCCTGGGTTGAGGGCCAGGTCCCCAGTAGGGGGCATGCAAAGAGCAACCATACATTGATGTTTCTCTTTCTCCTTCCCTTCCCATTTCTCTAAAAATAAATAAATAAAATATTTTTAAAAAATTACACATACTCTCCAAGCCAAGGACCAAGGATCATTTAGGGTTGTCATGAAAAAGGGACCACACACTAAACCAGGTAAGCTCAGAGGAGGCCTGCATGGTGACCTACAAACTCAGAGACCTAAAATAATCAAATAGGATGGTCTGAACATAAAAATTTCTAACTAAAGGTGTGTCATAGTAGACAGTCACATTCTAGGCCTGTAGCTTCAGTGACAAAGGTCAATCTTTATTTTTAGAGAGGGGGTAAGGGAGGAAGAAAGAGAGGGAGAGAAAATCTATGCGAGGCTGCCTCCTCGTGTGCCACACCCAGAAATCAAACCAGGGGCCCTCCCGTTTGTGGGACAAGAGCCAACTCACTGAGCCACATTCTGTCAGGGCGACAGGTCAATCTTTATGTTAAGTAAGCCCGCCCGTTGTCTTTCTGCATCTAAGATAACTTGCGTTGGAATGTCAGTTATCCCCTTCCTCTGGACCCCTCACGGCACCCCACCCCTACACCCAGCGCACCAGAGCGAGACTGCAGAAACCCTGGTTGTTACTTTGCACCCTCGCACCAGGTCTACGGGACGTCCACGCCCGTCGTTAGCCAGGTTGTACCCACCCTTGTGAAAGAAGTATGCGTCTATCGAGTTTACCTTTTATCTAATTTCAGAGGTTTTCCTGCTTTGCTTTCTGCTGCCTCCCTTAAATCTATTAACTAATGGATTTCATGTAACACCCCTTTGGTTCCCACCTTTGATTCTGATGTGTAAAACAGGCTGCAAAACTGCCGTTCTCTGGAGCGTTTTCTCAATCCATTGAGATTTTGCTTCCCGGCAATTTGCCAGTTTGGCTCAAATAAACTCATAAGAGTTCTCTACAGATTTGGATGTTTCTTACATTGACAGGGTCCACATGGGGATTCATTTCTGTGAGGTGGAAGTGAGATTTCATTTACACCAGAAATTAATTACCCCATTAGGCCCTGATTCCACCTCCTGCTTAGGAGTGAAGGGGGAATCTTAAAAAGACCCCTTAAAGGGAATGAGCACGCCCAGCTCCAGCCTTCTTCTGAGGCAAACTGCCCAGTCCCAAGCTTTTCTCCGCCACCCCCCCAGCCTCCCTAACCCAGGAAAACAAAAATGAGGAAACTGATGCTTTGCCAAGTGATTTCTCATTTTTTTTCTACAGCTCAGTTTTTCATTCTTCTTCATTTTCCCTGAAAGCTTGTGTGTGTGTGTGTGTGTGTGTGTGTGTGTGTGTGCCATCTGGACTCAAGAGAATTGGTCTCACAGTTGTCATGGGATGGATGAACTGAGGCAATACTATAAATTCTGTTCAAGAACCTGTGAATCTCACAGTTGTCACGGGATGGGAGGCCACAGGACTCGCTGATTTGTTAATCTGGTTACGAGATTTTATCTATTTGTGAATGACTAATGGTAGAAAATTCAGAGTACACATCAGAATGCAGTAAAAAGCAGGTCATACGCTTTCTGTGCCCTAGCCAGCTGATGCCCCTTCTCAATGGCATGCACCACCCTCAATTTCTAGTGGGTCACTTGGGTAACATGCTTCTTCTGTCTAGGTGCTGGTTTTTTAAACACAGTGAGTACCATACTGTACACATTATTTGGTACCATATTTCTTTTCACTGAAGAAATTATCTTGGAGATTTTTCTTTGCAGCACATGTTTTGCTCTTTTTAATGATTTATGATACTTCATTTACATTGGTATGCTATCATTTCCTTGACTAATTTGGTGATTTCCAATCCTTTACTGTGAAAACAGTGCTGCGACAAACCCTTAGGTATATATTCTTTTGATTTCCACAGTATGTCTGTAGGCTTAATTCCTAAAATTAGAATTGCAAGGTCTAAGGGGATGCATACTGATGATATTTGAGATGTCAGGTTTTCTCCACTAATCTCCTCAGCCTGGAGTGAGGGTCTGCTTTTTCTCGTCCTTGCCCACGCAGTGGAGATACCATATTTAAAACCTGACCAAAGGGATCAAGAGTTACTTCTTCTTCTTTGATTTTCTTAAGAAAAAAATCCCCAGGATGTTTGGAGGTAGGAATCCTACTACTCAATTTGCACCTGAAAATGGTCACAGTTCACTCACTTTACATTTATTTTCTTACTTGGATGAAGCTTAAAACCTGAGGGAATTAATTTGAGAGACTCTTAGAGGAGATGAAGGAACTAAAAGTCAAAGAAGCTTATTGTGGTTTATTAGCTTTATAAGGCTTCAAATACAGGGAGCACAAAGGAGTTTTTATTTTTTGACAGTGAGAGCCGGGGGGTTCCTATGGCCAGCAGGGGGCAGCATGTCCCCACAGAGAATCAGGTTGCAACTCTTGCCCCAGCCCTGAGACTCAGAACCTAGTATTCAGTCAGAAGTGTGTTAATTCACTGCCATCCCAAGAGTGGAGTTGGCTGGAGTGCAGAGCAAAGCTTAGTTTAAGAACCAGAATAAATTAAAATATTAAATGCCAGCCAAATCTAGGATGGCACAGACTAAGGGGAAGAGGCTTGTGAACATACATGAGAATGGCACCATATTGTAGAATAGAATTTAAAGGAAATACCTGATTATTCCAGCCACCATTTCCGCTGTAAAGCATAAAAGGAATATCCATTACTGGATAAATATTGTATTTCTTGTCCATTTCCCTGGAACATATTGAAAATGTCAAATAATATCTATTTCCCTAGAAATAGTGTGTATTATTTTACCTCAAAAAGGAAATTGGCCTGCTCTCTCAATATTAGCCCATTCAACTGGCGATACTGATTGAGTGCCAGGTGCAAAGGATGCGGGTTGGAGGAGTCTTGGCCTCAGCCCTACCTGGCAAAGCAGGAAACACCTGGGTCAGGAAGCTTGGGTTCTAGCTTTAGGTGAGGCACCGTCATTGCCTCTGTGGCCTTGGGCAAGTTGCTTCCCTCTGCCTTAGAAATGAAAATAAGACAAATGCCATCTGCCTCACGGACCTCATGAGCACACATATAAAATACCACATGCAAAGATGCTTGAAGAAAAGAACTAGAGTTACACAAATGAACGATTTTAAAAGCCACACTAGAATGAAGGTATCCTGTAGTGACAGGTGTGGCAGCCCAGTGAGTCCACACCACTGGCCAGGAAACGTGCTAACCACGCACGTTATCTCCGGGAGGGTCACACACCCATGAGGTATGTATTACTAGTCCAACTGTGGGCTAAAACAATATTTTCCCTCCCACCTTATAAGTTCTTCCAGCTGTGAGCTAATAATCAAATAAACAGAGACAGATTAACAGGAGAAAATAAAAAATTAATACATGTGCAATTTTGGACAAAGGAGAAAAGTGGTGTTGGGGGTGGATATTAGATTTCAGAGGTGAGAATGGTAGATTCTCACCTCTGCTATGCAGGTGACTATTTTTTTAAAATTATTTATTTAGAGAGAGTGGAAGAGAGAAACATTGACTAATTGTCTCTCACATGTCCCCAGTTGGGGACCTGGCCCTGGGCCCCAGGCATGTGCCCTTACTGGGAATCGAACTGCTTGCTGGTTTGTGGGATGACACTCAACCCACTGAGCCACAACAGCCAGGGCCATACAGGCGACTTCTTACTAGGCAACTCAGAAACGATGGGACATAGGGATAGCCAGCTAACAGGACTCTGCCCGAAGCCCTCCTATTTTACCGTACTTAATTCAAATTAGGCCAAGGTGAACATCGTAAAATCTTCCTAAAGGTTTTTTTGTTCTTTTTGTCTGAATCTCTTGGACAGGAATGGGGTTGGAGGGAGTGTCAAAGTTTCCTTCTGATCCTGGTTTTTTAATAATCAGCTTAGATAATCAGAATCATTATCCTAAAACATAGGTTCAGGGTAGGTCCCCTTCACCCATTTTCCAGATGAAGTCATCAAGGTACGGAAACCTGCCCAAAGTCAGACTGTTAGAAGCGGTGGAGCAGGACTCAAGTCCAGGTCCGGCTCCAGAGTCTACTAAAAAGCCTATCAGCCTGGTTCTTCATCATCCTCACAGTTCCCCACTTAAAAACTGTAGGTATCACTCCCTTAATTTTACTCATAAGAGAACCAGCATCAGTCTACGGCCATACCACCCTGAACGCGCCCGATCTCGTCTGATCTCGGAAGCTAAGCAGGGTCGGGCCTGGTTAGTACTTGGATGGGAGAACCAGCATCAAAAAGTTAGGTCATATGCATCCTGAGCTAAGGATGAGGAAGGTGCCTTGGGACTTCAGACGAGAGGAAGATCATTTAGCTGTCCAGTGGTTAGATGTTTGCTCTGCCCTACAGATAGGTCATAAAAAAGTATATCTGGTACAACTCTTATTATGGGCAGGGCCCCTAATTTAAATTCTTTAAGGGACAAGTAAAAGTTTCTCATGAGCCCACAGGCTCCGAGTTGCCTTCAGCCAAAGACAACCCGCATGCCCAAGCGGCACATCCTGGGGAGGCCTGTGCCGAGCCCCTTGCTTTGCCTGTACACATTACTTTATAGACTCGATCCGTTTCAAGATTACTTCATGAAATAAGTTCTCTGTAAAAAATGGAAACTTGCTGTGTGTCTTTATTTTACTTTATTACTATGACTGATTTGAGAGAGAGAGAGAAATGTCAGTTTGTTACTTTGTTTATTTGTGCATTCACCGGTTGACTCTCACATGTGCCCTAGCTGGGGATGGAACCTGTGACCCTGGAGCACTGGGGCGGTGCTCCAAGGGACAGAGCCACCCAGCCAGGGCAATTTTTTTTTAAAAAAGACTTTACTTATTTATTCTTAGAGGGGAAGGAAGGGAAAAACGAAGGGAGAGAAACATCGATTGGTTGCATTTCGAAGGCTCTGACTGGGAATTTAACCAGAGACCCTTCATTTTGGGGGACGATGCCCAACCAACTGAGCCACACCAGTCAGGTTACTTGAGTTTCTTGCCATAAAGGAAACAGAACGAGGTGGATTCGACTACCAGGCCAAGCCCCCAGGGCACAGAACCACCGAACCCTGGGCCGCATCCCTTTTGGATGCCCCAGGAACCGCTAGACCGAAGTAAAGGGTCTTGCTTTGTGAATTATGCAATCTCATCAGCTGGCGGTGGCTCACAGAGCATAGATCCCAAGGGCCTCACCAACTTGGAGCACTCTTCTGTGCTTGATATTTCTTTCATGAATCTTATGGCTCCAAAGAAGGTCTGGTTCTGGGACCTTTAGTCACGGGAGCAAGTATCACCTGGGAGCTCCCAGTATAAGGCAGGCACTGTTCTAACACTTTATATGCAGTAAACCTTTAGTAACTAATTCATAATGGTTGTTATGTCCATTTTACAGATGAAGAAACCGAGCCTTTTTGCCTCCAGTGTAAGCACACAACCAGGATTTGGACTCAGGCAGTCTGGCTCTAGAGTCTGTATTCTTTTCCACCCCCGTGGTCCATCTCCTTAAACTAGTGAGGAGAAGGGAGGAGGAGGGATAGAACAAACAGATGCAGGACCACATAAATGGATCCTCTAAGCAGCTTCAGAAGAGCCTACCATAGGCTCTGCCTTGGAACAAGGCGCTCATGAGCCCCAGTCCCTGCATGCCCTGGAAGAAGAGGGGGGAAGTTGAACATGAACAGGATACTTCTATACAATGTGATCCATCCCATGCACAGCAGAAATTGCTGTTTTCCCAGCACATGCTAAATGTGGAAAGTTACAGTTAAAGTGGCTGACCATTAGGGGCACAGGTCTACTCAGCCACAGACCAGCTCTGGGAATTCCATTGCTACTCTGCTTCCATAAAACTTTTCTTTTTTTTAGTCAAGTCTGTTATGCAAAAGTGAAACTTAAACAAATTTACAACCTTATTAGGTTCCGTCTCTTTTTGCCTCAAGACAGCGAAACACTAGGGCAAAACCCAAGTAACAGGATTATGTCCATAAATTGAAAATCAAACCAAAAACACTCTGCCAGCAAAAGTATTTCAACTTTTAACCAATGCTGGAAAGTTTTCACGGTTTAATGGTTGGAAAAGATATTCCACTACAATCTGCAGAATGATGACTAATTTTCTATTTGCGCCAGTTCATTAAATTGCCTAATGGCAGCCATGGAAAAGCAAATGCCTTCTTGTCCCTTAAGCTTTAGCGCTTTAAAAAAATGACGAACAAGTGCATGGCAACAGAGACCAATGGAGAGTGTCCCCAGGAATTCCAGAGGGGCTGCGAATTCTAGTGGGACCGCCAAAAAGGTTCCTGCTCCCTGGGTGGCACCTGAGAGCAAAGCCGTCTTGGGGACTGGGGCCACCCCTTGGAGGAGATTGTCGCTTCCTCGCCTCAGCCGCAGGTCGAGCGCTGGTGGACCAAAACCCAGTCGCTTGCAGCGCCTCGACCGCAGGTCTGCGCCCAGCGGGCGGCTTCCCAACTCTCCGGAAAAAGCGGACCGTGGTGTCCCATCGCGCTCACACAGCTCGGCGAAAGTGAGGAGCTCAAAACACAAAGCCAGCGAGTGGGAGAAGGGGAGGGCGCTCCCTGCGCGGAGGTGAACACACAAATGGCTCTGAGCCTAGGCGCTGCCTGCGAGCCCCTCGGATCAGCTCGGGAAGGGCGCACGCGTGTTGGTGCGAAGTTCTTGTCGCCAAGCTCGGGGTACCCACAAAGCCCCTACAGCCCCCCTTCTCTGAAGCGAGGATCTGAGATAACCTAAGCCCAGGGAGCTCCCCGCCCCCAGCCCAGCCGCCCGCGCGGTGGTCCCAGGCCGGACTGGAGGGTGTCCGCCGCGCGGGAGGCTTAGACTTTCTTTTGGGCATTAAGATGGCTGGTCTGGGAAACAAAGGGAACTTGGGCCCGGCCGCGAGAGTGGCGTGCGTGGTTAGCGAGTTCGCCCCGGGTCCTGTGTGGGGGTCGCTAGACGCCTGTGCAGCCCGCAGGCAGCGCACTCAGGGAAACAAAAAGCACCCAACTCGGAGCGGGCGGCGCCGGCCCGCCCACCTGCCGCGAGCCAACGAGCCGTGGGTCTCGGGGCGCGCGACGGCCCCGGCGGCTACGGAGGTCTGGGGCCCCGGGGAGCCAGGCGGGGCGGGGCCGGCGGCAGCGGAGGAGGGAGAGTGGGTGGGTGGGCGGGAGGCGCCACGTCACGGCTATTGTAGCTGTCCGGGTATATAAGGTCCTGCCGGCGGGCTGTGCTCCCCACTTTGCCTGCGCCCATCTCGGAACCAGCGGTTCTTTTCGCACCTGGCTATCAGCGAGACTCGCGGCGCACCGACGGAGCGGACATGGGCAGAGCCATGGTTGCTAGGCTCGGACTGGGGCTGCTGCTTCTTGCGCTGCTCCTACCCACGCAGGTGAGGCCCTGGTGCTCCGCTCACACTGGGGGTGATGTGCCCGAGGGGTTGGAGACTCTCCCAGGGATTAGCCTATTCTGCCTCGGGCGCCGACTGGGACTCGAACAGAATCTGACCTGGGGGAGGGTGTTGTGGAGCCCACTCTCCAGTCCCTTTCGTGCCATCCCCACCCGTCCCGCGGCCCCGAGAACAATGCTGGTCTGCGCGTGAACTGGGAGGACCCTGCCCCACCCCAGGTTCCGTGCCGTCCATTCCTAGGCTGCTGCTTGGTGTCTACCACCCGCTTCCACTCGGGTCCGAGGCACTAGCCGGTAGGAGAATGCGCTCCCCACCCCTGGGGCGCCCAGAAATCTCAGACTCTTTGGGGAGGTCGTTCCTGAGCTCCTTGCTTTCCTCTAGGAGTATTTGTTCCCCCAGCGCACCACACAAAGAGAGGGGACGATCCCCATTGCAAGGTGGGGGGGGGGGCGCCACTCTACCATTCTCCATTCAGCTGGTTTGGGGATCCAGAGGAAACCCCTCTTATCTGGCCCTATTAACCCACCCCAGTCCCTCCAGGCTCGCGGCTGAAGCCTGGGCGGGGACCCTCTGCTGACCCTGTGCTCTCCCGGTGCGACCTTACATGTTAATCTCTTGTCACCTCTGAGCCCCGAGTTAGCGCAGATTGGTTATCTCGGAGCAGGAGGCGGGTTTCTGTCCCAACTCCCTGGCAGGCTTTGTCCCCATCTCCCCAACCCCCCAGTCCATCCCAGGGTCCGACCTCGATCCAGCGCATTCTCTGGGAACTACGCTGCCCTGCTGGGTGGGTGCGCGGCAGCCTCGGCCTCGAGGCAGGCCAGGGGCAGAACCTGGGAGACCCCAGCGGGAGGTTCCAAGGTGGGAGGAGGGTGGCTTGAAGGAACATTTCTCTAGCAGCTTGGGCTGGGCGAGCAGGAGTGGCTCTCCATTGCCTTCCGTTGGGGCTTTCTGCGGAGTGTCTCCCGAGCTTTTTCGAAAAGTTGGGTGCTCTGAGTCCTTGGTCCCCCAATAGCCAGCCTCCGGACTCACCTGGCAGCACAGCCTGAGAATGGAGCGCTCCTCGGCGGCCTCCCCTCCGCCGGCGGGTAACTGTACCCTATTGTTGTCTTACGGGTCGGCTGCGCTCCTGAGGCTTTCGCGAGTCCTCGGTGGGGGAGGGGCGCGGCCGCGAGAAACCTACTGGTCTCTCCCACCCCCGTCCCATTTTCTTTCCAACCAGATTTTTTCCCTCAAAAATTTTTAAAAGGGGGGTTCTAGATGACCAAATAAATCCAGTTTGGTAGGGAATGTTTTGTTTAATGCCAATTTAACGTATTAGAATTGTTGGCGTCGCAGAGGGCCCTTACTCAGGATGCACTGAGCTCTATTTTAAAAAGTCACCTGCTGCACTGAGATACTTTGAGTAAAAACTGGTCACCTTCAGGGATCCCGAGCCAGGTCTTGCCCCCAAACAGCACCCAGTGTAGCATAATTTCCTATGTTATTAATGCATTTCTTTTAGTGGGCGTGCTATTTCCTGGTAGGACAAGCTGAATCTTGCACACAGTAGGTGCCCAACAATTACATTTGACTTGCTCAGGATTTTTTTTATTAGTCTATTTTGGATAGGATTTGTCAAGTACATCATTTTGGTCAGTATTTGCTGAATGAGCTTATGGGTTTTACAACAATAGGAGCCGGTGCTAATGAAGGCCAGTTTCATTTTTGGACTAACAGGCGGCCTGATGTACCTGTGGACCAGACCTGCTTGGTGCCCCAACCTCCGTCTTGCCTGTAATTAGAAGCCCTAGTAAACCCTCCCCTTCAGGGAGAGCTGAAATCTCCCATTTGCCTTTGTTCCGGGACAAAGGAGAGATTATCACGTGCCCCACTGGACTGTGCATTTTGTGACTCGAAAAATCTGTGTTGAGTGATGCCACTCAGGCACTGGGACACTGAGGGGACTGCAGTTCTTGGCCACAGAGCTGGGCTTAGTGACCAGGCAGGAGGGCTGCTGCCGGTGAAAATTAAACGCTAAATCCTCTTGGTGCCATTTCAACTACTTGGTGTTTCGGGTGAAATCATTTTTCCTTAAGGAAAGGGCTCACTGTATTTTTAAATTTAAAACAAATGCATTGGCTATTTTTGAGAAGGATTATAATTTCAGGGTTTCAAGTGAGCAGATACTACATGTCCATTTAAGTTAAAACCAAGGTGGTGTGAAATGGGCGTGGGGGAGTTACCAAGCCGATCCCCGAATAGACAGTGACTCAATTCTAGTACCGTAAGTCTCTACAGCATTTTAGGTTCCAAATTATTGGTGCAGCTTAATCTCTTTTCCCTTCCTGGGAAATAAAGGAAACCTTTTGTAATGCGGGTGTATCAGTACCGTCACACAAACTCCTATATTACTTTGTAAATAATTAAGGATAAAGTGAAGAGCGTTTTTGCTTGTTTTTGGCTGTTCCAGTCACTTGGCACCTCTGGGTGGTTTGCTTTGAAACGATAGAAATGTTTTCGCGTGATGTCAAGAAGAATTCAGAATTAAATCCTGTGGCAAGGGAACAATGGGCAAAGAACAACCTAAGAAATCTTACCTTCACTGCATGTTACGTGTATGGGGAGGCAACTCTTGACAAATGGAAATTTATCAGTGTAACTTCTTATATATATTTATATCTTTTAGATTTATTCAGATTCATCCACTACCGCGCCTGCAAATACCTCCCCCCACAGTAACAGTAGTACCACGTCTAGCCCCAGTCCAACGAATACCACTACCACCAAGGCGAGTGGTGGTGCCCTGCAGTCGACCGCCAGCCTTGTGGTGATTTCCTTCTCTCTTCTACATCTCTACTGTTGAAAGACTCGGGCCAAGACACGTCTATACTTCTTTATCTTCTAAACCCAATCCAGATGGCGTCCAGTGTGACAAGGAAAAATCATAGCTTTGAATCGTATTCCACACCTAATTTTATTGACACAGAAAATGTTGAGGATCTCCAGTTTGATCGGCCTGAAGAGCGTGTTCAAGGCTTGACGAGGTGATGAATGCCAATATTGAATCTGTTGGACTTTCATATACGAGGTGAAGAGAAACACATCCAAAATTAGTTCAGAGGTGATTTCCTTAAATGTGGCTTAAAAAGTATGGGCACATAAAATGCTACCTTGAAAACGAATAGATTCTGTGTTATGTAGAGATACAAGATGGAAGTTGGAACAGAGTCAGTTTTCCTTTGGTTCATTACAGTTATAAGGCCATAAAATAATTAGGTAATGCAAAAAGCTATTTATATGTACATTAGAAAGGTCTTCCAGGTGTTTCTGTAAATCCTCAATGTATTATTGTCTCACAGCGCTAATTTAATGAGGATGTAACTCTAGATAAAGTTTTACGTTGTTAAGCTATCACTGGTCTCTTGGGGAACTGAACTCTTTTCCTCTGAAGCTTTGGACTTGACATAGCATTTGGCTTTTTGGGTAATAATTGATATGCACCAGGGCAATGATGGATTAGAATCTACCCCAAATCCAAGCATAATTAGTAAATTCTGCTTATATTCAACAGGAGCACCAGATTAATTTAGCTAAACTAATTCCAAAGAGTAGAAGTACACTGACCTCAACTAATGTCAAAGTGCTTTTTATTTCTGCATAAGTTGAGTGATTTTTACAATAGAAAAAATGATCAGTTTTGACAAATTTTAAAATTGAAAAGGCAGATGATAAGAAGAAGCCAAAACTGTAAATCAGGTTATTTGGGAAGTGAAGACTGGAAGCTTGCATTAAATTCAGAAAAACTTTTGTACTCTTTCTGTACATACTTTTTTTAAAAGTAGGAATCAAAATAGTGTTGGAATACTTTCTGTTGTTGGCCAATATTTTTAGATAGTTAAAGCCTGATCCAAAGCCTAATGTAGGCTTGATTCTGGAAAGCAAATCTTTTCACAACTGCCTCGATGCACAGAACCTTTTTAAAAATTGACATTCCCTAAAGTCTTTCGTTCGCATGGTCACACACTGAGGCTTAGATGTTCCAGTATCTGACGTGGCCACGGTAGTCTCGATAACCGAAGTCATTGTTTTCCATCTTTAGAAACCTACCCAGGAACACTGTACTCAGCAGATCTCAAGCTATTGTGTGTGTGAATGAACATTCCCTTTTGTTTCAAACCTGAATGCTGTACATCTATTTTGGATTGTATATTGTGTTTGTGTATTTATGCCTTGATTCATAGTAATTTCTCATGTTATGGAGTTGATTTGCATTGAACACAAACCATAAATAAAAAGAAATGGCTGGAAAAGCAACTCACTGCAGTGTTTTTACTGACTTTAATCATAGGACATGATGGTGCTAAGAGACTGGCTAACAGGTATGCGTTCCAGATATCCTCACGGCCCCCAGTGCAGTAGCAGCCCAGTGTCCCCTGGGTGGTCAGCCACTTGCGTCAGCATTCCAGCTTCCCACTTTGTCAACGCAGAGGTCTGAGCTACAGTGTTTGCGTGGCAGTGTACTCCTCAGTTCAATGGGATTATTGCTGTGCCTCCCGGTGGAAGCATTCCTCCTCCCTTTGGAGCTAAGATCTCCAGACCAGCAGAACATAAGATTTCAGTGATAGAAGGGAACATTTTTTTTTGGCGTGACTTGGTAGTTGATCCTTGGTTGGGATGTGTGCTGGGGTCGGGGTAGAGGGATGCAGCTGATTGATGTTTCACGTCAATTTTTCTCTCAGATCAATGGACATATCTTCATATGATTGAAAAAAAATTCTTGCTAGTGGGTCACTGATTAGGGATAATAGTGATGCCACCCTCATCTTGACCCCCTGATTCCTGGACCTGTGTGTGAGTCCCGGCTATGGGAGAACCAAACGGCATCACATTTAGAGGATAGATGGCCTCCTGAAGGTCACAGTGCCTTAGCCCTGCAGGGTATTGCCACCGTGCTGAAGTTCAAAAGGCCACTGTCTTATCAAGCCAGGTGCCTAAGGATGGTGGGGAGCATGGTGACACCAGTGAACTCTGTGGGCATGGACCCACCGCCACACACCATCTTTGATCAGAAATAATGTGTGGGTCACCAGAATGGTGGGTAAGGTGTTTCAGTCCATGGGTACTAGCTTGGTGGGAGCATTGAATGCAGGGAATGCAGATCCATATGTGGAATATTCGTCTATTCCAGTAAGAACAAAATGCCGCTTCCATGATGTACGTGGTCCAGGGTAAGCACTTCACTGGGCTGATGAGTCTGGAACGCTGCCACAGTGGCAACTCAGCATCCGTCTCTGCTGCAGCAGGTGGGGTGCTCAGCAGTGGCCATGGAGTCCATGGACTTCATACGTGTCCATGCTGTGGGGTCCTTGCATAACCTCCTCCCTGCCACCGTGGCCACTTTATTTGTGAGCTTATTGGGTGACAGCAGTGATGGCCAGGGAAAGAAGTTGACTGGCATCCTCAGACTGGGCCATTTTACCCATTTGATTACTAAAATCCTCTGCTGAGGTCACCTTTTGGTGACCATTCACATGGATACAAATACCTTAATATTCTTTTCCTGTTCAAAGAGATCTACCCATACGCTTCTTCCCAGCTTCCTTGTCATCAATTTTCCAATCATGTTTCTTGCAAGTCCATCCAGCCAAACTTGGCCCCAGCCCATGAACTGGATAGACTCAATAGTTCTGACCCCTTTTCCTTCCTAGTGAAATGAACAGCCAAGTTCACTGCCTGTAATTCTGCTCACTGGGAGGATTTCCCTTCATCACTGTCCTTGAGGGATGTCCCAGCAGGGAGCCATGGTGCTGTACCTGTCCACTTTGGGGTGGTGCCTGTATATTGTGCAGAACCTTCTGTAAACCAGGCCCAAGTTTTCTTTCCTCAGCCAACTGATCGTAGAGAACTCCCCGTGAAGCTATGCGCACAGTCTGGGGTAGAGGAGGAAATGCCGCAGGAATGGAGACCATGGGCATTTGGGCCACTTCCTTGGATAACTTACTGGTATCGTCAAGACCCGCTGGTGCCCAGTGTCACACATACCACTTTCATTTGGCAGTGGAGTGCTGCTGTGCACACCCAGCTCCATGGCTCGGCGGGTTAGACCACACCCAGTTCGTGCTGGGCATTCAGGTTGCATGGTCTGTGGTTAAACATTTCCTCTTTACAAAAACTCAGCAACGAGCCAAAGCCTGTTTCTCAAAGAACAGTTGCTGTCTGCAGTGGCTGGCAAGGCTTTGCTCTGAAATCCTAAAACTGACTATCACGGCAACCCTTGATCTAATATAAATTTGTAAAAAAGCAATAAAATATTTGGGTATGTCTTTTAAAAAGTAGTCATCTATGCTCATGGAGGAAGAAACAGTGGTAATTACTTTTTCAACTACTCTTTGAACATGATTTTAAATGAATCTGGGTTGTTTTATCTATCAGAAAGATGCTCAACATTCTATTTCAGACTTCTCTAAATATTCGCACTTAAATATTAGTCAGAAAATTTAAGGCTGAATACAGTAATGCGTAGCCATTGTATGGGTGGCCCTTGAACCAAGTGCAGCCTTAACAGATAAGGCAAACATTTCCAAGACAAGCAGATGGGTGAAGCATTGTGCCATAAAGCGAAGATGAGAACAATCTCTTTAGAACTAAACATATTCTAAACACATACACCCAATGCCACCACTGTCCTTAAAATAGAACTAAAAGTATGAGTTTTTCGTTCCCCATAGGCCTCATTTGGGATTGGTTTGATTATTTTTGGATTCCTCCCTCAGTGGAAAGAGAGTATTGTTTTCCTACTTTTGGTGGGATGGCACTTTTTGAAACAACCGAATCACCATCACAGTTTGCTTCTCAGTTCCTCTTCAAATTACAGGCAAACTTTAAAATCAATGCATTTGTAAGACACTTCAGGAAGTTTCCGTATTTGTGATTTTGCATAGAATTATCTGTGTGCCCAAAGTGGTTTAACTGCCATGCCTGTTAGCAACTGGCAGACGCTAAGGTTCAGGGAAAACGGTTGTCTAAAACGGAACTCATTTCTTTCCCTCCACATTACCTGCTTCTCTGTTCAGAGCACCGATCTGCCAAGTCTCTCTCACTGCAAATCTGGAAGCAGCCTTCCTCTTGTCTCCCTCTGTCCAATCAGCCACAAAGCCCTGCCACTTGCAAGTCAGAAATGCCTAGGCACCCGGCTTCTCTTCCCTCTCCCCATGCCTTCCTCTGACTTGCATCACCTCTCCAAGCTCTGCTTTTCTGCCCTTAGTCTTTCTACCCTATGGTAATTCTCTAAAATGTGGATCTGATTATTTATTCCTCACTTTAAGAGTTTGGCTGGCTACCCTATACCTGTAGAAGATAAAATAGAAACGCCCCTTCATGACCCGTAAGGCTTTTCCCAGTTTGGCTCCAGCCCAACTTTTCTGCCGCATTTTCAGTCAGACCGGGTTCCTCACCATTCTCTGAATCCACAATGTCTTGTCACGCCTCCACACCTTTGAGTGCATCCAAGTCAGTGTAGTGGTTAAAGGCGTGGATGTTAAAGTGAGGCTGCCTCGGTCTGACTCTCAGCCCAGCTACGACTACCTAGAGGAGCTTAGGCCCATTATATAAGTTCTCTGTGGCCCAAGAGTCTTGTCTGTAAATGGGCTTGTTAGTAATGGTAACTACCTTGTAAGGTTATTGGGAGAATAAATGAGTTAATATGCAAAGTTTTAGAACGGAGTTCAGTGTATTGCGAGTAGTTGATAAACATTGGTCAGCATTCTTTTCTATTAACATATGAACATTGTGTTGACCTGTCTGTGAGCTCCTTGAGTCAGGAACTTTGCCATATTCACTTCTAAATTCCCGATGTCTGACAATCGGTGTTCAGTTAATGCTGAGTAAGTAGAAGAGCCAGCAGCAACACTTAGCACCAGAGTAGCTGGGGGAGGCGGAGGGCAGACCTTTGATACTATACTAGGTCATGGGGGGAAGAATGAGAAGGTGGTTAGGACTATTTCTACAGGCTGATCTCTTGGGATGCTCAGTTTCCAACAGACAGACAATCTGCTTATCTATCCATAGCTATGGTTTTCAGCTCTGATTGCATATTAGAATCACTTGGAAAACTATTTTTTAAAAAAATTTTGTTTGTTTATTTTAGACAGAGGGGAAGGTAGGGAGAAAGAGAGGGAGAGAAACATCAATGTGTGGTTGCCTCTCACGTGCCACTTACTGGGGACCTGGCCCATAAGCCAGGTGTATTTCCTGACTGGAAATGGAACTGGTAATCCTTTGATTTGCAGGCTGGCACTCAATCCAGTGAACCACACCAGCCAGGGGATGACTGGATCTTTTTTATGCTACTGATCTCCCCACTCAGTTCATAGAGCATCTTTATAACTAGTGCTTTGAACTCTGCCTTTGAGATTGCTTATCTCCATTTTGTTTAGCTCCATTTCTGGAGTTTTGATCTGTCCTTTCATTTGGGCCTTATTTCTTTGTCTTCTCATTTCGGCAGCCTGCCTGTGTTTGTTTCTATGTGGTAGGTAGAGCTGTTATGACTCCTTGTCTTGGTAGCATGACCTAATGTAGTGGTTGTCCTGTAGGGTCCGTTGGCACAGCCTCCCTTATGATCCAAGCTGGGTGCTTGAGTTGTATCTTCCATGTGGGCTGAGTATACCTTCTTCTTGTAACTGAGCCTTGGTTGCTATTGGCAGGTCAATGGGAAGGATTTACTCAGGCCAGCCAGCTGCAAGGACTGTCTGTGATCATTTACATTAACCTCTGCCTTCTGTGGAGGATCAGCTGTGCAGGGGCAGGGTGGTGGTGCTCCAACATGGTCTGCAGTTATCCACTGGGTGAGCAGGTACTGGGCTTTTCTGGGTCGTACAGGCCAAAGTCAGCCCCGACCTGTGTTCTGCCTGGGGCCACCCTGCCTGAGCTACAAAGCAATCTGAGAATGCTGCTACTTATGTTGGGCTTAGAGGTTCCCAGTTGAAACCAAGCCGTGAACTTAGGTTGGGGGCTGCCAGTGCTGGGCCTGGGGTAACTTAGCAGTAGGTTCAGGGGCTAGGAGCTCACTGAAGTTTGTTTGAGAGGATTTAGGAAGTTGTGAAGCATGAGCCAAGATCAGTCATTCATATGGAAAAAGTGCCTAGTAAAGCTTGGGTGGGCCCATAAATTGTGTGGGATGGACCCTCAGTGGATCTCCAGGGTGGGACAAACAGTGTTAGCAAGGTTGATGGAGTCTCATATATGGCACCCACCTGTTTGCTCTCTGGCTCTCTGGAGGGAAGGTTCAGAAAAGGGCCCATGGCCTCTGTCCACTTTTCTGTCTGGGAGAAAGCTGCTCCCTAGCTCTCACCTTGGTGCCAGACACTTCAGTTCCTCCCCATACGTCACTGGTGCCTTTCAAGCTGCTACCCTGGTGCTGGGGCTCAGAGGAAGTGAGTCTGATTAAGTCCATGTGTAAACTGCTTGGAACACTAGAAGTTTCTTTCAGCAACTCAATTCCCTCTGGGTTTTGCAGCCAGAAATTGTGGGGACTTACCTTCCTGGTATTGGAACCCTGGGCTGAGGGGCCTCGTGTTGGGCTGGGACTCCTCACTCTAGGGATATCCCTCCCAATTTTTTATCCACCACATGTGGATGTGGGAACAGCCTGTTCTGCATCTTATCTCCTCCTACCTGTCTGGATGGATGTCGTTTCTTTAATTCCATAGTTGTCACGCTTCCATTCAACTTGATTTCTGGTGGTTCTGAGTGGTGGTGGTTCTATATTTTAGTTGTAATTTTGGTGTGGTTGTGTGAGATGAGCCGTGTTTATCTGTGCTGCCATCTTGACCACCAGTCCTCCAGTCCACCAGTCCTCTTTTAAATACTAAGATTCTATCCAAATTTTAAAAAATGTGTGATTCAGAATGTTATATATATATATATTTTTCTGTGAGTATTGGTGAGCTTGACGTCCCATCCATGTGAAATTGGGCTCCGTATTCCATGCCGAGCCTACAAAAATTAATGCAGTTTCATTGTTATTACTCTAGAAGGTATTGGACACACATCGTATTCATTTGTCCGGCTATCTGCTTGTCTTTTCGCACTCTACTGCATTTTATGAAGGCTTGGAAAGTGCTCCTCTTCTCATAGAGTAGGACAGTCTAATTGATAGTTGCTGGTCGGCGTAGGTGAGATTGCAACAACCTTGAACTATCTGGTGAGGTTTGTGGAACACAGCTGGGGACCCAGCCCTTGCTGAGACTGGAGTGTGAAGGCAATCGGGAAACAGTTTCCCCTTGTAGCCTCCTCATGAATACTGCTCTCATCATATGCTTTCAGTTTTGCACTTACTTATAAGTTGTTCATTTACTTTAGTATTCTATGCCTCATTTCAATAAAAAAAGAGGTTTTGAGTCGCTTAGAGAAATATGCGTTATATACGAGGCTATGAATAGATGAGGCACTAAACCCATGGGTTTGTGAAGCAGATTCGAGTGTGCCTGCCGGGGGTCCTGAGGGGCTGCTATGGCTCATGGGAGGAAGGGACTGTGATTAGAAAGAGAAAGCGAATTGTCTGTGCATTTGAAACATGTGACTAAACCGGAGGTATTGAGGTCTGAAGGAAAATTTTCTTTATGGGTCCATAGGAGGGGCTTCCAGATGAATATGGTCAATGTCATTGGCACCATCCTTGCAATGAGTGTGACAGCAAGTTTCTTTTGCCTATTTCTTATCATTGTCATCAAGGCTAGTGACATGGCAAAACATAATTTAGCAGAAGTAATTTTACTAGCAGCTAAAATAATCTTAACCAAATATGCAGCTTTGAAATTGAATATTTATAGGTAAAAACCTGAGTATTTAGAGGACTGTATGGACAATATCTTCCATGAGTATTAGTTTTTGTAACTGATCTTTTCAATATGGTTGAGCAGAATATAATGGCAAACACCACGTACGGTCACCATTTTAAATACTTTTATGTGTACGCCCTGACTGGTGTGGCTTAGCTGGTTGGGCGTTATCCTGCAAAGTCGAAGATCACAGGTTTGATTCTGGGTCAGGGCACATGCCTGGGTCGTGGGCCATTGATGCTTCTCTCTCAAATAGATGCTTTTCTCTCTCCCTCCCTTTCTCCCTTCCCTGCCCCTCTCTCTAAAACTAAATGAATAAAATATTTAAAAAATACTTTTCCATATATTTGCTCATTCAGTACTCGAAGTACTTCTGTGTGGTCAGTGCCACAGGCATCACCATCACCTTTTTTACAGATAAGAAAACCCAAAACGGAACCAAAAGATGTTCGGTAGCTTGCCCAAGGTCGCCCTTTGGCAGACTGCTACTTGAGCCCATGTCACGCAGCTCCTTGCTCTTGGCCACTGCACTGTCATAGCCTCTCTTGAGTCTGGGCTTGTCTCCTTTGACAGGATCATGGATTTGGGCTTTTCCATTCGCTGTTTAAGAACAAATGCGTAAAAGTTTTACACTTAAACATGCAGTAAAGCTGACATCATGTCACGAAAATAAAGAATCCGCTCAGGGTTGGATAGCAGCCGTGGCACGTCCACATTGGGGTGTCAGACCAAGCGGTGATGTGGGTCACAGAGGTCTGTGGTTTTCAAGCAGGATGTGAGCAGACCCAGCCAGGGCCTGTGGGGGCAGGGCAGACAGTGCAGGAGAGGCCGGATCAGACTGGGTCCGCAGCCCTTCTCCCCAAGTCCTTCCACCCTCCCCCTTCATGCAGAGCATGGCCAGCGTGAACGGTTTCACTTTGGGGGCTCACATGTAAATTTTAATTACGCAAAAAGTTCCAAGACAAAACAAATTAAAGTTACTGTTCTGTGTCATCACAACCGCAATAATTTTCAAATCCCCAAATTTACTGTTTCTGATTATGTAAGCAATATATGCTCGTTGCTAAAAATATGGGGGGAAAGGGAATACGAAAAAGAAATTACGAGTCACCTATAATCCTATTACTTGGCAATGACAACAATTTGCATTATGATGTATATTTTTGTCTTTTCCCTTCATGCATTTATATGCATATTTATGTTTGCAAACAAACATGTATATTTCACCAAAGTTGTTTTATAACCTGCTTTTTCATTTGATAATATATCATGTGATTATTCATTTCTGCAACATGGCTTAAAATAGCTACGAGTTGTTGTAGCTATACTTAATGTACTATACTTAATTTGATCAGTCACCTATTATTGGATATTTAGATGGCACCTAATGTTCTCCCAATTATAAATAAATAATATTTTATGAACACCATTGTACCTAGCTCTTCCCCTTTATTTGTATTTCCTTCTTGTAACTTATTAGGAGTAGGATTTTTTGGTGGGTGTTGCATGCTACCTAGATCCTCCCTTCAGGCCCCAGAACTCATTTCCCCACCTCCTGGGTGTTGATTGCTGAAAGCTTACAACTGATTCATTTCCCAGGACCACTTTGGGTTACGGCCCCTCCCAGGGCCAGCTCACTTTCGGTGACTGTCGCTGGGGAGGTCCAAAGGCCCACCCTCCTTGGCCCAATCCTGGTGAGCTCTGCAGGGCCACCCCACTTCAGCTCCATGGGACAGGTGAGCGCTGTTTCCAACGCATCCCAGCCCTGCTGCTGCTTCTGCTCAGCTCTGCCTCCCACACCCTCACAGGTGTTGATCCGCAGGGCATTCCCCATGCATTCCCACACACAGATCTCCTCTCAGCGCCTGCTCCCCTGGGAACCTGACCCAAGACAAAACGTTACATACATTTTTATGAAATTTTACACAGTTGTATTTCTTATTACTTAAAAAATCATTTTAGAGAGAGAGAAAGGGCAAGAGGAAGAGAGAAGAGAAGCACCCATTTATGCGTTCATTGGTTGCTTCTTGAAGGTGCCCTGACTGGAGATTGAACTCGCACCCTTGGCATATTGGGACGATGGTGTAACCAACTGAACTACTCTGTGAGGGCAGTTTTATGTAGTTTTAAAAGAACTGGAATGCATGCTTGTTAATATTTCCAGCTGGTGGGGCCATCTGAAGAGCTGCAAGAAGGCTAGAGTGGTTGTGGCAGAGAGAGTAAGCAGAAAAGTGTGAGAGAAATGTGGAGTGTTTTGCAAGGACCAGACCATAAGGGACTTTGCAACCTGTTGTATGAGGGGCATGGCAGGAAGCAGATACCAGAGGCAATTGGGTAATTTGAGGACAGTTTAATGAAGAGACTATTTGCAAAGCTGTGGGTACAGTTTAGTATAGACCCATAGGGATAAATATTGCCTTGGGGCTCAAACCAGCAGGGAGCCCTTAACAACCAAAGCTTGAAGGGCAGTTACTGGAATCCAGGCAAGCAGAGGGCTGCCTCACCGGAGCTGTGGCTTCAGTAGAGGGACATGGTCAACCTGAGGTGACATGGCAGAGAGGAAGTGAGGGAAGAGACCTCAACTTTACTGTCCCATTCCACCTTCCAGGTCTCCTGCTGGGTACCTGCCACTTACCTAACCCTCCTAGAAGCCAAAGAGCATGGGAAAGTTGGATGCTATCCATAGAGGTCAGCCTCTAGGAACACAGCAGACAGGTCAAAGCCAGGTGAAGAGTGAACTGAACTTGAAGGGACAAAGTAAAGACCTCAGGCACAGCCATAGGCACAGTTTTGGTTTTATCCTGAGCATGGTGTTACGGGCTGAATGGGGCACCCCACCTCCCCATTCATATATGGAAGTCCTAACTGCTGGTACCTCAGAAAGTGACTGTATTAAGAGATAGGGCCCTTTAAGAGGTAATTAAGGTAAAATGAAGTTATATGGGTAGGCCCTGATTCAATACAATGGGGGTTCTTACACGAAGAGATTTGGACACAGACATTTGCTGAGGAAAGAGAGAAGGTGTCTGTCTACAAGCCGAGGGGAGAGATCTCAGAAAAAATCAACTTTGACAAGAACAGTTTTTGGACATCTAGCCCCCAGAACTGTGAGAAAATTAATTTCTATCCAGGTATGTCCAAACTTTTGGCATCTCTGGGCCACACTAGAAGAAGAGTTGTCTTGGGACACACATTAAATACACTGTGACATGTAATCACAAAATATTCTTGTAATGTTTTAAGTAAATTCACAACTTTGTGTAGGGCTGCATTCATCGCTATCCTGGGCTGCATGCGGCCCACTGGCAGTGGGTTGGACAGCCCTGAAGCCATTCAGTCTGTGGTATTTTGTTATGGCAGCCCCAGCAAACTAACACCCATGGACAGTCATAGAGGGTTGGGGGTGGAGTGACATGACCAGACCTCGGTTTTGGAAAGATGGCTGGTTGCAGCTGAGACTTGATTAGAGACGGGGGCCAGAGTAGATGTAGAGACGCCAAATAGAAGGCTATGGCACAGAAATGCATGGATGGCAATCTCTGAAATGGGAGACCCTAAAAAAAGGTCAGGTTTTCAACTGTTTTCTTACTGATGGGTATTTCAATGGTTTTCAAATGTATTCATATGTGTATATATAAACATGTATACACATTCATGCATACACACATATTTAGTGCTACCTAATCAATGATACGGTAAACATTACTCTTATATGTGTATTCTGTACACATATTCAATTCCCTAAGAGTGAAATTACTAGGTCAAAGTATGTGTGTATGGAAAATTTTAGTAGATACTGCTAAATTGACATCCGAAGAGGGCATACCAATATATGCTTCCCTTAACAGCTCATACGAGTGCTTGCATTGGACATTATCAATTAAAAAAATGTTTAGCGCCCACATTTCTAAGGCTTTTGATAGTATATTGCCCCACTATCTGACAGAAATGGCACATCAATTTCCATTCCCAGCATGCAGTAATTTTAATTCAGATATTTTGTGAAGCAGAAGTTACCAATCCCTCATCTATAACCATTAATATTTTTATCTATAGAAATATATATATATATAGATGTTCTCTCTCTCTATGAGTATACATATGTAAAACACATGTAATATAACCCTATGTATCCTTTCTATATAAAGTGAGTTCTATATACTCTGTATGTTCTATGTCTATATCTCTATGTACCTATTATCTCTATCTCTCTATCATATAGCATAATATATAGAATCATGATCAATAGAATGGCCAATGTTAAGTAATTTAACTTAGAGTATATCTCTAAAAATTATTTAAAATGTTTTCCTAAGTAACTAGGTATTACTAGGCATGAATTGTTTTGTAGGTTTTCTACAGAATATGGAGTTTGGGGTTTTGGATATTTGACCTTCACCCATTTTCTCTGCTGCATGCACTTTTTGTCAATTAAACTACATATCACTAGCATAGAGGATAACCTTCTCTCTCTATTTTTTGAGGGGCAAATGTGATGGTTAGTTTTCTGTTTGCTTCCAAGGTTGATTCATTGCCTTTCTCTGTCTTATGTGTCCTTTCATACTGCCCTGGATGAACTGCACATCGCCACCCTCACCACCCACCCCTGTGCCCTTGACCTCTGGCTACTGGTTGGGTCAGTTGTTGGGAGGCACTGGCAGATTGGAAGGTGGGAGGAGAGGACTGGGGTTTTTACCTTTTTAGCCACTGGCTTCAGTCTGGTAGTGGCTGTCTCTCTCCATGTGGGCATTTCCCATGGGAGGGCCCCTCATCCACCGCACAGTTCTCTCTCTGCTCCTGTAACACCAGGGAGCCTGAGCCAGGTCAGCGATTCTCACTGTTGCTAGACTATGTGCTTCACCTAACTTGCTAGTTCCCTTCACCTTACCAACATGTTCTTTTTTTTTTAAATCCTCACCTGAAGATATGTTCATTGATTTTAGAGAGAGAGGAAGGAGGGGGGAGAGAGAGAGGGACAAACAGAGAGAGAGAGAGAGAGAGACATCAGTGTGAGGGAGAAACATCAATGGGTTGCTTCCTGTGTACTCCTGGACCAGGGATCCATCCCATAACGTTTTGGAGTATGGGATGACGTCCCAACCAACTGAGCTACCCAGCCAGGGCGCTCTGCCAAAATGCTTTTTCAAAATTAATTAATTAATTTAGAGAGAAGGGAAGAGAGAGAGAGGGGGAAAGGGGCAGGGAGGGAAAGAGGGAGAGGAACATCCATAGAAAAAGAGAAACATTGGTGGGCTGGTTGGTTGCCTCTTCTGTGCATCTCATCAGGGACAAACCAGCAACCCAGGTTAGTGCCCTGACTGAGAATTGAACCGGTGATCTTTCTTTGTGAGTCATCACCCAACCAACTGAGTCACACTGGTCAGGGCACCAGCAGGTTTTAAGTATTTCATTCATTCGGTCTACTCAGTTAAACGTTTTAGGTGTGCCATCTGTTTTCAGGGTTCACCTATTATAGGAAATCTGTGTTTGGCTCATCCCAGAGATCAAAATTAAAGATAAAAGGTGGGGGGCGGTTCTCGAAGACATCCTAGTTTACCCTTTCACGACATTGTATCAGGTCCCTCTCTTGACTGTAGAATGTCTCCAACGGTCCTGAGTGGAGGCCATGTTTGGGGACAGGCTCCCGCTAAGCCTCAGTAGCCCGCATTGAATCACTGTGATTTCGAGTATACTGAGGTTGGTTCCTGCCTGGAATTAGACCTGGAGTGTGACGGACAACCTAATGAACTCCTGGAAGATTGCTCTCCATCCAACGTGATATATCCCAAACCATGGTCTGCAGTGGAATAACTTGTCCTAAAAAATGACTAGCTTGTCATGTAGAATATTGACCTGAGAAACAGGTTTTCGGTTTACCATGGAAGAGTTTTAGCTTAATTAACTTAAAGCCTTAATGGATTTTAAGTTAATTTGGTTTCTTATTATTATCCAGAAAGGCCTTCACAAATAATTACTGCAACACATTTTGATTTCTTAGGTAACTCTCTGCAAAAACAACAAAAACAAAAAAATCCCCCTAATATTCTCAAAGATTTTAAGTTGGAGCCATAAATGATTAGTTTTGTGTGGAGGGATTTTTAATAAGGGGCTTTGATGTTTCCAATAGAGAGGGGAAACAGAACAACCCTTAAAATTCAAAAGCCAGCTTTATATTTGTTGTCTTGGGAGAAAGTGAGTATAAAGAAGTAGCTGGGTAATTAAAATCACAAGGTTTTCATAATCAGAATAAATGCTAATATTTTGTCATATGTGCTTCAAATGAATATTTAAATCATAAAATTTTTTATACCTTCTGACTTTTAAAAATAACACCTACTGTTGAAGCGCCCTGGGGTCCTCTCTCTGGGTCCATTCTCCTCCCGTTCTCCCACAAGCAGTTAGCATAAAGAATTTGGTGTGTACACAAGATGTACTAAGTTAGTACACAGAATAATTTGTTTATTTTAACATCTGTGAGTATTGTACTCTACAATGACATCACAACTTATGTATCTAATTTACTGTTGATAAACTTTTAGGTATTTTCCAATTTCCTACTACAAATAGTGTCACAGTAACATCCCAGTACATATGCCGTCATGCATTTTTTTTTCAGGGTTTGTAACTAGACATGGATCTTCCGGGTTTTGGAGTATGCTCATTTTCAGCTATGCTAGATAGCTAGAACTGACTATTCCTATTTTTAATTTTTTAATTTTTCCCATCACCATTTATTTCCCAAGAACTGATTATTTTTGTCAATTGATTTACTCTTTTCCACTTACTTGGCCTTAAACAATATGTAATATTGCTTGTTTGTGGGTTCCACTTCCTGGGACTGTGTAGCAAATTACCCCAAAATACAGTGGCATGAAACAATTTATTGTGCTCACAGATTCTGGGCAAGGCACAGAGGTGTCCGGGGCCTTGGCCTGAAAACTCAAAGGCTAGAGGTGGAATCATTTAAAAGCTAGTTCATTCCCAAGTCTGGTGGCTGAAGCTGGCTCTCAGCTGAGGCCTTGACTGGGCTGTTGGCCAGAACATCTCCATGAAATCTCTGCATGTGGCCTGGGCTAATTCATGACATTGTGGCTGGGTTCCAAGGGCGATTTGGGCCAGAAGCGGGGGTGGGGGTGGGGGTGGAGAGAGGGAGAGAGAGAGAAACACAAACGAGGTAGAAGCTGTATTGTCTTTCAAGCACTACCCTTGGAGTTAATATGGTTACTTTGATTGTGTCTATTCACTAGGAGCAAGCCCACAAGGCTGGCCCGTTCGAGGGGCAGGAATGAAGGCCCCACCTCTCTACGCAGCAGTGTCACTGTCACATATGACAAAAGTGTGTGGGATGAAACATGTGTCAGTGCAGCCATCTTTGGAGATAAAATCTGTCATGTGGTGATGTTGTGTTTTCTTTTCTTTCAGTACACTTATTCTGATTGTAAACTAATACTACTGCCCTGACGGGGTTTCCGGCCGGGTCCCTGGTTGGGGACATGCAAGAGGCAACCACGTATTGCTGTTTCTCTCGTGCATCAACATTTGCCTCCCTCTCCTTCTTTCTCCCCCTTCTCTAAAAATAAGTAAGTAATTTTTTAAAAAAGTAATACTACTAATTACAAATAAAAATTCAGATAAGCATAAAGAAGAAGATGAAGACTACCAATTATTCTATCATTCAGAATCAGAGTTAATATATTTGACACACATATACTTTTTTGAAAATATAAACCATATCATAGCATATGTATCGCTTCTTCATTTAGAAAAATATCACTGACCTTTTCAATGTCAATCAATAGAGCTTCACACTGTCATTCAAAAAATAATGGTCTCTTTCATTACATAAACACGCAGTCTTCACTTATCCGATCTCTTCTCTATGGACACTTCAGTCATTCCTAAGTTTTTATTGTTTTGTCTGTATGACTTAAAATTTATATAAGTGATATTATACTAAATGAAATAGTCTGCAACTTGCTTTTATCCAAGAAAATGTTTTCAAGAGCTAAGTCAGCACATATAGTGATTATTTATTCAACACTTATGAGTATTTTATTCTATCATTACATCACAATTTATGCCTCTAATTTCTTGTTGGTGGACTCTAAAGTTTTCCCAGTTATGCTACTACAAACCATGTTGTAGTGAACCTCCCAGGACGTGTCTTGTTGTGTGTATATTTTCAGGATTTATCATGAGTCAGGGAGTCGCTGAGTCATTGGGCTGTGCTTGTTTACAGCTATCCCAGACAGCCAGACCTGGCTGTTTAGTCAACGGGTTTACACCATCATCGCCCTCACCGAGCCCCCAGATTGCTGTTGGACGGGCGTCTGAGGTTTCCTAGCGAGGACTGTCATTCATTGGCATCACTGTGCTGCTTCAGTTCTAAATACATGCTCACGTACAGTGGAATGAGTGGAATGAATAATTTCTAATTACCTGCAAGAATGGGAATAGACAGAGCTTTGATAGCATTTTCTTGATATAGTACTTTGGTGTCATATTTGAAAATAATTTTGAAATCTTGGAAATAGGAATGTGTCAGGCCCCTGTAAGTTATTTTAAAAAATCTCTCAACAAATATCAGAGTTAAACAATGACAGTTTTGTGAATTTTGGCCTGAAATCGTGAAAAAGTACTCTAATCCTCAAAAGCAGATAATGTGAAGTCCCTCAGAAGAGCGACTTTGTGCCGGAACAGAAGCCAAACAAGGCAGAGAGCAGACAGTCACAGGCTGTGTCAGTCCGGAGGGTTTTCCTGCTCTTTTAGCATCACTTTTGAACAACTTTGTTGAGTTTGTTTGCAAATAGGATCTTTATCAAAGTCAGCTAGTTCCTGGGATCAGGTTACATAAAGTCCTATCCTGTGTCCACAATGGCGCTTTGTGTCTATAAACCTCAGCACACATTTAAACAGACATTAAGGAAAGGTATTTACCTGCTTTCAGATGGTTTAGTATTTTGAATTTCTACCAAGAAGCTGGCCTTATTTCTTTTGTCCTGATCATGTTCTATACCACGCAGCTGCACTTCATACCGTTTGTCAATGAAGTATTTGTTATGCAGGCTAGTGTCAGTGAAGATTTTGTTTTCCATACACTGAAGTTCCTTTCTTAAAACCAGTGTATGGCAATCCAAAGTCACACTCCATATTTCTGTTTGTGTTCTTATTTTAAAAGAAAAGGAACAAGATTTCTTTTAGATTGCAGTTTCTATTTTGAGTGGAAATATTTTCACTGTTTTGTTTCAGCCCTGAGAAAGAAACCAGATCACTTCTAGTTAAGCGTTCTTGGCCAGCCAAGTGAATCCTCTCAGACTTTGGGTCCCTAGCACACGTGATTGGGCCACCAGCTTCTTTATGAGCAGCTAGCTTCTGGGAGTGAAATGGAGCTGCTGAGAAAATGCGAAACCAAATTCCAATAGGAAAAATTATCCCACAAAGGAGTGACTTGTAACGGAGATATGATGTCACCACCGGATGTCCCATGATTACATTTGTGATGGATGAGGTATGAGGATCCTCTCCAATGCTTTTATTTTTATATTTTAAGGGCTCTGCTCTTTTTTTAAAAGACTCTTCCTACCTTATAACCAATGATAAAAATAAAGATGATTGATAATCACATTGTAAAAGTAATCATGAACAATAACATCTAGGAAACCTTGCTGCATATTCTCAAAATTTGTGTCTCTGAGTCACTCTTGAATGACTCATCATAAGAGCAAATTTCTTAGACAACAATCATAAAAAGAAACCTTGAGGAAATAAACATGAATAGACAACTTCTGTTTTTTCACAGAAAACAATTTCATTGTATTGAAATATGTGTAACATAAAATTTACTGTCTTAGTCCTTTTTAAGCATATGGTCTGTGGCATTTAGTACCTTTACATTGTCCTGCAAATACCACCATCATCCATCTCCAGAACTTTCTTATTTGCAAAACCAAAACTCTACCAATTAAACAATAACTCTCCGCTCTTCAGCCCTCAAGCTCCCAGCAATCACCATTCTATTGTTACAGAACAGATGGGGGTGGGGGGTGAGCAATTACTAGCCCACCCAGGAATGCCAAAAACTGTTACAGAACACACCCACACACAGGGCCAAGGGGGGTACGGTATGCTATTTACCAAAAGGACCCCCTACCAGGTTCATTATGTCCGCTGCCAGATAGGAAAGACATCTCTCAATGCCAGAGATTTGTGAAAAGGAAAGGAAATGTTTATTTAAAGCTATACAGACTTAAAGTAGTGACCTAATGTCTTCATTAAGATATCAAAGTCCTTTTGGATACCCACAGATGCCCACAGTGCTTCCTTCTCCCCCTGCCCTAATTTGGGGTACTGTAACTCAGGAAAAGATGTAGGTGTCCGTGATTCAAGTTGCCGAAACCATCAGCTGTGTTGCTGTCCAGGCAGGATCTCTAATTAATTCAAAGCCATGTGGCACCTTCTCATGGCCCACTGGCAGTTCTTTCATCCTTCTTCTAAGCAAAATCTCTCCTGCTTCCCAGGCCACATGGCCAAAGGGAGCACTCCAAAGCTGCGTGGTCCTCTTCTACCAAAGTTGTGGGGGTCTGCACTCTGGCCAAACTGTATGGATCTCTCTCACCTAAGCTGTGGGAAGTGGGGGGGTCACCATTCTGCCAAAGCCCAGTGGCGGTTCTCTGCGAAAACTGCATGGTGATTCTCTTTACCCCAGCTGTGGGGATCCCCACTCTTGCCAGAATCACCCAGATCTCTCCCTCTCACATGGCTGCAGGGGTCCCCACTCTGCCAGAAGTGTGCCTCACTCTGCACTGCCTCAGCCGTGTAGTCCTCCCCAGCAGAACTGCCAGGGGGTCTCCACTCCGCCAAAGCCGTGTGGCTCCCCCTCCAATGGCTGCCGTGTCTGGGTTTAAATCCTCACACCAATCTTCCTCTGCAGCCCCATTTCCAACGCCTCCCATAATTGGCTACACTTGCCAGCACTCCCGTACCCTTCCAGCTTTACTGGGCTGCCATAGTGGGTCTGGGCCAGTGTGGCCCCATGGTGTGGAGCCAATCATCTCCAAGGTGGCACACAGGCGCTGTAAACAGGGGGAGTTGCCTCCCAGTTACATCTTGGGTGAAAGTCACTCCCTTCTCTCTGACTCAAAGCATGACCACAGCTATTCAAGGTATCTATGAAACCAGTTAAAGGTTTTAGATATGTTAAATGACCATGCCAGAGGGTAGCTGCAAAGCTGTTGCTATGCAAAACAGTTCTCAATGGCCCTACTTCATTTGTCTCTTCCCCCAACTCACACCTGAGGAGAAGGGGTAAGGACATCTTATATATCTTTCAAATATTTCCTAGACACCCTGAGTTCTGGGCCCCATTCCAAATCCCTATTTGGAGGCTCCCTCTTGGCTGCACACTGTTTCACTATGTCTGTCTCTATCAATTTGACAATTCCTCCTGTAAGTGGAATTATATAATATTGTCCTTTTGTGACTGGCCTGTTTCATTTAACATAATGTTCTCAAGGCTTACCCATGTTGTACATGTTTCAGAATATCCTTCCTTGGAACAGTTGAATAATATCACATTGTTCGAACATACCACATTTTGCTTGTCCACTAAAGTTGCTTCTACCTTTTGGCCATTGTAAAGCTATACACATGGTATACAAATATCTGTTAAAGCTGCTGCTTTCACTTCTTTTGGGGACATGCTGGATTATGTGGAAATTCCATGTTTAATTTTTTTGAGGAATAGCCATACTGTTTTCCATAGCGGCTGCATGATTTTCACATCCCCACTGTGTGTAAGGGTTCCAACTTTTCCACATCACTGCCAGCCCTTGTTCTTCCTCTCTCCCCTCCCTCTCTAATTACAGCTATTCTAATGAACATGAACAATCATGAAAACCTTTAATGTCAACACATGTACAGGTATTACCCTCTTGGAAGACATGTGGCCTTTCAGTTCTTCAACTGTACAAACACACTTGTGGTCAACAAAGTCCTTATATGCACATCTTTCTGACGGTGGCTGGTTGGTTATAAGCTTACATCATACTATCAAAAGTTGAATAGCTGGTTTTAAAAGAGAGATGTTTGCAACATTTCCTGCAATTTATGCTCTGAGAGTTTCTAATCTCTACACACTAAGCAAGATCAGTTATTATCAATCAAAATTTATTTCGTCAATATGATTGTCAACAAGTGGTATCTCATTGTGATATCCTTTAGTTTCTAGTGATGTATCTTTGCATCTTTTTACTTCAACCTCCCATTAAGTGAATTGAAAATTGCAGATGAGGTTTCCTCAAGGAAAACCGGGATTCTGTTACCAAAAGAAGGGTTAATATATACTACATGGGCAAAGCAATATATTTTTTATAGTTTTTGTTTTTATATTTTAATATTTAGTTTATCTGGAATTTATTTTAATGGCTTTATTTTCTTGCAGATGGTTAGTTAGTTGTCACAGCATTATGGAGTATCCATCTTACCCTCACTGATTTTAAATGCCACCTTTATTTTTATTTAATTGCTGTTGAAGTACAGTTTTCTGTCTTTTACTCCCATCCCAGTCCTCTCTCCCAGTGCTCCCCACCTCACTCTATTTTTTAAGTATATTTTATTGATTATGCTATTATAGTTTTCCCAATTTTCACCATTTAACCCCCCTCCCCCCTGCATCCCCCAACCTCCCAGCATTCTCCACCCACCTTAGTTCATGTCCATGGGTTGTACATACAAGTTCTTTAAATTCTGTTTTCTACACCATTGTTTATCTCTCCCCATCTATTTTACGCCTACCAATTATGCTTCTTCCCTGTACCTTTCTTCCCATTCCTTCCCTCCCCTCCACCACTGAAAACCCTCCATGTGATGTCCCTTTCTCTGATTCTGTTCCTGTTCTAGTTGTTTGCTTAGTTTTTGTTTTTGTTGTTTTTCTTTTTCTTTAGGTTCATTTGTTGATAATTGTGAGTTTGTTGTCACTTTACTGTTCATATTTTTTATCTTCTTCAATTTCTTAGATAAGTTCCTTTAATATTTCATATAAGAAGGGCTTGGTGATGATGAACTCCTTTAACTTGACCTTATCTGGGAAGCAGTTTATCTGCTTTTCCATTCTAAATGATAGCTTTGCTGGACACAGTAATCTTGGACGTAGGTCTTTACCTTTCATATCTTCAAATATGTCTCTCCAGCCCCTTCTTGCCTGCAAGGTTTCTTTTGAGAAATCAGCTGATAGTCTTATGGGAACTCTTTTGTAGGTAACTCTCTCATTTTGTTTTGCTGTTTTTAAGATTCTCTCTTTATCTTTAATCTTGGGTAATTTAATGATGATGTGTGTTCCTCTTTGGGTCCAACTTCTTTGGGACTCTCTGGGCTTCCAGGAGTTCCTGGAAGTCTATCTCCTTCACCAGACTGGGGGAGTTTTCCTTCATTATTTATTTAAATAAGTTTTCAATTTCTTGCTCTTATTCTTCTCCTTCTGGCACTTCTATGATCAGATGTTGGGAGAATTAAAGTGGTCCCAGAGGCTCCTAAGCCTCTCTTCATTCTTTTGAATTCTTGTTTCTTCATTCTGTTCCAGTTGGATGTTTATTTCTTCCTTTTGTTTCAAATCATTGATCTGAATTCTGGATTCCTTCCTGTCACTGTTGGTTCCCTGAATATTTTGCTTTATTTAGCTTTGGGTATCTTTCATTTGCTCTTTCATATTGTGACCAAGCTCAAGCAGTGCTGTGAGCATTTTGATTACCAGGGCTTTGAACTCTCCATCAGATAGGCTGGCTCTCTTTCAGATCTCTTCATTACTTAGCTCTCTTTCTGACATTTTGCTCTGTTCTTTCATTTGGTCCCTATTTCTTTGTCTCGGCACACCGGTTAAGTTGTAAGGGGGCGAGGCCTTAGGTATTCACACAAGCAGGGCAACCCTCCTTGCTGCACTGTGGCACTGCCTGTGGGGGAGGGGCCAGAGGGGGAACAATGCAGCTCACCTACAAGGCTCTAGCCCCACTTTCCATGGAACTCTCAAGTGAGACTGGGAGTTTCACTCACCACGGCAACCCTGCTGTAGTGCACAGTAAGGTCTGAGTCTCAGTTTTCCATCCAGCCCGCCCTGCCTTCCCAGGCCACTGCCTTGCAATGAACTCTCTCTGTACGCCTGTCTTACTGGTCCGGTTGGTCTGGTTGGTCTGCTTGATTGTTTCTTTAATTCCTCGGTTGTTGGAATTCCACGCAGTTTGATTTTCTGGCACTTCCGGTTGTTTATTGATTTTAGATTGGTTGTTATCCTCCTTATGGTTATGCAAGGAAGCCAAGGGTTTCTACCTATGCCTCCATCTTGGTTGGAACCTAAATGCCACTTTATTACACCTTAGATTGTACATCCTTGACTCTTTTTTGGAGAATGTATTTTGTTCCATTGGTTTGTCTGTCAGTTCTTGTGCTAGCACAGCATTGTTTTAATCACTGTGGCTTCATAATATATTTCAATTGCTGATGGGATAAGCCTATTTGTTTTTCTTCTCTTTTTTCTTTTTCCCAGAAATTTCTTGCTGTTCTTATGTGTTTATTCTTCCAGAGAAGTAATTCTCAACTTTGGCAGCACATCATAATCACCACGGGGCTGTAATAAACACTGACAACCTGGTCCCGCTCCCAGGGGTCCTTGTTTAAGTGCTCTGGGGTGCAGCCTGGGGACAGAGAGCTTTAAAAGCTCCCAGATGATGCTAATGTACAGCCAATGTTGAGTGTCGTTTCACAAGATGAACTTCAAAACCATTTCATGTCATTTCTCTTATGATTTTGCATTGTATTGTACTGATTTACAGAGTAATTCGGAGGTAATTGACATCTTTATAGTACTATGCCCCTCTATATGATTCGGTTACAGTTCTTTGAAAAAAAATTAGAAATAGACTTTGGCTGACTTAAGGAGAAAGATGAATAAAGGCACTTCTGAAAAGCTCTGGGGTGGCTCATGGATGTGAAGGGAGCTGAAGGACTAGACTTGGGGTAAAAAGAACCAGATCAGGTACAGGCCCCCGAGATCAGCCAAATGCAACTGTCTTCACATTCCCCAGCTCCACCAGCTTTCCATCTTTGAGGCATTTTGCTCCATTTTCAGATTCTGAAAAAAATTCCATGAACCTGTCTTTGGTAGCTTATTTGCCCCTCGGCTGGAGGAGGGCAAGCTATTTTGGGTGACAATCCCAACAAGCCCACATGCAGTGGGGCTTGGAACACAGAGAAAGGGGAGGAGTAGCTGTGTCAGAAACTGGGGCTTCGACATGGGGACCAGGGTGGTGGGGGTGGGTACAGGCAGTAACAATGCCAACAAGTATGACAACATTAGACCTGCTGTACACATGCGTGAGCATGGCGTGTCTCTTCATTTCTTCCATTTTTTCTTCAGTGTTGCTTGCTGTTTTATAGTTTTCTTCTTTAATTTAAAAATTACTTATTTAGCTCATTTTTTAGTTTTTTATGCATTTTGTTACTATTGTGAATAGTATCTTTTTTGTTATATTTTTACCTAGTTACTTTCAGCATATAAAAAAGTTTCATTAAAAATGTAGCTTTATTGGGAAACTTTACTTTTTTATATTAATCTGAACACCTAACAGAACTCTCTAATGGTTCTAAAACCTTTGCATTTCAGCCTGTTATGTTTTTCAGGCATTGTCCTTTATTTGCAATATTTTACATTTTTTCTCTTTTCTAATTGTTTTGGCTAGCACTTCTGCAAGATTAAACAATAAAATCACCTTGTTTGTTCATTGTATTTATGGAAATGATTCTTATACTTTATTTTTAAATGTCACACTATTATAAATATATAATCTGTCATGTTTAGGACATTTTTGTATCACTATTTAATAAACCTGGGTTTTAAATTGGCAATTGCTGTGGAATTTTTAAAAATACTTTCTTAGAATCTCTTGAGATGATGTGATTTTTCACCTTTAAAAATTTTGATGATGAATTTTATTAATATAATTCATATGTTGAAATATCTTTACATTTTAAAAATTAACTCTACTTGGGCTGTTATGCTTTTCTGGTAATTTAATACTGAATTCTAATTGATAATGTTTTACATAAGATATTTACACATATTTACAACTTTTTTACTTAGGATGTTAAGATTTCAAAAAATATTGTTCTACTACACTATTGTTATGTGGTACTGTCTTAGGCAGTTTAGGTTTCTATTACAAAATATCATAAACTGGATGGTTTGAATGACAGACATTTATTTCTCATAGTTCTAGAGACTGGGAGTCCAATATCAAAGTGCTGGCCAATTTGGCTCCTGTTTGACCCCTCTTGCTGGTTTGCAGACAGCTGCCTTCCCACGGTGTCCTTACGTGGTAGAGACAGCGATCATCTGCCTTGTCGTCTTTCTTACAAGGGCACTGTTGGTTGGCAGACTGGCCTGCATACACGGTAGGCAATGAAGGACTGAAGAGAAGGGCAGAGCACTCCAGAGTGGGAGGTGGCCATTTTAAGCAAGGGAACCTACTTATGGGGCTTGTCCTGGGTGGCCAGAAGACAAGTAGATCTTCGCCCCCACCTGCCAAATCTTGAACATTTACAAAGAGGCCTCAACTGCGTTCAGTCATGCACATCACCCAGATGGTTTCAACAACACTTGGCTCTCTCAAGGCTGTGTCCTCAGAACAGGTCCCACTGTGGAAACAGTGGGCAGGGAAAACATTTCAAAGACAGTGGGTAGGTGAGGGACATCTGATGGCCCAAGGCCAGCTAACAACTAACTGGTGGTCACAGCCTCTTGATGATTTCCTCCCACAGACATTAATCCCACTCGGGAAGGTTCCAGTCCCATGACCTACTGACCTCACAAAGGCCTCCATCTCCAAGTACCATCACACCAGGAATCGAGGATTCAACATATACATTTGGGGGGACACAAACATTCAGTCCGTACCAAGCACCTATTGGACAGGTCATTAGGCATCTTAGTTACATCATCTGTTTAATCCTCTCACCAACCCATTCTAAAGATGGGGAAATGAGTGGGTTCAGACAAGGTAAGTGACTTGCCCAAAGTCCCGTAGTTAGTATGTCACAGGATTTGATACTGGATCTAATACCAAATGAATGCCTTTTCATGGTAGCAAGTGGCTTCTTGTGAGTTCATAACAATTCTTTGAAAATTAACAACTGGAATTTAAGATCTCTGCTTCCTGTTCTACTAGATATCAGAACAAATTTTGACTTTAAAATTCATTAAGTATATTTATTATGGCTTCCTGGGTTGATTTTGATTTACAACATATATCCCATTGTTCTCTAAGATGTTTAGAGCCCAGTAGGTATATCCCAACAAATCACATATTTGGAGAGCCAAATATTTGGGTTGTTAAGCAGCATCTACATTTAATATTCAAAGATCTAGCAACTAACCTTCAGTGCTGGCACAATTTTCCAACAAAGTACAGATGCATTTTAAGCTGTCTACTAAGTAACACACACATTTTCTGGTTTTCGTAGGTCTCCTTTAAATCTCTGGAGGCTCAACCAAATTGCACGAAGGCCACACCTGGTAGAGGTAGGTTCTGTCTCTAGAAGATACCTTAAGACTTTAGGACTCAACACAAGACCAATCAATTCCCAGTAACGTTCATTTCTTCCTCAGGTGCTCAGAACCAGGAAGGCATTTCTCCTGAGGTCATACCTAGGGATACATAGAAGAAGGCGGGCAAAAGGAAGGCAGTGAGAAAGAGGAAGGAACCCAGAGATTAACCCATCAATCACATTAAAAAGGAGGTCACAAGCTAATGTGGATAATGCACAGTGGTTGGCTCTGTGCACGGTTTCCTCTGGCTGGGTGAGACTACTGGATTTCAGCTCTGCTACAATAATCACCACCCTTCTCCACCCTTGCCACCACTCTCCCTGACCTGAGTCTTTTATCAAGTCGATCTGGTCTACTAAGAAATGGTAGTTTGCCCTAAGTAGCTATAGGGTGAACCCATTGGCCAAAAAGAACTGTTATCTAAATCCAAGGAGAATTGTGTGTAGGCATTTGCTATGGGGCCCTCCCAGTTTCCCACTCAGGGTTTGTCTTTCTATTTCCCTGCCCTTTACCATTGTGGGTGTTTATCTTGCATTCAAGTCCCATAGACATTCTTCCCATCAGATCTTGCTCTTACCAAGTTCAGTTGAAAAGCAGTATGTAATTAAGATGCAGTGTTGCAATACAGGACAAGCCAATAGCGCAAGTCTCCAGAGCCAAAAGAAGACCCCACATGGTAGCATTTCAAGTACCATGACAGAAAAAGGTCAGGTATCCCCAATTCACATGTGCTCTGGCCCCATCTGACTGGATCATTATAAACTAGTAAGTCTCCAAAGTCCAAAACATTCCCTGATGTCCCAAGGTTAGGCCTCTATGACCTGGGGTGCTTCCAGAGTCATGAATTTAAACCAAAACACCAGCCCTCCAGTCTGTCTGGGATCTGTATGGTCATGAGACCTAGGCAAGTGAACACACTCGTCTTCCATGGGGAACTAGGCTCCCTCCTCTGAGCTGCATTGGCCTCGGGGTCCACACCCTCTCAATGGAGAAATGCAAAACCCGTGACAATCTCAGCTGGCAAGGGCCTGTGTCCCTAAAATGATTGCTACGTAGTTTGGGGTTTCAGATGAAGCTATTCTTTGGCAGGATTTTAACTTAGTGCTGTTGTTGTATGAAATCTTTTTTGCTCCTAGTGATTTTTCACAACTGAATATACTTTTTTTCATCATGTAATAGAAATCCACAGTGGTGATATGATTCTGTGTAGGGGACCTGAATAAATCAATAGGCTTAAGAATTTTCTTTTATGGCTGATACAGTTGGGGTTATGTTATGTGTGTTGATGTGTGGCTTGTTTATTTTAGGCTCTGTTTGGCCAGTGATTTTCTGCAACAGTGGGTGGCTGTCTGTGTTATTACATGTAAATGAGTCTCTGTTGGCCCCCTTCAGCTTTCTCCTCTCTTCAAGTTTGCTTGCATTTTCCTTTTCCATTTCATGTCTTTGGCCTTAGCTTAAGGTGAATGGGGCATAAGGGTAGGGGTGGGGTGCAGGTAGAGGGTGAGAAGAAAATATTACAATATTTATTTATGTTTATTTTTATCTAGAAGCATAAAGAAATTATGCTTTGCTGGTCACTTTCACTCAGGTGGAGTTGGAGCGCTGGTGCTCCTGTCATGAGGAGTCCACAGACAGCGCACCCCTGCCAGGAGGCCCCGGCACAGAGGGGGCAGTACCATCCTCTTCTTGCTCTCCACTGCATTTTGGTCAGTTCACATAGGCACAGTGTCGTGGGTTTATAGATTATGCTTTTTAATTTAGCCACCTGGTTAACTGATGAATGGCTAAAGAAGATTCCTGCAAAGAAACTGTGGTGGAAGATAGAGTTGACAAGGCACGCTCAGGAAAGCGTGAGAACAGGAGACTTGCAGGGCGGAGGCCTGGGAGAGGGCTCTCCTTGTCTGAGCTCTTCTTCCGCTCACGTCTCCCGGAGACGTAACTTCCTATAATTGAAGAAACAGCTATGGAGATTGTCCAATCTCCCCACCAATCCCCCATCCGTGATATGTCTGTACCTGACATTATTATTGTATTCACTTTCTGTATATGACATTACTGCTTTCAATTTCAGAGACTGACCTTATCAGACATCCCCCGAAATTCTGGGTGCCCCTCTAGCCTATTCACAGGTGTGACTAGCATCATTTGGTAACATACTTTCCATCAAGTGCCATGACATTGACAGAATGGTCCCAATGTTAATATATTTTTAAATTAGACTAAACATCGTATTTTAAAATTGTTACTAAAAGTAATGTGTATTATAGAAAATGCAGTTACTCAAAAAGAAGAAAATAACACTGAGCTAAAATCACAGTACTTGGAGATAATCACAGTTGAGTCTTTTCCGGTTATAAGTATATGTTTATTTCTTTCTTACAAAAGTAGATTTTGTTATACATTCTATTTGTAAACCTCTTAAAACATTCGTGCTATGGATTAGCTCAATTTATGGTACTTCAAAATTTTCTGTAAACAATTTTGTCGCAAGTCAAGCTAAAAATTTTTCTTTAATTCAAATATCATGCTGTATTTTCTAAAAATTAATTTCCTTGCAGAAGAAAATGACGCATTATATAATTATCTTATGTTCCATCAGGATTCTCAGTCTGGCAATCGGTGTCTGGGAAGGTTTCCGAGCCTTTTGCTGCCACCGTGGTCTCTGATTACGAGGCGCCAGGAAGTCCTGCCCGACGGAGAGGGTGGCGGAGTGAGCCACAGCTGTTCCGCTGCGAGCTTCTGCGTGTCTGGTCCTTTTCTGTTCCCCTCCAATATCATTATGCTCATGACTCAGGCCAGAGCCTGGGCACTGAATAGGGGCTCAAAACAAGACAAACAGGGAGGAGAGTGGGGACTCCTGACCTAATGCCCCATCTGGCCAATGCCTAGGATGTAGCATGTCCACATTTTAGGGGTAGAAAAAAAAGCGATTCTTCTGAATCAAGTTTGAGTCTGCAAAGGTAATCATGACCTTGTTCCACTTCATTTATTGTTCCATTTTTCACATAGACAAACGGTGTCCCAATTATTATGCTTGTGAGAGGCAACGGCTGTCTTATTCATCCTTTTGATCGCTGTATCACCCAGTATCATGTCTAACACTCAGAAAACATTGTTTTTGATGATAATCATAATAACAGGGTAGCATGTACTACACAATATGGAGCATAAAAAAGTCAGAGTTAGATAATTCACAGATGATGGGATTGTTTGCAAAAGAATTGACAAATATACGTTAGAATCGATCAGAAAATACCACCAAGTTGCTAGATTTCTATATGAGTCAGTTGATATTTCTGTAGCATTGTTGAGAGCTCAGTAGTGGTCCAAAAGATATGTCCATGTCCTTATATGCAGAACCTGTCAATATTAGTTCATATAGTACAAGATGAAACATTATATTACATGGTAAGAGATGTGATTAAGTTAAGGTTTTTGAGAGGAGAAGTTGACCTTGGGCTATCCAGGTGGGCCCTAATCCAATGATGAGAGGAAAGCAGAAGGAGACTAGACATGCAGGAGAGAGGGCGATGTAACAATGAGGGTAGAGACTGGAGTGGTGAAGCCACAAGCCCAGAAATGCTGGGCAGCCACCAGAAGCTGAGAGAAGTGAGGAAGAATCCTTTCTTAAATCTTCCAGAGGGAGCAGACACTGCTGGAGTTTGCATCTCTAAATTTCCATGACATGAGAGAATAAATTCATGTTGTTCTAAAGCCACCAAGTATGTGATGATTTGTTACAACAGGCTCAGGAAACTAATACGAGAATGCATTCTTATATTAGTTTCCTGAGCCTGCTGTAACAATAATTAGTTATAAAAAAAGAAAAAGAACACACTAAAGAACAGAGCTTGTGATTAAGCACATGTGCACTGGAGCCAGACTTCCCTTCTTCAACCCTGACTTCACCAGTTACGAGTTGTGTACTGATGAGCATGTTATTTAGCATTGCAGGGCTGTAGAGCACGCAGTATAAAGGCAGCTCATGTGGACCTGCCTCTGGCATTAGTGAACAGGCAATACATGCTGGTTATTGTCATCATCAACATTATTACTATGGTTGTTACTATCACGAGCAGCAGTTAGAAAATCCAATATGAGAAGGCATTTAACATTGCAATTACAAATAAAAGGTAGGGAATATATACATAATCACTAAAGTCTTATGTACCAGGTCACAAACATTTCCTGAAAGATACTAAAACCTAAATAAAGGGGGAGATATATTATATTCACAGATAAAAATGTTCAATAATGCAAAGATACCAATTCATCATACTGGATCTCTAGATTCAATCCCATCCTGATCAAAATCCCAATAGGTTTTTTTTTTTAATTGGGAACTTGTCAACTGATTCTAAATTGGAAATAGATAGCAAATCACTAAAAATAGCCACTACACATTCGAAGAAAAAGAACCAAATGTATGTTTCATTCTCCTCTGGAATACTATGCAGCAATGGAGACAAAGGTACTGTTGATGCACGCAACAATAGGGGTGAGTCCCCTGAACATGAGATTAAAGTGAAAAAAATGTCAAGACAAAACTTATAGCCAGGCAAAATTATACACTATGTGACTAAGCTATTAAGGACAGTGGGAGAATTATTATTATAAAATGCAGATATGGTAACCCTTGGAGGGGGGAGACATGCAGGAGGCTTCCAAAGTGGGTTTGGGATATGAGAATGTTCATTTTATTCTTATTTTTAAACTGTTTCTACCTTTAAATTTTATAAAGCAAAATGAACATTAATTTACACTTTAATGGTATTTAAATTTATACTTTCATTTCAAGAAAACTTTCATGGAGCATTCTTATTTCAATGTTCCTCTAAATAGTTGTAGTTTTGTAACTATCAAAATGTAATCTTCCACATTTTTTAATTTAGCATGGTCATTGAATCCACCACCCCTATCAAGATCATCTGTTCATATTCCTTTAGTTCTTTTATAGATGTTGCTTAATTGCTCATGGAAGTTATCCAGCCAAGAGGACATAGAAACTTGGGGAGCTTTATAAAGTTCACCTCCCACCCCAGACTCCATCTGAGTAAGTTCCTCTGGGTGGAGCAGGAGGGACCTGCCCTTCTTCCTGTCACCCAGACCTTGGCAGAGAACCACTGTAGTGTGCTGAGAAATGATCGTTGTGTGAGCTGTGAGTAAGGGAAAGAAAATGCTGAAAATCAGTGATACTCTTCCTCTTGAACGTTTTCTTTTCTCAAATGGATTTAGATCAGAGCTGAGTCACATCCTTGGAATAGAGAGATTTAATGTAGAACTGAAGACAGTCTCTAAGCTTGGAATATAAGATGGGTTAGAAGAGTCAATTCTGCCACAGGCAGAATCAGATGTCCTTTGGAGATAGAGAATAGGTTACTTTTACAGTGACCTCTGGGGAAATCTCACCCCTTGTAGAGACGGATACACTTATTGGAGACCATGGAAACTCTGTCCAGCGACCTGCCATCTAGATGTTGCTTTGACTACTCATAGGCAAGAGCTACCCAAATTCAGAGAGCTCAAACCTGTGTGTCCCTAGAGCAGCGATGATCACACTGCAGCAAAGCACGCAAAGCCAACTGCTTGCCAACGAGGCCATTAAAATACTGAAAAATACATTCTAGCATTTTTGGACTCTTGGGATTAATCCCCGATATTATGTATTCCCTCCAACTTAGAAATCCAGCATTTAAAAATTAAAATAAATCTCAGGTCAAGATAGTGGCATAGGCAGACATGTCTCACATCTTTGCACAACCACATCAAAATTACAACTAAAATATAGAACAACCATCATTCAGAACCATCAGAAATTGAGTTGAATGGAAGTCTGACAACCATGGAATTAAAGAAACCACATCCATCCAGACTGATAGGAGGGGTACAGACATGAAATGGGCTAGTCACACATCCACCTATGGAAGATAAAAATTCAGAAAGGATATCTTGGGAGTGAGGAACCCCAGCCCCACACCAGCACCCCCAACCCAGGATTCCAGTGCCAGGAAGGTAAGTGCCCACAACTTCTGGCTGTATAAACCAGTAAGGATTGAGTTGATGGAAGAAACTTCTGGAGCCCCAAGCGGTTCCTCTTAAAGAACAAATACTTGGACTTATGCACTCAGACTCACTCCCTCTGAGCTCTAGCACTGGGGTAGCAACTTGAAAGGCACCAGTGGCACCCAGGGAGAAACTGAAGTGTCTGGCATCAAGGCAAGCAGAGGCCATTGTCCCTTTTCTAAACCTTGCCCCCACAGAGCTGGCAAACTGGTGCCATATCTGGGACTCCATCAACCTGGCTAACACTGTTTCACCTGCCTTGGAGATTCCAAGAGACTCTGCCCCACTTAGTTTATGGGCCCACCCAAGCTGCTTTTCCATATGAATGGCTAGTCTTGGCTCATGCATCACAACTTCCTAGATCCTCTCAAACAAGCAACAGTTGGACTCATTGAGCCCCAGGGCCATCACTAGCAGCAGCCAGGTTAGGTTCACAGCTTGGATTTGCCTGGGAATCTCCAATCGCAGCACAGGTAGAAGCCATCTGAGAATACTCTACAGCTCATGCTGGGTGGCCCCAGGCAGCACACAGGTAAGGGCTGACCTTTGACCTTTGACTGCATTGCTTGGGAAATCTCATAGCCTTCATATCCAGTGGACAACTACAGACCACATTAGAGCACCACCACCCTGTCCTTGCACAGCTGATCTTCTGTGCAAGGTTCAAGAAGAGGTCCAACATTCATATCATATGGGTGCCAGAAGGAGAAGAGGGGGAGCAAGAAATGGGAAATCAACTTGAAAAAATAATGAAAGAAAACTTCCCTAATTTGGTGAAGAACATAGACATGCAAGTCCAGGAAACACAGAGAGTCCCAAAGGGGATCACACCAAGACATATTATAGTGAAAATGTTGAAGTTTAAAGATAAAGGGAGAATCTTAAAAGCACCAAGAGAAAAGCAGTTAGTTACCTACAAGGGAGTTCTCATAAGACTGTCAGCGGATTTCTCAAAATAAATTTTGCAGGCTAGAAGGAATTGGCAAGAAATATTCAAAGTCATGAATAGCGAGGAACTACAGCCAAGATTATGCTACCCAGCAAAGCTATGATTCAGAATTGAAGGGCAGATAAAGAGCACCAGACAAGAAAAACCTGAAAGAGTTCATCATCACCAAATATTATTACATTAGATGTTAAAAGGATTTATTTAAGAGAAAGAAGATAGAAACTATGAACAATGAAATGATAATAAATACCTATCCATCAACAATTGAACCTCAAAAGCAACTAAGGAAACAAGAACAGAGACAGAATCATGGATATGGAGAGTATTTTGATGGTTGCCAGATGGACAGGGTGGTGGGAGAATGATGAAGAGGTGAGGGGATTAAGTACAAATAGGTAGTTATAGAACAGCTATGGGGCTGTATAGCTGTAGGAAATAGCTATGGGGCTGTAAAGTACAGTATAGGAAATGGAGTATCCAGAGAACTTATCTGCATGACCCATGGATGTGAAGAATGGTGGGAGAATTGCCCGAGGGAGTGGGGGGTGCCAAGTGAGGGGGCACCTCCCCTCTTTGGGGAAGGATTTCCCCTAAAGGGGGAAAAACCAGGACAACTGTAATAGCATAATCAATAAAACACAATTAAAAATAAAATGAAAACAAATCATGTATAAAACAATTTCAAAAACTTTATATATTTACACTCAAACTTCTCATAAATGCAAGAATTTCATTTTCTTTTTGCATCAAGGCATAAATATTTTTCAGGCTTAATTGTGTAAATGAAGACTGTTTAACACTGAGGAATGAATAAAATTTATTGAATTTATGTTCTGTATTATACTTTCATACTACTATGCTAGAGAAAAAACTGACAGGTTGAGAAAATTACTAATACTTGAAGGCAACTGACTCTAGATAAAATAAAAATAATCAGTATAGCCTGTGATGTTACTTTAGTTTAAATCTAGGCTGCCCTGAATCTCAAACAGAGATAAAGGGTAAGAGTAGGATGAATGTTTTCATTGAAGTTGAAACTTCAAATATTGTGAGGGTCTCAGAAGGTTATCTAGTATATTTCTAGTTTTTGGAAAAATTATAGTTAAATCAGCTCTGGTAGATGACAGTCCATTTTACTTCTAAAATTGCCCACTCAAAAAAATTCCACATGATAATTCTTTCCATGATCTTTTCTCTAACCTTACTTTTTTTGTTTGTTCCCAGGAGATATATGCACAAAATAATAAAATGAATAATGCAATGTGCATAGGTCCCTTCCCCCATCACAAAGGGGGTAGAGTTATCTTTTAGTATCTATGATGATTTATAAACATTATTAAGTTATATCAATTCCTCTTCCTTCTTTATCCAACTTCACATTCTCCCCGTGTAAGTAGCCCTTGTCCTTTCTACTACTCTTGTTTCCCTCAATTGCCCCCTTTCTCTCCTTTTTAGAATTCCATGGGATCATCTGCGCAGGATTCTTTAATGCCCCCGGAATAAAAAAAAGCCCAGAGGGCTGTTGTCAGCACCACGGACAGTGACTCACAAGGCCAGCGTTTTAAGTGAGGGTACATCTTTCCAGGAGAACATTATCTTTGAAGGCCTTTATCAATTTATTCCTCTTTTTTTCCTAGCTTTCTACTTTTTGAGGTCAACCATTTTAACTTTCTCAACTTTTCAGGACAGGCAGAGGAGCCTGCATCTCAGTAATCTATGAGACTGATGGGTCCAGCCTAACAGGAGGTAAAGCCTAACTAACCCTTAGGCTTGCTGGGGTTAGTTCATCACTGGGCCCAAGGGTTTAGGGACCAAGTACAAAAAAAGCAATGGAGAAACATAGAGTAGGAAAGAGAGGTACCTCCTCCCTTTCTCCTGTTGCAAATGGCCCAATTAATTATATTTCCCAAAGAGTTAGTGCCCCCGAAAGTGCCTTTCTTCATAGCTCCTACTGTCTGGTTAGGAAACATTTGCTCCTACTTTAAGCCCATTAAATATTAACTCTACAGTCCTGGCTAAGTCATCTAAACACTCTGTCCAACATTATGGAGGAAATGTACATAATACTTCTCAAAATTTTTAATGTATGTATTTTCTCACCCAACAATTCCAACATAGAAGTTATCCAACAGATACATTTGCACATGTGTAAACCACACATGCATAAGGTTACACATTAAAAACAAAGATTGGGATTACCTAAAATTAATTGATATAAAGTTGTTTAAATATATTCTAAATTTGTGCAATCGAATAGTAGGAAACCATGAAAAAGAGAAAGTTCATTATGTACTGATATGCATGATCTCTGGAATGTATCTTTTTTTTCCAAAATGTGGGATACTAGAAGTGAAAAGTTTTTTTTTTAAAGATTTTTATTTATTTATCTTTAGAGGGGAAGGGAAGGAGAGAGGGAGAGAAATACCAATGTATGGTTGCCTCTGGTGAGTGCCCCACTGGGAACTGGCCTGCAACCCAGGCATGTGCCCTGACTGGGAATCGAACCACGATTGTGTGGTTTGCAGGCCCGCACTCAATCCACTGAGCTATACCAGCCAGGGCTGGAATGTATCTCTAAATGAAAAAAAGCGAAGTTCAGGCCAATGTATATAATATCTCCAAGACGATATATAGGGAATAGCAATTGCTTTCAAGAAGGGAAACTGGGTGGTTGGGCATGAGAGGTACTTTTTGAACTTTGAGTAATGTGAATGTTTTAAGGATATATAAAATAATAATTTTGGGGGAGCACTGGGGGGCAGGGCTGGGAATATAAGACAGAAAACTGTACTTGAACAAGAATTAAATAAAGAAAATAATAAAATAATAATTTTGAATAAAATGAAATAAATTATGTGACTCAGTTTTCTCTTATATGAAATTGATATAGCCACACCCATTGGTTATTCCAAGACTCAAATCGGATGATGTATAAAGATTTTTCTGTTCACGCAGGTTAGTATAATTTTTGCCTTCTAATAATTAATACTTCACAACTACCTCAGAGAGGGTAAAGTATGCTTAGGATGGCTGGAAAGAGTCTAATGAGATTAGTGAGTAACTTGTAGAAAACTTGGGTGACTAAGAAAAGGGGAAACAGCCAGAGCATTAAAAGCCCAGTGTAATCCACTAAGACACTGGAGTATAAATTCATTTGTTTAATATTTAGAAGGAAGAAACAGTATACTTTCTGGAAAAAAAAATCCTTTGGGTCCTGTATAACACATTTAAGAAATAATACTAAAAGCCAATCTAGAAAGATTTCTTATCAGCCCTATAAGAAAGGAGATTGAAAAGGATGTAGCACATAATACTCCAAAAGGATGTGTTAAGAAAAGGGACCGTAGCTGTCCAGATTCCAAGGGGTCCCCTGAATCTTCTACATACCTCATTAAATACGTGAGCACGCATGAGACTTGGAATCTCTGTAGGGACTTCTGGCATCGCTTGGTAGAAAGGTGACAGACTTGAGTGTCTTTGTGATGTGGACCACAGTATAAAACCAAAATAAAGCTCAGCTTTGGCCAAAACTATAAAAGAGGAAAATAAACCCATAATATCAGTTAGAATTTTTTTCCTCCTAACCAATTATTTTTCTCTGTACAGTTAATTAAAAGATTATTTTTAGAACATCTTCTTTTTTCATCCTTTTCTTCCTCCTTTTCCTCTTTCTCCTCCTCTCCTTCTCTTCTTCCTTCTCCTCTTCTCCTTATCTTCCTTCTGTATCATGAGCTAGCAAACTTTTCTGTAAAGAGCCTGGAAGTTAAATGCTTTAGGCTTTGCAGGCCATGCAGTCTCTGTTGCAACTACTCTGCCGTTGGGTAAAAGCAGCCACAGATGTTACAGATATGAATGGGCACAGAAATGAATGGGTGTGACTGTGTTTTTTTGTTTAAAAATAACAGGCTGTGGGTCAGATTGGCCCACAGGTTGTAGGTTCTCTTACTCTGTTCTATGTTGTCATAGTCTAAATAAATTTCACAGAAGAGATCTAGTCATCAGTAAGTGTTCGAGACAACAGGAGAGTTATCTGGAAGAAACAAAATGTGTAGCTATACCTTGTACTTCTTTAAGAAGGTCAAAGATTCAAACGTTAAAAAATTAAAGAACAGCCCTGGCTGGTGTGGCTCAGTGGATTGAGTGTGGGCCTGTGAACCACACGATCACGGTTCGATTCCCATTCAGGGCACATGCCTGGGTTGCAGGCCAGTTCCTGGCAGGGGACTCATGAGAGGCAACCATACATTGACAGTTCTCTCCTTCTCTCCTTCCCTTACCCTCTAAAAATAAATAAATAAAATATTTTTAAAAATTAACAAAAAATTAAAGAACAACTTTTTAAATATGGGGAAATTATTTTAACATCTCCAAATAGGGCAAAATCTTTCTAATTATTAAATAAATTTATCTTAAAATAATAGATTCTACTACACTATCACTTTTGCATAAAAACTATTATAAGGTAGGCAAGAAGACAAATAAGAAGCTGGAAAAATATTTGTAGCTCATGTCACAGAGAATGGAATAACCTCCTTAACACAATGATTTCTACAAATCAATAAGAAAAATAAACAAGCACCCAATAGAAAGGTGGGAATGCTATGTTTAGAATTCACAAAAGAAGGAAATACAAAGAGTTGTTAAATATTTGTAAAGAAATGCATTATTTATAATAGAGATACACAAATTTATACTTACTACTTTTCACGTATCAGATAGGCAAAATTTCAGATTTTTGGTAAGAGATTGGGTTGTGAAAGCACTTTTCATACTGTTGAGAGCTAAAAATGTGGTTCACCTATGGAGGGCAATTTGGCAATATCTGTTAAAATGTGAAGTGCACATCTTTTTTAATGTGACAATTCATTTTAAAGCATTTTGCCTATAGATATACCTGGGAGTATGCAAATGATATCTATACAATGTTAGTTCTGGTTATATTTAGAACAGTAAAAAAAAAGAAAAGGAAATGACTCACATGTCCACCAAGGGGGGACCAGACTGGCTACATCGGTTACGCACTACCCATACCATGGAATGCTGTGTGGCTATAAAGAAGTAAAAAACTCTTTGTTTTGTGTTTTAAAATATATTATTTTCTCTAATATATTATTAGGAGAAGAACAGTGTGCTTTGTGTGCTTCCAATGGTATGAAAGGAGGGCAGAATACATATTTGCATCTATTTGCATAAAAAAATCTCTGGAAGGATGCACAAGAAACTAGAGACAATAGCTTCCTGCTTGAAAGGGGGGTGGGAAAAACTGAAAGGATGACAAAGTCGACAAAGGAGGCTTCTCACTCTGTGCCTTTTTTAATCTTTTTCATTTTTAAACTATTCAACACTATTATTAATATAAAAATATAAAATCAGTAGTAATCGCCCAAGCAACTTAGCCTTACACATACACATCACTGTGTTACCATTTTAGATTCATAGGTGTTATATTATTTTGGGTATGTTGATAACAAAATCTGAATCTTGAAAATCCTGAAAAATGTTCTACTTCCTGTGTGGAAAGAGGATGAACTAAAAGGATAAACTGTCATTCTGTGTGGCTCCTACCCAATCAATCAGAGTAGACACGACAGAGACGGTTTTAATGGTCAGCGTGGTGTGAAGAGGGACTGGGGCCGGCGTGGGAAGCAGAGAGTCCTCATTGATGGGTCCTTCAAACACTTGTGGCACTTGGGGGCTACCATAGAAAGGATAAAAACTCTAAGTCAGTTTCTCTACTTCAATTCTGAGGTTCTGTAATTAAAAGAAAAAGGGCAACATGAACGCCATACATTTTATCATAAGTGGTAAGATTCTTTGAAAAAAAAAGTGTAGAGATTTATTCACTTTAGAAACTAGTTTGAGGATTGCAGAGAAAGTAACCATGATGGAAAGAGAACCAGGGATTTTGGGGGATGGAGTGTGCAGAGGGCCAAGGCAGGTTAGGAGGAGGGCCCGACCCCAGGGACATGCAGAAACACATGTCAAGCTAAACAGCCCTCCTACAGGAGAGAGGTGCCGGCCTCAGCGTTTCCCTGGCAGAACAGAGCACACCACAATGCACCGCTTTCCAGAACACTGTGTGCAATGTGCAGATGGGAAGTCATTTTTTTTCAGAAATGACTGGAAATTACTGACATTGATTTTTTAAATTATGCCTGTTTGTTTGGCTCATGAAACAACTGTTAGCTGATGCTTTCGAGCACTCTAATTGGGAGTCTGCTTTAGCTGATGTGCATACCTCAGCCCGATAGAGCATCTTGTACAGTACAAGACAGTAAATTTTTGATGAGAATCATGCTGGATGAAATGCAGTGTTCTTACAGAGAGCATGTGCAAAGAAGACAGAGGTCTGGCAAATGAGTGCTCAGTAACCCACCCCACCTTCCTTCCTTTTTGTACTTCATCTCTTTCCCTTCCCCCGTTTTAAAAGTTATGCCTGTAGGTCTCCTGAGGAAAAGACTGAGTAGTCTGGGAAATAGCCCACTAGTGGCACTCAAAACTTTTAAAAGCTTCACATCGTTGCATGTATTGTTCTTCCGGCAATGCTCACAGTGTGAAGGGAGTACTGATACTTTCCTCTGTTAATATTGTGGGGTAAGCTGATACTCAAGAGATGTTAAAGTTACTGGTAGAGTTGCAATTAGATACCAGATACATTTCATGTAGTCAGGGAGCCAAAGGAGATTTTTGAGGAGTTATGGAATTATTCAATGTGATGATTAATTTTATGTGTCCACTTCGCTGGGCCTTGGTGCCCAGATATCTGGTCTGCTATTATTCTGAATGTGTCTGTGAGGGTGATTTCTGGATGAGATTAACCTTTGAATTGGTCGTGTCTGAGTAAAGCAGATTGCTCTCTGTAATGTGAGTGGGCCTCATCCAATCAGTTGAAGGCTTTAGGAGAACAAACACTGACTTATGAGCTGCAATGTTAGTTCTTCCCCAGGACTCTAGCCTGCCAGCTCACCTTGAAGATTTTGGACTATGCCAGCCTCCACAATTATGTAAGCCAGTTCCTTAAATTTGTCTCTCTCTCTTTCTGTGTACATGTGTGTCTGTCTGTCTATTATCTATCTATCTATCTATCTATCTATCTATCTATCTATCTAATTGGTCTGTTTCTCTGGAGAACCCTGCTAATACATTAGCCATGCTCACTTTGGGGGCTATAACTGTTATTTGAAATTATCTAATATGTTGCAAGTGAAACCACTTAATTACTTAATTCTCTTTTATGAGCTACCTCTCTGAGTTTCAATTTTCTCATCTGTAAATTGAGAATGGTATGGTGGAAATGATTAGTCGTCTACTAAAGTTCATTCTTCTTCATAGGCACATTATCCTACATTTCCCAGCCTCTGAGCAGTCAAGGTGGCCGGGTGACTGCGTTGTTTCCAATGGAATATGAGTAAAAGGGATGTATGCCACTTTGGGCTAGGTCTCAAGATAGCAGGTGTACTCCATATGTGCGCCTTCCCCTCTCTGCCGGGATGGATCTTTGGTCACCTAGCTGTGACCATAGAAATGCTTGAGGGGATGGCAGAGCTACACAGTGGAAGGACCCAGAATTTGCTGTTTAAGCCGTTGTATTTTTAGTCTCTGTGATAGTAGCTTGGCCTTTGCCCTAACTAACATCGTATGATCATAGCAACTATATTATCTACTTCATGGGGTTTTTTTTTTTGAGGATCAGATGAAAGAAAACAGTAAGGCTCTACACAAATGTCTATTTGATTTTTCAGAATTAAGCTTCCCTCAGAGCCCCACAGCACCCCTGTGAAATGGGGACACTGGACTGGATGATCTCTAGGAATGGCCCCTCGCTTTTCCTGACTGGAGAGACAGCCTTGGGGTACAGAATCGCATGGGAAACATTAAATGGCTCACAGCTTTTGTTAATTACCACCAGCCATGTCTGGATCACATTTAGGAGCTTACAGCTAATGCAAACAGTGGGTAATAAGTGGCTATTGAAAGCAGCTGACACGTTAGATAAACTTTAATTTTATAACCATTTCACAAGCTGGTGGTGATCCCTCAAATGCCCACGTGAGCTACAACATATTAAATGTCATTAGTTGTCTAGACTTTGCCAGAAAACCAGTTCAGAGTGACAGGATTTATGGTTTCCTACTCCTGTGAGGGCACAAGATCCACGAGACCACATCAGTCTGGTGAGAGCCCCACGTTACTTTCAGCTGATTCTTAATTTATGAAAAACACTTCCATTTCCAAAGTGCATGATAACAAGCATATGTATTTATATATAAACATTAAAATATCTTCATAATAGAACAAGTCCATAGTTGAAGTAGATATCAGCAGACATTAAAAAAAAGAAGAGGAGGAATGGAAAGAAAATAACTGACTGCTTTAAAAGCTCACATGTGGCCTCAGAGCTTTCGTTTAATTCTTGCAAGATGAGAATGAAATCTCTCCTGCCCCTTCAACAGGGTTAGAGCCAGCCTGATGTTCTGAACAAAGTGGTTTACGAGGGCTTTGAAAAGATGTATTTTCATGCCCTCATTGACACTGCTTTCATTTGGTTATCAAAACTTACCTGGAAAGAAAAACCATTAATAGTTCCTATTAGGAAAAAACCCCAGGAGGTACTTTCAGGTTTGAAGAGCAGTGCCGCAGACTGAAATCCAGCTGTGAGTCCGGATAAGAAAGGACATCCTGGAAAAACATGTGAAAATGTACACCTAGTAACAGCTGAGGGCAATGCAAAGGGGTTGCTTTGGAATAACACACACCACCTACTTGCTCTAAGCGAGCCTGTTGCTCTCAGTGAGCAAGTTCCCCAGGCCCGCTATTTCCTTTTGACACGGGCAGCTGCTTCTCCCAGCAATAGCTTAAGTGGAAAATCAACAGGAATCATTTTGGCAGAAAGAGGGATCATCTTAGGTGCTTAAGGAGAGAAAAGATCTGAGCTTGTTCATAGCAAGAAGTAAATATTAGCAATTCAGGGCACATTTGGGCATTTTCATCAGGCTAATAAATGCCAGAGAAACATTCCTCCTTTATTATTAGTCCTTAGATTAATGTACGCAAGTCCATAGTTGTCTTTGCTCAATGAGAAGGAGAAAAATAAAACTAAGTGAAGTGAGTAATTAAACAGGGGAAAGAAAAAGAAAATGAGACTCTATTTTACTTATGGCTCATGAGCTCCTCTTTGGGCTGAGGAGGATTAACTGTTATGAGGATTTTATGCTGTGGGGAGTCGATGGGATGGATTTGTGACAGATGAGAGAAATGGAATGAATGTACAACTAGTTCAGACATTGCCAGATTCTCATTTACCATCCTGCTAAAGATGAGGGCGTAAGATATTTTAGCAGAACTGAGTTTCGTAGCTCTGCATGGAGAATCACAAAGTCTGCAATGAAATATTCACTTGGTTTTGTTTGTGTTGAATTGATTTTTGTACATTTGACTCATTGTATTAGTCAGGATTCGCCAGAGAAACAGAATCAAACCAATAGGATGTATGGGATGCATATGATTATTATAAGGAATTGGTTCTTACAAATAAGGAATCTGAGCAGTCCCAAGATCTGTAAGCTGGAGACCCAGGAGAATCAATGGTATAGCTCCTGTCCAAGTTCAAAGTTCTGAGAAGCAGGAGAGCCTATGGTGTAAGTTCCAGCCCCAGTCTGAAGGAGGAGACAGATGTCCCAGCTCAAAGACAGTCATGCAGAAAGAATGAATTCTTTCTTACTCAGCCTTTTGTTCTATTCAGGCTTCCATGGATTGGGCAAGGCCCACTCACACTGGGGAGGGCCAGCTGCTTTACTCACTCCATTGATTCAAATGGTAATTTCAAAGCACTTTCATAGACAAACCCACAAGAATTTTTAACAACATATCTTGACTGGGCAGCCCACAGCCCACTAAAGCGGTGGACACATAATATTAACCATCACAGCCATATTATGTAAGTATTGAATTTAGTACACGGTGTGATTATAGGAATTCACTACATGTTCTGTTGAAGCCACAGGACCTTCATTCCCCCCTCAACTACTCCTTTATAAATTAGCATCGGTACCTGACTAGGAAAAACAGTGGCAGTTCTGTTTTTGAAACTCATATATTGGAGGTGGAACCCCTGGCCCCGGGCAAGATGGTGACAGGAGGAAGCATTACACTGAGCACAAGCAAGAATAGCAAGGGAATTGGATGAGGGGGAAGCCCTCCTACCACCTCCCAGCACCTGCTTGGGAATGGGACCAGGAAAAGGCAGGCACGTGTGCCATAGAGTCAAACACGGGTGGTGGGGGGAGGTGCTCTATCAAAGAAACCTGTCAGTGTGGCCTGGGGAAAAGAGGACTTGGTCAGAAGACAGGCCTTACCCGAGCGCCCAGAATTTGGGGCTGGGAAAGCCATCCCACATGGGAAACTAATATACGCCCAGGGGAAAGAAGGGGCTCTCTCTTGCCCACCTTTCGAATGTACTGGCCGGTGCATTTGTGGGACCCTGGAAGCTGCATGGCCGATGGAGGCACTGGCCCCACACGCAGGTTTCGAGGAGAGAGCCTGAGGCCTGCCTGCCTGCATGACTGCTCCGTGACCGCCTGAGGCTCTGGACGTATACATTTTGAATGGAAGATGGAGCTCTGGATGCTGCTTTTGGTCTTGGTCTGGCTGAGGGTAGCTCTGTTTTCCTCTGGGTTTCCATAGGGCAGGGGTGTCAAACTCATTTTCACTGGGGGCCATATCAGTCTCACGGTTGCCTTCAAAGGGACAAATGTAATCTTAGGACTATATAAATGTAACTACTTCTTAACTTGGAGCAAGGAGCTCGGTGCTGCTGCCAAGCAGGATAAAATAAGGTGGAGGTCCGGATTCTGCCTGCACGCCTTGTGTTTACCACCTGTGCCATAGGGGATGGGCTTTTGAGACAAGAGTTTGCCATTCTTCCAGATTGTGCAGCTTTTGAATAAAGACCTCTTTCCTTTCTCACCAATCTCTGCCTCTGGAATTTGCCTATTGGTAGAGGCAGGCAGCCTAACCCCCACTATGGTTCAGTAATGGCTTTGGCGATCCAGATGGGACAGTGTGGGTTTGCTCCCCTAGAGGGAGAGTGCATGCACCCCCTGGGTCCTTTGTCTTGAGGGTTTTAAAGGCTGGGAGTTTAAAGGTTGTCTTAGGGGAGGATCTCAATAGAATATTCACCAGCTTTATGCTGATGTACCACAGTGAGATTTATTCCCTTCATCTGTTCTTAGACGTGTTTGGCACAAAGGGCACTAATTGGATTTCTGCTATTTATCTCCTTGAGTAGGGGGGTTTAAGCTATTTACACCTCTGTTTGGGGAAGAGAAGTGTAAACCATTTACCCTTAAGTGTCTTTGGTTAAAGAATATAGGATTTTGTAATTTACTAGATGGCTATAAACTGTTTGGCCCTTTCCCCCCCTCGATCTCCATTTTTTAAAAATTTATTGGTGTGTGTGTGTGTGTGTGTGTGTGTATGTGTGTGTGTGTGAGAGAGAGAGAAACATTATTTGTTCTTCCTCTTATTTATGCACTCATCAATTGAGTCTTGCATGTGCTTTGACCAGGGATTGAATCTGCAACCTTGGTGTATTGGTACAACACTAACCAACTAGGTACGGGGCTTGGGTCTTAGCTATTTAACTTTCTGCCCCAGTTTTCCAATTCCACTTGTCCTCACTTATCAGCCTGTCTCAATGGCATTTCCAATTCCAGTTCCTGGCCACGTAGGTTCTTTCATTAACCCATTCATCTTGAGGTTTCATCTATTTCATATTGCTTATATGAGGGCCTGTGTAAAGATTTCACTCAGGTATGTTCCTCAGCTTTTCTTTTGCAAATTCAGAAACTGAAATACAGTCAAACCTCAGTTCTCAAATGTTTCCCATCTCACACCATTCAGTTCTCAATCAACTTGTTCATGGGAAAAATGTCTTGGTTGTTGAACAAAACTTTGGTCCTTAACCTGACAACCCTTTCTTGCTGACACCTGTATGATTGATTAGTCACATGTCTGATTTGGTTTTTCAAGAAACTGCTTCTTGAACAGACTTCCAGAATGAATTAAGTTTGAGAACTGAGGTTCTGTCATACAGTAAAAGCATTGCCCTCTAAGGCCACCTTGACCCCCAGGAGTAAGTTTGAGTCTGTCAGTCACAGCTCATTGCATGTGTAGTCTTTTCAAGGTGGGCGTAAAGATTTATTTTGATATACTTTTTATGCATAGTGCTTTGGTGTCATATCCAAAAAACACAAATATTTTATCTTATATTTTCTTCTAGATGTTTTATATTTGTAGCTCTTGCATTTTGCTTTATAATTCATTTTGAGGGCTTTTTTTTTTTTTGGTAAATGGTGTGATGTAAATGTCCAGGTTCCTTTTTTCTCATACAATTGTCCAATTGTTCTGATACCAATGTTCAAAAATCATTTGTCAGGATTATCTTTTCTCCACTTAAGTATATTGGTATGTTTGTTGATAGTCAATAGACTATATGTATTTGTGGGTCTATTTCTGGACTCTCTTCTATTCCATTGGTCTATATCCAAGGCACAAACTATGGTCTGAATGCCAAATCTGGCTCACAACCTGTTTTGTAAGTGAAGTTTAATCAGAACTCAGTCAAGCCCACTCACCCCTTTAAATACTGTTTATGACAGTTTCAGTAAGGCAGAGTTGAAACAGACTACGAAGCCAAAAATATTTGCTATCTTTTCCTTCACAGAAAAAGTTTGACGACTCCTGATGGAATGTTTACCCCTTCTGCAATATCGCACCCTCTGGGTTACTGTAACTTTACAGGAAGTCTTGAAAGTAGGTGGTATAACTTTTACAACTTTGTTCTTGTTTGTCAAAATTGTTTGGCTCTTCTATGCCCTTTGCCTTTCTATACGAGTTTTGAAATTAACTTGTCAATTTCTACAAAAAAAGTCTTATGGAATTTTACTTGGGATCATTTTGATCTATAGATTAATTTGAGGATAACTGACATCTTAACAACAACAAATCTCCCAATTCATGAACATGAGATGCCTCTCTATTTATGTCCTCTTTAATTTTTTTCCTAGAAATGTTTTGAGGTTTTTGGTTTATATATCTTGCATATTTTTGTTAAATGTATCCATAAGTATTTCTATAGCTTTGTGTTTTTATTGAATATTTTATTGTTGTTCTATTACAGTTGTCCTCATTTTCCCCCCATTGCTCTCCATTGTGACCCCCACTCCCACAGTCAATCCCCACCCTGTTGTCTATGCCCATGGGTCATCCCTACATGTTCCTTCACTAGTCCTTTCCCCTTCTTTCCACCCTTATCCTCCTCTCTCCTACCCTCTGGTCACTGTCAGTCTATCCCTTGTTTCCATGCCTCTGGTTCTGTTTTGCTTATTTGTTATGTTCATTAGGCTCCTCTTATAGGTGAGATCATATGGTGTTTGACCTTTGCCACCTGGCTTATTTCACTTAGCATAATATTTGCCATTCATGCTATCATGAAAGGTGGGGGTTCCTTTCTTCTTTCTGCTGCATAGTATTCCATTGTGTAAATGTACCACAGTTTTTTGATCTACTCATTTACAGGTAAGCACTTAGGCTGTTTCTAACACTTGGCTATTGTAAATAACACTGCTATGAACATAGGGGTGCAGAGATTCTTTTGAATTGGTGTTTCAGGATCCTTAGGGTATAATTTCAGCAGTGGAATTGTTGGATCAAAAGGCAGTCCCATTTTTAGCCCTGGCTGGCGTAGCTCAGTGGATTGAGCACAGGCCTGCGAACCAGAGGATCGAGGTTCGATTCCCAGTCAGGGCACATGCCTGGGTTGCATGCCAGTTCCCTGCAGGCCAACTCCCAGCAGGGGACACACAAAAGGCAACCATACATTGATGTTTCTCTCCCTCTCTCCTTCCCCTCTAAAGGTAAATAAATAAATAAATAATCTAAAAAAAGAATAAAAAAAAAGGCAGTTCCATTTTTAGTTTTTTTGAGGCAATTCCATACTGTTTTCCAAAGTATGGAATTTTCCACTGGCTGCACCAGTCTGCATTCCCACCAGAAGTGTACTAGGGTTCTCTTTTCTCCACATCCTCACCACTACTTGTTATTTGTTGATTTCTTAATGATGGCTATTCTGACTGGTATGAGGTAGTATCTCGCTGTTTTAATTTGCATCTCTCTGATAGCTAGTGATGTTGAGTATGCTTTCATATGTCTATGGGCCCTCTGCGTGTCCTGTTTGGAGAAGTGCCAAATCTGTTCAGGCACTTTGCCCACTTTTTAATTGGATTGTTTGTCTTTCTGGTGTTGAATTGTATATAAGTACTTATATGTATTTTTAAAGATTTTATTTGCTTTTAGAGAGAGGGAGAAGGAGGGAGAAAGAGAAGGAGAGAAACATCAATGTGTAGTTGCCTCTCCTGTGCCCCACAGTGGGGACCTGGCCCACAACCTAGGTATGTGCCCTGACTTGCAATCGAACCAGCAACTCTTTGGTTTGCAGGTGGGCACTCAATCCACTGAGCCACACCAGCCAGGGCAGTATATATATATTTTATGCTAGTTTAGTTTATGGCTTATTAATTTCATTTTCAGTTATTCATTCCTATTATATAGAAATACAATTAATTTTTATATATTAAGCTTGAATCTTCCATCTTTGCTGTATTTAATAAGAGGTATAGGAAAATCAACCTCTTAGGATTTTTAACATAGATAATTATGTCATCTGACAATAAAGGTGTGTTATTTTTTCCCTCCCAATCTGGATACAGTTTATTTTTTTCTTGCATTATTGCCCTGGCTAGAACCTCTACTACAATACTGAATGTAAGTGATGAGAGTGGATAATCTGGGACTGTTCCTGATCTTTGGAGGAAAGCATTTAGTCTTTCTCCACTAAGTATGATGTTAGCTTTAAGTTTTCCTTAGATGCCCTTTATCAGGTTGAGGAAACTCACTTCTAGTCCTCGTTTGCTGAGAGATTTTATCATGAATGGATGTTGAATTTTGTCAAATGCTTTTCAGCATCTACTGGGATGATCAATGGCTCCTGCTCCCATGATCTTTTAGTAGGGTTGGTAAAGATAGACATCCAATAAGTTAAACAAGCAATGTGATGGGTGAAAGGGAGGGAAAATCCAGGAGCCTTGCTCACCCTAAGGTCAGAGAAAGTCTTTTTCAGGAAGCAAAGTTAAATTGAGACTGAAACAGAGGAGTAGGAGAATAGGTAGGTAAAAAGCAGTGGAAAGCAAATAGAAGTTCATATTGTATGACCCGAGTTCCACTTTTGGTTCTGCTGCTTTAGTTAGGTGAGGCAGAGAGGAGTCGCACAGAAATGCTCCCTGTGGGGATTGCTTTGGGGTCACCCTCTTTGACTCTTATTATAAGAGAAACTGGGTTTTTCCTTTTGGTGATTTTGTTTATTACATCACTCTTTCACCACTCTGTGAAGTACCATAAGAGAATGATCTTTTAGAGATAAGAACCACAAGAACTTCATCTCAGCAATTCTATGTTTGTCTTCTCATGCCAGTGAGAATCAGGTAACTGATCTGATTTCCCCTTCCTCCTCAGGTGCCTGAAAACTCAGAGACAGATCCCAGTCTCTCCTTCAGTAACCGAGTAGGGCCTTATGTGAACACGTCTTCTAATTTTCTCCTAGTCATGACCTCTTTTAAAAATGTACATTTTCTTGCTTGTGATTTTATATTTCATTGCATACATTTCTTATATACTATTAGCTACTTATATTTTTACAGAAAAAAGTAGATTATAAACTAATAAAAATGCACAACAATATAAGAAGTTTTGAAGAAACTACTCCTTAATGACTAAGGTTCTGGGACACGTAACATCCCAAGTTACTGCTCCCTCCTCCTTCGTGTGATACCATCTGCCTTCTCTGAAACTGCCCTACTCACGCAGTCTCTCCCCAGTTTCCTTCTCTCAAGTTGTCCACCCATGAGATTAACTGTCCCTCTCAAAGCAAACATGTTGTTGACATTGGACATTTCTGCTTCAAGGGTTTTAAAAGTTGTCCCACTAGGAAAGACTATAGAAAGATGATAGAAGAAGCAAACATGAGGAAATTATTAAAGTTCCTGGGCTTGCTTGTTCTTGGTTTTGACCTATGCTTTCTGACTTCCTTTTAATGTGGCATTTGAAAGTCCCTTTTAAATTTCCATTCAGCATTTTCATCACCATGGTGTGATACTTATAAGTGTCTTCTCCATTAGGAGATCTTAGCCCCTTTAAAAGCTCATCTTCTATCCCAGAGGCACAGGAGGACAGCCAGTGATGTACAGTGGGTCCCTCCTATCTTTAAAGTAACCTGCTTTGATGAAGGCCTCTGAGCTTGGGTTCCCCGTACAGGAATGAGCCCCACTGGGCATCTTCCTGTATTTTATACCTCTCATCTATTCTCTTTCCCTCTCAAGAGTCAGGCACTAAATCCTAGGTGTAAAATGCTTGTAGTTTCACTGCGGTGGCCTCTGGAAGCCATTGTCAGCAAAGGATCAGTGCTAGAATCTGGAGAGGGAGCTGAGGTGGGACAGCAGGGAGGCTGGAGAGGATGATGCCCACATTGCTGGGAGCTTTGGTACATATATTTACATACAGAACCTCATCTTCCAAGAGTTCAGGGTCATGGTTAGACTGATTTAATTTCTGTGTCCAGCCCCTTTCTCTTAGGACACAGGTAGCAAACACAGGCCCGTGGGCGGAATCCTGCCCTCCACCTTGTTTTTTCTGGTCTGGCGCCTTGTTTCTACCCAGCAGTAGCACTGAGCTCCTTGCCCCTAGTTAAGGAGTAGTTACATTTACACAGTCCTAAAATGACATTCGGCCCTTTGAAGGCAACCGTGAGGCTGACGTGATTCCCAGTGAAAATGAGTTTGACACCCCTGTCTCAGGACATGTTGGACTCTTCTTTAACCTGGATCGTCCTCCCCAAACCAATAAGTACCTGGATATGGCTCCTTCTATTCAAATCATGCTGCAAAAGTGGCTTTAAAGCAGAAGTTTTATTCCAGGCTTCTAAAGATACGTGATCAGTGACTCCACCCAAGGAAAGCAGAATGAGTTTTTCTTCAATTCTTCATAGAATTTTATCTTAACCTTGGAGAAACCCCACCTTTGGAAAACTAAATCTTTCCATCAGTTCCCGGATAATCTTTGTGCTATGTGACACTCTAAAGAAATAGTTTACATTGCCTGTGGAAGTGAATTCCTCAGTGGAATTCTGAGTTCATTATTCCCTCTTCATGCTGGTTTTTTTTTTCACTCAATTCCTTTTTTTTGCCAACAAATTCCCATCTCTTGCCTTTCGATAATGACTAAAATTGAAACCGAAATGGAGACTTTGCCTCAAAAGCCTGTGGGTAAGATTCCCATTATATTGAGATGCCTACCTTACTTCCCTTACTAAATATCTGTTGAGTATTGAATCACTAAGGAGGAGCGTGTATACCTTGGAATAGCCCCATCTGGCCTCTGTATTTTTATATTTAAGTGTATTTTATTGATTATACTATTACAGTTGTTCCAACTTTTTTTCTCCTTTGCCCCTTTCCGCCTGGTACGCTCCTGCTCTTCAGCAATGCCCCACCCCCAATCACACATACTTTATTAGTTTGTGTCCATGGGTCATGCATATAAATTCTTTTGCTTCTCCATTTCTATACTGTTCTTAACATCCCCCTGTCTATTTTGTACCTGCCAATTATGCTTCTAATCCCTGTACCTTTCCTCCCATTCTTCCTGTTCCCCCTCCACACTGATAATCCTCCATGTGATCTCCATTTCTATGATTCTGTTCCTGTTCTAGTTGTTTGCTTAGTTTGTTTTTATTTTTTAGATTCAGTTGTCGATAGCTGTGAGTTTGTTGTCATTTTACTGTTCATAGTTTTGATCTTCTTTTTCTTAAATAAGGCCTTTTAACATTTCATATAATAAGGGCCTGGTGATGATGAACTCCTTTAGCTTTACCTTGTCTGGGAAGCACTTTATCTGCCCTTCCATTCTAAATGGTAGCTTCACTGAATAGAATAATCTTGGTTGAAGGTCCTTGATTTTTATGACTTTGAATATTTCTTTCCAGTCCCTCTTGCCTACACGGTTTCTTTTCAGAAATCAGCTTATAGTCTTATGGATACTCCTTTGTAGGTAACTCTCTGCTTTTCTCTTACTGCTTTTAAGATTCTCTCTTCATCTTTAACCATTGGCATTTTAATTATGTTGTGATTTGGTATGTCCCTCTTTGGGTCCTACTTGTTTGGGATATTCTGAGTTTCCTAGGCTTGTATGTCTATTTCCTTTGACAAATTAAGGAAGTTTTCTTTTATTATTTTTTCAAATGTTTTCAGTTTCTTGCTCCTCCTCTTCTTCTGGCATCCCTGTGATTTAGATGTTGGCACATTTAGAGATGTCCCAGTCTTCTTATTCTCTCCTTGTGTTTTTGAATTCTTGTTTCTTCGTTCTGTGTTGGTTGACCATTTATTTCTTCCGTGTGTTCCAGATTGTTGATTTGAATCTTGGCTTCCTTCCCTTCACTGTTGGTTCTCTATGAATTTTTCTTTATTTCACTTAACGTAGCCTTCATTTCTTTCCTTATATATTTGCCATACTAAATGAGTTCCCTGAGAATCCTTAGCAGTGTTTTGAACTCTGCAACTGATAGGTTGGCTATCTCCATTTTTGCTTAGTTCTCTTTCTGGAGTTTTGATCTGCTCTTTCATTTGGGCCATATTTCTTTGTCTCCTCAAATTGGCAGACTCCCTGTGTTTGTTTCCTTGTATTAGGTAGAGCTGCTCTGACTTCCTGTCTTGGCGTACCTGTTACATTGTAAGGGGCAGTGCCTGGGCAATCCACTTTGCTTTGTGGTGTTGTATGTGGGGGAGGTGTTGGAGAGGGAGCAACGCCACTCGTTCTGCTCTTGCCCCATTTCCAGTCACATCCCCCACTTCCCTATGTGGCTGGCAGCCTTCTAGCTACTCTCTTGGCACTGAATCCCAGAGTGGGTTGGTTTGCCTACATTCTAGGACCATGTGAATTCTTTAAATAGACTCTCCTGAGAGACCAGCAGTTTCTTCCACCACCCCAATGCCCACTGATTTTTACAGCCAGAAGTTATGAGGCTTTATTTCCCAGCACTGGGTGTCCCTCCCAGTTTTTATCTGCCACATGTGAATGTGCAACTGACCGTTCTACTCCCTGCTGCCACGTCCACCACAGCTTCCACACTGTGTCCTCTCTGCTCCAGCTCCCTGTCTCCACCCTGGCTCCCTGGCTCTGCCCCTCCTACCTATCTGGATGAATATTTCTTCTTTAAATCCCTGGTTGTCAACTTCCACACAGTCAACTTCCATTCCATTTTCTCACTGTTTTCTGTTTTGAAGTCAGTTGTAATCCTTCTTATGGTTGTGCGAGGAGGTAAAGCGTGTCTACCTATGCCTCCATCTTGGCCATCGTTGGCCTCTGTTTTCTTCCCTAAGATGGAACCACAGGGACTGGAGCCTCCTGGGGAGAGTGCAGTGCCCAGGGTGAGTCATTGAGAGTGTCTGTATTTCATGTTTGTGTCCAAGTGAAATTTGGTTAGAATATCTGGGGGGGAGTTTAAGAAGAGAAAAGGAGATGTAACAAAAGCTCAGTGGGTGAAAAGAGGCCAGCCCTCTTCTTTTCCTTTAGCCTACTGGTATCATATTTTTAAACATGAAGAAATGATGAAACAAAGGTTGTCAAGTGTTTACATTTAACAGAGGAACATTTGCACACATATAAATGCAATAGTATATGTATAGTGTCATTTGACAACAATGTGAAAAACAGAACTGCATGAGTGTGAGGTCAAGCAATTCCACTTCCCTCCTCCTCTCTGTCCTGTCCCACCTCCCGGTGCTTCACTCAATAGGCTATGGAAGGAGGGGAGGCAAGATTGGGTGTGGTTTGGTTGCTAGGAAACCACATTAAAGCACAATCTGGGTATTCTGTTCTCCCCTATCCTCTCCACAGTAGATTTTATTTCATTAGTTTTTTATTTTTTATTTTATTATTATTATTTAAAATATTTTATTTACTTATTTTTAGAGAGAGGGGAAGAGAAGGAAAAAGTGAGAGAGAAATATCAATGTGTGGTTGCCCCTCATGTGTCCCCTACTGGGGGCCTGGCCTGAAACACAGGCATGTGCCCTGACTGGGAATCAAACCGGCAACCCTTTGCTTCACAGGCCTGTGCTCAATCCACTGAGCTTCACCAGCCAAGGGTCATTAGTTTTTTAAACACATTCATGTTTCAAACACCAAAACATACATGAAGGCATAAAACAAAAGTTTCCTTCATATCTTTCCCTTCAGCATTCAGTTTCCATCCTACTTAACAAATTACTATTATTTTTTCCTTCTTAATTTTTCCAGGTATTTTTTATGCATAAGGAAGTCATAAAACACATTTTATTTACCCTTACTTTTTTTACATATGTGACAGCTTACTTCACACACAGGTATGGTATGTATGTTTGTATTTTTCTTCATGATTTTTCCATATTGATTCGTTAAGAATTTTATTCTTTTTTAAAGCTAAAGTGTATTTCATTGTATGGATTTACCAGTTAATTAAATCAGTACCCTTTTGATAAACATTTAGGTGGCTTCCGATCTTTGGCTCTTACAGACAATATCTCATAAATGCCACTAGTATGCTCAGAAATAACCCTTATATAATGTGTCATGTCCCATATGTATACATATCCGGAAGATAAGTTCCTAGGGTCAAACGGTGTATATGAATATATTTGTAATTTGGATAAATACTGCCAAATTGCTCTTAATAGAAGTTGAACCAGTATATAATCCCACCAACATTGCATGAGATTGAGTTTTTGCTAGTCAGGTAAGTGGAAAATGGTATTTCAGTATAATTTTAATTTATTTTATAATTGGCATTAAAAATATTTCAGAGCTACTCATTCTTTCCTTTAATAAAACTGTTGCATAGACATTGGAAACTTTTTCTATTGGTATTGATAATTTCTTATTGATTTGTAGGGTGCATCTTTCTATATTAGGGTGATATAAGTTGTGAATATTTTCCCCATTTTGTCATTTATCTTCTGACTTTTTAAATTTTTTTAGAAAGGAATGTACAATTTTAACAAAATTTTTGATAATGTATTTCTAATAGTTTATTAACAAATTTTATTTTTGTATAGTCAAATATATCACCATTTTAAGATTTTTGGATTTTGTACATATCTAACATTGTTAGGTATACCTAATCTATTTTGAGGTTATAAAAAATTCTTCCATATATTTAAATAAATTGATATTGATATTGATATTGTAGAGGAAGGCAAATAATTTCACCATTACCTTTCTGATTTTTTGACTCCTATAATAAAAGAGGGATTAACAGGACAAAGACAAACAGAAGTTTATCAATATGTGTACCTCATGTATGCATGGGAGATGTCGAGGGAAAAAACGAGTAACTACCTGAAGTGGCTTAGAATTCAGAATTAAATATCATCTTCATAGCGAAAGGGGAAGGTAAATGGAGGCCACTTTAGAGGGCAGTCAATGATTTCTAAGAAAGATGAATGAGCCCTGACCTGTGTGGCTTAGTTAGTTGGGCATCATCCCGCAAAGCAGAAGGTCGCCAGTTCCATTCCCAGTTCCAAGTTGTAGTTCTGGTCCCCCATTGGGGCACTTACGAGAGGCCACCATGTCTCTGTCTCGCATTGATGTTCCTCTCCCTCACTTTCTTTCTTCCCTCCCCTCCCTCTAAAAATAAAAATGAATATAATCTTTAAAAAAAAGGAAAGATGAATGAGCCCGTAGAAGAACAGATGAGTTATGCTAGCTTGTGGCAGAGTTTATCTGGGTGCAGTGCCAGGGTCTCTCCTCTCCCGTGATAAGGGTTGATCTCCCCGGGTTGATGGAACTCCCAGAGAGGGCATGCGCAACAACGGAATCCTTTTTGGGGGATCCGTCTTTAGGTAGAAAAGGGAGCTCAGAGAAAGCCTCCTCCCACACGTGCTATTTTTCAAGTGCCCGCAGCTCAAAGTAATACAACAAAGAGTCATATTTTAACAAAGTGACATATTTGGGAGGGGCATGTCCTGAACTCCTGCAGTCGTATTTTAGGGTGGCATATTCTGTAGTCCTTCAACCTCTTTATTTATACAGAATTTACTGTGTGTCAGTTTGCTAGCAGATGTCTATCAGTTGTTCCAACACTATGCCATCGTGAATGAACTAGTTCCTGTTTTTCCTGAAGGGTGGGGCATCCCTCAACAATCCTGACAGTCTCATTCCCAAGTAAAGCCAGTGTGTGTGTGTGTGTGTGTGTGTGTGTGTGTGTGAGGCAATGCTAACAAAGCAAATCCCCCAGGGCGAGTCTCCCATTTGCTGTGACACCAGAGGTTTCTCCCAGGTACTAAAGCCCTCCTGACTCAGAGACAGCCTGCTGTCCAGTGATGTCCCGGGCTGACAGGAATCCCCAGTTGTCCACCCAGCCCCTCCCCCTTCACAAACAAGGAGCTCAGCAGCTCAAAACTACTGCACTCAGGGGCGGAATTAGGCTTTGGGCCTGAATAAATAATTAGAAACTGGTTGCTGAGAGAATGTCCCTGGTGATTGCTTATTCTGGAATTTTGCTGGGTGGCACACAGAGTTTTATTACCCAATTAAAATGCAGCAGATTAAATTGTGCAAAAGGAAGGTGGAGTGGGCAATAAATCTCCTGTGGAACGGGCTGTGCAAGGCCCACCCGGAAAGGCATGAATTGATGGTTCAGAGAGAATTGAGAAAGAGGGTCATCTGGTTTGGTCAAAAGGAATCAGTAGCCAAGCGTGTTCTTGGAGGGAAACTGAATGTGTTGCAGGGGTGGCGTTGGACGTATCTGCACTGGGAAAAGAAAGGTCAACTTTTCAAGGTTCCAGTGAAGAGCTTGGAGGGCAGGGAAATGGAGGGCAGGGGAAGGCAGCCAAAGGTAACACAATCTGTCCTGGTTAAGTGACGGCCTTCTGTGACACACAAACACCAAAGTAGATGTTGGTGATTCAGTGGTACCCATGGCCCAGTGCTGTACAACTTGAACGATCCGGTTATAACAGGTTCTAAAATATCAGTGAAGCAAGGAGAGGCAGGATTATCATATTAAATTACACATGAAAATAGACATTTCTTAGTGTATTAGTTTGCCAGGGCTGCCATAAAGAAGTACCTCGACTGAGTGGCTGACAGAAATTGATTGTCTTACAGTTCTGACAGCTAGAGGTCAAGGTGTCAGCAGGGTTGGTTCCCTTCATCAGCTGCAAGGGAAGGACTCGTTCCAAGGTCTTTCCCCTTGTTTTGTAGGCGGTCATCTTTTCCCCATGTATCGTCACGTCATTGTCCCCTGGTGCACATCTGTCCAAGTCTCCCCTTTTTATAAGCACACCAGTCATCCCGGATTAGGGCCCACCCTACTGATCCTACTTTACCTTGTTGACCTCTGTCTCTAAATAAGGTCATAGGCTGAGGTAGTGTCCCTGGGCACCAGCATATGAGTTTGGGGGGCACAAAATTCAACCCATAACACTTGACTATCTTAAAAAAAATAACAGTTGTTGTATTTAGGTGTATAGCACAACCTTCCCCATCCCAGCCCCAGGGCTTATCCACAGCACCTTTTTCACAGTTCTCAGGAGCTATTCGCAGTGTTGTGTTTCAGTTCACAGGTGGGACCTGCAATTGCCCCCAGGTGCATTTTTCCTGTTTGGTGAAGGGGGCAAAGATTGGCTGTTCTTCTGATGAGGAGGTAAATATTTCTCCTTGGAAAAGGTGGAGAGACCTATGAGTCCCTCCTTGGCTTCTCTTTCCACAGCGCTTAGGGCTGCCAGAGATTGTCTGAGACCAATTGTTCTGCCATTGGCACCTCTGAAAGGAATTTATGAAGGAATCCATTTATAAGTGTACCACACATGTCTGAAATTTTAGTTGAAACTGTCTGGGTGTCCTCATCTGGCCTGGAGTTGGGCCTGGTGCATGTCTAACCATTGAACAGAATGAAGCATAGGCACTGCGGGAGTTGTCTTTGAATTGTGTCAATAATGTTTTTGCCTTTGTCTTGCAGCAAAGCATGTTGATAATGAAGATAAAAATCTGTGTACCAGATGGCAGGGTGCCCTAAAGCTCAAGTCTGAGCCTCAGCTTCTATCTGTCAATATGGCTGGACTAGCTTCTCACTCCCAGCTCACAAGGGCTGTGCCTGGCATGGATAGGTCCCCTAGTGTAGGAGCCATCCTTGATCGCTTGTTAGTGTGAACTGATTCCATTCATTCATTTCACACATATTCATTGAGCAGCTCCTCTGTGCTAGTCGTGCTTCCAGATGAAAGGATACAGCAGGGATCAATACAAAGACGCCTGTTCTTTGTATTGACTTACAGAGTTTATAATATGGTCAAACTAATAGTTAGCATCATAGGTAAGGTCAGAAATGCTAAACAACAATGAGATAGGGTAAGAGGATGAGGCGTGTGGGGCTCAGGGCAGAGCTGCACCTTGTTAGTGGAGTAGGTTTTGTTAAAAAGGTGACACCTGAACAAAGACTTGAAAGACAGGAGAAAGTTAGCCTTGAGCTTATTGGAGGGAGTGTTTCAGTAGAGAGCAGCCATGGCCCCTAAGCTGGAGCATGCCCAGTGAGTGTGTAGAAGAGTGAGGATGCCATTGTGTCCAAAGCGGAGTTAACTTGAGAGAAGAGTAGATGAGGTAGGTGGGGCAGAATACCTCCTCTTAGGCCATTAAAAGGACTTTGGCTTCTATCTTAATGGAAGAGAAAATCATCGCAGCTTTTAAGCATAGGAGATAAAGGAAGTGAATTATGTTGTACTTTATTAAAGGTGCATAAAGATTATTCTGGCTTCTCTGTTAAGAAGAGATTGTAGGAAGGTAAGGGTGGAAGCAGGGAGACCAGGTGGGAGACCATTGCTGTAACTCAGTGATTTTCAGTTGGTATGCCACAAGAATTTTTAAAACATGCAATCAATACCCAGCTAATTTAGTCAGGGGCACTGACTTCTTTTTTCTTAGATTGTCAAATAAAAAAATGACAACAGCCAACACAACAATAGCCATCTGGTGTGAATGCCGTGTCATGAACCACAAATATATAAATCATATAATAGAGTTGCATCTTATTGATCATGTCACATAATAAGGTTGTGTCTGATTGGTTACTTCTTGGTATAGAAATCCTTATATACAAGTATTGATACCTGACTTTTAAAAAAGTCACTTTGGAGCAAAAAGGGTGGGTAATTACTATTAGTATTATTATTTTTGTTAATCAATCAGTATTATACATCTTTTTTTGTCAGATTGGCAAAATGTATAATATATATTTTTTGGTGCATTGCACAGTTTTAGTAATTTATGTGTGTCACGAGATGAAAAATGTTGGAAGTCACCATTGTTACTTTAGATGATAAATGCTCAAAATGGGTGGAACTATGACAAATCCTTGATGCTGAAAATAGAGGAAAGGAGTCATGGAGGAAACACCAAGGGTTTGGCCTGAGTAACTGGAAGGATGGAGTTGCCATCAGCTGAAAAGAACTGGGCTGTGGGGAGAGCAGATTGTAGGAGAAGGATCGGATGTTCAGTGCTGGACATGGTAAGTATAAGACGTCTATCAGTTCTCATCAGAACCAAGTAGAGATGTCTAGGTATGCTGTGACCTCATCATTTAGTCCTGGAAAGGTGTCACAAAACATAGCTATGTTTCCCAAAGGCAAAGTAGAGAGATAGATGGACCTATGGTCTGGATGTTTGTGCCCTGCCCCCAATTCATATGTTGAAATCCTAATTTCCTAAAGGTGATGGTGTTGGAAGGTAGGGCCTTTTGGAGGTGCTTTGGTTATAGGGTGAAACCCTTAGAATTGGGATTAATTCTCTTACGAAAGAGAACCCACAGAGCTCCCTAGCCCCCTCCACCATGTGAGGATACAAGCAGTATATGATTGGGAAGAGGGCCCTCACCTACTATGCTGGCACTCAGTTTTGGACTTTCAGCCTCCAGAATTGTGAGCAATAGCATTTCTGCTCTTTATAAGCCATCCAGTCTGTGGTATTTTGTTATAGCAGCCTGAATGGACTAAGACAGATGAATAGACAAATTATTTTCTTTATTCTGATCCCTTCAAAGACATTAAAGAAGATCCAAAACCCGAGCAGAACTTCTCATGTCTCCTCTTCTTATCTCTACAAGTGCTCTTGTAATCTACACTCTCAGAAGCTTCTCATTGGTCATCACATCCCCTCAAAATCATTTCTCTCATCCTCAGTGTGTTGATTCCCACTCTGGGGTCTCTTTAGGATATAGATGGACTAAATCTCTTTAAACTTGAAGGGTAGTAAGCCATCCCAACACACCATTTTGGCATAAAGAAAAATTTTGAGTTTAAGGCAGTTGAGAAGCAGACACAGAAAAAGTTCTCTGCCCTCCCCCATTGGCTAAAAGCAAGACATAACTTTGTAAAGGCATCCCTCTTCTAGTCTTCACCAGGAGGGACAAACACTAATCTCCAGAGACAACTTTAGACCCATATCAGCCCAGAGATGACACCAAAGGAGTCTGCCTAAGAAATCTTTCTGATATTAGCTCTCATCATTAGCTCTCAGTGAGTCCCACATACCCTCGCAGACAACAGGAACGCAGTGCTGTTACTCCTCATCCAACAGTCTATTCAGCATTTACTACGTGTATTATATGGTCCAGGTCCTGAGCCAGGAACCAAGATGATTAAGTGAATTGGGCTTAGTCTCAGCTCTTGGGGTAAGAGTAGGGGGCAGATAATGTCACTATCTAATAGTTAGGCCTGTGATGGAACGACTCAGTCCACAGCTGAGGCTGTGTCCCCCACAGCAAGGGATGGGCCCATAAGACTTTCCCAAGGATTGGCAACTGAAAATATGACTTAGGTCTAGGAAATTCTAAACAAATTCACCATGACATTGTCCAAAGGCATTATTCACTATTCCTAGCCATACCCTCCTCTGCTCTCAGGGTCCTGTGACTCCCCTGGTGTAATTGTTCCTGATGGCCCATTTCATTGCTCTACTCTGCATCGGCAGCTGACTTCAGAAAGGTAAGGTGAACTTCCTATCCACCACTGCTTCCCTAAGACCTCAGGGGCTCAGGAATTGGATGGGTGGTTGAATGTATGGATGGAGAGGCAGATGAGTCTTTTATTAACAAAAAGTACATTTTTCACTGTTTTGAGTACATCTACAAGTTTTAAAAGAGTTTTATGATCACTACTGAGAGTAATCTTTCTTATTCAACATCTTTAAAGCTCAATTTAGGGGATTTTTTTAGTGAAACCGTATCATCAATTGCATGGTGAAAGTCAACAAGATACATGTAAGTTTTGCATTGGAGAAATGTTTCTTATGGCTATTTGGGAAAATATTCTGTCAAGCAGGGCTACCCTATTTTTACCTTGATCCAAAGATTTTACATATATGATTTTTTTGTAAAAAAAGAAGATAATGTTCTATGTTTATTTTATTTAACAAAGTAATTAAATTTTCCTATCATAAATGTTGTATAAATTCATGTAGAAAATGAAAAAAAAAACATTTTGATGCTTTTTTCAATAATTTTTTGATGTCTAGGTTTTTTTTTTTCACCCACACTCATTTTAAATAAAATTCTTAAGTGTGAAAAGTCAAACCTTGGGAAGCAGTCTGATTGCTTTCTGAAATCCTTCTTAAGATTTTGAAAGATTTATCCAAATAAGAAAGTGAGGCAGTATAATGAAATGGGCACAGTAGCTGGGTGAATATAGGGTGATAAAATCCTCCACCTTAAAAATAAAGCCGGAAATGCTACTGTACAAACAGAACATAAACTTCGGCAGTTATGGCTGGTACTGAGAGGTGAAGAAGGAACTAGAAGCCCCACTTCGAAGTGTATCATAGTCGAGAGCCACCCTCACTGACCTGTATGAGTCAGCCAGTTTCCCAGGCAGGGAGGGGAAGCGTCAGGGGAACAAAGGTGTGGTGAAGGAGTGAATAATTCCTTTGCCTCAATTTAGTGTATGACAGTGAGTTCAAATACCTCCCTAAGACTGGTAGTATTCATCCCGTGTCAGCAGGGAATCAGAGAGCCCAGAACCTAAACTGTTCCTCCCATTAAGTCATTCATCAGATTATGTTATAAATGTGGTTCGTTCTCCACCTTCCTTTGTTCATCAATATCGAGAATAAGCCAGGTAAGTACATGGTAGCAAATCTGAAAAGGAGGAAGAAAAATCGGTTTGGGTGGCAATTAGCTTTAGAATCCTCCTTCCCCTGCCAGTGAACTTCGCTGGGGCTGCGGGGAGCCAAGGCTTTTCTGCTTCCCTCTTAGGAATTCCAGCTGGGCCTGAAAATTAGGTTGGCATAGGACAAATTAATGGGAAAGAACATACAAATTTACTTTTTTTGTATGTATGTTGGAGCCTTTGCAGGAAAATGAAGACCTAAAAAGTTAGGCCTGAGTGTTTATGTACTAGGTTGAACAAGGTGGTAATTATGAGAAAGGAACTAAAATACAGAGTGGGGCAAAAGGACATTTACAGTTGTCAGTTCATGAAACACAGAGTTTTTTTCTTGTATTATTTATTAGTGATTGTATCATTTTCCATATGAACAACTGTAAACCAACTTTTGCCCCACCCTGTATATGGAGAGACTACAGGAAGGTAGGGTTATTTTGATAATGTTCGTCTGTACAAATTCTTCTTGACCTTGACACCCTATCTCTGGTGATGAGAATGTTCTTTTTTTTCCAGGTATTTTGAAGGCCTCTTTCACATGGGAGTTTTATCTCCTGTTGAGAGGAAGAAAAATGGAAGACAGAGTACCTTTCTTATACTGGTTTTTCAAATGCTCCTGTTTATGTTCAAAATAGTCAATGTGTCAAACTGGCATATTTTGGGGTAAACTGGCATATTTTGGGGTGCTATGGGGGTACATATTTGGGGTGCCACTCACCCAGCCTTGTGTTACCCACAGTCTTGCTTGAAGTAGTGCAAGTGGGCTGTAAAGTGAGTACACAGGCGATTGGTGGTAAAGGCCCCCAGGTCGGTGTAAGTCAAGACATACATAAGAGAACCCCGGAAAGTTCTACCCTTTGCTCCTGTCCCGAGTGGTTTTGCCACAGGTGCCTAAAGCACCTGACCTTCAGGAGGCTGAGCCTGGAGGAAGTTTCTCTGGCTTCCACCGAGTCTGGCGATAGCCTCGATGTATGTGGCCACCATCTCCCATCCCTCCACTCCTGTGTCACGTACCCGTTCTTCCCTGTAAGGGAGTGTAAACTTAATTCACCTCACAACTTAAAAAAATTCCTGTAGCCATCATGGCAAGCAGTGTTCACAGAAGCTGATTTTCCTCCTGACAAAGACACCCTCTTACATAACCATAATAACACCATCAAAATCAGGAGGTGAATAGTGGTAGATTATGTTGCAAGAAAAATGTTCTTCTACCATTTCAATAATCAAATACGGGGGGCCTGTGAATGACATAATAGACATATTAACAGAAGAAAAAAATTATTTATGCATGTAGGAGCTTTGAGATGAAGAGGAAATCTAAACAACTACAGGTAATGGTTCATATACCAACTTCATAAGCAGGGAGCAGGGGTTAGTGGTGTTTAGAGCTTTGAAGGATGGAGGTTGGGGCGAGGCTTGTTTACACAATCTTTTGGAATGTCCTTGTGTCCAAGGTCGGGCCTCCCTGATTGGAGACCTCCCTGGGGGCAGCTATGGCAGCTGAGTCTCCTGAAGTTTTCTTTAGTCAGATAAGGAAAGTTCAGATAAGAACTCTTTCTGCATCTGTTGTAGCTCAGAGGTTTCCACTTTGAAATAATCTTTGTAACATACAGGTGGCTTGTCAGTCCTGTCAGTTACTATGCTGTAATCCACAGTCCCCTTTTAAGTTTTACCAATTGCCTGAATGGCATTTTTTTCAGAGAAAAAAAACAACCCCCCCAAAACCCCATCTAGGATCACCCACTGCACTTAACTCTCACATCGCTTTGATTTTCTTCAATCTAGAAGAACTCCTCAGAACTCTTTCAAGATCTTCATAAAGATTACAGGCCGGTTATTTTAGCAAAATTTAACCAGTGCTTTTTTTTTTTTTAATTTACCAGTTCATCACCTGTAAGGGAGGAAAAAAATCTTGTCTTTACACCCTTCTAAATTTTTGCCTGGGGCTATTGTAACAACAGACAGATTAGTTAGAGAAAAGAAAACTCAAGTTCATGGGAGAAGCTCAGGGAAAGAGGAACTCAGGGAGGTGGCTTAGAACTCTGGCTTATGTCTTCAATAAAGAGAAGTAAATTTGTAGAGAAATGACAGGACGCTGTTTGCCAAGGGTGGCAAACTGTGGGAAAGCAGATGTACAAGATGAAACTAAGAACGTAATATTTGTTTGCAGATTCCTCTGGGGCCACCTGATAACAGTCTGTTTCCGGAGGAGACTTTGTGCCCTGCTTAGAGGCAGAACAGGGATGGGTAGAGAGAACTTTCCCCTCATTTTCTGCCTCTTAATTATCTTTAGCTCAAAATAATTTTCATGTCAAATCCATTCATTTATTTGGGACAAGCACTTGATCATCTACTCTGGTCCGAGCCTGTCAGGCATTGGACTATAGAGTGCGTTGGATGGATGTGGCCCCTCCCTTGGGAGAGGTCCCGTAGCTTCCGGAGTGGTTGGGAAGCCAGATTTTAAAGTCAGGTTATCTGGGTTCAGGTCCCAGCCTACTTACTTCCATTAAAATCCTGGACATGCATACCGAACATTTATGTGCCTCGCATAAATAGGAAGGTGAATAAAATACCTAGCACATAAGACAGGCACTGGTTTGAAATGAGTTAATACTGGCATCTTAGCAAATATCAGTAATCTGCATCTTCAGATTAAATTTTCTGTGTGAAGATGCTATCTGGGTTTTATTTCGCATTATTTTAAAAGTGAAAAATTATAACACACCTGCATGAACCTCATCAACCCCCGAAGTCCCAACGGATTTCCTAAGGCACAACTAAACTACACTAGAACATCGGAAGAGATAAGCCACCACTCGATGTTCATAAATCGTCTCCCCAGAAGCAGCTCTAGTCTCCAAACTATCACATCTCTCATCTGCTCTCAGACGGGCGCATTTGCCATTCAAAAGATGCATTTGTGCATGTGTGTGCCTCTGCTCTCCTGCCATGAAGTCATTTGTTCTTGTAGGAGTGCTACTCTCCTTCTCCCGATCGATCTCTGTTCAGATGGCATAAAAACTAAATTCTGACCATCTCCACCGCTTTAAGCTGCATTTTTTGGGAACTCCCACATATATGTAAATAAAAATTTGTCCTTTTTCTTGCTACTCTGTGTTTTGTCAGTTTAATTTACATTACCCCCCAACTCCACCACAAAACCTTAAGCAGGTAGAGAAAGTATTTTTCTTTCTGACATACATGTGTATGAGTAACAATGATCACAGTTAGGATGGATGCAAAATGTCTAATACACTGATCACAGAAAATTTCAGTAGTTGCTTTGCGTACAGTAACATCTCTCCCATTGTAATTACTATTTTTATTCCTTTAATTCCTTATCCACAACTTTCTTCAAAACTCTCTCAACTTTTCTGGTACTTATTGTACAACTTTTGGCAAAAACAATAGCTCAGCATGGAAAGCAATGGTAAATGCATTCAAGACAAGTGCCAGTGACAAAGTATGACTCATTCTGAGCATGGCACTCTGAGAGGTCACTCTGCACATCAGCAATTTCCAAAGACTATATTCACTCTGTGGGCCCTCGCTGTGCTTTTTGAAATGTCTAGTACTGTTGTTACTGCCTTACTGCTTGAATTCAGGAAGTAATGGAAAGATTTCCCCTCACATTGTTCTGATAAAACATATCAAACTTTCGGAGATAGAAATATAAACTTTTCTATCAGTTTAAAACACGCAAGCAAGCAAAGGAACAAACTCTATTAAGAGATATATGTAGAGAACTTCCGCCAAGATGGAGGCATAGGTGGAAACACTGCGCCTTCTCCCACAACCAAGTTTGGATACAACAAAAGTTTTGGAGAACTAACACACACCCAGAGGCCAGAAAACCAAATTATACGAAGTCCGACAGCTACGAACCGTTCAATGAGGACGGTAAGAGGTGGAGCCAGCAGCAGAGCTGGGTCAGGCAGGACAGACCTAGGAGCGCAGGAGCCCGGACCTAGTCGGGGTGCAGGGCAGACTGACCAAGGTCGCACATTCGCGCGCAGTGAGACGGACCACACAGGCCCCAGGGGGCAAACCCAGTGGTGGAGGGCTGACAGCGGTGGCACACTCGAGTGCCGTGGAGCGGGGCGCGTGGCCCTGGTGACGGTGGTGGCTGCGGTGCTGGTGGGGGTCACGGCGGCGGCGGGTGCCAGAGGGAAGCCATTGTCCCTCTTTGACCCTGCCCCCACATACGACGTCACAACCCAGCAACTGAGTTGCCCTGCTCTGGTGAACACCTAGGGCTCCGTTCCTGCTACTTAACAGGCACGAACAGCCCAAAGGATGGCTCAAGAAGAACTCAAAGTCCCAGAGCCAATAACTCTAAGCGACCAACAGATTGCCAGGCTCTCAGAAGCCCAATTTAAAACACTATTTATCAGGATGCTCACAGAATTGGTAGAGTACAGTCACAAATTGGAGGAACATATGAAGGCTAAACTAATTGAAATGAAGGGAGATGTCCAGGAAACCAATAGCGATGGAAAGGAAACTGGGACTCAAATCAATGAAATGGACCAGAAGGAAGAACGAAACATCCCACCAGAAAGGAATGAAGAAATAAGAATTCAAAAAAATGAGGAGAGGCTTAGGAACCTCCAGGACATCTTTAAACGTTCCAACATCCGGATTATAGGGGTACCAGAAGGGGGAAGGAAACAGCCACGAGTGGAAAACGTATTTGAACAAATAATAAAGGAGAACTTCCCCAGTCTGGCAAAGGAAATAGACTTCCAGGAAATCCAGGAAGCTCAGAGAGTGCCAAAGAAGTTGGACCCAAGAAGGAACACACCAAGGCACATCATAATTACATTAGCCAAGACTAAAATGAAGGAGAGAATCCTAGAAGCAGCAAGGGATAAGGGGACAGTCACCTACAAAGGAGTACCCATCAGACTGTCAGCGGATTTCTCAAAAGAGACCTTACAGGCAAGAAGGGGCTGGAAAGAAGTATTCCAAGTCATGAAATCCAAAGACCTACAGCCAAGATTGCTTTATCCAGCAAAACTTTCATTTAGAATGGAAGGACAGATAAAGTGCTTCTCAGATAAGGTCAAGTTCAAGGAGTTCATCATCACCAAGCCCTTATTATATGAAATGCTAAAGGGACTTATATAAGAAAGAGATGATGAAAAATATGAACAGTGAAAGGACAGCAAACACACAGTTATTAACAACCACACCTAAAACAAAAGCAAACCAAGAGGACAGCTAGATCAGGAGTGGAACCATAGAAATGAAGAACACATGGAGGGTTAGAAACAGGGGGGTGGGAGGAGGAGAAGGGGGGAGAAGGCACAGAAAATAGCATAGATGGTAGGTAGAAAATAGATAGGGGGGAGGTGAGAATAGTGGGGGAAATACAGAATCTAAAGAACTTGAGACACGTGGTTATAAACTAAGTGGGGGAGAATGGTGGGGGAGGGAGTGTGTGGGTGGAGGGGAATGAAGGGGGGGAATAGAACAACTGTAATGGTATAATCAATAAAATATATTAAAAAATAAAATAAAAAAGATATATGTAGTATATGAAGTATGTGTATTAAAACAGCAAAAGTATTGTTTCTGAGAGATATTTGGCAGGGTGTGCTTGCATGCTTAAGCCAGTGCTTGGCATGAAGAAAGTATTAGCTATTATTATATAATGTTGATTTCACCTTTATGAACCTAACCTTCTGGTGGGGAAGGCAGGCAAGTAAACACAGATGGATAAGATAACTGTAGGCTATAATAAGTTTTCAGAAGAGATTAGGTAGCATGATAGAAAACAATAGGGAAAGGACCTTCTTCATGACCAAGGTCAGCGTGACTTTCCTGGGGAGATAACATCTAAAAATAAACGTGAAGAATGAAAATAAGCCAGACATGAAGGGAGTCAGGGCAAAGCATTGCAGGCCAAGGCAAGAGCGAAGGTGAAAGGGCTGCTGTAAGGGCAGTGGTTGGAGAGTGGGGAGTGGGGAGAACCTCTGAGATGAGGTGAGAGACAGGCAGTTTCGACCATGCAGAATCTTGGAGGCCATAGTTCCGTCTGGAGTCTGGTCTTGGTGCTACAAGAAACTAAGAATTTTCAGTGGAGGGCTGCCATGACCTAATTTGCGTGTTCAGATCCCTTGCTCAGGAAATTGGGCTAGTAGAGATTTCAAGTGGAAGCTGGGAGACCAGAGTAGGTAAAAGGATGTTTGTAGAATTATCTCAAAAGTCTGGACAAATACACATACATGAAGAATTATGCTCCCCCTTTCTTTTGGGAGGTGTCATTAATCATAAATTGTAGCATGGCTGCATAATGATGAGATGGGATCGAGGGTTCACACAACATGGTACAGGAGAAGCCTGAATTATGATGATTTGCTCCAGCCCCTAGCACCTGGTGATTTTTTGTTTTGGTTTTCCCTTACAGTGCCTGTTATGATACATGGGTCTTTTGTTTGTTTGTTTGTTTTGCCTTACTTCTTTAGAAGCATGAAACTGCAGCTATTCTGATTGTTTAAGCTAAATATAAGAGAGGTTTGCCATTATTCCTCTGTAGGTCACAGTTGCAGAATGCCCATTCTGTATCTTCTTGCATATTAGAGAGAGAAAGTAATGCCCCTTTTGAAGAGATTAACTGGAGGATAATTAGGGATGAATGGCTCAAAGAGAGCTGTAGACCACTTCTGAAGGGTGGCAGAAAATGCTACCCCAAAATGTACCAATATGGAATCAGAATGATTTTAAGCTGAAGGCAAGTGAGAAAAGGCAAATGCAGGAAAAGCTCTCTGCTCGTCCCCTATTTTCCTAAAAGCAGGACAAATTTGTAAAAGTGTCCCCTCTCCCCTGTCTACCAGGACAGAAGTTAATCACTGGAGACAACTATAGACCTGTGTCAGCCCAAAGATGGTACCAGAGCAATCTATATAACAGATTTTACTAACTTGCCTTGACCTTTCATATATTTGCCTTCCCACAATTTGCTGTATTAGAAACTCAGAGTCCTTTTTCTTTGTCTTGTAATTTCTCTAAATTTATTTCCTTTGCTAAGATGTCACATTAGCCCAAGTTCTAACCATCATCCCTTTGAGTGACTAATTTCTGAGTGTTCCCATGTGTTAATAAACTGGGTTTTTCCTCTTGTAATCTGTATTTCATCATTCTAAATTACAAGGTCCAGCCAGAGATCCTAGGAGGGTAAAGGGAAAGATGTGTTTTCCTTCCTCACGCAACAAAGAATAGGAAATGTATGCCGAGAGCCCCAGAAACGGGGTAGTTCTGACATAGAGAGGACCAAGACCTGGCTGCCTCTTTTACTAGCTGCACTCGCTTAGCCAGGCCATAGACTTCACTGAGCCCTGGTTTCTCCAGTGAAATGTTTTTTGGGGAGATGGGGGAGTGAAACAAGAATTAAATAAGAAAGGGAATGGTAATAAAATACTCTAGAGATTATGTTACAATAAAAAATAATGCCTGACCTCAGTGACCTCAGTGGCTTAACACAACTAAAGTGGGTTGGGATGAGGGTTAGTGGGGATCCTCTTCCTTCTGGAAATTCTGGGATTCATAGGATTCATATTTTCATCATCTTGTCATATAGCTTCAACACGTAGCCTCCAAGATTACTGAAGGAAGAAAAGAGAGAATTATATATATGTATATATATTTTAAGTTATATTTTATTCATTATGCTATTACAGTTGTCCTGATTTTTCCTCTTTTGTCCCCCTCTACCCAGCACCCCCATTCCCTCAGGCAATCACCCCACCATTGTTCATGTCCATGGATTATGTGTATAAGTTCTTTGGCTACTCCATTTCCTATACTGTACTTTATATACTGATGGCTATTCTGTAACTACCTACTTGTACTTCTTAATCCACTCACCTCTTCACCCATTCTCCCCTTCCTCCCTCACAGCTGGCAACCTTCTGGTAACTAATTTCTTTTCTCTTGCTGCTTTTAAGAGTCTCTCTTTATCTTTAACCTTTGGCCTTTTAATTATGATGTATCTGGGAGTGGGCCTCTTTGCATTCATCATAACTGGGACTCTGTGCTTCCTGGACTTGCATGTCTATTTATTTCCTTCATCAAATTAGGGAATTTTTTTCACTATTTTTTCAGATAGATTTCCATTTTCTTGCTCTTCTCTTATTCTTCTGGCACCCCTATGAGACAAATGTTGGACCTCTTAAAGTTGTTCCAGAGGCTGTTTATACTATCTTCATTTTCTGGATTCTTTTTTGTTGTTATTGTTCTGTGTGGTTGTTTTTCGGTTCCTCATGTTCCAAATCATTGATTTGATTCTCAGCTTCATTCATTCTACTGTTGTTTCCCTGTAAATTGTTCTTTATTTCATTTAGTGCATCCTTCATTTCTGACTAGGTCATTTTTGTGCTGTGTAGGTCCTCACTAAGTTCCTTGAGCATCTTTGTAACCAGTGTTTTGAACTCTGCATCTGATGGATTGTTTATCTCCATTTTGTTTTGTTCTTTTTTCTGGAGTTTTGATCTGTCCTTTCATCTTGGGCCTTGTTTCTTTGTCTCCTCATTTTGGCAGCCTTGTGTATTTGTTTCTACATATTAGGTGGAGCTGCTTTGACTCCATGTCTTGGCAGCATGGTCTAATGTAGTAGGTGTCCTGTAGGGTCCAGTGGCACAGCTTCCCCTATCACCCAAGCTGGGTACTCAAGGTACATCCTTTGTGTGTGCTGCGTACACCCTGGTCTTGTAGTTGAGCCTTGGTTGCAGTTTGTAGATCAATGGGAGGCCAGTCAGCTGCAAGGATTGGCTATGACCGCTGACCACCAACTTCCACCCTCCATGGAGGATCAGCTGAGCAGGGGCACAGTGGTGTTGCTCTGACATGATCTGTATTTGTCCACTGGGTGGGCTGGCCAATTGTAGTTGTCCACCCAGGTTCAGTCCAAGGTTAGCCCCTGGCTGTGTTTTGCCTGGGGCACCCTGCCTGAACTGTAAAGCAATCTGAGATGGCTGCTACTTGTGCTGGGCTTGGAGATCACCAGGTGAAACTAAGCTGTGACTCTAATCTGGCTGCTGTTAGGACTCACTGAAGCCAGCTGTTGCTTGTTGGATAGAATTTAGGAGCTAAGACCAGCCGTTCTTTTGGAAAAGCAGTTTGGGTTGGCCTGAGTCTCTGGCGATTTCCAAGATGCGTTGAACTATGTTAGCCAGGTTGATGGAGTCTCAGATATGGCAAAAGCCTACCAGCTCTGTGCAGGGAGGACTCAGTGAAGGGACAGTGGCCTCTGTTCCCCTGGATGCCAGACACTTCAGTTTCACCCTGTATACCACTGGTGCCCTTCAAGTTGCCACCCCAGTGCTGGAGCTCAGAGAGAGTAAGTCCGAGTAGGTGAGTCCATGTGTGGGATCCCCAGGAGGAACTGCTTAGGGCTCCAGTAGCTTTCTCCACTGGCTCAATCCCTGCTGCTTTTTGCAGCCAAAGTTGTGATGACTTATCTTCTTGGTACTGGAACTGGGCTGAGGGGCCTAGTGTGGGTCTGGGACTCCTCACTCCTGAGATATCCCTCCCTTTTAAATCCATGTGGTTAATGGGGCCAGCCTGTTCTGTGTCTGTGCCCCATTACCAATCTGGGTGGATGTGGTTTCTTCAATCCCGTAGTTGTCAGACTTCTGTTCAACTCTATTTCTGACTTCCCTGAATGATGGTTGTTTTATATCTTAGCTGTAATTTTGTTATGGTTGTGTGAAGAGGCAAGCCATGTCTGCCTATGTTGCTATCTTGACTAGAAGCTGAGAATTATATATTTTTAATGTTTAGACTTGGGAGCGGCTGATGTCACTTCCACCCATCCTCCATTAACCAGAACTGAGTCTCATGGCCCCAGTAAAACTGCAAGGTAAGCTGGAAAATGTCAACTACCTGGAAAGAAGAAAAGAATAAGATGAGATTTAGTGAAATAATGGCATTGTCTCTATCGCATATAGGTAAATGTGTTTTATAAAATATCACCTCTAGCTTTTCTCTTTTAATGATGCTTTGAAATGACTAAAATGGAGAGAAAAAGTCAATATGCAAAGGGTATGTTTGAGGCAAGATGGATAATGCTCTTTGAATAATAGGGGGATAACAGCTTTTAAAAGGGCATAGCAAATAGTCCCGAGGAATGAGTGGGAGCAGAAGATGGAGCGTTTAGGGACTGGGAATTGGAAAGAAATAAAATGTCTTGGTAAAGTTCATAATTGTGATGGAAGTGTGGCTGGAAAAGAAAATTTTATGTCTGAACTAAAATCAAATGCCATTTCGAAGAGCTAACAGTTTTGTAGCCAATAGAAAGATAAGATTTACAACGCTTATCTGAAGACAAACAGTTCCAAAAGGAAGATCTTTTCTGCAAATAAAAAGAAAGAGCTATGCACAAGGCATTTGCAAGTTAAATGTTAAGGGAAAAATGGCAATAAATGGAGATTTGCAGGGTGACTCATGCAAGTTAGAAAAATTAAACCATGTCTTATCTTCTGATGTTTGAAGATGTGGAACAAACACTCTGAAGGCAAAGGTTCTGCCATGAAATGTGTCACTTTTCTAAGACAAAACACTCTCAGCAAAAAGTCTTCAAGGATAAATGAGGGTCTTCATGGAGGGGAGGACAAATAATTTTTCTTTTACCCTTTTAGTTCTCTGCTGAACCCCCTAAAACAAAAGACCAATTAACAAGAGAAAAACAAAGAGAAGTTTAGATGTATGGGAGACACATGGAAAAATGAAGAACTCCCTTAGATGGTTTAGAACTCCAGCTTAAACAACATGTTCCACTGAAGACAAAAGGCAGAAGGGTGTGGAGAGGTCAGTCATCAGAAGATTACCAGGAAAAGCACAGTAAACAAGGGTAGGGTTTATTGTGCAGTTTTAAGTGGTGCCTTCTCCATTAGTAAGAGTCTCTTGTGATTTAGTGAAACTTCCTTCCTGTACAGAGAAGGAGAGACCCACACAACTGGAGATTCCCTTTATAGATGTGATAGTTCCTTTCAGAGAGGTAACTGTTCTTAGAGCTTCTCTGCTATCTGCTGTTTCTCAAAATTATCAGCTCAAAGTACTCCTTATGCCAAAGAGGCATATTTTGGGGTGATACATTCTGCTATCACTTTCTTACATATTCCCCCTTGACTTCTCTGAGTTTCTCTTCTACCACCACCCTTGCTCACCCCACTCCAGCCACACTGGACATTCTCTGTTCCTCCAATAATCTGGCTGCTCTCCAGCCTCCTGAGACTTTCTCTAGCTCTTCTTTCTGCCTAGAATGCTCTTCCCTGCCATGTACTGTCCACTCTGCTTACTCCTTCACCTTCTCACTCTATTTAACACCTTCATGCATGAGGAATATTGACCTTTCATAATGGTTATCATTTATTTCCTCTTATGGAATGGAAGTCCACAAGGGTGGAAACTCTTTGTGATTATTTTTCACTGATTTCTCCCAAGCACATAGTAAATGTGAAGGAATATTTTGTGGAATTGTATCAATCACATCAATTATTAACTAGCTCCTGATCTGTTAAGTGGCATAAAGCTTTGTTTTCCCTTCAAACAACTGCTGCGAACAGAAAGTGCTTGTGCTGCCTTAAATCCGTGAGAATTTTTAAAACATGCAATACCTGACTACTTAGTCAGTGGCACTGACCTCTTTTCTCTTAGATCATCCAATTAAAAAATGACAATAGCCAACACAACAATAGCCATCTGGTATGAATATCATGTACCATAAATATATAACAGAGTCATATAACAGAGTTGCATCTTTTCGGTCACACCACATAATAAGGTTGTGTCTGATTGGTTAATTCTTGATACCAGAAATCTTTCTATGCAAGTATAGACACCTGATTTTTAAAAAAGTCCCTTTGGAGCAGAAAAAATAGGTAATTAATATTATTTTTGTAAAGCAATCAAAATGACAGTGATTTTTTTCTTCAGATCAGCAAAAGCTATATTTTTAGGTGTGCCGCAGAATTTCAGTAGCTAGTTTATGTGTGTGCCTGAGGTGAAAAGATGACCATCGGTCACTGACCTAAATGACTTGGGTTGGGTGTGGGGCAGTAGGGCCATCAAACTAGGGGGATCAGTGTGAGCAGTAGCCTTACTGTGCTGCTGATGTGTTTCAGGTTATGACCAATGGCAATAGCATTGTTTAAACCATACATTTTAGTTTTCAAAGTAATTCCTTTGGAATGTCTTTCTTCTAAAACAAGCAAGGTCTGAGAAGAACCTCAGCTTCGGCTTCTGTTTAAGAGCCAAACCTTTAGGTGGAGATGAAATAGGAGCCAGCACTTCCCTTCTCACTCCCTGGTCTGTTTGAAGAGAAGGTGTGTTTGGACAGTGATGCTTACTGAGGTCATTTCTGTTACTGCTTGTGAAGGGCTTAGCTTTGCCTTGTTCTCCTCTGGGGCTTAAGAACTTGGGCATTTTAGAATGCATTTTTCAAATTAAATACAGGGTTTCAGCTTCTTTGATGCGGTACAAGGGGACAGCAAAAAGGGCCATGGAAAATAATTTTTGAACTATACTTGAAGAGCTTCTGAGTCCTTGTGGAGACATGAAAACAAATGAAAAGACTCCACATTTTATATATAATCACATCTTATACAAAATTACGTTTTGATGTATGGTGGGGGGTAGTGTTTTTACAATTTTATTTTATTTTTTTAATTAAAAGAAATTTTCTTAACAGGGGGAATGATTGTTTTAAAATGCCATCTGTGTTCTAAAAATAAAGGTTGGTGGGTATAGATGAAATGTTAATGCAGAATGTTAATAATTATAGAAATTTGATGACTGTACAAGGGCTCATTCTATTATTTTCTTCTCTTCTGTATATGTTCACAATTTCCATTATAAAAGCACAAAATATCAACGATATTTTTTTAAAAATGCCATCTCTGGTGTAGGAACATTAAACTTGTCCTTGAATGAATGCCCAGACGCTCCCCTTTGGGACAGTGGCTAGTCAGCCCAGGCATTTAGGGTGGAATTTGCATTTGTTTAGTGATCCCTTAAATGCCTAGGTGTGAAAAAGTCCCTTTTATCCCCTAAGTACAGGCTTGGTGAACACTTTTACATCACGCAGTTACACCCCAGACGAGCTGGGCGAAGTTAGCTGAGAGATAAAACCAAGCGCAGGGGTCTGGTGCCTCAGGCTCTGAGTCCTGAGCCCCCTGTCTGCTGTCTGACGGGAAAGCCGACATTCTGGGTTGGGCATTCTGTCAAAATGAATTGCATCTCCAGGTCCTAGTCATTAATTTTAGTATAGTCAAACTGGGTAAGAGCAATGGGACATTTATTCATAATTTTGCTTCAACCTGTTATTATTTACCCAATAACATTGGTAGATTAGCTCCCCCTGCCTCCCCTGCCTCCCCTGCCTAACTGTTTTATCACGATGTCAGCTGTAATAAATAGCTCCTCTGTGAAGTAATTACTTTGTCACATGATCAGAATTTTAGTAAGCAAAGTGATGAGAATGAGCATATTCATTTGGACTGAGTCTGATTATTTTGCTCTATAGCTTTGGGTAGAATTGCCCCTCTTCTTCAACAATGCTAGTTAGTAGAAGTCATAAATATATTTTATATGGGGAGCAACAAGCTTAAGTCTTTTTCCTTGAAGTGAGAAGTGTAGACCTTCCATTTGGGATGGGGAAGTTGCCCTGCATTTGGACTCTGCTCGAAAGAATTGTTTGTATTTGCCAACAACACATCCCTCCGGCAGAAGTCTCCTACTTGTCTTCCTCAGAATTTAGACAGAGCAGTACTCGAACCAACCTGCTTGTCAGGCAGGAGAGTTATTTCTGGAAGAAACTTCAAGGAAGGGAATACCCTTTTCCCTTGAGTAACTCACTCCTATACATTTTGCATTCAAGTTCTCAGCAGTAAGAGAGAGCTGCGCTTTGCTTCCCCCTGGGATGGATGAGAGACCTGGAGTGCCGGGTGTCCATGGGTCCCAGGATAAAAACTGCCAGGTCACAATGGAGGAATTGTGAAAAGGACCAGAGAAGCAGGGGGAAGGGGTGAGGGAGGGGTGTGGGAGAGGATGACAGGAAGCAAAGTCGGATTGAATTGAAAAGCAATGTAAAGGTTGAGTCTTGCCAGAAAACAGAAATTACAATTTCAAGGTTGGGTAGAAAATTATTATTTCCCAATCTTGAAAGTGTCTAAAATGTGTTTATTTATTTTTAATTTCACATGTTACTGGTCACATGACAAAGAAGCCAAACCAGGTAACAGTTCAGTAGTATTTATTGTCGATAGATATGAATGTCTAATTTTTACAGATTTGTCAGCTGCCTGGAAGGAGTATCCAAGTGACTGGCAATGAAAACTCAACAGGAGTTTGAGATGCCCTTCCTCCTTCAGCCACCACTGTACCAAACACATGTCACCACGTTATATCTAAGTTTATGATAGAAAAGATAGGGCAGACCACGGAAAATAGCTAAGAATGAATGATGTCTGTCAATCAGTGATCTTCTTCAGCACTTTGGGATGACCCCAGGACAGAGTGGGCCCAGTTTTGGGTTTGGGGTAGTTGTCCAATGAAACCCAGGGGGCGGCTGGGCCCCGTCACATGGGATCATTCAAGTCAGCTACACCACCCATGTTGAGGTCAGTAAGAACTGGGGCAGAGAGAGAAAGAAATATGTTTTGGTAAATTATCTGATATATATATATATATATATATATATATATATATATATATATATATAAAAGGGTTGATAAAGTCATCGTAAGCAACAGAATGTTTATAACACTTTAGAGTTCATTTTATGTTTATTTGGCACTAATTATGTGGGTGGGGAACAGTTCGCTTTTACGTAAATCTTCGTGGGCTTGCCCACGCATGGCCCAGTCAGCCTGGGTCCATTACAGCTGATTTTGTAGGTGCCTCTTGTTTCTCTGTAAAGAGGGTTATTTTCTTGTATCCCACAGTGCCTAACAGAGAGAGAGAGAGAGAGCCTCAAAAAGGCATTAAAGTGAGTGATCAAACACTGTTCCTGGGACCTGTGCTTGGTAATAGTGAAAAGCTAGCAAACCTACCTAACGAGTTCATCCTGTTTGCACAGGGTAATCAGGGCAAATGTGAGGCTGAAGTTTAAGGAAGATACTTTAGACTTCCTCCTGAGATCACCAGTTCTTGGGCCTCTCTGTCCCTTAGATGACTTTCTTGGTCCTTCTGAATCCTCTGTGCTTCTGTGCATGTGTGACTGAAGGTGACCCCGCCCATGTTGTCTCTTCTGGTAGTCTGGGCTGTGTTAGAGAACACTATCAATTTCTCTGATATAGTCCAGAGCTGAGCCAACATGGTAAATAATAAACTTACTGGTGAGATGTACTGTACCCTTTTCTAACTCCCTTAGATTTGATTTATTAGTTCTTTTTGCAGGCATTGTTCATGAGCTGATGAAAGCCAGCTGGTCTGTCCACTTACAAGCCACAGATTTTCCCAACCCCACGAAAGGAGGGGATAGCAACTGAGGACTACTGCACACACCATTGTGTTTGGGGCGCTCCCTTTGAGAGCTGGAGTCTGCTCACAGCCTACGGATTTTTCATGGTGTTCTGTTCCAGGCTCTGCGGGGCCAGGAGCAGGCTGTAGTTCCTGAGCTCAGAGCTGTAGCTGCTAGTAATTGATTCTCCTTAGATCTTGGACTGACAGGTGGTTTTAGGACTCAGGTTTGTCTGACTTCCCTCCTAGGACTTTGAGAGTTTAGGTATAGGGCCTTCCTTTCCCTCAGTTTTCAGACGGAGAAGTCCTTTCCAAGGAAAGTGGGAGGAAAAGTATAGAGAACACAATGATTCAGAGAAATAGGTGGACCTTTAAGGGTCTGAAAAGACTAGCCACCTGCTGGAAGAAAGTATTTCCAAAGGATACACCCGATAAAGGACTGATACCTAAAATACATAAAGAACTCTTCTTAAAATTAATTAATTAAGTTTTAGAGAGAAGGGAAGAGAGGGAGAGAAATATTGATTGTGAGAAACATTAATCAGTTGCCTCCCACAAATGCCCCAGCTGGGGACCTGGCCCACAACCCAGGCACGTGCCCTGACCAGGGATCAAACTGGCAAAATTTCAGTCCAAGGGACAATGCCAAACCCACTTTCAGCCATACCAGTCAGGGTTACACAAAGAACTCTTAAAACTCAGCAGTAAGGAAACAAACAACCCACTTAAAAATGGGCCAAGGATCTGAACAGACAGCTCACCAAAGAAGACGTGCAGATGGTAAATGAGAATATGAAAAGATGCTTAACATCATATATCGTTAGGGAGTTGCAAATTAAAACAACAATGAGGTATCACTGTGTATCTATTAGAGCTGTTAAAAATCCAAAACACTGACAAAACCAAGAGTTAGCAAGGATGAGGAGCAATAGGAACTCTCACGCATTGCTGGTGAGAATGCGAAATGGTACTGCCACTTTGGAAGACAGCTTGGCAGTTTCTTACAAAACTCAGAAGACCCTTACCATATGGTTCAGCAGTCCTGTTCCCTGGTATTTACCCAAAGGAGTTAAAGAGTCATGTCCACACAAAAACCTGCCCACTAGTATTTATATCATTTTTATTCATAATTGCCAAAACGTGGAAGCAACCACATGCAGTATCCTCCTGTAGATGAATGCATAAGTAAACTGTGGGATATCCAGATAATGAAATATTATTCAGTGCTCAAAAGAAATGAGCTACCAAACCATGAAAAGACAGAGGAACCTTAACCTGATTCTTTTGATTGCTAAGTGAAAGAATCTGAAAAGTCAACATACATACTGCATGATTCCAGCTACGTATCATTCTGGAAAAGGCAAAATTATAGAGATAATAAGAAAGATGGGTGGTTGCCAGGGGGTGGGGAAGGGAGTGATAAATGGGGGGGCATATGGGGGGTTTTCAGGCAGTAAAACCACTCTGTATGATACTGGATTAACATCAATACACGTTTGTCCAAACCCACAGAATGTCCGACACAAAGAGTGAACCCTAATGTCAACTTGGACTTCAGTTAATAATAAAGTAGTAATGCTCGCTCATCAGCTGTAACCAAGGCACCACACTGCTGTGAGATGTTAATAACAGGACGTGGGGGAGGGAGGACAGGGTCCATGGGAACTCTATACTTTCTGCTCATTTTTTTGTAAACCTGAAACTGTTTTGAAAATAGTCTACTAATGAAAAGAAAATAAAAAGGTGAATTGGAAAAGAGTTTGTGAAGAAGGATGCTGAGGGTCTCAAGGAAAGTGTGGCCAACGCAGACAGGAGTTTTTCTGAGCCACCACGAGGGCAGATCTCCGATGCACTGTCTTTACCACTAGAAGTGCAGCCAGTGGGTTTAAGTTTCTGGTCAATAAACAGCGCTCCACTGTTCACCATCTTAGAACTGCTAATGATATCACAGACTTCCATCTCAGGGAGGTAGGGGAGAAGAAAAGGACTTTCAACTGAGTTTAAAGGCAAGAAACAGAAAAGTCAAGAGGCTTTTGTAGCCCACAGCATTTGTAAAGCTCTTTGAATAATTAGTCTCAAGTTCTGGAGTTGTGGCAACCTTGAAACAGGATGATCGTGAGCTACGATGTGGTGGTTTGTGCTGTGTTCCTAATAATTAGCCCTGCCCCTCTCCTGTGTGTGTGTGTGTGTGTGTGTGTGTGTGTGTGTTTATGAGAGAGAGTGCCTGCCTGAGACAGCCAGACAGCTGTAAAGGAAGGAAGGATCTTTGTTTTCTCTAGTTTCCTGTAGTGGCAGAGCCTGTCCTCATTTGGCTTTTCTTTTGTATTTCTTTCATGCAACTACCCATATTTCTTCATCAACATGTCTTTGTACTTACATTTCTTGAGGCCATTACTGCTTCTTCCTTTTTCCACCCTGCCACACTTTTAAAGAAGAAAATGCTGTTAATATATTCAAGCTCTTTCCTTTGTTATCACAGTGCTATTACATTGTTTGTATCTTTTTGCCCCTCCCTCCCCATGCACACCTGTGTGCCTCTGGGTGGATGGCATCCACCTCATCCTCTGCTCCTGGCCTGACTGGTTTGAAGACAGCTCTGGGAATTCCGCCTGAGATGACCCAAATTTCTCAAGCAGACAAAATAATAATAGAGTAATCAATTTGCACAACTTTGTACTTGACACTTTTGGATGGCAAGTGACCTGAAGGCATATGAGCATTGTTTTTCAGAGAACCAGGAAGCTAGGCGCAAGTTCTGGTTCTTGGCCCAGCCAAAAGAATGGCCTTGAGAAAATCACTCAACCTACCCAAGCCTCAAGGGCTTTACACGCAGACTGAAGACGTTTTTCTGTTGAAAGGCAGGGCCCTAGACCTTTTGTTTTCCAAGCTATTGTCAGACACAAGGTTCTGCATTAGAACAGAAGAAACACTAACCACCTGGATCGATAAATCTTAAACTTCTCCAAGGCAAGTTGGGTCATATTTCCCTTAAACAGCCCATAGCATAGAGCATGCTGTTAGTAATCTTAACAGTTACCCTTTACCGAACAATTTATGAGCCATTTACCTGCCTGTGGACTCAAACTTGTTGAGCAGTGGTCATTACGGGGACAGAAGGGAGTAGGCCATAGGGTGGTGCCAGCCACCCAACCTGGGTCGCCAGCTTCTGGGAGCAGGTGGCTCTCCAGGGTTACCAAGCTTTCCCCAAGAGCTGAAGGAGAGTGGGAGGTGAAGTTTTGATCTTCATACTTCCTCTTTGCCACCCCTCTTAGTCCTATACAACATATACATAGCTTTAGGGCAGAGGCAGCGGCCAGGCCACATGGAAAATTATCATGGGGTGGGGCAGTGTGGAGGGGCATACACATTCACGCTTTCCTCTAATGCCCATGCAGGGCAGAGCTTCTGGGCTACGTTGGGCTGTCTGGCTTACGGGAGGAGGGAAGCATCGGGAAATTATCCACCTAACAGTGAAAAATGCCAGTAAGAACAGAAGACCTGGGTGAGAGGGTTGTCCAAAGAGGATTCCAGGGTGTTCCCCCATGTGTTGAAGGAGTGTGATTCCTCCCAGGCTGCACCCTCTGCCTTCAGTTAATTTCAAATTGCTCTTTAATATTTTACATGCAGATATATTTTGCTACCACTGGTGCTGCCATGGGCCTAGAGGTTTATGTTAGAGATGCAGGAGAAACTTTCCTCTGCAAGCAGAGTCAAACAGCTCTTCATTCATCTCTCAGTTTTCAAAGGATCTTGCTGATGGGAAGGGTTATGCATAGTGATGGGCATAGAGTTAATAAATAGCAACAAAGACTAAATATTTGAAATGCAGGCCCCTCAGTTTCTTCCCTAATAAAAAGAACGCATACCTCATGGCTGAGAGTTTGAAGTGTTTCCCCATTCATTGTTTTACCTTTATTCCCCTGCTAAGTTATTGATCCAGGCACAGGAAACTAAAGTGATCCCCACTTAAAATGGATGAAACCCAAATGCAGTCAGTGCTCTTTCCACTTCGCAGGGCCTAGAAGGGCAAGGCCTAGGTGAGAACCCGATTCATCTGCCTCAGTTGTCTGTGCTCCTCTAGGCTCCTTGTCAACTAGTCTGTTCGCACCCAGCAGTGGCCCCTCATTCTTCCTCTCTGCCCCCTCTTATCCTGGAATTGAATATTAAACTTGAGTTTTTCAGGCCCAGGTACAACAGAAAACATATCACTGCTAGAAAGTCCAAGAGCCTTTTTTCATTTTATGTCTTGCATTTTGCATCTTATTGAGAGGAGTATAGCCTTTTATTATTTATAGGACTCAATAGATTCCAGGAGATCTGACTTACGTGTACATGGTAAAATCCAAGAAATGAACAAGATAAATACCTCGCCCTTTTCCCCTGCCATCCCTTATGATCAGGCTGTTATGGGAAAGTAACTGGAGGTGAGGGATTAGTAAACTGAATACATAGAACATTATCTTGACACTTCTTTCTGATGATATAAAACAAAATCCTTCTTAACTGTAAAAGCTTATTTGGAACTCCCCGGGCATGCTCAAGGTAAGCGTTTGGCTCAGGCCTGTTTAGTATTTCTATCAGTGATGTGAAGGGTAATGTTAAAGTTTCACAGATTGTTCAAGTGACAAAAGCTGGGAGGGATAGGTACTTGCTGGGCGTAGTTACAGAGAGGCGAAGCAGCCACGCCAGGAATGGTGGCCTCGCATCGCAGGCAGCTTCGGTGTCCATGTGGACAACTTATCCAACATTCACAACCCTCAGGTCCTGGACCTGTCCGTTTCCAAGGAGTTTCATCTTCTTCCACATTAATCTGGACCTTGCTGTTCTCCAGGACCGCTCCACCTTGCAGGCTGTCAGCATCACACCCTCAAGGCGCTGTCTTCCATAAGTCCAGCTCTTGCTTTCTGCCTCTCCCACTAAACCTATTCTGAACTCATTCTCTCCCTATTCTTACCCACTTTGTTTCTCTTCTGAATTAGTGACTGCTACCATTTTTCACTCAGGCTCAAGTCAGTACCACCCCAGACTAGAATATTAAAGAAGATCAGAATTTGCTACCCTCAAATATGCCACTATGACATAAGAATTGTTTGTAGCTGAAGACAATTAAGATAAGCAACTCCAGAAAGAGCTCTCCACCCTCCCCCATTAGCCTAAAAGCAGGTCATAAATTTCCCTTTGTGAAGATGGTCCCCTCATCCACCCACACAAGAGGAGAACTACCCTCAGCACTGGAGACAGAACAGCAGCACTGAGACAGGCTGCACAGATGTACTTTACTAAAATCACCTTGCCTCTCATTAGTTTTCCCCCTATATTTACCTTCCCACAATTCACTGCCTCTAGAAGCTCTCCCTTTTCTTTTGTCTTGTAAATTCTCCACAAATTTATTACTGTTTGTTAAAATGGTATATAAGCTCTTGTGTCTGCCTCTTTGGCTCTTAGTCTTTAATTCCTTTCTATTAAGGTTTTCTTTACATATTTTTAAAAAGATTTTATTTTTTTTTATTTTTAGAGGGGAAGGGAGGAAGAAAGAGAGGGAGAGAAACATCAGTGTGTGGTTTGCCTCTCATGTTCCCCCTGCTGGGGACCTGGCCTGCAACCCAGGCATGTGCCCTAACTGGGAATCAAACCAGTGACCCCTTGCTTCACAGGCTCGCATTCAGTCAAGTCAGCCACACCAGCCAGGGCCCAGGAATATTTTAAAATTAAATTATTAACATCAAATAACATTTGTATGTCTTTCTCCGATTAATCTATCTTTTGTCAATTAATTGACAGGCCTCAGTCACTGGACTAGAGGGCAGAGGAAACCCCTTTCCCCCCCTACAATGTGAAATTGGGGTTTGTCAGGTCGTTTCCTCATCACAACAACTGGGTACCCAATTCTTTAGATAACTCTATTTCCGTTGTCTCTGTTCCCATGACTATCATATGTTAACCCTTTAAATGTGATTGATGTACCTGCCACAATCCCTTCCCCTTGACTGCACCTTCTACCCAGCTCCTTGGGGTGGCCTTGGCATCCCCCAAGGGAAGGGAAATGAACACCCACTGGCCCTGCCCATGTTTAGGCCCTCATTACATCTTGTCTAGGTTATAGCAAATATACTCTGAACTTTCTATCTGCCTCTGATTTTGATCGCATCGCTCTTCTGCCTGAAACACCAGGGCGTGGAGAAGCCAACCGAGCTGGAGCACCAAGTTCTGAGTATTGGCCATAAATCGAATGGGAAAAAATCATGGACCCAGGTGTCTGGCAGTGGAGAGAGGGGATTAGGGAATCAACAGGTTCCTGGAGTCTGGCCTTGCAGGTGGACCCACCTAGCTTTAAGGCAGAAATGGGATTAACTGTGAGGGACGGTAGTATTTAGAGATAGTAACATGGTTTTATTTTTCAGATTTCTTTTTTTAAAGTTTATTTAGTATTTTTATTCTTTTTTAAAAGATTTTATTTATTTATCTTTAGAAGGGAAGGAAAGGAGAGAGGGAGAGAAATATCAGTGTGTGGTTGCCTCTCGTGCATCCCTTGCTTGGACCTGGCCTGCAACCCAGGCATGTGCCCTAACTGGGAATCGAACCACGATCCTTTGGTTCGCAGGCCTGTGCTCAGTCCACTGAGCTACACCAGCCAGGGCAAGTTTTCAGATTTCTTTTATTGGTGGGATCTGCTCTGGAGAGGAATTGGTGAGTGAGTAGACAGTGTGGGTCACTGGTAGAGGGGCACCCTTCAGCCTGTCCCCTCGGGGAGGCCCTCCCTTCCTGGGAGGGCCTATGATAGGAAGGCTTTGAGGTATACAGAGGGCAGCAAAAGTAGGTTAAATTACCAGCCGTCATTACCTAAAAGATAAATCATAAGTACAGATATGAAATAATAGCAACAATAATAAAATGATTAATACAAATAAATGCCAATAGTTCACAAATAAATAACAATACAAGAATAAACTGCTTCGCATACTCACAACTGTAAACCTGCTTTTGTCCACCCCTGTATTGTGCTAGGCAGGGCCTCAGATGGCTTCCCAGCATTTCCCAGGACCACCTTAAGGAGACAGGGAGAAAGCGTAGGGCTGAAGGATGGAGAGGAGGAGGTAGGGAGGGAGAGAGAGAATTCTAGAGCTTAAGAGCCCTGTGGGAAAAGAGGAACAGAAGGAAGGTTGGCTTGGCTGGTACTGTGTCAACTAGAGAGGCTGACAGCCATCTCAGTAGATGCAAGAATGCACAGATGACAGTGGAGTTTCAAGACCTCTTCCTGGGTGACTCTGGAGACTCCCTGGAACCTAGACAGAACCCTGGGGAAAGGGCAAGGGAGATCCAAGTTGAACGAAATTAGTTTTCTGCCAACCAACAGAATGGGAGTTCCTACAGAAATGATAGTGAAATCGCTAAAAAACACTGAAGAACATTTTCTTTCTTTTATTATGAACAGAGCTTTGTGCCCACCTGAGAAATCATTGATTTACGGATAGGAAACTCCTTGAGAGGCAGAGTGTGCGCATTACCTCTCTTCGTATGCCCAGCACCTGGCACACTATTGGCAAATGTAGGTGATTGCTGACTTTGACCATATGTCAAGCGTTGCCCTGCATTCCTGGATGTAGATGTGCTCTAGGCTGGTCTGAAGTGGTGCATCTGAAGTGCTATTGCCAGCTTTGGGCACCTGGTTGCTAGAGGCTGAGAACATGGACTATACTAAAAAAAAGTGGTTAGGTTACTGTGAGGTTATGGACACTGCTAAGTCCAACCCACACCTGTCCACTGAGCTCCAGAAATTCATCTCTACTGTCTTTTGGATGACCAGATTTTTTAAAAAAGATTTTATTTATTTATTTTAGAGAGGGGAAGGGAAGGAGAAAGAGAGGGAGAGACACATCAATGTATTGTTGCCTCTCATGCGCCCCCTGCTAGGGACCTGGCCTGCAACCTGGCCTGCAACCCAGGCATGTGTCCTGACTGGGAATCAAACTAGCGACCCTTTGGTTCACAGGCCTGTGTTTGATCCACTGAGCTACACCAGCCAGCATGTGGATGACTGTTTTTGAATGTCCTACCATTCCCTTGAACCTAAGATGAGCAAATATAAGCTCAACATTTTATGCCAGGTCTGTTCCTTTTCCTGCATTCCTGTCTCAGGAAACGGTTCTACCCCCAGCTTGGTTGGTCAGGCAGAACCCTGAACATCATCCTCGATGCCCTTCTTTCCCATAGAATCTTTACTTTCCTGGTGCTAAAAATGGCAGCAATCATGGGTAACTTTCACTGAACCCTGACTAAGTGCCAGGCACTGTTTTAAGGTCTTCGCATGTAATAATTTATTTAATTCCATGACAGTGCTATGAGGTAGGCATTGTTTTTAATACCTTCTATGAATGAAGAAACCAAGGTCAAGAAATTAAGTGATTCAAAGATGTACAGCCCATGAGTGGGCAGGAGCAGATTCAAATCTAGGCAGTGCGGCTCTATGTCTTGGGCTCTTCTCCTCTTCACTCAACTGATAGTTGAGTCATATCAGAGAGATTTTTCCTTATTTTTTTGTCCATAGAGCATAAACTCATGTAGCAGAAATTTTTTTGTTTATTGTTGTATCCCCCAAACCTAGTGAAGCACTGGCCCCAAATAGATGCTTAAGAAATATATGATGATTAAATAAATGTTTGAAACAATATCATGCAAAGATCGGGGGATCTCTTTGTATAATTGACTTGTACAGCTGGACAGAAACTTAGAGTGTATGTAGTCCTGGGGTATTTGGCCTGGAGTAAAGGAGATTTAGGAAGGATAGAAAAAGCATCTTCAAATATTTGCAGAGCTGCCTTGTGGAGGAAGGGAGATGCGCTCCCTGGTGCTCTGAGCGGTGAGCCTCAGCAGCGGGCTGGGAGTGGAGGTGGGAGGGAGTGCGTGTAGCTAGAAAAACATTCCACAGGACACTATGAAAAATAGAACTCAGCCAATCTTTTGTCTGCTGTAATGCATAGGTGACTATGTGAAAAAGTTTGGTTTGGCAAGGTGGGTAAACTGAGTCACAGGAAGGCTGATCTTCTCTGACCGTAAGGAAGAACTTCTCCACTGCGCAGGGAAAGGGCCCCTCCACAGAAAGTGGGCTGTGTTTTTCCTTTCCTTCCTTTTGGATAGTGTCTTGTGCTGGGTTTGGGGTTGGACCAAAGGTCTCTCAATCTCTTCAAGCTCCCAGAGTCCCTCTGTCTTCTCTGTTCTCTGTCTCTGATTCTCTCTTTGGTCACTTGGTTCCTAAAAAAAAACAGACCCCCTTGTCTCTGGGCCCCTGAGTCCTTGCCAAACACAGACAAAGTGGGCCACTGGTAATGGGCACTGTGGTGGTCCAGCCAGCTCTCTCCTCTGGTTAGAGGCTCTTCCTGCCCCAGGCCCCTAGCTGCTGATCGTTAGAAACTGATGGCTCGGGGACTTCCGCCAAGATGGAGGCATAGGTGGAAACACTGTGCCTTCTCCCAAAACCAAGTTTGAATACAACAAAAATTTGGAGAACAAAGACACAGCCAAAGAACAGAAAATTGAATTATACGGAAGTCCGACAACAACTAACCGTTCAACGGGGACGGTAAGAGGGGTGGAGCCAGCAGCAGACCAGGGTCGGGCAGAAAAGATCCCCAGACCTAGGTGCGCAAGTAGCCCGGACCCAGTCAGGGTGTGGGGCAGAGTGACTGCAGTCGCACAGTCGCGCACAGTGAGACGGACCGCGAAGGCCCCAGGGGGTGAACCCAGGGGAGAGCTAACAGCAGTGGTGCACTCTCGGGCAGTGGGAGAAAACACGCGGGCCTAGGTGATGGTGGCAGCTGCGGCACCAGCCACCTGCGGGGGCCGAGGCGGAAGGCAGCAGACGGGACGCCATTGTTCCTCTTTGACCCCGCCCCCACATACAGCGTCACAACCCAGCGACTGAGTTGCCCTGCTCTGGTGAACACCTAGGGCTCCGATCCTGCTACATAACAGGCATGAACAGTCCAAAAGTTGGCGCAAGAAGAACTCAAAGTCCCAGAGCCAATAACTCTAAGCGACCAACAGATTGCCAGGCTCTCAGAAGCCCAATTTAAAACACTATTTATCAGGATGCTCACAGAAGTGGTAGAGTACAGTCACAAATTGGAGGAACATATGAAGGCTAAACTTATTGAAATGAAGGGAGATGTCCAGGAAACCAATAGCGATGGAAAGGAAACTGGGACTCAAATCAATGGAATGGACCAGAAGGAAGAACGAAATATCCAACTAGAAAGGAATGAAGAAATGAGAATTCAAAAAAATGAGGAGAGGCTTAGGAACCTCCAGGACATCTTTAAACGTTCCAACATCCGGATTATAGGGGTACCAGAAGGGGGAAAGAAACAGCCA